>NW_026947484.1:117637981-120462981 GCF_034190915.1 Cavia porcellus
TATTTACTTTGTTTATTAGGTTTGCTATAATTACGGGTTGTGCTTTAATGGCAATCACTCCGTCTCAGGATGAAATGCCTACTTTTCCCTTTGGTCTCATGCCTAGTTTCCCTGCACTATCCTTTATCTTATCACACAGCATGTCTTTCCTCCAAATACGTGGACTCATTTGATGTTTTACTTTCATTTAGCCTATTGTTCATATGTAGCCATTGAATCTCTGTCTCTTTTTATTTGCCTTGTGCACAATTGTCTGATTCACAGTCCCAAATGTCCCACTGTCCATATTTATTGTGTCCTTGTTATCTTGTTCACTTTGAAGGGTCATTTGTTTGCTAGTCTTTGTGCAGTGTGCGTGTCTTTGTGAAAGTTACATCATCTCATCTCCTTCAAATTTTTGTAATTACATTTATCTATTTTACTGACTCATCATGATCATGATCAAGATAAATATAAATAGATAGATAGATAGATATAGATAGATAGATTTTCTTGGCAGAGCCGAATTGAATGATGGAATGGAGTCTTTTATTGCTTAATACCTACCTATAAAAAATTGTTGAAATACAACCTCAATGATGCATATCTAAATATTTTAAAATACTGTTAATGCATTATAATTATCTAAGAATATTTAAGAGCTTAAAACTTCCCCATCAATAGTCTCATGGATATCAATTACCTCTGTCCATTTTGCTTCCTCTGAGCCACATTAGTGCTAGTCTTGATGTTTAAAATTTGGCTGTTTACATAACTCATTAAAAATGTTATGAGTTTTGTTTCTTGTTACAGTAGTGGCATTTTCAATATAAAAGTGGCACAATCCTAGGGTTATTTAAATTGCACACACGCGCACACACACACAGACTGCTACATTAACGTGGCCATTAAGTAATGTTAGTGGCCATTTGTAAAGGTCAAGGCAAGTGCTGGACAGTTTTCAGATTTTAATCTATGTGATTTCATTCTGTACACACAGTCAGAGCTCTAGAGATAACTTCTGGAATCAACAGGAACTGAGCCTGAATTCATGTTTGAGTGTCTGTTAAAGCTAAATTTCACTAATTACCATGTCTTGAGTGGGTTAGAGATGACCTGAAGATTTCTAGAAAGCTCATATTCCTCAAATAATGTTCAAATAAAAAAATGTTCTTCATTTTGACTTTATAAGCTTATGGATAAGTTTTAAATATTCTAAGAAGTGGGACTAATTTTTTTCAATAATGTCCTTTGTTTTTACAAAGTGAGATTTGTGTAGGATGTGAAACATATGTTGGTACTTCAATCAGTCCTCTTAATCTTCATCAGGAAAATCAACAGTATCCCTTGCCTTTTGATTGCTTTTTAAATATGTGAATATAATGCCATATTTTTTCAATTTTTGATTTTAACTTTCGACGACATGCCATTTGGAGCTCGGTTGTAAGACAAAATCAAGACAGTAACGTACACAATTGTAGCATTGATTTTAATAGAGTAACAAGAAATGCAGTACAGTCACATATTCTTCCTGTGTTTCCCCAGCAGAAATTCCATCTGCATCACAGCCTATTACAAATGTAATTCACTAAGGTCTTATGGGTGACAAAGCTTTAATTAGCATCACATTGTTTTCTAATGTGATTTTGCACTTGTAAAAACAGGATTAGGAATCAAAATATACTTTTATAAATGCCAATTTTAATTGCATTACTGGTGGTGTGCAGGTCCTTAAGCACCCCGCACAGCTTCTCACATAATACCTCTCTGTGTGGAGATTAAGTGTGAAACATAAAGAAAAGATAGCATAAATTGTCTAATAAAACACCTTTAAGTCAGAAGAGAAACCGCAGTCGCTTTGGGTACATAGCTCTTCATCCACTATCATTGCCCTCTAAAGCCTGCACCCTCACAGCAGTCAGTGCACATAAAACAGGTAATGCTTAGCAATTGTCGCAGGCTTAATTCCACAGAAGAGATGTGAGTGTGCTTTGCAGATGGCTGTGCTTGCTTGAGAACAAGCCTGAAGACCCACTAACTTCTTCTAGGCCAGTGATGGCAAACCTTTCAGAACTTTCACTGACAGAAGCAGCCTACTTTGTGAACATACGCAGTAGGGTCACCACCAGCATTCCAGGCACTTCTTTGAAAGATCTCTACACTTTACCCCATTTAACTTTTCAGTCATTTTGGTTTTGCTTTTGTGTTTGTTGTTGTGTGAGATCCTCTCTCTCTACCCTGAAGAGCCTCATTTAAGGAAGTGGCTGTCTTGCTCAGGGACTGCATTCTAGATCAGGATTAGTAGTAGATCCCTAAGTTAAAGATTTGCTGCAAAAGTCACATTGCATATTTCACTATTACATTCTATCTTTATTCCGAGGGTTTAAGAGACTTGTGTTCACTTACCTGCACCAGACACATTCTATAAGTAAGCACCAATATTCCCCACCTTTTAAGCAGAGCTTGATCTGATGGCATATCAGGGTTAAGCAATTTATCAAAGGTAAACCAATATTTCAGTTGGCAAAATAAGATCAAAGCATGTATTTCTGTTTCCCAGCTTGCAGCTATAATTACTAGACTAGAAAAAGATAAAACCCGGACACCACGCGAAGGCCACTTAACTATTTTTTGTTTTTGTTTTTGTCGATGAAATACAAAAATAGTACATCTAAGCTTCGATTATTCACAAAGGGATTGAGACTGAAGTGACTACAGTTGAAAGTGAGTTTTAATTTTTAAATGTTGCCTCAGTGCTGCAAATGAAATGATTATTTGGAAAACTGATTCTTATTCTATAACAGCTCTACATAGTCTCAGCGATTTTCATAAAGTATGATTGTGTCCATTTAGCCATTTGCTTGAATGAGAGAAGACATTTCATATTACAATGCAAATGTAATTATATCATTTGTTGAGTTTTAAAACTTCAGTTCACTATATTTTTACCCTTTCATTATTCTCTAATGTTTTATTTCTGAAATTTTCAAACAAACGGGAAGAATGAAAGAACAGTACAATGAGTTCGATTGCTTTCAAATCTTGATTTTCTGGAAGGCAAAAACCTCACTGTTAGGTCCATGTAAATTTTTAAGTTTTTTTCATTTCTCTTTAATTGCTTCTTAATTTCTTATTGATCCACTAACTAAAGGATTATTGTTTGATTCGCTGAATGAGCCGGGAAAATTGCCTGGGTGAAATTAAATCAGTTGACCTAGCCTCTTTTGCTAGAAATTGGGTTGTGCAACCATAATAGCTCTATGCACTCAATAAGACAAAGCAGAAAGGGGAGCACAGCTACAAAGCCCTGTAATGTTTCTCCTATGTTAATTCATTACCATGCTTTTGAGGTGCCCGTTAGGCAGAGGGACTTTGTAGGACAAATTCAGGTTTGTGGGAGAAATCCAGTAGAGCTCCATTGTTATGAGATTTTCTTTCTAAATTATGATATAGGGGTAACTAAATAAAGTGACCTGTTTTTAACCTGCTTCATATTCCTTGTGAGCTTTAATTCATACTTTCCAGTACAATATTTGATTTAGTTTCGGTTCTTTTCTGTCCCTTACTCCCCTTCCACCCACCATTATGCTCCTTGTCTCTTAGCCTAAATATCTACTGCTTCTCCTACTTACATTTCATTTGATAAATGAAGTAAACACCTTCCATCTTCCTGACAGTCTAAAAGCTGTACACATTCAAATGTCAGCTCAAAACCTATGGCCCTTAGGACATGCAGAGTGTGGCTGACTACAGAGGTCACTCCTTACTCTGTTGCTCATATACTGTGTTGTCTTGTACAACTTGACACTGTATGAAGTCTGTCCAGTTATTCGTTGGCTTTGTATTTTTCTGGCCTATACATGCTTTATGTCACTAGCACTTTTCTTTTCATGTACATATATCTCTTTTGTGTCATCTGCCCTCTGCTTCACAAATGTATATATTGTCATTCACTCAGGTACATAGAAAACAGGAAGTAGGGTGAAACCTGACAGACTGAAGGAAGTAATTTGAAAGCCCAGCTCTTGAAAAACATGGAGTTTTATGAGGAACAGAGGTCAAAGACACAACCTAAAACTATACCATAAAGAAAAGTAAGAATCCTGGCACAGTCATACGCATGACATTCTGTCTGGGGAAAAATGACTCTAAGTATTAGGAATGTGCCTAAATCTTTTATAATTACAAGTATTTAAACATAAGCCCCCCAAAATCTCACAATGTGAGTAGGTTTATTTGGTGGCCTGGATTCAAGTGGGAATATCTGCAGGATGTAGAGAAGCAAAGGAACAAGAGTGTGACAGTTCCTGCCATGTACAATATTACACATACACACATGTATAATGAGGTTAGTAAATTCTAGATTACTGAATAAAGTCCATTCAATTCAAAGAGCACTAATAAGACTCTATTCCTGAATGCCAGCTCTAGTTATGACAAGTGGATAATATCCAAGTTAAAATCATTTGCATATATTTCCCTGATATCTGTCTAAAATACTTCTATGTTTTCAGACATTGTATATTAAGAATCATTGATCGACTACTTTCAGTGACAGGAATGAAAATTATATATGCATGTTCTTTTCATAGGTTATCCCAGCTCTTTTAATCATTAAATTTTTTCTTCAATAAGCTACTGTCAGTTATCTTCCATGGCGAACTATAAGTTCATACTGGTAGCCACAGCCAATTTATATAGTCATGATAAAGGAGAGTGTGTTTATTACATCTATGGGCTAAGGTCCCATCGGTACATACTCAGGCCCTATATGTCTCCCTTCTGAGTGTGTTTGAGCCATCTTCCCAATACCTGTACAGCAGTACTTGAAATATCTCACACGTTGCCTTTACCGCAAAACTCGCTGTCAGTGCTAGAATCTAAGACCTATGACTCTGACATCAAGATAAATTTCAGGAGTTCATTTTTCCTTTTTTTTTTTTTCTCACCTAGGAGAACAAGTTAAAATGTCAGTTGTGGAAAAGGTACTGTATTAGCTTGGCTGCACAAAGATCTCGGTTCTAATTCTGCCTGTATTGCCATTTCTCCATTTAGTTGTCTCTTTTACTCTCTCTAGGTTTTAGTTTTCTCACCTGTCAGAGGAAGGAGTCAACTCTCTAGAGACTAAGAATTCGTGCATTAGATTCTATATTTTTCCCTCAGGAACACTTTCAAAATGTTGGATGTTGCTAATTATATGCTGATGGATGGAATGTGTCCAAAGCAAACTTATACAGTGCTTGATAAATATCTTAGTTACTGTCGTTGAACAAAATTCCGGCACCCACAGTTTAGAGGAGAAGTTCATTTTGGTTTACAGTTTCAGACCATGGTCAGCTTGCTCCAAAACAGAAACGAAGCAGCAAAAGGACACATAAGAGGAAAAGGTGCTCAACTTACGGCAGCCAGGGAGCACAGAGAATAATCTTCCAGGTCATGCTCCAGAGATCCGATTCCAACCAGGCTCCAACTCAGTACTTTCAGCCACTCCATTGATGATGACCATCTAGTCACCCTCCAAACTCATGAGACTGGGGAACATTTCAAGTCTAAATCATAACAACATGCCTTTCTCACTTTCTGACAGATGCGATATTGAATAGGGAACTTTTCTCAAATGGCTGCATGATTTCCTGAGAGCTAGTTCTGTCTCTGATATGTGACATTTATTTTAGCCCATTTTATCCTTCACTATTCAAGAGTATGCTTAATCAGTCTTAACTTTGATTCTCATAACTAAAAAAATAATAATATTGATCAGAGCTGACCTTTTTGAGCACTTTTTATGTATCAAGTAGCATGCTAAAGGCCTTGAAAGTGTTAATTCATTTAGCCCTGCAATGACCTTATTATACAAGCTCCATAATTATATCTATCTCCAAACCAGGCTGTCCAGTCATAGAAGGCCTAAAAATGCCTGAGCCACCTAGCCAGCAGTTAGCAGTTTTCTATTGGAAACGAGAGCACATTGTCCAGTGCCCATGTTCGCTAGGGATTATGCTACACTGCATCTTATTTTTTGAAGTGCCTGAAAAGAAAGCATATCCTTGGCTAATGCTTTAGAAATATTAGGTGAAACTTTCACATATGCTATATAATCACAATTTATTTGTAGGGTAGCTGTGAAGACTACAAGACTGTTGGTTAAATGTTCCTGCTTTGCATTGCACACTAGCAGTAGGGACTCTATGTAGACGCTGATGCCACTCCATTTGGAATTCCAGGGAATGAACCATAACAGTCAACAGGGACAACGAACATCCTCACATCAAAGAGGTGAAGTTAGTCACAAGTGACAATCCACTGTTAAATAATTAAATTGTTTTAGCTGTTAACTGTAAGTGAATGTTTTTTTAATTGCACTTTAATAATGCCATGCCCTTTATAACCAAAATTAATGTTTTCTGTCGCTCTGTTTTTGAAGTATGTGTCAGTTTAATTAAACTATTAATGGTAGACAGATTTTAAGTATTTTATATTCTTCATTAAATTGTATCTGTTCAACAAGCACAAACAGGGAAATCGGGTTGGTGAGGAGCAGATTCATGTTCTGCCTGATAAATCACTCATCATCAGATAAGGTGGCGATGCCTCCTGTTTGTTTAAGTGCTCACTCACCATGATAAAAAAGTCTACTCAGAGGTTATGATATTCATTGAGTTTCTTTTAAAGCTAAAAGTGACAGCTGCTTTGAGAAGAGTACAGAGCATCAAAGAGTGTTGAGATTTATAAAACAAACAAACAAAATGTTGAAATTCAGGAATGGGGGACTGAGATGATCATGCCTTCAGTTCCTTTGGGATCATAGATACTTTCTACAAGCTGACTCTGAGAGTTTAGAGAAGAGAGTGCAAGACAGGTTAGCTTTCTCTCCTTGATCCTTTCTGGATTGTCTATTTGTAACTGAGTCGCCTATAAAAAGAAAACATGAAACTAAATTAACACAAAGCATTCATTTGTTTTTATTGCCAGAAATGACAATTGATAAAGTAAACACAGTGCACACCCCAAATCTTTCCACATTCAATTCAAGAAAATATTCAGTCTTGCGTAAAGATCAGGATGGGCTAGAGTAGGATAATTTCTCGTCTCTTCTCACCATTGATGACATAGGCAAATAAAAAAGGGATCCTAATTGCCAAACAGTTAAAAGAAGCAGGACAGGGTTGAAATTACATTTCTGTAACAAGAAGAGTTGCTGGGCTGCATCTGCTACCTATAGTCAAAGATGTAACGTGTTATAATAGAGACAAGTGTGTCCTTCCTTCATGTGGCAGATCAATCAATAACTTTTCATGTGATCTTGTTCACTATTATGTTACTAATGAAATCCTCGTGTGATGTGACAACTGTGGAATAACATTTGGTCACAAAGCTGGTGTTAACAAGCACAACTGGCACTCTGGTAATTAGACTGATTTCTGGTCTCTTCTTTCACAAATTGTCGATAAATGTAGTAAATAGGGCAGTGATGCCTTTCTGAGCAGCTATATTACGTTTCATATTCTTGGAAATTCATCTAGTAGGCTTGTTTGTGGGAATGAAGCCATAGAAAGAAAGAATGTATAGCAATCTTTTCATTTTGACTAGCTTGTGCATATGTAAACCCATGTATGAATAGTGGATAAACTGTATGTATATATGTATTTATTCATCTGTCCACTCATCCATCTTTACTATCAAATGTTACAGGTAAAATTCAAAACGTATATTAACTTACTTAGTTTTAATTAACTGATAGTTGGCAGAAAATCTGATTTAAAAAAAAAACTGGAGACCCCATGCAGATTCCTGAGTTTAAGTTTCACTATCACAGAGAGATGGAAATAAATATAAAATGGAAAGGAGAAACACAAACACCAAAAAAAAAAAATGAATCTCTTTTATATTTTGTGCAAAATGAGTTCTATTTGAAAAATAATGAATTTACAAGCTCAGTTCTGGAAAGAAATTCCAACATATAAATTTAATATATTCCTTGTTATCCACCTAGTGCTGAGTGAAGTTTACCCAACTGGGATTCTTCCTTCATGGAACTCTGATCTGAGCAAGCAACTCTCAGAAGATCTGAGCAGGCAGTTCTCAAGCTAGTCAGGAGACAGCTTTAAGGAAATCTCCCTTATACAAAGCAGGGAACATCTGGAAACCAAAGTAAAATCCTGGTGGAATCAGGTTCTTTATGAAGATTCTGCTTCACATCCGTCTGTGTTTCTCAGCTATCCCTCCAGTCTAAAATATACTGAGTGCACAAGTTCTTAGAGATAAAAACATATTTTGTCAAGCATTGTTTATGCATTTCCCCCCCTAGCCTTGGTGTTTTATTCACTGGCAGTTTATTAGGCATTATTTTGTTGTTGAGTTTGAGTGGATATTGAAGTATTACATTGTCCTCTATCCACAAAGATGATTCCTGTGTCAATTCGTGTATGATTTCTCTTGGTTCCCCACTTTTAAAATATAGACACTGGTGTTTATGCTCCATTTGTGGTTGAATATCAGGTTTAAAGGTCTTCATAGTGTTCAATAACAAGTCCTTGATGAATGCAATTTCTTAACCAATTGCGCTCACAAGGTTTGTTTCCTCATATAGTGATTGCCCATAAGTTTATGCAAAAGCATTTCAACAGACTAACTAGTAACTAATGACTAAATAGCTAGTCCCTAGTTAATGAGTATACAGAGATCACGCACACTCATGTCCCTACCAGAAGAGCTGGATAAGTAAGTTAACATACTAAGCAAAGGGGCTACACATGAAAACAGGATGATAAAACAAAGCACCAGTAGGGCATTAGGTTTAGCCTGGAGAAAAGGACATCTTCTCACTCCTCAAAGAGAAGAGATAGACTTTGAGTAGTACAATAATGGACAAACCTACCTGCTGGGGAAAGAAGGGTCAGGTACTCCTGGGAGGGGACATAGACCTGGACAAAGGCATTGAGGCCAAGCTAAGGTGAACATCGGATAGTTTGGGTTTTAATGCAGAAGAAAATGCAACCACAGTGAGCAGAGAACAAATCATAAACCTTCTGTAAGTCATTGTAAGACATTTTTTCTTTACTCAGAAAGCAAAAATGAAACAAGGAAGGAATTAAGCCAAGAGAAATAGAAAATTTCAGGAGGAAATCCACAGTATTTTGGTAACCAGTTGACTGAAAATGTCTGAAGTCTTTTCTATAGTTACCATTTTATTTTAAATCACTAGAAGTGACAAAAAGAAATAAGATGTAGCCTTTTCCAAAAGAATGCAGGTAGTCTGGTGTAAGGCAGAAAGGACACAAAGACCTCACTCCAGGACAGCAAAGGCTCTGAAGGAACAACACTGGAGTATAAATAGGTGCAGAGGGTGCATTTTCTGCTCAGTCTCTAGGTGTGACTGCCAAGGCTACACTAAAGCCACTTCCCACTAAAACAACTTAAACAGAGTTCTATATTAAATCTTATTTAAATGTCTTAACAATATTTTGAAGAGGTTGATATTATTCCCATTCCCAACAAAAAAAAAAGAAGTATGAAGTTCAGAGAGGCTAATGTTCTTGTTCAACATTGTATAGATGATAAAAGATAGAAATAAGATTGGAAAAAAAATCCCAATCTCACAGCAGAGCCCAAATATGTTTTCTTATACAGTAAAATTTTCAAAAAACTTGAAATGCATGCCATTAGACGTGGCCACCTGCTCCCTTTACATTTCACTCATGCCAGTTGTGGATTCTTGATGCCCACTTAGCATAGCCTGGACTATAAGAGTTCTGAACTTTGAGTTCCTGTTCAAAGCAGCTTGGACATGGCCTAAATTTGTAGATGTTAAGGGGTGGAACAACCACACTTAAATGGCCAGCAGTATGTCCCCACATAAAAGCCTAGACCTGACTTCCAGGCTATTACAAATCCCTAAGTCTTGAAAGGAGAATGAAACAAAAGACATCAATGTGCTCACTGCTTGACAGTTGAATTTAGAGATCGTTTGTAAATCTGTCACATATTGTAAATCTGATTTTAAGGGTGCTGGGTTAGAGTTGGCACTTTACTGTGAAATATATGAATGTCTTTTAGTCTACATCATTCATGACCCTTTACTTATCGCTGTCTTTCCCAAGCTGTCCAAAGAGTCACTAATAGCTACAATTCAAACTGACTTCATCCCAGGTAAGGTGCATTATCTCATGTATTCCTGATAACTGCATGCATTTATTAAAGGAAAACCCAAACCAAGAAACATTGCTTGTTGTGTTGAAACCAAGATGTAAACTCAGCGTACCAAGCTCTTCTCATGCTAGTATTCACTCTCTTAGGTGTAAGAAAACCTAGTACGCTGTCCCAGGTTATTTCCCAAAATTGCTCCTCACTTGGTCTTGGTTGTTTTTTAGCATTCATTCCCCTTCTTGCCTGATCTCTGACTTTGAACGTTTGCTCTTGATCTTTGAATCTGATGACTGCACAAACCTTCTTTGTCCATTTCCCATTTATATATGTTTTCTGTACACTGTCCGATACTATCATCCATCTTTGTAAGACTACTTTTATCAGCAACAAAGCCACAGAGCTGGGTATCTGTGTCTTCATGAGCACTTTTTACCAAAAGAGAAAGTTTTAGACCATATAAAAACATTGATAAAGTAAGAGTGAAGATGATTTTTGAAAGAATTTGAGTTGCAAATGTAAAATGAATTGTAGGGAGAAAAATGTGGACACAGAGAGACCAATTAAAATGCCTCTGCAGTAATGCCATTGAAGAAATGGTCTTAACTTGCACCAGGGCAGTTCTGGTAGAGGGTAATAATTTCAGAACACAGGCTCTGAGGTCAGGCTCCCCTGGTTTCATACCTGAATTTGCCATCCTTTTATTATGTGGACTTAAATTACTAAACCTTTCTGTGTCTCTATTCTCTCACTTGAAAATTGGTGTGACTATGTAACAGTACCTACTTCTAAAATTATGAATATTATATGTATTAAAATATGTAGGAATGGCTGACATATAATACATACTCTAAAACCATGAAAATAAAGCAATTAGAGATAAGAACAAGGATGTAAGAAATATAAGTTCTTCAGGTGATTTCCTATGGGAAAAAGATAAAGATATTGTCTAGAATGTTTCTGATGATTATGTTTTAAAGCACCATTTTCTGAAATGTCAGTCCTAGCAAAGGCAGTTTTGTTAGGAGGAAAGGAAAGTATGGGGGATATCCCAGGTGTGGGTGCTTTGAAGGTGGTTAATGGCCTTTGGGTTAACTATGTTTACTCATTAGTTAAGGGGCCCTCAAGTAATTGCATGCTTGAGACCTTAGAGACATTTCTCCTTCAGAGTATTAAGTCTATGGATTCTCATCTCTGTATGTGCCGTATCATTTTCATATTTTCAGTGAAGTAAGGTAAGATTCAGAGAAATGACTTGAGAAGTTCAAGCAGCTAGTAAAGGAAGACACACACATTTCCCTGCTTGTAGAGCCTGTGTTATGTCTCCGTGACTCCAAAGCCATCAAGGGACATCCAGATCTAAGACTAGGATCCCAGGATAAAAGAAGGAAGCATCAGGTTATGGCTGAAAGATAATGAATGGTGGTGATGAGTTGAGCTTAAGAGTAGGCATTTTGTAGAGTAATGCATAAAGGAATACTTTGGTATGGTGATGCTTGGCGCATTTGTTCATTTATTTTTGTACTCTCATATGATGTAATTGTGTTTGTGAGGCAATGTATACTGGAACTATTTTATCTTCAAAAAAGTTTGCATCATCTTCTCTTTGAGAGTTAATTTTTCATTCCATTATTTAACTATATGGCTTTAACTTTCAATACCATATAGCAGTAAGATTGTTTCTCTACAAGTATATATGAAGACTTGGAAAGCTCCATATATTCAAGGAAATTCAAATGTTGTTAATAAGTATTCATAAAATTAAGACACACAAAAAATAGAACATCATAAACAGGCAAATCCTGGAGATGTGTTACAGAACATGATTCCTTATTATTTTAGTATGTTTTATTAATTTACCATCTTCTAGATAATTAGTTAAAATATTCTTTTTAAGATGAGTCTATCTAGAAACATCTAATTGCCATATTTTTAGAATTTTGGTAACAGTTTATTTTGCCATATTAAAGATATAGGTCATGTCATAAAAATACCTATTCATACAATGCCCACTATGTGTCAGGCACTGTAATGCACATTATTTTGTAATGGGGAGCAGAATCAAGTACCTGCTGTTAGTGAGAACACAAATAAATAAATGAACAAATACTGTAGTGATTCAATATTTTTGTATGTTAGTTACAGTGAGCTTCTCATAGCAACTCCTCCCCACAACAAATGACTTAAATCACGTCTTTCTCTCTCAGTTGTTTCAGGTGCCAGATTGGCAAGCAGCTCAACCTTTGTGCAGGTTACGGGATAAGGATTCCTTCCAAGAGTCTGCTATGCCATCCTCAATGTTAAGTGAAATCACCAATAAATCCAGATGGAAGCTGACAGGATGATCTTAAACAATTTTCTGGTATACTGTGTTGGGGGAGAACTTAGGGGTTAAAGGAGTCAGAGAAATGTGACTGGGAAACCATGTGGTCAGCTTCAATCCAATTATTCTGAAAGAAGAAGAAGAATTTTAACAAATATCTAAAAGTCTGAGTAATTTTATGTCTTTTAAAATTTAATGTAGAAGATGAAGCCTCTTGATTTCTTCTATTTCTTTAAAACATAACATCAGAAATATGATCTTAAATGAAATTTATTTATTCATTTTCTTTATCTTTTAAGAAAAATTTGAAAGAAAGGTGCCGAGTACTGTGAGGTCTCTTCTCATAGGTGAGCTCCCTCAGATTTATTTGTCCAGGCCATACTCATTCGTCCTCGCATTGATGGTGGTGGCTCACTCACAAACAACTTTATCAGCCTGTCCCATTACTTAAGAATGTTTTCTTTAAGAATTAACATATTTTCTTAAGTCTGTAGTCAATATTTAAGCATGAACATGCATGAAAATTCCTATTAAAAGTGCAATTACATTTTTTAGGGATCTGTTCTAAATCTAAATGTACCAGTCAGCTTTAGTATGTCATGTTATGGTAAAAAACAAGGGTTTTTAAATTTTCTAGTAAAAATAATTTTTAAGTGTTATGATGTATAATACTGACAATTTTAAAATAAGAAAATCACCTTTCAGTATGACATATTTTGACTGCTCCATTAAAAGTGAAACTCATTACCAATATCTTTTGTGTTTTCACTGATTTTTTTTCTCCATTATATTCTTTGTTTCTAACATACTACATTATTCAATTACTCTACTGGCTATATCATTCCAATAGAATGCAAGTTCAGTGAGGTTAAGACTTTTGTTTACTTTGTTAACTAGTGTAGTTCTAGCGTCTAGAATAATGCCAGGCACATAGTAAGCTCTCAGATAATAACTGTTAAATAAATGGAGGACATTTTCAGTGGCTTACAAAAGCAATAGCTTTCCCTGCTTATGTAATACCTCTTTCAAAGACTGGATGCATTACTGCTCCATGACCTACTCCTCTGGACACACAGCTAACCAAAGAGCAAGAATCTTAGAAACATTCGCCTCAGTACAAAGGGGAAAAGATGACGAACGCTGTGATGGCACTTACACTGAGCTGGTGGCACAGGTCACTTCACTAATGTGCCCTGATCCAAGACATTAATTTGGGAAATATCAATGGGGTAGGGGGGTAACGATATATTATCCTTTCACAGGGACAGTCCGTGGATATCTGAGGCAATTAGATTCTTTTATCATACTACTGTTCTCATTTTCCTTACTTACAACACGTATGAAAAAGAACCTGAGAGGAGAGAGAAATGTTCATGGTGTAGCCATGTTCTCTTGAAAGACTGAGTTCACTGCCAATGGAAGTGATGATGGGATCTAACTTTTATAGTTTGGAGGTAGCTACCTGAGAGTAATTGCCCTTATAGAGGTCGTAATTAGAAGTAAATTTGAGTTCTTCTAACTGCACAACCCCATGTAACCCCCCTCCTTTTTTTTTCTCTTGTTATTATAGTGCATTTCATTTAAAGGTAGTAACTTTTTGAAGATGTAATAACCATAATATCGCTTGCTTCTGACAGTAAGCAGAATTCTCAATACAATAATCAAAATGGTAATGAGTTATACATGTAACTATTCTATGAGGCTTAAGAAACCCCAAGATATATATATTGCAAAAACTTAATTGAAATAAAAGTTTTACAATGACAAAGGCAAAAACCATAACCTCAGTTGAATATTTCAATTGCTTTTTGGAACTCTAGCCCAATAGTACTGTTCTATGGTGACAGAATAAAGCTTCGAGGCTTTGTAGACCCTTTAAATTTTATCCCTCAATCTCGTCTTCTTTTCTAGGATTGTAGGTTTGAATTCTCTCTTCCTTTAAGAAAGAAAAGAAAAAAAAGGTTTTCCATAAATAAAAGAAGCATCCATTTTAAAAGGAATCTTAACACTCCATGGTAATCAATACATTTCGTCTTTTAATATTGTCTTGTAAGATTTTGTCTATGCCATGGTTTAATCAAATGTACAAATTAATAGATTGCAGAAAATTAAGAACAAACATCATTTTAATTATACCAGAATTTTGAATCAGCCATAGTTGATAGACTCAAACAAGTGGTTCGGACAATATTTATTACTCCACAATTTTCTTGGTTAGATCTAAGTTATATTATTGTACTTAAGAATTATTACATGAGAGCTGAGGATTTAGCTGAGTGGCACAAGTGCCTGCCTGATAAGCATGAAGACATGAGTTCAATCCCCAGTACCAAAAAAGAAAAGAAATTTTTATATGGTTATTATATAATGCATAGAACGTACATTATTGTATTTAATCATACATTCATATTCGCAGATTGAGTAAAGCAACAACAGCAAAAGATCTATTAACTTTAGAACCTGTTTTCATTGTTATAACTAACATTGAAACAGGTAAATTTCAGATTTTCTGGAATAATACAGTGGGGTCAACACTTTTTACATATGCCCAATCTCTGCCTCAGCTCTGACTTCCTTTTTTCATGTTAAAACTCCAAACAAAGTAAAAAGGTATATACAATTCAATATGCAGCTTTCTAGTGTAATTTTCCTTGTCTAATATGAAGAAAATCCTGTTTGCCAAACCTTCTATTGGAATTGGTTAAATTTACCCCCAATTGTTGTTTGTGGTTTGCCGATTAGTTTTGCTAATGAATTAACTAGTGCAACCGACCACTTGCAGAGCTATTCTCAGTATAATGAATGTAATTATTTAGCACTAAACAAGGACAGCATCTTTCTTTCTCTGTGACAAGCATAATTCTTTCTTCTCCCATTAGCCAGGTGCCCTGGTCTCTGTAAACTAGTTATTGACCTGCTCATTTAAGGAGCTTCACTCTCAATGCTTCTTCCCTTATTTAACTCAAGCAAGCTTCTATAATTTTTCCTCCCCATACGAGGTTAGCATGTAAAGAGTTCATTGTTCATTTATTGTGAGTAAAGCAAGGCGTCGGGGAGCCATTCTTAGATAGATGCTCAGGCCTCTCAGCCCTGCTTACTTGTCCCTGGTTATAATGGATACAAAACCGTATGGGGCTGAGAGAGCATCATGTAAGCTCCATAGGAAATCTGAGGCAATGAATCATGGAGCTGGACTCCTGCTGAGGACTGTGTGTCTGAACAGACTACAAATAGACAGAAAAGCAGCTTAAGCAAGTAGCTTTCATATGACAGGAATGCATATATTAGGCATAAGAGGAGACTATTTGGATAAGGACGTTTATATATAAGGGACAGTAATAATTCTTCTCGCCAGACTCCAGCACACAAACCCTTCGTGAAGAACAATGCCCCTTGGGCCCACGTGGACATGTTTCAGGCATATCTTCTGCCACTATTTAATATCCTTTTTTAAAAAAAAGTGTCACACAATATTGGATCACCTTGACCATGATGTATTGTGTCAGGGCACATGCAACGAGACACAGAGACGTGACTGGCAAACCCTAAAGTAAAGATTAGATGTCACAAATTAAAGAAAAAATCAACTGCCAGCATACACGATTGGACTTCCCTTTGAAACTGGTGAAAAATTAAAATAGTGAGAAAGTTGTGTATATAGTAATTCTGGGTAATATTTTCTTTCTTCACATTTTCTTTAAATAACAAGCAGTGTATGTTATATCTGACCTCTATCTGTAGAAATGTAATTGTGCTGTTAAAGAAAAACAACAACATAAAGGTAAGCAATAAACACTCCCACCTTAGGGAAACCTTGTTAACATTTTTATTAAATTTTTATGTTTGAGTAATGATAGCTTAATATATCTTTTTCTTGACTGCAATTCCCTGAGTCCTTTTAAGAGTAACTTGCCTTGACAGCCTAGGAATTTTAAGATAAAGAAAAGACAAATTAGGACCAGTTCTATAGGGAGAAACAAGATTATAGTGGAAAGTTTACGGTGTGAAGAGAACAGGAACAGAATCTATTTGTTTTCTTTTGAGGCGCTTTATGTATATGTATGGTAAATGAAAATTGTCATACAAACATATACATAAACAGTTTACATTTGTTCCTATGTATGCTCCCTTGGCTTTTTAAGCTAGTCATACATGTATAAACCATGGCCATACTAACCAGATTCTCAGAGAGGAATAAATATGACTCAAGCTGGGAATTCTCCCAATGAAGTAAACTTTCAACTAAGAATATTACCAAGGAAGAGAATGAGCTAGCCAAGAAAGAGAAGAGAATTATAACAAATTATAGTGAAGGTGTTTTAATCTTCTGAGAGAGTTGTTCTGAGTTTTGAGAGCATGTGGTATTACCAGGCATTTGATATAAAGTAACACTTCTATCTAATAAAAGAAAGTCAGCATATCATCACCCTCTCATGTCACAAACCGAACAAAAACTCAGGCATCCGCAATCAAAATTCCCTGGGTGATTTTTTTTTTTTAAATAAGCATTTAAAGCTTTAGAAAAATCTGTATATCTCTGAGGATGTTGATTGTACCCTCAGTGCCCTTTTCATCTATGATTTAAGAAGAATTTGGCATACAAAGTGCTCAACAAATCTTTTGAAGAATTTAGGTAAAGTTGCATGATTAACAAAC
This sequence comes from Cavia porcellus, assembly GCF_034190915.1. Taxonomy (NCBI): domain Eukaryota; kingdom Metazoa; phylum Chordata; class Mammalia; order Rodentia; family Caviidae; genus Cavia; species Cavia porcellus. Next base: position 117,655,083 of record NW_026947484.1, read on the forward strand.
TCACATTACCCATAGCAAATTTGTATTGTTTACTCAATAATTTTAAAAAAAGAATGTTATGTGTTAAGACTGAGAAATTCACGGTGGAATCTGTTTAATACATTTTTTCACTATGCTTTCAGTATCAAAATACAGGGACATTTTTTATTAGATGTGATCAGTGTGTCATTTGCCCCTCTTAATGGTACATAATTTGATGCCCTTCAAGGAGGTTCATTACAACTGTTCTCTCTACTTTCTTCTTCCTTTAAATTATGCATTCACATTTAGATTTTTAAATCTACTTAGAATTCATTTTTATAAGTTAAGTAACTTCTGGATATAATTAATGCATAACCAATTGTCCTAATTACTTATTATATTGTTTGTGTTCCCTTCTGGTATGAATAACCAATTTGGAATATATATTACTATTACTATGTTATTTTCTTTAACACTTTGAGAAACCTGTTTTAGTATCATAACACCACTATGGTGATTATTGCTTGATGGAAATTGAAAGCTTGATATGGCAAATCCTCTTGCCTTGTCTTCTCAAAATTTTCTTGACTATTAGAAATCTTTATGCTGCCATATTAATTTTAGGATAGACTTGTCAAATTCCATGAGAAATCTTGTTTTTAAAATGAAAGTGTATTTAATGTATTAATTTGGTGAAATTAAATATGGTATGGTATTACAGTCTTTTTAACCCTTCCGTGCCTTCAATTGTTTCATATGTTTGGTTTTTGTTTTGTTTTTCATCATATATGGCTTGATAAAAAAATTATGGTGCAAATTTCAAATTTTTTAAAAAATCATTATAGTAAAAGACATGTATTATCATTAATCTCCTGAAAAATTTGCTTTTATTTCAAAAACCTTATGCCCTCGTTCTTGCGGCTTTCTGGATCAGTTCCGGAGGGGCTTTCTTTTGTGTCTTTAGTTGTGCTGTTGTACCTGCCTGGATGTTATGAATCAATTCAAAAATTTTATCTTTCATGGTGATTTTGACTTTGGGGAAAAGCCAGGGTACCAGGGATTGAACTACAGCACATATTTTTAAAATATTTTTAAAATTTTTTATCTGTACTTTTCTTTCCAAATATTATTTTCCTGGCTTTTTTCTTTAATTACAGTTTAATCAATTACATTAATTGTATCTTAGAACAATGCTAGGGTGTAGCATTTAAAATTTTTTCCATGAAACCAAGTTTACTTTTGTTTTTCTATTTTTTTGTTGTCGTTTTTACTTCAATGGTTTCTACATTATTATTTCCTTTACATGCTACCTTAGTTTATTTTTTAATTGGTACATCAACTGAGTGATTTTAAGTCATTCTAGTTTTGCCACCTCATTTTTAAAAATAAAAATCTTTCTTAATCATTAGTGCTATGTATAACATAGTTTTGATATGTACTTATTTTCAATCAGCTTTGTGAGTAAAAATACATTTGTTGTTTGGACATTTTTACCTAAATATTTGTATTCAAATTTCCATGAGCATTGTGTATGGTGGTGCCCACCTGTAATCTCAGCACTTGGGAGGCTGAGGCAAAAAGATTACTGTAAATTGGAGGCCAGTCCATGCTACATAGCGAGTTAGTCCAATGCCTGCCTGAATTACTCAATGAAACCCTGCCTCAAAAACATTTGTTTTTCCGGCCAGGGATGTAGCTCAGTGGTGCAGCACCTGCCTGGCAAGCATGAGGCCCCGAGTTTGATTCCCGATACCAAAAAAGAAAATAGTAAAAAAAAAAGAAAACAAAATTCCCACAAGATTGTTCAATAATCCTTCTGTTATTGATCTCAGTGATGATGCAATGATTCAACTATTTTAGAGAATATGATCTGTATCATAAAGATATTTTGGGTCCCTGTGAGAATTTTTTCAAAATCCATTATACCAGTTTTCATGAATGTTTTATTTGTGCTTCAGAATAATTGTTGGGGTTACATATAAACCTTTTCAGTATATGCTTGGTAACTAGGCTAGTCAGATATTTCCTATATTTACTAATAAATTTTGCATGTACTCTATCAATTACTGAAAAAGATTAGATTGCAGATTAACCAATTCTTTTTTCATGCTTCTATCAGTTTATTTTCTAATATATTTCAAAATTATCATATTTCAAAATTTCAAGGTAAGGAAATGTTTACAATTTTTTATTTCCTAAGAGAATTCTTTTCTATGTTTGAAATTTTTTATCTTTAGTAATATCCTATTTGATTGACTGGAATTTCATACTTTCATTTGCATTACAATTACCAATGGTATTTTTCTTCATATATTTTATTTATATTTTTTGCAAGTAATAAGATTTTTTAGAACTAATTTGTAACATTTCTTATTTTTAACTACAAAATTTAATTTATTTAAATATTTACTCATATAATTAGAAGTATTTCCATCATATTTTGCTTTGTATTTATCACATCTTTTGGTGTGGGTGTTCCCTGTTGAGGTTGCCTTTTTCATTTCATTCTAGTTTCTGTAGATTTATATTTTTTGTCTTTCCTTTCTGGTACTTAAGAAGTTTGACATTTTATTTTTATTTGTTTAATGGTTATCCTTCAAATTTTACTATGTTAAGTAACTATTCTAAATTTAATTGCAATCTTTATTTACTTTGAAACAATGCATTTTTTTTTTTTTTTTTTTTTGTCTTTTTCCTTTTTAACAGTACCAGGGATCGAACTCACGACTGCCTGATTACAAGGCAGGCACTTATGCCGCTGAGCTAAATCCCCAGCCCCTACATGCATAAATCTTTAGGTATGAATTTAGAATCCCTTCAGTTTTATAGGAATTGTTGCCTAATACCTTATTTCTATCATGAATAATCATTATACTTATCAATTTTATGTTAATGATTACTTAGATGTCCTTTTTGAAACTAGTTTATTTCCTATTTCTTAAATCTCCTGTATTTTGAGTTTCCTTTTCTCGTGTCATGAATTTCTGTCTGCACTTTTCAGTTTCTTTTTTCTGAAGTACTTATTTTAGAATTTCTTTTTGTGATGAATTGTGTGAATAATCCTTGTCCAGAAAGGTTCTGTGCTACACTAACTCTAAAATGAGAATTTGCTTATATAAAGTTTGTATTGACAATTATCTCTCTCAAAAATTCAAAGTTACTATTCCAACATCAGTTAACTATTGTTTTCATTTATAGTGTTACAGATTTTATTGTGATTTATTTCTATCTATATAAGAATTTATTCCTTTAATTATTAATGTATTCAATTCCCCACAGGACTTGTTCATCATTATATTATTATTTAGTCAGGAAAATTAGTAACTAATACCTCTGTGATATGCCAAGTAATGGCCTCTAAAGGATGAACATTCAAATGTCCAGAGCCTATCAATGTCACCGTTTGTGGCAAAAGTACTTTCACGGTATCTATTTCCACTTTTCTGCTCTCTCCTTAGAAGCCTTAATAGGCTTATTGACTCTTTCACTGAACTTTCAGTTTCTTTTCTTTTCTGGCTCTTGTATTTGGATTTTTTCATGTCCTCTTTCTTTTCCATTTTAATGACATCTTACTATATTTATTTATATTTATCTGTAAGTCTTTCTTTAAAATTTCAAAACATTTTAAACATACTTGTCAGAATTTCTCAACTGTCTTTGAAGATGTAGATGTTTAAAATAAATGTATGACATGTCTGCTGACTCTCCCTCAGAATGGACTGTTTGTTTAATAATACTGAATTGTGAAGTTATATTAAGCTGGACTTTTTCAGTGGGTGTCATGTACTGTCTAGTTGAAATGCGTGTCCCACGGGAGTAGATTTGAATGGGTATGTTTCAGATGCAGCAGTAGTATCATCAGTCCTAGAATAATTTTAGATTACTTTTTTTTGTTTCAGTTTGAGAATTTCTACTCTCACAAGCATAAGGTACATTTATAGATTATGATGGCAAAAATGTCAGAAAATATTTTCTTTCTCCCTAGATGCCATGTCGAATGGACAATTTTCAAGTTACTTTGTACATTTTCTGTTCTGGTAACAGACTTCTTTCCATTTCCCAGTTTTCTATGACTTCTAAGTTTTTGGATGAGTTTCAGATTCCACTCACCTCTTCAAATGGTTCCATAATTTGTTTTCTCCTGACTCTACTGATGTTAATCCAAGGATGTCAATCCAGGAAAACTTTCTCAGTAGCTTCTGCAATATCTCCTTTCCCTTTGGCTCTGGTTTCATTTTCCTTTTTATTTCTTGTCCTCAGAGATTTTCCCAGTTTTCTGAAAAAAACTTAGCTTTCAAAATTAGTGTTACATTATATCATGCATTTGTGAGGTTTTATAGTAAGAACAAATTTTATATTATCTGGTTTACAAATTTTATGGAATTGAAAGACCAGCAGATTTTTTAAAGAAATATTTTAAACCAAATCCATCAAGCAATGCAGCTTTTTAATCTCTTGTTGATGTAGGTGCTAGGAAAAATTTTACTTTTGGGGGGTACATAGGGAATATATTTTGTAAGATTTTCCAAAATCTGGGATTTAGTTTCCATATGCAGCTACTAATTGTGAAATTTTTGTTTGTTTTTATAAATGTCCTTTATTTAATTTTAAAGACTAATTTTCTTCAATAAAGAAGAATATTGTTAACAATAGTTCCCTTCCTGCAGAGCTGTCAATACTCTAATAAGCATAGGTCTCTCTTTTTAGAAGTAATGCTCATGGATTGAATATAAATTAAATACTGAAATATGATATTTAATGAAACTCAATTCAGCCCTTGATCTTCATAAGCTTATTTTTCCTCCATTATTTTTGCTTCCTTTTTCTAATAAAAAGATTAAAGTGTTGATTATAATCCATTTGGATATTAAAGGAAAATGATAATCATATAATTTGCTACTGTCTATTAAGTGATTACCCTGGCCAGACATTGTGATAAATATTCCACATACACTATTTAATTCAATTCTTAAAGTAATCCTATAATATTAGTGTAATTTCATCTATATTTTAGATAAGAAAACTATGGGCTTTAAAGTTCCCAAGATTATCCTGTAGGAGGGGCCGGGGGTTTAGCTCAGCAGCATAAGCACCTGCCTTGCAAGCAGGGGGTTGTGAGTTCAATCCCCAGTACCGAAACAAGACAAAAAAAAAAAAAAAAAAAAAAAAAAGATTGTCCTGTAGGTAAGTAATAAATCTGGAATTTCAATACAGACCTATCTGATTTCAAAACACATTTTTTAATCCCCTGAAAGCCATCTACAAAGAAAAGAAATACAAATACCCATAACTTTTATTAAATGTATAAGAGTGCAAGGGCATAGTCCTTGACTTTTGGAAGTATCCTTACATACTGTACATGCTCTGCTTGATAAGATTCTTTTTGCCTGAGGTCATGTCAGACAGTTTATAACAACAAGATTTTGGGTAGGGACTGTCCCTTCAAAGTACTGTTAGGATAGGGGTCAACTAGGCCAGAAATTCCAACAATGTGATTTAGGGTAGGTGCTTTGGATCAACAGAGTATCAATTAACCTGGAGACTGAGATCCATCATGTGGGCAATAATGCTTGCATGATGGAGGTTAAATGAAAATTCTGACCTCAGTAGCTAAAAGAGTCCTGGGTTAACAAGAATCCCTGTCTATGGTCACAAATTAATGCCAAAGAGATAACATGCCCTGACTCCCGTGAGGAAAGGTGTTCAGAACCCATGTATTTCATACGTTGCAGAACCTATGTATTTCACACTTTCAAATTTTAGTTGCTTTTAACCTGAACCCTTTCTTATAACAAACTATAACCATATGTTGAACAGTTTTCAATGTGTTCTTTGAATTCTTCCAAAGAATAAGCAAAATTATTGATCTTGGACTTCCTACATTTTGTATTTAATGTCAGTTGTGAGGACATATCTTGTCATTTTAATGATACAGCTTGTCAATGCTTAGGAAATAGAGAATTATAGAGAGTGAGCTGTAGAGTTACAGGAAAATGAAAAGAGGAGAAATTCTAAAAGTATAGATAATAATTTTAAAAATCATTCTAAGAAAAATAAACAGTCTATGCAAGGCAAGGAATGAGGAGACAAATATCATATTTAATTTAATCAAAAATACCATGTTTAAATGCTACCAGCCAACAAATAAACCAAACAAAGGGGCTACCAAAGAAGTTATGATATACCATTTATTATAAGATACAGCCTCATTTGAAATGTTAAAGGCATCCAAGAATCAATAAAGATGTAAGGCAGGCTATTTACAAACTGATGCTAAAATAAGTACAGGCAATACATTTTGAAGCCAGAAATAAATGGAAAAATATTGAATGGAAATGTTGAGAAGTAAAGGTGTTGGAAAAATCACTTATAGCATAGCTGCAAAATTGGCATGAAACATGTTAAATACCATGCTGTAGTAGTCCTCTTGATAAATCTGTACAAAATTTTATCTTTGCAGCAATCAGAATGTCTTAAAAGGACATTTATGGAGAAACTGAGGGGCAATGGAACTACAAAATTTCCTAAGAATAGAGACCTATTAGATTGGGAAGTTAAGGTGCTAAAGTCCATCTTTCTTAATCTAAAATACACATTAAAGGGTTAACATTTTACCTTCATCAAAGAGCTTAGAGAGGTCACCAAGCTGATCCTGTTTATGCTGAGGAAAATAACTCTAGGAGCACCTTGAAAAGGCCAACACCAGAGACTGGTTGGCTTAGGCAATGGTTTGAGCTGAAGCTTTGTGCTATTAACCTAAGGAAGGAAGGCAGTTTAGATATGGAAAGGAGGCACTGACAAACAACCTGAGGGTCTTAAGCTAAAAATTTATGACCATTAAAATCACACAATATTTAGATGAAAAATGAAATATAACAAAATTCAAACTTACTTTAAGTTTTATATGCTTTCTAGGTATCTTAGTTGAGTTGTTCCATAATCTCACAAAGTTAATTGATACATATGCAAATGTCATCAGTGTACACTGAGGACATCTGGATGAATGAAATCATGCAAGGATAGCATACAGAGACCAAGAAAATGATGAAGGTCAGATCTCAGGAGAACTCTAACATTTAAGTTAAACCAAAAGAAACAATAAAAGGATCAGTAGGGGAGTAGGAAGTTCTGCTGATAAGTAGGAAAAGGGGTTTCCACAAAAACACAACTACAATGAAAGGACGTAGGGCAAGGATTATAATTATCATAAAAATGGCTCTAGCAGTTGCTAGTTATAGTGATAAGAATATCAGCTGATTAATGAAGACAAAATTATATTGCAGTGAGATTACAATGACTTTTTTTGTGCTTTGAATAAAAATCTGGATTTAAGTATGCTGTATTTAGTCAGCTGCTATTCAGCCTCTGGTTTAGTGAGTGGGCCATGTGTCTCTCGTTGTCCACTAGGCTAGAGAGCTCTGGAGATGTAGGCATGAGGCTGGTACATCTTCCCTTCTGCTCCACTCTCATGGTCAAAGCCAATTACAAGAGCTGCCAGAACCAAGGGGAAGGGATATGGGGTTTACTTCTTGGTAGGAATAAAACACACTGTAAGAGGCTGCAGCAATGAGTCAAGAACCATGGGGATTTTTGCAACCTACCATAGAGTACAATAAAATAGTGAAAATAGGCGCTATAACCTTTCATTGTCATGAAGGAATGCTATAAATAATGCAGAAACTGTCAGGGCTCTCATTCCTATTAACAGAAGAATAAAATTTGCCTCTGTGGTTCTTGCATACCATTTTCTTTTGGCATTCACTTTGGCTAGTAATTCTGTCATCCTGCTTTCTATTACAAGTCACCATAAACATGATCCAGTCACATGTCTGGGAGTGACTGAGATTTAATATTGAATTGAAGACACAAATCAGACTAATGTGTCTTATTTGATCTGGTAAGGTTTGTCTTTGTCAGACTCTATTTTCTGATTAGCCACCAAGTAATCTTTCTAAACTGCATTTTCCACTGTGTTGATTCAAATCTTTAGAGAAGCAGACAACAAAACAGAATTATAAGTGCAAAAGAATTACCAAGAAACTGTCACCTAGGATTTTTTTTTACACCTAATTTAATGATCACAGGTATAGAAATGGTGTTTTATTAGCCTCTGGCAACATTTTCACTTGATCAGTATAAACATGTAAACTAGCTGATTTGGCCCCACAGCATTTGTTAGACATCTCAAACATTTCAGAACACTACTCTGCAAACTGACCAGTGAGGCAGCATGATAGCCCTGGAGCAGCAAAGATCCAGCATCTTCTTCACACTACCAGCTCGCATTCAAGTATAGAGCTTGATTTGTGGTGTCATCATAAAGCAACATCATCCTGCAGGAAAATTTAATAAGAGTTATTGAAAACAAATTTAATAATATTTACTGAGAATTGAGAAATCAGTATCATCCAGAGGATGAGATTGCTGAATATGAGCCAGTGCCACAAAATAGCCAGTAATAGTAATAGTAATAGCAGCGATAACAATAAAGGGTTAAACAGTGACAAGTGCTAGAAGTGAACATGATGTGCCATGATGTGCCTTGCCTTTCCTTCGAGCAGAAGGAAGAGTTGGTCTCAGCATACTGTATAATGCCTGTCAATTTTTTTGTTTGCTAGCAACAGATGATTAGTTTTTAGTTCTTGATAATAATGAATTCTGTATATTAGATGGGTGTCTAGTGTCCATTGCAAAGGTATACTCCAGGTTGATGATTTTGCCTTTGGTTTGACTTGGAAACCTTGATGTACAGATAACTGCAAAATGAGTCTCTAGGAATCAAAGCTGACTTCTCACATTTTAGCACTCAAAGCAGTAGGAGAAACCTTGGCACTTCCTTGGTACTTTCTGAGATCCTACTGAAGTCCAAAAATAAAGGAAAGTTCATCTCAAATATTTTAGCAAATAGAAAACTGCTGGAAAATGGTTCTCTTGTTCCCTAGCCTGGTTGCATTCATAACACTTAAACACCTGTGTCCATCAAATAGAACACACAGGATCACAGCTAGAGCTGTTCTTGACTTTGTAATTTCATTGACTGACAGTTTAATATCTATTTATTTTCACATCTGACACCAGTAAAGACAGGCTGGCATCATGAATGTCAAGACACTATGCTGACAACTGTATTTTTTTCCATCATTTTGGGGGGGCATAGAGGAAGGTTCGACACTGCGAAGAAAAGTGTTCTTTGCAAACAGCGCCGCTCCAATAACGACCAAATTATAGTTCAGATATAATTGTCAGTAACTATTGATAGGTTACCTGTACATATTTATATAGAAATGAGTACATTCAATTTGAGCTTCACTAGCAAACTCACTCTTACGGTTATACTGGAGAATGGAATGTGTAATTATACTATTTAAATAGTTAGAACAGCTGCCATCACTGTGGACTGTGTAACCAGTGTGTTTTCCATGCTGAAATTGAATGTTTAGGGGGTAGTCCCTTATTTTCAGTAGCTCTTGCTTAGTCTGTGAAATACAAACAAGAGGTCTAGCTCCATCCCAGTCCCATAAGAGCCTAACAACACTCCCGATAAGAAGCATTCACACAATAAAAGTGAGATGGATTTTTAAAACCTTAAGCAAGATCGTAGCATTGCTCGAAATTAACCACAAAGGTAGAGAACATCACATTCACATTAGGAACTGTGCACTACACAATTATTTCCATATGCTGGAATGAATCAGGGGAAAAGTCCTTTGTCTCTCCCATTTATGTCTGCTATCTAAACAGAAAATAATTCAATTTTACTGTGCCTCTATGTAGAGCTGGGGAAATAGTATTATGATGCTGCGATCACTGAACTTTTCAGTCTGCTATCTTGAGAGGTTTTTCATGGCTTGAGGTAAGGTCTGATAGTTCATAGAACCAGTTGCAGCGTGCAGCCACTAAGAGCTGTCTTATAATCAGGCAGCAGTGAACGGACTGACATTATTGCCTTTATAGTTTAGGACTGAAGTATACTATTACATCTTACAATTCTCCTCCCCGATGTCATTTTGCCAAGTACTCTAAGAATGAAATATGCTCTCTAAACTGAAATTTTGTTCAGAGTGCATTCATTCACAGAAATTAGGCCTGAGATTGATTGTGGATTTCCACAAAATCACATTAATTTCAGTTCTTTGCAATTACAGTATAATTAGTGTTATTGATGTAGCAGTCTCATAAATAAATATTTCGTAGCTATATAGGGGGTTTTTGTTTGTTTTTTGTTGTATTTGTTTATTTAGGCTTCATTGATGGCTGAAATTAGACCTGGATGTCTCATATTTTCTGCAGAAGGATTCTGTGGGGAGGGGTGAAGGGAAAAGATACATCAGGACTGTTTGCTCCAAGTGACTGAGTGCGTCTCAGTGGCACATTGCTGGGAGCTGAATCCTGGCTCCCCTATTTTGAATTCTCTGTTTCTCACATCTTCTTCCCACAGTCAGTTTGTCAGTTCCCGTCAGTCTTTTTTATCGACCCCTGAAAAATCATGGCTTAACATGTAGTGTTGTAAGGATTTTTCTCTAGTGCTTATGGTACCTTCCTCTACCTGATTTGTTCTCTATCATTTCTTCATTTTTTGCAAATCTATTTTGATTTGAAAAATCTACTGGGCTTGGAATTGGAAGTCCTGGGCTTGTGTCCAGGCTGTCATAATTTATGTTTTTGAGTAAATATTCATTTGCAAAATGAGGATGATACTAATTTATTCATTCACCAAATGTTTATTAAATAGCTACTATGTGCCAGGCACTATTTCAGGAACTATGAGCACAACAATGAAAACAAATAAAATTAACAACTGCTCCACCTTCATAGGCCTTATATTCTAAAATTGTCTGTCCTTAGAGGATTAGAGGGGAACTATATGTGATTTGAGACTTCTCTCTCTTTCTGGGCAACCAGTTCCCCATCTATGAAAACAATAGGCTGGATTTCATGATACCAAAGATGTCTTCTAGTTCTTGTCTTCTACAGCTACAAAGCAGGAGTTGGTATCATTAAGATTGTATCTCACACATAGCCCGAAAAGTCTACAGGGTCTCAGTCTCACCTCACCCAGCTGGATAAAGTATGCAGCTTTGGTCCCCATGCACTTCCTAGCACGATGTTTGGTCTCATCACAGGCCCCCAAACAGCAAAGATGAGTGACCATGGGCTGAAACTTCTCAAACTAGAAACCCCAAAGACAGTCTTCTTTTTAAATTGTTTACCTGAGATAATTTATTATGGTGACAGAAGGCTAACACAATGGGTGACTTCAAGCGACAAAAAATACCGTCCCTGTAACTACAGTCTACACTTTCAGTGAACAAAGGCTGTCTCTGCCCCTTCCTTTTGGCATGTCCTAACTTGTACCAAACTTGTCACCACAGGCACCACGCTAAGACTCTTAACAGCCCTGAGCCTGGCATGCTGCTACCATCCAGTCAGTGTGTCTCTCATAGACAATGCCCAGAGTAGACATGGGTGATGGATGAGACCATCAAATGATCATAATGTTTTTTGTATTCTCATAAAAGAACAGAGCTTTAAGGGCTAATATAATTTTCCATTATAATGTCATCCTTAATAACAATTCTATTTTGCAGAAGAGAGATAAGCAAACAGAATAGTGAATGAGGCATAGCCATAAAGCAGGTGATCCATTTGGGCACTCAGGAATACTGATGGGCAGTATTTACTAAATTTCAGTAACTTAAAAGGGCTACGTCTTTGGATGCAAGTTTATAGGGTTTCTCACATGAGTCTTCCAGCCACAACCAATTTAATATGAATGGTTTAACAGACAGAACTCAAATAACAGTAGTAAAAATTAGTCAAAGAATGACTCAGCTTGTGTTGAAGGCAGAAAATTCTTGTGTTGTTTTGTTTTATTTTTTATTTTTTAGCTTTTTTAAACAGGTTCTCAATAAGTAGTTCAGGCTGACCTTGCACTCACTGGCTCCTAAGTGCTGAAATTACAGGTGTTTGCCACCATGTGCAGCTGATTTTATAATAAATAACTAAGTACAAATTCTTGATTTAAAAAGAATTCTTACATTACTACCTTTGATTCTAAATTGGGAGTAGAAAATTTGCCTCTAGACTTATCATTAAATGACACTCATCACTAGATTATATTTATTTGAGTATTTTGCTTATTCATTTAATGTGATTCTTAGCTGTACTGTAATATAATAATATTAATTTCATTTATAAGGCATTTAAATATTTTACTTATATGATCTACTGTATTACTTACTGTGTACTATAAAACTAAGTAGTCTAATTGTCTTGGCTACTTTTCTTTTGTTGCTGGGACAAAATACCCAACACCCAAAATGAATGAAGAAAAATTATTTAGGTCACAGTTTGTGGAGGTTGCAGTCCATAATCAGTTGGTTCCATGGCACTAGCACAGCACTTCAAGACAGCAGCCAGTAAAAGTGGCCAGAGCAAAAGAGGGGACAAAAGCAAGTCTCTTTTCCTCCCTTATGTTGTGCACAGGCCACTCCCACCTCCAGCGGAGGGTGAGCACTCACAAAATTCCTTGCCCTCCTCTTGCACAGGATGACAGTATTTACATAGTAAGTGTTCTGGTTCCTTGCTGAGACTCAGTTAAATTTCTAAAGTTCTCAAGTTAACACAAGATACGTTCATTTAATTTGATTCTTACTATAATCAAGTAATATTTTTTTTATTTACAAGACATTTAAACATTTTACTTACATGATCTACTGTACTACTTACTGTGTACTATAAATCTAAGTAGCCCAGTAATTCATATCTCAAATACAGGCATTTGGATTTTAAAAGTTCTGAAAATTCATAAATGCAAAACGGCTTAATCACCTAGGAAATAACGAGACAATTAATTAGTTATTCTGAAAACCTATAGAAGAAATTTCTTTGATTTTCTTCAGAGTTGCTTAATAATTAGTATTTATCTCAGAAATAATTACTAAAATAGTGAGTCTCCTAAGTACTTTTACTTGTGGCTTATGCTGAGGATAGCTCTAAGACCTCAGGTTTCAGAGTATGCTTGAGGTGTTCAAATGGTAAAATAATATATATTCCTTAACATTAAATGGATATTCATTTATGATGAGCACATGGACTGTAGGGTCAGACAAAAAGGAAATCTGCTAACAGCTAAACATCATCTAACTCTAGTCACTTTTGATATTAATTAAATTGACTATTTAGCTTGAATATTTCTAAAGTTATCTTTTTTCAGAAACTATAGGTCCATTATACTGTTTAGTCACAACTGTGTGGTTGAGATCTAGCCTTTTAGTGCACTACTCTTATCTTCATATTTATCTTGAAGGAGAAGGAAGGTAAGAAAGCATTTGTGGACACTTTTGAACACCCATTACACAGACTGAGTCTAGAGGATAGTGTGATATCTGCTGTTGGATGTGAAAAGGGTCTCTTAACTGCAAAACCATTTTAAAACCTCACTTCTATAAAATAATTCAAACAAGAATATGTATCTCCAACTTACATTATAGAAAACCAATAATTTTTAAATAAATTTAAAAGAAAGCATTTAAAAATAAGCCAGGAAGCAACATGTACAACTATACCAAACTCTGAACCTCTCACATAATGCAACCTTTAATTCAATTCTTCGTGCTTTTCACACCTTATATGGGTAAGTGTTGCCTTCCCAGTTTATGATCTTTGGTGGGATAGATGTCTTTCCCCTTGATAACAAATGAAGTCTAATACTTGCATGGTAGTAAAAAATCAAACACATTTTTGCTCTTAAAATAAGCAAATATACTTACCAAAATTGACTATCTAAAGCCTTAATGTTGTATTCATATTTTCACCTGTAAGTATTGAAGACTCAATTTCTACTTCAGAAAGAAAAATGCAATGAAATAAATTGAATACTTTTATTTAAAAACTAACACTTTTGTCCCAAACTTTTGTTTGCAAGTATTTGTGGCTGTTATAATAGAAGAATCTAAGACTGAGCATGTTTTTTGTTGAAAATAACAAAGGTCTGCATTTTCATGTTGGGAGTTGCTTTCCCATCAAGCTTATGTGCTCGATGGCTTCCCTTAAGAAGAAAAATATAGGCATCTAATCACAGGTACTCATAGAAGTAGAGAAAGCTCAAGGTCTTTATTCTGGTTCATGCTAAAGTAACTCAGCTTGGATTCCTAAGCTGTAGACATTCTGAAAAGTATGATCATGATCATCTTTACTTTTATTTTAAAGAAAAAAAAAAGACAACAAAACCATGGTACAAAATTTCAAAATAAGATTGTAAGAGAGTAACAATGGTTAGAACATTGAGTATTGTTGTTTTCAAAGTAGTTGCTCCTATTACAACCTATAGACATTAAATATTGATCAAACAATATAGGCACATACCTTTTCAATGAACTAATATCAATTAATAGTATAACTATCTTAACTGCTTTGTGTGTGTGTATACAAATATGCACATTTTTTCCTTTTCCAATCCTTTTCTCTTTTCTCCCATCCCAGTTTCCCTTTCCTTTTGAACAGTTTCCTTCCACTTCAAAATATCTATTGTGCTTTTACTTCTTAATTGTTTAGTTTCTTACACTAGGGAGACAATACAATGTTTACAATATATGAATCTGATTTATTTCACTTATGAGTATGGTTTCAAGTTGCATCGATTTCCCTATAAATGTTTCAAGTTTATCCTTCTTTATAACTGAAAAGTATCCCATTGTATAAAAATATATCATTTTAATGCATTTCTGGTTTAATGGGCATTTGGGTTGTTTGCAAGATTTAGCTATTGAAACTTGTGCTGCTATAAACATGGATGCATATATATCACTGTGGTATGATGTTTTTAATTCTATTTGGAAGATACCCAGAAGTGGACTAACTAGGTGAAACGAGACCTCCAACCTAGTATTTTGAGGAATCTCCACACTGACTTCTGTGGTGGCTGCACTTAGTCTACACACCCACCAACAATGGAGACGCATTTCTTTTTCCTCATAGTTCCATTAGCATTTGTTACTGTTATTATTTCTTGCTGACAGCTATTCTTTCTGGATAAGATGGCATCTCAGAGTTGTTTTAATTTGCATCTCTCAAATGACCAATGATGTTGAACATATTTTCATGTATTTATTTGCTATTTGTATTTCTTTATCCGAAAGTGTGATTCATCTCAGCTGCCCATTCTTGGATTGGGTCTTCAAATTTGGGAGGGGTCTGTTTGTTTGTTTGTTTGTTTGTTTTCAATTCTTTATATCTTTGTCTAAGGCACAATTGGCTAAAATTTTTCCCACTTTGTGGGTTGTCTTTTCACTCTGTTGCTGATTTATTTTAAAATGAAAAAACTTCTTAATAAAATGAGATAGCAGTTGTTGATAAATTGAAGTGTTTCCCATGCTGTTTTGGTTTTGTTTATGAAGTCTCTGCCTATCCCTATAACTTCAAGATTTTTACCTACTTTCTATTCCAATAGATCAAATGTTTCTATTTTAATATTTATATATTTGATTCATTTTTTACTTTAGTTTACTGCATGGTGATAGATATAGGTCTAGTGTTAGTCTTCGGCATGCAGAAATCTAGTTTTTCCAGCACCATTTACCGAAGAAGCTATCTTTGTTCCAGTGAACATGCTTGGTCCTGTTGTAAAAAATAAAGTGTCTGCATATTCTAATATTTTCCACTGGTCCTCAGGTCTTTTTTTTTTTTTTTTTTGTAGTAGTAGTACCATACTGATTTTATCACAGCAGCTTTGTAGTATAATTTCAAGTCAGAGATTGTGATGTCTTTTGCCTTGCCTTTGTTGCCCAGGATTGTCTTTACTATTGTAGGTCTCTTCGTTTTCAAGATGAATTTTAGGAATATTTTCTCCAGTTCTGTGAGGTATGTCATTGGTATTTTAATTGGGGTTGCATTACATCTGCTTAATAATTTTGGGAGTAGGGCCATTTTCACTATTTTGATTTTCTGTATCCATAAGCAATGAATACTTTTCCATTTCTGATATCCTCTTCAATCTCCTTTTACAAAATACTGTTATTTTCAATATATAAATCCTTTATTTCCTTTGTTAGATTGATTCCCAAGTATTCTATCTTTCTGGAGGCTATTTTGAAGAGTGCAGTTTCCTTAATTTCTCTCTCAGTGAGTTTATTCTTTTTATACAGGAATGCTATTGACTGTTGAGTGTTAATTTTGTATTTAGCTATGCTACTGAATTTGGTTATTAGATCTAGGACTTTTTGGTGGAGTTTTTGGGATTTTCTATGTTGACCATTACGTCATCTGTAAATAATGGAAGTTTAATCTCTTCCTTTACTATCTTTATTCATTTTGTTTCTCTCTCTTGTCTAATTGCTCTGACTAATATTTCCATAACTATATTGAATAGGAGTAATAAGTGGTCATCTTTGTCTTGTTCCTGATTTTAGAGTGAAAGCCTCCAATTTTTGTTCATTTACTATTATGTTGGCTGTTGGTTTGTCATAGATGACTTTTATAATATTGCGGTAAAGAACACCTATTCTGATTTACTGTATGATTTTTATTATAAGTGAGTGCTGGACTTCATCAAAAGCTTTTCCTGTGTTTATTAAGAAGGTCATGTGATTTTTGTCTTTGGTTCTGTTGATGTGGTGTATTACATTTATTGGCTTGAGTATGTTGAAGAATCTCTGCATTCTTGGGATGAACTCTACTTAAGCATGATGTGTAATCTTCTTTATGATTTGCTGCATTCTGTTTGCTAGTATCTTATTGAGGAATTTTGCAGATATGTTCACTAGACAGATTGGCTCTTAGTTCTCTTTTTTCATTGGATTTTTTTCTGGTTTTTATATAAGAGTAATATTTGCTTCCAGGAATGAGTTAGGTGGGATTGCTTCCCTTCCAACTTCTTTAAAGGGTTTGTGGAATATTGGCATTAAATTTTTTCTACATTTCTTATAGAATTCAGCAATGAATCTATCAGGACTGGGACTTTTCTTTGTTGGTAGGTTTTTAATTATATTTTTAACCTCATTGACTAATATTGGGTTATTTAGAATATTTTTATCTTCTTGATTCAGCTTTGACAATTCATATATATATATATATATATATATATATATATATATAGTTATCTATCCATTTCTTCTGTGTTTTCCATCCTATGAAAATAAAGATTTTCAAAGTAAGTATTGATGATCTGAATTTTCACATAATTTCACTCTTTTCACTTCTCAATATATGAATTTTAGTGGTTTTTTACTTTTTTATTTTGATAAGGTTGGCTAAGAGTTTATCAATTTTATCCTTTCAAAAACCAAGTCTTTGATTCATTAATTCTTTGTATTATTTTCTTGGTCTCCATTGCATTAATTTCTGGATTCTGAGCATCTTGAATGACTGACTTGTATATTTGCCAACACAACAGTCTTCTTTAAGAAAGAAGGTTTAAGGCAGTGATTCATTTTTATGTTTATTAAGTTGATAGAAACGTATTGTCTAATATTTGAATATAGGCACAGGATAGTTCCCCTTGCTGCACCCCCCCCCCCCAGGTATACCTTTCAGAGTCTGGTAATAACCATTTCTGAGATTTGTTCTCCAATATTTATATCCCTCAGTCATCCCTCTACACGCAGTTCTCTTTTTCTATCCCACTTTCCTTTTCCTCAATCAAGCAAAATACTTACAACATTACTCTTGGTTTCTCCACTGATTGTTCTTGCAATTTCGAACATTACTTTTACCCCTCATTTCTTATGCTATAGAAATAGCTCTAGATTCTAAATTTTTAAAACATCTATGCTAATCTTTCACATTTTCCTCTACTTTTCCTTCTCCAGCTATCTCTCACCGACTGTACTCTCACTGTAATTCATTAAAAAAACTTTGCTTATTTTCTTGTGGGTGGAACCTTATGAGAACCATTAATCACCATTTGTAATATTACTGTTTATGTAAAATTCTTCATTTCAGAACTTTAGAGTTTGCAGTAATTCCACTTCCTGCCTCTCATGTTTAATGATACAAATCTTATGCTAATTTTCCTTGAATGGAATCAAGTTAGAATGCATTCTCCTTTCCCTTTGTTTCCCAAATGCTTTACAGAGCCTTCCATTCATTCTTTCAATAACTATTTAGAGAACATCTGTTATGGGTGCTGGAGAGTAAACAGTTAAAATAAAATAAAAATGATCTCATGGGGCTTCTATTTTAGTGAAGGTGGGAGTACAATAAACAATTACTTAGCGACTGTATCAGTCGCTAGTTAGTAGTAATAAATACTGTGAAGAAAAAACAATCAAAGATAAGATGATCACAAGAATGCTACTTAATAGGGTGGTTAGGTGTTACTACAGGTGAAAGCGTGTGTTATATAAGCATTGGGGAAAGAGCAAAGGAAGTAGCAATCATGAAGGTCTTAAGGCAAAGACATTTGTCTGCTAAAGGAAAAGCAAAAAAGCCAGTTTGCGAATAAGGAGAATGGGGTCAGACAGGTAGCAGGAGGCTGGATCACGTAGTACCTCTTGACTTTGAATTTTACCCTAAGTGAGATGGGAATCCATAGGAAGTTAGACTTGGAAAACAATACTGCATTGTGTGGCACCTCTGCATGCTGATTACTTTGAACTAGGGAGACCGAAGGTATCTTTGACGTCCCTCTGCCTTTGTGTCTATTGTCCCTCTTTATTCCCTGAAGTGCAAAAAGGAGCTTTCTCTGAGATTCATTTATTTTCCCACAAATGGATTCTCCAAATAGAAACTCCAGTGCCATGAGTCTCCTCCCAGGGAATTTCTCCAGCCTGTATAACTGATCCATCATCATAGGGAAGAAGATGAAGGTTGACCCCACTCCCAAGCCGTCCATCACCAACTGTAGCTTGTTATTTGGGCCCACTCATTTGGGTAAAATCTTTTATTTTGTGTTGGCTAAACTCCTCCTTCATTGTGTTTTCAAACACATATACCAGCTTCACAGTTTCTGGGGTATTCACTTTTCTTTACATAACCCGAAAAATGCATAATCAATTTATATAACCTTTCTCCTGTTAATCGGCCTACATTCAGTTTATTTAACAGTCTCAATTAGGAAACTTTCATAGGGCAAAAAATGTTGAATGAAGGAGCACCATAATTGGCTTTGTGTTAGGATAATAACACAAAGATTCAAATAGGACACCATGTTGACATGGATCAGGATGGATTCAAGGTTTACGAAGGTAGGGCCTATAAGGGCTTTTCTGATGCACTGGAACTGCAGGGAAAAGGAATTGTTGAAATTTATTGTAAAATATGTATGATTTTGGTAGGGTGTATAGAGGTGGGAAACATGAGGTGAGGCACAGACTTTTGTTTTGCATTTTGCTTTGTTTGTGGTTCTAGAATGATCATCAAATGCTGAACTAGTCCATTTCTAGGCCTTCTGGATATTTTCCTTATAACTGCATCTCTTAATATTGATTTTTTCCTTATTTTCAATGGGTTCACTTTTGGGGCATTTGTAATTTTGTTGAATATATCCTCAAAAACTTCCCAGAGTTGTATGACGCCAATTTTCTATGCCCTTGCTTGTTTGAAAATCCCTTTCTCTCCCATCTATTTGATAGCTAGACTGTATATGTGTGATCCTAGGCTGAAGAAATGTGAGGCAAAAGGACTCTTGCTTAATTCCATTGTTTTTATTTTTTTAATTTCACTTATGTGAAGTCTCTTACCAATTTGATATTACTCCTTTGTAGATTTCTAATGATTCTTCCTGGAAGCTTTTAGAATCTCTTTTTTTCATTATTATAAATGTTTTCATAATTATAAAATTTTGCTATAACATACATGAGTTCAGGTCTCTCCACTTTGTGGTAGGTACGAATATATCCTTTTATTCTGAAGGTACGGATGCTCTATTCAACGCATTCTTTTGCATTTTTTCATATATAACTTTCTCCCCAGCAGTTATGCCCTCCATCTTCAACTTAATCAGGTAGATAAGCATATTATCCCAAAAAATCCCAAAAATTTTGTTGAATTTAGTATGTTTTGCATTTTTTATTTTTCTTTCCTAAATGTTGCCTTTATTCTTTATCACTGACTATTTTTTCTACCGTATTTTTTCCATTTGAAACCTTTTTTATTTAAAGAAAAAAACAAAACAGAAAAAAAAACCAGAATTTCAAAAAAAAAAAAAAGCAGTAAGAAATCTCTAGTTGATAATTACATACTGTCCTCTTACAAATAGTTTTTCAGGTTACAAAAGTGAAGCATACAAAGTGGACATTCAAACAGCAAGACTGCAAACAGTTCAGTTCAACTACCCAACAAAAACTTAGTAATAGGGTTATCAATATTATACATTTAAACATACATGCAGTTATATCCTTTAGAGCACTTTTTTTTCCCTCTCTTTTTTACAATAGCAATTGTACATTTTGGGTTTTATAAAACCCATTTCATACCTTTTAAAAATACTTTTTCTCAAATCTCTGTTCCACTTAGAAAAATTATATTGTAAAGATTTTATTCTCTTTTTTTCCTTGCCTGAGTGTTTATCTTGGACTTTCACATTCACATAATTGGTTTTCCTAAAATAATGATCTTTGGTTTCATACTATAAAATGTTTAAGAACTTTGATCAAGAGTGCTGTGTAAATGGACTGATTCTGATGAATGGCCTACAGGTAGAATAGGAACCCAAAGTTCTATGACTTTTCTCTAAGGTGTAATATTCACCTTACATGCAATGGTTCCCATAGAACTCATCTAATTGTCCTTGAAAAGAAACCTCCAATCATTTTCTTGGGCAAAGTGTCTAACCACTTGTCACTGTATACAGAAACCCTTTGCTGGTTGATAGAGCACCACAAATCTTTAGTAAACAAATGTTCAGTTTACATCACTGCTTTCTGGAGTAAATTCATCTCCTTGAAACAAAAGCTTTCAAAAGTGCGTTCTAATCCTAATCTAGGTGTTTTCCTCAATATATTCTTCCTTAAATAGAAGGCACAATGGATTATGTAACTATTACAAATGACTATAAAAGGAAAGTAGTCATTTAGGGTGTACTTCTTGAATGAATACAAACATTTCCATAGAAAGACTAATCTGCCCTCTAATCCCAATCAACCACCCACTGTAAAGTGATGGAAATAAAATGACAGGTATTTAATGCCTTAAAATGGCTTAATCCTACAGTGTCTTGTTGGATAATGCTGTGTTCAAAGTAATGCTAATTGTGCCTGTTGTTATTATGCTGTTAATATTACTAAATTTAATATCAATACCCACTGAGAAGCAATGGTTATTTTTCATGGAAACTCCATGGTTCCAATCTGTACCAATTGGATATTAAATAACTCACAAAAATAAGTCACAACAAAGGGCAGGAAGAACTAATTTATGTTTCATAAATTGGATAATATGTTACTATAAAAGCTAAAAGCAACTAAATATGTTTAATGTTCTTGACAGGAAACTGTCTTTGAATTTAACTATTACAACTATATTCAGTTTAAAAGAATAGATGGAGATAAAGGGAAATGACTAAAACTAAGCAAATTTCTAGTTGGTTGTCTCCAAAGAAAAATATTCGAGTGAAACATCTCTTTTCAAGGCATTGTTTGTGTATCTAAAATAATCTTATCTTTAAGGAAGCTTCCATATATAGCTGTTTTGTAGAAAACCCTGGGGGCAAAGAGGAGACTTTTACTAACCTGAAAAGCTAGCCTGAGAATTGCCTCAAGGAAAAGCCATTATACACTTCTCTTCCATCCTTTAGATGAGTGAAAGCAGAGCTTCTCACTGATACACATCAGCCCTCAATTTGGCTCTCATTAGCTCTAAGTCTATGGAAATCTTCAGAAGCCTGGATCACCCCACTAAGCTCATTAAGTGCTTAAAATTAGGCATTCATTTTATGAGGAGCAACAGGAGTTTTGTCTGTAGCATATATATATATATATATATATATATATATATATATATAGAGAGAGAGAGAGAGAGAGAGAGAGAGGGAGAGAGAGAGAGAGAGAGAGGGAGAGAGGGGGGGGGAGAGAAGAGAGAGAGACAGAGGGAGGGAGGGAGGGAGGGAGGGAGGGAGGGAGACCCAGAGGCTTTGTTAGGTTGCTAACAAAGTGCATTGAAAGTGCTCACTAGGCCTGATTGAGGGTACTTGTTAGACCAGATTTTATCCTCAGCTCTAAAATAGAGCTCTGACTGCTATATCCAAATCCATTTAGATTCTAGAGGCTGAATGTCTGATCTTTTTAAAAAAGATATACCTTTGATCCTAAATCCATATGTTTACTCACTATTTTTGAAGGTATGTGAGGGCTGAGTATACTAAAGTCATAAAAAATATTCTTTCAAGAGACAATGATGCAGGAATACTCTTCTAGTTCAATTTACTTTGTAACAATGCTTACATTTGTCAAATTCCATGAGTCTAGATTCTCTTTAATGTAAGTAAAACCATAAAATGCACCAAGGCTTATTTATGTGAAATTAAGGCAGATATCTGTGGCGCTGACGCTTAGTGAAATGACTGTTTTAATGCATTTCATATGATGGTAAGATCTGGGAAGCAGAGTGGGCAACAAGGGAGATTGTTTGCATTCATTCGCAATAAAAAGACACCCTAAAGAAAACATCTAGCTGGTAGACTCCCAGCTCTGGACCATGGGTCAGCCAGTGTCGGCAACCCCATAACCCTGCTCCTTGGTTTGCACTATTTCCTATATTATCAGAACAGCACAGAAAAGCAGCTCTTCTTATTATAAAACAATGCTGTAGTAAATAAAATGTCAGTCTGCTGCCTGTTATCTTATAGGATACAGGTGTAAATCTTGAAAAGGGCATAAAGTTCAATTTGCCTTCAGCATGGAAAAGAAGTAATTACTTAACTGTTAGGAGAAATCCTAATATCACTATTAGATAACTAATAGTCATCTGATACTTGGCAATTGTAAATGGATTTACAAGATACTGTTTAAAATCTCAAATTCAAATCATATGGAAATAACATACGTTATCATAAAGGTGTTTTGAGATAATTCTAAATGTCAATTTAGCATATTTCCATATATTGGTTTTCTAAAGTGAATGAATAGCTTCTCTTACGAGGTAAATGTCATTTGGTCAAATGGAAAGGACAATCATATTTAAAGGTCAGTTAATATAGTGAAGTGGTTGTAGTTACCAGTGTTAAAATCTCACTATATTATCTTTAAACAAGAGAACCCTGCTATTTTGACTAAAATTATGCACAAGAGTGAGGCTTTTTATCTTCTTTGCTCCCATTTTTATTACCACATTGATTTTCTGGTACTACTGTCCAGAAAACCCCACTAGATTATTGACAATTTTTTTGTACTGTGAGTCCTAATGTCACATAGATTTCTATGGCAATGTTCTTTCTTTTTTCTTCTCTCTGCCTGCCTTCTTTCCTTCCTTCTTTGTGATTTGAAAGAATTACTTTTTTCTCTACAGAAGAAAACAGTACTTTCACGCAGCCAGAGAACTAAGTCTTAAAAAAATAGCAGAGTAATCTGAATACTCAAATGTATACATCCATTCCTAGGACCGTGTTTAGGACCTTGTGTTATGAAAATGCCATAATAGCCAATAATGACCATAGAAACTACCTGAAGATTTTTTCATACAAGATAAGGTAACATCGCAAAAAAAATTTTTGTATTATTCCCTACTTTATTCTCAATGTACACACACACACACACACACACACACACACATATTATTATTATTATTATGATTTATATCTGAATGTTCACTCCAAAGTCACATGTGCTCGTAGGTGGGTTTTGAGCAGGTAATTGGATCCTGATGGCATGATAATGGGGGATTAGTTCACAGATGAGTTGATAGCTAAGTGTGAAGTTGGGAGGTGAATCCTGGTCTGAGGTGGGTCCCTGGAGAGTGATGTGGAAGGTCCGTCTCCCTCCCTCATCCCTTTATTCTCTCTTCTTCCTGCCTGCCATACCCTGGGCAGTTCCCCTGTACAATGCTACCCTGTCTTGTAGCCAGCCAACCATGGACTGAATCTATAATGTGTCAATCAAAATACAACTTTCCTCCTTTAAGTTGTGTGTGTGAGAGATTATGTCTTAGTGACGAGAAAGTAAGAAACACACACACAGAGTTGGCTCATTGTAACTTCAAATTGGTGGTTACCAAACAGTTTTATTGAGATACATAATTGATTTCTTGTGGAAAAAAAGTCTTTTTAATATTTTATTTTTTGAGCTGGAAATAAGTTATTGCTTAATAGTTATTTTTATAACTAAAACCATGAAGATAAGAGAGGATTACTAAGAACTTATTATGGTCTCTCTCTAAAGGCAAACCCTTCCCCCAGTACCATCAACAATAACCAAGTTTGGGGGCTGGGGATTTAGCTCAGTGGCATAAGCGCCTGCCTTGCAAGCAGGCAGTCTTGAGTTCGATCCCCGGTACCGATAAAAAGGAAAAAGACAAAAAAAAAAAAAAAAAAAAAAAAAACCAAGTTCATACAATGAATAATTTTAACAATAGGGGTTATTTGATCGTGTGATTGCTTTCAGCCAAACTTTTTTTCTGTCTGAGTATTTGTTGTAATGTTAGGTTGCCTTAAAAGTGGCTCCGTCAATTGACAGATGGTGTTATGGCTTTGAATGGCAATGTCCCTCAGACCTTACATACTCAGTCTTTGGAAAGTGACCAGGCCACAGGATGCCTCAGCTGACTTGCAGTTCGGAGGTAGGTCTGGTCAGAAGAGGTGGGTCACTGGGGATGTGACCAAGATTATCTCCCTTCCCAACTCTTTGCTTCTCTCTGTTTCTTAATCTCCATGACATAAGTAACTGTTCTCTGCCAGAGACTAAAACGTCTGAATACTGTGAGCCAGAATAAACCTCTCCTCAAAATTGTATTATGTATTTTGTCCCAACAATGAGGAAAGTGACCAACACTGGAAGTCACAGTAGTCAGAAAGTAGTGAAGATCGGTGGTCACAATGTGTTTTAATTTTCATCAAAAGTCAACATGAATACTAAAATGTTACCATGACATTCTCTTCTATATCTGTTCCTTCTGATTTGATGCTTAAGTACTAGAATATGTCTTAATATTTACACTCTGCAAATTTAATCCAGTAGATATCTTAGCATTGTTTCTTACATTGATGTAAGTAGTAGATGATAGAAGGTTTGTTTCACAGGTGGATGAGATTTTATAAGGTTGTTATAGTTGATAGTATACTCATAGATGAGCCAGACAGTGAAGGTGTTTTTTAGAAAAACAAAGAAATACTAGTGGCATAAAAATGAGAAATTTTCCTTAGGTTGACAAGGTGACATAATCACATGACCCCAGTGAGACATATTATTGGCTAATCTCTCTCCCCGAGCCCAAAACGAAATGGGTACTTCTTTTTGGCCAGTACATCACAGCTCTGTTGAAGAGATTTTCAGATAGTTAAGTGCCAAATGAGCTGATTTTCTGGTACCAAAAGGGAGAGTATGCTACGTAGCTCTGATGTCAGTGAAAGTTCCAAAAACAGGGACTGTTCAGCTCTTCAAAGATTCTCCCACTGGCTTTGAAGAGGCTAGCTTCCCCATGTTGTATAGCTGTGAAGAAATAAGTTTGGCCAGCAACAGCTTTAATTTGAAATAAGACTGTAGACTCTGTGAGGCCAATACCTGTCTGACACCTGGATTGCAGACTACTAAGACCCTGAAGCAACTAAATCAGTTGTAGACACATGACCTGCAAACACTGTAACAGAATACGTGTCTTTTCTTTTGTGATACTTAATTAGTGGTCCTTTCTTACCTGAGAAGCAAAAACTACCCCAATTGAATGATAGAATATTTTCATGTGAAACATATACTGAAAAGTAATTGGTATTGTACTAGGTAAGGATGAGAATTCTTGGGATTTTTATGTCTCCCTCAAACTAGTGAACCTTAAATCTCTCTTATAATCAGGGAAATATAGAAGAAAATATCCTAGACCAGCTGCTAAGGAAAACTTTGCCACCTCATTCATCTTAGCCTTACTCACCAAAAGAATGCTGGAAGGTTATGTGCCAAATACTGGTGACAGATATCACATATGCTCCCCTTATTACCTCTGCATTCTCCTCCAGCCCAGCAATAGCACCGCACCTTTAAGGCTTTACAGGAGTTGCCCCAGTTTCTCAATACACTGTAGTCTCTTCAGGCTAGCTTTGATCTCACTATATAGCCAGGCTGCCCTCAAACTCACTGCAATCCTCCTGCCTCAGCCTCCTGAGTCCTGGAGTCACAAACATGCACTATCATGCCTGGTGGGTTGCAGTAATTTTTAGAAACATTGCATGTTTTTTCCAAACATTCTTTACCCATTAAACTGCATAGTAGAACTCAGAAAAACACACAGTAACATACTGAATTCAAAATCCTACTGTGTGACAGTGGTGATGTGAGTGAAGACACAGCTCCCTCAACAGGAATAGAGTGGGGTCGGGAGTGGGCATTGTGGGTAAATAGTGGCTGTCACAGGAGACAGGAGCAATTTCAGGCTGCAGCTGCTTCCATGGCCGGAAGGGCCATAGCTCCTTTAGAAGCCAGTGATGTTTATATATGAGCAATTATTTACATTTCCTTAAAATTTCACCTCTGGATGAACCTAGATGATCCTCAAAGTGTGAGTGAAAACTAAAGAAGGAATCAGACCTGCAGAATGGTGAGATTGGCTCTTGTCTCAAAGTTGTTTTAGTTTGAGCCTGAATCAGCAAGCACCTCCTTGAAGGGAGCAGATTGGTGACCTTCCATGACCTCAGATCTACTCACGCTCCCTCTTCAAATGCCTTGTCACTACACTACCTGTAGACACTTTGTACTCCTCGTTATTTTTATTTGCGCAACCATTTTTTTCCTTTGAGAGGATTTTCTTTTATAATTCTCACTCCAACCCCTGCATTTCTGATCTGGCTTAGAGGTACTCCTCACTCTAGGCTGATATAGTGGACCCCCCAAATTTGTAGGGGTTATATTCTTAGAATTATAAAAAACTGTGAATTTCAAATATGGTCAGAAAAAAGGCCTCATTTTGTAGTTTATTTTTTAAAATGTTGTTGGTACATTTTGGATACACGTAGTGGTATCATGCATCATAAGGAATTTGTACCTGTACATGATATTTCTTGTTTCTTCTTTTTTTCCCATTTCCCATTTCCCTCCTCTCCCTTCAACCCTTTTTCCCCTCCTTATCTACAAAAGCTTTGAATAAACCCTAAATACACTATGTCTCCTGCAGGTAGATAATTAAATTCAATAAAACACGTTATGTATAAAGACATCGAAGATGCAGGTCATTTTGGAGGCATTTAAGAAATCTTAGGGCTTAACAAGAACACTTGAGATCCATAAAAACCAAGAACACTTAAGATAGCTGCCTGTCATACAACAACCTGTTACGACACAGGAATCCTGGTGCACCTACACTGTATTATAGAGCAGCAGCCAGTCAACAGCAAGGAAAACTAAATAATGTTCTCAGATTGGTTAGTTGCAAAACTCCCATCAAGAAAACAATTAGGGAGGATATTTGTGGTTTCCATGAAATTGTGGGGATTTCTGCCAACAACTATTAGTTAGGTTCAAGAAAACAAAACAAAACACCCTGAAAATGACTGAGGCCAGGAATTCTGAACCATGACTTCACAGGTAGACTTCACCATGACTTCATTAGATAGTAGCCATTGGAATATAGAACTAAGCCATCTTTAGTTGAAAAATTTAAATGTCACCATTAAGATGAGAATAATTAACCTAAAAAGGCTAAGCAGCTCTTTATTTCTAGTTTACCTATCCTTGCTATTTATAACACTTGACTCTTCCCTTCAATGTACATAGCAAGCCATGCCTCAAAATACATTCTTAGTGTAGCAGAGTCCTTCTGGTCTTATCTAATCCCACAGTATACTTCGTCTGCAATCTTAGCTGCCTAGGAGCTTCTCATGTGCAATGATGTTATTGTTGTGGTCTTTCTGTGGGACAGCAGATGACCAGCCAATACTGACAATTAGTAGGAAAAGAATGAAAATAGTTTAGTTTTACAAATTATGGTGAATCTAAACTTAGGCTTTCTGCTTGTGATTTGCCTGATGCATATTTTTATTCAGATGAACTGGATCAGATATTAAAATATGGAAGGTCACTAATATATGCAGGTATTATACAATGTAAATAACTGTCTAATTAAATATAAAAAGAGGAATTTTCAGTTAGATGGATGAACATTTGTTCATGGTTAGCTCATCAAACTGGTAAACCATTTATCTAGCAGAATATGAGGCCATTATTTGTAGCTGTCTGTAGGATTGGGTATAAGGGGAACTAAATGAGGCTAATTAGATATTTTACTCAGTATGAAACGTAAGAGAGGAGAAAGGTAATAATCATAATAAGTATACTTCAATATATATCAAATTTAATGCAAAACATCCTAATAAACAAAGTATCAAATTTTTTAAAAGGCAGCGTCTGTAACAGTGCCATGCTGGTCCACACTGGAGCCAAAAGCAAAACAAAAACAAACAAACAAACAAAAATTAACTTTTATTCATGCCCTCTTTTTTAAAATTGTTATAGTTTACTCATCATGGTTTTCCGATCAATTTTGAATTTTTTAAGTATTGCCTTTAGACAGTCTTTGTCTTGATTACTATGTATTTCCATTCCATGCCCAAAGCCAGGGCCTCGCTTGCCTCAGCCAGATTCTGGTCATATGTGAGAACTACTGTCTCTTCAGTGTTTTGGCTAACTTTTAACCAGTATTTCTCATTCTTCTTAGTTTCTCATAGTTTGGGGTCAAAATTTTGTATCATATATTTATGCACAACTGGCTTTCAACAAGGATGTCAAGAATTTTCAATGAAGAAAAAAAAAGAGCCTTTCAACCATTATTGCTGGGACAACTGGATATTCACACACAAAACAGTTAATTTGGACACCTTCCCTATATTGTGCACAAAAGGTAATCCAAAACCTATCACAGACCTAAATTAAGAGTTAAAATTACAAAATTCCTAGAAGGAAATGTACAAATAAACCTTTGTGGCAACAGTGAAGGCAAAAACATCTGAGCTACAACATCAAAATGAAAGTGAAAAACGAAACAATCAATAGGTTAGATATCTTTAGAATTCAAAACAATTTTTTTTATTTCAAAGGATACTACCAAGAAAGTTAAAGTAGAAAAATGGGAAAATCATTTGCAAGTCATAATTATAATAAGGGCCTGGTATACTTCAATAAATCTTATAATTCAACAATAAAAACATAAAAACTCAGTTTAAAGTATCACTAAAGGATTTGAATAGACATGTCTATAGAGATATATCAAAATTATCAATAAACAAGAAAGAAACTATGCTCACTGTCATTGATAATTAGGAAAATGTATATCAAATTGAATGGGGACACCACAAGCATTAGGCTTCTATAATCGAGAGAAAATGAGTGCTGGCATGTGTGGAGAGTAACGGAAGCCGTCGTGCATTGTTAGTGGGAAGGTAAGTGTTGCAGCAATGCTGGAAACAGGTTAATAATTCCTCAAAAAGTTCAACAATGGATTACTGTAGAATTCAGCAATTGTACGAGAAATGAAGCCATACATCCACACCAAAGCTGTAGCCAGATATTTATGGCAGCATTACTCAGAGTAGCCAAAAGGTGGAAATAACCCAAATGCGTATAAACTGACAAATGAATCAAGAAAACGTTGTGTGTGCATAAAATTATGTGACAATAAAAGAGAATGAAGAACTAATATAACTTTGCAACATAAGCTATGAAAACAGTATGCTAACTGAAAGAACTCACATAAAGAGACTGCATTTCATTCAATTGATATTGAATTACATTATGAATCCATCTATACAAGGTGAACAGTATGAACAAATCTAAAAATATGGAGACAGAAAGTAGATTAGTGGTTGTCAGGGTTTGGGGCCAGTGGGTAATGAGAAGTTATCACTAATGGAAATGGTTTCTTTTTGAAATGGTGTTCCAAAATTGTTTATAGCATTGGTTGTGCAACTGTGAATATACTAAATATCATTGAATTGTTTACTTTAAATGGGTAAATTATATGGTTTCTGAATTATATCTCAATGAAGCTGTTAAAATAGTTAATAACAGACATTAATGCATAACTATTGCCAGCCTTGTTTGCCTTCCTTTGGGTGAACTACCAGCAAAAGCTTTTGCAAAGGCCACCCTTTAAAGGAAAAGGAAGACTACGACAGCCTTAGTCAATCTGATTTGGACAAAACCCAAAATGATAGTATTTCCATAGGAGAGGGCTAGGGATGTAATATGATTTAAAAGGTACACTGCTTCTGAAACAGTTTCTACTTTATATTTCCTGAGTGTGTTCAAGGTGTAGAATGATTTATAAACAATATTATACGATGAAGGGTGAGAGAACCTGCCAGTGAAGATTCACACAGTGATTGGGGAGTAGGGTTACTGTCTTCAGCTTTTAAAGATGAACAATAGAACTAAATATGGTTTTGTTTTGTTCAGTTTTTGTTCCACGTATTTTTTCTCAGCTCTAAAACTGATATAGGATAGATATCACTGATGCTAATTTTGGTTTTACTTTTATAAAGGACTCATTTGGAAGTCAGTGCTGGATGGACCTCTTTGAGGTCTTATGTTCCCATTGACTGTTCACCTGGAAACTAATAAATTAAATGATGCCCCAAACCAAAATACTTTATTGTTAATCTGAGATTCTACAGTTCCCTTTATCAAGCACTCTGGAATCACTGATTTCCTTTCGTGAGTATTCCTTTGTGTGGGGAGGTAATTACAGCTTCCTCCATAGCATCATAGTCTGCACTACTGTTGTTATTTGAATCTTAATTCATAGCTTAAATAAACTGCACTAAAAGTGTGCTAGGTTTTGTTTTGCTTTCTTTTCAGAGGATAGAGAAGCTGCCTGAAGCATGAGCTCGTTCAGATTCATTTTCAAAGCCTGACTGGGAGCCACTTGGGTCAATCAGAAAGCAGCAGAAGTACAGCAGAGTTCTCAGGAAGTGACAGGAGAGGGTGGGAGGTCAGTCATCAGTCTCAAAAGCCACCTACTTTACTCAGAAAGTACAGATTCAAGCCCCCAGAGCTTGCCTTCTCTAGTGATGATCTAGCACTAATGTGTATTGGCTGTCCCTGTTTTCAGTGCTGGTCTCCTGGGTAAGGACAGAATGAATGGATTAGAGAAATTCCATTACCTCTATGCTAGTAGTCATATGCCTTAAAATATTCTTTATGACTTACTTTTTATTGTACATACCAAGCAAGTTAAGGTATGAGATTCCATATAATAAATTAAACAGTGTGCAATGAATACCATAGCATTCCTAGTTATTGTATTAAGTCTAAATTCATTTTTAAAAATGTCCTCAATAGGCAAGAAGGTCTCAGAATGGAGAATGAACTTCATCCATTCTTATCTCATATAAAGAAAACAGCTAAGGGCATGGCTAGGTTTGAATTTGAGACATTTTTCAAGGAAAAACCAGTCTGAACATCAGGGATCCAATGGGGTTGTCGCTTCTCAGTACAACTCAAGGGGAACAGAACTAAGAATCATCTATATTTAGTATCTCTTCGATAGCTATCATCTCACATCCCAAAATGGCTCCACAGAAGATATTCACAAGAAGGCAGCAGAAAATTCATTGGGAAGTTATTGTCTTTGTGTAATATACATTTAAAGAGAGCTACAAAAGTAAAGGCAGATGTGTAATATATGGCTGGCACCGTTTTTATTTTCTTATACATCTTGCTACTGTCTGGGGGCAATGCTCTAGCGACTACTGAAATATAATAGCTGCTTTTTCTCTCAGTACACAATTTGACAGCATTTATTCTTTCCTTCAGTGAACATAATTACTTCACATATGGAACCTGTGATAGCCTACAGGCATCTGAGAGAAACCAGAATCATGCAATCTGTCCCCTTTGCGAGCTTAATTTACATTCACAAGTGTCATTTTATTAGGGCTGGCATCATGTAGAATAAAAATTACAGGTCAGCTATGCCATGTCACTGGGAAATGTGCTTAAGTCAATAATGTGGTATTATTGCATTTGGGATAATTTTACAAGAGAGATCTCACAGGAGGAATCTGACCCTTATTTCTTAGTTTCCAGCTTTACTATTACCCACAAGGTAATTCATTTAGAAATAAGAATTGAAACATAGTTTAACGTGCTGTAATTAGTGCTGTGTGTCATACCCTGCAATAAACCTCTGTAATGGCATCTACAGTATTAATGGACATGGAAGATTCACCTTGGTAGCTTTCCCAAGGGGACATGTTTGGATTTGTGTAATCAAAATGGCACCAAGAATAAGATTGTGCCCTTTATCTTGGCTTGGTAAGGGTGGAATTTAAGAGTTTGTGTTACTGGCTCTTTCTATCAGAAGTAAAACAACATTATGGTTTCAACAGATGTTCCTGGGAATGGGGGAAGGTACGAGGCATGCTGTAGACATTAGGGCTAGTGATTGTTTCTCTGAGAACAGCGAATGAATTTTGAAATTGGCAATTTGCTTGAAATTGGTGGTTGATGACATGATAGTCGGCAAAGTCTAAATCATGACTATTTCACGATACCACCTCATGGTATCAAAACTGTGACAAGTAACTGAACGTAAGTCTTAGATGGCAAAGACAGTACTAACCCATGACAGCCATGGGCCAAGCCACAACCACTTTTAGCAAACGTACTACACCCTCTCAGCTTTGTCCATTAGAGCTGAACACCAGCATGGAAGTCAATGGGTTAATGGAAAACTAAAATTTCGTCTCTGGAGGGGGATGGGAAGCATGACTATTCAGACACCAAACTAAAAGCAGAGTCACTGAAGTCTAAACAAGCAAGAGAAAAAAAAAAAAAAGACAGAAAGTGTCTGAATAATTTTTATTCAAGGGAAGAGAGCATTGTGAACCAAGATAAGCATTTCATATTAGGATTTTATATCAAATAAAATTTTTGAAGAATTATTTGAACTCACTACATCTTTAGATTTGCCTTACTTTAAGGTGACTTAACTTTTAAAGTTTTATTTTTATGAAATCATTAAGTAAACTTGGCCAGAGAATCTAATGGGTGAAGAGAGCTTCTCCCCAAGTCACCTAGCAATATACTCTAGCCTCCAGTAGCAGCTTCTTTTAACTATCATAGTTCTTATTTTAAACTCCATTGTACTCAAATTTGTGCTTCTGTTGACATGACTGTAATAATCATTGATTATCTTACTGCTTCAAATGAATATTGTTCATGATTTATACTTAAAACTAAAATATTATTTTTGATATTTCAAATCATTAAGATTTTATGAAAAAAATTGTGTCATTCATTTATCAGACACCATTACATACTTCATGGAGTTATAGCTATGATTTAGTAACCATTTTGCTTTTAGACTCTGATTCGTATGAAACAAGGATTTTTTTTCTTCACATTTTCATCAGTGAACAGACAATATACACTAATTCTACTACAGTTTGTCTTGTTGATAATGAGAATATCTGTTAAATTTTTCAGTATACTATCTTACTCTTCCTTTGAAGTGGACATTGATTAAGATCACCTCCCTCTAGATTTTTTTCAGTGGTATGAGCCAATAAATTCTCTTAAACATTGAAGCCCATTTGACTTGAAACTTTTGTTACTTTCAACCAAACCTATCCTACTTTAATTCATTAATAAACACTTGAAACCCCATTTTAAAAATTCTGATTCAACAGCTTATTGTGTAGTTTTTCATTGTTGTCACAAATTGCTGTGATAAATCTACTTACAAAAAGGACAGATTTTTTTAAACTTACTTTTTGCTGTTGTAATCTATGACTGGTTGGCCTTCTTGCCTAGGGCCTCTTTGATGGTGAGCTTGTGGCAGAGGGAGCCCAGTCATTCATTTCAGCCAGAAAGAGAGGAGAGGAAGAGGAAAGGACTACAGTCCCAATATCCCCTTCAAAGGAGCAACTCCACTGCCCAGAATATCTGTCTGGCCTCCATCTCTTAAGCCCTCCATCTGCCAAAATCATAAAGGACTTGTCTTTAATGCTGGGGCCTTAAGGGACATTCTTGATCCTAACTATAGTGTCCATTCTTATGATTCAATATCTGCTAGAAAAGGTTTTTAAATACGAAGGCTATCTTGCCCTCAAAGGTATCACAGTTTATTAAGAAATCAATTAAAATATGTGTTTAGTCTAACAATGAAGAGATATTAAAATACTACAAAGAAACAGAAGCAACTAAGGTTTCTAAGAAATTAGTGGAGTGAAAAGTTGTGAAAAAAACCAAACTCAAAGTGATTTGGGCTAAAAAGGAAATTCATAGTTTCAATGAATGAGAGTCCAGTTTGATGTTATACTTCAGACAGTGCCATTTAGAGTCTGGTTACCTCTCTTTCTTTTGTTTTTCACTAGATATGTTTAATTTATAGACAGTATTTCCAAATCTGATGGTAAGATTACCAGCTTCATATTAAGGTTTTAGCCTACATCTTACTACCCTCAGAAAGAGAAATTGATGATCTCTATTCTAGTAGTTTTAGTAACTTTTAGCAAATGCTGTCGCACTATCTTCTGGCCTGAATTCTTTCCTGATGATTCATTTGAATTACATGCCATTTTCTCTGCTTTCAAAACTTTCTCTTCAGTTTTGGTTTTCTGCAGTTTTACTTAATACTGCTGGGTGTGATCATCTTTGTGTTTATTCTATATGTATTCTGCCTGGTATCCTTTGAGCTTCTTCAATCTATACATTTATGTCATTCACTAAATTTCAGAAAATTTCAAGGTATCATTTCTTTTAGCTATCATACCTTCTCTGCTTTCCCTTTGAGATCTCAATTACATAGATGTTAGATCTTGCAGCATTTTTACCTGGTCTCTGAAGAACTTTTAACATTTTTCACTCTTAGTTCTTCAGACTGGATAATTGCTTTTGATTTATCTTTTTAAGTTTATTGATCATCTTTCCTGTTATCTTCATTCTGCTATTGGTATCATTTAGTGAATTTGTTATATGTTACATCTCTTAGTTGTAGAATTTCAATTTGATTTTCTCATACTGTATATTTTTCTAAATTAACACTATTTAGTTGCTGTATGATATAGGAAAGTAATTTAACTTATCTGAGACGTTTAATTCCATGTAAGTAAAAAGATATTGTTGCTGTTATGCAAAATCATCAGTAAGATTAAATATGCATAATATATGTTACAGACAGTTTTAAAACAATAACAGTTCTCATTATGGATGATAATTGTAATTGTCTCCTAACTTGGCTCAGCAGCCACTGAAGCTTTCTTTTGATCTATGTCAGAATTATCTTTATATAGTGTAAATTAGTTTGCTCTCATGATGAAGCATTCTAATCATGATTTAATCTATAAAATACAATAACTTAATTTTTAAATTTGATTTTTAAAACTCTTTGTTGTTTGGCTGTACTGTTTCACCTGTCTCCCTCCCACCATTTCCATGGACTCTAATCCCCACCCTGCCCCATTATTCTCTGCTACCCAGCATGACAGCCACAACAACAATTCTTTCTGCATGTGCCTCTACCTCAAGGTAGTATCCTTCCACAGTTTATCATCCTGTAAAACCTGGTTCAGATGTAGCACCCTCCGTGGATTCTTTTCTAATTTACTGTGGGAAAGCTGGTGTGTGTGCGTGTGTGTGTGTGTGTGTGTGTGTGTGTGTGTGTTCCCATGACATTTTGTCTCCATTATTGTACTTTAATTATATGGCAATTATTATATACCCTTTCTCCTGCAGACTGCCAGATCTTTGGTGGCATAACCATGGCTTTTTTTTTTTTTTTTTTTTTTGCTCTTGAATTCTTAATCATAATGCTGTAACACAGTAAAAAGTTGAAAATAGTGTTTCTCTAGTGAATAAATACAACTAGAAATGAAAGCCAAATGTATGTTTCAGGAGAGGAAGCCTGTACATGTTTATAGATCCTTGAACATACAATAAATGTGGCTGCATAAAAGTTTCCCCCAAATGTGGTGTCTTAAAATAGTAAGCATTTAAGGGCCAAGGAGTTAGCTCAGCGGTATAAGCTCCTGCCTAGCAAATGCGAGCTCATGAATTTGAGCCCTGGTACCAAAATAAATAAATAATAAGCATTTATTTTTGCTTGCCTAACTTACTGGATGCCCAGGATCTCTGCAAATAGTCAAGATACTGGCAGAGACTGCAGTCATCTCAAGGCTCAAGCAGCGGAAGATCTGTTTCCAAACTCACTCACATAGTTGTTTTCAGGTATCAGGTCCTTGGTGGCTCTCATTTGGAGTTTCTTGCCATGTGGGGCTCCCATAAGACAATTTTCACTAAAGCAGTAAGTGTCACTCAGAATTCATAAACTACAGATCAGACATAGATCACTCAAGAGAGAATATCTAGTTGTTTTCTAACATAAACATGGGAGTCACATTTTATCATTTTTGTCATTTTCTCTTCATTATCAACAAGTCACTAAGTCCAACCAACACTTAAAGAGAAATGGCTACAAGAAGACTGTCTACCAAGAAAGGAGGAGTCCCTGGAGGTCCATCTACCACAGTGACAATTAGCAGTTCCAAATGAGGTTTTTTCCCAACAACACAGTTAATAAATCCTCATTACAGAAAATTTGAAACCTAATTGATAGAGAAGGAAAAGCCATCTATATTCTTAGCATTTAGGGGAGATCAGTAAATATCATGGGACATCATGCTAATTTTAAACCACAGTTTTACATAAGTTGAAATGATAGCAGGTATATCTTGTTTTTATTATTATTATGTTTCAAGAGTGCCATACATATGATTGTAATATATGTGTCTCATTATTAATATCCGATGTATTAACTATTTAGAATGTTTCTCTTTTTTGCTATAATAACAGTGCTATCATTATTTTCTATAACTATGGTCAATAGTTTTCAAATATATAAGAGTAAATTGAAAGTTTGGTACTAGAATATAATAATTTCACAAACGTGAAAGAGCACTACTTCTATCATAACATAAGGAACATATGTGTCTTAAGAAATTGTTATAGGGTGTGCCTTTTTCATTTCTATCCTGTTTGTTTAGGAGTTTCATTTGATGATAATTACTTAAATTGGATGAACAGAATTTTTTGGCTTTTGGCAATCACTTGTTTCTTCAGAGGTCAGAAAGATATACTTTACCCACAGATCATAGTCCACTGGTTAACAGAAGAGCGCTGTAATAATTATTTTTATTAGTAACAATAATAACCTTTGTTCAGTGTTTTACCTTGCGAAGAAGGTATGACAGGTATTATCATCATCTGCATATTTTGAAAGTGTAGAGTGCACACAGTTGTTTGCCTCAGGTCATTCAACTATTAAGTGATGGAATATGCAAATTATATAATTGGCCATATTATGCAAATTAAAAGCAAACACACACACAATCCACTGACATCTATAACCACATTTCTAAATCAAGACTCCAAGTTAATGTAAGTCCTGTGTATGAAAATACCAACTAACATACTAAACTGTATATCTAAATCAGAGTTTCAAATTTATTTAAATTCAAATTATCTGAAAGCTAATGAACATATTAAACTATATCTTTGTGGGGAAAAAGCATGTCTCAAATTAACCTCCCCTCTTATATCTCCAGGATTGCTGAGCTCTGCTGGGCCACATGATTGTTTGTTCTGGTGAACGTCTTGCTGAAGCATAACGCACAAGGCAATGAAAGCAGGACCTCAGTCCCAGTGAAACGCTGCTGGGACAGCCCGAGATGCTTTGCTAGACACATTTGAAAGAATGGTAAAAAGGAAGGTCAGACATAGCCAGAGATGGTCCCTGGGAGAGTTAAACAATTAAGTTCCTGCTTATCTCTATTTTGCCCCTCTCATTTCCTGCTCTGGTTTCTGTAAAGAAAAGACTTTAACAAATAGCCAGAGAAAACTACCATGGAAGTCAGATTGTTCCACCTACCCCCACCAATCCCGCAACTTTTTCTCTCTGTTGTTTTCTTTTCATTTGCTAAATCTTGTTTTTGGGACCTGTCACCTGGTAGAAATCCACATATCTTCAAATCAAAATTTCAAGTTTATATCATTTAAATTATATTTTGAAGTTCTTCATCTTTTCAGAGATCCTAGGATAGAAATGGGATTTTGAAGGACTTCCACAGTTGGCGTAAATTTTCTTCAAATTGAAAAGATAATTTTACTTTAAAAATTACATATATTACATATACTTGCATGTTTAGTTATATACGACATATATATTTCTTTAACAAATCTATGATATGCAAAATAAAATGTATCCATAATATAGGAAAACATACTACTAAGTTGCATAATATAGTAAAAGGCTACATTATAAAATTACTAAGGAAAAATAAACACATAGTTTTTTCTAAAGAGTGGGAATTATAAACATACTTTTAAAGGAACAATAAGTGCTTTCAGTATATAATTTCTTATTTGCTCTATTTTTAAAAAGAGATTTGAGTTTTAGGCATCTTAAAGTTCACTTATCACTGAAACTTCAGAAGACTTTCTGCTCCAAATTCTATTGGACAAATTTTTCAAAAAATTTTATTTTGAAATAATTTTAGAGCCAGAGTAAAGATAGTACATAGAGACATTCTGTATTTAGTTTTTCCTAATGGTTACATCTTATGAAACTATAGTACAATATCAGTACTGAGAAACTAACATTGCAATCAGATAAACTATCCCATCACTACAACTATGTAGCTGTAAATTCCTTTTCCCCTACTATTCATAATGCCAGGTTGATTTTTTTATTCCTGTATATTTTCTTTCAATAATCTAAATAAATGAAATCATAGTTTATTCTTTTACAGTTAATTTTTAGTTAATTTCAGCATAATACCCTTGAAATAAACTCAAATTATATATAGTCATAGGACATTCCTATTGTTGCATAGTATTATATGGTATAAATGTATGATTTTGTTTAACCATTCCAAATAGATACTTTTGACTAAGAATTGCAACTAAACACAGAATGACCATGAAGAAGAACTGGGCCTATCTATAAGGCATTCTTCTGGCACTCAGAGTTATTTTATTTTGGTTTGGTGTTTGTTTGCTTGCATTATAAAAGAGGTACTATGAAAAGTAAAAGATAAAACCTCAGCATTATGAATATAATTTTCAGGTTAAATAAAATAAATACTGTGGAAAAGATACTTCTGGAAAGAGAGCTTACATCTTGATTTTCTGATTGGATATCATGTTTCTAGAAGTCAAGTTTGTTGTCGTTGTTGTTGTTGTTTGCAAGCATCAGCATCCAAAGAGTCATTTAAGGTAACCAAAGAGCAAGACAAAGACAAAACAAGAGCCAACTTGAAGATCTCAAACCAGATCTAGCTTTAAAAGTTTGGTAGTTTATTAAATCATTGTCTTCATGAGCTATCAAAATAATTTATTTTTTACCTATGGCTTTATATGCCAATATAATCTTGATCAAGAGGCTGAAAAGAAAATCAATACTTTGTATGCATAATCCTGCTGTCCCTGTGGTATTTTCAACATGTTGTCAATCGTATTTCCCCAGGAGAATTTGGAGAAATAACTGAACATCCATCCATTGGTTTCCTGTTGAAGTAACAGCTCCTCTACTCTGCATTCTGATTTCTACTAGCTTTATGGAACTAATTATTACTTTTTTCTACTTGTTGTCTAAATGGCTATTGTTACAATCTTAAGCAGAACAATTCATACTTTCTTTTTAAATTTTTATTTAAAAAAAGAGAAAAGTCAGAAAAGAAAAACAAAGCAAAAGGCATAAACAAGAGCAGCAGATTCAAAATAATAACAGTGCAGAGCTTCAAAAAAGAATGAAAGAAATTAACAATGGTTGCTATGTTGTATATTGTTTTTTTCAGATATAGAGATGAATATTAAAGAAAACAGAAAAGCAGAAAAGAAGTGCAGAACACACAAAATTTTAAAAAATTATCATTGTAGAATCACCAGTTGTTACATTTCTCATTGTTGTCTTAAAAAATGGTTGCCAAAGTCACAAAATCAAAGCATAAATAAAATAGTGGCTAGGCACTCAGACACTAATACGATTTTGTTTACAAATCCTTCTGTTCAAGGTTCCAACAGAGATTCAGTAATATGGTCATCTATCTTACACACTATATGTACCATTATACTCTTTAGAGCACTTTCCTTCCCTTTCGCTTTCACAATATCTGTTATACTTTTTGGATGCCATGATTCTGTTAGTTTTTATTGTTTCTTACACTAGAGAGGCAATGTGATACTTATTCACATGCGTCTGGTTTATTTTGCTAATGAGGATATTTTCAAGTTGCTTCCTTAAAGGCCTCAAGATCATCCTTTTTATAGCAGAGTAGTATTCCATTGTATAAATATACATATTTTATTCACTCTGCTGTTGTTGGGCATTTTGGCTGTTTCCAAGATTTAGCTATCACAAATTGTGCTGCTATGAACATGGGTGCACATTTATCTCTGTGACATGACCTTTTCAATTTTTCTGGGAAAATACCCAGGAGGGCAGTGGCTGGATTGAATGGAACTTCCAATCCTAGCTTTTTTAGGAATCTCCATAATTTACATAGTGGTTGCACCAGTCTGCACTCCCACCAATACTGGAGAAGAGTTCCTTTTTCCTCCACATCCTCACCAACATTTGTTATCCGTTGCTCTCTTGATGGCAGCCATTCTTTCCGGGATGAGATGAAATCTCAATGCTGTTTTAATTTGCATTTCTTAAATGACCAATGATGGTGAACATTTCTTCACGTATTTATTTGCCATTTGTATATCTTCATCTGATAACTGTGTGTTCATCTCAGATGCCCATTGTTGGAGAGAGACTTTGAATTTGGGAGGCTTGATGATTTTCAGCTCTGTTATATGTTCTGGAGGAATTCCTTTGTCTGAGGAATTGTTGGCTAAAATTCTTTCCCATTCTGTGGGTTTTCTTTTCACTTTGTTGGTGATTTCTTTTGAAGTGCAAAAACTTTTTTAGTAATATAAGAGGCCAGTTGTTCATTCTTTGAAGTATTTCCCATGCAGTTTGGGTTTTATTCATGAATTCTCTCCCTACCCCTATGTCTTCAAGGTTTTTACCTAACTTGTCTTCCAGCAGCTTTCGTGTTTCTGTTTTAACATTTAGACCCATTGATACATTTTGACTTTGGTTTAGTGTATGGTGATAGGCATGGGTCTATTTTCAGTCTTAGGCATGTAGAATGTCAATTTTTCCAACACCATTTATTAAAGGGGCTATCCTTCCTCCAGGGAACATGTTTAGCCCCTTTGTCAAATATAAGGTGGCTGAGTGTCTTTGTAGTAGTGTTTGCATCTTCTAATCTGTTCCATTGATCCTCAGGTCTACTTTGCCAGCACGATGCTGATTTTATTACTGTGGATTTGTAGTATAATTTCTAGTCAGGAATTGAGATACCTCCTGTCTTGTCTTTGTTGTCCAAGATTGCCCTTGATATTCTAGCTTTCTTCTGTTTCCAGATGAATTTTAGAAATATTTTTCCAGGTCTGTAAGGTATGTTAATGGTATTTTGATTGGGATTGTATTGAGTCTATATAACAGTTTTGGGAGTATGGCCATTTTCACAATGTTAGTTCTTCCTAACCAAGAGCAAGGAATATACTTCCATTTTCTAATATCCTCTTCAATCTCCTTTTTTTAGAGTAGTATAATTTTCAGCATGTAGATTTCGTACATTCCTGGTTGGGTTGATTCCTAGGTATTTGATTTTTTTAGATGCTATTGTTAAAGGTGATATTTCCATAATTTCTCTCTCAGTGAGTTTTTGTTTTTGTACAGGAATGCTATTGATTTTTGCTGACTTTGTATCCAGCTACACTGCTGAATTTGTTTATTAACTCTAGCAGCCTTTGATGGAGTTTTTGGGGTGTTCTATGTAGAGTATCATGTCCTCTGCAAATAGTGATAATTTAACTTCTTCTTTTCCTATTCTTATTCCTTTTATTTCTCCTTCTTGTCTGATTGCTCTGCTAATATTTCTAGAACTATATTGAATAGGAGTGGTGATAGTGGACATCCTTGTCTTGTTCCTGATTTTAGAGTGAAGACTTTCAGGTTTTGT
Organism: Cavia porcellus; assembly: GCF_034190915.1. NCBI lineage: Eukaryota > Metazoa > Chordata > Mammalia > Rodentia > Caviidae > Cavia > Cavia porcellus. Next base: position 117,697,192 of record NW_026947484.1, read on the forward strand.
CTGTTTAGAATAATGTTGGCTGTTGGATTGTCTAAAATGGCCTTTATGAGATTGAGGTACTTACTGTTTATTTTGAGTTTCTGTAGGGTTTTTATCATAAACAGGTGTTGGACTTTATCAAAAGTTCTTTCTGTGTCTATTAAAATGATCATGTGATTTTTATTCTTGGCTCTGTTGATATTACAATTATTGATTTGTGTATGATGTTGAACCATCCCTGCATTCCTGGAATAAATCCCACTTGGTCATGCTGTATTATCTTCTTGATGATTTGCTGCATTCTATATACCAGTATTTTATTGAGAATCTTTGCCTTAATGTTTATTAGTGAGACTGGTCTTTAGTTTTCCTTTTTGTTTGGGTCTTTCTCCGGTCTTGGTATCAGGGTATTACTTGTCTCCAAGAACGACTTAGGGAGGACTGCTTTTCTTTCAATTTCATTGAAGAGTTTAAGGAGTGTTGGCATTAGGTCTTCTGTAAATTTCTTATAGAATTCAGCCATGAATCCATCAGGACCTGGGCTTTTCTTTGTTGGTAATTTTTAAATTACATTTTCAATTTCAGTAGCTGATGTTGGGTTATTCAAGATTGTTATATCTTCTTGACTAAGCTTTGGTAGTTCCAGAAATCTTTCCATTTCCTCTTGTTTTCCACCTACGTGAGTAGAGATTTTCAAAGTAGGTATTCATGATCTTTTGAATTTTCATGGGATCTGTAGTAATTTCCCTCTTTTCAGTCATTTTTGCATGGATTTGAGTTTTTCTTTCTTTTTGATAAATTTGGCTAGAGGCTTATCAAATTTTTTTAGCCTCTCAAAAAACCAGCTCTTTGATTTGTTAATTCTTTGTATGTTTTTTTCAATTGCATTTCTGCTCTAATCTTTACAATTTCCTCTCTTCTATGAGCTTTGGGATGACTTGCTCTTCCTTTTCTAGGAGCTTGAGATGTAGCATTAGGTTATTTATTTGTGCTCATTCTGTTTTTTTTTTTTTTTTTTTGATGTGATTATTTATTACTATATATTTTTTTCTTAGGATTACTTTCATTGTATCCCATAGGTTGCAATGCTGTGTCTGTATTTTCATTGTATTGTAGGTATTGTTTTATTTCTTCTTTAATTTCATCTGTAACCTACAGATTGTTCCATGTATTTATGCAAGTTTTGCATGTTTTTATGGCATTGATTTCCAATTTGAGTGCACTATGATCCAATATTATGCATGGGATAATTTCATTCCCTTTGTATTTACGTAAGAATGTTTTATGAATTAATATATGATCTATTTTGGAGAATGTCCCATGTGCAGCTGAGAAGAATGTATATTCTGATGTGGTTTGGTGGACCACTCTGTTAAACATCCACTAAGTCCATTCATTCACAGGTGTGATTCAGTTCTGGTATTTCTTTGCTGACTTTTGATCTGGTTGATCTCTTTGTGACAGTGGTGTGTTAAGATCTCCTATTACAATTGTGTTCTTGGTTTTTCATGTCCATTAGTATTTGTTTTACATCGTTGGGTGCTCCTGTATTTGGTGCACATATATGTATAATTGTTAGTTGTTTCTCTTGTAGCTTTCCACTTATGAATATGTAGTAGCCTTCTATACCTCTTTTAATCATTTTAGGCTTGAAGGTCACTTTGTCTGCAAACAGAATAACTACTCCTGCTTCTTTCTGAGGCTCTCATGCATGGAATACTGTTTTCCATCCTTTCACTTTTAGTCTATGAGTTTATTTTTGAGTCAGATATGTTTATTGTATATAGCATATAGTAGGGTTCTGTTTCTTGATCCATTCTGTCAACTTGCTTCTTTTAACAGGTGAATTGAGCCCACTTACATTTATAAATATCACTGATATATACTGGCTTGACTTTGCCACATTGTGTTCCTATTGTTGGTTTCCTGATTTCCACCCTTTTAAATTTCTTGTCCAGCCTGGTAGTTTCTGCTGTTGTTCTGGGAATTGTGTTCATTTTTATCTCTTTCTAGTATATCTTTCAATACTCTTTCTAGGGTTGGTTTGGTAGATATGAATTTCTTCAGTTGTTCTTTGTCATGGAAGTATCTTGTTTCTCCACTAAATTTGAAAGTTTAGTTTTTCTGGTTACACCAGTCTGGGTTGAAAGTTGTTTTCTTTTGAAATACTTCATTCTAAGCTCATCTTTTTTTTTTTTTTAATTTTATTTAAAAGGAAAAAGAGAAAAACACAAAACAAAACAAAGTGCCGTAACATGTAATACAGAACTACCAAAAAAAAAAAAAAAAAGCAGTAAGAAATCACCTGTTAATAGATTACATATTATCATTTTAGAAATAGTTGCTCAAATCACATTATCAAAGAATACAAAGTGGACATTCAAACAGAGAGACTGCAAACAGCTGTGTTCAATGATCCAAAAACATTAATATAGTCAGCTATTTAACACCCTTAAACACACTTGCTGTTCTAAGCTCATCTTAATCTGAAGGTTTGTGCTGAAAAGTCTTCCATGATTCTAATAAGCTTTCCTTGATAGGTAGTTGTGTCTTTTATCTGACAGCTTTTAGTATTCTGTTTTTATGCTATATGTCTGGCATCTTAAATATTATATGTCTGGATATAGATCTATGTTGGTTATGATTGTTTGGTATTCTATATGCCTCACTTATTTATATATCAGATTTTTTCCTGTATTTGGGAACTTTTCTCCTATTAATTCTGTGTACAGCTTAGTTATGTCCTTTGCATTGTCTCCTGCATCCTCACTGATGCGTGTTAGTATTACATTGTTTCTTTTGGCATTGTCTTGGAGCTTCTGAACTGTCATTTCATGTTGCTTTGTTTTTTTTAGAAGTTCTATGTTTTCATGGTCACTATCTGCGATCCTGTCTTCAAGGTCTGAAATTCTATCCTTAGCTTCATTTAAATGGTTTTGCAATTTTTCAATAGAATTTTTTGTTTCTTGGATATCTCTTTGAATTTGTTTCATGGATTCTGCTTGTTTTCTATATTGCTCATTCAAAGTTTCAATCAATTTCCCATGCTCCTGTATTTTTTTTTAATCTATTTCTTCCCTAGCTATGTTGAGCAAATCCCTTACTAAGGTTGTTATTTCTGTCTTTATGTAAGACATTACTTTTAATTTGATTTCCTCTATAGCCTCATGGATTTGTTTCTTTACTTTGTTTGCTATGTTTTCAGAGATTTCTAGTGTATGACTTTTAAAGTACTCCATTTCACTGTTGCCTGTTCTTGCACCTGATGGACTAGATGTTTGAAATTGTATTTTGGTTTTTCATTTTGTCATTTTCACCTTCTGGGAAAATATCTGGTTATTCAATCCCAATATCTGTTTATGTCCTAGGGTCCTACTGTGTGGTTGATGTCAGCCTGATTGTTGGATACATATTGACTAGTACCTACCAGGATCCTCTGTCTGGGCAAGGGGCCACCAAGTCTCACGTCAAACCAGCACTGCCAGTCCACCGCAGTTCAAGGTTGTGGGAGGGAGAGTGGGAGCCAAACGTTCACAGCAGTGCTTGTTGTAAGAGATGGGGAGGGTAGCCAAAGGCAGGTTGAGCCAGGGTGAATGTGGTGGTTCTATGGGTCAGCACACAGGAGGAGCGTGCTGGGTCAATGGCACAGCTCAGCAGCTTGAGCCAGCCTGAGCCTTCCTGAGCCAGGAAGGAGTTCTGTGCAGTGGCAATGGGAGGGTGCTGATGCAGACAAGTCAGGTACAGCTTCCTGAGCTGGGTGCTGATGCAGGCAAGTCAGGTACAGCTTCCTGAGCTGGGGTGGCGCTTGGTGTTTTTCCTCCACGTGGCAGGGTGGCAGGTGGCAGCCTGGGACACTGAGGCACTCAGGCAGGCCCAGCAGCATGAGCTCGGGCAGAGCTTGGCAGTGTCCTCAGCAAGACGCCTTCCATTGTGCAACAGTAGCAGTGGGGGTGCACCGAGGGGTGCTGGCACGCCCAGGAGCGGAGCAGGGGTGGAGCTTGGTGTTCTTCCTCCACGCAGTGAGGCAGCCTGCAGCAGCTAGGAACACTAAGACAACCATACTTCTTTCCTTATGAGAACTGTGAAGTATACTTTATTTTCTAATAGACTTTTTTCTATTTCTATAAATTTTTCAAAATAATTTACCTCATGTAAGCATAAACAGGTATCCAGATTATACCATATCCATCATAGATAGGAAAATGTTTTTTTAAAAAAATTTAGTCCAGAAAATTAAGCAAGGATCATGTGCCTGAAAATGTATTCTTCTAGCCTGATTTTTAAAAAAATTCTAATTAAGTATTCACACAAATAATGAAGGATTACTATGCCTAACATTTAAAGAGCCTTTAAATCTTGATAAATTAAAAAAGTTAAATAGAAATCTACATTACAAATAAAGAAATACAAATGCTAATGAGCATATTTAAAATGTTCAATCAATGATAATAACAATATTGGTCATGATAAGATTGATAATAAGATAGTAAGTCACTTTTGTTTTACTGTTTGAGACAAGGTCTCTGTATATAGCCCCAGCCTGTCCTGGAACTCATGATTCTCCTGTTTCTTCAGCTCCTGAGTGCTGGGATTATAGCTCTTAGACACCATATGTCACATTTCTAAGGTGTTTTGTTTATTTGTTTTTAGCTACTAAACCCAGAGGTGGAAAGTATTGAGAAAAAATAATCATTCATACTCAACTGAAAAGTGATTACGCGTGTTAAAACCCTTAAAAATTATGTAAATCCTTTATCATGCAACATTACCACAAACAATAATGGCCACTCTAAACATTTATGTGACAAACCTAGTTTAATATGTAAAGTTAGATGAAGTTTAAATGATCAAAGACTAAAGTTCTTATTTATATTTTACATTAAAATTATATACAATAATTAAAAATTATGTTCTGAAGGAAATACAGTGGATATGAAAACACTTGCACTATATTTTACAAAGACACAAGTTACATAGCTGTTTAATTTGTGTTACATGTATGTTCATATAAAATATTTCATGCTAACATTCATCATAAATGTTCAAAAATACTAGGAAGATTACATACAGAAATGACAGTAGCTCTGATATTTCAAGGATTTTTTCTATTTTATTGTACTTGTATTTTTAAGAATGTGTAGCTATTATGTATAGCTATTATGATTACTATCATGATCCAAACTGAAAAAAGAAAAAAATGTTAAGAGATATTTTAGAAAAAGCCAGAGAAGGCATACAATTTCTCTTGGTAAATTTAACTAGAATAGTAACTCAAAGGTGAGAATTCAGAGACTCATGTTACATATTATGAGTTCTTATAAAAAGAACAAGTTAATAAAGCTAAAGGAAAATAACATTATTGAGGCTAGAATGGTGATGGAAAACAGTGACTCATGTTCATTATATATTCATTACTTTAAGCTCAAATTCAAAGATTGGTGAACAATGTCTTCTTGATTCCCAGACCTTCCGATTGCAGTTGGTATGAACATCTGTCTCCACTTTATATTCCATGGTCTAAACTTAGATTATCTGGCAGATACCTTTGCAATTACTCAGATCCTTGACTTACTAAGGGATAAACTGACTAACTTTGAAGTGTCTAGTAAATATTTGTCTATGGATTTTGCTAATGATAATTCCAAATCTTTTGGACTGCATTCTCTCCATTCTCTGCATGCAAAGGAGTCTCAAAAAATCCTGGAGTAAGCCAGCAATGGGAAAGAGGATTTTCCTATATGGCTAGTTATGACATACCCTCTGTTCAAAAATTACACATTCAAGAAAAAGAACTCTATTTTATACATCTAAATGTTTGTACATCTAAATACATCTAAATTCTTGTGTAGAACCTACATTTCAGTTGTCTTAAACTGTTCTTGGTTCCCAAACAACTTGATGACATTTTCAGGAATTTGTTTTGTTCATACTTTCCTTTAGTCCACCCCATCAGCCCTTCACATCTGTCAAAATCCAACTCAGCCTAATTGCTTATGCTGTTATACATCCTTCATTCTCAGTATTTCTTTGTTGCAAGCTGAACTGATTGGTAATACTTTAGATCTCCCAAGGAATATATCTTTTTCTCTTTTTGTTCCCCAAAGCATAAGGACTTTTTATTCAGGAGGCACAAAAAATCATTTAATAAACTGTATTGCCTAGTAATCTAACCTTTCAGATTCTTCTGAGTTTAACAGCTCTCTCACATCTGGGAAAGTCAGCCTGGATTCATGACTTATATCTGAATTCTAGAATGCTTTTTACATATCTGTGACACAAAGCTGATGCATTAGCTCTAGATCTGTCGATGTCGCTCCCGGCCGGCAGGAAAGACACACGACAAGGTCTGGCGGTGGTCAGGCTTTTCTTTATTCTCTCCTTATACAGTCTGCCCCGAAGCCTCTACCGGTCCGCTCTCCGCGGCTCCTTCCGTGCTTCAGTCTCTCTACAGTCTGTCCCGAAGCCTCTACCGGTCCGCTCCCCGCGGCTCCCTCCGTGCTTCAGTCTCTCCCGAAGCCTCTACCGGTCCGCTCCCCGCGGCTCCTTTTGTGCTTCTCTCTCTCTCGGGGGTGGAGGCACTGGCTATATATAGGATTAATAGCTAGGCAGACTACCCTGTGAGGCGGGAACTTAGTGGGGTGATAAGAAACAGGTGCCACACAGGCGGGCTCGATGAGAGGGGTAATCTAGCTCAGGCTTTTGTACTTTCCCACAGGCCTCGCAATCACCGCGTCTGATGACTTGACAGTGCCACGGCTCCCAACATCTCCCCCTATTTTATTTTAAATGATGGCTACGCGCATCGCAGCCCGTCCTGGATAGAGTGCAGAGGCCTATGCCCCGAACTGAGGCCCACCGTAGGCCCTTAGCGTAGACCCTGGTCGGCCGTCCCAGGGTCCACCAAGGCCCTGAGGCCCTCGTCCTTTTTTCTAGGGCCAGGAATGAACTGGACGGAACCTGGTTGCACATAGGCATGCACTCATTTCTCTCCACGAATCCCCTCGGAGAGAAATTTATCTAACAATCCAGCGGCTTTCGAGCGGAACGGGGTAGGGCCTGGCTTAGGTTGAGTCGTGCTGGGGAGGCACGCTCTTACCCGTCATTGACTCACCCACCCTGCTACATGTTGTTGTCTAGGGAGGAGAATGTGGGAAGCCTGTCACTTTTAAACGCGGTCGTAGGCCATGCGAGCGAGCCATGCGTATACAAGGGTAGCACATAGGGGAGCAAGCCGTTCCAGGCCCCCAAAAAGGGATTGTCCTGCAGTTCTTTTAGGGCTCATCTTGTTGTTGGGTCTGCGGTTGGCCTCTGGTGGAACAGGCCTGATCTTCAGTCGAGGGACTTGTCGCGTCAACCTCTCTGGGACCCACATTGGCTCTCGTCCCGATTCCTGCGGAAAGACACAAACCGCGCCTCGGCTTCCTCTTTTGTATCTCTGCCCTCCTTGACGGACCCTTCTCGGGAGCTTCCTGACTGTGCCTGTTCAAACACCTCGCGTACTTCTACAAGTTCTTGAGAGCTCCCCCCGTAACTACCCTCACTCTTTAGGCACGCGTGTATCATTTCCCACAATGGACGAGCAGAGACTGAAGCTCTACCCTCCCGTTCTGCTAGGGAAAGGTCTCTGCCCAACTTTTCCCAGGAGGGCAGGTTTACATGCCCTGTAGGCAGAAACCAGGGAGCAAAGCTGTCAATCTCTGCAAGGAAATTTTCTAAAGTCTTACGCCCCACCTTGAGGTCCTTGGACTTTAGGAGTCTCCGAAGGACCAACACCAAGGCTGTGTATCTTTACTTGGCATGTTTCCCATTTTTAATATATCTTCTGTTATTTTTACTTCTATGTTTATGTTTTACACTCTTTTATTACCTTAAGTTCTGGTGTTATGTTTCATACTCACCGCGTGAGGCCCAAGAAACCCGCCACTTACGCGTGAGGTTGAGAGGAGTATACAAACCCTGTAGGTGCGCGCCACCCAGGGCCCAGGCTTATCCTCTACTCACCTGTCCTGCAGCTGCAGCACTGTGTTGGAGAATGCAGTCCACCGCCGCGTCTCGGGGTTGATCAATCCCCGTACGGGCCACCAAATGTCGATGTCGCTCCCGGCCGGCAGGAAAGACACACGACAAGGTCTGGCGGTGGTCAGGCTTTTCTTTATTCTCTCCTTATACAGTCTGCCCCGAAGCCTCTACCGGTCCGCTCTCCGCGGCTCCTTCCGTGCTTCAGTCTCTCTACAGTCTGTCCCGAAGCCTCTACCGGTCCGCTCCCCGCGGCTCCCTCCGTGCTTCAGTCTCTCCCGAAGCCTCTACCGGTCCGCTCCCCGCGGCTCCTTTTGTGCTTCTCTCTCTCTCGGGGGTGGAGGCACTGGCTATATATAGGATTAATAGCTAGGCAGACTACCCTGTGAGGCGGGAACTTAGTGGGGTGATAAGAAACAGGTGCCACACAGGCGGGCTCGATGAGAGGGGTAATCTAGCTCAGGCTTTTGTACTTTCCCACAGGCCTCGCAATCACCGCGTCTGATGACTTGACAGTGCCACGGCTCCCAACATAGATCTATGTTCTGAAACACACACACACACACACACACACACACACACAAAACAAAATGTGTCTCTAAAAAATATTATATAACAAAATGTGGAATGCTTTCTGAGCAACTCTTTCTGCTTAAAACGATAACTCCTGATATGTTTGAAAGTAATTTCTCTCTACTTTTTTCTTTTAGTGTTATGTAAATTTTCTTAACAGATATTTTGACACATCAGAATAATCACAAATTATTCAGGACCAAGATAGACTTATTCCACATATTTTCAGTTATTACCTACTATGGGTAGGGTAGAATACTAGGTATTGATAACATTAGACACATGTATACAAGCATCCACTCATAGACGTATTCTTTCTTTCACAAATCTGAACTCCTAGTAGTGGGAATCGAGCAATATGAAAAATAAATTTAAAAATGGTACATTAGTTAATTTTCTCATCACTAGACACAATAGTGAAAAATTATAATTTAAAGGAGAAGAGGTTAATGGCTTCCATCCCATGGTCCTCTGCCTCCCAGGTGTAGAAGAAATTTGGTCTGTTCATGGGGCCAAAAAGCAGAGCACGGGAACAGTGTGGAAGAGGAAGGTAAGAGGGACAGACACAGATCGATGGTGACACATCCATGACTCACCTAGACACATCCAGATGCATGCCCGACCAATTCTCCAAGCCAGTCTCAAAACCACTTATGCTGGCACTCTGTCATAATCACTATAAGCAGTGTGATCCACGGTGATAAGTACTATGAAAAAGAGTAAAACAAGGAATATTAGAGTTTAGGCAAAAATAAATCTGAGTTATCTAAATTTTCACTTATGTCTCATTTCATAATCTCTTCTTTTTCTTTTTTGCATCATTTCAGAATTTATACATTCATTAAATTGTAAGAAAAAGCATGATGTGGACTATATGAAACTGAAATCACAAAATGATATGTTTTTTGGTATGTTTTTGGTACTGAGGATCAAATTCATGACCTCACAGTTGGCAGGCAGGCACCTAGGCCACTGAGCTAAATCCTTGTTCCACAAAAATACATTTTAATGCAACAATATAGCTAAAGCTGTTTGAAGACTTCGGAGCATTAATGAAGAAGGGAGCAGACATATATAAAGAAGTGAATTTATAAAGCTCATTGAGGTCAGTAAACAAAAAGTCAGATGCAGTAAGCCCTCGATTTGCAAACATTCGAGTTGTGAGCTTTCAAGTTGTGAGTACTGTACAAACATATCTCTATTACGAATATTCCTAGATATGAGCAAATCTTGGAAGTAGCTCACATGTCTGCTGGACGTTGTCACTGCTGTGCTGCTGTATGCTCTCTGTACAGTGTGTAGTGTGCAGCAGAGCACAGTGTTCAGTCAGAGCCCAGGATGTCTGGAAGCAAAAAAGAAAGCAGTGGTGATGTTGGAGAGGGCTGGTAGGAGATACCAAGTAATAACCAGGGAACGAAAGCGAAAACAACTGAGAAATCACACCACAGCAAAAAGATGGTAAACACACATTCTTTATGGTTATCGTACTGTATTGTACCACCGTTTGTAACAGTAACAATAATTTATTTATGCTATTTCTGTGTTTCTTTTGTGTATATGTTTGAGGGTTTTTTTATGCTTTATATAATATATTTGTGCCGAAGGTATACAATGCTCACTTCATCAGACTTACAAATAAATCCAGTTTACAAATGTTCTTCAGAAACAGAGCTCATTCATAAATCAGAAATTTACTGTAGTTATTGTTTCATTAGAGTTTTCATTAGGGCAATATTAAGCATTTTAGGAATACACTCCTAAATTCGGTTCCAAAGGCTTTTCTACAATATCCTTCATCAAAATGTTTATTTTGCATGGACAGCATCTCCTGCCATGGTCATGGAAGTATTGCTTCTTTCCTTTTAAATCCTAAGCCTATCTTATCAAAAATGGGTGCTATCTACTAGATATGTAGAGGCATCCTGAATTTTATCAGGAAACTGATGTTCAGAGTACCTTGGCATAAATTGTGACCTTCAGAACTATGTGAACTACATCTTGCATTAGGCATTTTTGAGGGGAAGAAGAAAAAAAGTGAATGGAGGAAAATAGAAAGAAAAGAGCAAAAAAAAAAATAGAGAAAGGAGAGACACAAAAAGGAGAGATAAAGAAAATAAGGTGGTAGAAAGGGACGTGATAATAGAACTGTGGCAAAATGTAAAAGAAAGAGCATGCCTGGATATATTAAGTGCTGCAGAAAATACTTTCTTTCTGAATTTTCCCCAAGAAAACTCCAGTGTTTAATGTACAGTGTTTATGGTCATTGGAAATGCCTTAGTTTTAGGCCTCCACTTGACCTCTATAAACCGTGTACCTCTATCAAACAGCAGCTGTAGAAATTTTATGTAGATATTGTTTTTAGTTCTGTGCTTTGGCTTTTATGTTCAGTTCTCTTTTCCTTGTAATAAATACATACGTGATATTCACTGACAATTTCCAGTTCTAAAGGTCCCAACATTTCATGAGCTTCCACATCTCTCTACTGTGTATATTGAAACATTTACACAATAGGTTCTTCACCCTCCCCCTTAACAAAGCCATCATGTGCACATTTCAATTTTTAGGCATTGATTAAGCTGTGGTAAAACCTCTGTTTCTCAGGCATTCTTGAGATCTATGGGTCTGAGTCACATAAACCAGTTATTCTAACATGAATAACTCATATTTAGCTTGTTTCCTCTGGTTCCCACCTGCTATTGCAGATGCCTCAAGCATAGCATCCATTTTTTCCTCACTACTTAAGAATTTCTGGAAGTTCCTCAGGGCCATTTTGTGTCTGCTCAGAAATGAGATCTGTCAAATGCAATATGGCCTCTGGCAGGCACGGTTACTATTCCTTCTCTGTCCCACTTACAGGAATACTGTCCCACCTGTCGTTCTCCAAGTCTGTCCAGCATGTCTGGCTATCCCAGGCTGTCCTGCCTCGTCCTCTGGCACCATCGCTGTTCTGTTTTTCTGGTCTGTTCCTGCATAGAGTGTGCCTCCACCAGGGGAGCTGATGAGCTGATGCATTCTCCTTTCTTCCCTTTTGAAATTTTCTTCCTTTTCCCTTCATGTTATTTCTTCTTCTTCCATCCTTCCCTCCCTTCATCCCTTCCTGCCTTCCCTCCTTCATTTCCTTTCTTCTTGCCTTGCCTTCCAGACTCTCCTTTCTTCGTTTCTTCCTGCTGACTTCCTGCCTTTCACCCTTCCAGATAATATCTTATCGAACCAAATTTATAAGCTATGCTCCAATTGCTTACGTGGTGACAACACTTCAGTGTTTATTCACAACCTTCCTTTCCCGGGCCTCAGACATGCAGCTAGATGAATGACAAACATTCTGCTGACTTAGAATCCATCTGAGAGTTGATATCAGTAAATGGACAAATTAAGGCTGCCCAATTCCCTCTTCCATAAGGAGGGCTGCTTCTAGCCAGTCTCCTAAGATCCTTAAATCAACAGAACCCTGCCATGTCCTACCCAGCCCTGGTTGAGGAGAAATACTCACCAGTTTTTGACCAGCAGGAGACACTATGTAGCTATGAAGTAAGGCATCATCCCATAAAATAACCCAGACTTTATTCTTCCATTTCCTGCCTTCAGCTTCACTATTTTTGGTCTTGATCAAAATTATAGATTTTAGATTTTCTATTTCTTGTTAAATGATATAACTGAAAATTTTTCAGTCCAGTAATTTCACCACATTCAATCCCAAGAAAGGTTTCATTGAGAGAGAAAAAGGACTATTTGATGAAAATCAATAGATATCAATAACTCACGCTACTCATTTCTTCTGTTTCAAAGTTAATTGATAACTGACTCATTTAGCAATTAAATGTGAATTATAGTACTTGTTTGCTGTTTAATGACTCTTTGTTTTGACTAATCAGTATGTTTTAAAACTGCATCTTTTATATCCATTCAGCTTTATTATTTTCATACCTAAAAACAAATCATGACAAAGTAGACCTTTGCTAAGAATGTATTCCTTTGCCAATCTTTTCCTCTATTAAATTACTGCTCTCTAGCCTGATGCCTAGAACATGTAGTAAACATATTGTCTGACAAGAGAATAAATGTGTCTATTGGTCATTCAGTCCAGTTTTGCTGGAGTACAATACATTCTTGTTGATTCACTTTTTATACACTTCTATTTATTCAGAACTTTGCTAAGCTAACTAAATTCTACACAAGAATATCCCCAGCATCACTAGCCCTTATTTAAATGTACACTCTACAGGAACTTGTTTCTGCAGTTCCAGCCCTTGATGTGCTGTGTCAAAGCCCTGTATGCCCTTTTTGGTCCTTTGCTCCCCTCACAATCGTCACTGGTCTAACCCTCTTTCCTTCTTGCCTTCCCAAGTCTGGTTCTTATGACTATTCACTACTTGGGATCCTGGCCTCTAAGTATGCTCATTTGGATTCATAGAGCATGAATTGTTCTGGGTGGATGAGGTGTTTCCACAGACACATTCATACTAATCCAGCAAGCCTGGGACCTCCTCTCCTTATCTCTCATTCCCAACCAACCAGCCTCTTCCCAGAGGCACAGAAGTGGAGAATATGGATTGTGTTTCTCTATGGGAAATACTTTCCATAATTAAAAAGTGAAGACACACAGTCAATTTTCTTACAAGAAACATAGGGCTGGGAGAAGTGAGAACTGTACCTAAATGCCTGAGAATATATCATTATGTTTTCTTGACTTAAACTGGCTTTTCCTTGATTAATGTGATTCTGCAGCATTCTCAAAATCCTGCAGATTTCGGACTAGTAGGCTTAATTTCAATTTGATTAAGAATTTTACCTTGCATATGTGAAGGCATCAAGTTGAAATAATTGGCTTATTTCTTTGTGAATCCGACGTTTGTATTTAATTCCTTTGAAAAAGAGTATATATGGCAACCAGAAAGCTCTGTGGGTCAGAATTTCCATTAGGCTTCTAAAAGATTCTTCCCTAAATATCTCCATCAGTTTTTTGCTAACACAATTTTGGATTCACAGATTTAAGTTCTGATGTTGTTGTGTCTTGAATCAAGTCTGCCCTGTATCCCTGAGAGCAGCATTTTGCAGCTCTAAACCCCACAGCATCCTGTTTATATATCACTAATGGCACTTATCACATTGTATCTTGAATTACATTTGTTTTCATTTATTTTATCTTGATGACATTTCAGAGCAAACCACTACCACCTGTCAGCAAAATGTGAAGGTAATGAAGCTGAAAATCAGGGGAGGGTCAGGAATTGGATCCTGAAGAATTTTATTATCAAAATGCAAAACTACATTCATGCTCCTTTGGTGGAAGCAGAGTTGAAGATGTAGCTAATGGAACGAAAAACATTAAATCCATACAGGGCACGTACGAACATCAAAGTCCACAGGGAGACATGAGGTCGCAGTGGAAAGAAGCCAATAAGAAGCAAACATGGAAGGAATGGTGATATGCACTTGTTCTGTTCTGATTTATTTTCGTAGATGGACTCTCGTTACCATTTAGACTTCTCCTTTGGAGGTCCAGAGCCTCTTATGCCTCTGTCAATCTTAAAGAAGCACTCTATACAACAAGCAAAGAAGCTTATGTCCCTTGCTGTAATAATTCTATTGACTGTTGCTATGTTTTATAGCACTTAATATCTATGAAATAATAAATCAAGTTTGGATGAATAAGTTTAGAATTGAAATATACGTGTATTTTTATTTTTAAGTGCTAACAAAATTTTTTACACACATGGAAATTTGGTTGCACATACTAGTACAATTTTCTGTATTTGAGGTAGCAAGTTCTCCAATTATACTTTCTATTGCCTCATTAGTCTTCACCTATTAGCAAGTAAGTTTTCCTTAATGGGATATTTAGGACCATTTTACTAATGGTCATTTATAATAAAAAGAAAAGACTACAACAGTAAATTCATATACTGAGTTCTAATGCATTGTTTAATTCTACTCCATCTGCAAGTGTTTATTTTCTTTCATTAACTGCATTAGAAGAGGCTAATTTGTATAGCATTTACATGTTATTTTCCCCAGTGAGGTGTCTGCTGTCATGCCTCTATGGCTCTATTATGCCAGAAAACGATACCACATTGCTTTCAATTGCTTTAATATAAAAATCAATAAAATGAATCATTTGGGGGATATTCTTATAAGATAATATGTAATAAACAAGAATAGAAGAAAAAGATGAAGACAAATCTTGACCACATTTGATGGAACATTTTTTCTCTTACTTTTCTTCTTAAAAACAAAAGCTACCTTTTCTATGTCTCATAGGTACAACTGTGTTATCTGTGTGATACTCTGTGTTATCTGTGTGACACTGCTACATCCTCTGTTGTGGTCACTGTGTGGCAGTGAATTGCACAGGACAGAATAGGAAAAGGAGCTGTCTGAGAGAGCCTCTAGCATAATTAAGAAAAACTCTATTCATTCCACTGCTCTCTATTATCTTTTCTTCTCACCTGGCTCTGTGTTTTTCTTCTTCAAGAAATGGAAGTAGTTTTCAGTCTTGGTGAGAAAATAACAATTCAGCTAACACCAAGTGATAGGAAAACCTGTGCACTGAGTCACAGGTGCATGGCAGGTGAGGGATCTAGCCTAGTGAATTTCAGGCCATATCTGAGACTCATAAAGCAAAAATAGAAGTATAATACAGATTAGAATTTGCTACCTGCATTTGTAAAAAATGCTGCATGCTGTGGAGAGTCAGAGAGTTTTAAATTCAAGAATTGTCATCAAAATGTTTGCTTCATAAGGCACATTTTTGTTAATGCTTGTTGAGTACAGCATTTTTGGGGAGATAATACCCATACCAAGTAGTCATGACTCAAAGTGAGAACTGACCTTACTCAAGTGCATTTTTCTGGAATTTCTTCATCCTGTCAATTCACCATTCAGATTACCATCAAATGACAAGTACTTCACTTCCCAAACAGACAAACAGATACAGAAATAGAGATACACGATGCAACTGGTTTGGAAAATTGGTTCATAAGTATCCTTCATGTTGCATAAATGTTTTATAATGGAATCACAAGTATGCACACAACATCAAAATATATTTCTATTTGGATTCTAAATTCTATATTTTAGAAAATACAGAATGTATGTATGTATATGTATATATATGCATATATATGTTATGTGTGTGTATGTGTATAATCACAAAGATTCTTGAAGTTTATGTAACTTGTTTAATAAAGTGATGGTTATGACAAAGAATCAGATATAGGGACTAAAATTATAATTCATAATGTGGAGAAAATGTGGCAAATTAATAAAACATTTTAAGGTTTGCAATGGAATATACATTTGTGATTTTTCTTGTTTTAAACTAGGATTTTTGTTCTTCATTGTGTGTAATGAGTACAATCTTTTCAAAACATAAATTTGAGAAAAGGCAGAAAAAAATTTAGTCGTTACCTGAATAAGGCTAAAACTCATGTTTATTAAGAGAGGGGATAACTAAAAAATGGAGTGGGAAAGAGATCGTGTGCCAAGGCCATTGGAGAGCCATTTATGTGGGTGGTGGCCCTTTACTCTTCAATAAAACATGACTCTTTACCATAGCAACCAGAGTGTTGAATAACACATGTGCTGCCTGACATACAGTACTTTAATAAAGAAATATTTGCAATGAAGAATGAGCAAACATGGGGCACTTTTTTTTGCAATCTCATAATAAAAAAACAATATCTTTTTTGAAAGCACTTATATTTTCCCCACTTTTAATGCCCAGCTATTGTGTGATAATCAATATAACATGCTACAAGTCATTTGTCTTCCTTTGTGACTGGCTTGCTTTTAAAAGCGATGATTTTTATTTGAGTGTTTGTTTCAACAGGACAAGTGTTGCATTTTGGAAGGCCTAAGCTGTCATGGGGGGAAGGTAGCCTTTCCTTTTCTAGGAAGGGGAGGGCAATATGCCTCAAGTCCCTGATGAGTAACATATGGGTTCAGGTGGCTTCCCAGGTATATTGTTGTCTGCCCAGGCATATTCCTGTATCATTTTCTAATTTCTTTCAAGTTTCATCCAGGAAGGAGGTGCTGAATGGGTTTGCTGAATGGCAGTGATCTGCAGAGGACACTGCTCCCTGCTTTCGGCTGTGAATTGGATCCCCCGTGCTTTTCTTCTAAGCCCTTTATGTACTTTGGCTGCAAGTTTAGAGTTTATAACACTCTGCTTTGCACCTGAAAGTCCTGAATATCATTTTATAATACTGCTATCTATGAATAGTTTCAAAATTTTACAATAATATGTGGGATTACTCATGTATAATTACTACAAGTGGGTATATTCCACATGTTATAAAAGTTAAATTTTTACTTGGAAATCAGAGCCAAGGAATACTTTTTTTTTCTAATGAAAGTAATTTAAACTGAAGTAAGACCCTCTAATACCACCATCTGTATGAGCAAATTACTTTCTGAGTAATTAAATATGCATATCTGAGCCATGCACTGTACAGATGAACCAAGTTTTATTGAAGCAATATGCTTATAAATCCCCTAGGTATTAGAGATGAAGAACCAATGATATTTTATATTCATGTAGATATAAATAAGCACAAAGAAAGATATTTGAGCAGTTTCATCTTTTTTTGAAAGTACATTTTTTCAACTTTTCCTAGTTAATTAACATTTTTCATCCAACACTATGGTCAACCCTTCCATTGGTCTAATGTTCTACATGGATTGAAAGCTTCACTCCTATTCTCATGTTATATGCATGTCTGGATTTATGAGAGGTTCCCACTCACTTATCTCCTCAGGTTCCCAGGGAGCAGAGTAATGCAGGGAAACTGAAATCATTAACTTGTTTCAATTCATAACAGTTGGACTATCCCCTCCATGAAATAGCACTACACAGCCAATTGGAATTCATGGCCACAACCCTTTATTGCATCATCATGGTTTATAGTCCATAGCAAATACAAATACAAATACAGAAAGCAGATATAACAATGGGATGTAGCTGACCTGCTGGCCTGCCTTCTGGGGCTTTGCCTGATGAGTCTGTACATTCACTGCATGGGGCAGAAGCAAATGGAACACTCTCTGTAGTTACCCCTTGAAAGGCCTGACCTGAAGTCCCTAGTCCATAACTTTGAACTAGTCATCACCGCAGTAGGCGGTCCATCTCAACTGGGAAAAGCAGTCATTTATGTAAGTTCTCCCAGAAACAAGGCTTGGTGAGGGCTTGTTGATGTCAGCTTAAAAGCGATTTCCCACTGTGGTGAGATACCCCAGTTGCTTTTATAAAACATTACTCTCTTCCTTACTGGAGCTAACCAGTGAGTTGGGCCAGCATATGGTCTGATAAATTGAAGGCTACCAAAGTAAGCTCATTGTCAGAGACTTTTGCACCCCACATCTGTAAAAATGGAATGTCTTTCTCTCAGATTGTTTTTTAATCCTGGGGAATTTGGTAATCAATTTTCATTTCCTTCACATCAATAATCCCATTTAAAGTCAAATTAAATGCTTATTGGAATGCATTAGTGTTTTTTTCTGATTTCTAGTATTTTCTCATTTTTGCAGCTATATATAAAGTGAATCAAATGTGTAAAGAATATGGGACATTCTGTTTTATAATTTATGCTGACTTATCCTTTAGAAAACTAGATAAACAAATGAATATTTTCTTAGATAAAGAAAATTTCAAACTGCCTTTGAAAGAGAAGTAAAAAAGAACTTACTTTACTACGTTATCTTTTTCTTTGGGACAGTTACTTTTTATAAGTTAAAAGGGGCACAAAATACAATAAATTTAAGAGTCAATATAAGATTCCATATAATTGTAAATGCACTTCAAGATGTACTATAACAAAGGTGCTTTGTCTTTTACATGAGAGCTAATTTCTTCTTGTCCTACTGTGTCCTCATTGGAAAAGTCACCTTGGTGTGACTTTTCCTTCCTCATCATGATCTTGGTCCTGAAATTTTACCATTTTGCCACTAAAAGAGAAAAACAAATGAAGCAACAAGACAATAAAATTTTAATGAAGTCAAACTTATGAAAATTTTCTTTCAATTTTATCATGAAGAATGAAAACTTTAGTACCAGACTCTCAGAGTTTGAATCCAGCCTGCACCACTGGTAAGCTATGAAACAATGGTGAGTAAAATAATTTCTCTGTGTCTCTGTTTCCAGGCCCTAAAAGAAGGATAATAAAGTTCCTCACTTGCTAGAGCTGTGTGGATTAAATAATGTTAGCCATAAAACATGCTGAAAATGTTACCTCACACATATAAATACTCATTTAGCGTTGGCCATAAGTATGGTGACCTTGTCTTTCCTTCATAATTTCTTTAAAAATGGCAAACTTGACTCGTTTTATGCATGTTCTTTACAGCACCAATGACACACTCTGAGCTTGCGTTTAATTATTTTTTATTAATATCAATCTCCAAATTATAAAGTCATGAGAATAGGGATTCTCCAATTATAGCCACAGATTTTAGCATAGTTCCTGATTGAGAATAGACCTTCAATAAGTACATTTTGAGCCCATAAATTTGTTTTAACATATTTGCTTGGAAAGCATAAAGAATTGACAACCATATTCCACCACCATATTTTAATATTTCATTCTGTTGAATGAAGTCTGAATGGTTTTGGAAATTCCATCATGTAAGAAGCTTCCTCTATTGCTTTAGGAAGTCTGTTTTCCTGTTGCACTCCTTAGTTTAATTTTTTTCTAATTTAACATCTTTCTGCTACAAAAACAGGTTTATTACTATTCCTGTACAGAAAAGAAGAGAGGAATGCGTATTCCTCACAGTAATTTCTAGAACAGTTAGGTGGATGATTATGTGCTCTTTGCAAATAAATTGGAGAGTACATAATCCCATCTCTGTTATTTCTCTGCCTCTGCCTCTCTTATCTCTCTGTCTCTGTCTGTCTGTCCACCTGTTTCTCCCTCTCTCTCTTTCTCTCTGATTTTCATTTAAAGTGATTTTCATTTAAAGCATTTGCAACAGTAAGATACAGTTTTATTAGAGACTGCAAAAAAAGCTGCAGTTTCACTCATTCTGAGGTTTTAAGTCCCTCAGATCTGTTAAATAATGTATTGTGTTTGATCCCTGAAATCTAAAACTCTATGATTAGTCTATATACTGTCTCCCTTAACAAAAAAAAAGTAGAATAAGAAAAGGTGACCACGGATTTTCATGTTTTCTTCAATGATTAAATCTGTGCTATCTTAAGTAAAAAACAACTCATAGTTCTTAAAATAGTTGACCTCTGTTTTGGGTTTACTGACTGTTGCATAATTTTAGCACCACAGTATGAATGGTCAACTGTTTCTGATCCTCCTAAAAGCATCACGTATTCACAGTAACTGTCATTTTACTTATGTATATGGTGAGCAGGGCTTCACATAGAGTTGATGTTGTGAGCTGTCCAGCTACCCAGGACTAGGAGGATTATTAAGAATTGGTGAGGAGATTGGGAGGGAATATCTGCTAGAAGAGATTAAAAACCACACTATTACAGCAGAGTCAAAGTGGTTGAAAGAAGCAGCAGATAAGTTGCTCTCTTAAAAATATTTGCTTTTTCCAAGCGTTTCAACAAAATATAAAAGTAGCTCATACTACCTTTAGTCTCTAAATATAGAGTAGTAAAAGAATGAACAACATATCTCTAGTTTGCACATTTTCTGCTATCAAGTTTCAAAATACCTCTCACGAAAATCTGAGTAGTAGAAACTTTCCTTGAAAATTTGTCTTCCTAATAAAGTACATATTTTCTTATCATGGATTTCAAATACATAGGTTTGAATACCTGTCAAAGTTATCTTCAAATTCTTTACGCTATACTAAATTAACAACCTTTCATTGCAATGCACTTTTGTATATTTACAGTTATAAACCAATAGTTGTTTAGAACACTTCTCTCATTTGCTTCTGCCTTCCAAAATCATAGCCCAAGTCAAAAAAATTATTTAATAACCAACACTATCATGTATCTTTAAAAGTTTACCATAGAGGAAAACAAAAGTATCATTTAATGTAGAAATTATCTCAAATTTCTGGAATGATCACTTTTCATTTTATTTTCTGTACTGGTTTGTGTTTGTTTTGTTATTGAGTGTATCTTTTTTGTTTGTTTTGTTTTAATGATGATCATGATTGATGATAATGATGATGATGATGATGATAATGATGATGATGATATGATGATTCTTTTACTGAGATCTTTCTAGACTACAGCTTATTGTTCCTAAAGGTATTGGAGAGGCTGAATCCAGATGAGTATGCACTCCCTTACTGAACAGAGACCAATGGGATGAAGGCTAAGAAGTATCCAGCAGCATTTGCTTTCATCCTCCAATGTGAATAAGGTTTTATGACTTCACTTTTGAACACTGTTAATGTAATCTGTATGTTTTGTTCAACTTCAGGAAATGAGTGGCTATATGCAATTTTAGATGTACTTTAGTTTTGGGCCTTGGAGGAAGATGGTGAGATATGGGACAGACTGAAAGCTTTGGCTTGTACTAAAATGGGTATATTTATATTTGCTCATGACCTTTGAAAGCAAAACTAGGTACACTTTCTAAAATTATTTCAGGACCTAAAATAAAGTAAGTCTCAAAAGCAGTACTGTCTAAATGCCAGGGAAAATAACAGAATGTTCCAGTGTTTACAATTCTTCCTCAATGGTTTTATAGAGAGAATTTTAGGATAGATTTTGTTTATAAAGGATAGTAGGCATTTAAATTGCACTAACATGAGATGATGCTACAGACAACACTGTTTTCTATTTAAAATTGTTACTTGTGACTCCTGTAGTATTTTATTTGAACACAATGTACTACATTAAAATTTCTACTCGGATTAAAATTCCAGAATTTAAAAAAAATCTGTGAGTCAAAAAAATCTTACACATTAGAGAAATAACAGAGGCAGCATTTCTTTAAGAGACTGAGATACCATTTGGTGCTGAAATTGCAGTACCAGCTATGGAGTTGTAACTTTATTCCTTTCAGAATTCTGGAAAAAACAGAATGAAGGCCAGATGTAAAATAGTATTTCACCTTATCCTTGGTTTTCCATTCTAGAGGTTAAGAAATGGTAAAAACTGTTATATGATAACATATAATGGCTTTCAATTAACGGAACAGGGTGGCAGTCAAGGTAACGTATTCCCCATACCAACAATATTTAGTTTCTCTAGGGAGAGACTTTGTTAGGTTTAATTGCAAATCCACTCAGAAAAAAATTCTGATTGGAACAAGATTAGGATTTTCTAGCTGAAATTAATCTTTGGCTTTAAGGGTTACTATCCAAATGATAGCTATTTTTAAACTGTCTAGGACAGCAACATCAGTAAAAACAATAAAGATTAATTTAAAATCATATAAGAAGTGTCCTACTTCTGGTCATAAGCAGGTATGTGTCAAAACTTAACTTCTTCTGATAAACAATTGAAAATGGAATACAATATGTACAGTAGCATCTCTTATGAACTGGGCATTCTTTGTTACAGGGCTGCAAGTACTGAAAATAGAAAAAAAAAATAAGATAAGCCTTGTAATCACTAAAGGTTTCTGCCTAGGGCAGTTTCTGACCAGGACACTGGGAGAAAAACCCAGACTGCAGAGATCTCAACAAAGTAAGAAGTCAAAGATCAGCTTTCCAAGAGGATAATACTAGAACTTTCAAGGCAAAATATAAGAAAACAGGAAAATACACAGAAAGAGCCTCAGAGGTCTGTATAGTCTCTTTCATTTTTTAAAGAAAAAAATAACCAAAAAGAGTTTAAAAAGCAGAATCTCTCAGTAACTTATGAGATAGTACCAAGTGTTTTAGCATATGTATAAAAGTCAATGAAATGAAAAAAAAAAGAAGATGTAGGAACAGAAAAAATGTTCCTAAGAGATAATAGCTACTCAATAGCTCACAAGAAGTTCTGATTTAATGACAAGATAAACCTACAGATTCAAGAAGCACACTAAACTCCCAGAAAGATGGATATGGACAGAAACATATCAAAGCATAGGGAAACAAATTCTTGAAATTGTCAAGGAGAAACTCTTTAAAATGGTGAATATAAGGCCAGGGATGCTAGCACATGCCTGTAATCCCAGCACTTTGGAGGCTGAGGCAAGAGGATTGCTACGAGACCAAGGCTAGCCTGAGCTACAAAGTGAATTCAAGACTAGCCTGAACTGCATAATGAAACCCTATCTCCAAAAGACACACACAAAAAAAGTCAGTGCAAATGGGTGTGTGTTTTGTGTGCACGCATGTGTGTGTATTACAGAAGCAAAAATATAAAAATAACAGACTCCTTTTCAGAACAATTCAAAAGACAAGAGAATGACATCTTTAAAGAGCTGGAGGAAAGATATAGCTCATCAATATAATATTCAATATAACAAATATTTCAGAAATAAAGAAGTTGTAAAGATATTCTTTGGGTAAATATATTTGAGAGAACTTATTGCCAGCAAATCATTACTTGAAGAACTATTGCAGAAGTTTCTCCAGACAAGGAAAATACTCTAGATAGAAGTGTAAAACTTTGTAGGAGAATAAAACTGCCTGAAATGGAAAAGATGTAAGCCATTTAAGCTCATTTTAACCATTTATTTTCAAAAAGTTTATTTAAAAGACAAATTATATTTTTGGAATTTGTAATATGTAGACAAAAAAGTATGATGCCAACATATGCTGCTGTGTGCTTAATTGTGAGCTTAACTTCAAGATTTACATCATCAGTACTAAAGCATAATCTTATTTGAAGGAAGACTACAAAAAACATGCATCTTTTAAAGTACTGAGCAAGTATTAAAGTTATAAAGCAAATACAACTGATAAATCAGTAGTGAAAATAAAAGCTATTTAGAAAAATACACAGAGCAAAACTAAAGGCAGGAAAAGGTGAAAATGTAACTAGAAGAAACAAGAACATGTAAAAATTAGAGATTTAAACTCTACCATGCCAATCATATTTCCACCATGCATAAAATGACAAAAAAAGTTCAATTAAAAATTGACATTGACAACTGTATAAAAAGAAAGAAAAATTCAGCTATGTTATCTATAAAAAATTCACTTAAACTACAGAAATAGACACTGTCATGGCTTGTTGGAGACCACTACGAAGCGACTCTGAGCAGGATTTAAATTTTACTAATTGGCTTTCTATGTTTATCTTGAGTCTGTCCTAGGCCTCGGGCCTCTTGGCTGGCAATGGGAGCTGATTTATAGTAAGTGAACCTCTATGAATCACTGGTCCTGGTGAGGCCTGTAGTGGCCTGTGAGGCTACAGATACCGCAGAGGGCAAGATAAGGCCACAGCTGTGGACACTCTGGCTCCAGCCCCAATTAACAAAGTAGAGACTGCAGCTGCAGAAATTACTCCTACAGTCTCACTTCTACCATGTCTTAATGATAAAAGTGCTATTGAATTGACTTGATTCATTAGTTAGAAATGTCCTTGCAGTGACTTTCAAGGTCGTGCTCATTGCCTACACTTTCCTCAGTTTCTCCGCCTATTGTCCTTGCTCCTAATAAAAGTGGACTGATCCAGAAAACTTTTTGTCTTAGCCCTCAGAGTCATGAGCTTAATTAAAGGGTTTTGACCCTCCTAGAGCCCTAAAAAATCATACAATTTGTTTCTTTTTAATTAACCTCTTCTGTACACTCCTTTGGGAGATTTGGGATCTAGATCAGGACCCAATAATGGCCTATGTCAGTGGCCCCAAGCCTCATGCAATTATGAACTCTACCAAATCTAGCATTTGTGATTGGTTCATTGTTCAGCTTTTGGATTGGTGTTGTGAGTGCTACATCTGCCTAGGGGTGGAGCCAGGATATGATGTAACAGCAGAAAGAAGATGTGTCTGTCTCTCTTGCTGGTTCATGCTTGCTGTTTGCAGCCACCATAATGGCTGCCCCGCCATGCCATGTTGCCTTGGAGTCATCTGAGTATGGACGGAAACCTCCCAAGAACTGTAAAAAATAAACCTTTTCTTCCCTAACTTTGGGCAACAGGTATTTTGTATCAATGAGTAAAAAATAACTAAGACAGACACTGACATAGATACAGAAAGCTTGATACTGTGGAAGACCTCATACTGAGACATCTAAAATGACTATGCAGTATTAGTATTAGTCACTGTCGTTTTCCACGTAAGAAATAGCATTAGATATAAAGGGAGAGATTTCATAATGAAAAACAAGGCATTACAATCCTAAATATGTAGGCACAAAGTAACAGAACTTTGAACACCTGAAGAAAAAC
The DNA here is from genome assembly GCF_034190915.1 of Cavia porcellus. Taxonomy (NCBI): domain Eukaryota; kingdom Metazoa; phylum Chordata; class Mammalia; order Rodentia; family Caviidae; genus Cavia; species Cavia porcellus. The sequence continues at coordinate 117,722,000 of NW_026947484.1, forward strand.
TGTCTTTAGAAATAAATAATTTCACAATTATGATTTCATTTCCACGGTTTTAATAACTAATAAATAGAAAATTACTATGAATATAAATGAATTAAAACATTGTCAATCTTCCTGACATTCAAAGAATGTCAATTGTATAACAATAATTGGAACATAGATTCTTTTTCAAATACACACTAAATATTCTTGAGAATATGGCATTGATGGACCATAACATTGGTCTCTAGTTTTCGAGAAGTAAGGTAACACAGAGTGTGTTCTTTCATTGCAAAAGAATTAATTTAGAAATTAATTCTGTAACATAAATTGACCTCTAAAATCACTAAATATTTGGAAATTAAATGCTACAATTGGAAATTTTCTTGGAAATTCTAGTTTGTGAAACAAAATTAAAAAATAAATACTACATGTACAATAGAACAGAAAAGATCAAATTGTTATTACGTCTAAAAAGCAGAACTGCACACACACAATTTTAGATGAATTAACAATTAGACTAATAAGAAAGGTTATAGAGGTTCTACATATAAAATTACTACACCAAATTCAAAAGTGCTTCTAAACATAGTCATAACAAATAATAAAATGTATTGGAAATAAAACATTTATTTTCAATTGCAACAAAAACTGTGAATTAAGTAAAGAAAATTATAATAAGTGATATACATAGCTTTATAGCAAAAGATAGTATCATTGAAAATCACAATAGTATGTAATCAATGAAAATCAGCAAGATTTGTGACTAGGATGGCCAGTATAATAAAGATATTAATTTACTCTAAGTCTTTCTAAAAGGAAAAAGAGAAAGGGAAGTCAAAGAATTCTTTAATTTATTTCGAATTAATTTCCTAACAAGCAATCTTACACAGTTTTACAAACCGATTGTAAGATAAAAGACCAAGATTAACCAGGATAACCATGAAAAAGAAATCATTGGTAATTGATCACTGTAAACAAAATTTGTTATGCTTCCTTTAATGATTGAGGAAATACAATACTGACATAGAAATGCACAAGAATGAATCAAAAAAAGAACAAAAAGGCCAAAAATAGAGCTGTACATATGTAAAATTTAATATGCATCTGTGGTAAATTTACAAACAAATAAGAAGAAAACAGACTATTACATTAGTATTATAGGGAAATTTGAGGAGATATGCAAAAAATAAAATTTGGAACCCTGCCTCCTACTGTATACAATATTTAAGCAGAAATCAATATCTTTTAAAATTTGCATTTGAGTCAGCAGGGTATTACATACTGTGGAGGTAAATTTTGGTATAATTGCTTAAAAATTAAGCTAAGGAATATAAACCACAAAGAAAAATACTAGCAAATATGACCACATTCATTTTAATGGTCATGATAGAATCTATAATTTAAAAAGTCAAAAACAAAGCTAGATTAATTTGAACCATAAAACAAAACAAAAAAAAAAGCAGTCTTGGATTAGAATATTGGTTCCACACTCGTATTCTTTGATGGTAAACCAGAACATGAGAAAGAATAGACAGCTCTCCTTTGCAAAAAAATTTCAAAGGAGTTGGAACATGAACTTGTAGTACTGTCTATAGTAAACTATTTTCAAAGAGAGAAATACAGAAGGAGAGGAATAATTACACTCCTCAATAGTGATGGTTCAAGTTGTCAGTTTGTATATCCCCCCCTCCCCCACTCCAGGCTATGTTTGTAGCACATGCAGTTTACAGTCATCTTGGGGAACTGGGTACATGCACATACTACATCTTAATTCGTTTTCATTTTTAACTCCTTTTCACCTTTCCTCCCACTTCCCTCCTCCTCTAAATCCCCTTTCCCCATTTTCACTCTTGTTGGCATATTTATGACATATAATGTTTTCATTCATTGAGATTGTTAGGTTCCTAAAGACATGGCTTATATTTATTCTACTGATTTCCCCTTCCCCTCTCCTTCTTTTCTCATTCATTTTTTCTTGGACCTTATCCAATTTGCGAGAAATCTATCCTCTGTCCTCTTTTATCCATTATTTATTATTCTCTTTCTTTGTACTTTGCTTTATTCAAATGAAAGACACTATATGGTATTTAGATTAGTGTGTCTGATTTATTTTACTCAACATTATATTATCTAGGTACACCTATTTTCCTAAAAATGGCTCAGATTTGTCCTTTTGCATAGCTGAGTAGTACTTCATTGTTTATCGATGCCATACTCTCTTTATCCAACATCTGCTGATTTCAGAGTTTAACTATTATGAATTGTGTTGCTATCAACATTGACTTGCATACATCCACATATGGCTTTATTATGATATCTTTAGCTCTTTGGGGAAACACTTGGGTAAAGATAGCTGGGTAATATGGAATTTCTAATTTTAGTTTTCCTAGGAATTTATATGCCGGTTTGTAAAATGGTTGCACCAGTTTACACTCCCACCAATGTTGCAGGAGAGTTTCTGCTTCACTGCAGCCACATTAGTGTTTGTTATTTTTTTATTGCTTGATGACTGCTCTTCTTTCTGGAATCTTCTTAATATTTTATAAGAATGATATTTGTCATCCCTAGTTTTCTTCCCTCAAACCTATAACCAACATTTATCATGAGAAATAGAACATAGACCGAGTTCCATGAAATATTTTATCAATTCATCTCTAAAATTTTTAAGGGCATCAAAACAAGCAAACAAACAAAAAGGCTGAGAACTGTCACAGGTAAGAGGAGCCTAAGAGACATAATGATTTAGTATAATATGTTATCCTGACACCCTGGGTAAGGCTGTGCTACAGAAAAGGAACATGAGGCAAGAGAAGTGGAATAAAATATGGGCTTTGCTGAATAAAAATACACAGTATCAGTTCATTTGGTTGCGACAAGTATACCAAACTGCTGTAAAGTATTAACAGCAGAACCAAGAGTGATGGATTTGGGAATTGTCTGTATGATTGTTTTCATCTGTTCATGCTGCTTTGACAAAGTGCCATAGACTGGTATCTTATAAACACTAGAAATTTATTTCTCATGGTTCTAGAGGCTGGAAATCCCAAGATAAAGATGGTGATCGATTGAATGTCTAGTGAGGGCCTGTTTCCTGGTTCACAGATGACACCTTCTTGCTGTGTCGTCATATGATGAAAGGGATCAGAGAGCTCCCTGGAGCCTTTATTATTCTATAAAGCATTAATAGCACTCATGAATGCTCTGTCCTCATGACCTAATCAACTCTCAAAATTCGTCCTCCTAATACCCTCACAGCCCTGGGTAGGTTTTACTACAGGAATTTTTTTTTTTAGAGGGTGTCATGGCTTGTATCTCAAGGTCCCCAAGTGCCTCACGTGTTCATTGACAAGGCTTTTTGCAAGGTGATTAAGCTATGTAGATTATAGCTGACTTGCTGTTAAGAGGTGAGTCCCTAGGTCAATGATGGCGAAACTTCTAGAGAGGAGTACCTAAATTGCAACCCCAAACCCACTTATTTATCACAAAGTGCTAATATTACAATTAAATCTAAATATTGAAGTTTTAGTTTAGAAAAAAACACCCATATGCTAATGCATAGCTTGTCTTAAAGAAAAACAAACAACACTCATGCCATGCCACCTGCCCTAGGGACATGCCCTAGGAAGGTTTATCTTCTTTCTCAGCTCCTCCCTTTACCTTCTCTGCTTCCAAACACCCTGTACTGAGCAGCTTTTCCTCTGTCCTGACATTATCCTGGAGACAAGCCAAAATAAACCTGACCTCACTTAAATTGGGGGTTTCAGGTATTTTGTCCCAGCAACGAGAAATAACTAAGATATAGGGACCCTCATACAATCAGATAACAATAGCACACTTCTTTGCTTGTTTTATTTTTCTTTCTTTCTTTTTTTTGTAAATCCAAAATTATTTTATGATAAAAAGCTTTCCTTGAAAGGAGAAGATAGTCATAGTCTGGGAGAAAAAAATTTCAATATGTGTGACAGATAAAATTTAGCAACCAGGATGCATGAAACATTAAAACAAATCAATCAATAAGTAAAAAACATAAATGCAAAGAAAAAGCAGCAAGGAACCATCAATTAACAGAGTAGATAATCCTATTGGCCACAAACATGAAAAGAAATTCAACTTTCTGATGAGAATACAAATTTACAGTGTGATAGAATGGCAGGCACTCATCATATGGTTTAAATTTTTTAATGTGACCATGTAAAAGAATATGGAATAATGGCAACACTTATGCTTCAACTGTGCAATGAAAACTGGGTCAAGCATTCTGGATAGCTACTTAATACTTAAAGTCCTGAATTCACCAAACTTTTAAGCTAAGAATTCAACCTCAAAGTATATACAGTACAGTCACTTTCTTCCTAGTAACATATTCACAGAGGTAAGGTAATACAAATGATATTCTAAGGGATTTACAGGCATAATTTTAAGGAAATCATCTTTTAGATATCCAACTTTTGTAGTAATTTTTTCAGAGTTGTGAGTCCTTAGGAGACAGATTGGCTTATTCTCTTTTCTTACCTATTCATAGCTTCACAGCCACTATTTTCAAAAAGAAAGAACCATCCTTCCTTCCTTTGAATTTACTGTGATGGATTGCCCTAGGTCTAAAAAATCTCTGAGTGCCTAGGAGACATTTCAAGAATTCAGAGCTCATAGAGAGTACGAGGACTAGGCACTAAGCTTGGTAAAGCAACACTGATGTGGGGTAGTGCTTGTATCCAAGTGACAAAAACGAGGCAAAGTCCTGTGTTTGTATCTCTCTTTTCATCTATCCTTCTTTCCCTCTATCTATTTTAGAAACAGAATTCAAAAGTGAGAAGGTTGTCATGGAGATGAGAATGAAAGCACATTTACTTGAATTGAAAAATGAAGTCATGTATTTCTGACAGAAAGTAAGTCTGATAGCTGTTTGTTTTGACAATGAAGACTGGATATGACATTTAAGTTAAATGATAGACATTTTTTCACAAATTAGATTAGCCAAATCTACTTCAAGGGTTTGACCAAAATATATTTAAACTACGAATACAATATATACTACGCTGTAATATGATCCTTTATAGTTCTTAAATTTGGATTTCAAAAAATAGATGTTAACTTTAAATGTGTAGGGTGAGGGATAGTTTTGAAATAAACCTAATGTCTATCAACAGAAAACTGGACTAAGGAATTGTATAATCCTATAATAACACATGGTAGGTCAGAATGAACTGACTTACATGTGTGTTCAAAAGCCTTAAAAACGTTGGGTTGAAGAAACAAAGAAAGCCATGGAATACATTCTTTTGGATATCATGTCAATTAGTACTTAATGAGAAGCTAATAAATAGTATATATTTTAGGTACCTGTGTAATGCCAATCGGTAAGACTAAAACCTCTGCTCTTAAGAGTCTCTATTTCTCTTGTAGGAGAGAAATAATCCATCAGCAAATTCTGGAATATTTACCAAATGAGGGCAAGGACATGGAGAAGGACAGGATGTTCCAATGTGACAGGTAGGGTTGGAGGAAGCCCCGGGGGAGTTGCAGTCTTCAATAGGTAACTTAGGAGTTGGTCTCACTCAGGAGGTGGCAGTTGAGCAAAGATCTTAATACCTGAGCTCATGAGCTGTGTGGGGGAAGCAAGCTACATAGAAAAGAAGGAGCATAAGCCAATGACTCGTGGAAACAAGAGAGTCTAGGTTATGAATGAGTTACAATATATTGAGAGTTAAAAGAATGAGGAGGGTCAGGAAACTATCTAACTCCATTTATAAAAGGGCCATTAAACAGAAGTAATAGAAAATAAAAAGGCTATAGAAGTGGCAGACGAGAAAATAGTTCTGTGGTTTGAAAACATACAAAACGCTCCTTCATGCTCAAGATGCATTGATTTTGACTAGAGAGAAAATTCTAGGTGAGAGTGAAGAGGTGGCTATTCCACGTCAACTATATCAACACTGAAGTCTGTAATCATTCCAACTCAACTATTCATGTGTGCGTCATGGGCAAAAAATACGGATTTTAACAAGACTAGTAAACAGAGCAGTCTTATACAAACTTTCAGAAAACAAAATTTCACAGGTGTTTTTATTGGACCAGATGGGTTTCATAACAAAACCAGACAACGATATTGCAAAACAGAAAATACAGATTAGTTTCTCTAATAATGTTCCTGAAAAAAATCCATAAGCAAATTGAACCCAGTGATATACAGACATGACCACAATATCACAGTTTAGAATTTGAGTGTGAGTTTAATTTTAAAAATCTGTAAATAGAATTTGCCTTAAAAAGAGGAAAGAAATGATCATATTAGGAAATTATGATCATCATAATAGATTTAGAGAATATTTTGATGAGATTGAATATTTGTTTGTAGTGAAAAAATGATAAACAAGGGGCTGGGGATTTAGCTCAGTGGCATAAGGACCTGCCTTGCAAGCAGGTGGTCGTGAGTTCAATCCCCGGTACCGATAAAAAAAAAAAAAAGACAAAGACAAAAAATGATAAACAGATTGTAAATTATAAATAGAATGAACTTTTAATTTAATTAATAATATTTATTTTAAAAACTAAAGAAGTCATCATGCCTGATAAATTTTTGAAGCTTTCTAAGACAAAGCTGGACGTTTACTCTTTGTTAAAATTCATTGTTATATGCTTATGATCTTTCTTATTTTTTACAGGTGTACAGAACTTATAATTACAAAAAAAAAATCTGTTCTTGACGAAAGTGAAGAAAACTCTAGATTTTAGTTTGAAACTCCAATAGCTTAAAAATAAAAATGTTTAAAAATTTTTAACAGCCTTAACAGTCTCCAAACATAAAGCTCATTAAAAAGAGAGAATTATAAGATAATTTAGGGAAGATCAAAGTCCTGATTGAAATCAGGGGCTAAAACCACAGTAGTGGACACAAAGCCATCTGTTCTCGATTGTCTCCGTGGAGTAAAATACCCCTTGTTTTGGTCTGTTCTGCTCACTATGACAAAAGAGCACACACTACATATATTAAACAACAGAAATTTGCTTAAGGTGTTGGAAACTGGAGGTTCAGTATCAAATCATCTATAGAATGAGTTTCTTCTAAAATCTGTCTTGTCGTTTAGGTAGCTCCTTTCTCCCTGTGTTGTCTTATGAACTTTCCTCTCTTTGTGCTCCTCCATACTGTTTCTCTGTGTGTCCAGATTTCCCCTGCATGACCAGCCTGTCTGGATCATGCCAGCCCACGTATTTACTTAATCACCTGTTCAGAGACCCTATCTTCAAACACAGTCACTTTCTGAGACATGGGGACATGACTTTTGTGCAGGGCACAATTTAGCCCAATAACACACACTCAGAGTGTGAAAACAACCAAAACAGAATATATAATTACTGCAGTATGCTCTATACACTGGGACTCCAAATCTACTGGGACTCCAAGTCTTCCCATTGAGCATCAGAAAGACTGAGAAAACATTCCCCTCTCTCCTTTCAAAAGTGATTTTGTTACCATAATGATTCTGTGAGACTCAAAGATAATACAGATCAGTGATGACAGCAGTATGACCTAATGGTCATGAGAGGCTTGAGTTAAAAAAAGGGACTTCTGGAAAAAGTTCTCCAGAGAACATGAATCTTGAATAGTACATGTGAGACAGAGACAAATTGGTTGCTTTAGGACAGAAGGGGGCATGCAACAGATAGAGATGAAAGATGAGGAGAGGAAAATCAGCAAAGGACAATCTGGACACTTCAATTAGAAATAATTCTGGACCTTAACGGTTAGCTTTTGGTTGTACCTTGCACAGTATTTATGCTAGCACACAAAGTATTTATTAAATAATAAATATTTGTGAAATAATGAATATTTGTTACATAAATGAACTGAGCAGTGAATATGCTAGTAATTAATTTTTGCTGCCAAAATATCTGTAGTAATTGTCAGCCTGTTGTTTGTGTTACTTTATCAGAAATAATTCAAGAAAATAATGATTCTTCTGTCCCCACAAAAAAGTTTTAAAGAGAGGGTGACTGGCCCTTTGGCATTTAAGGGAGAATAAATTAGAATGAGAAACCACTTTGGAAACTATAATGCAAGGAAAACAAAGAGATCTAACAAGCTCAGTTCATGTAAAATTAGAAATTATCCGACAGTAAAGTATGTTTTAGTGTCCCAAATCTTTTGCAATGTCCATATCTTTCCTCTTCCATTTCTGTTGCATTCCTAAGTGTATTTGCCCATTTCTTTTCCTTCTTTTTTTGTCTATTGATGTGTTCTCTTTAGTGCGGGTCTATTTTTTAATGTACTCCCCCCCCATATGTCTTTCCCTTCCCTGTCATTCTATATTATCTTTATATGTCACCTTTCCCACAAGCTAAGTATTTTCCCACTTAAATCAGTCATTATGTAGGAGGGTTTAAAAACTACACTATATTTGCTAAATAAAGCTCACTACTTGTTAGTTCTAAGACAAGCCGAGATGTAATTTTGTACGACTATAAGGAAAAGTTTAAATTATTAATCCCAAGGACCAGACAATGGTCTCCGCAACATCTCCATGTAAACTTGACATCTTCAGGAAAATCTCTGATCTTTGGTTACAATAATATCCTGTCTTGCCTAGCATATACTAAGAAAGTTAATAAAATTCAGGTGCGGTTTTCATTGCATTAAATGACATTATTATTAATATTTAAATTCTGTAAAATTGGAGATTCTGTGCTTGCTATCTAACCTGCGAACCTGACAGCACCTGAATGCCTGTGACACTCACTACTGCATCAAGGAATAAAGCAAGGGGTCTAAAGCTTCAGTTCATCCTATTCACCTTTTTTCAAAATAGCCATCCCTTCCTAATCTTCATCATTCATCAAAAACTTTTTCCTCATTCCACATTTCCCTGAAAATGTGAAGACCAGAAATGGACTGATGCAAATGTGATAATGAAGCCATTCCCAGAGGCAATGGGTTCTGAGATAAATTCTATAAATTTTAGAAGTTTCTTACTGTGACCATATCTTTAAAATATAATGTGCTGCCCCTTTCTGTTTCCACTTTACATCATGATGCTCTAGAAATAACTTCTCTAACGTTTTCTACAGACCACAGTTTGTCCATCTGTTAACGCGCATGGGGACTGGGCCTTCTCTGCTGCAAGGTAGCTGAGGATCATTTCCTATGGTCCCACTGCAATGTGTACTTTTTTTTCCCCTTAAAGGGCAAAACACAAATAAATGAAGATAAATTGTTGGCTTTGTTCCAAAACAAGCTTGTTGTTCTAGGACCCCAAACTGTCTTGAGCATCATTAAGAAGCAGCAGGCCACCCAAGGTTGTGCATCAATTAGCAATTAGGTCACACATTGGGTGGCTGGAGGCACTCAGCCTTTGGCCTTGTTCCTCACAGCACACCAAGCAGGGCACTGGTATCCAAACAATGCCCACTGCATTGTATCTTGTTCCTTAATTGGGATGACTTAGAGATGCTAATGTGCACAGGCAGACTCTGTTGCTCCAATTAGGCCTCATTAGTGGCTCTGCCAGTGGTGACCACTGAAAAGTGATATTTGCTCTTGGGAAGGCTTTTGTGAGGTGCTCAGAGTTCCTGCAAAGAAGATACAGGGTGCATTTTATAATCTTTCCTGCTGTAAACCTTTCCCTCAATTTTCAGCTACTGTCCGTTAGACTAGCATTACTTTCCATGGCTCAGTTATTATAACATGATTCTCGCTACCAGAGGTTGTAGGTGGACATTCTTACAGTCAGCCATGTGTAGTGGACTGATTTATGGCCAAGTGCTGTTAGCCTCCACTCTCAATTTCACTTCAAATACAGAAAATGTGTTCAAAGACAGACTGGTGGCACCCTAAAATAATGCCATCACCCTGAAACCTAGTGTCCCACACCAATTTACAGCTGATTAAAGAGTAAATGCTTGAAAACAATAAACTTGAGAATAGCACAGGGAATGAAGAATGTTATTTTCATTTTTTTAAGCACATAACCAGGATATTTCCAAAAGAGAAACTCTGAGAATGCAGCTGTTAACTCCCCACCGAGGCAAACTAACTAGTTGGCCTTGCTAAACTGTGGAGAGAGACACACACTAACAGTATTTTCCATAGATATCATTCCTGCACAGTTAGCTAAAAAAAGAGACACAATCTGACGCTTCACTGGGGTCAATGGCACAATTCCATCTGGATTAAACCACCGTTAAGAGTTTAACCAAGCTGCAGCAGAAAGACCCCCATCAGCAAGCAGCCAGGACAATATTTTCTGCCCTGTGCTGGGGACAAGACTGAGAGAGAGCACCACAAGAGCAGCCTACTATTCCCTCAGTGCGGTGAGAGGTCATTACAATTCCTGCTTCGGTACTTTTAGCTTTTTTCTTAAGAATGGGATCGCATTCAATAAATACGTTTTAATAAATAAGACTGGAGACAAATAGAGCAATCCATAATAAGAGATTTTTTTAAAATGGTGGATCAGATTGCCTTTCACTTGCAATTAATCGTCCTAAAATACCCTTTGCTCTTCTTAATCATCTTTACTCCAACAGCCGCCTAAGCTACTGGCACTGTAGTATGTATCAAGACATTTGCCATCTAAAGACCCTTTAGAAGAATAATAAGGTGAGGCTTTGCTAGTGGCCATTTCCATCATGTGCTTTTTCCCCTAGGTGTCTGCATCCTTCTTACTGCCCCCTTGACTTGTATGAGTGGTTGCTGCAGCGATGGCAGGATGTCAATGCCCCCAAAATTGAACCTGTGATTTGTTTTTCTTTGATTTATGTGCTTGTAGTCAATAAACTTTATAAAGGAAAGTATCAGGCTGAACAATCAATCAAAGATAAACAGATTCCTGTCCTTTAAAAGCATTTCAGCCCAGTAGGTGAGTGTCTCATTCATCTTTTGCAGGCACGCTTTCGGCCTTTCCACTGAGACACAACTGACTGCTCACTACAGGCAGCTCTGCTACCAAAGGGCTGCAGCAGTGGAGCTAAGATTTATCAATTTCATGGCACCAGTGGTCCTGACACAGTATCATTTTCAGGATCTAAATGGTTAAGCATGCTGTTTGCATGCCGAGACCTGGGTTTTCCATCCACCTGAAAAGAGAAAAGGATGACTGGTTTTAAATGCTGAAGGTTTATACTGTACAGTTCTACAAAAATTCATATTGTGCATTTTTTTCCTATTCTGAAGAGCAAATCCCTTCCCTACAAAAAAAGAGAAAAGAATTCCCTCTTCGTTCTATTAGTGGTTTTTGAGTCTTCCTTCGAATAAGGCAAATGTCATCCTCATGTTTTGCTTCTCTGCAGCACAGATGGTGTGCATATGCAGATTGGTGATTTTCTAATCAATACAGTGGCACTTGGGAATATCTGTAAGTATTGTAATAATGCATTAGTCAGGAGTGATGTTGAAACACACTGAGATCATACACATAAATCTAAGACACCATGTCTAGACACTCCAGGGAAGATGGGATGGCATGGGTTAGAGCGGGCATTAAGGGAGGGCAATATTTCAAATATGATGGGAAAATAATGCAATTTTCAGACTTTAATAAAACCATTGGGGAATTAATTTCAGCAGGGGTACATTTTCTCCCCAAACATTCACATTCTTATGTTTGCTTCATGGACACTTGTAATGAGATACTTTTCACCTGTTATCTCAGGCATAAACAGAGAATGGGGTCTGTGAATTGAGCGAGATTTTTAATGTGCTGCATATGAAAATAATCCCTTTATAGGTAGTGCTTTAGCTGTACAAAAGTGCATTATGCAAACAACACACAGACAGAATAAACCTTGGAGATTCAGAGTTAGAAGAGCTTATAAATTAATCTCCTAAGCACACCTTGAGCATGCTTAGAGAGTGCATTCAATCATAAAACTTGACCAACTGAACCTACAAAATTTTAATAAGGACAAGTTAAATGATGAAAAATGAAAATAATGTAAAATGTATGCCATTTTTAACACTATCCAAAAGTTATGGGTTAGTTTCACTCACAGCTGCCTGTGTTACGATTTGCTCCTAAGCCTCTCATTTTAATTAACAGGACTCTGTTTAAATTCTGCAGGCCAATAACTGTCCCAACTTGAGATACTCACTGTGACACAAATGCTACTGTAAACGTGGTAAATTAAACGTAACCAGGACTGAACCTGTATTTTTAAACTGAAAACAAATATAGAAAGATATACCCCACCCCCAATTTTTCCATAAGATTCAAGCAGTAACCCAGCAGGATCCTGGCCCAAAAGACTGCTTACTCTGTCGCCCAGTTGTCACTGTGGCCAGTGCTGCTTGTGTGAAGTCTCCTCAAGTCTCAAGCCTGCTCTGTGCTTCTAAGACTCCGGAGGCTTTTCAATTAAAATGCGAGAGAAGCAAAGGCTAGATGGAATCAACCCAATTATCTCTGTAGCCATAGAAATGCACATGATAAATGAACTCCAACCTTTTCCTTTCCCATGACAACCTGGGCTCTGAATAGAGGTGTGATTTTTTTTTTCTTCTTCTTCTTCTTTTTTTTTTTTTTCTCTTGGTGAGCGTGAGGAAGTACATGGTTTTCTTTAGTACAGAGTGAAACGCCACTTACTTGGCAGAATATCTCAAGGCATTATACTTCCAGCAACTGTACAATTTGGTTCCATGACAGCTTACATTTAGATTTTTTTTTTTTTCTCAGACTATTGTCCAGAGAGAAAATACATTGCAGCATCTCATTTGTGGAAATCTTCTCTTCCCATGTTTGTTATTCATTTTCTTATTTTGTTGAATTTTAGATTTATATTTCTATATATGTTGCTGTGCATCATCCTTTCAAGTGCTGTTTTGAAGAAGGAATATATACGTGCACAAGAATACATTTACTCTTTCATTTCCTCAGTCCGTGACCCACTTCTCTCAGGAGGGGAGGCTATTTTGCCCACCTTCAGAGCACTGGACACACATTGTGAGAATGGGCAGGAGGCACAGCAAGAGCAGAGATCAATCTGCAGATTTCCACGTCCTATACTCACTTCTGAGACCACACACACATACCCAGCCGTCACTCAGTAATGGTGCCTGATGCAGGGAGTGACGGTGGACAGCCTCAAAGCACCTCAGGGAGTAGTATCCACTCACAACACAGGAAATAATTCCCTTTCTTCAAACTGAGGAATTACGTAAGATTCAGTGCCATATTTCTTCTAGAGCTCTTATTCTACTATACTATTTTTTTCAACTGCAGCAACCTTTCTGCCAAATGCAGACTACATGAATCTGTGTGTCATTTGTTTCTTCATTAGTCTGTCTGCAGTTTGTAATATTGCTGGAGTTTATCCCAATTGAATTCTTGGTCACATAATAATCAACCCCTAAACTATCATGTTCCTCTCACATTTTTCCCTTTCCTATTCTAGGGCCATTTTCAATTTCCTGCTTAGAAATTTAAACATTTTATAACAGCTATGACCAGAATACATGAAGGATTTAAGAATATGTCCTGGAAAACACTAACAAATCTTCTCATTTTTCTCACATTTTTTAACTCACTCCACCAAAATCATATTTACCCAAATGTCAGGGTCTTTTGGCCCCAAATAGATTTGTGATGCTGATAATGTATTTCCATTCTTGTTTAACACTTTGTAGTTTACAAAGCACATGAGGAACATGAGAAATAGTGGAGCTGATTGGTAGGAAAGGAGAATGAGTATTTATGGTCATCAAACAGCATTATATATGATTCTGATGAGATAATGCTGTGGAAGATGAAGGGCCTCGTGAAGGATCAGTAATCTGGAGATTACAAGGAAAAGACACCAGAAAGAGATACCTTCAGAGGGGCAGTTCCTCATATGTAGACTAAATAAAAATATTTTTCAGGAGAAAAAAAATTCATGTACATACTTTTAACTGGACCTATCATTCTCAAACCCATCAAACCTGTTTGACTGATACAATGATAATCTTTATAGGTGACAACTGTCTTTCCCCAAAGGAAAATTAGTGTGTGTGTGATAGAAGTACATAGGGAAGGCCTCCTTAAAATAGCTGTGTCATTGATCAAAAATCCCTGATTCTTTGGGCTTAAACATTGTCCTCGTTAAATTACAAATATCCTTGCAGAAGAGAACATTTTATTAGTTATGCTAATTCCACTGCCAATTGTATTATAAACTCTTTACCTGGCCAAAGATTTTAACTCACAGGTTTTTAAAGTCAATGACAAGGGCAGGGGACACAGTGCAGTGGCCCAGCACCTACCTGGCAAGCACGAGGTCGTGAATTTAATCCCTGGTACCAAAAAAAGGAACCATCTATGGGGCTGGGGTTGTAGTTTAATGATAGAGCTGAAGCATGAGGTTCTGGGTTCAAAAGTCAATGACAGTGATAAAGAGTGTGTCACAAAATTGGGAATGGAATGCTGAGCAGGCAGAGAACTGAATGCAGTAACAAACACAGGACACCAATGAAACTGTAAACATATTTCTCAGTTTATCTGTGATGCTTTGAACTATCCTTGCTTTGTCCTTGTGTCCCCCAAAGAACTGTGTTGCTAAGATACACCTTTTTATAAATACTTTCTACATCACTCAAAATTCAGAAAAGCACCAAGAGCTGTGTAATCCCTGTGGAACAAAATATCCAAGTTTAAGCACATTTTTCTCCTATTGCTGGGACAAAACACTGGACACTCAAAACAAAGGAAGGGAAGGTTTATTTAGCTCACTGTTTGTGGAGGTTTCATTCCATAATCAGCTAGCTCCAAGGCAAGGTGGCATGACCCCTGGGGGCAACAGTTCAAGGTAGCAACCAGAGCAAAAGGATACAGAGAAAGTCTCTTCTCCTCCCTTATGTTGTACACAGGCTCTGCTTCCCCTCCAGGTCTGGTGTAGCACTCACAAAATCTCCTTGCCCTCTTCTTTCACAGGATAAGGATATTTACAAAGGAAGAACCTTGGCTCCCCGCTGAGTCTCTTGGTTAAACTTATAAACTGCTCAAATTGACACAATGTGTCAACCACAACAGTCAGATTTCTCAACTTGTATTAAATAGGAATATTGGGTTCCTTCCATCTCCTCAATTCTTGCTGTCCTTTTTTTCTAGAGCAGATCAATTTATCATCAGGTAGAAATTTACTGAATTAACAAATCTTAGACTCAGGAATACCCACACTAAACCCTCTAGAGAGAGAATCTGCCAGTAGGTATTTCTCCTATCTTTCCTTGTAATCTCCCTTCAGTCCCCAGAAGTGTTAAATACCAGTGAATATAAATGCTTAGTTAGAACACTGCTGTAATAATTAGAAAAAGTTCCAAAATATTATTTTTCTATGCTGGTTTTGTTTTACCTTTACTTTTATCAATACATGTTTGCAATATATAATGCTTACACTTTTGTCGTGGGGAGTAGGTCCATGTAAATGACACATTGTTTTTGTGGCCTCCCTTTTCTCACTAACTGTGTGTGATAAGAGAATTATTTTCTCTTTTCTTTTCCAGTATCATCAGGATGAATAATGATTGTTCAATATCCTATTTCATTAATATCATGCAAAAATAACATTTTAATGTACCCACTTTAAATTGCGAAAGTAGGCTGGTGACCTAAGTAAGCACTGGGCTTACAAATCAAGACAGACTCCTGTAAACTCTGCTCCCCTTCATCAAGTTGTGCAGTCTTTGAAGGACCCAGCAGGCTGCTCTGTAAGGTAAAGAGTTTAGACTCACAGCAACAACACTTTCTAGTTCGGAATGATCTCTTGTGACCACCTGAATATCCATATCCATGCTCAGGAGGACTGCGGGTCCCAGTTTTGACCACAGAAAATAACCTCCCTTGCTGGGAATGTCTGCCATGGGCAAGGAGTAACAAGACCTAGGCCGAATTCTGCCATGCTGGAACCAGGTGATCTCAGCATGTTCCTCCTAGTTCTGGAAACTTGATCCTCCCCTAAAGATAATTTGAACGAGTTATAACAATGTGCATATATATATATATATATATATATATAACTGAAATTATAAAAATTGATAACACTTCATATACTTAAGTAAAATGAGTTCTTAGCCAGGCATTGTGGTATACACCTATAATCCCAGGACTCTGGACGACTGATATAAGAGATCACAAGTTCCAGCACAGCATAGGCCAACTTAGTCATTCACCAAAGCCCTGTTTCAAAAATACAGTTTAATGGGCTATAGAAGTAGCTCAGTGCAAAGGCTCTGGGTGAAACTGCCACTACCACACACACACACACACACACACACACACACACACACACACACACTTATACACATACATATACTTATACACACACAGGTAAAATGATTGCTTAACAGTGAAGTGAGCTTTACTGTGGCCTCTAGCACATTGCTTATTTTTATGTATTTTTAATATTTGCAATTACGCTCTGTCACTTAAAATATTTTTTCAGTTCCCCATACATAAAATCAGAAGGCACACAGTTCATTTCTCTCTCCTAATGCAAACAGCACTGTAACAAAATAGTATCAACTGGGAAAAAAAAGCTCCTCTTTTTTAGATTTATCTCACATTTATAAGATTTTAGATACTTTTCACATGAACTATGCTTTTTTGTTAATAAGTTCACCTTATTGTAAGAACTGTGGCAACCAATGTGTAAGTTTCACTTTGTACATGAAAGAAGTACCATTGTGTTGCTGGCATCAAATTAGGAAATCCCATGTGATCACACCATATCACGACTTGGCAATGCCTTTATGTTTGAAAAACTTAATTATCATTTTGTCTCTTTTTAAAAAGTGTCTTTTTCTTAATTGGTAATATACCCTATAAATAATGTTGTTCACTTTATACCGAATACCATTTAATTCCCCATTATCTCACTTCATTAGCCAAATGTTCTGTTTAGGTAAACTCTGCACTTGAAGCATGTTAAAATGTTGTGGGAAAATAATATTCAGAGACAGCCTTGAAAATAAAAAGCTTGCAAAACAGAAGTCACTATAGATGATATATATTCACTGTATTCCAGGTTAATTCAGGGATACAGTTTTATTATGATTGACATTCAGAATGAACTGGGAAGAGTTTTCACATGTACTAAGTGAACAATGAATACTGGAACAGAAAAAAGCAGACTATGCAAGGGTATTAATTCATTTTTTAGGAAAGGAATTGAATATAAGACCTTGGGCCAAATAAAGAGGAATCTGGGAAACAGAAAACTCCTGTGTGCCACCACCCCATATCTATGCTCACCATTGCCATTGCCTGTACAAAACGTTCTCTGAAATATAATGAAATGTGGACAATGCTATATCCAATGGAAAAATAATTGTAAAGAATAGTCTGGAAATGGACATGTACCAAGAAAATCACTTCAATCACTGTACCAGAAATGGCCCCAGTTGTCAACTGCAAGGAGTCTCCTCGGGTGGAAGAGAGCTACAAGAACTGCTGTTCCCCAGAAAGTCCAGCGAACAAGGGACAGCAGATGTCGTGGGGCCTTCCAGCTTCAGCTATTGGAAATTACCTTAAGGAGTCCTTTTAGCTGCTATTCAAAGATAGGATTGGAAAAATGAACCCCTCAAATAAGGTAAAATGAACTGTAAATTCATCACACAGTGCTGTGCGGTCATTCCACGTATCAGAGGGGAATTACTAGTAGAGCACATCCCTCCCTCGGCAGTGACCAACTCTTATGTAAAACTGCATAGTGTTTCAACATAAACTATGCACATCATTCCCTATACCTGAAACTATTTCTAGACTGTATAGGACACCTGATGTGCTGTATAAACAAATAGTTGTAATGCTATACTGCCTATGGAATGATGACAGGAAAAAGGGTTGCACATATACCATGCTGAACACTTTCCCTCAGTGATCCACTCAGCAAATGCGGAGCCCATGGGAACCCGGGGCTGCCTGGAGTAGAGAACATTATCAGCGTAATACTGCAGCTCCTTGTTAGGCCTGTCTCTAAGGGAGGATGACACCTCTTACCCTATGGTAGATCAGGTTTAATCATGTGCTTCATTTGGCCCCTGAGTAAGATGTAAGTGGATGTGTCAAGTACCATTTTTGTGTGAAAGATGGAAGAGTCTTCCTGCGGTCACATGATTTTTCTTTTTTTGTGAATCTAACACAGGATCTAAACTTCAATTGGAATATCTAAAAATGCCAATTTGTAGGGGAGGAGTACGTATATCACGAATATTGCATGGGTTACATTTATACTCATATATCATTTGGTGTTTATCTGAAATTCAAATTTAATTAGTATTTTTAATTGTTGTTTGTTAAATTTGGCAGCCCTAGTTTGGCAGAATCTCAGATAAAACCTTCTCCATTGGCCTGGGTTCAGAATAAAGAGCAGATGAGCAAGGCCTCCTTAGACTTGCAGCCAATCTGGAATGTGATTAAACTGTGTGATCTCATCCTACATTAGAGCTGAAAGCTGTGTGTTTCTGAAATGCAACCTATGAAAAGTTCACTGATAAAAATACCATACTTTATTCACTAAGATGTCAATAAAGCCTAACCAGGAGAAGTTAGGGAACAACTCTTCTTCTTTCTACTTTGAATCCTTCCCAGGGCCACTCTTCCCATTGGGTTTTATGCCTGTGTCTCTCAGCTGCACTATTCCAGTGCCATGTTAGTCCATGCTGGTTTGGTCACTCCTTGTTTTATCGGAGTGCCTTGTTAATGACACTCCTAAATTTCTGTCTGTAACAAACTAGAATTTAATTCCAATGGCATAGAAATTTCTTCCCTAACTATAAAAACACAACTCATCCATAGGATTTCTAATACCTTATAAATTCCTAGCTGCCACTGTCAAAATTGGGTGTGAACTCTAGAAATATTGGACATCGCATGTGACCTATTTAGAAAAACTCAATGCAAAAATATATTCTAATTTTTAATGACAGTCCATATTAGAAACATTAACTAACTTGACTTACATGCACTAGTTTTATTGTGATAAACAAAGCAGACATGACCACTGACCTCACTGAGTTTACAGTTTAGGATGTGTAGACTTCATTTAAGGACAGAAGAAGTACATTACAAAGTATTTGGCTGTTTTTTCCCCCTGTACCCAATTCCCTGCAAATTTACTTATGCCTTCCTTTTCTTTCAGTTTTATATATGGCTCTTTTTTTTTTTTTAACCAAATACACATCTCTATATCTACAGACCCTGGTGATTTTAAACTTAAATAAAAAATATTCTGCTAAAATATATTCTGCTAATGTGAGCCATATAATTTAAATTTTAATGCCCCTTTAAACAAAATACAAAATTGGTTCCCCTAGGAACTGTACAATATTTTATTCTTGTATGTACTACTTCGTATAAAATATACTTTATCAAGGGATTAAGGGCAGAAGGAGGGTTTAGCAAAACATACCCACATGCACACAAATAAATAGCTAAATAAATAAATGAATAAGTACGGTTCCTACCTCCAAAAAGTTTAGATTCTTGGCTATATTTTCCCAGGAGAAATTAAAATCAATTTAATTCTGAAATAGTTAATAATGATATTTGGTACAATTCATAAATGTTAAGAAAGTAATGAAAATAGAAGAGATGTGTGATTTCAGAGAATGTAGAGTCCTCTGTGGACTCAAAATCAGAAAGTACAAGCTAATGTGGCCTTGAAGGACAGTCAGGAGTTTCCTAGGGAATAAGGGAAGAGATAGGGTCTCTTAGGAAAGAAACATAGCAAAAAACAAACAAACAAACAAACAAACAAACATGGTGCAACTGAGAAAGAGCAGAGAGGAATTTTGCAATAATGAAGAGTTTCCCCCGGTGTGTGGGGGACAGCTGGTAAGATGTCTTGAACACCAGGTTCAAGAGTTTGTGTTCTAATGACAATGGGATATAAGTAAAAGTTTTGAACTAAATAATGACATGGCAGATTATAAGTAAGTTCTGAACTAAATAATGACATGGCAAATTATGTTTGTTTTCTTGAATAATTAATGGATCACATCAGAAATTAAAAATAAAATCAGAAAGTTCCTAGAATCAAATGCTAATGCCAGTACAGTGTAACAGAATCTATGTGATAGAATGAAAGCAGTCCAAAAAGGGAAGTTGGTAGCTGTGAATGCCTTTGTAAGAAAAACACACTAAGCCCAAAATAACTAAACTAATTATGCACTTCAAGGTCATAGAAAAGCAAGAAAAATCCAAACTCAAAGTTAGTATAAGGAGAGAAATTACAAAGATCACCACAAAAATTAATGAAATTGATACTAAAATAATGCAAAGAATAAGTGAAACAAAGTGCTGGTTCTTGAAAAGAATAACAAAATAGACAGACACTTGGTGAAACTTATCATGAAAAAAGAAACAAACAAGCAAGCAAACCAAAAACCCAAAACAATGACTTTAGAAATGAAGAAGCTGAAATCACAATGAGAACCACCAGGTTATTAGTAGCTACTTCAGAAACCTGTGCCCTAATAAATTGGAGAATCCAAGAGAAATGGATAGATCTCAAAATACTTAATTAGTGGGGCTGGGGATTTAGCTCAGCAGCATAAGCACCTGCCTTGCAAGCAGGCAGTCGTGAGTTCGATCCTCGGTACCGATAAAAAGGAAAAAGACAAAACAAACAAACAAACAGATATAAACATCTTGAATAATCCAATAATGAGTAATTCCTGAACCAAGTAGTTTCATTCCAAGGATGTGAATATAGTTCAACACACACAAATCAATATATGTTATAAACAACATAAGCAAAAGCAAAGGAAAAGTATATGATCATCTCAATAAACTCCTTTGTCAAAAATCCAGTATCTTGCATAATAAACACCTTGAAGAAGAAAGATATAAAAGGACATTATCTCAATCTGATAAATGCCATTTATGAAAAATCAATCTATTGCCAACATCATATTAAATGGGGATCAGCTTCCTTCTAAAATCAGGAAGAAGACAAGGATGTCCACTACCAGCGTTCCTGTCCAGTAGATTACTTGACACTTTAGCCAGAACAATCAGGCAAGAGAAAGAAAGAATAAAGATATGTATAGGAAAGAAATAAATCATATTGCCTATATTTGTATAAGATATGATTTTTTACATAGAAGATCCAAAAATTTTTCCCAAAGGACTCCTAGAGTTAATAATTAAACTCAGCAATGCATTAAGATACAAAAATCAACGCTTGAAAATCAATAATATTTTTGTAGGCATTTAATGAACTCACCAAGAAAGAAATTAGGAAAATAATGCACATCACAATAGCATCAAAACAATTAAATACTTAGAAATTAATCTAACTGAGGAAATGAAAGATGTCTAAAATGCAACTACAATATTCTGAAAAATCATATTCAAGACCACATTAGGAAATGAGCCAAAATGCCCTGTTCCTAAACAGCATGGTATTGACCCAAAAACAGACACCTTCAACAATAAAACAGAATACAATATCCAGAAAAATGCCAATCTAATCTTTGGCAAGGTGGCTAAAAACATATGCTGGAGAAAAATTTGACTTTATAGCAAGTGGTGTTTGGAAAACTGGTCATACACATGCAGGGAACTGAATCTATATTCGTATTTCTCACTATTTACTAGAATCAAATTAAAATCTATCAAATATGTAAATATTAAAGCAGAAACATTTAATCTCCTAGGAGATAAAATAGGCAAAACTATTGAAAACATAAGCATAGTCAAGGACTTTCTGAATAAAACTTCAATTGCATAAGAAGTAATATCAGGAATCAAAAGTGGGACAATATTGAATCAAAAACCTTTCACACAGCAAAGGAAACAGTGGAATAAATATGTAATTCTTGAATAGGAATTTTTTTGCCAGCTATACCTCAAACAGATGACTAATGTATAAAATATATAAATAACTCCAGAAATTAGATTCCTCAACATAAAAGACCAAATCAACAAATAAGCAACTAAAATGAATAGACAGTCCTTGGAAGAGGAAGTACACGAAAAAAAACTTTCAAAATTGCTGGCCATGGGAGAAATTAAAGTTAAAATACTGAGATTCCATCTTACTCCAGAAAAAAGGGCTCCTACCAAGCAATCAAATAATAACAGATGATGGTGAGGCTCAATGGAAAAATGAATGCTTCTATATTATTCATAGGAATGTAAACCAGTAAATCATTAAAGAGATTCCTTGAAAAAGTCTCAGTATGAAGATTCCCCAGAAATCTAAAAATAGCAATTTTTATTTAACACAGGTATTTCCTTTTTAGATACCTTCCCCAAAGAGGTAAAGGTATCATATTATGGTGATACATGCATATCTACGTTTATAACAACATAGTTTATCATAGCTAAATCTGGGAAACAGCTTACATTTATTCATCAACAGATGAATGAAGAAAAAGTGCTATTCATACACAGTGGAGTACTGTTCTACCATAAAGAAGGATAAGTCTGAAATCATTTTTAGGGAAATGAATATACCTCAAGACCATAATGTTAAGTAAAATATGACAGACACAGAAACTCAAATTTCACATGGTTTCTCTTATATGAGAAACTCAAAGTACAAACAATGTAAAGGGCAAAATAAAAGATAGATAGCAGGAAACAGGTATGCATATCTTTTGTGAAAGAGAAGGAGGGATGAAAGGGATAAAAGAAATTAAGAGATTGTAAAAGAAATTAAGATGTGTTATATATGTGAACCTATTCCCCATGATGAATGTAATGATTATATACTGCAACCGTGTACTAATAAATATTAAAAATATATTTCTGACCCATGTGACCTTTATTTTTCATAGAACAAAATATGAATTTTATATATACCTGCTCCTTAGCACCTGCTGTGTATGGCTAGAGCAGAATGGCTGCATAATACTCACAATACTTAGACTGCTTTCTATGCAAAACTGTGTTTTCTTTCATGAAATGCCTAAGTTCAAACTGTATTCTTGTACATATATTAGTTATAAGTGGCAGAAGACTTTTGGAAAAGCATACAAAAATAGCAAGATTTATCAGGAGAATAATGGGATGTTCTTGAGAATCAAAGAAATATAGGAATGTCCATGATGCTGTGGGGTAGAGGAACTACCCATACTTTTAAGGCCTTGAGTATGTCAGGATTCTCTTTATCACAAGCCAGTGCACCTTCTTATGGACCGTTCCTTTTTCCCTTCTCTTTATGTAAATCAATTGATACCATTCTACACAGCAGGAGCTCTCACATTAATTTGCATTTAACATCTTTAGTTGCAAAGGTGCTAAAGCTCTAACTCCACCACTCAAATGTCAGGAAATGACTTCCAGTGATGGCAAACTGACTCACATTCGAAACTCTGAGACAATCAATTGTGATCCAGGGCACAGTTAAAATTGTATAGGATCATTAACCCCATGACAAAAATGTTATTACCAAAAGGAAATGTCACAAGAAAAATGTGAGAATAAGCCACCAAAACAAAGCACGCCTTAGACATGGAAATGACAATCTCAACTATCTTTAAAGTAGAGGGAAGGTATAATGTTAACTATAAGAACTCTTACTATGAGGAAATATTAATGCACAGGCATATCTTTTTTTCTTATTTTTTTTCACCAGGAATTGAACTCACAACCTCATACTTACCAGGTAAGCACTTGAGCTGCTGAGCTAAATCCCATGTCCCAATGAGGAAACATTAAATCACTATCCAAGCTTAGACCAATTGAAGCAATTCTGACAGGCCCTCAGAGTTTCACAGTGTCACATCTTTGTGTCCTGCCACCTTGTGTTTAAGGGCCTGGACTCCACTTTAATATGAAGATGAAAAACAAACAAACAAGAACATCAACAGCAAAAACAGAAATGACTTTGAATGAATAAACCTAAATACATGTTGGTCTGATGAGAAATTTCCAGAGAATGGATGTCTTCCCTCAAAATGGGACTATGGGTTCATTGCTCAGCCTGGGCATGTGACAGGATTGCTTATCTAATTGAAAGCAAGCAAAAATCAGATCCCTGGCATTGGCTTCTATAGCATTGGCTGTTGCTGCTGTAAAATCAGTTACTATAATAACTACATATGAAAAACAATAAAGTATTAATATTGTGAAAAAGGGGATTATAAAGGTTAAAACATTGGTTTAGTTGTTTCTTTTCGAACTACCAGTAGGATTCATTTTTGAGCTGGAAATCAGAAAAGATAAATTATTTCAAGAATTTGAAATGGCAAATGTCAAATATTCGTGTTACCTATTTGCATTTATGTGTACTCTTGCATTAAGCCTTTTAGTTTACTGAAGCATGGATTTCAGCTGACGTATACATTTATAGGCTTAGGAAAACTGTCTTAACATTTATTTGGCTACAAATCCTCTTCTTCCCAGGAGGCCCTCTACCACCTTCACTCATTCATTTTGCCTAGGATATTTGCTACACTCAGGAATTTTCCTATGAAGATTTATTTATTGGTAGATTTATAGAATAAATGTTTTAAAATCTTCAAATGATGGAGTTTAATGAAAGATCTTCTAGTTAGTGAGGTTATGCCCCTGAAGATGATGGAACCCAAGGTCATGCTTTCTGTTTTTCCTTTTCCAGTCTTAAGAAGAATCATTTCCTTCTGCCATAGGCTACCACCATGATGCACCACCCAAACGCCAAAGCAAAGAGACCACATGAGCGTGCACTGAAACCTCTAACACTGTGAGTCTAAACAAGGCTTTTCTTTTTATATGATGATTAACTCTGGTATTTGTCATAGTAATGAATGATTAAATGAATGATTAAACAAATGATTGCATTATATTTTTTCTGATTATAGTTTGTGGGACTAAGAAAGAATTGAGAAATGTACCTGCAAAATGGCCTTACAGTTCTGGGTAAACTCATAAACTAAGTAATTAAATTAATTTCTAAAGGAGTTTAGAGGTAGTAAAACAACCGCTTTTTTTCTCCTCTACTTCATTTTTCACCTTTGAGCAAGTTATTTTGTCAAATGACACTAAGACTTGTAAGGGAAGTTAATGAACTTATTCAAGACATACAATGTGAAATCAGTGGCACAGTTCTAAGAAAATTAGATCCCTTAGACAAAGCCTGCACAAACTGATCAACATGCTAGTAGTGGCTATTGAAAGACCATGTGTTCACATCTCTTAGAAAATCACTTAGAGTTATTCTAAAAGCTTACACACATTTGAAATTAACATGTGTTTATGAACTTAACTATTCTTTTCTTCCCTAATGTTCAGTTTTTGGTTTCTTCCAATTAGATTCACAGTTATACTGTCGAGAAAGTAGAACCATGAAACAACAAATTTGGGCTGGTGATAAAGTGATCTGCATCAGCCAGCTCTATTTGTCTCTTTTTCCCCTTTTTGTTATTATTTATTGGCATTTTGCTGCTTCTAGACATGGGTTTAAAGTGTGGACCTCATGATGTTTGTGAATCAATCTGGAAGTGGCAAAGTGCATCAAGAGCAGCACAAGACATGTATCACTGAATTTCAACTTTTACGATTACTTTTTGAATTTTACTGTAGGTACGGAATGGAGGTTTATTTATTGAATTTGAAAAATTAATTCCTTACAGCCTTGAGTGTATTTTGCTTTGTCTGCCCCAGGCTTGTACATATTGGTGTTTCTTTTTTTCCTTTTTAATATTTCAACAGGTGAGGCTGACAAGAAGGCTGATGGTACCATTCTACACCTAGAGGTCTTACAGAATCATGACCGCATTCATAAGCAGAACAACTTTGGGAGATGGTTTAATAACTGCCTTTGGTAGGACTTATTTTGCATTCATTAAAAACTCCAGACCAGTCTGCTTCCTGATCTTCATTTCATTTCAGTTGCCAAGCAAGCAAACAAAAATTCTTTTCCTGGAGCCGATTAGTTATCTATGCTAGAATATCTTTGGCTACAGTGCAAATTACACACCACAAATATTTCAATATTTCAAAGTTAGAAATTGCTAGGCACGTGAGCAATTGCTGGAATTTGTCATTGGTCTGATTTTTCTTGTTTTTAAAAGTAATAGACTCACTATAGAATGCTAACCTTTTCTACCCATTAAAGTTTCACTGTTGAAAGTAATTTTTATGTTCTTTCTTAGGTGATGAAAAACATCATGTTGCCTAATTATCTTTGATGTAGGAAATGACCAGAGAATAATTAAGATTTTAAATATCACTATTCTATTACTTAAAAATGATAAGGGAATATTAAATTTTTTGTCTAGTATGTAATTACAGATTTTCCTACTAATCTATATTTTTCAGTTAGTTTTGTACCTAAATATGAACTTACACTTATACAATGAGATTGCATATGAAGTCCTTAGAAACGCATCTTGTATAGAAAGTAGACAGCCTGTATTCACTTTTCCTTGTCAAGGGAATGCCCATTAGAATTGTTGGTAGCATCTAAATGCGGAGGTAAATAATAAGCAGGTATTGACTTCTGTTGAGATCAGTATCAACATTTGTTGACCCAAAGAGGTTAAAATTGACTGAAGAGTGGGACAATAAATCTTATTATTGACTAAACAGCAGAAGTCAATATATGTACTATTATAAACACTTTTTTCTTTTGGTGGAGATGAAAGGGGTGGAGCCATTTTTAAGAATTTAAATGCATATAAATACATGTTTATATCATGGTGGTGGCCAATACAAGCTTCTTAGCTTATTAAAAATATGGTTATTCACATGATATAAATAACATACTTAGTTCATAGTTCACAGTGTCAACCATTCTCTTCCCTGTATGGTAGGTTCTCTTATCATGATTACTCTAAAACTAAAATGTGGCATGCACAAATTTGCATGTTGAAATTTTGTTTGGAAGAGCAAAAACGCAGAACTTTTTTTTCTCTACAATGTAGTTCTATGCACACTCACACACATGTTCTGTATGTTTGGTCAACAGTGTTGTATTTTCTTAAGATTTTCTTCCTGGCTACCTATTGGTAAAACAATTCTCCCTTTAGATGAGCTATTATTTACTAGATAATCTAAAAGGTATGTTAAGATCAAGATATTTCTGAAATACATATTTCAAAAATTTTTTAAATTAAGAAGTATATGCAACCTGGGAATTAATAGGTCATTTCTGAGCTTTTCTATTTAAAACTAACTACTCACTCTCTCAAAGTCTAATAAAGATTTTATTTTTTCATAGTGGAGAACAGTAGAAATGGAAAACAATTTTCCATTGTTCCAAATAGCTCCCATGTTGATAAGAAATCAAACTCTGTAGTTGAGCAGAGCCTGCTGGGTTACACTAACTTTCTGCTTGTCCTGCAGCTTTGCTTGAACTGGGTTCTGTACACGTGAATGCAGCAAACTATAGAGAAAGATTCAGCCAAGACACATTCACATGAGTCCACCCTCCTACCTCAATCCTGTCTCATAGTAATAATGAAGGGAAAACACAAAAGTTTCTTTCTTTTCTAACCACCTCCCTAAAGATGGTTCTTTACAAGGGATATTCAATTCTATAAATGCTCAGAAATCTGCAAGTTAGGGATGAAACATGAGAGATGCCTTGAATACCTCACACTATGGGGTGTCTCCAATTCCCTAATACACCCCATTGTGTCTCACGGCTGGAGAGAGCGCTGCACAACCCATTTCCTCCTTTAACTGTGAATTTCCTCGCTTCTATGGGTTTAGATTTTAATGGCTGAATTACATTTACATCTACTTGTGCATTTGCCATCAGCAGTCAAGTTCCAGCCTAAAGCCTTTACTAACTTTGGGAACAACTTTCTCATAAACAACCTCATTTAGTTTGTCTACATAAATTCGCAGAAAAACTTTTAAGCATAAGAAGCTTCACAGCACCTCTGTTCCAAATTGCAGATCTTTCTGGCTGTCTTTACTGATTTTAAGAACCTCACAATGAGTCATAGCTCAAAACAAATCAGTAATTAGACTGCAGTGATTCCAAAGCCACTGGAAATGAGGCAAACTGTTAGTCAACCATAGGTTGGATGAGTTGAATTAGGATTTTTGTGGTCATTAGTGAGAAGAATTCTCAAATAACAATACATCTAAATGGTATTGAAAAGTCATCTAATCACATGTGAGTATATTGATGATATTATAGAAATACACCTGGGTCATGTAGCAAACTTCTGTATTTCTATTTTAAACCTGGAAAAGTATAACAACTTGTAGCTAGAGGATGTCTCTGGGCCAGGACTCCTCTCCCCCAAAGTTGTATCAACCTTGTTATGCAAATTACATTTATCTATTTACCATTTAGCTAGTCTACTTCCACACATGGATGAAAACTGCAAAAACTACGAAATTTTAATTTGACTCCTTGATACTTTTAATCATTGCTTAAATATGCAGTCTCACCCCTTCCCCTCAACATATATAAACATCTGAAAAGGGCTTAACTCAACTTTTTGTTTTACTGTAATAATGGTTTTATAGAGACCACCTGAACTTTCTCACTTGCTGTACGGACTAACTGATCCATGTCTGTCATGAATGTCTGCGAGTGGACTTCCACATCCCAAGAACAGCACAAGATAAAGCAAGGTCATGCTTACAGACAGGAAACACTACCTCGACTGTCTGGCAATTCACATCACTTCATCATCAAAAAAGGCACTTACTTTTCTCTTGCTCAAAACAGCTCCACAAACTGAGTAACATTATAAAGAAATGACTTTATTGATGGTGGCTCAATTGAGACAGGTGACAGGTGAGAAGCGATGTCTGGTGATGGCCATCTTCTTGGTGGTAGAATCTCAAGGTAACACCTGACATTATATGTTGAGACACCATATGGTGTGTGTGTGTGTGTGTGTGTGTGTGTGTGTGTGTGCGTGCCTGTGGATTTATCACTTGGTCTGTCTCCTTTTATAAAGCCTCATTACTCATTCATAGTGACTCCACCCTGATGACATTATCTAATCTTAAACACTTAGCAAAAGTCTCCCCTGCTAATACCATAGTTAATTCAAAGTTCCATTCTCTTAGCATCTCTCAGTGAATCTCAGAAAGGACAAACCTCAGACCTAGCCCTTTAGGGGAACAGTATTATTCCTTCTGGTTCCAACACAAATTTGCACTTGTGTAAATGATCTTGAGTTATTCTAATTCGAAGATCCTCCACTCTGCGTGAGACTTACGCATTCAGAAATCACCTTGAGACAATGAGGAATAAGCTTGAAAATAAAGGTCTGCAATGAATGAGAAAAACTTAGAAAACATTTGATCTACTACTATTGATGTTGAGTTATTAATCCTAGAGATTCTCACATCCAAACAATTTATTCGTGGTACGGCACATAATAAAACATATATGTGTTTTTAAAGCTAAAGCTAGTTGCCTTAGTAACCATCATATAACAGTGAAGAATCATATAACAGTGAAGAATCAGCTTGTCATTCTATAATATTTATTTGCAATGTTGAAGTCCCTTCTTAATTCTAACACTCTTCAGAAGAGTGATCTTCTATTTTGTGACTTGGCCACCCCCTCACCTCACTCTGGTTCCAGCCAGTCTGCAGGTACAGTAATTCTAACATATTTCTTTTCTTTTTTTCTTTTGATCCAGGCACCTAGAATTGAAATCTTGGATTCTAACCATTGAATTGTGGATTTTACTAAAAGGCCAGTACTATCAGACTCTACGAAAGTGAAAAGTAATCTTTGAATGATATAGAATATCTAGATTCATCACTTTTCTTTCAGGAAGACCTCCAACTAGCTTATAGATGCTTTTCTTCTCTTTATAGGCTACCTTTGTGTTATTTCTTGAGCAGCATCATTTGTGGTCTGGTTTGAGGAACTTAACTATACATGTGTGCATACACACTCACACACATGCACACATATGTGAACCTACCTACACACACAAACACATCTATCTAGATACTACATTCCTCCCCCCCCCCATGAATAACCTCATAGGAGGAAAATTGTTTAGCAACATTTAGGCAAAATTAAGTCTCTTATAATGTTTTCATTTTGTAATGGCTCTTGGTCACAAAGGTAATAGTTGTATACATCAGATGTAATAATATTGACTGGTATTTGCTGAACATATACTACATAGTAGGAGTTGTGATAT
This sequence comes from Cavia porcellus, assembly GCF_034190915.1. Lineage (NCBI taxonomy): Eukaryota > Metazoa > Chordata > Mammalia > Rodentia > Caviidae > Cavia > Cavia porcellus. The sequence continues at coordinate 117,752,007 of NW_026947484.1, forward strand.
GAATTTTGTATGAGTAATTCCATTTAACAGCCACTGCCCTAAATGGAAAATGTTGGCTGAGTAGTTTTAATGGCTGTGGCTCAGTATTAGATTGACCTGGCTATTTTTTTAACATATGTAGTTTCCAGGTAGAAAAATAGTAAGCAAGTCAAGATTCTGTCAGATTGAAAAGTCTGTAGCTCTAGATGACAAACATCTTCAAACAACTTAAATTTTATAGATATAGCCAAGACATTCAAACAAAATAGCCATTTAGGTGGAATAAAAGACTCCCTTAATCAGATCAAAAACAAAGTACTTAGATTATAAGATGAAACTTTCTTTTTTTTTTTTTTTTTAATTATGGTGCCTGTTGCATAGTGACTCTTTATATACATATCCCACTGGGTCACAAAAAATAATAAATTCATCAGTTCACCTCATGGCTCTTGATATTCATTCTTGACTGTATAAGTTCCTAATGCTATCTAGGACCTTAGAATTGCCTTGGTAGTCCATAAATTTTTTCTTGACATGTAGGATTAAGGTTAATTAAATGTTTGAGAGAATAATAATATTAATATGTATATGTTAAGGAAACATGCTTGACTTTTGGATATATATAATTTTAAAGATATTTTTGTCTATTAGAATACAGGTGAATTTATGATTCATTTGAAATGTATAAACACATAATTGACTTAACTATATAAACATAAGAAAAATTTTATTTAACCTCTGTCTTGGTTACTTTTCCCTCATTGCTGGGACAACATACCCAGTACCCAAAATTAAGGAAGGAAAGGTTTATGTAGTTTACAGTTTGTGGAGGTTTCAGTCCATAATCAGCTGACTCCAAGCAGGGTGGCATGGCACTGGGGCAACACTTCAAGGCAGCAACCAGCAAATCAGCCAGAGCAAAATGGGGAGAACAAGCCTTTTTCCCCTCCCTTATATGGTAAGGCCATCCTGCCTCCCCAAGCCCCAGAGCAGATGTAGCACTCACAAACTCTCCTCTTGCACAGGATGAGGGTATTTACAAAGTAAGGGCTCTGGCTCCCTGCTGAGTCTCTTAGCTAAATTTCTAAACTTCTCAAGTTGACACAGTGTATCAACTGTCACAGCCTCCACAGTAATTACAGTAAGTTTCTAAAGTATTACAATGTTTAAGAACTTCAGTTTCACGAAATTTCTAAGTTCTAATTTATTAGAGGCAAAAGAGATATTTTAAGTATTCTAGAGCATTTGCTTTCAAATCATATATATACAGTATCTAAATAAATCAAATATATTTAATTTATAAATTTAGTTTAAAATGTTTAAGGGTGTTTAATTAACTTAGTTTGTAAATGGAACTAACACTAATCAAAGGTCTCATAAAAGTGATTGCTAAATTTGCTAGATTTATAAATACAAGATTGAGAACTAAAGCTTTAAAATGTTTAAGTCTAATATTTCAGATATATTTTTAGCTCTAGTCAGCTTAGAATAATCTTTTATGCACACAAAATCTGTCCTTGAAATTATTAATACTGACAAATTCCATTGACAAAGCAAAACAGGTTAGATTTAAATTATTGTGATAGTGAAAATCTCTTCCAATTGTCACGTACGAAAAATGTCTTCAATCACTCTTAACCTCAGGCAAATTCCTTAGTACAGACCACGTATTCAGGCCCCTCTGTCAGATCCATGTGGTCTATGCCCAGCTGTTACATGCACTAGCTTTGAAATTCTGGCCAATTGCTAAATTTTCTAGGATTCATTTTTCTTATTTGAAAAATAGAAGTAATAATAGCTCAAATACACTGTTAAGAAACTTGAATAAGATGCTTACAAATACTCCAAAAAATATCTAGTCTGAAAGAAAATTTAAATAAATGTTAACTAATACAATCAGGATGAAGGATCAACTTCTACAGGAACTATCAACTTGGTTTACTATAGAGTTCTTTAGAAACAAAACATGATAATTACAAATTCAGTGAAACCGTTTCTAGAAAGTTTTCCATCTGGTAGTGGATGGGAGAGGGTGTAACGACTTTGTTTTCTGTTGGTGGAAAGTACAGTAATCAAGTGTATAAGAGAGCATGTTTTGTCAAAAGTCTGCTTCTCATATTAGTATTTTCTGACAAAAATTCCTATGTATTCACCCCAAAGTAACTGTCATTTTATAAGTGCACTCCAAGTTTATATGTCTTTTTTTAGTTCAGCCTATTCCCAACTGTACTATTACAAAATAAAACAAGAAAAGAGTAGTATTTCAGTAGCTAAAATTATTCATTTTAGAATTTTGATATCTCACTACTTTAAAAATAGAAAATAAAAGTCATATATTTAAAACAACTGATGTATTTTTAATAAACATATTCAGTTTATTATTCAGCTATCACATGACTAATTAAAAGCTATGGATTACTGCTGTTAACTAGTATCTTAAGAGAGTATTTTACAAGATTGCTATCCTAGGAAAAGATCAAAATTCAAAATGCAATCTCTATTGAAAGTATAGAAAGCATATTGCTTTACCACTAACATGAAGTTGAACAATTCTGATCAAATCCTCATAAATCAAGCATCATCATTATATCTAGCACCATTTTGTACTAATAAAAAAGGAACGATTTCAATGTTCTATAATTATATTGTAGAAAGGGATACAGTGAAACTTCTAAATATAGGTAACAAAATAAGGACACTCAAGTAGTCCTAGGAAGAGATCCATATGTCAAACATGAAGGACCTACTGAATGATTATTATGCAAATTATCCTTTCTGTGCCTGTGATGGCTGGATTGGGCAAATGGTGTATTCCTCCCGGGAAGCGCAGTCACAGCAAGGTGAAAAGTCTTATGGACACTTGTGCAATGAGTCTGTGCTTAAATGGAGACTTGAGCTCTCCACCAGTCCACTGATATCTTCTTCCTAAAATGCAAATTGCTAGCATTGAAAGAAATATTTGTACATTTTAAATATATTTGGGATACAAACAAGCACACACCAAGCTGCACTGTTCATCCTCTTACATGGGCAGTCCTTTGTGTCATGGTGGTAGGGCAAAGTGTGAAAGTCCAATGAGCGTTACTTTGGCAGCAAAATAATGAGCCAGAATTTTCCTCCACTTCAGTGTGTGAACTGTTGCTTTTCTGCAGGCTTTTCCTAACAAACCACGTAACCTGGCTTAGTTGCTACATGTTTTTATCTTATCTCTTAACAAAATTAGAATCCACAAGTCATCAAAATGCACCACTGGGAACTATGTAGATGTCAGTGTCCTTGCATTTCTGAAGTGAAAAAGTTGTTTTGAAGAGGGCGGAAGGACAGAATCATCACCCTTGATCATCTTCTGAGCCAAATGTCTGATTCCAGGAAACCACTAAAATGAGAGGAAAAACATAAATAAGAAAAAAAGACATATTTTCCTACTCCACTGTAGTATTTTACCTAAATGTGATGTCCCTATCAGATAAATAGATCTTTAATAAAATTTTGTAATTTAATTTTTTTCAGAAGATTGATAAAAATCTGCTCCATTTTTTTACTTTTATTTAGTTTACTGATGGAACTAATGCAAACTCATGTTTTTTTAGGCCTCCTCTGACAATGTCACATATGATTTAAATGGCCATCTCTTCCTTCTTTGTGATCTGTTTAATTCCCCCCCCACACACAAAAAAAAAAATTAAAGTCAGTATCTGCCCTCTTTAACACGGGAAACAGCTGGAATACAAAGAGCCTGGGTGATTCATTCCCAGTAGTTCAGTGACAAATTTAGGACTCTAAGTTAGAGCCTCTCTTTGGCTAAAAGACTTTCTTCTCCTTTGCCTTCGTCTCCCATATTCCTGCTTCTTTGGCTGCCTTTGAGTGCTTCACAAGAATACATCACTTCCTCTGTGAACACTACTCCCAAAGCCTAAAATGGAAAAGCAAACACATCAGAATTAGTGATTCAAATAAATGTTGAGCTATGGCACCAATTATTGGCAACCTGCCCACACCTTTGAGATGTGAGTGATTATTCAGCCTACACCCATGACCTAAGAGAGGGGCTCTTGGGAACCTGGTGACTCATTCCATGACAAGTCTGGGCAAATAGAAAGGCCCAGGAGGCGCCTACATATAATAATCAGGAGGTATTGACTTCTGCTGAGGTCAGGAGCAAGATTTATTAACCTAAGAGATAAATATTGACTGAAAATTTGGACAGTTCCTCTTTTTCTTCCCAGAGATCTGGTAAATTACTCAGGCTGCCACTCAGACAATTGGAAACTCAGAATTTTCCTCCAGCTTTATGTCCATTTTTAGTTGTAGACCTCCTGAGGAAGGAAAATCTTTGTACTATATTTTAGAGGGATATTTAAAATCCTGCTAATTATTGCTTCATTTTTATCTATTCTAAGACTCGCTGGCTAGAAGCTTTTTATTACACAGTAATAGGTTTTCACATCCTTGGGGCTTTTTTCTATGGTCTTCAGTGTCTGGCTGTGAGTCCCAATTTTGATTCATCTCATGTGATGGCTTCTATTCTTTACCCCTCTAGTTTTCTCTCATCCTTAAGAAGTGGTTTACCTCCTGTGGAAACCCCTCCTAGGCCTGTAAATTGTGCAAGGGATGCCCTGGGAGAGTTGTGTTCCAAAAGCCCCTTGTTGTGACATGCATATCACTAAGTCATAGAAAAGCCTTTTCTCTTCAGTTAAGTTATTCAGACATCCCACTCCAGAGGGGCTGATTTGGATTGTAAACATACAGGTTCCTGCCCCTGTGCTGCATAGCTAGAAGGAGTTTGAATTTGTCTTCAGATACTGGCCTGCTTCATCCTCTGCTCTTTCTCAATGATACAGAACAATCACCTCAGCCTGCTTTCTTTGCAGGCCTCTTTGTTTGATATTTCTTCTCTTTAAGCTCACTTCCTTCCTGTAAGGTTGGAGGAATATCCCCACATTATATTAAAACTTCACAATTTTAAGTCTATGAGACTTCAAAAATGTACACTCTTCATTTAAATATGCTCTTCTCTGATATAAAAAAAATCAATCCCTACCGTAGCCTGAACTTGCCAAGAATGAATACATATGCTTAAGGCCTTATCTCCTTGATTCTTACAAATTACTGCAAGTACTTATTCTAGTTGTAATACCTTAGAAGCATTTCTGGCATTAACACAGTATATTGCAGCCTTTGAAGTTTTATTATTTCTCAGTTCTGTTTTGTATTGTATATTGAAACTTTAATTGCCTTCCTTTTCTTGAGATGATTGTGTTTGCCAAAGACCTGTGTGGAAGAACTTCACTTTTCTCTGTTAGCATTTTCCTGCCCAGATTCATTTCTCCTAAATCTGTTGTGGATTTTTAATTTCAGATGTTGTCACCCTACCTTCTAATTCTACCTGAGAGAAACCATCATGCTTTGACACAACCGGAGCAACCAAAGAGCACTGAGCCCAGCATGCTGCTAAGTAGTAGCTGGGAAGTCTTCACAGAAATACTTAGTTGTAGTTTGAACTAAGCCCTCTTTCTGGTAGGAACCCATTTCTCAGCAAGTAACATGTTAGTCGGTGACAGTTATGTGGTATCCGAAAGTGGGTTTTAGGTTGCTTCCAGCTGAGTTTTGTACAATACTGCTCCTTGCTTTACCACTTTGATTTGTGCTGTTGGCCACCGAAGTTGTAGGAGTGAAAATGGAGAAGTACCAGCCATCGGCAAAGACGTGCTTAATGTGCCATGCAAAACTTGTGAATGGAGAACATCCTTTGGAATGAAAAGAAACTGGTTCTCAGGGCTGAACTCACATAGAAATCCTTGCCTCAGGAATGAGCTAGTGGTACAATCAACGGTGAGAAAGCCCTTAAAATTCTCCATCAAGTGATCCAAACAGGCTGAAAATCAATTTGCAGCCACAAGGTGGCGAAATCACATTGATGTCCTTCTTACTGCTCTGTTTCCCCCATAGAAACCTTTTAATGTCAGCTCTCTGAGGACAAAGGTATCATTTTTACATTTAAATAAAAACCACTTATCACCACGATTTACAAACCACTTCAGTGCATCCAGACAGCTACTGGGTACAGTGCATGAATAAGTTAGGGAGAAGCTGTTGAATAAAAAGCCAAAAAGTGCATTTTGTTTTCTTGCAGCTGCCTGAGATAACCACTGTCCTCCCGTATTTAATGTCCAAATTCTCTTTGGATATTCTTGGATGTATATGACATACTCTCCCATAAAGCATAGTTTAAATATTAAGAACTTCTTTGTGTAACGCAGTTTACTGGGATTCAAGGTGAGCGTGAACAAGGATGCAGATGATACTGAAAGTGTTTTCAGTGCCATCATAGGAGAAAGGAGATGATATCTCGTCCAGCTCTGGCCTTACGTCCAGTGATGCTGCTCACCAGGGCCTAGGCTCTGTTCAATGTTTTCAAAATCCTGACACATCCACTTGTGTTCTTGGGATTTCATTAAACTCTGTTGCATCATATTTGAAAGCATTTGAGAATATACAGTACAGATAAGATGAGTAAATTCAAGTACCCATAGCTGCTACTATGCCAGTGCAAATCACAGAAATTAGATAAAGGTGCTCCTCAGCATGCACCATTTATTTCTTTACAGTGCACAGCACAGCAAGTGCAATTCTTGCTACAATTCAGTTAATTCACCTCCAAATTTAGCCTTCTCTCTGCAGTAAATAACTTGCACAACTGTAGGTCTAGAATTTACATGTAAAGCACTAAAACTGAGGCTCAGCAAGCAAGGTAAACTTTCAAAAGATCATCATTAACATCCTCATCACCACAGTCTTTACGATTTTCTCATCGGAGCCTCACTATGTTGAATTTATTCTACAGATACATCAGATGTATACCTATGGATTTGGTAAAGAAGCAAGTTTGTAAGCTAATATGTTGCCATAATAGTGAAACTTTGATGAACAATTGGGACTAGCATGGGGAAGACTATGAAAGCAGTGCAGAAATTGTGACACATGAGGGCTTTTAAAAATTCTAGTTGCTCAGCCAGTTCCACAATAGCCTCCCTTCCAGACCAGCACTGTTGAGAGCAAGGCTCACTGTGGGTCAGGACCTGGCCACACTTTTATGCAGTGCTTGAAGACACCAGGTTTGTAGTCGCTGTCTGACTTCCTAAGGTGATGGCCTTTCTTCAGGTTCTTGATGTGTCTACTCACTCAGATATCAATTTAGAACGGCTACTGTACCAATTGGTAATAACTGTCATTATTGCATTTACAGAAGACACCAGGCCAGGAGCCACTTAGCAGGGCAAGCTTCGACAAGTCACAGAATTTCAAGGTACTTTTATTAAAAGAGCATTGTTATTTGCTTTAACATTGGCATTAGGAGCAGTGCTCGTAATTTATGGTGGGCCAAGTACAGAGTATGTAGAGACAGGATCCCCGACTAGGGATCTTTTAAAGTCTAAATAGAACAAAAGTTGACACAGGAAATAAAAGAGTTTGATTTTTACAGTTTATGTCTTCTTAAAAAGATCTTGCCTGATGGTTCGGAAGAGTATTTATGCCATGTCATAGGCCACACAATGCAAAGCCCCTGTTTCACAAGTTTTCTCAGAATGTAATTAGTGACATGTACATTAACTTTGAAAAATCCGTATTTCGAAAATGTTGGTAGAATTTTAAATAGGAAAAGGATTAACTTGGAATTTAAAGAAGGAATACTATGTTTTAATGATAGTACAATTAAATCAGTTGTGTTCTTTTGGAACAACTAATTTTCTACTTCTTCAAGGGAAATGGGAGCAGTCATTTACCAAAATAAGCATTTCCAAGCTGGCAGGTTTTAAGCTATAAGCCATAGCCCTTTTGACATTATCTTGCCAGGTATAGTTGAAGAAAATGCATTATTAGCACAAGAAAACTATGACTACTGTAAACAAAAAATAATTACTAGTTTTCTATGTTTGTTTGACACATGGTTATGGAGCTATTGTAGCACTAGGCCACTTGAAAAGTCATTGATCCAAAGTACAGTTTTTCAGGGCAGGACTTGGAAATTCTTCCATAACAGAGTCATATTGGGTACTTTACAGCAACTACTGAAGCAGCTGCCAGTAATAACCTGGAAACATTCACAGAGCAAAAGCAACAGCATTCACATGGTGGGCTAAAGTCTGGAAGCAGTGCTAACCGGGTCACGCAAAGGCATTTTGGGGGCCTGGCGGCAGCCTGGGCTCATTCTACTATCTTTGATAAAATAAAGGTTGCGGATATAACAAGGTTGCAGATCGGGGTGGGGGAGTCCCAGGATCTGTACCCCAACCTCAGCAGAGAAGATTTGATTATCACTTAGTTCGCATACTGGGCTCCTACTCAGGTAGGACTGTGTTTAAAGAAACACGCTCTTTCAACATTTGAAAGAAAACAAACTGATGTAAAGGAAAGGGGTAGAGTTGAGGAAATGGAGACAGAGAGATGAAGAGAGCATGCAATCAAAACAAGGGGGCTGGTGAGGCCACATCCTCAGGGCGTGTTGCTGAGAACGGAGACAGCAGAGGCCTGGAGCCAGCTCAGAGCATACTTTACTGACACGTAGGATAGAATCCATTTGGATGATAAGAGTAGAATAGAAGAAAAAGAAAGGGATGAGGAGGAGAATGACGAGGTGGAAGAGGAGGACAAGGAAGAGGACAAAGGAGGTGAAGGAGAAATATTCCTCTCACTATGACAAAGCCTTCACCAGCGTTTTCATCCTGCCGGAACCCCACGGCAGTCACTCTTCAGATGGCAACAGCCGGCCGTTATCTAAATTTCCAGCCTGCAACTCACCTACAAATACGAGAATTACCATCTAGAATCTGGTGATCCAATTCCTTAGAATACATCTGTCAATAAATGAATAGAGACAGACAGACAGACACATACTATTTGTTCTCTTTCTATGGAAACCCCTGATTGACACACTAGTCATTCCAGAGGGGATCAGAGAATACCTACACTTTGTATTAACAGAAAAAAGGTTGCTTCAGGAACTCCATACCCCAGCTTCAAACCCCAGTACTGCCACTCTCTGGAGAACCTTGGTATGGATTGTTCATCTCATTGAGCCCCCATTTTGTCAAGTGCAAAAATGTGAGTAATCATGGGTGCACATGTGTGACTGTGACATGCCTTTTCAATTTTTCTGGAAAAATACCCACGGGGGGTAGCTGGATTGAATGGAACTTCCAATCTTAGTTTTTTGAGGAATCTCCATACTGAGTTCCACAGGGAACTCAGTATAGCACCACAATTTATAACAGCTAAATCTTAGAAACAACCAAAATACCCATCAAATGCAGAATGGATGAAAAAGATGTAGTATTTTAATATAATGGAGTATTACTCAGCTATCAAAAAGTATAATTTTGAGACTTGTATGGGTAAATAGAGGTAACTTGGAATATCCTCATAAGTGAAATAAATCAGACATGTTTGTAAATATTGTATTGTCTCTCTAGTATAAAAATAATAGTAAAAAACTGAAAGAGCAATAAGATCCAAAATGTATAATAGATATTGTAATAATGAATGGGGAAGAAAGTACTCTAAAGGATATAACTGTATGTATGTTTAAGTGTGCAAGACTGTCGGTGTCACTCCCGGCCGGCAGGAAGGACACACAACAAAGTCTGGCAGTGGACAACCTTTTCTTTTATTTTCCTTCTCCGTACAGCCTGCCCCGGGAATCCTCCCGGCCGAAGCCTCTGTTGGTCCGCTCCCCGCGGCTCCTTGCGTGCTTCTCCCTACAGTCTGTCCCGAAGCCTCTACCGGTCCGCTCTCCGCGGCTCCTTGCGTGCTTCTTCTGCTTCTTTTGCTTCTTCTTTCTTTGGCGGGAGAGGCACTCACTTTTATAGGGTTCAGTTGTTACTAGGCAGACTATCTTACAGGGCGGGTTGTGAAGCAGGAGATCTTACAGGGCGGGTTGTTTACCAAGCAGGAAGCAGGAGATCTTACAGGGCGGGTTGTTTACCAAGCAAGAAGCAGGAGATCTTACAGGGCGGGTTGTTTACCAAGCAGGAGATAAGCGCCATCTTAGCACACTCGATGGGAGGGGTAATCTAGCTCAGGCTTTGCTCTTTCCTACAGGCCTCACGTCCGCCAAGTAAGGCGACCGGGCTCGGCCGTGGCTCCCAACACAAGACCGATAACCATACTAAGTTTTCGTTAATTCATGAAACAGAATGGTTTGTACTGTCATTATCTGATTGTCTGTCCATTTTTTAATGCTTTGATTTTGGAACTTGAACAACTATTTGTAACATAACAATATATAATTTATCAACTAGTGATTTCTTACTGTTATTTTTTTTAATTCTGTATTATTTCTACCCTTTTTTCAGTTTTGCTTTTTTGCTCTAAATTTAAAAAATGTGAGTAATCTTATTTATCTTTTTGGAATTATTTTTGGAAAATTAAATGGTAATTGCCCTCGGAAAGCTTCACCCCTATTGGACAATCATATATAAAAGTGGAGAATATAAGAATCAGCATATAGCAGGTGTGCAACAAATAGGAAAGAATGGTGACTGTTTATTTTTTATCCAGTATAAAAGAGCATTTCACACTGTGCTCCACACTATTTAGGTCTGTAAGTGCCAATCCTATTTCAATTCATATTTCTAGACACAGACAGTTACAAATCCCCTTTATTGTATATAAAAATGATCTAATATCAATTCCACAAAGCACTAGTACTATGAATTTATTGAACAAAAAAAGGGTTCTAGTTTCAAATAAGGGTGACAATCTGTCTACCCTAACACCATCTGGGAGTTTTGCATTTTACATTAATGTATTAAAGATTGAGAAGTTCTGCAGTCTCATTTCATTTGAGTAATCTAATTATGGTAGTCATTTGGCCTATTTACTGACAGTCAAGAATTTCTCTCCTTGTCAAGGTATACTGTGGGTCTTGCTTTCTTAAATTGTTAAATTATATGTGGTCATGTGCCTTTCTTGGGACAAAAAGTGTGAATGGAGTGATGTGACATTTCCATGTGAAGCCAGTGGCTGCCACTTTTCTATTCCTGTTTTGGGCACTTATTGAAGTACAATTTAGATGAAACTTCTGAAAGTCTGGGACTCTAAGTGACAACAAAGAACAGTGTCCCCCTCTATTGAACTACTTGACACATGACACATAGAATTGAGAAATCAGGATTTTGTGTTTTAAGACAGATTGTGAGACTGTTTTTCATATTGCAGCATAATTTACCCTTTCATGTGTCATGCAGAATTTTGGAAGTAAAAAGAAAATGAGATCACAATGTAAAAAACTTTACAATATATGGCACCTGTTAAGTAGTTATGTTGCAAATTCAAAAAAATTATTTAAAGAACCTGAAGGACAGATAAATGTTTTACAATATCATAATAGCATGATCTTGTAATGATTTCTCCTGAAATTCTTGTCACCGTATTTTGGAAAAGATCCATAATGTTTCCTGCAGTGCTTCCCTTTCTCTTCCAATGTGAATTATTACCAAAAGTAAGTATATAAATAAAAATAGTAAATCCTAATACAGAAAGGAAATGATTATTTAATGTCTACTATTCGGGGTCATGCCTCCTGATGTGTGCTCTAAGTGAAATGCTTTCCCTCATCCTGTCTCTTTCACCCTATCTTATTTTTTCACAGTTTAGTAAAAATGATGCCTCTTCAGCAGTGCCTTACTGGATTCAACTGATTCTGATTAATTGCCCACTCCCATCAACTTTGAATTGTACCTCATTTACGGCATTTACCACCCCCTGCCTAATAACATGATTAGTTTGTATATGCATCTCTACCCCATCAAATTCTAATCTCTTTTCAATTTGGAACCACAATTTATTCATCTTGTTATCTCCTACAGGGTTTAGCATTGGATTTTAATTTTTTTATTAGTACATGTGTAACACATAATGATGGCATTCATCATGGGAAATGAGCATATACACAGGACTGTCTCAGTTCTGCTTTTTATCCTTTCTCTTCTACCTCTTCCCACTCCCTCATCTCCTAGGTCCCTTCTCCTTTATTTTTTTGGTTCATATTTGTAGTTGATGGGGATCACGTTGTCCACAGGGCCTTAGTACATGTACACATGGTTCACCAACGTCATCTTCCTTTTCAGTCACATTCCCTCCTCTCCCTCCCTCCTCTCTGTGTGTCTTGATTCCCTTCCCAAATGCTAAAGCTCTGTCTCACTGTTTTCTATTGTCTGTTTTTTTATTTTGCTCTTCATTTGTATTTTGAACTTCACATATAAGAGCAACTATGTGATCCTAATAGGAAGTAGAAGAATATTTATAGAACTAGATAAAGGTAACAGAAAAAATGAACAAGAAATAAAAGATAAAGGCAAAAAGGGGGAAAAATAAATGATACGAACAAGAAAAAAATGACAAAGAAGAAAACAAAGATGAAGGAAAAAAGGAAATTTTGATAGTCTAATATTTTTGTGCTTATTTTAGTTTTTAAAATGAAAAAATTAATTTGACTTCTCAGGATAATAAAAAACAAAAAAAGGAAAAGATTTAAAAAGAAAAAAAACAAGAGAAAAGGACAAAGAATTCCTCAAAACCCAATAAACTATTGGAGAAGAAAGATGAATGGAAATACTAGTGCAGTGGAAAGTCCTCTGTTTTCCGATGAGTGGGTTCCTTTCTGGGTCCCAGTGTTAGATGCTACCAATATCAGTTTTCCCACCTCCCTGGAAGGCCTGTAGTTTTTGATGGACCCCCTATCCAGAGGTCCGTCAATGTATCTGATTTTGGCAATGTCCTAGCCAAGATGTATCCCTGCTCCTGCCAGTAGATAGGAAGGGAATCAAGCCCGGATCTGTGCTGAGTATAGGCAGCTGGGGTGGGCGAGGGCTCGAATACTCAATTGTTCAATGCCAACACTTCCAAACTCAGAGCAACTCAAGCCGCACCTGGCCTCAGGAGGCAAAAGGTGGTTCCCAGATGGGCTCAACCCTCAAAAGTCTCTTTCCAGCCTTCACTTACCTAGTGTTCAAGCTGGAAATTCTGAAGTGAAGCAGCCCTACAGCTATTTTGAGTCAGTCCCAGATTCAAACAGTCCACCATTTCCCAGAGTGGTGACCAACCTACACTCTCCTCAGAGATATGGTGACCACCTGTGCCAGAATCATCCAACTGTCACATGCCTTGCAGAAGGACTCTTAAAACCCTGAGCTTTCCCTGCAAACCATAACTAGAGGCTCAGCCTATTCAGGGTTGCCATTTCTCCCTGGAGCCTCAAGAGCTCCACTTGCTGTGGCAGAATCAGTCTAGGGTGAAAGTCAAGACTTTCATTTCCTTCTCTCTACTGTGTTCTGTATCTTCAACTTCTCTGTAGCTTTTAATTTTCCTGTGAGTTCCTTCCTGAGTTCTCTCTCTCTCTCTCTCTCTCTCTCTCTCTCTCTCTCTGTCACTCTCTCTCTCTCTCTCTCTCTCTCTCTCTCTCTCTCTCTCTCCTCTGTTTTTGTTGTTCTTCCTCAAGTTGTTATTTTCCAGGATCTGAATTCTAAATCTCCAAGAAGCAGAGTTGCTAACTCTCAGAACTCCACCATTTTTAAATCTCAACAGTTTTCTTCCCAGATAAAATGTGCTGGGCCTCCTTGTTTAATAAATGTGATGATGTTTCCAGTGCATAGATCTTGATAATTTGTGGCCACGGGAGTTGAGTTAGGCTGAAGCAGTCCACTCCATACAGATTCTTTTTCTAACCGGTCCATCTCTCTGCCTGGCCAAGGCTTTCCTGATCACGGCTTCCAGCTCTCTCTCTCTCTTCAGCACACAGTTCGGGAATTATGCTTCCTGCACACACCTTGCCTTCTCAGGTAGACTTCTTCCCAGCTGCTGCTGCCGTCTTGCCTCTCTCAACAAACACACACCCTGCTGCAGTGACCGACCCACACCTGTGGCATCCATGATTCCTATTCTCCCCACCCTGCTCAGCATCTCCAGCTCATGGAATCATATGATTTTAAATTCAGATTAATTTCTAGGAATGCTTTCTAAATGGAATTATGCTAAGCACTAATCAAATTCACCAACAATAATAACTAAATTTTGGAGTACTTACAATGTGCCAGAGCTGTATTAACAAGTTTACATGATTTTATTTTTTAATATTTAATCTATATAGTAGATAATATGCATTTTAACATCTATATGGTAGTTACATCCATTTTATAGACAGGAAATCTGATGCTGAGAGAGGTGAAGTAAGTTGAATAAATTCCACTGATAAACAACTGCTGTACTCAATATTGGTCTCAGGTGCAGAAAGGTAAATATTTGCAATTATACACATGCCAGCATTTCTCTTTTCCAATGAATGGTACTCAGCACCTAAATTTGATGTTTTAGCTTGGAATACACAAAAATGGGATTTAGGTTGCAGAAAAAGAAGGAATGGACAGACTTTAAAAGGCATAAAAAGACACACTTGGTAGAAATAGATAATAAGGTTGTAATCGCCACCTTCAACCTTCCCCTCTCATAAATATGGAGAAGAGGCAAAGAGCAACAGACGAGGGAATTGAGGTGGAGGGGAGGAGGGAGAAACAAGTCTTTTGTGCATGCTGCACATTTCACTGGGCCACAAATGAGAGTGAAGCTCAGTGAGGTCCTGGCTTCAGAACCTTAGGGATGTTGGTGGGCAAAATATTCAAATACCACCATTGGATATTAGATGGTGAAAAGCTAAGATAAGCTGCAGATTACTTTTTAATAAAAGTAGCTTTGGAAGTTGTCTTTGTCTCTTATCCTTCTTATTTGCTGTATTTGTTGGAAACCCTGCCATTAGCATTAATTGAAAGAAAGTACCCAGTATGTTTAAATCTTTGTCAGGGGAAAAAGACTCTTCCAGATCAAAGAGCCAACACTGCACTCTGATGAAAAGATAATCCTGTTTCTGTGAGTCATCACAGTTGATTTCTGTCTGGCGATTTTATTCACACAAGACAGTGAATATTTAAAAGTGAGTGCTTACGTAATGCCTACTATGTGCCATCTTTGGATCCAGTTCTACAGGGGAAAAAAAAGGAGCAAATAAAAAGCATCTCTTCCCTCCAAAGCATGGAACACTAACGTGCAGATGCAGGACACACTGCAGTCAGTATATACGTGTGCAAATCAGATGGCAGAAGAGTATGGTGGTCTAAAGTAATAGAGGCACAGCTAACACTGGAAGGGCTATAAAAACAAATACAAAATGGGAAACAAAATATTGCCAACATGGACAGAGACATTGCCGTTTGTTTAAAAAGTATGTTTTCAAGTATCGTCTATCCATAGTAGGTACCACTGTGCATCAGATGTACACAATTTCCCCTACATCCTACTGAAGGCATGAAAGAATGCGTAAGAATTCAAGTGAATACTGTGAGGAAACCCTAACTAGTGATCAAGATGAGCCTTGCTGTGCCTCATCCAGAGAGGCTTTTGAATATCATTTTAGAGATAAAACTGAAACTCTAAGATATATACAACTTGTCACTTGTTGAGCAAATGAAAAAGCTGAAATTCAAACACAAATTATCACAATCATAAAATTATTTTCCTTTGTTCTTTTCTCCATATTGTTCACTTTCCTGGCCACAGCTAAGAAAACCGATAATATGAATCTCAGAAAGATAAATCAGTAGACTTCTACCAAGCTGTCTTAGTTGGCTGTCAAAATCTACACAATAATAATGTTTTGCCCTTGGAAGATGTTTTGTGACCTTTGCCTTCCGGTCTTGGTTGAAGGAGCCAGAAATGATACACAACGTAATGGGGACAATCAGTGACTTCTTTTCCTATCTCATCCTTTGACTTTAATTGGCTTATTCAAGGACCGTCAGATCCTAAACTAAACTGAGTGAGAGAAAGAATTCAGTCCTAAAGTGGTGATGGAGCTGTCAATTCTGTGTACTCTGCAATGTGTGCTATTGTTTAATAAACACTTTTATGTGAGGAGTAGGAGGGGAAGAAAAGAAACACAGATCAGCGGATTACCAGTCCTCTGGAGGCCATGTGTATCCTTGCCCAGGGTTTCATGAGATGCCCTGTGATGATGCTTGTGAATTCTTTTTGATTTGAGCCAGTCTGTTGTGTTTCAACCACTTTCAATACAAGAGCTGAACTAGGAGGAAGTATGAGGATCTCAGTGGTGAAGGGAGGGGGCAACATTGAGATAAAATAAAAGATTGACTTGCAAAGATGTTTGGAAAAAAACAGGGCAAATGATAAGATACATAAGAGGTAGCATGGTTTGGGAAATTCTTGCCCAAAGATGGAGTAAATATTCTTTTATGCTATACTTCTCATATGGTGGCAGACTTCTTGAGTAGAGACAGCTACTAGAAAATGCAATATGAACCAATCACTAATAGGTTATTTGACACTTACACACAATGGGATCTCCCAAATTGAGAGAAAGTTGAAATGGGTAAAGTGTTTACCATGGCATTCAAAAGCAGCATACGTGGAAACAGAATTTGAATCATGGTTGACAAAGGCATTCAGTGAAATATACAGGTAATGAAATCCAGTCTCAGTGAATACATAGGTGATCGATTTACATTTGCATTGGGGATAAGGTGGGAACTCCTTGATCTATTTTGTTACCGAAACCAGTTCAAGAATGATAAGCTGGATGACAGTAAGTTGTCAGCTGTTCATCTTTGTCTACCCTAATCTTGCCACATGGCATATTGGCTTAAAAGTTCGAGATTAGAGTCAAGCCACATAAATTTAAATCCTAGGTCTACTACTTGGTGGTTTGGAACCATGGACTATTACTTTAATTTTGCAAATATATAAAAATGAACATATGACAATCTGGCACCTATTGTGCAATACATTCAACCTAAAGAAATACCAGCTCAAAACAAAGATTGCTTAGATTTTTTCATAGGTCTCATGGTTCATTTGGATATTTTTTATGGTCTTAATTCAGTGATTCTTCTGGTCTCAGATGGTATTATTCATAGCTCTAGGTTCTGATTCTAGTGTCTGTACTCTTAAATCATTATGTCATGTGGTTTCATAAACCCTACATGTGCTGATTTTGGCTTGTATCACTTACTCTGATCCAGGATGGATTAGGTGATAAAGATCTCCTCCATGTACTTTATAACCTGCTAGCAGGTTATTTTGGGTTTGTGGTATGAGAAAGAGAGACAGACAGACAGACAGACAGACAGACAGACAGACAGAGACAAACTGAGAGAGGCAGAGAAAAAGTGATGGCAAGAAATAAGAGAGACAGAGACAGGGACAATAGCAGAGAGGAAATGTGTAAGACCCTTATTCCCCAGATCAATAGTACATTACCCTCACTTCATTCTATTGGTCAAAGAAAATCATAAGATTATCTCAAATTCAGAGAGCAGGTGTTGTAACCACTGTGGAAGTCAGTCTGGAGGTTCTTCAAAAAGGTAGAATTAGAGATTCCATTTGACCCAGCTAACCCACTTTTGGGCATTTTCCCAGAAGAATTGAAAACATCATACCACAGTGATATTTGTGCAGGTTTATAGCAGCACAATTTGTAATAGCCAAATCTTGGAAACAATCCAAGTGCCCACCAATCAAGGAATGGATAAAAACGATGTGGTATTTTTTACAGTGGAGTACTACTCAGCTATAAAGAAAGATTGCATGGAGAGTGTTATAAATAAATGGATGCAACTTGAGACCATACTCAAAATTGCAATAAATCAAACTCACATGTGTAAATACCATATTTTCTTCCTAGTGTAAGAAGCTGAAAGAGTATATAGGTCCAAAATCTATAATAAATACTGTGTAAGAGTAAGAAACTGCTTAAAGAAGCAAAATAACTGAGATGGAGAAAGGAGGAAAGAAGAAAAGGAAAAGGAAAAGACATAAATTTGTAAATGTATACTATATATATATATATAGGTAAATAGATACATAAGATACCTAAAATGACTATATTGCTAATTGTGTTAATTCTTGGAAAAGAACAGTTAATATTCATAAGATTAGATAAATTTTACTTGTCTATATCTGGTAATCTAAACAACTCTTTTGAAGATAACAATATGCAATATTACAATGATTGTCAAATTCCTATCATCTTGTTTTGTAAACCTATACTGTTATTGTTTTAGGTTTGTTGTTGTTGTTTGTTTATCTCTCTTGCTTTGTTTTTCTTTTCTGTGTCTTTTTCTTTTAAATAAAAAAATTCAGAGGATATGAAAGAAAACTTCACAGCATAGTATAAAAATCTACAATGTTATATTACACGGGATATAATTATAGAAACTGCTATATGTGTAAAAGAACATGTTACATTTGGTTTATTCCCATGCAGATAATAATAACACCTACTATATAGTGTTAGATGAATTAATGTGTATGACACACTTAGCACTGTACCTGGCAGATGATCAGTGCTAGATGAATATTGATTTTATCATCTTGCTATGTTAAAAGAGCCAGACTGTGCAACACATTTGCCACTTTCTTTGCCTGTGCCCCCCATGTTATAAGACCAGATTGCTAAAATTGTATCTTCACATTCAATCCAAAAACTGTATCTATTATTGAGAAAGTTGACTGGCTGTAGTCAATATAATTATAGAAAAGAAGGCTAATTTCTAATTCAATTTTTAAATTTTGAAAAAAAAAATTAATCTAACACATGTTGATACTAATGAAAATAATACAAAAAGCAATCTTCTATGAAAAAATAAAGCAAAATAGATAGCATTAGGTAATACACTGTGTATCCCAAGTTTTTGTTTTTTGTGTTTTGGTACCAGAGATCAAACTTATGACCTCACACTTGCCAGGCAGGTGTTTATGCTGCTGAGCTAAATCCTTGGCCCTTACACTGTGTACCATAATATTAAAAGAATGACCAAAATACTACTAAGAGTGAAAATCATAGAAAAAAAAAGACCCTCTTACAAAAAATAAACAAAGACATAACAGTACAAAACTTTCTCCAATATAAGTTTAAATATGGTGTGATATATCTTACATAATAAATTCAAAGTACATGCATATATAAATCAAGGAAAAATAGGAGATAGACAAATGGGGAAGGAGAGAGTTCAAATAGTCCTCCAATTTCTCCATCCTGTTGTTTCAAAACTATTTCAATGTATGTCCAGTTCCATATTTTTCTGTACTATGCCTTTCTGTAGAATGACTCATAAGCCCAGAAATGCATTTCCTTGGTTGTAAAGGGTAGAGTATGGATTGTCTGATCTTAAGTTTCTCCTAATTGCTGATGTCCATTTTATTCCAATAACAGAGAAAGTGAAAGGATGAGATTTTTAGTATATTTATGACTTTTAATAATAATCAAAAAAAGATGAGAAAAAATAAGTTGCTGTTGTTGAGACTAACCAAGAATTTAAAGTGAACTGTCAAAAATTGACCTAGAACAATTTTCCCAAAGTCAATTTGTTGGAAGAATAAATTGTTCAAAAATTATCTGACAGATTTTTTTCATTTTAGTAATTTTGAGACACTTAAAGGAGTTTAGTGAGCCTTAATGAGTCACTAAGTCATGTAATAAATTGTGTTTTTCAAAATTTTAGTGAGTAACAAAGGTTTCTTTCCTTCCTTATTTCTTTGTCAGTGATGTCTGTTCTGACCATTTGTCTGAAAGTTAATTATGTTAAAATCAATATTTCTGACCACCAGTGAACATTATTTGATAACTTTTGAACTGTGATGATTTTTGTAGTTTTAAACTGTATTTTAGAAGAATGGTACCTCTTGTTATGTAATTTTGGTTTTTAATATGTTTAGATCCATTTTTACGCCATGGTATTAATTGTGTTCACTTCAACCTACTCTGCGTTCCATTTGGGTTGCATGTTTCTTATGTATTTAAAAATCTCTTATAGAAAGACTGGCACTTTTACTACTCTGAGTTGCTGTCATACTGAAATTATAATTTAAAAAGGCAATCTGAAGTCTCTTTGTGACTCCTCACATAGCTTTAAACTCAGACTAAAATATCTCATCCAAGCAAGTTAGAAAATTATGCATGAGTAAAATTCTTGATAACCCTGCTATCATGAAGAAAAGAAATAAATGTATGTCAGTTTCTGTGATTTAATTGATTGTTCTATTAGTCTGATAGTGGAAAGTCTTCAAGATTGAAATGCAAAATACAGAACTTCCCAGGACCTAGGTGAATGTGGTGATCGACACAACTTCAGCAATGTCCAGTGACTTCATTTTTGGATAGTCATCCTTTTCAATGTCACATTTGTAATTCTGTAGAAACTTTAGAACATGTAGAAGTTACAAAAGAACAAATGATTAATTAAAATAGACTTGGTAAGTGTGGCTTGAGCAATTTGGTACAAAATTATAAAAGTATTGCTAAATAAAAAAAAATAAAATGTGACTGAATGATAATGCTTCTTAAATATGAATAATCATTTTTAAAAACTAGAAAAAAATCTTTAAATCCCAGAAAAGAGAAAAGAAGCATTAACATTCTAAACACCTTGCTCAATGTTTCAACATTAATAATACATGAATAGTCAATTACTAAGTCATATTTGATTATTTTTTACCAGTTTGGTTTCAGGCAAATTGTCTTTGACCAAATCAGCTGCTAACAAATAAGAAGAGTAATCCGAGCCAAAACCCTTTAAATGTGTGTGACTAGGCTTAGTTTGTGGCACTGCAAACCAGGTGGAACTTTATCTGGGTCTAATGAAACAGCTTACCTGAAACTTGCCAACTTGTTGGCATTAGCTTGTAGAACTTCTCCAGTTCTGATTTCACAATGAGTGTCTCATATTGGATTTTGAATCCAGAGTCTCTGCCTGAACATGCATCTAGTGAGAACCACTCTGAGTGCTTAGCTTTCTGTTTTAATCCTTGATTTTTCCTTCTTCTTCCTTTAGGATTAAAATAGTTTAGGATACTCATCAAAGCATTCCCTTCTAGTTGTCTCTAGTATTCATCCTCTTTTTGGGGTTTCTATTTCAGGGATTCCCCTAGTCCTTTGTGGCCACCTACGGCCTTAAAAAAGAGGTCGGCAAAGTTTTGTCTCTTACTGTCTGAAACTCAGGCAGTCTCAGCTTCCTTCAGATCCACAGGAGTCACCCAACTGGCAGCCACGTTTGTATTAGATGATCATTCATTGGCCACCGCTCCCCGCCCCACCGCATCTTGCCATATTTAAAATTGAAAAAAGAAGGAGAGATGTTCCATTCCTGAGATTTGGAAGGCTGATCTAGTTTTATGAGTGGCTGAAATCAAATATAAAGTCAGATCCTAGGAATAGGGAAGAATTTCCATTATAACATCCAGTTGGTTAGGGAAAAGGCAATTGTTGTTTTTAATCTTAAAAACATTTTTTTAAATTAAGCAAGACTCCTTCACCATCAGGGGTGAACAGTTTGACATTTATTGCTATCCATTAGAAGTCCGTTCTTATTAGAATGCATACAATGAGTGTCCACAATAGTGACATTTCCTGCTTATAAATTCATTTGCACATTAACAAGTTAAATATCAAAAATTATTTATGAACTTCTAGAAAACTGTGGTAAAATACATATAAAATATATCAGTCTAACCTTGAAGCATATAGTTCAATAGTAGTAAAAGTACATTCATATTTGGGGGTGTACTGGTAATTGAACTCATGACCTTATGCTTGCCAGGCAGGCGCTTATACCACTAAGGTGGTATAAACCTGCACATTCATATTGTTATGCAATTCATCATAAAAACTTTTCATTTTGCAACACTAAAATCCTACAGTCATTATATAAGAGCTCTGCCTTTTTTCCCTCTACTGCTCTCCCAGTAGCAACCATTTTATTAAAAAAAGAAAAGAATAAAAACAATTATACAGAATTTCAAAACAAAGTAGTAGAGTACTTCAACAGAGCCAAAGACAAAAATCACATGATCATCTCAGTAGATGGAGAAAAAGCTTTTGATAAAGCCCAGAACTCATTCATGATAAAAACCCTACACAAAATTAGATTAGATGGTCTCTACTTCAATCTGATGAAAGTCATTTGAAAACCCCACAGCCAATGTCACACTAAATGGAAAGTTTTCACTCAAAAATCACAAGACAAAGATTTCCCTGTAATGACTTCTGTTCAATATTGTTCTGGAAAACTTAGAGCAAAGAGACATGAGAAAGAAATAAAAAAAAAAAAAAAAGTAAGGAAAGGAAAGGAAGAAGTTAAAAAAAACTATTTACAGATGGTATGATACTCTACATAGAAGACCCCAAAACTCCACTAAAAAAAATTCTATTCCTGTTTATATTAGTTTGACTACTCTTAGGTATGTAATTATTCGGTCAGCTTTTTTCTTGGTGGATATAATCCCCGACATCCACAAGCTAAAAGAATAACAGATTAATTTGGCTCACATTTTAAGGGGATTCAGTTCATAATGAACTAGCTCCAAGACAGGAATATCATAAGAAAGGGTTTAGTGGAACAAAGCAGCTTGGTTCATGGAGACTAGGAAGCACATCAGGGAAACAGGAAAAAGACCAAGTAACTTAAGGTCATGCTTCCATGGCACACCCAAACACCCAGCAATGTGTGCCACTAATTCCATAGGTAGATCCCAAAGCCAATCAAATTGACACTCAACTCCAACCACCATGCTGATATATATGAAATTATTATACTGTTTTCATGATTGGCTTATTTTCCTTAATGTTAATACGCATAAGGCCCATTTATGTTATATCATTTGTCAAAATGTCCTTCCTTTTAAAAATAAGATTCCAATATTATGTATGTAGCCATTGTACACATTCACTCACTGATCAGTGGAACCTTGGATTGCTTCCATCGTTTCGTTCACATGGATATTTGTTCTGTGAACATAGGCCTACATCTGTAAAACTAGTTTTTAAATAAACAGAAGAAACAAAAAAAGACAGAAAAATGGAGACGAGACATCCTTGATGCTTTTCCTATTCCTGTTTCTCATCATCCTACCATTTGCATTTGTGTTTTTGGCTTATATGAGTCACCTCTGCAGTTTTACACAATAAATCCTCCCTTTTTGCTTAAGATGGCTTAGGCTAGTTTCTGTTGCTTACAATCCAAAAATCTTGACTAACACATGGGTCAGAGAAAAATCTGTGCAAGTAGACACAAGTTCAAGTCACAACAAATATTTGTTTCATTCTATAAGGAAAAATTAGATACAATTTCATTATCAACAAAGAAATTTAACAACTCCTAGTATCGATATAGGTTGAAATGCCTGTGATGTTCCAGACCTCTAGTAAGCACCTGAATAGAGCAGAAAAAGTATCTAAATAAAGGACAGGTCAATGATATTTTATATTAGTTACTAGTTTTTATCCTGTTTTTTTTTTCTTTAATTTTTTAATGTTTCCCTGAAAAGTCAGAACTGCCCAACAGGTGTGGAAATTTTCTGAGAGCTCTTTGCCTTTCATGAGACTGACTGACAAAATTAACCACTATAGAGAGAAACAGGATGATTATATCATTTTTTGCAAGTTTAAAATAATTTTCTCAAGTCACCAAATGATGTCCTTTTGGCTGGATCCCTCAGTTTCATCTATTTTTCTGATACTGTTCCAAAAGTTCATACATATCACTAATGTTCGTGCTGTTCAAACTCTTCTCACCCCACATTTATATAAATACTTGAAAATAAAACAAGCAAATCCTAACGTAAACTCTTATCCTTGTCTCTAGGTTTTCACATAGTTGTTAGCACTTAAGTTTTATGAAGTCTGACAAGCCTCTTTCATGAGAGGCAGTAAACTCTCTTGAAAAATAAAAATTTCTGTATTTTGTAGCCCTAATCTTTTATTTTGTTATCTCCAAAGTAATTTCAATAGTAATACCTTGGCTTCAACTCCCACAAAACTTTTTTTTTTTTTTCTGCCTCTGGCTTTCTCATCACTTCTCTCATTAATTTCTCAGATGATTTGCTTTTCTTCAACTTGATTTTTAAAAATAGTTTCTTTCAGATCTTGATTTATGAGAGATGCTGAGAAAGAAAGTACATGCAACAGGACTTGGGAAGAGCCATGTATTTTAATATCTTTGTTGTCCATGTTGGTATTTTCCTCTGTTCTGAGACACAGGGACCTCAATTCCCAGTACACTCTAATTTTTGTGTTGGAAAAGTTTAAAGACCTATAGGAAATATTCCCAAAAACATCCTGAGGAAAACTATACATGTTGGCATAGGTGAATAATGTGAGCATCCAATTCACGCATTATCAGAGAAATTGTCATTGTAATGATCCATACATCTAAGAAGACTGGACTGTTGCACACTTCCGTTAAGTTACAACTCTTCCCTGTCTAAATATCTCTTAAAAATCAATACCAGAAGCTAAAATACAAGATCAAATAACTTTTTATAAACCATTCTGCATAATAAACCAACTGAAGAATTACAGATATTCCTTGTTTAATGATCGAGTTCCATTCCTGCAACTAGTTTACTAAATGAATTGGTCGCTGAATGATGAATTATGTATAGTATGTGTATTATAATATTCAGAGCAATGACATGGACAAAAATACCTCAGTTTGATGACTTTGCATTTATTTGCACAATTCTTATAAGTAATTCTGTATAATAGAACATAAAATTACACTACTCATTGTATAGTACAATCAGCAAAAATTATAGTATTGTATAAATGAGATATACTATACCAAGAAGGGCACTGAGGCTATCAAGATGTACAGAAACATACCAAAAAAAAAAAAAAAAAAAAAAAGAAAAGAAAAAGACAGATCATAAGTCCGAAAGGCAGGTAGTTATTAAAGAAGGAATATCTGTCCCTAAGATTTGAAAATTTGAATAATGCTTTTGGCAAAAGTTTCCTTTTATTCAATAATAATTTGCCCTAATTGTATATACCTGAATACCTGAATAACACTAGAAAATGAAAGTCTTACATACATTTTTAAATAACTACCTAAATCGTATAAATATTGCTTTCATATCTGTAATTCATGACATACTGTGTAATCAATAGTCTGCATTTAGTATGAACAGATTAAAGCAGACATTGAATTCTTGTCATCACAGCTTCTATCAAACTTAAATGCTTAATAAACCTATGCAATTCATTACTCAATCAAATTTTTATATATGCCTATTTTATGCACTATAACAAGAAATTGGTAGATAATTAAATCAAGTGAGACATAAGTAACTTCTCTTTAGGAACTCATAAATTTATCTGTAAAAATCCAAAATAGCACAAAATAATTACAAAAATAAAACATGCAGCCTTTTAAATGCAAAAATTTCAATACAAATTAGAAACAAAAGTCTCTATAAATGTTCAGACAAGTGAAATAGTGATAGATACGGACAGGAAAGACTCCAGATAAGGCAGACAGTGAGCTCAGCATGGAAGATGTGGGGATGAGAGAAGCTGGAACTTAAATGTGTGCTTTATAGGTGCTCAGCTGAGGAGTGTATATAATCACAAACAAAGGCAAAATCATCCCCAACATGTTTTAGTGAAAGGAAAGACAATACCACAATACATTTGTGGAAGAGAATTTTCAAAAGAAAGAAAGAAATTTATCTGGCATCTCCAATAAGGGTGAAAAAAAGTAGCTTTTTCAATAAGTGAACTAACTGTGGAGAAACTAGAGTTCTAACTTGGCTCTGTTTTATATAGAAAATGAATCAAATATCAATCTTAGCAATCTTAATGATTCAAATATCTCAGAAACTTGTTCCATCACAACATTAAATAAAAAATAAAAATTAAATAAATATCTCATTTTGACTGTAGAGTATTTTATTCAAGGAAATGTGCACGTATTTAATATGTTTCCTTGAATACACACAATAACACTCATATATCAAAGTTAAATATAAGTGAAAATTATACTGCTGGTATGTTATTTGTTCTTTTAAAACACAAGATTCATATTTCTGAGTAGAACTTTAAAATTTAAAAATCAAGAAGCAAAATTTAATAATAAGAAAGTTGAAAAATACTTCTTGTGTGCCTTCATTAAAGATTAGGCATAAAACTGCTCTTACTGAGCATAAAGTAGAATATTTCTTCAGCCTGATGTACTTTGTTCTCATAGAGATCTTCTCAGATTAGATTATGTGTATACCTAAGGGTATGTGGTTGTATGCTAGCCCACAATACTGGGAGATAAATGTATCATATCTTCCCAGAGTAACAATTTTATCTGATGATTAGGAAGTAGGGCAAGTTAAGTAATTTAATAGTAAGTAATTGAAGACATAGTTTTGTATTAAAGTATATATAGAAAAATTATAGCACACAATGCAAAATGCTCCTGAAATTTTATGAGAAAACATGAGGCATCAAATAAATTTCCCTCGTGGTTGGCTGTGTAAGCTGTTTTCTTGTATATCACAAGGAACAAGGCAGGCCACTGAAAGGAGTTTAGAGCAATTTTTTTTTATTAAAGGTGATTTGGGAAAATTTTTCACATTATCATTGGTCTAACATTTAAGCATTTATCTTTTATTAACCTTGTTTTTGGAATAACATAATAATAAATCAGTGGAATAATAAAAAATGATTGATCGTTTGTTTTTAGTGCATTAGACACAGTGTGATGGTCCAGTCTAATTTTTAACAAGAGCCATTAGTTCTTTTGCATGGCCTCTGGGACTTGTTGCTTGTGACTACCTTCAACCTCCTCTGCATCCTGTTGAGTTGGTCATGGGTCCCAAACAATATTCCCAGAGCTGTGGATAATGCCAGACAATCAGTTCAGTCTGCACCATTAAATTCCAGGGATTGGTAGCTCTCTGTGCAATTGAATGCTCCCAGATTAGTCCCCATGATGAGCCACCTGCCAGGATTCAGCACATCATAGGCAAGCTAAGAAGCCAGCAAAAGATTTAAAGCTCAAAGTTGAGCTGAGCAATCAAGATATTTTTTCTCCCACAATTTACACCTACTGTAGCATGACCTAATTTCTCATTCCTAGTTTTTTCTTAAATTTTGAATTCTGGTTTACTCAGTAGAATTTGTTTTACAAAAATCAGTGGAAGAAATTTCAATTTCCCCATCATAAAAGTGGAAAACCTACTGCAATTCAACTTATTTTTTAAACTGCCATTAACTTCTATTGTTAACATTTGATATTTATTGAAATAAGAGCTTGTGGCCTCTCACAAGGCCATCTTTTATTTGTGTGGTAGAAATGTTCTGGCAATAACAGTAAAGCACCTAGGGAACCTTGGGTTCTGCATGGAGTTTACATGAAATATACAAAAAAAAAAAAACTAGCTTGACTTGCTACACATTAACATGATGATGCATAAAGTGGTCCCAGATTATCAATTTCCAAGCTTAGACAGGAATAAGAACTTTTTATCCAAAAAATGGCTTAAAAGGAAACAAATGCAACCCATTCTTGCTTGAAATTACCAAAACAAAGCAAAACAATGTGTGACAAAATAGATTTTAGTACACTAGATGTTAAGCAATAAAGGAAAGTCTGAGAATTGGGAAACAAGGAGGATACCTTTATTTACTTAGTGTTCTGCCTTATGTGTTCAGGGAGACCAGGGCACATGCAGAAGAACCTAAAGTGGCAGACAGAATTAAATGTTTGAGGGAGACCAAAGCGGCTATATTATGCCAAAAGAATACTAGAGAAGATGAGTAATATAAACAAATATTCAGAGATCTTAATGGGTTTTTGTCAGATTTGGTAAAGTTAAAATCATTGCATATATGTCAGGAAAATTTCCATGAAATGGCTACTATCGCCTTTTCAAATAAGGGAGGAGCACCTAGACATGGCTAAATTGGGAGCTAGGGATTTGGCCTATTAAACTCTGTGCCTTGGGAATGATCCTGCAGCAGTCCACTGGAGTAAAGATCAAATGCTGCCTTATTTCCTCAGTGTAAGGCATCTTCCTTTTGGTTTGACTTGGGAATTTTCCCACAATAGTAAGTCTTTATGATGTTGCCCCTGCCTGTTCACCTGTCAGTTCACCAGTGTGGTTCACAATTTCTACACAGTTCCCTGTGTAGAAATATTTTGTTTTTCTTCTGCTTATGAGTTCCAGTCCCAATTCTGTAAAAAATTTCTGTGTGATATTTTTCACTTTTTATTTTCATTGTAAACTATCAAACTGTTTATGCAGCATATATTTAGAATCTAGTAAAACATAAACATTGACCAACACTTTGTTTAAAATGACATCATAGTTGATACATAACTCATCAACACCATCTATTCTACCTTTGGTTTTGTTGTAAAAAGTTACCATCACTGGCTTTAGTTTTGTCAGTGTTTTAGTACAACTAGAAACAAAGATGTAGAGTCATTCCCTTCCTGTTCCTTCACATAACTGTAAACACCACATTAGTGCCTAAGACTATGGGGACCACAAAATATTCCAAGGTGGTCATCGACAGTTATGTGTTCAGATATATAAATTGCTTGACCTTTTGAAACCCAACTCTCAAATAATGAGCAAACAGCAGCCTCTTGACAAGTGGTTTTGGCAACGAACCTCAGGCAATTTTAATGAAAACCAAATCACCTCAGTGCCATTATTAATCTACAAATCGTAAGCCCACTTCCATAAGTCTTTTATATCTATAAATCTTTTACATTCCTGCAATTACAATGAGAAAGCCCTACTAAGTATTGCAGGTTGTGAATGCTTTCAATTTGGCTACTGAGATGTCATAATAAGCACATTTCTGAGAATGGCTATTGTTGCATACAGAACATTTTACTTGTATTTTATCATCCATATGTTTCACACTTTGTGGCACATCATCTGTTACAAATAATTTCCAACAATGAATGGCAGCAGCCTAATTCATTCGGTAAGTTTCACTCCTGGCAAGGTCCTCACTATATTATTAGATGCAGTTTTAACATTGGATTTTTCCATTTGTTGTGTGCCAATTTTGTACCATTTCAACTAGTCAATTATGTACTAACATTGCTGAATTCTTTGCCATCTGAATCAGGGGTATCGTCATTCCCTGTGTCTCTATCATTTAGTTCTTGCACAATTACACTGTCACAGGAACTTTGGCTCATATGGCCAACATCATCATCTGTGCACTAGGCACCTGATAATTCACTTTTGATCTCCTCTAACACTTGTGAGTCTGGTTTTCCATGTGCCATTGTACTGAATTTGGCTACTTCTACCAGAAAAATCAAAAGAAAACATTTTTAAACACATCTTAAAAGCATATCTGCTGCTGTTTTGGAGCTCCTTTCTCACTGTTTGTCTTCTCTCTTGGTCACTTTTTTCTCATTGCTGAGACAATATTTGATGCCCAAAGTGAAGGAAGAAAAGGAGTATTTAGCTTGCAGTTAAAGCCTTAGCTTGGCTCCAAGTCAGGGTAGTATGGCTAAGGGGCAGCCATTCATGGCAGCCACAAGCAACAAGAGCATAAAAGGCAAAAAAAGGGACAAGCAACTTTCTTCCCTCCCTTATACTCTATGCCAGCTCCCCACTCTTAAGTGGTTACAGCATTCATGTCACAAATAATCAGAGATAGATAATAAACTAGTAAAAAATGCTAAACTCAGCCACTTCCATGACTGCATTAATCTTGGGGCCATCCAAACACAAGCAATAACATTTCCATTCCTGACCCCCAGAGACTTATGTTACATCCTTTATGCAAAAGACATTTAGTCCATCCCCAAGAGTTGCCAACATTCTAACAGTTTCAGCATTGCTGAAAATTTCAAGTCCAAGTCTCCCCTGAGATCTAAGGCAAACTCATATCTGTAACCACCTGTACAAATGAAAACAAAGTTAAACTCCTCCAACATATAATGGTACAAGATAAATATTACCATTTAAAAAGATACATACAGGAGGATACGAAGGATTGGAACCAAAACCAACCCAAAATCCAGCAGGGCAAACATTAAGTAATGTAGGTGCACATCCAGCATCTGAAGCAAACTGTGGCAAATTGTGATCTTCAAAGAGCTTGTATCATTCCACCCCATATGACATTTCTGGTGGCTGTAGTTCCCATAGCTTCTCTCTTAGACTCACTTTTCTCTTTCCTTGCAGCTTTCCTTAGATTATCCATTTTCATGGGTTTTCCCAAACTTCTGGGGTCTTCACTGCAACTTTGGCTTCACACCCACAGCTTCACACACTACCCTCTCAAGGGCACACTACCTGGCCTCCCAGGCCTTGTGAAATTTGGGTGTAAGTCTTTTTAACTTCAAAACTCTTGCATTCTCTATGCATCTAAAACCAGAGCCATGTGGATGATGCTAAGGTCTGTTGCCAGTTCGAGCAGTAGCCAGGCTTTCCTTTCTTTTGGCCATAGGGATTGAGTACCTGGACTGCTGAGTACTCTGAACTTGATTATAATGAAAAAATTTTCTATGTTGCTGCCATTCTGAAGCCTGGTGCAGCTGCCACCATTTTGGAAATTCATGTGGTCTCTGCTGCCATTCTGGAGCATGGCACTCTACAGCTTTCTCCTCCAAGCAAAGTCTTTCACTTTTGCAGTTTTGAGGCTGCAAAGGGTGAGAGCTGCTGCCTTTTCCTGTGATGTCTACAGGCCATCTTTTTTTATTTTTCTGTTTTTTTTTTTTTTCCTCAGCAATCAAGATCTCAGCTCTATCTTTATAGGTCACAGCTTGCTGGCGAAACTCACAACATTTAAAGCATGCTGGGCTCTTTGCTCTTGATTCACAACATAAATCTTGCTAAAAGCCTGTAATAATAGCCATGCCACCACCTCAACATTTAACTGCCCTGGAATTTCTTCTGCCAGATTACAGTCCGCCATCCTTAATCTTATTCTTAGGCAAAGCCTATGGACATGACCAAATGCAGATAATCTTTCTGCAAAGCCATAGCCATCAACTGCAGTCCAACAACCGATGCAGTCCTTCCCAGCAGAAACATCTTGAGCTTGGTCTCTACTGGTAGGATTTCTGTAAGCCTTTTGGTCTTCTGAGCTCTAACAAGAATCTCCCATGCAAAACAGCCCAAGACATTCCAGTGCCACTCTTTCAGGCAACATCTCTGAACCTTTCCAAACCCTTTCCACAAGCTACTTACAAAGGCTCTTTAACCACATGGTCAGGTGTAGACACAGTAACAGCTTCATTACTCTGGTATCAAATTCTGTCCTGTTAGGTTTTTTTTCCTCATTGCTAAGATAAAATACTTGATGTTCAAAGTGAAGGAATGAAAGGTTTATTTAGCTTATAGTTTGGGGGGTTTGAGTCCATATTCAGCTGGCTCCAAGGCAGGGGAGCATGTTTAATGGGCAGCTGCTCATGGTGGCTGCAAACAACAAGAGGGAAAAGAGCAAAAAAGAGAAAAGTATGCCTCCTTCATTCCCTTATATTTTACGTCAGCTCCTGCCCCTGAGTGGGTGCAGCACTCACTCCACCAATCTCAGAACTAGACAATGAACCAATCACAGAGTCATCCACCTTCATGACTGCATGAGGCTTGAGGGGCCATCCAAACACAAACCATACCATCTACCAAATGGGTGAATGCACAGATCGGTTCCCGCTGTTCCCAGGCCCAGCTATTGTGTACTATATCCACATTCTATTATGTTAAGTACATGTTTACATAACAGAAGAATGATTAACATATGCAAAAATAGAACGTCATATGAGTAAAAATCCTGGTTTGACATTTTTTCACAGGTTCTCACACCTTGCTGTTCATCCTACCAAGTATTTAAAAACAAAGATTGCTTCCTATATTTCCCAGGCACAGCTATTGAGCCACACAGCCAGTTACTATTATACTAAAGTACAAATTTATCATAGAAAATATAGAGTGGGTTTTTGTAACCCAATGTTATGCCTTATGTATTTTTCAAGTAAAGATTTAATTTGGCAGTCCCACAAACCTGCTCTTGACTTATCTCTCTGGTAATGTGAGCTGCAAATTTCCTGTAAATCTGTTCAGGATTCTTATTCTGAGCAATAAACACTAGGAGCTCTTAGGACAGAAAATCTCCAGAGACTAGCCACTAAGGAAAATAAATATCAAAGACTAACACCAAGTAGTGTTGGCCTTGTTGTCAAGCACACGCTGGCACTGGAAAGCAACAGCCAGCAGTGGAAGAGACCAACAGCTGACTTTGTCACCTATTCACATACAGAGTTATCCAGTGTGATCAAGTGACATTAGGACTGCTCAGAGAACTGTACTGCCTGGATTCATGATTTCTATCTGAGTCAAGCAAAGAATCCTAAGCTGATTTGCATTATGATAGTGTTAAACCTAACCACAACAGCATTTGCATTAAGTTTAAATGTTGTAATAATACAAGTTAAATAGTAGACATTGTCAGATCAGACAATCCAAAATGGAAAAATATTTCCTACATCACTATATGAACACAGCATTGCCCTTCTCCCTTGTAGTAACTTTTGGAATTAAATTCCGTCTTAGTTCCTTTTTTTCGATGCTGAGATAAAATACCCAACATCCACAAGTTAATGGATGGAAGGGCTATTTAGCTCCAGAGTTATGGATGTTTCAATTCATAATTGACTGAATCTAAGGCAGGGTGGAATAGCAGAGGGGCAACAATTCTTGGTGGCAGATGACACTAAGAACATAAGAAGGGAAAGCAAGCCTCTTTGTGTTCCTTACATTGTATGCAGGCAACTTGCCTTGAGGTAGATGTATCACTCACAGCCTCAATCCCAGCATTGGACCATGAATCAATCACAAACTCTAGATTCAGCTTCCTCTGAGAAGTCCACCCTCCCTTATAGCATGAGACACTGGCAAGACATCCAGACACAAACCACAGCAGAGACAAATAGATACATGAAAAAATCATTGGAAAGACACCACAAATATGGACCATTTATTCTTAACTAAAGTGCAAAGATAATTGATCACTCAAAAAGTTGTTCTATGATAACTAGCCAACCACACTCCTAAGTACCAATCCAAACTTCATGCATAAATTAATTTTAAAAGAATATAAAACTTAATATATATAAACTAAATATATATATATATATATATAACTTAAAATTATAAAACTCTTACAAAAACATGTGACTGAATTAGGCAAAATTTTGATGTAAAACCAAAGTTATATTGTATAAGTTTGAAAATCAATATATTAGACTTTATCTACAATTAAAATTTCTCTCCTTTAAAGAAATTGCTAATCTTATAAAATGATAGTTATCCTAAGAAAAATATTGATAAGCCATATATCCAATAATAGATTTATATGCATAACAGTAATTTCAGAATTAAAAAATAAGAAATTGATCTAATAAAAAATTGAAAAAAATATTTGAATAAACACTTGATAAAATATATAGATATATAATGACAAATGAGCACTTGAAAAAATATGAATAGCTTTAGTAATAAAGGAAATACAAATTAAATCATACTAATAGACCATTACACACCTCTTAGAAAGACTAACATTAAAAGGTAGATAAACTCAACTAAAAAAATAGGTTGATAAACTTTAGCACATTTTAGTGGTGGAAATTTTAAATGATTTAAATATTTGGCAGTTTCATGAAAATTAAACTGACACGTTAGAATCTATACCTGCCACTCCTGCATAGTTATCCAAATGGAACAAAAAATACATACTTACAGAAAAATCGCATGTGAAT
The DNA here is from genome assembly GCF_034190915.1 of Cavia porcellus. Lineage (NCBI taxonomy): Eukaryota > Metazoa > Chordata > Mammalia > Rodentia > Caviidae > Cavia > Cavia porcellus. Next base: position 117,785,609 of record NW_026947484.1, read on the forward strand.
AAAAAACAAAAAGTCTATCAAAAGGTGAATGAGCTAACAAATTAAAGTATACATATACCATGGAATATTAGTCAGCAATAATTACATGGAATCCAAGAAACCTGACTAAAATATACTTGCTATATGATATTTATTTAAAAATATGGAAAACAAAAACTACTAATAAATCAGTGATTATTTGAGAGAAGTTAGGGAAAATGTCAGGAGGAAGGGATTATAAAAGGTACAAGGGAAGTTTTAAAGGTGAATGTTATGTCCATTATCTCCTGACAAGTGTTTTTATATTAGCTACATCCCCACAAATACCTTTGGTAAATAGTCTTCTTGATTACTCAAGACTACTAGAGCACTCGTGGTTTTTCCTGCCTAATAACTGACTCCAGGAGTAGAAACCAAACCTCTTTGAATGGCCTAGAAGACCTTAAAGAAGACAGCTGGTGATACAGACAGGAGTATGATGTGGTAGAAAGTGACACAGATTTGCTTCGTGAAGTGTTTCCTAGAAGAAATGTCTCTCTAAAGGAACTATTTTTAAATGGATAGTCTAGCACCTCAGCTGAATGTATTCATTGGTTTTTCATTAGTGGGACACAAGACTCAACACCCATAATTTAAAGTAGGAGAGGTTAAATTTGGTACCCTGCTTCAGAGAATTCAAAGTTGACTCCATGGCAGATGCATCATGGCAGAAGGACATGGTGGAGCAAAGCTGTTTGGTTCATCGGAGCCTGAAAGCAGTGAAGGGCAACAGTGCCAAGAAGGAAGGAGCAAGAGACTAGACATCGACTCTACGGCACACCCAGACATACAAAAGGTGTGCTGCACAAATTCCTAGATTGGCTCCCAAGCCAATCAAGTAGATACAATCAAGCTTAATTGTCACTTCCCATCCTTTGTCAATATAATGCAGTCACAACTCTTAAACTGTACTCAGTCTTTTAATAAACACAAAGCCATAATTTTATCTACCACAAAACACCTGTCTTATGTACTCCAAGATTACAATATTCTCTCCCTCAAATCTTAATAGGTCCATTATTTTTCAAAAGTATAAGTCCAATTTTCCCCTGAGACCCAAGAAAAACTCTTAGCTGTGAAACTTTGTAAAAATAAAAATCAGTTTATAGAATTCTGTGGTTCAAGGCACAAGGGTAAACATTCCCATTCCAAAAAGAAGTAATAGGAGGATAGAAAAGAATCAGAACAAATAAAGACAAATAGAACCAGACAAACATTAAATCCCATCATTCCATATTTGGCATATGGGTGTGTTGTAGTCAGGGGTTTTTCAAGGAGAACAAGACATATGATTTATAGTATTATTTATAGTGATCACCCAAGGAGTCAAATATAAAGAAAGTCAAGGAAATCTTTCTACACACTAAAGACCTAGAGAATCTAGCCAAATGCCTAGATCCCATGGCCGATATCCTGTATGAGTTCAGAGGAAGACCTAGAGCCCATGACAATGCTTTCCATGAGTCCACCTGGAGGCCTACAGCGACAACAATGACTCATGCAAGTCTGTTTCTTGGGTCTGTACTGGGAAGGCCCAAAGGTAAAAGAGGAAGCTAGAAAGTCTGTGCCAATGGGATGCACTGGAGCCAGGAAGCAATACTCAAAGCAGGACCAGAGTTCCCCCAAAGTGAACCACAGCCATTTTCAGAGACAAGGTCCCAATCTCCTCTGATGATAACAGCCGAGTTCATATTAGAGAAGCTAGCATGACAAGCTCCTCCAGGAGAACCAACAGCTCCAAAAGAACCAAAGCTACAAACAACAACATGGAGAACCAACAATGCTACTCTTCCTCTCCAGGTCTCCTTTTTATGCTGACAACAATCTTCAGGTGGACCGTCTATGCTCAGCACCATCCTGATTCATTTCATCTAGTGTTTCAGTTGACCATCAGTTTTCAATCCACCACAGGGAGACACAGCAGTGAGATGTGAGTTCAAGAGAACTTAAGACAGTGTTACCCCTTTGGTCTTTTTGGTTGTAAAACATGTGGCCTTTCTTAGGCTGGATTTACTCACTGCATGCAGCCTTTTTTGCAAGTCATTCCATTTCCAAATTCCTGGCATGTTCACTATACCTTGGCCTCGTTGCTACAGTTTCAGGCACTTTACTCTTAGGGAATCCTTGCCTGGCCTCCCAGGTTTTTCTTTAAGATAGCAATAGAAGCTTTTCCTGACCCCACAAGCCTTGCATTCTGCATGTCAATAAAACCAATATCATAAGCACGACACCAAGATCGGCTGTCAGTAAGACAGTAGCCAGGCATACTTGAACCATTAACACAGCAGCCTCTGGATGAGCAGAATGAAATGAATCTCATGGAGCTGCATAAAAGCTTTACATTTATCAGCTAAAAAGTTTATAATTTTGTACTCTTGATCCTTCATATAGGTAAGATCTTGCTGACTTCTGAGCTGTCCTGTTCTTGTTCTTGTACTAAGTACTCAGTTTCTTTCCAATGGTGCTAATCTTTTCAGCATTCATACCTCCTTTGGGCCCAAATTTACACATGGTTTCTTCAGGGCCAACATCTAAATTATTCCATTGTTTTCACCATTTGTCCACAATTCTCACTATAAACCTGACTAAATGCAAGCACAGTGAGAATATTGAGTTGTCTTGAAGTTTCCTTCCACAAATTAGTCTACCACCCTTATTCTCAGTCCACTGCAAAGTCTTCAGATACAGACAAAATGTAGTCAGATTTTCTGCCATAATGTAACACAGTTGGGCTCTAGTCTAGCTTTTAGTGTAGTACTTGTTTCCAACTGAAATATCCTAACCCCTGGCCTTTACTACCCACATACTTATGAACATTCTGGTTTTCTAAACTTTGATCATAATCACCCACCAAGCATTCTAAGAGTTTTCTAGTTCATATCTCCAAACCTTTGAAGTTACTCCTGAAAACCAGTTCCAGAAGTTTCTAAACCTCTTGGTCTGGTATAGTTTCAGCAATAACACCAAGCGTTCCTTACTGGTACTTTGGTAGTATGTTTTCTCTCTGCTGGGACAGAATACTTAGCATTCATGACTTAAAGGAAGAGAGGTTTAATTTGGCTCATAACTTCAAGGACGCCATCTGTTATGGTTTGCATCTAGATGTCCTCCAAAGCCTCATGCAGTCATAAAGGTGAATTTCTAGAACTTGTGATTTATTCATAGTCCAGTGCTGGGACTATGAGTATGAGTGCTACATCAGTGGCAGGTAGCCTGCATATAATGTAAGGGGAGGAAAGAGGTTTCTTTTCTCACTCCTCTTTATGCTCTTGTTGCTTTTGCTGTCATCTGTCACCATGAACTAATGCCTTTACCATGTGCCATTCTGCCTGGAACCCAGCTGATTACAGAACAAAACCTGCACAAACTGTGAGCTAAGCAAAGCTTCCCTTCATTAATATTGGTCATTAGGTATTTTATCTCAGCAATGACAAAAAGTAACCAAGACAAAATGCAAGTTTAATTTCTGGGGATATAACCAAGTACAGCAGCTTCCATGACAGAAACATCATGGTAGAGAGGCACAGTGGAGTAACTTTGCTTAGTTCATGGTGGCCAGGAAGTAGAAAAATCAAACAGAGCCAGATATGATATAATGAGGAATCAGATACAGTATCCAAATTTAGGACTCTACAATCGATCCAAACACACTCAGAAGTGTGCTCTATCAATCCCCAGGGAGGCTGCCAGTCCAACCAAGATGACACAATTAAGCTATCCATCACACTGATGTGAGAAGTCCCAGAGATAAGTGGATATTCTGAGATACCTGTGCATTTTATGAGATTTTGGAATCCTTTTTAAAATTTAGACACAAATGGAAGTAACACCAATCATGGAAATTACCAACACTTAGAACCTTTGTAGACAACAGCTGAAGATACTTGGGAGTCTTGACTATAGGAGCAACAAATCAGGTGTTAAATGGAACAACAGGACTGTTTGTAAGGAAAGGCTCCACTCTCTCTAAACCAACACAAGCACCTGGTGTTGATTCTGAGCGTGATGGCTTACACTTCATTCTCCAACTCACAGGGAATGAATATCGGCTTCCTTTCAGAAATTAATTGCTTTTGAAACCAGATTCTCTTGACAGCAGCTCAAGTCAGTTACAATAATTTCAAATTTTTGACCTGGGTTTGAAACCCCAGCAGAAAGTATGACCCAGGAAGAGAGGACTTATTAAGGGCATTTAGAAATGTAATTTCCCACCGTAGAACACTTCAGGGGTATCATGAGCACCAGGCCATGGAGGTTAAAATACATTCAATCATCTTCTAAGTTGGCTGCACATGAAACCAAAGGAACTTTCCAAGTTTAAAGTGTGACTCTGTGCTTGGTCTAAAAGAGAAGCTATAAAATTACTAAGTTCAAAATGTTTTGGCTACTGAAGTGGTTTTGTTTTTTTACTTCCACTGCATATAAATGTAGAAAACTGTTTGAAATGTGATTTAAAATTCAATATTTTTTAAAATTTTATTTAAAAGGAAAAAGATAAAAACAAAACAAAACAAAGTGGTGTAAGGATACAAGTAATACAGAACTCCAAAAAAGAAAAAAAGGTAAGAAATCACCAGTTAATAGATTGCACATTATCATCTTAGAGATAGTTGCTCAAGTCACAGTATCAAAGCATACAAAGTGAACATTCAAACAGTGAGACTGCAAACAGTTGTGTTCAATGATCCAACCAAAAACATTAATATGATCAGCTATTTAACACCCCTACACACACTTGCAGTTGTATCCTTTAGAGCACTTTTTTCCCCTCTCTTTTTTACAACAAAATTTACACATTTTGGGTTTTATTACTCCTTAGTTCTTATTACTTTTTTTTTGGAAGAGAATAAAGTCAAATATGGCAAAACAAAGCTGTCAGTCAAAACCAAGGATAGACATAGTACATGATGTAAAAACAGAGTACAAGGTTATCAACAATGGTTACCATAATGCCTCTTGTTTCCTTAAAAAGAATTGTCTATCTCATTAGGTATTGTAAAGTTGAACAAAACAGAGAACAAGACCAATAAAACTTAAACATTGTAAACATTACAGGACTTCCAAAGAAGATAATAGTCAAACCAGAATGGGCATCTTAGTGAATCTTATTGCCTTCAAAGTAGTTGCCTATACCCTCAAACTTGATACTATCATACAGAATGGAACAGAGTCTAATCAGTCAAAACAAGATAGAATATCTTAAGGGAATGCTAAATAACTGAATTGGTTCTGTATAGCTAGTTTTAGCTTAAATGAGTAATGATTAAATGAATGGGTTGCTTGGTGTGGGAGTTTCTAGGGTAATGATTTCAGATGATACACAAAATTTTCATATAAAGTTAATGTTTTTGTTATGGATTAAGAACTGGTGGTCAACTGAACACCAGCTGGATTACATCAGTATGGCATTGAGCAAAGATGCTCCACCTGAGGAAAGTTGCCAAGATAAATAGGTGGGAAAAAGGGAGGTGTTGAGGCACTGAGGCGTTGAGGCATTGATGCGCTGTTGCTTGGAGGCATTGTGGGTTCTCCTTTGTGTTGCTGTTTGAGCTGTTGGTTCTCCTGGAGAAGCTCTGGTCCTCACATCGAGCATTGCTTACTGGCTCCAGAGGGGTAAGACATGTGCTGCTTGGTCTCCAGGATGAACTCATCTTGCTGGCTTCCTGGCATGTACCCGACTGTGCTTGTCCTCGGAGGAGATTGGAGCCTCTGTGTCGCTGAGGATGGCTGTGGTGCCTTTCAGGATAGCCTTGGTCTTCGTTGTAAGTGTGACTTCTCGGCTCCCGTGTAGAACCCTCATCCCACTAGCACACCTCCTTCACCCCGCTGGCATGGACTTTCTGGCTCCATTGCTGACCTTTGGGCCTTCACGGCACAGATCCATAAAAGAGACTGGTGTGAGTCTTTCTTGGGCTCTGGACCTCCAGTTGGACTCGTGGGAGGCATTGTCATGAGCTCTGGGTTTTTATCTGGACTCATATGGGACATTGCCATGGGGTTTAGGCTCTTGACTAAATAATCTATGTCTTTGGTGTTGTGGATAGATTTCCTGCATTTTCTTGTGTTAACTCCCAGTGACCATTATAAAAATAATATTATAAACTCCATGTCCTGATTCTAATTGTTCTCTGCACAACTCCTGACTACAACAGTTTTCAACATTATATTACACATCTTAAAAAACAATCATTATTTTAAATTATCTGTATGTTATTAATATGATAATACGAGTCTTAGATAAATTAAGTATCGCTTCATATTTTCCTTTGTACACAGACATGATCTACTTTTGGTCTTTGTTGCAAGTGGAATAAAAAGAAGAGCATAAAGAGGAAGCAGATTGTTAAAATTATTAAATTGTGGTTAACTGGTCCTATGTGAAGAGATAGAGGCAAAAATGACCCTGCTCTATATGAATATTACACAATTCTAAAGGGAATTGTTGAGTTTCACTAACTGAAATTTCTAATAGAAAGCATATGCTTATTTTACATTACAAGTCATTAGGTTCTGTATGTCTTATTTTTCAAGAGAAAAATTTTAGGCAATATGAGGAGCTGTTGGCTTAATTTTACAAAGAATATATTGTATAGCATTTTAGGGTTATACCTGCCAGTGTAGTAAAGCCCAACAGCTTAATTTAAATTACCAGAGTTTCATGAATGATTTCAACACTGCAGAATGCAGTGGCCATTAACTACTCTTTGCACTTGATTTTACTTCCTCAAACTAATATGCAAACACAACTTGGAACAATTAGCAGCAATGTAGTTCTCAAGATAATGGAGCCAGCTCAAAATGGGCAAAATATACTGTAATTTTTAATCCAGCAGATAAAAATGTTTCCAAAATTATTTTATATGCAGTTTTACATCCTTTGGTTTTCTTCTAATGTATGCAGTTAAAAAAAAAGTTTTTTAAGTTAAAAATCTTTTACCTAGTACATATGATATATATGTATATATAAATTAAAATGTTGATGTTTAATCTATTGTTGTAGATATTGATTCTAGCACTTATTTATTCTTTTGTTGCTAGACTGCTAAAGGCAATAAGGTGTTGGTTGACGTCATATATTCTGATGTTACAAAAAGCATTACTCAGGGCATTTTGTTGAATTATCGACAGCCTTCACATAAATAGAAGACACCCAAAAACTTTAGTAACTTGTAATTTGCTTTTAAGATTCTTCATGAACTGCTTTCCACATTGTTAAATGGAAAATGCAGAGGACTAGGATATGATCATCATCATACATGCATGATATCTGCTTCCACTTGAAATGGTACAATATTCATTCCTTGGGTTACTCACTGAGGTCTATATAGGGTAATATTTTTGAAATAAACTTTATGTTAGCTGTTATTTTTAGTTATTTGTTAGTTTAGTTTACTATTTATTTAGTTAGTTTATTTTTAAATCTACGGGATAACTGAGAAGATAGGCTACACCCATATACCCTCACGCTGTTTCCCCACTATTAATTAGCACTTTACATTAGTATGCTATATTTGTTTCAACTAATGAACAACTATCAAGTCATTCTTGCTTATTGAAGTGCCCAACCATAGATATTCTTATATTCTTAGACTCCACCTAATGTCCTTCTTTGGTTCCTGAAACTTGTCCAAATATTCCTTTGCTTTGCTTTGCTTTTTTCATTTCTTTTCTTTTCCAGTGTGTGTGTGTGTGTGTGTGTGTGTGTGTGTGTGTGTGTGTGTATGGTACAGTGAATCGTTGAGTTACAACTGAACTCACATAGGAACTACTTGGATTACCGGAATCTTAGATTTAATTTATGACCAAATTCTTGAGTTACGACCTGAGTGCTGGCTGCTTGTGCAGTTATAAACAAAGATTTGTGATGCCAGAAAAGCATATGTAAGTGTACATAAGCATCATTCTGAGCCCAATGAACATCTTTGTGGACATGATTTTGGTGAGTGATTTATGTAATCACTGAGATTAACGCTATCAAATGGCTCCAAAAAAGCTAGAAAAGAAGCTAAGGAAGCAAGAGAAGGTAAAGAAAGCAATCACAATTGAAAAGAGGAAGGAAATTGTGGAGAAATGTAAGAGCGGCATTTGTGTGACTGATTTTGTTAGTTTGTACAGCATGTCAAAATACACCATGGAAATCATCTTACAGAAGAAACTATTTTTGCTAAAGGTGTTACCCAAATTAGGAAGACAGGACTAACAATGTTAGATAAGTTAGAAAGCTATTGTTATTGTGGATAAACAAAATGCAGATGTCAAGTTATAGCTCATCTGGGTCTATAATTTGTGTAAAAGGTAAGACTAAAAATGCAAAACTTATAAATGATAGTCTATCAGCAAGTGATAATGGTACAACATTTCATACCATTACGGAATGATTTTACAATTTCTAAGTGAGAATTGCGGTTCATAGCGTAACTAGCCATAATGAACCAACCAGTGCTGATAAAAGGACTGCTGATAATTACATATACTACTTTGCAACAATGACACAGATAAATGATTTTTGCTTTCATTAAGTTTTTGGCAGTGATGAAAACTTCTTCTTTTTCTTTTTTAGAAGAAAATGCCAGGGAGAAAAGACACTATTCAGGAAGAGAAAAAAATAACAGGGCAGAAGACTATAAAAAACAGGCTAACCTTATTGCTATGTATCAATGCAAATGTTGACTTCAAGTCATAATCTTTCTTAGTTTTACCACTGTAAAACCAGGGAGAAAACAAAGTCATGAAGACAAGACCAGGGATCATATGGAGATGTAATGCAAAAGCCTGGCTAACAAAAGTGTTTCTTTTTTGGGTGGATAAGAGAGATTTCTGTCCTACCATAAACAAAGGTTTACCTCTCCAGGCTCTCCTCATGGTGAACAATGTTCCTGTTCACCCACAAGATTTACAAGAACTGGTTCTCAGTCGAGTTCTGCCCACCTACTATAACTCTTCTACACAGTTTATGCACCAGCAGGTTATACCTAACTTTAAAAAACTATACACCAGAGAACTGGTCCTGAAGTGTTCCAAGATAGTTTCAGATACAGATTTCATTCTTAAAGAGTTTGGAAGAAACTTTATAACATCCTTTCCTGTGTGAGGTTAATTAAGAAATCCCAGGTCAATATCTCTCTAAAGACACTGATATCTGCTTGGAAGGAGGTATGACCTAAAATCCTATAAGAGAGAGACTTTAAAGGCTTGTAGGGAGTCTGAGCCTTCAATTACCCTTGTTGTTGATGACATTGTCCCTATAGGTGAGTTCATATGTTTGCATGTAGACAGTGGTGATGTTGAAGAACTGGTGGTGGACCACTCAGAGAAATTGTCTACAGAAAGTCTTCAGCAATTCTGGCTAAACAACAGAAAATAGCATTGAGAAGCTTTCTGAAGAGGAAAAATAGTTAACAATCAGTGCAACACAGTTCTTCTTGTGAAATAAAGGAAATCCTCAAAAAATGGACAGAGTTACAAACATTTGTGAAGAAGACCCACACAGACAGAGAAAAAATCCAATCATTTAATTCACTTGCTTAGTGACGTCATGTCATACTACAGAACAGTGTTAAAGAAAAGATAGAAACAGACAACTTTAAAACATTTTTTAGTTCTGAAAATATTGAGACCTAGTGAGGCAGAAAAAGGTCCTAAAGAGCTACAAACTGTCTCAAGAAAAAGAAGACAGCAAAACACCAGATTCTTGATGTTCTTATTGAACGGGACTCTCCTTCCATATGGTTAACCACCTTCCATTTTATCTTTCCTTTCTACAAGCCAAAGATGTCACTTGAATTATGAATATAATATGAAATTGTTGTTTCTGATAAATTGAGCACATTTTATAATTTTTGGTGAGCACACTAGAAAAAGTATTCATGTGTCTATTAAATTACACACATTAAACAATCATTTTTTAATTATAAATAGGGGTGTTTGGGGAGATTTGGAATGCATTATGTGTATTTCTATTATTTTTTTTATGGGCAAAACAGTCTTGACTCAGGATTAACTTGAGTTACAACCTACTTTTACAAACAGACTGAGTTCATAAGTCAAAGGTCCACTGTACTGAGGATTTAACTCAGAATCTTCCCACTAAGCTACACCACCTGCCCTACTTCCTTTGCTTTATTCTGATATAAATCCTCACTAAGTTGCCAAGCTCAGACTTAGGAATCCTTTTGCTTCAGCCTCTCAGAGTTCTGGGATTGTAGGCGTATCCCTAACACCTGACCCAAGACATTAATTTATATTCAAAAATCTTTCTATTTATGCTGCTCCTGGTTGTGACAATTTTGCAGCTTTGCTTTGTTTGGGGTATTTTATAGATGTTGTTCAATGAATTTGTTAATGTTTTTCTCATTAGAGCTAGATTAGAGATTTTTTTTTCAAATAGCCCCAAAGGTAAAGTGCCATTCACATCATGTTGTGTCACGATTATATGCTATCAACATTACAGTACTTATCACTCTTGCTCAAATTTACTATGTGGTTAAGGTAGTACTTGTCAGGTTTCTTCACTTTAAAGTGCAAGATTTTCTTTTTGTCTTTTCATGCTAAAGAGAAAGAAGGTCAGTCACTGTGTACCTCGTGAGTAGGGGGTTAGGCTTGATCCCCTCCAGGCAGAGTAGTTACATAAATTACTTTGAAATCTTTTGAGGGAAGGATTTCTATTTTCTACCCATTTACTTTTCATTTATGCATATCAACATAAGCCCATGTGTGTTTATTTTATAGTCTAAATTATAAACCTATACTGCTTTGTTTTGTTGTTCAATTTGTTCCAGTTTTGGTCTCTGGGAGCTCTTTCCAATGACCCAGTATCACACTGACATAGTTTCACAATTGTGGGCTGGTGGAACTTTCTTACTTAAATTTCTTTACTTTCTAGAACTGCAAGATGTTTCTGGAATATCTCATATATTTCTTTACTTTTCATCTGAAAGCAGCCATTACTTCAAAAACCATGCTTTCTTTTATTGGTGAACATTAGAAACCAAGTTTAGAGAGCAAAATATGTTTATTGATACTGAAAGGTCAATTATTCTAGGACCACTCAACTGAACTGAGCAAGAAAACATGTCCCTACGCACTAAGACAGGTATGCCCGTTTATAAGTAGTTATGCATGAGGTCTTCAGCATCCATAATAAACTCTATATGAGGTCTTTCTAATGTCATTGTTCTGCCTTCTGTATGAACACTCAATCCAACACTGAGAAATCAGACTCCTGTCATTTACAAACCATTTGATTAATTGAGTACTTGAAGCATACATGCATAGCAGTGTCAAAATTGCTAGTCTCTACTGCTATGAGAGAAAAACATTATCAGTTGGAGTACAGTGCTCATGATGAATTTCGTTTGCCTTGAATCTTAGACTTTTCTCATCCCCAAGTTACCCAAGTCAGCACTCTTTCCCTCCACCCTTTTCAGTGACGTTGTTTTCATATATTTGTAATACAATTAAATAATTTACCACATTCCACCCTGGATTTCCAAGTCTTTTAATACTTTTTTTTTTTTTTTTTACATTTTGTATTTTGAGGTTCAATCTATGCTACGAGGTGCCATGGGTTTTGACAAATGCATCATGTCGTGCACTCACCATTATACTATTACACACAATTATCTCACTGTCCTAAAAATTCCCTGTGCTATCATTAACCAACAGTTCTTTCTTCTCTACCAAATAGTTTGTAACAACTGATCTTTTTACTGACACTATGGTTTTGCCTTTTCCAGAATGTGACTGAATTGGAGTCAAACAATGTGTTGCATTTTAATATTGATATGTTTTACTTAAAGTATGCATTTTTAATTTACTCTTGCCACTTGTGACTAGATGAATCATTGCTTTTTATTTTAAATAGTGTTTCACTGAGTAATTACAATTATGAATTATAGTTTATTTATTCATTCCTTTATAAGAATATGTATTGTTTCTAGTTTTGGGATATTGTGAATATAGTTGCTTTAAACTTTTATATGACATATTTTTAAAATTGATTCTATATCTAGGAATATAACTATTAGATTTTATAATTAGTGTATTTTTAGCTTTGTTAACAACTATCAAACTGTCCTCCAATAGAGGTTTTCTATCCTTCCAAAAAGTGAATGGATTCCTGTTATGCTTAACCTGCACCACGAATGTGTGTTATGTTTCTAGTTTAGTTGTGACATGAAAACACACATTGTTGGATTTCTATATATTTAAATTTTTTAAGTGTGCTTAGTGATAGAGAACACTGGCTATCTTGGTGACTTTTATACGACTTTGTGATGAAAAAAATGTTGGAAAGAATATTCTTTAAAAAACAATTACACCAAATTGATCAATAGTATTATTCATGTTATACCCATCATTATTAATCTTTTTGCCTGCCTAATCTATCAGTTAGTAGAGTAGGAAAGCAACAATAAATTTAGCTAGTTTTCCTTTTAGTATAGCCAACTTTTTATTTCACAAATTTTGACGCTCATTTTTTATGTGCACGCACAATTAAGATTGTTTTCCTTCTTCAGCCACTTGACTGCTTTATCATCATGCAGTATGTCACTTTATCCCTAATAATGGCCTCTTTTTGCTGCTTTGTCTGCAATTAATATACCTAGTGTAGCTTTCATGTGATTAATGCTACCATGATTTCCTCTCCTCCATCACTTTGCTTTGAACCTTACTGAGTCTTATATTTAAAGTGGATTTCTTATATACAAAAATATATAGTTATGGATAAGATATAAGTGAGTTCATTTTCTGGTCACGCAGACAATCTAGAAATTTAATTTTTGGACTAGACTGTTACTATTTAAAATGATTATTGATACAGTTGAATTAGTATTTACCTATTTGTAATTGTTTTCTAATGGTCATATTTGTCTAGGATGCCACTTATATTTTTTGCAGTTATTGGCTTTAATTGAATATTTTATGTGATTTCTCTTAAAATATAGATTACAAACCTTACAAAATGATTTAGAATTTCCCCTAGTTTATAATGCACATTTTTTACATTTATTAGCATATCATTGACAAAAACCTTTATTAAAGGTATGCATAAAGCTTTTATGTATGTGCATTGTGAAATTACCAAAACTAAGATAACTACTATATCAACCAGATGTCATAGTTATCATTTCTGACTTGTGGTGAGATTATTTAAAATCTACTTTTTTGGCAAATTTAAATATATAGTGTCATTTTTACTTACAAATATGTAAATAAATATTCACATTTTGTGTATGTTTTCTTCTACTAGTTTTACCATTTGTGGACCTATATTTAAGTTGTTAACCCATTTTGATTTGATTTTTGTATACAGTATGAAGTAAGGAGACAATTTCCTTGTTTAACATGTATGTATCCAATTTTTCAAACATCATTTATTGTCCTGGAAAAGGGTAAGAAGGACATTGTCATATTACTCACATCATTCCTTCTCAAGGTTTTGTCAGTGCAGCAAAGAGAGACATGTTCCTCATGGAAAGATAGTGAAATGAGTGCCTAAACTTACTGTGTATCCCAGGATGACCCTTGAGGTCCCAATACCTAGACCAGCTCCAGCACCATGCCAGGTATGCAACCCTAGGCTTAAGTCCCAACCAACACCAAGCAATCACTTAGGGGCTCAGGGTTAAGATTGTCTCTATGAGGCCTCAGACCCCATGCTATCCCCTGTGGGACCAGGACCAACAACCACCCCTGAATACTCAGGCTCCAGGCTTGGCACAGTCAAGCTGTTCCACATAGTCCCAACTTTCAGAACAAACTCATGGACCAAGGATCCATAAATTCATGAAGTCATAAATTACAAACCAAAATGTATACCCATACACAAAGTATACCCAGTGCTAATTCAGCTCCCCTTTGACACAGGCTTTAGGATGGTTCCCTTGAACACAGACTTCTAGACCTCCCTCCCCCATTAGCCTATGGTCAAAGACCGTAAACTTCCCTTTAGAGACCAAGGAAATTGGTCGACCCACATGAACACAGTGTCAAACTGAGCCCTCTAGATCCAAAGCACAAACCCAACAAGGTAGATCAAGAATCTGGGACCATCTCTGAAGGCTTAAGAACAGTCCCACCCATCAATTGTATCATTTCTAAAATAGGGCCAGATCAGATCTTTAGTTTCTCATTTATGAATGCTGTCATGTCAATTAAATTTTAGTGAAGTAAATGTTCTATTATCATTTTGTTTCTAAACTACTTATCAAACTATTTTGATCTCTCTTCCGACAAACCAGTTACTAACATTTCTGTACCACATGGTCAAAGATAGTCATAGCAATGACCATGCTCCAAAAGACAATTTTCTGGATTAGTCAGATTTCCTGATGCTGGGACAAAACCCCTGATATCCATGATCTATAGGAGAATAGGTTTATTTGGGCTCCTATTTCCAGAGGTATAGTCCATGCTTCACTAGCATCAGAGTAGAAGGACATGGAAGAGGAAAGATGCTTAACTTGTGGCATTTGGAAAACAGAGAACAGGGTAAAAGCCAGAGAGAAAGAAGATAGGCTGTGATATGGTCCTCAAGCTCATGCTTTTCTGTGACTCAAGCGCTGCACTGCTGCACCATCCCCTGATAGCCAATTCAGCTATGAATTCATCAGTGGGTTAACACTTTGATGAGATTAAGGTCTTCATAATCCATTCATTATTATGGAAATCTCAATCCAATCAGGGCAACAACCAAGATTAGTTGGTATAACACTATTAATATTACTTAAACTGCTATATATAAGATTAAGAATAATTAAAAAATAAAATTATATTTCACATTATTCCTTTTTCTAACCCATATCTTTATGTAATTAGATTTTTTGACCTACATTATTATCTCTTCCTGAAGAATTCTATTAACATGTCTTACTGATTAGTCTATTGATCACAACTTCTATCCATTTTGTTTGAGAATGTCTTCACTTTTCCTATCACTTTCAAAAATAATTTTACTAAATAAAAAACTAAGTCAAATTTTTCTTCCTTTAAACATCTTGCCTCATTCTACTCATTCTTAGTTGAACAGTTTTCACATAGGAGCTTCCCTTAATCATTTTTCCTCTATAGTTTTGTGAGGATTTTTGTTATTGTTGTTGTTTTTCTGGCTTATCACAAGATCATTTTAATTTTTTGTAGGTTAAATATGTGGTGTGCATATTATATGTGCAGGATTTTTAGAATTCAATGTGTCTTCTGAATATATGAGAGTCATATTTTGATATTTAATCTTTTTTTGTTTGATTGTTTTTTGTATGTGTGTGTCTGAACCAGGGATGGAATTCAGGACTTCACAGTTGTCAGGTAGATGCTGTGCCTCCTAGCTATGTCTCCTTAGTCGTTAATTTTTAAAAATTCTGTTCCTTTATATTGTGAAATATTTTTACTCCATTCTCTCTTTGTCTTCCCTAAAATAATCCAATTACACACACACACACACACACACACACACACACATATATTAAACCTTTAGAAATTCTCCCTCAATTCTTGAATTTTCTTTCTCTAATTCATATCATTTTGTAGCAATTTTATTGACATATATTCAAGATCTCTCATACTTTTCTTAGCCATTTCTGTTAACTGATTAGCATGAAAAGGCATTATTAATTTATGTTATGGAGTCTTCAAATTTCAGTATTATGTTCACATTTTTTCTTAGAGTTTGCATTTCTCTAATTATATTTTCATTTTTTATATTGCCTACCTTTATAATAGTACATGTACCATATTAATCATAATTATTTTAAATTTTTTATTTGATAATTCTAAAATTTGTGTCATTATATGGCCCTTGTATTAACGTTTCTTTTGCCTCTTTAGAATTTGTATGTCTTTCCATTAAGTATGTGGTTTTTAGCAAAATCACCTTTTAATGATTTTGCTAAAATTTAGCCATGATTTAGCCATGTAGGATTAAAGATAAGGACATAAGAACTCAGGTGCAAAGGTCTTTAAAGTGAGATTTTAATCTGGCAATAGCTATAAATACCACAAATCTCCCCTGTGGTCCATGGTCATCACTAAGGACTCTCAGGAATAGGTGACATGTTTCAGATCTTCCATCTAGTATCCTCTTTTGTACTAGAACCCAGTAGTGTGACAGCAAAGTTTCAGAGAGGAGAAGCATTACCCAATCTTCTATGAAATCTCAATGGACTCTATCCATGGGCTGTGACCATCACAACATTTTATAAGAATTCGTCCTTTGTTTGGTGACATAGGAAAGTCATAAGGGGACGGAATGAGAAAGACAGATTTCCTCCAAATGAAATAAATCTCTAATAAACACTTTTCCTATGAACAATAGGTCTCCGTTATGAAGAATAACCTGGACATATTTTATAATGGTCACACTATCCCTTCTCTTTAGAACCTGAGGGTAAAACCCGTGAAAATGTACACACCCCACTTCTTGAGACTGTGATGACCAGCAACCTGTTTTAACTCCCACGCTCATCTGCACTTGGTCTCCCTCAAAAATATGGTTTTGGCTGCTTCTACTGGCGAGTAGGAAACCTCATTTGTGACTTTTTCGTATTACCTATGTCCCCAGATTTTAGAGTGATGATTTTTACTGTGACTTCAGCTCTCTAGTGGGCTCAGAAAAATTAATAAATTTTTAGTTTGGTCAATTTTTTATTTTAAATGTATGAGTAACTTCCAAGCTTTTTTTCATGTTAGAATTGACTCCAGACATCTACAAAAGGTAATATTTTTAAAAAGAGTGTTCTAAAAGAAATAATACAATAATTCTTGAAATTAAAATGTGCTGGGCACTGTATTACATACTTTATATTGTCTGTTATTTATATGATACAACAAATTCATAAAGTAATTGCTAAATGACCTCGCTTCCAATGCTGTATGCTTTTTGCTGTCATGTAGTCTAGTCTTTCAGAAACCTGGATATCTTACATCTAAATAGAAATAATTATAGAAAAAGATAGTATTCAATAGAAAATATTTTGTTCAGCAGGATTAAACTGTATTAATTACTGACACACTGTTTGACAAGCAGACTCCACGTAGAGAAAAAACCTTGAGGCATCTATCAAACTCTTTATTCTTCTGTTTGGTCTTTAAACAAATTATATTTTATGCATACACCTCTAGAATAAAATTAGGATATTTTTGAAAAATGAAATGACTATTTTTTTTCAAAAAAGATCAATTCAGAACAAATGCAAAAATTGTTTCTTTAGATTATGAAGAGAAGTTTGATAGAACAATAGCCAGGAAAGAGAAATTGTTATTAATATATGAGAACTGTATCAAAAATGCAGCATATGGTACTATATTGTCTTCAGCAAAACAAGCCTCTTGAGAACCAGTGCTTTGATACTAACCACAACAGTAATTAGAGATGATGTTGGTTGGTGTTTGTGAATGCTCTTCACAGTAAGTGCAAATACACAACCAAGGTGTTTTCCTTCTCCCGCCCATCACTGTACCTAATTTTTAATATTTTTCATACACATTTCCAAGCATGAAACTAGAAAATCATTTACTTCAAGCCAAGGAAAAGTTCTTTTTTAACCATAACTATTAGAGCTACAGTTAAAGTTTTAAATAAGAACTCTGAGGTTTCAGAAAAAGTAGCAAAAATAAGAGGTGGTCTTATAGCAAGTACGAGTTTACAAAATTAAATTTGCTAATAAGCATTTAAATAAGCAAACTAACAAAGAGTCCCACAGAATTCTTTACCATCATCTTTATGGAAAGTGCACCACAGGTTTAAGAGGGATGAGGATGTCTAGCTTAAAAGGGTTTATACTCAGATACAGTGATTTTAAATTGTTATTGGAGTAAGTTTACTGTGAACAGGTTGTCTTCAATCATCATAGAAATATCTTAATCAGGAGAGTGTGGGCAGTGTGGCTGGCAGAATGTTGTGTCATAAATACAGGAATCACTCTAGGTGGACTGTCAGCATAAAATATGGAAATCAATTAGGAATAAGAAAATAAGGACAGGCAATTTCTCTAATATTTCTTGTGGAGGGTGGGAGTAGAGGAAGGGAAGAATGGAATTAGATGGCGAAAGGTGTTTTGTGAAAATCATAAGGCTTCCTGGTAATAATTTCTTTTGAGAATCCTGAATGTATATTTCTCCTATTTATTTCTGTTATTTTTGGCCAGTGATCAAGTTAACATCACTTTGAAGTTTTACTTGAAAGGTCAGCCTCATAAAATTTGCCTACTTAGCGCATTACAACTCATCAAATCACTGGAAAATACATCAACAAAATGGCAATGTGAACTCATATATCCTGTTCTGATGGGTTAGTTGAGAGGGCTCCTAGGAACAAGGTTAAAACCAGAGGAGAAACAGAGCCCTGTTGCACGGCCTGGTGGTCAGACAAACCTGGGCACAGTGCTTCCAAAGAGAACACTGCAACTTTATTGTGCAAAAAATATATACTGAAATTTTGAAAGTTGCTTACAATGTTTTTGGCCAGTAAATAAATCATACTTTCAACATTTACCAAGATTAAAATTTTAACTTCATTAAACACACTTCGGCTTTTTTCTTCCTAGTTGTCACTAAGTATTTATAATAAGCATCAAATAAAGTTCACAAGAGATTTTCTGTAACATCTATTACAATGAACGCTTCTCAAAAGGCTGATTAATGTGAAGCTGGACAGACACCCCACATAATTCTTGATTATATGCATTGATGGAAAAGAAAACGGGGCAAGCAATCCAAATCAGGAGAATGATAAAACAGTATTTGGGGACTTTACCAATCTGTTCTATGACATTTTTGTAGAATATGTGCTTTCATAATTTTAGATACCTTCCCTCTTTAAAAACTCTTCAGTTGTTACCATTGCCTATAAGCTAAAGTCTAAAATCCTTAACATATCTGCTGTCTGTTACTATCTGTGACCTACTTATGTGCCCATTGGTATCTGTTTCCAGTCAAACTCACCTGTTTGCTGTTCCTTTGTTCTATAATTTTCATAGTCAAGAGCTAAAGTGTGGCTGAAATTCTCTGTAACTCTTTTTTTTTTTCAACCTGGAAAGTTTTCACTCTTTCCATATTTTTAATTAATATGATATAAATAATTATGCTTGTGTTGGGAAATTGCTACACAGTTATATCGTAACTCGATCAGTTTTGTTCAAATTAACTCTCTTACTTCCCCTGGTCCTCTTCTACATCGCCAAAAGGTCTGTCTCCCTGCTTCCTACCATTGCCCATTTATTTTGCTCTTTTTATTTATATTTTTGGTTTCTCATACTACAGAAGCCACGCAATATTTAACTTTCTGTGCCTGACTTACTTTGCTTAGTATTATGGTCTCTAGATCCATTCATTTTCCTGCAAAGGCCATAAATACATTCTTCTTTTTTATGGCTAAATATAATTCCCTGATGTGTGTATACCACATTTTTCAAATCATTCATCTGTTGTTGGGCATTTACTATGTTTCCAGGTTTTAATGACTACAAGTAGTGGTGCTTTAAACATGAGTATGCAAGTGTCAATAGGCCATCATGTCTTTTGTCTTCTGGGAAATATTCAGGGATATATAACTGGGTCAGATGGGAATTTCTTTCTAGTTTTTGGAAGAATCTTCACATGATTTCTATAGCGCCTCTACTAGTTTACCTTCCCCCAAGCAAAGCAGAACGGTTCCTTTGTGTTCTTCTTGACAGCCATTCTGACTGAGGGAAGACAGAATTAGAGGAGAGTTGTTTTGATTTGCACTTAACTAATAGTTAAATATGCACAAAATTGTTTCATATACTCTCTGACCATTCGTGCCTCCTCTTTTGAGAAGTGTCTATTCAATTAATTTGCCCATATTCTGGTTGAGTCATTTGTAGTAGAGAAGTAATTTGTTTGAGGGTTTTTAAATATATATTTTAGATATTATTAGATTTGAAAAAACATTTGGCAAAAATTTTCTTGTTAGTCTACTATCTTGGTAGAATAACTCAAAATCCAGAATAACGATGCCTCCCACTTTTTTCTTTTTGTTCTGGAGTTCTTTGGTTATTCTGGGTCTCTTATGATTTTTTTTCTAATTTTGTGAGAATGCTGTTGATATTTTATTAGGAAATGCCATGTATACACTTCAGCAGTTCACTGTAATAATAATATATAGAAACTGATGGCCACCAGTTTGAGTACCTCTTGCAATTGTAGAGGACAATGGTCACTTGTATTGATCTCATGATATCTCAGTAACTTTAGTACTAAAATACTTACATGAGTTTTTCTTTTCATGGTGTATATATTTTTGACAGTCTCTCTTCTCTCTTCTCTCTCTCTCTCTACATACACATACACACACATACACACACCTATGATATTCTGGTAATGTTGTCATTTTTAGCAATATTATTTCTGCCTATTCAGGAGCAGGGTTATATCCTTTTGTTTTCTATTGTTCTCAATTTCTTTCTTCAGAGTATCATAGTGTTCATTACAGAGGTCCTCTCCATCCCTTTAGTTAGATTGATTCCTATTTAATTTTTTGAACTTATTATGAAGGAAATTATTTTTCTGATTTCTTTCTCAGGTTCATTATTGGTATACAGGTATGCTATTCATCTTTCTGTGTGAATTTATATCATGTCATTTTGCTAAACTTATTTATGATTTCTAAGAATCTTCTGATAGAGTTTTTATGGGGAGAAAGTCTTCTATGTAATGTAAAGGGTAATACCATCTGAAAATAAAGGCAATCTGGCTTCTTCTTTTCTTGTTATTCATTCTTTATATTTTTTTGTCTTGCCTAATAATCTCTGGCTGAACTTTCAGACACTGGTGAACAGGGGTGGGTAAAGCGGACACCTTTTGTTGTATTTCTGATTTTAGAGGAAATGCTTTTGCTTTTTTTAAAGTCTGATGTTAATTATACTTCTATATTAGACATAGACTCCTTTATCTGAATATTTATTCACTCTGTTGCCCACTTCACCAGGAGAGAGTAAGGAAGTCTCTCAATAGTCTTTCAGAATTTTGGCCCATCTCTATCTCAGAACTCACACAACCATTGAATAATTATCCAGTTATGGATTCATTTTTCATCAAAAGTACTTGAGCTACTTGAGAACAGGAATCAGTTGTAAATCTTAAGCATCTCAAACAGAAATGAACAATAAACAATGAAGAGAAAGTTATGAAAAAAGAAGTTAGATTAAAAGACTGCAGGAGAAGAAATACTCTGGAATGTCTTTCATGAAAGAAAACACAAGCAATACAAAATCTCTCCAGAATAAATTCATAATTAGCATTGCCTACGCATATTTACCACTAGATATAAACAAGAGAGGCCATTTATACAATTATCTTCTCTAAACAGAACTCAATTCCTGACAACTGACTTCCAGAGAAGTCTCATTAATTGTCTCAAAGGAAGATTATTCCTTTCTTGAATGCTTCTAATTGTCAGAAAGTTGTTTGTGTTTGTTTGTTTAAAATAACAAGCCAAAATTTTTTTCTATCTTAATCTAGTTCTTCCCCAGTACTTGGATTAGAACATAAGCCTTGATAGGCAATGAGTAAAGTTAACACAATTTCACATAACAAATCATCAAAAATTTGAAATCTGAGATCTGAAGGAAGCTACTGAAATACTGTAATACTAAAATTGTTTTTTATACCTTTTATTTAGACTGTTCTTTTAAAAGTCTTCAAATAGAACCAAATTCACAGGGTTATAGTGAAGGCCAAATGAAAACAAACATGCAAAGCATTTTCAATAGTATCAGGTAAATATCACTACAAAGAAACTTATGCTCTTGTAGTTTTGTTTTTGTGTTTTCCTATTCTGTTTCTTTCTTTTTATTCAGTTACTTAGCACCTAGTTCTTGCAACCATTGATCATATAAAATTTCCTTCACCATCCTGCCTTCCCTATATGAGGTACACCAGCTT
The DNA here is from genome assembly GCF_034190915.1 of Cavia porcellus. Taxonomy (NCBI): domain Eukaryota; kingdom Metazoa; phylum Chordata; class Mammalia; order Rodentia; family Caviidae; genus Cavia; species Cavia porcellus. The sequence goes on from NW_026947484.1 coordinate 117,807,527, forward strand.
GTACCCGTTATTCTAGTAGAGCATTCAGAATGGTACATATGCTAGTGCATGTGGATGAAGCCGCACAGATTGCAGTGGGATACTTTATTTCCTTGCTGGGACAAATGCTTATGTTTGTTTTTTGGCAACCCCATGATACTACTGATTATTCTGAGTTTCAGTTTGCTAAAATCCCATAGGTCACTTGTAAATGAAATGCTCCAATCCTCTGATCTTGTACAATTGGTTGTTTGGAATAAATATATTTCAGGAAAATGTCCAAAAGAGCAATAGCTGGCTAATAACTTAAAGAGTAACATAAAAGAGAAGTGCTAGGAAACAGTGGTAGGGTAACTCTGTGGAGGGCAGAAAGGGATCTAGAGGAGGAGAGAAAGGGGATGTAAGAGGGAAAGGGGAGTAAAAAATAATCAAGGTGTGACATGTACCAATTCCCCAAGATGAATGTAATATTAAGCATAGCAAGCATTTTGTTTTTACAAAAACTTTTAAAATAATAACATTCAGTTTCCTTTTTGACTTTAGTGCTCTAAAAAGAAAAGTCAGAGAGGACAGGCTTTCCTTAAGAATAAAACCAGCTCTCTGGCCAGGAGGATCCTGTCTTCAGAAAGAAAGGCCCTGTGGTCTCCAGGCCTGCAGACTGAGGGAGAGAGCACACTGAGCTGCAGTGATAGCATCTCCAGTCCGCTTTGCATCTTTTCACTGACTTGAGGGAAAAGGTCTCAAATTGACATAGTTTAAATTTCCTCTGTCCTTCAGGAATAGCAGTTTAAAATTAAAGTGCATACTTTATGCATGCTTCAGTTAGTATAATGAAATATGTAATTCTTTAAATGCTATGAATAAAATAAACAGGGTATTATGATGGAAAGGAAATGGTTAGGACAGATATTTTTGTGAATATTTTTTTTAATCTACGACCTAAAGAATATAAATATATAAAGTTCTAGAGAAGTGTTCCAGGCATAGGAATAGTCAGTGCAAAGGCCATTAGATAAGAAAGACCTTGGCATGCAAAGTGCCTGGATAAAAATCAGCATGGCTAAAGCATACTGAGTGAAAAGAAGGTTGGCAAAAGGTGAAGAAGGCAGAAACCAATCAATTCAGGGCTTTTTGTGTTGCAATAAGTAGTTTGGATTTTACTCTGAATGTAGTGAGAAGTCGTGGCAGAATTTGCAGTAGGAAACTGGTTTAATTATCAGTCCAGCTGTTGTATGGAGACTGTCTAGCATAAACTTGACAAATTAAAAGAGACAGAGATACAAGCAACAGTCAAAATGAGAAAACAATGTGACCCAAACTAAGATGTGATAATGAGGGAGTGAGTGTGTTGCACCTTTCTAAGTGAGAAAAGGTGAGATGTAAGACTTCTGGGGTGCTTATAGATGTTGCTTGCCTGTAAAGCAGAGTGAGTGTTGGTTCTAATTACTGAGATAAGGAACTCTGAAAAAAGAAGAAGACTAAAAGAGAAAAATTATAACCTCTATTAAGCCCCTGTTAGATATTAAAGTTATGAGACAACTCTAGTGTATACAAAAATTCTATGTACATAGAAAACTCATAATACTTTAAATAACCCTGTGATGGATTAACTAATGCTCAACTTAAAACACCAAACTGAACCAAATCAGTGTGGTTCTGAGTGTGGAAGGCCCAACTGAAGATTGCTGCCAACAGCATAAATGGAGAACTGCAGGGGAACATAATATGCTGTTGATTCTCCAGGAGAAGCTGGTAACACTGGGATGCTATGAAATCAGCTGTTCTTTTTGTCAGAGAAGCTCAAATCCTCTCCGTCACTGAGGATGGCTAAGGTTCTCTTTAGGGAAGCCTTGGCCCTTACCTTGAGCATCACTTCCTTGCTCCAGTGCAGAACCCTCAGACTGCTGGCACAGAACTTTTACCCCATTGGTACAGACTTTATAGCTTCCATCACTGATCTTTGGACCTTCCCAGTGCAGATACTTTATACAGACTCACATGAGACATTGTCATGAGCACTAGGCCTCTAGTTGGTTCACAGAAGACATTGTCATGGGCTCTAGCTTTTCGACTCAACTCATTCAAGACATTGCCATAGGATTCAAGCCCTCAACTGGATTCTTTAGGCCTCTAGTATGTGGACAAGATCTCATGAGCTATTTTGCATTTGGCTCTTTGGGTGAATATTATAAAATAGTCCTACAAATTGTGTTTTCTGTATTAAAATTGTTCCCTTTTAATACTGGATACAACAAACTCTTTGTTTATATCAACAAAAATCTATAAGTCCTTCCTACGTCCATGCAGGACATAATGTTTTACAAGACTCAACATACCCGATGTGGAAATACAGAAACCTGGGAGGTAGACAGTGGAGGTAACAGACCAAATGCACCAGTCTCTTCTCTGATGAGTCTGGGCTTGTTAATGTAGCCCAGTTCAAGTCTGTGATTAGCATGCATTCGGCTGTGGGAGTGATTTTAAGCATAGCACACACAAAAAAGTATGGTTTGGATGTATTATAAAATTTCAGATAAGTTTATATTGGAAACATTTTGTTGTCTGAGATAATTCTTTAATAAATACAAATGATATGATCACATTTTACATTATTATATCTATGATAATGGAGAATATATAAATTCTAGGACATAGATAGTATTTTTCCTTATGCCACCCCAGGGAAAAGGAGACATCATGAAATGCTTAAATCTGTAAGTTTGGAGTTTAACACAAAATTTTAGGCTCCCTGTATGGGCTGAATTAAAAAATGTTTACCCCCCATTTAGCTATGAGACTAGATGAGATCAAGTAGGGAGATAGTGAAGAAAGGCATAATTTTTGGATTGAAAGTGAGGCCATGCCAGCTTGCTAACATCTTTTCTGCACACTAATTCTAACAAAATCCAGAAAAAAGATGATGCAAAATATGTCATTTAGTTATATGAAATGATGATTGAAAAAAATGTCTCCATGAACCAAAGAGTGTGAAGAAAATATGATAAAGCTGGTACTGGGAAAAGAAAAGCCCTACACACGACATGCACACACACACGTGTGCACATGCAATATAAACTTTAAAGCAAAACATGTATTTGTGACTTCACATAATTAAAGTATATGTGAAAACTTCATAACACGAAAATATAAAACACATTTATAAATACGTAATGCCTATGAAAGAAATGCAGAAAAAGTCCTAGAAAATATCAAAACAGGTCAATAAACAAAAGAATAAAGTGTTCAACCTTATTATCATTAGAGAAATTCAAACAAAAAAGCCTCACAACACAATATCATTAATTAGCCAAACAAAATTTCTACATTTTGAAGAAGTAATTCAAATTCTCACATACTACTAGTAAAAATGTAAATTTGTAAAACTATATGGGAAAGCTGTTATTAGGTCTTAAAATGAGCACATTTATTCTTTAACCTAAAATGTTCATTCTTGAGTGATGCTAGTGATGTGTAAAAAATACTCACATTTTACATTTTCTGCAGCTGTTAAGTAGCTGGATTGTCCATCAAGAGCATAGTCTACACCAGGGGACTATAAAAAGGATTCCATAGGGAGAGCATTTGGGGAAGGGGTCAGAGTATAGAGATAAATGTTAGTTATAGTCAATTTTCTGGTTTTAGACTTGGAAATTATTTATTGGTGTTCACTGGACTGTTAGGAAGAGAGAGAAGATAAATGAGGCTCGTGCATACACAGTGATGAGAGTCAGATGCCAAATATACCACAGCATATCAAAGGGACTTGATATGTCATCTGGAAATTACTAAAAATTTCAGGGTTTGTGTATGACAATCATGTTAATGCAATTATGGTGTGCCTTTAATATCTCATTTGAAATTGAAATTATTTTAAGTGGCATATCCACAACCTCAAATTTAATTAGCTTCTATAACTTACATCAATGACGTAAAGTCTGTGTCTCCAATTTAAAAATTATTCCAGTAGCTCCTGAGCGCCTTAATCGGTATGTTGAAGAAAATAGAACACAAGAATTTAGAGTATAATTTTGGGATATATTCCATATCCTGTTACTAGTGGCTTCACTTTACTGTTTAAGCCTTTGAAGAATAATATGTTTATTTTTAAAAATCTACTTTTTATTTATATATCCATTGTTATGGTTATTTTTCTCTCGTTGCTGAGACAATATACCTGGTACCCAAAGTAAAGAAAGAAAGGATTTATTTAGCTTACAGTTTTTGGAGGTTTCAGTCCTTACTCGGTTCCAAGAAAAGGCGGCATGGCTAAGGCAGTAGCCATTCATGGCAGCTACAAGCCACAAGAGTGAAATGGGCAGAAAAGGGAGTAGTATGTCTCATTCCCTCCCTTATGTTGTATGCCAGCACCCGTCCCTGGGTGGGTGCAGCACTCATATTGTCAGTTTCAGTCTTAGACAATGAAGTAATCAGAAAAGCTAAATTCAGCAACTCCATGACTGCATTATGCTTTGGGGGGACATTTAAACACAACCATAAGCACTCACACTGCCAATCCCAGCACAAGACAACAAACCAATCACTGATGCTAGATTGAGCCACCTGCTCCCCCAAGGCCTGCTCCCCCAAGACCACATGAGGCTTTGGAGGCACTTAAATACAAACCATAACACCCCTTGCATATTTAAGAGAAATCTTTTCCTCTGTCAAAGCCAGAACTACTCTTTCAATAAAATTTCATATAGTATCAAATATATAATTATTCCATGTTCTAAATATATATCATGTACCTACTGTTTCTTGTTTTTCTCAATGACTTACTTCAAAATTTGTTAAGATAGTTATATAGTTAGTTTTTCTGCCCATTGAAAAGAAGGATTTATGCTAATGTTGTTTAGCCAAGATAACATGCCTATATCTGTACTACACAGACAACACTACACAATGTGTTAACTATTGTAACTCTCCAATAACCTGTTTTGAAACTCAGTTTTATTGTTTTTTTTTCTTAAAACAAAAGAATGGTCAATAGAATTCAACAAATTCTGCAATTTTATTCTAAATTTTCACTAAGCATATGAGAGAATATTGATGCTATATATTTATAAATGATTACACTAAAGCGTAAAATTATACAAAAAATAATGAGATATTTAAAGCTTAAAACTAAACACTTCTAATTTTAGTAAGATGGCATTTTATTATTTTAAATTTAGTATAGCTATGATATTTTCTAGGTTTTAATTGTATCAAATTTATAATAATTTCTTGAAAGATTACACAATTAAAATATATATTACTACATATTAAAAATAAAAAAATAATAGGAAGAGTCTAAAACACACTTCATTGAAGGTATTTCAATGAAGATATGAAGCACCTTCACTATTATAATCATTAAATAAGATAAAAATTATGTTTCTTATGGAAATTGGAAGGAATAATAGGTACAAGTAATTTTGATGATCTGAATCTTAGAGATAGGAGTTCTTCACAGAGCTGCTTAGGAACAGAGTCTGTACATTTGATGGGCAAACAGATTTGCTATAACAGGTAGGCATTAAGATGCAGTATTTCAGGGGAGAAATAAAAAATAAAAATAAGATTATAATATCTAAAATAAGATATTTATTAGATGGGAATGACAGTAGTTTCACTACAGAAGAAAAGGGTAAATGAAATTGAAATATTCTTAAAAATGAGAAAATCTTCCAGTAAGACAGGCATGATGGAGCATGTCAGTGATTCCAGCATTCAGGAGGCTGAAGCACAAAAAGGGTGAGCTTGAGGGCAGCCTGGGATATCTAGGGTGTTCAAGGCCAGCATGAGCTGCATAGCAAGACCAATAAAGATTTTTTAAAAATCTATCAGCTATGTAAGATATGGTACAATAAGAAAAACTCAACTATATTTTTATAATATTCCTGCTAAAAATGGATAACCTGATTTGAATCATTGTAAAGCATGAGATAATCCTTAATTTAGGATATTATACCAAAAAAACCTTGTAGTCATAAAAAATATGCTCACAAAAGACAAAGAAATTCAAGTATTATTCTAGAATAAAAGAAACTAGTAATATGTGACAGAAAAGTAGAACAGCATATGGATAAGAAAGAAGTTTATTTTGCTGTGTAAGGTAATTTGTATTTATATAACAGCTACATCTAATAAGATGGCAATGTTGTACCATTGCTAATGTCCTGATTTTGTTAATCATACTGTACTTATTTAAGACAATGTCCTTGTTTTTAGAAAACAGTAAATTATATAAAGGTGAAGAGATTTTCGTGTAAAATTTTCCTTCCCGTATTTTAAACATACATCTTGGATAGATGATAGATAATAGATAGACAGACAGACAGACAGACAGACAGACAGAGAGATAGATAGACAGATGATAGAAAAGAAGACCAAAGGCAAGTGTGACAAAATAGTAACATTTGGAGAAATTTGGAGAAAGGCATAAGAAATTAAGAGAAAGACATAAGAAATTCTTGCACTATTTTACATTATTAATGAAAGTCTGAACTTATTTCAAAATTTAAAGAGTCATACTGAGAAAATACTCAAAATAAAGACTTGAAATAAAATATAAAATGATTCATTCTATTCAATAATAAAAACACAACTCTGTAAAATAGAAAATATCCTTCAAAAGATATTACACAAATATTTCCTATAGATAAAATACACAAAATATTATTCAGTGTGACTGGTCATCAAATTTAAATCATTTTCATCATTTTATAGATGTTTGCTTTATTTCTAATAACCTTTTCACTTACAAACTATGCTAAAGTATTTATGATTAAATTGGTTTTTTTGGTTAGTTTTTCATTTATTTTCATTTCTTTACCTCAATATTTTCCACATTCTTTTATTTACACATTTTAAAATCTGCACCAATCTGAATATCATTTTTGATATGCACTTTAAAAATTGCCTTTGCACTGATGAATTTAGTCACTTTATATTTATGTGATTAATATTATATTTAGAATTGTGTGCCATTTTCCTACTTTCTATTTTCCCTATGTTCCTATACTTATTTGATTTAACTTTCTTGGTATTTATTTATTTTTTTGTGGAGAGAACCTAGGACCTTCATACAAAGCCAAAATCTCACCCATTTCTGGTGGTTTTGTTTGTTTCCTTGTTTTCTTTATATGGTCCTTCTAAATTGTCCAGGCTGAGTTCAAACTTGGCATTCTCCTGCCTCAGCCTCCCCAGGGTTACATGCATCTACCACCATAAGTGGATTTTTATAAATTTTTAAATATTATCATTTTATTTTTGGCTCATATTTTTAAAATTATGTATTTTATTTGTATTTATCAACTATCAATATTCTAATATTTGTAACCCACTTCAAAATCTAATGCTTATATTTCTACAATTCCAAACAAAATACATATTTCAAAAGTCTTTAACTCCAATAACTCTGATTTCTTCTTATCTGTCTTTTAGAGTCAGTATCACAAAGTAGAAATTAAAATTATTCTTTACACATCCAATATTTGTGTATAATGGTATACACTGTCTTTAATTCACTCATCATTCTTTTTTCTATCTCACATCATTACCCCATATTATTTCCCTTTTTCCATAACTACATCCTTGGGAATTTGTTCAGTTAGTTTTGGGCAAATTGTTGCCTGAAAATGCCTTCATTTTAACCTCATTCTGTGCTGGTAATTTTACAGGGTACAGAATTTTATGTGGATGTCAATTTTCCCTCAGACATTATCTCTGTTCTAATGGCTTTTATGATTACTATGAGAAAGTCAGGATCTAGTATAATCGTTCTTCCTTGTTAAAATTATTTCTCATTCTTTTATCCTCCTATAGCTAACTCAAAATTTTTCTGGTTTCGTTGGTCTTTTCCAATTTTACTATAATATATCTCAATGAGAATCCTTTCATTCATCTTTCAGGGTTTCTTTTGTATTTCTTGAATCTATAATTCATTTATTTCATAAATCTGGAAAAATATCATATCACATCAGTTGTTGTTTGCTTTCTGTTCTATTTTTCCTTTGGAAATCTAATTAGATGTATCTGAATAATTCTCACATCCGCACCTCTAAATAGCTCTTCCTTATTTTCCATCTCCTTTATTTCAGTATTTCATTCTGTAATTTTTTCTGATCAGTCTGCCATTTAAAAATTTTGTTCTAATATCTAATATCTAGTCTCCTGTGTAAAATATTGGTTCCATGTTCAGTTTCCATTATTATCTAGATTTTTCATTTTTATGAATTATATGTCATATTTTCCCTGTGGTACTACTTATCATCTTTATGATCTTTTTGTTTACTTTCATTTTGAGCCTGTATGTTGTTTTTAAAAATGATTTTTCATATAATCATTTCGGATTCATTATCTACTTGTTCTAAAATATGAAACTTAGAGAAATGTGATTCTTTTTCGTATGTTCTGTGCCTTATCTGGCTTCTCTATATGGTTTTAGTTTTGCTTCATGCAAGTGACCTCAGTCTCGGAATACTTTGGAGGAGTGAAAATTGAGGAAAATACTCCCAAAATGAATATTTGTTTCTTCTAAGCATTCTGGGCATGATAAAGCTAAAAATACTTTTTTTTTTTCTTGGCCAAAAGCCTTTATTATAGCATTCTTATACAAGGCTTGTTGAGTTGTGAATTTCTACAACTTTTTTTTTTTAATTTTATTTAAGGAGAAAAGAAAAAAAAAGCAGAGAAAGGGTACAAGTTACACAGATTTGCAGAAAAAAAAATGAACAGTAGGAAATCACTAGTTAATGGATTATATACTGTCATCTTAGAAATAATTGTTCAAGTCACAAAATTAAAGCTTGTAAAGTGGACATTCCATCAATAATACTGCAAACAGTTCTGTTCAATGATCCAATAAATCTCTGTGATATCATATTCTATCTTATACACTTAAATATATATGCAGTTATATAGTTTAGAGCACTTTCTTTTCCTCTCTTTTGTACAATGACTATTACACATTTTGGGTTTCATTGCTTTCACGGTTCTTATTACTTTTTTGGAAGAGAGTAAAACCAAATGTGACATAACAGAACAGAATCGGTCAAGTCAAAAGGGTGGACATAATAGATAATGTGAAAACATAATACAAGGTGATCAACAATGGTTACCATAATGCCTCCCGCTATCTCTAATAGAATTGCCTATACCATTAGTTATAATACAATTGAACAAAACAGTAAAGAACAAAACCAACAAAGCCAAACCATTGGAGACATTGTAGGTCTTCAAAAGTAGATAAAAGTCAACGAGAATGGGCGTTATAATGAATCTCATTATCTTCACAGCTGATGCCTAAATTTTCGAACCTGATACTATCCAGCAAAACAGAATAGGGGAACATCAGTTAAAAACCAGATGGTGAGAGTAATACAGGGCTTTAAATCGAGGTAATGGAAAGTCAAAGTGGATTACTATAATATATCCTGCTATTTTTTTCCTTTAATTAAAAGGATAAAAATTTTTAAAAAAGTATTAAAAAAGTAAATAATGGAGTAGAGATTGAGATAAAAGAGGGCATAACAATGATACAGCACAGATCAAAACATAACCATTTAAGCAGAATAGTGTTTCACCACCAGATAATCCTGACCTAAAAGTAGTTACCATATTGTCTCTTTCCTTGAAATCCTTGAGTACAACTTCGTATACTGTAGCATTAAGTATATCAAAACAATGTAAAACCACTTAAGAGAATGACAGCATTACAGAGTATTTAGAATCGACTAACAGAAAATGAATAATGGTTTCTGTATAATCTCCTTGTCTTTAAAAGGTTTTTGCTTATACTATCGTACATAATAAAATCCAGTAAGATACAACCTATTTAGACCATTGGAGACAGAAGGACAAAAGCTAGATGAGACTTCAAAACAAGATGATACTAAATCAGTATTACCTATTAAGATATCATTTTCTCCAAAATAGCTGTTCCTATTATCCAATCTTCTCTGCCTCATTTCTGTTGAGCTCTTATTCTGTCAGTAGCTGTCAGTTTGTCTTCTTCACTTTGTTCTCTGCTCCATTAGTCGTGGCCTCCACTATTTCTGGATTCTTTGTATTTTTCTTTTTTTAGAATATCCTGCAATACTCTCTGTAGAGTTGAATTGGTGGTTGCAAATTCCCCCAGTTCCTCTTTATCCTGGAAGCACCTTGTTTTCCCATCAATTTCCAGGGACAGTTGTGCAGGATATCTCAATCTTGGCTGGAGATTATTATCTTTCAAAGCTTGAATTATTTCCCCCCACGCTCTTCGTGATTTGATGGTTTGTGCAGAGAAATCTGCTGTAATTCTGATGGGTGCTCCCTTGTAAGTGGTCTGTTTCTTGTCTCTGACAGCTTTTAATATTCTGTTCTTGTACTGAATTTCTGGAATTTTTATTATTATATGCCTGGGTGTTGCTCTGTTTGGGTTGTAGGTAGCTGGGGTCCTGTATGCCTCATACATCTGAGTATCTTTACCTTTTGCTAAATTAGGAAAATTCTCCTGGATTATTTCTGTGAGTAGCTTTTGTAGTTCATTTGTTTGTGTCCCTAGTTCTTCTTTTATGTTCTTAATCCTTAAGTTATGGATCCTCTTATCATCTTCTTGTGTTTGTATTATTGCTGTTTGTTTCTTTGCTATTTTTAAGAAGTTTTTCATTTCATTCTCCCATATTACAATTCTGCCCTCAAGTTCAGATAGTCTGTCCTTAGTTTCTTTCAAGCTGTTATGCCAGTCTTCGATAGACTTCTTAGTTTCTTGGTAGTCCCTTTGAACCTGCTTCACGTATTCTATGCTTTCCCTGTTTTCTCCATCAAACAATTCTCCCCTCTTTTTCTGTTCTTCCATTCCACCATCTGTTTTTTCTTGGGTGGGGCTTAGCATTTCTCTAACTATTTTGCATACTTCTAGCTTCAGGTCGTTGATAACTTCATTCCTGAATTGGTCTATGAGGCTCTCTATATGGTGCTTTATGTGTATTGGTGCGGTGACCGCTATTGCCTGTTTCTCAGAATTGGGGGCCGAGGAGCCTTTCTTGTTGCTGCCTCTTCCCATATTCTCTGTTCCTTATATATGCAAGCTTATATGAGAGGCCCAGCTTCTCTCCCTGTCAGCCACAGCCTGATCGAATTGCGCCGGTTAGGTGTTCCCACTCACCGCTGCGCACCAGGCAGCCTACGCGGGGCCTGCCCCTCCCGGCCTCCGTCAGGCTCTGCGATCTGGGTTGGGCCAGCCTACGGGGTCCGCCGGCAGCGTCACGCAGGCCAGGCACTTTTCACCAATCCCGCCTGAGAGGGGAATGTGTGGCTGGAGTCCCCACCGTGCCTTGCTCCCGCAGGACTGCTCGGGCCCAGAAAGTCCTCTGCTGGAGTCAAACTGTGGTGGAGTGTCAGTTTCTCTCACTCACCTCGCCACAAGTCAGAACATGCCTCCCTGCCCGTCCTGTTTTCGACTCCATTCGCAGACTCCTGTTCTCAGAGCTTCCGCGCGTCTCTCTCCTTGCCGAGCTGATGTAGAGGCAGCCAGCCACCGTGCGGCGGGAAACCCAAATCGCGGCTTCCAATGGCGCAGGGTCCAGCCTCAGCAGCGAGACTTTTCTGTTCCTGTTTTAGCACCAGGACTGCATTCCAAGTTGGTTTCTCTCAGCCGAGTTCGTTCCTGAGTCAGCAGAGCATAACTCCACCTGCTTATGTCTCTTTAGTCCACACCATACCTGGCTTCTGAGCCTAGTTTTTCAGAGAGCCTCCGGTAGTTGCTGTTATCTGTCCGCCATGTTCTCCCGGAAGTCCTAAAAATACTTTTAACACTTTTCAACTAAGATTTCTGTAGCATGCAGGCACACCTACATCCAAGGGCAGGACCCTGGCTACAAATTTTTCATCCTATTTTGAGTAGAATTTTTCTGGTGCCCATTAGTCAAAAATAGAGGCTTACAAGGACTCTGATCTTATATGGTTTTCTGAACTCTAACATTAGAGCTCTTAGAGCTCTAACACTACCTCTGGGAAGTCCAAAGCCTTGCCTCCTTTTGCATAAGGGAAATTAAAAAAAAAAAGTGAAAACTTGTGCTGTCAAAATGCTTTTCAAAGTTAACTCAACATCAGTTCACACACATCGCATCAGTCATCCTTCCTTACTCAATACTTGCCACTTTCCTTTTTCTTGTAAATTCAATTGGTGAATTCAATTTTTAAGTCTGGCAATTTTAGCCACTGGGTGGTAAAACATTTTCACACTGTCTAGAATACCTATTGTCAGATCCCTAACCCATAATTGTTTTAATTTCATACACAAACAGTTTCTTCTCTTCAAGTAGTTCATGAATAAGCACCATCATGTTCCAAAAAATGGGCCCCTTTGGAGTATTTATTTATTCTTTCTTTCTTTCTTTTTTATTTATCTACTTTGTTTTCAATTTGCCCTTCTGTTCTCCATCATCCTTGTGTTCATTTTCTCTTGCGTGTTTGAAATCTATTCTTTCAGACCTAGTTATTCTTATAGAATATAGAATGTTAATTTACAGATATATTTTAATTAACATTAGTGTTACTTTGTTCTGGTCTTTTTATTTTTATTCCATTAATCCAAGCTATGATTTTATGGCCCAATATTTTGACATAAGGCCATCTATTGCTTTGCTTCTAGTTGTTTTATATCACTTATAGTAAGTACCCACTACTAATGGTTTCCAATTTTCTGTTACCCCAAACAATATTGTAATGAATACTGTAGCGTGTTTTCAAATGAAGACACTAAAGAATCTCCCTGAAACATAATTTAGAAGGGACATTCTTGGGTCATATTGTACTTGTGTTTGCACTGCAACTAATTTCTGACAGAATGCCCTCCAAAATCACCAAACCATACACTCACAGTGTGTGTCCCTACTTCTCAAAAGGATTTCAGGGAAGTGCATGATTCATGTTCATTTTTTATTACTTTTGTTTTGCTTGGTACATGGCACAAAGTCATAGCACAAAATTATGGCTCAGTATATCTATAAACTTTAGGCAGAAAATCTCATCCATTGACAAGTAAAAAAGGTAACTTCTGCATATCTGAATGATGTGATACCAAAGTAACAATTTTCATAAAGTAAGAACACAGTGCAAGCATTAATGAGGCTTCTTTTCATTCTTAATCACACTTAAAGTTATAGTCTAAGGTGGAAAAATTACTATTATTATTGTTTTCTTCTACTGGATTTGTCAGGTAAATTACTGGCATAACAAAATTCTATTTCATGTTTTATCCTATTTAAAAAATCTGAAATCAGTAATTTGGCTAACATTCAACTTACTCTAACCCTACTTATATATATATGTTTCATTATGATGCCTTGGATCTCCAAAGAACTTTATTTTCTCTCCTGAAACAAGGCATATTGTGGGTGACTGTTTATTATACAAGAAGAATAAACATCTTATTTAAATTTATTAAAATATACTGTCTAGTCTTGAAAACATCTTTTGAAATATTGTACTTCAGAAAATTTGAAGTTTCTATCACAAAAGTTAATTTTTATATCTTTTTAAGTATAACATGCTAGTTTTAAAAACAATGCACATAATTTTTTTTTTCAAAGATTTTGTTGCTCTTAAGAATTGATATATAATAAGATGCCTGACATTCAAAGACCTGATTTTATGAAGTTTAGGGGAAATGCTTCCCCAGAATAGTTCATGATTTGGACATGTATAAAACTAATTTGTAGAAATACCATTTACTATTTACTTCTGTTTCCTTAAGATGTATGTATATTCCTTATATCTACATGAATTTTTGTCTGCACAATTGCTATACACATCTTCAATTTTAAAATCTTTTATTCCAAAGTAAAAATGTCATTATTCCTTTGGTTTATAGGTATGTGACATCTGGTGACTTGTAAACTTGAAACAATCTAAATCCTTTGCAGTGTAGTATAAGAATAGTTGGTACTTGCTCAAACTCATGAATTATGTTTCTGGTGATAAAATAGTATTTTTTAGCCATGGCTTTATTCCCAGTTTTGTAATGATAGACAATAGTTTAAGCACAATGAATAGTTTAGCCCAAAGGCCATAACACCAGGTTCCACTAATATATCCTTTATTTTCTACTATAATTTCTATTTTAGCATGATAGTAACAAGCTGTGTGTCTCAGTAGCTGTACCTGGAGGACACAAAAAGCAGTCTTCATATTTAACCACTTGGTATAATGAAAGGCACAGTGTGTGCATGTGTGCAAAAGTGTCATTCCAGGATTTATAGTCACATGATGATCTGTTTAACAGGTTTTGCATATACCTACCTACGCATTAGGTGGGTATTGTATACCCAAACCAGTCTAGAATCTCTTTTTTAAAAAGTTTTCTTCTGAGTTTTCTGGTGAAAGTAGTTCAATTTTATACAATGGCACATGAAAAAGTAGATTTCCAAGTTTTGGAGGAGATAAAAGGTGAATCATCAGATTTTTATGCTTGAATGATGCAGATGATCCTTTATGACAAAATACATGTTTTAGTGGTGTGAGGCTATGAAGATGTTGATGACCTTGACATTGGCCAAAGTTGCTGTGGTAGTGAAGTGGAGCAAGAATTAAATAATACAGACACACAGGAGGTCTGCATCCTGTGCATCCTTGATTCAGATGATGAAGAAAACAACATCAGTACATATTTGACTGTTTGAAACTGCAAAATTGTCATGCAACCAAATGGAATGATTCAATATTAGAACTAGGTCTGAAAATACAATGAGGGTCTTTCCAGGTGAAATGTATTGGACAAATTGCCAGAACTGCCATTCTATGTTAGAAATTGTAACAGACAAAATGGTACACAAAAAACACAAATGATGAAATACAAGTAAAGCATTTTATTTGCTCCAATAGCCATATTCAGAAGTGAATTTATTAATACCTGTCAGTAAATGAACTAAAAGCACTCATAGGTCTTCTGTGCTAAGCAGGGATTTTTCATGGTAATAGTAAGAATATACAAGACTTTTATGGAAAATCAAGGAGTCAAAATACACCATAAAAATTTATACCCTTGTAAATGTGAAAACTTGGTATCTTTTCAACTTAGAAATTTATCCTGGAACTCAGTCACCAGGTCCTTATTTGAATAGTAATAAAACAATGATGTTGTGAACAGATTTCTTGTTTCCATCTCTCAAATTAATCAGAATGCAACATTTAACAATTAGCTGACCAGTTTCCTATTGATGTTACATTTGTTAACAGAGCACAAGATGAACAGCATAGAAACTGTACACAGGAACAAAAGAGAAATTCCAACTGAAACACTGCAATGTCAAAACAGAGAATTGTATAGTACAATCTTTCAATTTCAGAAAGGTTTACCGTGGCCTCACAAGACAAAGAAAAACAAACTGGTACTACTCTTATAAACAAACTGATACCAAGTTGGAAATATTCATAAGGAAACATCAACAAAACAGAAGCCTGAGATGAAAAATTTCTACAATAAAACCAAAAGTGGAGTAGATGTTGATGATTTATGAAGCAACTATGATGCCATTCAAAACACAAAACATTAGCCAATAATTGTGTTTTACTTGATTCTAAACATGTGTAGTAAAAATAGTTTGAAGTTTTTTTTGTTTGTTTTTTTGTCTTTTTTATTTTTATTGGTACCAGGGATCGAACTCATGACTGCCTGCTTGCAAGGCAGGTGCTTATGCCACTGAGCTAAATCCCCAGCCCCAATAGTTTGAAGTTTACAATGAAAATAACAGGTGCAAAATGTGGCAGAGAAATTTTCTTACAGAATTGGGTCTAGAATTCATAAAGATCATTTACACCAAAGGAAAAAGAGTATTTCTGCACAGGGAACTAAATGGAAAAATTGTGGATAGCCACACTGATTAAATGACAGGTGAACAGGCAGGTGCAAAATCTTAAAGACCTACTAAAACAACAGAAAAATTATAAATATGTAAAATTAAGCCTACAAAAAAGGACGGAAAACAAAGCATACACTCTATACATATAAGTGATATTCATGCATGGAACATGAGACTTTCATGTGACTACCTTGGGTGTGAAAATTGAAGCAAAGATTATTTTTGTTGTAGAGTTTATTGGTATTTTCATTGTAGTTCACATAGGTTTTTATATCTGATGTTATTGTTAGGTTTTGTAAGCAAGTAAAGAGCTTATGAAAATATTGATGTCTAAGCATTCAATACATATTTGATATTTTATAATGATATTTTATTTCCATTCTAGGTGCACATTTTACAACATCATAAGTAGCCTCTGACAAAGCAGGAAGAAAAGCCAAGTGATAAGAATGGCCTATCATATAGGAAGGGAAAACTAAGCACATGGGCTGCCGTGTAGGCAGTGTAGGCAAGATGTATGAATGGAACATGAAGTTTTCATGTGTGTAACAGTGAATCAAAGGTTATATCTGTTGTTTGTGTTTGTAGCTCACATAGGCTTTTCTTTCTAATGTTACATTTTAATTTTGTCAGCAAGTATACAGCTGATGTAAAAATGTTGATGTTTATTCCAAATGTGCAATACATATTAGGAATGTAATATATTATTTTACTGATATTTTATGTTCCTTTTAACTACACGTTGCATAATATAATAAGAACTTGCTGACAAAATAGTAAGACCAGTGAGATGTCAAATATATTCTACAAAAAGACTAGGAATGCAAAACAAATGTGCAGTTGGTGTAAGTGATACATGTATATGGAATACGCTGTTATCATGTGTGCAGACTACTTTGGGTGTAATAATTGAAGTAAAGATTGTTTTGTAAAGCTTTATTGGTATTTTCATTGCAGTTCTTATAGGAATTTATTTCTGTTGCTATTATTAGAGTTTGTACACCAAAAACCAGTTGATGAAGTAGGTGTGGTGGCTCATGCCTGTAATCCCAGCACTCGGGAGGCTGAGGCAGGGGGATTGTTACGAGTTCAAGACCAGCCTGGGTTACAAAGTGAGCTCAAGGCCAGCCTGAACTGCACAGTGAGACCCTATCTCAAAAAAAAAAAAAAAAAAAAAAAAAAAACAACAACAAAAAAACATGATGTTGAAAATTTGGGTGCTTTTTTAAATAAATACTCAAAACATTATAAATGTAATATTTCATTGTTGTGATTTTTTTTCCTGTTAAGCACTCATTATTTAATAAAATACCCATAAAATTGAAATTAATAATTTAAACTGGTTGTGATACTGAAGCTGTAGTTGAAATCTTATATCTGAAGGCAAGGTGCACTGAGAAGGCTCATGCAAGGCTCACTCCTTCTGTCTGGGCCTCTGATAGCTTCTGGAAACAATGTCCACCAACTAAGCTGATAATCAAACTCATTAGATTTCAATAAAACCCCCACATATCTTCAGTCAAGGCAATTGTTAGCAAGCAAAGACCATCCTCTACAGAGAGACTGCAAATAGGCTCTTCAGCAACCAATGCCGGCATTTGTAAGAGTATTATATCAGCTGGAATATGTTTCAGTGGGGATTTCAGTGGGTTACATGTATGAAAATAAGCTCCTAGGAATGGCACCATAAGGTAGAAGAAACTTGCTCCCTGGCACTGTGGAGCCTTCATAGCAATCTGACATACTTAATTCTAACTTAGATTAAAAAGAGAGGTAATTTTTTTGTGTGTGAGCATATGAATTTTTAAATTTTATTGGTACATTTTATAGGGGAATTTGTACTATATATGATATATCTTGATTCTTCTTTCTTTCCCATTCCTCTAGCCTCTCTTCATCTTTTGTCATGACTAAAATTATTTGTATTTTGAGTTTTTACTTCAGTAGCTGAATCTATATTCTAATTCAGCTGGTCCAACAAGTCTTTTCAACATTCTTCTTATCTTGACATATTTCTAACATTCTCTTTGTGTGTATATATCTCCAAGTTGTCCCAGCTTGCTTTGAAACTTGTAATCACCCTGTCTTAGCCTCCTAGAGTGCGAATATTATAGGGATACTCAGAGCTGTTGCAACAACTAGAGGATAGATTTCTTCTGACATTAAAAACAGTACTTTGAATAATGTGAAGACACAGTTTATATAACATATTATTTTGTCATAAAGGCTAGTAACTACTGGCATGTCAAATACTCATTTATTCTTTGAATATTTCTATTAATTATTAACATAGGTAAATTATCTATACATTAAAAACTAAAATATGTTTGTGAAAGTAATTGAAATAAGTGGGAATATATCCTATAATCATGGGTTAGAAAAATCACTGTTTAAATAGCTATATTACCCCAAACAATTTACACATTCAATACTACAATCATCACCATTTCATTGACTATCTTTTGCAAAAATGGGAAAAACATTGAACTTTATGTAGAAATACAAAAGCCTTGAAAAACCAAAGCAACACTGAACAGAAAGAACAAAGCTAAAGGAATCATGCTTTCCAACTTAGAATGTTTTTCAAAGCTATAGTAACCAAAGCAGCATGGAGTTGGCATTAAAAAAAAAAAAACATTCAGGTGCTATTGATCTTTGACAAAGATGCTAATTTCATCCAGTGACAAACTATCATTTCAGTAGTGTTGGGAAAACTGCATCTACATACAAAAGAATAAAACTGGGTGTTTATCTCCCAGTATATGCAACACTCAAAATGAAATAAGATTTAAAATTAAGATATGAAACTGTAAAAAAATTCATAGGGAGAAACCTCCATAACATTGTTCTGGCCAGTGATTTCTTGGATCTAAACATCACAGATAATGAAAGAAAAAAATAGATAATAGGATTGCTTTGAACTAAAATATTCTACATAGCAAGAGAACTAATCAATAAAGAAAAAAGAAAATCCACAGGTTGTGAGAAAATATTTGAAAGCCATATATCATACAAGGAATTAATATTCAAAACATATAAGTACTTTAAACAAGAGGAAAAAATTTTTTCAGTTTTAGAATGCACAATGGACCTGAGTAGACATTTCTTAACATATCAAATGGTCAACAAGTATATGAAGAAATTCTCAACATCACTAAGAAATGCAAGTTAAAATATCAGACCACCTCATATTTGTCAGTATGCCTATTAGCAAAAAGATAAGAAATAACAAATACTGGTAAAAACATGCAGAAAGGATAATTCTATATACTATTAGTAGAAATGTAAATTATAGTCATTGTGGCAAATTGTATGAAGTTTCTTCAAAATGTTAAAAATAGACCTTATTCTAAAAATCTTGCTTCTAGATTTGCATCCAAAGGAAATGAGATTAGTTATATAAAAGAAATACCTGCCCTCTCATGTTTGCTGCAACACTATTCATACTAATCAAAATAAAGGATTATCCTAAATGTCTATGGAAAAAGATGCCACAAATGGGCATGTACACGTACACACACACACACTCCTAGAGGACGGTGCAAGACACATGTGTGTATATATGAATATGTATATATGTGGATTTCTGCCATTTGTGACAACACAAATTAGTGTGGAAGACCTGAGGTTAAGTGAAATAAGTCAGGCAGAGTCACATAGTGCATGATCTCACCTATGTGTGAAATTTAAAGTAGTTCAACTCATAGAAGAAGAAAGTAGGATGTTGCTTGCCTACAGAGTGTTTGTGAGCTGTGGAGAAGAAAGGGAACATGGTAGTGAGATCGGCAAGTTTCAACTGAACAGCAGGTATGAGTTCTAGAGATCTGTTGTGCAGCACTGTGTTGTGCAGCTAGTAGATCTGAAACGTTTCCTATACACACCCAGAAAGATAACTACACAGAGTGATAAGTAGGGTCATGAGCGTTATGGTTATAATCAACTCACAACTTTACATATACTGTGTCAAACTTCACATTGTTCTCCAAAAATAAATCTTTTTTTTTCTGTACTGTCGATTAAACCATTATCTTTGCACTGTGCTATGCCCTGACCCTTTTATATTTTTCCTTTTGAGATGGATCTCACTAACGTACCAAGCTGCCCAGGGAGAGCTTGAACTTTCAATACATTTACCTCAGTTAGTCAGAGTGCTACGATTACAGATGTGTGCCAACACATCTGGCTCAGTTTTTGTCAAAAAGACAAGATATATGAGGAGAGCCTTAAAAACAAACTACTTGGAGAGGTTCAGTAAAGGCTTAGTAATCTTCATTAAAAGATGCTAAGTGGTAAATGAAATTAGTATAATACTAATTTACATTTTATAAGAACATTATTTGTGAGATATTTATATAGCACTAGGCTCTATTGCAACTTTGGTATACTCTTCATCTATTTTCTTTTCTTGTAGTCCACAGCAATCTCAATTTTCCTTTAAAAAACTCCACTTCACTATGTGCAGCCTAAGTAGAAGTACCTATAAGTGTTCTGCCTACTTGTTGAGTATAGGAATTATTTAATTCTGTGAAATTCCCTCTTTGCACATGCAAACTGAATAAAAGGATTCTGACTTGGAAGGAAAGCTTGAAAGAATTCAGTCCCATTGTCCTCTAATTAGCTGTAGATACATTTCTATATGTATACATATTTATTTTTCTATGAGTCACCCACAAATCATTCCAATAAATTTTCTTTCTCCTTTTGTTTGCTAGTGTTTTATCCTGATACTTAGAAATAATAACAAAAACTGGTTATACCCCAATATTAGTTCTGCACTGAAGGTAAGAATAAGGTTTTATATAGGTGCGCATGCACATATGTACACAAATTTACACGTACACACTAATAGAAGTCATGAAAAGAGAACAGAATTTACTGCTTTCTCTTTTGTGTATCCTGTTGACCTGCTCTGTTTTTCTGACCATGTATACTTAATAGGTAAGATGCCTTACTCTGATCATCTTGGAAATAATTAGAGGACATGTTGATATCTAGGACAGGAAGTATATGTCTTTCTAGATGGAAAAAGTATAATGAAGCACTTTTAGCCCAAATGGAATCATCTTACCCAGCGGCATTATGATCTTAAGAAAGTGACTTTTTGTGTTATACATAAGGTTAATATTTTAGGGCTCCTTTTCCTAAGGATAAAATCACTTGATGCAAATGAAAACACAATGCATGTATTAAATGCACCTGGTCATTTTAATACTGAAGCTCTTATGTATCTAAGTGTGTATGCACGTGTGATTATTATTGCTATTCTATTATCATTTTTTGAAAGAAATTTCTAACAGAGCCCATCTGAAAAGTACTTTAGACTTAATGGTTATAGCATTTGTGCAAGTGTTCTTAGGGTCAAATTGATTCAATTATTCTCATTTGAATAAAACGAATGAATATTCTTGAGAGTCTACTATGTTTGTTCTTAACCCACATTGAATATTATATGCACTGTGGAGCTTTCTAAAATGCAGATTTCCATAGTATTTGAACATATTCATCCTTGCTTCTATTTTAAGTACTGAGCACATTGCATTGTGCCCTATATATGACATGACAATACCCTAACAGAAAATCGGTGCTAACTTAGTCCATACTCTGAAACCAGACTTTGTTTAAATCCTACCTGATCACAAAGTTAGTTATATAACGTCAGACAATTTCATTAACTTCATTCTGTTTACAGCTCAGCTATAAAATTAGGACAATAATCAGTGTTTGCTTCAACTGTAATTTCTACCAGTTAGCATTCATTACTGTAGACCACATTAATCCCGATTTCAAATAATTTGAAAATTTGTAGAAATGACTACTAACTGCAATTAGCATACAAAGAAACTGAGAGTTAGCCATGAAAAAATAACTTCCATGAAGTCATCTAATTGTCAATAAGCTGAGTTTTGGTATATTGGCAATAATGGAGAGTGTATAATCAAAAAATACTAGGGGTAGTTCTGGTCACGGTGGGCTTTGAAGTATTATGGAGTAGCTAGAGTATACCTAGTAGTGAACTGTGCCATGACGCTCTGGGTCTTCGCAGAATGAGAGTCACAGAAATATGCCTCAGGATCTTTGACATATGAATTGTGATTGAAATCTTGCATGTGAGTTTGCTTATGTAGGGATCATATACAAAGAACAAAAGTCTGAGCATGTAGAACTTGAAAGTGCAAATACTACAGAACAAGTAATACCACAGTGAAAAGAGGACTTTAAGCCAGGGGTAAAGCAAACTCTGAGAAAGCGTATGGTAGAAATTTAGAGAAAAGTTCCAAGAGGAAAGTGTTGGGTACAGGTACCAATCTAAAAGTTGAAGTCACAAGGTATCGAGTAGTTTGGCAAAGAGAAAGGTTATCAGTGACCTTAAGCAAACTAATTTTAACTGAGTAAATAAGGAAGCATAGCAATATATACTCACATACATCCCTTTCAGAATTTTTGGTGATAAAGAGCAAAAGATTACAGATGTGAAAAGATATAAGGTAGTACTTTTTAATGGAAAGAATGTAAATCTACTGTATTCACAACATAAAATGTTAACAAGTCTTCTAAAAGTGAGTAAAAAGAGGAAATCACATAACAAAGAAGAGGGAACTATCTTCCACTGAGTGGAGAAAAGGAGGAAGAAAGGTTACAGATGGAGATGTAACTAGATGGAAGAGGAGAAATGTCGTGGATTTTTGATAAATGATTTGTTTTCTCTAACACTTTTGAATGGACTACTTCTGAATAAATATACAATATTTATGCAAAAATATGTATGT
This sequence comes from Cavia porcellus, assembly GCF_034190915.1. Classification (NCBI taxonomy): domain Eukaryota; kingdom Metazoa; phylum Chordata; class Mammalia; order Rodentia; family Caviidae; genus Cavia; species Cavia porcellus. The sequence goes on from NW_026947484.1 coordinate 117,830,103, forward strand.
GTTTCTGTACACATGCATGGCTCAGAGGTGGAATATACTGAGAGTTTTATTCATGGATTTATACAACATTATATCCTTGAGTGAACAAGCCTATAAGTCAATACTGAGAAGGGAGATTCACATCTTCAAAATAATTAGTTGGGACATAAGTTATAAAGTAGGAATCAAATTTATATTTTCACTTTAAAGTGAATTACATATTGATGCAATTCAAATTTTTGTTCTCAGTTCCCAAAATGCAAAGTATCTGTTATAGTTTGTATCTAGATAGCTCCTCAAAGCCTCATGCAGTCATAGGTAAGGCTTTCCAGAGGTGGCCGGATCTGAACGGTGTGTTGCTGGGATCAAGGATGCAGTGCTAGAATTAAGGGTGAGAGTACAGTCTCCACAAAAGTGAGCAGCCTAGATAAAATGCAAGAGACAAAGTTGCTTGCTCCTTATTACTTTGTTTTGCTGCTTGCTGCCTTCTGGCCCCTCTGCCACGCCACCCTGCCTGGGAGCCAGCCAGACTAAAACCTCTAAGAACAGCATTATTGAGATTTAAAAATATCAGGCACCCACTGTAAAATGTTTATACCTTTCCTCCTTTTACATTGGGGGCCTGATATTTTTGTCTCAGCAATGAAGAAAGTAAGACACTGCCAAACACATTTGGGTTTAAAGCATTCTGTGTTCTTGGAATACCTTCTAGTCCATTTTTTAGTAAGCTGTTATTGGAACTATTTATATTTATAGTGAACATTCAAGTTTCTAAACATATTAATCACCCATCTATATAAAATTAATGAAAACTATTTGAAAAGTTTTACAGATCATGTATGATACCTCAAAGACATATGAAGATTCAAACTTTCTTATTTTTAACATTATTATAAAAATCTCAAATGTACAATTATTTCTTTTACAGATATTTTTCTACTATATATCCCTATGAATATAATTATGTTGAAATAGACTTCAATGCAAAATGGCATTTTATTTCTGGGGCATTAGAATCATTCTATTTTCCTTCACTTCTATGAACAGCACTTTAATCCAAATGTGACAATACAGATTTTGCTGTTGGATTTGTAATTCATCTCTAGGAGAAAAGGCATAAATGTGAACCAATCATTTTACTCCACAGGTTGTGTCACAAAATTTTATTGTCACAACTTGGACTGAAGCCAATAATTTAAGTGTTTCTGTAGTAAATTTAAGAACCACCATAATCTATTCGTAAAAGAACAATGAAAGGCCTGCATTGAAAAACTTATTACCCAAAGCGTAGTAGTGAATGTGATGCAAATGTCAGTTCTATTACTAAATTTCCAGGAAAAAACCCAGAAGGGTAATCTCTGGAAGAACTTTACAGAACAGAGCCTAATTGCCTCATAAAATGCAATTTTGCTGAAGAAGTGGCAAAAAAAAAAAAAAAAAAAAAAAAAAAAGAAAAGAAAAAGAAAGAATAAAAAGAAAAGAAACCATCTGCCAAAATGAATGCCTCTATTCCATAGAATATGTGTAAAGCAAAACATTCATATAGAAAAATTTGAATAATGTAAACCAGTACTCTTTAATGGCCTTCTACTTGAGGACTGAGGCACTGACAGTGGAAAGCAGAACGTCAACACGAACTTAAGGCCTGTTTCTCTTGAGTTGTATGACTAATTTATCTATTGTCTGAGGGCAGGAACTGAATCATTCTCATCTTTGTAATTCCCTGAAGTGTAGAGTAGGTCCCTTGCTAATATTCCATGTTCAGTATTTATTTGCCATTTAGGAAAACACAGACCTTTAAACCACAGACTTTCATGTCTATCCTGACTATATTAACGTTAGATATAACCAATTTTTGCCATGTAACTTTTATATTCTGAGGTAGATTTCCTTTGTTTCCAAATAGTAATGCATATATTGAAGGTTTTATGTAAGAAGTGAATAATAAATTTGTGATGCTACAGTTTGTGATGTGATTGTATTTCTTTGTGACTATTTAACATTAATGGTGTTAGATAAACATGCTGTTCTTCCCCCTCACTTATAATTCCTTTTGATACTCAGCTCTTGATTTCTAATGAAAGCTTGCTAGCTCACATTAGTGGCTTTCTTTCCTGATTCTCATAGCACAATCATTCGATGTGGATCCTTGCTTTCTAACTTCTCGCCCAGCCCCTGAGCTGGTTGATTCACATAACTCTTGGAGCAGACATAGTCCTTCCTGACATACCCAGGTTCTGCTTTTCAGAACCTCCCACTCCAAAATTTCTTCCACTATCGCATCATTACTTGGTCCAAACTCCTTTCTAATCTTGACCTAATCCTTTGACTACTGACATCAACTCCAGGTACTGGATTTAACATCTCACTTCTTAGACCACTTGAAACCTTGTCTTACATCATGGTCACCTCCCAGATTATTTCTTCACCATCAACTCCATTATGAAACTTTATTCAAAGTGCACTTCAAATACACTTATTCTAAAAAGGCTATCTTGATTTTAGAAATAAAAAACAATTCAATATTAAATTGTCTGTAAGTGCCTCCATTCTCTAGTCTTACATGTACTATTTTTCTTCTGATATGATTCATTGTACTAAGGAGACAGCCAAGTCCATTTAGAATCTGTTTGGATCTGGAACTGAATTATAGATTGGTAAACTTGTATAATTTGGATTTGAAAGTTTGCCAGATTTGGGACTGATTCCTGGATCAATAAATCTAAGTAATATTGGGATAGCTATTTTACCTATTCCTGCTCTACTTTTCACTCATTGAAAAGGAATGCTCTCTAACAGTGTCTTTCAGTATCAAATAAATGATATAGGCAAACTAATAAGGATCCTAGCACATAATAATCTAATATGCAATGGTTATTATTGTTAATGCATTTGTGCATATGTGTATGTTTCTTTACTTTTCATATTAATTTGCAATTTGTTCAGAGTGTTAACCAATGTTATATTTGTCATAATTTCTCAAATCTAAAGACTTTTTATGTGTGTCTGTTTTATATATTGAGTTCATCTGTTTCTTGGTTACATATCTATCTGTTGACCTATATATATTAGAGCTAAATATTTTCATAGTGGAAAAATGAATAACTCAGCCCACATCCGTGGGTGAAACTTCTCTTTTTTCATGTCCCAGTTTAATCATTTTAATCTTTAAAATGTGTAACTACTAAAATTCAACAGCTGAGTTTTTAGAATATAAATAGGCTTTAGAGTTAAAATTTACTTGTATTTGACCTTTATTTAATTGTACATTAACTGCATTTATTTCACTAATATTTTATTTACTATTAATGAAATTTTGCAACACTTCAGAACAATATTTATTTCATTCTTTTTTTAATTTTAAAACAAAAAATAAAAATGATGATACAGAATTTCAAAACAAAATAATAGGAGATTAACAATGGTTAATATATTGCATATTATTATTTTCAAAGTAGTTGCTCAGATTATAAGACATAGGAATGAAAAAATGATCAAACAATGAAAGCACAAACTGTTCTTTTTGATGAACCAACAGATATTAGAAGGATAATTATCTATCTTGTGTATGTGTGTATGTGTGTGTGTGTGTGTGTGTCTGTATATATATATATATGTAATTTTTAGAAGCAAAATTTTAGAAATTTATCAGTTAGGTAATATATTCATACATATACATATGTGTTTATAATAATGAAAGCACAAATTTTTGGATGTTTATTTGAATTTAGCTTCATTCAAACGTGTTAAAAATACAAAAGCAATTATGACATTATACATTATCACAGTGAGATAAGAAAACACATGAAGAGATTGTAATTTTTTTCTATGTATCCTCAGTCTTATTTGTTACACAGAGATGTTCAGGAAAAATAGACCTCAGCATTGAAATGCTGATGGTTTAGTAGAAAAAAGTAAGCCTCCTGACACAGAATATAGAGATAGTTTCCTTTATATGGACTATATAACAGGATAAAATACCTGGGAATTAAAGGAGAAAAGTTTTATTTTTGATCAAGGTTGCAGAGGTTTCAGTCCATGGTCTGCTGACTTCAAGGCAGAAACCTCATGGTGACAGGGTGAGGTGGGAAAAAGTTCTCAATTCTTGGCACCTAGGAAGCAGAGAGCAGGAGAAGAGCCAGAGAGAAAAAGACAATCGGCCCGATATAGTCCATTAAGCCACACCCCAGAGTGTGCCCAGATGTACACTAAACTCAGCCCACTAACTGCTCCTGCATCTCTCAAGCCCATGGAGTTGACAATCGAAGTTAAGCTTTATCTATTTTACCACATTAATATTGTCCATTTCTGTTTAACTCATAGATGTCACAGATAGAATCTACATGGCAGGCAGTCATCAAATAACAATTTTATGGAAACAAAAAAACCCTGTAGTGTAAAATAAGAAAATTAATAATTATTAGGTGAATTGGGATGTGAAGATATTGATGCTTAATATTAAGCAATAAATACCAAATGCCTATGAGTATAATGCTTCCCAACCCTTAGATATTCAAGAAGTTTTAGATTATAAAATTAAGTTTATTTGACAGGAAATAACGTATCCTTACAATTTAATTTTAGAATTAGTCTTCACCCTAAGTGATTCATATGACCCATCCAAAATGAGAAAGGAAGGTTTCATAAGCATTTACAGTGAATCAAAATATAAATCCTGTGATATTATGATATATAATGCTGGTTTATGAATTATAACTCATAATGATCCAAAATGGATCACAGAAATTCTAATACCTCAACTCCTGTTCTACCTCAACTCCTGTTTAGGAGCCACTGATCATAAAATTTCTTCTGGTCTACTTTGTCTGATAAAATAATAAAACATTACCTTCAGAAAGAGTTTTGTCTCAACTATTGAAGAAGAAATACTGAAGACTCTCAATACACAAACAAAAAATAAAAATGATACAGATCATCAACTATTGGGTTCTTTCAGTTCTAACACTAGATCATTCTGGTCCAGTCACACATCAACACAGTTTTCCCTGATTCATTCATGCAAATGCAGTGAAGTGTCCATAAAAACCCAAAATGACAGGTACAGAAAATTTCTGAATGAGGGAGCATGGAGGCTTGCAAGAGGCTGAACAAGAGTTCATCTACCTGCTGAGTGAGTGGCACACTTCCTTACGGGTAGAAGCTACTGCTTGAAGACACTCCCGTCTTTCCATGGAGCTGTTTGTATTTATTCTTTAGAATAGCCTTTATAGTCAGCAAGTGTGAGCATAGTGATTCTCTGAGTTTCATGGGCCACACTTGCAAATCAGTCTAACCTGAGGCATGAAACACAGGAACCCCAATTTGTACTCAGTGGGTCAAAAGTTCCAGGTGCCAAGTATGAACTTGTGATTGGGTCTAAAGTGGGGCAGTCCTGGAGACTAGAGTCAATCTCAATGCCATCTATTTGTAGAGAGTATCAGAACTAAGTTGAATTAAAGAACAGTCAGTTGGAGTCTGCTGCCACTGAATTGATTACTTGCTCACTGGTAGAAAGAAATTTTCACACATTTTCAGATCATGGAAATGATTGATGTTGTGAGCCTACAGTAGGAAAACACATGAGATTGAGTTGGTTTTTCCTTCTAAACTCTCAGAAACTCAAACTTCCCTACTCAATACCAACCCTTCATGTCTCATTTACTGAACTTTCCCTCAAAGTCATCCAAACCTTCTTTCTTCTTTTCCTATATGCTCCAGGGGATTATAAATTAAATGTTTTTCCTATATATTTTTCCTCTTGTCACTTTCCTTATCAAAGAGAGAATTTGTCTAGTTTCTGAATTCTATGGATTTTTAAGACAGCAAAGTGGGTTACTTGATAATGATTTGGCATTTGTTGGAATACCTAGCTTCCCAATTGTTTGTTGTGTCTAAGGAAAATACTAATTATTGTAGTTAATCAAAAATGTTTTAGTCTCTGTACCTAATCACTAGGCAACAGAAAAACATTTATGCATATCTTTAAGCATGTCAGATTAATTTCATTATACATTTGGTTTACTTTGAACACAGATCACAGTCACTTCAAATCTTTATGATTGTGCACAAAATTTTAAACAATTAAAGGGAATATGACCAGAAAAGCACTGCTCTGAAATCCACCATTAAATAGCAATAAGCTTATGAAAGTACTTCATTTCATTAAGCATCACAGTAAGAAAAATAAGGAAATAATACCCCATCTGCATAGCTTTTGGTATTGTTATAAGAAGAGTAAAATATAACAACTTTAACAAAACACAAGTTTCTCTGTCAGTGAAAGAACATCACAACATCAAATATTTAGAATTTATAATGTATTCATTGTTCATTCAATATTTTTTCTTTATTTTTAACTAACAAGTAAAATTTATAGGGGCTGGTGATATAGCTCAGTCATATAAACACCTGCCTAGCAAGTACAAGGTCTTGAGTTCAATTCCTAATACCCTCACAAAAATTGTATATATTTATGGCATACAACATGTTTTAATATACTTCTATGTTGTAGAAATACAAAATAAAAACACTGAAAAGCTACATTGTCTGACATATATACACTTTGACTATGTGGTGGTAACACTTAAAATGCATGATATTAGCAATTTTAAATTTTGACATCAAAATGTATTATCACCATGAGATACAAAAATTTCCAGAACTTACTCACCTTGTACAATTGAAATTTTGTATCCTTCAATCAGCTTCTCCCAGTTCTTCCAAAGCTTTCATTCCTCAACTGTGGTTACCATGATTTGTTGTTTCTGCGAGATTTGAGTTACTTTAGATATCTTGTATAAAAGTAAGATCATGTAGTCTGTGTTGTTTCATGTAATATATCTTTCAGATTTACACACATCATAAATAACATGAATTACACTTTTTAAGAGTTCAATAACATTCCATTGCACACAAACAGCACATTCTCTTTGTCTATTTGTCCACTGAGGACATTTAGGTAGATTGGTAATCCCGGGTATGTAAAATGATGCTTCAATCATGGGAGTGCAACTGTCTCCTTGATGTACTTGATTTCATTCATCTGGTTGCATAAGTAGAAGTAGTTGCTATGGTTTATATCTCCGTGTCTTCCAAGAGCCTCATGAGCTCACAGGTATGGAATTTGGAAGGTGATTTGATTATACGGACTCAGCTGTTTTGCTGTTAGGTGAGATGAGTCGCTGGAGGCATAGCTTGGAAGGCTTTATTTCATTCCCCATCCCCGCCTTTCACTCACTCTGATTTCTGCCTTCCATTCCTTGAGCAGGTATTTCTCTGTGATGCCCTTGTGCCGTACTCTGCTTCTTGGAGCTGGCTGACTGTGGGCTGAGATCTCTACAAACTGACAAAAGAAGCCTCTCTTCCTTGAACCTGTGCATTTAAGCTATGTATCTCAACAATGAGAACAGTAGCTAAGATAGTAGAATTGAAGAATCAAACGTTAGTTTTGTTTTTAATTTTGGGAAATCGCTTTACGTCGTGCCATAATGGCTACATCATTTATATTTCCATCAACAATGTACCAAGCTTCCCTTTTCTATGTATCCTTACTAACATTTGTTATCTGTTACCTTTTTTATACCAGTCATTTAAACAGATGTCAAATGATATCTCCTTGTGATTTTAATTTGCATTTCTTTGGTTATAAGAAAGGTTACCAGTGACACATTCAAAATGTGTCTTTTTAAGTTCAGTCTGGGTGAAGCTTGGGGGAATTTATAGAGGAAAGATATTGATTAGAATTCCCATTGTTTGTGACCTATATTTAAAAATGAGATCATGGAAGAGATTTGTTGGAAGTGAAATGATCAAAGTAGACTTTGATCACAGAGACTGTACAGCCTTTTGGAATTCTCCCACGACAGCATCCTTATGTCATAAAGGAGAGAAAAAGTCAGTTTTTATTTCTAAAATATGTTTTTACAATACAAATGTTGGATATAATTATTAGGATAGTGTTTGCTTAATACTGTAGGTATAACAGGTAAGCCCCTGTATTTTTATTTCTTAAACAAAATAACTTTATTCCTCCCTCTCATAATATTTTAATTGAGATATCTTAGTGGTTCAAAGCTTCAGGAGGCTTCCATTCTGTCATTCTGTCATTTTCTCCCTGAAGTCTTACAGTCCTCTTGTTTTGGTAAGAGAGAAATTGAATAAGAGTTTGGCTTAGAGGAGACAAAATCTATTCCTTCCACTTGAATCCCTCTGATAAGATTTAGTTGAGAGTGGAGGGTGAGTTTTTGGCTAGACAGCTACTTCCAGAATTTCAAAGAAATTGGTAGGAATTCAACTATGTGTGTCAGAACTTTAGATTTATTTGCCACAAAAGAAGGCAAAATCTGTCCTGATCAGATAACTAAGAACACGAGATCAGCAAACTATCCATGAGCCAAATACAGCCCATTAGTTAATTTTTATTGCTCATGATAACAAAAATTTTTAAATTTTTAATTGGCTAAAAAAATAAAAGAAATATTTTGTGATACATTGAAAATATATGAATTTCAGTTAAATGCCACAAAGTTTTACTGATAGATCCATATTTCTTTGTGAAGAACCTCCTTTACGCAGTAAGACAAAGTTGTCTTTTTGTGACAGAGACTATATGACTTGAAAAGCCATTCATAGAAAAAGTATGATGAACTTTGCTTCAGACAAATGCCTTGTGCAAAGAAGTTCTGTGGTTTTAGATAAAATTCATCTTGCTAATATTTTGAACCATTTGTACTGATATTTTATTGTGGCATTTTACACAAACCTTATTTTCTTATTGAGCTACCCTACATTGAGACTGTCTGGAGCTCCTAGTCACATTTTTGGAGCTGTATCACAATCAAATTGCCCGTGTAAATGCCTCAGCGTTACCAAAGATTGACTAGATAGAGTTCCATCACTCCATTGCATCGATAACAACATACAAGTAATATTTCTGAATATGTCAGAACCATGACAGAAAATGATTTCAAGTAAGTTCTAAAGAGTTTGATAAAACAGATGATAGTGACATCATTGCATAATATCACCTCACATACCAGATAAATACCATCCAGAAACCACATTCAATATTAGTGTTAATTAGCACCAAAGTGTTGCCATGATAGCAGTTATACTTGGAAAAAAATGTAAATCAGTCATGTTCATATCTGATAAATTATTTGACTCCCAGTTTGATCCTAATAAGCCTATTCTTGTGAATTGCCTTTATCTTCTCAAGAATGTACTTTATTATTTCTTAAGACAAAGGGGATAATTTGAGAAGGATTTAATTTTCTCTACATGCTGCTAAATAATCTCCTAAAATTACATGTAAGGTAAATATATTTACTCTTAGCATACATATTTAGGCTTCCCAAAGAAAGAGGGAAAAAAGTAATTTCTTAAAGAAAATTTGCTTTTCACTACTAAAATATTTCTATTAACTCCTCTAAGTCTCCATTTTTCAATCTGTAAAATGTAAATGTAATTATACATTTGTTGTATTGTGATCCTAAATTTAACCAAGTAAAGCATCTAGCATCCTCTCTGATACACAATATAGTGTTTGCCTGTTATTTCCCTTCTTAGTGTACATTTATTTCAGAAATACCTATTTTGGCTCACTTAACTATCTTTCAAACTACCAAAATCATTGCTTTATTCTTTCAGAAATGGTTGTTAGCTTGCCAAAAATGAAGTCAGTGTACCAGCACTTGTGCTAATCAATTTTTATTCACTATGACAAAATGCCTCACAAAAGTCAACTTAAAGGAGGAAGCGTTTATTCTGGCTCCTGGTCCCAGGTGTTTCAGTCCATGACTGGCTGATTCCATTGCTGTGAACCTGAGGTGATACAGAACATCATGATGGAAGTGCCTCGCAGAAGAGAGCCGCTTATTTCATAGTAACTAAAAACAGTAGGAAGGGATGTGAAAGAGCCCAGGGGATTGGGGGAAAAAAGCCCTTCCAGTTTATACCTCCATGACTTCCTTTTTCCAACAAAGATCTACTTCCTGACTGCTCATCCTAGTATGAACTCATCAAAGGATTAATCCATTTACATAACATCTTTAATCACTTTTCGAAAACTCAACCTCTGAACACGTTCTTGATTCAACACGTAACTTTCAGCTGCAACCTCCAAAAAGTTCATGAAAAGCTCTTCATTCAAAATATATTTCATCCATCACCATGACTCACCAGTGTCTTAACAATTCCAACATTATTCAAAAGTCCAAGTCCAGAATCTCTTAATAGACTCAAAGTAAACTCGTAGCTGTAATACTTAGAAAAATCAAAAAGCTAACTTGCACCCAAGATATAATGGTCCAGGGATTTCCACTCCAAAACAGAAAAATAGGGGAAAAGGAAGGTATAAGAGCAAAGAAATTCCACAACCGAGCCAGTAAACATTTCTGAGATCTAGCAGTATTTGTAGGTCCTACTTCTGGGGGACATGGAAGTGTGACGTGAAGTCTAAATGGACGGCAGTCTCACCCCTATGACCTTACCAATTACAGCCCAGATAGCTTCTGTCCTGCACTGGCTCTGTACACTGTACAAAGCTTTCCTCCGCAGATTTTCCATGTTAATAGAATCTACAGCTTTCTGGAACCTCCACTGCAGCTTTGGCAGAATTCTAACAGGTTCCACTCATTTTGCTTTAGGGGCACCTTCTCTGGCCTCCCAGGCTTTCTTTTAACAGCTCTATGGAAACCTTCATAGCCCTGTAACATTTTTTGCATTCTGTATTCCTGCTAAACCAGCATTACATGGACAGTGTCAAGATTTATTGCCAATTTGGACCATGGTTTCAGTAGCCTGTGTACCTGGAAAGTTATGCATGGTGAATCAAGTTCTGGGGAAACAATTTTGTAGATAGATGTGTTTTAAGTGGAAGACCCCAGCAATGGTTTTCTAAAGGAAATTCCTTTAAAAGATTTTTACGTTGTTACGTCTTTGAATCTTTGATGGTTGGGATCTGACAAATTTCTAAGAAGTTTTTGAGAAATTTGTGTCAGTCAGCAATTACTAGAGAAACAGAAAGAATATAAGATACACAAGAATACGAAGGAGGAAAGGAATACATTGTATGTATGTATACATATACACATATATAACTGTATGTATATATATGTATGCAAGGTAAATAACTACACCATTAATGTTTGTTAGTTCACCAAAAAGAACAGTTTGTGCTGTCATTGTTTGATTGATCGTTTTTATGCCTAGATGTTGTAACCTAAACAACTACTTCTAAGATAAAAATGCAATATAGGGTCTGTCTGCACACTGGTTCTGAAACTCACTGAAGTATTCCATGCGAGTCTGTATCAGGAGACTGATGAGTCTGTGATGGGCTGGTGTACATCGGGAAGCTGAAGGATTTGTGCTGGAAGCTGAAGTCTGTGCTGGAAGCCAGGAAATAATGTTCAAGGCAAAGTGCAGACTGGAATTCCTCTGAAGGACAGATGTAGATCCATCCTGCATTGTTTCCCCTTTGTGTAATCCAGGTGATGAGTTGACCTAGGCGTGAGTCTACTACACCCTAGGTATGGAATTTCTGAGTCAATTTAGTTGAGCTTTTCTTACTCAAGTTGACGCAACCAATCAACTATCACAGAATCTTTCCTATTCTGCTGCAAACTATTTTACTTCATTTTAATGGAGTTAATCTCTTTAGCAACTACACTGTCATGCAAGTTCTTCTTATCTTTTGTTTCTTAGTTTACATGTTATCTCCTTGTAGTATATTTCCTAAAGCTATAAATCAGAATCATGCATCAACTCTCTCCTTTCTTAGTGTGATGTTTTTTTTTTCCAGGCCTTACTACTGTCTGCAAGTAGTATGTATGAATTCATGTTAATTTGTGTAATGACTTTCTTTTTTATATATTTGTATTAAACATAGTTTTTTACATAGATGTTTAGTTTTACAAAGCATAGTAATTTATACAACTTTTTCACAGTAATATAGCAGAGACCACCTGATAGCTTACACTTGATGTTTTGTTTTTGCTTTGCTTCACTGAAAAAACATGAATGAAATAATTTGGTCCATGTTAATAGGTTTATAGTGTAGATAATCTCTACAAATGAGATTATTTCTTTCAGAAAAATCACTTCAAATGTAAATCATGGTGAATCATGGCTGGGTAGGGATTAGAGGAGAGAACTTCTAATTTGCTGTAGCTACAGTGGATATGTGGCTGCAGACCTAGCCCACATCTTGTTTATAAAGGTGTAGAATGACAGTATACAGGAACTGTATTAATGTTTTAATATCAGTGCTAATTTAGGACACCAGTAGGAAAGGAGTGAAAGGCCTGCCTGAAACTGATGATGTTAGTGTTTGGTCCTTTAAGACTTCTGTGACAAATTACCTTTGGGTAATTTTTGAACAATAGTTCTTCAGGCTGAGGAGTCCCAGAAAAAGGCATCAGCAGATTCACTGTCTGGAGAGGGCTCATTTTCTCCAATGATGATGCCATTCTGCTGATGTCATCTTGGAGAAAGAGTGAAAGGGCTTCAAAAACCCTCTTTTATGAAAGCATTGACCCCATTCAGGTGAACTTCACCTTTGTGGATTAATGACCTTTCAAAGGATCCACCTCTTAATATCATCACTTTGGAGGTTGAGTTTCAATATTTGAGTTATGGGACACAAACACTCTGACCATAGCAGGTATAAAATACCAAATGAAAAATCCATGGAACACCCTACCTTATTCCACAACTGTCAAGATACATAAACCAGAAGCAATTTTGCATTCACAGAGTCATTATAGAGGTTAGTAAAACTATCAAAGAGTTTAAATATTCCAATAATATCTGTAATATTCCAATTTCTTATAGCTGTATGTTTGATTCACAAACCAAATGAGTCATGGAAAATGAAGGTAGATTATTACAGACTTAATTATCTGGATATGTAGAGATAATCACTCACAAGTGAATTTCCAGATATGATATCTTTAATGGAGCAAGGCAGTCCAACCTCTGGCACTGAGTGTGCAGCTATTGGCCTAATTGACCTGAAATTTTTTCTATACCTTTCAGCAAAAATAATCAGGAAGCATTTTTCACAGGCAAAGTGGTAGAATAAACTCTCTTACTTTTGGGTTTCCAAGAACTCCAATGGACATCTGAAACTGCACATAGAACCAAACCCTATGTATACTCTGTGTTATTCCTATCCATATACATATGTCTGTTATAAAGTTTAACTTATGCATTAAGCACAGTCAATGATTAACAGTAATAACTATTGATAGAGTAGAACAAATACTAAAATGTTTTGTAATGGAGTATCTTACTGTATGGTACTCACCATTCTTGGGATGGTGTGATATGCAGAATGGAAATTGATTGAGGGTAATTGGAACAGCTGAAGGCAAAACTACAGATATGCAGGACTGCTGCAAATATTTATGATTTTCTTTCAGGGCCATGTCAACCACCAGTGGAGCCATAATGTAATTTTCAATCTGCTTGATCATCTTGATATCCTGTAGAATATGAGCCTGATCCATTATATGTGTGAGGCTTGCTAACAACATCTAATAACAGGAAGTGGAAAGCATTTCAGGCGCCTTAGAATGCTGAGTAGAAAATAAGACCTACATATTGTTTTTATAGTAAAAAGCAAGTTATCTCTCATAGGTCCTACCACAAAGAAAGCGGCATAGTTCTTGCTGAGATTATTTGTTTTGAAAAACACAAACTATAATGGTTAACCAATGAGGTGAACCACACCTTGTGTGCAAACTTCACTTTTTATGGGATTATGATCTTTTGAGTCCAGTGATACTGTAACTGTTTGGCAGACAGAGATATTGTTTTTGGATTTGGCCAATAGGGAGTCATAGATCACATTTCTAAAATTCTGGAGGAAGGCTATTTTCTCTTATATCAATCACAGTTCCTTTCTAAAAATAGGCCCTTACCTGGTTTTGGTGTCCAGGTGTTTCCTGAATTCTTATCTCTGACACTCTAGTAATGTTCAATCTATCAATTAACCTTGTGTTATCTATTCATTAAACCATCAATTTAGATGCATTACGTTGTTTAAAAGAAATGATACATTTTAAATATATCTGAAAGATACAAGATAACTTCATTGACTAATGGCTCAGAATAGCAAGGTTCTTGCTCCTACACTTTTACCTGCCCTTCATAACCCACACGTGGGACTTCATGAAGATCCGTATGACCATGTGCCAGGAGCATAAAATCTATGATTTGCAGATAGCCTTCCTAATGTGTTAATTTAAGCTAGTAGTGGATCATTGCAGTATGACTCACCTTAGAAAAGCCTTGAAAAAGAGTGTATTTCAGAAGTATTTCCTTTGGGATGAAATTAAATTCACTTATCCACTTGTCCATTTTTGCAAGGAGAGAAAATAGCTTTAGATTTAGGTCTGTACTGATTCAAAAAGTGATCAATAGGTGGTCTTACTAGTCAGGGACATGGAAAGAACAGAATTTTAAGAATGATGTATATTGGTCAGTTTCCCCATTGCTGGAACAAAATATCTGACAAATAATATGTAAAAGAGAGAAAGTTCATTTTGGGTCACATTTGCAGGGAATTCAGTTCATGATCTGCTGCAAAAGAGTCACTGTGAAAGGCCATGGAGAAGCAAAAATGTTCTTTCCATGGCAGTTGACAAGCAGAGCACAATAGTTGTCAGATAACCTACTGTCATGCTGAAGGACTAACTCTCCACAGGTAGGTTGAGTGACACATTCCTCAGCAGAGGCTCATCTGCTATGTGGTGGTAATTGATTACCATAAACTTTTCTATTATGGCAGAACAGTGGCTTGTCTTCACAGGGATAGACATGCATTTCAGATACAGAAATGTCTTTACTGTCCCTAGTGATTTTGCCATCCTTCCAAACACCTTACTCTACAATTATCCATATCATTTCTATATTTATTTATTACTTTACCTATATCTGTCTATATTGTGTATATCCTCCTCAATATAACCTTACAGTGGGTGATATATGTTACAGCAAAGAATATGAATCAATGGATAATACTTACATAATTCATTGGTATAACCTGAGTTCCTATCACCCAGGAAACATGTGGCTAAACAGAATAATAACATGTCTGTCTAAAGTCACAGTTTCAGCACCAGGTACAAAGCAACATTATGGGAGGTCACGGTTCCAACACAGAATGAGCATATCCTCAAACTAGCAGTCAGTGTTTAATGCAGCTTTTTCTGGCCAGAATTAACTGATCTAGGAATTAAGACATAGAGGTGAGTATAGTCCTCCTTAATATTATATTAAAAAACTACAAAAGGAATTTTCTCTCTTCATTCTGTAAATGTGAGTTCAGTGGCTTTATGGACTTAATGTTCAATAAAGAAATCCTTCCACCAGAACACACAGAGCATTGCAGAATTAAAACTGAGAGTGCCCACAATGTTTCTGGACCAAATCTGATAGAGTACAATGACTCTCAAGGAGTTGGTGGATTTTAAGGGAAAATACAATAAAATAAGAATCAGGGAAAGCAGCATGAACAAATATCCTGAGATTCATTGGCATGGAGGAGTAATGACCACATCATTCACTATCAAGTAGACCATGGAAGGACATTTCAAAGGCATTAACACAAAAGAGGAATGTATTAAAAGAACTGAAATTATCACTCAAGACTACATGGAAAATGGGCTGGACAGTAGAAATGATTGGAATCATAATAGAAATGGGGTTATGGCAGTAGACCAAGCTCAAGGTGATGAGTTACACTGGAGTAGGGACATAGAAAGGGACTAAGTTGGAAATTATTTTATAGTTAAAAAGCACAGTGCTACCTAGTATGTTGAATGTTGCTTAAAAGCAAGAGAATATGAAAATAAAAATGACTAAGTTTTCTAGAGTTATAAAATGGATGCTCAATCCAACATTTAGGAAGAGAATATCAGATGTTAATTTGTGCTGGAACATTAGAGAAAGATCACAGTATACAACAGACCTATTAAATTATGTACCAAAGCAGAAGTAGACATGCCCAGACACAGGAGATAAACGTGAATGTGTATAAGAAAAAAAGAGAAAGAGAGAAGCAGCTTCAGACACAATGAGAAAAAGAGAAATTTGAGATCCAGTTAAATTTGGTGTGGGAAAAATGGTTGTGGTTTGAGGAGGATATTTTTGCCAGTTTGGCTCTAGTTCCAAAAATCTTTCCAATAATTCTTATTTTTCTAAATTTATATTTGTTGGTTCATTGCAATCAAATGATCCTTGAATAAGAATTGAAATATTTTGTCGGGGCTGGGGATTTAGTTCAGCGGCATAAGCGCCTGCCTTGCAAGCAGGCAGTTGTGAGTTCGATCCCTGGTACCCATAAAAAGGAAAAAGACCAAAAACAAACAAAAAACAAAAAAAGAAATATTTTGTCTATCTTCATTCTCTTGAAGTTAAATATTTGTATAACAAGCATAATAGGCATGTTTCAATAACAAGTGAAAAAAGTAAAATAAAAAGCTCTTAGTTCAAAATGACTTAAATAATAAAGTGATTATTGACTATGTGACAGAAAAGTCAGAATGAGGCTTGATTTTGCACCTCAAAAGAGATCTCCAAAAAAAATTTAGTGTTAATTTTATTCTTTCCCTTTCTTGGCTGTCGATCTACATGATCTACAAAAGGTACTTTAATAGCTTCTCAAGAGTTCTAGGGTCTCTTTTAGCTTTAACAAGTGTGTGCAGCAGTTCCAGATGTCACATTGGCACAGGAAAGCACTCAAAGTCCAAATGTGTTGTAATGAAGCTTCTGTGCATATCCTGGCAATAACTGCCTTCAGCTGGCTTGACTTGGATCAGTGACCTTATCTTGACCACTCAGTAACTGTAACAGTGAGGTCACAACATATGGATAGGTATTTTTTTTTTGAGACAAATGTCCATCACTAAAGCAGATCACTTTTGACTTCAATCTGATCCAAATGGTATGGCTGAAGAAGTATGAGTAACTTTTCTTTCAAGATACAGATTCTCAGATGGTGTGGAGAGGCTAGATGTCAGGAAAGCAGCAAACTATGATATTGTTTAAAGTATTTTCCAGCCATGTCCTCTAACATGATATCAAAATCATTCTGTGCAGACTGGAATTCTTACAAATTACTTGAGTTTAGTTCTCACCTTCCAACCAATAAAATACTAACAAAAGAATATTTTTCTTTGCTCTATTCTGTGCCAGAGCAAAGGCTTGAAACAGAGATGATGAGCATTATCATGCAAATGCAGTGCATTTGAATACATTATCAATTTCCATCTTTCATTCAAATTAAATATGTATATTTAATATAGATATATATTATATATAATATATATTAATTAGCAAGGGTCACTCAGAAATACCCACGCTAATCAAAAAAGAAAAGCCGTGATGTTGAATGCCACAGATAACCCCTTTACTTCGATGACTAAATAGCATTTAAAATTTCTTGTTTTTTTCCTATTGTAACAAATGGCCTGGTATTTTAAGGGACTAGAATTTCTAATATAGAGCTAGAAGATAAAGCAATTCATTACAGCAGTCAACAGAAAAACTACAGTTTTTGTGATTTCAAATTTGTAGGATACTTACAGCTACCTACAAATAATTGTATTAATGAAATTGCTTTGTCACCTAAAGAAAAATGGTAAAAGAATGCCATCAATTTGAGCTTTTATTATGTTCTTATCTTTTCAGGTAAACAAAGGGCTTAAACTTCCTCCTTTGTGCAGACAAATGTATAGGAAATTCTAGATCTGTAAAACCACAGATTACATAAAAATAGGTTTTATTTTAGATCATGTTTCAGGCAAGATATATTAAATCATATGTAATATATATAATAGTTATGTTTTCTCTACTAAAGTATGTTATAGGAAGCGTTAGTGCACATTTTCAAATAAGAGTTTATGTAGAATCCATGCATTCGTAATAGTATACATCACTATAAAGATTCTATAATACTTTGCTCCAATAATTGTACAACAATGATATACACCTCCTAAGTATAGTCTGAGTCATCACTTACACAATTTAGTTAAAAAATTTTTTAAACATAGGCTCCTTATACACATAAATTTTATTAATCTTCAAAAAGTTGAAACTACAACTTTTTGTACAAAATACAACCCATTTCCTCCTATTAAAAGTATATTTCTGGGGAGCAGCAATTTATCTTAGCAATGTAAGTGCCTGCCTGGCAACTGCGAGGTCATGAGTTCAATTGCCAGTAATAAAAAAAAAGTGTATTTCTGATTAATTTTACCCATGTTTTAGAGAAAATTATAGTTTTTCAAGTTTGAAGAATTCCCCTAAACTCTACTTTTAAATTACTGGACTTCAACTCTAAAATGTTATGGATTCTTTTTTACAGAAAAAAAGAAATACAGAAAAAAGTGTAGAAATAGCACATAATTTCAAAACACATAACACTAACATATCACTAGCTGATAAATTACATATTGTCATCCTGAAAATAGTTGTTCAAGTTATAAAATCAAAGCACAAAAAGTGGACAGACAATCAAGCTATGACAGTGCCAAACATTTTGTTTGATGAGCCAACAAAAACTTAGTAGTATGGTTATCTATCTTGCACACTTAAACATACATGCAGTTATATCCTTTTGCCCTTTCCTTCCCTTTCATTTTTACAAAATGTATTTTACATTTTGGGTCTTATTACTCCTTAAGCTTTTATTTTTTTGTACTAGAAAGACAATGTGATATTTACAAATAAGAGTCTGATTTATTTCACTTATGAGGATAGTCTCAAGTTGCTTCCATTTACCTACAAAAGCTTCAAGATCATCCTTTTTACAGCTCAGTAATATTCCACTGTATAAAAAGTACTACATCTTTTTCATCCACAATGCAGATGATAGGCATTTTCATTGTTTCCAAGATTTAGCTATCACAAATTGTGCTGCTATGAACATGGGATCACTATGACATGACCTTTTCAGTTTTTCTGGGAAAATACCCAAGAGGGGAGTAGCTGGATAGAATGGAACATCCAATCCTAGTTTTTTGAGAAATCTCCATATTGATTTCCATAATGGATGCACCAGTATACACTCCTACCGAGAGTGAAGAAGTGCTCTTTTTTCCCCTACAGCCCTAACAAAATTTGGTATCAGTTGATTTTTTTTTTATGGCAGTCATTTTTTTAGAAGTGAGATGAAATCTCAATGCTGTTTCAATTTGCATTTCTCAAATGACCAGTGATAGTGAACATTTCTTCATGCATTTGTTTGCCATTTGTATATCTTCACCTGAGAAATAATGTGTTCATCTCCGATGCCCATTTTTTGAGAGGATCTTTGAATTTGGGGGCTTGATGTTTTTCAAATTTTTATATGTTCTGGATATAAGTCCTTTGTCTGAGGAATTACTGGTTAAATTCTTTTCCATTCTGTGGTTTTATTTTTGCTTTGTTGGTGATTTCTTTTGAAGTGCAAAAGCTTTTTAATAAGATGAGATCCCAGTAGTTGATTCTTTGAAGCATTTCCCATGTGGTTTGCATTTTGTTCATGAATTCTCTGCCTACCCCTGTGTCTCCAAGATTTCTACCTACCTTGTCTTCCAGTAGATTTACTGTTTCGGTTTAATATTTAGATCATTGATACATTTTGACTTTAGTTTTGTGCATGGTGATAAGCATGGGTCTAGTTTCAGCCTTTAGCATGTGCAAAGCCAATTTTTCTAATACCATTTATTTAAAAGGCTATCCTTCTTCCAGTGAACATATTTGGCTGCTTTGTCAAATATAAGGTGGCTGAGTGTCTTTGTAGTTGTGTTTGCACCTTCTAATCTGTTCCACTGATCCTCAGGTCTATTTCTTTGCCACTACCATGCTGATTTGATCACTGTAGCTTTTTAGTGTAGTTTCAAGTCAGGAATTGAGATACCTCTTGCCTTGCCTATGTTGCCTAGAATTGCCTTTGCAACTCTAGGTTTTTTTCTGTTTCCAAATGAATTTTAGGAATGTTTTTTTTTCTAGATCTGTAAGGTATGTCAAAGGTATTTTGATTGTAATTGCATTAAATCTGTATAACAGTTTTGGAAGTATGGCCATTTTCACAATGTTGGTTCTTCCTAACCAAAAACAAGGGATATCCTTCTATATTATAATATCCTCCTCAATCTCCGTTTTTAGTGTAGTATAATTTTCAACATATAGATCTTTTACACTATTGGTTAGTATGATTTCTAATTATTTCATTTTTTTTAGATGCTACTGTGAAAGGTGATATTTCCATAATTTCTCTCTCAGTGAGTTTGTTTGTGTACAAAAATGTTATTGCTTTTTGCATATACATTATATCCAGCTACACTGCTGACTTTGTTTATTACTTGTATAGTCTTTTAATGGAGTTTTTTGGGTCTTCTGTGTGTATCAGGTCATCTGAAACTAGTGATAATGTAACTTCTTCCTTTCCTATCTTTATTCCTTTTATTTCTCTCTCTTGCCTGATTTCTCTGGCGATATTTCCAGAACTATATTGAATTGGAGTGATGATAGTGGACATCCTTGTCTTGTTTCTGATTTTAGAGTGACAGCTTTCAGTTTTTGTCCATTTTGTATAATGTTTGCTGTGATTTGTCATCGATGGCCTTTATGAGACTGAGTTATATACCATCTATTATGATTGTTTGCCAAGTTTTTATCATGAACAAATGTTGGACCTTATCAAAAGCCTTTTCTGCACTCATTGGGATGATCATGTTCTTTTTGTTTTTGGCTCTGTTGATGTAGTGTACTACATTTATTGATTTGCATATGTTAAACCATCCCTGTAATCCTGGAATAAATCCTAGTTGGTTTGGTGTATAATCTTCTTGATTATTTGCTGCATTCTATTTGCCAGTATTTTATTGAGAATCTTTACATCAGTGTTCATTAGTGAGATTGGCCTGTAGTTCTCTTTTTTGTTTGTGTCTTTCTCTGGTTTTGGTATCAGAGTAATATTTGTCTCCAGGGATGAGTAAGGGAGGATTGCTTCACTTTCAATTTCATTGAAGAGTTTAAGGAATATTGGCATAAAATATTCTCACAATTTCTTATAGAATTCAGCCGTGAATCCATCAGGACCTGGCCTTCTCTTTGTTGGTAAATATTTAATCTTGTTTTCAACTTCGATACCTGATATTGGGTTATTCAGAATTGTTATAGCGTGTTGATTGAGCTTTGGTAGTTCATATGTTTCTACAAATCTGTCCATTTGCTCTGTTTTCCACTGTGTGTGAGTGGAGATTTTCAAAGTAAGTATTCACGATGTTTTGAATTTTCATGGGATCTGTAGTAATTTCTCTATTTTCAATTCTTATTGCATGAATTTGAGTTTTTTTTCTTTTTGTTGATAAGGTTGGCTAGAGGTTTATCAACTTTGCTTATTTTTTCAAAAGCTAGCTTTTTGATTCATTAATTCTTGGTATTTTTTGTTGTTGTTGTTGTTGTTGTTTCAATTGTATTACTTTCTGCTCTGATCTTTAGAATTTTCTCTCTTCTATTAGCTTTGTTTTATACTTTCTCTTCTTTTTCTAGAAACTTGAGATATATCATTGAGTTGTTTTTTTGTGCTCATTCTATTTTTTGATATGACAGTTTATTACTATATATCTCCCTCCTAGCGCTGCTTTCATTGCAGTCCCACAGGTTTCAGTATGTTGTATTGCAGTTTCATTGAATTGTAGGTTTTGTTTTATTTCTTCTTTAATTTCAGCAATAACACACTGATTGTTCAGAAGGTTGTTATTTAATTTCCACATATTTATGCAGGTTTTGCAATTTTTTTGCCATTAAGTTCCAGTTTCAGTGTGCTATGGTCAGATAAAATGCATGGGATAATTTCAATCCCTTTGCATTTACTTAAAAATGTTTTATAGGATAATATATGATCTATTTTGGAGAATGTCCCATGCATAGCTGAGAAGAATGTATATTCTGTTGTGGTTTGGTGGAACACTCTGTAAACATCTACTAAGTCCATTTTCTCACAGGTATGATTCAGTTCAGATCTATTATTTCTTTGCTGACTTTTCGTCTAGTTGATCTATCTCTTTGTGACAGTGTGGTGTTAAGGTCTCCTATTACAACTGTGTTCTTGTGTACTTGGTTTTTCATGTCCATCAGTGTTTGTCCTATGTGGTTGGGTGCTCCTGTATTTGGTGCACATATATTTATAATTGTTAGTTGTTCTTCTTGTAGCTTTCCACTTATGAGTATATAGTGGCCTTCTATATCTCTTTTAATCATTATAGGTTTGAAGTTCACTTAGTCTGCAAACAGAATAGCTACTCCTGCTTTTTTCTGGGGCCTTCTTGCATGGAATACTGTTTTTCATCCTTTGACTTTTAGTCTATGAGTTTCTTTTTGAGTCAGATGTGTTTATTATATATAGCATATGACGGGGTTCTGTTTCTTGATCTGTTCTGTCAACTTGCTTCTTATAACAGGTGAATTGAGCCCATTTACTTTATAGGTATCATTGATATGTACTTTGCCATATTATGTTCCTGTTGTTGGTTTCCTGCATTTCCTCCCTTGTTTAATTTCTTGTCTAGCCTGGTGGTTTCTTTCTGCTATTGTACTAAAGTCTATTACAATTGCATTCTTGTGTATTTCCTTTTTCATGTCCATTAATATTTGTCTTATATAGTTGAGTGCTCCTGTATTTGGTGCATATATGTTTATAATTGTTAGTTCTTCCTCTTGAATTTTTCCATTAACAAGACTGTAGTGACCTTCTTTATCTCTTTGAATCATTTTAGGTTTGAAGTTCACATTGTCTTCAAACAAAATAACTACTACTGCTTTTTTCTGGGTTGCTGTCCCATGGAATATTGTTTTCCACCATTTGACTTTTAATCTATGAGTTTCCTTTTGAGTCAGATGTGTTTCTTGTATATAGCACATTATGGGATTCTGTCAATCTATTTATTTTAACATGTGAATTGGGGCCACTTACATTGGTGGATATAACTGATAAGTACTGGCTCAATTTTGTCATGTTGTGTTCCTA
This sequence comes from Cavia porcellus, assembly GCF_034190915.1. Taxonomy (NCBI): domain Eukaryota; kingdom Metazoa; phylum Chordata; class Mammalia; order Rodentia; family Caviidae; genus Cavia; species Cavia porcellus. The sequence continues at coordinate 117,853,105 of NW_026947484.1, forward strand.
TCGTTGGTTTTCTGCTTTCCCCCCTTGTTTAATTACTTGTTCTGCCTGATGGTTTATTTTTGTTGTTTTTCTAGAAATTGTGGTCATTTTATCTCTATCTAGTATGTATTTCAGTACTCTTTACAGGGTTGTTTTGGTGGACATGGATTTCTTCAGCTGTTATTTGTCATGGAAGTAGCTTTTTCCTCCATTAAATTTGAAAGGCAGTTTTGCTCAGTACATCAATCTGGGTTGAAAGGTTTATTTATTTTTTTATATTAAAGGCCTGAAATACTTCACTCAAAGCTTGTCTTAATCTGAAGGTTTGTGCTGAGAAGTATGCCATGATTCTAATGGACTTTGCTTGATAGGTGAGTTGTGTCTTTTCTCTAACAGCTTTTAGTATTCTGATTTTATGCTGTATGTCTGGGATCTTTATTATATGTCTAGGTGTAGATTTATGTTGGTTGTGACTGTTTGGCATTGTATATGCCTCACTTATCTGCATATCAATTTTTTTCTCATGTTTGGGAAATTTTCTGCTATTATTTCTGTGAATAGTTTACCAGTGCCATTCCAGTTGACTCCTGAATCTTCATCAATGCCTATTCGTCTCATATTGTTTCTTTTGGCATTATCTTGAAGCTACTGAATTGTCATTTCATGCTGCTTTGTTATTTTTAAAAATTCTATCTTTTTATGATCACTAACAGCAATCCTGTCCTCAAGGTCCAAAATTGTATCCTCAGTGTCATTTAAATGGTTTTTAGAGATTTCAGTAGAATTTTTTGTTTCTTGGGTGTCTTTTTGATTTGTTTCATGGATTCTGCTTGTTTTTTATATTGTTCATTCAAGGTTTCAATCAGTTTCCCATACTCCTGTACTTTTTTTTATCTATTTCTTCTCTAGTTATGTTGATCAACTCCTTTACTAAGGTTATTATTTCTGTCCTTAATTTGATTTCCCCTATAGCCTCATGGATTTCTTTCTTTATTTCACTTGCTATCTTTTCAGAGATTTCTGGTGTACAACTTTTAAAGTCCTCTATTTCAATGACTCCTGTACTTTTTCCTGATGGACTAGAAGTTTCAGATTGCATTTTGCTTTTTCATTTTGTCATTTTCACCTTTTGGGCTCATAAATAGTCTTTCTATCACACTACTATCAACTGTTGGTACTGTGTATCTTAGGGTACTACTGTGTGGTTGATGTTTGTCCAGTTTCTGGATCCCACAATGAAGGGAAGGGCCGGTTACCTCCTGTAGGGCCTGTTGGGTGAGTCCTATACTCTTCCTGGGCTAACTAGCATAGGAGTATTGATGTAAGTCAATTCTTAGTTCTTGCTTTTACTATGTCTTCAGGTTGTTCCAGGCCACTAGATCTCCCTGCCTATAGTGTTCATCTTGGCTGGGACCCTACTGTGTCACTGGGTGTCTCATAAGCCTTTTGAATTTTCTTCAGGTAGGGGGAGGCCTTATTGGCACGCTCCTCAAGCTACCTGATATTCTCTGTGTGGAGGAAGGACTCACCCACACCCTTGCCTATCTTGCCAAGATCCTACAGCTGGAGGGAGCTTCACTACTGCTCCTGTTTACCCACTGAAGATCTCTATTTTAAGGGAAAACTCATCATACTGACAGTAGCCTACTGAGGTCTTCTTTTTGGATGTGGGGTTACTGAGTTTCCCATCAACCCAGCATGGTACTCCACTTCAGTACAAGGTTCTGGGAGAAGGAGTGGGAGCCAAACAACAGTACTAGGTCCAGAAGTTGAGGGGTCCCCAAGGATGGAAGAGCAGGGCACAGAAGTGGCCCCACCCTCGCACACTGGTTGGGGTCTGGAGGGATCTGAGGAGGGCAGCAGGCTGGTGGGGGCATGAAAGGGGCTCATCCCTAAACTCTGGTCCAGAGCGCTGTTATGGATCACAATCAAGTGAAGTATTACAGTCAAGTGAAGAATAAATGTATTACATTCAAGTGAAGAATAAATATGATCTGCCAATACTTGGTAAAGTATATAATGCAGAAATCACCAGTTAAAGAATAGCAATAATAATATAAAACTATTACATTAGTAAAATTTATTAAGAAATTCTAATATTTGAGTCTATAATATGAAGTAAATAGGCATTGACTATCATATACAAATTTCTATATTCTGAAGTCATAAAGAGAATCTCCTAAAATTCTTACAAAATATTTTAGACTATCACTGTCTCATTTAGAACTTTAATATATAGTATTAATTATGGTGCTTGGTTGGAGTCAGGGATGTACAATTTCCATTTGTACATTGATATGCAATGGTTAAACACAATCATCATATTAAGACCCAAGGAAGAGAAAAAAGTGAAATTTTGTCTGAAATTTGTTTTATTTCACTGGTTGACATATTCAGTTTTGAATTTGGTTGGAAATGAATTTTTAACCTTCATATATTTCCTTCTGTTATTAAGAATTAATCAAGTTTTTAATTCCTTCTTGAATCATCACCAAATTGCATTTCTCTAGAACACTGACTACCTTATAATGAGTTTTCAATTCTAATGGCTCTAAATTTTTCAAAATCCCTTTTTAAAAAGAATGACAGTTTTTTTGTTGTTGTTTCTGAGGTTATGACATTATTTTCACTAATAATATTCCTCTTTAATTGTTTCTTTTTTTTTTCTTAGTTTTGTCAGAGGGTGTATATTTTATTAGATTCTTCCAAAAGTGAGTATTTGGCTTTGTGACTTCTATTTAAGTAATTTCTCCTCTATTGCCATTTTATTCTTTATATTTATTTTGAGCTTATCTTATTCTTTTTCTTCTAACTCCTAAATTTGATATGTTATGATTTGCAAATTTTATTTGTAGTAAGATAATTAGAGTATTAAAGACATTTTAAGTAACATTTACATATATCTTCCACATTTTTAATGTAATATTTCTGCTGATATTCAGTTTTAAGTATTTTCTAATGTCTGTGGTTTGCGCTCTGAACCAATAATCACTTGAAATTATGTTTTTAGTAAAATTTGCAAATTGATTTTTAGAGTACTTTAGGTATATTCCAAATTAAACATTATTTTTAAATGAAAAAGATAGTACATTTAACATTGTTTCGGGGCTGGGGATTTAGCTCAGCGGCATAAGCGCCTGCCTTGCAAGCAGGCAGTCGTGAGTTCGATGCCTGGTACCGATAAAAACGAAAAAGACAAAAAAACCATTGTTTTAAATTTTATTACTCAAGGCTGGGGGTACAGCTCAGTGGCATAGCACCTGCTGGATTCCTGGTGCCACAAAAATAAATAAATAAATAAATAAATAAGTAAATTTTGTTACTCATGGACCTATGCTGTGGCCTGGAATGTGGTCAGCTATTATAAGTGTTTTACATATATTCATTTTCATAAAATTTCTGTATATACTTGCAAAGAATATATATTTCCTAACTGAAGTAGAGTGGTATATGAGCCCGTTAGAGCAGAGTTGGGAACTACATTGTTGAAATCTTCCGTATCTTTACTAGTATTTTAACTTTCCTATTATGAATGTTAATCTGTTGAATTTTGTATAATCCGGTTAATATTGTACATATATTAAATATGTATGTAGGCTATGTTTGTATCTAGAAGTTCCTCCCAAAGCCTCATGTGATTATAGTGGGGGCTTTTTGGAGTTGGCTGAATCTACGGTTTGTGCTGCTGACATCATTGACATGATTCTGGGATTGACTCAATGTTTGATGGTAGGATTAAGGGTATGATTGCTACCTACTTTAAAGGCATGTATCATGGGTAAGAGATAAGGGACAGGAAGAGGTGTGGTCCTTGCTTGTGACTTGTAGCTCGCCTGCTTGCTGTCTTCTCCCTGCCCTGCTCTGCCGTGGACTTTTTCTCCTACGTGATGCCCCTTTCCCATGGCACTCTGCCTTAGAACCCCCTAATGATAAACTGAATCCTCTATAAACTGTGAGTTAAGAAAACCTTTCCTCTAACTTTGGGTGTCGGGTATTTTTGTCTCTGCAATGAAAAAAGTAAGACAATTCTTTTAGATGTTTATAAATAAAGATTCATTTTTCTACCATCCTGTAAGAATTGTACCTTCTGTCATTAAGTATCAACATACTTTGAATTCCAAAAAAATGTTTTTACTTTAATGACAATTGACTTACTAGAGAGAGAAGTGTATAAGTACATCACTATGCCAAATTATTTTGTTTGGTATTTGCTTAATGTACTTATCCTTTAATATTTCACTTTTATGTATCTAAGGCATAATGTATATTTTGAAAACAGTGTACATCTCAATTTTATTTTACCAAACTGAGAATTTGACTTGCATGTTTGCTCCACTGACATTTATTATGATTACTAGCATATTTGCAGTTACCTCTACTATTTTGTGCTTTCTATTTATACTGTTTTTTCTGTTTCCTTTTGTTTATACTTTGTTTTTGAATTCAGTAGGAATTTTACATTTCACTTTGCCTCCACCAAAACCTAGGAATTTATGAGTGTATTAAGATAAGGTAAATCTAGCTTTTGTAACAAGTTGTCAAGTTTTAGTCACTTAATTCAATATGAGTAGGTTTATCAATATCCTTATGTTATTCTCATAAACCTATGAACTTCTATCATCATTGAAAGGGCCAAGTTATTATCCCCTACTTGGAGCATGAGGAGAGGGAGCGTGCAGTTCATAAACTTGCCTTAGGTAATAAAGCCAGGTCAGTGAGGCTCCAGAGACTGCGTATCCCCCAATTCTATGCTGTCAGTACTTATTTACACTTAGTAACATGTTATCACTTCTTGTTTACCTAGACTGGGGTGCCTCATGGCAAAATTTTCTGTAGAGGGCCACATGATAAATATTTTAAGTTGTACAGGCAACATGATCCATGTCACAACTACTCTGCTTTGCCTTCACAGCAAAAAAGTGGTTATAGACTCTGAATGAAAGAATGAATGTAGCTACAACATCTTTTGTAGGTGATGCAATCTGAATTTCATATAATATTCGCAAATAATATTCTGACATTTTTCAACCTTTTAACCATTTAACAGTTTACCCCAAACATCAGTGGGGCAACACATTTTTTTACTTACTGACTATCCCAAATGTCGCTGGACCAGTGGGTTTTTGTTTGCATGAGATGCACTCATACATGTGTTTATTTATTTTAAATCAAGTATTTTTTTCATGCTTTTTATTTAGAGTGTTGTGTTCACCTTCGCTGTTTGTTTTGTAAAAATCTAATAATAAGTTCTGGATATTTTGTTTTACAAATTCACGTACATATTATATGTGAGAAATAACCCACAATTTTATGCTACAAAGTATAAAAACTCAATTACACTGAATATAATTTTTATACTTCTCCAAAATTCAGTGATATTCTTTCATGATACAAAATGGACATGCTTGGAAAATTGAAACTTAATAGGAAGAAAGTCCAAAAAGATATGCAAAAAAATAAAAAAAAACTAAAAAAGGAACAAATGTTAGTATATCAGAGAAGAATTGGAAGGACACAAAGTATATCTCCTTATTGTCAACTATTCATAATATAGAAATGATAGAACTTGAAAGAAGAAATTAAACTTTTAAAAATCCAATGACTGTCAATGATTATAAAAACTCTATAAATGGTATTGATAAAGTTGACCAACATGTAACAAGCTATCTGTAATTAAAAAGTGAAAAAAATACATATGCCTGTTTTGGATCAAGCAATATAAACTGAAGATATTTGAGGTCACACTTCCATTCTCGTACCAAGAAAGAAAAGATTTAAAAACTGAACATCAACAACTTTCTGAGATCAATCAGAGAATTGAGGATGCAGAACATGCTACCTTTAAAACTGGAGAGGTGGGTCAATATAGAACGCCACCCAGAGCTGGTGCTCATAACTAGTACAAACATATAAATGATCATAAACAAAATGTTAGAGGTTTAAGTGTGTCTAACTTGATAATTACAAATTCTTGAAAACCAGTCTTGGGGTGACTCCACATTTTTGTGAGTTTTAGTGCCAATTTTCAGATTAGAAGGAAAACTTCACTCTTCTTTTGGCAAGAGGAAGGGAAAAATAATCATTCTGAAATATGCCCAGAACATTCTGTTCATAACAAAGCCCTGTCCTCAAGGGAAACTTCTGTATCAGAAATGGGAAAGAATACTACATAATGTTAAAGGGGTCAGTTTTCTAGAAAAATGTGCTAATCCATAATATATGTATATGTATATTTGTTTGTATATAAATGTACACAAGTATATGAACACATGCCAATTTGTATAATTATATACATGTTTGTATGTTCATATGCATGTATGTGTACATAAACTATCAACATTTGTTCCTCGGTTTTAACAGTATATCACATTGATGGACAAATTAGGACAGTGGTAGGAAAGGATGTATGGAAATTCTATCATCTGTTCAATTTTTCTGTAAGCCTAAGACTTGTAATACAAAGGTCTATTCTTCTAAAAAATATTCTTAGTCTACAGAAATTACAAACCAGGCATCAGGCTGGATTCGTACTATAGGCCATAGTTTCTCAAAATTTGATTTTATAAGATAATTTCATTTTGAAATCTATTTCCTCCTTTTGATCTTTGATGAGGTATGGCAGCTATTGGTAGCAAACTAAGTGATTTTTTGTTTGAAAATACCTTGATTTTATTCTAAGATATTGACAGTTGGAACTCAGTAAACTGAGAAAACTGCCAATAACCCCAGAGATTTGAAAAGCAAACCTAATCCAAGACAGTAACATAATCATGTTTTAGGTAAAAAATGTTAGGAGCAACTCTCTTCTATCTTGAACCTACACTAACACAGACAACTTATCTCATCCTCCAATCTCTGAGTTCTTTTCTCACGGAGAGAATATGCCTGATCTTATTAATGATCTTAGGTTTCAGAATGCATCTTGCAGAGTACTTTTCTCCATTAGGTGTTGCATGGTTGTAACCCACCACGGCTCCAGGGTAATGGCAGCATTGCCTAATCAATATATACCTCTCTAGCCTGTTTTGATTTCTAACACTTTTTGTTAATTCCTCAATCTTCTATGAATTCAAAAGAAATTTTAACTACTATATCAGCTGTTATACTGAACCAGATTTCCAGCACATTGTCAGAACATAATAAAAACCTTTTCTTGTAAAAAATTTGTTTGTAGTTTAGAAAGTCTAAGGTGAGTTAAAATTAAATTCAATACATTTTTGTAAAATGAACAATAGCTATCCTAAGAGTAGTCTAATGTTCTTTTTGTTGTAATTTAAAAATTTCTTTCCATGAATTTGTTTTAACTAGGTAGTCAGAAAAAATTAATTGTAAATAAATATATTAAATGCACACACGCACACACACACACACGCACACACACACACACACACACACTGCCTAAGAACTATAAGCCAATTTTACATGAATGATGGTGGCTTAATTAGAAATGTTGATCTACACCAGTGGTTTTCAACCTTGGCTGCACATTAGAATTAACTGAGGGAACTTTTAAGAAATAATAATGCAAGGACTCCATTCTCAGGAAGTCTAGTTTTATTGCTCTGATGTGAAGCCCACAGATGGATATTTTCATAAGCTCCTCAGTTGTTTCTAATTGGCATTTGTAGATAAGAAGCATGGATATAGGGCTCTATACAGAGTCTCCCATAAGGACAAAGGCATATATTTAGACAGAGGGCCAAGTACAATGAAATGCTTGTTTGTTTGTTTGTTTTTGGTATTAGGGGTTAAATCAAGTGCCTTTGCACTGAACTACATCCCAAACCTTTTATTTTTTAATTAATTAATTTATTTATTTATTTTTCATTTGTGAGATAGCCTCTCGCTATGTCACTAAACTGCCTAGTCTGTAATTATTCAGAATCCCTTACAAACTTTCAGTCCTCCTGATTCATCATTTCAAAGTTCTAAGCTCACCACACCGTAATTCAGTGCAAGCATTTTGTAGTTCAGAGTACACATAATTGCCCTGAATTTAATATCTAGAAATCCTCTATCTCGGCAGCTAGTGGTTATGATCTTCTACCTGGTGCTTCTGGTCTGTGCCTTGAACCAAACCAGTATAGTTCTAAATGATCCTAGGGCCAGTGTCCTAGTTCCAGAAGTAAGCTCCTTTTAAGATTCCATACTTAGCCTCCACCTCCACCTGCTATTTAAGGAAATGGATTCCTGTTAATTTCCCTTCAAATCAGGTTTCTGATTTAATAATCAGAATTTTATCTCAGGTACCTCTAAGATTAAAGTTCTATTTTCCTCTCACTGAATGCCTTGAAAGTTCTTACATGGTGGTTAAGAGCACTCAAATCATAAGCTGACCAACCTGAATTTTAATCTCAGTTCTACCATATTCTACTTTTGTGACCTTAGGTTAAAACAAAACAAACAAACAAAAACAAGCAAAACAAAACAAAAAATCTAAACATTTGTCCATAACATGGCTGTAGTAATGGTGCCTATGTTATAGAGTAGTTGTGAAAATATATTTGTTTTTACTATAACATCTAGTAAATTGATAAATTCAATTTGGCTGTCAAGGTTATTATTGTAATTATTCAGAATCCTTTACAAAAAGTCAATTTCTCTTGCAGCCTCACTTCATTCAGTGTTGCTATCAGGTCAGTCACTGTACAGTGTTTAGTTCAAGACACATAGATACCCCTTGCCCCCTATTGGCTTAGCAACACAGACACCCTCTGACCTAGAGTCCATCCATGTATCCATTCAATATTTATTGAGATTCTGAGGTGTGATAGGGCCCTTGCTGGAGCTTAGGCTTCACCAAGAAACAAGAACTTTCACATCTTAGAATGGTGTATGGAGTAGCAGCAATGTGTAAACTTTGAAAATGTCCCCCTAGATACTGCTGGGGTGCTGCCAACAAACTGCATCCCCCACTCCTCGATGCCCGCCCACCCACACACACAATCACACACACCATTAAGGATTATCGGTCCCGCTGAACACCTTCCATTTTTTCACTCACTCAGCACTTTGGTCTTAAAGTTCTTCTCATTGATACGAGGCCCTTAAGAACTTCTGAAAGTCTACCTCCATAATAGATACAATATCAAACATTAAAATGTGAACAAATCATACAGTAAGAACATAATCTATGAACTCTATACATAAAGCTGGGCTGAGAGCCAAAATTTCCTTTTCAACTGTCAAGGCTCATAATAGCTCTTCAAATCTTCTATACTCTCCAGAGAGCAAAGGTATACAAGATTTTTACAGGGAAATTAAGAAAATTCAAGTTTTTCTTTCCTTGTAATTTTTTCAGTTCCCTGATGGCAAGGGTTATCCAATGTTTCAGTGAAACATAACCACAGCTAATTAGAGGGAGACAAGCCTACATTCTCCTGAATTAGTCCAATCTAGTGGGAGAGAGGCTCAACATTTATGTCATTCTTGTTATTGACAGAATATCTTCACTTTCTTTCATTTAATCCATTAAACTTATGAATTAAGTACAGTATAAGCATAATTCCATATTATAGTTGGAAAAAATTGAAAAGCAAGAAGGGAATACAGTTTTGTTTCAGAAAACACAAGCAGTAAGGGGAAAGCAAGGACCTGAAAGAAAGTGTGATATCTTGAAATCTTGATTATTTTTCAAACAACTTCCCACATACCGCCCAGCAAGGCAGCTCCCACTGTGAGATCAGGAGTATATGCATTTATGTTTTCTGACTACACTCTGGGATTCTTAGAACTTTTAGAACATAACCCTGAAATGTATCTGCTGGTTCTGTGCCAAACTGCATGCAATTGCACCCACGTATGCCTGGGTAGTGCCAGCACATTCTTTCACTGTTGCTTCTCTGTCTTTAGTAGCAATTCAAGACCAGGAACTTCTAACCTCATTTCAGATCTTCACTGCATCAAGGTCAGTATCTTTGTTTCACCAATGTCTTAAAGGCGTTCTCTACAGTTTTAAGCCAAATAATAACCATTCCCTACCGACTGGATCTGACTTTAACATTATTGCTTTTTCTTCTTATTATTTATTTATTATTTTTCGAGGGCCATAACTACCTTAAATTACTGTTCCCTCCAGCATCAGCAATGCTGTAACATTTTCAAGGACAAGACTTTACTGCCTACCATTGCTTCTTGTTTTATTGTCAGTGGCAATTTTAATTCATTTCATTTCTGTGTCACTGTCACTCCAACTTCTATATCTGGCACAGTGTGATGTCCTGAAGTTCAGAGTTAACATACAGACCTTGGCTTTAATAGAAAAGTAATGTTCTTTGGCTTTTTCATATAACGTTAACAGAGTCAGCCACAGCCAACTCCTAAGTTAAGCAAAATAAAATTTTTTCCAAATGCCAGGGGACTCTTCACTGTCTCTATGTGAGTAACAGTGAGACAAGGATTATCATTTACCAGAAACAAGGAAGAAGACATAAGATATAGAAGGTAAGTGGACTGGGTTCCCAAGACCTAGCTTTACTAATCTGTTTTATCATTGATTGGTTGTACCAGTGACTTCAGAAGGTCTTAATCTCTCTCTCCTTCCCTTTAGAAAAATTGAGAAAGCACTATTGGCATTTATTTTCCACTCAGTGATGCTTACAGTTTGAGAACAGTATGGGGAAAAAGTTGTACAAATTGTTATGGCTGACAATGGATGTGAACTTGTATTGAGCTAAGATAAACAAAATGCTCTCTGGAGAAAAGAAAAGTTCACCTGTGTGAGTTAAATTAATTCTTCCCCTGCTCTAGGGAATGGTAAGATTGTTGTATCATACACTGTTGCCTGAAAGAGTTTGTTGTCTTCCGTCTTTGTGTGGCTAACTTACCCTGACTTGAAATAAAGCCCAGTCAATAATGTCCTTTTAAATTTACACAGAAAAAATAGCAATAGAAGTAGTACTATGTTCTAATTTGGGAATCAATAAGTATCTTGTATCAGAGGCACAGAACAAGGGGTAGCTATCTCCTAGAGCCAAAACCTGCCCCTTCTCTGCTCCCCATCACTTTTGATGTCTATGGGATGGCAGTTACCTAAGCTGGCACACAAAATTGAAACTAAGTGAAGAAAGAGAGAAATTAAAAACAGAAGAGACGTAGACAGTAGCAGTTCTTTATCCCTCAGTATCTATCTTTTGTTTTTTTCTCTGTACAGGACAAATGCACTGAAAAGAAGAAAATCATGTAGGTTGCTGGGGAAGGATGGAAAATTAAAAAATTTCTCTCATTTCTGGACAAATGATAGTTTCTGGGAACAAATATGGAATATATGAGTCATAATTCATGGCATTTTGTGATACTTGAGTCACTTAAATACAACTAAGCGAATTAATCCATATGAAAAATAGGATCTTTCCTGGAAAACTCAGCTGCAGGACTCCTTTATCTCTGATCTGTAGCTGAGAATGAAAATTTATACCTCCTACCTCCCTCTCTTTTCTTGCAGTGACTAAATCAAACAAATAATTCTATTATAGTGATAATAGGCCAGGCATTTTCCAAGCATTTGGAAAATTATAGATTAGTAATTGGTAAAATGACCAGTACTAGCAGCTGCTAAAGTCATCAAGATTGACCATTCTTTAGCCTGTAAGCAAATAGTGCTTTCTTTCTAAACTCTGTAATTTCCACAGTGAAATTTAAATTCTAAGAAAAGCATGGTGGCATTTTTTCTGTGATCTTATAGATGTCATTTTGTTATATTCACTTTCTCAAAAAAAAAAAAACTTAACCCCTATTTAAAACATGTAAAAATTGTAGATTTCCCACTTCCTGTCACACTCATTTCAGAAGGGTGCCATTCCCACAGGATCCTGAAATCTTATACTGTTAGAAGTCTTTATTCAAAGGCATTTAAATGTTCCTTTATGATTTTGTGGTCTTAACTTTAAAATAGAGTGAAAAAGACAAGGCATAGAAGTTACAGAACATTAAGAATTCTTAATCACCAGTAATCTTTGCAATAAAAGTAAACAAGGATGAAGAATAATTGAGATTAATCAGTCAGGATTGTTGTGGCTAGAGGTGACACAAAATTCCAACTGAAATTATTTATATTGTAAAAAGTTAACTCTAACAGATAAAAACTTGGCAGTGGGAAGCTCTGTACTTACTCATTCAGAAACTTAAATATGCCAGATTTATATATAATTCTCTTGGTTTTTACCTATAGTTCCAAGATGACTAAAGTGGTCCTAAACATCATGTTCTTTAAGAAACACTACTAGAATTTCTTTTATAAAGCAAGCTTTTATTAGATGCTCACTTTCAAGAACAAAGAAAACTTTTTGAGGTGTTTCCACAAGGAATCTTTTCCATTTTGTTGGTTGTGGTATCAGCTCATGCCTATCTTTTGGTGATAGGGAAGTGGGATGATCATAAATGTCTTCAATACCCTGATGACCCATGATACAATTTAGAGTCCAATAATTATGTAGACCTATTAAGCAGGATGAGAATAGAGGGATAGGGATTTAGTTCAGTGGCATAAGCACCTCCCTAGTAAGCTTGACGTCATGAGTTTGATTCTCAGAAGAAGAAGAAGAAAAAAAAAAAAAAACCCACCACAATGAGGATAGATGCTGTTTTCCAAAGGGACAAACGCAGCAAGAAAATGGGACAGTACTGGAGGGCTGCTAACAGTGGGAAATTTCACTTCACCTGTGGAATCAAGGAGAAAGAAATGAGAAAAGAGGCTATGGAACTGGACCACCCAGCAGGGAGTATAGACTTCCATAGAGTAAGACTGCCATCACTAGTGCTCTGAAGGAAGGAGCCAGTGAAATAAAACCCCAACCTTAAATCCTCCCCTTCTCAGATCTGCTTTACAGACCAAACCCGAAAGAAGCCGGGGGCATGGTGAGCCACTGACTCAATTTCTCAGCATCCTGGGCACAGAGCACAATGTAGCCTGAGAGGAGACTGGAGTGTAGTTCAGGAGGGACAGCACGTCACAGCCACCACTTACTGTACAAGACTCCTAGAATCTTAGGCAACATTTAGCTCAAACTGGAGGCAGAGAATGATAACACTCTCACTGTTCTGGTGAATGCTTACTCCAAGGAGTTTTAATTTTTATTTTTAGAAACTTGCATAACATTTCTTATACCCAAGTGAGACAGAGTAAAACAAATACCTTCAATAGTTGTATCTTCTAGTTTATCGTATCAAATTCTTCAGTAAGAGTTGCTATTTCTCTTTTATTGGTAGTGAAAATAAGGTTTACAGAGTTCAAGTAGCTTGTCTATAATCATTGTACACAGAAGTGGCTGATTTAAGACTTGTCCATGAGACAGTGGGCTCCAGAATCTCTTCTCTCAATCACAGCTTCCCATTGCACAGAAATGACTGAGATTTGGCCATATTTTCCAGGTATCTTAGAGCATTCTGTACAACATACAAAGGTATGTTCTAACATATCTATTACAGCTTCCCATTGCACAGAAATGACTGAGATTTGGCCATATTTTCCAGGTATCTTAGAGCATTCTGTACAACATACAAAGGTATGTTCTAACATATCTATTGGATAATATTTCCTGTAAGCTTTAAGTGAATTCAGTACAATAGATTGTACTGAATCTCTATGAACACTGTCCCACTTAATCTTTTCCTTTGATTCCTGCCAGGTGTCTAACATGTTACTAATGCTACCCCCTCTCTTCACTAACTTGCAGGTGACAAAACCAAACTTTAAAACAGATAGGGGAGGGAAGAAAAGAAAAGATAGAAGAAAGAAGGAGAAAGAAAATGAAAGACTACCTAATTTGAGCAACTAAAACAAGAATCAAAACCTTTGATTCCTAGTTCTGTATTCTAAACCTTCTCGTTTTTAAAGGCAAAAAGCAAAACATTGCTTTCTCCTTCTTCAGGCAGACAGTGATTCAGTGTTTGTGCAATGAGACCACAAAGGCAAATCATGCTGTGTGTCTTGGAATGAATGACAAACGATTGCTAATGGCAGCCAGAGAGAATGGGTAAATGTCAGACAAGGATCAGTGACTCTTTGAGGATCACTTGCCTTTTCAGTAGAGATCAAAATCCTTGACACAAACTGTTAATATGCCACACGTGTCAGATTTCTCTTCAATTCCATCAACAATATCAATGAGGTGGCAACTCAGCTTTAATTACTTTATCTGTGACCTTAACTACTTTATCTGTGACCTAAGACTTCTCTCTGGGCCGTCTGATTAACCAAGGAGTGTTATTCTCTCTTCTGTTTTTTCTCTTCTTGGATTAATGGTCTCGATGGATGATGCCATATTAGGTTTGCCAAAAGTAAAAATTGACTATTTACCCTTGAAAATTATTTCCCATGATCCTCAGAGTCACTGTTACTATCAGATCTACTTATCTTTGAAGAGCCCCTTATTAGACCCTTCTTATTTTTCCCCACTACTATCATCCCTCAGTTTGTGCCTATATTTTTGTCTTGCTCAGACCTTTATAAGACTCTGCCTCCTCCACCAGAAAAAAGACTCTACTCCCTTTATCAGTAATATCTCCCAATCTAGTTTAGTAAATATGCTCTTACCAAAGTTACTTGAAGAAGTTACATGAAGAAATTTTTGATCACATCTATCCCTTGATTAAAACTACAATCAGTTACACTCAGCTATTTGCTAACTCATTACCAGTTCAAATTTTAAAATAAGGAATGGTTACCAAACATTACATATTTTTGTTAATTTTTATTAGATAATATACTAGGAAATATAAAAATAACAATTTTATATAATTTATTCCACATAAGAGTTGACTGGTTGAAATGACACCTGCCAGAGTGACATAAACAAATTACCCCAGGGATACTTGGGACAAACTATTAAAAAGTTAAACTCAATTCTTTAGCGAGTCTCAAAAAGGCTTTATGATCAGCTTGTCACTTTTCTCACCAGCACAATGCCTTTGCATTTCCCTCTTTGGCGTCTCTAACACTACTCCAGCTCTCTTAAACCCTGATTGCATTTTACCTAGTCTTTTTCCTTTACATCACTTCCCTTTCCACCTCAAACTCTCCAACTGAAATATTATCTCCCTAACAGATACTTCTCTAACTGCTTAAGGATGACTAGTCAGTGTGTAGCAAGTGCTTTTCTATTTTGGCATGAAGTTGGATAGCAACTGGAGCTTGAGCCGAGTTCATCATGAGCTTCAGCTACATCTAACAAGGCTGGCACCCTGGAGAGATCTGCAGAAGCTTTGTGCACCAGGTATCTCACAAGAGTCAGGCCAAGACTTACATCAAATCTAGTTTTATGGGAAAGGATGTTGTAAGTATCATATTGTCCCTATTACAGATTTCTTCTCGTGTTCCAAAACAACCCTAAACTGTTATCTGAATTCTCAGAATTGGAGGCTGCCAATAAGAAAATACTAAAAGAATACTAATTGACGGTTCTGTGGGTCACTAAAAAGAGACTCACAATGGTTTGAGTGCAGTCAGGACCAGTAAAAGATACTTTCCTTAGGATTATTTAGAAGGAACTTCATGGACTATATCGGTTCACCGCACCAGCTCTACACAGCTAGATGCAGGTTTAGAAATGGCAATACGAGATTTTTCATTATCTGATCTTCTCAGGGAAAAAGAGCAGAGGAATCGAGAAACGCTGCAGAATCTCATCTTATGTAGCTATAGGGGAGTAAGAGGTTTTAATAGCAGATATCCTTAAAGGGGCTAAAAATAGGAAAACGTGATAATGACAGTAGTTTAAAAACATACGATGTATCTCAATGAAATATAGTTCAATGACTTTCAACAATTCATTTTATAGTTATTCATGGTATGGTGTGCACACCCCTTACCGAGAACATGACAGAGAATGAGAAAAGTATAGATAAGTGAAGGTAGACTATAAATCAGTACACAAATAAAAGGAAAAGTCATTTCAGATATCAGTAAGTACAATGAAAAAAGTAAAACAAGCTACTATGATGGAAAATTGGGGTCAAGATATGTGTCATGAAGAGTTATCAGTTGAACTAAAGCCTAAAAACCAGCTTGGTGAAGATCCTAGGGGAAAAATATCAAGAGAAAATGAGAAGCCAGTGCAAAGGCCTTGAGCCAGTAATAAGCCTGGCATTTCAAGAACCCACGAGAAGGTCATAGTGGAAACCACAGTGGGTGAGCAAGTAAGAGATGGTAGGAAGTGAGTCATGAAGTTAAATAAGCACTGAGTCATCTAGGAACTTTTAAGCTATGTTCAGGAGACTGTATTTATTCTGTGTGGCATGGGGAGCTGTTGGATGGTTTTAACTAGAAATTGACACGATCCAAGTTTTGTTTTTATGCTTCACCGCGACTGTCCTGTAGAAAACAGAATGGGGAAAAGGTGCAAGTGTAGGAGTGGAGAGGTCACTGTTACAGTGTTCCAGGCAAATGATAGTGGGTGTTCAGATGTCGACACTAACGGTACAAAAGGGGAAACGTTGGATCTAACATGCAGCGTATTCTGAAGATGCAGTAGACAGGATTTGCTGACGTGTTGAAAGTCGGAGTGCAGCAGAGAACAGATTTTGAAAACACCCCAAAGTTTATGGCTAGAGCAACTCTTGGAGAAATGATAGCTTATTGAAAAAGGAAGAACTGGAACCAAATGATCTTACAGAAATTCACTACAGGTGTCATTACATAATTGGATACAAAAAGTCTGGAGGTCAGGAAGGAGATCAGGACTGAAGTTTAGGAATCATCAGAAGATTGGTGTAAAGTAACAGAAGCAGTTCCAGAAATAAGTGAGCAAGAGTTGAAGAAAAAAATTGAGATTCCACAACTCTTGGGGTACAACATTGTTAGATAGTATTAATATTTCTTAGAAATATTTAATAGAGGGATGCTTTTGAAGACTAGAGTGAACTATATGAGGAAGTAAGGTCAAAGGACAAAGATGTGAAGCCAGAAAAACCCAAATCTACATTGCTCTTTTTTCTTATTATTATTCCTTTCACCTGCAATAACTTTTTATTATTATTATTATTATTATTCCTTTCACCTGCAATAACTATTATCATTCCTTTCACCTGCAATAACTTTTTTCTGGCATTGGGGATTGAATTCAGGACTTGCACACTGAATTATGACTCGTGCTATTTCATTTTTTTTATTTTTAAGACAGAATCTCCACTTGGATTGAACTTGCAAGCCTCTTGCCTTAGACTCCCAGAATGATAAAATTATAAGAATGACCCATGATTTTATAACTCCAAAAAAAAAATATTCTATGCCTTTCATGGAACACATAACTATTATGTGACCCACCTTTCATTTGGAATTCTTGTGGTATCTTCTTCTGTTACAGTAATAGTATTTGGGTAGAGTTGGGAATCTCCAGCATCTCTTTATTTAATGAGCAATATTTAAGAATTTGAGAAACCTGCATAAAGAATGGCAATGTGCTTTCTTAGAAAACCAGTTTCTAGAACTAAAAAGTAAAATTTCAATAATAAAATGTAATCTCTGAAAGTTTCTTAAATTGTTCATATAAGGCAAAATGTGTGGCTATGTGAGAATAGTGATCCAACCCTATATAGATACAAATCTCTCAATAAGTGTTAAGCAGTCTCATTTTGACTCCTGCATTAATACAATCTCCTGCTACTGTGGTTGAGTGTCAGATTGTACTAAAATATCAGCAGGTAGAATTGAACTTTGAATTTTTGAATATGGAATAACACCATATTATATCTAGTACTTGTCTAAGTATCTCTCCAGCCATATATCCAGGTTATAAAATAGGCTTTTCCAACAGTAATAGAGAGGAGCTTTATAAACTAAGGTGTGAAGCACTCTAAGAACAGAGTGAGATTACTGAGACATGTTTCTCTAAGCCGGTGCAAAGTCGGTGTCTGCTTATTACTGGACATGGGTAAGATAATGTATAAGAATCTGTAAGTCACAAGATGGTAGCAATGCCACATTTGCTTGTCATTTTCTAAAACAAATTTTATGTACTTTGGGTTCCGTGTCAAAAAACAAGCAAGAAATTTAAACTTCATAATCACTATGGATGATGCACCAACACCCTAATATCTGCATAACCATGCCCAAAGCTGAGAGAAGGCCTTCTAGTGTCTTGTTTATGAAATTTTCTGTCAAAGTGCTCATTGTTTATACCAGCAGGATCCCTTGAGCATAAGAACTCCAATATGTCTCTATGAAATTCAGAGTATCCACATCCCATATACGCAGAACTCTGAGATTCTACCTGTTCCTGGGCAGGCACAGTATGCAACGCTTCTACAAGTTGCAAGCACTTTCTCACCCTTATTCAGAATGATGTCTCATCCTTTGAGTCCAATCCTCAACTTCACTTGCTTGATGGCTCCTCCTCAGAAGAATGCGGCACAATCTCTCAATTGAGATTTTAAAACAAAATTCCTCCACAATTCAAAAATCTTCAAATATGGAATCACAAAGCAGGAAAATACGTATTAATGGAAGCATATTACAGCATGAATTATCATACTATCATGTTTATGGTAAAGGGTAATAGATCTACTGGATGGGGATTGCAAATACAATAATTTGTAAATATTTAAAAAATGGATATAATCTACTGAAACATAAACACATACAAACAAACCCAACAGCTTTCTTAAAATATTGTCCCTTGATTCAGGACAAGTTGTTAAATTGTTTATTCTCATCTCCAGAGAACAGCCAAAGTAAAAGAATCTTCTTAGACAAGTCAGCATGTCTTTATCTTTGCTGTATCATCCCTGAAATGCAAGCCAATATAGTTATTAAAAGAGAGAATGGTGATGGCAAGAATTAGATGCCATTCAGTCTGGGGGGTGAATCAGATTTGCCAATCTCCCATTGAGTGTATTGTGAAGTATTTATCTATATGAAAATCTGCTGTCCCATTAGGCTGCAACTACCTTGGAAGAGGAATCTTGACTCACTTATTACTACAATTCTTGCCAGACTTAGGATCTAGCATACGTTGGACACTAAATAAATGAAGCCCAGGGCTTGATTGGGAAAAGGCTTACCTGCCTAATTTTCTATTTGCTTGACATCCCTTGTAGCACTTAACTTTCTCGATCACTGCCTATGCTGTACGATCCCTTTATTCATCAAAGTGGTGAACCAACTTCTTCCGTATTCTCCGTGGTAAGTCAGTCATGTCTCAGTCCTTTGGCCTTCCTCCCTGCAGGAGTATTCCAGAGGACACTTTCTTTCTTGAACCTACTGCTGCTCTGCGGTTGATTCAGTTAAAGAATACTCTTACAATCCCATTAGGGTCAGCTTTTATCCTTCTGTTTCTTATCACGAATTACTATTAGATGGGAAATGAGAAACCCCATCTGTTTGGTTAAGTGGGTCACTAAGAGCTGTATCATTCCTGTGTTACTGTTCTGAAAGCATAATTAAAGCCCTGACTAATTAGTATTAAAGTAACCTTAATTAACTAACCTAACTTACTACTAATCAAGGGAATGGGTCTTCTGAGAGATGCTGGAATGTTTTCTAGTCAGTACACAATATAAGTTAATATACATACATACCCCTATGGATACATTCATTTTTAAAAAATTAAAACTCTTCCTTGTTGGGAATGTAAGTTGGAGCTTACTTGCTTACTTGCTTATTTATTTATACTCTGCCTCTTTCCACAAAGGACTGGGCTCAAAGGACATCGTCTTGCATTTGCATTGTAGGGCTCTTGCCATGATTATTAAACAAGAAGGTATTTAGCATGCTCTTTACTTGCTCTGGGTCATTAGTAAGCCCGTGATAATTATTCAACCAAAGTAATTCAGAGTCTGCTATTTCTGATTTCCACATTACAGAAAGTTACTTGTCACCTGTGTGACTTGGCGTGTATCACTTCATCTCTCTGAATCCCAGTTTCCTCATCTGTAAAATGAAGCCACTGTATTAAGGCATCTCTTAAAATCAACGTACTCAGCTGTTCTATGAGAGAAAAGTTTCTCTTGACCCCCTAAGTTCTCTGTCTTATAAATCTAATAGATGTGATGTCTGTTCTGTAATACAAAGTGTTCTTTTTGTGACTATTCACAAATATTGACTTTTTCAAAACTTCCTATCATACAATGTTCAAGACTGCCTAATGGGGAAACAGCATAAAAACTGCTTCTAGAAACTCATTCCCAGGATGCCAGAGAGGACATATTAAAATATCTGCCTCACTTAGCTCCAATATCTGCAGTACCATTCTTCAGTTCCACAGTGTAAGCTGTGCGTCTGCCTGTCATCTGTGGTTATAAGTGAGTTTAACTGGCTATTTCCTTAGTGTAGATTCGAAGTTAGAAGGGCCCAAAGAAAAACATTATATTAGTGTGGTTATACCTCTGAAATACCAAAGTACAAACCAGGAGCAGCAGCTCATCAGCTTATTTGTGTTTCTTGGGTGAGAACTGTAGAGACTCTTAGGTCAGTCTTGCTTTTTCCTAATTAAAAAAAAAACAAAACAACTATGTCTGCTGTGACTCTAGGATTTGTTCTGAAGGAAATGCTACAAAGCACTACAACTAATGTTTAAAGGAGGTTTAAAAATATCCTATCCCAAACAAGCTTAAGAATAAGTTAAATTTTTTTCTTAAGATGGGAATTGTTTAAAAGAAGTCTGAGGAGAGCCTGGGGGTGGAGATGCCTATGGGCATTGCTTCCAGCAGAGTTGCTCTCTTCCCAGATTGCTGGGAGCACTGGGTGTGATTCATCATCTGACAGCTGTAAATAGTACCTGAGGAACATGTGCAGCCTTTGAAGACAGATTCCACAATTTCTTCAAGTTGTTCCTTTGGGTTTGAGGTTTTGCCATCTATTCACAATGAATTAATGAATGAAAAAGTGAATATATGAATGGACAAGTAAATTGCATTTTCTTCTTTTCCACATAAGTAAGTACATTTATTTTCTCTGTGTAACATAGGAAAAACAGAAGAAAAAGGCTTTTTTTTTTGCATAAACTGCTACTAAATTGTATCATTTGTAAGAATCACTCAGAATCTTTATTAAATATCAGGCTCATTAGACCTACACCTCAAGATTCAATAGATCAGGCATAAGCACAAGCATATAAATGGTAACACACACACACAGAAACATAACACACTTCAAAATCATTTCTACATTAAATAGTCAACAGGCCCTGCTTTGAGGAAAATCAGTATATAAGGACTGTTGGTTTTCTGCTGACTCACTCTGACATCAGACTTTTTAAAAACCAAGTTGTAACTATTACACCTTTGGAATCAGAGTCAACCAAGTGTCACCCAAATAAGAGTCTCAGAAAATTGCCAAAGTGCATAAGGGCAGGACACTACTTAACTTCAAGACACTATAAAGACAGAGTAACAAGACAACATGATACTGACACAAAGACAGACCCATCAATGCAAATAAGTGTAAAATTGTGGCCAGGGATATAGCTCAATGGTGCAGCACCTGGCTGGCGAGCACAAGATCCTGAGTTTGATTGCTAGTACCCACACCTACACACACAACTATACCCACACACACACACACACACACACACACAAAAGTACTTAAAATCCTTTAGAGTCAAATAAACACATATATTTATGAGGTTTTCATAGTTTAAAAACAACAACAAAACAAATGGACAGTCAAGAAATAGGCATACATGTATATGAACAATTGATTTTCAACATTAGTCTTCTGGTAAATGCAAGGCTGGGGCAATTGGATAGCCATATATGATAACAATAACAAAGTATTTTATTAGTCACTATATTTTGAAAATAAAATTTCCAAATTGTTCAAATAAAATTTTCAGATATGCTCAAAGCAATAGAACTTGTAGGAGAAAAGACAAAAGAAAAGTTTTGTGATTTTCCTTTTTTTTTTGTACCAGGAGTTAAGCTCATTACCTCACGCTTACCTGGCAGGTGCTGTGTCACTGAGCTGCATATCGTGAGCCCTTGGTGATCTTATTCTAGGAAAAGAATTATTAGATACAAAAAAATGTAAAGGTTTATATAATGATTTTTATATCACAATTTAGAAGTTTCTTTAAGAAACACTGGTGAGAAAGTAAAAAAATATTGTCTTTCTGCCCCAGAGAGAAGGACAAACTTGAAAATTACAAATATTTGCAAGTCATTTATCTTTTGAAGAACTTCTACGCACAATATGTAAATAACTCATAAAAGTCAATTTTGAAACATCTTAAAACAGGCAAAATTTTTAAAGAGATACCAAAAATATATTTGTATAGCAAATAAACACATAATTAAATGCTCAATGTTATATGTCATTATAGGAATACAAATTAATCACATTGAGAAATCACTGTGTACCTGTTAGAATGGTTATACACTAAAAGACTAATTGCATAAAATGTGCACAGTGATGGAGAAACTAGCATATTGATTCTACAATAAAACTTTATGAAAAAAACTCAGACAAAAAAAAAAAAAAGAATTCAGATTTCAAGATTCCAGGAAGTGAATCCAATATATACTGACAAGATTTAGCTCAGTAATTTTCTTAGAATGGTACAAGGCAGGGATGGGAGGGAGGAAGAGATTTGAAAGGACCCCAAATAATCCTTTGAAGTTGATAGATACGTTCATTGTCTTCTTCGTAGCAATAATTTCTTATATCTATGATGTATATGACAAAGCCTATTAAATTATATACTTTTTGTGAAAATTATTATATGTCAATTATATCTTAATAACGGTTTCAAATGATAGCTATTTTAAAAGGTAGGAAAAGTGAAATATGAGGCAGTAGTAGTTTCCAACAATTCAAGAGTAATACAAAGATACTAGCTCGTACACTGACACACCAGTGACTGCTTTTACAGTTTTAGAAATATAAATATTGAATATCAATTATTTGTGTTAATAAATCATGTTGTAATTTTATATAAAAGAAGAAAAAATGAGACACACATAAGAACAGGGAGAGGGAGCATGGAAGAGAGTTATTTCAATCTATAATGAAAGATAACAGGTAAAATTTTAAATTCAAGATTTGCAATATGTTCAGGTTATCTAGAGATATGAATGTAAATAGCAGAATAAATTACAAAGAGCTGCATGTATTTATTTTTGAGGAATAGAACTAGAGGTAAGGAGTAAGGAGACAGAAGGCCTAGTTTCATGCTTATGCAAGCCTAAACATAGGTGAGCATGCACATGTGTGCATAACTTACAGTGCCATTTCACCACTTGCCTTAGCAAACTACTGTTGGCAGGCAATAGTCTGTGAATACTTCCATATTTCTGTAAAGCCCAGATTTTATGATTGAGTGGCATACATGCTTTAGAAGTTAAAGAAAGTAAATTGCTCTGGATAAGATTTAGAGATTTCTTTCCCAGGAGCCATTTATTTGTATTCTAATGGCAATAAAACCTAGAAACAACTTTTTCTTGTCTTCCAGAAATATTTGCTTATAATACAGGATAGTTCCCTCTCCTCCTCTTTGAAAGTTTGCTTGTTAGGAAGTACTGTTTCTCCAGAGGAGAAGTAGATATGCTAACTGTCTAAGGCTTATAATTTCAGGGTTTTTATCTTTGGTACAAAAACCTGGCATATACAGACAAATATACAGACAAACTCACTGAGTTGCCTTGTGGAGACATGCAAAGGACATGGTATAGTGTGGATGTTAAGTTTCCCAAAGATCTACATGATAAAGGTTGGTCCCTGGTATGATCCTACAGGGGCTTAATGAGAGGTATTCAGATCTCTGGGGACTCAAAGAAGGGTAGAGATTTTGAAGGGGTTATTTGAACCCCAACACTTTCCACCTCCTCTCTTACCTTCTGGCCATGACATGAGGGGGTTTGCTCTGCTATATACTCCTATCATGATTTAGTGCCTCATCAAAGTCCTATTATAAGCAATGATGTCAAATTATTATGGACTGAAATCTCCAAAACCTGAGTCAAAATGAAACTTTTCACTTTGTAAGTTGATTATCTCATTAATTTTTACAATGACCAAAAAGCTGACTGATACAGATAAAAGTGTGCATAACTAGCATCTAAATATGGACATGTTGGTGTTGATGACGATGATAAGTGGATGATAAATATTGGTAGATATGTAGATAGATAGACAGACAGATAGATAGATAGATAGATAGATAGATAGATAGATGATAGATGATAGATGAAACTATACTAGGTCAACATTTTAGTTTGCAAGCAGAATAACATATAAGACCCTTCACTGTTTTTGAACTTTAAAAAATGAGTGCATTATTTATGAGTAGTAATTAAGGAATTTTGAACAAAATGACACATTGATTTGCATCTCTCAGATAGAAAACAAATTTAAAAATCACACAGTTGTCATTGTTGGTAACGATGTAAGACAAGAATTTTCTCAATTTCATTGGGCTGTAACAAGCATCTTTTTCAATACCTTGATTGTCTTATATAATAATTTTATAAAAGAAAAATATGCATGTGCTGCTTTCTTAGCCTGTTTGTGTTGCTATAGCAAAATTTCTGAGGCTGGATAATTTATAGATAACAGAATTCTATTTCTCACAGTATCAGAAATTTGGAAGTCCAAGACCATGATACTGGTGGATTCAGCATTTGGTGAGGACCTGGTCTCTGCTTCAAAGATGACACACTGAATCCCATGTTCTCACTCAGCAAAAAAGAAACAAAGGCCTGGCTAATTCTTTCCAGCCCCTTCATAAATCCAATAATCCCATCATAAGGATCAAGCCAGGATTTGTGATTGTATCTCTTTGAACTCATGTCTTCAGATACGCTAGCCATAAAATACAGTAGGCAGAATTCTAAGACAGTTTTCAAGATTCCCAAACCCCAGTGTATCCTCTCCTCTATATGTGGTGAAACTATAAATATAAAGAATTTTATTCCCCTGATTATAATACATTATAAGATAAAGATGAGATATATTTCCAGTGTAATCAAGATTCAACATCAGTTGAGTTTGAAATAATAGAAAGCTTCATTGCTTCTGGCTGATGGTGAGGTAGTACATGTAGATGGAAGAGCGAGAGGGAGCAAGGCAGATCATTCTCATGCGGGCTGGAAACAAAATGAGAGAGAAAGAATGTATTTGCTGGTGAGCTTTTTACTTCTGCTTTGGTTTCACCTGCAGCCCCAACCTACAGCATTGTGTTGTCCACATTAAAGTTAGAGCTCCCACTCTGCATCCAATCAAAAGGAACTGAAAACTATTACCACACAAAACACCTGCAATGGCGTTTGATAGAACATTTATTTATAATTGCTATCATTCAAAGCAACCAAGATGCTTTTGAGTAGGTGAATGGATGGACACATAGATTGTGGTACATTCAAGTGTGCAATCATATTCAGTGCTAAAAGGATAAAATTTATTTAGTCATGAAAAGACATAGATAAACCTAAAATTGCACCACTAAGTGAAAGAAGCCTGTCTGAAAGGTAATGTGCGTAATTCCAAATATATGATATAGTAATCTAGAAAAGGCAAACTGTAGAGAGATTCAAAAATCAGGGACTGTCAGGCATTTGAAAGAAGGAATGAGTGCATGGCAGAGCACAGGGAATTTTTAGCCTAGTGGATCTGTGCTGTGTGATAACATAATGGTGGCTACCTATGACTATGGAGTTTTTAAATCTCTTGGTTGTATACTAGGAGTGATCTATGGAGCTTAGATGGCAACGAGGTATATTGAAAGTGCATATATGAGATATGGAACATGTGGAAAATGTTGCCATGTACCTAAAACTACTCTAAAACAAGATTAATTTAAAATACACAGAATGCTATACCTAACCTTTGGATACAATGTTTTAGTTATCATCTTTAATGGTGTCATGGACTGGAAACTGGTGGTCAACTTTACGCCAGCGGAATTAAATCACTGTGGTACTGAGCATAGATGTTTCACTTGAGGAAAGTTGCCAGCATAAATAGAGACGTGAAGAAGGAGAAAAAGGTGATGAGATGTTGAGGTGTTGAGGGATTGAGGTGTTGAGGCATTGTGGGTTTCACTAAGTGTTGCTGTCTGAGCAGTTGGTTCTCCTGGAGGAGCTTGTCATGACTAGCTTCCCCATTGTGAGTTTGACCATTGTCATCGGAGGAGCTCAGGACCTTGGTAGTGAGAGTGGCTGTGGTTCACTTTGGGGGAGCTCTGGTCCTTACATTGAGCATTGCTTCCTGGCTCCAAAGGGGAAGAGCTGTGCCACTTAATCTCCAGGACAAACTCATCATGCTGACTTCCTGGCATATACTCAACTGTGCTTATCTTTGGAGGAGCTTGAGATCTCCGTGTTGCTGAGGATGGCTGTGGTGCTTTTCAGGACAGCCCTGGTCTTTATTATAAGTGAGACTTCACGGGTCCAGCACAGAACCCTCAACCTACCAGCACAACTCTTCCACCTCACTGACATGGACTTTCTAGCTTCCGCCGCTGACCTTTGGGCCTTCCGAGCACAGATCCGTAAAACGGACTGGTGTAAGTCCTTCTTGTGGGTTCTAGACATTCAGTCAGACTCACGGGAGGCATTGTCATGGGCTCTGGGTTTTCATCTGAACTTATACAGGACATTGCTGTGGGGTTCAACCCTTGGTTGAATATTCTATGTCATTGGTGTTGTGGACAGATTTCCTGCATTTTCTTGTGTTAACTCTGAATGAACATCACAAAACAATATAAATTCCATGTCCTGATTCTAATTGTTCTCTGCACAATCCCTGACTACAATAAATGGGAAGAGTAAGTAAATCAAAACTTACTACAAGTCATTAAAGCATAAATACAGTAGACCTACCACAGTGAAGATAAGAAATATGTTATGTTCAGCTTCTTCCAGTTTACTTCATTCATTCTGAGAATTAGGGAGAAGCGGGACAGATCAAGGATTAGCTCTAGTGAGAATTGCTGTGTCTATTTTAAGTGGATTCTTGTGTGTCACTGTTTGAGAAAAATTCCTGATACATCAGTGTCCTCATCAGCTAAGACCTTCCGAGAGTATTGTAACCTAAAGCAAAAGATTTCATTCTTCAACAATGCAGTCTGAATAAAATTAACTTTGCTAATGTTTCCTTTCAGCAAACACAGAAGTATATGCTAGAGAGACTAAATCTTTGAAAGGCTGCATTCAGGTTATGGTAACAATTTTATTATTGACAAAATGCCTGTAAAGTTTTCTCAGAAGGTCTCTGTGAGAACATATGACAGAGAACACCACATATGACTATGTTTTTTGTTAAGAGACAAAAATGCACATTAGTTTTAGACATTGATCGTTGCCAATTCTATCAGTCAATGTCTTGTCACTGGGACAAAATGCCTAACACTTGAAATGTAAAGGAGTTGTGGTTTATTATGGAACAGAGTTTCAGAAGGTTTAGTCCAGTCGGCTGGCTCCAATGCAGAGAAGCCATGAGAGAAGAGCATGACAGAGAAAAGCTTCCAAACTCATGAGCCAAGAAACAGAGAGAGAGAGGAAAGAGGAGGCTGGAATAAGAACATACTCTTCCAGGTCATGCGCCCAGCAATTTGCCTCTCCTGACCAGACCCTACCTCCTAACACCACATCCAGGTCCAAACTTATCAATGGATGAACTCACTGATGTGTACAAGAGCTGCCATGATCCAATCACCTTCCAACAGCCTCACTTCTAATTATGAGAGCTGGGGAGGTATTTTAGATGTAAAGAATAATACCAGTCTAACCTCTATCCCTTATTTTTTCTTAGTAACACATCTTAGCTTTAAAACAGTAATACTCCAGTCTTAAAGCTAGGGCTAGCCCTATGGCATAATTAGGTAGACAACTGGGGAAAAATGTATTTCATCTCTGAAGTATGAGATACATGGTTTTGCCTTCCACTTTCAGCTCTTGACTTTTCTCCTGTCTTCCTTTCCAGAATCCAAATACAAGTCCCAGAAGTCCAGCAGCCACCGTATGTATGTGAGAAAGAAAGCTTCAGACTCTACTAAAGAGGGCAGAATCATCATCACTATTAGCTTCCTGAAACTTCCACCCCACCTGGGCTGCCTGTCCTTGCATTTACTTTTTCTGTATAAGAAAGATAAACTGCTACTTGGTTGATAGCAACAGAAATGTGTTTCCATCACATGTAGCCTAGTACAAATGTAAATAATGTATGTGCTTTAAAAACACTTAAAAAACTCATAGCTGGTGTTAGTCATTTCACAATGCATGGATACTTCAAAATATTATATTGTACATGTGACAATAAACATGGTTATTTTTCAATTTAAAATAGCAATAATGGTAAAGTAATAAGCATGTGAAAGAACAAAATGAATGCATGCATGAATGAATGAATGAATGAAAAGGTTCAGTCTTTTCTAAAATTATTTTCATACAAGCACCTTTTATAAAACAATTCATTTTGAGATAAATGATAAATATTTCATAAAAATCTGTTTGTAAATTCAGACCTAATTTGTACTACAAAGATCATTTATAATCAGCAATTATATTCATTGAAGTACTAAACTAAGGAGATCAAAGTATAAAACTGTTTTTTTATTTTGTTTTGTTTTGTTTTTTGAAACAAGATATCAAAAGCTATGTAATTTAGGCTGGCTTTGAAATCAGTATGTTACCCAAGCCAGCATTGAACTCATGCCAATCCTCCTGCCTCAGCCTCTTGAATGCTGATATTACAGGCATTTACCACCACATGCAGCTTAAAACTGAGCTTTACACCAGCAAATCAGTTTCATTTTGCATCACTACATCTCTTAGAATAGACAGCATGAGTTCATCTGTGAGTTTATTCATCAAAAAGTATTTAATGGTCCCCTGATAGAATCCAAGATCTTTGTTAGGTTCTGGGGATACAAAATTAATTTAATATCTTCTCAACTCTCAGTTAGGTAAAGGTTGATATGTATGACTAAACAATTAATTATAATGTGACATATCTGACACTCTCTGCTATTACAGTCTAACAACAAATTTAAACATCCAAGGTACATAGTCACGATTCTTCTAAGTCACAAACATTAGTTTAAACATTGTCAGGCTGATGGCAAAAACCACATGGTAACCAGGAAAGGCCTGAGCCAACTATTCAGTATTGACATTCAACTCAGCTCGGATGTTCTTCAATTACCTTCACATATCGAATGGCTTGTGTCAAAGGAGAAAAATGCCAATTCTTTATGGAAACAGTACACTGACAATGCTGGTGACAGGAGTGAAGAACTGGAATACCTAAGAATAGGAGAAAGATATACCTACAGTTAAACCAGACTCAGGTAAAGTAACTGTGCTAACTTTAAAAGAAAAGGTTGTAGGCATGTGGTTATAAGCCTGGGAAGTTTTGTTGGACAACAGAAGATGAATGCTCCAAGATGATTATTGGTTGATGGACCAAATTTTCAGAGCAGATAGAAAGAGTGGGCTTATGAATAAAAACATAGAACTAGTCTGATGAAAAAGGAAAACTGTAGTTTATATAAGAGGATGGGACTAAAATGACAGCACAGAACATATAAGGAAATTAATTGAGTGGAGCAGGAATTATGGATTGAATTGATTCTTTCCAATATAAATGATTAAATCCTATCTCCATTGTCTCAGAATGTGACTTTATACAGAAATTAAAGGCAGATATAGTTAGTTAAAATATCATGTTACGGTAGGATGGGCTCCCAATTCAGTACAAATAATGGAGTCCTTATAAAAAAAAAAAGGAAATTTTTCACACTGACACACACAGGAAAACAACGTGAAGATTCACCAGGTTGATGTCTATGTGACTACGCAGGCAGCCAATTGGAATGATCCTTGCAAGCCAAGAGACACCGTGAACTGCCAAGAACTTGCAGAACCTGGGAAGAAGCCAGGCAGCATTCTCCCTTACAAATTTCAGAAGTTTTGCATGCTGATTCCTTGATTTAGGGCTTCTGAAGCTACAGATCTGGTACACCACAGATCTTCATCGTCGGCTTCTACCAAGTTTCTTCTACCTGTTTGAAGCAGCTTTGGATAATAATGAAGGGATGCTTCAGGAGAAAAAAATCACATCTGTAGGGTTGACCAAGAGACTGAGGGACCAGCACAGAAGTCTAGCAGGGGTTTTTATTCCTAATACCTATAGGAATAAAAATGGAGGCCAACAGTGAAGATATAAAAATAAGTCATATAGGCCTGAGTGAAGTCAGTGTCTATGAATTTATAGTGTATCTATGAATTTATTATCCTGTAATCTGATTAAAATCTCAGATGCAAATAATAATTTAGCTCATGATAAAAATATTATTTCAAATACTATATAATTTACTATTTGGGGCAAGTCACAAAATTAAACATCTACAGACAAAATTTCTGTGCCCTTGAATTTTAAAATGACCTCCAAAAGTTGTTTACATAATATAAACAAAGAAACAGTCTAAATATCCAATACATGGACATATCATATATAAATGATACCTGGGATTTTTTGAAAAGTGTCAATATATGTTATTTTCTAAATTAGTGCAGTTTTGTAAAATACAGGCACATATGAACTATGTCTCTAAATAAATAGTTACTATAATATTTTAATGATGGAAATACAGGCTTATAAGCTTTCCATATGCTTTTATGTTCTGAATTATATACTTAATAAATGGTTTAAATACACATAATCTAATTACATTTACATATAATGTAGATCATTGTATTGAGTCAAGAAAGTACTGTAACAATTGTGATTCAAGTATCTCAGGATCTGATATACAGCTATTAAAACAATGTTTAAACTCTGTCTTTAACAATCAAGAAGAATTCTTGAACTGGAGAGCAGAAGAGCCATGTTGAGAGAGTACGAGGAAACGAGATACTTGAGGACAATGTGGATATTAAGACAACAATGAAAATTAGACTTCCAGCACAGTAAGGGATTCAGGGTTTTGTACCACAGCTTTGTTGTGTTTTTAAACTTAGAGATAGGCCACAATTCCCATTTCTTCATGTGAAGTTCATTTTTATCTGCTGTGGTCTGAATGAGTGACTCTAACCTTAGTTTACTCAGAATTTTGCCCTGTTCACTTCACTCTTGCTTAGAAGAGGATTACGCGATGCAGCTATATAGAAAGGACTGCAGACACCAGACGTCTATCCTGGGTGTCAGAGGGGTGGTCAACTGACAGTAGCTGAACACAGCATCGCCTCAGTAAACTAGAAAAACACTTTAACTATAGGAGACATGTATTTTTCCACGCCCAGGCCTCGTAGATGTTAGAAAAGTAAACATTCCTAGTTTTTCTGTTTAGCACTGAACCTAGCCATTATGTTGTTAAAGTCCTTGTAAACTTTAGTGTATGCAAGCTTATAACTTTAAATCTTCATGCCACTCCTAGGTAGATGCTTGTGACAAATTGCCAAGGTTGAACGTGATGCCGTGACGGAAAGTCTTGGAACTCACGCGACTTACCCATAATCTCCTGAGGGTTCCTTTCAACACATGGTTTCAGGTTCTCATTCTGGACTTGATATTTGTGTAATCTTTGGCCATGGCTTTATATTAAAATGTCAGAGACCCAGTCAGAACAGGGGTTCAAAATAGCCTGTGCCATTCTTCTCCCTAGTTGGAGCAATTCTACTCAGCTGAGAGTTCCCATCAAACAAGGACTCACTCTCCAAATATTTCTCTCTGTCTCCCTGTTGTGCAGTTCATCATTGCTAGAAATCTATTCCATTTAGTAAGCTACCATGTTCCACTAGAGCTCAGGTAAGATCTCCCTGCTTACCCAAAGCTGTCACACTGATACTTGTCTTTTATGTCTTCAGTATTTTATTTTCTATCAGTTTTCCTGGTCTGCTCCTCTACAATGTGTCAAGATCTTTTTCCTTTTAAGATTTCAATGATTGAACCCAGGACCTTGTGTATGCTAGCCAATAGTACTTCCACTGAACTATATCCCAGCCCTCTTTTTTTTTTTTTTTTTTTTTTTAATTTTAAGACAAAGTCATATTCAGTTACCCAGGCTGGCTTTGAATTTGTAATCCTCCTGCCTTAGCCTCCTGAATAGCTGTGCACCACTGAATCAAGCTTGTCCAGACCTTTTGTGACTACTTGAAAAGTGTTCTCAGTCAAAGTTGTGGGTGCCCAATTGCTTAAATTATGCATTTTCCACTTAGCTTTATGAAGTTGCCTCTGCCTTGCCTTTTGGATCCTTGTCACTGGCAAGGTTTGAAAACAGTAAAGTTTGCTGTCTTCTCTCATTCTACCCAAGATTTTTTTTGGATCTGTATCACGGTGTCTCCTCTAATAACAACAAACATTTTCTCCTTTTCTGGATAGTTAGATTTAAGAATATGGTCTTAAATCTTGCCTCTCTTGGTCTTAATTTCTCATTTTTCCCTTCAATTGTGCTCAGCCAATTTCTGTGATCTCAATCTTTCTTTTGAGGAAATTAATTTCCTCTTGTAGTTAAGTGATTTTTCAGGGATGG
Organism: Cavia porcellus; assembly: GCF_034190915.1. Taxonomy (NCBI): domain Eukaryota; kingdom Metazoa; phylum Chordata; class Mammalia; order Rodentia; family Caviidae; genus Cavia; species Cavia porcellus. The sequence goes on from NW_026947484.1 coordinate 117,885,483, forward strand.
TGTAGTTTTAACAGGGTGAGACAATTCCTTTTGGATGAGATTCTCTCATACAATGCAATGGTTTAACTTCCATAGTTCCTGATCACTAAATCACCAGGAACATTTTCAGATTCCCTGGTGAAAAGTAGGAGTCCCCTATTGTGACTGGGTCATGTTTTTCTGGGGGGTAGATTCAAATGTGTCTGGTACTGAAGGTCTGACCTGCTAACTCTGCCAGGTCCCAGCCTTAGGGGGGCGCAAGACAGGCTGTGGAATTGAATACTTGCCACCAGAAAGGAAGAAACAGGACAATTTAGGGGAAATGCTTCCACAGAAAAACCAAAGAAACATCCATCTGACCTGAATTTGGAACTCTTTTAGAAGCCAAGAGGAAGGCAGGGCCATCTGGAAGATGGGAAGATGTCAGTGCACCACCTGCTTCCACAGTGAGGATGAAAGCAATTTGGGGAGAAAATGTGTCATGTGGGTAATGAAATGAACATCAGCTTTCTTTGAAGGGCATGAACTGATGTGGGATGTAGAGTAAGGAAAGATTTTTTCCATGACAAACATGATAGAGTATGTTTCTCTGTAAGACACTAACAATGTCTCAGAAAATCATGTCTTCCACTTCCTCCACATGGTATGGAACTTTTGAGAAATGTTAGTAAAAAAAATAGTTTTCCTAAAAGCAAAACACTTGTATGCATGTCATATGTCTCTACAAACACATGCCTATGCATCTATGTCCAAGCAGACAGTGTAAAAGAATCTTTACATCTGTAATGCCACTTCCAGGTCTCCAGGTCCAAAGATAATAAAGGTTCTACTGGAAATAACATACATGGAAAAAGAAATCACAGGTCACTGTAAAAACAATTTAGCTTGAAAAGTTTAACAATTTCCCTCTTTCTGGTCTCAGTTGTGTAATGTAATCCAAAAAAAGCAGAAGTTTATTGAATATTCTCAAAAATGATGAATCTTTGAGACATTTTATTTTAGTGCTTTCATTTTCTATAATGAAATGAGATAATAAATCCCTATTTATGTCTGAGTACTCCAAAATAGCTTATAAGAATAGAAAAATCTGTTAGCTGCTTAGAAAAAAAGAAAAGAAACAAACATGAGAATAGCTGAATCTGTCCAATCTTGTATTCATCCATTCAGGCTATAAATGGTGTTATTGTTGGAAGAAGTTAAGAAATTTTCTCCAGAGGGGGGGAAAAACTTTTGTGGAGAAAAATGGAATTTGTAGGGCAGTAAATACAAATGGAAAATTAATTTGATTCTTTTCTACTGGTTGTGGTAAAAGAAAAATAATAATGGATTATCATTCATTCGCTCTCCAGATACTTAACAAGTCCTATCATGAGCTAGACCTGAATGCAGCATTGACGGAAATGAGCTCCAGTGGTAGTAAAATGTACTTCTGTCCTCCAAAAACCTTATAATCTTCATAAATTAAAATAATGATGGAGAACACAAATAGGCAATTCACACAAAAAAGAAAAATTACCTGTCTACAACTATCCATCTTTGCTAGAAATCAATAAATAAAACTAAAATTGCAATAAGATACTGTTTTTTGGGCTAACTCAACATTAACAGAAGAAACTTTCTAACAGTAATATACAAAATTGGCACATAAAAAGCCCTGTAATTAATTAATTTGTTGTAGAATAAATTCAAAATCCATCTCTGAAATATATGAAAACCTGTATAAAATAAATCAAAATGTTCATATTCTGTGACACAAATCCATCTTCTGATTGTGTGTGTGTGTGTGTGTGTATACACATATGAGTGTGTGTTTGTGTATATTGGGGATTGAATTTAGGGCATTTACACTGAGCTTTATCACCCTTTCCATTTATTGATTATTTGATTCACCCATTCATTTATGTACTCATGTCACTGAGTTGCCTGGGGTGGGTTCATTTTGCCTCAGCCTTCTGGAGTGCAGGCATCACGGGCATGCACCACCATGCCAGGCTCACCTCTTGGAAGTTTAACTGAGGAAATGAATTATTAGAGTCATCATAAATAGAGTGATAAAAACATTCACCATATCATTTACACAAACTAGTAAAAAAGGAAATCCCAAAAGTTAGGTACATCAAGATGCTAATATAAACTCTGTAAGAAAATTTATATTCACAAGCAGAAGGACATTCACACAAAGGTTCCACTGGTTATGACAGAACATGTGACTATGGGTAATTTTTATTACCTTATCTTCAGAGATCTTTATTTTGAAATGGAAGTTTTATTTAGAAATGATTACATATAACACTGTACTTGTTTCTGGGCAGAATTCAGTGGTTTTGATTATTTTCACAATTGTGCAGCCATCACTAATGTATAATTTCACATTTTCACTCCCTTAAAAAGAAACCTCACATCTGTTACTCGTCTCTCCTGACAATTCCTGACAACCACTAATCTTTCTGTTCCCATGGATGTATCCATTCTTACCATTTGATATAAAATAAATTGTGCATTGTATTATCTTTTGTGATTAAGCTTTTCAAAGATTGAAATGCATTTTTAAGGTTCATTATGTTCTAGCATGCATCACTACTGATTTTTCATCTAGCTCCTTAGTATACTTTCAGAAAGCCAAATTCACCGTATAATGTTGGAGCCAAGAACTTGAGTAGAGAGTAATTCAATACAAGTAGCTAGTCAATCAAGGCAGAGAGGGGAGGCAGCCAAAAGAAGCACAAAAGTTTGTGTCCAAACTAAACCAAAACAGGCCACAGTGATTTAATTAAAATTTATTTTTAAAACTTAACATGTGCTATATGTTCAGCATAATAAAGCTTTTATAAAAAAAATATTGTAAATATTAACGCTGATAATCTATGTAAAATGCCGAGCATAGTGCCTGGCATGTAGTAGACAACAAATACTATTACTATTTAGATTGGTTGAATTTATGAAGCTTAAAAAGTAGAGGAGTTAGCTTGCTTTTGTATAAGAGAGAGAGAGAGTGATTAAAATCATGATTAGAGCAGGGGGCTTACGTTCTACTGTGTCCTGGTAGAGGTGGAATTCCATCCCCCTGAGTTCAGCTGAAAGGGCATTGTCTTGGTGGCACAGGGCAGGCCACAGCCCATTGCACAGACCTAGCACGTTTCTGGTCTGTGTTGATGAAGTGGAACAGAGAAGTGTGGAACTCACTGGAATCAATCTTAGTTCTAAGAAATCACAGATTTGGGGGAAATTTCCCACAGAAGATCAGATCATATATTTCATGTCATTAACACAATTTCTGCAACCAAAAAAAAAAAAGGAAGAAAGCAGAATTTAAAGAGAGAAGAACTATTTTAAATCTGAGCCTTACACACATTATGAATCTATATAATCAATAAAAAAGCATAATATTTTTGCAGTACATTCTGAAGGAGCCAGATTATTTTGACAATATGGTTCATTACACACCTAAGGCGCTGAAGGTATATAGAACTGCAAATTATTTAGCTATCCAGTGTGTTTTCTTACTGAATTTTCCTTTTTAAAACAAAATAGAAATGCATGAAAAAGACTTGTAGATAGCACAGAAAATAATAAAAAAAAAATCCTTGTTTTATACAGCTTGAGCTTTATATGAAGCTCAAAATGTAGACCAATGGGTGCCTTACTCTTGAATTTATTGCAAGTACAGATTTGAAGGTTCAAGGCTATGGTCATTGGTTTTAGAGCCCAAAATCGTCTTTAGTTATGATCATATTGAGAATCACAGATACAAGCTATTTATGGAAAAAAAGCATGAGAATCACTAAATCGGTGGGGGAGGACTGACAAAAGTCCATGGAAACTGAGAGACAAAGAGAAGTTGTTTCTGGCTTTACAGTTCCTAGTCCCAGCTTTACTCCTAGAGGAACTCTCTGAATTTAAGCCTATAATTACTTGATCTGGAATTAATGGTTGGTTCTTGGAACAGAACTACCATTCACTCCATCATAGCCTGATAGACTATAACCCAGATGGCCTCTTCTAAGGAAAATTAGAAACTTGGTATGGTGGCAACTTTGCCAAGAAGCATTCACCACATTCCCCACCGAGATATTTCCAACCACATTATAAATAGCCAACATTTCAGTGCCTCCCCTTGTAGATGACAAAACTTCCCTAAGGGTAAGAGTGGGTCTTGCTGATCTTCCTGTCTCAGTCTAACTTGGTGATGAACAGTGTAGACTCTGGTGGCTCTCTTGGGTACAGGATCTCAGTCTAGTGTTATAACATGTCTGTTCTTGATATTATTTCACTTGAAATAAAGATAATAATAGTACATACTTTATAGATTGTGTGAAGATGAAATTAGGTCAGATAAAGAAAGTGATTAGAGTTCTTAGTCCAATGTCAGGACTTAAGAAATGTTAGTCATATTTTTATTATTGCTTTGAACTCTTTATTTCTTATTAACCATGAGATGCTTTTAATTGTATCTCCTAAGTATACATCATATCAAAGCAATTCTTTCTACCAAGATTGTTATTCCCCTAGCCCAGGCTACTGCTAAGCTTCATTCTGTTCCCCCTGCTTCCAGTCTTACCCACTCCAACTTAATCTGTACAAAACTAGAGTAGTTCCCCTATGATTAAGTTCAATTAATATCTCTCTTGCTTAAAAGTCCCATTGACTACTGCAAACATGTTTGACCTCAAGTGACATCCTATCTCAACATGGCATATAAGGGCCCATTTTGATTTGATTAATATATTGCTGTCCAGCCTCATCCCCTGTCTTTGGCAAGTTCTTCTCTTGAGCCTTGCTACCTTATGAAGCATTCTTTCTGCTTCCTCTTCTTGCCTACTTTCTGCTTATATTCTTACCTTAAACATCATTTACCCTCACAGGACCTGTCTTCATTCTCTTCATTCAGTGAGCAACAGAAATTTGAGCAAAGTTCATCATTCACCATTCTCTCTTTAATATTTTCTACAGGGCTTGAAACTTTTTAAGTGGATAAATGGATGGATGCATAAAAAAAAAAACAAATAGATGGATGCAATTTTACATTGTGTGAAGCTAGTCAGGCACAAGCTATTTTTCCAGGAAGGAGGCTATCAATGAAGCCAAATTAATATATGTAAAATTGAGTTGTTAATCTAAGTAACAAGAGTGCAAGGAGCAAACAGAGTATCAAAACAGAGACTAAATCCCAGGAGCACATGCCAAGAGACACTGCAGAGATGACTTCCGGGAGAACATGGCGGACAGATAACAGCAACTACCGGAGGCTCTCTGAAAAACTAGGCTCAGAAGCCAGGTATGGTGCGGACTAAAGAGACATAAGCAGGTGGAGTTATGCTCTGCTGACTCAGGAACGAACTCGGCTGAGAGAAACCAACTTGGAATGCAGTCCTGGTGCTAAAACAGGAACAGAAAAGTCTCGCTGCTGAGGCTGGAGCCTGGGCCATTGGAAGCCGCGATTTGGGTTTCCCGCCGCGCAGTGGCTGGCTGCCTCTACATCGGCTCGGCAAGGAGAGAGACGCACGGAAACTCTGAGAACGGGAGTCTGCAAATGGAGTCGAAAACAGGACGGGCAGAGAGGCATGTTCTGACTTGTGGCGAGGTGAGTGAGAGAAACTGACACTCCACCACAGTTTGACTCCAGCGGACTTTCTGGGCCCGAGCAGTCCTGCAGGAGCAGGGCGCGGTGGCGACTCCAGCCACACATTCCCCTCTTGGGCGGGATTGGTGAAAAGTGCCTGGCCTGCGTGATGCTGCCGGCAGACCCCGTAGGCTGGCCCAAACCAGATCCCAGAGCCTGAGGGAGGCCGGGAGGGGCGGGCCCCCGCGTAGGCTGCCTGGTGCGCAGCGGTGAGTGGGAACACCTAACCGGCGCAATTCGATCAGGCTGTGGCTGACAGGGAGAGAAGCTGGGCCTCTCATATAAGCTTGCATATATAAGGAACAGAGAATATGGGAAGAGGCAGCAACAAGAAAGGCTCCTCGGCCCCCAATTCTGAGAAACAGGCAATAGTGGACACCGCACCAATACACATAAAACACCATATAGAGAGCCTCATAGACCAATTCAGGAATGAAGTTATCAACGACCTGAAGCTAGAAGTATGCAAAATAGTTAGAGAAATGCTAAGCCCCACCCAAGAAAAAACAGATGGTGGAATGGAAGAACAGAAAAAGAGGGGAGAATTGTTTGATGGAGAAAACAGGGAAAGCATAGAATACGTGAAGCAGGTTCAAAGGGACTACCAAGAAACTAAGAAGTCTATCGAAGACTGGCATAACAGCTTGAAAGAAACTAAGAACAGACTATCTGAACTTGAGGGCAGAATTGTAATATGGGAGAATGAAATGAAAAACTTCTTAAAAATAACAAAGAAACAAACAGCAATAATACAAACACAAGAAGATGATAAGAGGATCCATAACTTAAGGATTAAGAACATAAAAGAAGAAGTAGGGACACAAACAAATGAACTACAAAAGCTACTCACAGAAATAATCCAGGAGAATTTTCCTAATTTAGCAAAAGGTAAAGATACTCAGATGTTTGAGGCATACAGGACCCCAGCTACCTACAACCCAAACAGAGCAACACCCAGGCATATAATAATAAAAATTCCAGAAATTCAATACAATAACAGAATATTAAAAGCTGTCAGAGACAAGAAATAGACCACTTACAAGGGAGCACCCATCAGAATTACAGCAGATTTCTCTGCACAAACCATCAAATCACGAAGAGCATGGGGGGAAATAATTCAAGCTTTGAAAGATAATAATCTCCAGCCAAGATTGAGATATCCTGCACAACTGTCCCTGGAAATTGATGGAAAAACAAGGTGCTTCCAGGATAAAGAGGAACTGGGGGAATTTGCAACCACCAATTCAACTCTACAGAGAGTATTGCAGGATATTCTAAAAAAAGAAAAATACAAAGAATCCAGAAATAGTGGAGGCCACAACTAATGGAGCAGAGAACAAAGTGAAGAAGACAAACTGACAGCTACTGACAGAATAAGAGCTCAACAGAAATGAGGCAGAGAAGATTGGATGATAGGAACAGCTATTTTGGAGAAAATGACATCTTAATAGGTAATACTGATTCAGTATCATCTTGTTTTGAAGTCTCATCTAGCTTTTGTCCTTCTGTCTCCAATGGTCTAAATAGGTTGTATCTTACTGGATTTTATTATGTATGATAGTATAAGCAAAAACCTTTTAAAGACAAGGAGATTATACAGAAACCATTATTCATTTTCTGTTAGTCGATTCTAAATTCTCTGTAATGCTGTCATTCTCTTAAATGGTTTTACACTGTTTTGATATACTTAATGCTACAGTATACGAAGTTGTACTCAAGGATTTCAAGGAAAGAGACAATATGGTAACTACTTTTAGGTCAGGATTATCTGGTGGTGAAACACTATTCTGCTTAAATGGTTATGTTTTGATCTGTGCTGTTTTGTTGTTATGCCCTCTTTTATCTCAATCTCCACTCCATTATTTACTTTTTTAATACTTTTTTAAAATTTTTATCCTTTTAATTAAAGGGGAAAATAGCAGGATATAATATAGTAACCCACTTTGACTTTCTATTATCTTGATTTAAAGCCCTGTATTACTCTCACCATCTGGTTTTTAACTGATGTTCCCCTATTCTGTTTTGCTGGATAGTATCAGGTTCGAAAATTTAGGCATCAGCTGTGAAGATAATGAGATTCATTATAACGCCCATTCTCATTGACTTTTATCTCCTTTTGAAGACCTACAATGTCTCCAATGGTTTGGTTTTGTCGGTTTTGTTCTTTACTGTTTTGTTCAATTGTATTATAACTAATGGTATAGGCAATTCTATTAGAGATAGAGGGAGGCATTATGGTAACCATTGTTGATCACCTTGTATTATGTTTTCACATTATCTATTATGTCCACCCTTTTGACTTGACCGATTCTGTTCTGTTATGTCACATTTGGTTTTACTCTCTTCCAAAAAAGTAGTAAGAACCGTGAGAGCAATGAAACCCAAAATGTGTAATAGTCATTGTACAAGAGAGGAAAAGAAAGTGCTCTAAACTATATAACTGCATGTATATTTAAGTGTATAAGATAGAATATGATATCACATAGTTTTATTGGATCATTGAACAGAACTGTTTGCAGTATCATTGATGGAATGTCCACTTTACAAGCTTTAATTTTGTGACTTGAACAATTATTTCTAAGATGACAATATGTAATCCATTAACTAGTAATTTCCTACTGTTCATTTTTTTTCTGCAAATCTGTATAACTTGTACCCTTTCTCTGCTTTTTTTTCTTTTCTCCTTAAATAAAATTAAAAAAAAAAAAAAGAGACACTGCAGAAGGACTTGACTGGGATAATAGAGCGCCTCTTGGTATGTGGCTAGAGTATTACTGGGCTAGCTCACACTGGCATGTGGTTTACACTCACAGAACTCCAACAGAGTGGACAACGATTGATGGAGAGAGGCTGAACACTGTAAACAATGCATAACATAGTAGCATTTGTTTTGGAAGAAAATGACATTTTTAGCATTATACAAAGTGGTTTGAAGGGGCATCACTATTGATAGAGACAGCGATGAAGAGTTCATGTCAAAAATTAAGTGAGATAATCACAATCTAAACAAAGACAAAAGAATGAGAAAAGGGAGCCGATTAACGCATCTATGAACGAACACACATCTGAGCATATTAAAGCCATCACTGGGTTTAGTTTGCAGAGGGAATTTTAAAATCTGCTTTACAAAAGCATTCCAAATTCAAGAAAGCAGAGAGTAATTTGCATATCCCATGAATTTTATTTGGCTTTAGACACAAGAAAACCTAAGCATTACTTCATTAGCCTTATGAAATTACAATGTCAATATATTTGATGGGTTTAATACTCTAGATGATTTCATAAAGTGTTTGTCTTGACCCAGACCTGAGCTGAAGCAGTGGGGTATGTGCATGTAGTTGACACTGTGCACCTTACGTCCTCTCCAACTGTCAGCTCCTGATGGCTCAGGGCTCTGTCATCGGATGCAGTGTGGAAGGGGACACATCGTGAAAACTGCCAGGTTCCATTCCACAGAAGTGGGTATGCTTTTCATACTTACTGACAATAAAGCTGCCATCACGCCCTAGGTGAGAGGACACCTTCGGTCTGGAGAGTGACTCCGTACAAGGAAGATGTGTTCAGTTGTCTTCAAAAAGTAAAGACCAGATTCAGCATCCTCTCATGCAAATTCCAACTTTCAAACAAATGATTTTTGACACACTAGTTGAAGTTTCACAGTTAAAAATTTCCCCCTGGTTATCTAACACCTGTTTTTGGAAAATTATCTCAGGAGATTATATAGTGAGACCACAATGAGACCTGAATATTAAATGTCAAAGAACCATTGTCATTTCTCCACTCTCTACGTCACCCTCTCTTCATCAACCCCTCTCCCGCACAAAGAAAAATTCTTGCAGCTACAAGAGAAAGGTGTTGAAAGGAGGGGGCACACTCAGACACTGGTGTCCTCTGCAAAAGCACAGGACCTCTGCAAGGTGAGAAGCCGAGCTATGAGAGCTTTCACTAGCCTGCCTGACAGCCAAGGTCTTGTTCCTTTCAAAGTAATCTCCCCTGAGTACTTCAAGGCAGGCCAGCTTAGGCAGGCTCAATCCAATTTAATGGCTGATTTGACAGCGGAAAATTGAGGGAAGGAGGAAATAATACATGCCAGATATCAGCCCAGGGGAGGCTGAAAGGTGTGATAGCTGCCATTCATTTACCAAGTAGCAAGTGTCTTGAATGAGTCAGGGCCCAGCATGGGAGAAAAATTCACATACTCTTTGGATGAAGAATATCCATCTGTCCTCTGACAATCTTGCATTCTATGCCAACTTGGAGGGCAATTGAGTGGTAATTAGTAGCATCTTTAAAGCGTCTTTAAATTAGTGGTGAACAGTGTGTCTTTAATCAGTTTGGTACACTTCCCTCATGGTGTGGGAATGTCAGGATTTGTGGTTCAGTTCTCATCTGTCTTCATTGCCAGGTGCTCATATTGCCAACTCTCTTCCTTCTATACTTCCTTCACACTTTTTACCAATCAGCTCTAATGCCGATCTCACTGCCAGTAATGAGTGACTCCTGATCTGGTATCCTTGTGGCTTTTGATTTCATGAAGTATTTTCAGGTCTTAACCGTTTTGTGCATTGCACAAACCACCATCCTCAAACCATTTTCACCTGGAAGCCTGTTCCTTCCTGTCCATGCATTTATTGGCATTACAGCCTGCCAAAAATTAACATGAATGGAGAAGAAAGGACGTTGACTGGTTGTAGATTAACTGTTCTTTATCACTTATGTTACTGCTTACTGTCATTCTAAAAGGGTAGAGCAGATGTCAGTGTTTGCTTTTATGAACTAGGTCTCCTAGTGATGGTCCGCATGGTGACCTGGGTAGCCTTAAGATTCATTTTAGAGGTCCTGATCACCCATCTTCATTGTGATTTAAAATGACTTATCTTGAACTTATCATTATGTACCTCTTGCTTTCATGGGGCTCATTGAAGGCCTTCTTGGCATTATTTATTGTGCTTCCATAGAATCAACAAGGTAGGATCCAATTTCCCTTATGAATAGCAATCATTCATCTTCTCTGCCCTTGTGTTTGGATGACTGCCTTCTTTATCTACTACTGGGATGCTATTTAGGAAAGAAGCCATTCCATAGGCTGGATAAGAATACAATTAAAATTAAAAAACATCCATTCTCATCTCCATAAAAGACTCCATAAGAAGCTTTACTTGTCATTTTTAATATCTAATATTAATGACAACTTTATTTATGCTAGAACTAGATAATTTCCATGGATTATATCATGTAATGCCCTCAATTACAAAATAAGGAGATACTGAAATTTTCTGTAATTTACTCATGGTAAAACTGAACAACTATACAATTTTCTCAAGATCAGACAACAAGGATGTTAGTAAATAAGAGCTCAGATATAAGCCATATCTATTTCCTTTGCCTCAGTTATACTTTCCCAAAGTTATCCTTTGCACTACAGAAGGGAAAGTTTTCCATAGGAGTCGTTTCCTGTCACTTGGCACCCTCAACTATCATTTCTGGGTCCCCACTCCAGTAAATCTTCCTATATTCTTCTAGTGCCCATGTCAGGAGTTTCAGTTGGTTATATTCCAAGAAATTTCTGTCATGCTGGAAAGATCAGATTTTTCAATAAGGTTACCAGGTTCCCAAAAGCATGAATCAGACCTAAACATAGTATAAAACAATCTGGTATTACATTTATTTGATCATCATTCTGTTTTTGTACCAAGTGTGACTCAGATCCTTTCACTTATATCCCCGGAGAAAGAAGATTTCATTGATTCTTTCCTCTGTTGTTGTTACCTGGAGAACAGAAGGAGAAAATGAATATAGAATGATTTTTAATGCCAAATTAGCAGATTCAACCACTAATTTTCTGTATGTCTATGATAGGCAAAACATGGGGCTTGCTTCTGGGCCAAATCCATAGAGAAAGAGAACTTACTGGGGAATTACATCAAACATGTTAATCTTTTGTAGATTACTACAGGATATCAGTTTTGATAGGAAGATATGGTAAAATGCAAAATTTTGAGTTTATTTTATAAGTATGTTTGCAATACATGGTGCTTATATTCATCTTAGGGAGGGGGCACATGAACATAACATAAATGATTGATTTTATGCCCCTTCCACTCTCCACCCTCTTCCATGCCTCTGTCTCTAAATCCCCTTTCCCCATTTCTCAAAAAATGGGAAAAAATTCACCAGCTAAATTGTGCATTTTAGGGGCTGGGGATTTAGCTCAGCGGCATAAGCGCCTGCCTTGCAAGCAGGCAGTCGTGAGTTCAATCCCCGGTACCGATAAAAAAATGAAAAAGACAAAAAATAAAAAAATAAATAAAAAATAAATTGTGCATTTTATAATTCTCCATAATTTTGATTATTTTTATTCAATAGCCAAAGATATGAATAGAAAAAAAAGTCAAAAGGGAAAAGTAATCAGAACTTTACATAGTAGTTTACATATGCCATTCCAAATAAACAGTCTCAAATTTCTAATGTAAAATCCATAGTCACATTAAGCAAACAGAAGGACCACAAATAAACTACAGAGAATTCTGCTTAATCATATCATCTCACTTTAATTATTGGTAATTTCTTACTAATTACCATTTCTAAATGTTTTTTAAATCATGTTATGAATGGCCATGGAAATATGTATTTCAAACTTTTGCCTTAAAAATGCACTGTGTTTCAGCAGTATTTGCATTAGTTATGACATTCAAACTCTTATTTAATTAAGATTTTGGATGTTTTTGAAAATATATTTTTTAAACTTATTGTGTTGATTTGAACTTGAATTGTGACTGACTGTAAAAACAGTGATTACATTGCAGAGATTAATTCAGTATATACTGTGCTCTTTTTTGTAACTATTTATAAATTCCTTATACAGAATAAGACTTCAGAATGAAAAGATAGGAAGTTCTCAAGATTTAGCATTGTGTCTAAACACTATATATAAGTGTAATGATATGTCACTACTATATTTAAACAAAAGCCTTTACTTATTGTGAGATATGCAAGGATATAATAGATTATACAAAGATGTAATAGATTAAATATATCTTATTTTTCTCATGGCAACCAGTGAGATTTCTCTAAGAACTCTATTGTTGGGTTTGTTTTTTTTTTTTTTTTTTTTTTTTTTTTCATTTCTAGGAATTTCACTAAAAACCCAGGTTCTCCTGCTATAAGTAGCACCTCTCTTTTGCTTCAATTGATTAGGTAAGTTTTCAAATTCTTATTTAGTGATTTTCATCAGCAGACATCTGCAAAGCTTTGTCTATAAGGAATGGAGTACTTCACTAACTGAGAAATGTCCCTTCTGTCAACTCAGAGTCCCAAGTCAGTGCAAAAGAGTCCTTTCACAACACTTTTCAAAACCTAAAGAAATGCTTCAGGGCAATAACACAGGCATCAATAGCTGCTGACGGACTTTGGCTGTTTACCCGGAAAGTTGTGATCTCCTTTCAATGTGCTCACTGCTGTGGGTCCTAGAAAAGACAAGTTGAGAGAAGAAGGCTAGCGGTGCCCAGAAGATCTGAAGGGCAGATATGCTATCAACAGCTTTTGCTGCAAATTTAAAAGATTATGTTCTCTTCTTCTGGCTTGAATCATATTTCACTCTGACAATCAACTAGTGATGGTGACAGGCTTGGGAAATGTGGCTTCCATCAAGCATCAGAGGGAGGCAGGCAAATGAACAGGAAGAGAATACTGAAAGCACAGAGATCTTGGAGAGAGAGCACAAAGTCAAGGTAAGATGTTCACACACCACTCGTCACATTATAGTTCTATTTGTGCCTGGAGCTGGGACAGCCCCAGAATTTCTAATTAGAAAGGGAATCATGACAGCCATCTGTGGAAAGTGGATAGAAATTTGGATTTGTGCTGAAGCCTCATGAATGGGTAGTTTAATTATTTCACTTAGCATTTGTCTACACTGTGTTTCTTATGGAATGGTTTAAAGGTACACTAACCTAGTAAACTCTAGGTTGTTATTCAGAGTATGTGTTTATTTTGAATAAGACAGCAGATGGAGACTGTGGTAAAGCCAAACCCATGCTCAGGCACACTGTCATACCCACTGGACAGTGTAGTTTCCACAGACACACAAGCAGGAATAAATCAGGACACAGCTGGAAGCAAGAACTGTCTCCTCAGAGGTAAGTGCCAGGTCATTGTACCTGCCAGGTGCAGGTAATCCATTATTAAATAGGAAATTTTCATTCCCAAGTAAAAAGTAGCCCTAGTGCCCTGTGGTGGCCCATCTAGAGTTTTGTAGGTACAGTTGACTCCAAAAATGGAACACAACAGAAAAGAGAGAAACATTTCCACATTTTTGAAGTTGTTTCAAATGACTGAAGCACACTTATGATTAGAGCTTATGTAGCACCCAAATATACCAAAAATTCATTTTATATGTAATTTTCCAACTTATTCTCACTTTAGCCTATTGATTTATATATTAAATAGCCACTTTGTCAACTTTCATTTAGCACAGTATAATTTACTACATCAGAGTTCAGCAAAGACTATTAATTGATTTATTATGTTCAAAATAAGCTGACAGCACAATATGAAGTATGCTGATGAGCCAGACTGAAGTCCCCAAAAGTGGATCTTAAGATAGAGATTCCAATGCAAGCAGAGTGATTTGAGGATGTCCCAGGAGTGGGATGGGGTTGTAAAATGTAGAAGGAAAAAGACCCTGAAGGATTCAATGTCCAGGGAGAAAACTGTGCAGTGTTTCCTTTGGGCGTGTGTGAGACAATGCAGAACAAGCCTGGAAGGCATCTGAGCAGAAGGGTGAGGTTATTTATCTCCAAATTATTACATGTCATTGGCTGAAGTCTGCCTTCCAGGGTACTTTCGACCTGTCAAGATGAAACTCTCACATAACAGCTGGAGCTTGCTGTAGATACTGCTGACGGTGAGATGGGGACAGCTGAAGAAATATGTCCTGGCCATACACGTGCCATGTTCCAGGCTCCCAGAGAGGCCCAGCTGCCATCAACCTAACATCTCCAGAAGTAGAAAATTAAGTACATTTAAACCTCTAGACCACAGTCTCACCAAATAGACAACCATCTCCATAAAACTCTTATGTAACCTCATGATGATAAAGATGGGGAAAACTGAAAATAAAATGTCAGTTGCCTTTGATTGTGTGTGTGTGTGTGTGTGTGTGTGTGTGTGTGTGTGTGTGTGTGTGCATGTGTGTGTGTAAACCCATTTACTTTCTGGCATGCCTGGCAGAGGGCTATATATTATACTCGACAATGGGGATGCAGGCAGGCAGAAGCAGACCTATATAGGAAACCTTTATCCCAAACTGAGCTGAGAGCTGTTAAACCCAAACCAGAGGAGTACTTGCCTTAAAAACCAACTATATACATAATCAAAATCCAAGACAGCTAGTTAAGAAATAAGGTCACTAAAACTGATAGATCAAAGGGCACTTATAAAACTAGCTTCTTCAATGAAAGTCAAGGTAGATGTTGACGATAAACCAGCCCCCAATTCTTGGTGGCTTAATGTAAGAACTATTTCTCCCTTCTCCTGCTCTTCTCCAATGTGAGTCATGTTCCTTCTGTCTAAATTCCATCTTTTACAAGGACCTTCTATCTGCTGGATTCTCTAATTCTGGCTGACAGATTGGGAAAGTGGAGGGTGAAAGACTGCGTGGGAGAAGATTATGGGATATGTCTGGAAATGGCAAGCATTTTGTTGGCCCATCAACCATCAGCAAGAACTTAGTCATATATTCCTCACCTACATGCAGCAGAAATGTGATTGAGGAGGAATTTCCCAGCAAACTCTGTGCTGTGGAAGGAGAGTGTGACACTTTGATAAAGAGTTTGTCATCTTTCCCTCAAAAGCCAAATCTAAATAGCTCAATAAAACAATGCATCATTGAACTAAACAGACTATGAGCCAACTCAAAAACCAGCCAGAGACCAGATGCCTCTGGTATAGTTATCCCTGAGCTCGGGCATGACCCAGTTAATTAAAGTACAAGGGTAGCATGAACATTGTGAAAAAAAACTGATCAGTAAGAGATAAAATCCTAGCATGAAATCCAGAATTTTTCCCTCTCTTCCTCACATCTGATGATGGGCTTCATGGCATAAAATGCCATCCAAATTTAAATTCTACTTAATATCACCATTGGAATTTTTCATTCAGTGTGTTCTACATTCGGTGATAAAGGCAGCACACAATTATTTTCGATTAGACCAATGAGATTGTGCTAGGAAGTCTCTGAAGATTGTCTGCTGAGTGCCAGTTGTTAATGAATCCCATTTGTCTTTCTTGATTAAGTCTGCTATTACCCCCGTTTAGTCCTGTCACCAACCCTTTAGCAAGAATTTTCATATCACTGTTTAGATGAGAAATTAGCCTATGAGAGCAACACTCATCAATCAGGAGACAGTTTATTTAATATAGTTTACACTTTATGAGTTCAAAAACGGTAGCCTCATCCATTAGAAATGGATCACTATGCTAGACAGACAATCAGGGGGTTCAGTTCACTTGACAGTCATGGAGAAATGACTTTGAACGTGAGGGCCGCACTTAGAGCAGGGCTTCACTCTCACAAGTTTGCAGCAGGTTAACGAGAGGCTTTCTCTGCTGATTAGGAAATCCCCACGGGTTTCAGCAGTACTTCATCTTAGGCATTTAACTGTGGCTTCCTAAAACTGGAACCTGAACATTCAAAATGAAATTTTAATACAAGTTCATTTCTTTGTGCTACCAAATCTTTATTTTTCCTTACTGGCTGTATCTTAAAACAGCTCATGGAGAATATTTATCTGCTTCTTGAAATCATAAAGATCAAGATATCCCTGAATATTCTACTTTTGCAAAGAGTAGTTGAGCTTCCATTCAGAGGGCATGTGTAAATAGACCGAGGGAAATGGAATTTTGGGCAATGGCTCTCTAGCTATGTGACTTACAAACCCAATGGTTTGGATTCTCAAGATAATTTCAGGAGGTTTAAGTTGACAGCATTCTTTTGTTATTTGAAGATATCAATAGCATGAATGTTTTAAATATTCTACTTCATATCACAAGGTATGCTACAAGGCAGACTCAAGGAACCATTTCGTATCATATTATTTCATTTATAGAAATCATTACAAAATCTTTTTTGTGACTCATCTTGTACTGTTATATGTGTACTGGTTATTCACTTACTTATTACGAGGTAGGCTTTTGCTTCATTGCCCAGGATGTTCTCAAACTCCTGGACTCAAGCAATTCTCCTGCCTCAGCCCTCTTAAGTAGTTGGGGTTAGCGACATGAACCACGGTGCAGGATTTTGGGTAAGTTTAGAAAGCCAATAATTAGCAAGCACATTAAACGCCCTCAATCTGTCTCCTACTTGGTCCTATATCATAAAACTTAAATCTGAGGAAAGTTCCTTACATGTATTGATAAGCCAGAACACTGGCTACTTTCTGATCAGATCATCTAAGTGTTCCCATGCCATTCCCACTTGGTCATTATTTAAAAACATACAACTCCATCTTCCACAATCTCGTTTGAAGTTTATAAAGCCTTCATGTGATTCCAATCGCTAACTTAAACAATAGCCCAATTTTTCGCCTCAGTGTATTGTATTTTGCATCTATGTTAGAGTAGGTTATTCCAAATTGTGTTTCATTTCAGTCATCCATTAAGAATTATTTCAGTGTTTTCATTACATTAGATGTTATTTTACACAAACAATACAGGACCATTGTAAAAAATGAATCAAACAACATAGAAAAATATGAAGTAAAAAGGCAGACTCTTCATCAGCTCATTTCCATTTACCAAGTATTTTAAGCACTCTTTGGGTTCATGTATGTCCTTGTAAATCATTTTTATCCATGTCCACATGCTCATTTAGGCAACACATACCCAATTTTAGCTATGTTCAAATATTTAGGTGCTCTCTGTGTTTTTGCTAACACAAAACTGTATTGTATAATTTTGACCTTTCTTCCTTTAGCCATTTTTATGCAATTCAGATTTCTTGAATAGAAGGTATACATACATTCTCAAAATGGCACTGACAAATTGTTCCAAAATAAAGTAGAAATTACTAACTTTTAACTTACCTAAACACACAGCTTTAGCTCAGTCTTTTACAGGCTAATGTACTCGAAATAGACTCACCTAACTCACAATTACTAGCGATTCAAATACACCACAACACAGAAATATTTAAGTGAAAACATGCAATACTTCAATTGCCTGAATTTTCTGCTGTGCTAACCTAAGCTTTTCTACAATTTAAATCTCTGAGTAATTCATGTCAAAATTTCAAGAAATTAAACCGTGTTGCTAAGGCTTTAAAAGAGGCAAATAAGCAAATCAAAAAGTGTATTTTGTTTCCAAATACCTGTTACTGTTAGGATAAGTTATGTTATGCTGCAGTAACAAATTAATTTGGAAACTGGATTTGCTTAACACAGATTTGTCTACAACAGATCTTACTACACATTTCAGATCAGTGGGAGACTCTGTTCTACACAGTCTCTTGAGAACTTGGATTGATAGAAACTCATATTTTAGTTACACTTCCGGAGCACCTGGTTTCTTTAATCATGGTTTGGGGGAGAAGGAGGGGGAGTGTTCCAAAACAATTGTGAAAGAATATGCTTGGTTTTATACTATCACTGTAGGCTGTCTACATTTTCTTTAAAAAACAAAATTGTAGCTATGAAGGCTCCTGCCAAGGACTCTATACCATATACCACTGCACTACCCCTCATAGTAATATTGAAACTTTGAGCATCCAAACATAAGACTTAAGGGGCCACCTTTTGGCTGGTCCATTTGTCTTCTCTTATCACCACTACTGTTGATCTCAGTCCATTGGCAAATGTCTCCAGTCTTTTCTCTACAAAATAGCACAGTATATTATCTCCTTCAGAATCATCTTGAAAGAGTTTTTATATAACAACTTTTTATCATCCATTCTTTAAAAATAAAGCCGTTTCAAGGCCGGGGGTTTGGTTCAGCAGCACAAGTGCCTGCCTGGCAAGTATGAGGTTGTGAGTTTGATCCCTAGTACCAAAAAATTTTTTTAAAAAGCAGTTACAGTTCAGTTCTTGAGATGACATGGTGAATACTTTTAGTCAGGCTCCCTTGCAAAGACTTTACTATGCTTTGGATAGTTTGAGTGTAGACTCCTGGAATTCATGAGTAGGAATATTGGTTCTTGGTGTGGTGGTGTAGAGATGGGGTTGAATTCTTGAGAGGTGGGACTTCGTGTAACAAAGTCATTGCCTTTAAAAGAAATTGATGTAGTTTTTTGTGGAACCCTTGTTTGCTTTCATGAGAGCTTTTCTATACAGACCAAGCATGGCCCCTCCCCAGTCTCTTTGACTTCCTCTCAGGCCTTGTAATCTCTCCTTTCCACACACTTCCACCATACCACTGACTGTTGGGCTGTGATGTAGCTTTGTCTTTGCCTGAGCGAGGCCAAAGTTGGTGCCATGTCTTTGGCTCTACAGAACTGTAAGGTAAATGAGTATGTTTTCTTTATAAACTACTCAGACTCAGATATTTCATTATAGTAACAGAAAGCAGACTAATACAGACCTATAGTATAAACTTGAGGGAAAAAAAGAAGCAATGTTACTGTTCTTTTTATCTCCTACTTTTAGAAGGTTTCTCATTAGTATGTAAATCTCTACATATAAACAGATATATGTGAAAGGGCACTTCCGATGTTCATTCTGTATTCTTCAAAGCCCAAATGTCACTGCCTTTGCCTAGCTAAAAATGCTCACTGGATTGTTATTAATATGTAAAAATCTCTACTTTCTAATTCCTTCTTTCATTAGCATTGGTTCTGCATATCTCCAAATAGTCACTATTGCTACTTTGAATGAAAATTCTTGCTGTTTCATTAGTATCATCTGGCTGAAGTCAGATTGTGTGTTCTATTACAGTGTTAGGTGATTCATTTTAATTTTTTTCCCAAATTGATACATTTCTAACTAAGGGGCAGATGTAATATACATGATCATATTTAATCATATAATTTACAGTTGTGTAAAGTCTTATTGCTATTTAAACAAAAGAAGTATTCTGATACTCCCCAAAGGAAAAAACTTGGAAGCTGTTTTTAATGTTTTTTTTTTCAATTTTGAAGACTTTTTAATAGCACTTTAACATAAGTGTCACTTTTAGCCCAGTAAGAAATTCGTGGAAACTTATTGCTGCCAGGTTCTGCCATAGATGTTTGGACTTAATACAGAGGCTTTTTTAAACAGATACCAAAAATCCAGTGGGAAAGAAGTAAAATTCATGCTCATATATCCCATGGACTCCTCATTACCCAAAATGTTTGTTTTAGCTTTATTTCAGTACTCATATCTCCTAAACATTTACTTAAAAGCAATTCTTTGAAAGTATTTAGATATTTCATTTTTAAGAGAGAACCTTTGTTTGTTTTTGGTCTACCACTTAGAGTTACATTTTGGTCATTTTTTAAAACCATGATACAGAGTATATTAACCATTGTTATTCTCTGATTATTTTTCTATGAAAGTTCATTTGGTTTTTTCATAGAAGAAAAGTGTTTTATATTTTCTTCATCAATATCTACTTGTATTACATTAAAAGAAAAAGTCAATAAATAACACAAATATTAAATGACTAAAAAAATATGAAAATTCGTTAAATACTGCCTTCAGGAAGCTCACACTTGTCTGGAAACAACCACACTCACTGACAGAAAAAAAAAAAAAATTAAAAAGTAAAAGGAACACATCTCCCAAAAATGAGTCTTGACCTTTTTAATGCTACTTCCAAGACAGATGTTCCTTCAGTCTGCAAATGTTGGTACTGATCATTATGAGAACATGACACTGCATATAGGTCAGGGTCAGGATTTGTTGCCACATTAGGAAATAAATGACTTTGCTGGACAGGACTCGATCAGGGTAGAATGGATTGTGAAAATGCTCATGCTGCGATGCACATAAAGCTCTGAAACCAGAAAGCAGATGAAACAAAGCAGCAGGGAGGCCAAGGTCAGGGATTCGGAGGGCACAAGGCAGGTGAAGCGCGCACACGGCGCAGTGTCGTGCTAGCAGCTAAGATTTCAGTGGGGTCCAGGGTCAGGCAATCTTTCTCACCGATTTATTCATTGGGGGAAAATGTGGGCTATTTTAAGTTTTTGAATTTGTTGAGAAATTAGACATGAAAGATTTACCGTATACCCTCATAACCAAAGCAGGGAACCCAGCCACGGAAATAGTCCCTAGATATCACCAGTCTTCTCCTTTTTGCCTTGTAAAGGTCAAAACTAGCAAGATTTGGCAAAATGATCATATTCTTGTTTAAGTATCCCCATTTAGAGTAGAGAGGTAAACAGAAAATAAAAAATCTTTGGTGCTGATTTCATGTGTTGATTTTTTTAATCAGCCATGTATCGTTGTATCACTTGACATCTTTAGGACCTTTTATTCCTATATATAAAATGAGGATATCCAAAATCTCTCATAGTGAAATTTCAAGTGCTTTGTGTTACTTTAGTTTACCTTTCAGCAAAGTAAAAAGGCAAATTTCACCTACTGACACCTTTGCATTTGGACTATTTACAATTCCTACATATTTGATAATGAATGGATCAGAAGAATGACAACTGTAGAAAACTTGTTAGAGTTATTGAAATATCATAACTGTATTTGCAGTTCTTACCAAAGCAAAACAATTGTTCCTAACCCTTCCTGTTGGAGTCACTTACAAACGAACACATTCTTTAAAACAGAAAACAGGAACATTTT
Source organism: Cavia porcellus (assembly GCF_034190915.1). Lineage (NCBI taxonomy): Eukaryota > Metazoa > Chordata > Mammalia > Rodentia > Caviidae > Cavia > Cavia porcellus. The sequence continues at coordinate 117,906,849 of NW_026947484.1, forward strand.
AATTGCCTGAGCTAGGTATCTTTATTTTGTTTTGTGTGTACAATCAAAACCAGACCCTTGTGGATAATGTTAAAAGATGGATATTCATTTCCCTGGGCTTTTTTCTTTTTTGTGTAAATTATAACAATTGCTTTGAGGATTGGGCATTTGGACAAGCCATAAAATAATCAAAATTTTAATGTTGTTTGGTAGCAATATAAGATTCTTTGAATTAGTGGTTAGATTGACCATTCACAGGTATAAGCATGCTATTCCTAGCTAGATTTAATAGTTCTGGCCATTGGGGGAATAGATTTTCTTGATTGCTTTGAGGGCTTTTCAAAATAATTTCTTGAATGTGAATTAGCCCAGCCCTCATAACTAGATTTTCTGTGCCTAATTGTTTCTACATTCTGCCAAAATAATGATGGAAAAGTAAATTATTTGTCACCCTTTACTACAAAAGAGCTATTCCAACCCCAAATCATGTAGCTATGTTTGCCAAACTATGTGTGTTTATGTATGTGTCTAGAAACAGTCTTATGTCTGCTTATACTATAAAACATTCCAAGTGGGTATTAAAAACCAATATCTCAGGAAATCCATCTTTAGAAATATTCACAAACACATACTACCCCATTCAAAGATCAAACATCTCAGATTTGAGCTTAGTCACTGTTTTAGAATTTCATATGAAATCTTGGATATGACAGGGCCTAGCCCGATTTCAAGTTTGATTAATTTTTCTCTTTTGTCTTAACTGTCCTAAATTTACTCTAACACTTTAACATTTCAAACTCAACTGTTTTATGACTGTGAAAAATCTTCACAATATATTATGCTAATTGGCCTTATTAATTCCCAGTTTGACTTTCCCATGGACTGTTAGATTACATGATAAAGCAACTAGTTCTCAGTGGTGGGAAAGTTTTATTGTTCAAACTTGATGTTTACACCTTCTACTGCATAATTTGTCTTCCCATGTCAGAAAGTAAGAGAGCCTGTTTTAATGCCCCTAGAGTGTATTTGTTCTTCACTGAAGTATTATTTATCAGAGTCTATGACCTGCTTTTCATCCAAACAAGTATGAGAAACTCAGTAAGTGTGTGTCAGGGCTGTGAGTTTGTCTGGATTTTGGACTGCACTGGAAGAGGTGACTATTGATAGTAAGAAAATCCTGATGAGCATCCTATTCTGACTTCCCACTTCTGCATGGCTTGACACACAAAAAAATTTGGAAAAAGATAATGAAAAGCCCCAAATTCAACTTAAAACTTTTTTATATTAAGTGCTTTTTTTAACCAAACTGACTCTCAGCATCGTCAGTTCCTGGTATTCTCCAGTGAAGAATCCAAATATACTAACTTCTGCAAAGTTAATGGTTTTTTAATGAAGGAGACTAAATGTTCCTGTTGAAACTGAGATGCTGTAGGAACTGGACAGGGTTAAATTCCACAAGGAATAAAACAGTTCTAGATCTTTCACCAAATGCACCACAGAAAGCCTAAAAGCCTGGCAGGGAGGAGGTTTAGATTTGAACACCAGCTCTGGCATTTAAGAAAAATAGAATGTATAATCATTCTTAGCTGTCATTTTCTGTATTGGACTTAGCAATATAATCAAAAGTTGGTAATGAACTAACAAGGAATAGTCTCACAGTTTATGACACAAAGTAGGTACTCAGCATATGTTATTTTCATCATGTCTGGTTTGGTTTGTGTTTAGATTCTCTCCCCGCAAAGCCTCATGCAATCCTAGGGTTTTTCAGAGGTAATCTAAAGTTTGTGGTTGATTCAAATTCCAGTGCCGGGATTAAGGATGTGAGTACTACACCTGCCCTAAGCATACAAAATAAGGAACTGAAAGAGGCTTGTCCTCTCTCCTTCCTTTCCCTCTTATTTTTTCTGTCTTCTGCTGCAATGAACTGTTGCCTGTCTGGCAGCTGCAAACCTGTCTTAAAGTCAGAGTCAGCCAATTATGAACAGAAACCTCTACATACTGTAAGCCAAATTTCATCCTTTAACCTTGGGCATGAGGTATGTTGTTTAATCAATGAAAGAAAAGTAACTAAAACAATATCTGAAAGCCTTTTTAGCCTCTCCACTTCATGTGGTTCTTCTTTTCTTTGTCACTACTAGTATTTCTTATTTGCACATCACAATTCAGCACATGATCATAGGCAATAGTCCTTATTTTAGTTGACTATATCTTTTTTTCCTTAAAATATGTTCATTTATTTGGAGTCAGGAAATCTCTTCTAATGTTTCTGCTCTTTGTACAACTATATTTGATACAGGCTTATTGGTAAGTACTTTCTAAATTAAAAGTTTTCCTCATCCTCTTCTTTTCTTGATGCTTTTGATATTAATTAGTACACACGTTAATGTTTCATGTTGTTTAAAAATTCTTGGCATAGCCCTGTGTAATTGTAAAATATGGGCAGTTAAGCATCACTAAATTAAAACAGTAACAGTATAGCAGGAAAATATATCAATAGCATAGAATTCTATTAGTGGCCTAAGAGAAAATCATCAATGTAGCACAACTATTGCCTTTTCAGTAGGCTTTCTACAAAGTGATGAGTTCACTTCATCTTTACTGAGATTACTCAGTTTTTCTAGATAGGTTAACAGAAGTACCTAAAGAGATATGCTATCTATGATGCTAGCGATATCACCGCTCCATGAAACAAAAAAGCTTTCAACCCACTATCACACATCACTTAAACCAACACTCTTGAGCTCCCTGATCCCAACCAGCAGGACAGACCCCAGACCCTGCAGTTCAGGGCACTGATCTGGGGTAACACACATACAAGTTGTCGAGTTACCTGAGACACTGACAAACTAGGCTGACTTACAGACAGACTGAAATTAGGTTCAGTCAGAGAACATTTCAGAACAAATTGAACTTTAGCAGGGGGTCCTATTCTAACACTAGAGATCTCCAAGAATTCCAACTTTTCCATTCAGAAGAGACACTTCAGTTTGAATCTTACCCAAAGCAGAGACTCTGCTCTATCAAAGATACATGCTCCTTTTCCTAAAGGTTCAAGTTGTTTCTAAAAGTGGTGGGCCAGCCAGGGACTACGTATCTCAACCTCCTTTGCATCTAGTGGTCAAGTTTCATGGGAAAGAATATGAGAGGAGGTGATTCCCTGTACTTCTATGTTAAAGTGGTGAATAAAAATTGTACAGTATCTTCTTTTCACTCATCTGCTAGACAGACACTAAGAATTCCAAGACTCTAATAAAGAGTCAGCCACTTAAATAGGCCAAATATTTCTAAATCCCCAAGAGAAAGAATTCTGCCTGATAAGCCCATCAACAATTGGAATGATTAAAAAAAGGATTAATAACATACTATGTTATTTTTCTAAAATTGTATTGTTATAGCACCCAAAATGTTACCAGTTGGCATAATGCCCTATGGAATCAGTTATGCTGCTTTCATCATTACACTTAATAAATCTCTGTAATGTCTAATGATCACATCTTCTCTTTGATTCTTCCTACTGCCCTGAAACATTATCCCCTCTTTTAAAGTCAAAATAGTAATCTAACCCATAGCCTGTATTATTATTCATAGACAATCTCACTATAATGTTATATTATAGTGAGATTTTTATCTCTTGCCTAATTTTTAGCCTGATGTTTTCAAATACCTACCTTCTCTTCCTGGACATCTCAAACTTAATTTGCCCAAAACTGAAATCAGAACTTTTTCCCTTTCTTCTTCTACTTCATTTCATTCTCTGTTGTATTCTCTATCTCAGTGAAAAGTACCTTTACTGTACTAGAAAAAAAATGGTAAAATATGCCAGATTCCTCTTTTTCTCACATTTTCTATATTTAGTTTGTTACCAAGTCTGGAAAATTTTGCCTCCTAAGAAGTTCATGGATCAATTCCATCAAACCCACCTTAAGTAACATTATCATAGTCCAGATGCCCATCTTTTTTCATCTTGGCAACTGAAGAAGACAATGGCTTAGCCACAGATTTGGAATAAGGCACACTTTTGTTCAGTTCTCAACTCTGCAACAAATTCCTAGCTGTCAGATCTGCTAAAATGCATCAATTAAAACTCATTTCTTCTCATCTGTGAAATAGAACATATTGATAGTATTTTCTAAAGGGGGAAGCTACAGTCACTGAAGGAAATCTGATGGCATGAGACCTTAAGACAGCCTATCAGCTAGCAGGGCACCAAGATGTGTGCTATTTTAGTCAGTGATGATGCTTCCAAACTCACTTCCAATACAAAACCTCCATCAGAGAGTGATCAGTATGCACGTTCTGCCGTGTCCCAACCCTGTAATGTGAATGAAAGGAAAGAGTTGGGCATAAGAAATATCCACAGGTAAAACTGATAAGAATTGGAAACTTATTAGGATGATAATTGATAAACATTTTACTGGGGATGCCTATAGCAAAAGATATAAATTGAATAAATTTGTCTGTATAAATATATTTTATAATCCCACTCTGGGATCAATAACCAGGACCACACACAAAATAAAAACTCTTTATTTCCCTTCATTCTCTCTAGAGTAGAATTGTACATTAAAAATTCAAGTACTAAATTAGTGATTATCCAAATTTAGCATGAACCATCCTCACTGCATAAGAGCCAGCTCGTTTGTTTGCTTCCAGAATACCCATAACAGCTTAAAACAGGAAATTAAAATTAACTGAAATTTCTTTGTAAAAGAACATTATATGTGGCAGGTTCTATGTGCTAATTATTTTAATTCTCATTATCATTCTTTCCACATACAGTACCTCTCATTCCAGCAAAATTTTCCTCTCAAAAAAAAAAAAAATCTCATCCTGAACTGACAGTGAAAGAATTTGGACAGTAAGAAAGAGATGCATTATGACAGGGTAAATAACTGGAAAAGTAAAACTAGGAGTAACTATGCATTTTCAAAAGCAGGCAACTGTAATGTCCTTAACATATGTTGTTTCATTTAATTCACAAAACAAAAAGTAAAATAAGATGAAATAAGACCCATGATTTTGTGTCGTGCACCATGAAGGATGTATTAGTTCATGTTTTACCAAAAAAGACCCAGAGCCTTAATGAAATTAAGATACTTGCCTCATCATACAGAAAAGAATTTATTTGCCAGAGTTTGAAACTATTTTTATTTGACAACTAAGTCCACTGTGTTAAAATTATTATATTTTAGATCCTCAACGCACTAAAGGAGTATATCAAATAAGGAGTTTAGGTGCTCTATACCCTTTTAATAATTGTGTTTGAATCTTAAGGAGGAAAAGTACAGATTTTAGATAGCCACTTCTCATTTTGTTGGACTGTTATGTCCACATGAGAGAAGAACCTATGAAATAAAAGGAAGGGACCAGTCACAAAAGGCACCAGAAGCAGCAGTAACACACACCTGATGTCCCAGTGGGATTATCCTTCGTTCCTCATGTCCTTCCCACTTGGTGCAATAAACATCCCTTAGTTACATGTAATTTGTGCTTCAGACTCTTTACAAGTAAATTGTCATTTTTCTATATCCATGCCATAGGCAGAAGGAGTTTGGTAAAGCAGCAGAAAATAAATGATTGGTGAATAATTTTTAAATCAAATTCTTTCCGAGACACTGATTTCATTATTTGTTCACCAGACAAACTCCTACTAAATCTAATCACAATTTTTTAAAAAATTACCCAGCTAGTAGTATTGAGCTGTGCCTTAATTAAAGCATATGAGAATGTCTTGTATAATTAACTGGGCTTTTTTTTACAATTATTTCTTTGTGTTTAGAATTGTTTTCCATGTGTAACTCAGACAATGTTAATAGTAATGTTAACTTTTGATTATCATAGGAGAGTAACTAAAGGTCATGCAGAAGAAACAAGGCCAGACCTGGAAAAAACAAAACCAAAAGACAAGAAATACAAGATCTCTTTCGACTCTCTGTTTTGCTTCAGGTTGAACACTGCTTTCCTGACCTCTGCCCCATCTAGTCAAGTTGCTGCCCTTTGAGCTCTGTCATCCTTTTGTGAAGTGAGACCATTGTTTGCTTTTGGAAAATGGGGTGACTCCTTTTCTCAGAGTTCCATGTCCTCTCCTCTTTGGTCTCCTAGACTCTGTTCACTTCCCTGGGGGCTTGATCTCTTAGGCGACGTCAACATCCTTCAGTGTCCCCTTGAGTCTGCCCAATAAGAAACCCTAATAAGAGACCTAAAAAGAGGGAGAAAAGCAAGAAAAGAAAGACAGAATAGCAGGGGGAAAGATCAGAGAAGAGTGTGATATCTCAGCATTTATTCCCGCTGGCTCCTTCCCCACAGAGTTATCATGAGCAAACTGAATCCACTCCCTAAGCCAAATGTTTTAGCTCCAATCAACTTCCCTCTGCAGATAGCCACCTCTGTCTGCACTCTAGTAATCACACTGTCTTCCTATCACTTATCTTCAAGGTTGGTAACAGAATGCCGCTATTATACCTTTCAAAGCTATGATATAGTCTCTATGGTTGGCCTACACCTTATCAAAACTTTGTAAATGATCCCTATTAAACTCTCCTCAGATTATAATTTGAGTGCAACCTCTACTTTCTGCTGCAATCTTAGTTAGCAAGACTGACACTACCTGGATTTGTCACACTATGTTTTCTCTTATTCACGGCCCTTTATGTTCTGGAAGACAACAGAAATGATGGGGGTTTTGGTTGTAAGGATTTAAAAGCTTCACTGAATAAATAATTAAGCAATAATATTCAATTAAGTAGAGTGTGGCTGTGTGTATTCAGAAGTGCTGTTTTGGAAATAAATAACCAAATACTATATTTTTGTCCAAAACAGAAGATGAAGAAGATATAACCTATTTAACCAACATTACAGGGAAAACTGGTTATTCGCCTGCATCAGATTAAATCTAGACACATATTTCTTATAGTACATTGAAACAAAATCAAACTGAATTATATAACTAAGTGTTAGAAACACAGAAACTACTGGAAGTTAAAATATCTAAAATTCTTGAAGATATAAGTATAGGCAAGGACTTTCTGCACAGAACCTCAGCTGGACAAGAAATTGTACCAAATGAGATTATGTCAAATTAAAACCTTCTACACAGCAAAGGAAACAACCAACAAAGTGAAGAGACAGCCTGCAGGATGAGAAAAAATATGTTGTCAGCTATTCCTTGAATAAAAGACTAATAGCAAGAATATACAAAGGACTCAAAAAATTAGAACTTCCCAAATAAATGGCCCAATCAAAAATGGACAACTGAAATGAATAGATGTTTCTCAGTAGAAAAAGTGCAAGTGACTAACAAATACATTAAGAAGACTTAATATCTCTGACCATTAGAGAAATGTAAATTAAAACAACACTGAGATTCCACCTTGCTCCAGAAAAAATGGCTATTGTGAAGATATCAAATAATAACAAATGCTAAGTGATTCTGCTGGGGGAAAGGAACATTTCTACAATGTTGGTAGAAATGTATAATAGTATAAATAGTACACACATCAGTATAGAGATTCTTCAAAAAACTAAAAATAGAGATTCCATTTGAACCCAGTTTTCCCCTTATGGGTATCTTCCTGAGAGAGTTAAAAAAACAACATATTACAGTGATACATACTCTTATTTATAGCAGCTCAATTCATAACAACTCAATCTTGGAAGCAACTTGTGTCCACCAGCAGACGAATGAATAAAGAAAATATGACATTTATACACAAGGGAGTACTAAGTTGCCCTCAAGAAGGATAAACTTGTGTCGCTTGTGGGAAAATTTGATTACCTTGTGGTCATAATGTTAAGCGAAATAAATCATACAGAAAGCTTAGATATCACCTGATTTCTCTTATATGAGAAACTCATAATATTAATAAAAAACAAAATAAAAGATAATAGAAAATGTGAGTTAATACTTTTGCAAAAAGGAAAGAGACCAAAAGATGGAGGGAAAGCAAAAGGAAAAAAGAGGAAGGGGATGAGGAAATGAACAATAAATTAAAATCATGCACCAACTCCCCACAGTGAATGCAATCATTATATACTGTAAACATGTACCAATAAAAATTAAAATTGGAACACAAAGCACCTGCAAAAAATTACATATGTACACCAGTATATAGTAGAGAGAGACAGAGAGAGAGTAAAAACTTGGTTTATGAGCATAATATTTCTAGAAACATGCTTGTAATCCAAAGCACTTATGTATCAAAGTGAGTTTCCCCATGAGAAGTAATGGAAACTTGGATGATTCATTTCACAACCCAAAAATATTCATATAAGAAAGGTTACAATACTGTAATATAATACAAAATAATAAAGTGCAAAATATGGAGAAAAATAAACAAATTAACCTGTACTTACCTTTGAAAAATTTTGTGGCTGCTATGAGAGAGACAAGAGAAAGGAAGGTTATTACACTGGACAGTTTTCACTATCACTAACAGAATCACCGCTATGTATTGGTTCATTGAAATTTTTTTCTTCTCATACAACCTTAACAAGGAATCTATCCAATGACACTTGCTTTTGCTTCCGTTTGAGGATTTCATGGGACTGTGACATTTCAATGTCATTAAACAGATTCAGAATTACACCGTTACAGCTTTATCTGGGTAGTGTCTTTGTTCAAAATTTCACAGTGTACCTCATATTTAACTCACCTCCTCAATCTCATTTGAAGTGAAAGATTCCTTTGCTTTTCTGCAGACAGTCTCCTCCATAATCTCTCACTGTTAGGAGATGATCTCACAGCAAGGGAGAGAAAAATATACTATTGGCTCAGTTGTAGTACTTATTCATGTTGCAAGACATTGCTTATCAAGTTAACGTTTATTAGAAATGTTTGCTCATCTTGCAGAACACACACAGAGCAAGTTTTTTTCCGAATATAATGATTTACTATATATATGTATATACATAGACATTAAAGGACTAAGAGACTCAAGACAGTCGATGCAAAAAACAAAATTTTCACAGTGTTACAATGTTTCAATATAGTATATAAACAAAGATAATCAATTAATCCTATGAAGCAGAATTGAGTCCAGAAAGAGATCACCTGTATTAAGTAGATAAAGAATAGTCTTTATAATAAATTATAGTAGGTCAATTGGATATTCACATAAGGAAAACATCGGTTAATCCCTTCCTTATACCAAACACCAAGTCAGTAACAGATAATTATAGATATAAATAGGAAGCTATAATACAAACACCTCTAAGAAAAGATAATTTCAGAGAATAGTTTTATGACTTTGAATAGGGAAATAATTCTTAAACATATATATGGTACTAACCAAAAAGGAAAAGATACTAATTTTTAAGTAAATTGAGTAAATTTAAATTTAGAATATTCATTTATCAAATGTTTCAAAAGAAGAATTAAAATTCAAGTCAAGATATCCAATGCAGAACTTATACCTAGAATATATGTGACTTATCAATAAAAAAGGCATAGAGAAACCAGTAGTAAAATGAGCCAAACATTATCCTATAAAAGGACAATGGATATGACAATAAATATATAAGGTGCTCAGGTTCAATATATATCAAAGTAATACAACCAAAACCACCATAAGATATCTTGTATATACTTACCAGCATGTTTAAAATATAACAGATTGACTGGGAAAGGATTTAGAGAAACTGCTCCTCTCATGAACTACTGGTAAGATTAGTATTTGCATTTGATGTGTATTCAGGGAAGATTAAAAGGGATGCTCCGTTGCCGTTTAACATAAGCAAGTCAATCCGCTAACTTTAGCCACCTTTACCACTGTGGCTCTTTAATTCACAAAGTAAGATTTATACACTAGCGTTGTACTCACCAATGTTCACATCATGTCAGTTCATTAGAGCTGCGAACTCATAATTCATTCACTTTACTGTGTGTGTGAAATTTTAGTAAAATTGTTAACTAGAGGAATAAATTAATCAATAAACAATGTTATTCTATGTTGGCTGTTAATGGACTTAAAATGACAGCATGTCTGTTAGTTTGTTCCAAGAAAATTTTATGTATAAGCCCTAACTTTAAAATTCTTGAAGTACTATCATCTATGCCAAAGTGTTGTTTATTCAACAAACATATATATAGTAGCCACTCAGTATTTTAAAAACCTGAGCACACATTAAGTTTACTGACTTTAGCACCCTCTTGAGAAACTAAAAAACTTTGAGCATAATTACCTTGCACTGTAGTCCATTCTATAGCTATTTCATTCCGTCAGTACTCTCCTTCTTCTTTTCATAATGGAAGAAGAAGGGGTAAAGATTTTACAAGTTTTGTGTTTATTTATAATTCGAAAATTCTCTATTAACACCTTGAAATCAAGCCACTGCAAATAGATTAAAAACTGGGTTAATTCTCTCTTGAAAATGATTTCTTTAAACAGGGATATAATTACATTCTTGATGTCATGAACAGATAACTGATAGTTGAGGACAAGTAAGGCATAGTTGGATGATACTTATTAGTATATTTGGAAGCATGGTAGACTTGGTATCCACACAAATATAACTTGAATACTTAGAGATCTTCCTTTCGAGTACTGTGAACCTGGAATATTCCTTAGCGTATTAAATTTTCATATTTGTTCTATTTTTTATTTTACATAGGAATAATGGTTACTTCAAAATTTTTCAGAAGAAACAATATAGGTATAAAAAACTTTCAACAGAGATGAGTGTATTAAGTTTGCAATAACTAGGAGCTACTCATAAGATTTTTGTTATTCATTAGATTTTTCAGAAACCCTTTGTAACAATTTTAGGATCATGGAAAAACTGAGTAGAACATATGGAGCTTACTCATGTGGTAATTGTTGGTTATGTTTGTTTTCCACATCAGTTTACCATTTTCAATTTGATTGACCTTAATTCTATTTTTATTTATTTTCTTTGGCTTACTGTGGATTTAATTTGCCCTTCTTTTTCTGGCTTCCTAAGGTTCTTTTACATCAGATTTTTGTTATTTTTATTTTTATTCTTTCTCAGTTCTCAAGAGGGGTAATCCAACCCAGCCAGAGCCTCACGTATGCCAAGCACATATTCTACTGCTGAGCTGCATGTAGAGATTCTGTTATCTCCTGATGTATACATTCAAGGCTGTAAATTTCTCTGAAGCACAGTGTTAACCACATCACATAAATCTTGATCATTTGTATTTTCATTTTCCAAGTTCTCGGATAGTCTTGTTTTTTCTCTCCCCTGTCTTTTGTTCTCTTTGCTCTTCAGTTTTACTATTTCTACTGAACGAAATATTCTCAAGCTCAGAGTCTTGCTTCAACAGTGTCTAATCTAAAGAGCTCACTGAAGGTATTTTTCATTTAGTGTTTTGTGATATCTAGCATTTTTTATTCTTTTTCAGAGTTTCTGTCTCTCTGTTCAAATTTCCCATCTGGTAACATATTAATAGTAGTTGATTTAAATCCCAGGTCTGATTATTCCAATATCCCTGTTGTATCTGAATCTAGTTCTTCTGTTTTCTATTTCTTCAAACTGTGAGTGTTTTTTTGTTTGTTTGTTTGTTTGTTTGTTTGTTTTTGGCCGGTTAGAACATATATCAGTCCGTGTTTGACTAGAGAAACAGATATAACACAAGATATACAAGTATATAAGAAATTTAAAAATTGGCTTACAACAGTCAGCCACAGAGCTGGATGAGGAAGCTTGCAGAGGGTGTCTGCACACTGGAGACAGAAAGATTCTGTTCAAGATCGGGAGCTCGCTGCAGTGTCCATGCAGGTCTGTATCAAGAGGGTCTGTGACAGAAGGCTGAAGAGTCTATCATGGAAAGCTGACGAGTCTACACCTGAAGGTGAAGATTCTAAACAGGAAGACTGAAGGAGTACAGGCAGACGCTGAAGAGTCTAAACTAAAGGCCAGGGGATGATGTGCAAGCTGAAGGCAAAAACTGAAGTTTCTCCAAACAGAAGCAGAACCATCCTTCCTCATTTCTCTTTACAACATCCAGGCAACAAGCCACCCTAACATGAGTCTCCACACCCTAGGATGTAGAAGTACTGAGCAGATTTAATTAAGCTTCTAAACTTCTCAAGTGACACAAAGAATAAACCATTACAGTACATTTCCTTTATTGTTGTCATTGTTAGGTATGATGCACAGGATAACTGAAATGTTTGTACATACTTTCTTCTCGTGATTACACAGGAATAAATTAATTCTACGGTAGGAGTCAAGACCAAGCTCAAACACCTTCATCCACAGATACCGCAACTGATTAAAAAAAATGGAAAAGGATAAGGTAAACAATACTTGGAATATTTTTTTGTTTCTCATCATTAAATCACATTATACTAAATCAAATAGAAAAGATATTCTTTAATACTTTCATATTTTGTGACACTGAACTGAAGATGGTGGCTTTTCATCTGTATTTTTAATTTTGTTTTGTTTGCCCAAGAAATCAAACTCAGGACCTTGCACTTATCAGGCAGACACTTATGTCACTGGGATATTTCCCCTGCCCTCCAGCTGTATTTCCATCCACTATTTTTAAATCTAAAGTGTAACTAATGTTCAGCTTCTTCTCTAGTTGACTTTTGCCATCAACTTATTTAATTTAATTTTACTTTATAACAGCATTTAGAGAAAGACTAGTACTGTATAACTCATGTTATTTTACGTACACATCCAAATTGCTTTAAGCATTCAGATTTTTCTTGTGTTCTTTGGAAACAAAATAGGGAATGGTTTCTGTATTTAAAAGAAATTGCTTTTCTTATAAAAGAATCAATTTTCTCCATGAATATGCAACATTTGAAAAAATGACAAAAATTAAATGAAATCTACTTTGGTACCACTACTGGGGATTAGAAATAAAACAGAATCAAATGGTTTAGGTGAAAAACAAACCCTTTATTAATATATACATTTTAACCTCCAGAACTCCCCTTATTGTCTGGGTGATCAGTAATATTAACAGAATATTTATAAAGGAGTTTTGGTTATACATCAACTGGCAGTGACTGGGATTCATGTCACAGTTTTGTCACATAAAACTATTGCTTTCTCATGATCAATTTATGATTGTTTGCTGACCTCGGTTTATTTATTTTCTGGATTTAAAAAAATATTGCAATAGAAATATCTTACAAGATTAAAATCCATTAAGTCATTATTATTTTATATCATAAATATCAAAGAGCAGTTTGACTCTCTAAAGTATCTGATCTGATGAATGCTTCATCATTATGTAAACATAGTCTAACTGGAGTAGGCGGTAATAGCTGATTGTCAAGTTAGTTATCATTTAACAAGGAATTTTAAGGAATAGATGGCTTTTTAATAAACAGCCTTAGTGATTGGTGCCAAGTCACTCACTCATTTATGTATTCAACAAATGTTATTAAATGTGTAGGTGTGTTGGGCATTGTCCGACAGACTAATAATTTCACACAGAAAGTCCTTGAAAGTAAAAACTTTTTTCGACCTCAGTGTGTCTTGTATAGAGCCTCATATTAACAATGGATAATAATTTCTTTTTACTGCTTTCATAATTAATTTTGCTACTGCCAGTTGTGATAGTATGTATGATAAGAAGGTGTCACAACAATGGAATTCATCAATAGTTTCTATTAGCTTCTCTATAACTTCATGTAATTGGAAAGAATGTGTCTCTAAATAGAGTTCCTTGTCTCACTGGCAAAGGAATATCCAAATAAAGAAAACTTTCAGATGGCAAAGCTTCACTGAGAAGAAGCTATGTCATTTCATAGGATAAATAAAAAGTATTAGCACCATGTTTTGGGACTATTGCCTTACTTGTTATAGCAAATAATTTCTGGTTCTTTTAATCATGCTAAAATGCTAACAGTTCTCTTTAATGCCTACTCAATAAGTAGATTAAAACATAAATGCCACTAAATATGCTTTAAATATCAGTTCCATTGAAACATTTCTAAATTCTGTATCCTCTTAAAATAATCCCCATTCAAAATTGAGAGGAAATGTCATCCATATGAGTTTCTTCAGAATTTAAGCTCTGATTATACAAGGAATTATGTACTATAGCTTCAGAAATTGGATAATTAGAGAACCACTAGAGTCTTTGTTGATGATATTTTTAAGCCTCAAAAGTCTTCATCAATTGTACAGTAAAACTTCATATTTAAGTAATGTTGCACATGCTGAGTACATTTCCAACACCAATTAAACTGGCTACCTTAAGAGAGAATTGTGAAGAAAGGCAAAGATGAAAAATTTTATTGTACAAGCCACCTACCCTAGTCTGAGATCTGGAAAAAGACCATCTTCTTTGACTAGGTCTTAGTAGAAACTTGAAGTAAAAAAGTATAAAGAAAAAACTGTCTTTCAAGGAAATAATGGTCTGTTAAAGAAACGAAACTGGTTGCAGTCCATGACCAATTAGTCCTATTACTTTGGGCCTACGGTAGTGCAAGACCTCTGAAGGGACACTTGTAAGGCTAAGTCATCTACCTGTGGCCAGGGAAACAAAACAGCAAAAGAGAATTCCATAGTTCCCATTGAGGACACAGTTTCTAAGACTTAATACTTCCTACTCTCCTTCTTAGAAATTTTCACCATCTTCCAATAGCATCAAATCCAAATCTTTAAAACACAGATCTCTCAGACACAGATCTTTCAAAATGTAGGGTGAAGTCCATCTGGGTGCCAGCTTTACTTCTTCATAAAATCCATGCGCTTCCCTTCTTAGGTACTTCTGAGCTATTTCTAAGATAAGGGAAGTTCCAAGGAAACGTCTTTCTGCATCTCTTGATGTCATTTGCCTCCAATTCAAAATAATCCTTATTTCAAAATGGCATATTTTGAAGTGAATTTGAGATGCTCTCTTACTACAGCCTAATCAAATTTTAATTCCAATGACCAACAACTGTATAGAAGTTTCTAAAATATACATCTTGGTGAAGTTTTTCATGTGTTATATTTTCAATTTAATAATCATCCCACTGACACTTGGCAGTAGTTTTTATTTGGTTTTGGGGTGCTGGAGGCTCTTTCTGGAGGTGGTTTCTAGGTTTTCTGTATTCTAAGCAAAGATTTGGTCAAGACAAACACAAATGGTAGCAAAGTTTTAATAAAGATAGGAAGAGAAACAAGCTCTGCAGATCAAGTTTGGGCCAATCAAAAACAGGAAAAGAAGTACACGCTACAGTGTGAGGGTGGGTCATCATGCAAGAGGGAACAAGGTACTGTCTTTTTTGAAACCCCCATTCCTCAGGCTGACATCAGGTCTAGGTCATCGATGGAAAATCTGCTCACATTCTCATGAGAAATCCACGTGCAGGGTTTCAGGAATTGTTCTGCATATGTGTTCCAGGATCTTCCACACATCATCTTTCCCTGTTTTGGACATGTCTTCCCTTCCTGTCTCATTTTCATCTCACATATGTGTATCAGACCTCCATTCCTATTACTAGCTTTCCTCATCAGGAAGGTACATGACCTGTGTGATGCATAGGATCCAAATTCTAACACATAAAATTGCCCACATTACTTCCTTCCAGGTCTAAAACTCATTTTTTACACATTTTCTCCCTTATCCCATCAAATGCAGAAACTCATTAATTATTTCTCTCATTGAAAAGGTGAAGAGATTAATCATTTTTCAATCACAGATGATGGTGTGCAGAGTTAGAGGTCATCAGAGATTATCTCTTCTTTCATTTCTCAAATGAAGAAAAGAGCTGAGGAAAGGTTAAAATGTCTTGCTCAGGTCACTTAGCTAGCTGGTGTCAGAATTCAGAATGCTTGTTGCACAATCTCAAGCTGCTGCTAAAATAGTGTTAGAGGACTGAGACTATAGCTTAGTAATAGAGCACTTGGCTGACATGCACCAGATCCTCAGCACTACAGAAAACAAAACCAAATAAAAATAAGGTATGGGTTCAGAAAAGAGTACTCCACGGGCGGAGGGGAGCACTTCAAGGTATGGTACTTTTGCATGCTGAGCACTTTTGAATCAAAAGAAAATTGAAAATCTTAGAGAGAATGCCTCAAAATCAAATACATTCTAATCTTCTCTTGTTTCTCTCCTGTACTCCAAATACAGGATGGAACTCTGGAATTCCCTTATCTGACTGAAGAAACTTCTTCCAAAACAAATACAGCTGCCTTAAACCTTCTTCCTAGGAATCTCAGAAAGAAAATGAAAAGAAAATCTGAGAAAGATCAACTTCAGCAGAAGAAATGGACTGAAAGTTTTCACCTTGCCTAGATAGACTTTTTCATGTGTTCTGAGTATTTGAACTTTCAACCCATAATTTCCTCCAAAGCTGAATACAACTTTGTGCCAGGCCAATGTCTGCTCTTTGAACTCATTCATTTTTCTTTAAAAGTCATTTTCAAAAAGTACCTGCATTTCCCCATTTCCCCTACTCTTATGAAAAAGGCACACAAATTTCTAACTTTCTTTAGGTTATTGGCTACTCATATATCTGACATGCCTTTTTCTCCTGTTAATCAATTATGAGTTCGTTTCAGAGAACCCAACAACGGATAAAGTGAAGCTTTCCCTCACTCATACAACAGAAACTTTTGTAGTCAAAGATGTTCCAGGAAGAGAAGAACTGAAACTCACTGGAATTATAACCTCATAAAGCCTATCTGAGTGGGCGAAAGGAAGTCCTGGCTGCAGGCAACTGCAAGATCTTCCTGAAAGGATTGTTATCCTCATCCAGACACCTTTAGCTGACCTGCTTACAGATACCACATTGCCAGGCAGTGGCCATAATCACCATTAAGTTAGGAGCAACATGATTAAAGGCATAACAGGAGGCTTTTAACATCTCCTGAGAGCATGGGTGTCTGGGATTCCGAAAACTGCATTAGTTGAATCTGAAAACAACTGCAAAAGAAAGGTCACACAGGTTTTGGTGAGAAATTCATGATTTTCAAATGTCAGATAAGATTTGGATAAGCATCTGGCTTTTGGTTATATATTTAAAAATGAATAAACACTGAAATCTGGAGGATTCATACTCACTGGACCTAATCCACCCAGGATTTAACAGCCAAAAAAGAAATGCTGGTTATGGCATGGATTCCATAAACTTTCAAGTCATTTACACACAAAAACAAAGCACATATGTATATATCTGCATAAATATATAAACATGTCTATACATAATCCACACACACAAATATGTGTATATTTCTATGCATTTCATGTATATATGTATTTTGATGTGTGTGTGTGTGTGTGTGTGTGTGTGTGTGTGTGTGTGTGTTTAAATATTCCAAAACATTGGGCCAGTTGGCCATGCATCCAGTTTCTCTTGGAAAAGATTTGCTTCATAACTAATAGAAATATACAATCTGGTTAAATGTTGCTGGTAAAATGTCTAACACATGGGTGGATTGAGATTGTGAACAAGTGGAGAATACTAAAGCAGCCTGATGGAGATAGGTCCTTTGAAGGGAGGCCAGAAAACATTCCATTCCAAAGAGAGGGGATATGCATCTATTGTTTCTCCAGCTGGCTAAGCAACGGCAGGGATGTTTCCTACTAAACAGCCTCATTAACATAAGCATAACTACAGGGTAAATTTTCAAGCTCATTCCAAGTGAATTCAAAGGGGTGGGGGAAGAAAGATGCCGTTAATATGCACAACTCATGCAGACAATGATATGAAGCTAATTCATTTCATCATATTATCACCATAACATATTAACTTAAAAGAAATAATAAGACAACATGGAAATGTTTGCATATTAGAAAGAATTCTCGTTGTACCCTATTAGCACCATATCCTATTAGTATTGCATTAAGCTACCATGCTGCAATGCTAAAATGATGAAATCCCACTGTGAAAACTGATATTGAATTCTTGTAATGTTTCAGAATCATTTTTAGCACTGCATATAAATAATTCATGTGAGCAGATCTAATGAATTGATGGAAGAAAAAAAATCCCTTGGCATTATGAGGGTATTTATGAATGTAAAGTCACGAGCAAGATACTTTCTCATGGAAGGTAGGTAAAGGCTGAAGTCTGACATCTAACCTATAGTCTGTTATTAATATAATGAAGAATTTTAGGTCAAGTCCAAAAGAAAAATTCCTGAAAACACATTTTCCTCTGTAGCATGATCTTGGCTGGCACTCTTGGGTTCCTTCTGAATCTTATTGTAGATCAACTGAGGTAGGAAACCTAATGTAAAGAAATTGGTTGTAAGAATCAAAATTTGATACACAAGAAATCAAGTGAAGCTCTGTCCTTTGCACTCTCATGTCTTTGTTCAATCTATCAGTTATGATAGATTCCCTATTCCCTCCATTGGACTGCATACTCCTTGAAGTCAGGGATCATAATTTATTCATATTTATAATCCTAATCCTCAGTACAATGCCTGGTTCTGAATAGATACTCAATAAATATTGAATGAATGGATGGATGAATGAATGAATATATTTACTCAATTCCAAAGATTCCAATTAAAAAGTTGGAATAAAGGTGGAAGTGGGTCATTTACATTTAAATCTGATTGTTTTTCTAAATTAAATCTTTATTTACAATGTTGAATTCAGTTTAGAGAGACATTCTAATTCAACAGAATGCTTCCAGAGTTAGCCACAATTGTTTAAGTTCCTGCTTTAGATTAATGGCTTTTTGGTCTCTCATACCACATATTGCATATCGGTGTCAGCGTGCTTGCAGAGAAGTAATCCTAAAGCAATTTCAACTCCCCAGGATAGAGATTTCCTGCAAGGAGAGCTGTCGTGTAAAGTGTGTTCTCCTATGTAGAAATATTGCTGGCAGTTACGGTGAATTGCAGGGCAGAAGCCAATGACCTGTTTTCAGTTCTCCATGTAGCTGGCTTGTGGGCACTGTGATTCTTTGCTACTACTCTCCGGAGTTCACTACACTTAAGCTCCAGATCCCTCATGTCCTATTTCTCGCTTTCTGCTCTGCGGACAGATCACATTTAGCCCCTAGTTCCAAGCCTTTTTCCTACACAGTTACTTGTTTCAAAGCTACAGAAAGTTGGAGAGAATAACTAATAGATTTTCCTGGGGGGAAAAACACTGGATTTCTTGCTCTCTTTCTTATGCAAAAGAAAATACTCTCATATTCCAATGAGGGAGACTACTTTACCAGTTAGCACATAACTCACTATATTCATGCACATGCTCACACACACACACACACACACACACACACACACACACGAGCGTGAACACACATGTCCTTCAGCTATAGCTGTATTTATCAAGTCTCAGAGTCTCACACCAAAAAACATCTTTTTCATTAGGGTAAAAGTGCAGAAGGTAAGTTAGAAATGTAGGCTTTAGAAACAATGCCTATCTAGTGAAATTAAAAGTCATTTGTCCTCTAGTGATCAATGTCTGCCGCAGAAATGGTTACATTAGACACAAGAAAGGAACCCTTTCGGTTCTCAGGGGTTCGGACTGCATTTTCTCAGCAAACATCATGCAAGGACATAAAGTGTTTTTTGTGCAAGGTGACAGCCATTGTTAGGGAAAAAATGGTCCCCATCCTTCTCAGATGAGACACAAAGCTAATCTCTCTCTCTCTCTCTCTCTCTCTCTCTCTCTCTCTCTCTCTCTTTCTTCCCATCACTGAGGATTTGCATAAACTGACAGGAAGTAACATATGAGTGATATTGAGATTCACTGAACACATAAGAAAAACTATATTTATACACAAGATAGTTAAGATAGTTATACAGCTAGTTTCTTTTAGTTCATTGAAAAGAAGGATTTGTGCTAATATCATTGGGTATGATATGCCTATATCTGAATAATTATTATGACAACAATATGCAATGTATTAATTATTGAAAATCTCTTACTAACCTGTTTTGATACTCTATTTTATTATTTTTATTTTTCTCTTTAAAATAAAAATAAAAATTAAACAACAATTTTTGTTTCAATAGTAACTATTTTACATTTGTTCAACTCAAAGGACAAATAGCAAAAGGAAAGTATAGATGAATTTGAAAGAGTTAGTGTTAAATAAATGATCAGAAAACTAGATAGTATCCCAAAGTAAGATTTGTGACTCTACAATCATTCTATGGTTCACAGATAATCTAGAAGTAATCCATTTCCAGGCTACAATATACAAGTAAAGATAAAATAGTTATGAGGTGCAAAACATTCATATTTCCTGTTTGTTTATTTGGTTTTTTGTTGTTTGTTTATATGGATAGTGTTATAAAGGCATTTTTTTCTTTCTTTACATTTCCATGTATTGGATGAAATTATGTCTCATTTGTTCATTATTTTATTTCATTCCCTTTTATAAGAAAGTTAATATAGCTCTGTGAGTAGAGAGGAATACTTACAAATCAAAATTTATCTGATTCCAGACCTATGTTATTAACCTTTTTCTGAATGAACTTGCAAATATAGCCTATACAAACACCAGCAGAATTCAAATTTAAAACAAACCTCAGATTGATTAAATGAATAGCAATTCCTCATGCAGATTCTAACAGGTGGGTAGTCTATGCTGTTTTTATCATTTTTCAAAGAAGTGCAAAGTGCTTGTATCACATACGTAAGGTTTGAGGAAGTCCCCTAGAGAGAAAACAGAGAGACAACTCAAGCCCCATCAGGCTCACAGTTTTAAGATAACAACAGAAAAAGATTCAAAATAAAGATTAAATTTTTCTCTGCTTTTTATTCCTAGTGAGCATCTGTAGAACCAGAAGAAGGGTTGTTGAATTTTGGTTTTTGTTTGTTTGTTTGTTTTTTAGCAAAAATAGCTTTTGAAACCTAACTGCCTCAAACAAGTATGCTTTAAATAAGTAGCAGGTTAAAGTGTGCAGGAGGAATGTGTTTCTCCTTTGTCTTCTTGGTAGTCTCTGACTTTATCAGATGAAATAGATCTGAGGAAGTAAAAGGAAGTGAGCACAGAAAATATTGATGAAATAGAAAACTTTCATGAGTGGAGCCCCCAAAACGAGCAAGAAGTCGCTTGACGGATATGTAGGTAATGCATGCACAAACACTCAAGTGAGAGATCTTTCACTAACTCAAATCTATCTCTACATTTTGCTTCCCCTTGGCACAGCCCAGTAGAGGTGGGGACTAACCATCTGGACAATACCTGGGGAGAAACAGAAGCCATCAGACTCCAGGACTGCCTACACACAGCAGCTGCCTTGAAGACTATCCATGGGCCTACATCCAGCAGAAACCAGTAAACTGCTTCCATTTCCTATCTATGAAACGGGAGCAAGGGAAGGGTATTTCTTGTCTTGGACGGTAACCACAGTCTGGAGTAAACAGACAGAGGCATCTCTGCTCCAGGAAGAGCATCTCAAAACCCATGGGTCCTAGAAAGTTGGAAGAAATTGTGATTGGCTTGATCTTGGAACCACTCATTCAAAAACACAGGAACTTTTTGTTTCAATTTTTTTTTTCTACTTTTGTATTATTTTTAATTTTCCTTCACTAGATTTTTGGTGGTTTAGAAATTTTCTCCCTTCTCCACTCTCCTGTTTTTGTTTATTTGTTTTTGTACCAGAAATAAAACTCAAGGCCTTGTGCTTATCAGGCATTTCCCCCCTTTTTAACCTTTTTTCCTTTCTCTTTTTCCCTTTCATCCATTTTTCCTACCTTTTAATGTTTATTTTTCTTCCTGTATTTTGCTTTTTCTCTTTTTTCTGCTTTTTCTTGTCTTCTCTTTCCTTCAACTGATCTCTAATCCTATAACTTTTACTCAAAATAAAAAAAAAAAAACCCTTACTTTTCTCTTCTTCTCATATTCTATTGACTCAGTTTTCAAATTTTGCTTTTTTCATTCTCCAATCCCTTACCTCTCTATTTTTACTAATATAACTATGGAGGTTTATGAGTCTCTAGATAGCTAGTTAACTTCATACTATTGTTGTTGAATACTGTGCTATTGTTAAAATAGGTAAAGTTGTTAATTTTGTAAATATTTACTGTAGATCAATAACAAATCAATTATTTGGTTTGTCTTAGGGTTCATACTATAATTATAGCTCTCTATGGTACATTACCAATCATCGGGACTGTCAATACTCAGTTTAAATTTGACACTATAAGTGATGCTAATCTTGCTACTACAGCCAAGATGAGGTAGCTCTTGCTATTGATTGGTTTTCTAGGGATGCAAAGTCTGGATGCTTCAGGTTGCTAACAACACTATGGCCCATTCTCAGAGAACTGAGTATTGGGTCAAATAAGCTACAACCTCCTTTTCCCAATAAACAGAAGTGGTTGGATTCTGGAACAGAGACAAGGGTCAGTGACTACCCAAACCAGAGGAGACTACTGAAAAACAGACCCTAACTTTTAGTTAGATCTCTGTATTAGAAACAAACCTTTCCATTCTGGTCAGTCTGCAAGCCTCAACACAAAACAAACATACATAAAAGAGAAACCTGACAAGGAAAGTCAACCAAATGCCTCCCAAAAGCCTGACTCCCCTAAAGCTGACCCATGGGAAATTGAAAAAGGGGATCAAAGCAACATATCTAGATTATTTGAAAAGATAAGAGACCAGTAGGTCATTTGGGAAGCTCATGGAAGATATTAAGTTAAGAGATATTGGGCTGAATAAACAAAAGAAAGAATGAGTCTAAAAAAGACACTGATAAAGAACTAGTAGAGCTAAACAGAATAATACAAAACCTGAATGACCAGCATAGAAAAGAATTAGAGATAAACATAAACAGTTATAATAAGGGATCTTGATAACTCACCAAAGAGATCAACTAAACAACAAAATCCATGAAGGAATATTAGAGTAAAATAAAACCTTCAAACAAGTGGGTTTACTGATATCTACAGAGTATTTTACACAAAACAAAATGAATATGCATTCTTCTCAGCAGCACACAGTACTTTCTGCAAAATAGGTCACATACTAGCCAATGAATAAAACATAAATAAATGTAAAAGAATTGAAATTATACCCTACAGATCATAGTTTAATGAAACTAGCAATCATGGCAAAAGAAGACACAGAAATTAGGCAAGTACAGTCATAATTTGGTTGTCAAACTCATTTCTTTTCAAATTCACATTCAAACACCAAAAAGCTCAAGAACTGAACATATTTTCTCGTAAGAAATAATATAAAACAAAACAATTGCTTCTGAGGACCAAAAATTATACTTATAAATTCATTTTTCTAGGACTATAACAGATTTTGCCTTGATTTCCCTCTTCAACTCTATTGTCATTCTCACAGCTTTCTCCTTAGATTTACTGCTGATATCACTAAGTTTCTTTGGGACCATGGTTGCATTTTATGCAAATAAAGCACAAAACAGCATAATGTGAAATGCTTTACGCACCTACACCAGTACTGTGTGTTGTCTAGGCAAGAACAGTGTTCATACTGAAGGGTTACCTCCTTGTGACTATAGTAAGATACAATACATGACTCACTATTGGCCTATGCAGCTCTTTTTTTAAGTCAGATTTTTTAGTTCTAGTATCATGCAAAATCCTGAATACCGAGCAGATTTTTTTTACAATATTTGCTTTTTAAGCAGAGGAAAGTGCAAGCTTAGAGCCATTGGACAATCAAAGTATCACTGTACATGGAAATTAAACAGCGCACCCGTAAGTAAACAATTGGATACAGAAGAAATACAGAAACAAATAAGATAGTTTCTAGAACTAAGTGATAAAGTAGTATAACATACAGGAATTTATGAAACACAATGAAAATAATCTAAGAGGGAAGTTTAAAGCATGAATACCCTCATCACAAAAACAGAACAAGTCAAAAACAAAACAAACAATAATAATAATAATAAAAACCTAACATAGCAATACACCTCAAGGTACTAGAAAAACAAAACAGTACAAACCCAAGTCTACTACAAGGAAAAAAATCATAAAGGTCAGTCAGAAATCAATGAAATTGAGACCAAAAAACAAATCAATGAATTGAAGAGTTGGTATTTTTAAATGTACAAACCCTTATTGAACATTTTAAATGTACAAACCCCTATTCAACCTAACTAAAAAGGAGAAAAAAGGCACAAATCAAAGCAACTGGAAATTAAAAATGGGTAATCATAACGAACACTGCTGAAATCAAAAGATAATTAACAACTATCTCAGAAATCTGTATGATTTCTACCAGAAGAAATGGATAGATTCCTAGATACATATGAATCATCCAAACTGAAATTTTAAAATCCTGAATAACCCAATAACAGGCAATGAAATTGAAGCAATAATAATAATTTTTTAAAACCTACCAACTTAGAAAAAAATAGGTCTGAACAAATTCACTGCTGAATCATGGTAAAATTTCAGGAAAAATTCTAACACCAATATTCTTCAAGAACTTTAATGACACTGAAAGGAAAAAGTTCTCCTAAAGTCATTCCTAGAAGTTAGTATTGCTCTGATTAAAAAATCAGACAGGTATTCACCAAAAAAGGAAACTATGGACCAGTCTCTTTAATACATAGACAAAAATTGTCGTTAAAATATTAGCAAAACAGATCATCAAAATATCAATGTCGTGCCCAAGTAGGTGTCATCCAATGGATGCATGGATTGTTCAACATACGTTAATCAATAAAAGTAACGTCACATAAGTAGTAGCAATGACAAAAACCACATGATCATCTCAATAGATACAAGAAAAGCGTTTGGCAAAACCCAACATCTTTCAAGATAAAAAAAATAATACATGCATAGAAAGACTTTATCTCCATCTGCTTAGACCCTTGTATGACAAAACAAAGACTAACTTTATATTAAATGGGGAAACTGACAGTTTTCCCTTTAAAATTAGTAACAAGAAATTGATGTGCATTACCATCACACTGTTCATCATACTACTTGAAACACTAACAGAAACAATTAGATGAGAAAAAGAAACACAAGTGATATGCATAGGAAAGGCCAAAGTCAAATTATTATGATTTGCCGATGACTTGTTCCTCTCCATGGAAGACCCCCCCAAAATAATCCCCTAAGATTCATAGAATTGATTTAAAAAATTCAAAAATGTAACAGGTTATAAAATCAACACACAAAATCAGTACTGTTCTGTACACTAATAATGAATTCACTGTGAAAGAAATTTTTTAAAATATCAGTAACACTTAGAAAAAATCAAATACTTAGGAAATAACCTAAGGAAGTGAAAGACTTCTACATGAAAACTTACCCCTTTTCCTCCGTATATAGAACCAAGAGAGTAAAATGGCTACTACGCAAAACTACAACACAGGTTTAATGCAATACCTGTCAAAATACCAATAGCATTCTTTACAGAACTGAATAAAGCAATCCTAAATTCATATGGCACTAGAAGAGACCCCGAATAGAAAAAGCAAAGTTTGAGACATCACAATCCTAGACTTGAAGTCATATTACAAAACTACAGTGATAAAAACAGCATGATAGTAGCACAAAAAACAGACATAAGGGTAATAGTACTGATAAAGAATGTACAAGCCACCCTATGCACATTCAACTATGTGACATTTGACAAAGGAGCAAAAATTACACGGGAGGAAAGATAGGCTTATTAATAAATGGTGCTGGAAAAACTGGCTATCCACATGCAGAAGACTGAATCTAGACTTTTATCTCTTACCACATATAAACAAACAAAAGTAGATAAAAGAACTGAATGTTGAAATAGATACATGTTGGAAGATAAAATAGGTAAAACGCTTGAAGACAGAACAGACATAGGTAGTGACTTTCTGAACAGAGCCCATTTGCCCAGGAAATAGTACCAAGAATCAACACATGGATCATAGATGATTCAAATGCTCCTGTACATCAAAGGAACAATTGAAAGATTGAAAAAAAAATCTGTACACTATGAACAATTTTTGTCAACTATGCCTCTGATAGAGGAGTAATAGTACACTTAAAATGAACAGATACTTCACAGTAGAAGAAGTATAAGTAGTCAATAAATACATGAAGCAATGCTCAACATCACTGGTCATTAGAGAAATGTAAATCAAAACAACATTGAGGGGGCTGGGGATTTAGCTCAGCGGCATAACCTCCTGCCTTGCAAGCAGGCAGTCGTGAGCGAGTTCGATCCCTGGTACCGATAAAAACGAAAAAGACCAAAAAAAAAAAAAAAAATTGAGAATTTATTTTGCCCCAGAAAGAACAGCCATCATCAAGCAATCAAATAATAACAAGTGCTGCCAAAGCTAAAGAGAAAAAAGAACCTCTTTTATACTGTTGGTTAGAATAGCGCAATCATCATGAATATCAGTATGAAGATTCCTCAAAACACTAGAAATAAAAATTATATCTGATCCAATTATGCCTCTCAATGAATATTCTTGAAAAGGGTAAAGACATCATATTACAGTAATACATGCACACCCGTGTTAATAGAAGCACATCTCATAATAGTTAAATCTTGGAAGTAGTGCATATGTTCATCAACAGATAAAGAAAATGTGGGCATTTATACATAGTGGGGTATTATTTTGCATAAGAAAAAAATTTGCAGCATTTGTAGGAAAAGAATTCACCTTGAAACTTTAATGTTAAGTGAAATAAACTAGACATTCAATCTTAAATGGTTTCTCTTATACAAGAAACCCAAATTATAAATAGTTTCTTTCTCAAGTGGAAAGGGAATCAGGAAATGAAGGGAGGAGTGAGGAAGAAGAGGGAGAGTTAATGAAACAGGAATTTGGATACATACACCAGATCTACACAAGGAATATAGACATTATGTGCTGCGAACATGTGCTAATAAAAAATTGAAACATAAGTGAAAGACTGGGAAAGCTTCTCCATGTACATAAGAGGAGTTCTAATGTTTAAAAAAAAGATATAGAAAACTCTTTCTAGTTAAAAAGATACTCTACCAAAGTCTCTTTGGACACCTATCTTAAGCAGATCCCAATAAACAGTATCTTCCTACTTTGGAAATAACCTGCTAAGGAAATAGCATGGGTTTATGGATTCAAAGACTGCCTCACATCTCAACTTTGGTGGTGACTAAATATATGATTTTAAATGGTATCTTACTTTCTCTAAATTTCTAATCTGCACCACAGAGATAATGCCCAATTCAAAGAGCTGTAAAAATAAATGATATGGTCACAATGCCTGATCCAAAGTGATTTCAGCAATAGTTAATGCTTTCCTCATCCAGCCAGAAGGTGACCTGGATCCAGCCACGGAACATGCCCTCTTCTTGCCTTACAAATTTTACACACAACTCTGGGTCTCAATTGTATTTTCAGTCTAAAATTATATTCCTTCATAGTTTTAGGATTGTTAAGACTGAGAGCCAGATTCAAAGACTTCCATTCTTAAACTAGATCATGTGCCAAACAGAAGGGCACATTCCAGTCCACAGTTTTAACAGTAGAACAGTCACATAATAAGTATATCATCAGGAGGAATAAATTCCAATTGTATAATTTTCTATGGATCTGTCCTGAAAGCCCAATTCTGTATTCTCCATTCCAGCAAATTGCCATTTTTTTCTAATTTATAAAAAAATTCTAATATGAGCAAAATCCGTTATTTCAGGACTCCAATCACTTTATCAAGGTTTCATCACTCCTTTAGAGGCTGTGTTGCTTTGATATTTGTTTGTCTGATATAAAACCCAAGACCTCAGAAATTCTGGGAAGCACTGTGCTAGTGAGCTCGTCCAAGAGTTCTGGAGAACAGGAGCTAACATAGAGCTTCAAGTAGCATTTTAGGACCCAACAAGACCTGGTATGGTTTGGATCTTAAATTTTCCAAAGGCTCGTGTGTTGAAGGCTTAACGCTCAGCCAGTAACAATATTGGGAAGTAGTCGAACCTTTAGGAGACAGAACCTAGTGGTTAGGCGTTAGACGGTATTGGACATTCCCTTGAAAGAGGCAATGCAACCCCACTCACTTTTTCTGTCTTTATTTCCCCCCCACCCGCCTACCTTGAGGCAAGCAGATTTAATCTTTTACCCACTCTCCACCATAATGTACCACCTTGCCCCAGGCTCAAAATGGGTGGAGCAAAAATAAACAACAACAACAACAAAAAAACCTTGGACTGAAATTTCTGAAATCACTAACCAAAATAAATCTGTCTTTTAAATTGACTGTTTCAGATATTTTGTCACAAGGAAAAAAAAGCTTGTAACTGGGACCCAATCTTAGTCCTTAGACGTAAATTCAACCTAAACTCTTTCTTGAAAGGACCATCAGGGCAGACTCAGTACACCCACCCTATCTTCACTCAAAGAGCCAAGTCAAGTCACAAGATAGCCAAATACTCCGTATGCATGCACATCAGTGTGTGTAGTGACCTACCACTGTGTCACTGAAATCAAAAAATTTGCTTAGGAACATTCATAGAGCAGTAAGTTTGTGGAAAAGACAAGTTCTCACTAAAAACTTAATCTAAAATGTATTAACCCTTATACTAACATTACCTGAAAGTTACATATGGCATAATTCCAAACTATGATTGAAACTGTAGTTTCAAAATGCCTTTTTAAGGGCTTATTAAAAATCTTTTCTTAATTGAGTCATTCCTTAAAGAAGACTGATAGGCTTGTTTCCCTGAGCTAATAACGTGTTCAGGGTGCTTTTCTTATGAAGTTAGGACATAGCATGCTGACCTTATACATCATCACAGTTTCTCAAATTGTTTCATCTCTCATTTAACCAAGATATGTCTATCATCACCACAGCAAGAAATTTTAGTTGCATTTGGATAAAAGAGTAGTATAGTATAGTATAGTATAGTATAGTATAGTATAGTATAGTAAAATTGGATAGAAGAATAACATAGTAGCTAAAGTGTGGAATTACACACACATATATATTTATGGTACAGGGGACTGAACTCAGGACTTTGTGCTTGCCAGCCAGGCACTTTTGTCCTGTTTTATTTATATTTGCCATAATAGCTTCAACTAAATGTCTTCATGAAAATATTAAATTTATTTCTGATGTAAGAAAACACATTCATAGCTAAAAATGTATTCATTGTCATCTTATGTTACCATCATGTCATTATTAGTTCTAATAATATCTAATCGCAACAAGAAATACCTAATTTGGGTGTTTGTTTTATAATTAGAAATTTTCCACATTTCTATTCTGTAATTATTCATGAGTAGTTATTGTTAATCACAAAATAGAATTATTGTTAAGCTTATATAAACTGCAGCCAGTTTCCTATTAAAAAAGGAATTAAACTTTTTTCAACTCATGTTTTAATTAATTCTTTTCTCTATTTTATGGACTTGCTCAAAACTATGTTGAAGGAAAATGTGAAGGAGGGGCTGAGAGCTTAAGACATTTTTATAATTACAAATTTGCTGAAGGGGAGTTTAAAGAATCATAGAATTGGGATTTTACTTTTGTATTCCTATTTGGAACTAAATAATCTTTTCCTAGAAGACCTGTCTGTCAAGGGTTTGCTGCTGGGGAGCCAGCACCACATTCACATGTGTTAAGGGGCTATGAAAACACAACAGGACACAAAGCCGCCCTGCATCTGACTCAGCATCACCTCCCATGGCAGCACCTTATCACTGGCCTTTATGAATACTACACTCATGACACGAAGCTTCTGTTTCCAACGGTTCTCTCCTATTTCCCTGCTTCTGGATATGTCATTTTTTCTTGAATGACCTCCTTTTTTTCACTTGAAGGACTCATACGAATCAATTCATCTAACAGTTTCTCCTTGGAATCTTCCTGACACTCATGAAAATCATCTACGAGTCTTTGTGTACTACAAGCTTACTTCTATATTAATATCTACCACACTGGACCTTTCTTGACTACATCTTCCAATGAATTACAAGCCACTTGATGAGTTTTCAGTGTGTGTGTGATTTAATTGTTTCACTTAAGGTCATATTACATAATAACACTGCCTTCAAGGTTAACCAATGAAGAATGTGGAAGCCACAGGATAAATACTCCTCACTTCCATATCTTGAACAGATACAACATTACATATGATATCCCTAGGGGAACTGAGACACAGTTTCAACAATGCATTTTGGCTTCCTTTCCTTCCCTGCTTTACTCTTCCTAATCCCTTATTCCTTTTACCTGGTATGTCAGTTTCCCATTGCTCCTGTATCACCACAAATTTAGAGACTTTAAAACAATATAAATTGACTCTGTCACTGTTCTGGAAGTTAGAAGCCTGGATTGATTTTACTGAGCCAAAGTCAAGGTAACCGCAGGCTGATTTCTTCATGAAATACTAGTGGAAAATCAGCTTCCTTACCTTTTCTAGCTGCTAGGGCTACTTGCCATCCTTGACTCATGATCACATCATTTTAGCCTCATTTGGGTTGTAACACCCTCTACTTCCTCCTTGACCTTCTTGACTCCCTCTTACAGGGATCTTTGTAGTTGGTTGTAATGCTAGTCATACAGTTGAGCAAAATCCACCCCCTTTAAAAATCTTTAATTTAATCAATTCAATTTATAAAGTCACTTTTGCCACATAAGACAACAGATTCTGGGAAGGAGGACATGCATATCTTGATGGGTGAATGAGAGAGTGTAGATTATTCATCTGTCCCACCTGGGATCACTTCCAAAATTAATTTACCATAAGCATGCTCATATTGCAAGATTTGTATTTAAGGGAAGTCCAAATTAAAATTCAAAGGAAATAGACTGTTCAAGATGGAAGTATTTCTTATTGTGAAAACTTACAAGGTGTGCTTTAGAAAGATAATTACCAGGATTATAGTAAAGAGGTCATTGGAAGACTTAGGGGGAACATTTTCAAGAGGCAACTCCTAACAAACTCATAGGTAATTCTCAAAAGTTACCCAAAGATATAAATCTAAAGAGGGCTCATGGGCATCTATGAAAACCAAACTAATTTTACATTTTCACAGGATCCAGCTGCTAAACCTTTTCAGGAAGGTTTTCCCTGACCTCATAAACCTCATTCCTACCTACTGGAGCATTCAGAATTCCCTATGCAGTATTTTCTCTGCCCACAGAAACATCATCCTGTGTGGTGATTTACACAGAGCCTATCTTCCCTTGGAGACTGAAACTCTGTGATGCTACAAAACCGTATCTTTCCTGTTTGTTTTTCATCGGTCCTTCACATGATTCTGACTATAAAGTAGATGCTTAGAAGTAATTATTAAATAAAACACAGTGCCAGTGTAATTTCTAAATGTGGCTAAAGTGAAATCACAATCCATACACTGTATTACAGAGCCAAACTAGACAGGAGCTTGGAGACCTGCTTTTCAGGGTAGAATGCATTATTTGGGGAAGTTGCTAAAAGTGCAGATTCAGTTGGAGTGAGGGGCTCTAGGATTCTGTGTTTATCCTCCAGCTATCCAAATGATATCCATACTACTAGTCCTCAGAAATACATGTGATGTGTGTTAAGAAGTATATTGGAGGTCTTAAATACACATACCAGTGCTGAAGCTCTGGGCAGTAATATTTTGATTTAATGGATTTGGGGTTAGAAGAGTAGAGCTCGGCCTTCCTTTTGGTTTTTTGTTTTGTTTTGTTTTGTTTTTGTTGTTTTTGTTGTTGTTGTTGTTCTGTATTGCTTTGTTAAGATCCCCCAGTGATTCAAGAAACATTGGTCTCTTCCAATTTCTTATGAAACAGATGAATAAACTGAGGTACAGAGAAAAAGCAAGTTCAAACCCAATGCCAAACAATGAGGACTTGGCATAGAGGAAGTAAAGCCTCTTCCTGTCTCTCACTGCAATTTTCCTCGCCTCACAGTGAACTCAGGAAAAATGGGGGGGGGGGGGTTGGTCTACATTTAGATGCAGGCTCAGTGACCCCAGGGAGTCAGCCGGTGAAGGATGACTCAGATGTGAATTCCCTGCTGGCTCCCATTTTCATCCCCTTGGGCAGTGTGTAGGAGAGGTATAACTGCATGAAGAGAGCATTGTCAAAGAAAATATCCTAGCTGATCTATTTTAGTTAAAACAGCTTTTCTTCCCCCAGGTATTGTGAGATTGCTTGTCTGTCAGGGTGTTGGCCTTGAGCTTGAGCAGGAGCTGGGCACCAGGGAAGGTGTTTTCAGTGGAGGGAGAAAATAGAAATAAAAAGGAGGGCTGAGCCACAGGGTGCTGGGAGCGGAGGGAGTGAGTGCTGTCTGCTCAGCGGTGTGTTCTTCATGGCAAATATCTCTGGGCTAAAGCAGAAGATCTGCTTTCACAGTGCCAGAGGAAATTAGCATTTCTCACGTCTCAGGATTTGTCTAATATTCAGAGTATCACACTAAACTCATCCAGTTTTCTTAATTGTGTGATGAGTTTATGCTCTTTTAAAAATTCAAGCCAGGCTGTCCTCTGGAAGGATTAGATGGATCTGAATAACAAATTGGGTGTTGTGGAAGCCGCAGGTCAGGGACTGGGCATGTCCCTAATGAGCAGAGGCCAGTGGTGGTGAACAAGGGCACTGACTCACCTAAAGGTGTCAGTGGAGGCAAGGTAGGGAGAGAAAGCTCTAATGAGGAAGACAGGAAATCAGAGAGGAACAAAATTAGAGGAGTAAAATTGCTCCTAATCTATGTGGGGGCAGGTAAACTTCCCTAAACTGATTTAAAACTCTTAACCTGAGAAAGATGGTTGTTGCTCAAGACTAACATCTAACTGAGACAGATTCCTGCATGGGTGAACTCACAGAGAAACTGCTGCCCCCTTAAAAGATTATCAATGCAGAAAACAGTTTAGTTAGTTAGCATATGGGTAAGGAAGCTAGCTAGCTAGGGGAATGGCCTGAGACAGAGTGGGGTAACCAACTATATAGCAAAAAAATTAAGATTAGATAGCGAACTAAGCCTTTGCATAGAGTGAATTTCCTCCTGGATTATGGGATGCAGCTAAGGAGAGTTGCAGCCAGTATTTCCTAAGGGCCTGAGTTTTGAGAAATTTAAGAGCATTGAACTTCCTGAGGCACCATGGATTCCCTACTAAAGGGAGGTACAGCCACTGTCTACTAAGTTCCTGAATTTCAAGGAAATTTTAGCACAAATTAACCAGTTTCTTTTAAGATCCCACATTCCTGTAAACAATGCTTGTTACAAAACTTGGTTACAAGCATGAGCCTCAATTGGTCCTTTTAAATCCACAACAGGGATGAATTATGTGAGGTGATCATTAAGTGATCCAGGAATTTCAGCGCTCTTTTTATCTATAATTTTCTATAATTAGTTATCTAGCGATCAGAGGGCCATATGGGGAGTACTTTCCCCTCCCCAAATTTGGAACTCCTCCTAGAAATCCAAGACCTCCTCTCTTTCTCCTTATTTCCAGTAAACTCCCATTTCCTCCTTTGATTCTCAACTTTATTTCTCTGTGTTTTCTGAACCACGAGCTGAGTACACACATATCAGGAACATGGCTTTAAAGCTGTCCTTTCTTATTGATTCGTCCCTCAGTCTCTGTGCTTTATTATTGTTTAGGTGATCCCTAGTGAACTTTGCTCATTCGATTACAAAAGTCTCTGACCAGAGGAATTCTTATCCATGTCTTTCCTTTTGGCATGGGTGACTAATGACTCTGATCTGGGCACATGCAGAAACATGCACCTGAAACTGAGTGTGCTCAGAAATGTCCTCTCACCAAAGTGTTTTCATTATAGTAGATATACAGACTCCCCAATAAAATCTTCATGCTGTCTTTGTTTAAAAAGAGCATTGCTTAGCAATTAACTCTAGGTTGGCTTTTGTTGCAACTAATAAACTTCTATCCACTCTTCCATCTCCTATTTGTGTTTATTCGCTTTACACTAAGTAAGATGCACATTCCTTGTGTTTGTTTAAGGCAGCTGCAGACTTTGGGGATGGGGATTCCACTGAATTCCCTGTTTTCTGCTTAATGGTAAATGTCATGGATGTGCCACTTCCTGCCAGAGCTTCTCTTTTATAGGGTCCTAGATTCCAAAATTTTAATGTGCCTGTAAATCACTTGAATTTTTTTAAATCAGATTCCTATTTACCGGGTTTGGAATAAAGCCTCAGTTTTGTATTTCTAACATTCATCAGATGACACTAATCCAATGGGCAAAGCACCAGGATGTACAGTCTTCCTCCGTGCTGGATGGACAGGCCAGTACCAGGGTGGAAGAGATGACTCGGGGACAGCAAGAAGGCATCTGAAAGGTACAAGGCAAGAAGGAAGCCTGTCCTACCAGGCATGGCTTTGCCTGTAACAGGGTACAAGGGCAGGTTTATTTTCTGGTCTGGTCACATTTTACCCTGGCACCGGGGTATTTACTGGAATCAAAGTTCGGAAAGAAACACATCTGATTTTATAAGAAATAAGACAACTATGTGGTAAAAGCCTGTAACGTAGCTCTCTTGGAGACTGAGGTAGAATTGCAAATTGGAGCCCAGCCTGATCTGCCTCAAACCAAAAAAATTTTAAATAAGGTTAGAGGGTGGAAACTCCGTGCAAAGACCTTAGGATAAAGCCCCAGGAACACTAAAAAACATAACAAAAATACCAAGGGATCCAGTTGGCGTTGCTGGTATCTTCCCTTATTTTTTTTTTTTTTTATGATTTGGATTTATTGGTACAATTTAGGTATACATAATGACCACATTTATTACAGGGAATTTGTGTCTGTACATGACATATCTTGCTTCCTCTTTTTTTCCCACCCGTCCCCATTTCACTTTTTCAAAAATCTCCTTTCCTCTCTGTTCATAGAGCTCAGTTTTCATTTTATCCTTCTTTACTTTTTTTTTCCCCCCTCTTCTTGACTGAACTTTAGACAGGCCTCTTGCAGGCCCGACCTCCATTTCCTAGAGAATTCACTCTATGAAATTCTTGCTCTACCCCTTTGACATGCAAAATCCTTTAGAAATCTTGCCAGTTTTAAGACCCAAGAATATCTTTCTCGAGAACCCAGCTCCATCTCTTTGAAATAGAAACATCAAAGGAAATAGCAGGTCTACGGCTCAGGTTCTGTGGGGGGGAGCACAGCTGTCTTCAGTGCCTGCTCCAAGTTGTGAACTACCTCCTGTTAGAAATATTCATGAAGTTTCTCTTTTTTGGAATGTGACCAATTAGCAAATGCAGATGTCTTATAAATGATTTCACCCCAAGTCTAAAAAACTCTTCAGTCCTTTTCAACTCTCTTCCATGGCGACAGCCTTGAGCCCAGTCTTCTTTGCCTATTGACTTTGCAAGGTACAATGTTTTGCCTTTGACAACACAATAGAATTTTATTATTTACATGTTTGTTATTTTTGCTATCCATGGGTGTATTTTAATAAATGGATTGTCCATTTGGTCCAGTTCGTAGCAACTTAGTAACAGATTTTCCATTTTGTATGTTCTCTTTTTGTTCTCCATTTCGTTTTTCTAAAAAAGATGTCCTGGAAGTAACACTCTCTGCATTCAGTGAGAGAGAAAGAGAGTAACTCCATGGACTTTACACTAAGACCTGAATTGTACAGTTACTTCACAGGACCATACATTAAAATCAAGAAACAATAAAATGGTCAAATCAAATTCTTCAAGGTTCTTTTCCTCAATGACTATTTCATGAATCTTCAGGCCACTTTGCTATTCCCTGGGTTCGTGATTATCTCCTGTCACACAGCGGAACCCTTTAGTTTGTCTTGAGGTAAAGTAGAACATGATCTTGAGGAAAATGACTGCTTTGGGAGAAGTGTTCAGTTACTTGTGGAACATGAAGGACTTTGTCACTGGAATGTTGGTGATGGAAAATAAAAGGAAACGAAAAAAGGTAAGTCTGATTCAAAGGAAGAACGTTTGTGAGTAAAGTAAATCTGACTTAATGGAGAGATATTTATGAATAAAGGAGTAATATACTAGTTAGAGAGGACTAAGGAGAAGCAGATAAGATATCTATCTGATGCATCTGACAGGGCATCTAGAAATGGTTAGGTGGAACTGATCAAAATAAATGGCAAATGTACACGTGAGAACAACAGTCATTAACAACAGTCACTAACAACAGTCAGGGAGATGTGTCCTCCTGTACTTGTCATGTCAAACTGGAATGTGTGCCATGACTTGTGTGCCGATAGTAATGGACAGATGATTATTGTACTTTAAAAGAGTAGCTTAATGTCCTTCAAAAGCAGCAACTAAAATGTCAACACTTAGAAAAGATTTCTTTTTTATTATTTTAACACAAAGCCAATTTAGACAGTGTAGTGAAATTGGTACAGAACTTCACAGCAGGTTACAGGGATAAAAGTAATAGGTACCACAGTATATCTCATTATCTTCACAATACTTGTTCTTTCAATCATGTATAGGAAAATAAAATGAAATACAGAACATTATAGAACTTATCAAAACAATATTGAATAGAGCAATACCATTAATCAGAATTAAAGCAAAACAGTGGTAAAAATATTTGCCTTCAAAGAGATGGTAGAAGGAAATCTCCCTCATTTGTTATATTGCATGTGGCCGTCCTCCCAAGAGATGCTCAGATCTCTGGCTCCCATTTGCTAACTGGGGGTGGGGGAAAGTGTTTGATTCTCAGCTTGTGTGCCAATAGGCTCACTACCACATAGCAGGGAGGCAAGCTGGTTGCTTGGTTTCCCAGTGCCCTAAGTTCCAACAGGCTGGTGGTTCTCGCCCAGAGGAGGCCGCAGCCTACCACACCACAGTCACTTACCAGGGAGGTGAGCTCTTAGAAAAGATTTTTAACCATATTATATATATGGTCTCTAAACAAACAGTAAACTAATTAGAAAGTACATGTGAGATATTTATGTTTTAAGAGCCTTACTCTTGCTCCAAAAGCTATAAAAATAGAACTAGTTCCCACTTGAGAAGGAGTTTTGCTTTTCTGTTTAATTTAAATCCTACCTAACATTCCTAGCAGCCTTGAAAGACTCACATTTCCTCCCTGCTTTCCAGTAGGCCTCAAGCTTTTCCACCCAGCAATGTTCAGTAACTGTTTATGTAAGGGAAGGTGTTACTATGGTGCTTACAGGGTTTGCTATTTGATTTGCTATTCCAGTTTCAGCTATCAGATAGTCAGACAGAAAGATCAGAAGATCAGTGATGGGGTTCATCACAAAACATGTTTTCTTGAAGCAATGATGTTTCCTATTGTCTTGTTCAGTTCTTGCTATGTGGTGCAGACTGACATTGAACTTACTATGTAGCCCAGGCTTGTCTAAAGCTCATGATGATCTGCTTCAACCTCTCAAGCACTAGTAGTAGTACAGATATCCACTACCATGCCCAACACAAGAATTATTGTGTGTTGGCTGTTTTGAGAAACACAGGCACAGAAGAAGTTCTGGAAGGCTACTGTGGTAAAAAAAAAAAAAAAAAAAAAAAAAAAAAAAGTTTATATCTATAAAGAAAATATCTGGGTTTGTATTTTCCTGTCTACATCAGGAAGAAAGATGCCTAAGTCACTAGATCTGCCTAACAAAGAAAGCATCAACTTCAATTTGCACAAAAAACTTTGATCCTTGTTTAACTTAGCCTATCTCCACATTTTTTTTGTTACAGAGAACACTGGGTTTAAGCCTGCAGTATAAAAAAACTCTGTAGCATCTACACTGAAGATTCACTTATTCCTCTGGGTTATCTCCCATATGTGTAGGAGATATACATACTATTAAACTTCAGTTTACGGTTCTCTTGCTAATTTGTGTTTTGTCGTGGGGAATCCTGGCTAAGAGGAGAAACTTATTCTTCCCCTGCACCATATCCTCTAAACACCATATCCTACTTATTACTAACCCTAGAAACTTCAGGCCTGTTTTCAAGAATTGAAAACCTAAAGATTTGAAATTCCTCATCCTCTTCATTTTGGATGCCAAGTACCTGCCCTCTGAATCCTCACTGAATATAATAATAAGTTTAAAGAGTTTTTGCAGCTGGTTGAGCTGAATCAGTTATTGAATCCAGGAATATTGTTGTAATGACACTACCAACCACACAAAAGAGAAATTTGGATTAATATACTGATATAATCAAGAGTTTGGAGAAATTGAAAGGGCAGTATAATAACAGCGCTGTGCTGGCCTCAGTTTCACTGTGTCTGTAGCAGACCAACACCCACCTCACTGAGTCACTGGGAATAGTGTGAGACACAGAGGCTGGAGCTCTTAGCATGGTGGTGGCATATAGGTTAAGTGCCAATAAACGGAAATTATGAATGCAAACTAGAATTTCAGCATACAACTTCGGTGGCCTTGCCCCAGCATACTTAAATTGAGTGTGAAGTGCACCACCCTTTGGCTTCACAGTTTCACTAACCCTCTGGGACTGGCTCCAGCACACCAGTGAGATACCAGGGTGAAAGGTTCTAGAAGCTACACGCCCTTGAGGGGGTAAGAGTCAGTTACAATAATCATCCTTGTCAGTGCAGCGGGAGTCCTGTCTCACACATCTGCCTGAATGTGGTGTTCCAGACAGCATTAGACAAGTATTATTTTATCAATTAACCTTTTTTATTCTTCGTTCATTATGGCCAAAGCAAATGCATTTACTAAACAGAGCGGGGCTTTTATATTTTTGACATGGTAGTCGCAGCTTTCAACATCGCCTTCCTGCACTTTCCCCTTACAGCGGCTCAGTTGCACCTCTCTAGCAAATTGGATAACCTTGTGTCACGCTACATAAGGAAATCATTTTAATTTATGGAAGACTTTGGTTTATTTAACATAAAGAGCAGTAGATGTCATGGTGTTTAACTCAGCTTTTTCATATCCAAGAAGTATGAGAAAGCTGAGTATGTAGATGCAGCCTGTAATCAATGGCTGCACATTCCTGCCTTAACCCCTTCCAGTTTACTTCCCAGCCTTGAGACAGGTGCCACAATGCACATGTGTCTAAGATGGCACCTAATATACAAGTAAAACACTTTAATCTACCTATTCTTCTATCTTACTACACTCCTGTACACACACACACACACACACACACACACACACACACACACAGCCTTTGAGTGAATATTTAACAGTAGGTACTATTTTATTGATCACATCTAATGTACCAAATTATGCTAACTTGCATAATTTGCATTTATCGTTATTTTCTAATTCTCCACAATATTTCTCTGACACATTATTACTGCCTCCACATTACCATAAGTAAATTTTTACAAGTATTTTAACCAGCCTGTTATCAACACAAAAATGGACTCAGCATGTACG
This sequence comes from Cavia porcellus, assembly GCF_034190915.1. Taxonomy (NCBI): domain Eukaryota; kingdom Metazoa; phylum Chordata; class Mammalia; order Rodentia; family Caviidae; genus Cavia; species Cavia porcellus. The sequence goes on from NW_026947484.1 coordinate 117,945,914, forward strand.
AACCATCACACACTGTACAAGCACCAGTTCATGACTTGAATAACTTCCCACTGTTCAAAACTATAAATAATAGAGGATCATGACTTACCACCCAGTAACTTTAAGTGCAACTGAGTGTGATACCAACTATGAAGTAAAACTATAGTTAGTAAGAATAAGAATAATTGTGGTTGCACTGTAGCATTTGAGAATCAAGGACAATAAAGATCATGATGGTAAAATGTAAAATTTCCTAAAACACAATACAATGTATTTACTCAGATAATGAAATTCCAACATTTTATATATATATGTGTGTGTGCGTATATATATACATGTATATATATATGTATGTATGTATATATATGTATGTATATTCAATCAAAGAGGGAAAAGAAATTTGAATGAAGGCAAGCAAACAGCAACTGATTCACTCTGCTTATGAAAGACAATGTCACCTCCAAACTCCCCTCCATAGTGGCACGGCCAGAAGCTTCCATATCTCCCTACTTCTCTCCTTCCCCCTCACTTGGAGTTTCTGCTCCCATTATCATAGTTCAGCTGATTCTGATCCCATTCTTTTGCTGGATTGCTGCTAGGTTCATCTGTGTACTGCTGACCCCCCTTTTCGCTTCTGCCTCCCACTAGCCTCCCCCAACCCTTTCCCCTGCTTCTCTTCCCCTTCTAGTTGTCACATTTACTCCATGTGTGTCCCTGTCCTTCCACAGGTAGATAGTTACTTCTCTCACTCTCTTTGCAACACTGTTGAATTACAGCTTCAATAAGAAACTGTAAAATTTGATAAATTTGAGAAGAAAGCAGACACTCATGATTTTAAGTTCTCTATTTCTTCATTTTCAAAAAGCTAGTCATTGAGAAGGTGAATACATTAAAATCAATTATGCTGTTATTATAAAAAGAACATCACGATGATAATCCATGGGTTTTGTGTTCTCTCTGTGGCTTCTGCAGCAATGAACTGCTCAGCTCTGTGTGGTCCTCTTCCATGATTCCAGGAAGGCCAACGAGGATGCAACGCAAAGGCATTTAATTTTAATTTCCAATAAGGAAACACACACACAAATTAATTATCGTCAAATAGATGAAATCAAAAGGGGGATAGGAAATCTGGTGGATAAAAATGGAAACCATAGAGAAGGAATGCATCTGTCCTAGCTTGGACTGCAAATGGTTCTAATCCCTAAGTTATTATTAGTATTATTATTGTTCCTGATGTGCAAGTGCTGGCTGTCAACAGGATGTCACACTGTGCACAACAGAGAATTAAGCCCAGTCCCCGCAGTGTAAGTTTACAACAGATTATAACGAAACAGAAAAATCATATTAGTACAAATTTGATATTTTATTAGAAAAAATGACATTTCTCTTCTCCTCTCTCTGGGTCTTCTGCCACCAACCAGAAGACTAACTCTGAGAATAATGGTCCCTAGGCCAAAAAGTTTATAAACCTCCCACTAAGGATTTTCCCTATGCAATTTCCTGCCATCAAACCTTTTTTGCTTCTGTTTTCATGGATCATGCAGAGTCATCATATGTCTGTTAAAGCTGCTACCTTTTGAATCAAGTAGATCCCCTGATTTAGGTTGAAGTGATTGATTCCATAACAACTACTATTGTAGATGGGAATTTTCAAAGCACTGGTTTAAGCCCATTTGTGGGGCTTAAATACCATTTAAACATTTATACAAGTGGCAGAGTAAAAAATAATCCAAATATATGATGTTAGTAAGAGTATTAAACTTTTAAACTTTTGTTTCATTTTTATGTGTCTGTTTCATTTTTATATGTGTGATTTTAGCGGGTTGTAAAACTAACTGTATTGGCCTAAATGAAAAGAAAAAAATTAAAAGCACTAAAAGTTTAAAGATATACCTTCTGCTTAATTTGAAATTCAGACTTAAACTGCTAACATATGCTTTACTAAGACTATAACACAAATTACTCCTCACTTCTCCCAACCCTCATCCTCACCTACCCAACAAAGAGAAAGTATTCAAATTTCGGTTCTAGAACTTAGTCAGTACCTAATGTACTAAAAGAAAAGTTCCCACCTGATTCCAGCAAGCAAGTTAGATCATTTATCATTTCTTCATAACATTGCTTTTCCTTTATTTTGATGTAAAGTTCCCATCCTTTTCTTAGAGTCATATTAGTGGACTGTTTTAAGGTTGTGTGGATTAAGAACTAAGCTTCAACATGTTGACAATTTTTCTTTGCTTTTGTGTTAAATCCAAATAAAAGTATTTGACCTAGGTGTAGAGAGAAATATGCAGGATTGTGTTATCAAGATAATCTTCCAGGAAAAACTGCAGGAATCACAGAAGCCAATATACAACATACATAAGCCAACACATAACAGATGCTAATTGTATGAAGAGGCTTGCCTGGTGATACTTCAAAGACAAACACACCTTCTGGAGAGCTTTTACAGATAACCAGTTTAGAGATGCTTTTAATTGTACAGTCTAAATACATATTTTCTATTGTCCATGGAAAAGTTCCCTGAAATTTTTATGTTTCACACTCAAAAAGTTTCATGGTGTTGTTAATGTTGGCTGTCAATACAAAGTATACAGTAATGTTTCTGTTTAGAAGAGAACCAATGATTGTTAAAATATTTGCTTATAATTTGTACTCTTATCAAACATCCAAAAGAAAATAAGAATGGTCAGTTGGTTAAATGTAATATGATGTAAGATACTCAATATTAAAATAGAATGAAATTATTCTCACAGAAGAAGTGATAATGCTTTTAGTCTCTTAATTAAGCAAATTACAGAACATGAAAAATAAAGCTGAACGAAAGTGTTCTGATGACTAAGGTAAACACAGAAACATAAATGTGATTTGAATGGACAAAAGTTTTCCTGAAACTCAACCCAAGCAGCAATATACGATACGGTTCTTGTTAACTGGATTGAATGTGACCCGGGTGTCAGGTCATCTGCTTCTCCTGGTATTAGGCATACCTCTTTCTCTAACTTAGCAAATGGCTTCTCCTTTAAATCATTTCTGAATGTGATGAGGAAAAGGGAACTTATAATCAGAGAGCTGCTGAATCCTCATAAGCATTAATCTACTGATGCCGTGAGACATGGACAGGGTTGAAGAAATACAGACATTTTAAGCAAAGCTGTACCAACTACCAAACAGTACAGAAGGTGACAAATATCATTTGCATAAAATTAACGTATTGTTATTTTTTCATATGAAGCATCATAGTCATTCTTTTTAGGTACAGTTCCAAGGCTCATTGCTCAATTTCACAATCAGGTACCAAGTCACTCTCAGGCCCCAATCAGTGATAGAGTCTCCTTGCTCTATCTCTTGCATTTATTCACTGGTGTTTCAAGCGCTCAGCACAGCTCCCTATCAGTCTCCTGCCTCCAGCGTTAGCCTCCTTGCTCATTTGCCAAGCTACTTCAAGGGCAATTTTTAAAAGATCAATATCTTTCATACTCTCTTCACTGACTACTCAGCACCAGCAGGATACAATCCAAACTCTCAGCTCCCCATTCAAAGCCCCCCTAACCTTGACCTCGCTTGCTTCTCTAGACTTCCACCTCTCCATTGTCTCCTTGAATCCTAATGCTTCATTCAGCCATTCAAAACTACTCACAAGGCCCCAGTGGCTCACACCTTTGTGCCTTTGCACGACTTGTTTCCTCCTCAAAATACTATCCTTTTGCCAACTCACTTCCCAATCTACTTAGCAAAGCTTCTTCCTTGTCCACGATTTTATTAAAGTGTTGCCTCTTCTAGGAAAGCTAGTTATCTTACCTGCTCTGGAATATTAACTACTAGTCCATCTTTGCCTAGCTCCATCTCATTCAAGTTGTATAGCAATGCCATGACACTTTAGTACTCAAATATCTGTTTTCCTTCTTGGATCTTTAGCACCAGAGTACTTGAAGCATGAACTATTTTGTCCAGCACTCAAGGAATATTTCTGGCATGAACTAATGTTGGAATGTTAAATCTCTTCTCTAATCTCTAACTCTAAAAAAATCCAAACAAAACCCTTCTTTGTCTCCTGTTGCCCATCATTCCAGCACATCCCCACTGACTTTCCTCACAATGGCATCTTTTGTCCCCCTTCCCCTCTCAGTGCTGATATTACCCTGAATGTCCTGTTTATTTCAACTGCTTACTTCTCTTCACCTTCTTTAGACTTATTTATCTCTCTGCTTCATCCATGTCCTGAATCCTACTTCATGTATCTGAGCAGCCATGTACCTCTTAGCAAGTTTTTGTGTCTGTTAAAAACTTTACACATTTCTAGTCCTCCATAATACTCACTGTTTTTGTTGTAAAGCAATAATGCTTGCTAAATTGAGTTTGAATGTTAGGTCATTATCTAGAAATATCTCCGTTAAAAATAACAAAAACGGCATTATAATATAATGATTAACAAAGGCAATTTAGTTCCCCAGATTGGCTAATGACCTAGACTCCTTAATCCTGGGTGACCTTGGGCAAATTTCTTAATTTATCAGTTGGATTGTTCATCTGTGAAAGAACATGCATTTATGTGTACATTGTAGTGAGAACTAAACAACATAATTCAGCAAAATATATAACTGATAATACACAACCAATAATGAGGGCTATTACTAATTACTTATTATTGTTGTTGTGCACCTCAAATACTACACTGAAGAATACAGAATGCTATCTAATGACACTTTGCCTTTGGTTTTGAGTGCAACATTAAGTATGTTTGTGAAACTGGCTTTCATTTTTTATATTAAAATAAAAGACTACCTAACAATCTTTGCTGTCAGTTTGTTTTGTAACAAAGGCTTATGCTAATAGATTATTATTCTGCAGAATTCCATCTGGAGTCAATACTGAACCCAGTCTGAAATAAGAAGCCCCAGTGTAACCCTACATCTCACAGCCAAGTTCTGAGGGACAGGGACACACTGGCAGCATTGGCTTTTCTGAGATTCTTGAATTGTTGTCATGGTTGTTGTTTTTATTATTATTCTCTTTTTTTAATAAAGAACTGAGAACCACTTAATGAAAAAGAAAAGACTGTAACTTCAATAATGTGATAACATGTCTTTGGCAGCAGGATTTCACACGCTCTCACTGTCGACCCAGGTAACAGCCTGTGACTTTGTCTTGGACAAAGGAAATCACTCTCTTTGATGAACACTTTGGGATGATTTTCAGCTTCTGATATTCTCTTCTTCTTAGACAGCTACTGTAGCAAAAGCCTGTAGGGTGAGCTCAAGCTTCGCCTATTTACAATACCTGCACACTGACTCTCTAATTTAAAGACACAAATTCAGGGCCGCATTCTCTCTCATACTTAATATTTTGTCTAAAACCAGCACTCTATTTTATTTTGCATTTTAAAATTAAAACGGTTTTATTCAATGAGCAATAAGGGGGAAAGGACAAAGAAACAGTGATACAGGGAAAGAATGGCTTTAACAACAGAAACTCGTTTCTTTCCTTTTGGAGGCAAAGAATGCAGTAACAGCTCTGTCGTTGCTGTTCCGGCATACCTGCTAGAACCAGAAGTACATGCAATTAATTCCAGCAATTCCTGTGCATTTTTTAAGGAACCATACACTTTTATATAAGTATATGCACCCACATTCATGTAGAATAAGATTTAAACTAAATTCTATAATGAGACACCTGTCTATTGACTTCCATTTCACAAACATGATTTAAGACGTTTATTGAATTTTTCGTTTTTGTAGAAAAACTGAAAACCACTTGTGGATTTCAGACCACATTGTAACCCCTTTCTGACTTCTTTCTACAATCAAAATCAGTAGCACAATTGCCAGTCCAGATTCAAGACTTTCCTCCCTCCTGAATAAGTTACTGACCAGTAAAACATCACACAAAAGCATCTGCAAACCATATAAGTTGCTCTGTCATTTCCAAATCTCTCTCTGGCTGTTGCAGGCTGGGCTTCACACTGCCACACTGGTTGTGTTCAGCACTGGGCAACAAGGATTCTGTGTTGCCAGTTATCATGGCTTTATACACTATTCAGTTCCACAGCTCCATTTAGCTTTATTTATTGGATTTTTAAATCCTCTTGTACAGTAAATGTTGATCTCTCCAAAAGTTGTGATTATTGCTCTAACTACTGACGCTTCAGTCACAGGCAATGTCCTCCATTCTTCACTCTAATGCTGACAAGAAATAGTAGTTCTTATGACTCTGAGTCCTTGACTCTGGCTTCGTGCACTTTACTGCATGAATATAAAGTAATAGGGAGTACGCAGATGCTGATTAGTTCATTTTCTGAGCATCCTGGAATTCCTAAATTGCCCTTCCTAGCCAAATTTCTCAGAGAGTCAAAGAACAAGGGAAGCAAGTCTGACCTGACTTATTGAATGGGCACTGAGGTCCATTTGCATAAAAAAGCTTTTCTTTTATATCCAATAATTTTGTGCTCTTATCTACCAAGAACACTGTCTAGCATGGTATTGAAATAACTGCATTGAGCACTTACTTAGAGGTGATTCTGTCTTTCTGTTTGCTGCCTAATATCAGACCTAAACTTTGCAACTCCCAGCAATTTGGGTGCGTTGGGAAAGAACCTCCCTTGAAAATCAAAACACCTAAGTTTGATCCAACTGCTAGACATGGATTACTTGCCTGGTTTTGAATAAAGAACTCAACTGTTCTGGACCTCAACTACCTCATTTATGAAACACAAGAAGAACACCATCTTCCTCACAGCCCTGTTGAGGATTAAATGAGAAAATGTGCTCAGAAGTATCTGACACAGAATGGATGTCAGTAAGTTTCCATTTCATTTCCAATTTCAGCCTTTGTTGTCTCAGATTCAAAAGACCAATTATTGCCCATGAAAGACAAGACAATCATCCTGTCATATTTCTTCACCCTAGCATAGAGCAGATTAAGGAGTCTGATCTTGTCATTTCGCTACTTGAACATGTATTACAATTACTGGCCTTTGCTTGGTGCCTGCAATTCCTATAGTATTTACTCCTTTTAGTGGAAACATTAATATAGTGTTATAATGAGCCTTATTTGATTTCTAAACTCATTTAGTTGATCAAATAATTTTATGTGGAGCATGTATTTACATTGACTTTATAGTATATCACTATAAGCAAGTCCAGGATCTTTGTAGAACTTTCCTGAGAATTTTTAATGGACAAATATATGTATCTTATACATAGGCATTATATACCTATGACAAAGAAAGTCCATTCAATATAACCTAAGTTCAAGAAGAAAATACCAATAAAAGCAGTGACACATGGGGTAGCTTCATTTCCTGTAGAGAGTTAAGTGGGCTATTGTCTTAAAATTTGAGACCAATGCAGTTGTAGATAGTTCGTATGCTGATTGTATCGAAACTTAAATTTGCTATTTTTGTTTTTGCTTTTAAAACTTGGGAAACTAAATGGATCTTTTGCTAATTGGGAGGAGACCAAGAGATGGTGAGAAGATGAAGGGAAAAGTGGGGAAAAGGCACAAAAACATATGTTACATACATGTACCAGCTCCCCATGTTAAATGTAATCGTTATATATGACAAACATGTACTAATAAAATAAAATTTAAAAATGGGAAAAGAACAGGAAATTATTGAGAGAGAAAGAGATACAGTAAGAAATTAAGTAAGAGGCTGTCAAAGTCATTCGCTGTGACTTTCCAAGACACCAAAACCAAAGTCTCCTGGAAAGGTATTTTACATGATATTAATATTTACTCTATATGGGATAGGGGAGTATGTGTAGGTATATGGTGGGATGTTCAGTGTTTAATGGTACAAATTGTAAGATAGTCTAAGACAAAATTGAATGGAAGTGTCTCTGTTACAGAATTCCTAAGCATAACATGCAGTTGTGTGTTATAAAACATCGAGAAGTTAGAAGTGTGCCTGTTTCACAAATTAAGCTCATCAGATCCCATTTTTAGATACTGTGTTAAAGAACTACAATTCGGCACTCTGAGGGCCTCCTACCAGTTTGAACTCCACAGCCTCATCCTCACGCTGGGAGTCACTAGATGGAGCCACCACAGCTGTTTTGAGTTTTGAGCTCTGTGGGACCTGCTCTTCAGTGGCTGCCAGCCACTGTCCTCCCCTGGGAGGCATCTGAACTTGAAAATCTCACCAGCCACAGCAGTCTACTGCGTCCACTGCTCTGTTCCACCCGTGTGCTTCGCTGTGGAGACCACTGGGGTTGCCAGTGACAACTCTGCACCTGCAGGTCTGACCCACCCCTCCCATGTGGTGAGTCACAGCTTAGGGACAAAGTGCCGCTTGCCACCTCCTTCTTTGTGATCTTTCTCTCTCTCTTTGTGCCCTCTGTGGGCTTCGATTCTTGCTTCAGATCCTTCCTAGGTCCTGGGAAGCCACGTCCCTCCTTCTTCTCTTCCTCACATAGCTGTATTCCAGCATCTGGACACCAGATCTCACAGAAGGTCTTTTCTGCTGCTCACCACTCTGCCATCTTCCTGGAAGTCCAGGAAGCTCAATTTTGACCTTTGAGAGCTAGACACTCAAAACCTTGTGAGAAAGTCCAGCCCACTTTGGGCAGATTTACCTATAAAAGTATTACAGCTGTTTCTTATTTTGAATCAAACCTCTTTGTCTAACTTCTACACATTTATCCTTTCTTTTTTAACCATCTGAAGTCACAATTAGTCTAAAACTTTAAAAATGTTATGGCAGCTATTATCACCCATGGGTGTGATCTCCTTTAACATACATACTCCTAGTTTTTTAAACGATTCTTTTGACAACATTTAGTTTGTTTCAGCACATTAATCACGTTTCTTTGAATATGTTATGATTTTTGAATGTCTATATGAATTATGGTGCCTAAAATGGAGTACAATATATGACACATTTTTACTGTCAATTTAAAAAAGAAAGAAATATCACTTATATATATGTGTGTGTGTGTGTGTGTGTGTGTGTGTGTGTATAAAAGAAAGAAGTATCACTATATAAATATATATGTATATAAATATAACTATAAGGCCGTGGATTTAGCTCAGCAGTATAAGCACCTGTCTGGCAAGCACAAGATTGTGAGTTCACTCCCTGGTACCAAAAAAATTGTAAAAAATAAATAAATAAACATCATTATGTATCACTATATAAATATAATATCACTACATATAAATGTATATAAATAACACTATATGTGTATATATACGTAAATTTATTTAGTAATTGCTATATGTATTGGGCACTGTTCCACATACTTTAAATACACACTCAGTTCTAATTGCAAATCTATGAGTTCTCATTTTAAGTTAGAGAAATTATACTATGGTCTATAGTCCCTTAATTTTTAAGGTATACAAAATGTATATAGTATTTGTATCAAAATTCAGATTCTAATTTGGATTTCTTTATGACTTAATAGTCTACATGTCCTCAGGTGGTATGGGTGCACCCAGTATGGAGACCATAATTAAAGTAATAGGGGCCTATATAACACGATAAAACGATACAAAGTGATAAAGCAGAAGCTTCAGTACCAACAGGTTACTTTAATGACGTCACAGAAAGCTTCAGAGAATTTATGTGTATTTAATTGCTAAATTTTTTTTTACCTTATGCCCTAATTGGGAAATTTCTTTTCAACAGTAAGTTATTCATAAAATCTCTTTGATTACTTACATGTACAAGAAAAATAAGACTAACTTTTACTAAGCATTTGCCATGTGTCAGCACTGAAACATCTCACAGCATTTCAGATTTCCAACAGTCCTCTGTGGTCTGTTGACCATGTTTTAACCACTTATTGGCCCAATCAGTTAAGTACAAGATGGTCACCAAAAATTGCATTTTTTCATTAATTTTTATAAGATAATGTAACAGAAATGTTTTTAAAACATTTTATCAAAATTATTTAATACAAGGATCAATTGACTGAAATGACATTTACTTGAACAACACTTGGGACAGTCAGTGCATAAACAAATACACTGTCCAAGTGACACTCGGGGTAAACTGTTAGTGGTTAAAAATGAGAAAACTGAAATAAAAAAGAGAGTAAAATGAATGCTTCCGTGTTTTTGGCCATTCCAAACACCAAGATTAAGTAGCTGGAATGAGATCATGCAGGTAATAAACAGTAGATCTGGGATGCACACTATCCCAAACCTGTCACCAGAGTCAGGTTGCCTTCTTAGGAAGCTACATTACTGCCTGTGCTCATCTCACAGACCATAAAAGCAATAACAAAAAGAGGTAACATGGACAGATATTGGTAAAGGGAGCAAGTAGCAAAAAGTCACCTCCTTGATAGGACAGTAGCCCTGGAGCAGACAGTTGTCTAATATTGAAATAAATCAACTTAGAATAATAATATTGGAATAAAGATTATACTAAGAGGGAACAATTATTAACTATGCAAACAGGGGCTGCAGAATTTCAATGCTTAAAATATCAGAACTAACTCAGATTCCTGCTAGGTACAATTGTGCAAATACTAGTTCTACCCTGTATGAGTTCACAGTCAGCTTGGGAGCTATATATGTGCAAGTAATGCTTCACAAAACTATTGCCTATAATGGGATAGGGTGAGATGGTTATGGGAAAGAATCAGTGAAAAGTCATTTGATGGACTGGAATCAAAGAGCATCCTGACAGAGAAAATAACAACACTGAAGGCGGAATGCATAATCTTTTTCTTAACTATGATAATATATGAGCCAGTTTTTTTTTAATTGATATGCCTGCTTGATAAGGGTGATTCATTTTAATGGTGCTCAAATTCTGTAACTATGGAAAACTAATCTTAGGTAAAAACTATAGCCTTTCTTAATTGTAAACTTGATTTTCCTTTTTTCTTAAACTGTTGGATTAACACTTGCTGGCTATGAAGAAGAAATACCCAACATATTTCTTGAAGAAGCCATTAAAGACACTTATTAGTCAGCTATTCCACTGCTGCCACAATAGACGAGGGCACAAAACCCTATAGGTATAATTTAAAAGAAAAGAGATACAGTAGTTTCGTGAAGCATTACTTGGATCCAATTTCAGGGAATTACAAGGCAGAAACATCATAGCAGAAGGAAGTGCTGTGGAAAAGCTTCTGGCTTCCTGGCAGCTGGAAAACAGAACAGGAATACTGCCAGAGGGAACAGGATCAGGAACCAGAAATAGACCTCAAGGTTATGCCTGGTAGACACATCCGGAAGTGTTCTGCACCAGTCTTTAGGTAGCTCCCACAATAAACTGACAATTAAGCATCATCATCATCATGAGGCATGTTTGAGCTTATTTTAATATGTTGTACAACAAAAATGCTCCTAAAGTTGTCTGTTAAACATTCAGTGCAAATCATTTTTCATGATATTTTGCCAAGCACCATTATTTTTGAGCCCTATGCTATGTGAATGAACCTATATTGACTTGCTGTGAATTAATACATTCACCTGTGTTTATTAAGTTTATGTTTTATGTTTTAAAAGTTGTGTTTTGGTCTTAGACCAACATAGATAACAAATGTGAACCTGATCTATACATCAGTAATACATGTAAGTCAAGTCCCTTGACATTTTATGGACTATAAAGGGTATACAATTGGGGAGCTGGTGGAGTTAAATTAGGGAACTTATTATACATATTATATGAAGGAGAGACTGATCCAGGAGTCACATGTGGATTGCAGGCACGGCATATGGCTTGTGTTTGGACACTGTGACCCAGACATTTATCACCAGTTGGTACCACTGCAGCTAGTTTCAAGAAAATATCCCAGGGTAGTAGAGAAACTTCCAGGAAGTGCTGAAAATTCTTATTTTTCTGAGGCATAGAAAATGTCATGTAGATATAAATTTTTTTACCTATCTGTTTGGGAGCAAAGGAAGAGCAAAAAATCAAAAGACAGAAGCACAAAGGAATATTGAAAATACTGTCCACCCCACCACCTTTCAGGAACAACATTCTCTAGCCTTGTCTAAGGTGTGTTACTTTGGAGTTACATGGTACATAAGCATGAGGACAGGTCCTTCCTACTGAAAGAGCCTTTTTTTTTTTCACCCCGTAAGTATTCCCTGAATTGATTGTCACTCTGGTAGTGCTGGGGAAATAAATGCTCCATGTCTGTTATCAAAAGAGTGAACAGTGCAGGAGAGAGAGGGAGAAATACAAAAAAAGATAATTAGTAAAGCGTTATTGTTCTGTGTACAGGAAAAGCAAAGGAGATGAGTCATTTTTCACCAAAACCCAGTGAAGCCAGGAAATGATGTTAGGGAGAAAAGAAATACTTCTTTTGAAAGCATGATTTGTTCATGAAAACTGAGTGTAGAATTTTAGGAAAGTTAAAGAAAAGAGCTTTTTAGAAGCAAAAAGGTAGCATATACAAAGGCATGGAGATCTGAAAAAATAGGGTTCATTTTAAAACCTGCAAATATTCACAGCTCAACTAATAAATAATGTAATGTATATTTTAAAAACTGAGAGTTTTGACACAAAGAAATAATGAATGATGAACTAAATATGCTGAACTTGACTTAAATATTCTGCAACATGCACATGTATTAAAATATTACATAGTATCACATTATTATGTACTTTTGTGTTTAGGTTTAATATGAAGTTTAAAATATAAAACAAAAATAAAATTTGACAAATCTTCAAAATATAAATATTAAAAATATTTATTTTTATAATTTAAGTCCTCAAATATATCACCTTAACAAATTTATGATAACGAAACTACTCAAGCATATCCTAGACAAAGACAATGAGGTCAACACAAAGAGCCTAATGGAATGATACCATAAGCAAGGTGAACAGATAAGCAACAAGGAAAAATAAAGGAATCAGCAACATAAAAATAATATAATGATAAGAATCAGTCAATATCTTTCTGTAATAATTCTCAATGTAAATGGTCTCAAGTCCCTAATGGAATGGCACAGATTGGCAAATTAGATCAAACAAAACCCAACTGTATGTTGCATATAGGAGACACATCTGATCCATAAATAAGCTCTCAAACTAAAAATCAAAGGTTGAAAAAATTATATTCTATCCAACAGGAGCCAGAAAGCAAGGAGAAGTAGATATCCTATTTTCAGACAAAAGTGTACATTAAAGTAAAGCTAAACTTCCATGGCAAAGAAGGTTACTACATCCTGTTGAAGGAAACAATGCAAAAGGAAGAGTTAACAATTATAAGTGTATACACACCAAATACCAGTGCACCCAATTTCATAAAACATAGTACTACACATAAAAGATCCAATAAACATCAGCACAATCATACTGTAGCACTTTAATGTCTCACTATTAAAAGTGGACTGATCAACTAAAGAAAGAATCAACAAAACACTATCAGTTGGACCACATATTTGAACAAATATACCTAATTGATAGCTATACAATATATCACAAAACAACAAAATAATATACAGTTTCTCAGTAGCACAAAGAACTTTGTCCAAAATAGATAACTTACTAGGCCATAAAACAAGCTTTAATAAATACAAAAGAATTGAAATAAATTCATACATATTATCAGATCATAGCATAATGAAATCAGAAATGAATGGTAAAAGAAATTATGCAAATACATGGAGATTAAATAATATAGTTTAAATAGTCACTGGGTAGCAGAAGAAATCAAGGGAGAAATTAAAATATTCCCAAAATCAAATGATAATTGCTGTACAACATACCAGAACCTATGGAACACAATGCAAACAGGCCTAAGAGGGAACTTTAGAAAAATTTAGAAAGGCTATATTACAAATGCAGAGTGATAACAAATAAATTTAATGATTATAATGCATCTACTATATATAATTCTTCACTTAGCAAACAATTCAGTTAATGAGCTACTCACAAGAATGGAACTTGGTTTTTAAATGTGAAATGTCTGTACAATATTCAGAATAAAATACTGGCCAAAAGAAATTCCACCTTGATAGTTTTGATTTTATTTGTGCAATTTTGGGGTGGAGGGTTGAGACAGGGTCTCACTGTGTAGCCCAGGCTGGTCTTGAACTCATGGAAATCCTCCTGCTTCAGCCTCCCAAGTGCTAGGATTGCAAGTGTGTGCCACCATGCATGGCTTTATTTGAATTACTCTTACATGAAACAATATAATGTATAACAGAGCATAAAACTACAGTACTATACAGTACAATCAGTAAAATGTATAGCACTGTATATATAAATGTATTAAAGGATTACTGTACAAAAAGAAGACATTGAGGCTCTTTAAACAAGATGTATACACTATTCTGGAAAAAATGGATCATGAGTCTGAGTGGTAGATCATAAGTCTGACAGCACTCCTTGTTTGTAAGTCCAGACATTCATTGAACAAGGAGGTTGTTAATGAAGAATATCTGCCTTAAATTATAAAGCTTTGTACAGCAAAGGAAATTACCAACAAACTGAAGAGACAACCAGTTAAAATTTTTTACTAGCTACTTTTAAGGCATAAAGACATAAAGAAAAAGAAAATTAGACCATCAAAAGTAAAAGACCCAATCAAAAAATGGGCAATGGAAATGAGTAGACATTTCTCAGAAGAAAAACTATAAATGCCCAATAAATACATGAAAAATGTTCAGCATCTTTGGCAATGAAAATCAAAACATTGAGAGTTCACCTTCCTCCAGTATGGATGGTATTATCAAAGACACAAAAAACACCACCTGCTGCCAAGATCGTTGGGAAAGAGGAACATTTATATGCTGTTGATAGAATGCGTCCCAATACAATCACGTGGAAATCAGTTTAGAGTTTTCTCAAAAACCGAAAAGCAGAAATTCCATTTCACCCATCTATACCCCTCCTGGATTCCTTTCCAACAAGCCAATATCATCCTAGTACAGCAATGTGTATACATACCATATTTATAGCAGTGCAACTCACAAAAACTAAATCACAGAAGCATCCTATATAACCCACCAACATACAAACAAATTAAAAAATGTGATTATGTATATACAATGGGGTAATACTCAGCCATAAAGATTAATAAATTTTGAGTCCTTTGTAGGAAAATGGATGAATCTTGAGACCTCAGTATCAAGTGAAATGGGTTATTTGCAAAAGGTTTAATATTGCATGGTCTCTACAGTATGAGACACAAAATACAATTTAAAAAGCAAAATGTAAAGCCATATAAGAAACAGGGACATAGACTCTATATGGGAAGGGAATCTGATGAAGGAGGAGCTGGGAGGTGAGGGATACCAAGGGGAATAAAATGATCAAGATGTGATGTGTATACATCCAATCCCCAAGTTGAATGTAATCACTATGCATCACAAACATGTAAAATACCCTGCAAACACTTTAACAGAGCTGGAGCTTCTGGAAGTGCCCCACTGCAACCATCTATCCCTATGGCGGTTCTTGGAGGCAAGAAGATGAAACTGAATTCTCCCTCGTAGTTTAAAAAGACAGTGGAAATCAGAGAGGAGATGGAAAGCAGGACCAGAGAGCTATGACTAAAACTGAGCCAGTTTTAGTCATAGATTTTCCCCTAAGAGCAAGACAAAATGATACAATGAACGTGATCCCAAAATTGTCGTAGGAGTGTATGAATAGTGATACTAGTTGATAAATACATGATGTACCTATCAATATTTGGAAATATCTACCACAGACTTTCTGATGCGCTTCATTCAAAATAAGGAAAGGACAAGGGTTAGAAAGTGATTCATTGTTTTATTTTATCTAAATAAATTCTATAACTATTTGAGTGATCCCTTATAGTGTTTGGTCTAAAATTAGACACTATATACTGTTTTATTGTACCTCATTACTGTAACATTTCCTTTAATTTTGGGACATGGCAATCCCTTTGGAAACAGCCTGAAAAAATGAATCATAAGCAGTTTAAAATGTAAGTGAGAAGCATCAAGTTATTAAGCAAGGCA
This sequence comes from Cavia porcellus, assembly GCF_034190915.1. Classification (NCBI taxonomy): domain Eukaryota; kingdom Metazoa; phylum Chordata; class Mammalia; order Rodentia; family Caviidae; genus Cavia; species Cavia porcellus. The sequence goes on from NW_026947484.1 coordinate 117,961,793, forward strand.
TTGAAAAGATAAATGGTTTGTGAAGGAAAATGTAATTAACAAGTTACACTGTATATGTTTGCAAAATGCCTGTGATGCATGAAAATGTTTTTGTCTACTTAATTTTTCTAAGATTGTGTGTTTATATTTAAATTAATTAAATGCAAACAGCCTTGTGCTCTAAATAATTTTCCTGGAAGCAGTGTGTGCAGCCAAATGAATGGACCACAGTTTGTAAAAATGGCGCAGTCAAAAGCTTGTGGGCCAAGACAGCATTCTCACTGATGAGGGCCTGAGGCAGAGCCCCACAGAACCGGCCCTCTCTGAGGCCAGAGAATCCTGAGTGAGCAGCATTCAGAGCCTCTCCACATGAAGGGGAACTTGCAGCTTATTAAGGCTCTGCCAAGAACGTAAGCACCTTGAGAGTAGAAGTCTTCATCCGTGTTATTCATTGGTATATCCCAGGTGCTTAGACAAGACGAAGTGTTCTATAAGTATTTGCTTAATTAATGAGTCATTGAATAAATTAATTAATAAATTGCCCACATCTTAACAGCATGATATGACAGAGAAGATTTGACATCAGAATTCTTGTATATAAGAAGAAAAAGAAAATCTCAGATTTTAATCCACGTTGGTTATATGATAATAAGTAATCCACTCAATATTTTGAGTTAGTTTCCTCATGAGTAAAGATGGAAGTTATGAAAACAAGGTTACAGGAAATAATTTGTGCCAAAGACATTATAAACATTAAAGGACTGATGTGTTTATTGGAATCCTTAAAGGTAGGAACTCTGCTTATGCATTACCAATTAATTTGCTATTCCCAGAGTTCATGTATTATTTATTTTCCCTGACGCACAATCAGCCCATAATAAATGTTGGATAAGATTACTTGAATTCATAGTGGCTGGGACATCTAACACTGGGAAGTGGAGGAGAAAGCGAACAGGTATGAGTGATAGGAACTCACTGCCAGAAAGCATCTGCAGTTGCTTCACTGGGTTTTCTAAGTCCTGAATTCCTTTCGCAGTCTGGGGGCTCTCTCTAGAATCCACGTTGACTGTGACAAATCATTCCTCCACCTTCACATAAAATATGATAAGATATGTAACAGAATGACCCGTATGTATGGGCTCTTTGCAGTACAGATCAACTCCTGACAAAATAGCTCCTCATTTGAAAATGTCTAGGCTTATATGCATGTTTCTTCAGGAAAACTTCCTCATTTGCATGTAATGGACAGATTAGTTTCTAAAATTTTGCATTTAGGAATTATTCTTTTTAAGTCTAAGTGACTTGGGCTGAGCTCCAAATTGCACTGTTCCTGGCTTAGCCTTGCACAGGGCTCACATTAGGCATATACCCCTAGGCCTAGCTAAGAATTCTACAGATTTCTTTTTATATAGGGTTGGGCATGTAGCTCAGAAGTAGAAGTGAAGTCTTAGATTCAATCCTCAGCACTGCACAATAACACCAGGGATTTCTTTAACAAACACTGGTGTTACTGATCTGTCCTGTTTGCTAACCTGGGAGATGACAATAGTGATTTCACTCTCTGACACCTCTCTGGCCACCTTTTCTCATCTTCTGGAGGGAAGGAGATGGGAAGAGAATTGCTATTCATCATGATCCCTTGGCTGCAGTACAGATTTACAGGAGGGCTGGAAGGGTGGGGCATTTAGAAGGCAGAATTGCCAGGGCTGAGTGACTGTTGGGTGTGAGAGCTCATGGAGCGAATATGACCTGGGATGGTTCGCTGGGTTTACAGCTTCCATGAATAGATGAAGGTTTGCCTATTTTCTAAAAGAGACACAAGAAACAAGCAATTTTAAGGCAGAAAATAATTCTCCTGATTGTGTCCAATACATAGCATGACTTTGAGTTGAACAGACAGCACCTCAACATTAACTTGCACATAGGTACTAAATATATATGAAATACATTAATCAGTGAGTTTCTGCTCTACCATTTTCTAGTTATTTGGTTAAGTCACATAATCTCTCTAAATCTCAGGGTTGTTTTTTTTTTTTAACATAGAGACATTAGTACCTTCATAATTCTTTTAATAGAATAAAAGGCTACATGCAAGCTTATGTAATACCAGATACATACTAAATTTTCAAAAAAGTGACCACTTATATTAATCCATTTTTCAGTAATTCTGTCTCTCACTCAGGATATAGGAAAAACAGAGATGTGAATAATTATTTATTGTATTAAAGGTAAGCATTTTTTAAAAAAAAAATAATTGTTGACAGGGCTTCCCACTAATACAAAATATAAAACTTTGTAGGATTTTGTAGAACCACACAAACCTGATCAAGCGAGTCCAGGGTTTTCCAACCTGGGGCGTGACGTAAATTTATGCCAGCACCCAGCACTTTACCAGCCCAGTTCCCTTGCACCCTTTTTTTCAACTCTTCCAAAAGACAGTTAGATCGATGGTAGAGGATGAATAAGAAAGAATCAAAGCAAGAAAAAGTAAGAATTGACTCACCACCACCACTTACTAATTTAAACTGTAGTATCATGTGTAAGGGTAGAACATACAGTCAACATAATCATATGCATAGCACATGTGCATATGCAAAAACATGTAAATCGTATCACTTTAAATGCAAATATATGCATGGTCTTTTTTATTATCTATGCCACTTGGATATGACCCTCTGGATAACCCTAGTGGAAACTACTGCCCTAGGTACCATTTTTTAACTAAATTGCTGATCTGAGATTTTTTTAATAACAGAACTCAGGAATGTGAAAGAAATATGCTTTACAGTTCACATCTGCGTGGTTAAACCACCTGCTATGATTTTGTGGATTGCATTCCTTTTGCTGCCTTATACTACTTGTTAATTTTATGTGTACATGTTTTCTTTCCCACCATCCCCAACTCCAGGTTTCAAATTCCTTGAAAGAAGGCACTACACATTATAATCCATATTATAGTCCCCTTAGAACCTTGGCAGATCAGTCTTCACAAATGGAAGGCACACCACACTGCACAAAATTGATACCACTGTGTTCCTTTTTCATCACCTCTCTCTTTCCCTCAGCTTCTACATCCCTATCTTTTCCTCACCTTGCCAGGTTCTTGATCTCCTATCATCCCTTCCCCATAGACCAGACTCTCGTTACTCAGTATCCTCATGGGTGACACGCATAATAGCACCCTCTCACTTCACCTGGACCCTCCAAACTGTCCTTGCTGCTCCCTGTCCTCCAAAGTGACCTCTCTCCAGCTCTCTTCGCCGATCTTATATTGGAGTTTATTCATCCATGATTTTATAGTCCTCTTTTTGAATCCTACATCAAGGGCTTTTATATGTGGTTTGAAATCATCCACACACTGAAGAGATTTTAGCTTTAGTTACTATTGTGTCCCTTCAGGGATATTGTTTCCTTCCATAATGACACAAAATGGCTTTCTTACTTTAATAGCAAAAGCCATCACAATTCTCTCCCAAGACCAGTTTCTACCCAAGATAGGTGGGATATGAGCCTGTAGGTAATAAGAAATTGCCAGACATAATGACCTGTCCAGTGGCTCCTCAAATTGTTCCTGGGTTTACCATCCTTATTTCCCTTTTCCCTGAGGGTTTTATCCATTTTACGCAGGAATTCTTTACACACAAGCTCAAGTTTATTGGCTGCTATTTTATTCCCCCTGAATCTGCCCAAATCCCAGAGTTAGGCATTTACCACTTGCTCCGTAGACTCAGAGGCCCACCGGAAAGGACCAATTCATTGTTGCTCTATCAGCACAAATCTATAGAGGATAGTCCATGACTGTGTAGATGCTTCTTAAGGAAATAGCTCTTTTAAAGAAAAGCTCTGCAACGTGACAGAGAGGTCCACTGCCTGAGGTGTTTGTCCCTGCAGAAATAAACTTCAAAGTGATTTTGAAGCAATTTTTTAAAACTCTTGCTGGAAGTTTGTTGTCTCTACTCTAAAAATATTTTTCTATAAAATAAGGGTCAACAAATTTTTCGTAATGAGGCAGATATCAATACTTTAGACTTTGCTGTGCACACGACCTTCATTCACACTTTTCAGTTTAGCCACTGTTATGCAGATTCATCCATACACCATAGATGTGAGTCTGCTAAAACGAAAGGAGAGATGAAAGAAGGGAGACTGGAGGGTGAGGGGACGGTAATGAGCCTTGGAGAAGGTTCATAATAAATGCTTAAATGCCCAAAAGTAATCCCTTGTTTCCATTTATGTTCAAGTCAGTATTGTAAAGTGGGAAGAGCAATTTAAGTGGTAGGATTCAAATATTCCTTGTTATATTATCGGCAATTAATGACCTGGCTCCTCATTGATATACTGAATCTGCTTTGTAATCCACATACCTGAAATAATAGTACCTGCACTACTGGTTTGTAATAAAACACAGCTACAATTGTAATCTACAGAAAAAGCTTCAGTTGTGTGTTTCCTCAGTTTTTATCATTCAGATATTTTTAAATTATGAATAAAATAATCAGCCTAAAGAAATTATTATTTTAGAAAGAAAAATATAGCTTTTGGCCCAACTCTACAATTTAAAAAACTTAGTTGGTGGCATGTGTAATCGCACAGCAAACGGTGTGAAACCCTCCAGCCTTACGTCCTTGTAAGTTCACAGTGGTGTTCACAGTGCTTGCTCCTCAGTCAACAGGACCTTGTCATTCTCTAGCTAACAAAACTAAAGATCTGTCTCTTTTACAAGTAAACATTTTTTCTTCTGATTATTAAAAGAAGGTGTTAACTTGGTTTTTAATGTTAATGAAATAAAGTAAATAAATAAAAATGAAATACAGAACCATGTGCTAATAAATCAGAGACCATTTTCAGTATTATAATTCATTATTTTATATTCTGAAAATATATATCCATTTGTATCTGTTTGCACTCATGTTCAACAAAAATAAATTAAGAATTTTCCCTCCTTTCATTAAATGTTACATGAAGAGATTTTTATGCCTTTCTAGCATGTAATCCTATGATATGGTCTACCTTATTCAACTAATTGCTAATTTAGGACATTTAGATTATTTCCAATTTTCTAGTACCACAAGTGATGTCTATATACTTTCTGATTTGTTTCAAAAATAAAATTGTCTTTTAAAGTTTAAATATGTTTACATATACATTCAATACTTGCAAAAGAGATTTAATATTTGAATTCCATTTTTCCAAACACCTATCAGCAATAAATTTTATGTTTTCATTAAATTAACAGTTGAAGTGGTATCATATCATCTTGATTTACATTCATTTTACTATTGGTGTAGTTAAATATATTTTCATAAATTGACTGGTAACATTTAATTTCCCTTAATGAAAAAAATCTACATTTCTATTGGGTTGTTCATGTTTTAAACTATTGTGAAAAAGCTAGAATTTTTAAAATTCATTCTTTATCAGTCACAAATTGCCAACATACTTTTCCTGTTTGATGTTCACCTTTTAAATTTATGTAATTTAACATATGAACACTTTAAAGTTTATTTATTGTATAATTAGATGAAGCACACTTTGCTTTTGTTGTCTTTATTTTTTTAATGCTTAAATATCCTCCAATCAGAGTTCAGATTAGTTTTTACCTCTTTTTTCCTTTTATTTACTACTTTATTTTGATTTCATTATTTCATCTACTTTGAATTTATGTCAGTGTGCCTTGTCACACATTTTTCATTTCATGGCTTTAAAATGAATGCATAGCCCCCAAATTACTGACTTGTGATGTTACCCTAATTTACATTCATATATTGCATAATTAAAAATGCAAACATATAGAATCATATTTTAGTGTTCCTCATAGTTTATCCTGTACCACTATTACTTTGTTTGTGAAAACAATTAGCCCACCTTTAGAATACACTTAAATTTTATTTCAAAGCAGTTTGTTAACCTTTTCTAAAACTTCCATAGTTGCTCTTGGGCAGTAACAAATAGTTCGTCATCTGACATCAGTTATAGCCAGGAACCCATGTTACCTCAGGCCTCAAAGTGCAACGTGTGGTCTGGGAAGAACCTCATCTGATGTACAGAATTTCCACAGTCCATCATGATCTTGCAAGGAGGCAGATAGAATAAGCATTGCCTCTTGTCAATAGTCCTTTGGAGCCAAACTGATTTGAGTCTCCTCAAAAGTCATATAACAAAGCCTGTATTAGTTAGCTTTCTGTTACTGTGACAACTACTATAAAGAATCAGGGTTTTTTTTCCTTTTTTATTGGTACCAGGGATCAAACTCATGACTGCACACTTGCAAGGCAGGGGCTTATGCTGCTGAGATAAATCCCCAGCCCCAATAATCAGGTTTTTAAAAAGGCAAGTTTTATTTTGGCTCACAGTTTTGGAGGTATCAGTTCATGGTTAGTTGATCTTATCGCTTCTTGGTGTGCTGTGAGGTAGCCTGTCATGGTGGGAGCACATCCCGAAGCAGTTAAGTTCATAGCAAAGAGATGAAGAGTCAAAGGCCAGATCCTGGCATCCCTCCATCTCCTATGAGGATACACCCCACAATGACCTAACATCTTCCACTACATCCCAATTCTAAAGGTTCTCCACCTCCCAGTAGTACCAAGTGGAGCAATAAACCTTTAACACATGGGTGTTTGGAGAACATTCCAGTTCCAAACTGTAGCAAAACCCTAACCCCTGATGTGACTATTTGGAGACAAGGATTCTAAGAAGTAATTAAACTGAAATGAAGTCAGAAGAGTGAAGCCCTAATACAAAGTAGGGCTGCCATCCTTATAAGTAAAGGAAGACACGCTAGACCATACTCTCTCTCTCTCACCTAAAGTATACACGAAAAGATCATGTGAAAACACAGAGGAACAGGTTCTCTGCAAGTCAGAATGCGAGGCCGTATTAGACACTAAACATGCGAGTACCTTGATTTGAGGCTTCTGGCCACAAAAAGTCAGAACAAATATTTTGTTGGTTAATCCATGCATCCTATGGCATTTTGTCCTGGCAACCCAATTAGACCGGTCTTCTTCCTTCCCTTCCTTTTTTCCTTTTTTTCCCTTTACATTATTTTGCGTAGCTCCTTTCTTATTTGTTTTTATCCTTTTGAGAATTTCTATTTTTTCTCCAAAAGTAACAATTTTCATTGGTTTATATATGTTTTTGGAATATTTGGATATATTTCTGTGAAATGTATATTTGTATTAATTTATGTCAATGTTATTTTGGGTTATGAATTTCATTGTACTTCTTTCCTTTTTCCATTGTTTAACTTTTCCTAAATTAATTCACATTGCTGAGAGTACATGACTGCATATTGGTTATTGGTCCTACCGTGTATGAATTTCTGTAGAATGGAGTTGTAGCATTCATGTGTCCACTCTTCCAGCAAAGAAACATTGGATTGCGTCCTACTTCCCAACAGTATAGATAATACTATAAGGAACATTTTCATTCATTTCCGTTTGTGGTTTTGTATGGAGTGGATTCTTTGGACATAAAGCATACCAATATTTATTTTGTTATATATTACCAGTTTCCTTTGATTATTCTATTAAGTTATTCTATAATCCAACCAACAGTGCCATTGTATACCTGCATTCTCCCCTCCCACCAGCACATAGCATTATCAGCCACTGTTTTACCTATCTGTGAAGTCTCTAAGTATGTGTCATTGCTACTTTAATTTTCACTCAGCTAATTGCCAATTACTTTAAATATATCTTCGTAAATTCATTTGTTCTTTGAAATTCCTTTTCTGTGAATTGCCTTTGCATAGATCCTTGGACTATTTTTCTACTGGAATTCTTACCTATTAGTTGTTTATTTGCATGAGGCTTATAAGCAGCTAATATTAATCTTAATGATGCTTAGTCTTAAGTAAAAATGTTTATTATGCTATAATCCATTTCAGCAATTTCCACATCATAATTTTGGAGTGTTACACTTTTCCACAATTACAAAGCAAAAATATTCTTCTGTATTATTTTCTGTTAGCTTGAAGGTTTCCACATTTTGATCCACAAGTAATCTAGACTCCTTTTTGCATATAACATTGTATTTTTCTTTAAATAGAAAACATTTTCCTCAAACTCACCTACTAAATTATCCATTTGTTTTCTATAACACTTCAGATTCCATCTATTGTATATCAATATTTCACATATCAGTGCACTTCTGAAATCTCTATACTTCTATTAGTCTGTTTTTCTTTATAACAGATTCCACTACTATAGATTCATAAAATGACTATATATAATAAGACAAAATTCTTCCCCTTTGAGCTTCTTTTTCAAAGTAGACGTGACTGTCTATAAGCATTTATTTTTTATGTGAATTTTGAGACAAGTTTAATGAATACCTTTCTTGTTAAGTTTGCTTTAGAAATTATAGAGATTTTGGTTCTAAAATAGCTAGTGTTCCATTTGTATTTCATTCTGATCGTCGATAATATATAAGAATGTTATCACTTTTTCTGTATTTGTTTTGTATCTGATTATTTTATTGAATTCTACTTATTGTAATTTTCAGTTGATTTTATTGGATTTATCATGTAGAAAATTCTTACCATCTGTAAATGTTTTTTATAATACTTATTAATGTAAATTCTTTTTCTTGTTATGTTGCACTGGCCAGGGATACCTGAAGAATGTTGAATAGTAACAATGATAACAGCCATCCTTATCTTGTCTCTTAATAGAAATGGTCTAGGAAGTTTTGATTAACTCTAGTTGATGTTCTCTACCATTCAAAGGAGTATTCTTATACTGTATCATTAATTTACTAAAAAAATGATAAAAAGAACTTGAATGTTATCAAATATATTTTTATCACTTGTATGTCACAGTACAGTATCATTTATTGGTATTCTAATAAATATCCTATTATTAAATATATATATGTCCTATTATTGAGCCAAACTTTGATTTCTAGAATAAGCCCTATTTAACAGTGAAGTAATAAAATTTATTGTATTAATGAAATCAATATGTTGATAAGTGTTTTATTAAGAATTTTCTATACTTCTGAAGGGAATCACATTTTATTAGGATGATGTCTTAGTCACTTTCTCATTGCTAGAATGTAACACCCAATATACACAATCTAAAGGAGCGAAAGTTTATCTTGGCTAATACTTTCAGTCCATGTTTGGCTGTCTCTAATGCAGGGGGTGTGCAGGGAGCAAGGGGCTGGGTTGAGGAAAGCTGCTCATGCATGCTTTCCAGGAAGCAGAAACAAGAAGGGAGGAGCCAGAGAGGGAGACAGTACACCTTTCCAGGTCACACCCACAGTGACCTGCCTCTAACCAAGCTTTGACTTCAAACAGCATGTCAGCTGTACTGCCCCATCATGCCATCAGCTTTCACAAGTCCTGCTTTTGAACAAGTGAGGTTTTCGGGGAACAATTCTTATCTAAGTCATAACAGCTAATATAAATGTCAAAAATGAATGAAAAAGTGTATTGAAATATTTTGTGACTTTGCTCATAAAAACATTCAGGTTTAGCTTTTTTTAGGGAGTATTTGACAACTCTCATAATTTCAATTTGGAGAGATTTTTCCATGAAATGATTAATTTTTTTAATTGATATTTCACTGAACAATTACCTCTTACCTACTTAATTATGATGTAAATTCTTTTGTTTACTATGTTTTGTGGCCTAATATACTTTGAAAAATTTTAATTGCCTCCTTGACAAAATATCTGTGCTTCTGGAAACAACACAGCATTAGTTAGAACTGTTAAATTTTCTGTTTGAAACCTTTTAACATGGCTTTTCAAAATTAGATTGTGCTTAAAAGCCTGGCTTCTGCTTTTCAAAATCACCCAGTGCCTTTGATATCTTTTCTCGACCTTTTTTTTTCTAAACTTATGTACCAAAATTGTTGCTTTATTTTCCTAATATGAAAAGCATCAGACTTTTTTCCTAAACATTTTTTTCACCACCATCCCACTATTCGTTTTCCAAATCTATAGCTTCTGATTTTTGTTTACTGGTTCCTGCTTTTATCTGACTAATTTCCTTATTCTTAGTTCCATAGGTTTGTTTTTTTAGCCTCATGAATTAAATATGCGGATCAAATATTTTCATTCATTCTTATTTAATAATGAAAGGATTAAATTGGTAGGATGTCTGTGATTACAGCTCTGACGGGGTCCCATATGTTTTCAAGTGTGCTGTTCTCACTCTCCCTATTTTGTAAGCATTGAAAATGCAGTTTTGACTCCTATTTTAACTCAGCAATTACTTAGGAAAATTGTAGTGATTTAATTCTACATGATTGCAGTGAGGGGGCTCCTTTATACATTTACAATTAACTTCTTACAATGTGGTCAGATAATAAGCACTGTACTTTTTTTGTTGTTGTTGTTTTACATTTGTTTACTATGTTTTGTGGCCTAATATACTTTGAAAAATTTTAATTGCCTCCTTGACAAAATATCTGTGCTTCTGGAAACGACACACCATTAGTTAGAACTGTTAAATTTTCTGTTTGAAACCTTTTAAATTGTTTACAATCTTCCTTGATTTTGCTTGTTAAGCTTTCAAATATAAAGGGGTTTTTCTACCCTCCACAATGATGGTCAGCCATAGTGCACTGGTATCGCTTTCAATATGAAATTGCTATATTACATGTAAGGCTTTTAGCATTGAAATACACTTTAGTAACAACACTTTGTTCTTGTTTGTTTGTGATTGCTTTAAATATTTTTTAGTTGCTCGGGATATAAGGGAGATAATGCTTGCACATAGCATAAAATTCTATTTGATTTGTTGTTTCAAGTTTTTATTCAGTGTGAGTCTTTTTTAATAGGGAAATTTAATTTAATCTTAATTCCTTTCATAATCAAATGAATAGTCTTAGTTACACTACAGTTTTCCATTATATACCTTTTAGGATTCCTTGCACTCTACTTTGTTTTGTTATTTTTAAATTTTCTTTTTTTCGGTGGGTCTATTGAAAACATTATAAAATGGACTCTGAGTAGCCATGTCTAAAGTTTATTATGTGGTTTTAATGATTTACTGTGTAAAAAGTGTATTTAACAGCATCTGATGTATTAAACATGCTCTGGAAACATTTGCTGTTATTTTAGTTATCATTTATCATCATCACAATCATCAGAACTCTTGTATTTAGAGTAATCAAGGAAACTACAGAGACCTGTTCGATTAATTATTACTTTCTAATAAAGTAATAAGTATCGAAGTATCTGACAGGATGATTATAGAAATCATTTCTGAACCTTTGAAATTCATAAATTTCCCAAAAATATGTCTAGATATTATTCCAGTTAATTTTTCTAGGTACATGGAAAGAAATTTGAGAGTCCTAATTTCTTTCCACATTAAAAAAACATGTTTAGCCTTGATTGTTGGTTTTTTCCTTATTGTTTCTACTATTTGACTTGAAGTATTAATAATAAATTAATAAATAATAGTTTATGAGATATTAAGCAATTTTAATACTTGCTATTTGTTTTTTGTTTTGTTCTTTTTTCCAGCACTTGGATGTTGTCTCAACTTTTATTTTTTATTAATGCATGTTTGCAGTATAACGATTGTATTCCTTGTGAGGTATTTGTACATGTATATCCCAGGTCTTAATTCTTTTTTCACATTATCTCTCCCTCTATGCCTTGGAACCCTTCCCTTTTACAAAAGGATCCATCTCCCTATTTACTAATAACTATCTTTTATTCTGCTCTTTATTTATATTTTGGATTTCTCATATAAAAGAAATTTTGTGATATTTACTTGTGTGTCTGATTTACTTTCCTCAAACATATAAAATACCTATACATTGGAACTACTCATTCTGGTCTCCAAATGCACTCCTTCCCCCACTTCCTGAGCTTGCAAGATTTCAATTCATTGCGCATGTCTGAGTGGGTTTCCTTCAGTGGTTTTGCTTGCCTCCCCTGTATAGTTACACCTGTCTATTGCGGTACTATTACATGTCTTCTTGTTATTTATGTTTTAGTTCATGCCACTCACCTTTCATCTCTTCTCTTTTTTTATAGTCCATTTTTGCTAGACCTTTATGAAGTGTATGAGGAAAATATTATACATTAATTTCTGCTTCATTTCAAAAAATTGTTTTAAATAAAGTTTCTTTGCATTGAAGTACTATAATTTTCTTATGTTTGTGAAAAAAAGACATTGTTCTACCCTACTATTTTTTATCTTCAGGTGGAAATTTGATTCTCCTGAACTTGGTTTTCCCTAGAAGCAAAATATGAATGTCCTCCTAATCTCCATTTTGCTTTCTTGATTAGAAACCTTTATCCATGCTTTACGCTGAAGGCAAATGGAGGCAGGATATATTAAGATCCAATCATTAGAAAATCATGAGGCCGAATCTGAGCCCTGGGAGTCCTCGCCATCATCTCTAAACGGATGCTTGGTAAAGCCGCCATAGTTTTTATACCCGTGTCATATCCACCTCGTTCACTGCGCTATTTACCTTGTATGGGTAGTCAAATCTTTCTGGTCCTGCCCTCCACATCAGAAAAAATGGTCACTAATTCTCAACTACAGCTGCTGTGTTCTGCTATACTGCATTTTTGTGGTTCACCTATGTGCATAAACCTCACAATCTCCCACATACCATTTAAAGAAAAAGATTCGAAGGAAAATGTTCTCGTCTGACCCATAGTGCACTATATTAGTAGATGTTACAGTGCTTCGGTTCCATGAGAAACTTAGTTCTTTTCCAAAACTATGGCTGTATTATAGAAGAGAGCTGTGTATCAACCTCTACAAACTCCTCTCAGCTGCCTGCCATCTACATTACTGTTAGTCAAAATACCTGACAGGGTAGTGCTCTGTAGTTTCCAGTATTGAAGTCAACTTTTCCCATTTTTCTTTCATTCATTTGGTTTTCTATTTATTTATGTCATTTTAGTAGACTTCTCAAGTGGAATAGCTAGAGATGAAGGTTTGATGCATAGTCTCAAGTGCTATCTAGTCTGAAAGTACACTAAGTCGTAGGCTTACAAGTTCCCTTCAGGAAGAATGTTCTTAAATCAGATTTGTTTGTAAGTCTGCCAAAGTGAAAAATACACACCTTTGACACAAATATACAATATGTACTGCTTCATGTTTCCTAACAGTCCCCTCCACATAACCACTGCTTTTCCTCTTGCTTCCAGACATCCTGGGCTCTAATTGAGCACTGTACTGCTGTACACCATTGTACTATACAGTAGGCACACAACTGCACAACTGTTATCCAGCAGAGACGTGAGCTGCTTCCAAGATCTTTTCATATCTACAACTGTGTGTAATGTAAGGCCCATTAATAGCCGCGAAAGCTCACCACTTGGTTGTTCAACAGTAGGAGATACATTACACAGACAAATAAATAATACACCATCTATGACACAAAACTTTTGGAAGTTCTTGGAACGCAATCTAAGAATTGTACTATTACCGGAATTCATGTCAATGAATGTTTACATTTGTAAACATCACCCTAGTCAGGATATAAAAATTGACATAACATATTTAGGAAACTCCAAAATAAATCTCACAAAAGTGTACAGCAAGTCACAGTGTCTGACACTGGAGAGTTTGCCTCATAAGCATGACAAACAAGTATGGGAACCAGGTTCCATTCACTCAGCTGATGAGAAGATGTTTAAAGACAATGCAGCTTTTTTTTGCACAGAATTAGAAAACAGGATTTCCAGATGAAAGTCAGTACCAGCTCTTCTCCATCAGTCCGTAAAGATAGCACTGTAAAGGCTTTACTGAAGTGCAGAGGGCACCATGTGATTCTTGAAACAAGAATGACTCTATCGATGGCAGTTCCAGAAGCTACAGTCATTCAGACTGTACCCTTTAGAGAGTAGTCTTCCATCATCTATGAAAGGAACTTTGGAAGCTCTTTAATAAGGACCTACAGTCTACCAAAAGAATCTTTCTCTGTGTTAGAGAGAAACTAGATTATCTATCACACGGACTCTGAGGTCTTCTTGATGAATTCCTTCTTAAAACCACTCATTTTAAAGAGTGGTTTTGGTGTTGAACTATTTCTAATTGTTTGATTATGTAACTCAAAAAGAGGTGCTTGAGTCCATCACAACACATTTTGAAAGGAGCACAGATGCTTTTGACTGGATTAACACCCTTTCCAAAAGCCCTAATCCATACCTAAAAGGCATTGTTCTGCCCTAGCAGAGTCTAAGTTAGCCATTTTGGATCGGTGTAACAGCTGCCCAAACTGCTGAATTGTTGGTGCTCAACGATTCTTTGGCTTCATCTTCCTTAAAAGGCTTCAGAATTGTGAAGGCAACAAGCTAAATGATGTATGACAATCTTATAAATAGATCCATAGCTCTTAAATATGTCCAAGGCTGAATATCGCAAAAGGCCTGGCTCCCATTAGTCACTTGCCTTGGCACCTCAAGTGTATTATAGTCTCACAATTCTTTCAACACCATCTATTATCTTACTTATCATTGACACGAAATTACTTTTGCAGAATTCAACACATGAACATTCTAGTTTACTGTCAAGTGGAATGTGTTTGCTAGATATAGTGCTAAATGTGGTGTCTACTTTGAACTTTTTCACAATTTATTGTATTCAACAAGTTGAACAAATGATGAATGCATGGAGACCTTGACTGATTCTGCTGTTTGGATGCCAAAAAATAAGCTAATTCTAGCCGAAAGGACTGGCAGAACTCTCTGTGCCAAAGGGATTAATTCTCCTTCAACCTGTCTCAAAACTGGCTGTCACAAATACCACTCCCAAAGAAAAGACAAAATACAAACATAGGCACCTCCTGTTATACTTCCCATTAGTTTATTGCTGGTGCCCTAACAGTTATCTGCTGACACATCCAGACAGTAGAGGACAGGGACACATTTTGCTCTTGCTTCTCAACAGGCTGCTTTTTTTTTTTTTGGTTAGTACACACCTTTAATATTGTTAGGAGTACTAGCTCATTAATCCTCACAAAAAGTCAGCACATTTTATTATTACTATTTCACAGCTGAAGAAATTGAGATATGTAGAGATCAAATAACTTGTCTGAGGCCACATAGCTTATAAAGGGTAAGGACCTGGATTCAGTCAAATCGTTTGACAACGACTCACACTCTGAACTCCTTCACTCCACTCTGTTGACATCTATTATAGTTGACATACAGGTGACACAAGTGTCCTGCAAAATGGGGACTCTTGAAACTCAGAGCAGTGAAGTGCATAATAAGAGCCAATAAATGGCATGGATTTCTAGTCTTATTTACTGTGTCATAAGTTTAAGTTAATCTAATTCTCTCTCTTCCTCTCTCTCTTCCTCCCCCACCTACTATCTTTTAAGACTCATGCCTGGCTTTCTTCTAAGTTTCTCCTGGCATCTCTGCAGGCTTGTCTTCGAGAAACCCAGGTCATAGGGTAGAGATCTCTTTTCCTGTCTGAGCTTAGACACTTTGGACTTCAGAGAGCGCTGGCTTAATGATCTGCATGGAGACCCTCCTAGCTCATTAAGTGTTTTCTTAAACTCTGATCCCTTCCTGTTATGCAGCCTCCTAAACTGCATTCCAATGTAATCTGCTATCTAATGTCTCTCCACTTACCACACCCCCAACCTCCTGCCCTCAACTGTCACCACCTAATCTTGTTTCTTTTCTATTTTGTCTTTCCCATCCTTCCTCCTAATCCTTATCACATTGCTGTTTTCTCAAGCCCTTCACCGAGGCTCAGCTACACCCTGGTTCTTTAAGCTTCCTTCTCACTTTTCTCTGTCAACACTTAGGTTTACTGAAAGTGCTCTTTTCTCTCTAACTCTGCTTCAGCAGCCCCTTGACACCTGAGCAGTGAAAGCATCACATTTTCTCCTTTGCCTCAGCAGGAGAAATCACATGTTCCTTGCAAGGGGAGCAATCACATCTTCCTGTCATTTAATAAATATCCTTGGGCATGTTGAAAGGGAGCCACCATCTGGCTCTGATAAAGTCAATCAGCAAACATCCTTAGAAATATCAAAATCATATATATTTAAAAACATGTACTTTGCCTTTCTCAAATTTTTAATCTACATTTGCTTTCAGGATAATTGGCGCTGTTCTCTTTGTTCATTTGATCCTGAACAAGTTTACAAAACAAGCATCATGTAATTTTGAACTTTTTATATAAGTATTCTCAGTGTTACCAGCCTGAGAAACAATATATATTTTATCCAAGGAGAAAATAGGAGAAAATAAACTGATATCCCGGTTTTTGAAATTTTTGCTTATTTGTGGTTAGCAAACTATGCTGTAATCATAGTTACAGACACCAAAGAACGCACACATTCCTGGCAGCAGGAAGTAGTTCAAAGAAAGTCCAGGCAGATGGTAAATCTGCATCAGGGGAGAGCGGCAGTGAGCAACAGGTGTGCTGGCAGCAAAGCCAAATGTAGCATCAGGAGCTGGGCTGGCGGCAGGCACAGTCAACATCAGAGGAATCTGGCAACAGGTAAAAGGAGCCGACCACAGCACTAGAGCCCAGGCCTATTAAATGACTCAAGTGTCAAGACAAGATCATAATAGAGGATAAAGAACTCTAGGCAGGGGTGAAAGGATTTCTCCTGCTTGCTTGAATTGGTTTTCAAGACAGCATCTTCTTCAACAGGAAACCAGACTTAGATTATAGCACCTAAGAAGTGGAGGTGCTGGGTCCTTACCTCCCACTGAAAATCTACCTGCCTGGGATGGGATTGGCTCAAGGGTTGGAATGGAATCCGGTACAGAAAGTGGTAAGACAATTTCCAAATGAAAGGCAAGCAGCCCTGCTCCCCCTTTCAAAGCAAGGAGCCCATCAAACAGCTACCAGGTGAACTGTAAATGGTCAAAGGATACGGAAGGGTAGAGATCAACAGTTCGTGCAGCTTCTAGGAATGCCAGGATGACAAAAAGTTCTTATTCTCTATGATACTTTGTCTGACACAAATCTCAGCTTCCCAATTGACACCTTTTTGTCTGCCTATGTGGCCTGTATCCAGAGGTACTTGCTCCACAAACCTTCAAGTCCAAAGCACAGCATATCACATAAAATCCCTAGAAGGAAGCAAACTAAAACTAGAAGTCTTCGAGAGAATATGCCAGTAACTGCAAAATTTTCCCTGAGAGTGTCATCTCACAGGCATTCAACAGAAAAAGGAAGTTAAGGTTCTGGAACACTTTAGTGTGCAGGTCAGAGAGAGCAACCTCACTTCAAAAATGTCTTTGTCAGACTGGGTACTCTGGAGTTATTTGCAGATTGATTGGTTTTACCATTTTGTTCAGGTTTCCAGAGAAGCAATAACTTGATTCTAATTATGTTCCTGGCCACTGTCCTGCATCTAGTAGCCAAAATATGAGCAATCCTGGCCTCATTAAATTCTTTAGTTTTATTTAAAGGTTGGATAATACCATAAAGTAATAATTTCCTGAAAACAGGAAGACCTACTATAATCTGAGTTGCACTCTAATGTCTAAAACTCAAGATGCAAAATATCTACTGTCTGGGAAATGGTCCAGATTTCCCACACTGTTGTTAAAACACAAAGAGTGGTATGTATAGGTGTGTACCACTCATTTGAATGTAAATTGTTTCAGATTTTAAATGCCCTTTTAATGACTCTTATGTTTCTGAATGAAGGTATTTTTGCCGAACAAATCGTGGCCTGACTGAGCATGGCAGAAACGTGTGCCTTTTGTTGTGCGCATTTTTTAGACCGTCTCATGTCAGCTGCCACAGGGAAGCACTAATACCACTCTGCCATTCATGCCTACACAGGGTGACCAATGAGTGCCTGAAATGCCTCTACCTCCACTGTCCGAGCAGAGGCTGGAAAGAAGTAATCCATTTCATTTAAAGTTGTGAATATCATCTTGGCATCAAAATGACAAACAATCCTGTTTCATGTGTGAAGCATGCTGGAGTTAGTGGGCTATGTACCAGGGCTATAAAAACTTGGAAATGTCAACGGCATTTCCAAGCATCTGTTCTCTCTAGCCCCACATTTCTGGGCAACTGCAAAAAATTCTTCAGGATGATGCATTCAAGCCCCAGTCCTCCAACATAATCTGTCAGGAGAAATTTTAAATTTACATCAAAGAAATTAGGTGAATCATCCCACTCTCCTCTGTTACTGCTCCATCGGGGTTCCTGGGATGAAATGAAATTGTGGTTACATTTCCAAATGGGTTATAAACCCAATACAACTCTCCTTAGAGACTCACAATTTATCCTTCCTTATTTCCTGATACAGTATTGCATCTAAAGCTACTCCATGCACACTGGCTATAGCAGTGAGCCTTGGGGAAAGACAAAACCAAGGAAGAGAATTCTGAGGATGGATGGTTGAGAGCTTAGTGGAGCTTATTAAGCGTATGTACACACACACAAGCGCTCTCTTTCTCTCTTTTACACACACACACACACACACACACACACACACAACACACACACACACAGAATCCGCAGCCCTGCATCACTGTCTCCTGGAAAACTCTGTCCTATTATATGCTGATATAATGGCATACTAGCAAATAGCTAAATAACAGTTTTCCTCCCCAATAGGGAATTTACACCCTGTGAAGCCTCCTTTATTTTTGTCACAAGTGAGCTTTGAATGGGGCTTCTCTTTCAAAGCCTTCTAAGAGGCAAATTTTATTAGAGCAAACCTTTGAATGTAACTTGACTTTTTAGCCAAACTTTTTCACCACATTCTTAGGAGCCAGAGAATCCTCAGTGGGAGACACTGTCCGTTCTGTATAAGACCTATCCCTTGCCACATTTCAGAAATAATAATGAGAGCCCCAAAAAGCAAACTCTGGGAGCTTTTATCATCCTCAGGGAATTACCAAGATACGCATAGGCTGTATCCATTTGTTTTTAGGAAACAGGCAATAACCAAGAAATAAACACATTGACTCAGTGCACACTTCACTGAGATGATTGCTAATTTCAAAGTGCTCTTCTAGCAACTCATTTTCTCCTTCTGTTTCCAGGCACAGTACCAGCAAAAAATTAACTGCCCAGGAGAAGGGGGGAAATACAAGTAAAATAGATCAAATAAATCCCTCAAAATATTAGCATATATGGATTTTTAAAGCTATCTTCAGGTTGCCCTTTGAATGGAGTAGTCAGGCTGCACTTGAGCAATCTAAGGCCAAAGTCCACACACCAAACACACTGAGCAGGGGCCTCTCTCTCTGCCAGCTCCTGCGATGTATGCACACTTCTGTTTAGGATGAAGTTTTTGATTAATGCTCAGTTAATCTTTCTTCTTGATAATAGAAAAAAATGTTTCTCATCAATGAATCAACGATCAGACTACAGATACAAGTGACTTTTAAGAGTCCATTTATAATGTAACACCTTCAGCAAGGAATTCTTGACTTAAAAAAAAGGAAAACTTTTAATCTTTTATAACTCTCAGTGTTTCTCTTGAGGAAGACTTTTTGAATGATTAGACTGGAAAAGAGGAAGTGGGAAATAATGCAAAGTAATATTTACTTTGGGATTCACAAATTGCTAGACCCTTTACTGGACACTGAATTACATACTATCTCATTTAATTTTCATGCCAGTATTTCAGAACTGGCATCACTACCCTTTTCTTGCTGATGAGAGAACTGAGCTTTACTTGTACAGTCCAACATCATGCAGCTAACAATTGATAAACATCAAATTTAAACCAAAATTCACCTGATTGCAAAATTCATGCTATAAAAATCCCATGGTATTGAACATTTACCTATTGAACATAGAGAAAATAAGTTATTCTGTCTTAGAAGTATTCATTGTAGGCAACTCCTAGAAAAGCAAACAGTCTCCTGACAGTCTGAATAAAAGGTGCTGAGCATTCATGCAAATATTTAGAAAGAAAATAATTGAGCCAAAGCTGGTCTCCTCACATGAGGATCAGAGCTTCGAAGAGACAAAGGGTCATCAGGCAGTGTCAGAGGTCCTTAACTCATGGGGCCAACATTGACATTAAATACATACCTCAGAAAACCATTACTTACTGCTTTGTTACACAGTATAGAACAACACTAAGACTTGGTCAGCCAATGCAGGCAGAAATAGTTGTTGGGGCTGAAAGCTACAAATGGGAGCCAAGTTGTGGGAATGCAAAGTGCTATAGGTAAGGCCAAACCAGCCTGAGGATTTGAGATTGAGGATTTGAGCCTTGAGAGGTTGACCAGTGTACTGAAATGAGAATAGTGAAATACAGATTCCAGTTCTCTTATTTCTGTTAAGACTCACACATGTCACTTAAATTCTGCGTCTCATTTCTATCATGGTCAGGGATCATCCACTGTGGTTTAAATATGATGTGCTCCCTAGAGATTTGCATATTAAGGACTCACTCGCCAATGCAGCATTGCTCAGAAGTGGGACTGGAGAGGTGACTGGATCTTGAGGTTGCACGAGTTTATAACTAAATGGAGGCAGGGCTCAGTTGAAGCAAGTGGGTCACTGGAGTTGTGTAGTGGGCTTGGATGGAAGGTTGTATCTTGTCCCTGGACTCTTCTTTTTCCTTGTGCTTTCTCTCCACCCATGCCTACTGGCCAACATAAGGTGAGTGGCCATCTCCTCCCACATTCCCAATTCTGTCTCACCTCAGGCCCCAAGCAACAGGGGTAGAAAAACCATGAACAGAAACCTCTAAAACTGTGAGTCTAAAAAACTATTCCTTTTTAAAATTATTACTGTCAATAATTGTGCCACGGTAACAAAAGCTAACATACTCATGTCATAAGCAAAAATCTCACATTAACTGTATCTAAGGTCTCCTACAAACCATTCTATGTTTTTACATCTGTGCTCAACCAAGTGGAAGTACGAGAGATCAGAGTTGGTGTAAGACTGGAGTTCAAATTCACATGACAACTAAGAAAAGGAAACAAACACAAAACTCCCATTGTTACAGGCAGAGTAAAGGAAAAGAGAGAAAGAGAGAGAGAGAGAGAGAGAGAGAGAGAGAGAGAGAGAGAGAGAGAGAGAAAGAAAGATAGATAGAAAGGAAAACCCTTAGCATAACAGTATGAAAAAATAACCACCAGCACAAACCATGTTTGGGAAAGTCTGCTGAGTCTTCATCCCACTCATTCTTCCTTAAGGAAACAAAAGAAATCTGACCCTCAATGGGAGCTGATGTGAGGATGGCAAGTGAAGAGATTAGTTTACCTGATAAAAGTGAAGGCGGTTGAATAGGAAAAGTTTCTATCAACCTCTGCCTAGTGACACACCATTTTTTTGCTTCTAAGTAAGATTTTGACATGCGTTTCCTAACACTTAGTATTGGTATTATTTCTGCTAATAATCTGTGATTCCTAAAGAAACAGAACTTTAAAAAATCAATAAACCACAGACATTTTAATAACCTCCTCCTACAAAAGGAATTTAGATCCTTAGGTTTTTTCCCTGAGGGAGATTTGTTTCATAGATTCACAGTAATAATAGCTTGATTCATGAAGGAAATTTTGGTTTAATTTGTACTATATTTCAAATCAGTTCTGCTAATAGCTACCACCTTCACTAGCTTGACTTTAAGAAACATAGCCCAGTCAAAAGAAAATAAAGTGATTTTTTAATAACTAAAAAATATAGGTAGGTAATTTGAGGATTTCTTTAGACCAGTCAACACTGTAATTCTGTCTTCAATATCAAGTGAGATAGTTCTTTTACCTATGGGAATAAATGTGTGTGTGCATGTGTGTGTGTGTGTATCAGTCAGTCTATATTTATGTATTACATAATACATTTTAATATGGTATATATATATGTATATATATATATATATAAACCCATATTCTTTAATATTTAATCTAAGAGTGAGGTAGGGAATTCTGTTTTGTATATCATTCATT
Organism: Cavia porcellus; assembly: GCF_034190915.1. NCBI lineage: Eukaryota > Metazoa > Chordata > Mammalia > Rodentia > Caviidae > Cavia > Cavia porcellus. The sequence continues at coordinate 117,983,606 of NW_026947484.1, forward strand.
AATAAATATACATAAGTATTAATTAAATAGCATTGATTTTAGCAAGGAGTAACTCTTACCAAAATAAAGATTAGATATACATTGTTTAAATGGTTACTCATCCTCACAACAAATACTATAAAGCATTTCAAAATATAGAAATAGATTTACTTTTAAATATGGGCATGAAAACACAATTAAAATCTATCATTCAGGGACTATGGTACTCCAGACAGAGCTGTATCTGCATTCTCACATATAGGAGAGAGAAGCCTATACATCATACTATTGCTAGTGATTTTCTCTAAGGATAAAATTTTCATTTTCTATATGAAACTTTTTTTAGTGAAAGTGGATATAATTTTATGTTACTATTTTAATCAAAAAAATCTCAAAAGAATATTTTAAATAAACTGTCCCCTGGTCTTCACATAGTTTCTCAAGATGATAATCTAAATTAATCATAAAGACAGTTTCAGTGTACCATGTAGTCTTATTTCTGAGGACTAATTTTGTTTTAAACTTCACGTAAGGTGCCCAGTACATGTATTACTATTAGTAATCTGATGGTGATGGTGATGTCTGATGATATGAATAGTCTTGGCTTTTAAAAACTTATATTCAACATAGTCTTTCAAACAGTCCTTTCAAATAACATCACATTTACAGGGATATCAGGGTTCATGAACTTAATTTGTTCTTGGATTTGGAAAAGATGTCCATGTTTGTGTTTGTGTTTGTGTTTGTGTGGGAAAGAGAGCTCTAGCCATATTTGTCACCTGATGCAGAGTTTACAAACAAAAACGCAATTTGGCCAAACATTCTGTTTATGAACCAAAGCGTCTGCAGACAAAAGTGTTCTTGAACCAAGATACCACTGTAATTTAGCAACCACTTCACATAGTTTCAAAGTCACTTAATACATGCTACCATGTTCCAGGCACTGTGTGAGAAAACTTAAATCGTGGTGCTGTTTTTATTACTTTTTAATGTATTCCACAAACAGAAAACAGCAGAGGGCTTTAAGAAGAAATTAGCCACCTGTAATCCCAGCACTGACTGAGACAGGAGGATCACGAATTGGAGTCACACCAAGGCAATTTAATGAAACCTTGTCTTAAAATAAAAATAAAAAGGGGCGTAGTTCTATGGGAGAGGTTCCCTGGGCTTGATCCCCAGTACCAGGGAAAATAAAAGGAGGAGGGAGAGCAAGAAGAGTAGAAAAAGAAGAAGAGGAAAAAGAGAAGAAGGATGAGGGAGTGAGGGAAGAGGAAGAAAAGCAGAAGGGACTCCCTAGAAGTCAGGAGACCTGAACTCTTAGACTCAAATCCATTTTCCCTCACTGATGGAGTCTATTTCACAAATAACAAATCTGAACAGCCCGTGTTGTTAACTGCTGTGTCTTCAGCTTCTAGAATGATTTTTGTTGCATGGAAGATGCTTAATAAATATCATTTTGCAAGGAAAAGTCTCTCTGGTGCTCTCGGAGGTTTCAGAGGCACGGTTTTTGCTTCTAAAGTAGCATGGAGCAAAACTGGACAAGCAAAGAATAAAGATCAGGTCGTTTCTTGCAGACAAAAACTTCCTATTCAAAAACTAAAACCAGATAAACAAAGCAAAGAGCCATCGTGAGTTTTTTTAAACTTAGAAACCTCCTGGAGCCCTGCAGAATGCCTGCTGGGTGGGCAACACAAACAAAGCCAGCCCACTCAGAAAGTCCCACTCAAAGTGCAAATTATTGGCCCCCTCCCCCTTTGCATTCCTTTCTCTTTTACTGTCGCGGAAGCCTGCCCCATAAATCAGATTTAATTATCTATAAAATTGGGTGTAGAAAAGGATTTACTCATTAAAAATATTCATCAACTTGCTACCCACGTTCCAGACTAATAGAAGCGGAAAAGGAACACCATGGAAACACCAGACGGGCTGGAGAGATAAGCAAGCTTTGAAATACCTGAACCTCAATTAAATAGCAAGTTCCAGTTCAGTATTTGCTTTTTAAAATATCATGTCGTAAGAAGTAAATGTCACCAAATAATCAACCCATTTCCCCCTCCTTTCCTTTTGGGTTATTTGCTTCAACAGGTTTTTAAAGATGGGTTTTCTGAGTTTACGTCCCACAGTCTGTGTGTTACTCTAGATATTCTCAGTCCTGTGTTTGCAAAATGTCATAATCCTCTCTACAGCCAAACACAATGGCTCCCCGTTTAGTCGCAGGGTGAGGAGCAGTTAATTAATGAGAGCCAAGAGAGGCAGCGAGAAAAACGGAGCCCAGTGCAAGAGCAGAGGGAAACGTCTGAAGTCAGTCCAAGATAAATCTTCAGTCCTCAGAGAAAGCCCTGGAATGGATGGTGCTGTCTGCCAAATAAGCTGAATTTGGGGGGTGACGTGGGGGAGAGGAGTGTTTGTTTGTTAAAGTGGTAGAAGCAGAGAGTAAAGGGACTTGTTGAGATGGGAGGGGTATTTTAATAAAGCCAAGCCCCTAAAGAAAACTCCGCATCAATTTCTGTGAAAGTTTTCACTGGAGTAAGAATTAAAACTTTTCCTCCCCTTCCAGCACAAGGAGGGATTTTTGTCGTGACTCTCCTGAATTTCACTGTGCCAAGACAGAAAGTGCCCACAGGAGTGGAGGGAAGAGACACATGGAGGGGCAGCAAGGAAACCTGCCTGGAGGAGCCAGCTTCCCTTCTGTCCCTCACTGCTGTCCAGAGACCACGTCGCTCCTTGACAGCGCCTGCCTCCTGTCACTTCGTCCCAGGTCTCTGCTCGACCTTGGAAATCTGGATTTGGTTTTGAAAGATGTCTAAAGAGAAAAATAGACAATAAACAGCCAATAGTAATTGCATCAGAGCTTGATGGTGGATTCTGCCAAATGTTTTAAGTGTCAATTCCAATGACCCCTTTTTCTTCTAGAGATGTTTCTTTTCACTTTGTACACTCTTTATATTTTATTTTATTTTATTTTATTCATTCTGGGACCCAGTGTAATCTTTTATTTTTAACAGGACTGAATCAAACCTGTGAACCAATGGACTTAGTAGACATTTACAGAGTGTTCCACCCAATGACATCAGGATACACATTCTTCTCAGCTGTGCATGGGGCATTTTCCAAAATAGACCATATATTAGTCAATAAAACATTCTTAAGTAAATGTAAAGGGATTGAAATTATCCTATGCATATTATCTAACGATAGTGCACTAAAATTGGAAATTAATGGCAAAAGAAATTGCAAAACCAGCATAAACACATGGAAATTAAATAACAACCTCTTGAATAATCAATGCATTGCGGATGAAATTAAGGAAGAAATTAAGCAGTCTAGTCATAAGAATTCACCAAAACTCAAAATTCACCCAGTGGAATCCCTGAAATGTCTTAACTAAATTTAGAAAAACAGGGTGATCCAGTGTGGATTATTCAATAATAATTCTGTATTCTCAGCTCACAGGTCTTCGAAGACTTGTATCTGTGACCATAAAGCTATAAGAAGATTCTGCAGTCTTACCATCAGACAGGTGATCTACCCAGATAAGGAAACTCTATCTTGGTCCAGTATTTGCTCCAGGAAAATAGTCAAAATTATAAATGCTGACAGGTTGTACTTTGTGATGTCTTTTGTCCCCTGAGCCATTGTTCTGTTAATGTACTGTAACTATTTGTTTCCATAACTCAGGCAGACTGAAGAACTCATAGATAAAAATTCTATCTGACTCACTTCGTATCAATGTCTGACCCTACCTAACATATGGAGGATTACAAAACTTTGAAATGAATTAACGAACAAATAGCCTTTTTTATATTAAAGCAGCAAAACCAGCTGATTAAGGTGAAAAAGCTAAAACTTTAAAACCCAAGATGTTTTGACCATCTGGATTTAACCCAGTTAGAGTACAGGGTAGCTCTAGTATTTATCTATGCCTCGTTGTTCCTATTTTGCAGTTATCTTTGCTCTAGTTTCAAATAGCCATAATAGTACACCCTCACTCATATCACTGGGCCATCAGTGAAGACAATCTTTGGATTTCATCCAAATGAATACTGAGTCTGAAACTGTGTTGCTTGGTTTTTACTGGCAGGTTCACTGCTTGTGTTAGGGAAGGAAATAAGACAGAGAGTTACAAACAAGGAGTGGAAGGATGGCAAGTAAAGAACCAAAGAGAGTGGGAAAGTCTTTTTCATTGGACCATCTTTATCATTTCTTTACTCTAGATCAAGCATTGAAAGATAAGAGTTCCTGGAAGATAAAGTAAACAAAACAGTTGTTCTCCAGCAGTTGAAAATCTACCAAGGATAGTTGTCTATGAACATGGTAGCCTTACTGACTTCACTACCCTGAAAATTGTACCATGTAAGGGATTGTTAGGCCTTAGGCTGTCCTAGTGTTGAGAATAATTTATAGTAGATGAAATCTCCCAGAGCTTGAACCATGAGTTTGATTATTAGCTATGTATCATCAAACAATATGATCATTTTTCCATGCTAATGATCTTCCTACAACTTCATTGTCCATGTGAGTACAAAATATATTCTCTAAGCAATGGGTAAATGCAATAAATCCAATACATGGCCAGATAGAAGCAATAGGCAGCCTTTGTTGTTTTTCTAAATTATACAAATACGGTGGATGACATTCCATTTGTAGGCAGATAAGATGGCTATCTCTATTGAATGGCTGAAAGATCCTCAACCTCTCCTAATACTCTTCCCCTCAACTACTCACAAAACTTTTGGTTTGGAATTTTTTTTTTTTTTTTTTTTTTTAATTTTTGAGACCAGATCTCGGTATGTAGCCATCTGGCCTCAAACTCATGATAATCCTCCTGCCTCAGCTCCTGGAGTGCTGGGTTTATGGGAAAACACTACCACACCTGTCCCTCTGAGAAAGGCACTTTCACAAAATTAAATCATCAGCAAAGAAAAAAAAATCGATGATCAGACATTACCTAGTATCACTAATGATATTAATTAATCAATTACTCTTTCTTTTCTTAATTCCCTGCCCATATCTCTACGCATTTCCACTTTATCTCAGATAGTTGTGAATTCATGATCAGGAAGTGGAGTGAGGTGGCAGTGACTAATCCTGTATAGAGGAAGGGTATCTGGTTTTTCTTCAGAAGGTTTACAGATGTCTTGGGGGTATTCCTGTTTTGGTTGTGAAGATTTAGAAAGAAAATTGTGTTCCTCTCTATCTACAAAAGATACTTCTTGTCCTGCTCAAATCCCAATTCTAGTAGGGGGTCCTCTATGTCTACTACAGACATAAAACCTCATTTAAGACACTTGACAACCTAACCCATGCCACTTTTGTCTCAGTAACAGCTACCATAAGTGACATTCTAATGTTGGTCATGAGAAGGCCCCTGCATACACAATGGTTTTGAAACATAAAGCAGTGGAGGAATTAGGAGCTGTGGATTACTTTGGCTATTCTCAGCCCTGTTTGTTCAGGAATGATTTCCAGGGATGCAGCCAGTGTTGTTATTCCTGATGAGCTAACTTGAATGCTGAAAATGAAGCATGATTGGTGTTCTCTTAGGTACACTGAGAAACTCATCAGTCACTAGAGGCAGCCACAGCTCAGGATGCTGGTAAGGTTCTGGCACCAGAGCCAGCCATGAGTGGTGCCCAATGTCTGCAGCAAACAAGAAGCTGTGACGATAGAAGGGAAGTCCTCTGAGTACAAATCCCATGACTCTACAAAAGCAAAGTCATACGCCTGACATGTTCACTCGATCTATGGTGAAAACTCCAGTTGGGTCATTTTTACTTTTCTTATAGACTATAAAAGCAAACACTAAGTGGCAACAAGTCTGCCATACAGTATAGTATTAGTAGTTAGAATAAGGAGAAGAACCATTCAAAGCATTAAAACTATTACAATCTAAGAATTGGATTTTATCTTGGAATTTAAGTCATGAAATCAACAACCTATAATATCCTACATAGTGAGCTTTCCTTAATATGATGCTAGATTTTAAAATGCCAACCAATACAAGCCCATGCTTTCTGGCAACTGCAGAAAATTCTCTTGATTATCGTGCTTGAACTAGCTGGCTCACAAACTATGGCAATGCCCTGTCATTGCTCAAACTTGCTGGCGAGGGGACCACCCCCTAGCTGCATGTGCTGCATCAGTGACATCCAGTGGGATATGTCCTATGGCAACACAGCACTGGCTCCCAAGATACAGTGATGGACAAAATTAAAATTTTTTCTGTCAAAACACTGAATGTAAAACACACAGTTCAGGATGTACTGTGGAAGGTAAGTTGCCCCTGTTATCAAGGAGAATTCTGAGGTCCCTAAAGGTGTCACAAAAGGTCTCTCTGAGGAAGTCATATTTAAACTGAAACATGAAGACTGAGTAGGAGGAGGCCAGGCAGAGGATAGCAGCGAGCAAGAGGGGAAGCATTCCAAGAGACAGAACAGCACACGCTAAAACCCACACTAAATTGGAAGACGACAACACATCGAAAGGACCTTTTTTCTTAGACAACGGAGGCAATCCAATTCAACAAATATCAACTTTTTCTCTAAGGCTTTACTATTTAAATTTACTGTGTCTTTTCCACTCTCCGTTATTCTAGATTCTCAAGACTATACATACCGAGCATTTTTAAGCTTCATTCTCTAGCTTCATCCTCATTACTTCAAACATTTTGTATCAACACTGATAAAGAAAAAGATAGCCTGGGGGGGTATCAACTTGTGGCAAGGATTTGTGGTTTGTGTTGTAGAAGAGATGGATTAGAGAGTGGCCCCCTCCCACACACAGTTCATAGGAAGGTCGGGCTTTATTTTTTCTTTGTTTGCCTGCTGGTAATTAACAACATGCTTTGTGTGTCAGGGAGCCCTGAGAGTTTGCTGCTGTGCAGAATGTTGGCCCGTCCAGAAGGAGGGGTAGTGATGGGGGCTTGGGTTGAGAAGAGTGGGTGACTTGTCTTACTGGCAATTTATTAACATGCCATTGTCATTCTCCTACTTGGGAACTTATGTCTGAGCAAAATAGCTCCTTAAATTCAGCCAAAACTGCAGCTCAACCCAAAGCCTCTGCTAGATGGGACCCCAAATCTCCTTCCCATCATTCCTCCTTATTGCCCAAATTATCCCCAACACTAAGGCCTGCACTATTAAGTCTGCCTGCCCTATAATTCATCTCAAATATCTTACCTTCTGTGTTGTTTTGCATACCCAGTTTGTCACTTTACTCTTTATTTTAATCTTTCAATTTCCTGGTGTTCTCTAGTATTTATTGCCTATACTATGCATGCTGGTATTAATTATATCCTCTTGGGTATAAAACAATTAGAGAACAATGTATGTACTTTTTCTCCCCAACTAAACTGTAGAATGCTTGATTACAGAGATAAAAATTTCAAACTCTTGAATTGCATTTAATTCCCAGTACAAATTATATCTGCGGCAAGTGCTCGAAAGACCTACACAGGATATCTGAGCCCAGCTGTCTCCTTCTCATCTCCTCAGCCTTAGTTTATGTAAACTTCTCTTCTCTCACTCTCTCCCCAGTGCTGGCAACAGACAAGAAGATGCCCAGCTATGTGTTGCTAAAGTAACTGCACTCTACAGAGCACACTGTACACAGGAACTCACCGGCAGGGCTTTTTCTCTGGGGTCTAAGCTCCTTGAGGATGGGGGCCACATTTGATTTATTCATCACTTAGTCTCGGTGGTGGAGTAGAAATCACAACAGCATTTTCCTCATCGTGCTGACTTCCAGAGCCTCTCAGTTTACAGTGCAGCGCTTGTAGGAATCATCCAGGTGTCTCTTAAAATGCTAACCACATCCCCACCTGCCCCACCCCATATCCACCATCATGGATTTTGATTCAGTGAGTGATCTGGTGCCTGGCATCTATGCTACAACCTTCACACTTCTTGGAGACTGCTTGACTCTCCAAGCCTTTGCCCATTTGCCCAGGCTCGACTAAGGGAGGCTGGGGTAGAGCCGTGGTCTGGCAAAACAGACACAGCTGTGTGAAAGCCGTTTCTTCAGAGCTCCCAGGACTGCCTGATACACTCTGTCCCCATCAGGCATTGCTTAGGGAGACATCTATGATTCCATTAATTATTTAGGGATCCAAAGTAGCTATCATTAATGAATTTGAATGTATTGCAGTGATCCTAGTCAAATAACACATGCAAAATGACAAATTATATACAAATATATACAGTGTATATATAAGTGCATTTGTTTAATAATTTAATTATTTGATAGTTTATTTGTTTAATCATTCACCTCTAAGGCTAATTATTGTGGTTTGAGCATACATTTGCTATGGCAAAAGTTTCTCATAACGGTAGCTGATAAACTGCATGCCTGAAAACAATAATTTGGAGGCAATATACCAACATAAAAATATGCAGCTTCCTTGTGAATAAGAGCAAATCACAAAACTTTGCTGAATATTTATCTCATTCTCTCTCACAAACACTCGTCTTTCGTTTTTCTGGTCTTCTTGACCACTTTTTATGCCTGATTAAGTCCATATACCAAACGAAACACATTCACTCTTAAGACAGCGCATTCATGACAAAATCCTCATGTTGCTATTACTCTAAAGAGTTAAGACTCAACTGAGATAGTCGGTGGTGAGCCACCATATCCTTTTTCTGCTTCTTAACCAGACTGTATTAAGATCCACATGCTGAAAGCATAAGTTCCAAATGGACTTCAAAATATTTGTAATGACTTGCATTCTTGAAAAACCTTCTCACCATTTAACTATTTTTAAAATAATACCTTTTTACACCCAGATTACAGATAGCAGTTGTTATTGAACACTAGCTAATATTTCCTCAGTGTTTATCATTGAGAGGGTATCATTTGAAATAGTTTTGTGTGATAGGATCTTGCTATATAGTTCAGACTGGTCTTGAATTCGCTATGAGCCCTTGAACTTGTGGTGATCTTCCTACTTCAGCCTCTTAAGTGCTAAGAATACAGGCACGTGACAGTCAGATACATCTGGCTATCATTTAAAATTTGCTGATTTCCAATTTGGAGGTTACCAGAGTGCACAGCAGATTTTTAGCAGAACAGCAGTTTATTAATTTATTCTTTTACTGATCACATATTTTCAAAATAATCTACTATGTACTATGAACCAGAGATTGTACTAAGTGGCTGGAATTTAACAGTGGGCAAAACAAATCTACATTATTTTTTTCAAAGTTTCTGCTGAAGAAGTCTAGAACCCCTTTCCTCATTAGTATTTTTCCACACTTGGCAAACTTCTTCAGGATCTATGATGTGAATGTAAAGATGAGGCTTCAGGTACTAAATAAAATGGTATGATTTTTTTAAAATTTCTTTCAATGTATTTGCTACCTCTCTAAATTAGAATACCTTTACTATTATTATACTATTAGTCATAATCTGTATATTTCTTGTATCAACCTAAAAAAAGATTATGAACTCTGGGAGGACAGGGCATCATTTTGTCACTGAATGCAGCACACCTGGCATACAAAAGGGACAAAATCCCTCTTATTTTACAGAACTTTTATTTTGGGCTTCCTTTCAGGAATCATTCTGAAGACACCTGCTGCAACTGTAATACCTCAGCTGGGACTCACCTTGATTGTATGAATTATTTTCTGTGAGCCATAAAAATAAAAATGAAGAAACTTATTTCCAACTGATCCTATTAAATCCCACTCCTGGAATTTCAACACATTTCAATGTTAAATGAAGGTGATATATTTCTTGAATACCAATGAAGAATCATCTAAAAAGATAGGCAATGGTAATTCAGTGGAAAAATTACAGGATCATTCTTGAGGAACTGTGTAAGCTGGAGACCAAAGCCCTGAAAGCTTATGTGCTTATTCAGGGAGGTCCAGTGCTGGGACTAGGCTTCAAGGAAAATCAGGAAGTTTCAGCTTCTACAGAAACAGATGGACAGTTGTTACGGCTACACTACTCCAAGTGGTCCACATGGGTTACGGCTGGAATGACACACAGCAAATGTCCTTGCCTCTCGATACTTGGGAGGGTCAAAGACATTTAACCAATTGACAAACCTATTTAACTTATTGAAGAAGAGTGCTTTTTACAATGCCATTGCACAAAACCATCTCATCAATTCCTTGACTGGGAAATGAGTATTCTCAGCTATAAAAGAAGTACTGAATTCATTATTTATTTGACATATCCAAATGGTCAGTTCCATCAGTTATTTTCCCTTTTACTGAAAATGAATTATTAAAATTATATCCCAAAATATGAATTTTCTAAACTATGGTATTTAAACTCTGCTGCAGAAAGTATTAAAATTCTGTAAATGCGACCTCTTCGCAGGGATCCTGTGTGGTGGCAGATGGCCTCAGGGAGATGTTTTAGGGTTCTCCGGTCTTGACATCCTCTTTGACTTGAAAAACTCCATGTAATGTTACTGTTGTTCTTGCTATTTTTAGTTTTAAAATTTAGTATGAAGCAGTTTTTGAGAGAGAGGAGTGAATTCTGCAGTTTTATATAGTGTATAAACGAGTGGTTTAAGAAAAGGCAAATTGTGTGATTTTTATCTACTTTAGTTTGAGAAGCATATTGAATTTCAACGATGTGCAGCACAGGATATGAAGGAAAAAATTTTGTATATTGGGTTTTTTTTGGCCTTTGTTTATGCAAGTTGATGTCATGAAGATTACTTCTTTAGTAGGTAAGGTTGCTAAGTAATACTTTGGAATAAACACTTAGGAAATGTAAAGTTACTTGTCAAAACAACTTAATATCATTACTTAGTATTCTCCAAGAAGATCCAATGAAACTGGACATCACTGCCAAATACTGATTCCTGGCACTGGAAGTAGAGCCCACATTGAAGTAAAACATATACCAATTTTGACAGGAAGCCGAAATATATAGAGAGTATTTGTGTAAGACAAAGATATGTTCCTTTCCAAAGGCAATTTAAAATTTGGCCTGACGATGATACCATATTATTCATTATTTGAATTATTTATTGTATTTTATTTTTTCTTGACCGATAAAATCATATGCATGCAAAATGAACGATGTTTTGAAATATATATGCATTGTATATTGAATAAATTGTGTTACTTAACATATACTTATGATTTTTGTGGTGAGAATACTAATCTACTCTCTTAGTATTTTCCAAGAATGTAATATATTGTTATTAACTATAGTCACCACATTGTACATTATTTGAATTCTCTCATGCATTTTTCCACATCCTCCCAGTGCCCACTGTGAGCTATTGCTACAGGGAAATTTAGATGTGTAATTCCCATTAACAATATGACAGAAACAGCAACTGTGTAACTAATTCCCACATTGTGTGTGTCTTCTGCTCACACTACATTGAACACATTCCCTCATGAGTCTGAAAGGAAGCAAACAGCACACTAACACTGTGAAAAGCGGAACGAATCCAGAAATTCCTGTGATTGTGTTGGGCACAAGAAACAGGGTCGAATCTTGGGTGTTATGCACACTGTGGACTGGAGCCATTATCTCTATGTATGCACAGGATACTAATGCTGACATCTAATTAGCATTACGAAACTGATTAACTCTCAATAAGGTCAGCACAAAGCAGAGAAATACATCTTGATGCAATCTATTAGGTCATTTATTTAATAAATTAAAATACTTAAGGAAGAAAATCAGCCTGGCATTTTCTCCAGTCTATTCTGTTCCGCAAATGACTGAATTGCAGAGAAAATTCAAAGAGTGGCTGCAACACTACATTAAAAGCTCCGTAATCAAAACAGAGAGCATAAAAACACTTGAGCATTGTCTAATGGACAATTTATCATCCAAACAGATGCATTCATTAAGGGAAAAATTACCTTCAAATATCAGTAAAATAAATTGAGTCTATTCTGATTTCTTATTTCTGCAACGAGAGTGTTCCAAACTATGGAAACAAGTATATAAAAGATGCTTCAGTGCAGGAACAGGACATTTTAGGCATTTAAGTTTATTGTGCAAAGCTGTTTGAACTGCTTGAAGATGGTAAATCAAGCAGATATGGAACATTCCAGCTGATAATGTCTTTCTGGGCCAATTACTTCTCTCCTATATTTCAGAGACAGAGACTGTTTTGTTACTTCGTGGCTATTGTTATTATTAATGCTACAACTACTACTAATAAGAAATCATTTCTGCTTTGCCTTAGCAGTATGGGCTCCAATCATTCACCAACATATTCTCTTCTGTGGCAGGAAAATGTATCTCTCCAGCATAGACTGGCCCCCTCATGCTGTTTTTCCTCCTGTGAATTCTTGATGCTGAGCTCAACTCAGATGGCAGAGAGAATCACTCTGTGCAGCTGGTGGCCTGAGCTGCGTGATCCACCAGTTTGTTGCAGTGCTAGGAAATTAACACTGAAAATCATTGCATTAGTTGCCCTAAGGCTGTAATCTAGCCACTAAATGGAATAAAGGACTTTCATAAATAAACGGGCTAAGCAGTAGCTCACTGAGTTGTGGCCCCCAGGCACAGGGTAAACTCGTTTTCCCTGTGGTGAACTTGCAGAGAGCTGCCCTGGGCTTCTTGGCACTGATAACAATAAGGATGATCAAGATCATTGTTTATAGAGTACCTACTGTGTGCCAAGCACCCACTCTGCTCTTGGCATGTTCCTGGTCTTCATAGCATTCAGCAGAGAACAAAATTCAGGTTCAAACTTAGATGCCAAAGTCTTTCTATATTATATACTGACTTTCTGATTACTGAACCCTGACTATAAAAATGTTCTAAATGCTAATATTAGTCTGGTAAACTTTTGGCTCATTTTGTTTTGCATAGTCCAAAATGAAGTCAGCAATCATCAGTTTCAGACTAAAATTCAGACCATCAGTTTCAGACTAACTAGGCTATTATTTGGATAATGCATATGTGACTTTAGTGCATTGAATCAGTCTCCTTCATACACCAAAGGAGGCTTTATAGTGACAAAAGACTTTAATATTGTCTGACCTGAGGTTTGAATTGTGTGAGCTTTGGGAACCCAGTTAAGTTTTTATCTTTATTTGTGAAATAATGACAATAGCAAAAAATTTAGGAAGCACTTACTTTGTATAGAATAATTAAAAGAAACTTTTGTAATATATAAACTCAACCCTCAGAATATCAACTTGTTTACTCAAAATGATAAAATTTATTAAGATAGGTTATATTATTTGTCCAGGATAATGCAGATGGGAAGTGCCAGACAGATGTTGCAACTCACATACTCAGATTCCAAATCCAGCTTGTGTTATCGTATTCTTCCCTGCCTTGTGTGGCTGTTTTAAGAATCAGAAATAATATACAGTACGTGCAGTGCACGTTCAGAAGCAATACGACTTAATGAGACTGTGGCAGTATGTTAGTTTTAAATGTGAATATATCACACATAAAAATTATAGCTACATGTTTTCGTTGTTTAGTGAAAGTTGACTTTATAAACAGGCCAAGTGTCCTTTACAAATTTGCTACGTTATCAAAGAGACAAGAAGCTCCCAAGAAGAAGCCCTCATTCCAATTGAATCTGTAAGTGAGATAAAAATGGCATGATCTTGGAAAAGAGGCAATATCTTAGGCATCTTGCTAGCCTAGGAAATAATAGTTTGTATTTAGAAAGTACAAGAAATTGACCAAATTGTATGGTCATAAGGAAAAAGAAGTGCAACCACTGTGTTTATATTTCAATCATCTCTTCACTCATTATGCACCAAGCCTTTATCAAGACCCTGTGGCGGCAAAGGTGAATTTCACTTGACTTTTGTCCCTGGAGAATCCATAATCTAGTAATAGTGAAGATATGGATAAGGAATTAAACTATAATTTGAAGTGATGTAGTGATGATATGGAGAAGTATACAGAGTGGCTCACTTTGCCTAGGATTTTCAGTGCTTTTTAAGGAAGGAAGTTTTAAGAACTGTCATGAAGGATGATTAGAAAGCATCTCTAGTTAGATGAAGAGGACTCTGTGTATAACAGCCACATCAATGCAGTTCAAAATGTCAAAATTTTTTAAAAGACTGTAATAGGATACATTTAGATCATTTGAAATCAAGTGCATAAACATTACTGGAGCAGAGGATGTATACTGATTAGTGGAGAACCAGTGTGAGTTTCCAAAATTAAAGCTAGAAAAGTAAAATATGGTCTATTTTTCAAGAGGTTACATACTGTGCTAAGGAGCTCAGACTCAAACTACAGACCTTAAACAAGCCATTGACTTTGTCTAATTAGGGAACAGATATGATGAGATCGTGTTTTATCAAAATAACTGGCAAGAAGAGCAGATAGAGAGTCTAGAGAGGGAAACACAGGAGAGAGCCATGAATCCGCCAACCCACAGCTGGATGTGGAGATGTGGGAAATGGAGCAGTCTAGGAGGACTCTCGTTTCTCTGTTGGAGTCCTCATGGATTTTGGTGTCTTTCTGAAAGTAGGGGACAGCGGAGGAACAACAGCTTGAGGTGTGGTGGGAATGGTAAACAAAGGACTTTGTTATCAATGTACTCATTTTGATGTGTGAAGATTTGGTCACCAACAGCATATAGGTGGATAGTTCGAAGACAGAACAATGGAATTCATTGAAATGACAAGAAGAGTCTAACTTCAGCACTACCATTCTTCATTCCTCTTCCATATGATTCCTAAGCAAGCAAGTTCTGACTAATTCTACCATCATATTTCCAATTTTTAACATTTACTTAAATCCTAAGTGTGTTTTAAGTTTACCAGTATAAGAAAATCCTTCAAGTAGTCAAAACACAGATATAGGTGCCACCATCTACACAAATCCATCTTCTCACCTGAACTTTCTTAGTCATTTTTACATAGTCATCTCACGGAAGGGGGGTGTCAGAGTATGCAAAACGACATTCTTTTGTTATGAAGACAAGAACTGACTTGGAAATGCCTAAGGTAGGCATAAATCACCATAAATCATAAATCATAAATCACCTTACATCTTCATGGGAAAAATGAGTGAGCATTAGTCTTAGTTTTCTCACACTAGTAGAAATATAGCTCCTGGTTTACAGAATATAACTGTGTGATAACTGGGAAAGTCACTAATTTATTTGAGTTTACTTTTTCTATCTGCCTAACAAAGAATTGAACTAGATAATCTATAATGTTAGTCATGATATCTTAATCTGCTTTCTGTTGCTACCACAAAATACCTTAGATGGGTGATTTATTAAGAGCAGAAGCTCCATGCTCCATGAATCTAGAAGTCAGGAAGGCCAGGACCATGTTGCTAGACTTCTTAGCATGAGGGGAGCCTTCTTGCTCCTTCCTAACATGACAGAGGACATACCAGAATGGAGGACATCACATGGCCTGACAGAGCTAGAGCACTAACTGAAATCACTCTTCCTCTCCTTATAAAGCAACTAACACCATCATGAGAGCCCTCGCCTCATGACTCATCTAATTCTAAGGACCTCTCAAAGGCCCCACTCCCAAATACCATTAGCATGAATTGCCATGAATATAGAGATGAACTTTCGGGGGACACATTTATACCATAGCAGCTGGCTCAAAGTTATGCTGCGGTAATAAACATTTTTAGAATCTCAATGCCTTAACAAACACATAAAAACTTTTATTTTTCACACTCAGCTACATGTCTCTCATGGGTTATACTTAAGATTCTGTTCAACATGGTCCCTGTGACTCAAGCTAATGGAGGCCTCACACTTTGTAGCTGTACCATCTGGAATGTGTGACCTTTCATGAGCACAGTGCGAAAGAGTGCTCAGAAGGGCTTGTCAGGGGCAGCTAAATGCTTGGGTCTTGCAGTGGCATCTGCCATTACTACAAACAACCCTCTTTTTTGAGAGGAGACCAGGGCGGGGAAGACGGTGCTTCCTATGCTCAAAAATAGGCAAGCACTTGAGATTCCGTTATCTAGGGCAAGCAGAAAAAAACATCACAGCAGCTAGAACACTCTGTACTCTTAGCTTTCTTTACTGGTACAGAAACTGTGCAGTAGGTGAACAATGGTAGCTACCAAGGCAAAATGAAAGGAATCTGTTTATCCTCTGTTCAGTGCAGTCCACATAAGGGAAAAAATCCAAACCATCTGAAATAATTATAGCACCAGCTCTTAGTTTGAAAAACAAACTGCCAGTCTCCATTTAGTTTGTTTTAGAGGGTTCATTCTTTAAAACAAGTAGGTAATTTCCACCACACAAGGTTTTTTTCATTTAGGTCCCTTTTACCTAAAGTCCATTTCTAAACTTGAAGGTTTTATTCAGTGTAAGAGCCAAATCACATTTTAGCAATAGTTACATTGCATAACACGGAATGCTTTGATTTCTTCCATCTAAGTTGAAAAAGTTGTCACAAAACACCAACAGATTCAAAACAGCTCTCAAAATGACTTTTGTTAAAGGCAGATTCCTGAACTATTTATCTGTGTTAAAATGCATTTTGCCTTGAATCATATGTCATGTTGCCAGCAAAGAGTTGTTTCCATGCCAACTCGTTTGCAGCACAGGGGAAAAAAATCAAAGCTACTAACATCTGGAAGATGTCAGTACTGATATAAGCCATTTACAATGAAAAACATGAGGCTGCAAGTGTCTGCCAAAGAGCCTCTATATATGGGGGTAAAATTTTGTACTATAATTGCCTAACAATGCGTTACTATTTCTTTTGGGGGGATTGTTCTCTTGATCTAAACTCTATTCCAAAAGGCTTGCAGAAAGAAAAAAATTAATATGCTTCATATGCAGTGTTTTTCCCATAAAGCCAGCACATTTTTCTGACATGAGCCTTTTAGCAAGCCACTTAATTTCATGCATAGGCTTAAAAGTGGAATGAGAAACAATTATTTTACTTTCTACACCTTTTCCTTTCCATCTGTAGGCCTGCAAAGTCTCATTTTAAATAGAGACTCTATCAGTGAGCTAAATGAGACCTAGTATCTCAAACAAAGAATTTCATAACCGGCAGTTCCAACATACCTACTT
Organism: Cavia porcellus; assembly: GCF_034190915.1. Taxonomy (NCBI): domain Eukaryota; kingdom Metazoa; phylum Chordata; class Mammalia; order Rodentia; family Caviidae; genus Cavia; species Cavia porcellus. The sequence goes on from NW_026947484.1 coordinate 118,000,557, forward strand.
CTCTTTCTACATATTTGTTTTCCTTTGTGTATGTGTACATGTGCTGTGTGAAAACATAGGTCTGTGTCTATAGGTCTTTAAATAAAATGCATGAGTTTATTTATTTCCTAAGTTGCAAGGAATGATATAGACCAGTGTGGCTTCTTAGAAATAGTATCCTACCATCCAAGAACCCAAGGACACTAAATTTCATGATGCCTAAGCTTTCAAAACAGCTCAGGTCTTTTCACAGGTAACAAAGACCCATTAATTGTATTTAATCAGTAGTGAGAAGCACAGAAATGTATTTCATTCACCAAATTAAAAATGGAAACTTAACAGACAATAGACACACAGAACATAATGTGAACAGAAATCCAATGTACTTCTGCTTCCGGCTTACTCAAGCAGCCCTTCAAAGTGTTATCTCTTGCCCAAATAGTTCTAGTTATCTGCAGAATATGCCTCCTCTGTGAGCTCCAGAAAGCTCTGCTCATCTGCACACTCAGTGAGGCCTTCTGCTGCTGCTACTCTGGTCAGCCTCACCCAAGGAGGGACCATCTCCTGCAGATACCAGTGCACCACTAAGCATTTCTGCCTCTCCCACCAACAGCTTAGTGTCCCCAATGTGTTAAAATTAGAGTCGTGTCTATGGCAAGTTAGAGAAGAATCACCTTGTTACTGTCTCAGGATTACATTTATTTCATGTTATTTGATGAAACAATCGAGATGTTTTGTCTTGTTTTGTTTTGTTTTTTAAACTGCTTTCCATGGGGCTCATAAAATATTCTATGGGAATCTGAACAAGACCAATCCATGAAATAAATCTGTTGCTGAAAAGATAGATCAGTGGCCTTAAGTTATTCTGCCATCCTTGACATACCAACCTTCCCCATCCTATGTTCAATGCTGAATTTCAGAGCTGTAGCTCTTTCTAGTTTCTTCCCTAATATACAAGATTATCTCTGCATTAGATTTGTTGTTAATAAGAATAAATAGTTAGAGAGCACTTATTCATTAACAGAAGGAATTCCAAGTCATACTCTAAAACCATATCTGAAACCAGGACTCCAGCTCAGTTCTAATTAATATCTATACCACTTCTCTGAACTCTTTTTTTGTTTTTTTGTTTTTTTGGGTTGTTTGTTTTTTTTTTTTTTTTTTTTTTTTTTTTTTTTTTTTTGTCTCAGAAACCCTGCAGCTAAGCATCAGCTATCTCCTTTCCACCTTGCTAACTCTGTCTTCTCCCTCTTTCAACATGTTTAGCTGCACTCCTGGCATACATTGCAAGAATCTGAAACTTTTGTTTCACATGCTGCTAAGTGGTACTGATTCACTGCCTCACACACAGGGCTATTACTGGGTTTCAGTTCCTAATTTCCATAGTTAGGCTCTTCCACTATTAATCAAGCTCAAAATAAAGGTTCTTTTAACACCACATCCCTCTACCTCCAACACAGATATTCACCTACTCCCAGCTAATTAAAACAGTCATGTAAGTCAGATACGGAGGGCATAAACCATTGGGTCACATTCATCTAGTAAGACTTTATTAATATGCTCATGGTTTTAAAAATATTTGTACCAGTCTTGAAATTTGATAAATCTTACACTGAAGCCCTGATTTTTAGTTTCTTTTGAGAAATCAGAGAACAATTTTCTCAAATTCTGTCATGATCTGAGCAATATTCCCACAAAGGCATGTGCCCCCAAAGGCCCTCAGTTCTTACTTTGACAGGAAGGTTACTTAGCATCACCGTAGCATTGATGGTTCTCTAATAGTTAAAATACACTTCCCATGCCATGTCCATGTATTTGAAGAAATACATGAGATGCAAAAATGAGATGATTATGTTTCCATCTATTTATGGGTATGTGTAAGGGAAGAATAGTCTTACATGTTTAGTAAGTATAATATATAAATATTTTTATACTCTGCCACGTCATCCATTTGTAATTATCTTTATTCAGCTCCTAATCTGAAAGATTGATAGGTTATCTGGCTCTACAATTACTGCGAATAAATAACTACCCATCAACATTGTGTTTTAAGGACAGCTGGAATGGCCATACTCATCAAGAGTCTCTTCAACAGCTGGGTGAAATCTTATTCTCACTTCTCCACCAATGGCAAATGCACCTGTTAGAATGATACTCTTAAAAAAATGAAAACAAAAAGCTAAAACTAAAAAGCAGATTCATTGCTTGAGGCCAGTTTCTTATTTTTTATTTTTTTAAACTCAATCAACTGACATGTGTTAAACACTCCCATAATATGGCACATTATTACATACTTTATGTGATTTTATTTATTGCATTCACAGAAGGTCTACTGTGTACTGGGGATTCACCTAATCCTTTTCCAGATACTATTTTATTCATAGTCTGAAAGACTTTGAATAAAAAGTCTTTCAGACTATGAATAAAATCGTGTTCAGGTAGCTAAACGACTAGCCCATGGACATACATTGCAAATGGGTACCAAGACTTGAACCCAGGTTGTTGTAAGTTAATGGAAAATGATGTCATCTGAGAATCCTTTACTTACATGACTATGTCACTTTCTAGGCCTCCATGCTGAATATCATTCACTTTGCACAACAGAGCTGGCTTAATGGGAATCTACACACCATTCCCTGCACCATCATTTGAGATCGTCCTACAGACAAGAAGAAACCAAAACCAACTCCCGCAGCAGGACCCAGTCTGTTGTTTAAAATGCTTTCTTTTAAATGTTTAAACTGTTATCAGAATCGTACAATACTGACATGCAACTGGTATTTTGTGATCATCTGATTTCAAGCCACATTCTCGTCTGGAGTATTTCTGTTAGCTTTCCAAAATGTGATGATCGGCATCTTACAGAAACTTTAACCTCTGCATGTTAATAAATAGCAGCAGAAACCCGTATGCAGTAGTACAATGGAAAAAAGTAATAAAGCTGTTCATTACCCTTGACTCTTCTGCTCCCTTGCCCTTGTTTTCCCTCTGCACATGGTCAGAAATTGAATTGATATTGAATTTGCTTCACTTGTGTAATACTATTCATACACGCTTTTGTAATTCATTCACTTCACTCAAGTTTCACCTTTTGTCATTTCAATCACTTTAAATCTGCTTTGGCCTCCTTCACATTCAGTCTACTAAGTTCCTGGGCATGAGTGGAAGATTTATTAACTTTATATTCTCGGTTTCTGCTTACAGTAGATATAATCTCATCAGGCACAAGGCTTACATATTTGACAACACTGGTAGTTCTGAAATAAGGCCTGGCGAGGAGACAGACACCATCTTTCTGAGGTGGACTTTTCAAAGCAGAAACATGATCAGGAAATACGGCCTGCAGCCTTCAACAATGGTCATCATGAAGTGGCCACACATGTGGGCTCTGTCATCAGATGGACAGGTTCTGGAGCTCCGCTTTCTGCACTGGACCTTGGGTAAGTAACCGAGCCTCTGAGCACCTCCTCCTCCTCCTCAACTGTAAAATGCTTACAGCAATTATATTAGTGACATAGGAGTATTCTGATAGTTAAATGTAAAAAGGTGTATCAAGTGCTGAGCTCAGAATATATATTCAGAATAAATGTGCATTATTATTATTACTATTATTATTATGGAGTCACTAACATATAGAACTGATCTCCCTTCTTTTGGGATAGGTTGGTGGAAACAAAAAAAGACCTAAAAAAATAATTCGGCAAAAAAAAGAACATAGAGACAATGATAAAAACAAAGAAAAGCCTCATTCAAAGCAATTACATATTCAACTCAACAGTTTGATGCCAGCAGTTGCATTTACATAGCAAGCATATTTATTCTTTGACATAATATTTAAATGTTATGAACACTTGATACCAATAAATTTTCTGTAGTGAAATAATGGATCATCTAAATTCGAGATCTTTGGGGGGCTCTATTTATTGCTGCCCTGTAAAACTTTGGGGCCTGCTTCATGCTATAGAAAGTACGGAAATTCTTTGTCCTTTGGTTCTTTTAGAAAATTCCTAAATCAATCACAGTTTTACAGATGCATTCATAATTCAGTTTCCCTTCTTTTTAGACAGAGTGCTAATTTCCCTTCTTTGAGTGTAAGGGCAAATCTGGGTGACCAAAGGCAATGATGAACCATAGCAGGCCAAAGTTAGGGCAACAGCTCAGAGGAGTCATGGTTGACTTCATAGGATGAAAAATAACAGTGAACATTGACCCTGCTGTGAACGATCAGTGAAAATCACAGGTAAGGGAGACGGAAAATTTAGATCCAGGTAAGGAAGAACGAACCTTGATGTGGTGAGTAGATTAAAAGCAAACTGAGTAGACTGAAAAGTAGATTCTGAGTAGAAAATTCTAAAAGCAGTTGGCTCTTCCAATCAAGAATTGAAGTAAAAGAGACCTGATGGCAACTTAGGTCTTTCCTACCTCTAGAGAACAAAGTCTGTAACTGCAGGCCTGAATCCCTAAATGCAGAAGTAATGTTCTCATTCATTCATTGGTTGCTCATCTGTGATTAAAGTTGTATGTGCCAACTAGAACCAAGGCTCCTTTGCCAGCCAGTGAACCTCAGGGTCCTCTCAGCAATCCTGTCCAGTAGAGGCTACTCTCTCAGAGTCCTTATATTCCAGTGTTCATTGGTCTCGTCTTTCTTTATGCCTTGTTATAGCTATTTTTCTGGTGGCAAAGATCTTTAAATGAGGCCATAATGCTATAATGCTAGTCATTTTAGTTTGTTCTCTTTGGGAAGCTATTTTAGCACATTTATCAACCAAAAACTGCCTGCCTCTGGCCCTTTTCCAGCTCAGTTACAGCTTTCTGGAAATATAGTGCCCAGAACATGATCTTCTTCAAGAGTAACACTATACTTTCTATTTTCATTCTAATACCCTTCTTGGCGATGCCAAGAACACTCTGGCCTTTTTTTTTTTTTTTTTCTCTGCAACTACATAAGGAGGCTTCAAACCTGTGACTTAATGGCCCCTTAAAAGCAGTTTAATCCAGCCACTATTTACTGAGCTCTTAAAGAGAACAGACAAGAAGTAAAAGGCTAAACTGTGGCCCTTAAATAGCAATGGTCTTCATGAGAACTGTGAACGTCCTTTGATAACAAAAATAGCTACATCTATTAAGCACCATTGATAGATTGAAAATATTTTTTTTTATTTTGTTAGTTTTGCTTTGTAACAGTGTCTTACTATATATTCTAGGTTTCAAACTCCCTGTGTAGCCTAGGTAGTCTTAAACTTAATGGCGATTCTCCTGCTTCAGCCTCTTAAATTCTGGTGATTCTCTTGAAACCACACCCAGCTTTAGGAATGGTTGCAAACATTTAAAAAATTTAGAAGAACCCAGCTACTCTATTTTAAATCAAATATACTGTTGGAGTATAATCATAGTAATGCAATTATTTAATAAACTACATTAATAAATTAGGTAATTGTCTCTCCTATTAGTTGTGGTTCAGTGGTAAGTTATTTTAACAGGATCTTATTGCTATTACATGCTCTCAAAGGAATATGCAGAAGGAATAGCCAAGCAAAAACAGATTAACTGCAGTTTTGGCCCTACTGGCCCTGGAGAGATAGGCTAATTCACACACAAGATAGCAGAATTTCTTCTGTAATTGGCATAATGTTTAAGTCAAAGATGGCAAGTATGTAGGAGAGGGATTCTTCTGTTTTCCAAAACAAATACCACAACATTTTTCTCACTAAACCCAGAAATGACCACCAAATTTTTCTTAATTCAGCCAATGTGCTATCATCACCAACAATCAGAAATTGACCTTATAAAATGACAACACCTGCTTATTAACCTGACCTCAAACCCAAGCCTACCTTAAATCAATACCACAACCTGAATACGGGAATGGAGCCTCTGGCTTTGTACTAATAAATTTTGGGGATGCCTTCCATGTTTATGACTCTAATGATTTTGAGTCCATAATAATTATAGACACTTACGGAAGATCTTCCTTTCCCAATAAAAATAGGAGATATGAATATACTCCTGGCCCGACGTGCAAGGTCTGACAAGAAATACAGATGTTCATATATTATGATGAGTTATACCCTAATAAATCCACAGTAAATTGAAAATGTCATAAATCAAAACGGCCTTTAATACATCAACATAGTTCAGTGACACCGTGTGCTATAAAGTGGGGGTACCTTCTCCCCAAATCACGTGGCCGACACAGTAATGTGGCCTGTTGCCATCATCTAGCATCAGGAAAGAGAGGGTATTTTCCCAAACCGTAAGTTGAACCATCTTAAATTGGGAAGAATCTGTGCATGATAATTCTGATAACGTGAGAGGTGTTCACACCAGTAACTACAGTGAAGGACACTATTAGAGTTCTCTGGAGTAACAGAACCAGTAAGATTAGAGAGAGAAAGAGATTTATTTTAAGAAATTGGCTTACACGATTATGGAGGCTGGCAAGTCCAATATAAACAGGCTGGAGTTTCAGGGAAGAGCTGATGATGCAGTTCAAGTCCAAAGCCTGTGTGCGGAGGGTGAGGGAGTCAGTCTCGGTGCTCTTCAACCCTTCACCTGATTGGCTGACGCCTGCTCACATGATAAAAGGCGCCAGCTGTACTCTAACTCATTCATTTAAATGTTAATCTCATCCAAAAACAAAAATAACATTAGACCGAGTATCTGGAGACTGTGGCCCAGTCATGTTGACGTATAAAATTAACCACTACAGGCACTTAGCTTACTTCTAATTCATACAACCCCGAGGAGTGAAAGACTTGCGTTACTGCAGTGGGTCATGTGACCACAGCATTGTGCTGGCGTCTTGCGTGTTGTGAAGCTTTGCTTCTATTGGGCAAGGATGACGCACATCAAAGAGTACACAAAACTCAAACTGACAAAGCCCAACAGATGGATGGTATCTGAAATTTAATGGTCTTTTCTTTGTGTACTTATAAGAAAGTTTGTTTTAATCTTCAGTAAATGATATAAAAAAATAAATTGTATCATCAAAGTGGAACCCTCACCCAGTTTCACTGTCAAATAGAAGTTAAAAAAAATGAAAACAAATTCCAAACCAAAAAAAAATTTTTTTAGGCAGACTGACTACTTTTGGGAGAGGGTTATAGTAGTCTTCACCCTGAGCCACATCTGCAGTGCTTTTCCTTCTTCATTTTGATACAGCATCTCCCTAAACGTCCTGGTTGGTCTAGAACCTAAATTCTCCTGCGTTAGCCTCCCCATCCACTGGGATTACAAGACTGTGCCATTAGTGTTTTTCAGACACTAATGTCTAAAATGTTGTCTAAAATACAATCCAAATCGTAAAAACAACAAAACAAAACAAAAAAAACCTAGTAGAAAAATAAATTGGTGAGAGGTAGGGTGACTTCAAACAAATGAAAATGCAAATGACTTAATAAAATTAAAATGTGAAAAATCTATCAGTGTCTAGAAAAATGCAAATGAAAACCACGAGACACCCTCTCACATCAGAAATACTGAAAAAAATGTTTAGATTCTGATAGCAGCAAATGTTGGAGAGAATATGAAGGAATATGAAGTGGCAGGAACACTTGCATGGAGTAAAACATTTAGCTGCACCTAGCAAAGTTGAACCTGCACTTACCTCTCTTCAAGCAATTCTATTTCTAAGAAGCTTGTACATGTGCACACAAAATGATATGCTGTTTGTTTGTGATTTTTCAGTAACAGTAAAAAAAAAAAAAAAAAAGCTACTTCTGGGTATGCTGGGTATGGTGACAGAGTCATAGGATGACTAGTAAGTGGTTCATCAAGTGGTCTACACCACCACCGGCCTAGGTCTATGTCCATGTTTTTGAATCTCAAAAATATCATGTTAAAGAAAAAGGCAATTGTAGAATATTACACACACACACTTGCGCACACACATGCATGCACACACACATATGTACACCAAATACTCTGTACTATTATTGCATATATTAGAAATAGGAAAAATATAAAACTTCAATTTAATAAAGAGAGAAAGACAAAAAATGAAATCAGGGTGGAGCTTAAGTTTGAATTAAAAGTGAAATTTTATTTTAATAGAAAAAACAGGTAATTTTGACAAAATATTACCATACGTTGAGTTTAGATACTGAAATAGATGTGATTTTTCAAATATTCCCTACACTTAACTGACATTTGAAATGTTTTAAAATTATATTCCAAATAATTTTTCAAGTATGATAAAATTTTTCTTCGGGGTTTATTTGTTGATTTTGTTTCTATAGTCATCAAAACTTTTTATAAAAAGACAAATACAGAAAAAGCAACTATTTGGAAAATTTCTCATATGAAATTCCTAAGTTTCAGATAGATACAATCATTTCTTACCTTCTTAAAGCTAGAGCACAGAATCTTCGCCTCCTCAAAGTTCCTTTACTTCAGAACCAGGGACCACTCTTGGTGTCTGTTGTTGGCAAACTTCTGCTAAAGTCACTTACTTTTTCCCTAAGCCTGTGGTAGTTGTGCTTTGTGCTTTTCCTCACATCCCTTTCCTTAGAGTCGCGATTATTGCAAGCCCATTAACACTGGGTTGACATTAAGGCCTAGAGTTTGACTAGATATACTAAAGCAAATTTGCTTCCTAGCCTTAATAATAATGCACTGACTGTGAATAGTTTAGTCAGTATTCATATTTTAGTAGTATTCAGCTGTTTCTGTTTCATAAGCACAATATGGAAATACTGCCATTCCTAATAGTGTATGGATGTTTGGGATCCTAAAACAATGAAAGCAAATTAGTTATAAGAACACCAACCTAGCCATTCTCCATTTTGTAATTCTTTGACTTTGTTCAGTTTTTCCTTTTGATTCATTCATTAATTATTTCAGTCAAGTTTTTGTTCTGTCCCTGCAACATGCAAAATAACTACTGAAGATTCAAGAACTTTCAAGCATTTCAGGATCTTTATTTTTCACACAATTTGTAAAACTTTTGAAAAGTACTATACATAAATTCTTCAGTAGGTGTGAAGGGAATGTTATCCAATAGGATATTGTTGAAACCCATTAGATATTCTCTAAAAGCATGTGGGATTTTTAGGGAGGAGTAAATTTAAAAGCTAATAGGAAATGTTATCCAAAGATTAGGTGAAGAACATCGATATAGATAGCAAATTACAACATAATTCTTTCTTTGATCTACAACAGTGGCAGTCAAATTTTCTGATTTATTGAACCAATGAAATTTCCTTTCCAATTTATACTTGACCGTCAAATTTAATTTTCTAAATAAAATCACTAAATAAACCAAATATTCTACCATCAAATTTAATTTTAAAAAGTACAAAATTATAGAATACAAGAAGCCTATTAGACTATAAAATGAGGGGATTATGGTGGGCAACTGAGTACATATACCTTTCTAACAACATTTCAGTAGCTACACATTTTTAAAAGCACTATGCAGCCCATATCAAACCCATCTGTGGATATGACCTGAAGGCTTGCAGTTTGCAGTTGGTGTCTTAAAACACTGTTTGCCTAGATTGCTATAATATACTCGGCACAAGTCAGCCTGACATAAATCCCCACGTTCCAGTTATTGTTACATAAAATGAATATTATTAAATAACCAATAAAGATGTAATTTATTACTCACAGCACTATGCTAGCTACATAATTCAAAACATTACAAGATGTAGCTTCTTTTCCTAAGAAATAGGAACATAAAGCAATTATTTGGCACCTTCTATATGTAGAAGATTATACAAATATATAAGAAGATATTTTTCATTTTCATAGCGTTGCATTTTGCTATTATTTATTTTATTTTACAAATATTTATCAACTATAACTACATACCTACGAACTGGGATTTTAAAGGTGAAGGAAAAGAAAATCAGAGGGATAAGGTAATCTGTCCAAGGCAAAGACTCATCTTGTTCTGGGATCCTTAGTCCAAAGCCCATGATCTTTCCTTCAGGGCTCTCTTTATAACTGATTAAATCTGCTGTAGTTTTGAACTCCACCCTGTATTTCATAGCTACATCTCTTCAGTGTTGCACATCCCACTGTCTCTCTCAGAGTATTGTAGCCATGGAAAGGGCTTTATAACCAGTCTTGACTTTTTGATAGATAGAGAAAACCTCTTGTACTGAACTCCAACTGAAATTGTTTTCCTATGACTCAAAAGCCATCGATTCTGTGATGCTTTCCATGTAGTTGTATCAAAGTCACCTGCCTTCAGTAACTGAGGTTTCATGTTGATCGCATATGTGCATTAGGCTAATAAATATGAAACCTAACAATTTCTTTCCTGTTTGCAAATAGATGATAGATGGATAAATTGGTAGATAGAAAATAATTATTACCATGTTTAACATGAGCAAAAGTATCCAAATTATTTTTGCTCAATATTATTATTTTAAGATTATAAAAGATTCAGCTGATTTTATTTGAAGTGTTTATATATTTTTTAATATATTAACTAGGAGCCATCAGTTGAACTGGCTCTTATTCCAGTAGGTTGTTAACTAAAGACCAAAAAGTTCATTAAGGACATGGGCTGAAATGTATCTCATTTATTTACCTATTTTTAAATCCCCAACATCACAGGGAGAACAGTTGATGGATGAGCCAGTGGGGGTGTAGATAAAGAGACTAGTCCTTCTCCAAATGGTCTCTAAATTTGAACAAGTCATTTTTTAAAGGAAACCCATATCTCAAGGATTCATTTTCTCTCCTGTTTGACAAATTTCAAATGTTTCAGGACATGATACAGTGCTCTGGCATTCAATCTAGGTTTGATAGATAGAGGAAGGTAGGTATATATATTTGTAACAGAAACACTTGTAATTGAATGCTGTATTACTGTTAGAAAGGTTCTTTGGTCTAGATATTAAAGAAAACAAACAAAAAAATTTGAAACAACATCAATGTATCATTTTAAGAAATTACCTTAAAAAAAAAAAAACTTTTTAGCAGAATAAAAGATGCATCCCTATTTCATCCACTAAGGAGTTTAAGCGGTTCTTATCCTTTGATTTTTATCAGTCTTATTTTCTCAGTCATACTTACATTTTTAACATAGCATTTAGTGTACATCCTCCAGGGTACATTTCATCTGTTTTATATTGAGCTAGTTGGCAATTTTATTCCATGTTGACCTTTTTTCTCATCCGCAGCTTTTATTTGCAAGTATGTTTCTTTGAACTTCAAGCTATTTGGATAGTGACCCTGATTTTGTCTATTAACCTTTCACATAGAGAAGAACTGGCATTATTGTGTTGGGGAAAGTATAAGTGTTCCTTGCCTGTTGTCGTTCCTGTAGGCCACATCTAATGAACTTGATTCTTTTTTTTTTTTTTTGTCCTTGTTTTACGTCTCCAGAGTGAACTCATAAAAGCTGATTTGCCCTGAGCTGATCATGTACCAACACTGCTAAGAATTCTCATACCTTCTATTACATTTAGCTTTGGCCCCATACTAGGCTTTATGACTCTTTTCCTTTATGACTGCAGCTACACTGATGTACATAGCTTCTTCCAAAGTACACAAAGCAATTTCACCAAGATAATAACTAGCATTACTGAATGCTTATTATGAGTCATGTACTATTCTAGGATTACTTCATTTAATCCTCACAACAACCAGAAGGAATGGGTACCAATTATTATTATTATCCCTATTTTACAGATGAAGAGCCATGTTCTTGGCCACTACTATGCTTAAAGGACCCTTATTTAAAGTCATCTTTCCTTATATATATATCCCTGTGTTTATCTAGGGTTTGGCTAGGGTGTCCTTTATCTACCCTCCAACGCATTGTGAATTCCTACTTATCCTGTAAGATCCACTGCTGATGTTTTCCTAAGGAGTCTTTTTCAATTCATCCCACATATTTGATCATTGCCTATTTTTGAGTCCTCACCACACCAACTACAAAATTTTAATACTGTTCATTTCATGCTTCATAGCATTTTTCAAAAATATATCTAATTCTTTAACAAACCACAGTGACTTTGAAAACAAGATCTTCTTCTATGCATCATCCTTGTTTTCTACACCTGGTCCATCTCAGGGCTAATTTCTATGTACTGCTTTACTCCTTGACTGTGAATCATAATTTCCTAGGGTTTTGTAGCAGTTTTTATTAAATACTGGATTGTGATTCAATTCTTTCATATCCTTTTGAAGATTATTGATTTCTTGTGTTAAAGGTTTCTACTGCTGATTGATCACTATGTTTAGGAAGAAGTTTGGCTTTATGCTTTGTTTTTGGAATCCATCTAAATAAAGCCTAAGTTTTTCCTTAAATGTCTAACTTGCTAAGACTGTCTCCAAACTCTTCCTCTCTGAAGCCCTTGTTGAATCATGAGTTTAGGCTTTGTTAAGGAGGCCAGTCTAAGCTTTACTTTAAGTTGTTGCTCTTATTCCTAAGGTAGAACTTTTCCGTATAGTTGTTATACAGAATCATCCAGGGCTGTTACCAAGGTGCGCCATCTTAGCAGGGCTAGGCATTATTCTTCCCAGAGGTGCTCACCCTCTAGTGCCCCTATTTCACTCTCTAGTGTCATTCCACCCTACCCAATGTTATCCATAAAGACACAAACTCACAGCAGGTCCCACAGAGACTTCTGGAGTCCTTACTCTGTACAGTTCCCCATTGTGCAGATGCCCCCTCCTGAAATCCCACCCATTTCAGCTGATCCAAACTTTGATCTTGGCCTCCTCGAATCAGGAAGTTCCCCAAGCTTTGCTCATTCTCGAACTCTTGTAGTAGAATCAAGAATCGCAGACAATTAGACGATTATGAGGCTCACCTCTTGTTTTCACTGTCCTCAGGGTTGTAGCATGGTGTTAAGTGTTGTCCCATGCCTGAAAATATTTGCCTCAGATGTTTTGTCCTGGTTTATAGTCGCTTATAGCAAGAGATATAGACTTCATCACTTATTAATAACGTAAGTGTAGAAATCTATTCTCCTATTTATCACTTTGTTTTTGTCTGTTTTAAACAATGTTGAGGTTCAACCAAGAGCCTATGCATGTTTGGCAAGCCCTCCATCACTAAGCTGTACCCACTACCCTTTTACTTATCTTTCTACTACTAACACTTATAAATGTTAGCAAATATTAAGTCTCTGACAATCAATAAATATTTATGTAGCAAAGAACTGAATGAAGGATACTCTTCAATGAGTTATACACTGTTCAAACTAATTAACATTTTGTGTTATCCCATAAGATTATCAAAAATAGATTTTATTTTCATATACAATCAGTTTACTGATATTAACCAAGGGGTAAGGAGAGAATTTTTATCTGCTAGTTTTTGGTTCATTTATTTATAAGTATGAAGTTTTCTAGTCCTTTGGTGATAGACTGATAAATATTAACAAATCAAAGTAAAAGTCTAGGTTAACAAAAGTGCCTCAGAGAAAAGAATTTTCTGTTAATAAAATTTCCCCACCAAGTGATGGCTAGTAGAAAATCCTTTCTATTGTGATAATTATTATTGAAGGTGTCTTTAAAATTACAAGAAATGTGCTTTCGTTTGGAAGATAGTCTTTGATCACACAGCAGACTTGAAATAAATGGGTTGCCCTTCAATGCCACTGAATATCAGTTTGCTATGTCCAGTCCAGATAGTTCCCTAACATTGGGAAATACAGGAGTGGGATATATCTAGGCAATTCCTCTGAGTTATGGCTACCCCAAATTCTGATCGTTCCTATTACAGTAAAGGAATGTGACTATGCCCTCAATTTCAAATGTGATCCCAGATATAAAGTCCTCTTCTCTTATAGGATCTCATGTTAAGAAGTCACAGCCTTCCACCCTGGCTATTTGTAAGGTATCTCATGGAAACACACATGCCTTCACCATGTTTCCTACCATTATCAAAAAAAGGCATACGCCAGCCCTCTGATACCCCCGACTTTCCACCCACACAAAGCTGAAGTTGAAGGAATCTGAGAACAACTTCTGAGAAGCATCCCCAGACTGCTATATTTTATGTCTTCACAGTTATACCTTTAAAAGCAAAGAAACCAACTAATTACTTTGCTGGTTGAAAGATTAAGATGGTTTCCTTTCCATTTTGTTTTTAACTTGTTCTCCTTGAGCCTTGATTTGTCAAATTATAGATCACATCTTTTATCAATTCTGCAAAATGTCAGTCTTCGTTCTCTTCAAATATGGTTTCTGCTACCTTCTCTTTCTTCTCATGCTTTGTTCTCCATGATTCTCAGTCTCTCTGATATATTCCATTGGTTGATATTTCCTGCATATGTTCTGAAAAGTTTCTTCTGACCTACCTTTTTGTTTATCAATTTATTCTTTAGACAGTTTAAACTGTGATAAAGCTTGCATGCTGGAGTTTTCATTTATAATAGTGTCACTCAAAATGTGGTCTTCAGGCCAAGACCACTGGTGTCACCTGGGACCTGGTTGCAAATGGTAATTCTTAGACCTCTCCTCAAGCTGACTAAATCAGATGCCATAAGAGTGGAGCCCAGGAACTGTGTTTTGACAAGTTATCAAGTCAATTTTAAACAAGTTTAACTGTGATAATCAATGATTTTACAATATTATATTTTTCAATTTCATCAGTTTTTTTGGACCTTTTAAAATATGGCTGAAATTACTGTGCTTTCTGTTTCTAAAATTTTTGTCTTTTCTTTTTAAAACATAATAACCATATTCATTTTATATTCCAATATTTGAAGTCTTTGGGGGCCTGTTCTTGCTTTATGTTGCCTCTGCATTATATTGCATGGTGCCATATTTCCTCTGTGCTTAATGAGTTTTTTATTGCAAAATGCTCATTTTTCTTTCAAAACTACTGCTGCTTATACTTTTGAAGTCTGGGGTGAGGGTGTACTCCTTGGAGATAATTTGCATTTTCTGATAGCAAGTGTATAAACATGATTTAGATTTACAAAATAAATGGCTACTGATCCATCAAAGAATTAGTGATTAAAATTTGTCACAAAAAATTTTTGCTTCTTCTCCATCTGACTAGTTTGATGACAAATTTCCATTCAGTCTCTAGAGAATGGAAGAGGAAATGGAGGTACTTCTGGTTACACTGAAGATATAAATCTCAAGGGTCCTTTATGGGAATGTAGTCTTTATGAGCTTTAGGATGTATGTTAATCTGAGCCTCAGGCTGCCATTGCCCAAACTCAGAAGGCCACAGGTTCAAAACAAAGTCACCACCTTCAGCAAATGATTTCAACATTAAAAACAACATGAATGTCTAACCTTCACTTAGTCAATTTCTCATCATTGTGGTAGTCCTCCCATTTACACACACACAGTAGTAAGTTGTATCTGGTTTGTATGGATTCTGCCATTGAACTACTAACACATTTTATCACACATTCTTTCAATGGTGTCATGTTGGCACCTGGAAACTGGCTGTGATGGGAGAGTTATGTTATTCAACAATAACATGGTAAAGCTTTTTTGGTTTGGGGGTGCTGTATGTTTATTGTATTTTTGCTTATTTGGTTGGTTGGTTGGTTGGTTGGTTTTGGAGGGCTAGGAATAGAAATCAAGGTTTTGTGCATGCTGGCAAGTGAGATACCACTGAGTTGCACACCCCCATTCCTTAGAGCTTTTTATTCTTTTTTCTAGAAGTATAATTGTTATTTTACCCAATACAGTGACATGTGTATGTGGTCAAACTATTTACTGTATTGTTCAAGATTAACCTGGCTATCAGATAGAACTCCTTCCTCTCACTATTGTAGACTTTAGTTTGTCAGAGCTCATTGATACTTGTCATTTTTTTTTACTTTTCCTAGTTCTCCATGCAAAAGAAAATCACTCAAACAATTCAATTCCAGAAGAAGAAAGCATTTTTAAAACCTAATTGTGTCCTCAGAAATATCCTGCAAGGTTATAGTGTCTTTTCTTCATCTGTTTTTATTTTCAAATTCTGCTAATTTTACTTTATCTTTCTTGTGGTTGTTGTTGCATGGGTTGGCCTCAAACTTATGATCTGGACTCAGAAGTAATCATCACTATTTCTCTATTTCATTTGTGAGAAACAAAGGCCCAGAATCATTACGGAACTTAGGCATACACTATTAGGGGTATAAATGAGTTTCAAACTCAAACCCGCCTAACTTTAAGCTGTGCTGCCTAAACTAACCATAGCTTTCCTATTGATTCCCACTTGCCATGTCTCCTGAACACTGAATTGCTGCGTGGAGACTTGGTTTGTGGTGTGGGAAAACTCCCAAAACTAATTTTGATATTTGGATGCCTTTATCTTAGTGGTGAACTTCTCATCTAATAAATTCAAAATATGAACAGTGATCTTTCTTAAAACCACAGATATCAATATAAGATTTTTAGAATTTTTAAATATTAACAATATGCTGTATGTTTGATTATTGAAAGGACAGCATTATATTATAAAGAGAATTCACATCTTATAAAATATGCAATCTTGGTGTCTCATAAATTTGATCTGAAACTAATATTCTGTCATAGTGAACATGATTAAACTTTGAGTCTCTGCTTTCTAGGATCCTAGGAGGGTTTTGAATATTAGTCAAAACCCCCAAGTCAATCACAAGTTAGATAAATGTGGTTGATATGACAACACAGAGAAGTGAACTTTGCCTTTACATAGTTTGCTTTAACTATTAGTATCACAGCCATGTAGTTTTCTTTTTATTATTAATATACAGTATTTGTTTCATATAGTATTTTGTACAATAATGTACAGTATTAATGTACAAATTTGTTTTGGTTTATTGTGAGCTTGAAATACAAACCAGCATTTATTACTCTGCTGCTACTGAAAAATACACTCTGAATTTTTTTTTTATTTTAAAGAGGGTAAAATTAAACAGAACAAAATAGATCATAAGGAAACAATTTTAAGAAACACAGATTTCAAAGCAAGACCACTTGGAGATCTTTACTGTCTATCATATTGTCTCTTGTTTTCTTCCTAATAATTGTCCACCTCTTCCCACACAGTGAATATATACTGAACAATATAGTACTAAACTAACCAGAACAGGATGATGAAGGCTTTTTAAGTCTTCAAGACCAGACAATAGGGAAGTCAACAATGGCTGCCATAATGTCTCTCATTCTCTTTGAAATAACTGTCCATATCTTTACATATATTGAAATTAAACATAAGAGACTAGACTAATATCACTCTGAGCAGTGAATAATAGTATTGCTAGATTTTATATCATAATGCTACAGAATTAGCACTGGGTATCTTAGTGTCTCTTCTTCTTCATAGTCTCTGTTCATTACATCGCGCATTATAATAATCTGTTCCTGAAACTATTTAGAAATTCTACACGTGTGAATCTCTACATGTATACCTATCCTTTCTGTATTATAGGGAAAAACAGATCAAAACAAGACAACAAAAAAAATTCCTAGAAAAACATGAAATGAAAAAGACATAAAAAAAATACTAGGTGATCTACAGGGGTTACTATGCTGTCCTTTGTTATTTTCAATAGAATTGTCTACATCATCAGGCATAATATAATTGAAAAAAATTACATAGCAATTTTAATAAAAACACAACATTGGAGACATTGTAGGACTTCAAAAGCAGGTAATAATCAAACCAGAATGGGTATCATATTGCATCTTATCATCTAGAGTAGTTGCTTCTACCCTTAGACTTGGTATTATCAAGCATACCAAATTCGAATAAAATCAGTCAAGACAAAACAGCAGTCTAACAAACTAGATTCAAGTAAGATTAGTCATAGTAAAACAATGTAAGTTATACAGGGCTTCAGTTTAAGTTAATAGGAAATTAAGAATAGTTACTGTAGTATAGCCTGCTATTTTGGGATAGCTGTCTGTGCCCTCAAATCTAGTATAAGTACACAAACTGGAACAGAGTAAAATCAAACTAAACAGAGTGATAACATTAATGTGGCTTTTAAATCCTAATACGCTATTAACAATGTTCTCTGCCTTCCTTTTTTAGACAGTTCCTCCCCTTTCCCTTTCTCAGGGTGCTTATATATTTTGGGTCCCACTAACTCCTTTAGTTTTTAGATTAGGGGGAATCCCATATCTATATAAGTGGTGCTGAACCTTTTTACCCCTGAGCTTGATCTTGAGCTGTATTCCTTTATCTACTAAAGCCTCAAGGTTTTCCTTCTTTACAGCTGAGTAGTTCTCCACTGCATAAAAGTGTCATGACTTTCCAACCTATCTGCAGCTGCTGGATGAGTTGTCCCTATTTCTCTCTGGTTCCCAGTCACATAGAACATCGTTTTATCATCTTTGACCTTCTGTTTATTAACCCTCTTTCAGGTTGAGTGTATTTCCTATTCAGAGAATCTTGACGGATCCTATCTCCTGATCTACTCTGCTTGTGTTTCTTTTTGTTAGTGTAGCAAGGCCATCTATATTAGAGATTATAGCAAACCTTCTCTGCCTTATCTCTGCTATTCTATTTTTCTGCTACTATTGGTCTACTTTTCTCCTTCCTTTCACTGTCCATTCATTGAGGCCTCTCTGCCACTGCTGCAATCCTGGTATTTTTTTCTGTCTCTCTCTAGAATGTCCTACAGTATTTTTTGTAGGGTTGGATTGGTGCTCACAAACTCCCACAGTTCCTCTTTGTCATGAAAACATCTTGTTTCTCCGTTAATTTTGAGAGAGTTTTTCAGGGTACATCAATCTGGGTTGGAGGTTATTTTCTTTCAGGGCTTGGACTACTTCATTCCGAGCTCTTCTTGATTTGGTAGTCTGTGTTGAAAAGTCTGTTGTGGTTTTGATGGATTTTCCTTTATAGGTAATCTGTTTCTTTTTTCTGACTGTTTTTAATATTCTGTTCTTGTGGGGAATTTCTGGGATCTTAATTATTATATGTTTGGGTGTAGATCTGTTTTAGTTGTAGTTGGCTGAAGATCTGTATGCCTCATTTATCTGGATATCATTTCCCTTTCCTATGCTTGAGAAGTTTTCCTTAATTATTTCTGTGAATAGCATTTGTGCTTACTCCTGCTTCTTCACTCACATTTTTTATTCTTAAATTATAGATCCTCTTGTCATCTTCTAGCCTTTGTATTGTTGCTTCCTGGTTCCTAGTTCTTTTTAAGAGGTCTTTCTTTCATAATCGCACATTGCAAATCTATCTTCTTTAGTTAGTCTTTTGAAAGACTAACTTTAGTTTCTATCAAGGCATTTTGCCAGCTTTCAATGGAGTTTTTAATTTCTTGGTAGTCTCTTTGGATCTGTTTCATATATTCTAGATTTTGTTTGTATTCTTCACTAAAAGTTTCTCTTCTTTTTCTGAGTTCCTCCATTCTTCCATCTATGTCTTCTTGAGAGGGGCTTAACATTTCTTTTATTAATCTTTTTATATCTTGCCTCACTTGGATTAGAATTTCAGTTTTAAGTTCGTCTATGAGGTCACAAAGGTATTTATGTCTGCTGATGCTGTGGCTAATATTGCATGATTGCTGCCCTGGATCTCTTCTGTATTTACCTCTCCTGCACTTATTTTCCCAGGGTCAGTGGCTGGAGGTTTTTCTTACTTCTTTCTCTTGTCATGTTTCTGGTTTCTTTCAGACAGCTGTATGGTGGAGGTCTCGGACCCTCTCTGTATTGCTTAAAGTTATTCTGAAGCATGCTGGCTGGGTTTTGCTGCCCTCTCCAGTTTACTGTTATCTGAGGTGCATGCAGGGACAGTGTGGGCTGTCCCCTCTTCTCTGAGCCAGTCAACCGGAGAATGCCTTCAGCATGTTAGTCTGTGCTGTGCAGATGTCACAGGGTCGTGACAGTTTTTTCCCTGGCTATTGGGTCCTGACCAGGGGCATGACCCAGCCCAAGCAGACTCCACCAGTCCTCTCTGGGCCAGGGGAGGCTGACTGATGCCACTGCGGTTCCAGGTTCAGGCCCGTCCTGCCCAACTCCAATATGTCATCCAGCCGGTCACCCTCTCCGTGGGACCCAATTTCCAGCACTCACTGCGAATTAATGCAGCTCTCCACCTTAGCTCCACTCTATGCTGTGCCGCATCCTCCTACCAAGGCCCCGGACTCACCAACTCCCGAGCACAGTGCGGGACCAGTCCCGTGAGCATGTCTGGTTCCAGCCTTTCATTCACATTTTTCCTTCCTTTCTTTCTGTTTCTCTTTCCTCAGTTTCTTCCTGGGTCTCTTTTCATCTAGTCTTCTCCATGTTGTAAGTTCTAGAGTTGTTTTTCTCAGAGAGGTTCTCTACCGCCATATTCAGAACTTCTCCCATACTTGGAATGTTAAACAATCAACTGATAGATGAATTTTGGAACATAATACCCATAATACCTATACCAAGATAATGAATGAGTTGATTAGTTCAAATTATTAGTGCAATCAAGAGGAGCATAATAAAATTCCATAAAATTTACTTACTTGAAAATAAACCATTTCTTTAAAATGACCAGAGATTTCTTGTTAACTAAAATTATTACTGAATTAAAATTTTCCTATTCTTTCAAATACAGCAACTAGATTGACATTTTAAGAAACTCTGCTAATATTATTTACATTTCATCTCCTCAGAGTCTTATAGGACATTATTTTGACTTTTGCTCTGTGGTACATTAACTAACTTAGGAATCTGGATGTTGTAACTTGAAGCTAGACTTGGATTGACTTGATACTCTTCAAACTTCTTTTTATTTTTTTGCATTAGTAAATGTTTGTGGTACACAATGTTTACATTCATTTTAGGGAGCAGATATATATATATATATATATATATATACTCATTCTTTTTATTTTCTTTCCTCTCCTTTCTTTCTTCTTCCTCCATCTCCAGATCACATTTTCCATTTTAAAATATTTTTAGTGCACATTTATAACACATGATAATTACATTCATTTGGAGTAGTTGGAAAATGTACATGGAACATCTTTAATCTTTTACATACCCTTCTCCCTCCCCTCTCCTTACCTTCCATCTATCTGTCACCTTTCCATTTGCAAAAAGCCTACCTCCCTGTTTCTTTTTATGAATCTTTTTATCATTTTTTTCCTTTTTTAGCACTTCAGACTTCTCATATGAGAGAAACTGTACAGAAGTGAAGCCCGTGTGTCTGATTTATTCCACTTAACATTTGTGTTTACCAGTTGCATCCATTTTCCTACCAATGTCTCAAATTTATCTTTTTGCATAGCTCAGTGGTATTCCATTATGGGTAGATACCACATTTTCTTCATCTGTTTTTCTGTTTTTTTAAATTTATTTAAAAAGAAAAAGAAAAAAACAGAAAAAGGGCACAAGAAACACTAAGAAATCACTAGTTAATAGATTACATATTGTCATCTTAGAAATAGTTGTTCAAGTTACAAAATTAAAGCATACAAAGTGGACATTCAAACAGTGAGACTGCAAACAGTTCTGTTCAATGATCCAACAAAAACTCAGTAATACGATTATCTATCTTATACACTTAAATATACATGCAGTTATATCCTTCAGAGCACTTTCTTTTCCTCTCTTTTTTACAATAACAATTACACATTTTGGATTTTATTACTCCCACAGTTCTTATTACTTTTTTTAAGAGAATAAAACCAAATATGACAAAACAAAACAGAGTCAGTCAAATCAAAAGGATGGACATAGTACATGATGTAAAAACAGAATGCAAGGTGATTAACAATGATTACCATAATTCTTCTTGCTATCTTAAAAAGAATTGCCTATATCATCAGTTATAATAAAATTGAACAAAACAGTACAGAACAAAACCAATAAAATTGACATTAGAGACATTACAGGACTTCAAAAGAAGATAATAGTCAAACCAGAATGGGCATCATAGTGAATTTTATTGTCTTCAAAGTAGTTGTCTATACCCTCAAACTTGATACTATCAAGCAAAACAGAATAGAGTAAAATCAGTCAAAACAAGATGGTGAGAGCAATACAGGGCTTCAAATAAAGCTAATAGTAAATCAAAATGGTTACTATAATATATCTTGCTTTTTAAAATTTTTTCCCTTAATTAAAAAATAAATCACCTGTTCTTCTTTTGATGGACATATAGGCTGCTTCCAAGATTTAGCTATTAAGAATTTTGTTATTACAAACATTGATGTGCATTTGTTGCTGTAATATGATGTCTTCAACTCTTTAAGGACTGTATCAAGAAGGATAGCTGGGTTGAATGACTTGTTTTGTTTTTTTGAGAAACCTCTAAATCATAATGGAAAAATTTCTTTACAAGGTAAACATTCTATTGATTCTTTAATTGTGATTTTTAGTTAGAATCTCAATAGTTGTTTCAAAATTTTGTTAAATTTCTATCATTTTTGGAATTTAGAATTTCCTTTATCATTACTAGTCTACATGCCTAGTGAGTTTGCTTCATTTACAAAGAGAAATTGATGGAATTCAACACAATTCTTCCTGCTATGATTCCATTTCTGGAACCATATCTTTTTATCTTTTTCATTTGTTCTTTTCCCATTGTCTCTAAAGACACTGTGTTTGCTCTTATCATTTGGGTCAGACTTCTTTTCACTCTGATCCTGTCCCTTTGAGTTTTCTGCAGAGACTTCTTTTTCTTTTCTCAACTTACAGCTGGTAATAATCACCTCCCCTAGTTTCTTGAGCTCTTTCTATAATTTTAATTACGTATGATCACCTATATAATTTGCTAAGAAAAAAGGTAACGAATGTTAATGAAAAGTTAAGGTTGTAGAGAAAACTTTCTATTCCTCTAATCAATTATTACGTATTAGATTCAAAAATGTATATCTTGTATTCCCTCTACCTCCAGTCTCACAATTTACTGGACCTTGTTTAAATCATATATGTGATTAGTCATTTAAAGTTTACACCATTACAAAACCTAGTGGAAATTTAGATAGAAAATCTAACAAAAAAATTGAAGCGTTCATCATAGTAGGATGCTTGCCATCAATTAACCACTCTTAAATTTAGAAATAAGGGATGAAAGTTTAGCTCAATGATGCAGCACCTGCCTGGCAAGCATGAGGTTCTCAGTTCAATTCCTGGTACCTCTCTCTCAAATAGAAATATATATATATATGTTCTTGCTTATTTCAGTTAAACTGTCAGTACAATTGTATGTTTGAGTATGTCAATATTAGGAGCTAAAACCTTTTAGTGCTTTAAGTACCTACTAATATTTATTCTTTTAAAATCTTATCACTGATATGCTGAAAGTTATAAATCATAACTGGTTTAGAATTTATAAATTACAAATGTAAATTGAATTACCCACCTTTATTGAAATATATGCCATCATAGTTTTTAAATGCTATGAAATGTTATATTTGTTAGCCACATTTTATTCCTAACCTTTAAACTGATAATAATTTTCCTCCCCCTTTAAGTACAATTTTAGGTTTGAATCATGAATGTTTATTTAGACTTCCTAGAAAACAGTATAATTAATACCCAGCCCTTCAATATTTCAAATATTTAGAAAGTCATTAATAATTGTTTTATATGTTATTTATGATTAAATATTAAAATTATGTCTCCTGAAAGTTTAGGGTTGAAGTAAATATAGTTCTTAGATATAACATCTGAAGTATATTAATAGTAATGATAATTCTTATTGAGTGCTTATAAGGTGACAGTAACTGCATATATTTAATCTTATTTTTAAAAAAAGCCTGTTTTACAGAGAAGACAGGTAAACCTCATAGAGATTACTTAAAATGCACAAATCCAGCCACTATGTATGTAAGATTCATGATCTGAACCTGAGTTGTACAATTCCAAAGCTTGAATACTTTTACATTAATCAGGCAGTCTGTGTCTTCTGAGATCATGTTATCTGTTTAATATCCTAACTTTCTACCTCATTTTTGCTACAGAGATTATTAATATATGGCAGAACTAATGAATTTGGCATAGAAATTCACTTATTTGCTTTCCAAGTGACTGACCTAGATCACTGGACAGCCACTAATACCATTGCCATTAGTACACACTGTAAAGATGACTGAAATAATGAATCAGCTCTGAGATGTAGACAGAGTTCAATGTTGTTCAGTCCGTGATGATGATGAAATTCAGAGTTATAGGCATGGGGTCAGAAGCTTAAAGTGAGATTCTGCTTCAGTCTTTACTGGACAAGTGACATTTCACAACCCACTTAACCAGTGAGCCTATTTTGTCACATTTGTTAAATAGAAGCATAGGGATACTGACCTCATAGTGTTGTCAAGAAGATTAAATGGGATAATGTGTATAAAAGGGTATTACATTTTGAAGAACACTCTATAAATTTATGATCATTATTTTATTGGAGCAGCCTTCACCAATAAATTCCTCTGATACTGAGGCTACTTGGGAAAAAGAAAAAATATACTGCATGTTACTGCTGTATTATTTACATAATATCTTCATATTTGGACTCCTACATTGCTTTACAGTCTGGATCATGCTTAACTTTCTGTTTGTAACTTAACATCATGCAAATGATTTATCACTTGCTTTACCATCTGTGCTTTTTGAAAAATCTAGGTTACATTATAAGATTTCTGTGTACTTCATGGGCTAAGATTTGATCAAATATTTTGGAGGCTCTTCTAATGTATGTCTACGTCTTAATTCTCTCTTCTTGATATATTTTAATGTCATAATGTGAATTAAGAGTATATGAACTAATCAATAATAATTAATAAGCTTTTGACTGTGACATATGCTTAATACAATCAAGTCCCACAGGGCAACACATACAGCTTGCTACAAGTCTGTCACAATATGTGTGATTTATCTATGAAAATACTAAATCATAATCAATCTTCATTCAAAGAAATCATATATTTATAAAATTAAATAAATCAGCATTTAAAATGACTGTCATTGACAATGGTATTTAAAACTATCCTATCCCACTATGTTATTAAAACACTACAATTTATTATTGTACATTCTAAGGAAAACACTTCATACAGGAAAGTTCAAAGTAAGATAGAAATAGAATAAGACATTACTGCTTTAAAAATGACACACTTTTTCCTTTATCCCAAGTAAAATGCACAATGAGCAGTAATTAAGTGGGCAACTTGATGGTCCATTGATAAATTTTAGTGAGCCCATTTCCCATTGAAAATGTACATAATTTGAAATATACAAAATCTCTGTGTGTTTTAATTACTGAGATTTGATAGTCTTCATTATAATAAATTATTTCAGCTATAATGTTAAAACAAAGATGTAGCACACAAAGCAAAATTAAACAAAGGTCCAAATGGGATATTATTAAAATGTCAAAGTGAGTAAGCAGATGGGGTTTATATGGCTCAGTGGATTAGTCACCAAGCTCCATTACCTTGGGGACTCTAGTGAAATCTAGTCTCAGTAGAATGATCAGAAAGTAAAAATAAAGGATATATGCAGAAGCAAATAAGTAATTTTGTACGTGCTCTCATTTAGAACCCAAAGGCTTCTATTTTTTTCTTTTGTTTCTATAATCACAAGACTACAAGTTTACAGTTCTGCTAGATTTTTATTAGAGATTTTTTCCCTCTAAGGCTATGCACAAGAAAATTATACAAAACACTGTAAACTGCAGATTTTTCTTGCCCTTTCATAACCAAGAACAGAAGCTTGATCAAAGCACGTGCTCTCTAATGGAGCTTAAACACAATGCATGTGGGGTAGCACCACTCAAAAGCAATGACTTGATAGCAATCTCATAAAGAAGAAATTAAATTTTTTACTGTACTTCATCTTGTTTGGATACTTAAAGCAATTACTAGTACCTACTCTTTTCAGACAGAAATTGAAATGTAGACATTTAGATTTGCAAATTTTGACAGATCATCTTGACTTTCATTGTGGTCATGTGGTCTAGCACACATTGAGCCTCACTATTTGTATTAACTAGCAAGCTAAGATTTAGAACACAAACATCCTGAAGGAAAAATAGAATTAGTGGAAAGCCTTTTACCTAGATCAAATAAAAGTATTGCTTAGATATTTCCTGACAAAAAGAAAGTAATTACATGGTACACAATACAGATTGTGAAGCGCATTTTCTGTATGATATTTTGGTAAGAGCTTGGGAATGTTTGGGTGATACCGTATTACATAGAATAACACTTACCAAATTAGATTCCCCCGCATAAGTAATATACTTGAGACAACAGTTGCAGTGCAGGTTTAGGCCAATCATTATTGTAGAGATAGAAGTCACTGCAGGCTAAAACTACAATGCCGCTCTATTCTGCACTAGAGAATACTAAGTTGCTTTGGTTTAGTTTGGTTTTGGCTTTATAGGTTTAGGTCTTTGTTTCATTTTATTCTGTGTACTATAAATAAACCCTTGCTTTATTAAAATTTATTCTGGTCTTAAAACTTCTTTAAGTCCACCAGTGCTACCCAGGTATATATGTGCATGTCTACATATTTACACACATAGGGGATGGACAGATAATATTTCTAAACATGCATGACAACAAATATAATTAAGACATTGCAATAAGGGACTAAATTGAAAGTAGAACAGGAATATCTGATTGCTACATGGTGCCAATTAGATCACTGCATTGTTTCCTTACTGCAAGACTGATAAGAATCTACAAGCCCCTAGAGCCCAAGGGATTTGAACATGCCTGATGGAAATTGGAAATCAATAGGAGTCTATAATCACAAGCAAATGGCATCATTTTCACTGGGGTAAAAGATGACAGGCATCGTAGAACTTGTACAGAAACAGTTACACATGGGGCCAAGTGATGCCTTCTCTCCTCGCGCGGCTTCCTACATCGCAAAATCCTTGGGTTTTTTTTTTTTTTTTTTTTTTTTTTTTTTTTTTTTTTTATTGCTCAGTTAGTTGGCTGCTTGTTTATTTTTTAAACACAGTGCTTGCCTACAAGAGAAAAACAAGTTACTCCTTTATTTTAGACAACAAAAGAACTGCAAACCTTTGTATTTTATTTGTGCTAATTAGATAATGAATATTTTTCTAAATTTATTGGAATGGGAAAGAATTCATTTTCTGCATTTGGTACTTCTATTTATGTGCACTACTGGTACAAAGCATTCAAATGTTTATAGGAGCTCAGAGATAATTTAGTCTCCAGGATCATTTCATTCTGTCCTCACTTAAGCGAAGTCTACAAATTCAACATGAAAATGAGAATTATTATCTTCCAGGGGCCAAGCTATCCCAGACTTTTAATTTTGATATAAAATAAAAGCCTATTTTTGTCCCAATTGAAATCACAAGCCTGTTCCTTTTCCTGATTTTTGTTCATCATCTGCTGTATCCCATTTAAAACAGTCTTTGAACTCGCTGGCTCTGGTAGAAGGACATGGAGCAGCAACACTAATATGCAGTCATTATGAAAGATAGGAAAGCATCTCCCCACAGTCAGGCAGGAGTGCCCTCAGTGATGACTTCCCTCAAACGTCCAAAGAGATGTCACTCTTCAGACAACACTGCCATAAAAAGATTTCCTAGACGCAAACCAAGACTGGCTGTAAAACATTCCTCGGTATCCTGTTCACTCTTTGAGCAAAAGATAATGTGCTGAATTTCATAGTTGCCTAGATCAGTTTTCAAAATACAGCACCTAGCCAAATGCCATTTCTAAAATTTTTGAAAATATAAAATGTGCTACAATACCATCATGTCAGTGAAAAAGTGAATAAAAGCTACAAGTGCTGCCCATGTGGGATGTCATTCCTACACTGGAGGACATTTTTGAGGTTGGTGCAGTTGTCACATGAAGGTGGTATAAATAAGCATTGTTTTCTGATACTTTAGGAATTTGTTATACAAAGTATAGATTACTAGTCACCAATATCTTCAGTGCAAATAAATAAGAAAAAATGACTACAGCTACAAATTTCTACTCTCTAGGCATTTCTTTTATTCAAGGAATTTAATTTGCTGCAAGGAAATAAAAATAAACAACAAAAAATAGCTTGAACGGTATTTTACATGGATAACATAAAAATAAACATTTGTTTACTGAAAAGTATACATTATTTTTCATAGTTTATTTTATGTCACATGTTTTAGCATTTGAAGTTGTGTAACATAATTTCTCCTGTAGAGCAAGTTCCCTCCTTGCCATGGATTTAAAAGCATTTTCTCAAGTGTGCAAATTCTACAGGACAAGGCTAGTGCGGAGCTTAAGCAGAAAGGACATCTACTTACAGACTACAAATTGGTATGAAT
Source organism: Cavia porcellus (assembly GCF_034190915.1). Classification (NCBI taxonomy): domain Eukaryota; kingdom Metazoa; phylum Chordata; class Mammalia; order Rodentia; family Caviidae; genus Cavia; species Cavia porcellus. The sequence continues at coordinate 118,028,662 of NW_026947484.1, forward strand.
CCAAGAACTTTTCTCCTCGTCTTTCAGAACCGATTTGATTTCCTCATCTGGGTTCATTGCAGTATTCTCTCATAGGAACTCTTGCCATACTTGTACGTTATTTGATGACTGTTTTTCTTCAAAAAGTTCGACTTGGAGATTCACATTTTCCAAATATATGTGCGTACAAGCAATGTCATTATTTTAGGTTTTTTTTTTTTATTCCTTTGTGGGAGGAAGCTTCCTTTCTATCACATATGCAGTATATTTTTGTTTTATGGTAAAGAATAATAACACGTAAACTTCTAAAGCAATTAAATAAGAAAATAGAAGGTCCTAATGGAAAAGCAAGAAAATAGGGCAAGATTTTGTTTCATATTTCAGTCCATCGTTTTTGCCACAGCTCAACAAAAACAAATTTCCTCCAGCATCCACAATAGGTGTGAGCATCTCCACAGGTGGGTAAGCAAATCCAAAAGAGTATTTTGAATGAAATTTCTGACATTGTAAAAGATGTATATTTCACAAGTATAATTGCAAAATGAGAAATCACTTCAAAATGCCAAATAGAAAATAATATTTTTACTTTAACTTTATTTTACTTAGTGTTTATAATTTACCCCGATTTCATGAATCTGCTTGTGCAAGTTTGTAACTATACATCTAAGCAAAGATTTACTACAAAAACATTTAAAATGCCATAAGCTGAGTCTGGGATGTAGCTCAATCATAAAGGTATTGCCTTATACATAGGAGGACATGGGTTTAACCTCAAGATAGAAATAGAGATAGATGATAGATAGATAGATAGATAGATAGATAGATAGATAGATAGACAGACAAGATAGGATAGGATAGGATAAGATAGCTTCCACAAACTGTTTTCATCCAAAATTTTGTCAGACATGCAAAATACCTCCAATAGCATTATCTTCAAACATGCTCTAAATTTACATAAAAATGTACAATGTTATGCTTTCTGTTAAAACTTTTATAAGTTCTTGGGAAGCTTATATCCAGAGCCTAATTCTGAATATGGCTGTTTTGGCTATGATTGTTAAACTCTTTGCCGAAGAGTTTAATGAATTTCAGTTGAAACCTTGGCCAAAAAAATTTATTAGTGGTTGCTTGTATGAAATACAGTCAACAAGGTAATACCATAAAACAGGGTTCCATTACAAATATATAGTGACAGTTGTATCTGTGGTTTAGGCAAGAAAAGTAAAAATAATGTTTAATCTGAGATGAATATAGTTTAAATAAATAATTCTGGGAGTGTATGCTAATATTTTTAAAATTTAAAAACTATACAAAAGACAATACAAAAGATAACCGAATTTTGATCTCTGAAAGAAACAAACTGGATGCCTTTCAAAATAATAAGGGTGGTTTTCAATAGTTGAAATAAAGCTATATTGCTTAAGAGTTGTGGATCTCATAAATTTTGCCAATAAACTTGATGGCTATATTTATCATATCTACAAAACCCACCACATTGAACAAAACATGATTTCCTACAATTACTGTCTTCTTTTTATGAGCATATGCAGAAATAAAAACAATACAGTAGTCGCTGATAATGAATTATATACTCTGGGACCATCTGGTTATTTGGGGGAGTTCTTAGGTAGTCATCCAATGATCAATTACCTTCTCTTCCCTTTTTCTTTTTTCTTTTTTTTTGGTACCAAGATTGAACTCACCACCTCACACTTGCCAAGCAGATGCGTATGCCCCTGAGCTAAACCCAGCCCTGACCTTCTCTTCTTTTTGTGGCTCTACTCAATTCCCTTCCTGCCTTTATCCTTTGCTGTCCTTTCAGTCTCACTGGTTCTGCAACACGCTTTCGCCTCTGCTCCTGCTTTCCTGCTGCTCAATGTATCTGTCCTCTCTGCTCCAGCAGCTCCCCACTGCTGCATCAGCTTCAGTAGGTATTGTAGAGGGAGGACCTGCTATGGACTGTGGGGGTAGATGCTGTACCGGGGTTTTAAGGACTAAGCCCTCCTGAAAGTAGGGGCTCTTCAAAACCTCCACACTATCATTCTCACAGCTCCAAGCTCCAAGCCCACCTCCTCCTCCTACCTTGCTGAAGACCACGGCTGTTGCTTTCTCTGATCGTGCCTCTTGCTTCTCTCCCCAGGACAGTGGGCAGCCAGACGGACCAAGGTCTGAGCCTGAAGGTATCTGGTAGAAAGGGAACAAAGGGGTAAATCTTAAGCAATGGGGGCCAGGGGTCTACAGACTGTGATTGTGAATGGAAGATGGAGGTTTAGTATATCCTAAAATAACAGGGATGGAATAAAGAAAATGTGGCACATATAAAAAAGACTACTAGTCAGTCATAAAAAGAAGTAAACTCTGTCATCTATGGCAACATGGACAGGACACTAGGTCATTAAGCCAAGTGAAATAAGCCAGGCATAGAATGGCAAGTGCCACATGATCTTCTTTATGCATAGAAGATAAAATAATGGAAGAAATTAAGAGTAAAATGGTAGTTCCCAAAAGCTGAGAGGAGAGTGTTGATGGAGGGATAGGGAAAAGATGATCTAAATTGTACTAAGTTATAGTTAGGTAGAAATCAGTTCCAGTGCCATTGTACAATAGAGTGACGATCGACAGTAACAATATGCTGTATACTTCAAAATGCTGAAGGAAAGGGTTTCGAATGTTGTCACCGCAAAACAATGTTAAACATTTGAGGCGATACCTACACTTACCCTGACTAAACATTAAATGTACACACGTATACACACGTACACAAAATCACATGAATAGTATGTTAAAAATAATGAGCAGGATGACAAGACCAGACCTGCAGCCAGAGCTCTTTGCCTGGGCCAGGGTGGGGCTGCAGGGTACTTGCTGCCACTAAGAGAACAGATGAGGTTTCAAAGGGACATGTGTGTCTGATACTTAGGGGCGTTCCTTTGGGTGAACGTCTCCCTCTGACAGTTACTGCCCCACATTCAGCTCACACAGCTGTTCCCTTTCTCCCTCTCTGCCCTCTGTCATAGTCTCTGGGTCTCAGAGATCCTGGCCAATGAAAGAATGTAATTCCAATGGCACCTCACTCCCTCCTCTGTCCTAGATTCTTTCCCCACTCATACCATTTCTGCCCTGACCCTGGACAGGCTCCTGCATCCATTAGGGCTGCCTTCTCAGGGAGCCACTCCCCCTCACACCCTGGCCCTGCCCTGTTGCTGGCTGGCCTGCCTCTTTTCAGGAACACGTGCCTGAGAGGCTCCTCCAGAACCTCAGAGCCCCTCATTTTCTCACTGATTCTCCTGTCCCTGTGCCTCTTGGTCTTTTGTCCCCACCCAAAGGAAGCGGAAGTTTGAATCATCCCCTTTCATGTTATACCCTTGGCCCCACCACACTACTGTTATGCTCTGTCATATTGGGGATCTAGGATCCTAGTCTGAGTTCCTATTTTTGTGTATCAACTATATAAACCTTTTTTTTTTTTTTAAAGAATACCTAGATTGAATATACTTAACAGCTCAGAAGATAGGAGTTCAATATGAAATCAAGTAGAATTTTTAAGTGGTTTGTATATTTCTTGCTGATCTGCATCTGGAACCAATTTTAAAGTTGTCCGTATAAGAGTGCCAGGAAGGATTTCTCTCACTTTGGAAGATAAGTTCCAGGAGCGACCATATTTGTCTTCTGTACTATTTCTGCTACATATAAAGTAGGCAGTTAATTATTACAAGTTAAATAACATGTGTGACTAGATAAACATATTTGCACAAATACCACTATTGAGTTACTATCAATCAGAAAGCACCAGGAAGTTTTGAGGCTAGGGAATAAAATGTCCTGAGCACCAGTGGATAGGAGACAAAGAAGAGCATGAACCAGGAACATACGGATATGCACCACTGCACAGAGGTGTCAGAGGGACAGTAACTTGTGTGCAAAGTGCCAGTAGCTGGCATGGATGCATTAAGAAGGATTGCCAAAGGCAAGTGTGTTCTCAGCTTTATCAAAGTGATGGAAGGAAAGGTTGCAAATTACCACTACGAAAAAGAGACCTTTGAATTTCAGCCTCTTAAAGTAAGTATCTTAGGAAATTTGTAACTATGCAGAAGTCTATCTCTCTAGAGGCAAACTTTTTCTTTTTGTCTCTTCTGATTTCTTTTCTTGTTGTTGTTTTGTTTTCCTCCCATTCTTCTTGTAAGTAAATATGAACTCAAAAGCTCACTGTCATGTACATATCTAGCACCTAGCTGGGTAGCTGGTGGCTAAGAAAGCCTACAGGAAAAACCAAGGAATAAAACATACAGGAAAGGCTTTCAGTCTTGCCACCATCTACCAAGACTGGGCCAGAAGCAAAAGCTTTTTTGCCTGGCACCACAGACACTGTTGCAGTTACTCCACCAACTGAGCTTGGACTCTGCCAGAGCTTGTAGAAGGTTACATGAAGCCTTGTGGGAAAGAAGCCCCTCCACAGTATTCATTTGCCTTCGTCCTACAAACTACAGGACGCTTCTCCTCTCTTACCGCCTTCCTCCTTCCAAGGGAAATTTACCAATATCTATCTTCTTGGTGACAGAGTACCAAATGATCAAATTACTCATAAGACAAGCTGCAGTGTGCAATGAGGAGCAATTAAAAGGTCTCACATATTTACCAACTGGCTCACCTGTAGCCCAGCATAGGGGACTAGGAAAATCCTTCACTCCGCTGAAACAATCCAGCCTCCTGCTGAGAAAACTAACTCAGCCTGACAGTGCCTGGCTTAATTACTTCAAACTTAAAATAGTTAATAAGTTCCTCATTTTGCAACAGAAAGCAGTTAGCACTGCTCAATAAAATAATTCATAGGCTACATAGCTTGCTGAGGCAAGATTTTTTTTTCCCCACTGTAACTTCTGGTAATTTATCCGCTACACATTAGAAATGGTGTTTTCTTGCTGGACCTCTCATAGGAATGTGAGTTCCAATCATTACATTTCTCCTGGCAAACCCAATGTTCCTCAAATGCAGCAGGAAGCGTCTTCTCCTCCCACCCCTTACTAAATCTTTCTGAGTCACGGTCTTCAGTGCAAATAGTCTGAGAAGACTTTCAGTGCCAAATCTAAATATTTACTTAAAATAAATATAGGCAGAGAGTGTGGGGAGGAGGTTGAGTGAAGGGAGGAACTTGTACCAAGGAAAAAAATTCAGGGAAAAAATAGTAATGAGATGTCACCTGGAATTTTGCAGGTGCTGCTTAAGGTAATATGGGTGCGCTAGGCAGAATATCTACTTGGTGAAACCATTTAAAAAGAAGTTTGTTCCTCTCTATGTAAATTTCTTTCAAGGAGAGAGATTTTATTTGAAAATGCATAGAGGAGAACAACTGAGAAAGTTTTGGTTTCTCAGAGGTCCTAGTTTTGACATCTATCCTAAAAAGAGTTTATTACATTCTACATAGCTTATTTACATGTCAGCGCTGTTGGAAATTCTGTAAGGTGGCTGAAGAGCAGAGCAGGGGAGAATGGTGGACAGTAATAAAAGGCCAAACTATGTGTCCTGGTGAAAGCCAGGCCTTCATTGGGAACAGAGTGAAAGAAGACTCTCAGATCCTATAAACTGATTCTCAAAATCAGTGCTTATGGGGAAAGCACCTTAAAATGCTCAGTGCCAGTCCATCGGTAGAAACTTTGTTGCAATAACTCTTCAGTGAGACTGGAATCTGCATCTTTAATGTAGACTCCACTGGTCTGATCATGGGTTCAGTGGTCCACACCTGGAGACACTATCATTACTGGGGAATCAACCCAGCAGTTACGGAGTTACCCTGAATGACCTAGGAACATTGATCCCACTACCCCTGGGAGACAACTGAGATTAACAGTCACTACTCTCCAATGTTTTACAGCCAGAATGCCAAATATTTTGTGCCCCTTTCAATGAGATAAGCTGTGCATCAGCAAGGAGGCAGACCACAGCAATATTGGCAATGCTCACTGAAACTTGATTAGACTCAAAACCCCGCTTGCTCCTTTGGAGGGGAGAAAAATCCATAAGTAACTAGGGTAAAGCTCTCCCCTTTTATTCCAAAGAAAATATTTTTTAAAATTATTATTAAATGTCATGATGGGTCCACAGACCTTTCCACAAGGAAAGGGGGTTTTACCGACCCTTTGTTTGACAGAAATACCATCTTTACAAGGGCTTGACTGAGAACTGTGACACAGCAGCCATCACCATGTAAGCCACACCGGTAGGGGATCCATGAGGCTCTCCACACACATGGGGAGTCCCACCGACACTACCAGTAGCAGAAAGACTGAAATACAATTTGGCATGGTTTCAGACCTCATCCTAGGTTGTTGATAGTTTCCTTTATGATCAAACCTTAAAGTACCTACTCTTGCCTAAAGAGGAAAGGTTTCTAGACTTTTGACAGATCTATATATTAATAATAAGGTTTTCCTCCAGTTCTTCAGAGAACCAAATTTTACCCCAAGATGTTAGCAAGAAACAGCTCAAGATGGGAGCCTAACTTTGTCCTGCACTGTCTGTATTATTTGGATCATATCATTCACTTCTCTGAGGGACAGTTTCTTTATCTACAAAACAAGTATAGTAATAAGACCTAGCTTATAATGTTCTTATTGAATGAGATAGCTTGGTAAAATGCAACAGAGAAAGCTGTAATTTCTCAAGGCTCCTATTTTTGTTATTTATCTTAAAAAGAAAGTATATGCTGTCCTAAGTAAATTACTTTTGATGGCAAATTTGTTGGGAATTAAGTCAGGCTGTTTAAAAGTAGGGTGGAGAGGGTGGGAGACAGCAGGAATAAAAGGCTTCTACCCTGCTTCAGGATAAAAGAAATGTTACTATTCATCCTCACTCCTCTACAAATCCATACTACCAGAACTTCACCTCTATCTATCCTTAGAATCCCAGAACAGACCACGATGTGTGCTTTATGTTCCATATATACTTTTGGAATAGGAAAAAAAGGAGGAATAAAGAAAGTTAAAGAGGAAGACAGACAAGGAAAGGAAAGACAGACTTTGGAAGATAAAAGAACTAATTTCAAGGCAAAGAATGTAAAGTATTTAGAAACTGTACATTGGCCTAGGCTATGCTACAAATACTGGGTAAAAACTCAAAAATGTCCTTTGCAGGTTCAAGAGGAATGCAAGAATCTGCCCAGACTTCTTATGTGACGCTCACCTTTCAGAATGTGGCAGTGACTTGCACAACTTCCATCCAGGCCCATTGACCAGAGCCCTTCCCCGGCCTAAGCAACCACAAGGGGAGGTGGAATTGGAGTCAGCTGTGTTCTTAGGGATGCACAAGGGTACACTGATAGCACTTACTGCAGCATTCCTGCGGGTACCAAAGCCCAAAGAAAGGCAACTGGGGAAAGGTAGAAAGGCACATCATGGACAGGATCAACAAAAATAAATGTAGTAAATGATCTTGGTTTTTAGGGGTTTTTCCTTCACAACATCCATGAGTTTTCAGTTGTCATCTGTTATGTTCAGGTGCATAAGAGAGCTCTTTTCATCTCTCTGTCTCGGTCTCTCTTATTCTCTGTCTCTGTCTCTGTCTCTGTCTCTGTCTCTCTCTCTCTCTCGCTCTCTCTCTCTGTCTCTCTGTCTCTGTCTCTGTTTCTTTCTGTCTCTCTATCTCTCTCTGTCTCTCTCTGTCTCTCTGTCTCTCTCTCTCTCTCTCTCTCTCTCTCTCTCTGTCTTTATTTCTCATGCTCTTGTACTTAAAACACACACCCACTGATTCCACCCACATTAACCTAGACCCTAAAAGGAGAAAGGGAGAACCAAATGTCTGTTGATGTATAACACTTATTAAGATGCATTGAGAGGTATTAGAGATGACTGGATATTCCTGACAAGTTAACTGCCCTAAAAGGAGCTTTCATTTTCATTCCAGTGGATAAATAAAGCATGGCAACTTTGAGTATGAATTACTAATTAACTTGGGCCAAGTTAATATATCCAGAAAAACCCAAGGATGGTAGAGTTATTCCTTTTGGTGACCTAAACACTTAATAGAATTAACCACACGATTAATTCTCTAAAATTTCTCAGTATCTAAATCTCACCAGAATAACCCAGATAGAATCACCTCATAGTCTGTCTCTAAACCGTTATATAATTCCACCCTACAGGATTCTTGGACTAGAACTAATTCTCTTTTTCTGGCCATATATTTTTACGTAGCATAGGAGAATTTTTAATGTCTTAGGATCAACATTTTGTGGTCTGACTTCTTGCAAAATGTCTTAGCTAGCTTCACCATGGTGGAAAACAACTTCCTAAATCCAAGTGGCTTAAAATAATAAACGTGTAACACATTGGCAGCTGTTGGTGCTTAGTTCAATCTTCCATTTGCAGGTCTCAGAGTAAGGTTAGGGTTATATTTCACATTAGCAGTAGCTCCTGTTTGAAATACACCATTTTCACAACAGAGAGAAAAAGTGAGAATACTAACAAAAACATACAATGCCTCTTAAATCTTTTCCTTAGCTGTAGCAGGAGTCGCATCCACTCCTGGGCTAATGACTAAAGTGTGTCCTGTGGCCCAGAATGGAGAAGCATATTCTTCTCTCACAGCATACACTAGAGGTTACATGACTACAGGTAGGAAAAGAAAATCCTCTTATATAGAAAGGGAAGTGAATGTTTCAGAACAAAAAAACAGTAAGTAACCAATACTGAATCGTTCTCATCTTAATATCCCTAGGGCCTTGCACAGGTGTCCAATGAATATTTATTACATTACATTGAATATTCATTGTATTGAATGAATATATCATTTCAATGTAAGTCAGTCATCTGAAAGAGAGTAGTTTATGATTATATCTATCACCTCTATTAGCATCAAATAGTATTTTAATTAGCCATGTATGACTAGCATTTATCACACATTCTACATCCAACAATAGATTTTATCGATTACTTTTAGTTTAACAATCGGAAAGAGAAAATAATAGCAAATAATTTTTAAAAGACTCTAGCTTATGTGCTCATCTATTAACTTGTAAACTCACCATTGTCTGTTGAGAATACTGCTGATAATGCCAATCAAACCCTGAAAAAAGTAGGATTTGTTTTCTGAAACTTGTCTCTGAGATTTAGAATAATATTTCTCCTACTAGAAACACTTTTAAGGGAAACACCAGAAATAATAGGTAGTGTGATGAATGACTCCCTTTCCATAATGAACTCAGAAATTACAAGTTGTCATGAATTTGTTGGTTTTGAAGGCAGTCACTGAAACAGTCACAAGGTTGAAGTACACACTGAAGATTGCTTGTTCAGCCTGGATGAGCAAAACATATAATAAAAGTTTGGGATACGTTTGGACAAGGGTTGGTTATGCCGCTTTTGGATAAAAGTTCAGGCAAAATGAAATTCTAAGACTCTGCCAGCTACCTCTTAGGAATCTGGGGATAGAGGCTACGCTACAGTACACTTCACTATCACAAAAATCACTCATTTTAATTTGCATCCATTTCAGGAGTTGGTCACGGGCAAATTCACACATCCAGAAACTGGCTTTTCCTCAAAGATACCAGCATGCTACACATTACATTACAAGAATCAGGACTAATACCTTTATCCTGTAAAACAATGCAGTCCCCTCCTAATTGCAACGGGAAATTGTACCCAAGTTATCATTTGTGCTCAGTGAGTTTGTGAATTAATTCATTATGCTGTTAAAATCCCAGCGTCTCTTATCACCTGTGCTTTGAAGACTCTGGTTGCATTAACAGCACTGCCCCTGTCAGCTGCCAGCCAACTGCAGGAGCTGGAGGCAGCTAAGAAGTGAATCCTTGAACTGAGAAATTCCACCTAGGGGAGGAGATGCAGCTTTGACTTGCAAACAGGGCCCAGGAACCCAGCAGAGCTATCTGGAGAACCACCTGAACCATTGATCCATAAAACCATCATGAAAGTCAATGTCTCCTCCAGCACAGATCAGAGCCAGGCTTAGATAAAATGCTGTCGGTAATGATAACCCTGTTCTCTGACCGTGGACAAGACTAAGGGATCAGTTGTGCCTTACTTTGAGGAAATCTCTTACGAACCCTAACCTGAAAATAGTAGTCAGAAAAGTCAAGCAAGCCCTTGTTTTGAAATGGCTTTCTAAATATATGTGACTTATACATTTAAAGTTTGATGTTACCTTTGAGGAAAAGAGCCAGTATTGCTGATTAAAAGAATATTTATTTTCTATGCCACCAGAAACCTCATCCATTTGCTTGGCTGCTAAGCTATAATTAATTTGCTCATGTGCGCTCCCTGTCCTGAGATTTCCATGGAGCCACACCAGTCTTTCTCATTAAAATGAATCCTGAAGGCACTTTGTTATTTAGTCTCAGAGAAATATTGACAGTGGTTTTCTTTTCCTCTTCATCTACATCATTGTTTTATAAATGCTACATGTAAAAGAATTTTTGCACACGTTTGAAGTATTTCTTATCAATAATTCATTCAGAATCACAAAGGAGCAAAATAGCTGGGTGGCTGAAACCATAGCAATGTTAGGGAAATCACATTTGCTTTTAAGCCATCATATGACTGAGTAAAAGCTTCATAGAAGGAGCAGTAACACCCACAAGTCCATGCATTTCTCTTTGTACTCAATTCAGCTGTGTCTTTTAACTCAGCTTGAGGGATTGTTTCACCAGCATTCCCAACGATAGCACCAGGGTGTGGGCACTCTCGCCTCCATTTTTGTTTATTAAGATGCCCCTTGGTAGAGCAGAGCACCTGTGCAGTGTTCTAACTTTGCCTGAGGTCGTGGATAATTATCTCTTAATATTGAGGTTGGGTTTGCCTTGTTTTTTACTATGCCCCACGGGAAAGGGATTATCCCTACTCTGATATTCAGTGCATAACTGAATCAGTTCCTGCTACAAACTAAGTGTTAAATCGTAAGAATCATATCAATCCTGCTATGAAGACTATTTATTGAAGAACATAAGAATAAAATTGAAACCTATTACACATTTTCCAAAGATATTCTTCACAGAGTTCAGACATAAAAATTTAGACTCTTCATTTTATTCTTAGTGTCGGATGAAAAGGCCACACTATTTAATTATTCCAACTATAGGTTAGAGAAAATAGCCATTAGCACTTTTGATAAAACATTCTTCTAGTGTTTTCATTGATTTCAAAGTTAATAATGCCAGTGGTTTTCCATGTCTAGGCAGAGTTTTAAAATTTTTGAACCATATTTCTAAAGTCTACTGTGATGCTAAAATTTTAGAGTGTGCATGGAGCAAACTAAGATTTATTTTCTTTAGGTTTTAATGTTGTTTAGAAACTACAAAAATAAAAATATGGTTCAAGAACCCTGTTTATAAACTTAAACCTTAAATATTATTTCTTCATAAATAAGCTCATTTTAACTTCCTCTGAGAAGTACAAGAATGAACATTCTTCTATGTTTACACATTTTTTGAAGGCAATAAAACCTCATTTAACTTGAAAGAAATCTTTAATAGCACTTTAATTTCTTATTCACAACCGAACATAAAATTGTGCAAAGTAGTAATTTAGTTAAAAAATCAATCACATTTTTATAATTTACCTTTTTCTTTTTTTAAATTTTATTTTAAAGAGAATAAAACAAAAGAGGACAGAACAAAGCAGATCAGAACAGAGCAATGTAAGCAACACAGCACTTCATAACAAGACAACCAGATATTAACAGTAGCTACCATAATGTCCCTTTCTTTGAAATAGTTGAGCATAACTTCCCACATAGTAATATCAAACATAACAAAATAGTATAAAACTATTCAAGAGAATGAAAGTATTACAAGGCATTCAGAACCAAATAACAGAAAATGAACAATGGCTTCTATATATCTCATTTTCCATGAAAACTTTGTTTATACTATCACACATATTAAAATCCAGTAAGACATAGCATGATAGAACCAATGGAAATAGAAGAACAAAAGCATGGTAGGACTTCAAAGTAAGATAATATTAAATCAGCAGTGGCTGTCATAATGTCTTGTTTTCTTCATAATAACTGTTCACACCATCACACATAATAAGATCAAACAAAATAGAATAAAACCATTCCAACTAATGAATTAAAACATAAGGCTTCAAAGCAATGTAATAGGGAATCATGATTACCATAAAATCTTACGTACTCTTACCATTTCTTACACGAGGGAGACTATATGGTATTTATACATGTGAGTTTGATTTATTTCACTTGTGAGTATGGTCTCAAGTTGTGTCCATTTATTTATAAATATCCTAATGTGATTATTCTTTATAGCTGAGTAGTACTCCATGGTATAATACCACAACTTTTTTATCCATCCTTTAGCTGATAGGTACTTAGGTTGTTTCCAAGATCTGGCTATTACAATACATTTTTCTTTTCTTTTCTTTTCTTTTCTTTTTTTTAGACAGGCTCTTGATATATAATTCAAACTGGTCTCCATGGCCTCAAACTCACTAGTTCGCAAACTTGGCCTCGAACTTGTGGCAATCCTCCTGCCTCAGCTTCCTAAACTTTAGGATTACAGACAAGTGCCACCATACTCAGCTCCTTCTTGACTTCTACAAAATATCTCTCAGGCTTTTCTTTTGCACTTCTTAGAGTAATCAAAACTTTCTGGCTCACTTCATTTTACTTGACTGGGAAACAAACATTGAGAACTTTTAGTGAGTCCCCACTAAAGAAAATTAGGGCCAGGTTGATTTTTCACAGCTAACGGCAGGAAGGGGAGCTCATTCTCTCAGCTGCTCACTTAGTGCTGAGTTCTTAGCAGTGGCAGCAACAGTTTTAAGCAAACCAACGTTGCTCAGTCTGGGTTTCAACCTGTGATTTCTCTCCATCTCCCAAAGTTCTGTGATTACAAGCATGCACCACTATCCCGTCTCAAAATAAGAAAAGGATTGAGAATGTCGGTTAGTGTGAAGGTCCAGATTCATACCAGAAACGAGGAAGGAAGGAGGGAAGGAAGGACGAAAGGATGAAAAAAGATAAGATTTTACTCTACATCATGTATAGAATCATAAAAACTCAAAAGTTTTATAAACTGAGAAACATGAATAGATTAAAACTATATTAACTCAAGAATAACAGAAATAAAGTATCAATCACCAGTAGTCTACAAAGTAAGCTAAACCAAATACACATTTTGATAAGGCATTAGTCTGAGATAGGCATATATTGATCACATTTTCTCATAGTATCTCAAAAATGATAGCTATCATTCACTGAATAGCTACTGTAATTCACATATTATTCTAAAGGTTATATATACCTATGCGTTATACATGTAACACATTTGTACTTGTGCATACACATGTAAAATCATCAATCTTACACTAATCTTTGAGATTTGTACTTCTATCTCCATTTTCCAGTGAGTAAAACTAAAGCTCAAAACTATTTTGTTTAGTCAAGGACAGTGGTACCCACTGTAATTCCAGGAATTGAGCAACCTAGAAAGAACCTGCCTCAAAAACAAAACAAAACATTAAAAGCACTGGGAATGCAGTTTAGTGCAAAGACTCTGGTTTCAATGCGGAAAAATAAAATTGTCCATAGCCAAAGTAGCAGGGCCTGGATTTCAGCCTGTTTATGTCTGACTTAAAATCTATGTCCTTAACTATTACTAGATAACAAGACTGTCAGAAATCTCAACTGTTAATTGAAAAGACACATCCATAGAATATTCATAGATATTATTAGTTAGTGTTCTGTCAGAGAAAGATCTCTTCTACAAATTTTTACACCTGGCTTTACTTGGTTTAACTTTTTAAAATCATCAGCTTTAAGATTTACTTTCCAAATTTACAGATGAGCAAATCTGAAAAGAACAAATAGCTAATATGTTGAATTACTAAATCTGTGTTAAGAAAGCTCACCACACAAGAATAATGGACCCAAATTAGGCCGCTTTAGTATGAAGGGAATAATTTATCTTTATCCTGGTCATAATGAAAAAACTCCACAAGCATGAGATATCATGATAAGGCTGTTTTCAAACCAGTGGTTGATGCATTGTTTAGGTGGGAAAAGAGCTATATCATTTATATATACAATTTGAAAGGTGTCCAGGATGTAAGACAGCCTTGTTTGGTGTTTTACTAGTTAGGAATATATCAAGGTAAGCTGGAGAAACTTTTTGAAGTTATACACACATCAGCTTCTTTCTTCTGAGAATTCCATCAACCCCAGGTAGCCCCATAGCTACCTTAATACAGTAGCAGGGCTATTCAGCAGCTTTCTCTAATGTAGTCTGAAAATGCTTCCTACATGATGCTCATACATTTCTCTATAAATTGTGTGTATCTGTGCATTGTACTTACCCAGCTTTCTCCAATATTCCAAATAAATCCACTTATCTACATATACTAAGGCTAAGAAACAGCAGTTGTAAATATTATACAGTGGGAGAAAGACTTCAATGTATCTTTCACATATAATGGCCACAGTTCACCAATACATAAGCTTAAGCATTCGGGCATCAAATCAGAAAGTGAGAAACCAGGATTTAAAGTAAACATTATAACAAAAGAGTTAAAAACTAAGGGTTTAGAGTCGGACAGACTTTGTTTTAATTTCTCCATTATTCTTTACTTGATTTTTGATGGTAAGCCCAGAGACCTTGGTGACCAAGTCTTTCTAACCTTCAGTTCTCTCGTCTATGAAAGGTGCAGTAAGTGTTTTTCAGCTTGAATCTCCACTTTTCCAATTCTAGTTCTGCAACACTGAGTAGACATCTAATCTCTCTGTGTATAAATTTTTTTCATTCGCAAAAGGGCACAACAATAATAGATCTTTCAAAGAATTGAAGAAAAGTTAATAAATTAATATATTCAAAATGTTTAAAAATATGGTTTACTGTTGACTTTAATAAACCTTACCTATTATTTACTGTCTCTACATGCGATTTCACAGGAATCACAACAGTCTTATCCTGTGGTGAGTTAAAAATCATTCTATTAATTGAAATCCAACAAGATATTAGCCAATGTTTTCATTTTTATCAGCCAAAAGTCCAAAAAGTATTTGTGTAAATTTAAACTTAGAATATAATGACATTTTTAGCTAATGCATAGTTATATCACTTGCCAGGCATATTTGGGAACTTGCAGTTAATCTCAGAATATCTTGCTAAGCATTTGTGCATGTGTTTCAAATATATATGAAGACATTCACATTTGCAGTATTCAGAAAAAAGACAAAAATGATGGATTTCAAAGCAACTTTTTAAATGAATTTTATTTTTAGACTTCCAATTGAGAAAGCAAACAACTGATTTTGTTTTCATGTTTATTTTTCAGGTCAAATTCAGAATTGTCTTTCTTCTACTTAGTAGAAGAAAGAAATCACTGGTACATGGACAGTAACACCTCAGAATGAAATCCTTAAACCATGTCCATCAGAGATTATTCAACAGCCACCACTAGCTGAATCATAGTCTTAAAAACGTGGCTTCAAATTGCACTTTTAAAGTCATGCCTGCTATTTTTTAAATTTTCAATTCATCCAAGGTGAATTTCTCTTTTCCTACTGCTTAAATAAACCACATTTTCAGCTCACGTTTGAATTCCCTTTAACATTACAAAATGACTACATTACTTTTTCTGTTTTGCTTTCTCTTCTGTCTCACATACATAGCTTGCTGAAATTCCATTGATGTAATTGAAATGTGTGGAACCTAATATTATCAGGCCAGCTTATGTATAAAATGGCTTTTCTAAATGTACCAGAAGAAATTTTGTATCAAAAGTATCTTGAGAAGACTCTTTGCTTATATTTTATCATAGCATCCAACCAATGAAAAGTCATACCGCCTCAAAATATATTGGATTTACTGAACTGTGTCTTCAAAGAAAAAGTTGTTTTATGAAGGAAAGGAACTAGTTTTGCTTTTTTCTGATCAGAAGATTATCTGGTTTGAAGTGAACTGTTATCTCAAAATAAATGAGAAGCAGCAATAGAAGCTCAGTGAAAACCCAAGAGACAGTGCTTGCTTTGAACTGGAAGTGGAGGCAGCATTACACAATGTATAAATGCCTGACAAGACTATCAGACAAAGGTCTTCTTCAGTGCTGTGAAGCATGGCAAATCTTCAGCCTATTAGATACCCATCAAAGTTTCCAAAAAGGAAATTTGTTCTCACATGCCCTGGAGTATTGATGATACATTTAATTTCACTGGGACCAAAAAAAATAAAGGAATGAAATTTTTAAAAATTGTTGTTTTTCAGTTGTGTAACTATAATTATATTTCTCACAGTCACCTTCGAATAGATTTTTAAGAACTAATCAATTGGTCATTGGGAAAGAAAGCAGATTTATAAAGGCTAGTCCTAAAAAGACCTACCCAAGTGAACAACTTAAAGCGAAGACTTATTAAGAAACAAAAAGCCATAGGAACTTGTTCTTAACTACACAAGTTAGGTACTTAAGATGTTTAACTTACCTTTAAATAATTTCAGTTACTCTGGGTTAATAGATCCACAAGAAAATAGAAGTTCAAGCTACCATATGCTGAAAATGGATTGTGCCATTTAGAGTTACAACACTTAACAAAAGAATGAGTCTTATTCTTGAAAAGGAAGAAAAAAATCATAGCTACTCCAAACCTCTATGTTCTACTTCTTCCTAAGAGCCACTCAAAGAGCCTGCCTTTCAAAGGGCTGAGGTTATCCCCAGGAGTTAGATCATGTGGTTTTAGAACAAAATGAAAAGTCTTTAAAATTGTCTTTCTTTTATAAAGGTAAAATTTCTATCGAAAAAAAGAATCTTACGGTTCCTTCCCCCAACCCCAAAAGGGAGAAGTACCCTGAATGCACGAAATACTTCAAAACTGAAAAGAAAATAACTTTGAAATTTTCCCCAAATAATTTTATGAAGAAAGAAGGAACTGTCATATACAAAAGAATAACTTTTCTGCTCAAGGTAAAAATACTCTGTGATTGGGCTCAATTTAAACTTGGACTTCCAACAACATTTTTGCTCCAGGAAATAATATGTTACAAAATGGAAAAGAAGCCAATTTAAGACATCAACATTTAATTCTCATTACCAAAATTATAATCATAGAATGGAGGATTTCTAAAATTAGAGTCCAAAATAACTATTGAGCTGAACTCATCCTCAAAGGCAGTGCTAAGCGTTTAATTAGGCTATTTCTGCGAGGAAAAAGCTGGTAAATCAATATAATCTAATAAGCTTTTGGCCAGGGCAAAGGAAGAATGATCACAATTGCTTGCCATGTATTTACTCTTCAGGCCTTTTATTGGGAGAATTCCACTAAAGAACAATACAATCAAAGGGGATGGAGCAGAGAGAATTTTTTTAATGGAAGAATTCTGGCTTCAGGATACTATGTTATACACTGAAGATATATTAACCTTCTTTGGAAATTCTCCCTATTTATTTTGAGCTTCATAAGTTTGATAAATGACTGCTTTTTTCTTCAACCTATTAAGCAGAAAGAGCAGGGTGACCGGAACATTCATGGCTTTAAAGTATAGCACGTGAATCTGTGAAAGTTAGTAAGTTTTCTGATTTGATTCACTATAGTACGAAGAGGATTTGGCTTACATTGCAGCAAGAAGAAAATATCCTCAAATAAAGTATTTTGCCTTCCAAGTTTCGCTTTTATTTTTTTAAAATGAAAAAGTTGGATTAAATATTTCCTAACCTTTATTGTTTATAAGAATTTGAAATATATATATATATATATATACTCCATAAATATATATATATATATAAAGTGGAGTAATTGCCTTACTTGGGGTCATTCCAGGAGACAGGTCCATCTAAGGTTCACAGTGAGTTGGGTTTCAATTTGCTTAAATAGGAACCCTGGGCACTGGAGCTACTTCAGTCTAATACATACTCAATTATTTTAACAATGGCATGAAGAAAACGTTTGCCGTTTTTTCCACGTTCTGTAAAAGTAGAAGTAAATGGCCAGAACTACAGAAAGAAAAAAGGCGAAACTGCCTCTACTCTGTCCCTTGCACGTCTCATTTTCTCAACTGAACCCTCCCATTTCTGATAGTACCAGCCCCCCACCCCTGCCTCTAGGGGCAGGAAATCACTATTCCTGGTTGTACTTCTTACTTTACTTCATTGGGGCTACTACCACGTGAGGACAAATGGAGAACAAAGTCTCACTGAGTGGCAAATACTGCGTCTAGAGCCAGACTCTCCTTAAATGACTCAACCTCTAACTTCTTGTCGCATCTGACTTGAACTATAACTCTAGATTTCCCAATCTGAAACCATACTTGCCATAGACCTTCAGGGACTATCTCATCCAATTTCTCACACTCCAATGAGCATAGTAATTACCGAGTTACTTTCTTATGTGTGCAGTATATAATGATTACATCTGTGGTAAGAAGTTGGTACATGCATAAAACACATTTTAATTCTTTTTTTTTCCATTTTCTTCTCCCTGCCTCCCTCCCTGCTTCTTCCAACTCTTCGTCCTGTTCTCATTTGCAAAAATTCTATCTTTATTATTTCTTTCTTCAATGCTTTTTCTCCCTCCCCTTTCCTTCCATTTCTTGTTCCCCTTTTTAAAAATGCATATTCATAGGTCTCACTCTCAGAAATTCTGATTTATTCAGTCTTGGTTGGAACTCAGGAATATGCTTTCATAATAAGGCTTTCAGGGATATGCTTTTTAAAAAGAAGCTTCTGGGAGCTTCTGGGAGCTTTGGTTGTGTTCTTTGGGAAACTCTAGTTAAAAAAATCACAAGTATGAAAATCTCCTGAATTCTAATAATCTAGGTCAAATTTTAAAAGTCTTAGACCTATTATAAGGCAGCACAAGACTGAGGAGTGAAAAATGACATGAGAATAAATGACACTGAATTATTTTTAAACTCTGAGAATGTGGGAACACAATTAACTTATAAATCTCTTCTGAAAAGTTTAAATTTCGAGAGTTTTCCTTAAACTAAAACTTCTTGTCCTAATTGGAGAGAGAGAACACTGTTGTAAAGTCAGACATCAAAGTACTTCTATAGAAGGTCCCTGATACACCACAACCACATGTATTTTTCAACTCCCCAAATTAAGACAATCTATAAAGAAATGCTCATTTATTAGCAACTTGTGTTTGACAGTTTATTTCATGTCAGCCTCCAGCTTTCCCTTGCAAGCTTATTTGCATAATGTGTTATTATGTCTAAATGGAAAACTAAATGCCTCCATGTGGTCTTTAAATGACAAGTGCTTGTCAGCCTCATGCAATATTCAGAAGTAATAGATCCAAATCACAACAGCACTCACTGAGATGTTAAAGAAAAACTTGTTGTGTATCCTTCCTTGACAAATTTACACTTTGGTACAGAATTGTCAATTAGACATTCCATGTGTTAAACAGTTTAGCTCAACTGTGAAGGAATTTACTGTAGCTTTATTCTACTGTATTCTAAGTAATTACAACTCACATTGCAATTTTTCTATTAATTCAAAATAACTCACGGTATGATCTCCAAATGACCTTGGTAAGATATCACCAAGAGCTATGTTTAATTGTTTTAAAATATGTGGAAGTTTATGATAATGTCTTTTAAGAACTGTGGAAAAACTGGTATGGAAATCTAAAATTAATTTGTTTTAACATTTGATGTTTCAGGATCAGCAAAATGTGGTATTTTTGATATTTAACAAGAAATACACTATTTTAAAGGAGCTTTTATTGTATCCGCTTTTCCTCCTATTTATTTAGAGTTGTTCTTGTTTTAATATACTGATTCCCCAGTAACATTAATCTAACATTAGCACCAATAACTGAACCTCCTTCCACATAACCCGCTGGAAAGAAGTCATTTATCTCAAGGGCCTTTTCAGTGGAAAGACAACGAAGAAGGGAATACAGAAACAAAACAGACATTCAGGCAGCTTCCTCCAGCCCCATGCTGTCTCCCTTGCCTCCCACACACATGCTGCTACAAAGAGGACTCAGGCCTGAAGTGGCAGCTGACCCTCAGCAGAATGGGTCCTGGAAGCTTCCTGTTAGAAACATGAAAAGATAACGGGGGTGTAGGCATCCTGGTCGGCTTCCAACAACTCAGAGCAGCATTGACTCCTATGGGGAAACAAGATGGACAGAGACAGTAAAGAAAAGGAAGAGAAGCAGGCTTGGTTTAATCTGTATCCAGCTCTCAGCTCCCTCCTAAACTAATGACCGGCGATGAAACTAGAGAAGTGACAATGTGACTGATTTTTCCGGCGGATCTCTCAGGACTTCGTTGATTTGGGACTTTGAGTGATGAGAGTGTGCACACCAGGCGCCAGTTGGTGGGAAATGTGCTTTTGGGGATGTTTGACCCCATCCTGACCCTAGGAAGTTATGATGTGTTCAATAGGCTTTGTTTGGAAGGGCTGGAGACTGGTGATGGATGGTAAATGAGTGAGCAGAAGCTGACCTCAGAGTAGCAACAAGGACCCAGTGAACCCAGATAATGGCCTATTGAAGTGTGTTCCTAAGAGACCTTAAAATGTAGTCACAGAGAAAGAATTTCAAGTAGCGGATTGAAAACTAAGCCACTGGAGAACTGTGGGATTCATGGGACACTGAATATAAAAGATACCTTAAAGTTACGCTACCCCACTCCCATTTTTTTACATGTAACAAAAAATGAGTCATAAAATAGTTTATCTTGCCGCTTAATTCAAAATTGTACCTGGATTGAATCATGAGCATTTAGACACCTGTGCTTTTATTATGTTTTATTGGAGAAAATATAAATTTATCCATGTACTCTCCAATACTTCAGTCAAAATTTAAAGTACAATAAATGGATAGGTAACAAATCTAATCCTGTTTCATTTACTGTCCAAGATATTCTTGTCAATAGTACACCGTCTTGTTACTTTTACTAATATTAGTGTTATTATCTATTGTAAGCTTAGTATCAACAAAAATATAGAACAAATGATGGTCTAACTGTTCCATGTGGAACAGACTTAAAGCCTTCTGATCATAGTACATACGTGTTTCACTCTCCCTGTAGCAGAAAAAAATATAATACTTATTTACTTAAAATTTATCCAGTAAATAAACATGTATTGCTTAGCAATGCATATTTCCACTCATTCATTCAGCTAAAATATTATCACTTGTTAGATGGCAGACAGTTTTCTAGAGAAACTGGAGACACAGCAGTAAGCAAAACACAAGACATTCCTATACTGATGGTGCTTACGCTATAGAGGGAGAGAGAGTGATTACACAACATAATTCATAATGTAAACTCTGAGGTGGTTAAATACAGTGTAGAGAAATGAAGCTGACTAAGCGGGAGCTCTAGCCTACAACAGCTACCAATAGCGGGGCAGCAGAGCTAACTCACTGAAAAATATTAGAGGACCAAACCTTTGTTGCTTGTTCGCTTGTTTGGTTGAGACAGCATCTTACTAGTTTCTAAAGTCCTCAGGCTGGGCTTGAAATTGCAGTCCTCCTTCCTCAGCCTCCTAGAGTGCTAGGATTAACAGGTGTGTGCTACTGCATTTCACACTGTGCGGCCCAAATATTCATTTTGTCTATTAAAATAGTAGAGTCAATACTGTATCTTAAAAAGTGATTGAGACTTTGAATAATGGTATCTGAGAAACTACCTATTTCACATTTCCATAAAAGTGAACAATACGCTTTTAAGTTAAGAAACATATATTCAAGTTGTAAAAGCATAAGACAGACGCAGCAAAAAGGAAAAATGATTCATATAAAATATTTATGTTTGTCTGTATCCCCTACTAGCCAGTGTAGTGAAAAGATGCAGCCTAAATCTAAGTGACAGTCTGGCTACCTTCCTTTCCTCTCTTTGCTTCCTAGTTGCCATGAGGTGAGCAGTTTTGCTCGCCCTGCACTCCATAGCATGCCATTTTGCCTCACCACAGGTCCAAATGCAATAGAGCCAGCTGACCAAAAGCTGAAACCGCTAAAGCTCGGAGCGAAAACAAATCTTTCCTCCTTACAGGTATTTTGTGATGGCAGCGGAAAGCTAACAAATTTCGTTTGTCTTTCCCTTCAGCCACTCAAACTCTAATTGTTTTCTCCTCCATGTTTTTATGTATTCTGGATATTTCATGAATGGAAACACACAATATGTGACCTTTTATGTCTGATTTCCAGTATTTAGCATTTTTCATGTAGCATTTTTCATGTACTTTATTCTCTTTCATGGCTATTCTATGTCACTTTTTGTCTATAAATAGACACTTGAAAGTTTTTCTTTCTTTTGATTGTTATGTACAGGGCTACTATGAGGCTATGACTATGAATTTACAGTTCATGTATTTGAGAAACTGTGTTCTTTTATTTTTGGTACATATCTAGCCATGCATTTGCTATAGGTTACGATTTGTCATATGTTCAACTTTTAAATCTGCAACCTGCAAGTTTCTTTATAATAAAAAAAATGAAAAAGAAGAAAAAAGAAAAACTTAGAACATGAAATCTTAGTTAAATTCTGTTGTCATCCTATTATAAAGAAGAAAACAAACACAGAGAGTCTGGGGCAAAATTTTTAAGTAGGCGCTTTTCTTTGAATTCACCTTCTCATAGGTCAGTCTGCATAATTCATTCACTCCAATTTCATAATCCTGTATTGTTCCTCCCACCCCAACTTCATCAAATCTTTTCCTTATTTATACCTTATTGTGAATTTAAGTTATTGTGTTACTTACTTGTGTTATCTCTAACCTCACTAGCATAGACTATCTTTGAGGGTTAGGACTTCCTCTGCTGATTGCTGTTTCAGAGGACTATAGGCATATAATAAATAGTTAATGCCCGTGGCCTAATTTCTCTACATATGGACAGCAATTAACTTGTACTTATTATGAGAAACTTTTGGCATCAATGAACTATTGTGTTTGTGGAAACAAGACATAATCTTTGGGGTTTGTTTTTGTTTCTGTTTTTGATTTTTTGGGAATTGAACCCACAACCTTGCACTGACAGGAGGGTGCTTGTGCCGCTGACCTAAACTCCTGGCCCAAGGACACAGTTTTTTAAAGGGGGAAGAAATACTGACACACTGCTATTCCCCGGGTGGCTTCATCCTCTATGTACAACCAAGTAGATACCACTGTCCCACTGGGCAGCATAGCTGTCCAGCTTGCTCCTAACCACCTGCAGCAGTGAGTTGCAAAGTTTTGAATCTTCTAGGTTTGTTTTTAAAGAGAAAATGAGGTAGCCTGCTATTCTCTAAAGTGACAGTGATTTATATGTGTAGCTCCCCAGGTATCAAACAGAAAATGAACCCCAGGACGTCTGAAGCTAACAGAAATAAAAAGCTTTCTAATGCATCTTTACATAAGCTACCAACCAGATTTAATTACCTGGAGAGATAGCAATCAGTCTGTTTCTCAAGGTAAGAGAAAAGTGAAAGGTAATAGAAAATTGTATAAAAATACTGCTATTCATTTTTAATCTACTGTAAAACTAGGGAGAGAACAAATACAATCTTTCACCCTTCTTGGACATCCTTATTTGGGAATAATTATGCCTGCAGGGATTGGTTATAACCTTCAAGGCAACTGTGGTGGATTTTAGTGGTTGATAAGGTCCAGTAGTAATAAAATGAAGCAGGACCCTCAAGACAACTTGGTGGGGGGCAATTAGGACCCATTACTGTGTGAATCACACACTGTGATTAAACTCGTAGGAGGCACTCAGCATCCACACTTGTTGTGAAAAGGGTCCTGATTAGCATTTGTACTATGCATTTTGGTAATCAGAAATCATTATAGAGAATGCAACATTAAATGAAGGAATATGGCAATCTCCCATGCATTAAATAGACTAATTTTTAAAAAGAAATGACTTTGTATCTAAAGCAAATAACACCATTTCTTTTCCTGCAAAGCATTAACACTTCGTCAGATGCTCTCTACTATAACTTTATAAATTAGCAAATACTCCACTCCATGATAGATGTTGTTTTCATTTAAATGTTGATATGTAACAGCTATTTTTGCTATATGTCTTTAGTCTTGTAGAGAGCTAAATGATGAATTAAACTAGCCAGAAATAGAAGCGGCAAGTTTCGAATTCTTAAATAACTCAACAAATCAGGTCAAGATTCGGGAAAGCTTCTGACAGAGGCATCAGAAATATTCCCCATTCTATGGAGTATTAACAGGGATGAAAGTTTGCTGATATAATATTTTGGGCATATTTTGACAACTTCAAGAGATTTGGATCTACCCTTTGTATTAAAGTTTTAAACACCTTAATTGTATCAAACCATTTTGTATATGAATTTAAAAGACTTTTTAAGTAAACAAACTCTGAAAAGTCCTTTTTGCAGTCAGATTCCCTCCCAGAAGTATCCAGTTCCATTTATTTTAATTATATAGACTCCATTGTTAAATGTTCAGGAAAACAGGCAGTCTCAAGAATTGCATAGACAGTCAAACTGCATTTGCTCAAAAGAAATTTTAAACACTTAACTGTTAGCAGGCAAAATTTGAACTAATAATTAAATGACCATTTACTCATTATTTTACAGCATATGATTAAAAGAACTAACTTTGACTACACTGTTACTAGATTAATTTACTTAAATTGTCATTGCTGAATTTTAATATCTTTTCTCCAGAAATCATTTAGATTGATTAACCAAACAGCTAATGTTGGCCAGAAAGAAAGCAATTAGCACTTATTTAAAGTGCATCAGACAATAGCTAAATAGGGAAATTTATTAACACATTATAATAAGATCAAACTATGATGGTTATTCAACATTTCCCTTGCTTTGCTTTAACTGCTATTATTATAAAATTATTCTGTAATGCAATGTTCATGAAAATGAATTTAGTACTATATCCACAATTATAATATTTGTGTTTTCATGGGACTATCTATACTAACCTGTCAGCCTGTCATTACTCCAATGTATTTTTCTATGTTCTATTCATGCCCTGTATCTCTGTCCAACTTGGTGTCCAGAAGCTGTCTAGCTTTAGGATTGTGGTCAGTCATGTAAAACAAAATGTTGGTGGCATAATCCAATACTGAGGTGCCAGAAGTTTGAGAATGAATGGAGGATCAGCAAAAGAGAACAACTAGTGAGTTCCATGATTCAGCATACATAGTGTGATCAAAAGATAAGGTTAATGTTCAAATGTACCACAATAAAAGGTAGATTCATCCCCTTCAAAAGATCTTCTTCTTGAAAATACTATCCTATGGTTCTTAGCATTATGTATTTTACTACAGTAAGTTTTAAAAATTTAAATATCATGGGCTGGGGATTTAGCTCAGTGGCATAAGCACCTGCCTTGCAAGCAGGTGGTCATGCATTCGATCCCCAGTACCCATTAAAAAAATTAAATATCATGCTATTTTGATCATCCTTGTACATTACTAAGCATTTTTAACATAATTAAGCATTTTAAAAAGTCACATTTTTAAAATGTAAAATAACACTAGATATTAAGAATGCAATATAGAACCTATGAATGTAGTCAAGCTAACAACAGTGATGGCCACCCCAGTGATTCTCAAATTCACCTGATTCAAAAATTCTATTTGTTCCATATTCAACGCAAGTATAATGAAACTTATCATTTGGGCTCATTGAATGACAACGCTAAGTTGAAAAATTGTCAGACAAAAAAGCTGTATGTTTTACTCAACAGGAAAAAAAAAATTACCCTTTTTCACTTGAAAAGGTCTTGGCTTAGCATTATTATATAATAGAGGTTTCGCTGATGATGTTTTTTTGGGTTACAATGCTTTGCTGAGGGTAAGAGAAGGACATGGAATTATCTGTTTATTTGTGTAAAGAAGGATATGAATAGAATATCTTCAAAGTTAGGATATACAGGAAAACAAGAAGACAAATTTCAGCAGAACCATCAGGGATGGGTTAAAATAGGACAGAAGTTCTTCCAATATCCTTGTGCTTATGATTGTCTGGGATGATAGAGATCTCCGAAGCCTTCTGAGCAGAAACATAAAATTAATATCTACTTACTGAATGTGACATAACTACACATTAAACTAGGTACTATGAGCTTATGAAAAATAATGAAAGTTTTTCCTTGAAGAGCTTGTAATGTGAACCCATGTATAACATGATCATGCCAGAACAGATCCTATCTCTTGATCTTGCCCAACATTTGTCCATTCTATATCTGGCAATACGCTAAGTGTTTTTCTATAGGTTAATTCCTTTAGTACACTCAGTTCTGTAAGTTCATTGCCTCCTTTTTACAAATAAAATTTAAAATTTTTAAATCGCTTAAATATGAAATCTCAAGGTCACATTCTTAGCCAATGTTGGGCCAGATCTTCAGATATGTCTACGGTCCTCTACATTCTATATAAGTCTATTTCCATGAGGTCTCCTCATCCTCTCACGCTCCAGAATATATTTTAGAAATATATTTTAGAAAAGAGTTGGCTGCATACATCCAAAGGAGTTAACATCGGTCCTAAAACATTAGTCATCAAAGAGATTGCTCTGGATCTTTAGATCAGCAATGTCTCAGGTATGGAATGGCAGAAATGGTCTCCCCAAGCAGCTATTAGGTGACTGGCCTTTTCTGCTATGGAGGCCTCAGGTACCTGAGCCTGCACTAGAGTGTATACCTTAAACCATTTTTCTTTGCTCTTGAAGGATATGGAAACCTTATCCAGATCCCAAACTTCTGCTGAGTCTCAGGCAGGCCCATTCAGCACCTCTCATCCCAGGGTCTTGCTAGATCTCCCTCTTTGGACCACCTATTTGTCATGCACCAACCATGTGAAGATGGTGCAGAGAGGCAAATTCATCTACCTCCTCCCAGTGTTGTTGTACCATTACCTTGAGAAAAGGGGGCATGAGTACAATTTTTGGTGTTGTTTGATGTATTGGTGCGTATCCACCTGTACTTCTCCATCCTGAACGCTTGTAGTCTCCCACATGTATGCCTGGAAAACATGCCATGTTTTATCATCTCCTTGCAAAGTCATTGACTGAGACAGACTCCTCTATAAACCCTGGTTTCTAGCACTGGTTCAGCTATTTATTAATCATACAGTCTTGAGAAAATTACATACTCTCTATGTGCCTTAATTTCCTTACCTGTAAAGTGGGTTTTAGCCTAGCTTCTTCCCCTTAAAGTCATGGAAAGAATTTAATAATTTTAAAATGATAAGGTGTCCAAAGCAGCACCTGGTATGTGGTAACGCAAGAGTTGGTTATTATTCTTTTCCTCCTCTCTTACCTTCTATTCATTTCCTACCAGGACCAAAGGCTGTGGGCTCTATTTCCCCTGCATTGCGTCTCTCTTCTCCCTAAGGCAGGATACTTGAATTCTCCTAAGTGCAGTAAGATTTATCTCTGTATTAAAAAGCAAACTCTACCTTTTAAACATTCCATTCTTGGTCCTTTATGTCCATCTTGACACGGTGTAACTCTTAAAACTATAGCTTCCTACCAAGTCCTATTTGGTAATCATAGCTGAATACTAAGCCTTTTTTTTTTTTTTTTTTTTTTTTTTTTGTCATTCCCATTCTAGTACCACCAAATCCCCTTTTGAAGACAGGTAAACTGTCTTCAGAGTGCCTGGATCAGTCAATAAAAATATTTTGGAAGCATATATCTCATTATTGTATTTCAAATTATAATTCCCATTTTACATCTCATGTGTTATTTAAGATCCTTTAAGGGAAAGAATTGTTATCAATATTAAATGCACATCAGAATTACCACCTAAGCTTTCAAATAGTTCTTTCTAATACCTATCCAAATTTGCTAATTTAAAATCCTCAAAGAAAAGAGAAAGGAGATAATTCTAGTATTATAAGATTAAAGGCACTGCTACTCATTAATAGAATAGTGCACAAAAATACATGAATTGGGAAATACAGGATCTATCATCTGCTTCTCACCCTACTTATTAGCTGACTACCACTGTTGAAATTTATTTCATTTCCATAAACTTCACTTTTCCATATAAAAAGTAGGAATAATGTACTGGAGAAGAAAGATCTCTTTTTACCCATATGGAAGTTCATATTTGAGGCCCCCATAACCAATGATAGATTAATAATGTACAAACTTATTTAATGTAAATTTTATGTGACACAGAAGTCTTCTGAAATGAAGGACCAGAGAAATGGAGGAACCATATGTTTTTATGAAAACTGATGAAAAGTAGACAGGAAGAATATGATCTAATGGCAAAAAGCTCTAAGGAATTTACCAAGACCTGTTTGGTGCTCCTGTCTCTGCAGAGGTAATGATGTTTCCTACTTCTGAATATAGGGAGAGTGCCTCTGGGAGAGGGTTTTATGATCTATTTGAGGGGAAGGTCAAAAAATTCTTTTCTGTTTTATGGCCTGCTTCAGGGAAGAATTGGCAAGAGAAAAGTCCAAGTGACTTTTCTGCTTATGCTGTTTCCCCAAATGCCAAAGTACATATTTTGATACCATGTCTTGAATTCCATCAATAATAACTGTTTTACAAGGTTACTTGGAGGATAGAAAGTCATTACACAAACACAAGGTGTGGTACCTAATAAGCACTCAATACATGGAATTACAATTAGCATTACCATTGATAATACCATAGATGATAAATTCTCAGAACAGTTATGAAAACTTCACAGATATAATCTATAGTTGATATATAACAAAACCAATCATGAATTGCAGCACCTCTGACCATAAAGTCATGAAATAGTATATAATAAATTAGTGTTTAGGCTCAAGGATATCTAATTTTAAACTCATATGCATTTCACTCTTCATATTGTTTATTCAATTCAGATAACATAAAAGAAATCCGGGCAGACAGAAGTACCATGAAAAAACAAATAACCGAATCTGGGTGTAGTAGTACATGACTATAATCACAGCAGTCAGGAGTCGGAGGCAGGAGGATCGCTGTGAGTTTGAGGACAGCCTGAGCTACAAAGTGAGAACCTGTCTCAAAACAAGAAGAAGAAGAAGAAGAAGAAGAAGAAGAAGAAGAAGAAGAAGAAGAAGAAGAAGAAGAGGAGGAGGAGGAGGAGGAGGAGGAGGAGGAGGAGGAGGAGGAGGAGGAGGAGGAGGAGGAGGAGGAGAAGGAGGAGAAGGGGAGACAAGGAAGAAGAAAAAGAAAAGGGAGAAGGAAGGGGAGGAAGAGTAAGAGGGGAGGGGAGGAGGGCGAGGAGAAATTACCAACTCCAAGTGAAGCACACAGGGCAACCCACTTGGGACTCCCTCTGTCTTTCTCTTAGAAGCTTTCTTACTGGACCGATAATAGGTCAGGAACTTCATTCCCTTGTATCATCTGAAAGCCTTCCACCAAGATCATTGGACAGAGGTGAGAGTTTGCCTTTTGTTTCATAGACTCTAGACTGGGACTCATTTTAGTAACGAATTTTTATGCTTCAAGTAAAGCACATAGTAGTGCAGGTCAAAGTGATTGTGTAACAGGAAGCCTTTTACCGCAATACAGTATTCTATGACTATTTGTCTTTGACATCCAAATGAACAGTCCAGCGCCTCAGATCCTCATCTGGCCCATCCATCCCAGAAGCAGTATTCCTCTATCTCAATCATGCTGGGTAGAGTTGTCTGATTACTAGAGACTACCCCTATATTAGAGTCTGCTGAAATTATTCAAATGAATGAATCCAAAACCCTGGCCTTACTTCTCTAACACAGCGTCTGACCTTAGCCCTCCCAGCTTCCTAACCACCTGGTGCTATTCGCACACGGCTTTGCTAAACTTTGTTTCATTAGGCTTCTTTCTCCTCTGTCTCCTCTTTTGGCTGCACTTGAATGGCCATCTCTGAGGATACAAAATGGAAGGTTTATAGCACTGTTTTAAAATTATTTCATTTGGAAAGACAGTTACTGCTGCTAGTTGGTAATAGTCTAGTGAAACTTAAGTTTGGTGACTTGATGTCAACAAACATCTTATCAACAGACATTAGGAGACTGTCCTTGAGTTCTCGTTACTCTTTGCCAAGTTCTCCTCAAAAGTATATGTAGTATACTTTTGAGTATATGACAGTAAATGTAGTATCTGGATACAGTGTGTGTGTGAATGAAATGTGTGTATATATGAGAGGTACATTTTTAGTTACCGTATCCACACAGCAAACTATTTTCATTCATAATATAAGAAAATATTGTGAAACATTTATAAATGACACTGTTTTTATGGTTCCTCGTAGAGTCATTGTTCAACATCATGTACTAAATCATCTAATTCAATGACCAAAAAACCTGGGTGATATGGGTGTGTTTCTTTATTGAAAACTTTTATAAAGCCTCCTCTAAATAGGTATTGCTTACATTCTTCCTTGTTTTTTATATCCGACTCCTGTTCTTGGGAACTCTGGGTGGGGTACATAGAACCCTTATTTTGGAAAAGCCCAGAAAAAGATGAGCATCATTTCTCCCTGTGGGATGTAAGTGTGACGACCCAGGCTTCCAACCTGAGCTGACGACCCTATCTCACTGCATGTGCCCCGTTTCCCTCATTGAGACAGGTTCTGTCAAAGCTGTGGCTGTTCAAGGGTGACAGAACGTGACCCCCATGGAACACAGAAAATTTCCAGACAAATTGAAATTTCAGGTAATTTCTTTCAAGTTAGAATTATAACAAAAGCCTGTGGCTGATAAAGAGGCTCTCTCACAGAATCAGAGCCATTAATCTCTGAGACACAGCTGAACAAAAAATATTATTTTAAAAAATGCAACATCCTACTAGTGAAGGAGAAAATATTCACATTTGTGAAAAGGGTAGATACTTAAATATTCAGAATTCAGTTATTGAAAATATACTCATTTATAGAATAGTAACTATTAGATCCAAGACTATGTATTAGATATTGTATGGGATAAAAAGGCACTTTAATAATTGTCTTTGTCCTCAAAAACTTGCAGGTTAGGGACTGAGGGTTTAGCTCAGCAGCTCAAGTGCCTGCCTGGCAAGCACAAAGTTGTAAGTTCCATCCACTGGAAAAAAAAAAAAAAAAAAAAACTTTTAATGTAAAAAGGAAAAGACTGTCAGGCATGGTGATGCA
Organism: Cavia porcellus; assembly: GCF_034190915.1. NCBI lineage: Eukaryota > Metazoa > Chordata > Mammalia > Rodentia > Caviidae > Cavia > Cavia porcellus. The sequence continues at coordinate 118,059,654 of NW_026947484.1, forward strand.
TGCCTGTAATCTCAGCATGCAGGAGACTGAGGCAGGAGAATTGTTGTGAGTTCAAGACCAGCCAAGGCTGCAAAGTGAGCTCAAGGCCAGCCTGATCTGCAAAACTGTGGCTCAAAAAATAAGTAAATTTAAAAATCAACATGGGGAAAGACCAAGCATACAGGGTAGAATTATCTATATTTTCCTCAGTGTAGAACTATGCAGACCCCTTCAACTTTATCACCCCTTCACTTCCATCTCTGGAACAAAAGCTTCAACTCGATATTCAAAATTCTCTTCTTCAGAATCCTTCCCTGATTTCCCAAATACCGAGTCACCTCTGCTTGATCCTCTTTTAACCATTTGTGTTTACTTCTCCCAAAGCATTTCATTTGTAATATTGCAGGGGCTTTCACTCCTTTACATTTCTACACTAAGAACATGAGCTCTTCAAGTCATATTCATCCTCTGAATAATACTTCCCCTCTGCAACCCATAGTGGCCTTCCAGCTCACTCCCCAGTATAGGAGCTCAGAGTAACTATTGCATAGATGAAAGTGCAGAAGAAATGGTAATGGGCGAGTACAGATTATTCTACCCATGGGTGGTTCTGTCTTTGTCATATTCTGCTTGTATATCACTGTCATTTTACTCCTACCTCAGGTTTTTCAATTTCTGACCACACTGTGTTTCCCTGGCTGGATTGCTTTAGCTGACCAACTAGAGAAGGACATGCAAGCTGCCCTCCAAAACCTTATCCAGCAATAGAACTGAAGCAAAAATGACTTTACAACACTGGAATGAGTATGCACTAGAGATGGAAAGTTCTGACTGCCTCAGCTTTTAAACGATTCACAGTGGTTAGGATACCCACTAAATAGGAATTGCCTTCCCCAAACGAAGGATCTCACCAAGGCACTGTGTTTAGAGCTTCAATTTCAAGCCAAAAAGAATTAAAGTGTTCAAATTTCAACCTTGGTTAGCTTGACATCCTGCCTACCCAAATGTTTTGGCTATTCACTGAACAGCTTGCATAGCCCTTGTGGTTACCATGGAGCCCATGAGAGACTGAATGCCACTTAATCTTGTAAATCCCTGTTAAAGGATTTTATCCCCCTCTTTCTGCTTCCTCCAACAAAATAAAATGTGAATGGTGGCAGTCAGTAGACATCTCAGAACAAGCTATTGATTTTCAATTTCTCAATTTGTAAAACAAGTGATTTCTTATTACATAACATTTTGCCAAGAATCTCATTAGTGATTAGGGCTCTCAGACTATAAAATACATTGAATTTCTTAGAATTAAAGCAATTTGGCATGTCTAATTTGAAAAAAGAAGTTTCATTTTAAATATCTGTTATGAAACAGATAGTTTTTAGTAACTGCTAAATGCATGATTTCTTTAAAAAAAAACAAAAACAATAAATGCTTTAAAAAGAAACAAATTAGAAAAAAGAAAAAACAAACCTTTCATTTCCTTCCCTTTGGATTAGAAAGGACAATTTTGTGTTGCTATCACAGCTCCTTCTTTTGCTTAATCATTGGTTCATCTTTAATTTATTAGGCAGCAGTTTCCCCAGAGATATAACCAACTGTTATTTTTGTGTATTTTTAGATTTATAATTATTCCTCCATATTTTAAAAAATATTATTCACACATGAACCAGTAAGAAATGTCATATTGGTACACAACTCAGCTTTATGGGAGAATTCTGTCCCTAAAAACAGTTTAAACAAATGGGTTGTAGGAGGGTATGTTTACCCTCTGTTATGTTAACATCAGAATGCTGAGACATTTTCCTCGATAACTCACCAGAAATCTATCATCCATGCATGGATCCAAAGGTTTTAAAATACATTTATTTCAAAATATTGTTGAAATAATTTAAACTTCATTTTGTTTCAATTAAAGTGCAGTTTAATTTCAGTTACCAGTGGTCAACTCTGGTCCAAAAATAAATGGCATATTCTAGAAACAATTCATTAAATTGCTCCCTATTCAAATTAGTATAATGCACTCATATACCATCCCACTCCATATCTCCCAGGACATGAACCATTCCTTGTTTCAGAGTATCTATGCTGTCTACCCTACTCACTCATTAATCACTTCATTGTCATCAGAATAATCTGATCAACAATCTCAGTATGGCAATGCTTGTGTTTAAGCAAACCTTACATACTAACTTTCTATTTCACAAGGCCTCCACCACTCTTCTCTCTTTACCTCGTCATATAGGCAATGTACCATCTCACATTATGAGAAGGATAAGTGCAGCAGTGAGACATTTTAAGAGACAGAGACACCTTTTGTAATGGTATACTATAATTGTTTATTAATTACTGCTAATCTCTTTGTGACTCACTTATAAACAAAACTATTATATCTATGCAGTATGCATAAGAAAAAAACAGTATGTGGAGTTTTTGCATGATCCAATTTCAGATATCCATTAGTGGTCTTAGACTATGTTTCCCACAAATAAAGGAGATCTAGCATACATTGAGTGTTGAAAGTACATATTTCCATAATTTAAACATCTTTTATGCAATGTTCTAGTACTATTTACTTATTCTTACATTTGTCTTCTTTTAAATCTCAAAGGAGGCTTTGATTCTAGTTCCATAGATGTCAGTGAGCAAATACTTTTCATTTTCTCATTGCCATACATTTTGACTAAAGCCCTTCTTCTCTCTAAGCTTTTCACAACCACTCTATGAATTTTTAATTAATTAATTGATTGATTGATTGATTGATCTACTGGGAATTGAATTCAGGACCTTGTGCTCACCAGACAGGTACCCTCTTGTGTTGCTGAGCTATATCCCTGACCCCCTGCTGGGGACTTTTAGCCAGTTCTATGTTGAGAATCAAGAGCAAAAGGTATAGCTTATGATTTTAAAAAAATTGAGTTTGGCAAGAAAGGAAATTCTGAAAATGTTAGGATTTTCAAAAATGGAGTAGAGGAGAAGTTGATTTCTGAAAATATTAACATTAAGAAGAAGCCAAGTAGTTTTCAACAGGACAATAGAAAAAATGCCCTGAGGGAGTAGGAGGAACCAGCAAGGTCACACCATTTGGGCTCAAAATAGCAAAAGTAAGTGACTTGCTTTGAGAAGAGAGCCCTGGAGCACTTAGTTGGAGAAAGAGGCTGATCAGGGAATTGATTGCCTAAGATTCAGTTCATATAGTTAGCCATTCAGGTTTGGAGGCTTGTACAGCCTTGGTACAAAAGAGCTCAGCTGTTACTCCAGGAAGTGGAAGACCTTGGCCTCATCAGCATGGTGCTACTTTTGTCTGCCTACAAATTGCAAGAGTTTTGAGGACAGAGAAACTTCCATCCAAACTTCAGAAGAAGGTCTAGAAGAACAAGCAGTGTGTCCCTTAAAGGGCGGTGAATGAAGCTGTGAATGCAGAGTCAAAAGTGCAGTGGAGGCCCAGGACGTTGGAAAAGCCAGGAAATTGGAACATCTGATGAACGTTACAAAGACTGAGCAAAGTCAGGTTTTTCAAGAGAAAAAACATGAGAACTGCAACCACTGGCAGCGCTGTAGACACAGGGCCACCCAAGCCCCTTGAAGTTTGCATGTCACCACAACTTGCCATGACTACTAGAGATTGGAACCATGGGAATTAATGTTTGCCTGGGTTTCAGTCTTGCTTTGGTCCCATTCCTTTCTCTCTCCCTTTCTCCTCTGTGAAATAGAAACATTTAGCTTGTGCCTTTGTCTGTCAGCGCTGTTTAATTTTCTTTTGATTTTTACAGTGGCTCAGAGCTAAATTTGTGTTACATCTCTGAGGAGAGTTTGGACTTGGACTTTCAGCAATGCTGAGACAGGACTTTGGTGACTCTTACAGATGGATTAAAAGGATATGCATGAGTCTTTTGGGGATCAGGGAGAGAATGTATGATTTATATCTACATGTCCCCTTAAACCTTCATATGCTGATAGGTAGAGCTTTTGGGAGGTGATTAGATCACAAGGGCGTGGTGCTCATGTGGTGCTGGGAAATCAAAATCTCATCAGAAGCTGGGTCACTGGGGACATAGCTTAGGATGATCTGTGGTCTGTCTCCCACCCTCCTGTCTTGATTCCTCTTTCTTCTTGCTGCCGCCATGCCGCAAGCTGTTGCTCCTTTGCCATGCCCCTCTGTCATTCTGCCCTGCCCAGGAGTTAGTTGACCATTGACCAAAACCTGTACAAACTGTGAGGCAAAATAAACCTTTCCTCCTTAGGAAAAAAGAAAAATCTTTATTATCTTTGGATTACAAAGTTCTATTTATTCAATATATTTAATAGTCACTACCACTGATGACTTCATAAATATCAAGACATTAGTTGTTTTCAGTTTCCATTCTTTTTCTCTGTCACACAGGACACTGTTGATCATTTTCAGCTCATTTTCTTTCCTACCTTTGGTACAGTGGCCTCAATGTTTGTACTCCAGTTCATTCTTCATTCTGTAAATATTCTCATGTTTTTCTTGGCTCCAGCACTTTCTTCATAAACTACAGTTAGAACTTGACCACCATTCCTCTTTCTAGGTTCCAAAATGTGTTTTTAAAAATTGATTTCAGAAACCAATGTATAATGACTCTGAAATTTGAATCAAAAATGAAAGACTTGGGGTTAAAATAGTGTTGATATATTATTCTATAATTTTTTTCCTAGTTCTCCACTGAAAAATGGAAAACTTCATGGCCTTGACAATCTTAACAAGTCTTTACAATGTTCATGTGCAAGTTTATTTTTCCATATATAGTCAAGTTGTATTTCTATGCAGAACTCATGATTTTTTTTTTTTTACTCTTTTTTTTCTGGGGAATTTAGAAGTGTGTTAAATGAAATAAATTTCAGCACTAATGTTTAGACTCACTAAGTTTCTTGGTCTCAATGTATTTCTCAAAAAAGAAAATATAGATGTAACCGTAGGCAATTCTCATTCATTATTTAGTTGATTTTCTTGATCATGTAAATGCCAAAGTGTAAACTTCCCTCAAAATGAACCAAAGATACCCACCTTCCTGCAATGATTATATCCTAGTGAATCATTACATTATACCTATTTTACAAAAATCTTTAAGAAAACACCTTTTATTTAACTTTCCTTGTATACACTTGAAGTTTGTTTATAGAAAACAAGGAAAGATATTAATCACTAAGATAAAGGTCACAATATATCTAAATAATCTGAATGATTATGATAATATCATTATATATCACAACAAACAAAACTCAAACAATTTATAATTAGTTATATTTCTGTTAAAATAGAAATAGTCTGTCTAGATGAACTGATGGAGTCACTCTTAGCAAAGAAAACGAGTATAATGGAACATATAATAAATGCATAGGACATGGGCCCAAATTTAGGCAATTAGGAATTTCAAAAATATGTCAGCTTAAAAAGAAACACAAAAATATCTCAGTTTACCTTCAAAACTACTTAAATAGTTTTCTATTCATTCTTCAAAGGAAATGATCCATTAAATTATATTATGCTTTCAGAAATAGTTTTGTATTTGCATTATGTTTTAATTTTAAATCTTAACTACAACTTAAGTAATTTAGGGGTTGTATATGTCAGGAAAATGGAATCAATATGTGGGGAGGTGACTTATTATAAAGGATTGGTTCATGATATTATGGATGAGAAGTCCTGCTACCCGTTTGTGGCAGCCGGAAATTCAGGAAACTTTATAAGAACTGGAGATTTGGTGATATATAAATCCCAGATTTCAGTTCAAGCAATCAAAAAGAAAGAGCGAACTTCTCCGTCTCAACATTTGTATTCTATTCAGACCTCCAGCAGACTGGACAGTGCCAACCCACACTAGGAGGGCAATCCACTCTATTTTGTCCTCTGACTCAAATGCTTATCTTGTCAGAAAACGCCTCCCAACCACTAAGAAATAAAACTCAGCCTAGGTACTCCATGTCCCACTCAAGATGACACGTAAACTTAACTATCGCATGGATATACTGTGAAATAGAATATTTTACTTAGTCTTTTCATTATGAGCACTAAGAACCAATGGTACATTTCCAATGAAAACCTTTATAGGGCTGTGTGTGCATGCATATCCACATGTGTGCATTGATAAGCTGATTCTAAATTTTAATCTGAAATGCAAATAACTAATAGCAATGATAATTATCACAAAGCAATATTAATGTCCTTATGCTGCCAGATATAAAGAATTGTTATGAATTATAGTAATTAATTTTGCAAAACTGCTGCACAATCAAATAGACAAATGGAATAGAACATAAAATTTCAAAAAGTACTTATCTAGACATAGCCACTTCTATGTACCTAAACAAAGATGCCATTATAATGTGCATATTAAGGAAAGGGTGATCATTCCAAGAAAAGGGGCTTTATTAATTTATATTCACACTGGTAAAAGTGAACTTTGACCTTTATCTCACATCATATATAAAACTTAATTTCAGATAGATCCTAAACTTAGTGAAGACTGAGATATATAACCTTATAGAAGAAAATACAAAGGATATTTTCATACACTGAAGATAAGCAATATTTTAAAAATAAAACAGAATCACTAATCACAAGAGATTGAAAATAGTTCCTCACTAACATTGAGAACCTCTGCCGATTAGACACATTAAGAAATTTTAAATCAACAATGAAAAGACACTTGCAATAAAAACATGTCAAAAAAAGTCATCATTCAGATTATGTAACTAATGCCTATGAGTCAAATTTTAAAATACAGAAACTCTAGTCTTGAAACATGGCAACATTCTTGAGCAAAATAGGATATGCAAATGGCCAATAAACAAATGATAAATCAATTAAGTAGATGCAATTGGAAGCACAGGAAGGTAGGGGTGTTACTTGGTGGCGGAGTACTTGCCTAGTATAAGCAAGGCTCTGAGTTGGATCCCCAGCACTGCAAGATAAAAGATGAAACCACTATAGACTCAAAATATCACACTCACCAAAACAGCTAAAATTAATGGCAAGTTGGTCATGCAGTCCTGATATTGGTATAATATTGGGCCTATCAAAAGTCTCAGATCATACTATTGGAAATGTAATCAGGATACCTACTTTTTAATATTCTGATAATATCTACTAAAACTAAACATACACCTATCCTATGGCCTAAGGATTCGATTACCAGGTACCTCCCTGTAAAAATGAGTGCATGTCGGGCTGGGGATTTAGCTCAGCGGCATAAGCGCCTGCCTTGCAAGCAGGCAGTTGTGAGTTTGATCCCCGGTACCAATAAAAAGGAAAAAGACAAAAAAAGAAAATGAGTACATGTATCCACCAAAAAACATATCAATAATGTTTATATAAGTTTATTAATAATGGCAAAAATTGTGAAAAATCTGAATTCTCGCCTATAATAGACAAACAATAGTATATTAATATAAAGAAACGTAGCAATAAAAAACATTATAATCTTTTGTAACAGCATGGGTTTATTATACATATACATTTGAATAAAAACCTGACATAAAAGGCTTCCTATAAAGTTCAAAACCAAGCAAAATTAGCCTATGAAAATTGGGTTTTGGACTGGGGATTTAACTCAGCAGCAAAGCATCTGCCTGGCATGCACAAGGTCCTGAGTTTGAGCCCCAGTATAAAAAAAAAATGACTTTAAAACAGTGATTGCTTTTTGGCAAATAGATATGGACTGAAAGAGGATACAGGAAATCTTTCTGTACTACTGGCAATGGTCAATATTTTGACCTGGGCAATAATTACTTGAGAGTACACTTACTTTAATTCACTAAGATACACAGTTAAGATTTGAATATTTTACTGTAGATGGGTCAGACTCAAAACTGAGAAAAGAAAAGCACACGGAGAAAAAGAAGAGGCAAGAAAGGAGAGTGGCCTGTGGAGGGAGGGAAAGAGTAAAGAGAAAAGGGAAAGCAAACGTCATGGGAAAGCTCGGGAATTCACCTACTATAAAGTAGTTACATTTTTGAGAATACAGATGTTTACTTTGTAGAACCATCTCAGATGGCCTTTTTATATGAGCTTTAATAATAATAAAAAGTTGACATGAAAAACTTTCACTTTCTTTGGTTAGTCACAGAGTACACTCTAACTTTCCACAATGGTTTAACTTTCTTTTATATTCCCTTCACCCCATGTATCTGTCCAACATATTGTCAAAAGTTATCAAACTTAGAGAAGCTTAATTTGTAGCTCCAAAGTCACAGTTTATTTATTCATATATTAAATACATTTTAAAGAAAATTATACAAAATTTAAATAAACTAGTATCAGTGATACTGTTTTGTACAAGTGAACATTTAACAGTGTTTTTACTCAGATTTATATCTTATATTGAATTTGTATGAAATGAGTTTCAGATTAAATAAAATAATTAATGCCTTATGCACAACCCTCACAAAATAGCACACTATTGGCTGGTTGTGGTGGTGCTACTCAGGAGGCCAAGGCAGGCGAATTACAAGTTCAAAGCCAATCTGGGCAACTTAGTGAGACCTTAATTCAAAATAAAAAGGGCTGGGATATATATAGCTCAGTGGTTAAGCACACTTTTAGTCAATACCAAGTATCACAAAATAAGCTCAGTGTTGCCTGGTGTGGTGTTGTAAGCCTGTAATCCTAGCACTCAAAAGGCTGACAACATGATTACACCCAGCCTAAACTACATAATGAGGCCCTGTCTCAAAAAGTAAAGCCCCTCAAAAAACAAAGCCCCCTAAAGCATGTTACTAGTGTATTAGAGTATATATAAATTAGTTAGATGATATTGTTTAACGTAATACCTAATTTGACATACAATTTCTGTGTACTTTTAAAAAACATTCCTTTTCCCAAATGTTATTTACTTTTCATAATTCAATCTATATAACAATATCAATATAAGATTTGCTGACGGGTTATATTGAATATTTGTACTTGGCTATGTGAGAATAAGCAATAAAGAATTTTTTTCACAAGAAATGAATGTTATATATTAACTCCTAGTAAGAAACTGTTTAGATAGAAAAAGTAGTCACTTAGCTATAATTCCTACATTTAATAATTTTTTTCAGCGTCTTAGGAAGTCTGATGTGGCCATTCTCTACAATATAGTATATGGTGACTATCTTTATTTCAGACTATCTTTTTAAACATGTCTGTACCACGAAATACATTAAAAAAGGATAATATCTCCCCATGGGACAGACAGCAGACTTGTTTACTGTCCAGCATAATAAAGATAATGTCCCCCTCCAGGGCAAAAGTCTGGTAGAATTGCTTTCATCCTAGCATAAAAGATCCAGGTCACATGAACTGAAGGTTCTTCATCTGTGACACAGTCTCACTGCATGCACAGAATCTACCTGAGTCTCTCACATTGCAACAGAAATAAACCAATGCAAACATAAATCTGATGCTAATTTTTGTGCTGTGATTAGCCAAGTCCTTTATCTCTGAACCAGGACTGTTGAGTTTCTCTTTCATGTCCTAGCTGTGAAACTATAGGCAGCTCAGTGGTTGCCAATAGGTTATTTGACAATCTATGCAGTCCTTTGTTTAAATAGTACCCAATCTAAGATAAGTTGTTTTTCTTATGCCTTACCTAATTTCTATTTTGCGCCTGCCCATCACACTCTGCTTCATCACACTGCGTTTTTCTGTGGATGGCACCAATTTCCTTACTACCAACACATTCCACAGCTGCTTTCCTTTTTTCCTTTACCTAGAACACCCTGCCTTATGCAGTTGGTCAGAGTCACGTAATTACTCCTTGTAAAAACACTTAGGAAAAAATACTTCCAGAGCTGCTTCAGAAAGAGGCAAAAATGATAGGATAACGGTTTTCAGAATGAGAGGGAGTATTTTGAGGGTGATTAATGACAATATGTGTCTTTGATTGTAATAAAATTTTAATTTAATAATTCACCATATATTTTGATCATTCCATGTATGTGAGCACACTCTGCTCCATGATGCCACAAGATACTTGACCGCTATTGATACCCTGAGTGTCGAAACAGGGAGTATTTCTCATTTTTCGTCTTCATTATCTACCTCAGCTCCTGGCATATAATCATTTGAGTTAGAAATGAAGAAGGAATGAAAAAGAAAGAGAGACAAAGAAAGAAAGAAAGACAGAAAATATAGAAAGAGAGACAAAGAAAGAAAGAAAGACAGAAAATATAGATATTGTATACTGTTAAGTCTGCTTTCATACTAAGTCTCTGAAGAGGAAAAGATTAGAATAGGCTTCAACTTACATTTTATTCCACTTTGTTTGTAACCTGTGGCCTAAACGATTCAAAGTCAGAGCCAAGAATCCACCTCAGCACAAGTCCTTCCTTTTTTTTTTTACCCAGAGAGTTACAGAGAACCTTTGATTAGACGTGGCTTTGATGATAGAAAGGACACATGGATTAACAGTAAGAAATTAAAAGCTGGGCCAGCTGTCTAGGTGCTGTGCGGCTATCTAGGACACTAGGACATGAATAAAAATATAAACTGCAGAAAGAAACCATGTATTTTCCCAGAATTCCTCTCCGGAAAATTACTATCAAAGATTAGGATGAATTTTCAATCTGTTGTTGAGGGTTTGAGGGAGTTCATGTAAACTACCAAATTCCCCAGAATGACATCTGTGAACTGCAGGTCTTATTCTTTCAGATTCTGCTTTCAGCAAGAGATATGAGGATTTGCAAGCCATAGAAGAAAAGTAGACACAGATTTTAAGGCTTTTTCTTATGTCTCCCTCTTCTCTCAATTTTTCAGCCTTTCTGCCAAATAAGGAATTCAAATTTTTCAATCTGGTGTCTCATTATGGCCTTATGCTTTAGACTTAGACCTATGTTCAAATCTTAATTTAGGAAAAGGGACTTATCAGGATTGGCTCCACAATATTCAGGGCCCAATGACAGAATAAATTATAGGATCACTTATTTAAATCATTCAGACTTTGACGATGGTGATAGCAAGCCTTAACTAGGCCTAGGATGCTCTCTAAATATGGGCTTCTGTAGGACTTCAAAGTTCACATGGCCATTATGCCCTGCATGTTAAACAGCTTCCAAGGGGCTGGGGATTTAGCTCAGCAGCATAATGTGCGCCTGCCTTACAAGCAGGCAGTTGTGAGTTCAATCCCTGGTACCAATAATATATATATATATATATATATATATATATATATATATATAATCGGTAATCGGAAGTATTATACAGTAATCGGAAGCCGTTTTATATATATATAAAACGGCTTCCGATTACTGTTTTCAACACCTAAAATGATCAACCTAGAAAATATTTACTTGGTACATAGTTTTGGAGATATTCCATAGCCAATTGGTCTTATTTCTTTTTATTTGATGTAGCACACAACATCACGGAAAGAGCAGATGGCAGAAGAGACTCACTCATCTCGTGGCCAGTGTGAAAGGAACCATACTTACAAAGCCCTCTGAGGACACGGCCCAGTGACTTAAGACCTCTCACTAGGCTCATCTTTTAAAGATTCCTCCACCTTTCGACAGCATCAAGCTGAGAACCAAGTCTTTAACCCAGAGGCTTTTGGAGGACATTCTAAGTCCACACTGTATGACTATCTGTAGGCTTCAGATTCCTATGTAAAAATTGTTGATAAGCATGTGTCCCTGTAGAAGTCTTGTGTGGATTATGAGCTATGGGTAAAAAGCACTCTGTTTAGAGTAAGGAGTCAGGAACTATTAATTCTGTATTCTCTCCTTCTCATTTTCCTTTCTCCCACGCTCTCATTACAATAGGGATAATGTGTTAAATATACCTCAGCTGTTGGTTAAATTAACTGTCAAAAAACAAATAAATGTACCTATAGATAATGCTAATTTTCTGTGATAACAAAGACACTATAACATGATTGAAATCTATGACTTCTTTCAAATCACCTCCTGAGCTATAACATAAAATTTATCCCCATCAATTATTTTTTAATGAGAATTAATAGAAATCAATTTTTCTAGTGCCATATTTTATAATTATACAATATATTGCTGGAATTAGAATAAAGTTCTTTTCGTAGCTCAATTTCACATACATTAGTACACTCTCCTTTAGTTACCTTAAAATTCACAGCACAGTCACAAAATATCTCCCATGTGTGTGTTTTTAACAGACTATAAATCATAAGAATTGGTTTTATTTTGTTTATTTTTTATAGTCAGTTCAGACAATAGCAGATATACACTGCATACCAAGTGTTCTGAGTATGAAACTTAACTGTTTTTTATGAAATTTCTCCTGGAAATATTAAGAAAATGCCAAAGTGTCTGTTATGTAAATTAAATATCAACCATGAGCAGCTATGAGTTATGGGTCATTCACATTATAAAGTAAAATGTTTTAGTTTCCCTTTACTAGCATGAATTCCCTCTAGACCCAAGCTAAGAGTCACCCACAATCACATATTTAAGCACAGGAAATGCAAATGACAGTGCACATTCAGTCATGTCATGAAAGGTTATATATTTTACAAACACTGAAAATTATATTTTCACATCATTTTTCAAATGCTTTTAATTGTCAACAGAGTTGAAGCTTTTACTTTACAATTCCTGTGCCTAGGAAAGATGCTGTAAAATGGAAGTGAGTACTAACGGAATAAAAAAGTCAATGTTATCTTATAAGCATGTCCATCAATTCAATATAATACAGTCTATTACCAAAAGACTCTTTTATCTTCTTAAAACTTAATAGAAACATCTTGTGTTTATATTTCATTTGTAACATGTATGGTTATAAAAATATGAATTGTACCCTGTATAATGACTCATATGCAACATGCATGTTGCATAAATGTATTATATCAATACTTAAATAATAGCTGGGGAGAGCAAAAGATCCTTAATCTTTTTCTACCTATTTCTCTCTGCCATTTCAATGGCCCCAAAATTAGTCTTTTGTTCTGTGGCATTACTAGATAGTAAAACCTTTCTCACTAACTTTATCACAAGCAGGAATGTAAGAGCTTCCCAAAACCCTACAAACATAAGGGCAATCACATCAGCCTGTGTAATTTAGCGTGAGAATAATAATTCCTACTCTGCCTACTGAATGTTGTGATGAGGATCAATGAAGGTAAGACCTAAGAAAGCTTTCTTCAAGCTCTAAAGCTTCTCATAAGAACCTGGGAATGCAGAAAACAGATGATATTGTCATTTCTAAGTATTATCAAACCCTTTTTATTAAATGTATGATGCTTGTAACACTGTGCTACATGTAAAAGGCTGAACTAAAATGGTGGCACCAGCATTGTGTTTGTAAGTTATGATGTTACTGTTTATTTCATAACAAATGAACTCTTCATGAAGTGTAAAGACCCTTTTACAAACACTCCCAGAAATGTTTATTATTAATATAAATGCCTTAAAATTGTTTTGTTCACATTATAATATATGGCTAGTACTATAGTTCTATTTATGAAGTAACCTGCTTTTTGTTTTGTTTTGTTTTTATTTGTTTTTGTTTTTGTTTTGAGACAGGGTCTTGCTGTGTAGGTCAGATTGGCCTTGATGCAGTCCAGGCTGGCCTTGAATTTGTGGTGATCTTCCTGACTCAACCTACTGAGTGCAGGGATCACAAGCATGGGCCACCCCACCGAAACAATTTAATAATTTATGTTTTCTTTCAAAAATCACTGCTATACTTTCTGGGCACGATGACACATGGCTATAATGTCAGCATTCAGGAGGATGAGGCAGGAGGATCCAGACTACACAGTGAGCTCAAGACCAGCCTGGGCTACATAGTGAAATCCTGTTTCAAAAACAAACGAACAAACAAGGGAGTGAAATAAATAAACACTTCTCAGAAGAACTGTGTTTCCCTGAAAATAAGACCTATCTAGAAAACAAGTTTTAGCATGATTTTAGAGGAGATATCCACAAATGTCTAAATAATGCAAATAGTTTATATGACCATCAAGAGATGAATAGATAAAATGTGTCATTTTTATACAATAGAGTACTACTTCGCCATACAGAAGGATAAACTTGAGGCATTTGCAAGTAAACAGATGTATTTTGAGAATATAATATTAAGTGAAATAAACCAGACACATTACTTTAAATATTGGATGGTTTCTGTTATAGGAGAAACCCAAATTATAGACTAAAAGATAATAGAAAGTAGGTAGTTGTTTTCAAGTGGGAGGGGAAATGAGATAGTGGGATGAGAGAGGGAGAGAAGGGATAAAAATGAATTGAAAAAAGGGGGAATTTTGAAAATGGGAAGGGGAACAAGAGATGGAGGAGCACAAAGTCGGGGAAGAGGGAAGAGACAGAAAAAGAATTTAAATTCTTTTTCTGTACATGTACAAACTTCCCACGATGAATCTAATCATTATGTACTGCAAATGTGTATGAAGAAGAAAAAATATTTTAAAAGCAGAAACAATCATTGCTGCAAAATAAATATGGTTTTTCCAATGTTTCCAAATTTCCTGTGTTGTAATTTACAAGCTTCTTGTGTTGTAATTTGTAAATTTCCATGTAATTTGTATTTCTTATTTTCAATTCTTTAACAAAAAAATACTAGTTTAAGAATCTTTAAATGTTCTCTAGGCCTGTATAAAAATTTTAAGTCAAATTTGATCAATGTTGAATATTTAATCAAAGTCTCTGTCCTCCAGATAAATCAAATAAGTAAGTTATTACCTTGACATTTATCTGGTTTTTATCAATTTTATATATTATTTGATATTGTAAAAATATTGTATTTTAAAATAGTTTCCATTTTCTTTTCTATCCAACTGAATGTTTTGACATTTAGACCCAACTGGTCTAAAAGTACAGAACAGTAAAGCCATTTTCTTGCTACTTTTGATTTTTAGATTGCTCACGTAGCCCTTTTGCCCATGAATCTATTTTTACCAGGAAACACAGTATCAAAAGTTTTTACCCTTCAAAAAAGTTAAACCCCAGACTAAAGTAAAACAGAGATGTTTTAAAGTGACATTCACCATGATATACTCTCTAACACATAACCAATGACTTCTGAATTTAGTAACAAATAATAGATATTAAGATAGATATTAAGTTCACTGGGAAAAATCAAAATAAATTCTCAGTTTAATTTATCTGGAAGATTTAAAATACCAGACACTGAGAAGATTATAAACCTTGTCTCCTTAGTCTTACTTTCTACTTTTCCCAAATGAGAGAATTTCTGAGGGATAGTACAGTTTTTACCTTCTTTAACAGAATGATTCTTCCTGGCCTTTTGTGACAACATAAAGAGAAAATTATGCTGTAGAAAATCAGGCCAGACCTTCTGCTTTAAAACTTCAAGTCTTGGGATTGATCTGCTAGCCATGGCGCTAAGAGGTTCTTTAATTTTTGAATGACAGATGATGTAAGGGAAGGAGAAATAAAAGAGAACTCAATGTGTATTCAGTGTTTACTTTACTATGTCATATTACATGACTTATGTTCAAGATTTATTTATTTATTTATTAAAAACTCTAAATGTCTAAGAGTTACGGTATGTACTACCAGAGACTTCATTCACAACTACATATCAATACAGATATAATAAGACAATGTTTCTTAGTGAATTCTTACCTAAAAAAGAATAAATAACAAAGGATTATGTCCATAATTTTAAGAAATGTGATATCAAAGTTAGAATAACTCACAAATCAATGAAACAAGTGTAGAAAAGTTGGAAATACAATCATACAAGTGCTGTATACAATAGATTACACAAAGGTACAAAAGTAATTCAATAAGGGCTGGGGATTTAGCTCAGTGGCATAAGTGCCTGCCTTGAAAGCAGGCAGTCGTGAGTTTGATCCCCAGTACCGATAAAAATGAAAAAGCCAAAAAAAAATAGTTATTAAAAGTAATTCAATAAAGAATAGTCCTTTCAATAAAAATTGCTGTAAAAATGAAATATACATAGGCAAAAAAAATGAATTACACCTAAACCTTGTATTCCATAAATCTACTAACTCTAAATATATACTGTATCTAAATATGAAATGAGAACCTATAAAACTTTTGAAAGAAAACAGAAAGTATTTGTGAAAGCAAAGAAAGAAAAATCAATTAAACTAGATTTGACAAAAATGTAAACTTTTGCTCTATAAGTGACCTAATTCAAAGGATTAAAAGAGACAAAACAATGACTAGAAAAATAATTTGCAAATTTCACGGCGTGTTTATAAAGAACACTAAATTTGACAGCAAAAGAGCAAAGAATCCAATCAGGAAAAGGACAAAAGTCATGAACTAAAAATTCACCAAAAAAAAAAAAAAATGCAGATAGAAAATAAGCACATGAAAAGATATTCAGCATTATTATTCATTAGGGAAATGTGAGCTAAAACCAAAATAAACTCCTATTGCACAGCTATCAAAATGACTAAAAGGAAAAATACTGTTAATACTGAACACTAGTTGGGAATGAGGTGGTCACTGAGGGTGAGCATTAAAAGTTCAGGACTACTGACTTTTCTTTAAAGGTCTAAAATTGACTATGGCTACACATTATGTTGTTAGTGAATAGACTAAAACCATTTTTGTATCTCAAATGGATGAACTGTATGATATATGAATCATATTTCAGTAAATTTTTTTGTTTGTTTTTCTTTACTTTTTAAAGAGTGGAGGCAAGGGAGAGCGGCACAAGGCTAGGGTACAGGTGATGGCCGTGAGGTGAGGCTCTCTGGAAGAAATGCTTAGGAGAAAGAGTAGGCAGGGGTTGGACATGGAGGGCAAAGAAAAGGAAGAGCCTAAGTCAGGGTTATGGCCAACCGTCTGTTTATATGAATGACTTGATGCCTGTCGCTGAAAGAATTTAAAAGTCTAGTATTCATTTATATATTTGGAACTGGAGATTGAACTCACGACCCCATGCTTACCAGGCAGGCTCTTGTTCTGTTGAACTAAATCCCTGGCCCCAAAAACCAAATATTTAAAAAACATTTTTCAGAGCTAGCAGATCCTAGTAGACGGGAATGGTGCAGCTCTTCTGTGAAACATTTGGGCAGTTTTTTTTAAATAACTAAACATACACTCACCATAAAATCCAGAAATTACACTCTTAGATATTTGTCATAGAAAAACATAAACTGATGTCATGCAAAAACTAGCATGTGAATATTTACAGCAGCTTTACTTGTCAATAACAAAAAGCTAGAAGAATCGAAACAACCTTCTGTGGGTAAATAATTGTTTAATATACTGGGAATTACTCAGCAAACTATTAAACAAACAACATGCAAGGATCTAAAAGGCATTATGCTGAGGAAAGAAAAACAGTCTCAAAAGATTATGTGCTATATCATTCCATTTGTATAACACTCATGAGAAACAAACAGCAGTTGTCAGAAGTAAGAAGTGGGGAGACAGTGAGACCATACTGGATAAGGAAGAAGAACTTCATGGTAGCAGAGCAATCTGGTACACATGAAGCATCACAGTGTGATAGCACCTCACAGAAGTATGTACACACGAAAACCTGAGGAAATAGTACGTGTAAGAGCTGGTGAAATCTCAGTACATGCTGTAGATTATGTAATAGTATAACACCAAGGAAATATTCTGGATTTTTAGTTCCTTATAATGTAAGATGTTGCTGGAGAAAACCAGATAAAGGATGAATGAGGAAACTATACTATTTTTTCAACTCCTTGTGAAGCCTTAAACTATTTCAAAATAAATTTTGAAAAAATATATATGATGACTGGAGTATAAACTTAAATTCATCTACAATTTGAAGTCTTTAGGAATATCCACACTGAATAAAAGAAACTGGAGCCTAGACACTTTTAACATATTAAAATTCCATACTTCAACACACCTATAAAAACCTGAATTCCTTTGTGGTTTAACAAACAATTACATTATCGTAAAACGATGCTAGAAATACAGGGGAAAAAAATGATTTTGAGAGGAAATCAGGGCCTGGAAAGTGATTTCAATTGAAAGAAAAGAGGGATAAGATTCAAAATTATATTACCAGAAGCTCTCATTGTACATAAATTCAGAGACACAGACACCAAAAAGGAAAAAAAGTAGCATTACTTTAGTGATGAGCTTTGAGTTTCACTCAGTGATATTAAAGACAGAGATTATCAGTTTGACTTCAAATTACTTGAACTATTTATTGTCCTTTTATGTTAACAGTGGAAATACCTTGGAATTAAAAGTTCTGCTCTTTTTCTTAAGCATGATATTCACACCATTTCATAGGATGAGTTGAAGTTTTTAAATTATAGCATTATTCTCCAAAATTTTCTCTTAAAATTCAAGGAGTTGCTCTGCAGTGGGAAGCACTCTTTTATCATTCTTTCTTTTGTTTTTATTTATGTAAATTTGTTTACAATTTGCCTTGCCATCTTGGAAATGTAATTGACCTTGGCTCATAATTTCAAATATTCTTCCCAGCTAAAAAATGTTAACTGACCTGAAGTCACAATACAGACTAAGATTACAGCCTCTCTAGATAACTTTTTTGAAGAATATTTACTAAAAATCTACAATTTTCTTGTAAACGAAAGATTAAGGTAATGATGTAAGAAAATTAGGTATTTGTGATAGAAGACAAGGGTCAGTGCTTGGATGAATATTCAGTGCACCAGATTATAGATATCGATGCAGCCATCATTGCAGCAAATGGACTGCAACTATGTATTTTGAATTGCTGAACCAGTGACTTAAAACTATTCAGTAGATCAGATGTACTGCTTTCCTTCTTGAGATTGATGAGAATTCGGCTCTGCTCGCCACACTCCAGTGCGGAGGACTGGCGGGCATTTAGCATGCTGAGAAAGGTCAAGTAAGAGTGTATCAGTTTCTGAACCTAAGAATTCCAGACTCCTTGCTACCCATTAAAATGAATGCAGAAAAGCTGTGTTTTGATGTGTAGCATCCCAAAGACTGGCTTGAGGCATAAAGAGAAGAAATTAGGATGCTTGGACCAGGAAACGCTTGTTTGTCACCTTCCAGAGCGTATAAAGGAGCACAGTGCTGTGTGCTCTCTCATCCTTGAAAACATTATCATCTCAAAAAGTTATATGCAGCTTAAATAATGGAGATTCCCACATAGAAAACACATTACTATAGTTGGCCTTTTTGGCAGATATTCCAAAATCAAAACAGAAAAATAATTTAGCCGCTCAAACTGATTGCAAAATGGATTTTTCATGCAAAAAGCTGGAATCACATTTCACTGCAGGCCAAGTACAGAGTTTTTAAAAACACTAATTATGCTGAATATTAAGCTTCTGAGACTATGTGCACGAGCAACCAAATACACTTAGCTCTTGAATTGGGTTTTACTTTTAGATTGACCCATAGCAGATTCAAATTTTAGTTCATGGTTTAGTGTGTAAGGAATGCTCTTGGTCAAACCTGTTCAATGATTTTACTTTAAGCTAAAGCAGCATGGATTTGATAACAAAGACTTTTTTTTCCATCTGCACATTTGCTTCTTAGTAGCATATCAGATTGATCATAACTAGTTACATTGCTGTTTTTCCCATAATTGTTTTTCTTCCTCTGAGTTCCTCTAGCATCTGAGATCACAAAGAACTTGATACACTTATTGAATAACTTTGGTTCTGGAAAAAGGAAATGTGACAAAAAGATTTATACACACGGGCATACATAATTTCTCCCCTGAGAATTTACAGATGAGAATTTTTTTCAAATTAAATGTGAGGCCCAAAATGAATTTTTCCTTTAAAGTGCCATGGGGCAATCTCCTAGAGAAAGGAAGAGCAGTATCTATCTGTAATTTAGAGTGCCCACTCTAGCCAAAAGGGGTGAGTTGGTCAGTGTGGTTTTGGTCTCATCAGTTTTTCTTGGGTAGTATTTCATACATGCATAAGACTATATGGAACTTGAAGTATCTATGAGACGCAATTAAGTGAACATTTACAAACTTACCTTTTGACTTAAGAACATTACCAGTAATGTTGCACCTACCTGTGTGTGTCTTCCTGGGAACATTTCTTGGTTTTTTCATGCTGCAAGGGGTACTCATTAGTCTGAAATTTGTGTTTATGTGTACATTATTGATTTTTCTAACAAATTCATTTAGGTTTACATAATATACTGATTGATTTTCTTATTTATAAAATAAAATATTGTTTATTGCTTATTGTTTTCAAGCAATATTTAATCTCAAGGCTATATCCATACCTTTACATATAATTGCAGGTCATTCATTTTCACTACTGCATGAAATTGCACCTATAAACATTTCCATAATTTAATGATCCATTATCATGTCAATAGAAATTTAGGACATTATAAATGTCACCAGTTATCCAAATCTCTATTGACTCACATATAAGGTTGGGTAATCCTGACCACCAGTAAGTTAAAAAGTCCTTTCCATTAGAGCAGATTCATCCTTTGGTGAAGTACAGTCCTTTGCAAAAATTAACTTAAGAAGAAGCCTGCTTAGGTCTTTCATAGAACACTTAGCTCTTTAGCAAATCATATTATTGCTTTTAATAGTTATTCTTTCACTCCCTGCCTTTTTTTTTTCACACATTTTAGGTATATATAATAATCACATTCATCATAGGGAATTTGTATGTGTAAATGACACAACTTTTTTCCCCGTTTTTCCTGTCCTCTCTTCAATTCCCCTTTCCCTCCTTATTTACAAAAGTTTTCACCCTGAACACACCAGGTCTCACCTGATCTCAGGAGCTAAGCAGGGTCAGACCTGGTTAGCACTTGGAAGGGAGTCTCCACCCTTTTCATTCTGATGCAGGTTTTGCAACACTGTATCCTGCTTTATGCTGACTTTAAAGGGATGGGGCCTGCATTTTGAAATCTTGAAATGAGTTGTTTCAATAGTGGAAAGAGTTTGCTTTTGTGATTGAGTCACATTTGGATTTCAACTCTGATTCTGCCATTTACTAACTGAAATCTTGGATAATTAATTTAACTTCCAGTATTTCAGATTCTTCTTTAATAAAATGGAAGCCGCGATATGTACTCAGAAGACGGATGTATTATGAACTAGAATAAGATATTGTACATAGCACTTAAGAGACACTGGCCAGGAAATAAAAAGAATATCAATAAGGAGTAGGAGCAAAGGAGATAACCTAAATGTGTGAATCAGGTATCAGAACACAGAGTGGCCACTGGTGCAATGGGACACAGGTCACTTATCCACTGAGCTGCCTAGTTACACAAAGTGGCATCCTCTGAAATTGAGGAACATAGCCGCCCAAGGACACCGTCATCTAGGGATATTAGAATGATCTTATATCTGACAAGAGTGAAACTAATGCCTTTTTCTGTGCCTACCACATGCCAAGTGCTCATCCTAAAAAATAGGAAAGCTCTCATGCCGGTAGAAAAAACCTTGTGCTTTTCCTAAGGAATCTAAAACACACTGTGTCTCCTGGACCAGTGTCCAGATACTGTCACCTTACTTGGGCAGTCTCTCCTTGGCTCAAATATGCTTTGTGGAGTCAATTGATTAAGGGCTTTAAATACCCAATACCTGCAACACTCATATGCTTAGAAAACAAAATAAGCTTGCCAGCTTCTCCACAACAGGGATGTACTTGGCATTCATTTCTACTTTTTTCCATTCTTATTCTGCAGCCATTTCCTGTTACATCATTGATTTATTTTTTTTAACTTTTTCTTTTCAAAAGCCCTCCTACTTCAAAACAAAGATGTTTTGTAAAGACAATCTCTGAAAGCTTAAAAAAGAAAAAAATCCCTTTCCTAGGGAAGTTCTAAAGAAACAATTATTCTGCTTCACTAACTGATGTAGTAGAAGCTATACTTACCTCATACAAATTATCTATAGCATTAGTATAATGCAATCTTTCTCAAATCATTGTTAATTCAGGTACATTACAGCCAATCATAGAGACTTTAAAACTGGAAATTTCACATGTATGTGTATGTCAAAGTCTAAGGTTTTTGAAAAATATTGATGACCTCCTACCAGATTCTGACTTGTAAATGTTGGATTTAAAATTTAAAATGTTGGTCATTCTGGCCTCTTTTTATGCTTTTTGTAGCCTAATCTTATTTCTATTACCCACTGTTGCTGCGAGGTGATCATCCTGTGCTTGTCACCACTCTGTCCTGGTTCTCTCACCTGCCTGAATGATTTTGTTTTATTTTGCTTTAATAGTCTCCATGGGAGAAATGATAATATCCATTGCCCAGCAATTTTATAAGAGATCCTTGGCAGTTTTCTCTTTTCATTACTGTTAGGAATATCTGAAATCCAGAATAGACATTGCCTGGCCAGTCCAATTTGTAGTATTCTTGTGACCAGATTAATAATTTAAAAGTCAACACAAAAAAAATAGATATCATATGACATATGTCATAAACAAGTTGAAAAATTCCAACTTTGAGGACATGCTATTCTTCACTTATAATGGCTAAAGAAGGGGGAATTCTAATTTGGCTTCCCTGAGGACCCTGTGGTATTCCTTTTCATGTAATATTCCTCACTTTTTTCCCTCTCTGCTTCTTTGTATGTATCATCTACAGTCTTTCCAGGATCTTAAGCAATTTGCCTGGTTTGTTGTTTCTTCTCAGTTCCAAGTTTCATTTGCTGGATTAGTGTTTTATCCAATAAGAATGAGTATTAGCCTCTGAAGGGGCGAATGAAGTAAAAGCCTTTATTTTCCAAGAACAAGCATGTTCGCATCACTCATCTTTTGTGTTGCAGATTCCTTGGCTTCTCTCTGTAGTGGCATGCTTAAACAGCAAGAGTTTGACTGATAGTCTGTACACACTTTGTCCCCTCCCCCACCCCTTAAAAGCAGAAGGGCAAAAGCAGTCCACTGCCCATTTGACTCTAGGTCAGAATGCAGTTATTTGAAATTAAAAGAAAACATTCCCAAAAGTGGCTTAAGCAAATAGTAGTTTGTTTTTTCTCATATAACCATAGAGAAATCAAGAAGTCTGTTGCATCTCTACAATGCCTCCAAAGACCTAGGCTCATTCATCTTCTGCTGTGTACACATAGCATGTAGCTTCTGTTCTCATATGTACAGAATAACTGATGTACCACCATATATCATTTCTTAGAAGAAAGCAGAAGGTTTATATGTCATCTTCTCCCAAGGTTTTTCCTCTGGGCTTCCCATCTCCCAAAATTCTCTGTTTACATAATCATTGTTCATAACTGAATCTTTTGGCCAATATAGCCTGCAACCATGGTTGGGAAATCAAGTATAGGTATTAAAATTTTTTTAGTCCTTGAAACAGGCATGGTGTGCATGCCTATAATCCCAGGACTCATGGCCGGGGATTTAGCTTAGTGGCATAAGTGCCTGCCTGGCAGTCACTAGGTTGTGAGTTTGATCCCTCGTACCAACAAAAAAAAGAGAGAGAAAGAGAGAGAGAGAGAGAGAGAGAGAGAGAGAGAGAGAGAGAGAGATCATAAACTATAATCCTGGCACTCTGGAGGCTGAGATGAGAGAATCACCTCGAGTTTGAGAACGGCCAGGACTACATGATGAGTTCAAGGCCAGCCTGAACCTTGAAGACAGAATCTGTCTCGAAATTTTTTTAAAAATTTAAAAAAACCAAAACTTTCCAGCCTTTAAAACAGGAGAAACAAATTTTATGAATATATTGTTCTTTCCACTAAAGGTTAGAGAATTGTTTTCAAAGTTTTTGGAAATCATATTCATGAAATGTATATACTGCTGTGCATATCTGTTACATATTATCACAGGTTTGACTAAGGTCCTGCAGGCATTACATAAAGAATTCTCAAATGATAAACACTTACCAGAATATCTCTTTTCTTAAAATTGTATTACACAGCTACAATATATAAATGAATAGGAGAAAATGAGAGGGAAGTCACAAAAGGAAAAAGAAACATGTTAGGAAATGGAAGGAGAGGAGAGAACACTGATCCGAGTATGATGACAATGAATTAGCAACCATCCTAAATGCTTTGTTTTCAAAATCAAAGTCAATTTACACTCGATTTTAATTTCCCAGGGTGTTGATAAAGGTGCTACAGGGAGAGAAAAGAATCCAGATTTTCAATGTCCCAATAAAAACACACATGTAATACTTTTAAGAGAAAAAAATTGATTTTATTATGATACATAAGACTATTACCCCACAGGCTTTAAAAAAATTATGCTTCCCCTTTTTTGTCTATGTGAACAATTCTAAACAATTAATAAACTTTAATATGTATTCAGAAGAAAAGTACTAATAATACACTGAATTGTGCATGGTTAGTAGAGTGAGTCAATGGTGGTTTGCTCAACTATGACATCGATTTTTACAAAAAAAATTCCTTTGTTCATTTTTTAATTTCTCTTTTTTTTCTCTCCAATTCATTTTTATTCTTATTCTCTCTTGGTCTTTTCTTCCCTATATACACATATTCATATACACACAGAGACATAACTTAAATTCAAATCACATTATATTTCTATACAATGTTTCAATAAAATATATACACAGTTTAATAGTAAATAGATGTATCTTTAAATAAAAGCAAGATAATAAAATATTAGATTGCATAGTTTAAGTTAAGCAAGAAAATATTTTCAAATTATTTCCTTTAGTTCTTACACTTTTAAAATTCTGATAATACAGAATAACAATAACACATTCCAAACTCCATTGTTGCAGCTTATATCACTATGCATAAAAATATACAGAGTTTGCTACACATTTATATACAACCTTGCAATAGTTGCAAAAAGATATTATTTCTGCTTAACTTTTGTCTTCAGTGTCTTAAGACTATATTGGTAACTTTCACTTTCTACACCAATAATTTACTTTTAGTATTTTTATACAAATCATAATTCCACAATTATAAATATGTTTGTAAGATTACTATATTATTTATAATTAATACATTTAACAGAAGCCTTACGAATAGCAGCTAATGTTTTATCACAGTAGGATATTCATATTTCAAATTCATTAATTCAGTTGACTTCTTTTCTGAGCACCTGCTGTATGTCTGGCATTCTAATTGCCTTTTCCTTCTCTATAGCCTATGCCAGGGTCTGCCAAAGCTCGAGTCTGTCTTATTCTCCACACACATCTGGCACACAGTGCTAACAAACACTTTTTAAGAGCATGTGCATGAGCTGGTCCTCACCTTAAAAGTCATTCTGTTTTCTGATCTATTTCTTAATTATTGTGAATCTAAATTCTTTTTTTTTTTCCCAAAAGAGTATTGCTCTTCCTTGTCAAAGAACTTCATTTTATTTCCCAGCTGTCTACACAGATACCAAACTTCTTGATGAAGCACGCAAATAAGTTCTTCAGGCATTTCCCTTGCTCCTGCAAATCACCATTACCGTTCAGCATTACCTGAATCCGGAGCCCTAACCAGTAACGTATCTTCTCAGAACTATTTTCTCAGAGCCATTCTATTAACACTAATGACTTTTAAATACAAGCATCAATGGACCACCAAAAGGGCACCTCACCCCAAATTATCTTGCCCACAGAAGGCAAAGCAACATAGTGAGAATGATCACACCACCAAAATTATTATACAGATTTAGGAAATCTCAATCAAAATACTAATAGCATACCTCGCAAAACAAAAGAAAGCAATCCTAAAATTCACTTAGAACTAGGAAATCTAAAATAGCAAAAATGATTCTAGGCATGGCAGGGGGCATCACAATCCCTGACTTGAAATTATACTACAAAGCTGATGTAAATAGCATGGTACTGGGGAAAAAAACAAAACAACAAAGAACCTAAGATCAGTGGAGCAGATTAGAAGCTGCTGAAAAACCCCAAGCACACTCAGTTTCCTTACCTTAGATGAAGTAGCCAAACACCTTCTCTGGAAGAAACTTTTTTTTTAATAAATGGTGCTAGAAAAACTAGCTACTCACATGCTGAAAACAAAAACTAGCCTCATGTTCTCACTATGCACTAAGCTAAAATATAAACAGATCAAAGATCTAAATATTAAAATATTAGAAACACTAAATCTCCTGGAAGAGAGAATACATAGAAAAAGGCATAAGTGTAGACAAAGACTTCATGAATAAAACTGCAGTCACACAGGAAATATTACAAACAATCTACGATTGGGATGTCATTTTATTAAAAAGCTTTTTCATAACAACAGAAATCACCAACTGAGTGAAGAGACAACACACAGAGTGGGAAATTTTTTTCCTAATTCTTTCACAAAGGATTAATATGTAGAACATAAAAAGAACTGAAAAAAATCATAACTTCCAGATTTAAAGGTTCAATCCAAAAGTGAGTAGCTGAGATGAATACTTACTTCTCATATGAGGTACATACGCCAAATAAATACATGCAAAAACTTTCAATATCACTGCTCATGTGAGAGATGCAAACTAAAACAATGCTAAGATTTCATCTCACTCCAGACAGACTGGCTATTATCAAGAAAT
Organism: Cavia porcellus; assembly: GCF_034190915.1. NCBI lineage: Eukaryota > Metazoa > Chordata > Mammalia > Rodentia > Caviidae > Cavia > Cavia porcellus. The sequence goes on from NW_026947484.1 coordinate 118,086,020, forward strand.
CAATCAATAACAAGTGCTGGCTGGATTTTGTGGGGAAAGGAACTCTTCTCCACTGCAAGAGTATAGACAGATATAACATTGGAAATCAGTGTGGAGATTCCCTAAAAACTAAGACTAGAGATTCCATTCTACCCATATAATCCTCTTCTTAGTAACTTCCTGAAAGAATTAAAAGCGTCATATCACGACCATTTATGTACATCCATATTTACAGTAACATCTGTAATAGGTAAATCTTGGAAAGAACCCAAATGTCCATCAACCAATAAATGAATAAAGAAGTTGTTTTTTTATACAGTGAGTAAAAGGCATATAAAAGGATACACTTAAGACATTTATATATAAATGGATGGATCTTGAGACCACATTCTTAAGTGAAATAAATCAGACACAGATGTGTAAATACCACACTGTCTCACTGGTATAAGAAATTGAAAGTGTAAATTAGGACCAAACTTATAACAGATATTGGGAAATAGGGAGAAATGATTCAAACAGGAAAAGGAACTAAGGAGTGGCAAGAAAGAAAGAAAGGAAGGTAAAAGAAAAAAGAGAGACAAGGATAAAATGGAAATACAGCTTTTGAAAATACGGAGATGAAGAGATGTTGAAGAGAAAGGAGAATGAATAAAAGAAGAATCAAGATATCACGTATAGTCACAAATTCTCTCCTGTAAATGTGCTCATTATATATATATCTAAATTGTACCAATAAAAGCAATTTTTTAAAAATAGGGAAAAAGACAAAGCTTCCATGTATATCCATTTTGGGCTTGTTTTCCTTAAAAAGAGTAAATTCCACTGGGACTGGAAAGATGTAACATTAAATTTCAATAATTTAAAAATAAATAGATTTATCAGACTGTTTTCCTCCCTGACAGAAAACACCCAGGGTATGTTGTAACTGTTGGGTGTTTCCACATAATTCTTAAAGATTTTAGATTCCCCTTGCACATTTAATGATAAACTATAATATGTTATGTAAACTGTGTTGTAAGGCTAACAGTCATGGGAAATGAATCCAGTGAATATTTTCCATGAAAGAAGAGTTTATAGGAAAATATATATAGTGGATTATAAAGGTTATGATTGTGACAAATCGAGACTGTGCTAGTTCCTAGTACACATTATATATATGCATTATAAACATTGGTGAATCATTTCCGAAAAGTAGGACCTGAGTGGCTGGCGAGGGCACATGCCCATAGTGTGGTGTTGGGCTGTGATATATTTTAAACCTATTCTACTTTTCAGTTAATGAAATTGAAAACATAATTAAAAACTTACCAACAAAAAAAAAAGCTTAGATCCTGAGCTAACAGCTGAATTGTACAATGAAATTGAGAGAAGATTTAACATTAATACTCCTCAAACTTTTTAATGAACTTGAAAGTGAAGCAATTCTCCTTAATTCACTCTTAGAGGAAGTATTCCCCTGATACCAAAACTAGAGAAAGATCGAACCAAAAATGAGAACTACTGGCCAGTCTCCCTAATGAACATAGATGCAAAAATCTTCAATAAAATACTAGCAAACAGAATGCAGCAAATGATCAAGTAGATTGTACACCATGACTAAGTGGGATTCAACCCAGGAATGAAGGGATGGCTCACCATATGCAAATCAGTTAATGTAATATACCACACTAACAGAGCCAAAGACAAAAATCATATGAGCATCTCAATAGGTACTGAAAATTTTTCTTACAAAATCCAACATTCATTTGTGATAAACACCCTAGAGAAAACTGGGATAAATGGACTTTTCCTCAATTTGATAAAAGGCACTTATGACAAACCAACAACCAACATCATACTAAAAACTGAAAGCTTTAACTCTAAAATCAGCAACAAGACAAAGATTTCCACTCCTATTCAATAGTTATGGAAACAATAGCCAAAGCAATTAGACAAGAGAGAGAAATAAAAGAATAAGGATAGGAAAGAAAGAAGTTAAATTATCATTATTTGCAGATGACATATTTTACATAGAAGACTCCAAAAACTCCACCAACAGATTTCTGGGCTTAATAAGCAAATTCAGCAGTGTACTGAGAACAAAATCAACACTCAAAAGTCAATAGCATCCTGTACACAAACAAAAAACTTAGAGAGAAATCAGGGAAACCACACTCTACACAATAACATCCAAAAACTGAAATACTTAGGAATCAATCTAACAAAGGAAGTAAAAGAAATCAAAGAGAAAGTCAGAAAATGGAAAGATATCTCTTACTCATGGATAGAAAAAAGCAAAGTGAAAATAGCCCTACTCTCCAAACTTTTATACATATTTAATGTAATTCCAATCAAAATACCATTAGCAACCTCCCAGATCTAGAAAATAACATTCTGAAAATTTATCTGGAACCAAAAGAGACTTAAAATAACAAAGTCAACAAAAATAAGGCTGGAGACATCATAATCCATGACTTGAAATTATATTACAAGTTACTATAGTGCAATGAGCACGGTACTGGCAAATAAACAGACGAGAATCAATCGAACAGAATATAACGTGCCAACACAACTACAAAGACATTCAGCTATCTTATCTTTGACAAAGGAGCCAAACTAGTTCACTGGAAGAAAGCCCCTTTAATATGTGGTACACCACACGCTGAAGATTTAAACTAGACCCATTATTATCACTCTGTACTAAATTAAAGTCAAAAATGGACCAAAAATCTAAACATTAAGACAGAAATACTAAATCTATTGAAAGACAAGGTAGGTAATCTTGAGGATATAAGGGTAGGCAGAGAATTCATTAACAAAAACCAGACTGCTCAGGAAATACTTCAAAGAATCAACAGATAGGATCTCATTTTATTAAAAGCTTTGTTCTGTTCTGTTTTGCTTTGTTTTGTTTTATTCTCTTTAAAATAAAAAACTTTTTTAAAAGTTTTTGTACATCCAAAGAAATCAGCAACAGAGTGAAAAGAAAACCCATGGATTGGGAGATTTTGCCAAATGTCACTCTGACAAAGAACTTCTATCTAAAACATAAAAAGCTTTGAAAAAAATAATCAGACCTCCCAAATACAAAGACCCAATCCAAAAATGGGCACCTAAGATGAATATACAATTATCAAATGAATAAATACAAATGGCAAATAAATACATAAAAAATGTTCAACATTACTGGTCCCTTGAGAAATGCAAATTAAAACAACACTGAGATATCATTTCACTCCAGAAAGAATGGTCAAGATCAAGAAATTAACCAAAAACAAATGATGGAGGGGCTATAGGAAAAAGGAGCCCTTCCACACTGGTGTGCATGTAGACTAGTAAAACCACGTGAAAATAAGTGTTGAGATTTCTCAAAAAACTAGTATTAGAGGTTCCATTTGACAGCTAGTCCCCTTCTGGGTATTTTCTCAGAAGACCTGAAAACATCATACCACAGAAATATATGTCACCCATGTTTATAGCAGCACAGTTTGTAATAGCCAGATCTTGGAAACAATCCAATGCCCATCAACTGAAGAATGGATAAACAAGATGCGGTATTTTTATACTAATGGAGTACTACTCAGCTATAAACGAAGGACAAAGTAGAGGCATTTATAGGTAAGTGGATGCAAATAGAGACCGTACTCATAAGTGAAATAGATCAGACTCACATGTGTGAACACCATATTGTCTCACTAGTATAAGAACCTGAAGGTAAATAAGATTCAAAAATAATAATAGGTATAGTGAAAGGGAAAAATTGCTCAAAGGGAAATCACATTGTTTATCCATTTTGCACACCTGTATCTGGTGTGCAACCTGAACAACTATTTTGAAAATAATAATATGTAACATAACAACCATTGTTATGCAAAATCCTATCACCTTATTTTGAAATTTTGTATCACTATTTTGTTGTTGTTATTGTTATTGTCATCATTTAGCTTCTGTTGTTGTTTTTTGTTTATTTGCCTCTCTGCTTTCAAATTTTTCTGTCCTTCATTTCTCTTCAAGATAAAAAATAAAAAATATTACAAATATCTAACTATATTTCAGGCCAATTGTCAATACACTATAACCTAGATACTTAAGTTGATGAATTATGAAACTGAAAGTGTATAATTATCACTCATCAAAAAACATTTCAGATTAATTAACTTCTAAATGATTCCAAGCACTAACTCCTTCCTCATGCAATTCAAGGGAACTCATATTTTTAAATGCTTATAAATACTCTCAGAAGTTGTAAATTCTAATTTAGTTTTATCACTAACTTGATTTATAATCCATGTTGCCTCCCACTATAAAAATGGATATTAACATAATACTTTTCTCACAAGGACACTGCATTTTAAGTAATGTATGCATATGGAACATTCAGAGAAACTAGAGAGAGATTGTGTAAGTACAGAACATTGCCCCAAAGTTTCAAAACTGACTTTGTACTGCAATGCACGTTTTCAACATGAATATTTTTGTACCATGCTCTCTTTGCTGATATTGCAATCTAAAATAATTATAGTGGCTTCACCTCTCAAAAAAAGACACCATTTCCCTATCCCACCTAACGGTACTAGATTTTTAGCTATTGTTTAAGTGATAGTATCTGTAATTTTCCATTAGGAACAAAAGTGATCCATAACAAATTCAGTGTGAGAGTAAAGGAAATGACTGTCAGGGTTGGATTGGGCTATGAATGTTTGTAATGACACACTGGCATCATCAGTGATGTATTATTGTTTGGAGAGTGGAGCTTATCATGTTTTTCATAAAAAATTTGAATTTAAAGCAAAACTTCATGAAATAGTTCTTTGGAGAGAAAAATAACATTAAGGGATGAAAAAATTCTGAATGTCACAGAGACAACCTTAAATATTCTTCTGTTTGTTTCAGCAAATTAAAAGCAATAACAAGCCATCATCCATCTATTATATATTAGTCCACAATATGTCAGATGCTAAAATAATTGCTCAATACTTAATTGCTTAAATACTTCCAACATGTGCCAGAAAGCAATGACAATGTTAAATTCTCCCCAAGTATAGAATTTATGATCTTAGAATCCACTTCCCTTTCCTACTGATTCCCTCTTGCATATATATTTTATAAACTACTTCTAATAACAGAATTATTTAAACTCATACTGCCTGTCATCTGCTATTCGCAAAGTACTTCACTAATAATAGATAATCTGTGAAATTTGTCTCTGCTCTGAGTATTACTACATCTGTTTGTGCAGCATGGTCCTGTCTTTTACTGCCAAAATATCTGATTAGAGGAATTAGGAGGGAAACTGGAGACCAGGACCAGATTGCAAGGTGGGTGGCTAGTGGTTCTGCTGCTTCACTGTGTTGTACTTGTCACAAAACCTTCCAGCTCTTTTCCAAACAGAAACAACTCAGACTGTGACTCCACAATAAGGTGCCAGGTACAACGAAGCCTAGAAGAGCAGCTGTGCTAATCCTTACCTGTTCATAGGTCTTTTAAGCTGCACACAGTTTACTTCTCTTTGCTCCAGTGTGTTTTTAGGTCCTCTCAGTCAAGAAACCAAGGGTGAGCATTCACTTTATCCAAGATGGTTGAAGTGGAAATAATAATAATCTTAGAGCACTAGTATAAAGGTATTAAGGATAATACATTACTTCTCCATTACTATCAAAAGTATCCAAAGCAATCAACTTATAAAGATAGAAGGTTTATTTTGGCTCACAGTTTTGGAGGTTCCAGTTCATTATTGACTGTCCACTTCAGGAAGAGAAAGGGACAGAGAGAGCCAGACAGAAAGAGAGAGAAGTAAAGAGAGATAGGGATTAGGATACCACTATCCCCTGTGAATTCATGTGCTCAATAACCTAAAGGGTTGGCAGGAGTTGTGGCACTCCTGTAATCTAAGCACTCAGGAGACTGAGGCAGGAGAATCATTGCAATTTCGAGACCAGCCAGGGCTATAAAGTGAGCCCAAGGCCACCCTGAACTGCATGGCAAGAACCTTCCCAAAAAGACAAATAAAATAAAATGAAACCCAAAAAGACCCCTAAAGGCCTCTCAATAGACTTTACATCTCAAGAGTTTTATATCTTCCAATTGCACGATAGGTTGGGAACATGCCTTTAAACAGATGAACCTTTGGAGGACACTTTTCAAATGTAGCAAGGGATATGTCTTGTTTGTCAGCTTTCAGTTTTTTGTAAAAGTAACATTTTAAAGCAATGATGTTTAAATACATAAGGGGAAGCATAAAATGGATGATAGTTCCTCACAAAACAACTTGATAAAGATTGGTCATTTTAAATGTTACATAATACGCATTCTCTTAATAATTTCTTTTCTGTGTTCATTTGGTTAAATGTCTGATCCTAGGTATGTACAAATTACAAATCCATTATTGATATGTATTCATTGGTATTAATGGATATTGCCTGAGTAATATTATCGGTATTAGGTTTGTCTAAATTGATTTCTAAGCCACTTGATCATTTTGTTCCAATTTTCATTAATATTTACACATATAAACAAACATGACTCATATAAAGATAGTAACTTCTTAAATATTGAGAAGTTGAGTGTGATAAGAAATTTATATACTCTAAAATTACTAGTAGTTTATACAAAATATAAAAATCCAGGAGTAATTCTTGATTGTTAAAATCATCAGATAAAGTATCTGAGCCTGTATTTTTATATTCTTCCTTCCAAAATTATATGTAGCAAATGTTTAAAGTAAAAGGATCCATATCAACACTGAAAGTGATTAAGAATTCATGTGGAAAATTTTGATAAATTTCAGGAAGACAGACATTGGTGATGTCTGAACAAATAAAGACTGAGACCACATGCAGGTTCTAACCACATAGCCCTTTGAGGAAACTATGAAAACATCTTATAAAGAGACAGAGTCCCGAGGGCATATTTTCATCTCTTTGAATGCAGGAAAAACCTCTAGGTTCTGTTCTTGACATCAGCTCTCTGTATTCCTACTCATTAGGTAAGTCTCGCCTCTTTAAAATTGTCTTACCAATGACAGTCAAATATTGATTCAGGTGTTTTTTGTACAGTCAAAATGTCTTCCTCAATATCTAAGTGGACTATCAAAGCTCCAGAGGCAAAAAGGATTCCCCTATCCTCCCTCATACAAACTCAGTCTTTTCAAATTTTTCCAAAATCAATGAAGGTGACTATATATCCCACATACATTCAGTCTTGAATCTTAGAAACTGTCCTCAATTTTCCTCCCATCTTCTACTATTTTACAGAATTATGTTCCTTTAGCTCTATATTGTAAATTCTAAATTAAATCATTCCCATGCCCTTTTCGTGACTAATATAAGCTATTATTATTTGTCTGTACTCAGGACTCGTGTTATTGCCTCCTGACTCATCTGTCTGTTTTTATTTTTCTTCACTACATAGTCCATTCTTCGTACAGCAGAGTGATCTTTTAAAATATGAACTAGACCATGACTTAGCATAGTCTGACACACACACCCCATAATTTCCCATTACAACTGAAATAAAATCCAAAATTATCATGGTAAACTAAGTCTTACAGATCTAGTCACTATCTAGTTCTCAGATCTCATCTAAAATACTCTTTCTCTTGATCTCTGTTTTCCAAGCACTAATTTTTTGGTTCTTTCTCCAAAGTTTGTTCCTGCCTTAGGATTATGCTTTAATACATTTGAGCTGCTATAACAAAATTACCATAAACTAGAGGCTTAAAGAGAGCATTATTTCCCATAATTTTAGACAGGACATTTAAGATGAATCCACCAGCAGTGTCTTATGAGAATCTGTTTCTCATAGTTGGTACTTTCTATTTTATGACATGGTAAAAAGAGCAAACACTCTCCCTCTGGCTTCCTTTATAAGAACATTAATTCTTTCCAGAGCCTTCTTGATTTAAACACCTACCAAGGGCTCCACCACTTGTTCCATTACCTTGGGCAGGGAGGTCCAGCACATGAAGTATTCTGGTCCCCCATGCACTGATTATACACATTTATTAAGTACCTATCATATAACAGATTTTTCTATGCATGGAGGAAAAGTAGTGACTAAAGACCTTGCTCTCAGATTTAAAGTCTAATTCCCAAAGAATGTTCTATCATCTCTCACTGGGAACCCTCGAATAGCCTCCTAACACTTCTTTCCACTTCCACTCTTGTTCATTTCAAACTCCATTCCTTCTCTGGCAATCGGTGTGGCATGTTTGATAAGGAGTCTTCTCAGATTCTACCTAAAACAGTGCTTCTTTCTCCATCTCAGGTCCACATCCTCTTTTCTTCTTCATTTTCTACATGGCAACCTAAAATGTTATTTGGACTTATTTTCTTACATTTTAAAAATTGTGCTGGCAATTCAATTTCAACTACTTCCTCAGCCCTTCTGCAGCTTCACCCAAGAAAAGTTTCTTAAGAGAAAAAACTGCCTGTTCCTCCTGCGTGAACCTCTCCATCGTGTTACTCCTCTACCTTTATTCCTCTGAACTAAACCTTGTTTACTTGCAAGCTATGATTGTTTACATAAAGCCAGAAATTAGCTGTAAAAATCAAGGAAGAAAACTGGATATAAATCTGCCTCATGGCACTTAGAGCTAATATTTGCATAGCTCATGCAATGTGCTAGACACTAAGTACTTTAAATATGTTAATTTATTTAATTCTTAAAACAACTCCACAAGCTAGGGAAAATTATTATGGATAATGTACAGAAATGTGAAGTGATCAGCCCAGGCTCCCACAGTTTTAAGTGGCTTAGCAGGAATGCTAAACAGGAAAATCCAGCTCCATGGTCTACACTCTTAACCACTAATGTCTTTAGAGAAGAAACCCATAGAACTTCCCTATGTTAATCAATTTTGTTCTCCATTCATTAATAAAAATGAAAACTCTGGAAAACAAGACACTTGAGGTAAATATAAAACACCAGATAAAAGAGTCAATATGATCAAACAGAACAATTAACACTATGGGAAGCAGAATTAATTCAGGAAAATTAACTAGTAAAATTCTAATAATATCCTTAAGATTCAAGGAGCTCTTGTAATCATAATATATAGTCAAGCAATTTTGAAAGAAGAGCAGAAAAAAATCCCTAAAAATGCAAAATATTATTAAAAAATTTTTAAATAAAAGATGCATCTGAATAATAGATACCACGTAAGACCAACTAATCATATAAACAATACAAGTAAAAGAATTCCAATAAAATAAAAATAAAAATATTTAAAATATGACCCAAATAGTTAAAAATATGAAGAATTAATCTAGGAGGTCCAATATCTATCTATTAAGAGCTCAAGAAATAGAAAAACAAGCAAAAGAATGAGAGAAGAAAGGAAATAAGAAAAAGGGGAGAAACTATATTATTAATAGAAGTAATGATGTCATGTGGGCAGTTATGGAAATGGAAATGGAATGGTCTTCAGTAGAATGAAACTTTTTAAAAAGATTTATTTAAAGGAAAAGTCTGGAAAATAAATCTCCAAAAACTAAGAGATGATTTTAAAGAAAAAGAAGGTGCTTTACAAGGAAGTGCAAATCACATTTGCTTCAGTAACTCTGGGCACTAAAAGCAAGAGAGGAAAACCTGAAACAATCTCAAATTGAAAAGTAGAATTCCAAATGTAATCAAGAATTGGATGCATGAAACAACTCATTAAGCTTACCTCCCACATATGCATTTGTAAAACTATATGAATATGTATTCCACAAAACAAAGAAGAACTCTTATAAAGAGTTTATTAGTCAGCTGCCCAGCATTACAACAAAAACACCTGTGACAAACAACTTATAAGCAGGAAAAGTTTATTTTGACTCACAGTTTTAGAGGTTTCAATCCATGGTTGTTTTTAGGACTATAGCAAAGAAAGTGGAATCATGTGGCAGAGGAGGCTCATTCATATCATGCAGCCAAAAAAAAACAGAGACAGGAAAGATCAGAACACCAATGTGCCCTTCACAGTCACACACCCAGTGAGCCAACTTCTTCCACTAGGCCTAACCTCTTAAAGGCACCTACCAAAAGTCCACAGACTAGGACCCAAGCCATTAACACCTGGGCCTCTACAGAGGACTTTTCAGATTCAATCTAAGACAAAATTAGAAATGTGCTTAGAGAACCTATGGAATCAATTCAGAACATAAAAACAAGAAAACAGTAGGATGCCGGTCATTCAGTAAGATTTGCAGATTCAAATTGTTACAAAACTAGAGAGGTCTGTGATGAATCGCTTTTTAAAAGTGGCTTCCAGCTGGGCACGCTGCCCCACACCTGCAATCCCAGCACTGTGGGAGGCTGAGGCAAGTTTGAATCCAGCTTGAACAATTTACAAACTTAGCAAGATGCTGTCCGAAAAGTGAAAAATAAAATGGTCAGGGGACACTGCCCACTGTGAAGTCCCTGGAATCAATCCCCCATACCAAAAAAAAAAAAAAAAAATGACTTTCTTTCAAAAAAAAATATGATCCTGAAATGTGAATTTCTTCTAAAAAAGGAAAAATAATAATAAAAATAAAAACAAAAAAAAGGAAAAAAAATAATAAAACCAGAGTACACACAAAAAGCTGCACAAGAAAAGCATGATTCTAAAGTGAAAAAAGATGACTTTCATCATTCAGCTTGCATGTTAGAGAAAGAACTTATTTCACACAATATTAAAACATAATTTTGACCAACAGTGTTTTAAGCACATATGATTATATTGTGTTTTCTAGTGGCAAATCACAACATGACATCAATCTCTCATGCTTTATAGTTATTAAAAATACTGATTTTCAGTTTATAATTTCTAGAATTCAGCCTATTATCAAAAATTACAAACATCTTCATTAAAGTTATATAACGATTCTAATTAAAGTACTCTGTGATGTGAAAGAAATGATAAAAATGAAAAATTAGAGGACATCATAGAAGAGGTTAAGGGACAAGGGAACTAATGCTTCATATTATCTGAAGGAAACTCCAAATTTAGAAAAAGAATATTAGTGTTTAAAATTATAAAATAATTACTAGAGTAATTAATATAAAAAATAGAGAAAAGGGAGGGAAGAATTATGTACTAGCACAATGGAGGTCGCCTTCAATTTGCCACACTGATTCAGCCAATATTGTCTAAGTCAAAACACTAATGTTGTGCTGTATTATTCAGAGACATAATGGTAACAATTACTTTTTATAATAAGAAAGTGAATAATGATATTAATTTCTTGGGACCAGAGTGAAACCCTGGATAAAGTGCTGGTCACAAAAATTAGTCTCCATGATATCTGGCTAAAAATAACAAAAAGTTGTTACAAAGTAAAAGCATACACTCTTCAAAGAATGAAGTCTCTGAGTTGTATAAAATAATTTTGTACGAATGATGACCATTAATTAGCTCCAATAAAGAACAAGCAATTTGAGACAAAGATGAACGAATAAAGTAATTTTAGTAAACTCTTGTTAGTTTTCATTACATAGTAAAAATGTTTTAGTGGTACTCAGTAACTTTTATCATCATTATTATTGTTATTTTGTTTACAGGTATGTAAGTCAGTTAAGACAATTTCTTTAGCCTTTAGTTTTAAGGTAAAGGTTCAGCTCACTAGATCCTTTTTAGAGCCCATGCTAATAGGGGCATTGACTATCTGAAACATGTTTTTCTCACAGTAAAGTGTGGAGGTTTCTGTAGGGATGAGTAAAAAGACACATTCTGCTTCTTAAAGTCTGAGTCCAATCTCAGCATCAAAAAGAAAGAGAATATACTCTTACCAGAGAAGTAGACAAAAAGAATAAACATTTTCTGAACAATAACCAAAGCTACCACTATCACACAGATAAAATTATTCCTTCTCATTGACCATAGTTGATTTAATTCAAAAATACATTTTAGAAAATTTATTATTCCAACCACAGGCCTTACCTGTATTTTTTCTCAAACATTAAAAAGCCATTAAAAGGCTTAGAAGTTAAACTGTTAGTAACATTAATTTAATAAAGCAATTTATAACCAAACCATAATTTATCATCCCACCATAAGCACACTAAAAAGAAACTCTGCATGATATATTATCTTTCATTTTCTCAGCATACACATTTATGTGTATATTTTAAGAATTCTAGAAATGAAATACTCACCATTTGTGGCATGAGAACATGTATCGCATTGATAGGAGACATCACTGTATTCCATTAATGAATAATATCTTTTAGAAAATTAAAAATAAATCATTACATTGGTGAAAGTATAATTTAGTGAAAGTATCAAAAGTAACAATGTCTGTTTGAAAGCTCTCTAAATATGACAAATAAATACTTTTAAGCAAAAATACTAACATATGGCAATAAATCCTTTTTTCACTTCTTCTATAGCGAAATGTTATAATTTTTATTTATTTAAGTCTTTGCTTTTAAAAATAGTTTTAGATTCTTGTAGATTTTTCATATATATCTCTTCTTCACACACCGGCATAGCCTCCTCTACTAGGAATGTCTCCTCTAAAGTGATGTGTTTGTTATAATTGATGAACCCATATTGCTATATAATAATCATGCCAAGTTCAAAGTTTGCATTAAGATTCACTTTTGGTGTTGTATATACTCTAGTGTAGGACAGATGTATAGCAATATATGTATATAATATACATATTGCTTCCAAATTGGGTCAATTGTGGGTTCATTTAACGACTGTGATTCATTTACTTCTCCTTACAATTTATTAGTTTCTATCTCACATAGTTTGCTCTTGTTAGATGTGTATGCATTACGGATTTAGTACTTTTGGAGAATTGACCCCTTTATCACTATGTATGCTCTTCTTCACGTTAGATCACTTGCTTTGCTTTTAAGTCTATTTCATCTGAAATTAATATGCCTCTTTGTTTTTGATTAAAAGTAGAGTAGTAGAGTAGTATATTCATATATCCATTTACTTGTAATCTGTATATGCCCTTGCATTTAAACTGATTTTAATGTAAAAAGTAAAGAATTGGGCCTTGTTTTTCAATCAGCTCTAATGATACCAATTTTTTAATTGGTGATTTTAGACCAAAAATATTCAGAATGATTACTGATATGGTTGGATTGAGGATCACCATACTTATTACTATTTCTGACATAACATATTCTTTTTTTTCTTTTTTTAATCAGTACCAGGGATGGAACTCATGACTGCCTGCTTGCAAGGCAGGCGCTTATGCTGTGAGCTAAATCCCCAGCCTCACTTGTTACTATTTCTCTCTTTCTTATTTTTTCTTTGTTCATATTTTGTCTCTTTTTTCCTGCCTTTTGTGATGTTTATTAAGTATTCTATGCAACTCCATATCCTCTCCTTTTGTCGCGTAATTTTTTACTTTGTTTTCTATGCTCTAGAATTTGTAATATATGTTTAAAACCAATTTTCAACTATTTTTATACAATACTACTCCACTATATGGCTAGTATGAGTGTTTTATAAAAATAAGCTCACACCCCTCACGAGCATTGTATCATTTTTGTCATTCATTTCACTCATATAAAAGTATTTATAAGCGTATATCAATACATCCATATACACAAACACAATACATATGACATAGCCACAAACACATGATACAAATATAGTCGACTGTTTTATTAAGCAGTTGTCTGCTAAATAAATTAAAAACAAGAGGCTGTTTTTATTTTACCTTCACTTTTTCTTTAATGTGTCTCCTTATGTAGATCTTTTATTTTTTTCCTATGTAAAAACAATAACTTTTAGTATTTTTTTTAAAGAAGTCATATTAGTAACAAATTCTTTAGCATTGTTTAAATTTGTATTTCTCCTTAACTTCTCTTGTGAGGGATAATTTTGGAGGTTATGAAATTCTTTTTTTCTTTTTGGTACCAGGGATCAAACTCATGACCTTGCGTTTGCCAAGTAGGCACTTAGGCGGATAAGCTAAACCCCCAGGCCTAGGTTAGGAGATTCTAAATTAGTGATTTTGAACACTAAATATTTCACTCCATTCATTTCTCACTTACATGATTGCTACAAAGCCTGATGTAATTCATATCATGCTTCTTTTAAGATTTGTTCTTGTCTTGATTTTTCTGTAGTATAAATTGACTTGCCTAGAAATAGTTTGTGGGGTTTGTTTATATTTTTGCTTTGTTGTTGCTGTTGTTGTTTTGTTCTATTTTCATTTTTGCTTTTGGTTTTTATCCTATTTGTGTTCTCTAAGTTTTCCTAGGTTGTGGTTTGGAATTTGACATTAATTTAAGAAACTTCTCAATGTTTTTGAAACATTTCTTTTTCTCCTCCTTCAGATATCCCCATTGCACAGATTTTATATCTTGTGTAGTTGTCCTATTGTTATGTTATGTTATGTTATGTTATGTTATGTTATGTTATGTTATGTCTTTTGTTTGTTCATTTTGTCTGTTTTCACTGGCTTGCAGTTTGGGTACTTTCTACTGATACATCATGAGGTTCAGAGATTCTTTCCTCCACTGCATCCAGTCCACTAAAAAGACCATTATTCTTTAATTCTCCTTCAGTGTGGTTTTTTTCCTCTAGCATTTCCATTTGGTTCTTTCTTAAGATTTCCATCCTCCTACTAACAGTGTTCTTGTACCTACATTGTATCTCCCAGAGCTCTTGGTGTATGATAGATACTTCAAATTCCCAGCCTTGTAATTCTAAGGTCGCTGTCTCTGATCTGATGCTTTCTCTGTAGTTTCAAGATGTGTTTTCTACTTTGTAAGTGGAAAGTTCCACTCATCATGTTTATTCTTTTTTTTTTTTTTTTTTTTTTTTTCTTTTTCATTTTTATCGGTACCGGGGATCGAACTCACGACCGCCTGCTTGCAAGGCAGGTGCTTATGCCGCTGAGCTAAATCCCCAGCCCCATCATGTTTATTCTTGATGGTCAGACAAGATAAAACAAGTAAAAGGAACTGTTGCAAATAAGCCTTTAACAATGAGGGGGCAAGGTGCTGGGGAAGGAGAAGCACAATGCAATCTTACACATCCAGTCAGTGAGCTTAGGCCTCCAGATAGTAAAGGTTTCCCCAGGTTTTTCTCTCCTTCCTAGTCTAAAGAGGATGGCTTAAAGAGGATGGCTAGACCTGAGCATTTCACTTCGGCTAGATGGGTTAGATTCTTCTACCACCCAAGCAGACCAGACTCTATAATTAACTCAAGAAAAGAATGCCCTGGCATAACCCAAAATAGTTTCTTTGTCCCTTTCCTTTGCTATGACCACTGAGGGTATTATTCTCTAACACTTCCTGTGAGAAACTGATGAAGCATTAAGGAGTAACCATCACAAAATTTTTGTTCTCCATCCTTCATTACACTGAGTAGCCCTGTGATTCTTAGTGTACCAAGCCCCTACGCTGAGCCTTCATGGTGTGGGTTCCCTACCCCACTTCTGGTTCACTCATTACTCATAACTCAATTACTCATCACTCAGAGGGCTCCACTCATTACTTTCTGCTCTGACAAGCCAGAATTCCTTGCATTCCCTTGTCTGTCTCTTCAGTCTTGGTGGCTGCAATTTATCCTTCCTTATTTATCTGATAGATCCTAGAAGAGTCTGTTGTATTCAACTTTTGAACTATTCAACTTTTTACTTAATGTTAGGATGAAGTGACAATTCCAAGCTCCTTACATGTGTGTTTTATAAAAAACATGATTTAGACATTGCTAAAAAAAAAAAAAAAAAAAACATTAATTGATATGGAAATATCTCCAGGACTTGACTGACTGGCATTAGGTTCAATGGCCTGGATTTACTTTAGAAGAATTTTAAATTAATTATCAAACAAAACACAAAGCAGGGTTAAATGAAAACTAGGCCATATTTATTTTAATGTTTCTTTGTTTCTTACTTTAAATCTCTTTCTCCAATTCTAACCCAAGAAATAATGTCCTCATGCAGACCTAATTGAAAACATTATTGTGCTTTCACCCTGCCTTCCTGGTCCTTCTAGCCCCAACAAAATTTCCAAATTGCTGAAACCCGTACATACTTTAATGATTAATATTAGTATGCATACTTGTACTAGATACAAAAGTCCTGCAGAGGCTTGTATGACCCTCAAACTTTAGAGAAAACATTTTTAAAAATCAGTAAAATTTCTTCTAAATTAGGTGATTCTGCCAAAACTTTTCTTCGAATATATGTGTGTGTGTTCTCATACACTTAAACAAACTAATTTTTTATTCATGCATAAAAACATCTCACTAAACCGACTTTAAATCCTTTCCTAAATTTAAGTCAAGAATTTAGTACAGCAGTGTCAGTGCCATAAAAACAAAGATTATCCAAGAAATATATCCAGGAGTGATTCATTGTATAAATTCGAATTTAATTTTTTGAAGAAGAAATTAAATGGAGATTCTCTTTCTGTTTCTGTAATATTTTAGTATTTTTGAGTTAAGCTTTGTCTTTAATGATGTCTTATATTTCTGCTAATCAAATTGAAAGATTTGATTCTTTCATTTCTAGCACAATCTTTTAAATAAGTACATAGCTCAGACTTAACTAATTCCGGTTAGCACATATATTCCCCAACTAGAGCAAATTTGTGATACTTCTCAATACATGAATATGCCTATTAAACAATTCCTGGCACATAGTAGGTGGTCCGTATTGAATTATTTAGTGAGTGAACTCTATATATTTCTTTTATTTCACAACATTTCAACTAAAAAACATAAGAAAAGGTTCCTAATAAAAGAACACATGTGTTGGGAGCCACCACATTGCCGAGCCGCCGCATATAGCGATCATGCGGCCTGTGGTAAAGAGTAAAGCCTGAGTTAGATTACCCCTCCCATCGAGCACGTTAGTTTCCTGCTTACCGCGTAAACAACCCGCTCAATAATATGTTAGCCAATCAGCTTGCCTTGCTTACTTTAACATGATTGGACACTGTATCCGTATATATACTGGTGCCACCCCTGGGGGGAAGTAGAAGCCCGGAAGGAGCCGCGGAGAGCGGACCGGTAGAGGCTTCGGAGCGAAGCCCGGAAGGAGCCGCGGAGAGCGGACCGGTAGAGGCTTCGGAGCGAAGCACGGAAGGAGCCGCGGGGAGCGGACCAGAGGAGGCTTCGGCTGGGAGCGATCCCAGGGCAGGCTGTACGGAGAAGGAAAATAAAAGAAAAGGTTGTCCACTGCCAGACTTTGTTGTGTGTCCTTCCTGCCGGCCGGGAGTGACACCGACACACATGAATATTCAAATGAATTTAACACAGAATTATAAGATGAGTTTGTCCTGGGTGTATTTCTTGAGCAATCTTTTTCCCTCGCTTTCATTGCTCTTTTAAATTGTTGGTTTGTCACTACTACAGAGTCTGTTAAAAAATATGTACACACATTAGGAAAAGAAAACCTTGTGTAAATATTTTAATACTAAGTATACTGAGACATCACAAGATTGACACAAATTACCTTTGTCCTCTACAATTACAAGAGGTGCTCAAAGAGGTAGCCATTAGCTTCCAGACATTTATTATTTTTATTTTCTGAAGTGTGCATACATTTTTGGTAGACTCTCTCTAGTCAAGAATACATTTATAGAAGGGTTAATGTGAGACATTCTCATGGAACACTATGAAGTAACATTTTCTATAACTTTATGAATACTCATAGACCTATAAATGAATAAATGAAAAGTAAATTTATTTTTAAATATTTCATGAAGAGTGCTGCTCAGAAACATTACCATGGAGAAGAAAATTTTCTAGCAGCTCTGGCTGTTGATGTCTTCTAGGTCTAATCTCTCCCTGTCTGATCATAACAAGGTTATGCTTCTAATCTCTGGAAATAATGGGGGATGCACAAAATCCTACAAGCCACAGAACTACTTAAATAAGCAACTTTTGCCCAAGGACTTAAATGGGTGTGGTCAAAACCTTCTGAGCTAAGTGTTAGTGTGTAATATTTTCTACTGACCCTTCCTGCTTCCACTCCAATGCAAGTACTAGGTCATCTGAATATTATTTCAGCTTATTTTGACTCCTTCCTTTCCAAAGTAAATCTCGGAATATCACTAAATAAATCAATAGTGTTGAAATTTTCCTTTTTTTTTTCTTAAAACCTTACATAAGTTTTGAGAATCCTGTAGGTCTTTATAGAATTCTTATTTTATCAGTATGTCTTATTCTATTGTGTATGTGTGTGTTTAACCAAATTTTTAAACTTCTATTGGGACCGACAAGGACAGCAGAACAAAGATAAATCCACAGTAGCTATTCTGCTGTGTCTACATGAGACACTAAGCCATGAGATTGAAAGAGGAGAATGGAATTGAAAAAAAGGAAGAAACATAAAGAAATACATGGCCTGCTGCTCTATTTCTAATTCAACCTATTATTGTCTTTTGTTTTTTAAATGGTTCTAAAAATGAATTCAGATTGTTGAAAATGGAGGCCAGTCAACAAAATTCAGATGTCATGTGTCTTGGGGACTAAAAAAATTTTTTAGCAAATTTATAAAAGATGTCTTGATGGTGAGCCATACTTGATTTGTGTAATTCAAAACAAATTTTATGGCAAAAGATTTAATACTCTATCTCAGGGTAATTATTTTAGTAGAGGTAAAAGAAAATTAAGCTAGTCAAGGTATGGCTTTTAAAAAGAAACCCTCCTTTTGTTGTGTGTAAAAGGCTCTTAAACATGCTTATTTGTCAATTAGTTTCAAACACTGCAATTTACTTCAATTTAACTTTCAGTAAGCTAGCAACAACCCTCCAAATGTGTGTTGTTATATAGCAATTATTTTTTGTTTATAATTTTACATCAAGCATGCTTCATAAATTGTTTTATTATTATTGTGTTGTAAACATGAAAAATAATTTTGAAGAATGCCTGCAAGAATATGGCAGTAAGTTATAAGACCTGTAAATACATTAAAGTACAACATAAAAAGCACAGTAAATAAACACTGTAAATTAATTGACAAAACAGAAAGATGATTTGAACTCATTGCAATTGTACACCTGCAAAAAATAAAAGATACAGAAAAACTATCTTAATATGAGTTATTAAGGGATACTACTGGAACATCTCTATGACATACTAGAAAAAGAATAAAATGCAATTGAGAATTTTGAAAGATGTGACTAAATGGAGAAGCCACCTGGTGTTGCTTAGGGTAGACGTGGACTTTGCCAGCCTATGGAGAAATCAACCCCAAAGACCCTCCAAGACAACTTTTCAGGTTCCAGCCACATCACAGGTTTCTTCCACAAAAACAGTGCTGGAAATCCCTTAACAAGAGAAATTTCTATCAGATGATAGATAGCCAGGACTCTATCACACTGTGCCCAACCATTTCAGCACAACCTTTACTTAGCTGCATAGGAGTGAAGGTCTGGTGTCATAAACAACATCATGTGAAGAGGAGACGGGCATATGCCAGTCATGCTCCCCTCCAAAGCTACTGACAAAGATAAACTCTGGATTTAAATATGGCAACCTATAGTTTACTAATATATCTTCCTGTATAAAAATTGATCATCTCCCCCAAAGCAACTTCTGATAGAATATAAACTCAAGTTTATAAGAATTGATTGTAGTATGTGTGATGGTATGAACAGAAAAGTTGAAGAAAATGAGACATCATGGTAGCCATTGCTATCATTTTGTATTGAAGTCTAATAATGCTTTTATTCTTTGTTTTGATTGATTTTAGTCTGTTTTCAATTATTTGATTTCAATATGTTTGAAGATATAGACAGATATTTTGAAAAAAATAAGAGACTTTTGATAGCCATTATTCATTTCCTACTGTCTGGTTTTAAAGATTCATAAGGCTCTCATTCTTTTGCTTTGATTGCTTTTATACTATTTTGTTTGTGTTAACTTATTGTGTGTGAAGATATGGACAACTATTTCAAAGAAATCAAGAGACATTATGGTAGCCACTGTTGATTTCTTTCTCTCTTGTTTTGAAGTCCTATGTTATTTGCATTGTTTTACTCTGATCTATTCTGTCCTGTTTTGTTTTGTTTTGTTCTCTTTAAAATAAAAAAAAAATGATATACACTCTTCGAGAACAAATATTTTTGCAGGTGTTGTTCATTGTTATGTTCCAAACATCAATAATACTGCCCAAGTAGGTTGGGTGGGGGGAGAGGGACATGTTTAGAAGAATATCTTTCTCTCCCCCAGTTGACTGAGGCCCCTAGGAACACTTAAGTCACTTATGCAAATCCCATGTCAGGTTTACCAAACAAAATCTCTTCGGTGTCAGTGGATACTCATTGACCTCACAGATCTAGGAAAACATTCCTAAAATTCATTTGGAACCAGAAAAGACCTGGAATAGCAAAGGCAATCCTGGGCAACAAAGGCAAAGCATAACAGTCCTTGACTTGGAATTATACTACAAAGCTACTGTGATAAAATCAAAATGATGCTTGCAAAAACAAACAAACAAACAAACAAAACCAGACCTGAGGACCAGTGGAACATAATAAAGGATGCAGATAAAACTGCAGTCAGTCAAAGACAGTCAGTCACCTTATCTTTGACAAAGGAGGCAAACATGATCAATGGAAGAAAGATAGCCTCTTTAACAAATGATTTTTACCTGATTTTCCACATTCTGAAGACTAAAACTTGACTTATGTCTATCATTATGTACTAAACAAAAGTCAAAATGGATCAAAGATCTAAATAAATATTAAAACAGAAACAATAAATATATTGGAAGACAAAGTAGTTAAAAATGTTGAAGACACAGGAGTAGATAGATAATTCATGAATAAAAATCAAAGATGTACTTCGAAGAATCAACATCCAGGATTTTATGTTATTAAAACCATTTTGTACATCAAAAGAAATCAAAAACATAGTGAAAATATAACCAACAGAATGGGAAAAACTTTTAGCCTATTGTTCTTCAAATAAAGGACTTCTATCTAGAATATAAAAATAATTGAAAAAAATCAAATTTAAAGACCCAACCCAAAAATGGGCATCTGAGATGATACACACTTCTCAGATGAAGAAATACAAATGGCAAATAAATATGTAAAAAAAATGTTCAAAATCGTTGGAGAAATGCAGACTGAGACAACACTGAGATTCCATCTCAGTCCATAAAGATTGGCTATCATCAAGAAATCGATCAATAACAAACGTCTGTGGGGCTGCAAGGAAAAGGAGCCCTTCTTCACTGTTGGGAGTGTAGACTGGTAAAACCACTATGGAAATCAGTGTAGAGATTCCTCAAAAAACTATGATTGGAGGTCCCATTTGATCAAGTAATTTCTCTTCTAGGTATTTCCTCAAGATTTGAAAACATCACACCACAGCAATATATGTGCACCCATGTTTATAGCAGCACAATTTGTAATATCTTGGAATCTTGGAAACAACTCAAATACCCATGGATTGAGGAATGGATAAAAAAGATGTAGTATTTTTATACTAATTGAGTACTACTCAGCTATAAAGAAGGATAAACTTGAGGCTTTTATAGATAAATGGATACAACTTGAGGCCATACTCATAAGTAAAATAAAGCAGACTCACATGTGTAAAAATTATATTGTCTCCCTAGTGTAAAAAAAAAAGAGTAGATAAGATCCAAAATATGCAATAGATATTGCAAGAGTGATGGGGGGGAGTACACTGCTCAGAAGGAAAGGATAAGTGGGATGGGAAAAGCAGAACAGAGATTAGTAGTATTGTGAGATTCATAATTATGCTAATTTCTGCTGGCTCAAAAGAATGGTTTGCTTTCATTGGTTCATGATTTTTTCATGCTTGGTCTTCTAATTTGGGCAACTACTTTGAAGGTAACAATTCACAGTACATTAACCAGTGTTAGTCTCCTATTATTTTGTTTTGAAATTCTGCATCGTTTTTTTTTCATTAAAAAAAAGTCATTTATTTTACTGTAAAATCCACAAGAAGTTGATGCAATTTGGCAACAGAAAGTGACCTAAGGCAACATTTTCTAGACCTCAAGACTCCAATACCACTTCTAGAGCTGCTGCTTGCCCTACACCTTACAATACTGTTAGGCAACATGTTTTTCAACCATTAGGAAGTAGGTTTAGATTTACGAAGGAGTAATAAAGACAGTACAAAGAGTTTCTATATATTTTTCACTAGGTTCCCTGGCTGTTGATATCTTGTATAACTAGGACACATTTGTCAAAACTATGAAGTTAAAATTTGTAGAACATTGTTGACACTATTAAGCTTTGTTTGTATTTCACCGGTTTTCCACTAATAGCCCTCTTCTGTTCCAGACTCTAATGTCAGTACCATGTCTCATTTATTCATGCCTCTTGCCTCTCACCTGTGACAATGTCTCAGTCCCTCCATGTTTTTCATAATCTCGAACTGTTAACACTTTAAAAGATTCCCTATTATTTTATAAAAATTCCAAGCAATTTAAGTATATCTGATGTGTCATGACTGAACTAAAGCTATGGGTTTTTGGGAAGTATATCTTGGAGCAAAGTGTACTTGTCCATTAATGTTAAATGTATTAATTCTGGAAATCCTAATAGATAGTGCTTTGCTTATCAGAATGACTGAATACATTTTCCTAGATATACAAAGCCAGGCTGGAGGGTGGGTTAAGGCCTAAATTATAAGGGGTTGGTGAAAACATCTCCTTTTGGTTCCTTAGTTACTAATATAGTATCAGCAGCTGCCAAAGAACAGGAAACGAAAATAAACATTTCTAGTGGGCATAAAGTCAAAGTTTTTTATATTCATGATATGGAGGATGGCACACGACACAGTACTTGGTACATAATAATGGTAATAATGGTAATGGTAATTGCTAGGATTATTTCCAAAAGATGAAAAATATTTCCAAAAGATGAGAAGTATAAAATAAAAAGTGGCCTTTATTCTGACAACATGGAGAGAGATGACTGGCACCCCAACCACTGGCGTCCGACGATCTCTCCGGCATGGGGGCCTGTAAATAGCCTCGGTTTGGGGTGGAACCTAAGGCAGGCATTAGGGATGCACAGGTAGCCCATTGGTCCTAGGTTTGGCACCATATGTAAATTTCCAGGGGCGGTAATATGACGTCACAGGTAACTTCCTAGGGGCAGGGGAGATGGGGCTTCCTGCTTCCAGTTGTGGCTTTCCTGGCTACAGTGTCCTATCTGGGCCAAAACCCTTTCATATCCCTTCTTATGATTATTATTATGAAAAGGGGCGAAGATTTCTCTCTTTAACTACTTCCTGCTGGCAGAGGGAACTGTACTGGAGCCTAGGGGAGTCGATGGGATGAAGATTGATGCCCAGGTAGATGCTGGTGCCAGGTGTTTTAGCCAGGACAGCTTCACTGGTGAATGCATGTATGTTAGACTGGAAAAACAAAGAGACAAGATGTTATGAGGAGACATGGCACTGTCATATTTAAGGACCCAGGTGAGATAGAGGGAAAGGTGCCTTTGATTTAGACATGTTCCACAGTAAGGCACAATTCTGAAAATTAAACATGGGGTTAGAAGGAGTGGAGTTATAAGAGGTGCTTACTCCCCCATCTGAAAGCATAAAAGTTAAGACGGTAGGTTGGTAAGGCTTGTCTCTGATATGCATGACGTTGGAGTCTGTAGGCAATACTGTTAAAGAGTCCTGCTGTAAAAATGATCATTAATAGAATGTAAGAAATTAGGAACCAAAGTGGATAACAAAACATGACTTAGCCTGTTAACTGTGGCTGCGAGGCCTTTGTGAGATGGAGACGGGTAGGCGACAGAAGATGAGGTGACCACTCAGAATGATCAGATTTAGGGCTGGAAGGGCACCTCTTAGCCTGAGTGATGTGAAACCAGGATGGCAGTCCAGCAATTTTGATTTAGGTACGGGTCGCTGTAACCTGGTTGTAGTCCTTGGAATAATTTGCTGTAGCAGAACTTTAGCAAGTATGAGCAAGGCTTTTATGTATCCTGAAAAAGTATAAACCAAGTGAGAAGACAAAAATGTATCTGTGAGTCTTGACTAGGGTTACCTGAGAAATTGGTGAATAAGAAAGGAAGGGGTGGTCTATATCACTGAGGAAGGGTCCACCAGCAACAACAGGTGGAAGCTGTTGAGGCCTCAGTGTGTTTAAGTCAGCCTGTATAAAAGGCATTTTAAGATTTAGGACTGGGACCTGCACAAAATAGGCCCTGTTTGTAAATGGCATAGGTTGACCATCAATACCCTGTCATAGAGATTGAGGACTTAATATAGCAGCCTGAATACTCAGGAAGAACTCTGTATATATGGCCTCTATGTCCACAAATATAGAGAATGTCTTACCTGAGACTTTAGTGCGACTTGGAATCTGAGATGGACACCTTAAGGGGGCTGTTGTTGCCCTGAACCCCCTCAGCCTTCAGCAGCAATTTTTGTCAGTGACGAATCTGGCAGTGTTGACATTTCCTGTGAGGGCTAGGATGACTTACCCACTCTCTGGTGGCTAGGACAGTCCACTAGCCCTGGAGTAAGGTCTCAAAGAATGCCAGGAAGGCGCATTTTCTTGTCCAATGTCTTCTGCTGCATTTGAGCCTGGTCCATGGAGGGGGCAGGCAGCTCCACCTTGTGTAGGTTTACTTGTCTCAGAACTCCAAGTGTCACAAGTGTTAAAAATATGATAAACCATATTAAGATCTCTCAAAGGTTTGAAGGTCAAGTTTTGCCTTTTTGTTTGGGATTTGGACTACAGTAGAATTAAGTATGCAGGAATTTAATATTGGCATTTTAGATTAGAGAACAGGCTTTATCTGGATGGCACATAAAGTTGTTATTTGCAGTAGTATGAACCAAGACAAATAAAACTTTGAAGAAAACCCTTGTCTTGAAATAGAGCTAGTGGTTCCCAGCAAAAAGGAATTTATAACGTTAGTTGTTAAACAGATTGGTGAAGGCTTTGATTGATAAACAAGGTTGGTAAAATTATCAGGTGGCCAGTAACCTTGATTAAATGGTTTGAGAATTGTAATAAAAAAATAGCATCTCTTGAGCAGAGCCAAATTGTAAAAAAGCATGCCTGAGCAGAGCCACTGAGCTGCTGTTTCGCGGCGCTCCGGCAGAGCACACCCAGCGGGTGGGGCAAGCGCTGGGATGTAGCGCGCAGGGGCAGGCTGGGACTGCCCCTGGAAACGCGTAAGGTGGCAGCGACGATGACGACAGCACATGGGGGAGGGGCTAGGAGGCGGCCCAACACAGCGTGCAAAGCTGGAACTGCTTGCGGGGCGTGAGGATTAGAAAGCCAATGTAGGAACACAGCTGGGTTTGTATTAGCCTCCTGGACCTGTTTTAAAAGTTTATTATAGTTAGTATGCTTGACCTGCTCTGGCACAGCTATAGGCCCAGGATCATTATCAGCGGTGTTTACCTTATGTCTGTGATCAGCTTTTTCTCGAACTGCTTGCCACAGCTGATTTTGTTCTTCTGAGCTGAGAGTGGTATTTAGAATCACATAAACGTCCTTAAAATGTAAATCATAACAATTAGTAATAAATTTAAATTGCCGGATATAATTCTGTGGGTCAACAGAGAGGCTACCTAATTTAAGGGTAATCTGGGATAGATCAGAAAGGGAAAAAGGCACATGGATGTTAACAAGCCCCTCAGGGCCAGCTTGCTCCCGAAGCGGTAGCAGAGCCTGAGGAGATTCCAGAGCAGAGGGCCATTGGGCAGCCATCCGTCTGGCAGGTGCATGTGAGCAATCATCTGTAGAGCGGCTACAGAGCTGCTGCCGGTCACCCTGGGAAACACAAGCAGATGGTGTCTCACTGTGTGCCTTGCAGCGAGAGGACTGCTGTCGGCAGCACAATGAAGCATCATGTGCACTGCAACAGGGCGGCTGTTGCAGTTCACAAGAGGAGCTACAAGGGGGCGCCCGTTAACAGTGAGGGTCCTGGGAACATGGTGCGCCCTGTCACGTGACCCAAAACATGGTGGCGCCCTGTTGCCATGTGACCCTCCTGAACATGGCAGTGCCATGCCACGTGGCAGAGGGTTGCAACATGGTGACTGTTCCCGGCGCAAGCTGGAACAATCACGCAGCCTGCTGGAAGGACATAGCGACCGAGACCTAGTATGGTGGGCGGGCGGTGAGAATGCTGTAGGGGATAGAGAATTCTCAGGAGAAGTTGGAGACTGCGAGGAAGCACTAACAGAGGGATTAGAGCTGCTGGGAGAGTTATGGGTCCCAGGAGACGGA
The DNA here is from genome assembly GCF_034190915.1 of Cavia porcellus. Taxonomy (NCBI): domain Eukaryota; kingdom Metazoa; phylum Chordata; class Mammalia; order Rodentia; family Caviidae; genus Cavia; species Cavia porcellus. Next base: position 118,112,122 of record NW_026947484.1, read on the forward strand.
GGGGGAGAGGATCGAACATCGGGAGATAACTGTGACAGAGAGTGATTAGAGCTGCTGGGAGAGTTATGGGTCCTGGAAGGCAGAGAGGGAGACGATTGCACAGCAGGAGGTATCTGCAAGGGAGAGGGATTAGAGCTGCTGAGAGAATCAGGCACAGGGGGAGGGGAGAGTGGTCTAGCGGGAGGTAACAGCAGGAAACGAGTTTGGTGGCAGGCAGGCGGCAGCCGGGAAAACACCAGAGGGCAGGACAGAAAAGTTTGTGGCGCGGTAGAGTTAGCTAAAAGTATCTCAGCGGGAGCACAAGACTTAATGAGAGACTGGCGTGTTCTCAGAACAAGAAAGGCCTGGACATAAGGGAGTTCTAATAACTTGTTGCCAGCTTGACAAAAATCATACAAGTTCCTGAGAATGCAGGGGTCAAATGTTCCTTGTTTGGGCCAAGACTTGCCGATAAGCGGGTAGGTTGGCCAGACCTCCTGGCAGTAAAAAGTTAGTTGTTTAGTTTTTATGGTACCTTTAATTTTTAGAGTACGTAAATTGGAAATTAGGCACTGTAAAGGCGTCTTTTGGGAGTTAGAAAATACGTTCCCCATGACTGATTCTGGCAAGAAAAAATCCAGAGGTCCAGAACAAGTCGTCACTTATTTGTGGCACCACGCAGCAGCTACGGTTCGAAAAACTCGTAAATTCCAGTCATCACTGAGAGATTTACGAGTGGAGCCTGCGTGGGGTCAGTAACAGTTTTGCCCGTGAAAGCACAAGGCTTTAAGGGAAGTGAGGCATTCTTTCAGTGTGGGCAGTCCCAAAGATCTCTGCTTTGGGCTATCCGAACCCAAAGAACGTGAGAAATTTTGTGGACACAGGTTTGCCCAGAAAGAACCCTGCCCTGGGCGGTCCTAAGGACGTGAAAATGCACAGACCCACGCAGACGGGGAGAACATTCCACTGGGGCTGCCCAGTGCCAAAAGTTCCCCAGGGAGTGCTCACCTGAAATCAATCTAGCCAATGCTGAGTGCAGGCGGCTCGCGACAGGGACGTCTTGGGAGAGGAAAAAGCTCGGGATTAATCCAGAATGTTATCTGGCTATCGGCTAGGGGACTCAACTGAGTGTGTATCCCAGGAGTCAATCGCCTGCTGATCGAGTCACGGCACCAAATGCTAGGATTATTTCCAAAAGATGAAAAATATTTCCAAAAGATGAGAAGTATAAAATAAAAAGTGGCCTTTATTCTGAGAACACGGAGAGAGATGACCAGCACCCCAACCGCTGGCATCCGGCAATCTCTCCGGTGGACATGTGGTGTGGGGGCCTGTAAATAGCCTCGGTTTGGGGTGGAACCTAAGTTACTGAATAGTTTGGCCATAAAAGTATTTCTCTTGATATAATGATATAAAATTGGGCTCTGAGGACAATAGGTATGACCCATTATGCCTGACAATATTTCTATTTAGATGTTATAGTAATCTGTCAAAACTAGTTTTAGTCCTGGTTCTGGAAGGAGTAAAAAGAAGCCAATTCACCCTTCTCATAGGCAGCACAAGCCACAGGGATTTCTAGAGGATAAATAAGCTGATTTGTCTTTCCCGTGTGCCAACCAGCAGGCAGGCTGGGAGACAAGAACCAACCCCCATTCCTGTAAGCAGCAGGCTGATTTGGAGGACAGACAGTTGTTAGCAACTCAGGTACAAAAGTGACTTAATGCTTATATTGTTTGACTAACTTTGCAGGCCTAAGGCCAGTAGTCTGCACATCTATTAAGAGGATAACAGTATACAATACAGCAAAAAATGGGACATTTCCTTCTGTCTTGTTTTTGAAATCCTATATTGTTCTTACTGTTATGTTTTGTTCCATTTTATTGTTTTGTATAATTCAATGTTCTGTTTTGATTAGTTTTATTCTGTTGTTTTGTTTGATTTTATCATGTCTTATGGTATGCACAGTAATTTTGAAGACAAAAAAAAGGCATTATGGTAGCTATCATTGATTTCCTAGTATTTTGCTTTGAAGTCTAGTATTGCACTGTTTTGTTTTGATTGGCTTTATTCTGTTTCATTTTGTTTGGTTTTAGTCTATTAAAAAATAACTTTAGCAAAAACAGTTGAAGAGAAATTGCCAGTAAGCTTTCATCAGAGGTAAAGAATAAACCTAGTTGAAGCTCATATGATAAGTTAATTCTTACCGTCTTCTTAACTAAGAGTAAGATCCTTCAAAAAAGTTGTTGTTTCAAGTATTTTAACTAGATAGATATGTCTAACAACCATAAAAGCATTTACATTTTTAAAGACTTTACACTGAAATACATTAAGACCAGTGCTATTTTTTTCTGCTGCCAAATTTAACAGTAGTATATAATACTAAAAAGTACTTTATGTTCGTTATTTATAAGAGTTTTACTCGAAGAAACACAGAATGCAGATATCACTAAAAAGGCACTTTTTATTTCTGAAATAATTCCTCCTTAAAAATGTCCTCTCTGGCTTGAAGAAAATTTGGAAAAGATTTTCTCCTTTGAAAAACTCATATGATTGAAAAGATTTCACCTTCAAAGAGTTGTACTCCAGAAGTCCCTTTGAGAATTTTAAGCATTGCATGGGAAATGTATTCTTTGAAGATTTTCATGTTAAAAAACATTTGCATGACTTGGGTATCCTCTTTGAAGTCTTTTAAAAAAATATTTAAAGGGTTTCCCCCTTTGAATGTTTTCCTGTTGCTGTGTATTGCTTTTCTGGAAAATATTACTTTCTATTGAGGTGGTTTTCTTCATGTTCCACCTTTAATACTATTATATCTTTAATTACATTGTTCTAATAAGTAAAATTGAGGCTTCAAATATGTCAGGGATCCTCCTCTATTCTATGAACTTAAAGTTGAAATTCTTACCATCTCTCTACATAACAGATTCAGAAAATATTATAAAAAGTACTAATTCATGTCAGTAACAAATATAGAAATATAATACAGAATATTTTCTAAGAATGTGTAGTATTTTAAAAACATAAAAGCACTATAAATTGATTATAAATGAAGAATTTTATGATGATAATTTCATCATCATTTCCATCAGATACAGCTAAAGGAGAAAGAAATCTTTTAGGACACATTGGATAAAAGGTGTATTGAACTAATAATCAAGTTTTCTTCATTTGACTAATTTGTTCTGAAACTTCACTTTGTTGAAGATAGTAAAGAGGACAGAAAAATAAGGCACTGTAGTTACTCTCAAAAAAGTTGCACTCTTACAAGGAGCCTAAAATGCCCAAGAAAAGTGACAATATAAGGTACTGTGTTAAAAAGTTATTTTCAGTAGTGAAAAGTCCTCATCAGAACTTAGAGGAAAGAAAGAAAGGGGATGAAAGTCTTTGTAAAAGAGGGAACATTTTAGACAAGCATTAAAGCAATGTTTCCATTTGGAGACTAGTAATCCATAATTGGGCTAAGAAACAATTTGATCAAAGTGTAAGTGACATTCTTTTAGTGTAATATAATGATAGAGAATAGAACACAACAAAAAGAACATGAGAATGTCCATATCAAAGAGTAAAGAAAATGCACTTTCCTTACATTTTTACTGTTCTTAAAATTAATCTGTATGTATGTTTTGGGTTGCAGTGCAAAACAGATTTCTCACAGTAGGTCTTAGTGAAACAAAACAAAAATTATTTGAAAGTAGGGTCTTACCTGGGCTTAGGAGGGAGGAGTGCAGTTTACCTTAGGCAGCACATTTTTGTGCATTAATGGCAAAAGTGAAAAATTGCATGATAATAATTTATGACTCTTTTGAACTATTTCTATATTGAACTATATTTGGTGTTAAACTAAGGTTTTTTATGTGCGTCTGAATAGAACAACGTGTCTAATCCCAAGATTGTTTATACACCTATTGTATCAAATAGTTTCCCTGCTCATCTCCACCTATATGTTGAAGGCAGAGGTGCTGGGAGAGGCACAAACTAGCAACATCACTGAATCTAACTTAAAAAACAATTCCAAGTAATAAAATGAGCTAGGTGTTCTCATTTGGTAAAGGCTTCAAAAGATGGAAACATGTTTCCGAAGGACAAAGTAGCTCAACCTCTGGAACACAAAGTTCAGTGGAGTGTGATGGGCCTGGAAAAACAAAATGAGATGAAGAAAGGGATGAACTATAGAGGAGTTAACTCCATGCTAAGAATTTGAGGTATTGCTCTGAAGTAGGGAAAAGTCATTGCAGACTTTTGAATGAGAGAATAACAGCATCAGAGTTACATACAATTAAAACGAATCCATTGGTGAATTTTAAAAAAATTAAAATTGAAGGAGGGATTAATACTTATGCAAGCATGATAGTGAAATATATTTCACTTACATTGCATTCTCAAATTGCATCCATAAATGATTCAAGTTTATCTTTCTTTATGACAAAATAGTACTCCACTGTGTATAAATACCACATTTTCCTTATCTGTTAGTTTCTCTAAGTACATTGAAAAGAAAATTTCGTGTTACTATCTCTTTGTTTTTCCTTTATAAGAGAATTTTTGTCTAATCTTGTACTCTTAATAACTACTTTGAAGATGATACAGTGTATAAACTACTGCTATTAGTTTGTTATGAAATTTTATTTTTTTTTATAAAATAAAAAATACAATATAGAGCAGGGGGTTTAGCTCAGAAATAGAGCCCTTGCCTAACATGTAAGAGGCACTGGGTTTGACCTCCAGAACACAAAAGTAAAACAAAGTAAATATATATACACATCTATATGTCAAAAACATTTTGTAAAATTTTAAGTGAAGCACTATTATGTTAGTGCCAAATAGTGATGCAGTTTTTAAAATTTAAAATGTGAGGTTGAAAAACTTTCCTCTTGATTTTTTTCTTTCAAATGTAAAGGATAAAAGCACACTATTGTGTCACTATATCAATATACTATAAACAAACAAAATGGACATTTTACTGTTTTCTAAATATGAAAATCATGCATTGTTTTTTCCTATTCATTTAAAAGTTGTAATTTGGGGACTTTTTGGAGTTATAGTGTCCTCATATTTGGTAATTTATATGCATAAAATTTATATTGCTAATGTATCTGAGAATAGCCACACCCAGGAAAATCCCAAAGGTCAGGATTGTGTCTGTGACTCACTATATTTCCGTCCCTACATAGTGCCTGATATAAAATAGGTAAGGTTGCCACATGTGACAACTAGATCTACATTATTCTCAGTGAAATTTGAATTTCAAAGAAACAATGCTAGGTTTTCTGTCATAAATATGCTCCATTTTGGACAAACAACAAAATTTTTGGTACATGTATGCACTGGTTATTATAATTGACATAACACTCGTAAAATTTATTCATTATTATCTAAACTACAAATTTCAACCTGTGTCCTACATTTTATCTGGTAACTCTAATAGTAGGGACTCAGGAATGTTGAATGAGTGAATATTTACATATGTGCACATTTGTTGTGGTAAAATATATATATATAGTGAAATTTATGACTTTAATCACTTTTAAGTGTCCAGTACAGTTTAGTACACTCACAATATTCTGCAGCCATCACAGTTCATCTTTGGATTATTTCACTATACCAACCTGAAGCAATACCTGTTAAAAAACAACTTCATGTTTTCCCTTTGCTAGTCATTGATAGCCACTATTCTATTTCCCATATGTAACATTTGGTTTATTTTAAGCACCTATAAAAGTGGAATCATATTTTTGTCTTTTCATGTCAATATTGTTTCACTTGCCTTAATATTTTTGATAATTATCATGTTGTATTTAGTGTATCAGAATTTCATTGCTTTTTAAGACTGAATATGTATGTGTTTATGATAATTTTTTATTAAAGTAGTAACATAAGAGCTCCCTGCCATTGTCATGTATTTTTCAAAGCTTTACCAGTTGCAGCATGGCTTTGTGATTCTTACAGTGCTTACCTACAAGCTAATAGCTTTCCATCTGGTTATGGTTTAGATCTTACATATTCCTTAAAGGCTATGCACTATTGGGAGGTGGTGCTATCCTAGGAGGTGGGACCTAGTGGAGAATTTAGGCATTGGGGATACTAAAGGGGCCATTAGGACTTCTGCACTTTTCCTCTGCTCATCTGTTTTTTGCTGCACAGCCACTATGATGTGAGCAACTTTACGTTACCACACACTCCCGTCTCAGTGTCTCTGCTTTCTCAGAGGCCCAAAGCAACAAGACCAAACCTCTAGAACTTTGAACCAAAATACAACTTTCCTCCTTATAAAATTGTTTGCCTCAGTTATTGTGTTGTAGAAACAACAGAGTTTCTTGGTCTAGTTCTTCTAGAGCTACTTGAGTTCATGGCTTTGCAGAATTTCCTGAACTTTGAACACATTATCTGACCATAGATTTTGTCCAGAGTGTTCTGCCATATTCTGATGTGATGGCCCATTACAATACATTCAGTAAATGTTGAAGAGTTGAATTCATTTTTTTTGAAAAATTTATAGTCCCTAAAACATCATTGGTTGTTTTGAAGTAATGTTTGATGATTGTACATTTAATTTTGTGATGATAATTTTTTAAATTTGAAGTATATTTATGGAATATTTAGTATACCTGAAAATTTTTAATTTCCAGCTCTATTAAAGCCATTTTGGGACCTTCGTTCAATCTGGGAAACTGGAGCTGCCCAAGGTGAGTTCCAACACACTGATGCAGGCCTGGGGAGAATTTAAGATCATCACCTCCATCAGTTAAGGACCCTCCTAGCTTCCAGCCACACGAGACTAGGCTTGGGAGGTTTTGCAGGCCAGACTAGATCACACCCAGGGAACTTCTTGAATCAGAGAAGGTGAGGCACATGAGATGAGATCCAGAGCATCGGTGCGAGCCCAGAGAGAGTTTTAGACCATCACCCATGGTGGTTATAGCCCACCCAGCTTCCTGGAACACTGGAGGTGGAACTGAAGTTCCTGTGAGCCTGACTGGACCACACTCAGTAACCTCCATTCAGTCCCAGGAGCCGAGAGCATAGGTGGCAATTTCCAACACACCCAGGGTAAGCTTTGGAATATCACTTGAAACACAGAAATATAAGAAAATGACAAGATGAAAGGCCAAAAAGCAATCTCAAACCTCCAGCCCATCCCAAGAAAGCCTAGGAGCCATGCACATAGAAGAAAATATGTGCCATACACCTAAAATAATAAAAACTGAAATAAAGAAGCAAATCTAGGAAGCTTTAAAGGAATTCCAATTAGAAATAATCTCCCAGGTAAAAAAAAAAGAAATGATAAAAATAATGAAAGAAATGCTGAACACATCTAAAGTGATGTGAGTACACTAAAGACACAGTTTAAAAATTAGAAGAACTAAGCAAAAAGATGGAAACCCTGGATTAACAATATAAGAAACAAACAATATATGAAGCAGATTCAAAGACATATATGGGAAATCGAAAATTCCACTGAAAGTTGTCAAAACCATTTCAACAAAAGTGGAGATAGAATTTCAGACCTCGAAGACAAGATTGCAGCTAGTAAACAGCAAAATAACAAGGAATCAGGAAATAAAAGTTCAACAGCTGCAAGATGATTCAAAGAAAAACAACATAAGACTGAAAGGGATAAATGAAAAAGAAGGGGAAAACACAAATGATATCAAGAGGCTATTTACAGAAGTAATAGCTGAAATTTCCCAAACGTGAGAATGGAAACTGATGTATGAACTAGTAAAGCATATACAACTGTAAATAGTCATAACCAAAATAAAACTACACTCAGACATATAATAATCACAATCCCAGAAATCCAACATAAGAATAGAATATTAAAAGCTGTTAGAGATAAAAGACAGATCACTATAAAGGAAAACCTACCAAACTCACAGCAGACTTCTCAACACAAACAATGAAGTCAAGAAGAGCATGGAGCAAAGTATTTCAGATCCTAAAGGAAAATGACTTCCAACCTAGACTGATGTACCCTGAAAAACTGCCCTTCAAAATGGATAGAGAAATAAGATACTTCCATGACAAAGAACAGCTGAAGAACTTCATGATCACCAAACCAACCCTGCAAAGAATACTGAAAGACAGTCTAGATACACATAGGGAAAAATCACTAAGCAAGGCAAACAGAATAGAAAAAGATGCAACAGCAGAAAGAAAACATGTCAATAATAAACCAATATGTAACAGTTACAACCATTAATGTAAACGGTCTCAATTCAGTGGCAGAATGGATCAAGAAACAACATCCAACCATATCCTGTATACAAGAAACCCATTTAACCCAAAAGAAAACACATAGACTGAAGGTCGGATGATGGAAAACAATATTTCATCAACAGGAACCCAAAAAAAGCAGGAGTAACTATTCTGTTTGCAGACAATGTGAACTTAAACCAAGAATGAGCCAAAGAGATAAAAAAGGTTACTACATCCTAGTTGGGGGAAAACTTCAAGAAAAAGAGATAGAGGGAAAAAAATGGCGGCTTGCTAGGGCATCGGGCGGAGAGTCTCTCTGGAGAAATCATATTAGAAGCTAGAATATGACAACATGGAGAGGGCCAGATGAATGGATAACGATTCTTATTAACCAAGACCCAGCGCGGCTGAAGGATTTAAAGTCGTGCTGAGACTGTGAAGGCTAATAATGGGAGGCTGCAAATCCCGCGCCTTTAAATCAGCAAACTGACCCGTGGACCCAACAGGAAAAGCTGTGTTGGCTTTTGGTGACTGCTGGAACTGAGACCTGGGACCCTGAGAAGCAGCCAGGACTGCCCTGCTGCACCAGAGGAGATTGTGAAAGGCTCTGGAGCTCCAAAGCTGAACGCTGTGCAGTTTTCTGACCATTCCACACTGTGCCGAGAGCGCAGGGAGGGCAAGTGGTGTGGTGTGCACTAGACCCAAGAGGAGGACCTGCACTGAACCCTGAACCCTTGTGAGTACTGGGGACCCCGCGGCTGCTGGGGTTGGCCAGAGAACATCTTGGAACTGGGCAGTGCCCGCCACCACGGGGACATCAATAACACAGAGAGTCTGGCGGCAGATATCTTTAGAGTTGGGCAGAACCTACAGCTCAGTGACATCACTGAGTCACCCTGTAGGGAGGTCTGGTGGAGGACATCTTGAAATTAGGCAGAGCCTGACGCTGTGCTGGCTTCAGCGTCCTACAGAGAACTAGTGGAAGACATCTTGGATTTGGGCAGACCTGCTGTCCTGGTGCTCCTGTCACAGAGAGGTCTGGAAGAGAAGAGCTGGGATTTGGGCAGAACCCTGTGCCACAGTGACATTAGTCAGCTGCTTCTGGTACAGAGAGAACTGGCAGGAGCTACTGGGGCTAAACCAAGCCTCTGCTTGGGGCCCAATAAGCAGATACAAAATAGTCACAACCCAGTGACCTCCAGAAAGTACAGCCTAATTTACAGATTGACTGGCACAGAGGCTGGAGGCTAGCATGTACTGCCCCTGCATCCCAGCCTACCCCAGATAACAGCAAATTGGAGAGGACGGCAAAAACTCAAGTCAGCATGCTTCTGAAAGGCCCTAAGCAATACAGAGAGGGCCAGAGACCCTCAGGATACTTCAGTCTGAAAGAATTCAGAAACATGACAAGAGATAAAAATAAAAAAAAAAAAAATCTCCAGCTGCCCAACACGAGAAAATAAGCCCAGGAAAAGTAAACACTGAAGAGAACAAGCACAGTAACCATCCAATACTCGACACAGCATCAGCCGAAATTAAAAAATACCTTCATGACCTCATAGATGAATTTAAAGCTGTACTCCTGATCCAAGTGAGGCAATATATAAAGAGATTAATTAAAGAAATGACAAGCCCCGCCCAAGAGAACACAGATGAAAGAACTGAGGAAATCAGAAAAGAAAGAGAAACTTCTGAAGAAGAATTTAAACATAACTTAGAATACATGAAACAGATCCAAAGAGATTACCAGGAAACTAAAAACTCCATTAAACGCTGGCAAAATGCCTTGACAGAAACTAAAGACAGCCTTCTGAAACTTGAAGAGAGATTTATGGCATATGATTGTGAAAGAAAAAGCCTCTTAAAATAACAAGGAACCAGAAAGAAACAATTCAAAGGCTAGAAGATGACAAAAAGATACATAACTTAAGAATAAAGAATGTGAGTAAGGAAGCAGGAGCAACCAAAAATGAAATACAAAGAATATTCACAGATATATTAAAGCAAAATTTCCCATGTATAGCAAAAAGAAATGATATCCAGATAAAAGAGGCATACAGAACATCAGCTACCTACAACCAAAACAGATCTATGCCTAGACATATAATAATCAAGATTCCAGAAATCCACCAAAAGAACAGAATACTAAAAGCAGCCAGAGAAAAGAAGCAGATTACCTACAATGGGAAAATTATCAAAATAACAGCAGACGTATCACCACAAACTCTTAAGTCAAGAAGGGAGTGGGGAGAAATATTCCAAGTCCTGAAAGAAAATAATATGCAACCAAGGCTCATATACCGTCAAAACTCTCTCTCAAAATTAATGGAGAAATAAGATGCTTCCAAGACAAGGAGGAACTGTGGGAGTTCATGGCCACCAATCCAATCCTACAGAGAATGCTGAAGGACATTACAGAGAAAGAGAGGAAGAGATATCAGGATTCCAGCAACAGTGGCAGAGAGGCCTCAATGAACGGGGCAGACAGTGGAATGAAGGAATAAGGTGGACAAATTATAGCAGAAAAGTGGAGTAGCAGACATGAGGCAGAGATGGTAAGCTATAGTCTTTAGTGTAGACAGCTCTGAAACACTATAAAAAAAGGCAGAGGTCATTCTTAATGGTGTATAAGGATTTAAAAGACACAGTAGTCTTATCGCCATATTTAGTTTGAATTTAATTTGTTCTGGTCTGTCCACTCATGTCAGATTTGAGGGCACAGACATCTTGACCCAAAAATAGCAGGTTATACCATGGTAACTATCCTTACTTTCCTATTAACTTAAACTGAAATCCTGTATTACTTACATTGTCTTCCTATGACTGATCTTAACTGAATCTGAATCATAAGACTATGGGTTCGCCTTGGCTGATTTTATTTTAATTTGGTATGCTTGTTAGTATCAACCCTAAAAGTAGAGGCAACTACTCTGAAGATGACAAGATGTAAAGGATATCCATACTGGTATTAACTATTAACAGCCCTCAAATCCTACATTGCTTTCAAAGTTGAGTTTTTATAAAAATATGTAATACTATGTTTAACTATATTAAGCCAGTGCTGTGGACAAATCTATTGAAAATAACAAGAGAAAACATAGTAACTATGGAAGATCATCTATATTGTGGTCTTATATGTCTTATCCATTGCATGTTTTTTCTAGGAATTTGTTTTGCTGTCTTGCTATGACTTGGTTTTCCCTATAATACAGAGAGGATAGATATATATGTAGAAATTCACACATGAGTTTTGTTTTTTTTTAATTATTTATGGGAACAGATTATATAATGCAAGATGTAATGAACAGATACTCTGAAGAAGAGACACTAAGAAACCCGAGGCTAATTTTATAGCATTATGATATAAATTCTAGCAATATTATTGTTCGCTGATTAGAATGACATTGGTCTGATCTCTTGAGTTCAATTTCAGCATATGCAGAGACGGGGACAGCTATCACGAAGAGAATGAGAGATGCGATGGTAGTTATTATTGTCTTCCCTAATGTTAGATCTTGAAGACCTAAAAAGCCTTCATCATCCTGTAATGATTTGATTAGTTCTATAATATGCAATAAGTATATAAAGCGGGTGAAGATGGGGACAACTATTTGTAAGAAACTAGAGACAGTTAGATAGACAGTGAAGATCTCCAGTGGACTTGCTTTGAAATCTATATTTCTTTAAATTGTTTTTTTAACTATTTTGTTCTGTTTTGATATGTTTAATCTTACCCTCTTTGAGATGTAAAACAAATGTGTAGGACTGATAACCATATTACTGAGTTTTTGTTCGATCATTGAGCAGAACTGTTTGTAGTGTCACTTTTTGAATGCCATTCTAAATACTTTAATTCTATAACCTGAACAGCTATTTCTAAGATGACAATATGTAACTTATCAAGCAGCAATTTCTTACCGTTTGTTTTTCTGTAATTTTGTATTATTTCTACCTTTTTTTAATCTCCATGTATCTTTTTGTTTCCTTTCCTTTAAATAAAAAAAGAAAAAAGAAAAAGAGATAACAATCTTAAATATGTATGAACCAAATTCCAGAGCACCCAGTTATATAAAACAACTATTAACAGAAATGAAAAACCAAATCAGCAGTAACACAATTCTAACAGGAGATCTTAATACACCATTGACACCAAGGAACAGATCAACCAGACAGAAAATCAGCAAAGAAATAACAGAACTGAATCACAGCTGTGAACAAATGGACTTGATAGACTTATCCAGAGTGTTCCATCCAACACCATCAGCCTATACATTCTTCTTAGCAGTACATGGGACATTCTCTAAATTAGATCATATACTAGCCCGCAGAACATATTTAAGTAAATGCAAAAGAGTTGAAGTTATCCCATGCATGTTATCAGATCACAGCGCCATGAAGCTAGAAATTAATGGCAAAAGAAACTGTAAAAATCCCACAAATACATGGAAATTGAATAATATACTCTTGAGCAATCAGTGGTTCACAGGGGGAATTAAAGAAGAAATTAAACAATACCTACAAGCAAATGAAAACACAAATACAACTTACTGGAATCTATGGGATGCAGTGAAAGGGGTCCTCAGAGAAAAATTTATTGCACTGAGTTCCCACATCAGGAAAACAAAACAAAAACAAACACACAACCTGATGCTACACCTCAAAAATCTAGAAAAAGGAGAGCAAGTCAAGGCCAAAGCCAAAAGAAGGGAGGAAATTATAAAAATCAGAGCAGAAATTAATGCAATAGAGACTAAGAAAACAATCCAAAGAATCAATGAATCAAAGAGTTGGTTCTTTGAAAGAATAAATAAAATTGATAAGCCCCTAGCCAACCTTATTTTAAAAAGGAAAGAAAAAGCCCAAATTCATGCAATAAGGAATGAAAAAAGGTGAAATCACTATAGACTCTGGGGAAGTGCAGAAGATCATCAATACCTATTTCAAAAACCTCTACTCTCATAAGTTTGATAACACAGAAGAAATGGACAGATTCCTAGAAACATATGAACTACCAAATCTGGGTCAAGAAGATGTAAAACTGCTGAATAACCAATTTCTATTAATGAAATTGAAAATGTAATTAAGTCCTTACTTAAAAAGAAGAGCCCAGGCCTAGACGGATTCACTGCAGAATTCTACAAGAAATACAAAGAACACTTAAAGCCAACACTCTGCAAACTCTTTGATGAAATTGAAAGAGAAGCAATTCTTCCTGTCATTTCTGGAAGTAAATATTACACTAGTACCAAAACTTGAGAAAGATCAAACTAAAAAAGAGAACTACAGGCCAATCTCCCTAATGAACACAGGTGCAAAAAATCCTCAATAAAATATTGGCAAACAGAATGCAGCAAGTCATCAAGAAGATTATATACCATGGGATCCCAGGTATCGCAGGCATGCAGGGATGGTTCAACATATGTAAGTCAATAAATGTAATCCACCATATCAATAGAGCCAAAAGTAAGAATCACATGATAATTTCTATAGATGCAGAGAAAGCTTTTGGTAAGGTCCAACACTCATTCATGAGAAGAACCTTACAGAAAATTGGAATAGATGGTTTTTACCTCAATATGATAAAGGCCATTGATGACAAACCAACAGCCAGCATCATATTACATGGCCAAAAATTGAAGGCCTTTACCTTAAAATCAGGCCAAGACAATGATGCTCCTTATCACCACTCCTATTCAACATAGTACTAGAAATACTAGCCAGAACAACTAAAGAGAGAAATAAAAGGGGTAAAGAAAGGAAAAGAGCAAGTTAAATTATCATTATCTGCAGATGACATTATACTCTCATAGAAGACCCCCAAAACTCTATTGAAAGACTCCTATATATAATAAATAAATTCAGCAATGTAGCGGGGCTACAAAGTCAATACTCAAAAATCAATAGCATTCCTATACACTAACAGCAAAATCACTGACAAATAAGAGAAGCCACACCCTTCACACTAGCATCCAAAACAATAAAACACTTAGGAATTAATCTCATGAAAGAAGTAAAAGATCTATACAGGGAAAATTATAATACCCTGAAAAAGAAATAGAAGAAGACCTCAGAAAATGGAATGACATCCCTTGTTCATGAATAGGAAAAATAAATATTGTGAAAATGGCCATTCTCATGAAACTGTTACACAGACTCATTGCAATCCCAATGAAGATACCATCAACATACCTCATGGATCTTGAGAAATCACTTCTAAAATTCACCTGGAGCAAGAAGAGACCTAAAGTAGCAAAGGCAATTCTAAGAAACAAAGGTAAGGCAGGAGGCATCACAATCCCTGACTTGAAGTTATACTACAAAGCTACTATAATAAAATCAACGTGGTACTGGAATAAAAACAGAGCCAAAGATCAATAGAATAGATTAGAAGATACAACCACAATTACCAACACACTCAACCACCTTATCTTTAATAAAGGTGCCAAATATGTTCACTGGAAGAAAGACAGTCTTTTTAATAAATGGTGTGGAAAAACTGGCTCTCCATACGCCAAAAACTAAAACTAGACCCATGCCTATTACCATGTACTAAATTAAAATCCAAATGGATCGAAGACCTGAATATTAAAACAGAAACACTAAATCTGTTGCAAGACAAAGTAGGTAAAAATCTTGAAGACATAGCAGTAGGTAGAAAATTCATGAACTGGAATCAAACTGCATGTGAAATACTTCCCAAAATCAATAAGTGGGATCATGTCTTATTAAAGTTTCTGCATGTCAAAATAAATCTCCAGAACAGTGAAAATAAAGCACACAAACTGAAAAAATCTTAGGGAACTGTCCCTCAGACATAGGACTTCTGTCTAAATCATAAAGAATTAAAAATAATCAGATCCCAAAATTCAAAGACCCAGTCCAAAAATGGGCATCTGAGATGAATACACAATTCTCAGATGAAGAAATACAAATGGCAAATAAATACATGAAAAAATGTTCACCTTCATTAGTCATTAGAGAAATGCAAATTAAAACAACACTGAAATTCCATCTCATTCCAGAAATAATGGCCAGGATCAAGAAAACTACGAGCAAATAATGCTAGAGAGGCTGTGGGGAAAAAGTAACTCTCCTACACTGTTGGTTGGAGTGTAGACTGTTACAACCACTGTGGAGGTCAGTCTGGAGATTCCTCAAAAAGCTGGAATTGGAAGTCCCATTTTTGTTGCAATGATTCCACTTTTGAACATATTCTTAGAAGAACTGAAAACATCATACCACAGAGATATATGTGCACCCATGTTTATAGCAGCACAATTTGAATAGCCAGATCTTGGAAACAACCTAAATGTCCATTAACTGAGGAATGGATAAAAACAATGTGGTATTTTATACAATGGAGTACTACTCAGCTATAAAGAATGATCGTATTGAGATATTTATAAAAAAATGGATGCAACTTGAGACCACAGTCATAAGCAAAATAATTGAAACTCACATGTATAAATATCATAGTCTCCCTAGTGTAATTAATGATAAGAGTACACAAGATTTTATAGTAATCATGATTCCCCATTACACTGCTTTGAAGCCTTATAATGTTTTCATTCATTAGTTGGAATGGTTTTATTCTGTTTTGTTTGATTTTATTATGTTTGATAGTATGAACAGCTGTTTTGAAGAAAACAAGACATTGTGACAGCCACTGCTGATTTAATATCATCTTGCTTTGAAGTCCTATCCTGCATTTGTTCTTCTGTTTCCATTGGCTCTATCATGTTGTATCTTATTCGATTTTAATATGTGTAATAGTACAAACAAATGTTTTATGGAAAATGAGATAATATAGTAGCCATTGTTCGTATTTGGTTCTGAATGCCCTGTAATACTTTCATTCTCCTGAATGTTTTTATACTTTAAAAAAGCCATTTTGTACCATTTTCCATACATCTGAAATGTTTGCTCAGTAATTTTTCATGTAATTATCAAGCAATTTAAGTTCCAGTTTCAAAAGGCAAAGTGCTAAGTTCGAGCAATCAAAGAAAAAATAGTTTTTTCTCTTCTCTCTACCTCCACTTGCAAGTGCACAGTGATGGTCTAGCATGTCTTTTGTTCCTGTGCAAGGTGTCTAGAAGGTGACAACCCGCATCTTGACTGTCATATGCGTCTCATCATTTCTTACAATGTTTTGGCAGATCTCCGGCTGTCCTCGAGCTGTTTCCTCACATGCTGCCTCAGTGCTGTGATACAAATTCGGGTCTACTATAGATTCTCAGTGAATGTTTGCTGTTTAAGTGAATAAAGGAATAAAATGACTAGACAAGGGTAGTAGCATATTTGATTCTCCCCAAATTTACCTTTATTCCTTTCCCATAAGCAATGAATATAAAGAAGACCAAGTCAGCTTTTTATTTTACCTGGAGTTTCTGGGAAGCGGGAAGCCTCCTTTGTGTGGGATTGATGAGCTGTGGGATTTACACAAAAACCTCTGAGGAGACTTTCAGTGAATAAGATCAACATGGAGGAGAGAAAACAAACAGAAAGGCCTCCTGACAAATTCTGAGTCCTAGACTGCAACTCTGCCTGCCGGCTCTATTTTTATACTTCTCAGCTTCATGTGTCAATGCACTTTCTTTCACTGTCCACTGTTTCAATTTTGTGTGGAATAGTAAGTTTTAAAGTACGCAGCCAATTAAATATAATCATATTAGCTATGATAACTTTACCTGTTTCTTGTCATACACTTAAGCATGTGGAATCCCTTACCTACAGTGATTATTTTGAGGTTAGGAACATGTCTTTAGTTCATCAAATCAGATCAAATGGCAAAACTTCCAAATCAATGGCTGTGGCAAGAGAATCTCTCTCTCCTGAATAATGAGGTACATAAGTATATGTGTTCTAAAATTGCTGCAGCCGTTTTGCTACCATGAGGGAAATTGGTCTTAAGATAAAGTGAATATATTGAGGATAAAGAAGCTATGAAAATCAGAAAGAAGCAAAGTCCCCCTGGGCTTTCTAGTTTTATGCACCAGTATGTTCTCTTTATAGTTGAAGCAAATTGAATTAAGTTTTCTGTTACTTAAGTTTGAAAGTATTCTATTACAATGTTCAGTTAAACCACTGATCAGTCAGCTAGAAAGATAAGATAAAATAACTGCAAAGTGTCTTGTTTTGATAAAATACCTTTTTCTGAGGAGTCAAAAAAAAAAACCTAGTACAGTGCATAGCACATAGTAGGAGTTGAATAAAGTTAATTAGATTTGAAATTAATGTAAGTGTTAATAACAGCTATCATTTTAACCAGTTATACCTGGATCTACTAAGAACTACATACTCTTTTCATCAAAGGTTCATGGTTATAGTCTATTATTAATCCTCATCTTATCAAGGATAAAACTAGAAATTCAAGAAGCAATTAATCAAAGCAATTCTGATGTTGGAGCACTTGTGTTTAATTTTTAAGGTACTATGTACCATTTATAAGGGGTTTTCATGTTCTAAATCTTGACTAAGGAATACTAACTTATATTTGCGGTATAAGAGTTTTGAAGGCCAGAAAGAGCACTTCAATTCATCAACGTATTTTAGTGTCTTACTTCTCTTGTTGCTGGGACAAAATACTCAATACCCAAGTTAAGGGGGAACAGTGTATTTGAGATCTTGGTTTGCAGATGTTTCAGTTCATGGTTAACTGACTGTAAGGGAAGATGGCATGGCAGAGGGGCATTGCAGAGGGGAAAATATTCATGATGGGCAAAAGTCAGGAAGGTAGCAGGGCAGTAAAGTGGCAATCAGTAAGCAGCAAGTGATGGAAGCAGCACTTTATGTCCCTTATATTATATTTGGCTATACATCCTTGAGATGGACAGTACTCATACCAAGAGTGGACCTTCCCATTATCCACAACCAGAACTATGCTAAACCAATCAATGGGCTAATTTATTAATCACATACACTTAATCCCAGCATCATACACTTAATCTCAGTCGTACATACTCTAAATACAGCCACCTCTGAAAAGCCCCATTTGTGACCCCATGAGGCTTTGGGAAAACATCTAGACATAAACCATAACATATAGCATGTTTGACAAAGGATCAAGCCATGTTAAAAAGGAGCTAATTTTACTTTCCAAGTGTCTGAAGAACATTGAGAAGAAAGAAATAAAGGAAGACTTGCTGCCAAGGAAGTCCCTGAGTAGGGTCATAGTCCCTGTTGCATTATTTTCCTTCCTTTCTAATCAAGATCACAGAGAATTGGCAATGGGATGATTAGGTGTGAGGAGAATGAAATGGGAAATGTATGGACCACTGTTAATTAAATAACTCACACCAACTTATCAAAAAAATGTGAGAATACCTTTAGGATACTCCCACAGTTGTGATATGTTTTCTGCTACCTTGACTAGGAGAGATACTAGTCTTTTCTTACATTCTAATCAAAATGAAAAGAATATCCTTAATTATAATGCTAGGTTCAATATGATCCCACCTATCAGTATAAGGGGAAGTCAGGCAGGTCAGAGTACTACAGGAGATGTAGACAGAATCAAATGTTGGAGTTTTATTCCTTGAAAATGGAGGAAGGTGCCATGAGCCAAGGAATACAGGTAGCTTCTAAAAGCTAGAAATAAAAAAGGAAACAGATTCTCTTCTGAAGGATTTAAAAGGAACATACCTCTTCCAACAGCTTAATTTTAGCCCTTCAAGACTCATCTTTGAATTCTAACCTAAGAAAACAAAGCTGTTGTTTTAAGCTACCAAGTTTCTGGTAACAAAGTAAGTTTGCAGTAATTTCCTACAGTAGCAATAAAAAACTAACAAGCCAGCTAATCTTAAAGGACACTGCTCAGAAAGTGGCACAATAGTAACTGTGTGTGCTAAATAAAATATTGTCTGGGGATAAAAACAGTCTCAGTGTGGAAATATGACGTATGTCTGGGCCAGTGAATACATCAACTTCCAGAACAGGCAGTGACTGAGTCGAATGTGAGGTCACATGATCAAACCCTGCAATCAGAGTGAATCTCAAAACTTCCATAGGAGCTGTACAAGATATTGGCTTTTTTCCCTCATTGGATTTGAAGTTGGAAGAATGTAGTCATTTTCATACATTTATGAGGCTCCTATCTGAGAATTTTACCAAAACAGATGAAGCAGAACAAAGTTAAAGAAAGAAAAGACAGATCTCAATGAGAACTAATTGAAGTTCTCATACTCAAATTTTTTTAGTTTTGTTATATCCATTGTCTGTTGCTGTGTAAAAACAACTTCAAACTTAGTGGTTTAAAATAATAGTCATTTATTACTGCTCATGAGTTTGTGAGTCACCTGGGTGCTTCTGCTAATCTGATCAGGATGGTTTGTTTCAACTGAGGTTATAGGTTGGTGGTCATCTGGGGAGTCTAAGATGGCTTCATAGACCTAGTGGTTAACTGCCTGAAGGGTAGAGAAAAGAACGAGTCTGTTGTCATAGCTACTTTATGCCTATGTTTAAAAGCATGTCAATGAAAATATCAGTATTTCAACAGAAGTTAAAAAAAAATATGCAGGGTTCTTTATGTTTAGACCAAGGATGTCACTTCTGCTCAATTCTCTTGGCCAAACCAAGTCACAAGGAAAGCTCGGATTCAAGTGAGACTAAAATAGATTCTGTATCTTGATAAGGTGCTGCTGAGTCACATTGCAAAGGGAATAGACACAGGAAAGGGTGCAGAAGGGGGAGAGTTTTTAAGTCCATTTGCCATATGGACCTAAAGTTAGTTTTTACTGTTAGATGTCTTGTTGCATGAAAGAAAAAATTCACTTTTTAATTGAGCTTTAAATCTATTTTCTGACCTTTCATATCCCACAGAATTCTGACTAATGAAGTGATTGTCTGACCTTTGCAGTCAGAGTCTGGTCTCCTACAGGATGACAATCATATATATGTTTATGTCCTTCAGAGTTATTGTTGGTCAGTGCTGTGGAAATTTCACTAGTTTAAATTACTACATTTGAGGAAGCAGCATACGAGAATTGCTAAATAGTGGCCACTAGCTATATGTGACTATTAAATCCTGAAATATGACAACATAATGTACAACATAATGACTGGTTAAAGTATTTAATTTTAATTAACTTAGATTTCAATATACATATGTGACTAATGGATGAAGAGCATAACTCCAGAGTGAAAATCTCTTCTATGACCCAAACCAAATGACAAAGGCAAAGGATATGAACCTTTTCAGATAAAGGGTTAGGCAGACTGTTACCTTTAAAATTCTGATTCTATGTATCCAATAATTTTTGCTAAAATTTTGCAAAATTATGGAGGAAGTCTGATGCTTTGTTAGGAGACACAAATGGTGTGCAGAGTTTTATTTTGTTGTTTTTGTTTTGTTTCTTTTTCAAAGTAACTTCTTTTTCAGCATAAACTAGGAGGAGCATAATTTATTGTCTAAACTGAGACATTTCTGAAATCAAAAAGGATACTAACAACAATCACAATGGAACAACAGGTAGAAAACAAAACTGTCTCAAACAAACTCTGTATGTAACCCACCATGTGCAAGAATGTAAACTACCAGTAGAAAATGAGGTCAACACAATGTGGTCTGCAATATACGTTCTTGGATGCCATACTACAGGAATATATTTTATATTATACAATATATAGTATAGTGTATAGTGAAAAACAATATATGTATGGTACCACTTTCAGTTAACTCTTCTGAAGTAAATGTTTTCTCCAGCAAAAGCTGTGAAAACTATGAATTGTGAGTAATAATTAATTGAAATTTAGAACTTAGGAGCAAACCTCTAATGACTACTTTAGATTAAAAGCAGATCCATGAGTTTTTGCCATCAAAGTGAGGGTTAGATTTGCATTTTCCACTCCCATAATTCACAGTGTCTTATGAAAATATTTACTATCACTTCAATTCTAAAAATTAATAGAAAAAGTAATTGCTTATTTTTGTGAATAAAAATTTTCTTACAAAATGAAAATTTAGGTTAACTATAACTTTATGGTGTTTCTGATCATCCCAATACAACTTTGGCAAGTAATTTTACTTGGAAAATGAAGTAGTTTTTAGAAAGATAAAAATACTAATATTTAAATAGCATTTGAATCAATGTTATTTCTTTTTCTTTTCCTGATAAACCTATCTGTATGTTTAGAATGTTTTTTTAAGGACAGTGTCAAGTTGGTTCTACTTTTTGTCAAGGCTAATAGTATATGTTTATTGTACTGTTTATACCATTACTGTTCGGTATCATCTTTTATACAATTGGACTTAAAAACCTAGTTTTTCCCCCTTGTTATCCTTTCTGTTTCTTTACTTCCTTTCTATTTCCTTACCTTCTTTTAAGTTACAATTGGTGCTTTTATGACACCATTGTGTCTTCCCTATTTGTTTCATGGTTACTTTCTTCTGCCTTTTCATAATGATGACTGAAGGTTTCACAGTATCTTTGGTTGATTATAATATCACTTTAAATAATATGTCACATTCAGTGTAATACAGGAAACTTACATGTATCTTTTCCTTCATCTCCTTATCTCCCACACATTATTGTTGTTATATAGTTACTTCTACATATATTGTTCATATTTTTTCACAACATTGAGAAATAATTTCATTCTGAAAATAAAAAAAACACAAAAATATCCAGAATCATTATTTTCTTAGAGTATTCCAAATACTATTAAGGTAGTTTGTTTTCACATATATTAAATTAATAACTTCTACTTTAGTCAACTATATCTTGAAGAAATTAAAAAATGAAAACTGGTTTAAAATAAACTCATATATTTGCTTCTCTACACCCCTTCGTTTTTTATGAAGATTCAATTTCCCATCTAGTACAGTATAATTTTCCTTTAACTCAAAGAATTTTTTTCCCTTTTTGAGACAAGGTTTCACTATGCAGTTTAGGTTGGCCTTGAACTCATTTTGCAGCCCAGGCTACCCTGTAACTACCAGCAATCGTCCTGCTTTAGCCTCCAGAGTGCTGAGATTAGAGGTATGTGCCACAATGCCCAGCTTTCCAAAAACATTTTTTATAGTATAAATCTGTTAATTAATTTTCACAGCTTTTGCTCTTATTAAAAATAACTTTTTTCCTTTATTTTGGAAAGATATTTTCTCTAAATATAGAATTTGACAGGATATTTTTCAGCTCTTTAAAGATATTCATGTATGTCCTCTGTATTGCTTTTTTATCTTGAGAAGTCTATGACCAATTTGATCTTTATTTCTTTTATTGCCTGCTGTGAAAACTTTCTCTTTATCGAAGGTTTTCAGCAATTTGATTACAATGCAGCATCATATGTTTATCAAGCTAGTTGAATTCTTGTATCTGTGGCTTTATAATTTTCATCAAATTCAGTGGAAAACCTCTCTATTTTGTAGTGTATAAACTCCATGACAATGATCCGGCAATTTTTTCACTTCTGACATTCTTTTTCATTATTTGCACTACACATGGCTGTATGTCTTATTTTCTTTTTTATTTCTTTGGATGTTGTGTGAATTTACGTTGAGTTCTAAACATAACAAAGTATGTGTTCTTGTGTGCTCTTGTGTGTGTGTGTGGTTTTTTTTTCTTATCTTCTCCCACTCCTTGCTGGTCCCCAGAACTTTTGATAGAACCAAAAGGCACTCTATCACTGAATTACAACTCCAGCCCCTTGTTTTATGGTTTGTTGTTTGCTTATTTGCTTTTTTAATCCATACGGGGGATCGAGCTCACCATCGCATGCTTGCAAGGCAGGCGTTTATGCCGCTGAACTAAATCCCCAGCTCCTCAGGTTCTATTTTTGAAATAGGATCTAAAATTACCCAGGCTGGCCTCAAATATGTTTAGTTTGAGGACCAGTGTAAGGAGATAGTAATGTTACAAGAAAAAAAAATGTAGAGCAGGCCTCTCCCTGTGGCCATTATTTTTGCTGTAACTCAAGGACCTTGCTCCTGATCCAATTGGGCTAAGTGCCCAGATTGTGGTAAACCTTATGCTAACAGAAACTCACTCAGGATCTTGGCCATTATTTCTTAACCCAGGTTGTATGAATTTAATTAATAGTCTTTATAACATTTAGGTTTAGATGTACAAAATGTTTCACAATAAAACTGTTAGAGTAAGGTTGAAACTTGATAAGTACAAAATTTGCATTTTATATTTTACCCTTTGTGAGGTGGACCTATTTCTAGATGCAATATTGCCAGAAAACGACAAGCAATAACACAAATTGAGAGATAAAAAATCTCACTTGCCAATGGATCATAAGCTCTAAAGACAAGCTATCCAAAGAAATGCATTCATTGTATGAGGAACATGGTCAAATATGAGCTAGTATTGCAGTACAGAAATTGGTTTATCAAGCTGAATAAAATTTAGTTTATATCATTATGAAACTAAGAGATATGTAGAGTGAAACGAGACAAATAGACTTAAGGAGATAAGTAGAAAATAATTAGAGAATGATTAATGGAAAATCAAAGGATAGTATTAAAGCACAAAGAGAAAGATTTTTAGGTGAACTAACACAGTACCTGACTTCAATAAATAAGAATTAATTAATTAAACATAGGACATGTACAATATGATCTGGTGAAGATAGTGTGTAAAAATGGGAAGATCTTAGACATGAACAAGGACTCTATAGCAAGAAATGATTTGGTGGATGCAGGAAATAAATTAGCATTGCATTTATCTAGAGCATAAGCTATGAGACCAGGTGCACTAGGGAAGGAGGTTCAGCACAGAAGCGCTTACATATGTTATAGTTTGGATTTGAAATGCTCTCCAAAAGCTCATATATTTAAGACTTGGTCTTCAATGTAGCAATGTTCAGAGGCAGAGACTCTGGAACATGAATGAAGCAGAAGCTCTCTGACTTCGTTAATGGATTGACTCATTTATAGAGTCATAACTGAACTTTTAGGGGATGTTGAAAGCTTTGGGAATGGGACCAGTTAGAGGAAGTAAGTCATTGACCATGTGTCCTTGAAGGATGTATTCTTCCCCCAGTTACGTCCACTTTATCTGAATTATTCAGTTGACAAAAGATGTACAAGTTAACAGACTTTGTATTACATATCTTCAGTTTGCTCAATGAAGGCATAAATGAATTTGATAGAGATTTTTGTGGATTTAGAATAGTAGTTGAAAGACATGAGTCAAAGTACAAAACATAGGATTAATAACAGAACTGAAGATCTATCTGAAGTTTAGAAATATAATTTTGTGGGAGTCTGCTCGAAGGGCAGACTGCTGTAGGAATCCATAAGACTCGAAGATTTTTCACTAGTTGTGCAATTTTTCACAAAATTGTACAAATGCAGGAAAGAGAAGATAGATTAATGTCCTTATCGAAAGTTTTGTTAGGCTGAATTGAAAGATTCAGAGTTTTTCTGAGTAGGGGTCAAAAGTTGTCAATAGGTGATAAAAACCTGTATTTCCCCCAAAAGTGAAAATAAATAACCTATATTTAAAATTTTCTTTTTAATATTTCTATAATGGGGAGGGGCGCTTGTATTTATCTGATTTATATGGCTCTCTCTCGGGAAAAACCATGTACAGTGTTATTTGAAAGCATTATTTCTGGAGTTGAGGGGGTAAGCCGCTGAAGGAACTGATCAATAAAATGATGTGCATGAGAAGGGAAAAATTTTCTTTTGTTCATCAGAAAGGGAAAAAATTGTGAAACCAAAAAGGATATAGGAAGTAAAAGAGATTTCAGATGTTTAACTCCTGTACCACATAATTCATCATTGTGACCCCTAACAATGTGAGAATGGTCTCTGAATACTTGGTAGAAATTGTTGTATCTTGTAAACTAAGCAGAGAACTGAATTTGCATACAGGTGACCACAAAGTATACAGATGCAGAGCTATAGATACAAAAGTTGGAGAAAGAGTAGACAATGTAAGCTCCTGAAGTTCACATTTAAGGTCATATCAATGTAATGAGTCATATCAAGCATCACACCAAGTGTAAAGACAACCCCTCACGACAGTTCAAGGACAATATTCAAACTACTTTCTTTCATTATCTTCTACTGCCTAGAACATGCCTAACATATGGGAAGTATTCAATACACAAACTATTTTGAGGCATCAATCTCAAGGACACACTCTACCTTTTAGAAGGGGGTCTGAAGAAAAAGAGTGACTTGATCTCTGACCTTTTACTGTCACCAAATAAACAACTCTAACAGTTCAGTACTGTCATTTTCATATAACAAGGGCATGACATTTTCAAACATCAGCATGCTATGGATAGCACCTAAAATTTTCTGAGAAAGCTCTATAACCAGAAGCCTATGCGTACTCAGTAACTGCTATTCTGTCCTAATTTCTGGGCTACAAGGCAAAATCACCCTAATAACAACTCAGTGCTGAAAACCATGCACATCTATTCTTAAATATAAGTATAAGAGCCTCAAGTCTTTTTTTAGCTACTCTAGGACACTGTCTAGAAAAAAGTTCTCAGGTTGGTCACTTTTTTTTTAAATTTTATTTAAGGAGAAAAAAGAAAAAAAAAACAGAAAAAGGGTACAAGTTGTACAGAAGTTCAGAAAAAATAAATAGTAGCAAATCACTAGTTAATTACATATTGTCATCTTAGAAATAGTTGTTGAAGTTACAAAATTAAAGCATATAGAGGGGACTTTCAAACAGTGAAACTGCAAACAGTTTTGTTCAATGATCCAACAAAACTCAGTAATATGGTTATCTATCTTATACACTTAAATATATATGCAGTTATATCTTTTAGAGAACGTTCTTTTCCTTTCTTTTGTACAATGACAATTACACATTTTGGGTTTTATTGCTCCCACAGTTCTTATTACTTTTTTTTTTTTTTTTGAAGAAAGTAAAATCAAATGTGACATAACAGGACAGAGTCAGTCAAATCAAAAGGATGGACATAATACATAATGTAAAAACAAAATACAAGGTGATCAACAATGGTTACCATAATGCCTCTTGTTATCTTAAAAAGAATTGCCTATATCATCAGTTATAATAAAATTGAACAAAACAGTAAAGAATAAGACCAATAAAACCAAAACATTGGAGACATTAGAGGACTTCAAAAGAAGATAACAGTCAACCAGAATGGGCGTCACAATGAATCTTATTGTCTTCATAATTGTTCCCTATACTTTCAAACTTGG
Organism: Cavia porcellus; assembly: GCF_034190915.1. NCBI lineage: Eukaryota > Metazoa > Chordata > Mammalia > Rodentia > Caviidae > Cavia > Cavia porcellus. Next base: position 118,138,433 of record NW_026947484.1, read on the forward strand.
GACTATCAAGCATAACAGAATAGAGGAAAATCAGTCAAAACAAGATGGTGAGAGCAATACAGAGTTTCAAATCAAGTTAATAGGAAATCAAAGTGGGTTACTATAATATATCCTGCTATTTTTTTATTTAATTTTCCCTTCATTAAAGGATAAAATGAAAAAGTAGATAATAAAAAGGAGATTGAGATAAAAAAAAGAGGGCATAACAACAAAACAGCGCAGGTCAAAACATAGCCATTTAAGCAAAATAGTGTTTCACCACAAAATAATCTCGACATAATAGTAGTTACTGTAGTGTCTCTTCCCTTAAAAACTTTGGGTATAACTTTGTATACTGTAGCATCAAACATATCAAGACAATGTAAAACCATTCAAGAGAATGACAGTATTACAGGGTATTTAGAATCAACTAACAGAAAATGAACAATGGTTTCTGTATAATCTCCTTGTCTATAAAAGTTTTTGTTTATATTATCACATATAATAAAATCCAATAAGATACAACACGTTAAAACCGATGAAGACAGAAGAACAAAAGCTTGATAGGACTTCAAAATAAGAGGATATTAAATCAGCACTACCCATTATGATGTCTTGTTTTCTCCAAAATGGCTGTTCCTACCATCCAACCTTCTCTGCCTCATTTCTGTTGAGCTCTTTTTCTGTCATTAGTTGTCAGTTTGTCTTCTTCATTTCACTTTCTGCTCCATTCATTGTGGCCTCTCTGCCACTGTTTCTGGAATCTTGGTATTTTTCATTTTTAGAATATCCTGCAGTAATCTCTGTAGAGTTGAATTGGTGGTTGCAAATTCCCCTAGTTCCTCTTTATCCTGGAAGCACCTTGTTTTTCCATCAATTTCTAGGGACAGTTGGGCAGGATATATCAATCTTGGCAGGAGGCTATTATCTTTCAAAGCTTGAATTATTTCCCCCCACACTCTTCGTGATTTGATGGTTTGTGCCGAGAAGTCTGCTGTAATTCTGATGGGTGTTCCCTTGTAAGTGATCTGTTTCTTGTCTTTCACGGCTTTTAATATTCTGTTTTTATATTGGATTTCTGGAATTTTGATTATTATATGCCTGGGTGTAGCTCTGTTTGGGTTGTAGGTGGCTGGGGTCCTGTATGCCTCATACATCTGAGTATCTTTACCTTTTGCTAAATTAGGGAAATTCTCCTGGATTATTTCTGTGAATAGCTTTTGTAGTTCATTTGTTTGAGTCCCTACTTCTTCTTTTATGTTATTAATTCTTAAGTTATAGATCCTCTTATCATCTTCTAGCCTTTGTATTATTGCTGTTTGTTTTCTTGTTATTTTTAGGAAGTTTTTCATTTCATGCTCCCACCTTACAAATCTGTCCTCCAGTTCTGATACTCTATCCTTAGTTTCTTTCAAGCTGTTATGCCAGCTTTCAATAGAGTTTTTAGTTTCCTGGTAATCTCTTTGAACCTGCTTCACGTATTCTATGTTTTCTCTATTTTCTCCATCAAACAATTCTCCCATTTTTTTCTGTTCTTCCATTCCACCATCTGTTTTTCTTTGGTGGTGCTTAGCATTTCTCTAACTATTCTACTTATTTCTTGCTTTATTTCATTAAATATTTCATTTTTGAATTCGTCTATGAGGCTCCGGAGATACCACTTTATGTCTATAGGTGCCGTGTCTAATATTTGCATGTTTTCTGTCTTCATTCTCTTTTGCATTTACCTTTCCTAGATCAGTGTTCTCAGGACCCTTTCTTGTTGCTCCCTTTTCCCATACTTTTTGATCCTTCCATACAAGCGTCTGTAGGAGATCCAGTTTTTGTTTTTGTTTTTGTTTTTGTTTTTCTCTCTTTGTCTGTTACAGTTTGTTTGAATCCGCCGGCTAGGTGTTCCTGCCCACGGCAGTGTACTAGGGAGTCACAGACCTGGGCAGCCTCTGCTGAGCCTGCCCCTCCAGGTCAACCTACTGAATGCTTCACTGCTAGGGTGTACCGCCAGGCGCAGGGACGTGATTTGGGCTAGCCTACTGGATCTTAGTCCGCGGCGTCACCAGGCCAAGCACTCCCCACCACTCCTGCTTGAGAGGGGAATATGCGACTAAAGTCACTGCAGGGCCCTGTTCCGTCTAGTATGCTGGTTTCCAGAATGTCCTCTGTTGGAGCCTCCACGTCTATGAAAGGGTCCCCATTTCTCTCACTCACTGCAGGTCGATGCAGGGCTCCCTCCCAGTCCCACTCTCAACGCCCTTTGGTTCACCGATTCCAGCTCTCAGAGCTTTCGCACATCTCTCTCCCTGCGGTGCCGACTGGAGTATCGGCAGCAGGAAATTCAAATCACGGCTCCCAATGGTGCGGGATCCAGCTTCCGCACTGAGATTTTATCTGTTTCTGTTATAGCATCAGGATTGCATTTCCAGTTGGTTTCTCTCAGCTTAGTTTGTTCCTGGGTCGGCAGGGTACATCTCCCCTCACGTAGGACTCCTCCCACGGCACCGCTCCTGGATTCTAAGCTGGTAATCTCAGAGAGCCTCCATGGCTGCTGTTATTTGTCCGCCATGTTCTCCCGGAAGTTCAGGTTGGTCACTTTTGATTAATCAATAATCAGGACAAATGTGAGCTCAAGATACTAGCAAAAAGGCTTTTTTTTTTTTTCAATGAAACACTTCCAAATAGTCATGATAGGAAAACAACATGTTGGGTAAGGTTTAGAGTTCATTTGCTTTGGTATTATATTGAGAATTAGATAGAAACCACAGTTTGTTAGCAATTACAACTTCAAAAATGATTGTACTGCTTCTATTGATGGATATAATCAGCACACATAGTAGCATTGGGTCCTAAATAAAGAGATGCCAAACAAGCTGAGATAATCATTACAGTAGTCAACTTTCTTTCACGACAACAAAATAGCTCAGACAAACAATTTAAAAGAAGGATTGTTTTGGCTAACAGTTTTAGAAGTTTTAGTGCATGAGCACTCGGTCCCATTATTGTGGGTTCATAACGAAGGAGAATATCATGGTGGGAAGCACATGATGAAGCAAAACTTCTCAGTCTGTGGCTTAAAAGAGGAGAAACAGAGGAAAGACCACAGTCCTACTATTACTTCAAGGGAGTGTTGCTAATTGCCTAACTTCCTTCCCTAGGTCCTACCTCTTAAAGGTTACCTCAGCTCCCAATACCACTATCCTAAGAAAAAAACCTTCAAGATATGGTTCTTTGGAGGTCACTCTAGAGCCAAAGTATAGCAGTCATTGAGGAGGAAAGGAAAAATATCGAAGTTCATTTGACAATGATAAAAGGCAGAAAATATTTCAGAATTTCATCTTACTCATTCAGCTATTCAGTCTTAAGCAATGCAAACTATTGAACATGTTGAATAACTCCTTACGACTGACTTAAATAGTTATTCATAAATTAGCCGTATTGGCATATCAATCACCTGTAGATTCACTCTGAAATACTTGAAGATGAGGAAGATGCTTACAGTTTGTAGTAGATATTATTTTAAACATTCTGCCTAAGGTAAATCATAACTAACGTTAGCAAAGAATTATTTTGACAGAGTTACTTTCTTCAAGTCTAGTTCAAGACCAAGAATTCTAAATTACTATAAAATCTGAATATTTTAGAGGCATTAGAAATGACTTTATTGTAGTTGATCTATTATATAACTCATGCTAAAGTTATTGTTAACCTTAATGTCAGTGAGAAATATATTATTTGTCTAATGAGTCAAATTAGACCAAGTGTTTTATGGTATAGGCTTATAACTTCAACAAAAGTTAAATTTCACCTATCTACTATCTACATTTCTTATGTACCTTCTCCTTCTTCAGCTTAAAATTGTCCAAAGCTTCCCATTGTGTTGCCTTTAAAAACAATTTAAAGCCATTACCAAGGTGTATTCAGACATTTCAGGAAGAGGTTTCCCCTTTATTTTCCATTTCTTACACCAGTATCCTCAAACCAGTGTCATATTTCTATTTATGAGTTCTAAGCACTTCATTTTCCTTCAGGATTCCTTTTTTTGGCATATGAGACTTTCTCTATCTGTAATGTTAATTCTTGCTGCACCTACTGGCAGTTTGACACCTGAAGTTCAACCATTCATAAAAGCTGATCATGTATCGCCAACTGCTGTGGTTCAAATGTGCACCAACAAAGTTCACATGTTCTGAACAATCTCCAAAATCCATATTCTGGGTATGTAGAGTTGGGACTTTCAAAAGACAGCTAACATAAAATGAAGACAAGAAGGTGGTGGCTTCCTCGATGGAATTGGTGGCTATATAAGAAAAGCAACTTGTACTTGCATCTGGTGAAGGAGGCATCACTTGATGCTAGCTCCTTGATGTTGGACTGCCTAGGCTCCGGAACTGTGGGAAATGAAGTTCTTTTCTTTATACAGTAGTCTGTGCAGGAAGAAAAAAAACAGACTAAGATGCTAAATCTTCATCTTGCATCTTGAAAAAAATTGCATCAGAGCTCTCTTTTGTGCTTCTCTACGTCACACTGATAATAAACTGAACTATAATCATTGATTTTCTTGTCTCTTCTGCTTAGAAGTTGTGCTACTTGAGGTTGAGGATATTTGAGGACATTACTGGTTCATCTTTATGATTCTAATATATATCACAGGAATTATAACCTGGTAGGGTTTCCATAAGCATATATTAAACAACAACATAACTTTCAGAGATTTTAAACAGCCAAAATTTGAATAATTTTGTATCTTTACCAGCCTAAATTATCTTACCTGCAATTTTATACTGCTGTCTTTATTTTTCTTATGTCTCTGCTTAGATACCTCTTTATCAGATAGCCTTTTCTAATCTCCTCCTTGAAAAATATTACGCAATTTTCATTATGTTGTCTCCTTTATACCCTGGCTTGCTATTTTTTTCTAAAGTGTATCTCCTTCTACATTCCCACACCACAGTAATTCAGATAATCTTCATTGTTATTGCTCCTTGTCATTGGCAAAAGTTTCAATTAAGGAGATTTTCTTCCTTACTCTTCTACTCAAGGTCATTTCTGCTTTTTTATGTGAATCATTTATAGGAATATCTATGCACTTTGAGATCATGTTAAGCAAAATAACTCAGACACATAGCCTTAAATATGGCATGGTTTTGCTTCTTCTTTATTTTAAAGAGAATAAAACCAAGCACAACAAAACAGAACCAAGTAAATCAAAACAAAAGAGTGCAAGTGATACACAGTTTCAAAACAAGATAATAGGATATCAAAATGGCTAGTATGTCTCTTGTTGTCTTCCAAATAGCTGTCCATACCATCAGACATAGTAAAATCAAACAAAACAGAACAGAATAGAACCAATAGAAGCAAAACAATGAGTGCAAACAGGACTTCAAAACAAGATAATAGAGAATTAAAAATGGCTACCACCTTCAGAAGGAGATTCCCCATAAGTGCTACACTGAATATTGTCATTCTTCAAATAGATGATCAGACTATCCACTTTCAATGAAACACTAAACACTGCAAGCTTTAAATTGCATTTTGCTTCAATAGCTATTATCTCAGCCTGTGTTTCTCTGGATCAGTCAGTCACTCATGGCGGTGGGTGGGGTGAGGTGTACCTTGGTTATTCTTGTTTCCAAGCCTGCATGCTGGAAGGAAGGGGCTGGCAACTAGTTGTCCTCCCCTTGGCCCATGCTTGGTGCTGACTCACAGGGAGTGGCTGGCTTTTTGTTCTCCTCTTTGCACCCTGCAAATGGTACTGGCTAACAGGAAGGGGCTGGTGTCTGGTTGTCCTCCCTGCAGCCCACACAAGGTGCCTGGTGTTTCTCTTACATGAGAAAGTCAAAATATAGATAAAAAGCAAAATAAAAGATAATAAGAAGATAGATCTTTTTCAAAACAAAAAGGAACTAAAAGATGAAAGGAGAAGAGGGGGATGAAAAGAGAATCGAGATGTGTTATGTACGTATGCCAACTTCCCATGGGGAATGTAGTCATAATGTGCTGCAAACAGGTACTAATAAAAAAAGATTAGAAATCAAAAATATGGTTACCTATCCCTTTGATGCATAACACTTATTTTATCCCACTCACAACACTACCAATATCCAAACCTAAAAGAATAAAAGAGCAACATGTATATCTAAAAGAACACAAAATATTAATACTCCCCCCAAATTAAGTGAGAAATAATAATGGCTTTAAGGTAAACAAATAGAAATCCATAATATATCTTTGAAGTCATAAAATATTCAACATCATAGAAGTATTATAATTTTTAGATTGTTGTGTCAAGTATTATGATGGTAATGATGACAAAACAGTTACTACATTAGAAGAATATAATCTATTTTTCTGATTACTTTATAGTGCATGTGATTACAAAAAGAACCTTAGAACTGTATGTTTACCTTTTGCATACAAATGATAGATATTATTGTTTCAGATCCTTAAATACAAACAGAAGTTAAATGCAAAATAACATGTTTTCTGGGTATGAATCCTGTGTTGCAAAGCCAGACATAACTTGATTATGTTAGGTTAAAAAGAGAGAGGGGAGGGGAAGAGGAGAACTGAGTAGGGAGGAGAAAAGGAAACGGGGGGGGGAGAGAGAGAGAGAGAGAGAGAGAGAGAGAGAGAGATTTAAAGATAACACCACTGGACATTGGGAAAGACTAGAATTAGGACCTGGGAGTTCATTGTAGGTAGCCAGGCAGTACAATCCTTGTCACTTAAGTCTCTTCCACGTAGAGACTTGCTTTCTATTTACATCAATTTCATTCACTCACTCTTTCAGACCAACTATCTCCTCTCATTATGCACATGGCAAAAATGACTGGCCATTACTTCAGTGTTAAAATATACTCTTTCTAATTCTGTGAGAAGACCACTTGAGTCTTTTATCTTTAATTTGTGGGTGGAAAAATCTGATTGGCACACTCTGATAAACTGCCTGGTTCTTATCTAATCAGCTACAGGCAGGGAGCTTGCAGTCACACTGTACAGACAGGGCGACAGAAACCCCATCCACCCAAAGAGGGCGAGGAATTAGGAAAAACATGAATCAGAGAAAGATGTTTTTGTTCATGGGATAAGCAGCCATCCTATAAGTGCACAAATCCAAATACTTCATAACAGATTCTAGAACAGAAAGGGACCCTAAAATCACCAAATGCAATTCATTGCCCAGTACAGGAATCTTTTCCATCCTCTAACAGACACATTCAGCTTCAGCTTGCACACTCATAATAGAGAGCTGACTAAAGTGGCAGGCAGTTCATTCCAGAGTGAGGCCGCTTTATTATTAGAGGTTCATTCTTATGCTGAGCTGAAATTTGCCTCTCTATAACTTTAATCCATTCTGCTTTGTAGAACAAAAAAATTATATGCCCAACTCATCTTTTTATGTGACAGCCCTTCATTTATTTAAACTTGCATGTTTTTCACCAGTTTTCCCCAGGGTAAGTATCTGTAAGTCTTTAAAACACTGTTTATCTGATATAGATACCGCATACTTCATTATGTTAGTAGTTTGCTTTCAATTGTCTAAAAGATATATTCCTACTGCAAATATATTAACAATAAGAGAACAATCTTGGCTCATATCAGACTAACTCTTTAAAACGTATATAAGCCAGCTGCTCAGTTTTTAACTCATTCTCCTGCAAGTGTTTAGATTACACCTACTGAGTGCTAGACATTTGTAGTAGGTATTTGAAATACATGAGGGATAAAACAAAACTGCCAGTCTAGGGCATACATACCAATGAAGAAAAACAACAGAGACATCTACTACAAAACATTAAAAGACAACCAAACTGGAACTATTTTTGGCTCTCATTTTTCTGTTCATCATTGCCATTGTTAAGGATTTAAACTACTATGAAAACTACAAATATTTAATGATTTTTAAATGGCTTCATTTGTTGTGTGGTTCCTTTTTTTATACAAAAGGATTTATTTAAAAACCGTCCTTTTTTTTATATAAAGTTATCAGAGAACTTACTTTGGAGAAGTTACTCATTCTAGGTGTGACTTAACCTACAGTATTTTTGTATGCAGATCACTTGTCCTCAGCTTTAATTTATGTGGCTATTTGCATAAAGCCTCATGCAATGTGAGTTTTATATTTCATGGTTTGTAATATTATAAAGCAAGATGATGTTGTTTCCTTTGTGTTTAATGCCCCCTCCACTTTATTTTTCTACGTGTTTACTTTTCTCATTTTCTCCCCTAGTTTAAGTCTTTATGTATGATCACTCTAAAAACTGCTGATCCATTCAAAACTATTGTACTCTCTCCCAAGAATAATCTTTATTATGTGCCCTGTGTAGGAAGGACAGCCAGCTATGCTAAGCTTTTTTACAGTAAACATGTAGATAAGCAGTCAGTATTGCTGAATACAAAGGAGGCAATGTTTGTACTTAAACAGTCCTTTGCTCCTTGCCATCTAGTTCCTTTTTTTAATGTAAAATTTATTTTTATCAAAGTGAAACATGCACATAATTTTAAAAGGGCAATAGTTGTAGAATATTTACCACAAAATAAACAAAACCCGAAACTATATTCTTCTATTTCACTCTTTCTGATCCCAAGCTCCATGTCCCAAAGCATTTCAATTCTCCCTGATTCTCCTGGAATTTACCTGCTTGCCTCTGAATAATATAATCATTTGCCATTTTTTCACCTATCAATTCTAGACATTCTCTATTGATTTCTTACTTTGGAAGATGAGAATCTATAACTTCATATGCACATATTCATAGTTCCATATGCCTATAAAATTGCTTCACACATTTATTTATTTATATTTGTATTATATTATATTTATATTTTTAACAACTGAGCCACTGTCTTAGTTACTTTTTCTTGCTGCTGGCATAAAATATCCCACACCCAACGTTAGAGGAGGAAAGGTTTACTTAGCCTATAGTTTGTGGAGCTTTCTTCCATACTCAGCTGGCTGCAAAGCAGAATGGCACACGGCAGAGGTCAACAGTTTACCACAGAGGAAAACAGCAAAAGCAACAAGAGTAAAAAGGAAGGAGAGAAGACTCTTTCTGTCCCTCATATTGTATGGAAGCTTCCCACCCTAAAGTTAGTGTAGCACTCACACCCACAATCCCAGCATTGGACCGTGAAATAATCACAAATTGTAGAAGACTGCCCCCATGACTGCGTGAGGCTTTTGGCTGGGGACATTCAGACATAAACCATAACTGCCACAGAGTGTTCTATGACTATATTTCTCTTCATTGTTTTTTTTACTTTATTTATAGAAATTTTTTCATTGATTCCCTCCCACGCTATTTAACATAAGGACATTTTACCCCCAAGGACTCAAGGCCCATGTAAGGTAATATGATAACATCTTTTAAAATTTAAAAAAAAAAAAAAAGTACTCTACACCATAATTTATTTAGAGTATTTATCTACCAGATATATTTACATGTGGCAAAATGACTTAGAAAACTATATTCATTGTAGAGTTGTTTATATGAAGCAAGATTAGAGGTAACCTAAATGTCCTTCAATATATTCTAGTTAGGTAAGCTATGATTTACTTATTATGTAGCCACATACAAACAATGGCCACTGAGCTAAATCCCCAGCCCCAGCAGTTCTAAATATGCCAATAAAGAAATGTTTCTAAGATACATATGTAGTTACAAAATAAGTTGCAGAACAAGAGGCATTGGTAGTCAACACTTTTGAATAAAAATAACAAGAACACATGTTATTAGTATATATGCTGATAAGCTGGTAAGATGGATTGCCTCTGGAACATGGAACTTACTAGTTGGAAAGTAAGAATAAAACATGACTTTTTTCTAGTTTTATTGATATTTAATTTTAGTGTTTAATTCAATGAATTTGGATATGTTTACGAGATTGGACATGCTACCACAATCTAGTTTTGGAACATTTCCATCATTACGTGTGGAGACTTTGTTTGTATTTTGAGTTTCTCATATAAAACTAAATGAGATATTTAAACTTGTATCTGATTTATTTCAATTAAAATTATGGTTCAAGGTGCATCCACTTATCTACAACTGCCTCAAGTTTATCCTTCATTTGACAGAGTTGTAGGTACCCCAATGTTTATAGATACCGTATATTCTTTACCTACTCATTCATCATTGGGCATATACACTGTTTTCAATATTTAGCTATAATAAACTGTACTGCTATAAACATGGGTATGCATGTATCACTGTAACATGATGACTTTACCTCTTCTGGGAAGAGTCCAAGAAAGGGAATATCTGAGTCAAATGGAATTTCTATTTTTAGTTTTTTGAGGAATCTCATGCTGATCTCCATAGTGGTTGTACTAGTTTACATTCCCACACACAGAGTGTAAACTAGTTGTACTAGTTTACATTCCCACACACAGCAAAATGGAGGATACAGAGATCTTTTGCTAATGGGAATGAGAACAAGAGCTGAGGGATCAGGGAGGAATGGGAGGAGAAAAGGATCCCTCTCCCAGAGAAAAGAAGAATTAAAATGTGTTACACACATCTACAAATTTCCCACAATAAATGTGATCATATGCTGCAAACATGTACTGATAAATTAAATTAATAAAGAGACTTTGTGCTACTTTACATTTATTTGCATCTCTACTTCCTGTTCTGTACAACCACTTGTCTACATTCTGCCTCTAGATTTTAGCCTTTTCTGGATATTTTGTTCATACTCATATCCTTTCAATTTGTTTTCCTCTATTTTGAATTTATGTCATCTATGAAATTAAATATTATATAATTGATTCTATTATTCCTCTTTCCATAAAAAGAAATTGCATCATGAAAAAGGTTGAATGATGTCTTTAGTACTGTACGCAGACAAGAGGTGGGGCTAGAAATTAAATCAATATTATGAACATGATTCCATTTCCTATTTTTATTGCATTAGTATTGGGCTTCATTTTGGCTTAGCATACACTGAAATTTAGATTTAATCATTGCTCACATAAGTGTAAATCTCTATAAAAGGTCAAAACATTTACTATTCAATTGGGAATGAATAAATCATTACACTGAAAAAAGATATGGGTATGAAAATAATACTGTACAGGCACTTCACTTTTTATGGCCTTATTTTGTTAGGACTCCATAAACACTAATATAATCTTGTCAGATATTACAAAGGTTTGCCATCTGCTAATGATGAGATTAATAATCTATCTCGTGGTTAACTCATAAAATCATACAAATTTAGATTGGGATGGGATTTTAGAAATTTATCTATGACATTTACCCGGATTTATTCCTCTAGACACCAGCCAATCTAATTACTTTAGTGACATGTTTAACCTTTGTGAAAATCTCTATATAGATTTATTTATATGAATATTGGTGGCTGCTAAAATCTAGAAGTGAAATTTGTGGTCTGTTTCTTTTCCAATGAGTATTAATAGTAATAACAGAAAAAGTAAGGATGATGATAGCACTCTTAATTAAGTATTTATTGTAGCCATCACTGAGGGCCATGCCTAGGGAGCTTATATACATTGTGTTACTTAGACCTCACCACCATTTATGATGAAAACCTTTTTCAGTAAAATGTACTTTTTCCTAAAGAGGCTAATGAACATGCCTAATGTCTCATAGCTACTAAATGAAAGAGCTCAAATGTGCATTTATGCTCTTATCAATATGCTTTTGTGGTACATAGTAGTGTCCCCATCCAAAGGCCATCCTAAGATTTTCAGGGGATGCCTGAAAATGCACATAGTATCAAACCCTGCATATATTGTTTCTGTCTGTATTTATGATAATGTTTAACCTATGTATCAGGCATAATAAGAGATTAACATCAATAAAAAGTAAAAAGCAGCACAGGTTTGAGGATGTAGCTCAGTAGTGGAGTGCTCGCTGAGTATGTACTGGGCCCTTGGGTTTATATCCACCACAGGAAAAAAACAAAACAAAAACAATTTTAACAATATGTAGTGAGAGTTATGAATGTGGTTTATTTCTCTCTTTCAAAATACCTTATTTTACGTTTACTTTTTCTCTTCCAAGAAGTACTTTCCACCTTGTCTGGCATATGTCAACTGCCAACATTAATACTTCTGCATTTTGGGGCCATTCTTAAGTGAAGTAAGGGTTATTTTCTATTATGGATTGGATCTGAAATGTTCTCCAAAGGCTTGAAAGTTAAAAGCTTGACCCTCTCCCCCCAATGTAGGGATGTTCAGAGGTGGAGCTTTCAGAAGGTGACCACATCACAAGGGATTAATCAGTGGATTAATCCATCAGTATTTGATGACATTGTGAAATGATGAAAATTTAGAAGGTGGAACCTAGCTGAAAGGAGTGCATCACTGGTTGTATCCTTGGGGACCATACCTTGACCTTGACCCTTTCTTCTCATTTAATCTCTATTTCCTGGATACCTGAAAGAAGGAGCTTTCCTCTGCAACTTCCTTCTGCCATGATACTTTTGTCTTACAACAACACTAAAGGCAATGGCTAAACCTCTAAAACCATGGGATGAAAATAAAACTTTCCTCCTTTGAGTTGCTTTTGTCAGGTTGTTTATCACAGCAATGGAAAGTTGACTAATGCTTCTCAACACAGAAACATTAAGACCACTGTGACAGCCAAATTGTTAAGTCACAGCTACTAAGTGACTAACTGGAGGGTACCATGTACACACTGATTATGCTGGACAAAAGGATGATTTTACTGTACTTCATTCAGAATAGATAGGGTTTAGCTTGTACATTTTTTATTTCTAAAATTTCTATTTAATATTTCCAGGCCATAGGTTACTGCTGGTTATAAAATCCAAAAAAGCAAAACCTTCCATAAGAGGGAAGTAAGACCACTGTTGTATTTTGTTGCATTAGCCTCATTTCTAATTCACATTATGCTTTGTCATTGTAATTCTCAGCTCACCTCATTTTTAATTTATTAATTTATGTGTCTTAATTCATTAATTTACATCTCTAGAAAGTGTTTAAGTAAGCATATTGACTATTGTATGTTTTCTGTCTTGCACTTTTTTAAAATAAAAAATAAAATGTGTGCAAATATAATTTCTTGTTACCTCACAAAAAATTCTGTTACCCCTTGTAGTACAGTTTGCTTTTGCCAAGAACAATCAAGAAACAGTTAATCAATCTTGATTAAGACAATGTGAGGGAATCTAGAGGATTAGTTTCTGTCCTTTGAAAACTTACATATTAAACTGTTGAGTGAAGATACTTGTATAAACTCACAAGTATATAAAGTAATTATTAATAGTACTTATAATAGATTCATTATGTGTCTCAAGTCAATGCTTAAAGGGAAGTGAAGACATAGGAAATTAGATGGTATTTTTTTAAGGATTAACAATCCCTAGGCAAATCAAGAATGTTTAAACGTTTGGGTGCTTAAGAGTTCCATAACAAAGTTTTGTTCTCTTGAGGTAGGGGCTCACTAATTTGCACAGGCTGGCCTCCAATTCAAGTCATCCCCTGCCTAACTTCCCCAGCAGCTGGGACTACAGACATGCACCATGGCGAGTAGCTTATGACAAACTATTCTCTCTCTTTAAGGCTCTGTCCTATCTAAAGTAATGTTTTAAAAAATTATTTAGAAACTAACATTTTCTAAAGTGAAATTCCAATTAATAAAGGATAAGAGGTGTGTCAGTGAGGAGATACAGAAAAACATAAGAGTTGCCACTGAGAGTAACTGGAGAAATGTGGGGAATATTAGTTATTTCCCAAGACCTCTGGTGTGTGTTGGAAGTGAGGGTGAAGGACCTCAAAGGTAGGGTGCTGGTAAAGGAGTAACCTAGTGAGGTGTTCCAAAGTGAGAGCCTTGTGAAACTTTATCGATCATCTACTAACATGTTAAAGTCAGCGGTGTGGTTAAAATTGAGACAAGGGGCATGTGGAAAAGGGAGTCAATTTGGGTAGCCCAGTTTAATGTTTCTAGATTATAGAAATGTTTCTAGATGGTGTGAATTCAACTATCTCCACTCCCATCCGTGCTTTCTTTCACATATCCAAATGTTAGTCACTAGCTATTGATGGCATTTTTTATATAAACGCTAATACTTCCATCAATCATTCCACTCAGGCCATTGAAAATATTTCCCACAGTTATACACTTTTAACCCAAACGAAGACTGTGTTCGCTTCTACTTTGCGTGATTGAGCTCAGCTTTGGAAACCAAAATCTATGTTTCGACGTGATGAGTTCTACTTGCTTTAGACAAGTGTTTATTAAGCAGTGGTCTCGTTCAATGGTAATTGTTGGGGGGCTGGAGAAGGTCTGTAATAAAAGGGGGCAACTGAAGCAAGGTGCAACATTTTGGCTTCGCCCACACCTGTCGAGGTAGAGCAGCTGCAGCTGGAAAGTGAATAATAGGGAAAAGCAGAGGCTGCCTGGAGTCCCGAGGTCCCGGCCACCCTGGGGCAGAAGGGGTTGGGGGTCGGGTGGTGTCCCATTCACACCGCCCCGGGCGGGAACTCAGGATGCCAGGCCCAGCAGTCCCGGCAGGTCAGGCACCCGAGAGCTGCGGGCGGAGGGACTCGCGCGGCGTCGCGGGGAAGGCAACGAGGCGGCGCCCACTCCTCTTAGTCCCGCTCGTCTCCTGCCGCTGGGCGCCGGCGCGCTCGGCTCTTTCCGCCACCGCCGTTGCCGCGCGCTGCCCTTTGCGCTCTGGCACCTTCGGCAATTTCCGTCGGGCCCTGGCCGCCATTTTCTCGCCGCTTGTGTGGCTGCGTGGCTCGGTTCTTGAGAGCGAAGCTTTGTCCGGTTCGGCAATGGACGGGTATGTAATCGGCCAGAAAGGAGATGCGTGTGAGAGAGGAGCTGGAGCGCCCTTGGGTCGGGTCCGGGGTCGGGAAGAAATCCTGCGGCGGCCCCTCCCAAGGCTGGGCTGCCGTTACCCAACCCCCGCCCCATCGCACACACCCCTCCCTTGGCTTCCCCCGGCGGGCTCGGGGCGAGAGAAGGAGAAGCCGGCTTGGAGGCCGGGGAGCCAGGGCGGGGGGCAGTGGCGGAGGAGCCCCCTTTAGGTGGGGGGAGCCGGGCACCTCGCGGCGGCGGGGACCCCAAAAAGTCTCCCCCGTCCTTGCCCGCTTCAGGAGCCATTTCGATCGGTTTTCTGGGACCCGAACCCGAGGGTGGCGGGGCGGGGCGCGGGGGGCGAGGCCCGGGGCGCGGGGCTAGGGGGCAGCCGGGGACCGGACTGCCGTTCGCGGCGACCCGGCCCGAACCTCCCCCTCCCCCGGTGCCGGTGGCGGGAGCCCCGGGAAAGCCGAGGGGGAGCCGCGGGAAGGCGGGAGGAGGGGGAGGGCAGATGTCACACTCCTTTGTTTTCATCCCAGTCTGGCTGTGGGGGCGGGAGGCATTAAAAAAATGCCATTTTCTGAGGCCTGAGAACGTTGAAGAGGCTTGGCAAAAAGGCCCAGAAATTAAATCATCAAAGAAAAAAAAAGTATTTGAGGTCGCCATCAGTCACATGGGTGAAGGCCAACAGCCATGGCAGAAACAAGAGCAGATAAGTCAACGCAGGGCCATCATTTTAGCTACTTGCTTAGTTTCTGGGGAAAAAAACCCAGGCCAACCCAAGTACTACAAAAAGGTAGAAAGGCACAACCGTGATGCATCTTTGAGAGCCCGAGTGAAGATGGAATGGCTGAGTGAGGTGAGACACGGCCTCTGGGAAATGATACGGACCAGTCTCTCTGGTACCAATGCTCCACATCTGAAATGACTCAGTTTAACTCATTGTTAGAAGGTGGGCACACTGAAGCACGAAGACAGAGAAGTGCCCAGCTCCTTCAGAAAACTGTCAGTTAACAAGTACGTGTACTGAAATCAGTGACAGTTTTTGAAGAATCAAAAGTAAAAAGTTCTTAGTCTTTAAGACACTGAATGATCATGTAAAAATAACAGAGCCATAAAAGTTGTATTTTCCTAGAAGTCGTCTTAGAGATAGATTATTTTCCAGATGAAATATGAATTCAAAGAAGTTCAGTATTTCCCCCATATCAATAGTGGAAATTGATGACAAAACCTGGTCTTAGATTCATGTTTCCTGGTTCCTGTATTCTATGTAGATTACTAAAAAGTACAAGTGTTAAATCTGGTTGTGCTAGCATTTGGGGAATGACATTCTAGTGTTTGGAACTTTTTATGTTTTTGTTACGAAAAATGTTTAAAAAACACTAAGTTTACTGAATATCATTTTATGTTTCATAGTTATTTCTAGAAAACTAGATTGATAATAGTACAAAGACGTATTGTGGGTGTCTGGAATATTCATAAATTTTCAATTTTTTTAAAAGTTCTAAGTGTCAAGCAGTAAGAAGAGATTGAAACTGTATTTTTTCATTACAGAATTGTCACTGAGGTTGCTGTTGGTGTGAAGGTAGGAGAAGATTGTACATTATTTCAAAAAAAAGAAAACTTGGCTTGTTGGATCTATTGTCATTACCGTAATTAGTAGAAAGTTTCACTTTGAAAACTATAATATAGCTAATAAAACTCAAGCATAAAATACTTCATTTGTAAAGTTGGATTACATAAACAACTTTAAAGTTAGATAATATCATCAACAAGAGTCATAAGCTGTTCTAGAACTGACAACCTGAGAGAATAACATTTTGAAGTAATTATGAATGCTGTTCAAGATGCTTTGCACATGTGACTTTTGTGAATATAAAATTCTATTATTTTTAAAGACAGTGGTTTCAAATGGAAATAAGTAGGGTTTATTTTGTTTTTGCTTTTACTTAAGTCATATAATGTTAAGATATTTTTACTCTTTGGTCTTATGGAAATAAAAATATCTTTATCAGTAATAAGATACACTAAAAAAAAAAGAGTCTGATCCTTGGAAAGAAAGTTTAGGCAGTTAACTTTAAATTTGAGCCAGACCTTAAAGGATGTTTTGTCTAATAAAGGAAATAGACCTTTCTTTCTTCTTGCTAGGAAATGACTTATCCTTTAAACTTTATATCTAATCCTTAGGTCTTTGGTGTCTTTATTAGTTTTTATTTGTAAACCTGTCTGCCCTATTAGGTGATCCTTGGATTTTAATTTTTAATTTTCATAAGCTTGCCACAACCATGAAATCTTCATCCCCACCCCTTTCAAACTTTCCCCTTTCAGCTGTATGTAGCCTTGGGAAGGCTTTATTCACAATGAGACTCACAATTTAGTATGTGTTTAGTTTCTTAAAATTGCATCAGTGAGGCCAAGGATATAGTTCTTTGGCTCATTGCCCGCCTGGCTAGTGCAAGGTGCTGAATTCAATTCCTGGTTACCCCTTCCTCCCCAAAAAAACTCAACAAAAAAATTGCATCAGTGGTGATGTGTAATATTTTAGAACACTTTTAGATCCAATGTGTTGTGTTCTTGTCAGATAGTGAAGTAGATAATTGTCAGTGCTTTATATTTAGCTTTATTTCTTGGATTCATGTTATGAAAATTAGGATAAGAAAAAAATTGGGAAGGGCATATTTAATTTATTTGTGGTAATATTTTCCTGGTTGAATTAATGTAAGATTAGAAGTTGGGAGTAGTTCAAGAGTGCAAAATGTAGATCATGCTGTTGCTATCCAAATAAATTTCCCTGAATTTTCTAAAAATAGAATAAGTGACTTGATTCTTTTGTAAAAGAATAAATGATGCAAGTCTGAGTTGTGTACTGTTGTTGAGTGAGAAGTGTATAGATAAGACCTAGATAGAATAAGTAGGCAGAAAAAAGTGAGGAGACATGGAATAAAGAGTATTGTTTATACCAGTTTTTTGTTAGTTTCAAGATAAAACATTAGAAAATGTCAAAAAAATTACTAACCATTTTAAAAACCATGAAAAGTTTGAGTGAGTAAAGTTAGTTTTACTCATGTATACTGTACCCTTGCTAAGCCTATTTCAGAGATCTGATAGCTTTTTTGTAGATTTCATCAGATTTTCCAATAAGACCATTTATGCTCAGTTGTCTTGAGCATTTTCTTTCCTATCACGGTGCCATTTTTCTCTTTCTTGCTTGTGACGCCTAGAATAATGTTGAAGTTGTGAGTGGGCAGCTTTACCTCCTTTCTGATACTAAGATCAACACTGTGAATGGTATTCTTTTTATCTGACTTAACCATGAATTGTGAATTGTGCCAGTTAAAGGAATAATACTGTTATTAAGTATTTGAAAGCAAAGTTGTATGGGCTTGTTTTCTTTGTGGGGGGGTTTTATAGTACATATTTAATTGTTTTGATATAATAGTAATACAGGGCTATTGGGGCTGTTTTTTCTTGCTGAGTTTAGTGTCTTGTACAAAATTAGTCTGTTTACTCTAAGTTGCTAGTTTTATTTGCATGCAGTTCACATTAAAGTACTTTTGATTCTTTAGACTAAGTTGTGACATTAATTCTATTCCTGATACTGATCAGTTTTTTTCCTTTTTAGTCTTTATTTTATTGATTTCCAAATGATGAGCTTTTGGCTTTGTGTTGTTTTCCTGTTTCCTATTTTGTTGATTTGCTTTTATTTTCCTTTGTTTTTGTTTATACTTTCCATACTTGGTTTACATTGAAACTGACGTTACTAAAGTGATGCCTTTCTACTAGGGATTTAGTGCCATGTGTTTCCTAGGTTTCCTATGTCTTTCCATGATGTCCCTCAAATTTTAGCATGTGTTCATATATTCATTCAATTCAGACTTTTTAATACTGTTTTATTTTTTAGGTTTATGGATACTCTAATAAAATATTAATATTTCTAGATGCAGATTTTAAGTATGGTAAAATTTGCAGCAGTTTTTAAATAAGCTAATGAAATGAAGATATTACAGCTGGATGTTTCCCTATTTTTACATTATTTTAAAATGATGTTTACCTGTTTTTAAAATTAAGATAATTTTTAAAGTCGAGTTTATTATTATTATTATTTATGTTTTGTACCGGGGATGGAATTTATGACTTTGTGCTTGCTGGGCAGGTGCTTACACAGCTGAGCAAATCTCCAACTCCGAGTTTTATTCTCAAAGCACTAGCTTATAATGTGTTTACTAGGTGACAGCATTGTATTAGTAACTGGTCATTCAAAAGCAGTGAAAATAATGCATGCTTCTTAAGGGCAGAGACCTTATTATTTTTATTTATTGTTTCTCCATTATGAATCATGTAAATGGTGAATACTTAGTATTTAATAACCTTAGAACTATCTCAGGCTTCAGCTTGTTCATATTCTGTGAACTATTTATCAAAAGAAAGATAAATGACTCTTTCTGTACAACATTGCTTTTTATTGGAGATCCAAAAGAGACTGTGTTTTTAGGAGATACTCTCCTGCTTGAAGAGATAGGTACCAAAAGTAAATGCTATGTTGCTACAGTAAGAGAGATTACTTTTGGTAGATAGGGTCAGAATACATTTCATCAAAGTAGTAGACTGTGACATGTGCATTATGATAGGTTGAGAGATGCAGAACATAGTGAAGAGCAGTACATGTTTAAGTTTTGAAAAAATTAAGTTGTGTTTGTGCTTTGGTGTAAATTCATAGCCATCAAATGGTGAATCGAACAGTTTTGCCTTTGCTTTTCTTTAGTATGGGTCAGTAGGTGTTTTTTGCACACAAACTTACGTCTAATATGAAGTAAAACAAAACATGTAAGAAAGAGCATTCTGTCACGGTGACACCATACCTGAGAAAACATAGAGAAGGAAAGATTTATTTTAGAGAGTCTATGGTTGGTTGACTCACTTGCTTTTAGGTCTATGGCAGGATAGAGCAACATAGCAGAAAGGTGTGGTTGAAAAAAAATGCTCAACACGTGACAGCCAAGAAATAGGGACTGGAGACAGGGTATAGTCCCAAGGGCATGCCCGCATGCCCCACTCCCTTCAGTTTGGCCCCACTGTCTAAATTACATCACCTAATAATGCTCTCAAATTATCTATGAGTGTATTAATCCAGTGTTGAAATTAGAGACCTCAAGAACAAATCACTTTATTTTATTTAAAAAAAAGATTAAGATAAAAGAGGGCATAACAGTACAGGTCAGAACAGAACAATTTAAGCAACATAGTGTTTCACCACAAGACAGTCCGACATAGCAGTAGCTACCATAGTGTCTCTTTCCTTGAAATATTTGAGTATACCTTCATATACTATAGTATCAAACACAAATCACTTTCCAAAAATCTTGCCTCAACACATGAACCTTTTGGGGAAATTTTATTTTGGTACTGAGAATGGAAGTTAAGACCTTGCACTTGCCAGGCAGGCACTGTACCATTGAGCTATGTCCCTAGCCTGGAAATCTTTATATTTAAAACATAACAAATGCTCTTGGAAATATAACTATGCCTTCTAGTGGAAAACATACCAATACTTATAAAGTGTTATATCCCAAAAAAGAGAGAGGAGCTCTGATCAAGTCTCTAGATTCAACTGCCTGTAATTTAATATTACATTATCAGAATACAGTCAGAAGGACCAGAAGTTGCATGGTGCCAGATTGTGGATAACTCTATAAAATCAAAAGCTAGTTCTCTGTAACAAATAAAACATAATTTTAAAAAAAGAATAGAGAACTTTATAAAGAAACAGTGCAATGATAACCTGGAGTTTGTAACAGCAAAGGGAATAGTTGAGTATGAATATTGTATTTTTAGCTGTGGATTGTTAATGTTTATTGGCATTGATCATAGATATGATTTGTGAGGCTTTTGTGTCTAAAATTAACTACAATAATTATAAAAAGCATTGTTACTCAAAACTGTTGTGATAACTTTTTGAGCTATTTTATTGCTTTTAAAATAAAAATATTATTTAACCACCTTATCCTCTAATGTAGTAGGCCTGGAAATAAATAAATATAGTTTAGTCATACATGTAGACTTTTATCTACTTTATATGTGCTTTTATCTATTTTATATATTTTGTTTGGTTTTGTGACAGGGTGTGATTGTGCAGGTTAGGCAGGCCTGGAACCTGGAGCTCCATAAGATTATGTTGCCTCACCCTCCCAAGAAGTAGGGTTATAGG
The DNA here is from genome assembly GCF_034190915.1 of Cavia porcellus. Classification (NCBI taxonomy): domain Eukaryota; kingdom Metazoa; phylum Chordata; class Mammalia; order Rodentia; family Caviidae; genus Cavia; species Cavia porcellus. The sequence goes on from NW_026947484.1 coordinate 118,159,412, forward strand.
CATGCACTACAATGCCTAGCCCTAACTAGAACCTGAACTCTTTTTTTTTTTAAATTGTGTAAAAACACATTCAGAGTTAAAAATCTGTTGATAACTGGCAATTATTTTTGACTTTAGAGATCTGTTCTTCATTTTTAAAACTTCATTATAAAAATTGGATACATGAAAAAGGGAATGTTATAATAAACTTTCTGTTGAAGAATTTTAAAGCAAACCTTGTATCATCTCCAGATATTTCAGTAGGTACAAGATGGGATCAGAAATACACTGAATGTTTGAATTTAAAACTTTTATTACAGGGCTGGGGATTTAGCTCAGTGACATAAGTGCCTGCCTGGCAAGCGTGAGGTTTAGCTCAGTGACATAAGTGCCTGCCTGGCAAGCGTGAGGTTGTGAGTTCGATCCCCGATACCCCCCCAAAATTATAAATCTTTTATTAAAGTAAAATACACATTGCCATGAATCCCTGTAATGGTTGACACATTATGTCAACTTGAAAAGTTTAGAAATTTAAGGGATTCAGCAGAAGACTAGGATCTTCTCTTTGTAAACATCTTCATCCTGTTTCATGTACCCTAATGGGTAGTAGCTTGCTTATAATAAGGAAAGAAAAGAGGCTTGTTCTCCCTCTTTTGCACTCCTTAATTTTAGGTGTTGAGTGTTTTATTTCAGCAATAAGAGAAAAGTAAGACAGTCCCTTTCAAGACACTTTCCCTTCCTTCAAACACACTTAACGATCATCATTCTTGGCTCTAAGCTTGAGTAGGTTTAGTTTTTCTCTTTCCTGAATGTTTTTAGTTGCATTATGATGATTGATTTAATGCCTTGAACTGCTTCAAAACATTTACCTTTCATGGTCATTTAGTCTTTGTGGAAGAACCAGAAGTTAAATGGTGCCAGATCCAGTGGATGAACCATGCAACAGTCATATACCATAGTGATTTAGTGAGCCTGGCTTTCTGTTGGGTGGACGCTCAATAGCAGTATTCACTAGTTTCAGGCATGCCTTGTAAGGATACTATGCAAAAAGAACTTGCAGAACTGTTTCAGAAAGTGACAAGAGTAGTGGGCTAAGTGTGTTTGGGGGAGCAGTTTGAGGGGGATTAATGGCAGTAAGAGTTTTTTTTTTTTTTGTGCTAGTAAGTTTTTAACTTTAACATCCATCTCTAACAGATGTACTCTGTCCCTCAAAGGTGACATTATAGCATTATATACCTACTAAAATTTAAGGTAATTAATTATATCTACAATAGTAGATAAGATTTTTTTCCTTTCATGTCAGGAACCAAGGAAATCATGATGATATGGTTAATAATGTCTCTTATCAATAAACTACTTTACCTCCCTACTGCTTTTATTTCTTTTTCTTTGTATAGCCAGCCTGGGTCATCTGTGCAGTTTCCTCATTACTGGATTCCGCTTATTATACCTCATTGCATTTTGTATATTCCTCATATCCTTTGTATTCCTAGATTTGTAAAATTTGTAATTAGCTGAAGACTTGTTCAGATGCAGGTTTAATTTTTTACAGGGATATTTTGTAGGTGTAGTCCCTGTAAGTCTTATATCACTGCAAGAAGAAAAGAATGTGTAGTTAACTCTTTGTAATGTTAACATCAGTCAGTAAGTTGAGGTGTTTTTACTTTATGCATCCATTCTAGAGTGTTCCCATTGTAAGGTTTTCATTATCCTTTCACTTAATGGTTTGTTAGTAGCTAATGACTATATTTTATTATTTACTCAAAGATACTTTATCTAACGTATATTACTTAGAATTCCTCCATTAAGAAAGATCATTTCTGTGAACTGGTCACAGTGAAATACTCCCCGCCTCCATCAGAGAAGCACAACAGATTGAGTGTTATAAAATTTTCTGATGAGTTGGTCCCATGCCCACCTCCAGTGTAATGAATGTGGTTGTTAGTGTTGTGAATGCAAGGGTTTTAAGGTTTATTTTCTAATTTAATGCAGTGATTGTTCCTTTCAGAATGTTGAAATTATTTCATCTCAGGCCAAGTGAGATATAAAATACCAATTAACTTGTTACTTCTTGAAGTGTCTTTTCTTGTTTCAGATCTTACATCAACCATTTCTTTAAAAAGCTCTAGTTTCTATGATTTGAAAAGAAAGGTTTCTTAAAAACTGTAATAATGTGGGTTCCAGTTGCTTGTGTTACCGCTTAAAAAGCCCTTTCCATGGACAATTGCCTTTTTTTTAAATAAAAATATGACCTCATTTGTTTCCAATTCATATTTAAGGGACCACAGTTTGGACTTAAGTTTTGTATTTATATCTCTGTTAGTACACTGAAAATCTTGTTTGCTAGCATTGACATTAGTATGTATAAACAGTTTTTCAAAAAAGCAGCATTAGTGTTGCACTGACATTATTGATTAATAAAGTTTAAGGTTTTTTTAGAGTCATTTTTGTCTTTAGTGTTTATTCCACAAATAGTGTATAGTACAGTCCTGGAACTTGAAAGTTTATTGAGAATTCCCATTGTGGTTCTGACACCAAAGTGATAATTAAGTTTATTTAATTTTTGGTTTTAAGTTTTTAAGGCTTGTTTTCTATGTACTTTACATTCTGTTCCTTACCCTGTCACAGGTATCTAATACCATGATTTCTTTCTTACTCTTTTCAATATGATTTTTTTCATGTAAATAACAAAAACAGACATTTAGCCTTCGATATCCATAGGTTTTATTTGCATTAGTGTTTCCCTTTTGAAATGTTACGAAATGCCTGTGTCTGTCTTTCATTTAATACAGATTTACACTAATTTTGTATTTCAAAAATAAGTTGTGTTTGCTAGTTTTTTTAATGGCTATATGTATTGCCAGTATTTTTCCAGTTTGTTGCTAGCCTTGTCACTTTGCTGTTTTTTTGATGAGGTTATTTCAGAAATACAGTTTTAATATATGGTCACAAGTTCTCCTTGCATCCTAGTTAAAAATTGTTTATGTGACTCCCCTCACCCCCCCATTTTCTTTGGTACAGGGATTCAAACTCAAGACCTTGTACATGACAGGCAGGCGCTGTGCTTCTAAACCAAATTCCTGGCCCTGTGATCTCACTCTTCACATATTTTAATTTTTCTGATGTTTTTCTGTACATCTTCTTTGTTAATTGTTGGAAGACTTTAAAGCAGTCCATGTTAGAATAACAAACTGGTTTTTCTTCTTACACTGTAGCAGTCAACACGAAACATTTCTGTGACCCCAAAAGATAAAAAGAGATTTTTCCTCACCAGCAGGCAAGCAAATTCTGCAGTAGTGGATACCAGCTATTGGTGTCTAATGCAGTTCAGTTGTTACATTCATTATTTATTTGGAGGTAGCCTCAAATTCCAAAAGGCTTTCCTCCAGATGCCAGAGCCCAAATTGTACCTGTGCCCTCGCCAATTTAAGTTTCAATTAATGGATATTACAAAAAATAGGATGAAGAGATATGAAAGGTGAGGTATGGGAGAAAGTGTAGAGATTCAGTGAGAGCTCTGACTTGTGGACAGAGTCAGTAGATGAGGTTAGGTTGTTCATTTCAAAAAGCAAATGAAAAAGCAGTGGTGAAAGGAAAGGAATTTATTCATTAAAGCCATACTGGGAAGAGAAAAGGGGGAGTGTCCTGGGCCTTGGCCTCCTCACTCCTGTCTTTTAGAAATACTGAAAAAACCTTTAGGTTTAAATGAAGAAAGGAAAAATGTGTCGAGGGGAGTTGGGAGATGAAGGTAAGAAGTATGCATAGTTAAGCAGTCTTGGTCATGCTGTGGTCTGGTTGATCATTATATCTTGTCTCTGAGGTCTTGCTGGCTCTAGGGAAGTCTTTATCCCTGGAGTTTCTTACTATGAGATGACTGCTCCTGCCTGTGGTACAGTCTTCGTTTCTGTCGTGGAATAATTGCTCTTACTTAGGTAGACAGTTCAAATAATGAGGAGATCTACCTGCAAGGCAACCTGTTCCTAGACTTTTGAAAATTTCTTAATGTTTTATCTTGTTACCTTTAGTCCTGAAGCAGGAGAGGAGGTTAGATAAATGTAGGGCTAATTACCTTTGTATTCAGAATAACGGTCCTTAAGTCACATGTCTGTGTACAGATACAATTAGGAATATGACCCAAAGTTTAAGGTAAATAAGGAGACAGATACTGTACAAAATGAATGGAAGACAGGTCAAGCCTTTATCTTGGCAGTTACCCCTACGATGCCTGTAGGCATAGATTATCAGTGTTTCTTACTAAAGGCAGTCTCAAACTTACTGTTACATAAGCTCTACTGGGGTATTCAGAAGCTTTCCAAACCTCCATCCTTTTGGATTTTAATGAAGACTTCACACCATATGCACGATTGGTGAGATTATTGGTCTCTGCTGACCAGTTTTTAAACTTCTTCTCCAGGGTAATACTGTAATACTGTAAGTTGCATCCCTCTAACTTACTCTGCCTGGTCTTCCAGTGATCCTCCCCAACTCTGAAGTTACTCTGTCACCTATAAGTCAACTCACTAGCTTACAAAAAGGTTCTGTTGTTTTGGAGATTCTTGCCAGGAAATGGGGATGAAGACCAAATACATATTTCAAAATAATCACGTTTTACAGTCATAGTCATATGTGACCACTTTGTAGAATTTATCAGTATTTCGTTTTATGTTTTATTTCCTTGTGTTTTGAAAGTTTTTACCATACAAAGAATTTTTAAAATATTTTGCATGTATTCATTGAAAAAGATTGAGAAAAATTTCCCATTTATATTGTTTTCTGTAATAGAATTATTTTTTGTGAATTTGGTAACAATCCAATTCCTTTTTGTTTACTCCAGAAAGATAGCCAAAGTTAGTATCATCAGTTCCATTTTCTCCTCATGTTACAGGTATACATATCTTAAACTGAACTTGAACCTACAAAATGCAGAGCACACTCCCATAAGTAGAGTAGAAGTTGATTTCTGTCTTATAAGCAAAAGTCCTGCTGGTGTAAAATAATGATATTAACTTATTCCATAATTTCACTATGCCTAGTTTGTTCATCTTACTGCTTTATCGGTCATTAAGCATTTTGGCTACCTGGGCTATGTATAATTGTGTAATCTTTTTTTGAGGAGATGGGGTTTATGCTCCCTAGAGAACATTTATTTTGTTGTCTTTTTTAAAAAATCAACTTGGTTTTATTGATCCTTTTTAACATGTCATTTGTGTGTGTGTGTGTGTGTGTGTGTGTGTATCTTTTGTGTTTACTTTGTTACATACATATTTGCAATATACAATGCAAAGTGAATGCAAATATTGTATTCACTTCATGGCCTTTGCACTCATCTACATCCCTCAGACCATTTTAGAATCTATTTTGAGATAGGGTCTTGCCAATTTCCTCAGGCATCTTCTTGCCTCAGCCTCCTGGATTGCTGGGTTTACAACCATGTGCCAACATGTTTTCAGGCTTTGTCTTGTAGATTTTGATTGCTGTGAGTTAAGTGCTTTCCAATTTACCAGTAGGTAAGTGGTACTCAGTGTTGCCTGTTCATACCTTTGCTCTGTGTTTCATAGACCACAGATACTCACATGGGGTTTTGCCTTCTTTCTCTCAGAATCTGTATAACCTACAAACTTGATATTTTTGTCCTTGTCCCATATCTGTCATGATTCCATAGATTTCTTCAAAGGAGAAAGTTTATGACCTGTTCTTAGCCTGGAATTCTAAAGGAGGCTAGGAACTCATCATCTTTAATCTTATAGTTCTGACTTGCCTTCCAGATATCCTTAGCAACTTGCTACAGGGAAATAACAGATGGTAGTTATATTGAACAAGTACAGTGAAAAAAATATAAATATAAACAAAAACCATTAATATTATTCAAATTAATGCCAAGTAGCCTCTAATCTGTACTTTTATTTATGCGATCTCATTTTTTTGTTTCTTTCTTAAATTGGCATATAAATTGTGTCATCCTTTTTGGACATTTTCTTTTCTTTTCTTTTCTTTTTTTCTTTTCTTGGTAGCAGGGATCAAACTCATGATCTAGTGCTTGCCGGGCAAATGCTTGTATGGCTGAGTTAAATCCCTGTGGACATTTTCTTAAGTATTTCTTTGGGATGCTAGTTTTTGAAAGGTTATTGATACTACACGAGAGGAAAAGTTTCTGTGATCAGAATTAGCAAGAGACATACTATTCTTAACATTTAATTTCTTTTCTTGAATAGATGAATTAATTTTTTTAAAGAGTATATACTCTTAGTAAAGATTGCTATTCTGAGTTTAGGTACTGCTAATAAGATAATGTTTCAGCTGGCACTAATTCTAGAACAGCCATCAATTATTACTATTAACTCATACACACACACACACACACACACACACACACACACTAAGTTAAATAGGTGGTAATATTTCCTGTAAAATTGTTGAGTGAGTCGGTGTGGTAATATTGGATATAGTAATGAGCTTTTTATTTACTGGAGATCCAAACATAATGCTTTTTTATAATAACATATGGTTGACAAAAGTATTCTTCAGGAATATTTCTAAATTCCCCAAATTGCATATAATTCAATATTAATTTTTCTGATTGGTACATTAATAATTATACTCTTAGCAGATATGAAATAATTTAAAGAACACCACATATGCCAAAAAAAAAAAAAAAAAAAAAAGGTAAGACTTTGCCATGCGTAAAGATTCATTGAAGGAAAGAGTACGAGAATATCTTGTATACCATAAGTCACATTCCCCAGCCATCAGCTTCCAGAATACCTAAGGTCTGCTGGGGTGGGAAGAGTTTGATACATAAGAAAGCAGACACCTAAAGAATATCCTAGTGCTACGTATTCTAAAAGAGGCCATATACTTTTGAAAACTGACGTGGGAGGAATCAGTTTGGTTTTGGCAAACTAAGGAAGTATAAGATGTTGAATATTAAGCGGTTTTGACTTTTGTTCAAATGAGTAAAGAATGAATGGTTGCTGTTTTTTTTTTTTTTCCTTTGTCTTTTAATCTTATACTATCTGATGAGCAGGTCTGTTGACTTATGAATGGGCTAATTTTATTCACTCAGTGAAAGAAACTTCTCCACTCTGTATTGCTTATCAAGTGCACCTGAGTTATTTGATAGAAGAACAAAAGCCAAACAATAAACGGTAGTCTTCCCTTGTTCGTGGTTTTACTTTCTGTGGTTTATTTACCTTGGTCATTGGTTTGAAAATACAAAATGAATATTCTTGAAATAAACAGTTGATCAATTTTAAATTGTACCCTGTGCTGAGCAATGTGGTAAAGACTCTTGGTGTCTTGTTTTATTCTGTTTGGACATGAATCATCCCTTCATCCAGACTATCAAAATGTGCATCATAACTATCTATTAGTTACTTTATAGTTGTTTTAGGTGACAGACATCAAATGGACTCTTGTCCATTTGACTCCATGGCAGTGCCTTTGTTTTACTTAATAATGACTCCAAAGAATAGAGAGAGAAAGTGCCGAGTCTGAAACCTGAAGGTACAAATTACTTTCTGTACTACGGAACATACAGGAAAAACATAGAATGTACAGTTTGGTACATTTTGAGTTTTCAAGAATCTACTTACAGTCTTATAACGCCTTCCACGGTTAGAGGGAGTATAGTATGTCCCTAAGGTTACATAGTACTCCTGGCATGTTGATGTCATGGCTGGAAAGCAGAAGAAAGAAAAGGAGAAAGGGTCTGAGGTCTAATCCCCAGTATATGTAAACCCCTAGTGACTAGAAGACCTCCCATTGGTCTCTATGTCTTAGAATTCCACCACCTCTTAGAATTACCTTAGGTAATTCTGATAGTACAATATGCTGGGGACCAAACCTTTACCACGAGGTGGGGGAGGGGGGCCTAACACAAACCATAGCATTTATTAACAAATTCCTATAGACCTGATGCTTTGATCAATGTTGGGAATATTACAGTGAATACTGCTAATGTGGGCCAGACACTTTGGTAGTCACTATGCATATATTGTCACATTTAATTCTAAGGATTGTGATACAGTTGTTCATGTTTTACAAATAAATGTAAGGCTAAGGATGGTTAAATATAATTAACACAGTTGATAAATAAAAACTGAATTCCAGAGCTTTTTTTTTTTTTAAGTTAGAGTGTATTGAATACTTAACATGAAAACAAAAACAGCTAGACAGAATTTTAGTTGATAGAGAATGAATAATATAGATCAGTGGTTCTTAAATTTTAGTATGTAAAAATTAGAATCCTGGACCCACCTTGAGTTTCTTATTTAGTAGGTCTGGGATACATCTAAGAACATAAATTGCTGATGGATTTCCATCTGATGCTAGTCTAACGAACTACACTTTGAAAAAAATCTGTGATGCTTACCAGTTATATCCCTGTAAAATGTAGTTGTCATGCCAAATCTTCAATACTTTGATTACAAATTAGATGTGGTGTTAATAATGTATTAATGTGGTTTGAAACTCTTTTTTCCCTTGTATTTCTCTAAACATTTGTGGTTGATGAACACTTTTTAAAACATTCAAAGGACTTATAAATTTCTTTGGTCTACCATTTTCATTTTTATTGTTAGTTTAAACTCAGCCGATAAATTTAAACACAAATCACCATAAATCTTAATTTGGTTTCTTAGACTTCTTTAAATATATTGATAGATTATCTTTAATGAATATTTTTCATTTTAATAGTTGCCTTTTTTATACTGATTAGTATAATTCACCTTTTTTATACTGATTAGTTTTTTACATCAGCTAGTGTAAATATATTTTCAGAATACTAAAACATCAGTAGTTAGTTTGAATAACTGTAGTTTGTAAAATGGAATTTATAACTTATCTCTAAAGGATTTTAGGACATGATTCAGTTATTTTATTTTTGCAAAGGAACTTCTCATTCCATAGATTTTTGCTTTTACTTTCAATTTTTTAAATCAGTGATATATACCCCTAATTTTAAAGGTGATGGTGTTTAACTCATCAGTATGAAATTCAAATCTTAAGGTCCTGAGTTTGAATAAATAACGCCTTTTGGGATGAAAGATAACAGAATTTTTTTTGAGAAAATCTAGCTGCTGTGTTTTGAATTTTTTGTAAAAATTTGAGATAGATTTCCAAAACTTTTGATTATGGGACCTAATCTATATAAAGCCAGCAATATAACATTTGACATTAATTTTTAAGTGAATATTTGATATGTTACATGTAAGTCGCAAGTTTTTAGATTAATATTTTTGAATTTAAAGATGTCTTACGCTTATTTTTTTGTGTGTGTTTATAGAGAGGATCTGACGAACTACTCTCAGGCAGTGTTCTCAGTAGTCCAAACTCTAATATGAGCGGCATGGTAGTCACAGGTAAGCATTATTCTTGTGATGTGATGGGGCACAAAATTAAGACTAACGATAATCTATACCACAAAATAGCCTGTATTTTTAAATGCTGTGTTGAAACATTTTAGTGCATGTCCTGTGACCTCACACATGCTACACAAGCATTCCACCACAGAACTGTTACCTTAGCCCTAAAATACTATATTTTTATTTCTAGCTGCATTATTAGTTAATCTTTTTAAACTAAAAAATATTATTTGACACATAGCAATTATACATACTTATGGGGTATGGCATAACATTTCAGTAAACATGTAATATATGATGATCAGATCTGCGTAATTGGCCACATCTGTCACCAGAGAAATGTATTATTTCATTGTGTTTAGAATGAATCGAAAATTCTTGATTTTTTTTTTTTTTTTTTTTTTTTTTGAGATCAGTTCTCACTGTGATGTTCAGGTTGTCCTTGAAGTTACTCAAGTGATCTTCCATCTTCAGCCACTCAATAGCTGGAGTTGTAGGCTTATTGTGTCACAGCCAGCTCTTGACTGCTTTTTTTAACCACAAAAATACAGCTGATTCTTTCATGTTAAAATTGCATCATGTGCCCTTTGTGTATTTTTTTTATGTCTAGGTGGTTGGTTTCGTGTGTGTGTGTTTATTTGTATCATAAACTTAAAACCTAAAGTATTCAAGTATATAGTTTTCTTTGTGTGACATGTTTTTGCTGTAACAATATTTTAATTGTTTCAGTTGATTTTCTTTGTTATATACTTAACAAATTTAAGATGATTTATTTAGTGTTTAAATTTAAGTTTCTTTAAATTTTGTATATCTGAAATATCAGTCATTTTATCACCTGTTAACAATTTATCAATTTTTAGACTAGTTATGGCTGATTGGCCAAATCTTGAGTCTCATTGTTAATTGAATGCATTTACCTTATAAACCCTACATTTCACATTGTTTACCTGAAATTAAAGTTCTTATTTTCCTGAAATATTTATTTACGGAACTAACTATATTAGGGGGTAATAGGATCATAAAAGACAAGAGGACACTTTATTTTCTTCAGGTGGCTGTGTTATAAATGTGCCTCTTGAAATACATACATACATTTCTGACATTTCAGTTAACTAAAAATTGTAAAGAAATATTTACCAAATATAGTTATAATGATGTAAAGGTGAATTTATTAGTGCATCTTACTAAGGATTGCATATTACTAGTTTCTGTGTAGTGATTACAGTGCAAAAATGGCAAAACTGATTTTGATAATCAAGGTATCATGCACAAATTGAGCAAATAAGCTTAAATGTCTACAAGTCTGCTCTCTTTTTAATTAGTACATAATAGTAGAATTTGACATGTTTCTGAAAATAATTTTCTAAGTTATTAGAGCGTTGGCCCCTTTTCCAGTTTCTTCCCCTACAACCAAAAAAATGTTTAATTGCATAAAGCACGTAGTACAGCTAATGAGCAGAAACTATGAGATGAGTATCCTTAAGCAAAGGAAAGCATGAGGTAAATTTTTAAATTATGCATTGGATACCTTATTGTTGTAGTGGAGCCCAACCAGTACAGGAGTCTCACTAAACTGAAGAGAATTGAGATTGGAATTTAGAGCACATAAACATCTGTGTTTTGTGGTGAAGGATTCTAGAGAAAAGGATCTTGTCCAGAAGTTTGGATGTTGTACAAAGAGCAGAATTTGGTCATTACCAAAAGTTTAGATAATGACTCAGTTACATGTTTGCAGATTAAGACTTTGCAAGGTTTATCAGAAATCACCTTCTGTAGGGATTGAGGTAAATGGAGATTCCATGGTTTAACAGTGCTGAGACCGTGGAGTTCTGGGCATTTAAAATGCTGGTACCTTGCAGAATACCTTAAGCTCTCAAGATAGACTACAGAAAACTCAGGACGTAGAAGAATCATAAAAGAATCGTTTTAATAAGCAACACTTGTCTAAGGAACCAAAAGTATAGATCCAAAAGATGTGAAGGCTTCATCAGTAGTTTAATTGTCTGCCAGAATGAAACCCTTAAAGAAGACAACATGAGTTAGTTTTCCTGCAGTTATTACCAATCAATATCAGTAGCCTGCCATCAAAAAAGAAATTGGAAAATGCAATCCATAACCTAGAGAAGTAGGTTTTTCTGCAGTAATTTAACTATTTTCAGTAGTCATTTTCTGCAGTAATTTAACTATCAGAATTAGCAGAGACTATACATATTTTTAAGCTCTTAAGGGAAAAGACTGAAATAATAAGCAAATAGGTAGAGGAATGTGTTAGGAGATTTTAAAAATAGAAAGTATATTGAAACATTTTAACAGAAAATAGGATATTTGAAATAAAACATTGATTGAAATTTCTCGCAGAATGAAAACAGCAAAAGAAGTTTGATGAACCTGAATATAGATCACTAGTCTGCTAGAGGGAACAAAATATATTTACAGCATAATCAAGCAGTCTAAAGAGTTCTAAAGATGAATAGAGAATGGGTTGAAGAAAAACTGCGTGTGTGTGTGTATGTGTGTGTGTGTGTGTGTGTATGAAGTTGGGATGACTGAAAACTTGTAAAATTTGAAAGAAATACCAACATACAATTCTAAGAACATCAGTTAAATCTCCTATGTAGGATTATGAAAACCATGTTTTGTAATAAGAGAATACTAAAAACTAATGATAAAGATTAAATCTGACAAATATCCGAGAAAAGACATCTCATGGAACAAATACTTTTCTTGCGCTAGAAGAAACTAACTTCTACACTGAACGGAAGGTGATTATATAGACTGGGAATTACAGAAAGGCAGTAAGGATTACTGGAAATGATAAGTATATATGTAAATAAAAATTTTAAAACCTTAGTTTGCTGGTTTTCATTATTTTTATGTCTGTTATATGAATGAAAACTTTGTAGCACAACATTTATGTGGTTTATTATGTATATAAATGTGTGTATACAATAACTAACCTAAAGTAAAGATAAATGGAATTTATCAGTGAGATTTTTAATGTTTTACATGATGTAATACAGTATTAAATCTAACATAATTTTTGATAACTTGTTATATTTTAAAATGCAATGTGCTAGCTCTGAAATAAGGAAAAAGGAAGTAAAAGCAAGTAGTGAAAAAGTCAGAACATTTATTGATTGCCTGGTTTCAGAATGACTGTAAAACTACAGTAATCAGTTCAGCATGATATTAGCATAAAAAATATAAGTTGATCAGTGAAACACATTAAAGAGTTCAGAAGTGGTCCATGCAATTATGGACCACCAAATTTTGATAAAGGCGAAAAGTCCATTCACTGGCAGACTTTGCAAAAGTGCTATAAATAATTGGATATAATGCCAGAAAAGAGATTTTGGTCCTATATTTCTTTCTTTTTTTTTTTTTTTTTATCGGTACCAGGGATCTAACTCATGACTGTGTGCTTGCAAGGCAGGAGCTTATGCCGCTGAACTAAATCCCTAGCCCTGGTCCTATATTTTATAATGCATAAAATACTTAGTTCCAAATGGATCATAACTCAAAAGTATAACCTTAAATTTTAGCACTTTTGGAAAAAGTACAGTATAAAATCTTTGAGACTTTGAGTTAGGCAGAAATTTCTTAGATATAACTCTAAAAGCACTTAACTCTAAAAGCACAATCTATAAAAAACATATGGGCCTTGACATCGTAAGTAAATGTTTCTGCTTTTCAAACAAAGTAATAAAAAGACAGGCCATTGAGGGACAGAACATGTTTACAAAGCATAGAGCTGATAAAGTATTTATATTTAGAGTATATAACATCAGAATATATAAACTCAAACTCAGCAACATGATACTAACAATAATAAATTGGCCAAAATACTTGAACTGATAGTTCAGCAGAAAAGATAATTAGATGGCATATAAGCATGAAAAATGATGCTTGGCATCTAAATAATTTATTAGTTAAATGTAAACTGAAACTAGGAGATAGCACACACACTCATTGGAATGACTGAAATTTTCAAAGACTACTAGGTATTGGAAAGAATATAAAAGAAATGACACTGAAGCATTTTTGGGAATGTGAAATTATAGGAGTACATTCGAAAGCAGTTAGGCAATTTCTTAAAAAAAAAATTAATATACTTCCTATGTGACCCTGCTGTTTATCTCCTAGTCATTTGTTTACCTAACCAAAATGAAGTCATACGTTTAAAAACTCACATATGAATGTTCTTAGCAACTTTATTTATAATAACTCAAACCTAAAACACCCAAAGGTCAGCAAACAGGTAAATAGCTTGCTGTTTTGACACTACGGTATTTACATACAGTGTAATATTTGCAATCATATAGAATTGAGTTATTGATTACAGCAACAGAATCACATTGTGTGAAAAGTGGAGGGACAGAAAGATGATTCTATTAAATACAAAACTGGAAAATTCAAACAATACTGGTTACTGGGAGTTCTGATAGCACAGTTGAATGTGGAGCAGTAAGTAGCACAAGGAAATTTGAGATCAATGGATATATATACACACACATATGGATATATATATCCTAATATATTTTATGTATTATATATTATACATACATACACAGTCCTCCTTTAGTATCAAGGATTGGTTATAGGACTCTTCCCCACCAAGGCTACTAAAACTTGAGAAACTCAAGTCCTTTTATGTAAAGTAGCTCAGTATTTCACATAACATACACACATGCTGTATATATAAAATGATGTTTCGCTTATTCATAATAACTATTTCATTGCATATTACCTGTTGCAAACAGTTCATTTGCCTGGATTCAGTGTAGTACTCAGGGCACGTCAATTTCAAGTTTTGTTACTTTGAATTTACTTAAATTTTCTTTCAGATACTTTAAATCAATGATGCATTGCATACATAGATAAGAGACCTGCTGATCCAAAGGATCATCTGTGCTCTTTTGTGATAATTCTATGGATATACTTACATACGTTGAATTTGTACACATTAAATATATGCTTACATATTAGAATGGCCAAGATTCAATACACTGACATCAGATATTGACAGTAAATGTATCATTTATTGTTGGTAGAAATGCTAAAGCTCCTTTAGCAGCCTGCTTGCTCTTTTCTTGCAATACTAATTATATTCTGCTGTATAGTGCAGAAGTTGTCTTCAGTATTTATTGAAAGGAATTGGGAATTTAAGCTCATGAAAAATTCTGCAAAATGTACATAGCAAGTTTGTTCATAATTGTGAAAACTTGGGAAAAACCTAGATGTTCTGTAGTAGGTAAATGGATGAAAAACTGGTACGTCCAGATAATGCACTGTATTACCACATGATAAAAGGAAATGATTCAAGAAGCCAATGAAGAAATAAGAATGAACATTAAATGCCTACTAAGTGAAAGAAGGCAATTTGAAAAGTGCATGATTTAAACTACAGTATTTGACATTCTGGAAAAGATAATGATACAGAAATGACAAAGATCAGTAGAGTGGAACCACAAAATTTGTAGGGCAGTGAAAATGCTTTGTGTGATATTTTAATGGTAAACACTCATCACACAAATTCAAGGATGTGTGACAGCAGTACTGAACTCAGTGTAAAATGTGGGTTTCCTGTCAACCTATATTCCTCACTTGGAATAAATTTGCTACTCTGGTGCAAAATGTTGATGCAGGAGAGTCTATTTGTTGGGGCAAGGCGTATATATATGAAAAACCTTCTCAATTTTACTGTGAATTTAAAATTTCTCTGAAAAATGGCATTTTAAATTACTTATGTGGCTCTGTGTTACCTTTTATAAAAGATATTACTGGTCTAGACAATTTAGAGACAGATTGCAGACTGGATTTTAAAAAGCAAGATGTAACTACACTGTATTTCAGATAGAAATATAAAGACAGAATTAAAAGAGAAAAGAAAATTTTATTCCACTCAAACTGAAAGCACAGGAAAATTGTGACTATATTAATGTGAAGCAATAACAATATATTACTGGATGCCAATTAAAGCAATACTGAGATTCCATTTCACTCCAGAAAGAGTGGCTGTTATCAAGAAATCAGCCAATAACAAATGCTAGTGGGCCTTTGGGGAAAAAGGAACCTTTTTGCACTGTTGGTAAGAGTGTAGACAGGTGAAACCACCGTGGAAATCAGTGTGGAGATTCCTCAAAAAACTAAAACTAGAGGTTCCATTGGATCTAGCTATTTTCTTTCAGTATCTTCCCAAATAATTATAAGCATCATACTATGGCTGTGTGTGCACAATATTTAATGCCTATTTGATGAATGGATAAAGAAGATGTGTTTTTTTAAAAACATTAGCCATAAAGAAGGATAAGCTTGTGACATTTCTAAATAAATGGATGGACCCTGAGACCATACTCTGAAGTAGAATAAACGGAACACACATGTGAATACCATATTGTTCCTCTGGTGTGAGAAACTGAAAGTACAAATAAGGACCAGCATGGATCCTAGATACTATGAAATTCGAAGAAAAGGCTCAGTTGGGAAGGAGAAAAGGGATAGGAGAGAAAGGAAGAAAAGAAAGGGGGGGAAAAAGGAATAAAATGGAAACAGCTTTTGTGAATAAGGGGAAGCTGGATTGAAGGGGAGGATAGGGAATGATAAAAAAGGAACTGATACAAGTCATACACAAGTATAAAGTCCCTATAATGAAAGTGTCCATTACGTATATTTAATATGTACTGATAAATTTAGTATTGTGGATAGGCAGGAAAAATGCATATTTCATAATGCTGTTTATTAAACAACATAGTTCGTATGTTAGTAAGAACTCAGCTTTCAAGTACATGAAGACATTAAAACAAATCTACCAAGTTGTTTATTTTTCACACCTCACTAATTCATAGGAAAATCAGATCCCCTCTATCCAAGTAAAAGGGTACAGTAGAAAATTGGAACACTACTTAGTTATCTTGGTTTAACATACATTTAGGAAACTACACCCCGAAACTGGAAAGTAACGTTGCCAGTTTATGTGGAATATCCATCATGATAGAGCATGTATTGGATCATAAGTTAACTCAAATGGTTGAAAATTTGCATAGACTGTGACTATAGTGGAATTAAATTAGAAATTAAAAGACTAGAATATACCAGATACCTAGAAATTAAAATATACCATTCAGAACAATTAAGAAATCAGATGATATTAGAAGGGGCATATTTGTGACTGGATGAAGTTACTATGTGTTTCAAAATTTGCTGGGTGCAACTCACAAATTAATGTATGGGGGAGGGTGTGTCTTCAGATGGCTATATTAGAAAACAGTACAGATGAAATTTTAAAATGTCTGACTTTTATGTTTGTATTCATTTGAAAATACATATAATAATAAATGAGTGGAGCTAAAATAAATTTACAAATTGAATGAGGTGATTGTTGAAACTCGGGTGCTGAATCAGGTGAAATATAGGAAGGATGTTGGGGTCAGAACAGCTTAGGAAACTCGAGTATTGGGAATAAATAAACCCCAAGGAAATCAAGGAAGTAAGATTTAATAATGATTTTTGTTAGAAGACACTACAAAATAGAAAGTTTAAGTGCCCATGTAAAATCTTCCTTAGTAATGAAATGCAGGGTGGGTTTGTTTGTTTGTTTTTAGTTTCTGGAGAGTAGAAGAACTAGTCAGCCAAAATTTTTGAAATAATTTATTCTGAAGCTGCAGCTTAATGTTTTGCTTTATAAAAGCAGCATAAGAAAACTATTAGATGCATTGTTTGGCTATTCAAGTATATATGCCTAAGTGAATCTCTTAGAGTAAAATATGACTTACGTATATATAGCTTAGTAAATTATCAATAAATCTATGTATTATTTTTCAGATGTATCTTCTCTGGTCATCTAATAAAATCATTGCTACCATCCTCTTCAAGCCTTTTACTAAATCACTTAATCACTCTACTTTCAGGGCGCATAAGAAATTGTATGGTTCACATACTGCCTTACTCCCACTAGACTGCACTCCCACTAGACTAGTCTCAGGCATCAGACTCACCATATTCACTCTGTATTTCCATAGCCTAAAACAGCCCCAAACAAATCTCTAATTCTCAGTAAATACAGTCAATATGTGGATGAAGACACTTAAGAGATGAAGTTTTATAGAAAATGTGGAGTGTTTTAGGGCTTATCATAAAGTACTTGAAATTGTATGTAAAATGAAGTATACATGTGTTTCTTAGATGTATAAATGTGGCAGTGTTTTTTAGACAGGGTATCATTATGCAGTTCAAGCTGGCCTTGAACTCACTTTGTAGCCCAGACTGGTCTATAGCAGTCCTTTTGTCTCAGCCTCCAGAGTGCTGGAATTACAGATGTATGCCACGTGGCTTGGCCATTTTAGGATTTTAAAGATACATTTCATTGTGTAGACAATTATGGTTCATCTGGTCTTTGAAATAGTTCTGCGTAAAACATTACTTACTGTATAAGCATCCTTAATAAAGACTTATTTTAGGTGAGTTGTGGAATGAAGGCAAGTAAATAATTTGTTGATTCACATATATTTGTTTAAGGCTCAGAGCAATAATATGTTAAGGAGCAGTATGGTGATATAAATGACCACAGAATATTTTGATAGATTATGTAGTAATATTAACAAAATAGGAGAGGCTCATTGTAGATAAACTGTAGTGTGGATTGGCTGCATCATTTTTTTTTATAGAATTGAAGTATAACAGTGTTTTCCAAATTGAGCAGTTTGTAATTTCTCAGGTAAAATTATAATCTTAATTTTTGCCAGCCTAACTTTCTAAATTCTATATAGTAGTTTTTTTTTTTTTTATGCATCATTTACCTTCCATAAACCTCAGCTGAAAATATTTCATAGAAAATTCCAGATCTTTCTGGGGCTAATCTTTCCCTTGTTGAGTAGATAGATTCTGTAAAGCTACTCCTGCCAGGTTACACACATAACAGTTACAAAATTGACTGTGATGGATTTCAATGCTTTCCTTCTTTTACTTAATAGTATCCTCAAAGTGCAAGCTTTGAGGTCAGTATATTGTTACAGTTATTCTATTTTTATTTTTTGTTTTTGTTAACTTCCTACTATGCCCAGATTATAAATTAAAATTTATGTTACATGTGTATAAGAGAGCAATTTGGTACTATCCATGGTTTCAGGCATAGTCTACAGGTCTTGGTTTGTATGCCCTTCAGGTAAGGAAAAATCTACTATTTATCCATTAGTCTGTGAACAGATGATTTTTTTTTTTTTACAATGTCATTGTATTATTTTGTGATTGAATAGTTTTTTTATGAAATCACATTTTAATGTTTTTGCTAATCCGTTTGCATATACTGGTAAGAAATATATTCACTGCAATTTTAAGTGATAAATTTATTTAATAGTATTGTCCATTATTTTGAAAACTTAGTTTTAAATTTTTAGAAATTGATCAACTGTGCTTTTAAGCTTTGTTTTACAGCCTTTAAATAAATAACAAGGATTAATGTGTTCTTAACATACAAAAACTATTTTTAAATGCTTTTCAGCAAATGGTAATGATAGCAAGAAATTTAAAGGAGAAGATAAAATGGATGGTGCCCCTTCTCGTGTTCTTCACATTCGAAAATTACCCGGTGAAGTGACAGAAACTGAAGTTATTGCTTTAGGCTTGCCTTTTGGTAAGGTGACCAACATCCTTATGCTGAAAGGAAAAAACCAGGTACAACTCTTTCAAGACTTATGAAACAATAAATCCCAAATTATACACCTGTGTATTGAGACTTAATAAAATTATTACTTTTCTGAAAAAAACTGAAGTCTAATCTTAGTAGATAAGTGTAAGAAACTAATACTAATTACCCAAAAAAAATGAGTTGTGATAGTTTTCAAATTTTATTTTTAAAAATACTTTTAAATTAATTTTATTGGTACAATTTGGATATGTATATTAATCATCCACCATAGAGAACTTGTGCTTATATATGATACATCTTTAGTTTTCAAATTTTATCTTTTTAAATTCATTTTAGACTGATGTTTTTGAAAACTAGTAGTGGAAAATACAAATGGAATGTTTCTTTTATGATGGCTCTGGTATCAGATCAGTAGGTATGCTTTTAGCATCATTTTTTAAAATTTTTTTATTTTTAATTTTTTATTATTAACATCTTAATCTTAAGTTTATTTCAGGAAGATACTGATCTAATAGTGGAAATTAGTCATTGAGCTTGAATATCTTTCATTCAGTATGTACAACTATATGAGTAAAGCAGAGGTGTATTGAGTATGAAATTTTGTTTTAAAATTTCTAATGATACTACTTACTAGTAAATATGAAATTTAACATATAATAAAGTTAATCCTCTTCTGAGGTTAGCTGTAATTCATACACTCTAGTAAGAGATTTCTAATTCTACATATTAGAATATTTAAATGTAATTTGAAGGTTATATTTTGGGTAATTGATTTTGTTAAACTAGCTGAGTAGGTTACACAGATAGTTACATTACAGTTCCTGATTTGTTTGATTCTAATTCAAAGTGTTAAAAATTGCTACTTAAAATTTCAGGCATTTTTGGAACTAGCAACAGAAGAAGCAGCCATTACTATGGTTAATTACTATTCTGCTGTGACACCTCATCTTCGTAACCAACCAATTTATATCCAGTACTCTAATCATAAAGAACTAAAGACAGATAATACATTAAACCAAGTGAGTATGTATAGCTACATAAGTAAAATGACTTAGACCAAATTAAGATTCAAATATTAGAGAAGAAATGTTTAACTGTTCAGAAGATGTTTCTGTAGGTATTTTCTTATTTTTAAGGTGTTTTTGGGTATTGTGTATTATTAAATATTGCCTTTAATTACTAAAACAATGTGCAGTTTTATTATTTTCATGTTCTGAATTAGTGTTCAATTAATTAATTTTGAAATTCTTTAAAGTCTTGGTCAGAAGATTTCTTTTACTGATACAAGTTAAAATTTGTATATAGAAACTATTTATAGGATTAAAATTTACTAGCATAAACTGTACAACAGTACTTGGTAGACTTTAAGTTGTGAAATGTAGTGCTGTTTGTTGACTGTTTATGTCTTAATTTCCTAGGAAAAAATTCCTTTTGAAGATGTGTTAATAGCTTTCCTAAGAGGAAGAAATCTTAAGAATGAACAGTATATAAATGTCTTGATGTTTTACATATTATATAACTATATTTCTAGACCTATGTATGTGGGATTACTGTTGTAGTCTTAAAAGTTAATCTCTTAAAATACTATTTAAATACTACAAGTAGTATTTAAGTGCCATAAATGACATTCAAATAAGTTTAAATGCTATAAATCACATTGAAATAGCTAAATATTTAAGTTAAATATTATTTATATTTAAATACTATTGGTGTAAATACATAGAATCAAGTTTTTTTTCAATGAAAATTTAATGGAAATAGTTCAACTTTTTATTACTTTGTTCTTAAAGTGACATGAAATCATTGTTTATAAAAAATATAGTTGTAAAACTTTTTCCCTAAAAGGTAAGGTTATCCTTTCAGCTGTTTTTGTTGATTGAATTTGATAATCAACTTCATTCCTTTTGAACAAGACAATGAACTTTTAAGAATTCATCATGACAGCCAAGCATAGTGGAACATGTCTGTAATCCTAGAACTTGGGAGGCTGAGTCAGGAGGATTGCTATGAGACAGAGGCTAGTTTGAGTTACAAAATGAGTTGAAGGTCATCCTGAGCTTCATAGTGAGGCCCTGTCTCAAAAAGACCATAAATAAATAAATAAGAAAAAAAGAAAATGTATCATGAAGTACACAGTATGGTGGTACATTCCTATAATTCCAGCACATAGGCTGTGGCAGGAGATTTGCTAGGACTTCAAGGCCAGCTTGGGCAGCATAATGAATTTAAGACTGACCAGAACTACATAATGGCCTTGACTCCCCCCACCCCAAATTTTTTCATTTAAAAATTTATCATGAAATATACCAAAAGAAATATTTATTCTGTTTTTACTTTGATAATGCATACATTTGAGGAGTACATTGTGATGTTCTGATATACATATACATTGTGGTATTGTCCGATCAGACTGCTTACTATATCTACTACTTCCAATACTTGGCATTTCTTTGTGGTGAGAACAGTGTTCACGATGGATCATAATTTGTATTTAAGACTGTTGGCAACTCTTTATTTGAACATACTATATTCCTACTGGATTGAGTACCAGTGGTACTTGATGAGGCTTGATGTCACACGTGTGCCGACAGTGTTTCAGAGTATTGAGAACGTGTTAAAATCTGTTATTTTAGCTGTTTTGGAATATACATTAAATTATTTTAAATGCAATTCCCCTGCTGTGCACTAGAACACAGAAAACTGTCCCTTCTAACTAGAAGTTTATACCTTTAGGACCTCCTCATTCCCCACTTACTGCTCCCATAGCCACAGTCTTCTTTAGTTTTATGAGTTTTTAGAGTATACGTTTAAGGCAGACTTTATGGAATTTCACTTTGCTTCTCTGTGCCTAACTCATTTCACTTACCATACTGTTCTCTTAAATGACATTTATATGCCAATTGTATTTATTAATACTTCTACAAAACTAATTCAACACGTTCTCATTTTACTTTTATTCTACTTTAGAGGTATTGGGGGTGAAACCCAACTTTCATGCATACTGAGCAAGTGCTGTATCAGTGAGCTGTACCACCAGCCTCACATTCTTATTTTACATTCAAAAGAAAGGAATGTGTGAAGTATAAAAATAGGGAGTCTATAATGAGTTGTATGTAGGAGAGACTTGTAATTTTTAAGTAGAGATGACCACTGGAAGCCCTATTGAGAAGGAACATTAGGATAATAATTTCAGAGTTGTTAGGAAGTAAGCCACACCACCCAATTTGGATTATTCCATAACAGACAATCAATGCAGATTACCTGCTATTGCACAAAGTTTTTTTGAAATCAGATTTTTAATTTTCATATGCTATTCATTGTTCTTTAATCATCCTTTTTACATTAGAGTTGGTCATACCTTAGGATTTTATGTTCTTTGAAAATTCTGATTATAGCATTTTACAACTAGCTCAGTGTACTGTATAAATTATGTTTTTTTTCACTGTTGACTTCTGTGTTTGTCTTGTCTCCCTTCCCTCCTTACACATATTTGGTTGTCTGTTCATAGATCAGAATGCACAGTGATGTACTTACATATTTATTCTAGATGTTATGGAATTGGATGCTCATCTGGTCCTCTCAGCCAGTGTTAAAGATATATTTATTCTGACTCAATCTTCCCCACCCAGAACTTGTTTTAAGGGAGGAATTTTATGTTGGTTTGTTTTTTTATGATGAGGGGAGTCAGTCAGTGCCTTACTTTCCTCTCTTTTTTCTGAGTCAAAATACCTGACACCCAAAGTTAAAGGGGGAAAGGTTTATTTAGCTCATAGTTCGTGGAGGGTTTCAAATTATAATTGACTGGCTCCACGGCAAGGTGGTGTGGCAGACAGGCATTGCAGAGGAGAAAAAGTTCATAGTAGACAGAAGATAGCAAAGCACCAAGGGACAACAGCTCTATCCTTGTGTCTTGTCCAGGCTACTTAAGATGTGTAGCACTCAAACCCTTAATCCTAGTGTCCTTGATGCTAGTATTGTACTATAAATCAGTTTTAGCATCACATGATACAGATCTAGCCTCCTCTGAAAAATGCTCACCTGTGACCTTATGAGGGTTTGAGGAAACACCTAGGCACAAGCCATAACAGATAGTTCTTTAGAGAAGGACAAGGAGAGGAGTTCAGCTGTTTGTTCATTACCTGTATTTTCTATTAATCCCTTTATTTTCACACTCTCTTCTGTGAACTGGCCAGTTGCTTAGCTGGTTCCTGTGACTTCTATCAGTACAACCCCTGTTCCCTGTGTTACTGTCTTCATTGCATTTGGTTCCATATATTTTCTCTATTTCAGGAATTTGATAAGATTATTCTCAGGTAAAAATGACTACCTGACCAGTGTTTGAGTTTATTCTGTTTTGTGTTCACTCAATATGCATTTTTACAGAATTTCATAGCAGGAGACAAATGAGTGAGTGTGTTTTATCTGTAGTTTTTTCTGTTTCCTAATTAGTTACCTCCTTGTGTTACTTGCATTATTCTGAAGTATTCACATTTTAGCTCTTATTACTGTGATAGCTCTTATACAGTCTGCTTTATTATTTTTGCTCTTCAGTTCTTTCACCCTGCTACAACCAAGTAGGTATCTATATTGCACAAGTCCATGTAAGTTACTCCTGTACAACAGGTTTTTTTAAATTTTTATTTATTTATTTTTTGCTCAGGGTAAAAGCCCATTTGGAGATGATTGCATCTGTTTTTTTGCTTTGTTGACATCTATTGCCTGTGCTTTCTGTCTCAGAAGTGGTGGTAAAGCCTTTGACCTGATTTCCCTTGATTGCAGTATTTTGCTGCCACTTTGTTCTTACACATGGAATATTCTGTTCTGCATGCTTTTGTAGTTCTGTTCCATTCCATACTCCTCATGTTAGTTATTAAATATCTTCAGATCTCTCTAGCTATTTCTTGTACTGGAAATATGTCCCCTAAGCCACTGAGTGAGAGAGTTTTGGGTTGAAATCTTTTAATGCAGATTAAAATTATGGTAAGATACTGCCATGCATATACCAGGTGGCTAAAATTAAGATACATAATATCAAATGTTGTATTAATATAGAGAAGCTTTAACTCATGCCAGTGGAATGGAATATAAATTGAAAGAACAGTTTTTCAAAACTTGAATCATCTACTAAAGTGGAGCATATGCACATTCCTACTTTTGTACTTGGAAAAATACTTACATATGAGCATGAAAAGATACATACAAGAAAGTTCACAGAAAACTGTAATATCCCAAAGCTAGAAATGATCCAAGAGTTCAGCAGCAGTTGAATGTTGTATGCTCATTCAGCTGTATGGCAGTAAGAATGAATTAGATACTTGTATTTGCAACATAACTGTTTTATGTCATAAAATAATGTTCATTGAAAGAAATCAGACCAAAAGAGAACATGCAAGATAAAATTCCATTTAATAATTGGGAGGATGCAATTCCCTTTATATAACTGGGAAGAAACATGAGTGTAGCTTCTAAAGTACTGATGTTACTGTTTTTATGCGGAGGAAGAGTCATTTCTTTGAGATATCCAATTTGTGATATCTTACTGAGTTATTTTCACAAAACTAGTGTAATTATTTTGATACGAAGTTCAGTTAAAATCCAGGTTGTCAGACCAGTAATATGGTGAACAAAGTATGGAATAAATATGTGCATATATGCCTGCTTACGTAGATGGTAACTCTGGAAAGATCCCTAAAATTAATATTGGTAATCGGTCAGTAATAGAATGCAAACTTGAGTGACAAGATTTGCAAAAAAAAGCTTTCTTCTTTGTATTAATTGGATTGGGTATTCGGATCGTGTGATTCTTGTTTTTTTTTAAAGACATTTCTAATAGTACATTGTTAATGTTTTTAAAGATGTGATTGTTACTGTAGATGAATATGCATAAGAAAATTTCAGAATCCAAATTAGATAAAAAGCAACATGGGAAATTCATCTCATGGTCTCTGGATCATGCTCAATATATGGCAGAACCCAAGAAGGTACAATAGCTGCCCTGGGCCCAACCTAACTGTGCTGACTTACTGTACTCTCTAGACTATAAGCACTCTACCCGTTCCTTGCTCCTAAACATTGGAGGTGGAAACCTGAGCAGGTGGACACAATCCTGCTTTGGCCACAATCTGTTTGCTTGCCTCTAAATGCCACCCCACCCCTAAACAAGGCAGCTCTGCAGTTAAGAGAGGCTGGAAGTCCCAAAGCCATGTAGCATCAGGTTTTGCCAGGCTGCTTTGCCAGGTGAGTCACGCATGCAGCACACCTTGCAGAAATTTGAAAGGATTTTTGCCAAACTTGGACCATGACAGAAACCAAGTTCACTATAAGAAAAGTCTACAATGAGTTACTTAAAGTACTTTAAATATATCCAAACATTTAAGTAGATAAACTTTTATAAATCTTTCTTTACCTATTTTCTTTGCCAACTGTATTTTCAACATTAGTATTAAGTTGTCTTATATTTTTTTCTTGCATTTAATTAAATTATGAGATTTATTTAAATGAAAATGTAGACTTTTTGAGTCTTAAGCTAAGTGATCCCTGGCTATTTATTCTCATAAGTATTCTAATTCCTTTCTCTTCTTTCATTGTCTCTGTACTGTGTATATATTCTTACTTACCTGCAAATACAAATATTTCAAATTACAGTGTCATGGTATATGTTAACAGTTATATGTGTATAGTTGCCTTGACCCCAGAAGAGACAGAAAGAAGTTACTTATCAAAGAATATGTCATAATAGGAAAGGCATAGCGATAGTGAAAATCATTTGGAGCATTAAACATTTGACAGAATTTTTAAAAATACTGTAACTTTTTTTTGTTTTATATGTTGACTTTTCCAATTTAAAGATACCAAAAATCACTTATAATTATAAAAGTTTAATTGACAACATATTATCACTGATACATAAATTAATGCTGTATCTTATAGTTGTTGATGTATTAAATATTATAAAATGTGCACAAAGTTTTCTTCATGTTATAACTTGAAAATTTCCTGAAAAATATAAGCTTTATGGTACTTTTTTGGGATAATTAATATCTTGTTGAGATTTTCCATGTCTCAGTTTTGTGGATAAGATAATGATAGTTTTGATAACAAAAGTTTTATTCTTTAAATATTTCTGTTTAAAACATTTTCTGGTTACATACATCTGTCAAACCACATCTTGTTCTTTCAAGAATAAATCAGTTTTCCTCCCTTTGCTCTTACAATTAGTGTGAAAGCCTAGATCACTTTTTAAAATAAATACCATTAGAATACTTGAATTACAAACTGACAGTATTACATAGCAAAATGTAAGTTATGATGTATTTTTCAACTACTTTTCCTTTTAATTTTCAGCGTGCTCAAGCAGTTCTTCAAGCTGTGACAGCCGTCCAGACAGCAAACACTCCTCTTAGTGGCACCACAGTTAGTGAGAGTGCAGTGACTCCAGCCCAGAGTCCAGTGCTGAGAATAATCATTGACAATATGTACTACCCTGTAACACTTGACGTTCTTCACCAAGTAAGTTGAATTTAATTTGCATACTTGTACATATACATTAAATAAATAATAAAGTAAATAATGTTTTGATCTACTGTTTCAACAGATATTTTCTAAGTTTGGTGCTGTATTGAAGATAATCACATTTACAAAAAATAACCAGTTTCAAGCTTTGCTCCAGTACGGTGATCCAGTAAATGCTCAACAAGCAAAACTAGTAAGTCTAGAGTGTCTTTTGAGATAGTAATATTTTTCATGGAGATGTAACTTAATCCTAATGTAAGTCAGCAGTGCCATAAAGCATTATAGGTGGTGGAAATTTATGCCATTAAGGTAATTTTAGGAAATCATTCTAAATTGTCATAAAAATTAAATGTTTATTTTTTTAAAGACCAATCATGGCTATAGTATCCATACTGTAAGATTGTATTAATTTACGCTTTTGATTTAGGTGCAGAGTTTTGTGATTTTCAGAAGACAGTAGAATTTTAAGTAGTTTTCAGTGAGTTTCAAAGTAATTTACTGGTTCTACCAAAAAGTGTCACTTAACAAGAACATCAACATAATGATAGGAATTCATGTCAGTGATTTTAGTAAACAATAATTGTTATGACAAAGGAATGTTTATTTTTTTAAAAACAGTCATGAATAGCTGTCTATAGCATAGGCTTATATTAGTTTACATGTTTGTTAATTTTAGAAGTTTTGTGCTTTTGAGAAGATAGCTGCATAGGATTGTCCAAGTATACCTGCATAAGATTTTTAAATAGCTTGCAATGGGAGTTTCAAAGTAATTTATTTGTGAGATAATTTGGTTGAATATATTAGTGTATTAATATAGATGTACAAATGTTGTGACAGACTCTAGTGTAAGACTGTATCTTATGTATATTTTTAAAGGCATGTTTTCTCAATAGGTTTGTTACCTGTTTTTTATTCATATCATTCACCTTTTTTGTCATTGTTACGTATGGAGATTAAGAGATTATTAGAAGAAAAAAATGTTTTCATATGTCATGACTACTATTGAATATTATGTACCACAACTTTGTTTCGGAATGCTTACATCTTGCAGTGCCTTGTTAACATAACTTTAATTCTGTTTGCACTAACATCTTGTACTATATTACCTCATTAGTTATTTATTAAAACAAATTATTCATTAGTAAATCATTGTTACAAAGTCATTAAATCTGATTTTATTTAGCTTTGTCTTACCTCTTTTCCTTTTTTTTTTCTTAAATGTTCAGACATTGTTTCTAGTACCTTAGTACTTCCTATAAATCAGTGTTACTTATATGAACCATTTTTTCATTATTATTTAATTGTATTTGTTACCTCATTATCTTATTTGGGGATTACTGAAATCTTTAACAGAAAGGCTGTGTAGTTACAACGTGATCGTTTATAGTTTACTATATTTACTGCCCTTTTTTCTTGACTGTTACTCTGTCTTATAAAGAGAATAGGGTTTTTTTCAGTGTTATAAAAGGATGCCAACATTTAAAGAGGTAAATTGCTTACAATTTACAGTCTTTGTGATAGACATTTTTTTTAAATATCTTCCTTTCACCTAGTTTTTTTTCCCTAGTTATAGTGGTTCTCAGGTGATACAATCTCATTGTGTGTTACTTTTCTGGTGTAGGAAAACAATTGAAATTTTTTCTCTTCTTCAGAAATTAATATTCACATTCCCTCGTCTCCCAGCTTTGGAAATACAAATTTTATTTAGTTGCCAAAATTCAGCATAGAAGTCATGGTTTGTATGACATTTTTCACAAGTTAACTTTTTTTTTTTTTTTGTGGAACCGGGGATCAAACTCACTTGCCAGGCAGGCGCTTATGCCACTGAACTAAATCCCTGGCCCACAACTTAACATATTTTAAAATGGTACACATTTCTTGATGTGAAATAGTTTCTTTACTCTTCTGATCGAGAGGAAAAGGACTTGTCAAAAGACCAGTGAAATGGAATTTGATTAGCAGTTGTACTATATTTTGGCTAATACTTATCTGGAGAAAAGTTTATGTGTACAACTTGTGTGAAATAATTTATAGGTACATTTAATCTTATGATAAAAATAATGGTACCTCATATTTTCACTTTACTCGCCTGCATGCTTATAATGAGCATCAAATTGTTTGCGAGTGTTCACTATACTACTACTACTTGTTCAGGTTCTCTACAAAAATGAAAAAATTAATTCTAAGAGAACAGATAATTGTTTTATTATATTTATATCCTAACAGTTGACCTCAGCCTTATTTCACTTACTACTTTCCAGACTTGTTCTCCCATTGACTTGTAATATAGACCACTTGCTAGAACTTTTGATGATTCAGTAATCTGCATTCTTTATTCCTAAATGCTGTGCCTAGAGAATATCACATAAGTCTGACAGTTGGTAACAGCTTAAATTCAGGAGCATTGCCTACAAAGTAGCCAACCTTTGACTTGAAAAATTTCTTCAGTTTTTGCAGTCAGCATGTTCTGTTTTTTTATAATGACTGTATCAGAAATTTCTCCTACCATGTCTTTTCTCATTTTTGCTTAATTACAAGAAAGTATCAGATAGAATCTCCATTCATTTTCTTGCAAAGCCCATTATCCAGGTCCTTCTCATTTACTAAAAGTCACAGATCATTTTTCTTTTAAGTTCAGTAAGCAACAGATCCCAGATTCTCCTGCCTCCTAAGAGCTGGCACTGTCATCTCTGGTTTCTTTTCTCTTAGTTTTTCTGTTTCACTAATACTTTGTGTTTAAGTCTCAGGTTTATCTCATCTCCAGATACTACTCCATCTATAACTCTGCAATCTTCCCATCTCTTTTTACCTTACCTCTGCTTTCCTTTTCAAAATTTTTAACTGCATTTCTTAAATAGAATATTTTTTGAAGCTTGCTTATTTTACTGTCTGTAATTTCATTTCATCCCTGTATACACAAATTATTCTTCAGAATGTCACCAGTGATAAATAGTTAAATGCTAGTAGTATTATTAGTCTTAACTTTACTTGATATATAACATTTGACACTGTGTAGTACTCTTCAAAATTTTCATTTTATTTCATGACATTTCTCATTTATCCTGCTTTGAGGGTTTCTTACTTGCTACATTCTTCCTCTATTTTCTGGGAAATCTCGCCTACTCCCCAGCAGTTGAGTTATACCTAGTGTTCTTACCACTTTTTTGGACTAGGGAGTCCAGTAGCACATTGGTCACCTTCAGAATTAGGTTCTGTTCAGCTTCTGTTTCTGGCGATTCTTGTGCATCTCCATACAAGGTACCAATGTCCGTCTCATTGTCAACATGAAATTATTTTTCTTTCTTCTACTGAGTATTTGTTCTGACTCCTAAATTGCTTTTTGACCTTCGTTCTCTTGCTTCCATCCTGAACAGGTATTATTAAAAATTCTGGTCTCTTGAGACTTTTATGTGGTTGTGCCAAATTATATGCATATTTTTTAGCTGTGATATGTCAGTGTTGATTCTGATGCAAATTCTGACACAAGATCTTATCCATTAGAGTGAGGTAGGCTGCTGGTGGTCCACGAACAACCATTTTGAACAAGTCTGTACTTCATGGATCTTCTGACTAAACTTTCCACTCTGACGTTGTCCCTTACCACTGTTCTTTATCCACAAAGTACTAAGAATGATCTCAGTTTAAAGCAACAGTACTTCCATTCTCAACTCAGTGATTTACTTGAGCTTATTTAAGTAGCTTGCGTATGCTGAGGCTTCTTTTGAGGCTTCCAATTTGCTATTGCATTTGTTAATACTGTGTTTCCTCTTCATCTCTTGTCCAACTTCTGGTTATCTTCCTCTTTTAAAGATCAGATCTCTCTTACCCTTTCAACTAGATTAAAATCTTTGTGATTATTTGTTAAGTGTCTATATTTTTTAGACTATAAGTTACACGAAAGGGAATACCATCTTTACTTTGTTCTTTGATGCAGTTTTTGAGTGTTGACATTTAGATGTTAATCAGAATTATTAGTAACAATTTTGATTATCAGAAAGTAAATGATCGTCATGTTTGTGAAAGAAAACACCCTGATACCTTTTAGAAAATCTTACTGATATTGGCTTGGAGTGTATCAGTTATATAAAGATATTTTTCTTCAGTTTTCTAATCCACCTTTTTTAATGTTGGTACATAGAAATACCCATCTGTTCTTCATAGCAAGACATTCCTATTCACTGGGCTTTTTGTTTTAGGGTTGTTTGTTTGTTTTATGTTTTTGTTCTTGTTAAGTATGTGGCACACAACCCTTCTAAAACTTTGAGTCATGGTCTTGAGTTGCTCGTGTTGGTTTGGAACTGAAGATTTTATTGCCTCACCCTCTCAGAGTGCTGGGTTTACAGGCAAATGCCACCATGCCTGGCTGAAAGTTGTTTTGTGCAGCTACATTTTTATGTATTAGTTGGAAATGACACTTAATTTCTATCTTTATTATTAGAAGTAACATTGCATCCTGTTAGAAATATCTAAAATAGATAAAAGATACTGGTAGTATGAAAATGATATATGATCATTTTAATTTAGTGAACATTGGATTATTTTTATATTATTTTAGATTTTGTATCAAGTTACTAGCAGTTAAAAATGAAGTAAAATACTTTGCAACAATAAAATCTTGTGATGTATTATTTCTTACAGCCTGCTTACTACTTTATGGAGAAATTCGGAGAGATGTACGAACACTCTTTTTGAGATAACACTTAGTTCTACTTCCTTTTAGCATTTAGAATTTTGTATTCCATGTTTTTTTATATGAATAGTAAAGTTTTAATAAAACTAATGCTTTCAGAATGATTTACAAAAATTCTGCATAATCTGCCATTGTGGAGTTTTATGTTGGTAAATAATTGGCAAAAGTATTTTATTAGTGTTACAAACCTAATTTATGTTCTGGTTTTGATGTGTTTTCCTGACTTGGTAAAAATTAGACAGATAATTAAAGAATTTGGAGCTTTCAGGTTTCTCTACGCGCCTGTTAAATCAGATTTCCAACAGTCTCTTCAGAAAAGTAAGTCATAGAAAGAAGAAATAAACATTAACATAAAAATAGAAATATTTTTGTGGCTCTTAATCTATTTAACATATGTGTTTCTCCATTGTGCGTTGTGTCTTAGCATACTTCTTGCAATGTGATGATCATATTTTAGCCATAAATTTTAAACATTTTTTTTTCTGATTGTTTTTGCTTTCTATCTAAACTTTCATTGTGAGGTAACCATGTTCAAAAGTCTTGGAGCAAATTATTTGGCGTTTTATTGTCAGAAATCTTTCTCCAGCATGTTCACTGTATTCCTGATTGCCAAACTACAATTTATGTGCTATTTTTATCTCCTGGGGTTACATTAATTTTCATCCCGAATTGTAGTCATCTTACTTGAACCAACTATTGAAAATACCTTAATTTCTGTTTTCATGTACATTCAGCTCTTATTTTTCATATTCTCTGTTGTTAAACTATTTTAATTTACATTTTGTTAGCTCACTTCTCTAGCTTTTACCCTTTAGGTATAATCGTGTATCTTCTACCTACATGAAACTGTTTTTCTGAATATTTAAAAAGGAAAATGTCAGATGTTTTGCAGGATTTTTCTGTCAGTTAGATAATTTGGCAGTCTACTTCCGTATTGTTTGGAAATAACCCAGTTTAGAAAAGACCATTTATTGAGGAGTTAGTAGTTTCCTCGAGTGCTTTTAGCATTAACCTTGATATTGTTTCTCAGAGCCATGCCTTTGTTTTTTGTTTTTTTTTTTTTACAAGATAACCATTTTCTCTTTGATGTTATCCAAAATATAAAGATCAGAGTAAAAGTTTGCTAACTGTGAAGGAGACCAAGAAATGGAGTGAAGTTGGGGAGAGTTTAAAAAAAAAAATTAAGATGTGTTTTGTACACATAGCAATACCCCATGGAGAATGTAATCATTATGTATTACAAACATATAGTACTGAAAAAATGTTAAAATAAATTAGTAAATTTTGGTGTTCATCTTTTAATACTCATTTAATGTGTTGAAACAGATTGTTTTTGACTCAAATTTTCCTTACAGATATGTTACATGAGTTAGTGAATGTCTATTCACAGTGTTTTGTTTGCCTTTATAGCAGAGTATTGGATTAGTTTGTATCAGTGGTGATGAACCACTGCTGTGCCACAGCAGACTGTTGGTATCATTGAAAGCTCTAAAAGATTCACCTTCACTGGTTTATATTATACTGGGTGATAATTGATACCTGGCTTCTATTTTTATGTGACGATAGGTACCATGCTTAACTCAAATGTAATTCAAAACTCGATGTGTGAAGTCCTGTGAGTTTTAACAAATACTGTGTTGTAATGGGTGAAATTCTGTTGAGTTATTTTTAGGTTAGTGTTCAGCTTGGTAAGTATACTCCTGTAAAACTTGATGGTTTTATATTAAGGGAAGAGATTTTTTTTTAGAGAATGAAGATATTTGAAGTATAAACTACATACCCAGAGATTTACTTTCTCCATAAAAGGACATGTTTATTTTTCTAGTGAAAAATTAACCTTGTATTTCCTTGTTTTATAGTTTGTTCCTAGCTTATATCCAGATGGACTAATGATGATGATGCAGCAGCAGAAAACATAACCATAACTGCAGCATAGTTTTCCATAATTCATGATGTACTTTCACATATGCTGTTCTTTATTTAATCCTCAACACTGTGCATGTTAGCCATTATCATTTGTTTTCTAGATTATGAAATCGAGTATTAGAGAGTTACATAACTTGAATGACCTAACTAATCCTAGACTTTCAGCCCTAGGCCTGATACTCTTCTATTCCAGAAATTTCCTGGAATTGGGTTTGTAATCACATCAAAGGATTCTGATTCAGGCTGAATATTTCATGTTAAGATAGTAATTTTTACCACATTTCATAGAAATCGCTATTATACATTATAATGATACATTTATTTGATCTGAGGCAACTTCATACAATATGACTCCCACCAATAGTTACCTTATAAAGCTGTTAATTTGTGTAAATACTGTCATAATAAAGTTACTTTATTGTGCAAATTAATAAATACTAACTTTGGTAGATGGACTGTATTTGTGACCCTTACAAGTTTTCAAAGATTACATTTTCATAGTTCTTTTAGTTAAAAGTATTAGCATTAATTATTAAAAATTTTAAAAGGTTAAGTAGCATTTTCTAATCAAAGAAGATAGTGTTTGGTGGAAACTAACACATTTACAGCAGGAACAGTGCAGTGTGATATGTGAAATTTGAAAACCTTTTCCCATTTTTACATGTTTTTATGCCTTAAGATTGCTAATGTACTTCATTCACTTTTACAGGCCCTAGATGGTCAGAATATTTATAATGCTTGCTGTACACTAAGGATTGATTTTTCAAAACTTGTGAATTTGAATGTAAAATACAACAATGATAAAAGTAGGGATTATACTCGACCTGATCTCCCATCTGGAGATGGACAACCTGCATTGGACCCAGCTATTGCTGCAGCATTTGCCAAGGAGACATCCCTTTTAGGTATGATTTTTATTGTCTAATACCACTTTTCTCCCATTTTGCTAAATGGGAAGGCTTATTTGACTTCTGTAAGTATGATAAATTCTTTATTTTGGACTTTAATAAATTGTTTCAATTTTATGAGTTCTTTTAATGTGAAAAAAATGTGAAGTATTCTTGATAAATGTGATTAAATTTAGTTTTGTTCTGTTTACTACATTACCTTCTTTCTTACACCGCTGTCCCAAAAGAAAAGCTGAAATGAAAAAGTACTTTTGAGATTTTAGGTAAATACTTCTGCTTCAAATTTGTTGTCAATACCTGAGTCTCAGCCAAAGGCCCTTGTGCCTATTTGTTAGGGTCAAAATGATTGAATTTTGCACTTCATAGGAACAGTGAAATGTTAATAGATAAAACAGGTGATGGGAATTGTAAATGGATTTTTTTCAAAGCCCATATTATTCTCTCTTTTAAGTAATTTAAACTAGAAGAAATTTTCTGTATAACTTACTTTGCTATTCATTCACATTATTTATATTTCACCTTGTCTTGTGGTAGAATTGAGCCACCTTAGAAAAATACAATATAAAAATATACAACTGACAGTTGACAGAATCAAGATGAAGAAAATATAAGGAAAAATTGTATTTTATAAGTAAAATGAACAAAGGGATTTACGAGTTTAGATAGCATTTTACAGGCACCTTTTACTTGCTGTTTTTGAGAAATTACTTCTTTTTTGCTGGTATTGACAGTATAAGATTTTGTTTAAATCAAAGTGTGTCCATGGGGAATCCAAGATTGGTGGTCGACACACTAGTTCTATAAATTCATGTCCATCATTCTTTAAAAAAAATGTTATAACAAAGTGGTGCTTGGAAATACTTGAGTTGGATGTATAACAATCATGCTACTTACTTGTAAGTATTTAATCTTTAAGTGAGGTATAAACCTTTAAGGTCTATGTATACATACATACACACAAATATGCAAGAGCTGTTAGTATTTGAAATTACAGTGGTACCTTGTTTCATGAAGTTTATTATCTGCACAATTGTGGTTGCAACTGAGTTGGACAATCATCTGAGTTAATGGTTATAATGGTTTAGTGTTGACCTTAAGGGGAAATTCGATTTGGTTCTCATCTAGTTCGTTTGCGACTGGAGTCATGGAGAAAATTGAGTCTGTGAACCAAGGTAGCACTGTAATTGACTTCAAACAAATCAGTTATTCTAATTTTCTAGTATATTTGGCACCAGCCGTAGCTGTTTGTTGTTACTGTAATAGATGCTTTAGGTTGCTAACACTTTCTTTTGACAGAATGTCTATTGGTCTGTAGTTAATTCCCTCAATTCAACTTGCAAATTGATAACATTGACTAATTTTTGGTGTGCAACTTTTTCAAGGAATAGTTAAGATTGAAAAAAATAATTGATACGTGGTTTTTGCGTATAAATCTTACTTTAGATTTTAAACTCTTTACTGAGAAAAGTTGCATTGTAGAAAAGAATAAGGTAATTTCTATGTCTTTGACATTCTCCTATAAACACTTGGGGATACATTATTGAATCTTTAAAAGTACCCAAATTAAGTAGGTGGCAGTGTCAAGATTTTATAGTTTATAAGAAGTTTAAAATTTTTTTAACTCATTAAAAAAACAGTTTTAAGAATAAAATAGCAGAAAACTGTATCAAGTATCAAACAGTGGACTACTATAATTATACTTCTTTTAACTTGAGGCACTTGTGTGTGTTTGCCCATC
The DNA here is from genome assembly GCF_034190915.1 of Cavia porcellus. Classification (NCBI taxonomy): domain Eukaryota; kingdom Metazoa; phylum Chordata; class Mammalia; order Rodentia; family Caviidae; genus Cavia; species Cavia porcellus. The sequence goes on from NW_026947484.1 coordinate 118,195,170, forward strand.
TGGTTATACTTGGTTGTGTTTGGATCCTATGCAAAGGCATGTTTATTTTATGTAGGAAATTCATTACTATTTTTATTGTGATCTTTAGGTTTTGGTGAGATTTTTACAGATGTAGTAATAAAATATTCTTCATAAAGATTATGAAGCCCTAGCTATGCTTTTTTTTTTCAGTATATTACATTTTTCCACTAAAAGCTTTTGCTGAGCTTTCATTCTGTTTTGCATGTGCCTTAGATACAAGCCAAACACTTTAGCATGGTAGGCAGTCATTCTTACGAGCTAAACCTTAGGCCCTTGCTTGGTTCTTAATTAACTTGTCTAATGTTTCCTTCCCATTGTGTGGAAACTTTTTAATAGAGTATATTTTATTTCTATATTTCTGCCTGACAAGAAAATGGGATACTGTGAAAATATATTGAGTTCACCTGTCTTTCCAAAATGATTTCATCTTTTGCATGTTTTAAATGGTTCTGCATCTTGTTACAACTGGATTTTTATTTATTTTATTTATTTATATTTTGTACTGGGAATTGAACTCAGGACCTTGTACTTGTCAGGCAGCTGTTTGTACTGCTGAGCTATATCCCCAACTAGATTTTTATTTTAAGCATAGTTTTTGAGAATAGGGAGCTATAACTTAAAAAATTGAATAGGGGTTGGGGGCTGTAACTCAGTAAAAGAACACTTGACTACTATGCCTGAGGTTCTGGGTTCAGTCCTTAGCACCATAACTAAAATAAATTAAAATTAAATGGAACAAATAGAAATAAAACAGTACTCTCTAGTTTTGATGTCCAACCATGTATTTTAGTGTAATTCTTTTTTTAATAAATATTTTTTGTACCAAGTTAAAATAATAGTGTATCTATAGTTTTGTTACATTGTTACTGCAGTTGTATCTTAGAGGTTTTTTGAAAACAATTTTAATATCTGCATATTGTTACGCCAATGAGTATGTCTTTGGAGGTGAATATTTAGTCTCATGTTTTTGTGTTATAATATCCTGTGTACTTCATGCCCCATTTATTGCCTTAGACTAGATTTTTGGAACTGAAATTGTGAGTCAAAGAAAATTTTTGATACTGCCATTTTATCCTAGAAAGATGGTATTTATTTAAATTAACTAGTGGTTTATGAAATTAGCCAATTTTCATAGGATTGTAAGTTGATTGGAAAGTGTTCATTTCTGTTAGGTTATACTTTACTGTTTTTAAAGGCTTATTTGCTATTTACAGTTTCTGATTTAGTTGTGTGGGTTCTTTAAATGTGAATGTACATTATTTTTAAATGAATTATGTTCACATTTGGTCTGAGCTGAGCCTTTAGTTTTATTCACGTACTTTAAAATGTCTTTTAAAAAACATTTTAAAGTAATTCATCTCTTTAAATACATGTTAATTGTATCCATTTATAAGACCTGAAGTTTTTTTTTCCCCTAGAAATTGGATGTATATTACTATCTTTTAGTGACTACTTACTACTTCGCTTTTAAAAGTTGGCTTCAGATACTCTTTATAAGGACATCCAGTATTGCATTAGTGAAGTCATGTCTTTGAAATAAAAACTGAATCTTTTGCTTGTAATTGATAATCAGATAAATTCAAAGAACAACCATTCTAATATTGACAGCATTCATTGTTTTGCTCAGTCTTAAACAGTACTTGTTCAGAATGAAATAATATTACACCCCCTTATTTCATAGGTTTTATAAGAACGCCAATATAAAATATTACTTTTCTGCTCAATATTGGGAGAGGAGGTTCAGTTTACCTTTTTTTTTTTTTTTTTTTTTTTTTTTTTGACTAGTCATTTGGGTGAGTTTCATTACTTTAGTCAGTTTACAAATTTGTTTTAAACAGTAATTATTAGGACCATCATTCAATTTCTCTGTTGCTTTCTTTTAGTCCTAGAGAATCACAATGTTTCAGAGTATGTAATTTATTCAAAGAAGGATACAGAGTTTTGTAATTAGTTAGAAATCTGACATCTAAATACATAATCACAAACTGGCAGACTACTAGTCCATTCACATACTGTGTTTCAAAGAACAAGGTGGTCAAAAATTCTTGAGTTTATAAATTGAAACATTGTAGTGATCATTTTGTCATATTAAAATTGTATTTAATTTAGAAGGGGTATACTATGTAGAGATAAAAACTTCCTACACATTGAAATCACCAAGCACTGAGATCGGTGGGAGTAGGACTTGGGCATTCATAGTTTTTTAAGATTCCAGAGTGCTTTTACTATATAATGAGAGTTGGAAATTACTGCCATTGAAAAAGTTTGTAAATTTTTAGATGCTAAATTTTAGCTTTTAGAGGAGTAACTAATAGTATCTTCAAAAGACATTCATGGTAGTCATTGAACTGTATCTCAATACTTTATGTCATTTAAATCTATATAATTCTATTAATGCAGTGTTAGTCATTAAGTTCAGTTTACTTTTACTTTCCTTCATACATTTGATGCATATGATTAATACAAACCTAAGTAATTTAGAGAGCTTTTTCTTAGTTACTTTCAAATGATAGTTTAAAATTTTTTTTGAAGATTTCCATTACCATGTACCGATAGAATAAATTTCACATATGTATCATTTTGGTTCAACAGTGTTCACACTTGTTGTATTTTTTTTTCTATTGTATTTTAAAGCAGATCTTGACATTGTAACATGGCATTTCAAATATTACTGTAAGATCTCTAAAACACATTTTCTTACAAAGTTATATGATAAGTTGATGGAGCCAAGATTGGTTACTGAGTGTCATCAACAAACCCCAGTCCATATGAAAGTCTCCCATAATGTGAAAAATGTTTTTTAAGGCTTTTTTGAGAACAGGATCCTACCAAGTCTTTCAATTGAACCTTTTCTCCCTCTACTACAGATTTCGGTTCCATTCTTAATAGATTCAGTTAGTTGTACTTGAGAAAAGTTAGACTGGTTTGTTTCTTGGTAGTGTCATATTAACATGATTTCTCTGTTCTCTGCATTTTTAAAAAATACAGGCTAACATGTAAACTAACATGCTCCAAAGGTATAATAAGTGTCTTAGTTACTTGTTGCTAAGGCAGAATACTTGATACTGAAAGTAAAAAGAGGAGAGGTTTATTGTAACACACAGTTGGTAAAGATTTCAGTTTATAGTTAGCTGACTCCCAGGCAGGATGGCATCACACAGTTAATGGCAGGCAGAAGGCAACTAAGCAGCTAGGAAGCAGCAGGTGACTAGGCTGTGAACAGCAGGCTGTGTCTCCCTTTGTCACTTCCGGACTACCTGCCTTTTGGCCACCCAGAACTATGCAAAATCAATCAGTGGACTAGTTTAATAATCACACATCCTTAATCTACACGCAACACACTTAATCTCAGCTTCACATTCTCTAGATTGAGCCTCTGAAAAGCCTCACCTGTGACTCCAGGAGGCTTTGAAGGGGACATGTAGACACAAGCCATAATAATTAGTATCAGATACTTGAGTTTTTAACCACTTGACAGTTTACCACAAGCAGCACTCTGACAGTGTGTTTGTTTACATGACTAACCATAGCATTGCTAGGACTGGTGTCATTTCAACCAATTAATTCTTACATTGATTGTTGTTTTTATATTTCCTGTTATATTATCTTACAAAAATTAACAAAAAGAATGTGCAATTTTTGTTCATTATTGTATTTAAATAATTGGACTGATAACTGACTGAACACTTTATAAATGTTCTTTGTATTTTCTCAGTAAATAAGAATTATTTACATATCACTTCTGTCTGATGGCTAGTTGTGAAAAATACAACCGAATTACTCAGTTATTTTAGATGTTCTTATACAAATATATATGTATATTCTATGCCTTTTTGGTCTTTTTGAACTTTCTGCAAGATGGGTTAAATAAAAATACTTTTGGTAAAATATCCTATATATGCTGTCATATTTTATTACAGTGGAGTAATGGGAAAAATGCTAAGATTGTGCAAATTTGAAATTAGCATTGTAGCACTGAGATAATAGCAGTAATCCTATATTTTAAAAATTAATGTAGGTGATACCTATGCATCTTGTGGTTGTGTGCAGAAAACAAGATTGTTGATCTTTAAATATTATTTAATAAATTAGGTTTGTTCAGAACTTCGATATATTAGGAAGATAAATCTCATTTATTAGGTTCCCCCTCCCCAAACCATTCAATAACCAGAGACCTTAAAAAGAAAAGAAATAATGCTTATTTTCAAGAGTAGTATGGCTACTTTCAGTTATGTAGGCAGTTGAGGACTTTTCCAAGAAGAAACCCTAGGGAAAAAGTTACAAAAATGCAAATCAGTTTCTAAGAAGTGAGATTGTTCTGGATCATTGGTAATGATAAAAGGGATTAGTTGATTTTCATATAAATACTTGACTCCCCTATCAAAATTCCTTTTGGAATTTTTTCCACCCTCATAACTAGAAAGAATAGAAGAATAACTAGAAAGCTAATAGTTTAAAAGTAATTACTTACATTCTATTTCTGTTTTCTTAAAGTTCTTTGTGTCATTTATTTTGTGGAAAAAACAGTAAATTCAGCCATTCATCAAATAACATTGTTTTAGTTACTGGTTGATGTGTATGTAGACCATGTATATAAGAATTGGTCCTTAAATTATATTAGTGATAAAATTCCTATCTAGTAACTTTAGCACAGCATTTTACCCATGATTGTGGTGATATAAACTGTAGTTGAATATACCTTCTTCTCCATGTGCTGCACAGGCTTAGAAAATGATGTTGAGTCCTTTACATTACTAAACTACCTGTGCTTTGCTTGAATATTTGAAATGTTAATTTTTAAGTTGTAAAATATTTCTTAGAAAAGCAGTTTTAAGAGTGTACCAGATAGAACTGTCTAGTTTTAAAATTTATTGGTAGATATATTTTTAATTTATTCATAAGTAATTTGAACTTACATCCTTAAAAGAGCTTACTCAATTGAGTCCAAATAATATGTGAATGAATTGGTTTTAAAATAGAATGACTTTTTTCTCTTCTGGTGTAAGGAAATATGTTTTGTGGTAGTTGAAAACTTGAAATGTATTATGGGCTATGGCTGTGACATAAGCAACAGAAAAAAATTCATTTAACAACCAAGTTACATACCTGCAGCTATATCATTAAATTAATTGGTTGAAATTATATATAGTACATATATCATAATACAGTACTTATAACAAAGAAATGGTTGAAGGAAACTTAAGCTTGATGACTTTGCTTTTATTTGCATAACTGTAATGTACAGCAACATAAAATTATAGTACTATATAGTACAATCAGCAAAAATTGCAGTACTCTATAAATAAGGTGTGCTTTCCAAAAAGAAGACATTGAGGCTTTATAAGTGAGCTGTACAGCACTGTACACACACACACACACACACACACAGGGTAGTAGGTAATAATTCTCAACAGTCCATAAAAAGTTTATTGAACAAGAAACAGCTGTATCATTGTAAGAGTTTATAAGTACTCATTCCCTCTAAACTTCTTACTGTAGAACAACGATAGTGAACCTTTTAGAACATTTATTGATACAAACAGTGTGCTGTGGCTCATGTGCTATAGGTTTTCCATCACTGCTATGTAACCTAAATGAAGTTCATAAGTCCTTAGCTATCTAGGATAGGAGTTTTATAAAGTTCTTAATGGGTGCTCTGGTCTTACTTAAATGAGATACATTATTTTTACTTGTTAAATTGTTCTTAACTATAGTTTTAAGAAATTTGCTGTTAATTTTGTATTTCCTTTGCTTTTCCCTTTTTAACAGTTACTTGAAGATCCTGTCTCATATTTACCCTAACCTTAGTATTTTTAATGCCAACCAGTATGAATTCTGTGATAATTAGCTCTAGCTTTTTGATAGAAGACAAATCAAATTGTACATTTTATTTAGAAGAGATTTTTGTGGTTTTAACAGACAACAGTTATATGTAGTATGAATAAAACGAAAATTTCTGAAGTACATTCCTGTTATTTCTTTAATAATAGACTTTGGAAGTAGGAACTTTTTATACCACACTTACAAATGTAGTAGTTTTTCTCTTAACTGAAGAGAACAGAATAGAAGGTAGGAAATAAAGAATGAATTTTTTCAGAAAACTGTAGCAGTTGCCATTCTTTGTACTTGTTTACCTTCAATTAGTACATGAAATCTAAGAACTCCCTTTCTCACCTGGGATCCCTGTGCTTTAAGAATTAGAAAGAACCTTGGAATCCCACCACCATTACTCTTAAATATAGAAGTAATGCATAAGATAATTATTAACTGTTGCATGTTTTGAACAGGGAAGTGAAAAAAGATATCATCTAAATCACTTTGAATGAAAGTTTCAGAATAGAAAATAAAAGAATTAACCAGATTCTACCTCTTTCAGAATCACTGAATAGAGTAAGATGCTAAACCTAAAAAAACGATTGTTAGGTATACTCTAAGGAAATGTGATTGGTGAACTTTAGTTACTATGTCTATATTGATTGATTAATTACAACTATATCATGTTCATATATGATGTTAATAATGAAAAGGAACATTGGGTGCCTAATTTAGGTAGGAACTGTAATGTCTTCAGTTTTCTTAGAAATCCAAAACCATTGCCAAAAGTTAATTAAAAACCATAAGTAGTAAGATGAATTAAGAAAAATAGTTTTACTCTTAAATTAGAATGTGCAAACTTTGGAATGCCTGTGATTTCAGTGAAACATAGCCTGAAGGGAAGAAGGATTGATAAATAATTTATATAATTTTCCTCTACATGAGTGAGTATCTTGTCAGTTTCAGTGGAGGGAAGGGTTAATAATAATATTGTATCAGAAATAATAAAAACATAAAATTGCTGTTACTCAAAATGTCTGGATAGCCCAGCTGATGAAAGATATTTTGATATGGAAAAGATTCCTTGATATTTTCTTTCTCTTAAGTAAATGTCAATTTATGAAGAAGCTGTTTTGAAATACTCTGTTCTTATGCTGATTCTGGAATAGGTATTTATTTACCTCATCATCTCTATTAATAAGTAGTTTTTTTTTTTTTCCTAGAATACCTGCTATCTTAGTGATAGTTTACGTATGATTCGCATCTGAAGGGTTAGTGTGTTGAAAAGTTAGTCCCCAGTGTGGCGATGCTAAGAGATGTTGGGACCTCTAAGATAGAGAGATTCGTGAGAGATTGTTGAGTTTTTAAGAGTGCTGAGCTCTGAAAGAATGTATTTCTTATTTCTCATGGGAGTTTTGAATGGTTGGGAGAAAATTGTTTAAAAGAATGGAACTGATTGTTCCTGGCTTGCGTACACTTCCACCCTAATGTTGTTGCTCTTACTGTAACAAGGAGGTTCTCATTAGAGATAAAAAAGATGAGCCCTCCCAGTTTTGAATGTCTTAGTTTCCAAAATGGAACCAAATAAACTTTGTGTGTAAGTTTACAGCTTCAGGTTTTTTAACCAAAAACAGACTAATACACTTACCTAAAGATGTAAATCGTTAATCCTCTAGGTAAAAATAATTAATGGAGATATATGTATAATATGTTTTACAAATTTCACAAGGAGACAATGGTAAAATTATCTTATAGTTGAGAATTAATATGGAAAAACAATGCAAAGTATATAATTTGTTATAAAAATGCATTATAAAATATTTCAGAAGTTTTTGTATTTTTATTGCAACAAACATTTAGATTCTATTTTTAAAAATTTGATACACATTTTCAGAAAAGAATATATTGAAGGACAGTTTTGGAATTTAATCTCAGAGGCTTTGAGAAGTCTGATTAAAAACTTAAGACTGCTTCAGTGATTCAGAACTGTGTAAAGGCATGTAGCCTGGGTTTTCTTAAGTTATGGATCCAGGGAAGAATAAGTAAAAGAAAAAATCACTAGTAGTGTCAAGGACAGATGATGGCTGCCCCATGTTTGTCTGTTTGTCTGTCTCTGTACTGGGGATTAAAACTAAGACCTTCACACTAAAGTAAAACTCTGGTAGTCCATTTAATTTTTATTTTGACGCACAGTCTTGATTAGTTACTAGTTGCCCAGGTACTCTTGAACTTGGGAGCATCCTGCCTGAGCTTCCTAGAGTTCTGGAATTACAGACATGTGCTAATTATGCCCAGCCCCTTGTCTCTTGCAGTGCTTTTGCCTTGTGTTATACACTATTTAAAAATGCAGAAAAATCCTTTTATCATATAGGTCACTTGATTTAGTATCTCGGTAGTCTGTTCAAAATCTGTTCTCATCTAGTAGTCCAGCATGGCAGAAATACATGGATAAGTGATGGAATTTTTAATTAGCACTTAGACAGTTATACAGACAATGGAAGCTGTACAGTTTATATTACATTTTTTGGTAAGGTTTTTATTAACTCCTTAATATAAGTAGGTAAATTGCATCTGTTTTGAGTCCCACCTTATGGGAAAATTAACAGACTTTACCAAAGGACAGTATAATTCATTAAAATACAGCTTTTTCTCGCTTTTTTACCACCTTTGGGAAGAAGGTTAAGGTTATTTTGGTTGGAATGGGTTTTGGGTCTTGCACAGTTTTTAAAAAGGCTGTTTTTTTGAGATAGGATCTCACTGTGTAACTCAACCTGACCTTAACTCATGATGGTCTTCCTAGCTCAGTCTCTAGAGTGCTGAGATCATAGGCATGAACTCCCAGCTACTTTAACCTACACTTTCAGTTCTCAGTTACCATTTTAATTCTTGCAATTTTGAGTGATTGATTTTCCTAAATAAGACTTAATGTTCTCATTTAGTATCGCTATCAAGTTATCTCTTACTGAAAAACTCAGTGAAGGGAAAATATTTTAAAAACAATTGTGCCTGTATTTTTGAACAAGTTTTCTACTATCTTTGAATTTTCTGGTAAGTAGTTTTCATTAGATATATTTAATTATATATTGATAAGGTAGAAATGTATATACATCAACCTGAGGCCAGTATATATACATTGATACTAAATTTAAATAAATAATTTTATGTGTTTAATGAATTAGTAATTTTGAGACGTGAACAGGTAGTATTAAATTTCTTACTATTTTTTTTAACAATCCATATATATAAAGAAAGCATCAGTCAAGAAGTCTTGTGAAGTCAAATATTTTCTTCACACTAATACTGAAATGCACTTTGCCTTTCCTACTGTTATGTGGCATATAGCGGAGTTTTCTTTGTTATTCAGAAAACTAGTAGAATGTGTGATTGTGTGTTCTTGTGCTCTATAAAAGTTTGTTTTTCTATAATGACAAATATCAGTACCTAGAACCAGAAGCCCTTTTGGTTTTTAGTGAACAATATAAAAGTGGTCCTGGTACCAAAACTTTTCAGAGCTTCTTTATTGTGGGATACACAGGTTCAAGACAATTCTCATACATGAAAATGAGTAATTTAACAGATGATACGAGTCAAGAGATACACAGAGAAAACGCTAGTGATTTGAAAGATTGTTTAATTTTGTACTTAGCTATAATTCTTCAGTTACCATACTATCAGAATCATTTCTCAACTGTTACAATGGAAAAATAAAACCATTAAAAAGTGAAATCAATTCAGTCTTTTTACTATGGGAAAATGCCAAATACCTATTTTGCTTTTTTAAGTTTTTTTTTTTTTATATAAAATGGATTTTTGAGGCTTTGAACTGAAGTCTTTTTCACATCATGTATTGTAGTTGGTGTTTTGTTTTTTGTTTGGTTTTTGCTATCAGCTCTGGATCTTCTAACAAGTATGAAGTTTAACAGAATTAAAGTTACTTTTTTGTGCTAAGAGATAACCAGAAAGGCAGGGCAAGAAATTATACTGACTACATCTGAAAATTCCACAGTTAAATAATTGTCTTGTAAACTTAAGTTGAATCTTATATATTCATCTAAAGCTGTCTGAAAATGCTGAAGTATGGTGTTAAGTGTAAGGTTACTTTGCAAGAGAATGCAGAAGGAATTAGAAATGTATCTTTACTTGCATGCAAAAAAAATGAAAATATCCATCAAATGGTAAATGGAAGCAATCTAGGAAGCATAATGAGAACTATAGTATTTAATATGGAAAAGTTAGTAATGCAATTTAATAGTTGGTTGAAAGACCCTCATTGGTCAATTACAAGACACTGAAGACTACTATGCATATTAATAAACAATTGACATGAGAGTTTCTATTTTAAAATGAGAAGATCCTTATTCTTGTGATTTACTTTAAAATGAGTGCGTGAATGAGATTGTCCTTAAGTGTTTGTTATACCTGATTAATAGTATATTAAAGTTAATTATTCAAGTCTCTTTTACTTTTTTTTTTGAAGGTTTTCTAAAATTTAAAAAAAAAAAAAATCTAGAAAAATAAGAAAGAATGTGTGCCAAACATGCCATGGGCAAAGATCTATAAAGTATACACATTCAGAGCAAGAATCTCAGTATTAACATTCCACTGATGGATTTTGAGAGAAAGGATTAAGGCTGAATTAAGTGGAGACTGGAGAGAAAATTTTATGTCATAAGTTTTAAGAATTTTGAGTCTTAACTCTTTAGACTGCCAGTGAAAGGTCATACGTAATACTTTCTGTAAAGTTGGACTAAATGAATATCTCTGAAACTAAAGGTAACAAATGTTTGAGTTTAAATGAATTCTTTTAATACTTGTAAACTATGTCAATAATAGGCAAACTATTTTAAGAAAAAATAAAAGTCCGTGATAAGAGTGACACTTTGTTCTTTCTACTGGAGATTGTAGTTTCAGGAACTTGTGTTTATTGTAATTACTTAAATGTAGAATGAAGAAGGCAAACACGTTTTGTTAAATTCTTTAGATTACTAGAGTGACTTGTGATTTGTCTCTAGAAACTAAGGGACTTAACTCTATTTGTTTTGTAAGCAGTAATTTATTCCAAGTGTGAGCTTACGAAGAAGATGATAGCACTTGTAGAAAAAGGACAATTTACCATTATGCTGAAGGCAACATTTTTCATACTTGAATTTTCATATTTGACTTTCACTGTAAACCACGGAATCAATTTGTCAAATCTTTTGACTTGGAAATACATTCTTCATGCTTTATTTGCTTTTCCATAGGAGGTGGAGTATTTTGTATTTAATTTTTTAACATAATACAGGTATGTATATTAGTTCGAATAGTAACTCCATTAAAACCAGATACTTTTCTGTAACTACTGCACATCAGCAAACCATTTTTCTAAACATTGTAAAAATTAATTTTCAGGAATCGTTTGGAGTGGTCGGCGTAAGCCACGCAGGCTTCGTGCTTAAATTGGTCTTTATAAACGACTTGTGTGTGTTTCGTAAAATATGCTTTATTTTAAAATTAGGGCTTCCTGTTGCAGCTGTTCCAGGAGCTCTGAGTCCTTTGGCTATTCCAAATGCTGCTGCAGCCGCTGCAGCAGCTGCCGCTGGCCGAGTGGGTATGCCTGGAGTTTCAGCTGGTGGCAATACTGTCCTGTTGGTTAGCAATTTAAATGAAGAGGTTAGTGCAATAATTTTCTAATGTTTATTCTTTAACTCCATTTCATTTGTGGAAGTTTTTCATGTTTATTTCATTTTGCACTTGCCTTTTTTTTTTTTTTAATGTACATTCATTAGCCAGAATATTTTCTGTGTTTCTACTTCTGAATAAAATCTGTGTACTTGTTTAGGTAATATTTTGTTTCCTTAGACAGTCATATCTCTTTATATATGTATGTATTTTTAACCTAAGTACCTATTTTTCCTAAGAAAAATATGGTGAAGTACTATAGTTTGGCTTTGTATCATTTTGTTGTTCTCAAAGGCAAATGTGATGTAATTTGCAAATTTAACTATAAAACAATTTTGCTCTTTGCCTTTTCTAATTATTTGCTTGTTCATTTCATGCTTATGTGTCATTGCATTTTTTTTTAAATCTTATTTTATGTGAACTACTCTAATACATTTTTCTTTGAAGGTTCTCCCAAAGATCTTGACGAGGCACTCTTCCAGTCTTTCTTAGTAATTTTTTCTTTGCAGTTATTAGTCATTGTCTTCTAAAAATATTTTTCAACTTTATCTCCCTCCCTTTCTTGTTAAATAAAATTGCTGTTATTTTCTTTAGTTGTACATTTTATGTCTGATATATTTTATTTTGATTGCTATGAAAGCTGGTATGAAATGTGGGAAGCTTAAAGTATTAGTTAATGATGTCTAATTTAAACATGTTTTATTTTAATTGGCCTCTGTTAATATGAGCATTAAGCTTATTTTATCATTTAATATTGTTACAGTTCTGCATACTAAAATGTTTGGATCAGAGTTTAATTTTTAAGACTTGCCTGCATTTCATAACCAGCCATGCTTATGCAGTTAAAGTTCAAAGTTTAAAATTCCTATGCATGCTTTCCTTCCCTATGTTGAGATGAAATGCTGTAATTTACTCTTTGATATAGATGTACTTTATCCATATTTGTCTTGGATGACTACATTTTACTCAGTTTTTCTTGTACAGTACATAAACCAACCATTTTTCTGACCAAATTCCTGCATTTCCTATGTACTGACCTATTTTATTTTTTTTTTTGTTCCCCGATTCCTTATTTTTTTCTTCTGCATTGCTGTTTCCCTTCCCCATTTCATCCTTTTCCCTGTGTGTTCACCTTCCCTTTCCTTGTCTTTTCCCAAATGCCCATTCCCTTCCCTGTCTTATCCTTTATTTTCCTTGTCCTTGTCTTCATTCCCTGTCTCCATTCCCTATGTTCATGCTTCTGTGCTTGAACAAATGTTCCTCGGACCAACTTGCCCCAATTAACCGCCTTGAACCATGATCCATGACCACCTCACCATTCTGCGGGAACCACCCTTCGTTATGGATGATCTGTTCATCTCCGCTCTTCCTCGACTCTTCTCTCTTCTTGTCTTACGCTGCTTGCTCTTCTCTCCTTCTAAAGATGGTTACGCCCCAAAGTCTGTTTACCCTCTTCGGTATGTTATTGTTAGCACTATACTTTTATTATTGATTTGATTTTTGTTTCACCTTAATTCTTATTTGTAGCTAGCACTTTGGCTTAAAGTTGAATAGTAAATCTTTTGCTATTTTTCTTTGCTATTTAAAACTCTCCATAGACACAAAATTTGTTTTAATGCATGCTGATTTATTTTGCATGTTCTTTAATTTAATATCATTCACATAGCTTTGAGGGTTTATCAGAAATTATTCTTTTCAAAATTCACTGTTCAAAATCTTGATCTTCTTTATTCATTTGTGAGAATGATGAGATTGAATGAGTGATCATGTTGATGTCTGAATGTTTCATTGATATGTCAGAAAGATAGTCTTCAGCTTTAATGTAAAATTAATTCCATTTTTGGATTACCTCTCTGTGACTCCAAAAAAGGTGTTTATGGAGATGTGCAGCGCGTGAAGATTTTATACAATAAGAAAGACAGTGCTCTAATACAGATGGCTGATGGAAATCAATCACAGCTTGGTAAGATTAAACTACTTGTTACCTACATGCACATTTTCAGTTCTCAATTCAAACACCATATAAACCTTGAATAACAATAAACCACTTTATGTGACTTAAGAAATCGCTTATACTTTTAATTGCCTGTGTTCAAAAATCCTCATTTTAATTTACCTCCCCTCCCCCGCACTGAGATAGGTTCTTGCTGTGTATTCTAGGCTGGCTTCAGATGTTGCTAACATCCTACCTCACCCACCTCAGTGCTGGGGTTATAGTGTCCACTACCATGCTGAATGCATTTGTTTTTCTGTTTTCCTAAGTGTTTAGTGTATGTTTTCATTTTCAGTTTGTGTATACAGAATTCTGTGCTCTAGTGAGCATAATCATTACTGTGACCAGCATTTGACATACTCAACAAAGCAGTCTAAAGTATTTGATTTTGTTTTTTGTCATTATTTGAGATATAGATGGTTTTCCCTCATGGTGGAGAAGTACCTGAGGTAGAATCTCAGAAGCCTTAGGTTTTGTTTTAGGTAAAGATTCTTTTAAGTGATAGTTTATTTTTTATCATAACAGTATGATACCAAAGTACTTTGCTGTGGGGCTTGAACATCAGAAATTTATTTAAAAATATTTGGATGGTAGAGTTCCAGATCAGGGTATAAGCAGATTTATATTTTGGAAAGGGCTCCATTCTCTTTTTCTTCTTACCCCCATGTCCTTGTCAGCTTTCCACTGTGAAAGCAGAGTGGGGGAAAAAATATCCCTTCCTTTTGTTTTTTTTTTGTTTGTTTGTTTTTGTTTTTGTTTTTGTTTTTGTTTTTGTCCTTTCGTTTTTATCAGTACCGGGAATCAAACTCACGACTGCCTGCTTACAAGGCAGGCACTTATGCCACTGAGCTAAATCCCCAGCCACTTATCCCTTCCTTTTGTAAAGACAGTCCTATTAGATTATGACCTTGCCATTATGAACTTACTTTACCTTCATTGCCTCTTTAAAGTCTGTCTTTGCATAGAATCATCACAGTTTTTATACATGTAAATCATGTAACCCCTGTTTCATAAGGTATCACTAAAATTTTACTTGTTTTTTGGGCTATATGTAGCATTGTTTTCATTTATCACTGCTGCTAGGATAGATTTTGTTTTCTTAGAAATATGTATAATACATACATCTTAGAAATACCTGTGATACATCTTGATCGTTCACAAAACTAGGATTTGTTATGGAGAAGAATAAAGAGACTTACAAGATTAAATATGCATTGTTTCTGTGCTCTGTTCTCACCCTTTTTGAGTTTTATGGAACTATATATGGAAATACTCATTTTATAGGCAGATGCCTTGATTAAGAAGTACGTAGTGAAAAAATTAAGATATATAGTAGCAAATTTTTAAATATGAGTGCTGATTATTTTGTGTCTTAGAAGCTTTGCTAAATCAATTTTAGTTTGCAAGCATTAAGATGTTTCTTTGATGAACTTTGTACCGTAACCCTATTTAACAGATTGATATTTTTAATTGGACATTTTAAGGATATAATTTGTAAATTTTTTTCTTTAAAAAGTAGTACACTGATTTTCAAAGATGAAGTGAATTCTAGTAAAACGTGAGAGTAGTTTCTTTATGATAAAATAGATACCTAGTTTTTTCATTTGTGTTTTTAGGAATTACAGTTAAAAATATCCCCATTTTAATTTAATATACAATTGTCATCTAAAAATTTACGTAGTTCTTGATCATGACAGACCTTTACTAAATTATATCAAAATATAAAGTGAGTAGATGTTATAGTACTTTTGTGTTTACATATTTGAGCATTTTTAAAGCATGTGTTTGGGCTTTATTTCCATAGTTTAAAAGTATTTGATAGCAGTAAGTCACATTTTTGAGATATTACTGCTGGTCTCTTAAGAGTAATAGGATTGATTTTTATAATGTTTTTCCCCAAAACAAATAAGGAAAGGAGCTAAAAATAGCAAATGATAGGAGATGAGGGGGAAAACATAGTATAAAATTTAGATAAAAAAATTTTGAGATGTATCAAAAATAATAGCAAATAAAAGAGAGTAAGTTTCTCAATTAAAAAATTAGTCAGATTTGGCTTTCTAACACCTTCCTGCTGGCTCGAGCCACTGATGGTACATGCGTGAGTGTCCCATTGGGTGAGCAGGTTGAACTAGATGGTACCGTCCCACCTGCCCAGTGACATAGTCATGCATGTATTGCTGATAGTTAGAGCCAGTGGGAATGTGACAATTCAGAGCTACCTGGCAGTGAGACATACTCCATTGTGAACATATTTAAAAGCTGAGTAATACTTAGTAGGAAACACAAGAAGCAAAAAAAGAAAGGAAAGGTTAAAAGTAATGTATATATATTGGGCAAATAGTAATCTAAAGAAACTTAAATTTAGTGTGATGAATATTAAAAGATTTAGTTCATTAGGAAGATAACAGTTGTATATATTATGTTCCTAGTGAAATACACTCAAACTACATACTGTAAATCATAAATGGTAGAACTGTAGGTAGACTAGCAAATCTGTCATAGTGGATTTCAAACTTTCATATTGAGCACAAAACAGCAGAATTGATAGAACAATTTGTAGAGTATTTTTAAGCATGTAAGAGACATTTTAAAATTTGCTCACTTATTATCAAGTAAGCTTCAGTTAATATCACAGTGCCATAAATCTTGTCTGTTTCACAAGTTAGATCTTTTTGGATACGTGATCTTGAAGAATGAGTAGACTGAGAGAAAATAAAGGGTATACGAAATTATTAGAAAAAACATGTACATAAGAATAAAAGTAAGAGAAACTAGGGTCAGGATAAATGTTTTCTGCAGTCAGAGCATAAAATGCAAGGAGTACAGAGATACTTCTTCCCTAGTGCCTACAAAGGTATCTTACTACTTTATTCCCAACACTGATGTAGTGGATGATGCTGCATATCATTGATAAATACCAGTTCAGAGAGATGGAGATATGTAAGGCTTAAGAAAGGCATAATTTATGATAAAGAATGAATTTAGACTTTAAGGATTTTAAGCAAATAGTGACAATTGTAATTTATTGGAAGTCATTTTAGTAGTTTGTGTATTGAATGAATTGGAGATATCCAATAGGAAGACAAATGAGAGTGAGTTATGTGGTTTTTTTGTTTGAGAGATAATTAGGAGGGAAAATATCACAGGATTTAATGGTTAAATATGGAGCAGCAGAAGGTAGACAGAAAGAATGAATATTAAATTTCTTTCTTGGATAGCTAAAAATGATGATTTATCAGGATTGTTGGGGAAGACAGAGGAGTATAATCCAAATTTTGTTATATGAAAGTAGCTGGCTTTTTGGCCAGTAATACATTGTCTTATAAAAATGAAAATAGAATTTTAATTCTTAATCATCAGTGGGCACGATAAGATAAATCCATGGTTTGTTTTAAAATCCTAAGAAAATACAGATTTTAAGCTGTTTTAAAATTAGAATTATTTTCATTTGAGAGCTGATAGTTTTTGTCTTAATATGCGTTTTTTCTCCTTTAGCTATGAATCATCTTAATGGACAGAAAATGTATGGAAAAATTATTCGTGTTACTCTCTCTAAACATCAGACCGTACAACTACCTCGAGAGGGTCTTGATGATCAAGGGCTAACAAAAGATTTTGGCAATTCCCCATTGCATCGTTTTAAGAAGCCTGGATCCAAAAATTTTCAGAACATTTTTCCTCCTTCTGCAACTCTTCACCTGTCTAATATTCCGTAAGTTTTAAAACTATGTTTATTCAGAATATATATTTTAAGAAAATACAAAATGGATTATTAATCTTTACTTTTTTTCCCCCTTCCCGTCCAATTTT
This sequence comes from Cavia porcellus, assembly GCF_034190915.1. NCBI lineage: Eukaryota > Metazoa > Chordata > Mammalia > Rodentia > Caviidae > Cavia > Cavia porcellus. The sequence goes on from NW_026947484.1 coordinate 118,212,469, forward strand.
CCTAGTCCTTCAGTAGCAGAAGAGGATCTCCGAACACTGTTTGCTAACACTGGGGGCACTGTGAAAGCATTTAAATTTTTTCAGTAAGCAAGTTTCCTTATCTTTTAAATTAGTGACTTGATAGAAGTAAAAATTTTCCTCAAGTAGTTAATCATTCTCTTGGATTTTAGAAAATTGTTAATCTAAAGTTAGCACAATTCGAGTATTTAAGCACTTCCTACCTTTATGAAGTGTCTAATTTCATAATTTTGTTTCAGAAGAGATCACAAAATGGCTCTTCTTCAGATGGCCACAGTGGAAGAAGCTATTCAGGCCTTGATTGATCTGCATAATTATAACCTTGGTGAAAACCATCATCTGAGAGTGTCTTTCTCCAAATCAACAATTTAAGAAAAGAAAGAAGATTGAGGGTGAATCCATTGTTGGTGTCATCACCTATTGACTGTTCAGAAAAGTGGGGACCAGAGTTTGATTTTCTTTCGTTGTTTCTTGTTTTTGTTTTTACATGCTGTTATCATTCCTTGGTTGTAAAATGAAATGGCATATGTAAAGGCAGAGTTATGAACTGCTATACATCATCTGTTCAATAGGGAAGCCATTTTGATTGTCTGTTTAAAATTTCAGTTTAATTTTGCTTTCTTTATTCAACTTAGTTGACATACGTGCCTTAAAAAGGAAAACTAGTGTTGCTATTATGCATTTACTAGAAAAAAGGAATTGGTTGTCTAGGGCACACTGTTATAAGGGAATTAAAATATGTTTAGGCAGGGGTGTGTAAAAAGGTTAAGTTTTTGTTTCTCCTGCTTGGAACTTACTTTGAATTATTGGCTTATTACATTTCTTTATTTAATCAGATACTGGATATTGAAAGAATAAAGCAGCATTTTTAATTTTTAATACCTTAGGCTTTGTTGCTTTTTAAAAAACATTGGCCTTTTGTATCTCAGAATTCTGGTCTAGATTCAGTTATGAATGTAGGCATTAGTTAAAGTTAATAAGATGCAGCGTATTAATTTCTTAAGACAACAAAGTGATTTCTGTAAGTTTGAGCCCTATGTGGAAAGCATTGTGGAATCTTAACCTTTTTGTACACACTCTTGTGGGACGTATCATATAAATGTCAGCACTAAGTAATGTCTTGTTTGTGGCTGAATATTTTTCGTAGATGTTTTTGAAGTTGACATGACTTACGTGCATTTAAATATATATTGCCATCCTTAGTTTGTAATTAAGATTTGGAATATGGTTGTGGATTTCTGAGCATGTGCAGACTGGTCTAGCTAGTTCAGGAACTGGTGCATGTATTTTTCAAAGACAGAGAAAGTGAACTGCGAAAATTTGCAGGAAGATTAATTTTGTGGCAGTTTTGGAAAACTGACAACCAGGTGGGACCAAAGTTTATGTGCCTTTAGTCTTAATTTACCTTGCATTGTAATATTCAGTTTTAATAAATCTTCAAAATATTTTGTATTTAGGAATAGATCTGACTTTAATAAAAACATGGCTCAGAATCTACAGGTCAAATTTATTTGAACAGTTCTTGTCAATCTGAATTGTTGATTCTGTTAAATGACCAATACTTTTTGAAATTGATGTACTTAGTTTCAAAATTCATAGATTCTGTTATCTATGTAGACAGAATGGTCATGTATATTTTCTATTAGTTGAGTTTTTACATCTTTAGAAATGTAAAATTCAGTATAGTTTGAAAGCGGCACAATTAAAAATTAATTTTCTAACAAAGTTGGGAGGTTTGATGGTTGTTTAATTTCATTTTGTGTGTACTCTGCTTACCTCTGTAGCATGCTAAATAAACACTTCTGTAGCTCTGTATTCACCTTTTCTGTCTTTCTCTGCTGCCTTTTCTCTCTCCTCTTCTTTGTTTTCACTCCACTGTGCTTCTAAATTCATGTTTATTCTCTGCCAGGGTGGGAAAGGAGTAATAATATTACAGTTCTATGGCTTTATACCATAAATAAATCTAGATGCTGTGAAAATATACCAGCTGTTTTTTTTTTTTTTTTTAATGTAAAAGACGATGACTGCTCTTCAGGAGGACACATATTAAACATTTCCCACCCTGTTTATAATCTACTGCTTTAAACACATAACTTTCTATTGTAGCTTGTTAATTCTTTCTATCTTTTTTGTTATTGTTGTTGTTGTTTTTCTAGTAGATTTATGCACTAGTAGATCTTTTGGACTTGCCATGCTGTTTTGCTGCAGTTTCATCTTTCATCTTTTGTGTCTGCTGAAAATTTCCTACTAATCTTAAACTACCTTGTGAGTTTCAACAAAGAGCACTTATTGTCATTGGAAATAAGAGTAGAATACCATTTGTTTTTGTTTTGGGAAGAAAATACACATTCCGATACTTTTGGTTACAATTAAGGTGCTATTTCAGAGTATTTTTGGACACTTTTCTAAACAAGGGTATTGATATCAGACAAGTTTGTAATTATAAATGTTTCTTTGTTCTTATAAAACATCTCAAAACTTACGAAAACTATGCAGTAGGATGATTAAAAAATGAAGGCACAATAGATACATTAAATGTACTGAACATAATACTTTATAAAGAAAATATATAAAAATTTTGTTTACATTAGAGTCAACAATTTAAGGATGCTTTGGAAACTAGATGATTAGTCTCCCATGTTATTTTGTTCTTTAAATAGCATTGTAGTACAGACATAATGTAGCAACATCCAAGTATGTCTGAAAAAAAACAGTACCATGCATTGGTTAGTGAGTAGTAATTTAACACATTTTTAAGTGGAGTTTTTCTCAGTGTTGCTTGGTAGTTACAAACTTGAAAATAGGTTTTATCCCTGATATTTTTTGAAGGGTCTGGGATTGCCTAGAGGGAGAAACAAAAGTCCAGGAGCTATGTGTGTAAAGGAGTTGCTTAGCTGCTGAACTGGCAAAGTTAGTATCTCCTTATCGAGGTCCAGATGTGATCAAAATCCAAAATTCTACCTGCATTAGGACAGAGCAGATTGTGGTTTCTTACTCTGTATTCCTCTGTAACCTCACTTTGAAAGCACCAAGTCAGTACAGTAGGAATTTTGTTCAACACATTAAGTTAACCCAAGCCATGGAATACAGTAAATTGTGCAGTAGTAATGTTAGGTACAGGTGAGTACAGTCAGCTTCGTCATTACAATTGTTCTGTCTCAGATTCTTATCTTTTTTAACAATGATCTAGCATTAACACTGAAGTATTATGATTCAGCTGCTCTATTAATAAAATTTTGAATATTTAGAAGTAACTTTTTTCTGTGACTTGAGAGAAAAACATTTTGGAAATGTTTCAAAGCTTGGTCTAAAAGGGTAGATTCATGCAGTTTGTTCTTGTAGTTCTGTTAGGATCACCATAAAGTTTTACAGGGAAAAGAAAAATCACTTCCCAAGGCTCAGTGTCTTTATCTAAAATGGAGGCAATAAATTTGGTTGTGTTCACTCCAAAGGGTTATTGCAAGGCTCAAATAGGGTAAATGTATGAATGATGTGCAATTGATAAACCACTCTGAATAAAAATTACAGTGCCAGAGTGCAGCCTGCTAAATTTCCCTAAAATATGCTTAGTTACTCACAATAAATGTCCTATTTGCTTTTTCTTATAAAGATTTGTTATTAAATTATTTAAATAATAATCTGGTAAAGCAGAAAGATATATAATGCAGTGATGTACCCTGTGGCCAAAGGAAAGAGCCTTTGGATTTGACCTCGTATATCTGAATTGTTAAGACAACTCAATGATAAAATGTACATACTTGATTTCAGATTTCATGTAAAAATTAAATGGAATATTTGTAAATCTTTAGAAGACAGTTAAGAGAAAAGGTCTTCAGATAATATTCCTTGCCTGACTTACATTAAAAAGAAACATAAATTTGAAGTTTAGGTAACAGTTCTGTCGAGTTAAAAATTATTTAGTGAAATTGAATTCACATAGGTTTCTGTTTAAACATTAGTTTCTACAAAGTCTGGTGAGAACTAGAAAAATTTTAAAGCAAAGTTGGAATGTTCATTGGTTATCAGAAATCTTAGTTTTATGGTTTATATTTTCATTAAATTCTTTGTTTTAGATTTTGCAAATAGTGTAAATTTTAAACTTTAAAAGCGGGTGTCCCCAATCCCTGAGTCATGGACCAGTATTTTTCTGTGGCCTGCTAGGAACCATGCCATGTAGTCAGGCAAGCATAAGGTGATTTTACAGCTGCTCATCACCTGAATTATCACCTGACCTCTGCCTCCACATCAGCACTGGCATTCATCTCAAGCAGCACGGTCATACCGAGAACTGTACATATGAGGAATCTTGTTCACAGCTTTGAATCATTCCCAAACCATCCCTCACCTTAGCCCTCATCTGGGAATATTGTCTTCCATGAAACCAGTCCCTGAAGGAAAGGTTGGGGACTTTAAAAATATCAGTTACAGACTTCAAGTATGTGGGAAAATAAATACCAACTTGCTTATACTGAGCTGTTATCACTACCTGTTATTTTCAGTATTTTAAATGTAATTCTTACACTTAACTTCATAGAAGATTACACATTGAACTAAAATCCCGAATGTACTTTTTCCTAATGTTAATCCTTACCTCATTTTTTTTTCCATAGGTAGTTGTTACTCTAAATCTGGTATTTTATTATTTTGTGTTTGCTTTTTAGGAAGGAAGTGTGTTTTATTTGCAATAGTGTAAATGCTGTCTGGTTAACAAAAATACTGCAACTATTGTAATATAGTGTTTTGTTGTCCAGATTCTTTAGCTTACATTTACTTGCTTCACATAGCCACTGTTCTTGCAACTTCCTTTCTTCTATTATATTTCTGTGTTCCTCACTACCATTTCAGTGGACAGAAAGAGGATTTGACATCTCTGTTCACCTGGTGCAAGGATTGTGTAGGATTTTTGAATCCAGAAATGTTAACTTTTTAGTAGAAAGAATATAACATATCTCCATGAGTCTTAGTTACCAACTTAACACTTTTCATGTTATCTGCATCAAATTTTCATTCCCCATATTAATTGCATATCTCACATATACAGTATTTCATCATAAAATTTTGTGGCATATTTTCCTTTTTTTCCTCATTCATAGTCTATTCACTGATAATACCTAGATTGGCTCGCTTTCCAGTATGTCTTCCGGCTTCTGCAATTTGGCTATTCAAAAAGCAATCACCAGACCAAGAGCAGTGAGTACCACCTGGGAACTTACTAGATTCTCAGAGACTGGTATTATTCCTGACCTGTTAAATCTATATTTTGATAAAATCAGGTAAGAATTGGAGAAGGCACTGAAGTCTATTAGTGTCTACTTTTAACTCTTCAGAATATTTGGTCTGTTCATTCAATAAATATTCACCCATTAACTGCTCCAGCCTAGATACTGAGGGGTTAATCAGCCACTAAAATAATTCTTTTAGGACTGAGGCTATAGCGCAGTGGCACAGCACCTGCCTGGCAAACAGAGTCCCGAGTTTGATTCCCATTACCAAAAATAAATAATTCTTTCATATCATAGGGCTTTCGGTTCACTCTATGGTTTATGGAGAAGCTAGCAAATGCTATTATAGTATGCTTCACAGGAAAGGATTCTTGGAGGTAGTTTTATTTAAGAATTGTCTAGGTTTAAGGGAAGGGTGGGAGGCGCAGATGTAAATGGATTCGTTGGTTTAAACAGACTGGAATCAAGATACAACCCAGAAAAACCAAAATGAATTTAGAAGGGACAAGGTTGAAGAGACAATAGTGAAATTTGTGTTCTAAAGTATCTCTTTAGAGTTTATTTGGTTTATATGTTTCTCTTCAACTCTAAAAAATCTCATTAAAATAGTTTATACCTATCCATCTAGGAAGTGAAACAAAACTATTCTAAGTGTTACAAATTAATCTTCTAAAAGAGTTTTGTAGAATATCAGAAGAGAAAAAACCTTTTGGGGATGCATTACCCCAACAGTTTAAGTCGTGCTACTGATTCGTGCTACTTACTCATTCCACATTTAGTATATTTATTATATACATTTAGACCATATTTGTCTACACGTGGCTCATAAATGCAAAGTAGAAATTAATATATCATAATTTGTCATTTAATTTTCACTAAATTCTAAATCTCAGTGCTTGTAGAATGTTATATTCTGTTATGGTTGGATACCTCAAGGATATAATTATTTGTAGATTATCTGATGTGTTAGTAATTTAGATGATAAATGACACAAAAAGTCATGTGCATCAGAATTTCTGAAAGAACACAGATGTGTCATTTCTCTCTTGGTTTACATTCAGCAATCAACTGTTCATGGATTTGGATCTAAAATAATGGTGAACTGTTTTCTGCCCTTTATCTTCCTTCAAAAGAAAAAAAAAAAACTCCATTTAATAAGGTGTCAATAGCAGTTGTTTGTGGAGGAAGGTGACACACTTCTGCAACCCCATTATAGAGGCTGAAATCAGCCTTGAATTTGAGGCCAGCCTTGGCTACATAATGAAGTGAAAACCAGCATGAACTGCATACATCACATCTTTTAAAGTCACAAAAGAAGTTCAATTTATATTGTTTCATTTGCTATGATAATGATACAAGCAAAATTAATTATGGAGTCTGCCATGAACCTAATCTAATACTGCAAGATTTTCAGTCCAAGAAGGAGCATACTCCTTTAATTTGTATATACAACCTAAAGGTAAACTACCTGTATAGATGCCTTCAATGAAAGAGAGGAGAAAAAAGTTTTCTTGCATCTTTGGTCCTAACCCTTTATATAATTCTTGCCTCTGACCAACTTTACCTAACATTTCTTCCAAATTTTAGATAAAAGTCTTGTATATTTTATTCAAGATTTAAGATTTAAATGATTTTTGTGCTAGGGAGCCAGAACTTTCAACTGTCTCCCATCTTTGTCCTATGAGACGACCATGTAAACGTCCCCTTTCAGACAATTCAAATTTACTAAATTTTCAAGAAATAACATACTTATGTTGGAGGAGTGACTAAAGGAAAAAAATCTGGTATCTGATAGGTCTGGATCAACAGATGAGTTCTACTAAGTATGTAATAACTAAAACAGCTTATTTTTTAGTGACATGCTGAATTGTGATTGCATTTGCTGATTTATGTAGCAACAATATGAAGCAAATACTTTTTTAGAGAAAATGAGACTATAGAAATTACAATTATATTGTATATAAAAAAGCCTGAACTCATATTTTAAATACTAATCCTACCAGTATCCTAACACAAACTGTTAATGATAATATTTCAGATGTTCCCATAAAAATGCATACTTTTTCTGTAGACATTGTTTTCCATACTATCTCAATGCCCTAGCTCCCAAGTTCAGAGTCAAGTAGTGGGAAAGATGAACACAGAGCTAGGTTCTTATCTGTTGATTCTTCATATTGATTAGGTACGTCAAAAGTTTGACCTTGTCTTCTGCCTAAAAAGTATGTGTCTGTGTGTGTGTGTGTGTGTGTGTGTGTGTGTGTGTGTGTGTGTATGAGTTTAATAGTTGCCTGTTTTAGGCAGACTAGCTGCCTCTAACTATATATATATATATATATATATATATATATATACACATTTTGGGGGGGGGCTTAGGGTTAGGTTTAGGCTTAGGTTGGGCTTAGGTTTTCATTTGTATTTCTGTCTTAAAATTTCTCCCTCTAGGTCTAGGATCTTTCCAACATCATCAGAAAGTTTCTCCTCTTCTGCAATGCCTTCTCTGATATTTAAGAGACCGCATGCAGTTTTCTCTGCACTACTTACTTGACCATTTGTTTTTTCATTTGAAATAAACTTGGTTTTACTGAATTGTGATTGTAAGAAATGCATCTGTATTCATAGCCTGAGCTTATAGTTCTTTTTATTGCACCAGCATTAGCTTTACTTGAGATCTTGACATATATGAGTATTTTTGAGAATATTCTACATCCTCTGAATTAGAAATTAGGATAGGTAAGACCCAGCAATCTTTTTAAGCAACCTTACCAAATGACTATGATGGACATTAAAGTTTGAGATCTGTTGTTCTAAGAACTAGGACACTGCCATGCCCAACACTGCTGGTCACTCAATCTTTATTGATTTCAATCTATCAGACCTTAGACTGCAAGTTTCTTAATACACTGATCTCTACTTCCATGGGGGAGCTATTGTTGCAACAAACTTCAGCAACTTCGGATTAGACCTCTGATTTACCTGGGCTTCAGCAATTATTATTAACATATTCAAGAATTGATACGTGCAAGCTCTGTATGAAATTCTGACTACAATTTAGAAAATCAGAGTCTGTAAGTGGTAGAATTATAATTTTATCTGAGGAAGTCATACTCTAGAATCTGCCCTCATCTGCTGCACTGCTTTTTTTTTTTTTTTTTTGGTAGCGGATGATTTGGCAATATCTGTTTTTAGATTGTTGCTCTCAATGTGACTTCCTGAAGTCATTTGTCACCTTTTACTTTATGCTGTTTACTTTTCTGTGTTTTCTGTTTTCTGAACCATCTCTTCTTTGTCAAGCTCTCCATGACTTTTAGACTGGGTATATTGCACCCTTACTGCTCCAAAAACAAAGCCCTCTATATCCTTAGTGATCCCTCAATCCATTTTCTATATATAAAATGTTCTTATTTAATATACATCCCACAGAAGAAAGTATGTGTTCTCTTTTCTCAAAGGCTGCTGCTAGCAGTTTCAAGCAAAAATCACTACTTCAGTAGTCTTTACATCTGACCGTACTTTCCTCTAATTTTTATCTCATCTATCTAGCAACCTCCTGTTCATCAAAGTTTTTGCATCTAACCCCTCTCACCCAAGTACTGACATCCTGATAAATGGCCTGTCATGTTTGTGATTTGTATATTTATGGAATATATTCTTGAAGTTTTTTGTTCTCCTAAACTCAAGGAATCTAGACCTCCATTATTCTTGTCATCCTTTTCAGTAGTAATGTGTTGTCTGTGTATTTTCCAGAACTTCTTTATCGCTGAAAACTTAAATTCAACAATTTAACAAAACTTCAACAATTTTTGTCCTTTTTTTCCCCTTCACTGCAGCCTAAGCTGTTTTCCAGATAGTGAATGTTTGTTAAATTCTATTGGGTACATGAATAAAAACTTTGAATTTCTCAGTCTAATATATCTGATTTTTGAAAACAGCTGTGTTCCTTGGAACACAGTTCTTTTACTCAGTCTGGAACCAAGAACTGGTTATGTGAACCATTCTCTCACTAAAATCTTACTTTTCTTTGTGTACGACTATTTATGACAAACATCATGTCCAGAGAATCCAAGCCAAGATCAGTATCAAAAATCTATATTCTTTGCTTGAATTACTAAGTAAATTTCAAAAAAAATCTTGTATCCTAGTAAATCAGCTCAGGTTCTCTGATACTTTGGCAACATCTTTTGATCATTTAAGAATCAAGTTCAATTCCCACTTCCCTTAACCTATGTAAGCATATTTTTGTTACCAGTCGCAAATACTTATAGACCCCTGAACATAAGTTTTTGTATGTGTTTGTCTTTCTGCATGGAATATCCTTCCTTCCTTTCATCATCTGCTGATTTGTACTTACCTGTATTGTGTCTCTGGAATCTTTTCCTGATTTGTACTCTGCTAACAAAAACACTTTATCAGTATCACTGCTCTTGCTAAGTTTATTCTAGCTAACATTGAAAAATGACTAAAAACACAGGCAAAGAATCAAATGAGCATTTCTCACAATGGTTACAATAGAGATGTATACATAATTATGCTATGACAGCACATGGGAAAGATAACTAGGGCCATGGAGGAAGTGACATTCGACTAGTGTGTTGAAGGGCAAATAGACATTTGCCAGAAGAAGAAATGGATGAGGAGGGTATCTTAGGTATAGTGAAAAATGTGTTCAGATATGCAAATAGTGGTAAGACTTACCGTTTTCAGCTCAAATGAACAGTTCAGTGTGGTACATGAGAGTGATGAAAGGTAACTGTGGAAAAGTTGATAGGTCTTGTCTGTCAGGCTGAAAATTATAGTCTTTCCTATAGACAGAAATAGAAAATGTTTAAAGATCTTGTGATCAAATTTGTGTTAAGAAGACAATTGCTAGGAATTAGGATACATTGCCATGTAGAGATCCTACAGTGATTGAGATCAGTTAGAGAAATTTATTTTTCATTTCAGTACTGGGGATTAAGCCTAGGGCTTTCACAATCAGTTAACTCTCCTCACCTTTTAAATTTTGAGACAAAATCTCACTAAATTACTAAATTGCCTAAAGTGGACTCAGACTCATTGTTCTCCTGCCTCAGTCTCTTGAATAGCTGAAATTACAGGCATATGCCACTGGGCCCAGCTGAAATTCTTTTAATTTTGCAGGCCAAAGATAATGCTGGGAGCTCAGGAAATGCAAATGGAGAGAATTTGAGGACTATTTCATAAGTGGTCGTGGAAACTGACTAAACCGAGAGGATGAAAGGGAAAAGAAGTGTTAACTGAAAGATTACCCTATTTTTTGGGGGGGAAAAAAGTAGCTCTGACAAGTATGGTATAAAACAGTGGAAGACAAGTTTACAAATCAGTTTAAAATTTTGATAGAAAATTCACTTACACTGTAAAAACTTACACAAATCACAGAAAAGAAGTGGCAGCGGAGATCATATTCAGGGAGTCTTTTTGCCAAACCATATAGATAATAGATTAAGCAGTAGAAATGGGTAAGATTATCTTTCTATATATAGTGGATAAGTATTTGTTTCATATATTTTCTGTCCTCCCTGTCCAACTAGACTGTGAGCTCACTGAAGGGTGGAATTGAATATTTTATTTACCTTGAAAAGCCAGCACCAGAAAATGATACTCTGAACATGAGTGGATATGTTTTTATTTAAGAAGTTTTCCCCCCTCTTTGTTCTTTTATGTTTAAAGTACCTTTTCTTTCTTTGCTTACATACACTTTGTTCAGTTTATCACAGAGAGTAATTTAGAAAGTAATTTCTACCAAGGATCATAATATAATGAAATTCTACCACAGGGAAAAATCTGAATGCTCTGTGGAACTTACCAACTCTAGACAGTTGCTTTCTACCTTACAGACTCTTCTAGAACATAGAGAAAACATCTTTTTTTCCTTTATGGGAAGCAGTGTTACAGATATATTGTAATATCTGTTGTTTTACTTTGGAGTTTAAATATATGTTAATTAGAAAGATTGCAACATGCAAATAAGCCTGGGTACTATCTGATATACTATCTGATATCTTTGATATATATATATATATATATATATATATATATATATATATATGTATGTATATATATGACATATCATTGCTCATTCTAAAATGATATATATTACACATACACTATAAGTTATACCATAAAGAAATTACAAAATTTTACATGAAAACATACACTGTGGATGGGATGAATCTATTTTGGTAGATACTTGTTAAAATTTTACTTTTATATTTGACCTTCTTTTACTTTCTCTGGCTTAGCTTATTTTCTCTCAACCCTCTCTCTGTCTTTGTCTCTGTTTCTGTATCTGTCTGTCTCTCTTTCTATCCCCTTTCTTCTCTCTTTTCTCTCTCCTTTCATTAAACTCTCAGAGTTAAATAAGCAATTTTCTAAGATGCCCTTGTCAGGCGACATTATGAAAATTATTTGAATATCATTGCTAAGCCAGGTGAGCCATTTAGAAATGTAAATAATTTGCAATATCATGAATCTAGCTGATGAAGAGCAACCTTAATGCTGATTGATTTATTAGAATCTTTTCCTGATTACTAATTGCTTTGAAATCTCTTTTCTGTGGTTTAGTTTATCATTTTAGTGCCATTTGTTAATACTGTATATAGCTGTATAACTATCAAATCTGTAATATGCATTTGACATCATCAGTTACTTTATACTTTTCCAGTCAGTAATAGCAGGGCAGTGACTATTTCTTACAGCTGTTTACTGCACACTTAGTGCTGGCTCAATAGTATTAAGGATCTGATTTATAAATATTTAAAAGTTTTGCACTGATCCTACTCAACATGATGTTTCTCCTAGGATGTTCTATTTTAAAATATGTATTATGACAACAAAACAACATTTAGGTCACAAACTTTCAGGGTTTTACCTATTCTTTAAAATTACTTTTAAAAAAGACATAATCATGAACTTGAAGCATTTTTCCTTGAGCTTTGCTTGAAATTCACAAACATGATTATAATTTTAAGAAGTTGTCTTATTGCAGTAATGAAGCTGCTGGAAATTTCATTTATTCTCAAGTTAAATCTCTGGAAACCTATTTTATCATAGGAAATCAGTCGGTGCTAAAATACTTCTTTGACTCCAGATTTCAAATTTATTCTTATAACTCTTGAGAAATGCCTCTCAGTCAATCACAGAAATATTATTGCCTATCATATTTATTTTTAATATAAATTTCAATTTAGCATTCTCTGAGGGCAAGTACTCTGTGTATTGCAACTTTTGTCATGTGTATATCTTTATTTATTTAACTACAAATATATCGGAGTTTGCCATATTCTACATGATTTTGGTTGTGTTGTGATAGTGAGATTTAAGGAAAATGAATAGATATTAACTCTAAAATCTGTGATTATGACTGATTTTCACTCTTCTATTTAACAAAGATAAGAGATAGGATAATGTGCTATATAAAAACAGTTTCCATGTTGGGATTAACATGACTAGTTAGTTTGGCAGCCATGATGATCACATCAAGCATGATTTAGAAATGCATATCTAATACTGGTGATATCTCTGAAAATGTGGGAAGAAGTGATTTACTAGAGTAACAATAAATGTGTATCTGTAAAAATGATCACTGGTAGCTCAAAATTTTAGAATCAATATTATTTTGTTCAAGAAATCTATAATGAAAACAAAAATCAATAGTTTATTAATTTCTCAAAATGGAATTACATTTCTTTAAAAAGCATAGCTTTATAAAAATTTGTGTGTCATTATCTATTACTTTGAAGGAAATTATCTTATTCTTAAGGAATTGAACATGTTTCAAAAACCAGAAGGTGTTGTACATTACAGAATTGCAGATTAGACATTTCTCAATGTAGTAATCTAAATATGAAGTTGTTTTTATACCTAGAGGCAGACACAAGTTTTGTTTGTTAAGTTCTATATTCTTCCTTATCAAGTTCAGGTTAATTCTCTACCGTATTTAGGTTTCCTCTAGCCTCTTCATAAGGCCTAAGTACATCATTGTTTTTTGAAAGTAATATTACAGTTTAAAATGAACATAACACTTCTGAAATCAATAGAGGAAAAATAACAGTTTGGAAAGATCCCACTTATAGTAAGTAGTTAAAGCCTTTTTTTCCTAGATAACTTTATTAAATGAGGTTTTCTTTGTTTTTCTGAGTTGATTAGCAAAGTTATACCTCCAAAGTTCTTAATGGGAATTTAAAAGTAAATAAATACTTCTTAAGTAAAAATGAAAATTTAGTTGTCAATTTATTTATACTATAACCTGTTTATACAACCCAAAAACTATAAACTCTGATTTATCACACTTACAATGTAGAAAATCTTTATTCTATCATGAAGTACTTTGATTTAAAGTTAAAACAATATGTAAGGAAACAGCACAAAGTCTAGGGGAGCAAACTATATTGACTCTGATTTAACTCTGACCTTGAATAAATCATTTAACCATTAAACAGAAAATAATTTCCCCTTCATAGATTTAATCTGATTACTTGATGCAATTTTAGAGAAACTAAAATATCTTTTCATCTATCTTTCCATTTCCATTTTGTGTTGCAAAAAGATGCTACACACATTTTAAAGATTTGAAAGCAATGTGTTTAATTATATACTAGTTAGAGATTTTATCTCTAAGAAGGACAGCACTTAAAAGATTTAGTAAATAAAGAAGAAAGATCTGGGTTTCTAAAATAGTCTCCTCCTTTATTTAGCTTAAGAACACAGCACCAGTGCTTTCATCCTGAAAGTAATGGTTGGCCGAGAAGATCTCTAGGTTTTTAGAATCTAGCATCTGTGAGTTAAGGTCATCATAAGCTTAGAATACAGTACATATAAACTGTTAATGGACAGCTCCTTAAAACATTACCATGATTGTTTAAACAGACGAGATCTATTAAAAAATAGTAGGCAGGATCCAAGTGATAACTCTCCCCAAAACTTCTTGTGAATATCAGTTATTCGATAATGTGTTTGCCTACACTGCTAATATAGCCTGACTTCATTTGTATATGTGGGCTGCAGATCCAAAGATAAAGATAGGTTCATAAAAGTCAGCTTGAAGCCAGCATAATTTGGACTTTCTAGTCTTACTTTGCTATCAGTGTTTCTTTCCCATCTGACATTTTAATTGATCTCAGTAAACTTTACTCCCCTGCCCCCAAAACATTACTTAAGTTCCTACAGTTTCCGAAACCACTGAAATTTATAATCAAAGTACAGTGTAGCACAGGAAACCTCTGAACTTCTCTTTGCCAACACAACCATCAGATATGCCCTCTTCAGCTGATTCAGAGAATTAGCCTGGGGCTGGGGATTTATCTCAGCGGCATAAGCGCCTGCCTTGCAAGCATGTGGTCGTGAGTTCGATCCCTGGTACCGGTAAAAATACATAAATACAAAAAAAAAAAAAAAAAAAAAAAAAAAAAAAAAAGAGAATTAGCCAGTCCTATTCAAGGGTAATTTCTCTCAGTGATTTCTACTGTTTTGATAACTTCTCTTTAAATTACTTCTTTTCTTTAATTGTTGGAATTCTATCTCAGCCTTGAAACATCTTGAGATTTCCTAAAATACACACATGAAACACATTTTTTTCTTTGATCTTATGTCCTCCTAATGCATTTAGTATTCTCTTCTCATTCAAACTTCTTGAAGGTAGAACTGATGCTTAATATTTCACAGTTCTTATTCCTTTTTTACTCAACCACAGCATGATTTCTGCCACTAGAATGCTACAGAAATTACTCTCATAAATTTGTTGATGACTTTCTAGTTGCCAAATTTATTATGCAAGTGACTTACATGTGTCACTTCATGCAATCCTCTAACGTCCTACTATGAATATATTCTTATCCTAGTATTTCTGACGAACTATACTTCCTCGTAAGTCCTCAAGTTCCTGAAGTTATCTTGATGGGATCAATATAAATTATATGCTAAATTCTTGAGTTAACTGCTGTGACCAGTGTGCAAAAATTTTTGATTGGAAAAAAGAAAACCTTATAATTATTTGATATGTGGTCTTCCATTTAAAATATACTTGTGAGACATTAAAGTTTATGCCTTTAATCCCTCAGTTTAATGTTTATTCCTTGTTTTTCAAAATATTTTTATACATTTTATTTATTGAGTGCCTTTACATGCAACCAAAATCCGAATAAAAACAGGAGTATCAACTCATTTTCTATTGCTACATAAAAATTATCACAATGTTAGGAATTTAAAACAATACATATGTATTATCTCACAGTTTCCATGGCCAAGAATTCAGGCCTGGCTTAATTTGTTGCTCTGATTAGGGTCTCACAAGTGTGCAATCCAGATGGGGATTACAACATGTACTTATATGAAGGTTCAAGGGAAGAATCATCTTCCAAGATTATTCTCATTATTAGTAGAAAACATTTCCCAGTAGCTCTATGATTGAAGACCTTCACTTTCTGGTGGTTTTTGGCTGGGGGCTTCTTACAGGTCTTACACTGACTGCAGTTCATTGTCCTACACAGTTTTTCAACATGGCTGTCTACTTTATTGTGTCAGCAAAGAGAGAGTAGTATCTCCTTACAGTGTGAGAGGAAGTAGTCTTAATATCAAATGATGTAGTCACCAGAGTAATGTGTTGTCTATCACTCATGCCATATTTTGATTGTTTGAAGTAAGCTACAGATTTTGCCCATACTCAGAGAATGAGAATTCTGCAAAATGAGGAATCAGAAAAAGCAAAGCCCTTTGGAGGGGAGAGATCACCTTGCAGTCTGTCTGCCACATACATATTTCACTACTTCTTATCAGTGCTCCTTTTGCTGTGCTTTGGGAGCTTTTCTCTATATTTACATGTATCTGAACTCAGTATATTCCAAATGGGCACAAATTCTGCATTTCTAATGCAGCTTTATCCATTTGAGCAATATGGAGATTTTAAAGCCTTCAATAATAAAACATAGAATGACTGTGTGGCAGATGTATGTCTTAACTGGTAAAAGGAAGAAGGTGTAATATAAACCTTGGAAGATCCTCAAGCAAACCATTTTTAAAAGGAATTCTATGAAAGTTAAGAGTGATTTATAAGAGTAGCTATGATCATTTTCCTTTGAACATATTGGTATACCATAACAATGCTTGCATTGCATTAATTTAGTTAAAGATCTTCTACCTTACTTGTACTAAGAAGGCCAGGTTACGATATGTTGAAAAGGAATCTGGGCTAACCAACGGGAAGAAGGTGTTATGATTGGATATTTTTGAACTTTGTAGTGGTCCTACCTGTTTGGCAAACTTAGTAGCTTGTCCTGTCTGTACATATCCCATCTCCTTTATATCTCATTTGTTAACATATGCTATGTCATTGCTTATTTCACTCTCTTTCATTTGACAAAGTATTGACATAAGGTTAGTCTACATGGGCTTCAAAAATCTTGTGAAATTCACTCATGTCTACTGGCTCTGATGGCTTGATTAGGCCGAGCTTTGATTCATAATTTTTTCTGTATATTTGAACAGGTAGCTTTCTTGCATTGTAGCTTTTAATAACAAAAACTTAGATGTCCTTCAACAGGAGACTGATTCAGCTGTGGTGCATATAATATGATTAAATACTGTACAGTTATTAAAATGTCATATGTCTGCTTAAGACTTGACGCAGTCTTTGTACCACTAGACATAATGGCAATGAGCAGGCTGCCTTCATCAAAACTCGTCACCCAATGCAGGTTTTTCATGAAAAACAAATTTCTTTTTTATTGAAATACTTAAATTTGAGAGTATATCCATTCCAATAGTCTAGCTTTGTGGTAATGAATACATATTGCATCATCTATGTTATATTTCAACTCCACAGTCCTTTTTTTGGTGGTATCACACTTTAAGTCCTGTCATCTATAGGATCCTGGCAGAGCTGATGCCTTTGCCACTCACTTTGTTTCCTGAGACCCACATTTAAAGTAAAAATCTGAAAGTTCCAAATTAGTGTCCTATAAACATTTCCATCGGAACCTTTCACATACCAATCTAGTTAGACAGTCTTCAAATATTCTACAGAAACAAAGACATGCCCTTCTGAAAAGGCTAGCATTCTTACAAAATTCCCCCAATCTTTTGGGGCTTAAGGACCTTTTATTATATCAAAAGTAACCTTGTTCTCATGCTAATTCTTACTTGTTATCACTTAAATTAAAGGAGGACCTAAGAATAAAAAGCTATGACTTCTAAGTGTATATTCTATTTTATGAATCACATATAACTAAAAACATTTCAGTATGGTCTTAGCTAGTATTTGTACACTATCAAAGTTTTCAGACCCCTTTTAGTAACCTCAGAACTTTGCTAAACAGATTTGGAACCACTGATTTATCCACTTTCAAAAGGATTTGAAATCAATGACCAATCACATGTTGGTTATTTCCATAAAAGTTTATTGTGTTTATTTTTTTTTCATTATGTTGCATTCCAGAAAAGTTTGTAGTTAGTGCATAAGGGTATACAACATAAAAAATAGCAGAAGTTAAAGTGGAGAAAAATAAAACCAAAGATGAGATCAAAATAGAAGTAGCATTGTCCATTTAAATGTCTCCATCTCTAGCTTCTCTTGGATTTGGAATTATTTCTTGAAAAGTGTTACTATATTCTTTTCCAGTTGTCACATTGATTACTTCAAAACGTTTGTTGTTGATTTTTGGTCTTGTTATCCTTCTGAAATCTTTTATTTCCTCTTTCTAAATTTTCCTACTTTCAGCTTTCTTTTCTAGTAACTTCGCCTACCCTTCCAAGTGCCTTCTATAGAATTCATTTGGAAAGATGCTCCCGGCTTTAATTTTTTTAAATGCAGACCTTTCATCCATTTGCAAGCATGTCTGTCTCTCTCTTGTTATTAAATAGGTTTATGTAGTGGGCATAGATAAGCAAGTACCCTGGAAACCCTACAACTGTAAATGCGAGATAGGTTCGGTGCCCCAGTCATTAATAGAAAGATTACAACTATGATCGTTTCCAAAGGGAAATAAACCACAGTTTGTGTGATGTGTAACACTAAACTCACATGATAGCTTTAGGCACATGTATATTAACCTTTTGGTTCTCATTTTAGATAATTCACAATAAGTTTTTACTAATGAAACCATATACTGCTGATTTTACTGAACCATTAGTGTTCCACTATCCAGTTCCAATCTTGGATAAAATGAGTGGTGTCTGAATAACATCACCTTAGAGAACTCCCCTGCCCTTTCATCATGATATTACCCCCAGGACAAGTCAAAGTTGTCTTCTAGTCTTAAGTTCACACCCACTTTCTTTTCTATTTTGAATGGCAGATAAACTATTGGTCCCAAACTTATTGACTTAGTGAGAAGTCATCCATGATGTTTCACAGTAGCTTTTGTGAAAGTTGTGAGGATCAAAATAAATTTACTCATACTAAACCATACTGAAGTGTAGTCAGGAGGCCACAAAATGTGTGTGTGGTAACAGGAACAATTGCAAAAGACTCTACTTACTTGTACCAGGGATATCTTTTCAGTAACAGCCCTAACTGTAGCTTAGGCTTTATAAAGTAAAACCTGCAATTGGAGTAGCTTTCAAGACACTCATAGCAACTGCCCGTGCACATATCCCTGGCTGCAACAAACCCCTAAGTGATAGTGAGCCAGGCTGTTTTCATCTTTGAAAGCTCCAAAAGGCTCACCTTTACCACCCTAGAACAAAAGAACTTTTGTTTCAAAACAATTTGCATGAGGGCTGGAATGTAGCTTGGTAATTGAATGCTTGTCTAGCATGTGTGAGGCCCTGGGTTTGCTCCTTAGCACTAAGTGGCCCGTACTTTTTATTTTTCTCACAATGGCAGAGTTGAGCAATTGCAACAGAGAACTTAGGATCTGTACAGACCTGGCCTAGCCCACTGGCAAATTCCAGAGCTTCAAGCCTACCATTGTATGAGAGCACCAGAAAAGGTTACTGTGTTTAGGCACATGAGCTGAAAATAGCAGATGTAGCACGTCATAATCATATGATTTCCACGCACTCAATGTAGCAAGTGATAGAGAAAAGTACAAGACAGTCTGATGAGTTTTCATGTGTGTGGCAGGATAGGAATACACAAGAATACTATCATGGCTTCAAAAGTGAAGAATGGAAATGATGGTCTTTACTTGAGTCTTGGCAAGTAATCTTTGGTTGATAAGTGGACTCTTTTTCCAAATGAGAAGTTAATCATCCTGATCAGTGGTTCTCAGAGGATTTCCTGAAGATAATAAGGAAGTTATTTATTGGTTTGTCTTGCCTATTTCCAGCAAAACTCATCTGGAACAGTTTATGATGGCAGCTGGTCTAATGTCACCTGAGTCATGTTACCATATGTTATGCTTTGTGTTTAAATGTCTCCCCAAAGCCTCATGCATCCATGAGGGCTGGGCCTTTCAAAGGCAGCTGAGTTGAGCGTTTGTGATTGGTTTGTTATCTGGCAATGGGATTGGAGGTGTGAGTGCTCTACTTGCCTAGGGCAGGTAGCCTTCATACAATATAAGGGAAGGAAGGAGGTGTGCTTTTCCCTTTTTTGCCTCCTTTGCCCTTTTTGCTCTTGTTGTTTACATGTCACGAACAGATGCCCCTTAGCCATGCCACCCTTCCTTGAGTATGGACTGAAACCTCCAAACACTGTAAGCTAAATCGACTTTTCTTCCTTCATTTTGGGCATCAAGTATTTTGTCTCAGCAACAAGAGAAAAGTAGGCAACATACCACATACTCTCATTTCTCAACAAGGCCCTTATGAGATTTACATTCTAGAAGGGGGGTCAGATGTACTTCTTTAAATATGTTTCAATCAACCAATCAGCCGATCAATCAAGCAGTCAACTTCTCTATCAATCATTTATCATCTCAAATGCTGACAGGCTATGGAGAGAAAAAGCAAAGCAGGAGGACAGAGGGGAATGGAGGATGTATTATTTTATACAACGTAATTAGAAGATGTTTCATGGATCAAAGAGTAAGTAGTATCCTGAAAGATATGTGAAAGACTCAGATTGGAATATCTTGAGGATGTTTCCATCACTTTAGAAATAAGTGCTCAATAATGAGTACAATCAGAAAAAAATGCAGTTATATTTCTTTCTCCCCCAAGACTAATAAACTTTTCTTGCCCACCAATAAAATCGACAGCCACCACTTTTCTCTTTTCTCTGCTTGGTTGTATTAACACCCCCCCCCCCCACTCTGCTGCACCATCTTGTGTCACCTGTTGGTAGTTTGGAGCAGCATATCCCCACTTCCCCAGTGTGCTGCAGGGAGAGTAGCTTTGTGCTCTCAGATCTCCAAGTTTCTCTCCCACCTATTGCAGCACTCTGGATCTCCTCTTCCACCTGCTGGACTTGCCAGAGGCTTGCTGCATTGGAAACGTTCTTCTCCTTCAAGGCCTAAGGAATCCCTTGGCCTGCACACATCTCTAGGAGAGGCTGAAGAAATCAAGTCACTCTTGAGAGAAGTTTTCCTGAGAAGGAAACTGTGGCACAAATTGGTGAAAGGATTTCCTAGATGTATCTGGAGCTGTGAAAAGCAGCTGAGCTCTCCCGGCACTGGCTCTGACCTGCAGAACAAGGAAAACTCTTCCAAATTATCTTGCTTTGAAAGCTGCTTATTAGGTTTCATGTGACCTGGCACATCTCAGACTGTTAGGTCTGGATTTAAAAAAAAAAAAAAACTATAACTTAGCACTTTGCAGTTGGCAATATGTTTCTTCATTCATTTGGTATTTATTTATTTATTGGTTTTTATTAGCACAAGTTTGCAGTACATAATGACTACATTCATTGGACATGTATATAACACATTTCAGATTTATCTCTTCCATCCGCCCTACCTTTTACTTTGCAAATATCAGATTCATTTATTTGTCAGGCCTTATAAAATTATTGTTTAAATTTAAAAATTGTTATTATTGGTTTTAAGACTTGAACCCAGGACCTTGTGCTTGCCAAGAGGGCACTGTACTGTTGAGCTATATCCCCATGTAAGGCCTTATAAAGTTAATTATCATGTATACGTATTAAAAATCATACCAAATGAGGCAAAAATACACATAAACCATGTAAGACAATGTACTAAGTGAAGGTATACTTTTAGATACATTATCCATGCTGGATTATAATAATGTTTTTCTCTCTTTTGCCAGTCATCTCATCTATTTTTAATAGACTGGGGTTTTTTTGGTTTTTTTTTTTGTTTTTTTTTTTTTTTTTGGTCTTTTTCGTTTTTATTGGTACTGGGGATCGAACTCACGACTGCCTGCTTGCAAGGCAGGCACTTATGCCGCTGAGCTAAATCTCCAGCCCCAATAGATTGTTTTTTATTTAAGAAAAACAATGCAATATTTAAATTCATGTGTCTTATTTATTTAACATTATGTGATGCATACCAGCACAGCTCTTGACGTTTCCAAGGGAAGGATGGTGAAAAGATAGGAAAATAAGAGAGACAAAACTTCAGGTCAGGTGGAGCCCTCTCGCCTGATGAAAGAAAAGGAACTTCTCAACCACCACTGTACATTTATTTATACACTGGGAAGGATGATGTCAATTTCAACCCCTCTGCCTACCAACTTGTTTGCCTGGCTGTCCTGGGTACCTTGCCTTTTCAGAGCTAGAAAATGGCTTGCTTTGGACTCTCCTTGTTCTCCGGGATGACCTTGGTTTAGCTCCACATGTGTGAATCTCCACACTGATTTCCAAAGTGGTTGCACCCGTTTACATTCTCACCAGCAGTGCAGAAAGGTTCTTTTTCCCCCACAGCTCCATCAGCATTTGTTATTGGATTTCCACATGCCAAAGACTAAAGGTAGATCCACGTTTATCACCATGTACTAAACTAAGGTCAAAGATCTAAATATTAATTCAGAAACACAAATGAAAGCTGGAAGATAGAATAGGTGGAACTCTGGAAGACATAGATGTAGGCAAAGACTTTATGAACAAAACCCTAGCTGCACAGGAACTATCACAAAGAATCAACAACTGGGATTTCATCTTATTAAAAAGCTTTTGCACAGCAAAAGAAGTCACCAATAGAGTGAAAAAACAACTCACAAAGTGGGAAAAAATTTATGCCAGCTATTTTTCAGACAAAGGACTAATATCTAGAACATATAAAGAACTGAAAAAACTCAGCCACTCCAAATTCAAAGACCCAATCTAAAAAATGTGCATCTGAGATGAGTGCACACTTCTCAGATGAAGCAATACAAATGCAAATAAATATATGGAAAAAATGTTCAACATCACTGGTCTTTCAAGAAATGCAAATTAAAACAAAGCTGAGATTCCATGTCACCCCAGAAAGAAAGCCTATCATGAAGAAAACAACCTATACTGTTATTTCATCTTCACAAATCCTCTTCAATTACCTTCCTGCTTTATTGGTTAGGAAACTGAGCTAAGTAACTCATCCACCAAGAGTCTGGTAATAGCTGGTTGGGCAACAAACTACCTAGAAACTAGATGTACACTCCCAGTGTATCCGCATTTTACAGGTGAGCAAACAGAGATTTGACATTGCTACTTATTGGTAAAGTTAGAAACAGAACCCATAGTTTAATAATCTTTCCACTTCACAAACTCTACTTTTTACAACCTAGCACATTTTAGCTAAACTCAAAATGGAAGACGTATCAAGCAGCTTTGCTTAACCTCAAAGTGAGGATAAGGATAGACTTAGAATGTAGACAATATTTTTGTATTTAAGTTGTTATTAAGAAGTTCTAGAGTCACAGTACACAGTTACAGTCCCAAGTGATAGAAACTACCACATTCCATGAGTTCAGTGTTAGGATCAGAAGTTCCCTGAAGTAATACCAATATCCATACAGTCTTGTCAGCATATTTAAAAAGTGTTTCGTATTCTCAAACACTGAACATGAAAATCCATGTTTTCTCCTGGGAACTGCTTGCTCTGTGACATGTGAAACACTTATTTTCTGAATTTTCTTTTTTTCCTGATTTGTAAACAATTTAAAGCTAGACATTAAAGCAAGGCTAGGATGAAAATGTTTAATGGATTCTTCTGGACATTAGCTACAGTTTGAAATAAACAGCTGCTTAGTGAATGATTTTACTTTTAGAGCAGTTGCATGTAGTCTTTTAAATATTCTGTTGCTCATCATTGTCTTTATGAGCATATACTATTAATATGCAACATCCTGAGCAGCTAAAATAAAGTGAATGCAAAGTATATGGAATAATTTTGGTGCACAATCTCACATCTCATCCTATTATATCTTTGCTGAGTCCTTTTCCTAACAAGTAGAAGTACTATATTTGCCCAATTTCATCCTCAAAGAATAATTTTGAACAACTATTGTTTTCTATCACTGGGGAGTCTGGTGCGGTGGCCCATGTGTGTAATCCCTGCTGCTTGGGGGCTTGAAACATGAGGATCACAAATTTGAAGCCAGGCTGGTGGGCAATTAGGCCCTGTCTTGAGATAAAGAATTTTAAAAATGTTGAGAGTACAAAAAAGGTCATAGTATATACTTGTCCAGCATGTTTTAGGACCTAGGTTTAGTCACTGCAAAGATTAAAAAAATATCAATAGATGATCAACTTTCAAGAAGGAAAAATTTATTTTAGCTCAGAGTTTCAGTGGTTTCAATCCATTGTCTGTGGGTTGTGTTGCTTTTGGGCCTGTGGTAAGGGAGAAAATCACAGCAGGGAGTGTGTGGACATCTCACCTTGTGGCAGATGGGAAGCAAAGAGAGTGCCAGGCCTGGTTCCCAATGTCTTCTTCAAGGTCACACCCTCAGGGACCTCACTTCCTTCCACTGAGCCCCAGATAATGAAAGTTCAGGCACCTCCCAATAGCACCACAGGATGGGGACCAAACTTAACACAGGAGTCTTTGGGAGACACTTCCAAACTATAACAGTTGGTAATTTATCTTCATCACCCTCTTTAAAACTTTATTATGTGTCTTTTATAGGGGAAGAAATTGAAGTGGAGAAGTCAGAAAGTTAAGGCAACTACCAGCCGCTAAAGAGAATGCTATGTGAGAGCTGAGATTAAGATGAGGGAGATCCTTGCCTCAGGTTCTGTGTTCACAGTTCTCTTTCTCTATGAAAGATACATGCTCTTTAAATATTTACATTTGACTAACGGTAGCAGAAATAATGCCACCAAACGTTAATTAAGCAGCCACGGGATGATTAAAACACTCCTGGCCTCCTCAGCGAGAGTAACTCCATTAACATTTTCTTATTGACATTCAGATGTCTCACTGTGCTCTGTGTCCGAGGTGAAACAAAACAATTTTTCTTTTTGATCAAAGGGATTTGTCTCAGGGGCCATCGGCCTTGCTGGTAGATGCTCACCACACGTCTGGTACAGAGTGGATGCTTACCTGACGGCAGCCAGAAATAGCAGCATCACTCTTGGAATGGATTCGTCATTACAATGGCTACTCTCCGGGGATCAGATATGAGCTAGGACTGCCCAGCTACAGTTATTACCTGCTTCTATTTCTTAAACAAAGGCCCATTTCTATTTCCTGTGCCAACTGATGTCCTAACTGATTAGCAGGGCTGTGGTCTTCACCCCACTTCAGGCCCTGTAGCCACAGATGCCAGTGAGGTGAGGTCTCTGTGCACGTTTCTTCTCAAGCCGGCAAGTCACCTCCCTGCCAGGTTGGGGTTGCCAGTTAGGAATAATTGCACTGAGGCAGGCTAGGTATAGTCAGCTGCTGTTTAGGAATCTTTCCCTGATCCCTCCCTTTGCTTTCTCACTAGTTTAATATTGGTCTCTTTGCTGTCCTGCTCCGAGTCCTCTCCCTGCAAGGCAACAGTGGGAAACTGCTTTCCCATTAATGCAACTGATCCTTACGAACCTCACTAGATGAGGCCCCTTGATAGGCCAAGTTTTTCCTCAGCGATAGGCTCACTTAATTTTTCTTATTCACTTGCATAGTCTTTTAATTTTTCCCCTAGGGTCTCTTCTTTGTGACATTGTCACTGCCACCAAGAATGTAAGTTAGCTTTTGAGAGATGAGTGGTGCCTAGTTTTCATGCCTGGGATTAATTTAAAACCTGAGTTTCTGGAATCTTCTGACTCCTTAGGCTCTTATCATTAAAAGGTGGGGAGCTCTTCTGAAAGAAAGATTTCAGCTCCAGGAAAGAATTTATAGGAAGAGGAAGTCCCAAACAAGAAATGTCTAATTTATTCATTCTGAAAATATTCTCAGGAGTGTTGGGCCTACAAAGCCAGGATGTGCCTGCTCTACAAGAACTGCTGAAGTAACAGCAGATACAGAAGGAAATCTGGGTTCAACACCATAAGATAAATACTTTGAGAGGTGTATACATACAGAACTTATATAATTGGTTTAAGGCTGCCTGCACGAAGGAAGCGAGGCTGAAGTTGAGTGGTGATGGGTAAAGGGTAAGCATGGATAAGATGGCACTTAGGAGGGTTACAGCTGTGAGGTAAGTGCTCCACAGCATCTAGACCTCCTGAGTCATGGGCTCAGAGAGGAGTGGCCTTCGTAGGGAGGGAGGGAGGGAGGGAACACCTAATATCTGTCTCATTTCTCTGAGAGCCCTGCTGGGTAGGTGGGCCAGCCCTGGTCACTGAGATGGTGATGCGGGCTGGGAATGGCTTTGTTGGAAAGCAAAGGAGTCTGGTTTTGGACAAGTCACCTTTGAGATGCTTGTAAATCATCCAAGTGAAGACAGCGCTGCACTGGCCCATGAGTTTCACCTGCCCCTCTGCAGACTCAGAGGCATGGGCATATGACCAGGCCTCTGGCAGGGAAAATTCCACTTAGCAGAAGTCTTCGCATTTTCTGAGCCCCAGAAAAGTTTTCAAAGTTCTTGGTTACATGGACTTTCAGAACTGAAGAGACCTCTAGAGAGGAATGACTGTTTTCCCTGTTTTGAACTGGGTTTAACCTTAGCAGCAAGCTTTAGGCACCATTAGAAGAAACAAGTGCTACAGTTGGCTTCTGGGTGAAAGATGGAAAAGAGCAAAGAAAGATTCTGTTGCCCCTAACAGATTTTAAGGGTTATAAGACCCTTTTTCTTCGCTAGTTCAAAGATTACTGTATTCATATCTGAAGAAGAATCTAAAAGAAGCATACATATGGAAATATGTTGAAACAGAAGAGACCCCTCTTTCCCTCGAAGGTTTGACTCAGAAATCTTTGGTATCTTAAGGTATCTCAGCTTCTTTAAATCCCCCTGAGCAAATCCAGGGGAACTGGAATTAGGATGTGAATGACAAGCATGATCCCCTTTGACATTTTTCTCTCAGGCTCAATTCTATCAAATAGAAAAATTCAACATTAATTGAGTTATCTGCACTAAAGATTTCTGAGTTACCATGAACCAAAGACAAAAAGAAAAGTTACAAGCTATCACCTCCACCTTCAATTGCTCATGGTCTACCAAAAAAAAAAAATACGTTGAAGGAAACATGACATAATTATTGACTTGTTCTGTTGACAGATTTACCTCTCAAAGGGATAAGGGTACAAAGGAAGAAGCCGGTGGTTAGATCTACCTGTTAAAGACAAGCATTAATCTCACATTTTACTTGCCTTTCAGAGTATCATGTTTAGGAGAGAGACTATGTTAGACATTAGGAAAAGGAAAATCTAATGATTTACAGAAGGAGAAATGTCACAAGCCTTGGTATGGATGAACTCCATCACAGGTTATGCTCAGAACTTAAGGTATGGCCCTCAAAGGCTGTGCAGTGACTTTTGAGGAAATAAATATTACTAGAGAGATAGCCCCAAAGTGAGGAGAATAGTTCTGGAGTGAGAGAGAAAGAGAGGACACACACACACACACACACACACACACACACACACACACAGAAAGAGAGAGAGAGGGAGAGAGAGAGAGGGAGAGAGAGAGAGATCTACTTTCCTACTGCTAACAGATGAGCACAACGACAGTGTAGGATAACATTGTAGATTAGCTTTGCTTTCAGAAAATGCTCTACAAGGGCTACAGCTCAGTGGCACAGCACCTGCCTGGTAAGCACAAGGTCCTGAGTTCACTTTGACACACACACACAGAAAAACTCTCTACGAATACTTAGACAGCAAAGCACAGTTAGCATGTGTTGGCCTTGACAATTAAGAGTAAGTCAGGCCCAACTCATCCCTTTCCATGTGGCCACTACACTGACACACCATGAAAACTAGTTTATTTGGGGACATCACATGTAGTTTTAGAGCCACAATTCCAAAGATATTGCAGGAACATTAAAAATTCTCAGACCCTAGCCTTTCAGCCCTTACTTCAGGTAGAATTAAATTTTCATGTATTTGCAATGTCCTAGTGCCTGATCAGTAGAAAGCCATTTCATAGCCCTGGAGGCTGTTAGAACCCAGCAGTTACATTTTAGCTATTTATTCACTTTATCTCATGTTATCCTCTCTCCCAACTCTTCAACATTTCCATTAATCTGTTAGCCTGTCTTCAGACTCTGTTTGCTTTAAGTTGCTCTTCTCAGGCCCTGAACTTGATTAAGTAAAATATCTATGCAGTTCTTCAAAGCCAAAGGAAAACCTAGACCATCTTTCAAGTTTCAAGTATAACATAACCTTTCACTTAGCCACCGTATTTATTAACTAGGTCAAGCAGTGGACGTGGGCCCCTGAGGGTCCTCTGTTTGATCTTGATTTGGGGGCTCCTTGAGAAAATAGCATGGACTGAGAGTATAGATTGTTTCTTAGTTTGCTGTCATGAGACCAATGACTTTCTAATGCTTTTGCCGTGACTCCTATTACGATGACCTTCCCGAGTGCAACACTTTCAGAACTACACATGGCCAGAGTGGGTGCAGCCTGTGTACAGCTCTTCACAGCCTACTTCTCCGTCCACCCTTTTCTTATTCACTTAAGAAGTATGCAGAGCTGTAAAATTCACGGTATTATAAAGATATAATCTTGATTCTGACCTAACACTCCTGCAAATCTCTTTTTCTCATATCTTGGCATATATTAAAGTTGACAAATTACTAATAATCTCACATCTGATGGTGTAGCCCCAGGTCAAAAGCTGTGGTGCCACTGATACCCCAGCACACTCGCTGCAGGTGGGTTGGTCTTTGTTTATGCCTCAGCTGACAGGTTCTCAGATGAAGCACACACACACACACACACACACACACACACACACACTCCTGTTTTCACTGACAGACTTTACCTAGTATAAGTAACCCACATCCTGGCTCTCTCTCTTTTTCTGCCTATCACCAGTCATTAATGCCATTATATAAATTTACATCAATGTGGTTTGTTTTTCCAAAATAAATACACAATTTCTTTGGTCTTATTTCAGCTGAGGAGTTTGAAGTGTTTCTCCCTACAGATGTAGTTTTAAGTACCTGCCCTAACACCGGATAGTTTGGTGTAAGATGAAATCGCAGAAGAACTGCGGTTGCAAAGAGAGGTGATCCGCATTCGCAGCCTCTTCTGTGGGCTCTTGAGGAGTTCAAGGCCTTCACTTGCTACTCCGCTCCGCTGGCCTCACACAGGGCCCACTTCACTGAAATTGCAAAATTGTCTTTCTTTATAGAATAGTTTCATGCAGCTCATTTTCACAGACTAATTCTTTCAATAAGAATACTATCAATTGGAGGCTAAAACCAGATGTCAAAGGAAAAAAAGATAAAGAAAATTAAGGGTTCATATCAATCATAATCCATACAGAGTCTAGGATCCCTCCTCAGGAATTCTTTTAAAATTCCGTCTACACACTTTTTGAGTTAGTTAAGTACACGTGATAGGCAACTAATCAGGGTTTTGTTTTTAATTAAAAATTAGGCCTCAATACTGGGGGGAAATTCCTATTGACTAATCTAAGTGCTTAGGCGTTTAAATTCAGTTTAAAACAAACCATATCCCTGATTAGATATTTGCAACAGTTCAGTTTCTTTAATTTGAAAAGTCAAATTGAGGATAATAACTACCATTTAAAATAAAAGCATCTAAAATATACCACAGACATTTGCGAAGGAGACAGTCACAAGTGGAATTTGAGGTGGTAGACATCAAATTTCTCTTCTGGTGTGTTCAACAGCAGGCTGGCCTTACTGTTCAGATTCAAGTAGGTAAGGAATTGTTTTCTTGGCAGGGTTGCTAGTCTGCAAAAGCCTAAAGTAACTGACCGCTATCTCTTACTTTAGCCCTGTGACCATGAAGAGTCCCCAAAGAGGCTGAAGGTGTGAGGTCTCTCGACTCTTTGGGTCAGTTCTAGGGTGAGCTTCTAAAGCACAAAGGAACTTACTGCTCTCTCCTAGGTAGCTCTGCGGCTACAGGAAGCCACAGCAGACCAAGCTTCTTAAGTCACAGATATTTTCTCACAGTTCTGGAGGTTGAAGGTATGAGATCAGGTTACCAGGATGGTTAGATTCTGGTGAAGCTGAGAGACAGCCTTGCTGTGTAGCCCAGGCCGACCTTGAATCTACAGCAAACCGCTGCCTCCACTGCTGAGTGCTTGGGTTACAGGTGCGCCGCCATGCAGGGTTCTTCATCTTCTTATAGGGGCACTGAC
Organism: Cavia porcellus; assembly: GCF_034190915.1. Taxonomy (NCBI): domain Eukaryota; kingdom Metazoa; phylum Chordata; class Mammalia; order Rodentia; family Caviidae; genus Cavia; species Cavia porcellus. Next base: position 118,242,243 of record NW_026947484.1, read on the forward strand.
ACACCAAGAGGGTCATGCCCTGATGACTTCATGTTATCCAGATTATGTCCCCAAATCTTCATCTCCTACCATCATCACACTGGGATTAGGGCTTCAGCATTTGAATCTTTTACTCAGGTTCTTGTGCTCACTGCTGACCATTCAAAAAAGGCCATACAGTTTGGAAAACAAAACAAAATGAAACATTATTCACAGCCAGCTCTCAGATGCAGGGGCCCGTTTGCCTCAAATCGTCATTCCACTGCGTATTGTGGGTCAGGGTCTTTCACAGGAAGGCACACAGGGGAGGGGCACCAAGAGAGACGAGACATGACCATGTTGGCTTTGTCACTGCCTGCCGCCTTCAGCTCATCCTCCTCTTTCTTGTGGAAAGAAAATCTCCTCAAGCCTGCATTTGTATATTCTGTTACTACTTTTAGGCCAAGGAGTGAAAGAGGTGTTAGCTACAAGCTCAGCAGGAGGCTATTTGGAGAAATTGCTTTTTCTAAAAGAAAAAAAAAAAAAAACAAAACCATAACTTCTAAAGTTTCGCTTTGCAGTACCAGTTACAGTGTACTTGAACAATGCGCCTTGTGTTCTTTGGTGACACTACAAACCATACAGCCCCATGGACCAGGGTCTCTGCCTTGTCTACCTGAATAATTCTTACTCTTTCCGCCATTGCCCGCGTGGCCTCTCTCCCTGGCCCATTTTTCCTATGTCTTTATGCAGTCAACTGGGGGAATTGGTCTCTGTTTATTGTCTCAGAAAAAGCAGAAGACAAAGAAGTTCAACCCTTGCTTTTGATTTTTAAAAGCCTTAGGTCCTCAGGGAAAGAAGGCTATGAATTTGAGAAAATAATGATGCATAAAAGTAGTTTTTGTCCTACCGCAGAGGAAAGCACTAGAGATGCTTTATCTGCTCACTGAGGGAAGGAGGAGTTGAAAGGGGAGAAGAGTGAGTGAGGGATGGGTCGGGGGCTGGCGGCGGCAGGAGGATTCCTGGAGAGGTGGTGTAAGTATGAGAGCCGAGGAGGCGGTGCCCCCCACCCCCAACCCCAGCTGATGAGCGGGCTGCTTGTGCAGCAGTGGAGAGCAAGCTGCTGAAAGGATTTGGTGGATTTCAGCTGGCCTTTTGCTGGTGTGAGGCGTGACTGGGGTGAACTGAGGGGAAGATGGGAAGACAGATGTGACTGAAGATGACAGCCCTCAGCCTACTGCTGCTGCACCAACAATGCCTAAGCACTACGGATGCTCCCAGAATCTGGATGCAGCCCAGTTGACTGAGGTGAAAGTGAAAAAGGAAGTCAAACTCTTTGAGATATAATGTATAACTCAAACTCTTTGAGATATAATGTATAACTCATCAGAGTTAGTTGACAGAGATTCAGACTCATGTAAGGGTTTATACCTCACCTTGGACATTAGTCTCCTAAACCTTTTGAAAGCCCTTCTGAGAAAGTTAGGGTATCCCCATTTTTTTAAAAAGAGGGCAGCTGGGAATGTTCGCATGTGAACAGCTGCAATCCCAGCACTACTAGCACTATTAGGGCCTCCAGCCTTAGGCCCCAACTCCTGTCAGGTGTTATAGCACAAGCCAAAAAGATGGAGCAAGTGACAAAATGGTAATGTAAAGGGGAACTGGGTTGACCAGTTGTTTACAAGGAACAAAAGGCCACAAGGCAGCCAGAACCTTGGTGTTTATTGATTATATTGGTGTCAAGGACAGTGGGTGAAGGGTAGTGCGTGTTTTCAGGAAACTATAGTTTTCACAGGTGCCTTATTGTCCTCAAGAAGTCTTTATCTTGCCCTGTGGGTGCCATGCCACAGTAACTAGCTATAGGGCTTCAGCTCTGAGCAGATGGAAGCAGGGAATTTCTGTTTCAATCTGGATTGAAAGGAAGGACAAGGGTGGCCTTCTATTTCCTCTAGACTCAGTTTAGAATCTGTGGTCCTCAACACAGCACCTACAAGGCTGAAGCAGGAAGATCGAGAGAAGGAGGCCAGCTTGGGCTACACAGAGAGACTGCAAAGTCAGCCTGGACTATGTAGCGAGACCTCATATCAAAAACTTTTTTTAATTAGGGAAAAGTTCTTTATAGATAAATCTAAGGACTAACAATAGCATATTTGTAAAAAACTCAGCACACAGTGCCCAAAGATTTGTGATTTATTCCAGTTTGTCTTGCTCATCTTCATAAAGTGTCTAGACAAAGCAGACGCTCATATGTGCTCATTAAAGCAAACCCTGACCTATGATCGTTTATAGAAAAGATTGGTATCCATAAAATATCCATATTTATAAATTATGTCATATACTTTCTATATTTATAGAATGGCAAGTAATCAAGCAAAGCAGTAAAGTCTAGAAGGGAGGAAGAGATCATTTTCATTAATAGTCTATTCTTAAAATCTGTGATGCACGTAATAAATATTTCTTAGCAAATAGATGAGCTACCCTTGTCCACATCATAAGATCAATTGTCTCTCATATCCAGAACCCCTGCAAATTTTAGTTCTGATTGTAGTTTAAACAGTACAATAACTGCTAATGCTACTCTGCCTATGTATTATTGTAAAGTTCATCAAAATTCTCCATGGCATTTGATTAAACTGAGAATAATACTAGGCTGCTGAACACGGCTACATCACACTGGGACGTGTCTGAGGCTGTGTTAAGATGACAGGAAGCCAAAGTTGTATTTTTACTGGAGAAAGAAAAGAGAAGAGTGATGTCATAGAAGAAGGGAGCAGAAAGCAATGTATCTCTGGCTCAGAATAACAGGCTACCCTCACTCTGAGGCCCGCCGCATGGACACCGGGACACAACACTGTTGACTCTTTGGAGAGGGCCATGCCTGTGACTGCTTGGAAAGTGATATCAGCACTAATCAGGTGTCCGGAAAGTATCTTTGTGTGCATGGGGTAGGAAATTAATTGGAGAACAGACCTACCACGAAGGTGTGAGACAACCAGGAGGCTGACTAGATACATGCTGCACTTGTTGGGAGGGTGGGGGGAAGGATTCTACAAATTAATTGCCAGACAAAAGTGAAACTAAATGTTCTACTGGATCAGCAGTAATCTTTTCTTTCACCTTCTCTGTTTTCCTCCTTGTCCTCCTTTCTTTATCTCCCTGTACCCCCTCATCTCCACAATTTTATCAGGCATTCATCCATGGAAACACTTTAGCGCAGTCACAGGCTAGAGAATTTTTTTTCTTAACCAAATAGGACGCAACATCCACAAACCTTCAAAGGAAGCCAGAAAGGAAAAAGCAAACCGAAACAAGAAATGTAAATGGAGGAACTGTTAACAATGCTTTGGTGTTAGGAAACCTTGTGAATATATAGAGGACTGGCAGTTGTTTTCTCCCAGGAAGGACAGACTGGGATTAATAATCAAACTAGAACAGTGATACAGAGAGAAATAGTGGGAGAAATGTTTTTATATTTATTGTTAGATACTGAGACAAAGAAAACCCAGATACAAGATTGGCTTACTGGGTGTCATTTGGCTTAATGGGTCTCTGTCTCTGTCTCTGGCTCTGGCTCTGTCTCTCTGTCTCTGTCTCTGTCTCTCTCTGTCTCTGTCTCTCTCTGTCTCTCTGTCTCTGTCTCTGTCTCTCTCTCTCTCTCTCTGACTCTCTCTCTCTCTCTCTCTCTCTCTCTCTCTCTCTCTCTCTCTCTGTGTGTGTGTGTGTAGTATAGAAAAGACGTTAGATCACATTGAAGTGTCTCTTCCCTGGCATTACTGATGCTTTAGGTTGGAGGTAGGCATCCTTGGCAATATACGATGCTTAGCAGCATCCTAGCCTCTACTCACTAGATGCATCTGGCATTCTGTCATATTATGACAACCAAAAACTTTACCAGAGATTGACAGATTTTCTCTTGGAGGCACAGTTGATCCTGATTGAAAGCCACTGCATTGAAGGTGAACAAGCTGGATACTGACTGATGTTTTTGCCTTGTAATTTTGTTTCTTTAAATGTAAAGCAAAAACTCCATAGTGAAATGACAATGATTCTGGTTGGTCCAAGTTTGAACAGACAGAAGTGGAGTTGAGAATTCCTGACTTGTCTTGGTGCAACATACATACCACTAGCTTTTGCTCAAGGTTGTATTTCTATCCAAATAATTTTTTCCCCCCACTGGGGATCAAACTCATGACTACACTTGCCAGGCAGGCCCACTGAGCTAAAGCCCCAGCCCAACCTGAATAATTCTTTAAAAACCCCTAGAAAAATGTGTTTCTGGCACGGGATTTAGCTCAGGGATACAGTGCCTCACTGGCAAGTGTGAGGTCCTGCGTTTGATTCATGGTACCCCCACCAAAAAAAAAAGAAAAAAGAAAATGAAAAAAAAAAAAAAAAAAACATGTTTCTGAGCTGCTAAGGAGTTGGTTATTAATGGAGGAATAAAGTTAAAAATGAGAGGCATTTCATTTCCTTTCTTCAAATTATAGATCAATGCATAGAAACTAAAACCACTTCCAAATCAGTCTGAATGATAATCTATGGAAAATGCTCTCATTTTAGAGAAGAATGAGGATGACAAAATGAAATGAGGCCACAGCAACGTTTTCCACTCAAGGAATTCACACTTGCTCATTGCATAGATGAAATTGCTGTTCTTCTCCAATTCTGTTCTTTGGAGTCTAAAAATACAGGGGAAAAGTATTTGTTTGAAAAGTACTGTGTTTGAAAATTGAAGAAAGAAACAGCTTGCTATAAGTCTGAGAATGGTGATCTCAGACAGGTAAACTTATCTAGGGTGTGACCCATCTGGGGAATGCATGTCTGGGGAGTGACAGAGCTACAAGTAAATTTCATAATGGGCTTAACAATAAAAAGACTGCAGACACTGGGATACAAAAGCAGAAGAGTAGATTTAAAACACCCAGCACACAAGTTGTGGACAAAACAGCCTTTGGCTTTTAACTAATGGTGTGTGTTTTTATAATACCTGCATTTGAGAGGTTAAAAAAGTTGGGATGTTGTGTTCCACTTTGCCCTTTTCTACCTTGGTGCTTACAATAATCCCAGTGCTTTTCTATTTTTCCCAGGGAACTCGACCCCGGAACACACAGAATTCATTGAGAGATTAGAGAGGCATTGTCCGAGAATAATGAGCGTTGGTGGATAAACCAGGATGTCTTACAAAGGGGGTACAAAGAGTGGTTATCGCAGGCATCACACAGGAGCAGGATATAGGTCATGGGCTCCATCAGTGTATGAGCCTCAGCCCACCATTACTACCCATGCCGTTTTGTCTTGAAAAGAAGGTTAATGAAATATTGACCAAATTTGCAAATAGCACAAAACTTGCAGGTAGCAGAGATAAAGAAGATGACATATTATAGACCCAGCAGGATGCAGATAATTCAAGGCACTGGTTGAACAAAAGTGAGATGAGGTTTAATATACAGTAAAGACATGCAAGATAATATATGCACCTGAGAGAAAATAATTCTCAGTGCAGATTCAAATTATGGGGCTATTACTCAGGAAGCTGTCATGCTGAGTGAGATTTGGGGAGGATAGTGAATAAAAAATTGAATAGGAGTCCACAGTGCAATGCCACAGCAAAGAAGGGCAGTGCTATTTTGAGATGTATAGATAATATAAAGCGATCTTTAAAAATACAAGAGGGGTTGGAGTGTTGCTTTACATCGTGTCGGTAGCATCTCACCTTGAACTCCCTGGTGGCCTGACTTTAACAAAGATGCAATAAGATGGAAGATTTAGCAAAGATAGTCATTTGAATGCTATTCAACATGATGCACAGGTCTCCCTAGGAGAAACAGAATTGTCTTCTCATGCCAGGCAGACATACACTTATAAAAAAAGGTCCTCTTGTGATAAGGCACTTGCGCTATTACACTTCCTTTAATACTTTTTTGACTTTCAGGAAGGAGAAAATAATGACTTGGGGAAAAAAAGGACAGCAAGAAGGAAACAACATCTAAATTCTCTTAGGGAGCAGAAGAATGAGAGTGTTTTGTATGTTCAGCAGTATTTACTGGATCTAAATTCTTGCTAAAATCTTTGACTCTAATAAGAAAAAAGATGACAAAATTATTCAAGAACAATCACAACAAGAGCAATATTAGTCTACAGAGAATATAGGCTATAGCATTTCAGAGAAGAGATCTTGTCTCATGAGCCGGTAAGGGGATTTTGCAAGAAGCTCTTTCTCCCATTCACAGTGCTGACAGATCCGTAAAACGAGATTGGGAAGCTGACCTAATAGGGACACACTGAACCCAGAGGCTGGTGAGAGGGCTTGGAATGACAGGGACCTGAACTAGCTGTGGGAGCTTTGGCAATAGAAAAGACTGGAAGGATACAAAGGTTTGGGTGAAGGAAATTCAGCAGTAGTGGAGTTGATATTCCAAATATCAAACATTTGGAATCAGATATACTGGATTTTATCTGGGCTCTAGCAAATAGTAGGTACATATAATTTAATCTCTCCATAAATAAGATTTTCTGGTCAATTGAATTTAAGAAAGTACTTTGCAAGGTTACTACAAGAATTAAAAGCACTGAAATGTTAAAAACGTGTAGAATGTTCCTGATGGATGTTTACCACCTCAGTCACTGACTAGTTGTTGAAGGGGCAGGGGAAAAACAACAAAATACATGAGGCTTTGTTGCCAGAGTGGGTCTTGGGAGTGTTTTTAGAAATACAGAAAACAGGAGGAGGAGGAATTATTAACTCGGCAAAGTGCTTAAACTGAGTTCTACCTATGTTAAGCTTGAAAAGAAGATAAAACACCCTGACTTTTACTTTTGCCTGAAATTGCCTCTTCAGACATTTCATGCTTCTGAATATGGTTGAGAGTGGACTTGATACAATAGCGCACTTTGATAAAAATTCTAAACCCAGGTTTCAACACTTCAAGAGAGAAATAACAATGTGTTAGCGTTTCTGTCGAGCAGACTTTGAACATTTCCATGGCCTGTGCTTACCTATAAAAGAACTCAGGGTGAAGAATTCTCAGCTCACTGGACCACATACTCATTTTTTTAAAATTATACATGGGAATCTAAAGTTATAGTAAATGCTTTTGCTTAGTTTTCAATTTACATTTAATTTCACACAAGTAATTGACAATACTTTTGTTCATGAAAATTAAGGGTATGCATGATGGGGAAGTGTCCATATGTGGCAATTCAGATAAATGAATAAGCAAAATAATAAGTTAACAATAACCCAAATACCCAGCCGGTCTGTCTGCCATGGGTATGTGTCATAGTGCACTAGAACTGTATCTTTATCTTATATGTCTATGAAATGCTACCTGTTGTCATCCCACGGCCAGAACAAAATGTGAACATCTGGTTAAAACAGTCGCTGTATGATGCCTCTTTGAACATTTATTTATTCCATTTTGTCTTCATTTAAAAGACATTTTTATTTCTGCCATTCAAACAACAATCACTTCTTAAGCTTAAAATAATGTATTAAAATTTAAAATATAATTAGCATCATAATGGCTGAAGTGTATCTAATTTTGCTGATGATAACTTGCTAATATGGGAGAGAAAGGTTAATATTAATGGTTACAATCATTTTTCCAATCACCCAATTTATTTTGACATCTAATATTGTGGGGTAGGGGTCAAGAGACTTTTTCTGTAAAATATCAGAGAGTAAGTATTTTTGGGCTTTATGGGATGGCAGGCAAAATCTAAGGCATTATGTAAGTACCTACATAAAAGAGAGAGAACGGATGTCCACAAATTTTAAATTAATGCTTGAATATTGTTAATCAATGCAATCCAGTGCATTGATAATTTAATATAATTTTGATAATAGAAGCCAAGAAGATTTGAGCTTTTGACGGTAGAGTAACATTTCACCCAGCTGGGCTTCAGAGTTAGTGTTCTCTGCCGTCATGATGGAGACTTCTCTCTCCTATACAGACATCCCTTTCATCTTTGAAACTGAACAACATTTTTTCCACTGAATAAAGTAACGTGTGCTGTAGACGTCTCTTTTTTGACACTTGCGTGCTCCCCTTATAGCACTGGCTCGTTTTTATCGTAGGGAGACAGAGTAAGAGCAGGCTCTGACCCAGGCTCTATGGTGGGGATTCCAGTGGAACTGAAATTCCTAAGTTGTATGTGATCTTGACTCCTTACTTCAGTTTGCTCATCTATAAAGCACATGACTTCTGAGTTCACAGGGCTTTTGTAAAAATAAAATAAGTAATTAAATGCAAAGATTTAGAAGACTGCATAACATTGCAAAACACTCAATGTAAATATTTTCTTTTCTTTTATTTTTTAAACCCCATATGATAATATAAAATGATCCTTAGCTCAAGGTTGTTATGAAGAGAGGCAGTGGCTGGATTTGGATCATGAGCTCTATTTTTCAAATTTTTCCTCTTAAATGATCATTATCAAAATTTAAGAGCCAGAATGGGTCTTACATTATTCCAGCTCTATGAAAAACTGTATTACTCATTACACAAAAAAACTAAGACAATGGTTAACTGACTTGCCCCCACCATCCAATTAATTCCCTAGCAGTGGATCTCACATTACTACTCAAGCCTCTGGGATTTTCTATAATTTCAAGTCACAAAGTGCAGCCTACGTTGGTGCTGGGAATAACAACAGGAGCTGCCTGAGTGCAAATTGATAAATGCAGATATTTTAAGTCTGGCTGAGCTTTAAAAGGAGACCTAGTGTTTGGCTTCCTGCCTCAGTCATAAGAATGGTGAGGACTTAGGAGTTTCTCCTACAGAGTATGAGTCCAGGGAGAAGACAGAATTGGTATTATATGACCTTTCTGGTCTAAGATTCAAATTCTTTTAGGACCTGTATCAGCTTCCTAGAGCTGTTTAAGCAAAATAGCATAGACTGGGTGTTTTATACATCAGGAATTTATTTTTTCACAGTTCTGGAGGTTAGAAGCCCAAGATCAAAGTTTCACCAGGATGTGTTTCTTCCAAAAGCTTTCTCCTTGGCTTACAAATGACGACCTTCTCCCTGTATCTTCAGATGGTCTTTTCCTGTACATGTCTTTGTCATAATGTCTTGTTACAATCATACTAGGTTAGAGACCACCTTAGTAATCTCATTTTAATCGAATTACCTCTTTAAAGGCCCTGTCTCCAAATAACTATATTCTGAAGTACTGGGTGGTGGGACTTGAACATATAAATTTAGGGAATCTAATTTAGCCCATAATGGGATCTCGACTCCAGTGCCTTAGGAAAGTATGTTATTATACCTATCAATTTTTATAACAATTACACTAAGCATAGGAGAGGGAATTGAGAAGAGATGAATGCTAAGGAATTCTGTATAATTTTCTCTGTTTCCGTGATAGAATGTGAACTTTCATGATCAAGTTTCCCAGATATTCATGAATCTTACTTTTCCAATCCATAAGGCAAAAATTCTCACCTGACTCACAAAAGCAAAACAGAAGTGATCAAATATTTGCCAGGTATCTCAGGATTCTAGAGGAATGTAATTCTATCTGCCCAAAGCATTTAGGGTACAAAGTACAGCTTCAGAGTGAATTTTTGACTGAGTGTGCTTCTTCGGGCTAACATAATCACCTAATGAAGCCCTTTTGAATGTTAACTATACAGAGGTATTAAAATGTACTGACATAATTTATTTGATCTAAGATATTCTTTACTTTTCCATTCAATGTAAGTAATGTAGTACTATATCTTCAACATTTCATTCAAAGTCACCATTTCCATTCACAAAATTTTCTCGTCCTGCAAATACACTTAAATTAGTGCCTGACATATATATTTTTCTCACCTTACAGAAGCTTCTCAGCATTTCTGATTAAAAATATGGGCAAGGATAATTGTTTGTAGGGAGATGTCCAAAGGTGGATTTTGTCTATGTTAATTTGTCCCTCTCCATCAATGTGAATCTTGCTGGTTTTCGAGTAAAGCACATTTACATTAATTTGAAATAGACATATGAAATGTCTTGTAGATGAGGAAAGTAACACAGGTATTCAGTAATTAGCCCAAGGTCACATAGTTTGTCAGTTATGGAGTCAAGATGCATCCAAGTTTGTCTCACTCTCCATTCTGGGACTTTATAGTTCATTGCTTTCTATTCCAGAATTCTTTTTGCTGTAACAATTTAATAGCCTAAAGTACAGATAGTTCTGGATAAAATACTTGGTATAGCCATTCATCCCCTTTGTCTTCAAGTAAAATAAGAAAGAACTTAAAGAGCTTTAGCTCTTCCCTGGATGGCAGCTGAATGGTTGCCAGTGGCAATGGGACCAAATTGTACAGAAGAAAGATGGCTCTTCTTTTAAAGAAATGGGAAATATTTTTAAAGATTCCACCAAACCTTTATTTTGATAATAATTAGTCCATACGCCCATTCTTGAAGAAGTCAAAGGAATGGGATCATTCTTGGGCCAATCAAGTCAAAGTTGAGTTGAGGCTAATTCTCTAATCCACAACAGTGCCACTGCTCTGCAAAGAGCTGCAAAATGAAGACTAAGGCATGAACTGCCTTTCTTCTTCTTCCTCAGGGTGAGGCAGCACCAGCTCTAACCTTGTCACATTGCATACTGCATTGGAACACGCTGTGTCTGTGTTCTAGTTCTCTCAGGGTCCTGTGTTTTTATAGGACAACGAGTTTCAATCCATTACTGGATAAGCAAACTGGTTTCTTTGCTAAAGCAACATCTTACCAGTGAAAACAAGGCCTTCACCAAGTGGATGAGTGAACTGCAAACACCAGGATCGCCTGGAGTTCTCACGATGAAGTTCTTTCTAGGCGATGCACCTTAATCTCTTTTATACATTGTAAAATTCACTGAATATTATTTTAAATACAGTACTCTCTAGTTTAAAAGTTACTGCTAGAAAATCAAGCAAAATGAAAATGTTACAAGAAACTCCTATTCTCTTTCAAACTTCAGACAAGGTAAATAAATACTTTTCTCCAAATCACACATTTCATAGCAGCACAGAACTAGTAAAGCCATAACCCAGTTCTCCCAATCCCCATCCAGGGCTCTCTCTACCACATCATGATAAATGCTACCTTCCTGAAGGAAAAAGTCATTTAAGAATCCATTACAGAAATGACAAACTGGGAGCCAGAAACAAAATCTTAGGAAGAAAAGTAGGCCAAGTGCTCTATTGAGGTCTGAGAAGGCCATTTTAGTCTACTCAGGCACTGATTCAATTTTTCATTTTGGCATCATTTGAACTTTTTTCTTTCTCATATCCAGGTACAACTCTTTTTTCAAGAAACTCACTATGGACAATTATCTGCTTGGGGAAGTAAATGAGACTCTTTGTAATGGTCCTCCTTACCCTGCTATGCAGAAAAATAAATCAAAATTTATCACCCAACAACAACAACAACAATATATTCTAACATTCACACATAGGCCTGGGTAAAACAAAATAAAGCAAACACATGATAAGTATGGTACATACAAATGATTCAAATGATTTTAAAAATGTAGTAAAACACATAATTTACGAGAATACTCAAGTAATGGAATAGTATATGTATGCACTTTTTCACTAAACAACCCAAAGTGATCATTTCAGCCCTTAGAATAATATTTCAATGTAATTTTATTTATTCTTAAAAATAACTATGATACCCTTAATGTGGGTTGTTTGATATCCTAGAATATCAGTGAATATCAAAATATTTTGATATTCTAGAATATTCTAGATATTCAGTGCTTTTGGATGATCATTCTGAATTTAAATTCTTACTATGTTCTGAAGGTGAAAGAAATGGAATTTAATGATGCTCACTACAGAAGGTTTTTTTATTTAAAAGACTCCTAAAACCATCTCTTTAAAAACTTCAGTTACTTCTATGAATGATTATAGCAGCATAACTGATATTGAATTTCATCCTGACCACAATGAGCCCTACAGTGAAAAGCTAGAAAACTCGACGAAATGTATTGAAAAATGATGTTCAGACATCAGATAACTGACCAAGCAGGACCATAACTCCTCAGAAAAGGTAAACAAATAAGATTATCTTTGTAATTGCTCTTGATTTTAGATTTTTACTTTTTATTTAAACTGTGGCAAAAAGAAGGTGAGTGCAGAGCATAGAGACGTCACTAAATTATGGGGTCAGAGAACGATGGAGTTCAGGGACACTGAAGCAGTAACAATGTGTGCGTCAGTGGTGGAAAAGAGTTATCCAGAGTAAGAATTCCAGAAATGTGCCTAAAAATCCACGGTGTTTTTGAGTCATAACAGAATGCTCAAATGATTATATTAGAATGGGGAAGAACTACAGACAACAGAAGACTAATAATAACTTTTTTAGAAAGAAAGATAGGGCTGGGGCTAGAGCTCAGCGTTGTAGTGCCTGCCTGGCCAGCCTGAGGCCCTGAGTTTGATTCTAGTATCAAAAAAGAAAATAGTAAAAACAAAACAAAACAAAACAAAAAACCAAAACAACAACAACAAAAAAGAGAAATGATTCTCAGACCTCATACAGGGCTTGGAAATGTTTGGTATTTGACTGATTTGTAGAACGGTCTCTTTGAACCTAAAGCATTCAGTGGCTCAATATATAAGGATTAATAGCATCAGGATTAAGAACAAGGCTGAGCTAGATCTAGGGCAATCGCTGTTCTAGACCTGCTGTAGCAGAATTTGTAGAACAAAGCTTCAAGAGGATCAGTTTGATTCATGTAAGTGGACTGCCTATTAAACACAATTTATCGAACATTTCTTAAAAAGAAAAACACTCCACATTTATCAAAGTCATTTGTGATGTACAGCATCCAATCAAAACTTACTTTCCATACAAAGAAGTAGAAAAGTACACTATTTAATTAAAAGAAAAATCAATGAATTGAAACAGAATCAGAAGTGATAAAGATGTTGCAATTCGTAAATGAGGATTTAAAAATAGCTATTATTAGTAACTTCACAGAATTAAGGGAAAATGTTGTAGATAATGAGAAGAGAGATGAGAAGTTTGAAAATAGAAAATTCTAAAGCTGAAAAATAGATTTGTCTTTGTTGACAAATTATTAGATAAACTTACCAGAAATTTAGGCTTCATAGAAGAAAAGATCAATGTACTAACATATAGAAATAGAAACTGTGCAAACCTAAGTACATGTGAAGAAAAAAATGCTGAAAATCTTTCTAACAGAGCTTAGTGTTTTCTAGGACAATGTCAAAAGATCTAAAATATAGGAGATGGAATTCTAGAAAGAGGCGGTATTTAGTAAGAAGTTAAACAAATGATGACCCCAAAATTTACAAATATTAAAACTAAATTTCACAAATCCAAAAAACCCAATGCATATCAGACAAGATAATTATAAAAAAAGAGTATGCCAACATATCATGATAAGATTACTAAAAATTAGTAATAAGATGGAATATTTTTAAAATACACGAAACAACCAAGATTCTGTATTCCAATAATAGTTTTTGTTTTTCATTAGGACAGATGCAAGCCAGAATTCAATCAAACAAATTATAATTAAAACTATGAAAGAAAAAATTTGTTAGCATAGAATTCCACTTACATTAAAAATATCCATCAGAAATGAAGGTGGAGAAATATTTCAAATAAACAAAATACAAGAGAATTAATCACTAACAGATATGAACTATATTTAAAAAGATATCTTTCAGGTGGGACAAAAATATATAAGACGGTAACTTGGATATAAAAAAATGGAATCAAGAATTCTAGAGATTGTAAATATTTGAGAAAAAAATTGATTTTATTTTTAAAAACATAATTAAGTGGACATTGTAGAGGGCAATCCACTATGGACTCCTTCTATTTCTCTGTTGGACAGAAGCTTTCTTTCTCTCAATAAATGCATTCTGCTGTTAAATAAATGATATATTGTGGGATTTACAGAATACATAAAAATAAAATGTCTACAGTCGTTCAAAGAACTGGAACTCTTGCACACTGTGAAGTTGAACACAGAATGTTGTAACCACTTTGGAAATTTGTTTGACAATATCTTACAAAATTGGACATCTACTTCCTGTAAGACTTGAGAATTCTTCTCTACATTATTTACTCAATAAAAATAAAAACATATTTCTCATGAAAACTTTAAAAAATATTCACAAAAGTCTTCTTTATTTGGCACACGTGTTCATAGTAGCACACAGCGGAAACAAACAATATCAACTGGTGAATGATAAAGAACTTGTGTGCTATCTGTAAATGAAATATTACTTAGGGTTAAGGAAATGAAGTACTGATACATACAATACACGAGTGAATCCCCAAAATATTGTGCAAGTGAAATAAGATAGATGCAAAAGAGTAAATACTGTCAGTTCCATTTTATGAAATACTGGATTAGACAAAATGAACTCATATAGACATAAAGCAGGTCAGAGTTACCTAAGGTCAGAATTTGTAGAAGATTAGCTACAAAGAAGGAAAGAAAACACTTTTGGAGTGATAGAGGTACTATATATTTTGGTTTTTTTTTTTTTTTTTTTTGAGGTTGAATGAATGCAACTTTTTGTCAAAGCTCATCAAACTACACTTACATGAGTTCTTTGCATAGCATTCAAATCATGACCAATAAGGTTTAAGAGGAAAATTAATTAATAAAGCAGTAGAAAATTAGGCATTTCTCTTTAATGAGCAATTTTCTTTACAAGGTAATATATAAAAGAGTTAATACAAAAACTTTACATTTAGGCTAAATAAAAAACTCTGTTCCTTTAGTAGTCTTGTCTTTTTCAATAATGGAAATCAATGTCCAGATTACTTATCTGAGTTGGTTGTAAGCCTCTTGTTTTCTCATTTGCTATATGATTTTTTTAATTTATAAAGGAATGTTAAGTAAAGGAAAATTAGAAAATGAATTTAATCTTCCATTTTTCATTTAGTAATGTTAATTTGATTTATTTATTCATTCTTTGAACATTTGAGTAAAGCAAAATTTGCTTTGAGCTCTAATATTGTCCTGTACTAGTTGTATGACATGGCATATCTCAATGTTATGTTATATTACAAATTAGGCAGTTAGGAGAATTAATATGTCATTAAGAATGGTAGAATTACTGACTGCAAGAAACTTACACTTGTTGGGTGGGCAGGTAAACAAACAATGTGACACATTTGGGTCATCAGCAGGGTGGAGGAATGCATGTGGACAAAAGAGGTGTGTAGTGAAGGGCTGCAATAGTTTTACTGAAGCTATTTTAGAGGTGTCCAAGAAGTTCATATTCAGACTCAGGAGTGAAGAATGAGTAGGAATCTACCTAGCTAACAAGCAATCAGAGACCATTTTACCTACAGGAAACCCAAGTATCACCCACATGTAACAAATGCTATTTTCATGTGGTAGGAGCACATGAATAAATGTCAGGCGTTTGGGTGAAAGCCATGGAGATGAAGCAGGAAAGGTCTTTTTTTTTGTTTGTTTGTTTTGTTTTTTTTTTTTTTTTTTTGGTCTTTTTCCTTTTTATTGGTACCAGGGATCGAACTCACGATTGCCTGCTTGCAAGGCAGGCGCTTATGCCATTGAGCTAAATCCCCAGCCCTGAAGCAGGAAAGTAAGTGCATATTGTTAATGCAGATGGCATAACACCCTATGTGTTTGAGGGATCTACCAGATTGGGTGCTGTTTATTGGAAGTCTGATCTCAGTGAGTTGTAGAGATTACCACACAGGGTCAAAATGCTTACCAACACATTAAGATATTTAACCTTTCTGAAATTCTAACAGTGTCAGTAACAAAATTCCACTATGTTGCTTAAATTGTTGAAGTCATAGTTATTTTTTTGTGATTTAATTTAAATGGTGTTATTTTTTTCAAGATACCTTCTTTGTTTCTCAATGTGTGACTTCCAGAATTTTCATTATCATTAGATAAACTAATTTTTATTAAAGTTCACCAATTTTGAAGTGATGACTATTGAAAAATATAATTTATTATATTAAATATAATTTAAAATATGCATTTGATAAAATCAAGTTTGCATTTAAAGTGGCTTAGAAGTATTATCTTCCTCCTACTTTTTTCTCCAAATATTTTAGAGCTCAATGTACACTATATGAGCACATTAAGTCCATTTAATTTGATATTCCATTAAAAATTAGGCTCAAAAATTTAGAAACAAAAAAAGTTTCTAAAATAATATCTAGGTGTAAATAATGTTTGTCAATCAAAGCTCAGTGAAGGACTAGCACTATGTATTTCAAACAATGAGGTATGCAAGACATTAGGGACAAACTGGAGGAATGGGAATGTCTTAGTTACTTTTTTTATTGCTGGGACAAACTACTCAACACTGAAAGGTTTATTTGGCTTACTGTTTGTAGAGTTTCACTCAATCATCTGGTTCTAAGGCAGGATGCCTTGGCAGAGCAGAATGGAAGCAAACAGTTCATGGTACCCACATGATACCAAAAGCAACAAGGGAAGGGAGGCAAGATTCCTTTTGGCCCTTATAGTATATGCAGGCCACCCGTGCCCTAGGGCAAGTGTAGCTCACACCCTTAATCCTAGCCAGGACTATGCCAACTCAATCAGTGGACTGATTTACTAACCACACACCCTTAATTCCAGCATCACACACTTTCATCAACCATTTCTGAAAAATCTCTGTGGCTGAATGAGGCTGTGGGGGGACATCCAGACATAAACCATAACAAGGAATCAGAAAGTGATGATTTAACCCATCAGATTAAGGGTACTCTATCAGAGCTATAATCCAGGAGTCAGGAAGATGCTTCTGTCTGTAGCAAAACACTGTCACAAGTCTGCCACCTGACCTACATAAAGCAAAGACCACACACTGGGAAGCTGAGCATAAGTTAAACCACTGCCGCTGTCCCTATGTCTATGATGGCCAGTGCCTGTCAATAAGAAGTTGCTCTTTCGTTCTCTTTCACATTGTAATTGATAGAGGTTAACTTGCATTTACAACTCTAGTTAAGAGGATATCTGAGGATTAAGATCATAGTTTTCTTTCCCCCAGTGGAAGTTCATTAAAGGTTAAAAAATAAATGCAGATGCTGGGCACCTATTTGACCATGGCAAACACATTTTTAGTTTTGGAATTTTGTATCATTACAAGAAAGATGCTATAAAGAAGGAGGCATTAGAGGTTAATAGCCTATAATGTAAACTAGATAGTAATCATTGTATTATACCATGTGTGAGCTTAAGAAGGATAAATATCATTTTTCTCTCTCTCTCTTTTTTATTTAATCGGTATTGAACAGGGATTGAACTCATGACCACCTGCTTGCAAGACAGGTGCTTATGCCACTGAGCTAAATCCCCAGCCCCGATAAATATCATTTTTAATGTTTGTATTTTCAGTGTGCCAGTGGTCTGATGTATGATGATAAATGCTTAATAAAAAAGAATTGAATCAAATATATTATTCCAACATCGCTGATCAAAGCTATCCATTTATCTGTTAATATTAAAATTTCATCTACTCTACCAGAAGTGAAAACTTGTTTTTTAAATTTGTATATATAAAACATGCACATATACCCATCTCACTGAGAGTTACTTGCTGATATTTTGTTACTCTTATTTTCTTAGAAAAAATCTGCATAAATGAATTCCTGTTATTACATTCAGGAAATGGAACCCTGATGTAGCAATGTTACCTAATGCAAAAATGTTTACCTTTAACTTTACCTTCAAAAAGCTAGGATCCAATCAAGGATTCTGAATTGTGTTTAGTGTCATTTTTATTTGATCTCTTTTAATCTATAAATTCCCCAGGCAAGATTTAATTATCTACTTTATCTCTCTATATGTTTTCTGCCTATCTGTTTTCTATGTTTGTGCTGTATGTATCTAATGATATAATTATGAAGGGGATTTATTAGATAGGGTTACAGGATTGGCAGCAGGACAATTCAAATTGCTCAGTCCAGAAAACTAGAAGCAATTTGTTTGGAGTTAAGGCACAGTACCAGTCCAGGATTGAATGGTTGGAGCTTCCTGGGGAGTCACTGGTACAAGTGCACACTGAAAAGCTGAAGAAGCTGGGTGTAGTAGCAGTAGTAAAAGATGTACATGTTCTAACAAAATGGGGTTTTTCAAGTATAGGCCAATGGTTTGCTTCTTTTCATTCCATCTAGGCTACAAGCCAATGGGAAAATGCCACTCATCATCAAAGCAAGTCTTTTCATCTCAGTTTGCTGGCTGATATGCCAGCCATCTCTGGAAATATCCCACAGACACACCCAGAAGTGTGCTACACTAATCTGCTAGACATCTCTGAAGTCAAGTGAACTGTCACAATTAACAGTCATGCCACCTCTTCTAGCACTGCCATTTCTTTGTGTCCAGCTCCATGGTTCTGCAGAATGTCCTTCAGTTGGCACTGATCTGTTCTTTATAATTAGTGTTAGGTTTACAGTTCTTGTGCTTTGGTTCAAATACTGTTTGGGTGTTGCTATGTCCTCAGCATATGACATCAAGAGACATCAAATGTCAGTTTGTCACAATTACAATGACGCTGTGTTTGATAGTTTAATTATTGAGTTTATTATTAATACATTTGTTTTGAAGTTTGAATGGCATATTCTCTTTGTGATGATTATCGCTTAGTCTATAGGTAATTTTTTTTAAAAAAGTGTAAGGGTCTCATTATTTTCAGCAATATTAGGAGATATTAAAACTTTTAGATAAAATAAACTTGATTGTGTTTATTTAAGCAAAGAACTCACAATCAGGAAAGTTTCAACAAACTCCTCTCTAACAGCATGAGCAGTGAATTTTATGTGCTGAATAGGGAAGCAGCATAAATTACCTGATTTGTTTTATCTAGACATTTGCCTTATTTGGCTATGGAGGATTCCTAGTTATAAAACCAACTAGATGGCTGGCAGTTCATGGCTGACTGATGTTAGATACAAAACAAATCAGTTATGCAAAATGCCTCTAAACTAAGATTTGGTTTATGTGTGAGTTCTGGGTACAGAAACAACTCTGGTTGATAACTTTTTGCTTCTTTCACTTTAACAGAAATCAACAAAGAATTTTGCTGTTCAGCTATTTTCTCCTGGGAGCCTGTCACCTCCTGATGGCACTATGATAGCTGTTATGACAGGAGATTGAGTAAAGTGCAGAACACCTCTATGTCTGACTATAGAAGTTGTTGGTAATGCCTGCAAAGTCATTTCTGAAAGACCTCAGTAGAGGTAAGTTTTCCTGAAAACTTGTTTCTTTACTTTGGATCCCACTGCTTGCATCAATATTTAAAGTGAAGTGGTGATTTGCATAGAGTGTCTGAGTCCAGGCCAGGAAATAGCCAAGTTGGGTGGCATTTCCCACCTGCAGGATTTTCTGTCTTTCCTAATTGCTTAATCTAGAACTCAGTTTGGATTAGCATATTTTTCTTTTTTCTTTTAAATCACAGGAGTATACTTCTAGCCAATAGTAGAAACAAAATGATTATTTGAGATTAACCATGAGACTTTAATTAGGTAAACTAAAAACATTTGTGGAATGTTATGAAACTGGAGACAAGCTCTAGCACCTTTGAAGGAGGGTAGGTAGAAATTGTTTTGTTTACCAGAGATTGCAGTGAAGTTTTCCTGAGTGTCTTTGTGGGATAATTTTGCTTAATAAAATAGTTTATGAGAAGCATTTAAGTATATAAGTCACATAGCAGGTATGAGAGGAACATATCAATGCAGGAATAATGGGAAACTTCAGCACTCTCGACAATGAATAGATCATCAACAGTGGATAGATCTTCTGAAAGAGGAAAATCAATAAAGACACAGTGGATTTTGACAGCACTTAGATTCAAAAGGATCTAATAGACAAATACAGAACATTCTATCCAACAGGAGAAAACACGTTCTTCCCAAATGACAAGTGGAACACAAAAATTATATGTTAGGTTCAAAAACAAGTCTTAGGAAATTTAAAATTGAAATCATACCAAGTATCTTTTCCAATCACCCTGGTGTGAAACTAAACATCAATAACATAAGGAAAATTCATGAAGTGGTGGAAATTAAGCAACATATTCCTAAGCAACCAATTAGTCAAGAAAAATAAAAGCTCAGAGGAGAAATAAAAAATGCCTTAAATAAAACACAAAGTAGCAAGATTCAGTAGATGCATCAAAGTAGTTCTGACATCTACACTGAGAACAAAGATTCTCCCTAAATAAACACTGTAAATTTACATCTTAAGGAAATAGAAAAATAAGAACAAAATAAGCCCACAGTTAGTACAATTAAAACAAGAAAGATCAGAGTAGAGTAGAAATAAATGAAATAGATTAGGAAAGAACAGCAAGGGTCAACAAAACTGAGCTGGGCCTTGGAAAAGACAACATTGACAAACCTTTAGCTAGACTAACAAAAAGAGAGAAAGCAAACAAATATTTTATAGAGTACAACTGATTCTACAGAAATACAAAGGGTAGGGTAGGGGCACAGCTCAGTGGCAAAGCACCTGCCTGGCAAGTGCAAGATCCTGAGTTTGATCCCTAGTACCGAAAAAAGAAAAAAAAAAAAAAAAGACACATACAAAGAATTTGAGACACCCTTGTGAACCATGATACACTAACAAATTGAACAACCTGGAATAAATGGACAAATTACTACAAACACATAACATAACCATAACACATAACCAAATATGAATTATAAAGAAATGGAAAAATCTGTAAAACTAATAATAAATAAGGAGATTAAATTTCTAATCAAAAAGCCTTCCAAGAATGAAAATCTCAAGATCTACCTGGTGGCTCCACTGAATAGTCCTACCAAACACTAAAAGAATACTTAATATCAGTCTTTTTAAAATCATTCCCAAAAAAATGAAGAAGAGAACTTCCAAGCCACTTACAATTCTAGCATTACCTTTACATCAAAAGACACTACCAAAAGAGAAAGTTACAGACCAGTGTCACTGATGAATATAGAAGCAATGACCCTCAATAAAAATTAGCAAGTTGAATTCAATAGTACATGAAAAGGATCATACATAGCAATCAAGCAGAGCATATCCCTGAGGGTATGAATGTTTTAATTTATAAACAAATGTATATTCACTGACAAAATGGAGGGTAAAAATATATGATCATCTCAATAGACAGAAAAAGCATTTGACACAATTTAATGTGCTTTTCTGATAAAAACTCTCAGTGAATTAGATACAGAATATAAGTATTTCAGCATAATAAAGACCAGCTCACCTTATGTTCAAGAGTGAAACACCTACAACATTTCCTCTAAAATCAGAATAAAAAACTGCCTACTCTTGCTACTTGTATTCAGTATAGTACTACATGTTCTAGCCAGAGCCATTGAGAAAAGGAAGAGAAACAAAACAAAAGACAGAAAAAGTCATCCAAATTGTAATGAAAAAATTTTTTTTTCTTTTTGTGGATCATCTTATACATAGGAAACTGTAAATACTTAAAAAGAACAAACCTGTTAGAAATAATAAATGACTTTACTAAAATGTATGATCAAACATCAACATGAAAAATTCAGTTATGAGGGGCTGGGGATTTAGCTCAGCGGCATAAGCGCCTGCCTTGCAAGCGTGTGGTCATAAGTTCAATCCCTTGTACCGGTAAAAATACAAAAAACAAAAATTCAGTTATGTTTCTACACACTAGGAATAAACTACTCTAATAAGAAATGAAGACAATTCTATTCATAATAACATCACAAAAGGGATAAATTTAATCACTGTGACCTGCGTTATATACTGAAAATTGTAAAACATTCTTGCAAGGAATTGAAGGTTTTAAGTAATGAAAATATATCTTGTGTTCATGGTTTGGAGGAATTAATGTTAAAATGTCTACACTACCACAAATGATCTGTAAGTTCAATGTAACCAATATTAAAATGTTGACAGCATTATTTTTTTCACAGAAAAAAATTCAAAAATTTACGTGGAATCCTAGAAGATCAAGAATCACCAAGGAAATCTTAAGCAAAATGAACAAAACTAGAGACTTCACACTAGCTAATTTCAAAATACATTACAAAACTGTAGCCTTGAAAACAAAATATAAGCATACAATAATAGACATAAAGAACAATTGAAAAAAAAATCCCAGAATTAAATTTAAGCATTCATGGCTAACTGATTTTCTACAGAGGTGTGAGGATCACACAGTAGAGAAAGGACAATCCCTTAAAAAAATGCTGGAAAAACTGGAGGTCCAAGTATAGAATGAAATTGAACTCTTTTTTCATATTATGTACAAAAGTCAACTCAGAATGGGTTATTCTAAAATATAGGATCTAAAATGGCAAGACTACAAAAATGTAGAGGAAAAGATTTTTGACCTTGAGGATATTTTAGTCATGACCCCAAAAATATAGGCCACAAAAACAAAAATTGACAAGTGGGGGGGTGTCAAACTAAAAAAGCTTTTGCACACAAAGGGGACCATTAACACTGAAAAGAGATAATCTACAAAATGGGAGAAAATGTCTTCAAACCATACATCTGATAAGGAGCTAATATTCAAAATACATCAGGAACACAAAGAATTGAATAGCAAGAAAACAAAAATTTTTAAATGGGCAACAGACATAAATGAACGTTTCTCAAAAGAAGATATATAAATGGCCAACAGCTATATGATAAAATACGCAACATCAGTAATCATCAGGGAAGCACGAATCAAAACCACGATGAA
The DNA here is from genome assembly GCF_034190915.1 of Cavia porcellus. NCBI lineage: Eukaryota > Metazoa > Chordata > Mammalia > Rodentia > Caviidae > Cavia > Cavia porcellus. Next base: position 118,264,877 of record NW_026947484.1, read on the forward strand.
GTCTTACTTTAAACTTATAGAATCACTGTTACAAAAAAAAAAAAGATAAACGCTGGAGAGGAAGTTAAAGAAGAAAGTACTGTACTTTGCTGGTGGAAGTATAAATTGGTACAGGCATTGTAGAAAACAGGATAAAGGTTCTTTAAAAAATGAAAACTATGCTCCAGCAATCCCACTTCTAGGTTTACATTCAAAAGAAATGAAATCAGTATACTGAAGAGGTATCTGTACTCTCATGTTCATTGTATCATTGTTTCCCACAACCAAGATATGAAATCTAAGCACCCACCAATGAAGAAATGAATAAAGAAAATGTGGTGTGTATCTATTATTCAATTTGAAAAGGAAGATAACCCTGTCATTTATGATCATTTGTGTGTACCTAAATGACCTTATCCTGAGTAATGTAAGCCAGGCACAGGAAAAGAAATACTACATGGTCTCACTTATATATAGAATCTAAGGAGGGAAAGTGGAATGACAGTTTCCCACGGTAGGAATTTGGGGACAGTGAAAGCAGGGAGCTGTTAATCATAAGGCACAAACTTTCACTCAGGCAGGATGAAAACATTACAGAGATCTAATGTACTGCATGGTTACTGTAGTTAATATTGCCCTGTGTGTATTTGAAATGGAAAGTGTTCTTTCTGCACACATGAAAACTCTGTCATCTGTTAATTAGCTCGAACAGTGTGGTCATCGTTTTGACAGTCTACACATGTATAGAAAGTTCACATTGTGCACCATAAATATATACAATTCCATCTGTCAGTGTGCCTCAGTATGACTGGACGCAGTTGACGGAGTCAGCAGGCTAGAAAGATGGAAATCTTGAGCTTACCATCTCACTACTTTTAAGCCTGAACTTCCTCATCTGTAAAATGGAGGTAATATGTACTTTTTTTTCATGGTTTATGAAGATTAATTAGGTAATGTTTTTAAAGCATGAAGAGAACCTTTACCTGTACTCAGTAGCAGGCGTGTGGATACAAAGTGTTTCACAATGTTTTACTATCACTATTACTTCCATTTAGATTAGATTTCACAAGAATGTAGATGGGACCATCTTCAAAATTCAATCATTCAAGCTTCTCAGTATTTGAAGACATCAGTGAGCGCATGAAGCATTAGAAAAGTCACTCATGTTTTAGAGCAGCAGAATATAAATTTTCAGGGAAAAACTTAGGGATTTTTAAAACAGTGGGTTTAAAAGTTGTAATTTCACAGCTTTACATATAGATCTTAGCAGTGATGTGTTTGGGGTGCATTACCCAACTCCCAGCCTCGGTTTCCTCACTACTGTAGTTCTCAGGGAGATTTTAATGGAGATTTCAACTAATGCGTTAGGAGAGAAAGAGGAAAAGCAACTCCTAGGAGTCTTTTCTTTCTTTCTTTCTTTCTTTCTTTCTTTCTTTCTTTCTTCCTTTTTTTTCTTTATAGAACAATAAAACTTTAGATCTTCACTCCTCCTGACCTTTCTGGATTCAAAGTCCCCTGAATTTGGAAGATGTTTATACAAAACTACTCATCATCTCTATTCTTCTCCCTGTGCTAGCTATGGAAAGACAAAGTAATGTAAGCAGCGTAGCAGCCAGCTGATGTTTAAATCTTTGTGCCCATGGCTCTCCTAGGATACCGTTGTCTTTGCCTATAACTTTTCAGTGATGAGAGAGAGTCTGCTAAAATATATTACTTTTTTCAGTGAATAAAGATTAATTCATGTCGTACTTACAGAATGTATTCAAGGGGAAAATAAGATTTAAAGCTCATTTCTCTGATTTTCTGGCCTGTGGTCAACTCCTAGTAGTTCAGTGATCTGAGAATATATATGTATATATGTATATTCAAACACTTCTTCATATTCACAGGCAGGTTCTTATTAGTTTTGTGAAAGTTAATTATATTGTAGATCTGAATATTTGAATAATATGATTCTTGAGTGTTCAAAGGCTTTTGTATATGGAGAATTATATATAAGCAGGTCTCTAATAAATTCTCTTTTTGAATTTTGACAGGAGACTTGAATAGAAATAGATCATCTTTTATTAAGCATTTATGAATTACAAAAGAATATTTTATGTACTAAGGGGTAAGAAAGTATTATGAGGTGTGGTCACTCTCCTCAAAGATCTTGTAATCCAATTAAAATGAGAAAGCAAACAGACACAGAGAATGGTGCCTGAGAAGAGCTCTTGGAAGAAACCTCAGTAGAAATTCATTGCATTTCATTGCCTGGTTGCTCAGTATAGGCTTCCTTTTTCTTCACATATTTCATTTCAAAGATGCCTCAGTTTACCACGAATTTATGAGTATATAATTTATAGAATAGATTTTAAAATTAAAGTCTTCTGCTCTGTGAAAAACTGTTAAGAGACTGAGCAAACAAGCCTTAGACTGCAGGAAAACATTTGCAACTTGCATTTGATAAAGGACTATTGTTCACCAAATAACAAAGAACTCTTAACATTCAACAATAATAACAAAACCTTATTGCATATCTCTTAGAACATCCAGAACACTCACACCAACTGGTGATGATAACATGGAATAATAGGCTGTGTCTCTTGGAAGACAACATAGTGGTTTCTTACCAAAGCAAACTTTCCATAAGATCTAGCGACCATGCACCTTGATATTTACCCAAAAAGAATAGATAATTTATATGTATTTAAATATGCACACATATGTTTATAAAACTTTTTTATAATTGCCAAAACTTAGCAGAAACAAAGATATCCTTTAATAGGGGAATTGATATGTAAGCTATGCATATTCAGACAATGGAATATTATTTAGCACTAAAACATGAACTACCAAGTCATGAAATGACATTGAGGAACTTTACATGTTATTAAATTAAAGGAGTAATTGAAAAGGCTATGTAGCATATGATTCCAAACACAATACAATACCTCAGTTCATGAATTTAATTCATTGAACTGTTCTGGAAAAGATAGCTATATTCATGTTTGTATAAGAAAGATCTGCTTGTCACCCTATGCAGAGTTCACAAACAAAAACAAAATTTTGCCAAACAGCTTTTTTTTTTTTTTTTGGTGAATAAAGCACTACATATAAAATTCTGGAAAAGGCAAAACTATGGAAATAGTTAAAGTACCAGTGCTTTGATATAGGATGAGAATGAATAGGCAGAGAGTATGGAGGACTTTTAAAACAATGAAGGCACTCGGAATATTACTAGAACGATGAAGATATGTTATACATTTATCCAAATTCATAAAATCCACACATGAGCGAGCCCTAACATGGTGAACTTAGGTGATATTGATATGTGTGTTAATGTAGGATTATCAGCCATGACAATGTGCCACTCTGGTGGGGGATGCTGATCACGGGGGAAGCTATGCATGTGTTGGGATAAGGAATAAATATGAAGTCTCACTGCTGCCCTCTGAATTTTGTTGTGTGTTTAAGACTGCTGTGAAAAATAAAGTCATCTCAAACCACAACAACCACAGAACAAGCAAAAGGATCATTAGCAACTGGAAAAAATACATTCATATACATGTTAAGTGGGAAGAAAATATAAAATATATCATTAAATGAAGATTAAAACAAAACAAAACTCTTTATATAGGGGGAAAATAACTGCCTATAAAGGCCCATTTATATGGGGGCACAGTTACAGAAAATACACCCAAACCTAACACATCTAATGTGCAGGAGTGAGGAAACAAAATCTCATTAAAACAAAAATCTTACTTGTTAAAGGGGAAAAATAGAAACTGCATGTAATCACCATATATTGATGATATTCTGTATCCTTTGGAGGGGAGGGGTAGTAAACTATTATGGGAGCAGAAACATTCTTGGGAAATGATTTTTCGGATCCTCTTCTTGGCATTAGATTTCATGCTTTGGTCAGGGATTTCATCTCCTCTTGCAGGCTGACTAGTATGGTGTTTCTGTAGCTTCCTCCTGACCAGAGCACTAGGAATAATTTTTAAGTGTGTATCTATGTGTCTGATTTCTCATAGAGGTTCAGTTCTTAGGGATGCCAATATTTACTGCACTTTGTCCTGGTTTTAGCCTGGTGACATTCCCAGGCAGTTACAATCAATCATAAACCACTGCTCTCTAAGCTTAGGGCTTTTCCTGATGCTTCAACCCTCTTGAAGCCTCTCCATTCACTTTAGAAACTGCATTTAATTTGTTAAAAGTCAATTCGAGGAATCTCTGCCTCTCCAGCCATCTTTCCCAAACGCTGTTTACCAAGTTAATTTGATTGCTTATGTTGAGGATCAAGTCCACTTGCATGGGATTAATCTCTGCTATTTGGGACCTGTTCATCCACAATACTTGTTGTTCTGTGCTTAATGGCCCTTGTCTTGGGGCAGGAAAGAAGAAAAATGGATTGGGAAGAAGCAGATGGAGCTTTTTCTTGCCTAATTTGCTTCTGCCAGAGAGCAAGTCACGACACAGGAAATTCCAAATGTCTGGAGTTAGAATAAGGGGGTAGGTTATTAATGCCTTTCACTTTCTCTTTCCTTCTGGTGGAGCATGTTGGATAAAAAGGCAAGAAAAGTTCAATTTGGCTGACTTAAATTTGAGCCTGTAAGTGAATTTTTAAGAGGAAAGGTTTTGAAGATGATCTGAAATAACAAACTAGAGTAGAGGCAGGAGATTTAAACCGGAGCACAGATGTGGTATCTACTCTCACCAGTTTTATAGTGAAAATCTGGAGTATGTGTAAATTCTGTGAGGAAGTAAATCAACAGTGAGAAAGAATGTGGAAGAATAAAATAAGGCAAGTAGGTGCTAATTGTATATACTAAAATGCAAGAAAAAAATTGGTTTTCTGATTTAAAAATCATTGTAATGACCATTCCTGCTAAAAAGAGGAAGAGGATACAGGGATGGACTACATCACTTATAGAGAAGATGTAAAATAATGAAAGTTAAGCCAAGGCATGAGCACATTTCCAGTAAAGGCTGTAGGATCAAATGTTTTGGGGAACTCAGTGGCGCTAACAACAGGTCCTGGAGTTTGGTAAACAGTGACAGTCCCCGGCAAGAGTCAAATTGCAGGGATTTATAAGGAGACGAAGGGCAGGAATGAGAGCATCTGAATAGACCTTTGCCATAAAAAAGGAGAGGCGTTCTTGGTTCATAAATAGAAATGACATTGAGATGTAGTGGAAAAGCATTAAGGCGGGGGAATGGATGTGTTCCATGGTAGAGGGAAAGTTGTAGTGAGGAGAGGTTTGAACCGTTCCACGGTTGTAAAAGTGGAGGTAACCTTTCAGGGCAGGTAGGAGGGGGTGTGAGGGCTCTTTCAAGTGTCTTCCTTTTGTTTTTACAATTTTGCTTTTTATCATACTTCTTTGCCATACCTAATGGTTACTCTCCTCATGGGAAGTTGGAATATGTATGTAACACATTATTATTTTTTCTCCTATTTCTCCTTCTCTCCCTGCCTCTCCTTTTATCTTTTGGTCTCTTCCCTTGCAGAAGATTTATTTCCCTATTATCTATCTTTTATTTTGCTCTTTATTTGCATTTTGAGTTTCTCATTTAAATCATCTGATAGTCAAGCTCACGTGTCTAATTTGTTTCATTTAACATTATGGGATCAAGGTGCATCTGTTTTCCCGATAAATGACTCAAATTTATCTTCTGTATAGCAAAGCAGTACTCCATTGTGTTTAAGTACTTTTTCTGCATCCATTCATCTGTTGATGGACATATAGGTTGCTTCTAATATTTAACTAGTAAGAATTGTGCTTCCGTAACATGATTATGCATGTATCTCTATACTATGATGTCTAAGTATTTCAGGAAGATGTCTACAAAGGCGATAGCTGGAATGGCTATTTTTTATTTTTGACGGATCTTCAAGAATTGTTCTGTGTTGAAACTCAGAGGTGGTGCGAAGCCTGCCATAACAAAAATGACATACTCTCTTTTTGCTCTTTCTAGCTCACAGACATCCTCTAACTCTCCATTTCACAGGTTGTTTTTCTTTTCAAATACCAGTCAGAACTTTCACCTTGCTCTGACATTCTGCACATTATGTTTACTCTGTCATCTGATAGCATGTGGATTAAACATGCTGGATCACATGGAACTGTGTCGCTTGCACATAATTTGGGTGAAATAAGCATCAGAACCATTTCCAACTCCACAAGTGATGCAGCAATAGAGTCAGCATTCTTGTCCATGCTTTGGATATATAAGAATAATACTTTTCCTAGCTGTCTAGTTTTCATAGTGAAATACTCCCAAAATACACATGGCTTAAAAAAAGAAAAGAATCTTTAAAATAAGTTTTTAAAATCTTTTTCTTAGCTATTTTTGTTCTTTTATTATTTTAAAAACAACAAAGCGAAACAAAACTAAAAAGAATAGAAATTACATGAAATTTCAAAAAATAATAGGTAATTAACAGTTAATAAATTGTATATTGTTATCTTATAAGTAGTTTTTAAGATTACAAGTTTGAGGCATGAAAAAATTACCAAACAATGGAAATCCAAACTATTCTTTTTGAACTTACAGAAATTAGTGGTATAGCTATCTAACGTGTGTATACCTCTATACATAAAATCTTTTCCCTTCTTCCTTTCCTTTTCCCCTTATCTCAGTTGTTCTTTCCTTTCCAAATTGCACTATCATGTGAAATGATTCTTACTTATTTGTGATTTTTTTTGCTCAAGTCTAGTGATAGATCTCAAAAATATCAAACTTCAATTATTGTCTTCTCTTATCTTCAATATCAAAAGATGTGAAAAGAGGGAAAATTTTAGTTTAAGAATATAGAATTTGAAATTAAATTATCGACAGAGATTACCAGAAAAGCATCTATTTAATAATTGATGTTTTGCCTACAATGTGAACATAGAGGATTTAAGCTTGGTCAAGTATCTTTCCAATTAGAATTAGAATTTAACAAAATCGATGGTCAATAGAATTTTTTTCTCCTTGGGGCTATGAGATGTCAGCAATAGGGTTTACATTATGAGAAAAGGGTTCAGGGAATTTCTCTGAAGAATAAAATTAATCATAGCCATTATGATGATTTAATCTATGGGGAAAACAATCTTTTTAGTTGCTGCTTACTTAATACAACTCAATCCATGCTTCTTTTGTGTAAGCCCTATAAAGATGCTTTGATGTGGTTTATGTTATTGTCTTGTTTTTTATTGCTTCATGATTTTGTGGTATTTATATCAATGCAATGACCAGAAAGAATTTGTTCTCTCTAGTCCTTCTCAATCTGAATTGATTCATACATATTGAAGCAGTATGTAGAAAAGGTTTCATTAGTTTTAGGTCATGGATTGAAGAACATATAGGGTGTTAACTGAAAATACTAGGTTGAAATTTGGCTACTTCTTAATTTCTCAGGCTAAAACCTTACTGAGTTTTGATATTTGGTCGTGTGTGTGTGTGTGTGCTTGTATGTGTGTGCATTTAATTAGCTTTGAGCACTGCAGCTTGAAATATTATATTGAAACTTGCTTTAAGCCAAATTATCATAAAGTGTTTGATTGTGTGAATGTGTTAATATTTTATCTCTATGCCACAATTTTATGTTGGTTGTTTTGGGTGAAAATCTGGGAATAATGTAGCTAACAGAATGCCTCAGCCTGTTTCACAAATCTCTTGTTGCATAATTTCTTGAGGAAAGATGTCTATGAGTCTTCATTTTTTAGAACTATGTACTATATTCTTCAAGTATAAGGTTTAAAAATATAATGTTTCTTGAGTAAGTGGCTGTCATACCCATGGAGCTAGAATTTGACAACTCATCTTGAAAAGATGAAAGTGTGTACCATATTTTTAAAGATATTTATGGAAATGGTTATGAATGTGGGTTGTTAGAAAGTTGTTTTATTTTATTTTTTAGTCTCTGAAGGCCTCTCAGTGGATATATTATATAATCTATTTCTCAGAAGATAGAAACTTTGATGAACTTTGTGATGATATAAACTGTAAAATGTACAGTAACCATTAAGTTTAATAACTTTTCCTGTCTGCAAATAAATAATTGAAACTATTACATATTCAATAAAACATGAATTGAATTGGACCTCTAGGGAACTCAGAATCTAGGGCTCCTAAAAATTCCCCTGTTCACACTGTAGCACTAAAGCCACTTCAACCAAATGTAAAGTATTAGTTCTTAAACTCAGGGACTTGGTGAGGTTCTATCTCAAGATAAAAATATAAATGAGGATGAGAATGTAGCTCAGAGCAAAGACTCTGTTTTGCTACTGGCCCAAGATGGGGGTAACTCACGGAACCGTGGTCTTGGTCTGCATAACCGTCACTCTGCTTCTGAACGGTGGACCCCAGGGAGGATGCCTTTCTGCCACCTCCTCTGCCTGAGCAAGCACGGAGGGAAGTTATTCTCTGTCTCTGTCTTTTCCTTGTCAGCCCTGCTGCCTCTTCCTTCCCATTGCCTGTTTATACTAGTGGAACCAATTCTAATTTATCATTTCTCTTTAACCTTCTGCTTAATATCTAATTCTTTGCTAGAACTTTCTCTAGGGAAAATGCAGCCATAAAGGGTTGTCTGTGTTCCCACTTACAAAATGCACTTCCTTAGTGATTGCTGTGGCTGATAGTTTCTTTATTTTTAAAATAAAGAAAGATTTTTTGAAGGTTTTTATCATTCAGATAATAGCTGAACATGACACACACACATCAAGTAGCAAAACTCAAATTTGCAACACAAAATAAAACAAAAATACAAGTAGCAAAAATAAAATTCAAGCTTACCAGAGATAAATATTGTCAACATTTTGATTAAAATATCCTTATGGATATCACACACATATACAGACCCTCATATGTTCACTTAAGTAAATGAGATTATCTTGTTTGGGTTACTTGTTATTTCACATAAGAAGAAGTTGTGGACACTTTTCTCTGTCAATAAAGGCAGCTGTACATTATAATTGTCTCCCATATCTGGTGTGTGTGGGGGTTTGCTTACAAGACCTTTCATAGATACCAAAAACCTCAGATTCTCTCATTTCTTATAAAATAGATTACCATTTGCATATAACTGTGTGGATCCTCCTCACAAACACTTTCATTATCTCTAAATTACTTACAATACCTAGTGCAAAGTAAAGCCTTATGTAAATAGTTGTTACCTTACTGCTCCGGGAATAATGACAGAGACAAAAGCCTGCATATATTGAGTACACACACATTCTTTCCTAACTATATTTGACTTATAGTTGGTTGAATGCACAGATGTGGATGTGTGGATATGGAGGGCAGACTGAAACTGCTTTTGATGCTTTCACAGGACTCAAGAGCACTGATACCCATAATGAGTCTAACTGAGGAAGAGTGAGATATCTTCCAGGGTTCCCTTGCTATAAACAACGTGGCAGGGCATATCCTTGGGTGACTCTGAGTGACCACCTCCACAAATCACATTTCTACAGAAGAAACTGTGGAGCCAATGGGTGTATCTAGGAGCACATTCAGTTTGTGTGTAGGAAAAGACATGTCACTGTGTCTTATCTGAGCAAGTTATGTGTTTGACTCTCATAGCAAAGTCTGGAAAGTGGAGGAGTTCAAGGCTGGAGCAGATACGTTATCAATCAAATTCATTTTTCCTTTCCTGTTCCACCATTTTAGCAAGGCAAAGTGTACAGGAAATAGAACTTAGATGTTATTTTTGTTGTTGTTATTGCTTTGTTTCTCTTTTTGTCTTTGTTTTTAGAGCTTTGTTTTTATATTGCCACTGAGAAAACACTGGAAGTTCTATTCCAAAGGAAAGTGGTTTGGCGAGGTAGCTAGCATCTTCTGTTATGAAGGCTGTATGTGTTAAGCATTTGCAACATACAAGCCAAGGGCCCTCCAGGAAATGTGCACAACTCACCTGCAACTACATTGGAGTATCTGCTAGCTCTGTTTGAATGTATAGGGATGAAGAGTGAGTTCTCCAGTGACTTTTGTTCTGGAAACTTTCATAGGAAGAAATATTTGCCTCCCTTCCAGTGACAATGATCATTTGTCATCAAACGCAGAGGCAGGTCAGTTATATTGCATCCCATTTTTCTTTTTAAAGTTTTGGTTATTTGCACCCAGAAATAATGCCACTATAGTCTCTTGTTTCTAAGCATCAGAATCCATGATGCAAACTCCAGAAGAAGCCGGAAATGATAGTGAGGCAGAATGATATGGGATGCCTGGAGATGACTTTCTGAGCCTGTTGGTGGAAAGTGGGAATAAAGATGAAACTGTGGAGACATTTCAAAAAGCATCAGAAATTAATGATTATTCTTCTTACTAATGCTGAATTTTCTACTTAGGATTTCACTTCTGTGTACTCATTAAAAGATGTGTATGTGTTTCTATGTATTTACACCATCTCATCTTACATGTAGAAGAAAATATGTACACATGTGATAGAAAAATATATATGATAGAAAATATTTTAAAAAGTAACAAGGAGAACTAAGTCTACTCATAATGACTTTAACATTGGGTATATTCTTTCTTATTTATTTACTTATTTACTTACTTATTGGCACTTGGGAGTCGAACTCAGAATCTTGTATTAACCGGGAACACACCTGTGCTACTGAGCCAGACACAGCCAAGCATGGAATCACCTTGTGTGTTTCATTTTTGTCTCACATTTTGTGCTTCATAACACTTAGTGGAAACTTTCTTCAGTTACTAGTCATAATTTTGTCATATGATTTTAAGCTTTACATAAAACTGATTTGACATCTTATGAATTATTCTATTGTTTTCTTTACAGTTTTTCTTACCCATTTTTTTCACATTTAAAATCTAATATTTAGCAACCTTAGACTATAAATCATCTAGCATAAGAACTACTGGATGAAAAGGCAGGAAATATCTTGAAATTCTAAATAACTATATTTATAAAATATTATAATACACAAATATTGTCACATACTCCAGTAAATTTGTCCCAGTTTTCTTTTTTTAAACTAGAAATCCATGTCCATCTCTCTTGAAACATGTATATACAAACAAATGAATTTTAAGCCTTTTGGCATCATATTATTTCATAACTTTGAAATTCTATTTGTTAATCATTGAGTAGAAATTTTTAAAATTTGTTACTGTGTGAGATTTAATGCCAGCACTGCTACACTGCTTTGCAAATTGTTTGGCCCAAAGAATAGGCTCATGACATTATTAAAAACACTCAGACACACACATATAAAAACATGCAGACACAGAGTATCTACTGAATTGAAGCATAATAGTTTTGCATTTGATTTTGAAATGGCTACATAACATTCATGTGTATGTTTTAGCCAATCTCTCTTGTTAAAAGTTTCTCTGAATTTTATATATTGTAGACATTATAGCAGTGATGAATCTACTGGTCACAGTTTTGATAGGGTCATAATTTCTTTCTTTTAGTAAATTTTTAGAATTGCTGAAATCATTTCAAAGATATCACATTTAATCCTTTTACATTTACTCAATTATAATGTCTTGACAATTCCTTGATAGTGTTTATCATTTACATTTTGCTAGGAATGTTTTCATTCCATTGATTTCCAGCTGTTTAATATTCAGTAATAATAATACCATCTCTAGATTTTGCTATTCCTTTCTTTTTTATTGTTCTTGTGTAGACTTTTAAATAAATTTGTCTAGTTTATTGATTTATTTTGTGGAGAACAATTTTAGATATTTTGATTCAATTTTGTTTTTTAAAGTAATACTGTTATTTGTATTTATTTATATTTTTTATTTTCACTGATTTTTTTACCTTGTTGAATTAAGTGAGTTTCAGATTTATATATTAATTCTATTTTTATGTTTTCAAATTCATTCATTTATGGTATGATTTATATTTTTAACTGTATATTTTTATTTTCCTTCATGCTCTTTGGATGTAGGCAGTGTCACTTTGGCCTCTTGAGCTGAAAAACAGAAAAATCAACATTCAATGATCACTTAAGGATTTCAAGTTAGAAGTTAGAGATTAGAGATACAGTTGCCTGTATATGCTTTCCTGTGCTTGTGTCATATGACTTTCCTTATCATTTTTCCAAAATATTTAATTATCCATCTTTACTATTTTTTGTTTCAGTCACTGATTATGGAGTAGGTTTTAATTCCCATTACTTAGGGGCTTTAATTAAAACTTTGGCATTAATTTTTCTCCTTATTATAACTGGAGAAAATACTCATTAAGATTCCTATAGTGGGAGAACAGCAATGTGGCAGGGCAGGAAGCCATGGACACTCTCCTCCACGGAGCTGGGGAGGATTTAACAAAGACCTGCAGGTCAGTTCTCCTAGTGAAGACACCAGAACCAGGTAAGAGGCTCCTGTACCCCACATCAGCACCAAGCAGCCACTTCGAGCCTGATAAGAAACTCCTGGCACTTGCTCTCCATATCCCCTGCCCAGATGCAGTTGGTGATCACAAGAAAACTCCCAATTTCCAACCTCCCTTGGAAGAGGGAAAGAGGAGCAGAACAGTCCATCTAATGTGAAGATTTCTGAGGAGGGCTATGTAAGAAACTAAGTGGTAACAGGCGTGACACCATGCTGGGGACCACTCAGAATAAAAGTTTTGCTTTGAGCTGGCATCCACTTACTCTCCCCCAGCATTTAATGTCAATTAGCTCCCATCTTTTATTAGACAAATGCTGCATGGATTGCACATGTGTGGACACTGAACAGGTTCCTGACATGTTCTAAGCAATTACATCAGCCAAGGGACCTAAGGGCAGGAGGTCCAGACATGCAGTACAGGCCTTGGTCTTGAAGCTGGCCAGGGTCCACACAGAAGCAATTGCTGAACAACATCTGGAGAATAACATTTTGAGGCTCTGGAGGACTAAAGCCCTGCCGGGTAAAGCAGGGCTTACTGGGGACACATCCACCCCTCAGTAAAGGTTTAAAGAAGCAAATGCAAAAAACTAGGCTAGAGCACAGTTATTTTCAATTAGATTTAGCATACCCTAGATTCTAATAAAACTGAAATAGCTAATATTGCTCAGAAGTTTACTGATGTTTTGAGATTTTTCATTTCCTCATACTGCATGAATTAGGGAATCAAAAATGCATCTACTAAACTTCCCTGGTGAGCCTGTATATTTCATAATCTCTCCTACTCTGACCAGAAAATTTCATCTTATTTTCTGTATGAAATACATTCTGTCTTCATGAAATCCATAGGAAGACTCATGGTGCCACTGGGAACTGCAGGCACTGTCTTTTCTCAATCATAAATCAATTCCAAGAGAAGAGAGCTGTTTAGGACTGGAGTTCAGACCCTTGCAAAGAGATAGGTTAACAACAACGAATTTGCATAGCTGTATGTTGCATGAGGCGTAAATGTAGACATCAACTATTTCTGATTTGCTTTAATGCCTAATGGTATAATAGTGCCCCAGATACAATTTTATGTCCATTACTATGGTGCTGAATAGATCAAAGGGTTAATAAGCTATTAAACTATTGTAAAGCCATGCTCATGTATGTGGTTCAAAGGTAATTTTTGAAAGAACTTTTCATATTGAACTCATTTCAAACATACAGAACACTTACAAAGATAGAACAGAAAGTAACTGCATATGTCGTGTCCCCCACTGTTAACACCTTGAGTAACTATTATCCAATTATCAGAATTAGGAAATTGTCATGGTTCAGTGTTTGTGTCCTATTCAGGATTCCGTTACTGCCTTCCTTATCATAGCCCCTAACTCCTCCAATCTATGATTGTTCCTCAGTCTTTCTTTATCTTTCACGACTTTTACACTTTCAAAGAGAATAGTCAGTTATCTTGTAGAATGTTCCTCAGGTTAGATTTGTCTAATATTTTCTCATGGTTGCAATAAATTTATATCTTTTTGACAAGAATACCAAACTGATGATGTTGTGTCCTTCTGAGTACACAGAGGTGATCTTTGTCATCTCTATAACTGGATATAACTTGTAAAGTTGAGTGCCTGGTCATAGAAATGCTTAAATAATGAGCTGATAATGCTCAGGGATATTGCATGCGAGCTTTTGGCTTTGGTTGTGAAATTGAGCCAACTGAGTTCTAAGACAACTTTCTCTTTATCATATTTTATGATTACCTCTCATCTATCCAGCCCATACATATTTATTGAGGAAGTGTTATCTACCAGGTCTAGAACATAGTTGTATTTAGATTACATATTAGTTGTATACTAAATGCATAGGTGTATTTAGAAAATCTTAATATTCTATGTACACACAGATATACACAAACACAGACAGAGACACATACACAAAGCACAGAATATTAAGTGTATTAGTAGAGAAATGTTTAAATTTAATGGAGGCAATCTTTGCTAAAATTTTACTGCAAAGTTTTGCCTTGAGTTCTATGACATATTTTAAAGGAAACATCACTCTTTCCCTAATTGCACTTGTTAGCCTCCTATCTTAGCAGCCTGTTCTTTTCTGTAATTTTATGTGCCCTCTCTGCTTGATGGCAGAATTGATCTGGGACTCAGATTGATAGTCAAACTCGGGAGACACTGTAGTTTTCACTTGGTGCTGCTTATCTGGTTTTAAGAAAAGCTGCAAGATGCAATAATAACATGAATTGAAGAATGGAATAGAAGTCCCTTGTCTCCTACGTGCAGCCTCTGAGATCCCTGTCACTTTGTAGTTGGGATGCAATAAAGTGGGGTTTGGGTAAGGACAACCCCAGCTTCAGAAAGCCATCAGTTATAGGTCATTTCAGCTTTTTACTGGTCATCAGACTCTTTGGAATTGTAGTTCTAATTAGTTATAGGTTCTTAGTCTAGCATATAATCCTTAGCTAGATTCTTGCTCGTCTTAAACTTGGTGCAATAATGTTGCAGGAGGATTTGCAAGATAAAGTCTACAGAGAAGGCCACAGCAGTTAAACCTCATTCTAGTAAGGAAGAAACAAAATCAAGTGAAATATCAGTAAATTTTACCAAATTTAACCTACTTTAAATTACACTGTAATTGTTAGTATAGTAGAATGATCAATTATATGTGAGTAAAAAAGAAAAACTCACTCTTAAAAATATAAAGTTTCAAGTTTGATCAAAAAGTTGATTTAAAATTAAGAGCCTAGGTATACAGCTTCAGGTACAGGTTAAACCAGTGTCTCAAAGTTTTAAATGATATATTAGTACGTTATGAAGCGATTTCTCTCTGTCTCTTCCTCCATCTCTCCTTTTCTTCTCTCTCTTCTTCTGTCTAGTTTACTTAATAATTCAGCCCAACATATTAGTCCCTGTAAATTCAAGTCTAAGTGTTGATAATGTTAAAATTCAGTGGAAAACAATGTCTTTCTCGCAGAATTCTCATTCTGCCTCGGCTCTGGGCCACATTCCCATTCTTGAATACTGTGTGCAAAAAACAATGAACTGTCTGTTGTTTGTAGTTAAAGTTTGGGCTCTACCCAAAAACACCACAACTAAGAATGAAAAACAGTACTTCCCCAGAAGGAATCTTACCTTGTGTTACTGGAAGAATGGTGAATCAATGCTAAATGTCAAAAGAAAGACAAAGAAAGAAAGAAAGAAAGAGAACGAGAAAGAGAAAGAAAAAAAGAATTTTTTCTCTTTCAATTTGTATGAGTTCAGTTTAAAATAATTTAAGGAAGAGATAACATTTATTTGCTCTCACTTATATGAAGTCCAGAGATGAGTTGACTTAATTCAAAGCAGTGGCCTAGGGCTCAAATTTTTTGATGTGATGCTGTTTCACTTGAACACTTTATTTCTTTGATGGTGATATTTTAGTAATCAGGCCCCTCTGTAACATACGCATAATGTAACTAGAAACCTCGTATTTGCTATGAAGACAGTTATTGTTATTTCAGCATTCTCAATGAATAAAGGCTGTGTTTCTAGTGTGCTCCAGAACCCTGAGAGAAGGCATTCTGCTTCTGCCTGGCCAGGTTCCTTCCCTACGTTATGACTGGCCCTAAGACACAGCTACTTGGTAATGTTCAGATCCTATTGACCAATGAAGGCAGGTTATTGAAATTAAAAGCCCTCCGAGAGATCAAAGGATGATGCTTTCCAAAGGAGAGTTGATAGATTCCAGAAGAAAGGAGCCAGGCAGAAAAAATCATGGCCATCCCTCTGGCAGTGTGGCCTCTGAGAGATGTGAATGTTATCTCTATAATGACTGTGGTTTCTGCTCCTCTGAAATTAAGCCATCTAACCCTTGTCTGTCACAAACATTTTAACAATGAAAAGAAATATCACATGTGACTTCCACTTTCTCAGATCAGAAGCTCTCATATTTACTCATCAGAAATTCATGTTCTTGCAATCAAATTTGGAAATTTGGGAGGAATTATTAGGTTTCTGGTAATAAGGTCTGGTATTTTCTTTGGTTACTCTGCCCTCAGATCAGAAGAAATAAAGATTCTGAAATAACTTTCAGATGAGTTCTGCCAACTGGATTTTATTAGTTATAACATTTCTTAATATTGTTTCATAAATTAAGTACCAAAGCAACAATAAAAATCTTTCTGCTGCACCCTGAGAGTAACTTTCACAACAGTCTTATTTAGTTATAATTCTTTTATATGCTAATCTCTTGGAGATCAGCTTTGCCAAGGGGAGATCAATTAGGGAGTCCTTTCAAAAGTCATACAACTTTATTAGACCTGGAAGGGAGTAGGGCCCTTGTGCACTGTACATTACAGATGGCTTGCTTTACTTGTGCACCAAATACCACACTTTTCTTTACGTGCCAGCCAAGCTCTCCTCACCCTCATCACTAGGAATGAATCCACCAAAGCTCGTTAAGTCACACCAAGAATTTAATAGAACGGAGTAAGGGTGGCTTGTTTGAATTACATGCATGTTGAGGATCATGAGTTCTGTGTTCTATAATAAAGAAAATTCAGCAGAGTTTTGTGTGTTCTTAATGTGCATTTAGTTTACTCGACAATGTCTTTTTTAACATACCCTTATGCTGTATGCCATGACTGCTATTCATAATGGCACATATTTCATAATGTGTGTGATGATACTGAATATGTTTAAGTGTCTTTACATTATTCTTAATATAATAATAGTTCCTAGGGCTACGTGCAGCTGTGAGTGCATATTAACAAGGGCAGCCCACTGTGAATTATGATTTTATAATACAAAATTTTCAGAAAAAGTACTTACTGTGTATGTAAAATAGCTCCCTTTTAAAGCTTGAAACTTGGGGTGGTTAAAATTGCTTCGAGTAATATTTTTAAAAGTATTCCAAAGGTAATAAATGAACTGAATGGATTTATGAATGATTGCTGTTAAAGTCTCCTTTTCAAGGCAATAACTCACAAAACTGCAAAAGGAATAGAAAATTATCTTTTTATGCATGTGTAATATGAAATCAATTCAAATGAATTTCCGTAACAAATGTTCTTGATGTTTTTGCCATCTTAATGGATCTCACTATTTGCCTTTTATTCTTGTTGATGGAATGATACTGAAACATACAGGACCCTAGTTCTTTACTAATTTGAACTAAATGTCTATAAATATAGGCAGTGTTAAGAGATAATTTTTTAAAATGCCAGTTTTTTCTTATTTTGATAATATGCGTAATTGTATCTACTTTTCCCTAAAATCTCTTTGTAATTGTTATCGCTTTACAAACTAGCCCACATACCTGTACACCAGTGGCTCGTGGAAGGTGCAGGCATTCCTCATGTTCCAGGCTAATATGGGTCAGAGAAGGGAAGAGCTGAGTTATTGTCATGCAGTCCTTCAGGGACTGACAGGCTCCCTCTTGGTATCTCCTCCATCCAATGGAGTGGAAACTTTCTTTGCTGAATTTTCTGAATAAATGGAAGAAGCAGAGCACAGAAGACCATCAGGACATGCAAGAGCTGGTCCTAGGAGTATCTAGGACAGAAGAAAATCTTAGGGAACTGGAGCTGCTTAGAAAGAACTGGGTAATGTGTTGAGGGGCACAGAGTGTTTTGTTGAGTAAAGCTGAGGGAGGAGACAGTGCAAAAAGGGAAGTGCTCAGAGGCAAGGTCTCCATATTTGGAGCCTATTTGGTTCTATTATTTCGTATTTATGCAGTGTGTTTTCTTCTTTGTTCTTTCTACCCCTCAAAATACATATTTAAATCATGAGTGAGCCTACAAAGAACTCACAGTCCTTCCATTTGAATATATATATTGGCTTGCTCCTAGTAATCTTTTCACCTTACTACATAGGTCACATAGCAGACATTTTTGGGAGCCAGTGCTACATCCTTTCATGCCCTTTCTGATTCCAGCCACAGCTGTAGTAGATATTCCCATGGGCCCTCAGACGGTCTCTATGCTCTCAGTGGCGCTCTCCTGAAGTGGGAGAGGGCTGGCAGCCTTGGGCTTACCTCCAGCCCATGAGGGGAGGGAAGGCAATCAGTGGATCAATGCTCATAGGCATTTCACTTCCGTTTTTACAATTCTTTGGTGGCAAAGGGAAAGAGATGTTGAAGATGTTGCATGAACCAAGGAAACATTCTCCAGAACTGCAGGTCAGGAAAATTGTCAATGGACAAGGACACATAGACTATGTATCTGATTGGATGCTATTTAGCCTTAAAGAAGAAGTATGTCCTGTCTTTTGTGACAACCTTGATGAACCTGGAGATGCAAAATTTCAATTAAAGAGAGGAATTAGTTTGAGTGATCTATTGCATATCATGGCAACTATAGCTTATAATAATACATTTGATAATTCCTAAGAGAGTAAATTTTAACTGTTTTCAATACACACAAAGAAGTGTGTGAGGTCATGCACATGTTAAATAGCTTGTTTAGTCATCCTACAGGGCACACCTATATCAAAATATCATGTTAAGCAATATAAATATAGACAGTTTTCACCTGTCAATTAAAAAGACATGGCTTGCCACAGATCTCATTTCTGTTGAATCTCTGATTAAATCATGCACCTCTCCCACAAACTCTTCCAGGAAATTTCATTTTCCATTCAGTTGTTCTTCATCTTAAGATGCTGACTGTGTAAGTCTCCCTTTAAATATAAAGGATATCCCTTTGTCTAAGAGCTATAAAGCTTACCAGCACCTCAGTAACCTTTGCAGGTTTATTTCCATTTAAATCACTTAATCTGATTTACATTAGTCTTTTTAAAAGAAGCAATATTTTCTTACTTTAGAAGCACTTTGAAATTGATATGGTTTAAATCTTCTCACGCAGGTATCTCTGAGCAGTGACATACAGCTTTCTTTAGTTGTCTACACAGGAAACGCCAATAAAATAAAAGGAAACACAGCCTTCCCTGCCTTGAAGTCACCTTAAAATCCTGTAACTCTTAGTGGCTAAAATAAGATGTGATAGAAAAACCATCATAGCTTTTATTACGAAAGTTAAACTATAGAGGAGGAAAAAACCTTTAGATGTACACACTTCTGTACTGACTTGCTGAGAGCAGTCCTCATAGCTTTGATTCACAAAACAAGTCACAAAAACTTGGTTGATAAAAGTTAGCTCACAAAAACTTACAATTTGATATAGATAACAGCAATGAAGATGAGACTATCAAAAAGTGATACCAACTGTCAGCTCTGAAATATCACCCATACTTTACATGCAGTTCATTCATTTGTTAAAACAAGCTAATGAAGTAGGTATCATTCTCATTTTATAAATGAATTATTAAGATTTAGAGCAGGGCTAAGAGCTTTCTGCAGTTATACATGGGTAAAAAGTAATCTGAGGTGTCCACATCCATGTCACTTGGTTGAAATGACAAACTAGGTACTCTTTTATCCTTCCCTTCCTTCAGCCATCCATACTGTTCCCCTTATTCTTTTTATAGATCTGGATTGAATACTGTTTCTGTGTTACTCTCTGGCTTATAGCCTTTCATGGAGTGAAGCCACTGTGCAAAACCACAGAGTTAATAATGAAACTAAGGTGTTATCTAAGTGGTTAGATCTCCCCAGATGTAGCATGGAAGGGGCGAAGGGGGATGGGAGAAGTTTTAATACTACAAACAATTCTAAACCCACTTGAAAACTTCCCAAAAGTAGGAATTTAGTTCTTTCAAAGCTTCTCATTGTTCACATCCAAGCTTTCATTTTTTCATCCAAATGTTTGAGGAAACTAGATTTTATCCCTGGTGTTCTGGTAGAGCTCGCTGCAGAGAGAGAGCAAAGTTCTCTCCAGAGAATGCAGAGATTAGATCAAGTGGCTAGAATGGGTCAGAAAGGGTCAGTTTTGGATTCATTCGTTGTTCATTTTCAAAACCAAGACAGTTTGGCTTCTGGTGCCTACTGTTTCATGCAGAGAATTATTATTTAAAATTGTTGGTATTCTGGCAGACTTTCCAAATCAATTAAGGTGATAATCCTCTCTCCCTCTTTTCCCCCATATTTCCTTTGTTATCATCGAAGCCAACACAAATTTCCTTTCATATTGTAGCATTTTCCTGTATTAATCCCATTTCTTTCAGGCTATTTTTTACTTGAAGGTTCTTTGTCAGCCCTCTCTTGGAGGCTGTATTACACTCAAGGTAATGCTACATATTCTGATTTATTCAAATCCAATCAGTGAGAGTTAATGAATTCCTAAGGGCAGGAGATCAATCATGTTCTATTTATATTTAATTAATTTCATGTTGCCTTACTTATCTTGTATAACTACTTTAACACGTTTGAGAAAAGCATATTTGTGATACACTCTTATCTTTGGATAATTTTTCTGATATTATTAGATATTATACTATGCCAAAACTCATAAAAATCTTAGTTTCCTCTGGAATTTTAGGACATGTATAGCAATAATATTTTTATTAGCAAAAGGGTCCTCTTCACAAATTTATTTCCTCTGACATAGAATTGATTCCAATCTCTTTTGTCCATCTCAAATTTAACTTGATTTTAATGGTTTGTTTTATGTGCTTGTTCATCTGTTTGCCTCTTTTTCCAGATCAGGTGCCCTTTAGTCTCCCTATGTGTTAACAGTGTGTTTCACTCACAGGCCAGATACTGCACGAATATGTTGTTTTGTTTGAAAGAGTGGATGAGTGAGTGGATTTCAGGGAACCAGGGAAGGAGACACAGTATGGGTAAGACATATCAGAGATAAGACGTATCAGAGAGACTGACTGGGTACATGTAAACGGCAGTGTTCGGAGAAAGAGGTTATGGCACAATATAATTACATATTGAATAAAATGACACTGTGAGAGAACATATTTACATAGGCACTAAGGTGTTAGTATAGAGGAAAAGAGGGGAGGGATTGGAAGAAGAAAAGAAACATGGCAGGGAGTTAATGGAAGGAAGATTAGGAACCAGAATTAGGGTAGAGGAGATGCATATTTTTGAGAAGCTGGTCTGACATCAGCGCAGGTTCTTCCTTGGAAGACTCTCCATCGTCCTTGGTTGTTACACCAGTTGCTAATTTTCCTTCTCAAAAGTAGGCGAACAGTCTAGGGCTGGGAATAGTCAACTTCTTCTATAAAGGACCTTATGGGAATTATTTTCAGCTCTCTAGGTCATATTGTCTCTGCAGTAAATTTTCAACTCTGTTTCTGTGAAAGTGGGCACTGACTGTGTAGAAATGGCTAGTTAGACTCACATACAAAATCAAGCCTTGTGCTGGGTTTGGACCACATGTGTGACTGATCTGTAGACTCCTGACTGAATGTAGAGACATCACAGTCCACGTCTTTGGTGTCCCTTCTGCTCTGATGTGAATTCATAGCTTGTCCAACAATTGGCTGTAAGTAAAAACGTTTCCTCCTCAAAATGAAAGAACCACACCTTCACCTACTTACTAAAATTTCTAACAGAAAACAAAATTTTTGACTTCCTACTGGCTGTAATCCAATAGGTACAATCCATTCATTAAAGTGCTTCCTATGAGTAAATTAAAAAGTTCATAAGACAGATACCAAATCTTTTCCAATTTTTCAAAGTGGAAGAGATCAAGAGAATGGAGTTGGGACATCAGATCTCACAGAAGCTGTAGACATGAAAGTGATCAGTGAACAAAAGTGGCAGAAAAGACTAATTGGAAGAGGAGAAAATCAGCTTCACAGCTCTCACTTTGATTTAAACTGGTCATAGGCAAACAGATGCAGAATGGGAAGTATTTTCATCAGCAATGATCTTAAAACTATGACTTTAATTTGTGAGGTTTTTGGGGAAAAATTAAACTATTTGGATACAAGAAAAGAGAATTAATTTTCAAAGCATTTAAGTTGTGTCACTCCATTTCTTGGATTTGAAGTTTAGACTAAAAAGGCAGAAATCTGATCAAAGCATAGTTATTAATTTATTTAGTAAACTTTCTTCTTCCAATTATAAATATATAGTAATGGTAGTTAAAAATAATATACATGGAGTAATTATTGCATTGAAAAAAAAAGACAGACATCCTTCATACGAAAAATCCTGAAAAGCAAACTGCAGTGAGAAAGGCTAAAGCTGGTGATTCAGGGCACTGTACATTGTGTATTAGTCTACTTTCTATTGCTGCAACAAAATACTAAAGGCTGGATACTTTCTAAAGAAAATTGATCTGTATAGTTCAGAATTTGCAGGTTGAATGTGCGAGATTGTGTGACTCCATTTATTCAGCCTCTATTGAAGTTTCTTTTTGCTGCAACACATGATGGCATCACAGTGGAGTGCATGTAAGCAGAAGATCACACAGCATTCACAAAGCAGGGATTGGAGCGGGGTCAGGTGTACTCTCTCTTTTTTTTTTTATTTTAAAGAGATAAACAAAACAGGACATAACAAAGCAGATCAGAACAGAACAATGTAAGGATGGTGTACTCTTTCATAACAGCTCACCTTCCTGGGAACTAAACAGAGTCCCAGCAGAATGGTGCCGATTCTTTTTGAGGACAGCATTTGAATTGGCTCCAAGGACTGGGTACCAATATATTTTAACATCATCATACTGGTGGTAGATGGAGAAGTGAGTGCAGAGAAAAAGAAAAAAAAAAAACTGCCAAAAATTATTAACGACTTTACAACTAAAAGTCTATAAATGAAACTAAACTCTTTATAATCATCAAATTCAGAAAATAGTGAAATTTGTCACCCTGAAGATTTTACTCTTCTAAATAGAATATTAAAATGTGTATGGTTACAGTCCTCAAAAGTATAAAAGAAGAATATATCACTAAAGCAAAAGTGAAATCTTATGCATTAAAATAGATGGTATGAACTAAGTCCCTCTTAGTTCAGTACCTGCCTGGCAAGCATAAAGTTGTGAGTTTGATCCCCAGTACAAAAAAAAAAAAAAAATTGATGATATGAGTTAAACATGAAATGCTTTTTTAAAATGCAAGGATTTGGGAAATTAAAGAATGTAATACTTAAATCACTGTGGTAGATCAGATACCACTGAGAAAGAATTAGCAACTGTAAACAATTTTCAATTTGATGTAGGATAGACTGACCCTAACTCTTGATTCTAACCCTAATTTTAACAGTAGGTAATAATGATAGACAACTCTGTTACTACTTTCGTTTTGTCATGTGGAAGCCAGTTCTCCCCAACGGTGTCTCAGGTTTTAATCTCTGGAAGAGATTATGACCCAGAAGATTAGGCCAGGACATGGCTTTAATGTATGTTTTCCTGGACTACTTATGTTTTTAATATGCTATATTTTTGTCATTATTTTAGAGTATATCCCTTCTACTTATATAAAAAAGCTAGCTATAGTTCAGTATACTGTGTTATGCTGATTGTAACCTCGTCGCTGTCTCTCAATTGCATTATTTTCTCTTGTTCTTGAATTGATCCGTTTGTTGTGTTCTTGAAATAGTAAGCTGTCTGGTCAAGTTGTGTGGTCAAGTTGTGAAGAAGGCTTTAGCCTATAGATTTAAGTTAGTACAGTCTGTGATGTTTGCATAGCAGAATCCCTTAAGCAGGTATTTCCCTGGTCATAACTGCATCATAAAGAGATGCATAACTGTGTTGGTCTTTGTTTTTCTCTTTTCCTTGTACTCTGTAATGTGCTCTAGTATTGGAGAAGATGAAACTAAACATTTGGATTGATTTGTTTCTATAAAAAATAACTAGGTAGCAAAGACTCATTAATCCCAATCTCTCTACATACATGGTATGGTCCTTGGGTGCTCTGCAGGAAACTTAAAATGATACCTAAGAACAGGGTTTTCTAGGTTACATTCGTGGACAGGATCTTACTGACCGCGTAAGATTAACTCCTTCATTTTACCAACAAGAAAAATGGAACATGTGAAAAATTAATGTTCTGAAGTCATGTAGAACAATGACTCTCAAACTTTAATGTACACATCCATACCTGGGGATCTTGTTAAGATGCAGATTCTGATTCACTCAACCTACATGCAACTGGAGATTTTGCTTTGCTTATGTTTCCAGATGTTGTGACAGCCCCTGTTCTGTGGATCATACTTGGAGTTTTAAGAACACAAATGCTGATAGCAAAACAAAGTTTAGAATACGAATCTCCACTAGACACACTTAGCCATTCCACTATACTATGCTTTGACAAGAAGATTTCCAGGGGCCAAGCAACAAGATGTTTCTGAAATAAAATGAGACACTTGATGTAGTGTTTTGGTACAGGGAAGAATATACCTGTTATTTATATGAAAGTTTACACTTCTTGATTTGTTATTGGAAGTCAGATGGCAGCCTTATCTATTTAAATCTAAATAGTGCTGACCAAATGCCTCCTTAACGGGGAGATATTTCTGAATAATTCCATCTAGAAATTCCTCTTTGTGCCTTTCTGCAAACTTCTCTGCCAAACTTCAGCTGATCTCTAAGTGTTTCATTTTAAAAAAATAAATGGATATCATAGTACTCTTTCTTGCCAGGACTAATGTTAGACTTTCAGAACACACAAAAGTTGACCCAAATCCTAAACCAAACGTCTTGAAACAAGAGACATTAGATTTCTGGGTTCAGGGATTTTAGTCAGTTTTATTTAGGCAATATACTTCTTGCTTCTGGGATTTGAATAAGGCTCTTATACTCTTGGGCTCTATTTCCCTGCCTGTTCTCACACTAATTATTAAAAAAAAGAGAGTGAAACACTTAAAATTGTTCTTTAAGTGCTAAGTTCTTAGATTTATGGATTCAATAAAAAACAGTGCCTCTTCAATTTTTCAGGGCTTGTGCTGATTTATATGGGCTTTGCTGGCACAAAAATTAGATTAAAATTTTTTATTGAATCTTGTCTGAAATGCTTAAACTTGAAGAGAGCCTTCAAGAAAGAAAATTCATTCTTTCAATTCTCTGACTGGGTTTGGCTTTGGGAAAATGGTATGTATTCATATTGACTGGGCTACTGGTTTATTTCTGGACACAAACCAATCTGCCCAGTCTATGGGGAAGAGATTTCTTATTTCATTTACAACCTCACCAGAATTTTGCATTCTACTTGTTAACTCAAGGTAGGGTGGCCTGATTACTATCTATGGAGAGAGGGGTTTGAATTTTCCAGGATCCCAACAGTGGAGTCAAATTCCTTCGACTTACTCATCAGTAAAAGGATTATCAAAAAACTTCTGTGAATTTGGAAGTACTTGTTTGCTAGAGGCTCAAAATTCAAATGTCTGGGTTGCAGTTTCCTGTAGCTCTAATCATAGGTTTTCTCTGCTTGCTCATAGTTTTTTCATTTGAGCTCGGTTTGGTCTCTAGGAGTCCAGTAGTGCTTCATGCACCTGGATGAACATTGAATCAGGAGGACAATTAAATAGCTGAGAACAATGAACTCAGGGCTGTCTGCCTTTCTTCTTTGTTTAAATTCAAAAATTCCTGTAGGATTCCCTTGCAGGGTGATCAAAACTCTGGTTTTTACCCTTCAGTTGCAGACTACCAGCAAAGTGTGGAATTGGTTTCATTACCTTGTGAGATTGCTGGTGACAGTAGCTCATGCAGGGATGGTTATTTGCTTCCTGTGATTTTCCTACCATGCAGGTGGTTGGTTATTTAAAAAAAAAGTTATTTTCAGATATGTCCTGAAATAATATCAGCTCTGTTGGGATGCCTAAGGTAATAGGACACTGAAGGATGAGAGGTAGGGGGCCTTGGTCTTGTATCAGTGGCAGGAGAACAGTGCTGAAATAACAATCAAAGTGTATGCAAGAATCACTATGTATAGAAAATATTGTTGCAGTTGCTTATGGCCTAAAAAATTAAGGAACACTCAATAACGTAATGGTCAAGTTGGCTGAACTGCAAGATTGCAGAAGCCTTATTAATGAGATTTTGAGCAATATTTTAATATGAAATATATGTTTACCATGAAAATTAGAAATTTTGTTGCTGGTTCTTAGCTTTTACCATAGGAAAACCCCTCTCCTTTGTGTTTTTGTTCTGTCATCCAGAAAAGGGAAGACTAGGTTTGGTGAGGAAAAAAATTAGCAGGTTTATCACGTATGCTTTTGAATTGTGGGTGTTAGATGGATTTTATATATGAAAATATCATTGAAACACTTGTGTATCCATGCTACTAGTGAGACTGAAGTACTCAAAAAAAATCCATTTCCACCTGTCAAGCATGTAGGTTTTTCATCATTTTTAAAAATTTTTACACCATTTTTACAGCACTTTAAGAATTTTTCCAACTTGTTAATATTGTAAACACATACTGAGCTTCTTTGCCCTGTAAATTTGATCAATCAAACAATGTTTCCTCAGAATGACTTAGTGAGGCACTGTGTAGGGCTGGCTTCTGGAAGGATCTGCACGCTCTTTAGATGGTGTTCTGCTAAGATCACTCTCTGCTGTCTCTCAGTCTGAAAGCTCTGGGAGTCTCAGGGGCTGACAGGACATTGCAGGTGACAACCAGCTCCCTCTTTGGCCTGATCATGGAGTTCTTCTGAGACATATCAGTGCACGGCCCTGGCTGTGGCCAACAGCATGTTTGCTGTCTCAGAGTTGTTGTTTTCCAAAGCTAATCTTTTCCTGGCTCATTTTTATTCTTAGATTTTATTACCCTGTAAAAATACAAATAACAGAAAAAGCACAGATTTACTCCGAGAGGATATTACTGACCTAATCTCATGAGATATCACGAGTACCATACATTTATTTTAGGCTGTTATCAATTGGATATTTCAAATTAATCAAGAAGGATATGATTCAGCTAGAGGAGCCATTTGGTACTGCTGTCAGTTTTTCCTGTGTGTGATTTCATCATCTTTTTTAATTTGATGGTAAGAAAATTTTTTCAGAGTCTAAATCAAAATAAGATCCAGGAAAGGGGGACGTGATCTATATTCTTAATTTAAGAACCTGTTTTCAAAGATCAATATCTGCATCGAAATGTAGCTTTTGTGCTTTCACTTTGAATAAAGATCAAGCAGCACTTCTCACTCTTATATATTTTCCATTAAACTTTTAATTTGTTACTTTTATATAAAACTTCAGGATGAAGGACCTATTGGTTTGTAACAGAAAATAGTTAATTTTTTTGACTGAGTTTGAATGCTTCTGGGAAAAGGCAGCAAAGTGAGCTGAAATTGGACATTTTGGCTACTTATCATTTAGCTGAATGACAAGGTAAATATGCTCATTTAAATAATATTTGGATCAAGTTTTCAAAGAACACTTACTTGAAAAGAGATAACTACTTGTTTACTTATAGGGAACACAGAGGCAGTGAGTTTAAGGACTTGGTGAAAGTTTCTAATCTATATTGGTGTCCCAGAACAGAAAACAGCACCCCCTGGATAGAGTTAAGGTAGGTGTTTTGTGTATATCTCATTATTATGAATTTAAACAAGATTTTCATGCACTAGGCAGATGGTACCTTAACAGAAAAGAATGAGAAGGAAAGAATTAAAAGTAAAGATACCTTTAGCTAATATTTTTAAGTTATTTTTAACTCTGGTACTGTGTATATCATCTAACACTGTCACAAGATGAGCTCCAGTGAGGTAGCCCCAAAAAGAGAGGGACCTTGAATTGCCAGCCTAGGAGTTTCTTTAAGCTTGTCACTGAAAAAGAATTTCAGAACATGTCAGTGTGAGGTACAGGCAAGTTGACTATGCAGAGTTAAAAAGTACAAACAGATCTGAGCTTAGACAACTGGAGGGGGCTCATGCTGGTGAAGTTCATACTGATCTGTACAAGAGGCAAATGAATCAGTTGTGGGATATGTTTGTTCAAAGTCCTGGCTTCATAGCTTCGGAGGAACCCTCATAAGCTTGAGGGATGATACAGTCATGGTGAGATATAGTCCTCACTTGGAAGGGGAGCTACGTTTTCCGGCTTAGAGAAAGGTGATCTCATCATGAGGTGTCTGCAAGGTTCTATTTTTCCTGAAATCTGATGTAATTGTAAGTTTGGAGATCTCTATGCTTCACTCCAGGAAAACCTGGAACTGGATGTTGTAAAAAATGGGTAAACTGAGTGTCCTTGAAAATTACTTTAGTTATTTTTATCTTTGTGTCATGAGTCTTAAGGGGCCTGAGATAGAGTAGGTAAATTTAGGACCGATAAACCTTGCAATGAATGTACTTCTTAGGTCATTACCATGCCTATGCACAGAGCTTAGCATGGATCTAACAGAGTTTTATGATCCGAGGAAGCCATACAAAATGAAAGACAAGAAGCTAAGCTTTAGTTACCCATTGGACACCTGCAGATCAGGTCTCTAGGTTCTGGCCCAAAGTCTCCCTTATCTTAATTTATTCTTTAATCTCAAGGGCATTAGGGTGCTAGCTTATCTGGCTTTGCAGGTTTTCTGATCTACTAGTTAAACAAGATGGGAGAGATGGGAACAAGCCGAGTGCAAATTTCAGAAATGCCTAGTCACAACCCTGGTATAAAGGATATGGATTTTCTTTGTGTCTGTCTATCTTTACTTTTCCCGTACTGCCTATCATTCCTAACCTCTTCCCTCATAGCTTTGCTACAGTTACCAAGTCCTAGACCAATTCAGGTGTCCTTGTTTTGAAGGACATCACTTGTGTTAGCCCTCTGAGTCTTCCTGCTCCCCTTAAAGCTTGCCATCTATCCAAGCAGCCTGGGAACGTCCTGCACCTGGCCTCAGTGGTGCTCTGACTGTGGGGTGCTCTATTCCTTTTGGGATATGGATTACACCTTTCTAGTTTCAGTTGCTTGCTTCCACAGGTTATAATTCCGTGTACCCGACATTCAGTCAACTGAAATCAGTGTGTACTGAAAATAGGTTCCTCTATCTCTCGCTACTTGTTAAACAAATTAAACTTTTTTTTTTTTTCTGAAATGAGTATTTTACATTTTCTGAGTGATGCCTTTAGGTTTACTAAATTGGAAATGACGTAGAGTAGAGATGAAAGCTTAAATCTTTAAGGAACTTGTTGGGAGAAGAGAAAGAATGCTTCTCTTAAGGGAACTTGATTTGCAGGCTGGTCAGCATGGATCTAAGCTTTGTGTCCCAACGAGAGCACTGAGAATATGTGGGCACTATGTAGGAAAGAATTCCAAGATTGTTTTCCTAATTTATTTGATTGCTTGTTTGACTGCGCTCAGAGAAGTATGCCCTCTCTAAGTTGCTAAAATATACCTTTTAGTCTAGTAGCAAATTTTTTTGAAAATTCTCAAGAACTTTTGTGGGTTTTGGTCAGATTAAGAACCAAGATACAATAGTATATTTTTTATTTTCACTCTATTTGTAAGCATTGAATAGCATTCAAAAATATAAGCATATTATCTCAATTATTTGTGCCTGATATGAACCTGAGATATAAAGAAAAAGAGGGAAAACTAGAAAATAATTCTAACTCTTTAGAAAGCCAAAGTGCTAGGTGTTGGGGAAACAGAATTAAAACCCACGTCTTCTCCAACCCAGAAAAACACTTCACCGAGGCACTGGGGAAAGAAAACAGCTTTACTATCAAATAAGCATTCAACCAGCATGTGGTGCATGTTATTGCAAATCCACTAAAGGAGTAGAAAAATACCAGAGGAAACCTCATTCCCTTAAGCCAAGATATAACTCATTATATACGTGTTTTAAAGATAGATAATATCTGTCTTCAAGTAATAGGACTCGACAACACTATTTGTCACACATAATTCATCATAACTTTATCTGGTAATTGGGGTGAGCATACGTGTCAGCTAATTGGCTTCATCCAGAGGAAAAACAAATTTCTCATGTTTTTATGACAAGAGCGAGTTTTGCAGCTTGTAGTGAGGTGGCCTCTGCAGTGAGGCTCCTGCCTGCCCATGAAACGAAGCTGGAAGGTGGGGGTGCCAGCTCCCTGGCTGTCTGCTTTCCGGAGGTGACTCCCAGGTCCTGGAGGAAGGCATTGGTGGGTCAGAAAGCTGACAGAAGACCTATTTAATCCCCAAAATATCTTACAATATATTTCAAAAAGTTAGCAAGTACTACGTTGTAACTTTTCTAAGAACAATGTTCTGATAAAAAGATGAGGGAATTCTGTTCCCTGTTTTCAATGGGGGAGAATTCAGTGTCCTATTTTTAATTTGTGTTTGTTCTTACATGTGCAAGTCTGCAGAAAATTTATTATTTGGTTTCACAATATGTGCTAATAAAATCTGGTGTGTAAATGTTTATCTCTGAGTATTGAGACCATGTGCAATACTTTGATGAATGTATCTAGGCTCTGAGCTAATTTCCCTGGAAATCTGGGCTGTATTGTAGTA
This sequence comes from Cavia porcellus, assembly GCF_034190915.1. NCBI lineage: Eukaryota > Metazoa > Chordata > Mammalia > Rodentia > Caviidae > Cavia > Cavia porcellus. The sequence continues at coordinate 118,295,466 of NW_026947484.1, forward strand.
GAATCTTGCTTTGCACAGTCTAAGGGAATGGAGTCACAGGAAAGAACAGGAATCTGATACATAGCTATATATGTATATTTCAAGGGTCATGGCACCAACAAATACATCAATATATACAGGACCCTTGAACGTGATTTAGTGGCATATCCAACTTTTGGGATCCTTGTTTGTGTTAATTCTTCCTTGACCACCTTCTCAAAGTAGTTACCGTCTACCGTACTGTAGACACTCATCTCTTCTTTGTACCCATTTACATTACTAGTTCTCAACACTAGATCAACATTACTGTCTTCAACATTGCACTGACCAAGAGAACTTTTATAAAGGGATCATTTCCAAGATTTCACCATCAGGGATCCAATTCAGTTGATTTTTGGTGGAATCAGACATCAGTATCCTAAAAGATATCTGATATGCAACCAGAATTTTGAACCACTGATCCAGAACAAATGATTAGTTTACTAAGGCATTCATCAACCATATGTCTACAAGTTGATTCTATGCTTATTGACTTAGATTGTTGGGAAACTTTTACTTTACTGGATCAATCATATAATGGAGAGAGTCCATACTACAATTACCAACACTAATTCTACTACCAATAGCTGTAAATATAAGCTACACATTTAAACTTTGCATATTTAGTACATGATTTGAATGGGAAGGTGACAAAAAGGAAAAATAAGATGAAGGAGAAAAGTTAGGGGCACGTGTCTTTCCAATTAAGGAGGAGAAAAGAAAAGTAAGAGGAGAAAAGAAGGAGATGGATTAAGTGGGCTTTCACCTGAAGATAAGTGACTTTTTCCCTTCAATTGAAAGACAATGTTATGTTATCCTAAAAGACATCTAAGAATATTTTTGGGATTTTGTGGGGGTTTTTGACACATATCTTGTGTCTTTGGTAAATGTACGCTCTGCTCCTTGTCTCATCCTGTCCCCTCTATTCCTTCCCCAAGCCCCATAAATCTTTTATGTCCAGCAGTGTTTTTATTTTGAGGGACATTTAGCCAGGGGTTTACTTAAAGATGAACCAGAGAATTATAGCCCTGTAAAATGTTTCACATTTAAAGAAATCATGGTCAGCTAAGTCAAAAATGCTATGTACTAAACTCTTACATGTACTGGCATGTTAAAGATTCTAAGAAGCTTGAAATAACAAAATCTGTTGAGTTTTAACCTAGCATTCTCCCAACGGACAAAATTAGGGAAAGCTTCATATACTACTGACCGTCTGTAGAGCTGGAAATCTAGATTACACATGTTGGAGAATGCCTCATTAACTTGGCCTGCCTGCATTATGATTCCTACTCAGTTACTTTAGTTTTATTCTTGTGTTATTGAAGACCAAAGAAAAAGAAGAAAGAATTTGAATCTAGGAAAATAAGAAAGAGAAGGTAAAGCTAATATAGGGCATGCATAGACAGAGAGAGAGAGAGAGAGAGAGAGAGAGAGAGAGAGAGAGAGAGAGAGAGGAAAGAGGCAGAAGGAGAGAGAAAGACTGAAGGATGGAGAGAGGAAGGAAGGGAGAGAGAACTAATGCAATGTTAAGGGTCCAACCAAAATAAGTTATAACTCCAGTCAAGGACTTTTCCCTTGTGTTATCTAATTTGAAGAAAAAGGAAGAGAGAACAGGAGACCAGGCTGGATCACTGAGTTTGTAATTTCAGGACTCATAGTCCATTCACAACTAGGTATGATCTAGTCTTCAAACAGCTTACTTAAAACAATTGTGATAGATATGAGCTGAGCTGGAGAAAAGTATTTTAGACTAAAAGTTAGCACAGAGAAATAAATTTCATGTTCTTAGTGATGACTTTAGACAAACTTCTGATTCCCCTTTGAGACATGGCTATGAACCATCTTTCATTTTTTAAGACTCTCATTTGAGTAACATCATTATATCTCTTATCTACCTCTTTATTTACTAAATATTTATCCTAACCAAAATTAATCTGGATATAGATAGTCTTTCTTCATTTTTATTACATGTTTAGGAAGATAAAATACACAAAAGACACTGATGAGAAAGATTTATAAAATATGCAGTAATTTTAGCAGCATAAATTTGGTTTCCAAAATGTCTTCTTATTATGTATCTAATTTGGTGTAGACTTGGCAACTGTGATTATCTTAGTGTCCATATGAACGAAGTTAAGTGATTTGCCCAAGATCACATTGCTATGATAGCTTGAATTTTAACTCAGTTTTTCTGATTCCCAATTCTGTCCCCAATTTCCAACATATGTGCAGCTTCCTTTACTAGCCCATTGAATTCTAAAACAAATTAATATTCCAAGTTCACAGTACATTGTATTAAATAACTAATTGCTTATGGCTATTGAGAAGATACTATTTTCCAGGCCTTATTTTAAATTTTTTCTATAACTCTTATTCAGTCCTCAAAATATCTCCATAAAAAGGAGGCCATCTTTTTTTCTTTCCTTTTTTTTTTTTTTTTTTTTCCATTTTACTGATGAAGAATCAGGCTTGGAGTAGTTGATTAGTCTGGAATTGACTCTGAACTCTGATCAAGTTTGAAATCCATGCATTGACCACCTTGCTGTTCGTATTAGTTTTCTAATACCCTTGTAATAAATCACCACATATTCAGAGCACATTTCCATAGGTCAAAAATCCAGCATGAGCATGTGAGATCCATGTGGCCTTTCTAGCTTTCATTCTTCACCCTCCCCCACCCTGCTTCCTATCTTCAAAGTCTGCAACATTCATCAAGTCTCATGCCGCTCTCTCTGTTGGGTTTTTCCAATTTTCCCCTTTAATAACCCTTGTAATTATATTAAGCACACCTGGATAATCCAAGATAATCTCCTTATTTTAAAGTATGATAATTAGCAATGTTGATCCTATCTGCATATTCACAATTACAGGGATTAAGGTGAAGCCATGTTTGGGACAGGGTTATTACTATACCAGACCCAATATATTATTCTTTCCCTTTTTCAGGATGATTTAGAATGCAGTGCTATATTTACTGAGGTAGAAAATGTTAACAGAATAGAAAAACTCTCAACAGCAATATGTAAGCAAAAATGACTTGGTTCGCAATGAGGAATATGACTTGAGGAGGAGGGTTTAGCTCAGGGGTAGACTCCTTGTCTGATATGCATGGGGCTCTGAGTTTGTTTCCTAGCCCGGATAAAACAAGAGAAAAAGCCTGATTTTAATAAATCACCCTGAATTTGTACAGTGCTCAGTTTACAAAGTGTTTTTTTACACACTTTGGAGTCTCATAAATATTCTATGAATCGTCTATGTGTAACAGTTAAGCTTAATCCTCGGTTTGATTGGGTATGGGCTGCCTACCAGACTAGTGATGCACGCTTCTGAGTGTATCTGGGTGGAATCATAGAGGCATGGCATTGGAGCTTATATCTGGCCTCTGGCCTCTTTCTTTCTGGCATTGTTTTTCTGCTCAGCTTCCTGATTATCATCAACTAAGAATTTTGTTGCACTGTGCCCTCTGTCATGATGGTCTTGCTTTAGAACCAGACAATCATGGACTGAATCCTTGGATCCCATGAGCCAAATAAACTCCCTTTCCTTTATGGTGCACCTTTATGGTGCAGGTGTCAGGTATTTTGCACAACAATGAGAAAATAAACCAGTATACTGCATAAGACTTTAGGGCCAATTAACCCTCTTTTGTCCACTTTTCTTTTTTTTTCTTTTTTTTTTTTTATCCCCATTTGGTTGATAATAGCTTTTCCTAAAATAAACAGGCCTAGTACAAATTAAGATTTTAATATAAAGCATATACATTAAAGCTCTTCACAGCTTTCAAATACTTTTTAGTTTTATTTTTTAGGAACTCCATGAGAAGAATTCTAGTTATCATTTGCAGTCAGAAGTTCTTTGAACTGATTTATCTTATCAATGAGAGGAAAGTGAGAAGTAGGTATTTTTACAGGAAGGAAGAATGAATTTGATAAAAAAGCAGGTATTAATTCATCTTAAGAAAGTATATTAAGCATATTAAGCACTTACTATACACTAGGAATAATTCTCCATCCAGAGATACTGTGATGAATAAAACAGTCAACACCCCTTGTCTGGGGCGCTAAAAGAAGTAAGAGACAGAGTTATTGGACCATATAGTGTTTAGATTGGGAGTGTTCAGATAAAAAGAGTTGGAGACCAAAGGCCCTCATCTAGGAATAGGCTTGGTATATTGGAGAAGAGAAAATGTATCATTTTAAATGGAGGGAAAGAATCAAACTGGAAAGGAACAGGAACTGATTTCAAAAGGTGATGGGGACAAGATTCTAGATCAACATTTGAAGAATTCAGTTCTTATTCTAAGATGAGGATCTAGATACAGAAAAATGACTAGATATGACCTTAGTTTTGAGAAGATCATTCTGGCAGTTGGAGATGAAGAAAAAAAAATGAGGGAGGAGGATGAGAGACCAGTGAGGAGGCTACTAAAAGAGTCCTATCTGATGCTGGCAGCAGAGATGGAGGAGTCAGAGCAGGAATACATTTTGAAGGTCTGTCTGTGAAGATTGCTGGTGATGAGGAAAGAGATATTTTAAAGAACTGATTACAAACCACTTATAGACTGAGGGGGAAGAACTAATAGAGAACAAAAATTAACGATACATGTGACAGGTCAATCACTGAAGCAACTCTCTTGAGTAACCTAGAAAGACACAGGGATGTAACATTACAAAGGACCATGGGAAGCATCCAGCCCAAAAGCAAAGAGGCAGAAATAGCTGCAGATAGACTGGTCTACATGATGAGGATATTTGGTGCTTCTGAGAACTTTTCATGCCTTTGTGAAGTAAGATTCAAGGCCACCAGCTGAAAATTAAAGCTGGAAAGGTATATGGGGAGTTCGCAGAGGAAGTGTCATGTGGGAGAGTAGGAAATGAACATTACTCAGGAAAGTATGTCAGTTGGCTAGATATCAGCATGGTTTTGTGTGTTTCTCTAGCTTACTCCAGTAATGGAGGTAAAAAGTCAATCATAACAATTGGGCTATAATATTTTTAAATTATATGAATATTGTCCCATAGTGAAACACTACGAATGAAGTCTTTAATGTGGTCCATCCTCTGGACATTTGCATCCTCAGCATCAGGAAAAATCCTTATTTGGACCTCACAATTATCAGTGGAATTTCAGATATTAGGAATAAGGCTGGTGGGAAGATGTTTTTGTGTTTTCAAATAGCAGTGTATCTTTATCAACTGAAGCATGAATTCAGAGCTTTGTAAGTAAGCAGTTGTAATTTCAGATATTTACTTTTTGGCAGAGGCTATTAGTTAATGTCAGTAGGAGCCTGCCTTTTAACTGCTTTTCTTAAAGCAAGAAAAAATGTGAACAAGAAAGGTTTAAGAGGGTAGGATGATTCTAAGCCTTCATTTTTACTGTCCTGTGGTTGTCTTTTAAAGATGTGATTCATTTCCAGGGTTTCTCAACAGAGAAAATGATAAACATCACAAAGCTTCCCAATATTTTCTTTTTTGTATTCTATTGATGCATTATTGGGATGCTAAACTGTAGCATTTTCAGTAAATGAGAGCATAATTATGTCCACATGACACAGAATGATAATTCTGGTCATTGCTTCCATTTAATAAAGGTGTCTTTCTCTAATTGGCAGAGCTAAACTTACAATCTGTTATAGCTTTGGTAAAGCTAGAAAATTCTGAGAAAAACCTTCTGACAAAATTTTCTAGACTTCTGAAAAAACAGTATGTACAGAATAAAGAAGGCTGACATAAAATGAAGTTAGCTTACTGTTCTGTCTTCTTCTTTAATTGGAGATGCTGTTGTATAAGAAGCTGTATTTTATTTTCATGTACTTTAAGGAAGAGTAGTACAGTTTGATTAAACTAAAAACACCCCACCATTCACAGTGTCAGAATTGCTCGTGCAGACACAGAAGTCCTAAGAGAAGTTGAGGCACATAAAGAGTGCTTTCTGACCCAGGTTACCATGGGAACCCTGAATCCTGACTAGACCACTTCCCAATAGAAGGCATAAAGGTAAACATAAAACAGGGTGCAGTACAAAGCCATATCACTTACTTCTTTTTCACTTTTGCAATTTATTGCTTTTGATCACTGAGTTATTACCTAGTTTATTATTTATTCATCCATCTGCCCTATAAACAGTACTAGGCTTCATGCTAGACATTGAGGTTACAGAGATTAGTTGGTGATCTTCTTACTCTCATGGAGCAAGACACTCTAATCTAAAATAGCCAACCATAGAACAATATCTCCCCAACATTCATGTAGACCTGGAAACTCAGAATGATATCTCATTTGGAAGGAGAGTCTTTGTAGCACAAGTAGGTCAAAATGAGATGATATTATTTCAGCATCGGACATAGTCTCATGTCTACTGTTTTAAGAAGGAATTGGAAATTTTACACATAGTAAGGCAGCCGTGTAAAGACCAGGGAAGGGTTGGAACTATGCTGCCACAATTCCAAGAATTGCTGACAACTGTTACAAGCTTTGAGAAGGCAAGGAAGTGATAATCCTCTAGAATTCTCCGTGGCAGAATGGGCCATATCTTAATTCCTGAAGTTCAGCTCCAGTGCTGTTAAACAATCACTATCTATTGTTTTAAGCTACCCAGATTCTAGTAAAGTGTCATGCAAACCTAGCAAACTAATACAGGCACTGACCCATCCTCCCATTTTTCTTTTGTGAAATCATGCTTTTTAAATAGGAACGTTTTCACAATGATCTGTTCCAGTTGATTTGAGATACTGTATGGATACTCATCCTCCTTTTTCATTCCCCTTTACCAAGTGCTTTTGTCTTGGTTCAGGGTTGATGTTTTCTTTTTTAAAGCACATTTCTGAGACAGTTTTCTTGGCTTTCACAATGAAAGTATTTTGTGGTGGAAATAAAAGCTGTTAGAAGAAGACTTACTAGAAGCTGAAGGCATTTTTTTAAAAAACTGAACTGTAGGTGAATGATTTATATTTTTCCCCAAATTTCAAATATATTTTGTGAGAAACAAAGATGGGGAGAAAATGATAGCAAAGCTTCTTAAAATTAAATGAAATTTCTACTTGGCCACATCTTAATAAATGGGAGCCAGCTAAGCCATATTTCTTTTATCTGCACAAGATGAATGGCATTTCAATCGATAGATTCAACAGCAAAGAGTGAACCATGGTTTGTATTGCTGCCAGCGTCAAATATAGTAAGTACTCAAGAATACTTCTGCAGGGACAAGTTTTGTGCAAATGCTGTTTTGTGCAAAGCAAATTCTCATGGTAATTGTTGGTGACCATGGAGATCATGTTCTAAATTAACATTGTATGATTATTGATTTGGTGGTAGGAAATGTATTTATTCCAAAAGCTCATTACCTAGCAACCACTGAGGCAGAATCATCCTGTCAGAAAGCGTCTCTCACAAAACTCTGAAGGTCTAATTACATATATGGTTGTGTATTGTTTTGTTTTGCATTCAAAAATGGGCCTGAATATAATTGAATATTCATAACTATTATTATTCAAACGTCCAAAATCAGATACTTTTATAAAGGATAGGAAATAACATTTTAAAAAACTATTACAGTGCTCAGGAAATAAAAAAAAAAGAACATAAATTATTAGATAATTTTATTTTTTTTCAGGGGTGAGCCTTTCTGTTTTTTTTTTCCACATACCTCCCTTATACAGGACTTTCTCTCTCTTTCCTTGTCTCTCTCTTTCATATCTATTAAACCTGAAAACATAAATATGAAAAATTATATAAACAATACAACATATTCTCAAGTGGTATTTCTTTTAAAATTTCTTTCTGAAAATTTCCAGGATGATGATGCTCAAGATTAATCAAAATACCAAGTCCATGTGCTACCAAAAGTAACTAGTTTTCTCTGGGGTGAGTGAATTCCTGAAATACACCTGTTGTGAGGTGCCAAGTCTAAGTTTACTTGTTCAATTCATGCAGTTAAGTAGTAATTCACAAGGAAATACTGTTCTCCATGACCATCAATGCTTGTGCAACTAGTTTAACACTTTTGTAAGTTTCTCACACATTGCAATGTGATAACAAAATGATGTCAACTGTGTAAAGGTGGAGATCTTTTTTGGAGGCTGTGTTAACATATATCTTTAAGAGTCTGTTATATTCAAAGCCTGCTATATTAAAAGATTATGACCTTATTTACATAGAACACTTAAATATTTTTAATGATATTTGACTAGTTCTGATTAAATCCCAAAGGAGAAAGTAGTTACTCAGTAAAAAACAAAACAAGACAAAACATTCTACCTCAATGCTTTTTTAGGGATATAATTATATGAACTATGTGTGTAATTGTATGCTGAACTTTTAGGACCTAGTCATAGATATTTCAAAAAGTTTACTTGTTAATCTCTGTGGATTTTCTTAGCATACCTTTCATCATGTAGAATGTTAGAACTTTGTGGTTTCCTGTCGAGTGCCTCCATGAATGGTGAAATGCTTGGAGAATTTGACCTGAGAATTCCAGCCATTAGTAATCAAACTGGAGAAGCTAACTCTATAAATGAATAACCAGTGAATGCTTTACGTTTCAATTCTTATTTTCTGTGTGTTAGACATATATATACTTCAAGAAGCTCTATTGAATTGGATTTTGAATAATGAATATCTCTATATAAGGAGAAATGCAATGATACATATAACAAAGTAGAGTTCCTCAGCTGATATTGATAATATGCTCCATCACTTGTTCATTAATTATATTTCTCTAGTGCCCACTGAGGGTCTGACTTTGGAATTTAATAGTAAACAAAACAAACAAAAGTCTCTGTGTAGTGCACGTTTTGTGATAACTTAAATTATACAAAAAACTAAATTTTTAATGAAGTTTATGCATAAATTTGACAAATGTAACTGTTCTTTTTATTGAAATAAAACACACATAGTGAATGTATAGGCAAAATGAACAATTCAATAACTTTAAGTTAAATAAATATATATAGCTCTGTTATTACAGATATCAAACTATAAGACATTTCTACCACTGTAGAAAGCTCCCTTATGCTCTTTACTGATGAGTTCCTAAGAAATCATTATTTTAGTTTCTTTAACCTAATATTAATTTTTCCTGTATTTAAACTTCATATGAATGTGCTCTTTCATTTCTTGCTTCTCTAATTCATTGTGAGGTTTCTAAAATTCATTCATGTTGTCGTATCAGTTCACTTCTATTTACTTTTGAGCATACTTTCATTGTATGGATGCACATGTCACTGTTTTTTTTTTTTATTGGTTCAAATGTTGATGGACATTTGGTGCTTTCCAGGTTTTGGTCTTATGAATAAAGCTTTTGGAAATAATCTGGCATAGTTCTTTTCTGTACAGGTCTGTTGTCAGATACATGTATTGTGAATATTTTCTTCTACACTGTAGCTTTTATTTGATTTCTAATCCGTGTCTTTTGCTGAACAGCAGAAGTTTTCCATTTTGAAGTCAATTTGTCTTTTTTATGATTGGTGCTTTTTGGTTTCATATATATGAAATCTTTGCCGACTAGAGTCACAAAGACATTTTGTTTTTTTTTCTAGAACCTTGGGACTTTTGGCTTTTACTTTTAGGTCTATGACCCAATTCATTTTTTCAGTGAAGTAAAAGTTGAGGTTCATTTTTCCCCCGTGTAATTACTGCAATATTTTTTCAAATACTCTCCTTTTCACAGTGAATTGCTGTGGGACAATAATAACAAGTCCATACATATGAATATAAATATTTCTGGACTATTTTTGTGTCCTCTATATTTTTCTTTTGATTAAAATTTTTATGCAACATTACATATAATATTTAGTTTTCTACTTTGTAAATGTAGTATATACTTATATAGATCGCCTCTTTCAGAAATTCTGTGATACTTTTTACATTTTTGTGCAATTTCTTAAGTGTTTAATGTTTCTAGATGATATTTTAAATAGTCAAACTAAATTTCATTTTTAAATTATTTGCTATTGATATGTGAAAATTTATTTGATTTCATAAATTAATCTTGTATCTTCTGAATTTACTAAGTGAACTTATTTAGCTCTATTTTATAAATTTCTTAGGATTTTCTATGTGAAGATTTTATGATCTATAAAGTTTATAACTTTATTAAGAAACAAAGAGACACAAAAATATTGATGATTTGAAGATAAAAATGAGTAAATCCTCACCATTCCAGTTTTACAATGAATCTGAGACTGCCTTTATATCCTTATTTACCTAGACCAGTGTTGTCAATTAAAACTATGAATTCTCTACATAGCTAAAAATGTTCTAGTTGCCACATTTTTAAAAGAAAACAAAAATAGATAAATTAAATTTACTGTTACATTTTAACTCAACATAATCCAAAAGCTGTCATTTTAACATATGATAAACAGAAAAACTAGTGAGATCCTTTATAGTCTTGATTTGGGCACTCAGTCTTTTGAAATCTTGTATATTTTGAATTCACAGCACATTCCTTGGATTAGGAATTTTGAATTTTCTGTGTCGTCAGATGGCTGATGTCTTGTACATTTATAATACATAGCTAGAGAATAAAAATACCTAGACAAATAACTTATAGCTAAATAGCCATGCATGCTGTCTTTTTATACGTCCATAGAAGTTAAGATAACATTGAAATTTTACTTTTTAAATACATGTACTATATTATGGCATCTAATCTACTTTTTATGTAAGTACTACTTTAGGGAGAGGACTGCAGTGATTAAAAGGCTGAGTTCTAAAGCTAGACTACTTTCCTATCATACATCCATCCCTAACTCTGTGGTCTTGGGCAGATTCCTTATTCTCCTTTTATATTAGTTGCTTCATATGTAAAATGAGACCAATAATAATAACCGTCCAGAAAGTTAAAGATGATAAACATTACAGAGTTAAGTTAAATGAGATCAAATGATACCTTGTGTACTGAAAACAATGTTTATATTAATTACTTAACTGTGTGTGTGAATGTGTGTGACTGTATGTGTGTGTATTTTGAAACACCTTGTACATTATCTGAGCGAAAAATGAATTAAGTAGAAAGTTCTGTTTTCTTTTGTCTTTTGTGACTGATGCTGTGGTTAAACTGAACCACATATATCAGGGTGATATATTAAAGTAATTTGGAACATGACACTTAGGAAGAAAATCTAAGAGGAAAGTGTGAGGTTGAGTACAGACGACTGCTGGGCCAGCTCGGTCCAGAGAGATTCCACCTAAGGATCCTCAAATCACTCTGAATTTGGTGCTGGATGGACTTCTCAGACATTCTCTATAGATATATTTGCTCTAATTTCTATTTCTGGCCCCTGGCTGCCAGTAACCTCACTGGCTCTGTTAACATCTGGCAGTACTCTGGCTCAGTAGCTTAAGTCAAATTACCTTTTTCTCTTTTTTTTAAATAATGATTCCCTCTATTGGAAGCCAGAGAGAGGACGGGGGGGGGGGGGAGATCCCCTCCGAGGCAAAGTCTTAGATTTTTGAAAGAATGTATTTTGGACTCGTTTTAAAATCCATTCATTTTGATGAAAATAATCTAGTGTGTGTCTGGAGCCAGCCCAGTAAATTTGTGAGGATTCTCGGCTTCAGCTCAGTACTCTCAAAGAGACAATAATTCTGCTCCTCGGCAGCATAATGAGATTTATTTGCACAACTTCCATGAGTGTATCTATAGAATGTGCTGGTGGGGGATAGGGGTTATTCAAGCGCTATCATCTGACTTTCCTGCTTTCAGTAAATGTTTGCTGTTTGAGATATTTTTCTATGTATGTGTCTCTTAGAGTTTCTTTGCTTTGTGATGAGTTCTCCTCTTGGGAGACTGGCAGTGTAAGTGATTGACAAAAAAAGCTAATAAATCTGAGGTTAATAGGGCTCTAGACAGCAAAGTACATAGAATAAGGAGCCTCACTTGCTGCAGAGTATTGTTGAAGTAAGAACTGTCAACAGAAAGGCTGATTATTGCAAAGGGCAGGACAAAGCCTAGAAAAATTCCAGATCAGTTTTTAATTTGCTAAAGTAGTATCTCACATCAGTGTGTGCCTCTCTCCAGGGATTTAAAGTCAGGGAAAAAGGAGTCAAAGCTAGATAAGACTCTCTGGGGAATCTGACCTAGCTCCGATCTGGCAGCAATTCATGTATATAGGATACCTTAAAGGGGTGAAATACACAGATATGGAGTGTTCAGACTCAGATACACAATATAGTGTAATTTTTGTATTTAAAAAACTAGCATGGGGGGATTTTGTGCATTTCGTGAACTCTGACTTTTATGATGTTTCTCAAGTTCAACAGTGATTCGGATTCTCTCTGCATTTCTGTTGGGAAGTCAGGAACATTCAGATATCAGGTGTTGGTGGTTGTGCAGTACAGGAAGCCGGCTCATTCATGCAAGTCCTTTGGCTGGATGTGCAGAGCGACTGCTGACGTCTGGCTGCCGTAACAGCCACTGCGTTCCCTCAATCTGTTCCACAGGTGGGGAGACGAAGGAGTGTTACTACGGTGGTGGAGGTAACATGTCAGTGGAAAGAGGTTACCTTTCTTTAAGATTTGAGCATACAATCTATGGTGGTGGTAGAGGCATGATTTTTGTCCAGCCTCTAGGATGTCGAAATAGTAAGGACTTGAAACATTATATATTTGAGAAGAGGAATGAAGTAAGGCAGCTTAAGAATATGAATCTGCCACAGGAGCACACATACTGAACCAGGACTTAATTTCTCAGTCTGGCCTCAAAATTTCTCTGCTCTTCCCTTAACCTAGGGAATAGCTGGGATTATAAGCATGTGCCATCAGGTGGGGCAAAGAAATTTCCTCTTAAAACATGGACATTTCTAACATTTTTTTTTTAATTTAAGAGGAAAAAGAGAAAAACACAAAACAAACCAAAGCGGCGTAAGGGTACACGCAATACAGAACTACAAAACAAAACAAAACAAAACAAAACAAAACAAAAAACCATAACAGTAAGAAATCACCTGCTAGTAGATTACACACTATTTTCTTGAAAATAGTTCCTCAAATCACAGTATCAAAGAACACAAGGTGGACATTCAAACAGGGAGACTGCAAACAGCTGTGTTCAATGTTCCAAAAACATTGATAAAGTCAGCTATTTAACACCCCCAAACACACTTGCTGTTATATCCGTTAGAGCTCTTTTTCTTTTTTTTTTTTCCCTCTCTTTTTTACAACAAAATTTACACATCTTGGATTTTATTACTCCTTAGTGCTTATTACTTTCTTTGGGGGGGGGGGGAAGAATACAGTCAAATATGGCAAAACAAAGCTGTCAGTCAATACCAAGGATAGACATAGCACATGGTGTAGAACAGAGTACAAGTTTATCAACAATGGTTATCAACGTTGTCCCTTGTTTCCTTAAAAAGAATTGTCTATCTTATTAGATATTATAAAGTTGGACAAAACAGTAGAGAACAAGACTAATAAAACTTAGGCATTGTAAACATTACAGGACTTCCAAAGAAGACAATAGTCAAACCAGAATGGGTATCTTAGTGAATCTTATTGTCTTCAAAGTAGTTGCCTATGTCTTCAAACTTGATACTATCATATAGAATGGAACAGAGTCTAATCAGTCAAAACAAGATCGTGGGAGTACTACAGGACTTCAAAACAAGTTAATAGGAAATCGAAAATAGTTACTATTTATATATCCTAATTATTTTGAATTTTTTCTTTAATTAAGACAAACATAAGAAATGACTAAATAATTTTTTTTGAAACAATAAGGGGGAGATTGAGATAAAACAGGACATAACAATATAACAATAGAGGTCACAGCATGACTGTTTCAATAACCTAGTACTTCACCACCTTATAACCTGACTTAATAGTAGTTACCATAGTGTCTTTTTCCTTGAAATATTTGGGTAAAACTTCATATACTCTAGCTTCAAATATTTTCATATCAAGAAGCCCAGAATAAAGCCTTTCTAATTAATGAGTGAAAACTTTATAAGGCTTCAAGGCCACCTAATGGGGAATCATGATTACCACATATTTTTATATATTTGAATCATTACTTACATTAGGGAAACTATTCGGTATTCACACATGCGAGATTGATTTATTTCACTTATGAGTATGGTCTCAAGCTGCGCCCATTTATTGATAAATATCTCAATGTGATCCTTCTTTATAGCTGAATAATACTCCATTGTATAGAAATACCACAACTTTTTTATCCATTCCTCAGTTGATGGGCACTTGGGTTGTTTCCAAGATCTGGCGATTACAAATTGTGCTGCTATAAACATAGGTGCACATAAATCACTGTGGTATGATGCTTTCAGTTCTTCTGGGAATATGCCTAGAAGTGGAATAGCTGGAATAAATGGGATTTCCAGTCCCAACTTTTTGAGAAATCTCCAGACAGATCTCCACAAAGGCTGTACCAGTCTACACTCCCACCAGCAGTGCAGGAGAGTTCCTTTTTCCCCACAGCCTCTCCAGCATTTGTTGTCGGTTTTCTTGATCCTGGCCATTCTTTCAGGAGTGAGATGGTATCTCAGTGTGGTTTTAATTTGCATTTCTCTAATGACCAATGATGATGAGCATTTTTTCATGTATTTATTTGCCATTTGCATTTCTTCATCTGAGAATTGCATATTCATCTCAGATGCCCATTTTTGGATTGGATCTTTGAATTTCGGAGGTCTGAGTTTCTTTAATTCTTTGTATGTTTTAGACAAGAGGCCCTTGTCTGAGAGAGAGTTCACTAAAATCTTTTCCCAGTTTGTGGGTTTTCTTTTCACTATGCTGGAGATTTCTTTTGACATGCAGAAACTTTTTAATAAGAAGTGGTCCCAGTTATTGATTCTGGGAAGTATTTCCCGTGCGGTTTGAGTCCTGTTCATGAATTCTTTACCTACTCCTATGTCTCCAAGGTTTCTACCTATTTTGTCTTCCAATAGATTTAGTGTTTCTGTTTTAATATTCAGATCTTTGACCCATTTAGATTTTAATTTAGTACATGGTGATAGACATGGGTCTAGCTTTAGTTTTCGGCAAATGGAGAGCCAGTTTTTCCAGCACCATTTATTAAAGAGACTGTCGTTCTTCCAGTGAACCTGCTTGGCTCCTTTATCAAAAATAAGGTGGTTGAGTGTGTTCGTAGTTGTGGTTGTATCTTCTAATCTATTCCACTGATCTTCAGCTCTGTTTTGATTCCAATACCATGTTGATTTTACTACTGTTGCTTTGTAGTATAACTTCAAGTCAGGGATTGTGATGCCTCCTGCTTTGTCTTTGCTGCTTAGAATTGCCTTTGCGATTCTAGGTCTCTTCTGGTTCCAGATGAAATTTAGGAGTGATTTCTCTAGATCTATAAGGTATGTTGATGGTATTTCTATTGGGATTGCATTGAATCTGTATAACAGTTTTGGGAGAATGGCCATTTTCACAATGTTTGTTCTTCCTATCCATGAGCAAGGGATGTCTTTCCATTTTCTGAGATCATCTTCAATTTCCTTTTTCAGTGTATTATAATTTTCACTGTATAAGTCTTTCACTTCTTTCGTAAGAGTAATTCCTAAATATTTCATTTTTTTGCTTGCTAATGTGAATAGTCCAGTTTCTCTTATTTCCCTCTCTGTAATTTTGTTGTTCGTGTATAGGAATGCTATTGATTTCTGAGTATTGATTTTGTATCCAGCCACATTACTGAATTTATTTATTGTATCTAAGAGTATTTCAATGGAGTTTAGGGGGTCTTCTATGTAGAGTATCATGTCATCTGCAAACAATGATAATTTAACTTCTTCTTTTCCTATCTTTACCCCTTTTATTTCTCTTTCTTGCCTAATTGCTCTGGCTAGTACTTCCAGTACTATATTAAATAGGAGTGGTGATAAAGGACATCCTTGTCTTGTACCCGACTTTAAAGTAAAGGCTTTCAATTTTTGGCCATTTAGTATGATGCTGGCTGTTGGTTTGTCATAAATGGCCTTTATTATATTGAGGTAAAGACCATTTATTCCAATTTTCTGTAAAGTTCTTATCATGAATAAGTGTTGGACCTTATCGAAGGCTTTTTCTGCATCTATAGAGATGATCATGTGATTCTTACTTTTGGCTTTATTGATATGGTGGATTACATTTATTGATTTGCGTATGTTGAACCATCCTTGCATTCCTGGGATGAATCCCACCTGGTCATGGTGTATAATCTTCTTGATGATTTGCTGGATCCTATTTGCCAATATTTTATTGAGGATTTTTGCATCTGTGTTCATTAGGGAGATCGGTCTATAGTTCTCTTTTATAGTTGGGTCTTTCTCAGGTTTTGGTACTAGAGTAATATTTGCTTCCAGGAATGACTTAGGAAGGATTGCTTCCCTTTCAATTTCATTGAATAGTTTGAGGAGTGTCGGCATTAGGTCTTCTTTATATTTCTTGTAGAATTCTGCAGTGAATCCATCTGGGCCTGGGCTCTTCTTGGTGGGCAAGGACCCAATTACATTCTCAATTTCATTAGCAGAGATTGGGTTATTCAACAGTTTTATATCCTCTTGATCTAGCTTTGGTACTTCATATGCTCCTAAGAATCTGTCTATTTCTTCTGTGTTATCAAACTTTTGAGAGTAGAGGTTTTCGAAATAGGTGTTGATGATCCTCTGTATTTCTATTGGGTCTGTAGTGATTTCTCCTTTTTCATTTCTTATTGCATGAATTTGAGCTTTTTCTTTCCTTTTTTTAATAAGGTTGGCTAGGGGCTTATTGATTTTATTTATTCTTTCAAAGAACCAACTCTTTGATTCGTTGATTCTTTGGATTGTTTTCTTAGTCTCTATTGCATTGATTTCTGCTCTGATTTTTATAATTTCCTCTCTTCTTTTGGCTTTGGGCTTGACTTGCTCTTCTTTTTCTAGCTGTTTGAGGTGTAGCATCAAGTTATTTATTTGTATTCGTTCTGTTTTCCTGATGTGGGAACTCAGTGCAATAAATTTTCCTCTCAGAACGGCTTTCATTGCATCCCACAGATTCCGGTAAGTTGTATCTGCATTTTCATTTTCTTTTAGGTATTGTTTAATTTCTTCTTTAATTTCTTCTGTGACCCACTGATTACTCAAGAGTGTGTTATTTAGTTTCCATGTGTTTGCGGAATTTTTGCAGTATCCTTTGTCATTAATTTCTAATTTCAGAGCGCTATGATCCGATAATATGCAAGGGATGATTTCAACTCTTTTGCATTTGCTTAAATATGTTCTGTGAGCTAATATATGGTCTATTTTAGAAAATGATCCATGTACTGCTGAGAAGAATGTGTATTCTGATGTTGTTGGGTGGAACATTCTGTATATGTCTATCAAACCCATTTGTTCACAGGTGTGATTCAGTTCTGTTATTTCTTTGCTCATTTTCTGTCTGGTTGATCTGTCCCATGGTGTCAGTGGTGTATTAAGGTCTCCTGTTACAATTGTGTTACTGATAATTTGAGTTTTCATTTCTGTTAAAAATTGTTTTATATAACTGGGTGCTCTGGAGTTTGGTGCGTATATATTTAAGATAGTTATCTCTTCCTCTTGGAGTTTTCCCATAACAAGTATGTAGTGACCTTCTTTGTCCTTTATGGTCATTGTTGGTTTAAAGTTCACATTGTCTGCAAACAGAATGGCTACTCCTGCCTTTTTTTGGATTCCTGCTGCATGAAGAATTGTTTTCCATCCTTTGACTTTCAGTCTGTGAGTATCTTTCTGGGTTAGATGGGTTTCCTGTAAACAGCATATGGTTGGATTTTGTTTCTTGATCCATTCTGCTAGTCTGTTTCTTTTGATTGGTGCATTGAGACCATTTACATTAATGGTTATTACTGTTAAATGCTGGTTAATTGTAGGAATGTTATCTCTCTGCTGTTGCATCTTTATCTTTCGGTTCTGTTTAATTATTTGCTTTGCTTAGTGGTTTTTTCCTTTGTGTATCTAAACTGTCTTTCAATATTTTTTGCAGGGTTGGTTTGGTGTTCATGAAGTTCTTCAGCTGTTCTTTGTCATGGAAGTATCGTATTGCACCATCTATTTTGAATGATAGTTTTGCAGGATATATCAGTCTTGGTTGGAAATCATTTTGCTTTAGGATCTGGAATACTTCACTCCATGCTCTTCTTGACTTTATCGTTTGTGCTGAGAAGTCTGCTGTGATTCTGATAGGTTTTCCTTTATAAGTGATTTGTCTTTTCTCTCTGACAGCTTTTAATAATCTATTCTTGTGTTGGATTTCTGGGATGGTGACTATTATATGTCTGGGTGTAGTTTTATTTTGGTTATGACTGTTTGGAGTTCTATATGCTTCACTGATCCTGATGTCAGTTTCTGATCTCATGCTTGGGAAATTTTCAGCTATTACTTCTCTAAATATCCTCCTGACATCCTTCATGTTGTCTCCCTCTCTTTCATTAATCCCTATCATTCTTATGTTATTCTTTTTTGCATCGTCTTGCAGTTGTTGAATTGTTGTTTCCTGGTTCCTTGTTATTTTCAAAAGATCTTTCCTTTCCTGTTCACTAGCTGCAATCCTGTCTTCAAGGTCTGAAATTCTATCTTCACTTTCATTAAGGTGGTTTTTACAACTTTCAGTGGAGTTTTTTATTTCCTGTATATCTCTGTGCATCTGCATTATGTATTCTGTTTGTTTCTTATATTGCTCGTCTAGGGATTCTATCTTTTTGTTTAGTTCCTCCAATTTTTTATCTGTGTTTTCTTTAGATATATTTAGAATCTCTTTCATTTCTTTTATCATTTCTTCTTTTATCTGGGAGATTATTTCTAGTTTGAATTTCTTTAAAGCTTCCTGGAGTTGCTTGTCAATTTCAGTGGCTATTGTGTCCGATATATGAGGTGAATGGGATATATTTTCTTCTATATACATCGCTCCTAGGGTTTCTTGAGATGGGCTGGAGGTTTGAGATTGTAATTTGGTCTTTCGTTTTGTCATTTTCCTATATTTCTGTGTTTCAAGTGTTATTTGAAAGCTTCCTCAGGATCTGTTGAAAATCCCCTTCTATGTTTGGAGCTACTGGGACTCTGGCGCCGCGCTACTCCAAGCCATTAGGCCTACAGAACCAGTGGCCCTCCTCTGCCTGCTCAGAACTCCGCAGTTCCAGACAAGCTGGGCCTCAGGGACACTGTGCGCCCACCTGCCCCTTGGAAGCTCCACAGTTCTTCAATCGCAGCCGGGTTAGGGTACTCACCACAGGCCGCAGTGCTTCAGGAACCTGTGGACCCTCCCTGGTTGCAGAGATATCCACAGTCCTCCAGACACGCAGAGAGGCCGGTGAGGGCACCCCAGATCTGCCCAGTTCCTCCTCTGCAGACCTATGGCCAGGCGCGGCAGCTAAACAGGCTGGGCTAGGCTGGTAGTGTGGGCCAGCCCACCTATCGGGAGCTCAGCAGGTCTCCAAATGAAGCCGGGAATGGGGAGGCTGATGTGGAAGCCTCAAACCCACCTCTCTCCTTCACTGCACCTGGAAGCCTGAGGGAACTCCAGCAGACTGGGCGCAGATATCCAGAGTCCTCCAGACACGCAGAGAGGCCAGTGAGGGCACCCCAGATCTGCCCAGCTCCTCCTCTGCAGACCTATGGCCAGGCGCGGCAGCTAAACAGGCTGGGCTAGGCTGGTAGTGTGGGCCAGCCCACCTATCGGGAGCTCAGCAGGTCTCCAAATGAAGCCGGGAATGGGGAGGCTGATGTGGAAGCCTCAAACCCACCTCTCTCCTTCACTGCACCTGGAAGCCTGAGGGAACTCCAGCAGTCTGGGCGCAGAAATCCAGAGTCCTCCAGACACGCAGAGAGGCCAGTGAGGGCACCCCAGATCTGCCCAGCTCCTCCTCTGCAGACCTATGGCCAGGCGCGGCAGCTAAACAGGCTGGGCTAGGCTGGTAGTGTGGGCCAGCCCACCTATCGGGAGCTCAGCAGGTCTCCAAATGAAGCCGGGAATGGGGAGGCTGATGTGGAAGCCTCAAACCCACCTCTCTCCTTCACTGCACCTGGAAGCCTGAGGGAACTCCAGCAGTCTGGGCGCAGAAATCCAGAGTCCCGGACATTTCTAACATTGATAGAATAAAATGCTCTTCTTTAAAAACGGTATGTCAGGAATTAGGAGAAATTAGAAACTAGGCGTTCATATAAATAAGAAATTTATATGGAATAATCTAATAGGCAATTTGTGCCAAGTACAATTCTAGATCCGTTGGGAAGGTGCTAAACAACAGAGGTCAAATTTGACAGTAATCTCATCCAACAACAGTCTTTGTCTCCTACGGGGTGTCCAGCGTTGTGTGACACAGTGGTCTGTGCTGGTAGGGGACAGCAGAGGGAAAGGTACTGTCAGATCCTGAGGGATGACATCCTACCTCACAGACACTTCACCTGGAGACTGCCATGAAATGTCAAGAGAGAAGAAGGGAGGATGTCACTGAGAGATACTAAGCACAGCTAACTTCACGTCTTCATGCAGCCTAGAGTAACTTCTTACCCTTGAATTCATTGGGTTACATGACTTTTCTTAGTACCAAATCCCTTTTTGCTTTATGCCAATTTGAATGCATATGTTATTTTTTGAGGGAAACTAGACATGTTTATAACTGAACAAAGGAAGAGGAACATGTATAAAGGTGAAACAGAAAGACCTTTTCTACTTTCATTTCCACCTTCCTGCTGTATGTTTCTTCATACTTGTTATCTTGAGCTCCTCAATTATCCCCTTCTCTACTCTCTTTCTCTTTGTAATTGTAACTTTGTAATTGTAATTTCCTGGCCGTAATAATGACGTTGATGTAGATGAGTTCCAAGTCTTTATCTTGTATTTCTGCCTTCTTTGTACATCATAAAATGCTAAAATGGAGCTATTCAAGGTATATTCTCCACATATTAGTGTACTAGTTATTAGTGTACTGAGTTATGTCTCACATGAATCATAGCCTTCTCTATCTCCATATCTAAATGCCCAAAACTACCTGTTTGAGTAGCTTAGTGCAGTGTCTTCATTATATTTTATGATTCCTCTTATTATCTCACCCTTCTCTTCCTCTTCCTTTTCAAATGGACATCAGGAAATATTGTCTCTTTTTGAGCTTTCCATACTATTTTGAGCACAGTAAGTGTGCTAGCTCTTGGAATACTAACAGTAGGCTATGGTATGTAACTCTACAACCCCTACTGCCTCACAGATGAAGTCATGTGACTTTCCCAAATTTACCATTAGTACGGAGCCAAGATTCAAACCCAGATAATCACATTCTGCATGTGTTTGACAGTTATTTTATGAAAACTAATTATCCTGAAGGATTTAAATCTAGTGGTAAAGGGTGTCAGTGGAGACTGCCTTCTCGTATCTTTTTGGCTGCCTCCTTCAGCTCAGCGTTGCCAAGCAGTGTGGCTTCTATATCCCAGAAACTCAATAAATATTGGGTAGAAGATTGATTTTTCTTATTTTGGTGTTGTATCACTTTCTGCGATTTGGTTGTCCCTACACCAGAACAACATATTGGGGGATGGTCAATATGTTGATTTATCCAATGTCACGTTTGTAATTATATGTGTATTGTGTTACAAGTTTTACAGACAAGAAGACTGTAAATAATTTCTTCTACATCTTTTATGTTACTGCTCACTTCTTCCTGGCTGAAGAATAAAGTAGAATTGGTTCAACTTGAAAAATCTGGTGACTGCTTCTAAACAACTTAATAACCTCTAGGATTTTACAAATTGATCTTTTCCATAATGAATTGCCCCAGAAACTTTCAGGTTTGAGAGTCAGACTAAGTGCTCTATAATTCATGAGCTGGTACTGGTGTTCCTCTTGTAGTATAGGAGAAACTGATTAATTTTTGGACATTTTGTAAAATCTGATTTGGGTGACTAAGTTCTTGGCTTGCTTTAAGTCTTATTTCTTAAGTCTTCTGATAGGAATTATATTATGTTTCTGACAATTGTAGCTTTTGTAATGAAAATTAAAACAAAACAGGCTTTCAACCTCCCCGGGATAAACAGCCATTATTCTTGTCCCTCCTTACTAGGAAGAGCATCTACCCTTTAGTTTGACTATGCTTGAAATATGTTCTCTGGTGCTAAATGTTACATCCTTCTTGCTAAGTTGGTCTTGTACGTTAGGAGTATATGCATAA
Organism: Cavia porcellus; assembly: GCF_034190915.1. Lineage (NCBI taxonomy): Eukaryota > Metazoa > Chordata > Mammalia > Rodentia > Caviidae > Cavia > Cavia porcellus. The sequence goes on from NW_026947484.1 coordinate 118,317,597, forward strand.
TTTGATGCTTTCGATGATAGAATTTGGATTCATTTATTCTTTGAAGGTTAAAGTTTGGGGATTATTTATGATAGAAGCACACCCATATGACCTTTACTTTGGTTATTAAGAAAGGCTGGTCACACAGAAAACAATCTACTTAATCTTTCTTTACTATGCTATGTATGTGACTGGAAAAAATTCTGAAGTTCGTGATCTACACAAAATAAACTCATGTATAGTAGTTACAAATATTTCCCTTTTGCATAAGGACTATAGTTCCAACAGTTTTAAAGTGAAAATGTTTTTTCATTTATTAATTTTCCAATAAATTTTGATTCACATTCTATCACACGCCTGGTCAGATGTTATAGCAAGAGAAACATACAAAGATGATTAAGATCGACTTCTATCTTCATGGCATTCAGTTTGCTGGCAGGAGATAATCAAATTACATATCATTAAATACTGATGTTTATAAAGACAAGAGTGACCAGCTTCTGAGAGAATTTAGAGAAGGAGGATTTGAATCTCCTTAAGGCTAAATAGGAATGGGCAAGACAGGAGGAAAAAGAAAAAGGGTTGCATATAAAAAAGAGACAGGGGAATATGATGAAAATGAACGAGGTCTTAGATGGGGAAGGGCTTTTAGTGATTTCCTATGGATCAGATCACATTCTGAAACCTCAAATTTAATGGAGAAAGCTAGTTTACTTTCAGTGATTATATAACGATAACTGTTCCTTATTTTCCTCAGAGCATAAGAATTAACTATGACATGCCTTTACCGTTCTCAGAATCACTTTACTGAATATTTCCTACTCATTGCTCATATTTGAAATTCAATGCAAACCCTTGATATTTAACCAAATTCAGGTTTTTTTTAATGTGTGTGTGAGCTGTTTACATACCATTAGTCAAACAAATCTTTTATGCACATTTAGCAGGGAAATGGTCTCCAAAGTAATTGTGGAGCCCAAGTTTCTCTTAAGGTAGAATTATGTTTTATTTAAGAGGCTATCACAGTGACTACGGGACTTAGTATACTGCAGTGCTGATGGCAGTGGTGGCTATGGCCCTAACACAGCGGTTCACATCTATTGAATTATAAATGTCAAAGTAGCAATATATGGTGGTGATGGTGACTATAATTTATTAATATGGATGATCTCTGGGACAACTAGCTGTCTTGTTTCATGTACTTGAGTGTCTTCCTTTGTTTGGACCATTATAACAAACTACTACAGAGTGAATGGCTTATAAACAATAGAACTTCATTTTTCACAATTATAGAGCCACAGAAGTCCAAGATCAAGGAGCTAGCACAGTGATGTTTGGTAAGGACTTGTTTTGTGTTTCATAGCTGGCCATCTTCTTTCTGGCGCTGCACATGACACAACAGTTCGTGGTCACTTGTACAAAGGCATTAATGCTATTCATTGCTAATCAACTCGCAAGGATACCAACTGCAAAACCATCATATTTAGATTAGATTTCAAAATGTGAATTTTGTGTGATAAAGGAGTTTGGAATATTGATGTATTTTTGTTTCTATTTTAAAATTAGTTCATAAAATCATAAAAATATTTCACCAATGGCAAGTTTTATAGATGCAAAGAGTGCTAATCATGAACTCTATATTCTTATATAAGAAATTTCAGACCTCATATTCATAGAAAGAGAATTCATTACCAGGTAACATAGGGTAGAGGTGACTCAAGTGAAAATTTTGCAACAGTACTATATGTCATCTAGAATGACAGAGAAAACCCTTGAGAACTTTGTTAGTAGACTAGTTTTCTCCCTGTTTGTGTTAATTTCTGTGCAGTGAAATCTAAAAGTGTATGTGTGCGTGTGTGTGTGTGTGTGTGTGTGTGTGTGTGTGTTTTGGTTGAGTATTAAAGTTTCTTTCCAGTCCAGTTCGCCAGAATCTAATACGGAAGCAGAAGGGAGCTTCACAAAAAGGCTTTATCATTACAGCCAACTTAATGACAAAGAGCAATTAAGCATTTCTATAGTGGGTAGTATTCTGTGTCTGTTAGCTATTATTAAACTTATTGAGTTTTTGAAGGAATTTATCTCTTGTTGCCTCTCTTTGCCTTTGGCTCAATAGGGCAATGAAATTGGAATTGCATGCCTGCAACATGGGGCCTTGCCATAGAATGAAAGATGTTACCAATTTAACCTGGTGACCACTTCAAAGTCACGAGGAAGAACAGATGAGCTCACACTGGAAAATTCTTCTACTTGCTCAAATGAAAAGAACTCCTAAAATAATAAAGATAGAAAACTAATTAAAAACTAAACAAATGAAATTCTGTTTTATATTTCTATTGGCATGTTTTCTAGACAAATAAAGACATGTCTGATCTGGGATCATATATAAAGCATTGTTGAGGACCTCCTACCTGTATTATAAGGCATGGAATACAAAATTAAAGATGTTAAAGGTACAAATTCTTTCAGGAAATTATAGTGAATATTAGGATAAACTGTGCACACTAATGTATATGTGTATAGTTGTATGTATAAAATATATATATGTGTGCAGGTATCTCAATTATATTAGTACTATATGTATATCACATGTAGATAAGTTAAATATTATATGTTATGTGAGGTACCAGTGTGGAAAAAAGTATAATTAGTGCAATATACAGAATAGCAAAAATAAAAGAAATTTTAAAGAAGAGATTACTGTGAGTTAAAGTGTCAGGAAGCCTGTAATCTGGACATTCTGGTGGGTGGAGATTAATAGGGAGACGGGGGAAAGAAGGCAATCAATTGAGTGTAAAAAGAGCTTGAGTTAACATAGATGCTAGAGTAAGGGAGACATCCAGAAAATTTGCAATACAGGCTATTTCTTGATTTGAAATTGTAAAAGACAAAGCAAGGTAGACAAATGAGCTGAAAGAACTACATGAGTTGGAATTAAGGCAGCGTTCATGTAAGGGTCCTAAAATGGAAGTGGGAAAAAGTTTAAGGTTAGATGAATTTGGAACTGGAGGTAAGATTCAGCATTACCATCGTTTTTTATGGTTAGAAACTTGTTTACTGGAATTGTTTGGAATAAAGGGAGCTGGAAAATGGAGCAAAATACGACAATGGAGAAAACTCTTCAGTGGATTTTAAGAAGTGAGAAGAGATATAATACGGTATAGAACTGCTGCAAGCTTGGTGACATTGTTCATCTAAAAAGCATTTATTAGCACCAGCTCTGTGCTGGGCACACTCAATAGATAAGTTTTGCAGTGTATAGTTGGAGGTAAATGCTTAGAGTATATAGTCAAAAGAATGTCCAAATTTAATGGACATTGCCATTCTTCTGTAGAAAAAAAATACAGCTTCTTTTCCTACAACTTCCTCTAGAGTCTTCTTCTATCAAGTAACTGGAAAATGTAAATTTGTCAATGAGAAATATTTCATCTCATCTCTCTTGATCTTGATCACTTAACAATTTCTGTGGTTTAAGTCTTCTAAATTTAGATTTTTCTATTTCCCATAATGGCTAATTTAGTCTCTTCTAGATGACTCAGTGTTTTGCCAAATTCTTAATCTTTCTAATTTGCAAAAAAATCTCTCTGCCATTCTTTTATGGTTATGTCTGTTTGAAGAGGAATCATTTATTCAGTTTTATAGTTGTTGGAGAGAAAGAAGTGGAAATTTCTATGATGTTTAGACACTGGAGCTCATGACTGATAAGTCATAACTGATCTTATTTGAATTTTTGGAATATTGGGTGAAATTTGTCCTTATCATCCTAGGATCAAACTTTTTTGTTTCTGATTCAATATATTCTTTGACTGGATGGATGCCTGCTGGTTTACTGCCCATGGCACCAACTTCAAGTGGGCTGTCGAGGGTCCTTGGGTCCCTGAATGTCTCGTATGAGCTTAACGGAACCAGAGAAACTGCTTCTTGCTCTTTAACTACTTTCCAAGACTGGTGTTGCACAATTGCTTCCACCTAACATGCGGTGAGATACTTACAAACTTCCCGAGTGAGGTCTGACAAACATAACACTAACCCCCTCATCTTGCAGCTGTGATGACTGAACTGTCGCACATTCTTCTTCACATCAATCTCATGCCCTATCCATAAGAATCTACCCCTGTTTTGAATTGCATTGTTTTTCAGATTCTCATATTGAGGCCTCAACTTCTGGTACCTCAGGATGTGACTGCGGTTGAAGACAAGCCCTTTAAAGAGATAATGAAGGTTAAATTAGTCACATGCTTAGACCTCAATCCAATATGACGATGTCATTGTAGGAAGAGGAAATTTGGATGTTCCAGGGAGACATTTTGTGAGTACACAGAGGAAAGAACATGTGAGGACACAGGATGAAAGCCAAGGAGAAAAGCCTCAGAAGAAACCATACCTCCCCATACTTTGATCTCAGACTTTCAACCACAATTGTGAGGAAATCAATTTCTACTGATCAAGCCATTCAAACCTTGGTGTATTATGACAACCTTATCCTTTACACGACCTCCAAAGAGCAAGTTGAGTCATGTATCCATAGGATTCCATGACCCTTTGCTGTCTGCTTCCCATTATTTATTGGGATACAAAGTTGATTTTTCCATTTCCTGAGCATGAGTCTTTTCCATCTATTCACCAACACATAATTTACTAATGATAAAAGATGTTAGAAGAAAGAGTACTTATTACTGTGCTAATAAAAGACAACTCACTCTGTTACCTGAGTCCATCAGGTGCAGCTATTCTGACAGTAGCCAAGGAATAATTCATAACTAGTAAGAAACTGGTATAAGAGGTGTTGGTTTCATATCTTAAAACTTTCCTGGTTACATAGCCTAGTGGAGAAGTCAGACTTACACAATCATACAAGTAATTATGAAGTGAGACATATTGGTGAGTGGAGGTCATAGAATCTCTCAAGAAGGATTACAGCTGAGACCCAAAGGACAATTGGGACTTAGGTAAGGGAAGATGAAGAGCAATAATGGAAGGAAGGAAGGAAGGAAGGAAGGAAGGAAGGAAGGAAGGAAGGAAGGAAGGAAGGAAGGAAGGAAGTGGGAGCAGGGCAGGTGCTGGAGCAGGACACAACTGTGTGCTGGGATTAGGATTAGGGCCACTAGATTATGGTAAAGGTTTACGATTTAGACCCTAGTGCAAGGGTAGCCTCCAAGTTTTTTTGTTGTGACTGCCAGTTTTGAAGATTGGAAACTCCAGGGAGCAAAAATCTATGATGGCAATAGCTCTGACAGCGTTTATTATTCACTTCCTTGCTGTCAGGTGGTTTGTATGTTGTTACTTAAACCCTCAAAATATCTGGTGAGGTAATAATTGCTACTCTGTTGGGCACCAACAGTGTTCCAGGAGCCATGTGGAAATCTCTAATCTCAAACATGCTGCAAATATATCTCTAATCTCACGACAAACCTGTAAGGAGGCATTATTAGTCCTTTATTATAAATAATGGAACTCAGGTCAGAATTCAACATCAGTTTGGTTAAGTGATGAATACGGTTAAGGGGAAGAGTTGATGTCAAACCCAACACTGTATAATACAAGTATAGGTGAAAGACCAAATAGGTAATACATAATAGACCAAAAATGAAAATAGTAAAGAAAAAGAGATAAACAGGAAGAAGTAATTTGAACAAAGGCTTTATAAACCCTGATTCCATGCACTTTGAACCAATTTATGTAATCTACTTGTCAGAGTCTAACACACCAGCTTGCTACTAAGTCTACATGATGCCATGTGTACTGGTTTTCTGGGGTTGCTGTAAAAGTACTTCATAGCTTATAACAATAGACATTTATTCTCTCTGCATTCTGTTCTGGAGGATGGAAGTCCAAAATCTCGGTGTCATCTGTGTCACATTTCCTGGGAAAGCTTTGAGGGGTCCTCCTTTGTCTCGTCCACTTTGGCTTCAGACATTCCTACCTAGGACTTTCACAACTCCATTTTCACAACTGCTTCCATTTTCACATGGCATTTTCTTCTCTCTCTGTGAGACTCTACTGTGGGCATTTCTTATGAAGGCAACTGTCGTTGGATTTAGGACTTGCCTGAGTAATCTTGGATGATCTCACATTGAGATCCTTAAGTTAATTTCATTTACAATGCTCCATTTCAAGTAGTGACATTCATAGGTTCTGGAATATGAAGGGATCTTTTCCTTATTTAACCATGTTCCGCTTCAGGATGCTGTCCTGAGTTGATACTCTTGGTGAATACATTGAGAGAAAATCCAGATTATCAACAGTGTAGTTGTGATCCTTTTGCTCACTGAGGTGGAGACTTCCCTGCCTGACTTAGCTCTTTATGTAGTTAAGGCTTCCAATCAAGTACAGGTAGATTAAAGATCAATGGAATTCCATGGCCCTCTGGACCTTTCTTAATTGAGGCTTTTGTGGTATTACACAATTAACCAAAATCATACTTTTGTCTTTTCTTCCTTGTTAAGGAGTGACCTACTCAGCTTTCTTTTTATGTTCTGATTTTAATATAGTGTTAGAATTTGTACTGTTATTGTATCTATCAGTGAAATCTCTGCCTGGGGTATAAGTAATAGTTATGACTTGAAGATCATTTCTCCTTCCTCTTTTAATTCATCAGTATTAGTCCAGCGAACCGAAGTGAAAAAGATCTTCACCCTTTCCCAAGTTACCACTTTTCTGTCCTGTTCATTCATACATCAAGGCATAAGTGATGAGGTATAGTGTGTGTTTGGAATAAACCCCTGTAATCTGACCTACAGATCAAAAAAGTGCTAATAAGCGGCAATCAATCCATCAGCCAACAAATGGTTTTATTTTCACTCAGTGTGGGTTTCACGCTTAAAGGAGGGATAGATAATTAAGACTTCATGTTTCAAAATATTAAATATTGATTTGTAGACATTTAGCAGCAGGCATAAAGCTCTCCTGAGGGATGACAACAACTGTCTAAAAGATTATAAAAGATTTTATTTCTCTTGGTAGAATTTAGCATTTATTTCTTATTTAAAAGATGTGAAATGAGAGTTAGTAAAATATTATATCAAGGAGATAGCTCAGAGCTCTGCAAATGAATGTCATGTCTGTGGCATGTGGCTAGCCAGAGTTAAAATAAAACCATTTTTGCTAGTTTCATATCGGCTTTTGGTTTATTGAAGTGTCAGAAGGTTTATAAGCTCTTCAACTCAAGTTTTGATTGTTTTATCCAACTACTGTCACTTCTTATCAGTATTAAAGGCAGAAATCAAAGAAAAGGCCCAGGGGAGGAGGACTTCCAAGTGTTGCTTTTTGCTGTCACGGTTATAGCCCAGATACTACTCTCTTGACAGAACCTTCTTCTTGACACCATGGAGTAATTAGGGGAATTTTTATAATAGGCTTTCCCAGTTAGTTGATGTGTTTTCTACTTAAACACTCCTTGTTTCAGCCTCAGAGAAACTGCCTATGTGTGTAGACATTACAAACTGGACCTATTGTCCAGGCTGCAGAGGGCATGTAACAAGGTGTACACATGCCGCTGGGCTGTAAATGTCTCTAAACCTTGCTTCAGAAGCACCCATGAGTTCAGTGATTGGACATTAGGATAGCATCGTATTCAGACTTTGCAGAGTTGCTTTGCAATCAATTGAGCCTATGTAACGTGGTCTTACTACTTTAAGGAAACTTAGCATTTTTTCATAGGTTTCTTGTATTAATCAGCTATTTTGGTTGAGGGACTACGCAGGTAAAGAAAAAGACACTGAATTGAACAAGCCACAATTGTTCTACTTGCACAGAGATTTTTAAAAAATGGATGGAAAGCTCTGGAAGCATCCAACACAGAAGATTTATAAAAATTACAGAATTTCCCAATATCACTATAGCATTCTTTCAGGTACAGTGTGAGTTTTATCCTCATTTATACTGTCTAATCTACCTCAATAAAAAAGAAAAGCATGATCTCAAGAATCTTGTGCCTTTGGTTTGTTGAATCAAGCATTTATAGTTGGTAAAAGTAAAATCCCCACATTCCTCAGCAGAATCCTTCTGTTGCGGTAAGGGTGGGGGCTGAGGTGGGCATCTGCTCCTGTCCTGCAGCTGTGAGTGGATGTTTCACGCCTCTCAGGTCTGGGTAGAGCAGAGCATGTAGACAACTTTGTTTGCACGGTCACTGTTGTTCTTTCCTCCACTGAACAACTATTCCGATTCCCTTAGTTGCTCACTTTAGTACTGGGAAGAAAGCAACAGTAGTTTGATTAAAATATTCAAGATTTGGATTGAAGTTTTTGTTAACTTTCTTTTCCATGGAAGAGAATGTGATGTTTAGGCGTGTTGCTTCAGGAAGTTCCCTACACATTCTAAGATTTAGATGGGATCCATGTCCTCTAGATATCAACTGAAGAAAACTGAATGAGAGCTCAAAGCTGCCAAATTGGAGCCATGATCTCTGTCAGTGGAAGGAGTCCTCGGATCTCTACACTCGGTGGTCTGCTTTTTATTGATTGTTTTTTAAAATCAATTGCTCTGTGGGGCTTTAGAATTGCTCATTAAGGAGGTTGAGAGAAAAGCAAATTTGGTTCAAGTTTTTATGATGAAAAACTCATATCCTCTAAATGTGAAGTGCCTGGTGTTGGGCTCCGCAGTTCTCACTGCATGCTTTGATGACCCTGTTGCATACGATCTGTGGCAAAGTGGAAGAGATTTAATGAATAGCCTTGTGTATATGAAATTGATTTCTTTAGCAAATATTTGTTTGGGTGCTCCATGTGTGAAACTGACATGCACTGTCACAGTCTATCTTATTTTGTTTATTGAACAGATATATTCAATTTTAGAATAAAAATATTTTTGCACTTCTCATTTACAACCTTGAAACCTATGTGGTTATTTCAGAGCTATCTGTGTCTTATAATGAAATGCCTAGAATTAAAAAATGCATCCTTTTAAAGGCAAAGCCTATTTTATTAAACATTTGAATGCATTACACTATTTTATCAGCAGTAGCAAGTAGAAGATAGAACAGGGAAGTGACAGAAAATCCATTTGACAGAGAAATAAGCTCTCTTTATTTGTGTATGTGATTACAGGTGTGTGCGTAACGTTACAGCAATCGTAATGCAAGGATACACATCTTTTGGCATCATAATGGTGAATCATAAAATAAAATACAATTTTTAAAATGTGGCCTATTTTGGTCACTTGATTATTTCACAGAAACAGCAAATAGAAAATAGACTAAGACAAGGGAACCTACCATATTACATTTCAAATTAAGTCCCAAGCTATGTCTTTTTTACACGTGAAAAAAGTGTAAAACAATGCTTCTATTTGGAAAAGCAAAGGAGGCAATGTAGTTAGAAATAAACACTCATATTTGTTTTAAACATAGAGTTTATAAGACAAAGAAGCAGCTGTAGTTTCCATAAGAGAATCATTGAGAGGGCATTAAATGGAATATTTACAGCTGTAAAGCGGAAGTGGGAATTCATACCAATTATCATTGCCTCTAATAATTTAGATAGTATTTCCTAGTATGCAAGAAAATCTCTCAAGTATGCAATTGTTTTCATATTTATATTTAGCCTTAGAAAAACAAAACAAAGAAAGAAAAACCCCTTTTTCTTTCTGAGAACTTCCAGGAAATTTTTATGAGATGCACAAATCTCTTCTGATTATCAGGTGACCAAGGAAGTATTTGCCACTGCTAAAATATTCAATGCTAGATTCTGAAGATAATGTGGCCCAAAGAGGAGAAAAATCTGACATATTTAATAAAGCACACTTCATTTACAGTTCTGAATATGTTCTTTCTTCTGGCTGAGATTTCCCCCAGTCATGGTTCTGATGTATGCAGGGCTCCAAGTACATTTAAATAGAACAACAACTGAATGATACACTCAACAGAATTTATGAAGAGGAAATAGACATATTTCAGCATGGGAGAATATTTATGCATTATTTAACAGCAATAATGTTTGAATTCATACATTATGCAAATGCAGTTATAATCAGGAAAATGAAAGAACTTGGACTGCTGCAACATCCTTAAATCCACTATTAGGTACCTATTTGTGCATAACATTGAATACTGCACAATGCCTTCCAATGCTCCAGCATGCCACTCAAAGAGAAAAGTTATCAGAAATTAACTGGGTATAAAATGAAAAGTTGATGAACCTTTGATTGCTATTTTGATATTAACTTTATAAATTTATCCTCAAACAAGTGTCAGGATGTTAGTGATAATTAAAATGATATTGGAATAAAATGCATTTTATTTTTCTACAACTTCCTGGTCTTTAGTCAGACATGGATGACTTTATATGTGTATGTGATTATCCCAAGGTTAGGAAATATCCCAAGCGTTTTATAAGAACTACCTTATTTATTCTCATAACAATTACCTCATAACAATATTTTGAGGTATTATTTTTCCTGCTTTGCATATGAGGATACCAGACTGTCAAAGACAAATATGGTATTATGTGGCAGAGCTTTCAGATCCAGAAATTCTGTATCCAGAGCCTGAACTCCAGGCCACACTGTCATGTGGTTTGTATTACAATGACAGCTATCTATGTTTTACTTCTATTTTGTACTCTAAATTTATTGCTTTAAAAACAATAACACCATGGTATTTCTTATACTCTAGGTACTGTGCCAGTCTTTGTAGGCATCAGTGAACAAATAGACTGCCTGCTTTCATGGGTCCCTGTTTTAGCAGAGAAATAAAAGTGCACTTGCACTGCCCTGAGGCACGTGAAGAGTTGGGCATGGAGAGTGAATAGAGAGAGACACTGTAGGAGGGACCTCTAACACTTCTCCAAGGATGGAGACAAGAGAGGGGAGGAGAGAAGAGGCACCTGTGGGCTGAACTGTAATTTCTCCAGCCTTGCCTTTCCTTACCCTCCAGTTTCTGCCGCAGGGTTCTGTACCCAGTAAAAGCATACAGAGTTGTGTGACAGTTAATTTGGTAAATTAGGTTCCTCTCCTTGGAGCACTTCTGACTTAGGAACCCAATGACTTCCAAGCTGGTGATGTCTTAGCAAAGTTTAGAGCAGATACACTCTCTCACTTTAACCAAAAGTCACAAAAAGAAAATAAAATTCTGTAAATTTCTGTAAAATTCTGTAAATTTCAAGATTTAATAAATGCTCTAAAATTTACTCAGATCTCATTTTACGAGCCCATGTTCTGAAAGAAAACAAGTTGGATGAGTAGTAAACCTATCACTATATGATAGGAGTGAATATGAATAGATTTGTAGTTTCACGTTTTAGCCTTAGAGTTTGCACAAAAATTACTGAATACTTCCCAGTTTTTCATATATATTACATCTATCTATGCTTATCTTATTAGAAATTAAAACACAAATTTAAAAATGTGTGTTACCAAAAGTTATAACAAATCTCATTGTAGTGTATGCAAACATAAATGTTGTTACAAAATATAGCTAAACTTTTCAAAACTAAAAATTAGTGGCAAGAGTGCATACTTTTACATTTTTGTATTTTTCTCTACCTATCTCTTTATGTAGATTTCTACCTATCTCTATCTCTGGTACTGGGAATTGAGCCTTGAACTCTTTAAGGGTTTTGAAATACAGTCTTAATTCACTAAAATGTTCAGATTGGGCTTCAATTTGTGATGCTCCTGCCTCAGTCTTCCAGTCAGTTGGGATTACACAACACTGTACCTGGTGGTTTATAAACTCATAATGTCTGTTTTATTGGAAAACTGTTGGATCCTTAAGTCAGCTTCTGATTTTATTCTGTTGGGATATGTTACTCTGGTTGAAGCAGATAAAGTAAATCGGTTCTTACATAGTTATGTAATGGGAGAAGCAAAGTAGTTTAATAGTCTCTTATGATCATTGTGGGCAATCATTGCTACTTCACCTAAACTTGGTAAGTAATTATGTTTAAATGGTTACTTGTGATATCCAAACTGAAACCATATTAATAAACTTATCACAGTCTGTTGCATGAAGATTCATTGTTCTGCTTTGCCTTTTGGGTGGACCTCTTAACCATGTATGATTTTTGTAACATTTTTCATTGGTCATTTGGAAATATAAATTCACTGAATAAGCAAATCTTTTAAATGTTGGCAATTCATAATGCAATATAAAATTCCACTTCTTAATATTACCATCAATTTCATGCAAAATCATTTAAGTATTTAGGAGTTTTAGAGTTACTCATGCAGATACAAAATTTCCAAAATTTCAGATTTCATTTGAAAGCTTTAACAGTGTTGACAAAAATTATCAGCTGCTTTTCCTGAGATGACAGGTTCTTTCATTTATTTTTTTGAGAAAGTTATTTTCCAATATACAAGGTTAACTAATCATAGTTTGTCATTATTTCCCATGAAAATAGTGTTGCATAAAGTGATTTGTTCAGTTATGACTCACAGTTTCACAAGTGTTTTTCTTGAGACAGACTGAACCTCTACATGCAGCAAAACACCTGCCTGCTTCATCATCTAACTGGTTAAATACTATACTTAAGGATATTTTAATAAAGTTAATAATTTTTATCAAGGATAGTCCCACGTGAAGCTATATTTTTTTCAAAAAGGCTGTGTGTGTGTGACAGTTGAAGAACACGGTAATACTGTATTGTTGGATGTCATTGCCTTGATTCTGCTAAGACAGTGAATGTCTCACCTCTTTTTGCTCTTGTGCAACCAATACAATCTACATAATAAAAAACCAAATATTATCTTTGTATTATTATGAAAATAGCATGTGTGTGTGTGTGTGTGTGTGTGTGTGTGTGTGTGTGTGTACTAGGGGTTGAATCCAGGCCTTCTCACTGAGCTACGTCTGTAACTCATTTTATTTCAAGAACGAGTTTTGCTAAATTGCTACTTTACCCAGGCTGAGCTTGAACTTGTGGCCCTCTTGTGACCCTTTTGGTCAGCTTCCTAGAGAGGAGCAATGAGATCACAGATGAGAAAAATTTTGACCTTGTAGATGCCTTGAAATATTCATATATTATGGACCATAAAGATTCTGTATTCTGCATCGTAAGAATTACAAATGGAGAGTACAAAGGAAAAAACCCATGGAAGAAAGTTAAAAGTTCAAGGTAAATACTTTACAGAAGAGGAACTAATTAATTAAATAATAGTACTTGCTTTGCCCCTATGTCAATTCTACCATTGAATCATCTTGAGATCAGAATGTGGGCATTCTTTATCAGTTATTTTTTAACTGCAAATTTTGGATTTTATGTTTTGAATGCACTAACATCTACTTCTCTGAGGAGAATATAATAAACGAGGGCACAGGAAATTGTAGGAGAGAAATATATACATCCAGCTGAAATGAAAGATTTTAAGAAATCCTACAAAACAAAGGCTTCTTAAAGAGTGGCTTAGACAGTGAACATGTAAGCTTCAGAGAATCCCAGGTTGGTGCTGCGTTGACAAAGGGAGGACTAGAGAGGCAGGAGAAGGCTGTTCTGCAGTAATTAAAACTAAATGGAAGGAGCAGAAAGACACAGAAAGATGCTTGTTATTCTGTGTTTTCATAGCAGTGCGTTCAAGCTGCCACGGAGAAGGCTCTATTATCATTTACATTACAAGTCTCATTGCTTCAGGGGTCACAGCTCCAGCTGAAAATTCACTTCTGGTGGAAACTTTACCTTTCTGTTGGCTTGTGTCACAAGTGGAATGCTTTTTAGGTTTATTTTAGTTGTCTAAATATTGTAGGGTAGCCTAGTAATAAATCAACTTCATGCAATATTTTTCTTCTGTTTATCTGTAGTCATCTTGAAATACTAGGGTTACTTGCATGAGGGTAGAATCTTGTATATAATACACAGATCACTGATAAAAAGATAATTTTGTGTTCTGAAACAGGTTAATAAGAAAGAATATTACTAGCCATTCATCTTCCTGCCTCTAAGGCAAAGAATATCTTCCAAAGAGATAGCAGTTTATGTCCTTTTAAAAAGAGCGATGGTAATTTCCCCCACCAAGATTATTGCCGTATGGATGGAAACTTCTAATAGAAAGTCATCCTAAGCTTCAAATTTCATTCATACTTTGTGATTTTCCTGGCATCACCATTTCTTTAAATATAGTTAAAGTATATTGTGTGGAATTTTTCATATGGTCCTCTATGCATAGCCTTCCAGGACAAAGTTTGCATTTGGCAGTGTTTTCTGCCTATGAATTTTGCAGAAGAAGTTGCTATGCTGCGGTAGTGCACAAAGGATAGACTCTGCCAAGGCATCGAATACCTACCTTATGAACTAAAATGTGTGTTCTCAGTAGAAAAAAAAAGGCCTGGACTAAAACAATTTGCCCTCCTCTTTTTCTTTTTGTGGGCATAGACAGTTTAAACAAAGGACAAGTATACAGCTTTGGAAAGAAAGGTAGTGATCAGGTGACAATGTAATGATTCCACCTATTTGGAAAATTGTGTTGACATCTAGAATATTCTTAGTGTCCACATTGCGGCCCTGTAACTAACAAGATTGAACATAATTGTATAGATGATGTCTTTGACTTAGGATATTTCAATTTAGTGATTTTTTCCAGCTTTGCATTGGTGCAAAACCAATATGTATTCAACAAAAATCAAAATTCTAGCTTTGATTTCTGATGTTCTCCTAGGTAGGGATACACAGTATGATTCTTGCTCACAGTGCCTGGGATGGACAAGCAGCCACAGCTCTCGGCAGTCTGGTGATCACCAGAGTAAACCACTGGCACTCCATGCTCTATACTCTAAGTTCTGGTGCTTAGTGAGGCAAGTTAAATGCATTGTTAAAATATATAAGGTTACTCCACAGTTCTCTTTAGAAGCGTCCTATATGGAAGTTTACCTAAGAAGAACTATAGTGTGAAAGCTTTGTGGCAGCAGAAGGAACACTGCAGATGTTCTGTTCTAACCTTTCATTTCCTAAGTGAAATACACTTTCAGCTTTTTATGATACTATCACAGGAGAGTGAATCTGTAGGCGAGCAATGGGCCAGAGAACATGAATTCCTTTTAAGACCTAAGTTTTCATAATTAAATAATAAGAGCTATAAAAATACTTGCATTGAAATAGAATGCTTCTACAAATTCTAGCTCTTATTTTTATCCTGTTGGTTAGATGCTGTAGAGTGAAGTAGCCACAATAAAACCAGGTCTACACTGGCTGAGAAGGCTGTTTCTCTACCAAGCTTTGCAAGGGCATGAAAACAGCTTAGCCTGCTGACTAATGTTAACGGGGAGCAATTAAAAAGAACTTAGAATTTCCAAATCCACATAAAAGCAGTATAGGTTTCACTTCAATCTCATATGAGCTTTAAAAAATTCCTTGCTCCTTTTGTGAGTTAGAATGAGAATGGTTTAAAAAGAGGCCACAAGGAAAAATGATGGTATCTACTATTACTAATGAAGGCTTATTTATATTTATAATTTTGAAGCCTTTGTTTTTTAGAGGTGAAATACCTCC
The DNA here is from genome assembly GCF_034190915.1 of Cavia porcellus. Lineage (NCBI taxonomy): Eukaryota > Metazoa > Chordata > Mammalia > Rodentia > Caviidae > Cavia > Cavia porcellus. Next base: position 118,332,989 of record NW_026947484.1, read on the forward strand.
TTCCTCCCTAACATATTCAAACCTAAATGTGGGACAAGAATTTCATCCTGCACAGTTTCATTATTAATAGTGCTATCATTAATGCAAATGTTGACATGTTATCTGTACAACTATTTTCTAGTAAGGAAGTCCACACATAATATTTGACATGTTGTTTACACAGTGGCTACAATGTGTATTTTTTTTTTTACTGGTCTTCATATCTTTACTAAATATTGGAGTGCCGCATCATTTTGATCTAGTTCAAAATCTTCTACCATGCAAACCTGAATCAACATCAAAGGATAAATCAACCTCAAAGTAGTTTTCCACACTAATACTCTTGCACAACTTTATCAAATATTATTATATTGGCTACTGCACATTTTGAAGATCCGATGGTTTCATACAGAATTTTTCTGTATGTTTTCTTGGACATCTTTTTTCAGAAGTCCTCACTGTTGCTTTTAAAACATATTTCTCATTAAATGCATTATCTTTAACATTATTTTTAACATTAGCCAGAGCTTTTAAGACCTTATAGTTAAAGATATTGTAATTATTTAGAAACATTATTTTCAATGCAGTTAAGAAAGATACCATGAACCTTCAGTATTCTTCAATATTCAAAGTTCTTCTCTCTGATTGGAACCACTGTATAACTATTGCAAACTTGCTATCAATTTTGCAAGATTTTAATGAGAAACAGTCTTTTAAAAGCTATACTTTAGGATAGGATGATGTAAACCTTTTGTGTTTTAAGAACACCATTGTAGAGAGGGCTTGCTAATTGATTTTTCCTTAAGAACAATCTGTTTCTCTTCCAGTTTGTTATAGGAAACACTGGCATTTGTCATTTTTCCAATATTTGGAGCTCGCTGCCTTAATAAATGCACATATCAGAGAATGTGCTCTCCCTGTCTGATGAGCAGACGATGTTGGGCAGAAGAAGGTCACAATGATGTTAAATTTGCTGCTGAGCAAAGGATCAAAGTGTAAATGGAATCCTGAAAGCTTGGAAACGTGAGTGTGCCCGTGTAAATAATCTATTAATTATTGACAGCTAAGGGACTGAAAATTCCTATTTAGTCATGACATCTTTATTTTCATACTGACTGAACTGTTTCTGGCATTTTTTAAATTAAAGCTTTTTTTTACTATAAATATGAAACATTTCAATTTAAAGTAAATCTCTGCTGGTGCTTTCTTCTTCTTTTGACATTTTTCTGATTTCTGAATATTAAAGCAATATCGGATGTGACTAAAGGCAAGAAGAGATTCAACTATGAGACATAAAACAATACTATGAGGGTTGCATGCACATTTTAGAAACTGCGTTCCTACATAAAAGGGAAACAAACCTGCAGGAACAAAGTAAGTGGTGTTTGAGGAGCTTCAGGCATGTTAGCTATTTATAGGAAGTAAATGACTTTGAAGGTACCGACACTCATGAGACCATTTAGTAGAACTGCAGGACTATAGGCCAGCCTTCAAACACTGTGAAATATATTCAAGAAAAGTAAAAATATGAAATATAATAGTTCATAAAATAGTTCATAAAAATGCTCATAGCATTGCCAGAAGCTTTTGAAACGAATATAATTTAGGCAATATATGATACCTTAATATGCTCAATTTCTCTATTTGTGAACATCTTTGGAGTTTCTTTTAATAACATTTCTAGCATTATCCATTTGTTTAACTGAAGCAGCTGACACTCTGCTCATCACTGTTCAACTGGAAAGAGTATAAATTTAGCCTTAAAAAAAAAGGTTGGTACCTGAGCAGAACATTTGGGAACTTCTGAGGCACAGTGGGTTGGTGCCCCTCCATGTAGGGGAGAGCTTTTATTAACAGCGCACTGTCATTGATGAGGTGACATGCAGTCCTTTGATAACTATAAAGGCCCTCTCTTCTGGGTTTCTTAACAAACTAAAAGGTTGAACAGGTTCCCTGAAGTTGTGAACCCCCTTTTTTTTGTACATTTGGGTCAAGTTTGAAGCCCAAATGGGCCAATTTATGTTTTCAGGTCGGTTTGCTTTGAGTTGAGGAAATATATTTGAACCTTCCATTCAACAATCAAACTCAGGGGGTGTGAATCACAGTGAACTGTTCATATGAGCCTCCACACACCTACACTGCTGCGTTTCCTACTGCTGGACTGCTGGTCTGAACTGGCCTTGAAGGACTTGACGTCCAGGGGGGTCTTTCATGGTTCTCTAGCTTTGATTTCACACTCTTGGCAACTGATCATTTATGATAAACTAGAGCCTTCAGAGGTGAGTAATGTCATTGCTACTGCCTGGAACTGAAATAACACTATGTTGATGCATTTTACAACTAAAATGTAAATAAAATATATGAGTTTTAGAAGACGTGTTTTATATAGTATGCCTGAGATAGAGAAGGAAAAGAGATGTGGAGATTTCCCATGGAACAGATTTAAGTGCAGATAATTTAATTGCATAGTTTGTTTAAGAGAACATAGGAAGAGTAAAAAAAGATGAAACTATCAGAGATCATGTGAATTAAAAACCATTCTTCCTATGGAATCATACAATAGGTGTGAGTCTCTGTATCTTTTTTTCAGTTTGAAAAGGTATTTTTCTTCCTTGGGGAGATCTATACGTTGGTGCTCCAAAACAGCAGCATCTCAAAGAGGAATTTCAGATGCAGCCTCATTCTTGGTAGCCAGGGAGACAGCTCAGGTTAGCACCGCTGGTATGTGCAATCCTCATTGTACCCACCAGAGGGCACTAGTACCTAGTGCACACCAGTCAACACACCATGGTGTTGATTTCCTCACGATGAATAACCATTTTTCAATATTTCACAACACAAATCACATTAATTAGAAGCATCCATTTTTATTTGCTGTTGTTGTGGTGATGGTGATGGTGATGGTGATGATGGTTTTTATCTTGACATAATCACTTTACCCCAGTGAACATTTCCAGTTCTTCTAGCTTCAATGAAAATATCAATATCGATTTCAAAGTACTCTTTCCATGTCCACGATGGGTCTATTAAAACAAATCCATGCCTAGCTCTTCACACTTCTAAACAAAATGAATTTCCTGACTTTTCTCACTGGGACATTTCTGTTCAGTTAAGTAGGAATCAAAAACAGAAATATAGCAATCTTGAATTCTCATTGAGCACTTTGAATGAATGGGAAAGGTGAGTCAAAATGTTTAAGTTACAAGGCTTTGCTGTCCTAGTGAGGACTTTGCATGAAGGAGACAAGATATAACTGGAGCAGATCTTGACTTCACTGGCAAACTTCAAAGTGTTCATACTGTAATCTCTGGATATTCAGACATTACACAGGTACTCATATATAATCAAATAGTGTTGTTATGGATTAAAAACTGGTGGTCTATTTAACACCAGCTGAATTAAATCAGCATGGTGCTGAGCATAGATGTTCCACCTGAGGAGAGTTTCCAGCATAAATGGAGATGTGGAGATGAGTGAGGCATTGTGGGTTTCTGTTAGTATTGCTGTTTGAGCCCTTGGTTCTCCTGGAGGAGCTGTCATGACTAGCTTCCCCTCTGTGAACTCGACCATTGTCATTGGAGGAGCTCGGGGGACCTTGTTGGTGAGAGTTCTCTTTGGGGGAGCGCTGCTCCTTACATAGAGCTTTGTGGGGGAGGACGTGTGCCATTTAATCTCCAGGAGAAACGTCATGCTGGCTTTCTGGCATGTACTCAACTGTTCTTATCGTCAGAGGAGCTTGGGACCTCTGTGTCACTGAGGATGGCTGAGGCACTTTTCAGGGCAGCCCTGGTTCTTATTTTGAGTGAGACTTCTTGGCTCCCATGTAGAACCCTCAACCTATCAGCACAGCTCCTTCACCCCGCTGGCATAGACTTTCAAGTTCCACCACTGATCTTTGGGCCTTCCCAGGATGGATCCATAAAACAGACTGATGTGAGTCCTTCTCGTGTGCTCTAGACCTCCAGTTGGACTGGTGGAAGGCATTGCCATAGGCTCTACATTTTCATCTGGACTCATGCGACATTGCTGTGGGATCCAGGCCCTTGGATGAATATTCTGGGTCATTAGTATTGTGAACAGATTTCCTGCATTTTCTATGTTTACCTCTGGGTGACCATCATAAAATAGTATTATAAATTCTGTGTCCTGATTCTAATTGTTCTCCTCACAACCTTTGACTACAACAAATAGTTACATTATTTGGTAGCTTGCAATATATTGGAGTATAGTTCATTATAAAGTAACAAATATATAATACATATCACCAAAATATCATTTTCAAAATTTAACTAAAGGAATTCGTTCTTTTTAAAAACCAATTACAAGAATGAGTAAAAGGGAGAAGCAACAGAACTTTGCATAGCCTAACTATTGTTGAGAGAATATACTAATAAAATGCAATAGTATAATATCTCCAGGTTATTGACAAGAAAGTTCTATGCGGTGTTTCCATGAACTAGCAATTTAAACAGACAGAATGATGATTATCTATGTAAAAATTGTAAGTATATTCTTATTGAAAAGGAAACCTACAGGGCAATCCATATAAAATTATATTAAATCCACATGTAAATGTAAATATTTAACTTCAGATCTTTATGACTCTTTTCTTTTAGACCTAAACCTTATGAATACATGTGATGAATAAAAATAAATAAAATCATGGTTGTAAGCTCCATATCACTGAAATGACATTTGACTCTAAAACCATGCTTCCCATGACTTCTGCTGAAAATATAGAACGCAACATTAGCCAATCAATCACAAGTCTTGATATTCTCTTATTTGTTGATATTGTCCTTTTTGCTTCCAGTTACAATCATGCCCAGATGAGTGCAGAAGTTATATTCCAGGAAATGAAGGATGTTACAGAAAGATTTATGCTATTCTGAATGAATTGTTTCAGGTTGCCTGAATTTTTAATACCCTTTCTTGTCATGGAGAAGAAAACTTTGTTAGTTTTGGCTTTCATTATAGTTCTCACTTCAGAGTTGGTTAGTATGGGCTTCTGCTTCCAAGCTGACATCTCTTTTCTCTTTAGCATCTGTTACATAAACAGAGTGAATAGCTACATTTTACTCTACAGGGTTCCAAAATCCAGAGGGAAGCAGCTAAGCCGCTATTTCTCACCAGCCGGTGTCACTAGCAGCGCTGGGTTCTTCTCCCCTGCTGTCCCAGCTCCCACTGAACTCCCCCCACCTGCCACGGCGGCAGGGCCCAGGGAACAAAGGAGAGATGCTGGGAAGACAGCCGAACAGGAAGGCAGGTGCGTGAGAATGGAGGTATAAAGGAAATGATCAATACTTCTCTAATGCTCTTGCATATTTATCTCATTGATCCTTGCAAATCTTCTCTCTGAAAAATGAGTAATTATTACTACTTTGCATTAAAATTTATATACTTTTAAAAGTAAAGTCAGTAGAGAAGAAACATAGTAGGTAGGGAATTTTGTTTTCTTTTCTACCCTTGCCATAAAATGTGGGAGCACGGATTGGGTAAATCAAAATGCCTTAAGCACAAAGGAGAATGCTGTCTCACATAAGAAACCTCTGTGCAGGCTGGCTCCAAGACACAGTGATGTTCTCGGGACTGAACACCAGCCTTCGTCTTTCTGTCCTTCCCTTCCTCCTAATGCCTTGGCCTCATCCACATCGTTTGTCTTTATGGCAGGGGTTGACCGAGGGCCACAGTCACATTGTCAGAAACACAGGCTGAATCTACCGCAAGCTCTTGAAGAAGCAAGAACTAAGTGCTTCTGGAGTATCCCCTCAAACTGTGTCACTTCTTAGTTCCAGGCTTGACTTAGTTCTGAGGCTCCACTTGGAAGTAAGATGTCTCTGGTTACTTCTGCCTCTTAGGTTCAAGTGCATCATTAAACAAACAAAACAAAACACCCTGTGTCTCAGAGAGCTTAAATGGCTTGTTTCAGAATTTGAAGGTGTATTTGAAACATGGTGTGTATTGCACCTCTGCATCTAAAGTCAATATTATGCTTTGAAAGGTGTTTGGGTGAAGAGAAAAGAGCCCTCTGAGGTTATCTGGTTGTGTACACCTCTTTGTACATAGTAGGCATTCAATCAGCATCAGCTGATTTGATTTCAGGCTCAGAAATGAAATTAAATGGTGCTTCCTTAGACTATTTGGTTTTGTTCTGTCTTTGGTATTTGCTCTGTGTTCTGTGTAATTGAATTTGAACCAGACCCAACTGCTCTGGTTCAAGACAATGTCCAGGACCCACATATCTTTTCTGATCTGTTTAACTCCGCAAAACATTGGCATAGATGGAGGAAGTCATAATCAATGGACTGCTGTTTCCATATCCTTGTCCTCCTCTGTAATTATTTAGCCAAGTAATCTACATGTTTGGTGCTCCTGCACTGGATATGCTATTTAGCTGCTCCAAAATATGTAATATACTATGATTTTTGTCAAGATGCTTGTAGAGTATTTGGATAAACATGTTAAATATATGTAACTGATTGGCTATATATATATATATATATATATATACATATATATATCCCCTTTGGGTTACAAGACACACAAACATTCATGATGATGTGAAATGTCCTTCGGATGCTGATGCTGAACTGGACTCAGGAGAACAGAATAACTTTGATAGGGAAGCTCTACCAAATTTTACCAATGTGGCATTTCTAATGCCTGCAATCATATCACCTGGTAGGCTTAGAAAATAGTACTCTGTGTCTCCAAAAATAAATCTAGGACTTGGAAAATTTGGAGCATTGCTTAGGGTGGGGAACTGTGGGCAGTAGGATAGTAATTCAATATCAGCCTTGAAGGGCAAATGAAGACATTTCTATTTAGATAGATTTAACTATGATGCAAGTTTTAAAGGGTCTATCAGAACAAAGAATCAGCAAATATACGCACTTCTCCACCCTAATATAAAACCCCATACTCCACAGTTTCATTTGTGACTTGATTAATACCATTTTTTTCCAGCCTGCTTTTACTTTCTTATAAATCTGATCAGGAGTGTAAGCTTAGAGGTCCTGACAGCAAGGTTTCTCTGCTGCTGCTGCTGCTGCTGCTGCTGCTGCTGCTGCTGCTGCTGCTTCCTGAGAGCCTCCGCAGCTTTGGAAGCCCACAGTGAAGGGTGACTATCACCATCAGAAGAGCAGCTGAGCTGGCAAAACATTTCATACTGAGGAAGGCAAGAGGTAGAGCCGAGAGTTCATCTCAGGGTCCACCAATGTTCATTGTAACCACAATTGTGACTGTGAAGGCAGAGAGAGAGGAGGAGCAGAGCCAGAGGAAGGACTGGGGACAAGTACAGCCTCCAAGGTCATAGCCTCCTCATCCACTCTCTTTAAATAGGGCTTACCTCTAAGTTTTCATCACCTTCACTTACACCATCAGATTATGAATCTGTCAGTGGATCAATCCACTGCTGATGTTGCAGCCCTACCAATGCAATCATCTTCCAAAAACCTCTATTCTGATCATATGAAATTTGGGGATGACACTTTAGATCCCAACCATAGCAATGCCTCATTTGTTAAGTAAGGATAATAATGATTTTTACCCCATAGGACTGCAATGAGTTAGACTGTTGCTTGACAGACAGTAAACACTCAATATTGTGATGAAGACAAACAGTTTTCACTTGCCTTTTATCTCCTGATCCTCTCTCGAATGTCTGTCTTACCATCACGCTGCCTGAAGACCCTCCCTGGGTGATATGGCACTCGGCCAAGTCCCCCTTTAGAACTCAGTGGGCCTCTGCCCTTTCCTTTCACATTCCACAAGGAAAATCTGCCTGTAGCCTTTTAAGACCCTGTAAGTCTACCACAGGTATCTGCCTTGCCTCGTGTAAAAGAATCTCCGTACCACTGAGATCTCGGGCATTGGCCATGATTAGCAGGTACAAAACGCTCTTTGTGCCCTCCTCAAAGCATATTTGTAAGCGGTTTCCTGCTCATGTCACACAGGCAGAGCAGACGGAAGAGAGTAATGAGGACATGAAGACACAGGCACAGAGAAATGCGCGGTAACAAGGGTGTCGTCAAGGTGTCCCACACACCCAGAACTGATGAAAAGGCGACAGCAAAGAAATGTGTGACCATTTGAAACAGAGAGACACATTTAATATCATTTCTTAATTTCTTTAATTTTCTATCATTTTTCTCCTTATGGAAGACATTTGCCGGAAAAGACATAAACCATTTATATTGTGCTTTAGGCAGAACACGGTTCTGGAAACCAACGCAGGCTGGTTTCAGGGAAACTAACAACATTATTGATTTTTGTCAGGCTTATTAGAATCAGTGTTACATGCCCCCTTCCTCTATCAGATTGTATTTGGACTTCATTATGAAATCTCATTACATTAAAAGGAGGCAGCAATGAGTTCTGTAAATACAAAATTTCCAAAGATGGATCTGTTAAGATTGGTGTATCTGTGAGACCTGCTTTGGGTAACAATCTGTCAAGAAACTGAATCATGTCTTTTCTGAATCTATCTTGCCTATATATATATATATATATATATATATATATATACATATATATATTCACCAGTTGTAGCAGCTTGCAGGAAAGCCTCGCTTGTTTTGCTGTTAGCAGCCCCTGTGCAAACACATTGTTATACAACCTGGGTGAGACATCACATCACATAATGACTGCAGACAGCTCGAGGGATGAACATGGGCTTTCCCCCTTTCCACATAGCCTGGTAATATGATAGATTAGTGAATCCCAAACTGAGAACTATGAAAATGGAGCTAAGTCTATAGTCACTCTTGCCTGAGCTTATGGAGCAGGCCTGGGTAGGGAGGAGATTTGAAGCATCCTTTTCTTTCTGCTTTAATATTCAGCATATGACTTGGGTTAGGTGGCTTAAGTGAATTGATACAATTGATGGAAATGAACTGATAGAGGAAATTACTTTTCCAAAACAAACAGTTACAATATGTACTTTTCTCTTAGATACTTGGTCCTGTGTCTATTTATTCAGTATCAGCCTCCCCAGGGCTGTCTCATAAACACTGGAGGAAAATGATGGAAACAATTTAGTCAGAAAGCTTTCTCATTGAAAATTATAAGCACAGAAGCAGCACCAACCACATCATGCATCATCACTAAATGAAGACTGCAGTTCTGGGGCCGAGAGGAAGGAGATGATGAGGCAGGTGGTCCTGCAGAAGGCTGTGGGAAACCTCTTCCTCTCTTCTGCTTTGAGCGTCACCCTGTGCTCCTTTTGTCCCAGACTGCTTCATTTCCTCCCACCCAAGTGATGGCCACAGTCTCTGTAGTTCACTGGTCTGATCTATGGATTAGCACTGACACAGAAGAAAGACCGGGGCACCAAGATGCAAGGAGAGAATTCTGGTAGAAGGAATCCAGGAGAGGTTGTGGAAGAACTCTGGAGACTTAACTTCCCCGGAAAATGAAGACAGTTGAAATGATAGGTTGATTTCTTCCACCTATTCTGATGTGGTTTTTCCCATCCACCAAACCCTACATACAAGTAATGGGGTATTCAAACCACACATAACCTTACTGGAAAAATGTAGTGTCTTTATACTCTCCAATTTACCTTAGTATTTTTATGAATTTCCTCTCTCCTAGATTCTCATAGCTGCCAGGAAAGGAATCTGGTCTTTCTGCTGTACACAATCCCATTTCAGTCTGTTTCATCCATCTGTGCTCCTCATACAGCTGCCCCATCACACTATTTCTGCACCTTGGCTTGGTCCCAAGAATTAGGAATCTCCTACTGCAGCCTGAACAGTGTGCTTGCTCTGGACCTAGCACTCCTGAATAACTACCTAAGCAAAGCTGCAGTCTCCATACTTCTAAGATATAAAAACAAGATATATAGAGGCAAGCTGGCTGCTCAGAGAGTCCCTTCACAAAAGTTTCCAAAGCAAGATTGCCTCCTGAAATTTCTACCTACTGTTTCCTAAAATGTTAGCATCATAACTAAGTCTTCCAAATCCCAAATGTCTTACTTTCATGATAGCTCGATTCCAAAGGCAACAATTTCCTCTCCTGTCATTTCCTCTCTCTTTCACCTTACCCCAAGTGCTAGTTGACTGATCTGCCAACAAGCTGAAGCTCCCTGAGTGCTTCTCACACAGCTCCAGACACGATGTCAGACCAGCTAGGCTCATGTTCATATTCTCCTTGGCTGATGAAATATTTAAACCGTGCTGATAGCCTCAGATGGCATTTTAGATGCTGAATACATCACCCTGTTGTGTCTCTTTCCAGAGGAACAGTAGGTTGCAGGGCCCTGCCTCCATTTCTCTCCCATGTTTATATTTAAAAATGACACTTCCCTTTAATGGTGTTTTAATCAAAAGCATCTCATCACCGATAAAAAAAAAAAAAAAAAAAAAAAAAAGAAGCCATTTCTCATAGGCTTGGCTGGCCAAGTGCACACAATTAGTAAGACCTTTTGGAGGAAGAATTTACAGAAACTGCTCCATTCGTTGACTTTTAATTAAAGTGATAAGAACAGCAGATCGAGTGAAGGAGACCTGTTGCCATTCTGTTCGCCCTGTGCTGGTGTCGGGTGGGAGAGCAGAGTTCTCTTTGCAAGCCCAGGTGAGCGGGTCACCCTGCATGCAGTTTTGACACCCAGGCTAATTGATGAAGACATTCTCATTTTGACCCGCTCCTATGGAAAACAAACAAACCAAAAACACTTGTCAGGGAGCTGAGCTAACACAGGTAAGGTTAATAGGTACGAGGGACTAGATTTTCCTTAATATTAATCAAAAATAATTTAAGCCTTAACACAATGCCCTCACTTCTTAATTTTGATAGTAAAAATCAGAACGTTTCCCTTCAGTGCCGTTAATGGGGTCAGTCTCTAAGCTGGAGCTGGTTGCCTCTGCGTCAGTCCCGTGGAATTCTAAAAACCATCATCATTTGTTTCTAAACAGATCAAGAGCTATTTACTATCTCAGTGTTTTGTGCACAGCTGGGTGTCTGGCAAATGTCCAATATCCATTAACATTTAAAAATTAGTCCCATAATGCATCTTTTCTAGGGCTTGAGAAGTATACACAGTGACACATGTTGGGAACCAATTACACTTGCTCTGCCATTAGTCTGGCTGCATTCAACTTCCCAGTAAATGCAGGCTAATTTAGTTTCCAGAATGGTGTGTCTAAATTCATACAATAACTTTAGAGAAGGCTGAGTATCAAAAGATTGAGAGTGGAAAAAAACTGCTCGGCAAGAACATTAACTTCTCATAGTGAAATGTGACAGCACCTTCCATGATGATTCTTTGCATTTGTGCAAGTCTCCTTTTAATTCATCCTTCATAAAACTTGCAGTCAGGATGAGTTAGGAGGGCACGCACAGACTAACAGATTTCAATAACCGTTTGTAACATCACTTCATACGTGAGCAAATAACTTTATATGTGTCTGTCTATTCTTTCTCACCTTTAGAGTTATAGCTGGGTTTTCTTGCTCCAATTTGCCCAATGGGATGAACAAATTCTGTCTTCAGATTAGAGGTCTCAATCTGTTTTGGGAAAATCTTATTACCTTATGAACAAAGAAAACTCTGTAGTTGGTGATTAGGAAAAGATTGAATGCAAAGAGTTCAGAAATAAATGTTTCCTGTTAAGTGTTATTCTCCAAACATCCACTGCCTAGAAAATTCCTGTAATAATACCCAGGTGAAATAAGGAGTCAGATCTATCCCAGGATAAGTTAGAACAGGAGCCCCTCCCACCAGTTCTCTCCCTCACCAGGTGTCCATTCAGCTCGCAAAAAATCAGGATGGAGACTGATTAGCTTCTCTGGCTGATGATTCTGGGGCACACACTGTCCCCAGTTTATCTTAGCTTGCTTCGTGTGTGTCATGCTGCTTAATAAAGCTAAATTGCTCACAGACACAGAATACTGTGCCATGGGCTTTTAGGATTCAGAGGTGGTTTAAAAATATAATTTTTCACTAGCATTCAACAGAACAATTTAGCAATAGCTTACACAAAATTGCAGGAAAGCAGTAATTTTCCAAATGTGCGCAAACTGATTCAGCAATTTACAAATTAGAGACTTTGGGGGTGGATAGGGAGGTGTACTGAGCTAGCAAAGTTGTCCACTCAGAGGGGAGATTTCCCATGCCTCAGGCCATGTTGGAGGACACTGTTTCATTTTTCTCTGGCACCTTGAAATATTTGGTGGCAAAACTCCTTTCAAAGGTTATAATTGTTAAGTTAAAATTGTATGGATTGAATTGATTTAAATTTATATTGATTCTAGGAAATATCGTGGCCTCTGAATTTTTAAGAATAATTATTACTGTATTGGAGGCACATACGAAATTCTCTTTTAGTGTGCTCACATTTTGAGAAAGCTACATATTATAACACTTAGGTTGAGATGCTTTTAAACATTTAGAAAGCCTAACTACCTCATCAGAAATATTGATCTGTGCTCTTAATGAATTAAGGGTTTGTGAGTAACATTCTTTTTTATTGTTACTGTTACTGTTGAAAAATTATAGCACAGGCCGTTAGACACAACAGATTCAAATCATATAGAAGAAATATACCAATGGAGGAAAACACCTAAACTTAATATTTCATAAAATTGTCTATATTGTGTGCTTCCAGGTTGTTCTTTCAGCGTAATGATTAGCTTAATGGGTGAAGGATTCAATGAGGAAGAATCTGATCTGATTGAGAATATTTCATTATACTAACTCAACAGATAAATATTTGATCTATAATAAATAATCATTTGAATGTGTTTCCTGCTTAAACCAACCAATCCTAAATAGGCTGGGGAGAAAAGGTGCACTTACCTTTTGTATAAAATGTATTCACAGTTATGATCTCATCACACCTACAAAAAACCCTTTAAAACTGGAATTGTGAACAAAAATGTATTTCCTTCAACTTAATTATTTAGTTTCCTACTAAGAAGTTTCTCTGCAGAGGTCAATTATCCTTCAGGGATATCCTGGAAGAAATGAACAATTAGCTTGATTTTCAGTTGAATTTGAAGCTTGAGGCTCAGTATGTGATCTATTAAAAAAAGAAGATAATTCCTCTTAAACCATGTCCTAATCTACATGGGAGTCTTACACTGCAGGTAAGAAATCAGCAAAGTAATCCAATCCACCACCATGGGGCCAGGACTGAGCCTCTTGATATACAACAATCATGGCTTCAAAACATTAAAAGAAAGATCTCTCATGGGGAGCAGCGAAGGATAACAGAATTTACTCCTCTTATGAAGAGCAAAAATCTTATGAAAGGGAAATGCCATTTGATTTTTTTCTTAACTAAAAAGAATTGTTCAAATCTGATTAAAGAGAGTGGCGGCAAACATTGTAATTTGAGGTAATCAGGAGAATGTTCAGTTTTACAGAGAGATGAAAGGCAAGAGTAAGACTTTCATAAGCTTTAGACAATCCAGGAGGCTGACTGTTACCTGGCTCTGAAAAGGAAAAAAGAAAAAAAAAAGCTTTTTTGCCCCCTGAAACAGAATTGGGGACTCTATTAAGCTGAAAAGCAGCTTGCACAGAGCTTTACCAAACAGCACTGAGTTTGCCTATGCAATGATTCTGGGGAAAAAAAAATTTTTTTTTCTCTCTAGAAATGCCTTTCTTTTCTTTTTTGAGTTATTTTAACATAAGACTTGTTTGTGCAACATTCTTTTTTATTTTATTTCTTTTAAGTTTGAGGATGCTAGTTTCAGCTGGTTCTATTTTCTTGGAAGGTGGGACCATGCTTTAAGCTTAATAATAATGGATGACCCTCAAGACCTTTAAATCACCTTCATGTCACTGATTTAGAATCTCCCCTGAGGATGCATTCATTTCTTCTGTCTCAGTCCTAGGAGAGTCAGGTTTCCACACACAGACATAGGCACATACACTAAGGAAAGAAGTGTAAATATGCAGAGGGTTAAGAGAATTGAGAAGTGCATTATGCAGTTGCAACTTGCTGGGGGGATGTGTCATTTCAAATATAATCCCAAGTAAATAGTTTTGGAGCCAGTTGCTGGTTTTCTTTACAAATGGAATAGCAATTTCATCCAAGCCATCGAGTGGGTGGCAGAAATAAGTCTTTGCATAGACACAGTGTAGAGTCTTGAATGGCTGCTACTTATGAGACCGATGATAATTTGTAATAATATATAAAAAGAGCACCCTGAATTTATTTAACCAGTTTCAATGAGATTTAAACACTTTTCACACATTTCTATTTACTTTTGCAGCACTCTGGTGGGGTGGAGTAGGCAGATCTTATTTCTCTCTGTGCTATTAAGAGACAGCTGTGAGGAAGAAGAAGGCAGAGAATATGTGGAGTGGTGTCTGGTGATCTAAGATTAGGTGCTTCTGCTTTAAAGTTCCTTTTTGTAATATACTTTCCTTTCAACACTTTTTGTGCACAGTTTCACTCTGCTTCCCATCTGACTGGGAAGGGAGGAGGAAGTCCCAGAACTCTGAATCAATCTGAAAGACATACACTTTGATTTTGATCTTCTTCTTTACACAAACTCAAATTCTGCCCACAATCTCAGCAGGTGGTGGTCACCTTAAACTATCAGACTGGCATCCACTGTGACTGGAAGAGATTTGATGAAACAGGTACAGTCCAAGTACTCAGTTGGGGTCCATATCTCCAAAAGCTTGCCACAGCCTACTCTGCAGCTTAGTGTGTCCTGAAGGATTGGTGGAGAGACTTATTGTGCTTTTTAGTTCAGACAAACCTAGGTTTACGCCTTGGCCATGAAATTCATTGTGAATTGTGTGAATTTTTACTCTATCATCTGCAAAATAGGAATAATATTAATAACTACCTCCTCAGATGATGTATGTTTAAGGATAATTGAAAGTCAAACAATGTTAGCTAGTGTGCTGTCATCACAAAGCCAGCCTAAGTAATCAATTTTGAATCTCTATGACACACAAGGTGCCTGGACTGAGTATTTTCTTGAAGCTGGGTTTTTCTACAGTATCCTTTCTTAGTCAAAGCTCCCAGATGTTAACTATTTGTTATTTCATGTTGAACCTCATAAAGTAACTTTCCTGCTCATAAATTTTTACTTTAAAAATATATAGAACCTATAATTTCAGAATGTTCTCTTGGGTTGTACAGCTTCTGAAGTTTCTACCCAATTTCTTTCTTGAATATGCGAGTTGAATTAGATGAATCTGGCTGAAAAAGGCATCTTTGTATTTTTCTTCTACTAAGAAATGATTTTGCCTTAAAGAAAACCTCCCAAGTCATAAAACTTCCTGGGAAAGTGTAAAATGTATGTGGCTGGAGATTGCAAATACATTTCTATGCTTTACTACCAGAGGTGAATCTCTGAGCTAGACGAGGTCCAGGGACAGCTTGGGGCACCATACAAAAATTCTCACCTCATTATTCAGATAAGGATACCAGAACATCCAGCAGTCATACAGGGATTCAGCTACCACGCAGGGCAAGGTCTGGGCCTACTGACTCTGAGTGCTGTGTTTTTTATTTCTCAAAATAAAGCATAATCTTTGGTAAATATTTCTGAATATAAGTTTGGAAGCAATGTCTATTTATTCATAAGATAACTGGTTCATGTAAGCAATTCAATTCTTTAAACAAGTAATTCCTTTGCAGATGAAGGGAGGGCATGTTGTTGATGATGAAAGGACTGAGAAATGAACTGTGTGGCTAATCTTTGGGCAAAATCATCCTCAGTTTGATCCAATAGTCACTTCAATGATTGCCAGTTTAAAAAAAAAAAAAACTTCACTAGTGGGCTGGATGGACAGGAGGTGGTAGAGATGGTGCTGAGGCACCTAACTCACCAGAATGAGTTGGTTTTCATTTCTCAGGATTTTCAGGACTTGAATCTGTGGTCTGTTGTCAGTCATATCTTAAACAAATGAAAGGTAGGGTTGCATGCAGTTTTTTGTCTTCCATAATGACTTATTTCTTCTATTAAATTTTCCATCAGTGATCCATTTTCACAAAGTCTATGTAAGACAAATTCAATGCAAATAAAACAGTTGCCAAGTCCAGTTCTTATTTGGAAATAAAGCAGGCATTGGAGCAATAGTCAGAATAACATGTGATCTTAATTTTTCTCTTTTCTTTTTTTTTTTTTTTTTTGAATTATGCGTTTTCCCCAGGGAGCTGTTGGTGAAGCCCTCTCCCTAACAGTAAGTTTTCAAACTGCAGCATATCATGGATTTGATTCTAATTTGTAATCTCATACTGGCCTTCCTTTTCTTTTGTAAATGTATTTTAGTCTGACATGGTCTGAGAGTTAGAAAACGCTTCAAGGCTGTAGCATCTTTTCCATCTACATTATATCTGTAGCTCAAAAGGCTCTGCAGAATCCCCTTCATTAATGCACAGCCAGCAGTGAGTTTTGCTCCATCGTGTATTCACTATCTTTTTAGCGTGTAACTACTCAGGTAATTTTAAAGCCCTTGGTATTATACATTCTTTTTTTTTATTTAGAGGGGGAAAAAAAGCAAAACAGGAAAAAGGGTAGAAATAGTAGAGAATTTCAAAAAAATAACAGTAAGAAATCACTGGTTGATAAACTACATATTGTTTATCTTAGAAGTAGTTGTTCAAGTTACAAAGCCTGTACATGATGGAATATAAACATTATTCCTGGAACTTCACCAGTGTAAAACCCCACTTGCTCATTTGGGGCATTCATCTACTTGATCTTCCAATTAATGGTGGGCCTGGCCCAGAATAGATGAATTTAGGATTTAGTCCCTCAAGTTCTTTGCAAGATGCTTTTCCAGGATCAGCACTGCCCTTTGAGAGAATACTGCCCAGCTCAGCAGCTGTCTGGTGGGAGTCCCCATTGGGCTTCAGGAGGCTTTGGTTGTACCATATGTAGGAAGTATCAGGGCTGCAGGCCAGAAAAAACATCCTTTCTAAACCTGTGGTATAATTTTTACTGAGGTTCCAGAGTAACTTAATTTGTCTTCCGAATTCACAACATTTTCTGTGAATAACTCTCTAAGTCTTAACCTCTCCTTCCCTTTGTGTTCAAGACTATTGCTCGCCATACTGGTGGTAGGAGGGAGTGGACAGAAGGATGCCTCCCCCTCCATTCTCTCTTTCTGCTTTCATACATACAACAATCATGACCACACTGCCACCACACAGATGCCTCATTTCAGTTAGAATACAAGTTTCCTTGAAATGTAACCTTTGTGAATGGATATACATGGTGTGGGATAGAACGGAAAGGCAGATGGCTCAGACTATTCTCATCCCAAAATCCTTGAACCAAAGCGGGTCAAGAAATGAAACATAGGATCACTTAAGTGGCAAGACCCTTCCTTCCTGCAAGAGTGTTTAGCTCCCTCTGGCCAATCAGTCAAGTTGTTTCCCCAGCTGGGTAGTTGCCAGTGGGTGGCTTTTCGTCTCCATCTGTCACTCCACCAGGGGCTGAAGCTACCGTCTGCCTCAGCTGGCTTCCAGAAGAGACATAATGAATGTTTTCAGTAGTTCTTTATTGAAGAATTTATGTAATTGCCCTCAAACCACACAGAGTCAAGGGATAAGGATGGTGAAACTGTGGCACTTCTGCACTGTACAAAGGAATAAAGCCTTACAACCTTGGCCTTGGGCGTCTGAGTGCAGGCTTTCTTGTTCATCAATTTTCCCTATTTTTCTCCTTCAAGCCCTTTCAAGTACTTCCCCATCTGTGTTCCCCAAACTACCTCTATCCTTTCCTACTTTCACCTATACTCCCCCAAACTCAATATTCACAGTAGAATAATAGAGTCTCTGTTTCCTTCCTTGTGCCAAACAAATACCAGAATACGAAGTTTTAGGTTTCTCATACCTCTCATGACTTTTTCTTTCTAATCTTCTGGTTTTTGTTGTCCATAGATGAGCTCCCACTTAGAACCACTCACAACCACACTTAGAACCAGCTAGCTGTACTAAAAACAAGCTTCACTCCCCGTCCTCTTACCCTTCCTTACCTTTGTAGGGTGCTCTCCTGTGCCTATGTTTTGGGACAGGTTTATTTTCATTTCATTAACATACCTTTGAATTTGTATTTTTAGAATAAACCTGGCCTTATAAATCGAAGACATGCTAGGCTGGATTATTTTCCAAAATCATTCTTATGTTAATTGACATAGATGGCACCAAATCTAGATCTGTTCTTTTTAATCCTCAAATTCTACCCTGACCATAGGACTCTGAGTGTAGAATTAGGGAAATGGCAAAGATCATTTCAGAGAATACCAGCAGAGGCTGTGTTGATGGGGTTAGGACCTGTGCTTTGGATAAGAAAAATACATTTCTACACATGTTCTTTTGTTTCACAAAATAACTCACTGAAGACTAAGCCTTTGTCTTCAGGTTGGATCCCCCCAGAAACAGACTCTGAAACAGGGATTTGAGCATTATTGGTTTATTTGGAAGGCAACCTCGGGAAACTCTGGCAGAAGAATCAGGATGTAACACAGTAATGAAGGAAGCCAGTACTTCTACATGGATCACCACCAGGTCTTTGGCCCCTCTCAGCTTCTGAAGACTATGAGGAACTTATTTCAGAGCTGTCTCAGTCAAGGGGTAGGAAGCGTAAGTATTTATTCTCTCCATTATTACTAAATGCTGCTCCTGTAGGGATTTGATTTCTCCAAAATTTCTGGCAGGACTTCCTTCTGTTAAAAGCCAGAGAAAGCACGTAGGGCAGAGATTTCAGGATTGCTTGTCCTGGGACAGTCAGACTCTCATTACTCATGGGTTACTGCCCTGTTCAAAGTCAACAGTAAACATAATTTCAAACAGAGGCTCTTTCTTTGCCTTGGTCAAAAGGTATAGTTGCTTGTGTGGTTTTTGAAACAAAAGCTCCTCCCACTCTTGTTCCCTAGAGAGGGGGCCGACAAAGGGGAAGGAGGGCTGCTGGCATATTGAATTTTATGTGAAGAATCACTGGCCTGTGTACAGACTCCTCCTAAGACAGTGGCTGGTGGCTAGTGTCTGTTCCATGTAAATAAATCTTTATTAAGTGGAAGAATAAATAAAGAAATTGGGATTAGAACAAAACACACCCGATCTTAAGAATTAAGCTCTTTTCATTTAGTTCAGTATTTACCTCATTAGGGAGTCCCTGAGCAGTGAAGACTAGAAGCAGTAGCTGCCACCAACAGTGGTAACGAAAGAGTCCCTCACTGGGAATTCTCAGCGGTGGCCGATAATGGCTTTTGTGTGTCTAAGACTCCAGTCTGTAAATTGGCCTGCCAACCTAGCCAGAATGCAAAAGATAAATAAATAAATAAGTAACCCACTCCCTTAAAGACCATTCAAAATCAACCAAAATGTCAACTTTTTAAAAAATGGATCTATTAATAATTCAAATGTGTCTTAGTCACAATACAAACATGTTCTCACATTATATTAGAAAATTTGCCAAAATTTGCTCATATTTATAATTACAATGGATTTATTTTTCAAAAATAGATATATAGCCACTAATGCATGTCTTTCTGCTCTGAGTAGTTTGTCTTGAAGAACAATTTCTAAAGCCAGTAGATCTTATTTAAATATATAAAATATTTCTAGGAAATTTCTGAATTCATCACAGGAGGAAACCAAGCCATGTGTATTTTAGGATCTTTGTGTGGAAGTGCTTTTGTTTCTTCAACTTAGGATAATTGGTTATGGATGGTAACTTCCTATTCAAGATACCTACTGCTCCGCTGGCTACAGTTGCTACTGGAATTTGCCTGGTGTGAACCTGCATGTACATTATGTATGCATGCATTCACATCAATACACTTCTTAAGTCCACTCATTCATTTGATAAATATTGATCTGTAGATTGATATATTTGTCATTAAATATAGAGATGCATTTGAGGACCCACAATATATGAAATGCTTCGCTAAAAAGGATGTACTGTTTGCCTTAAGGACCATTATTCAATTCCCAATGGCTGTTCAACATTAAGTTACTTAAACCATCCAAGCCTCAGTTTCTAAATTTTTCAGACTGCAACAAATGTTACCAACCTCATGATTGATGAGAATTAAGTTAGTTAACATGCATGTAAGACAATATTTAAGTGTATGGATAACTATAAAATTGATACTACTATGCACATTGTTAAAGAGCAGGAAATCAAGATTCTTCCACATTTGTTATCCAATATTTACACAAAGGTCTCTATGTGACCAGAATACTGAAATTGCATTTTAATTTTTATATCTGATGTGTCAATTCAAAGTTTTTAGGGTTATATGGAAGTACCAAAAAGATTCCTCTTATCTCAGGTGTCACTATGATTGTTCTTATCAGTTAAGAGACATTGACTCTCTTTTTATCAATTAAATCCTCATTAAGGTTAGCAAACTTCTATTGATTAATGGAGAAGTGTGTAGATAAGAGGGTACTAGCAGCTTCACTGCTAACTATAAAGCCAGGGATGCCCAAATACTCTACTGAAAAAAATTTCATTTATTTCCTCTGGGTTGTATTAAACATCCTCATCAAGGCCTAGGAACACTATTTACATATTTGAAAAAGAATTGATCTCGTGTTTTAACATAGTTGTGCCTTTGCAGGAGTAGCAATGATCACATGGATCAGTTGTCCCTTTGATGAACTTGCACAAGTGCTGTTGACAAAGTCAGAGTATTCCTTTAGATGCACGTTTGGCTACATCAGCATCATTGTTTAATACTGGAGCAAATATTTTTCTTTGTGTATAGGGACACATTTCTAAAACCACAAAGGAAGACACTGAGAATATGTGTTTTAGTATACAAATATTTACTTTCGAGACAATTTTCAGGATCATTTAGTGCATAAAGCCAAGTAGATCTTTATATTGATCAGGCTGACTGGTTTCCAGGGTAGGAGAACTGGATTCATTTACCATAAATTCTCTGTTCTATAAGTTTCAGGAGTTTCACTGACAGCTTTCTCCCCAGGCCACAAGGCCTTTGCTATAAACTTAGGCAGGGGCATAAAAAGAAAGAGATAAAGAAGAAAAGATAAAAGAGGAGAAGGTGAAGGGTCAGAGGAAGGTGAGGGGGAGGTGTGGTGGAGGAGGGCAGGGAAAAGGAAGTAAAAAGTACGTCCAGATATTGTGAAGATAGAATTAAAAACAAGAAAATTGCTTATCTCTGATATGTATTCTATAAGAAACCTAGGAGAAGCAATCTTTGTATTTTTTCCCCTTGATTTTTGGCATAGTTATGTGGAAGAAAAGAGGATAAGGTGGTGATGAGCTGGGACTGGGAGTGTGACCACCCGGGTTCTCTGTGCATCTGTGTGGCTTGAGGGAAATTACGAACCATCCTGGGTCTGGCACTCATCACCAAAGGAATAAGTAAACTGTACAGGGTTGTTGTGAGGATTAAACACACCATGTGAAGTATCCAGCAAATAATAAGTGATTAGCAGTTTCCGCTATTTTTAATTTTTAACAAGGGTATTACAGATTCTGGAAATGCAGGATATCTACTAGTTAGAAAATAGTGTTAGAAGTGGGCAAGATGCTATATTCTGTTTTTAGCTATATCTTGACTCACCGTAGACTTGCTATTAATAATGTAGACATTTAACTTTAAATTATATAACAAATATATGTTGGAGTTTGGTGATAGTAAAACAATTCTAAAGTATTTTTAGAAAGCGTTTGGGAGGATAGGGGAGGGAACAGACCAACCATAGAGAGCCTCTGACCATTATGAAGATGTTGGATTTAACTTTTACTACCTCAGGATTTATGTAGAGGAGAAAAATGAGCCTTATGCTTTTTATCAAGTGTTCTGTTAGCTACAGTGATGTAGACTATGGGGCTGGAGGTACGAAGAGAAAAATAAGACAGGAAACAAAAATCTTTCTGGTGGATACTATAGCCATCCAGGTGAGAGCTGGTGGAGCCTCAGACCCTGATAACTGTGATGGAGTTTTAAGAATTAATTGCATTCTTGTTATTGTTCAGTGTAGACAGCAGCACCGAAGATGGACTGGAGATGGAGCAAGAGAAAGAAGGTGTCAGCAGTCTCCTCAGAGTGTTTGGTAGGTGATAGAATTTTCAGCTAAAATGATAAGAAGTATGAAATAAAAGTGGCCTTTATTTTAAGCATGTGGAGAGAGACTCCATGACCTCTGGGGTCTGGCATTCTCTTCGCCAGACATGGTGTGGGGGCATACACATAGCATAGGTTTGGGGTGGAGCCTAAGGGGCATTAGTGATGCACAGGTAGCCCATTGGTATTCATTTTGCGCCACAGGTAAATTGCCTAGGGTCGGGAAAGGTGACCTCCAGATAGAGCCCCTTGGTTCTGCCCCCCAGCTTCCCACCGGCTATAATGTCCCATCTGGGGCAAAATCCTTTCAGTAGGAGTCACTGCAAAAATAAGTTTGTCATTATTTGGGGTGAGAACACTTGTGGAGGAAGCCATAGCATTCAGCTTGGAATGTGCTGAATTTACACGTGAGCTTAATTCTAGTTCAGGAAATAAATCTGAAAGAAGACAGCAGCAAAGGCTGACCCAGGGAGAGAACTCGTTCACTAACTGACGTCTCTGGAAGGTTAAAGGCTGAGCAGGATTCCTCATCTGATCCCTTTTGTGCCTGGTTACCTGCGAGGGTTAGAGGCCCCCTGATTTTGCCAGGCTTCTGGTGACAGAGAGGGCTTCATGTTGGTGCTCAGAACACAATGTCCTAAATTGTAATTTCCTGCCATGTTGAATCCCTTAAACTGGAAGGGCCTTAGAACTCACAATGACTCCTATCTTCTGCCCTCCTGTCACCCAGCCTTTCTCACCCAACTTAAGGCACAAAAATTTGTCTTACACAAAGTGAGTTTTGGAAGCTAGAACTCTTCCTCCGCCAAAGCCAGCCATGGATCCTAGACAGGTCACTTCCTTCCTCTCTCTTGAAAATTCTCCTTCTACAGACACCCTGCCCTGTCTCCTGGGGAGGCCAAGGAGATGAGAACACACAGGCCTTGTGAAATCTCCCTTTCCTCTGTCTCAGCCCCATATTCAGCAGACACACTTCTAGGTGGCAGTCCGCGCTGTCTCCAACCTCAGCACAACAACAGATGGTGATTCACGCGTCTCTAGATTTTCATTTCCAAAGACTTCAATGCTATGCACAACCTCAACTAAATAGTTTATTCTTTTCTCTTGTTAACTTGCCTTTTATTATAGGAGTTTCAGTTGTGGCCGTTGGGATGGATAAGAACGACTATCACATTTTTTCTGTCCCTACAATCATTAACATAGCGTATGATCTGATCGCTTTGCACATCTTTTAATGCTTTCATGAACTTGTACACGGAGTATAGAGTGTTCAAAACTCAGTATGTAAAAGCTAACCTCAATTAAACATATCCAAAGGATCTGACCTAAAATTTTACCCAAGAAGATACAAAAATGGCAAATAAGCACACAATATATAGAGCATCATTTACTCTTTACAAAAATGTAAATGAAAGTCACAATGAGATGAGATTTCATATCAGCTAAGATGATTAAGAACAAATAAGCAAATAAAAAATTGATAGTACCAAGGCTAGAGTGCACACAGAACAGAGAGAACTTGGTACATTGCTGGTTAGAATGCATTGTGCCTCTTTGGGAAACAGGTTCTTATAAATTAAAACACATATATCCAGAAATTCATATTTACCCAAAGAGAAGAAAAACCTTATCATCAGTTATAATCCTGTGTACACATGTTTAGAATGTCTTTATTATTAGTTTACAAAAATGGAAAACACTCTAAATGTCCTTCAGCTGTTAAAATGTGGTACATCCTTACAGTGAAAGATTACACAGTAACAAGAACAAAATACTGCATGCAACATGATCCAACGTGGACACAATGGGAATGCACTGTGGCAAAGGAGAAGCTTCACAAGGTCACAGGCTATATGATTATAACAGAATAACCTGCAACACACTCAGTGATTGCCAGGAATTGAGGCTGTGAAGAGGCCTTGGTGACAAGATCATAGGTGACTATTTGTGGAGGAAAGAATTGTCCTGGTTATAGTACATTTGTTAAAACTTACAGAGCCATACATCAAAATGATAACTTTTATTATATATGTATGAATTACTCTCAATAAAATTGATTTTTAAAGAGTCATGGTATTTTTTACACCAGCAATGTGCTGGCAGAATAAATAATAAAAAATCAGAAGAAACAAATAGCCCGATGCCTTCTTAGTGCCGGACTGTTGGGTAACCAGTTTAAAAAGTCAAAAGGAAGCTGGTTACCACTCTGAAATCTTCCTTTGCTACTCCCAGAGGAGCTCTGAACACAGCCCTGATAGACTTGCTGCACACACACTGGACACCGTGCCTGCCCCAGTCGATGACCTAGCCTGAAATACTATAATGCGTCAGCGTACAATGTGCCTGGTTGTACTTGGAGATTCCAGACTTAGAGACTCCATGTATAGTATTTTCACACAGGGTGAGGCTGACCTAAAACACCACAAACAGATTCTCTGGGCTAAAAGATTTTTAACTACCTGTCAGCAATGATTAGTTACAAAGAGAAAGAGAACTTGCCCTACTTGACACTAAATGACAGAACAATGTGACAAAAGTGAAAAACACAGGAAAAAATCAGTGCTTAAGACAAGAGTCTGATCCCCAGTAGTGTTAGGAACAAATCTTTTGATTACATCTTTTGTCCCCAAAATAATAAATCCCTACCCTCACAAGGCTTTTTAGGTTAGTGTCCTTGATTTTTTTGCCTGATGATCTCCAAAGTACAATTTGTTCAGTTAAAGAAATCTGATGTCTGTTTAGTATTTAGCTCTATATATCCCCACAAAGTGTATTCTGCAGAGGAAGCCAGAAAATCTCACTGTCCTCCTATAATTCAGGTACAGCATGGACTCCATGCTGGGTAGTTGTTTTTTTTTTTTTTATTTTAAAACAAAAAAGAGTAACAATTAGGATATAGAATTTCAAATCAAAATAATAACAAAACAATAAATTAACAGTTGTTAATATATTGTATATTGTTATCTTCAAAGTAGTTGCTCAGACTATAAGATATGGGCATGAAAAAATGATTAAACACTGAAAGCACAAATCAAACTTTTTAATGTACTAACAGAGATTAGTAGTATAATTACCTCTCATATATATATGCACACACACATAGAATCCATTCCCCTTTTTCTTTTTTCCTTTCCCGTCTCAGTTGTTCTTGAAAGAGTAAATAAGATCCAAAATGTACAATAGATACTGTGAAGTCAAAAGGGGAAAAATTATTCAAAATATGTTATATAGCTTTTTAAGGACGTTGGTAGCAGGTTAAAACCCTGATTAGTAAAGATACTTTTAAATCTCCTGACTTAGGCTTCTAGCCAGGTTACTAATTGTGATGCTGGCTTGCTGTGAAACCTGAACAGCAATAATGTAACGTGGAAAGCTTTTCTAGAGTGAAGCATACAGAAACCCTAGAAGGGCAAGCATTAGGAAGGGGAAAAGCAGGGCTTAATAAAAAAGACATCATCATCATCCACAACATAATTGAAAGTATTATAATAAATTACATATGAATGGGGGAAATTGTTAGCACAATAAAGAAGCAGCATATTATAAATGGAGATTTTTTTTTAAACTTTATTTTCCCATACACTTTTTTTTTTTTAAATCTTTTTATCGGTACCGAGGATCGAACTCAGGACCGCCTGTTTGTAAGGCAGGTGCTTATGCTGCTGAGCTAAATCCCCAGCCCCATAAATGGAGATTTGAACATTATACATATCTACTCTCTTCTGGGTCCCGTTTCTTTGTAAGAAAAATTTGCACATTTTATATAGTCTCATTTCTTTTTAATCTGTAAAAGGGAAATTATAAATTCTACTGCTTAGATTCATGAGATCATCCCTATAAATGCTTAAGTAAGATGCCTGACATAGAAAACACTTAGTAAGTAGTTCCACACTGTGCTAGAAGCAAGTAGCACAGTTGAAAATAGGCTGCTGTTTTTGTAGTGGTCCATCATGTGCTCTCTTAAGGGAGATCCCAGCTGGAGCTGTAAGTTTAAATACTGGAATATAGCCAGTACTTAAAAGTATAGGAGGGGAAGACTTTCTAAAGAGAGTATGTAATTGATTTAGAGAGAGAGAGAGAGAAAGAGAGAGAGAGAGAGAGAGAGAATGAGAATGGTCTTGAGCCCTCTAACTCTTCAAAGTTTAGCAGGAAAATTGTACTCAGAGCAAAGATTTCCCCTTTTTCCTTCTCACTCACTTTAGAATTTCCCCACATAACACTTTAGAATCTCCCTATAAAGTCACCACAATGGAATGGAGGCCTTCATCCAAACCCTGCCAGGGACTCTACTCACTTTCATTTCTGTCATTATTAATGGGAACTGAAAAAATAAGTTAAATAAACTTCTCTTGGCTTATATCACTTTAGTTCAGTTCAGTTCGCCATTGTCAGGGTAAAGAGTTGAAGCAATTATTTGGGTAATTCAGGCACAAACTACCAGTACCTGAAGCCCCCTTCTTCCGTCTGATACTTTTGCCTGACTAATCTGGAAATCACGTCAGTTCTTTTTCTGTCTGCCTGCTCTGGTCTGACTACATCTTTAACCACTGAACTTTGTCACTGAAATAAGGATATCACTTTGGAAACAAATGCCAGGGAGGAAAGGCTCTCCCATTTCAAATGTGGGTGTATTTAATTTCCATTTAGACTATCCTGTGAGCCAGTGCAAAAGGCAAACAGTCAGGAACTGAGTCCCTGTCAGTTTGAAAGGAAATGAAGCTCATTAAGGGGGAAGGATCTGAATTTCCTCAACAAATTCTTGTATTTTCCTTTACTGTTATTTATGATTCTATGGATTGGCAAGAACACTCAAATAGAGAACATTTTGATTCATGTCACAAAACACCATATGAATTTATAGCCTTCTCATTTAGAGATATTTTTCTGATCAAGGAGTGGCACTTTGCTATCATAAGAAGAGATATGAGGGAGTACAGATACTTTGAAAAGAAAATCCTGAAAATTTTTACTTGTTTAAATGCTCAGGCTGGGACAAATAACAAAAAGTAATGAAACATCTTTCCAACAAAGGATACTCTGCCTTTTGTGTAATTAAAAATAATTCTCAAAACTTGTGGTTGGGCCCAAATAAGGAAAAGCTACTAGCTCTAAGTCAGCATTGACCAACCTGTCAGTTATGCTAATGAGCTATAGATCCTGAGATAGGGGAAGAACAAACAGAGCTGTGTGATAAGGTACACAGGGCCGTAATTGGATCAAGCTGAGGCAGTGGTGGTCCTTCACAGCAGCTGTGGGTACAAAAGTAAGAGCTTTCACTTGCAAATAATTCACCACATTTCACTTTTCACTTTTGTCTGTACAGCTGTGTGTCACAAAAAGCCTAAAAACGTAGATCTTTCCCTCTCCATCTGTCTTCCAAAATATTTATTTCTATCCACATTTTACCAAACTTAATCACTCAGCAAATCTAGAGATGTTTGAAATATTTTATTTACATATCTAATATACTTTCTCAGATCTTACCACCTGAACTTGCATATAATAAGTTCTTTATGTTGCCAGCATAATGTTGCAATTTATATTACATCTTCCATGACTTGCCAGTGGTTCTTAAAAAATACTAGGTAAATACTGATGCTGTGTGGTGTGAAATGAGAATAAACTGAGGCTTTGTTACTAGCAAAGAGCATGTTTTCCCCTATGATCTGCAGCAGTTATGCAATGATTCCTTGGGCACTTTTTCAGTCCTTTACTGATATCTAACAATCTATCCAAAAATGTAGTGCCATTAAAAAAAAAAAAACTGCATTTCATTTCTCATCATTCTATGGCCTGGTTTGGGCTCAGTGATGTGGTTCTTCTGCTCCTGTATTGTTGGTTCTGTTGGTTGTGAGAAACACTGAACATCAGGCCCATTGTTTGTAAATGGTTTATTACTTGTTTTGAGCGTATTATTTCAGGTTTAAGCAGTGATGGCTGGGATAGCCAGGAACTGCCAAGGCATTTCTCTCCCCATGAGCTTTTCCTGTAGTTAACATGCACGTGCTGATAACATCCTGGTCTCAGAGAGGTCTGATTTCTTCCATGGTGACTGTTTCCAGGCAGGAAGTGGCAAGAGCTCTCCTGTCCTTTTAAATCCAGTGCGTGCCCCAGCACATAACCTCAGACATATTATATTGGTGAAAGCAAGTAACAGGGACAGCTCAGTTCAAGAAAGGAAAACTAGCTTCATTTCTTGAGATGAAGGAGCAATATGTGTGTACATGGAAGAAGGGAAGTGAGGCTGACCATCTTTAGAGGCTGGCTCTGCTCTGGTTGGAACTGAGGAACGCTGAACATTGGATTCATTATCATAAATGGTTTATTCCTTGTTTTGAGCATATTATTTCAGAGATAAACAGTAATCCTCAAATACCTGTTATGAATATCAATAGACATTTTATACTATAATCCAGCACACAAAACAGAAGTTGCAATATATATATATATATATATATATATATATATATATATATTTGCCAATGGTTCTTAAAAAATACTGGGTAAATATTGGTGCTGTGTGCTGTGAAATGAGCCCGTGAGAATAAACAGAGGTTTTGTTATTGTATATATATTTCTATAATGTACACATGTATACAGAGGTATATGCATGCATATACACAGACACATAACAAAGTTGCAAGAAATTGTGTTGATTCTTAATATGTGTATTGAACTCTGAGAGTTTTTATTTTGCTTCATTTTAAAGAAAATTGTCCTTGACCCATGAAATTGATTTCATGACCTACTGATGGGGTAGCATTGGGATTTCAAACTAGAAGTCTAATTCTCCCTCCTCTTCCCAGATGAGAATTTCCGAGGCTGGACACTTGTTAGAGGCGTAGCTGGAGTGTGTGTCTACTGGCTCAGAGGTCAGTGCACTGTGTACTCATCACACTGCTTAGATACATCCAGGGGAAGCAGAGGCCTAATGTGAGTGATTGATTTTGCTTAGTTTTCACTTTGTCATTCTGGTCCCCACAAAAGTGTAAATGAGAGGTGGCTGGGTTTTTAAAGTGTACTTTATTTCTCATTTCACTACTATTTAACCATGCTTGACATAGTTTTTCAATTATATTAAGTGTGAGAATTTAGTCATGGCACTTCAAGCAAGAACATAAAATATAATCTGTTCTTTGCCCCCAGACTGAGATTTTGTTTTGCTTTTGTTTGCTTGTTGGTGGCTTTTTTAAAAATAATTTTCTTACCTTTGTGAAGTAGCAATATAAAAGTAAGCATATAAAATCATCATATTTACCTATCAATGCAAAGAGGAAATTTTTTTTTTTATTTTAATGAACACAAAATAGCTCCTAAGGAAGATGGAAGACAAGTCTGCAGGAGAATCTGAGAAATAGAGCCATCTTCCCGAAGAGTTTTAGTATATTTCTGCTTAGAATCACAGACTTGGTAGACGACATATGAATCCAAATCATTACTCACTTTGGTTTAGTGGTGTTTAGCAGGTTGTGTTACCTAGTGGCCCAATTAGCTCTCAACAAAAAAGCTGCTTATTAAGTAAACTAAACTCTAAACATGGGGCTGCAACTACTCCTGCTGCGTTGTATGGATGGTATTTTGGTTTTTATTGTAGTTGGATGTTTGGCCTCAGCACTGTTCAACAGAAATATATGAGCCACATTTGTGGCACTTACAAATTTTCTAGAAGTCACATTTTAAAAGCATAAATAAACTAGTTTTTATTTGGATTACTGAAATAATAAAGCCAATGTATCAAAAATATTATCATCTTCATATCTGATTAATATAAAGATCATTGAGATATTATTTGTTTGTTTTTTACAAACTCAAAATTTGGCATGTATTTTACGTTTACAGAACATCTCAGTTCAGACGGTCCAGGTTTCAAGGCTTCAGTTACCACATACAATCGGTTACTGCCATGTTGGACAGAATAATTCTATAGTAACAACGTAGACAAGAACTACCATCAGCAATCTATTTATTCTGTGAAGTATATAGAGGGTGCTTGTATTCATGAAGCACTCAGGGTAGAAGAAAAGTAGCTTGCTGTTAAGTTCATTGGTTTAGGGTTCAGCCAGAATGTAACTTCAGCTTTAAAATTCATTATTGTCTCTGTGACTGTGACATAAACTTTCTGAGTCTCCTCTTTTTCATCTGTAGAAAAAAAGTAAATAAAAAATGAAGAAAATAGCACCAACTCATGGAGTTATTGGATAGATCAAAAGAGATAACACATGTTAAATGCTAGCAAAGCACCTTACCTGGAGTTGGTACACAATGAATGTTAGCTTTTGGTGGTCATCTGTGTCACTACCAAAAGATCAAACATATGTGCACTTTCTTTAGTGTTGAGTAATATTAAAAGTTAGGTTAGGACTCCAGTTAATATTTTAGAAAGGCTCAACAAATGTTTATTGAGTGCCTACTATTTGCCAGGCACTGGGCTGAATGCTAGGATTATAAAGATGAATAAAAACTCTTGAGAAGTTTGTTATTTAGTAAAAGACAGATGAAATTCAAATAACCAATCTGCTTTTTGCATGTGTACATGCTTTTGTGTCTGGGGGGATGGCAGCTAGAAATTGTTGTGGCTATTTTAAAAAATATAAAGCCATTATATCTTTAGGAGTTATGAAGTACAGTTAAAATATTAGTGAATATTATCGCTAATCCTATTATGCTTATGATTAACTTGCTTTCTCTGTCTTTTTTGAATTTATTTTAGTTGTTTCATTGCTTAATTTTGTGTATTTGTTATCATAATACTAAACTCTGTATTGCTAGATATTTGCTGCAATATCTAAAGCACTATTTATAAAAGGAATAGTTATCTCCAGTGTTTTTTCAAAATGGATTAAGCTGCATTTATTAGTAGGAATAGAATTTATTTACTTTTTATTAGTGAAAGTGGTAGAGAGTTTATGGTGGTACTAGATGTTTTAAAGAGAACTATGGATGGTAATATTGGCAAAGTTACCATTTCTTGGCACAAACATTTCCAAAATCAGCTGTACGGCCCCAGAGATCTGTTTTAATGAATATCCCAAACTATCTCCAGGAATACTTGACTTGTTTTAACCTTGGAGTGTAGTGTAAATCAATTTTTAAAAGCCTGTCTGGCTATGTACAGAAAATCAGAAAAGTGCAGTGGTGACCTACCAGACTTGTAACTGTCTTTGGGAAGTTGTACTGTGGGCTATTTTCTCTCCTTCCTTTTATTTCTTCCTTCTTCTCTTCCTTTTTTCTTTCCGTCTTTCCTTATTTTTTTCATATTTCCCTCATTCACTTCGTATTATGTAATCTATCATTTTGACCTAAATAATTTTTCTGTTAGGCATGTGATTTGAGGGATGATCAACTTGAACTTTCACAATAAGAACTGGTAGTTTACTGTTGTGTTTAAAAATAGGCTGTTTATAACACAGTGGTTGTAAGACAAATAGTCCTAAGCCTGAATTCTGACCCGTATATTTGTTAGACCTATTCTTTTGGGGCAATTTAATCTCTTTGAGTATCAGTCCCGTTATTTGTAAAATGCTAAAAATGAAAATGCCTTCCTTCCAAGGTTGCTTTGAGGATTCTGAAAGATATTTTTGTAAGGTTTGCACAACAGGTACTTTATGCATCCTGACCATAGGACACGTTCTATAAATATTTGTGTGATGACCAATCCAAAACACCAGTCTACTGAAGATGGAGAACTGGTTGTGGGCTGAGGACAGTACAGAAATATTGGTGAGATTTACTTGGCTTTTGAATAGCTAGACATGAGGTTTTTATCGAGACATTCGATAAAAATTTGAAATCTAGGCTTTATTAAGTAACATTAAGCTGATTTTTCTGTGCCTCATTTTCTGACTTCCCATTTATCTTTTCAAGAATCAAACTGAAAGGATGTGAAGCAGCATGCTTATTTTATTTGTTGTTTGTTTTTGGGTGCCGAGGGCAGAACCCAGGGCCTTGCACATACTAAGTATATGCTCTACATACAGCTACACCCCAGACCTCCAAGGTTTTCTTTGTTTTAATTACCTAAAATGATTGCCCTTATTCTACTCTGTTGCCTGGGCCTTGGGGCTTATTGCTTTGACATGGAAGGAGGTCACAGGGAAAAGAATGGAAAGTTAGAGGCTGTTCCTTTTTTTCCTGTGTTCTGAAGGACACAGGAAAGAAGAAAGAAGAAACAGAGTGAAGAAATCTTCCTGCCCCTTGAGGAAGTGCATGCTAATGGTATGGGGTGGGGCATGGCTGCAGGCTGCAATGACACTCTTCAGCTTTGTGCTGCCTACTGGATGTGAGAGTGATGGCACTGTGGCTCATAGGAACGTGCTCTAGGGAGGGTCACTGACTACCTGTGGTCCTGTGAGGCATGAGGGAATTGTCCTGGAGAGGTGATTCAGAGGCCAGAGGACCTGCAAATGGGCAAAAGGAATGGACTTCAACAGTTGGAACCATCAATGGCAAAAGAGAAGACTAGAATTTCACTCTTAGAATAGTGTGAGACAGAAACATTTTACATGTACAGCTCTAGTTGTTATGGTAAAAAAGATTAAGCATTTAGTAGTAGAGGACGTTGGATAAATTTATAGCCTCGACTCTTCAGGGCTAGCTCTAGGTCACATTATTTTCTGACAACATATATTATAAATTCAGGGGAAAGATGAGGTAGCTTAAAATTCTGAGAAACAGGTTGTTAGAAAAGAAAATACTGAGATGTCTAGTGGAAATAAACTATTGGTTCTACATTTACCAGATTTAATTAAAATATATGTCTTATCTATTAACTGGTGATATAGTTGTGCATGTTTGCATTTGCTAGGGAGCAGGTTTACTTTTGATGAGATGGATAAAGTTGTAGGATGAACACTTTTTATGATGGAGCTCTGAATTTGAGAGAGCTGTTAAACATCTAAATGGAGGGATGAGTGTGCTTTTTGATATGTGACAATGAAATTCAAAAAGGAGAGTTGTGAAGGAGATAAACATGGAGTTTTCAGCAACAGGAAATGCTTTTGTTCGAAGCACACTTTGAAAAAGTACTTAAAAAACATAGACCATCTTCTGGTTATCATTGGCAATCACTGTGTGGACAGGTGGGTCTTAAATTGAACTGCTTCTCTCTATTCCTTAATTACAATTGTAAGTAAAATGGAAGCGCAGGAGTAGACTGGGGTGATTTCAAGGGTCTGTACCGGTGTTGTATATGAATTCTTAGACACAGACATGGTTGCCATATGGAAAGCAACAAGGCAAGCTTGCCCATATTCCCATGTGTCTCAAGGAGAAAGTAGTTCAGACTATGTACATATCACACAGGTCAACGTGTTGCAAAAGAAAGTCCAATCTTTTTTGCAGTCTCCTGGCTTAGTTCAAAGATATGAGAAGATATTAAAGGTTGGGCATTAATCAAAGCCATTTATTTTTTACTTATACCTCTTTCTTTCTAAAATCACCTCTTTGAGAACCGGCTCTGAATGTTCCCCTCTGTTGGGATTTTGCTGTTCTTCAGGCACATTGATGCTTTATTATGTGAAGACAATGAAGGCATAGAATGGAGCCTGCGTTCTTCTCCTCTCTTTGTACTCTCCACACTTACCTCTGCTTCATACATCCATCTTCCCAAAGTGTGTACAGACGTGACAGTGGGAGCTAATGCTCTTTTTCGTGTCACCAGGGATGGATGCATTTGAGCCAATCTTCTCTGCATCACTGACATCATATAAAACTCCCACCTGACGTGTCGGCAGGTCTGTTGTCATACCTAATTTGTTTTGAGTTGCTGGTTCTGCAGAGTTTATCACATTCTTGAAACAAATGTAGTTTTCTGAGAAGCCCAAGGGAATTATAGCACAAGGGTTAACACTAGTGATAACAGCAGTAATGATGATATTAATTAGGTAATATTGGTAACTGATGTTTATTAAATAATTTCTTATGCAGTAGATTACATAGTTCATTTCATCTCAAGCCCTCAGATACAGGCAAAGCAGGGTATATGGGGTCATGTGCACAGTGATTAGGATCCAAGACCTGAGGTCAAGTTATCTGGGTTGGAGTTTGGGTAATTTATCACTGTGTGATTTGGGTACGTATTTTGCTTCAGCTTTTCAACCTCAATAATGGGCACAATAATAGTGAAATACCTACTACATAGAGTTATTTATGGACTAACCTTGATAACATACACAAAGAAAGCAAAAATCTAGCAGATATTAATTATTTCACAAATATAAGCTTTATAAATGGGAGTACTACGATGACTTCCTGTCAAAGGTAAGCAAACAAATCAAGCCTCACTGACCCTAACTTGCCCTGTGATAGGTAGAATGTCTGGATGTAAAGTCAGGTTTGCTCAAGGATGTAATTGTTCCAGTAATCCAGAGGCCTTATTATCTTTAATATTCTAGTTTCTATTTTAATAAACTAAAAGGTGGAGGCAAAGAGGACCCTGATGAAACAATAATCATTGATTTCACCAACATTCCAATCCAGAGAGGTTGACTATAATCTTTCTGATATTTGTATATAACTGAATATCTTATTCTGTGATAGCAGTAAACATGTCACACGTAACATGTGAATATAAGTTTTATTGTCCTTAAAAGGAAAGCAGTGTGCTTTTAATTGGGATTTTCTGTTACTAAGTCAAATAGTCCTGACACACATGCAAACTAAAAAACAGGGATGAGGAAGAATGGGTTGATTAGTCAGTCACACAGAGATCCTGTTGGATAGAAGTCCGAAGTTCTGGTCTGCTGTTGCACAGTAGGGTGATCTTCAGTAGGGTGTACTGGAGCCTTCAAAAAGCTAAAAGAAGATACTCTGAATAGTTTTACCATTGAACAAATATTTGAGAAACCATATTTTTTACCTTGATATCATTGTTATACTATTGGTCCATGTATCAAAACATCACATGGTATTTCATATATATGTGTGTGTGTATGTGTGTGTGTGTGTGTGTGTGTGTGTATGTGCCACTTAAAAGTAATAAATTGAACTTGAATAAAAAATAATATAAACAAAAATAAATGTATTAGTCACCTTTTTGTTGCTCAGACAAAGTATCTGACATACACATCTTAAAGGAGAAAAGGTTTATTTTGACTGTCAGCTTCCATCCATGGATTTCATCCATGGTTGATTGGGTTAAAATATGGGAGAAGAAGGCTGCTCACCTGATGACAGATAAAAGCTGAGAAACAGAGAAAGCCAAAGAGAGAGAGAGAGAGAGAGAGAGAGAGAGACAGAGAGAGAGAGACAGAGACAGACACAGAGACACACACAGACACAGACACAGACTCAGACTCAGACACAGAGACAGAGACAGAGACAGAGACAGAGACAGAGACAGAGACAGAGACAGAGAAAAAAGAGAGAGGAAGGGACGAGGGACAAGACTGCTGGTTACCTCCCTGAGTGTGTGACCTACTTCCCTGGGCTCTAGGTCCTAATGCTCATTAAGCCATGACTAATCCATTGATGAAGTTAGTGGCTTTGCGATCTAATCACCTTCTGGAAGCCACACCTCTGAATACGTGAAACCTTTGGGAGATATTTTAGATGCAATGCATAACAATAAAAAGTGAAAGCAAGAACAATAATAAAACAAAGTTTCGGTTATGTGAGAAATTCAGTGTCCTTGGCCACATATCCATCCTGAGGCTGCAGAGTCCTGGCTTTGGTGAAGCCTACACATGTAAAATTACTTCATAAGCTTTAATGTCTTATAATTGTTATCCTGAGATGCCTATTGTGTGGGTATGAATACCCAGGAATATTTGTGCCATCTGGGTAGAAATAAAAAAGCCTCTGAAAGTTGATGTTATACCTCTCAACTCATTTCTCCCTCTCTATTTTTCCCATTTCTAATGTTGACAACCGCCCACATGGTATTCACTGGATCTCAGTGTGGCCCACAGAAATGCCAGCTGGCTGCGTGCCAGTGTCAGGAGGATGAGCTCGTTGAGAGCGTCCTCGTAGCAAAACCTTGTCAACGACAAGCATTGTTTCTGAGTCTGAAATAGTCTTCTTTCCCTGTCCCTTTGATTTTCTTCCCACCTGGGAATGCGACTCGGAGCGGGTTACTAATTATATTGTGGTAGCTGTGATTCCTCACAACACGAGGCCTCATATTTATGCGGCATCACTCGCGAAGCTGCACCAGTTAATGCGTGGAGATGGGTGAGGCTGTCAGCATCTGCCAGCAACAGCACAGGCAAAGCTGCTGGGCCTCCTTGTAGTTCCACGCTTGCTTTTTCAAATATGATTTGTTTTCTCCAAACCTGTCCAATGCACCACATCCAGGGAGAAGCATGATGAGAACACAAACTTTGCTTCCTGTCTATTTTTGGCAATTATAACAATCTTTGTCTGAGTTTAACAGATGTGCCAATTTTGCTTGCTTGCGAATCAATGGCCACCAAAGTTCAGACATGAGCGTTTAAAAAGCAAAGACTTTTTTTCTCTCCTCATAACAACTTCTCCAGCCTCCCAGACTCACTCCAAGGATATCCTTTATTTGGAATGTGGTGTTGTGCACGTTGGACTGCTGATTAGAGCAATAAATGGAGAAAGCTTGCCGGGCTCACAGCGCTTCCTAGACGGTATAAAAACACATTGCCTTTTAAGCAACAGGCATAATGTTTTACACAACAGGAAAAATTGATTTTTACTGGCTTAAGATCATTCTGGCCTCCAAAATCTCCCAGCTATACCCTAAGGGATTATGATGGTGTGTATCATGCACATAATACACAGTGTGTAAAATACACAATGTGCCTTCAACACATGTGCTATGTACATGACACTTCAATAATTTCGTTACCTGCTTATAATCAAGAATGAGATAACTCTCTGACTTCAGATTTCTTTGGGGGATGATGGAGTTTGGATTGGCAGACTGGTTGCTTTATGGTATCCCTAGATTAAGTGCTGTGATAGTTCAGAATACTGCACTATCTCTTGAGAAGAAAAGTCTCCAACAAGGGCTCCCAGGGGTTGCCAGGTGAACCTAGAATCAAGTGTAACAGTAGAAAGGAAGACATAATTGCTGCCCATCTTCTACCATAGAGCTGAAGTTTTCTTGTATCTGCAGTTTCTGACCCATGGCTGCCCAGTGCCTATTTACAATGTAGCTATGACTTGGAATACTTCATTTTTCTCACTCTGGGAACATTATGCATTTCTTTTTCTCTTTTTTTTTTTTTTTTTATCGGTACCAGGGATCGAAATCACGACTGCCTGCTTGCAAGGCAGGCACTTACGCCGCTGAGCTAAATCCCCAGCCCCCCCTTTTTATTTTCATTATGCATTTCTTTCCTAGAATAAAAGGTGCATTGGTTTGCTGAGACTGCATATAGACATATTCTAGGAGCTTTACGTATTCTCCTAATCACAACAACCTATAAACTAACACTTCTACTTCTCCAATTTTTAGATGGGGATATTGAAACCTGGCAAGATTAAATGATTTCTCTAGGGCAGCACAGTAAGTGAGACAAACCCAAGCCCTCTCATTCCAAGCATAGTGCTTATAACCACTTCAATCATAGACTTTGAGACAATAGCAGAAGGAAAATTTTAGTATCAATAGAACCCAGAAGAGAAGTAAGGAACCTTTTTAAAAAATGCATAACCTTCTGGACTTTTCAGATTTCTTTGCCTAATAACTTCTAGGATTTCTTATTTTGAGCACAAAATTCTACATTGTTGTAGTTACCTAATTCCCCTTGTGACAAAATATGCTGAATATATTACATAGTAGGAGCACACGTTGAAACTGCCAATTGTAAGGGGGTTGAGTATAGGAATCAGCTCAACATTGACTGTGATGACGATAGCACAGGTGGTTTCAGATTTGGTACCGTCTACAGTTTTAAAATCTGCCCTTCTTCAAATCAGGTTCTACCCTGAAGAAATGCAGTTAAAACATTGTACCTCAAATGAGGAACACTGCTATATCTTCCTGTGAGAGAAAGTATGAGTATCACTTTATAAAATCTTTCTACATAGCAATAAGACCTCTTTAAATGCATTGCAGGGTACCCTTGCTCAAGATCTGGATGTTTCCAGGGAGGCTGTTGAGCAGAATATTTTTATTCGCTTCTATAAGGCCTAGCTCCACTTCAAATGATGGGACAAGCCTTGGGTTCCTCTGAGTTCTGGACTGTTGCAAGCATCTGAGTTACTGGGTCACTGAGGTTCTCAAATGACCCAATGAAATCAGGGCCTACCGCAATTCCATCTTTAAAACCTTGCTGTGATTTGGGGCAAGAACACAGGAGGAAGGTGAACCACAGGTTCATTTATTTCAATTGCTTCAATATGATTCCATATCATACAATCCTTTTCACTTTGGAGTTAAAGCAGTAAGATTCTCTTCTTGGATCTAATAATGACCCAAATTCCAGTGATACCTTTTGATTACTTTCTTTGGTGCTCCACACAAAATTCCTGAGTAGCACATGTGTGTGATTTGGTTAGTTCTCTTGTCTGTTTGGCTACATTTAGAATTCTAGGGCAGCTCTGCAAATGAAAAGTCTCCAAGTTAAGACTTCACATGTAAGTATAATTCAATAACTAATACTTGCACTGCTAATTTGATTTCAGTGCTGATCAGAGATAGGAAGGAAAATGTAATTGAAATGCATTGCGACTGATTTGTAAATGTTGGTACACATTATCCATCATTGTTATGCTATTATGCCATTAACATAAATTATAACATAGAGATAATTTAAAATTGTCAAGTGGCAGGTATATCTCACTCTTGGGTGATAATTATACATAGGGGAAGGAGGTCAGGCTAAATGTCACACAGTACTGTTTTGTGGACTGTTGATGGACAGTGGTGATTAAGTGGTGTTACCATTGAAAAAATCACTTTTCCCCAATATTTCTATTATTCTGTTATGCATAAATTGAAAATATCATATTCAAAGAAGCAATAGATTTTTCTTAAGGATATATTTTTATTTTGTTATTTACTTAAGAGAAAAAACACAGAAAAGAAATAAAAAGCAAGAGAGACAAACAAACAACAACAAACCCAATGCAATAACAATATAGGTTTACAAATATAAATTTAACAATGGTTGTAATGTTGCATATTGTTACCTTGAAGAGAGTTGATTAAATTAACACATATAGACAGGTAAAATTGATCTAATCAAATGAGTATTAACTGTTCTTTTCCAATAACTAATACGAATAATAGTATAGTCATTTTAGCTATCACACACACATGCACACACACATTTATAACTTTTTCTTTTTCCTTTGCTCTTTCCTCATTTCCCCATCACAGTTACTTTTCCTCTTTGAGCAATTTCTTACCTGTACACGGTATTTATTATAAATTTTGGATCATATATACTTTTTCAGTTTCTTACATAAAATCTTGATGCAATCTTTATAGCTGAGTAGTACTCCATTGTATACAAATACCGTATCTTTTTTATCCATTCCTTGATTGATGTACACTTGGGTTGTTTCCAAGATCTGGTTATTACAAATTGTGTTGCTATAAACATGGGTGTAGATATATCACTGTAGTGTGATGTTTTCAATTCTTGAGACTCCCTTTTCTGAAGTCATGTCTACTTCTTATTAGTTAGTGTTGACTTTAAATTTTGTTTCATATTTTTTGCTTCATAAAACATTATTGAATATTTTTTAAAGTTAAAAGATACTAACTTATTACCCATGAATTTTTGGTTGATCACATGAATTCCTAATTCATTTGCATATTGACAAATTCTCTCCCATATTCTTAAGCAAATTAGGACAAAAAATTCTAATGTGCTTATGCTTCAGGAAAGAAATATTCACCCTATGAAAGGAAAGTGAATATGTGGAAAGTTCTGTGTTGAAACTAGTTTGTGTAGAAATTCTTTCTGATTTTTTTATACAGTGTAGCAGATTGTATACTTTATGTGACCTTTGGAATATGATCAGTGGGGGGAGGGATATAACAGACCTGAGACTGATTGTATTCCAATGTTAGGAGATAAAGCCACACAGGAACGCTGGATTTCTCAGGCTTAAGCTCTGGAAATCTTCCATACTTAAGGCTCTCAGCCAAAGGTTAGGTTGTCAATGGATATCACGGTGAAAATACAAGACAAGTGTCATGCCTAGAAATGTTAGATGAGACCTTGCTATAACCATATGTCAAGGACAAAATGTAAAATGACAAATGGGCCCTTAACAAAATAATGTGCTATCATTTCATCTTACCAAAAGGTTTCATCAACTCTACTTCAATCTATGAAAATCCTGTTGCAGTTATTTCTGAGATGACACTGTTCAAGTGACACTCTAGAGCTGCAGAATGGGATATTTTGGAGCTCTAAAATTAAAAGTCTAGGCTGATTTCATGGTGTTCAAGTCAGAAAACTAATAATATAAAATTACGGAAAGTATGCTGTAAAAAATCTTCATTATTCTCAAATGTGAAGGCTAAATACTGAGCCAGTATCTGCTGGGACTGTTTCTAAGCAAAATTTTCTATAAAAATCACGACAGACGAAAGGTGTGCGTCTTTGAAGTTACCCTGGAACATCTCAGAAAGGTGCTGTATTGAAAACTCAGTTTTTCAGTGGGAATCCAGCGTTACTTGCTTGATTCCCAGGCCTGGTGGATCAGTACCAGGGGTAGCAGGTGACTTCCTTTTGGGACCATAATGTATAGGAAGTGTAAATGCACTTTGAAGACTAGAATCCGAGACAACAGAGTACAGATACTCACAAGATAAGGGGCATGTGAGCCCTGGGGCTGATGGGAGAAATACTGTCTCACATTCTGTTCCCAATTCCCGCTGGAACATCTGTGTCCTGAATAGAATTGCTCAAGTTGCATATTTTATTGCCTTATTAAAATCCTTGTCTTCTAGTCCCTTCCTCTCTTTGCTTACTGCTTTCCTATTTCCTCTCCTTTCCCATTCTCAGTAGTTACCATTATTTGACATCACCTGGTCTTTGAGATGAAGTGAAAGCCATAAGACTTAAGAATAAACCACCTTTTATATGGTTTATTCTCAGGTCTGAACTTTCTAGTTTGTAGTTTTTTAAAAGTGTACGTCTTATATTCTGCTAGTGAGATCTTAATTAGCTTTATAGGCCAGGCGTTTTTGAGTAGTTAATTAAATCTCAGAAACTTTCTCCTAAAAAAAATGTACCACATGTACATTCAAACTCAATTTTAAAAAATCAAGGTCTATTCATGGTCCTGTAATTCTTACCAAAGATTCTCTAGACAACCATACATCGCTCCTTCCTCCAGGCGAACCAAATTCTTATTATTTAATGTTATATCCTACACTTTGG
This sequence comes from Cavia porcellus, assembly GCF_034190915.1. Lineage (NCBI taxonomy): Eukaryota > Metazoa > Chordata > Mammalia > Rodentia > Caviidae > Cavia > Cavia porcellus. Next base: position 118,374,298 of record NW_026947484.1, read on the forward strand.
AAGAAGACTATAATAATGATAATGACATTAATACTGGTGATGAATAAGTAACATTCATGAAGCAGTTAAGTCTGCGCAGACACTGGTCTAAGTGAACTCATTCATCCTTTGCCACAAGCAGGTGACGGTGTGCTGTTATGTTTGTTTTTACAGATGAAGAAACTACAGTACCAGGCAGTTAGGCAAATTTCCTGAAATCACACAACTTGTACGTGCCTGAACAATGATTTGAACCCACTGAACTTTGTTTTGAGAATCCAATATGTTAACTATTGTGCAACTTTACTTTGCTAAATAAAAGAAATGATTATCTTTCCTACTTGGCTTGATAAAAAAGATAGGAGAAGATGATGATGGACATATTGCACCATCAAATTATGACTCTAACAAGGGTTCTTTCTAATCAGGAGAGCTCCCCTCCATAGGAGAGAGGATGTGCTCTCTCGTAGTGTTTGGCATTGTTAACCCACAACTGTACAGTTGGTTTTAAAATCAGTGTCCCATTAGGCACTTGAGTTGATTTCCAACAGTTTTAAAGCCTGATTCTGGATTACTAACAGCATTATATTTACTTTCCAGAATAGTTTGGTTTCACACAATGATGTATTTAAAAATAAAAATATAATTTCAATTTAAAAATAATATCATTTAAAATGAAGCTTTTGGTCACATGTATCAGTAATTTAAAGGAAGAAAAAATAAATTCATTGGATCGTGCTCTTCAAAGTACTTCTGAGTAATGAAGTCATGGGAAGGAGAAGGAGGTCTTTGGACGTTGGGAACAACTCAAAGAAGTAAAAGCTGAAGTATTTATCTGCTTTTTACCTATTTTTCTTTGTATTAATTTTCTTTTACTGCTAATCCACATTCTCCAAATGGCAGGAAACATGGATTATCACAGCCTACAAATTTTATTTTGTATTAACTACAACAGGGAGATAATTCTGTCATTTTTCTTAATGTCATTTTTATAATCCTAGGGAATATGCCTCGTTGATCTAATTTGGGTTAATTTCCTACCCCTAGAAGAAATCCAGGGTAGCTTGGAATTCAGGGAAAACATGTCAGTTTCATAGAAATGCACGGATGGAACAAGAAGAGAGAAATCTCCAGGAGAAAGGGAAGGGTGATGAATAGACAAGACAACTAGTTCAGTACAGAAGAAAACTGGTCTAAATTGATTATTTTATAGTTAGTATTAAATTATAAAAGTAGCTGTTGGATAGAGGTCTTGAAAACATTTGATTTATACAGTTAGGAGAATAAGAAAATTATATGCAAATAAAATTTTGTTAATTTAATGAATAGGTAGTTGTATGGAAAAATCTCACCAGTCTTTCTGCAAAAGAAACAACAGTCTTCATTTGGAGTTTTAGATGAGCCTAAAGTAAGATAAACCGATAATGAGAAACCAATGAAAATAAGAGGCACCTGTCTTAGAAGAAAAGCTGTGACCTTCTGGTGAATGACTTGTGAAAGAGTACAGGTCTGTGATTAGGAGAGCTTTCAGTGAAGAGTGAAATTGCACATGCAAAGTTCAGTGACTGACTTGTCAAAGGCTTTTTGATATTGTAATTGTCACTTGGAGGTCCCCTTTAATGAAAGAAACAAGGTAACATTAGTATGCACAGCACTGTGAGTAAGACAATGCGGAGACATGGGCCCCAGCCAATTCCTAGAAGAATTTTAAGTTGGCAGCAGGGACATTTCACTGCTCTAGCTACAACTTCCTTACAGTGCTGTCGTTGTGCAAGTCAAAGATGTTTCCGGACAGGAGTGTGGCAAGGAGTTGTCAGCGGAAACGGCTGCCAAAGTACAGAGGTCACGTTTTCAGCATTGAACTAGAACCAAGCTGGGAAGAACAGATTTCTTTCTCATTCTTTCTTACTGAGAAAAGGAAATTTACATTTGGGACTTTCTATACTTTAAAACACAGGGGAAGCAGATTGAAATGTTTCTCCAGGACTCACATCAGTGGGTGTGAGAAAAAGCATACAGTGGTCAGGAACAGGCAGCTCCAAACTCAATCATTTAGAAAAGTGAGTATCAACAAGTTTTAACTTTAAGCCATTTTAAAATGATGCTTTAAATTTATATTTGATGCTAAAAAGCTTTACTTTGTCTTATCATGAACACAATGATGAAAATATTAAGGCCTATCTGTAGCTATATTTTTCACCTGGAAAAAAGTATCTTTGCAAAGACAGTTCAAAAAATAATTTAATGTTGAACCATATAATCTCTAGGTTATGGTGCTAGCATGCTGCTTCAGTAGTTCAGAAAGGATAAACTGGTAGGGGAAAGAAAGAAAGAAGGTTAGGACAGGGCGGACAAATGCAGGAAGAGTGCACATTTGCAAAGAACTGAAGGATATTTATGCAATCTACTTGTAGTCATTGATTCAGGATAAATAGAATATTATAGTTACAATTTATGATAAAGTCCAGGACACTTCCTAGTCACTGAGAATTGAGTCATTACCCACTATGCTACTGAGAGGTGATCTTATGTATTGGTTAGGAACATAGGCTGTAGAATCTAAATTTAAAAATCTTCCTTCTGACTAGAGTATGCAATCTGACAATTTAATCCCTTAAATCTCAGGTATTTCATTTTCAGGATGGGGATTCTTATGGTTTGTGTCTAGATGTCCTCCCAAAGCCTCCTGTGGTCGTGAGGGGCATGGGCCTTTTGAAGGTGGCTGAGTCTAGCATTTGTGACCCGTTCACTGTCTAGTGCAGAGATTGGCAGTGTGAGTGCTGCACCTGCCCGAGGCAGGAAGCCTGGCATACGACATAAATGAGAGAAGGAGGAATCCTTTCCCCCTTTGTGTTTTTTGCTCTTGTCACTTCTGGTATTTTCTGTAGCTGCCACTCTGAGTTGGAGCCAGCAGATTATGGACCGAAACCTCCAGTAACTGTGAGCTAAACAAATCTTTCCTTCCTTCATTTTGGGCATCAGGTATTTTGTCTCAGCAATGAGAGAAAAGTAACCAAAACAGGGGTAATGAAAATATACTTCAGACAATTATTGTTCTGATGTAATGAGTAAATTCATATAATGTTATTATCACAGTGCCTTTTATATTCAAATGCTTAACAGAATTTCTTATCATACATGGTTCAGTCTTAAAAACAAATCAACAATACTACTTTCTCATGTCTGGGGAGAAAAGTTTATCCTTTTGTGTAACATGCCACATCCTAGTCCTATTCCTTTCTTTAGAGTACCATTTGGAATATCATTGTCATTGCCTGGTCATAGGTGACCAAGTGACAATGACATACTGCTCAAGGTGGAAGATAATCAATCTTATTGATGAAGAGTCTGAATCCCAGCATTCTTATGCATTTTGCATAAGCTACTTGATCAGTTGGTGGAAGGTTATAATTTTTGTCTTCTAACATAAGCATTCCCTATTATGTAGTTTCCTTTTAAAGATTCTTTGGGAGATAGGAACCTCTGAGTATATAGTATAAGTCACAAGCTCTCTTTCTACTTAATGTAGGTCTATACATATATCAAACTTCTTGTATACAGTCTTTGGGATACTCTGTTTCCTCATCTACCATAGGTTTATGGTTATAGACCTTAGTTGATAGCATATTCCTGATGGTACCATCTTGAAAAATATATAAACTGAAAGAGTAAATAAGATAATGTGCAATAGACACTGTGAAAAGTGGAAGGGTAAGAAATATGTAACTATATATACACAAGATAGATAATTATACTACCAGTCTATGAGTTCATCAAAAAGAACTGTTCATATGTTCATTATTTGATCATTTTTTCATGCCTGTGTCTTGTAATCTGAGCAACTAATTTGAAGTTAACAATCAACAATATATTTTTAAAATGTATGTAGTTTTATCCTCGTTTCCTTTCTCTTCCAAGTCGTTGATAGAGTTTCTTTGTCTCTTCCTCATATTTCCAGGCTAGAGAGCAGGCAGCAGTAGCTGTAGAAATAATGACTCTTTTCTAACTCATTTGAGTCTAGAGGTCCTGTGGAAATGTCTCAAATACACCAATTCCAGCAAAAACACATACAGTACTCCTTTGGAAAGCGAAGAACAAACTTCAGAAAAATATAGAAATGCAGGACTATTTTCGGGGTGATATTACTAAGTTTTCTGTCAAGAACAGATGAAATAAGATGAAAGCTCCAGACTGTTCTTATAATAGAGAAAAATGGCCCGAACTCATTGTTTTCTTTACCTTTTGCTATTGATGGCTTATGGTCAATCTCAAAACTGATAGCAAACCTCAAAGTGTTCTATCAATGTGGAATCATTGTTCTTTTCTTTTGGAAAATTTACAAACTATCTATCCATATTCAAAACAGCAAATAAGGCAGATAGAGGAGAATGAAAGAGTAAGGAGTACTGTGGCTTCCAAATACCAAATGGTGATTAGGCTATTGGTGTGTAGATGAGAGAGGCGGCAAAGGTTGGGATAGAACAGGGAGCCAGGACCACCAGTTGTTCTTCCTTCCCTGCTCATCCACTTCTGTTTGTCTGTGTGACCAGGGATTGGGAAGGATCAGAGGAAACATCCCTTCCATCGTAATCCAAAGCCCTTGGAATAAAAGAAAAACTACAGTTCCTATAATAAAACAGTGGGCAATTTAAATAAAAAGATTATCTCTTGATGTTCTGGAGACTATGGGCCAAAAAATCCAAGTATCAGCAGGGTTCATTTTAGCATGAGGCATCTGTCCCGAGTTTTCAGATGACCGCCTTCTCACTGTGTCCTTACATGGTCTCTTCCTGTGTTCCACATCCCCTAAGTCTCTCTTCTTTCATAAGGATACCAGTCATATTGGGTTAACATTTACTGTTAAGGCCTCATTTTAACTTAATCCGCTCTTTAAAGGTCTTCTGTTAAAAGTCAATCACATTCTAAGGTGGTTGATCTTTAAATTAAGTCTTTCTTGATTCATGAATTGATTGTGGACGGGATGGAATTCATCCTGTAATGGTAGACTAGCTCTTCAGATCCCCAGCCTTACCAGTGAACATGCTTAAAAAGATGAGGAAAGTTCTTGTCTTTTTCATTGGTGCAGTTTTATAAGACAGGGTAGTGCAAAGTGGGATCATCATTTCCCTTTTACCGCTAGGATTCTGAAAGTGTAAGATGGACGGTAAACCGGCTCTTGGCCAATGTATGTCCCAACTCCCACACCAGCTATCTCTGCAGGAGACTGAAGTGTTTGGGGACAAAAGATTTTCTGTTAGCCTGAAAATGGATTTCCAAGAAGGCTGCCAATCCTGTTATAAAGATTCTGCTACCCAGCAGCTCTCATTGCTGCATTTACTCACCATGGTTGAACATTTCCAATCCTGTCAGCTTGTCTTTGATTTTACATTTTTTATAGTAACTTTCTAGCCAAACATCAAACCCGTTCACCATCTTTTAGATGTTCAAAATCAAAAAGTTGCACAGGGTTATGTTTTTATTTTATTTAAGGATTATTCTATTTTTGGCAATCTCTGACAGCTCTTTTCAGCACTGGTGCTAAAATAGACCTATTGAAACTCTGGCTTTTACAGAGAACAAAACAAGCCAGAGAATTACTTTGCCTAACTAAGTTGGGAGATAGTCCCCCCCCCCCCAATCCTTTCAGCCATAATAATTCTGCTATATCTCCATTACAGATTTATTTTGAGTATGGAATTTGTGTGTTGCTTGCATTTTTATAAATTTTGCATGCAGTATTTCACATAAAATAAAGAAGTACTATATCTTTTATTTAAAGCCAGGATGCCTTGAGGGCCAAAGAGGTGACTTTCAGACACAGTGCCATGGCATGAGAGTCTGTCTGAAGTGGGAGAAAATGTAAAGTTTGCTGAGCTAAGAAGTAAGACAGATTTCAAAAACGTCTTACTGTATTTATTTTTATAAATATCCTCCATTCCATGTCCAGTCCCATGTGGTCTGCCATCCGTTATCCATCGGCAATGAAAATCTCTGTTTTACACCAAGCACAGAAGTAGAGGCCAGCAAGGCTGCCTCTTCAGCCTTTTGCTTATTGCCTGGCCCTGCCCATCTTTTGACTTCTTTCCTCTCTCTTCCTTTTAGTGTCTGTATGTATTTCTTCCTTTTAATTTTTGAAAATTCTTTCTCATTTATTTCATGGGGAAGTTACAGGGTGTTTCAAGACACTCTGAGGTCAGACAGAATAGGAATTGAGGACCTGACGCCTCACCTGCTGCATGAACTTCATTTGTCTCTTATCTGGCTCTTTCATCCCTAAGTTGGTGTGAATATTAAAAAAATGTGATTCCATGTATAAAGCACATATTCTCATGCTTTACAGTTGTGCCAGTTAACCTTTATGGTCAGATTGACTAGGATAAGAGCCTGGAGAAGTGCTAGGTTGTTAGGGCACTACTTCATCCGTGGGTTAGCTCCTGGCCGAGTTTACAGTTCATTGGGTATTAGCAGGCGGGTGTAGTTGGAGAAAGTAGGAACAGGGGCATGACCTTGGGAACTTTATCTGATTCTTGGCCCTTTCCCCTCTGGTTCTTTGCAACCCACTCTGCTTCTGGCCAATACAATATGAGCAGGTTTTGTCCACCATATCTGTCTGCCAATATGTCTCTGCCTTGAAGTCTGCCAATCATGGATTGAATCTCTAAAACTGTAAACCACAATAGATTGTGACCCACTAAGTTGTAGAAGTCACTATTTTGTCTCAGCCGTAGGAAAGCTGACTGATATAATAGTAATATTTTTAACAGCTACATAGTATAAATTAAAGCCAGTTTATCTTTCTTCTCTCTATTGTTCTAATTTGAGTTTCCCTTTCTGTCTTCTTTTCTATACTCTCTTTTCCTCTTCTTTTCTTTCATTTCTTTTCTTTAGTGTCAGTCTTTAGAGACAAAACTGTGCTAGCTAGGTAGATGTGATGTAATGTGATGTGATACATGTGTGGGGGGAGTGTGTAGGTAGATAACAGACTTCTTGTGACCTGATCCAGTAAACTTAAAACAAGGGTCCATCTTTGGAATGTCAAAAGAATTTTAACTATTGAAAACTCAGAGGGAAGACTTGCATTGATATGTGATAGCACACTATTCTTTCTTTTCTTTTGGCTCCAATTAGAACAGTTCAGTAGAGACAAACTAGTTCATGCTGGTCAAAGCAATGATAAGGAGTTATGAATGTCTTAGATTTAAAAAGAGAGAAGAGAGAAGGGAAAATGCTTATAAACATACTTTTTCTGAGAATAACATCGTTCAACATGTTGATTTGATGGGGATTAGGCAGAAAAAAAAAACCCAGTAAAATCCTTGTATTTCTTTGCCCTTATCTCTAAAAGGAAAGAAGTAGACTAGATGGTTTTACCTGCTTAGAAAAATAGTGGTAGAACGTGTCAGGGTGACTTCAGTTGAAAGATGCAGTAATGTGTGAGGGCTTCCCTCTCATTAAGGGAAGCATGAAAGAGATGTTTATGAACCCAACTGTGTTAGCTGGGTGGGAATATTATTAAGGACTTTTGGACAACATTTAATGCAGCTTTTGTCTGAAATCCATTTAACTATTTCACATTGACATCTAGAAATTTTATAGTTAAATCCAAGTCTCAGTTATAGTCACTGAAGTAGTCTTTTTGTGCTTCCTAATTATTTATTTTCAGTTTCTAGTTCTGTGCTTGAGGAGCTTGTGGTTGCCACTCTCTCTTAACAACAAGAAAAAGCCTAAAAAGGCTGAAAAATGAACAGTTTTTACTGGATCCATAAGAAGGCTGAGGACATAGTGCAAACCTAAGAAAGAGACGCACTCGGGGATAACGGCTTCCCAAGGAGATACAGCGAAGCGGACCCTGACACAGGTTCAAGGGAAGATCAAGAGTTGCTGGAGGCCCGGAACAGACATCTAAGAGTTAAAGACTCTGGGGGCCCAAGGTGTAGATGACTCCCACATTTTTACAGATTCGATCTCTAGGAACTTTGTTAGATCCTTGTGTTAAACATCAGACTCTTGTGCTTGTGGGTCCAAGGGAACACTAGGAAAGGAAGCATTTTGAAATTCAAGTTCTCTCATTATCTTTATTTCTTTTCTTTTTGGTACTGTATTTTAATCTCTGGGCTTTCTCATTCACATTCCCAATAATAATCCCTTTTATTTATTTTTCGTTTTTTTATTTTAAGCCAGGATCTCATTAACTCACAAGTTGCCAAGGCTAGGCTTGAATTTGCAGTTCTCCTGCCTCAGCTTCCCAGAGTTCTGGCGTGGGAATACAGGCCTAAGCTTCCATGCCGGGCTTTCACTGTATCCTTGATAAATTCTGCATTCTAGGAAACTTGTTATCAGAGCCTAGCTGACCTGGAAGAAAGTAAATAATCAATTGTCATCTCTAACTGTTCATATCCCACCTCCATCCCATTGTTGCCATCTTGTGAAACAGAAGAGTAACTGAGAAGCACTGGTCAAGTGTACGACTGAGAGAGCCAAGATCATAAACTAGAGGCCTAGTTGTAAGGTGAGAGATTGCTTCCTTTCCCCCGCATCTTGACACCGCAGTACTAAAACCCTATTTAATGATTCCTTTAACTCAGTTTGTCAAAGTCAGCTATCAAGAAAAAAAAATGATCAGAAATACTAAAGGCACGAAACAGTTCGAAACAATAAAGAAGGCGCAGAGCCAGATGGAGAAATGGCATCAATTGGAATCATCAGACTTGGAATTTGAAACAAGTGTGAAACACTAAAAGCACTACAGATAAAGTAATTGGCAGGCAAAAAATAGATGAACAATGTAAGGAAAGAAATGGAAAGCCTAAAAACTTCCTTCACTGAAATGCTAGACATGAAAAACATTGTAACACAAATGAATAATGCCTTTGATGGGCTTATGAGTACAGTAAGGTTAATCAAGAAGCTCTGTATTTTTCATGTATTAATAGAAAATATCAAACTGAAAAGCAGAGAACAAGGACTGTGGGGTTGGGAGGAAATGCAAGGATGGGACAGCTAGAACAGGTTTGACATACATGTGGTGCAGGAGAAGGAAGAGAAAGGAACAGAGGAAAAATTTGAAATAATAACAAATGAAAAATTTTCCCTTCAAATCAATGTCAAACACTTACCTAAATATCTAGGAAGCTTAACAAATGAAAATGCAAAGCAAGATACTTTTTTAAAAAATCAACCACAATTTTGGGGGGCATCCATTTTTTTGAGAACTCAAAACAATTAGACTTCCCAAAACAAAAGATCCATTCAAAAATGATGAACAAAAATGAATAGAACCTTCTCAGAAGTACAAATGGCCTAATATATGTATGAAAATTTATTCATCAACCCTGGACATTAGAGAAATGAAAATTAAACCACACTCGGATTTTATCATGTGCCAGAAAAACTGGTTATCATCAAGAAATCAAATCATAGCAAGTGCAGGAGAGGCTATGGAGGCTGGGGAGAAGTGCTCGTCTATGTTGTTGGTGGGCATGTGAGCTAGTACAAGCCCTGTGGAGGTCAGTATGGAGAGTTCTCAAAAAAGTAACATTAGAAATTCCATTTGACTCAGCTATTCACTTTCTAAGTACCTTCCCCAAAGAGTTAAAGTCATCACATTGCAGGGATATAGACATTTCTATGTCCATAGCAATATAATTAATAATATCTAAATATTGGAAGCAGCCTATACGGCCATCATCAAATAAATGGATAAAGAAAATGTGATATTTATGCACAATGGAGCACTACTCTGTCCTAAAGAATACATTTGAGTCATTTGTAGGAAAATGGATTTGGATTGTAATTTTAAGAGAAAAAGCCAGAAACTTAAATATTACAGGGTTTATCTAATATGAGAAATCCAAATATAAGAAAAGAGCAAAATAAAGGATAAATGATAAGAAATAAGGAGATAGATCTTTGTCACATGGGAAAGGGATTAAATGGGGAAGGGAAGGGCAGGATGGAGAAGATAGGAGTAAAACCATAACTAAGATGTGTCATATATGTGTACCAACTCCCCATAAGGAATGCAATCATTATTTATTGGAAATATATTCTAATAAAAAATAAAACTTGAAAAAATCTGCTACAAATAGGCTTACAATTTTTACGCTAAAGAAAATCAGTGATAAAGTGGAACACTGTATGGGAAGAAGACAGGGAAAAATTATCTTGCTTTTAAAGAACAAAAATAAATGTCATACTTAACTTCTCAAAAACAATTAAAACAAAAAAGAGTAGAGTGAAGTATTTAAAGTGGTATAAAAAAGAAAAATACCAATTTAAATATTTGCACTCTACAAAATCATCCTTCAAATTTGACAGAATGGGGGGAAATATTTGCCAACTATTCATCTGGCAAAGTGTTGATATCCAGAATATATAAGAAATTCAAAAAATTTAAGAAAAAATCCAGTAATCTAACTTAAAATGGACAAAGGATCTCAAAAAAAGACTACAAATGACCAAAAAGATTAGGAGAAAATGCCTAGCATCACTAATCATCAGGGAAAAGCAAGTCTAAACCACAAACAGATGTCATCTTACCCCAGTTAGAATGGCTATGACCCCAAAAATCCAACACAAAGCTGCAAGGATGTGAAGGAAAAGGAACTATCATATGCTTTTGGTAGGAATGTAAATTATGATAGTCATTATAAACACCAGTTCTGAGTTTCTTAAAAAAAAAACTGTATCTGTATCTGTGTCTCTGTCCATGTCTGTGTCCATTTCCATATCCAAATCTGTATCTATACCTCTATACCTGCATGCTAACATAAAAACATAACTGCATGTTAGTGGAACTAGAGGATGTTATGTGTTAGATGAAGTAAGGCAGACACAGAAAGACAAGCACCATATGTTCTCTCTGTGGAAGCCAAAAAATGTATACCTGAGTGCAAAATGCTGATTGCTAGACACTGGGCAGGTGGGGCCGGGAAGAGTGAACCAAGGGAAGCTGGGTTGGATTAGTGTATGCATGAGCTGAAGTGTCACACTGAGCCCCACTAATATGTACTATTTATACATGTTACAAGTCTTTAAAAGTAAGAAAGACACACGTTCTCTTAGTCAAATTAAAGTTGAAGAAATTTGTTATCCAATAGACCTACCTTCTAGGAAACATTAAAAACATTCTTTAAAGTTAAAGAAAATGATATACGTAAGTAATGATGTATATAAAACAAAGAAAGAACACTGAAGAAGCAATGAGTGAAAGTAAAATAAAAATATTTATTTTTAATTGATTTAACAGACCAGCTTGTTCAAAGTGATAATGTATGTAACTTGTGTATCTATATTATAATTGTGTATATATTATAATATATATATGTGCTGATTTATGCATACACATAAGTGAAATGAAAAGCAACAATAATGTAAGACACAAGAAGGAAGGGTTAAAATGATTTTATTATTAAGTACACACATTATCCACGAAGCAGCATGATATTAGTTGAAGATGGATATTGATTAGTTGTGAATATATAGTGAAACATTAGGACAATTACCAAAAATAGGTTTTTTAAAAAGAAGATATTCAGAGAAAATGGAATAAAGTAAAATGTTCAATTTAAAAAGGCTGAAAAAGTAGAAGACAAGATCAATACATAGAAAAAAGTAACAAATATGGAAGACATTCATCCAACTATATCAATAAAATTTTTAATGTCTGTGTTCTAACTGAGCTGATTAAAATATAGAAATAATCAAGATTGAGTTAAAAAACAATATCCATCCATATGTAATCTATAGGAAATCAGATTTCAATATAAAGACATAGATTAAAAGCAAATGGATGGAGAAGTACATACTATACTAACACTAATAGAAAAAAAGAAGGATAAGCAAAATTAATTTTAGATAGAAGACTTTAAGGCAAGAAACCAGAGATACCAAAGAACATTACATAGTCATAAAGGGGTAACTTTTGCAAGAATACACTACAATTGCTGTCATGTATGTGCCTAAATATAGAGCATTTGTGAGGTAAAAATTAATACAAATGCAAGGAGCAGATGAATCCATTATCATTGTCTAAGACTTAACACTCCTATATCAGAAATGGATAGATCTAGCTGGAAGCAAATCATAAGTATTAAGTTGAACTCAACAACACATTACCAATTATGTAGATATGATTTGACATCCACAGATAACTTCATCTCACAGTATTCGTCAATGTGAGGTACATTCTTGGCCATAAAACACACCTTAGCAAATTTAAATGAGTAGAACTGTTTGTTCATAGACCACAATGTTTGTTCATAGACCACAATGGAGTTAAATGCAAAGCGATAGTAAGAAGATAACTGTAAAATCCCAAAATATGTGGAGAGTAAACAACATAATTATAAATAACACAAGCTACAGAATAAATTTTAAGACAAAATTTTGAACTAAATGAAAATGAAAACAACCTATCATAATGTGGTAATTAGTGAAAGTGATTAGTTAAATCTATAGTCTTTGATATTAGAAAAGAGGATCTATAGTCAATAATCTACGCTTCCATCTTTAAAAAGTAAGAAAAGATCAGATTAAATTTGAAATATGCAAAACGGCAAAAAAAATAAGAATAGAAGTAACTGAAATTGTAAACAAGTCAAAGGGAAAAGTCACCCAAACCAAAAGGTAAGGCTTTGATAAAACAAAGTTGGCAAGTTCCTTGTCAAGTAAATTAGGAAAGAAGAGAGAGGATACAAATTGCTATTATCAGAAATGAAAGAAAAGACACCATTACAGATCTTATTAACATCAAAACGATAATAAAATAATATTATGAACAATTCTGTGTTCACAAATTTGATAATCTAGATGCCAATGGATCACTTCTTTGAAAGCTACCAAAATTCACACACAAAAACATAGACCATCTTAATAATCAGTATTTATGAAATAAATTAAATCAAATTAATAAGATTCTAAGGCACAGTGTACCAGGCCCAGATGTGGTTACTAGTAAATTTTGCAAAATATTTAAGGAAAAAATTATACTCATTCCCTAAAATTTTCTAAGTCATTCCATAAGGCCAGTGTTACTCTAGTATCAATACCAGACAGTCATTACAAAAAAGAAGACTGTAGATTGCAATCTTTCATAAACATAGATGCACAAATCCTCAACAAAACACTAGCAAATAAAGTCTTACACTGTAAAAATGTGATATTATACACCACAACCTAGTGGGACTTATCTTAGGTATGCAAAGCTGCTGTACTGTAGAAAAGTCATTCACTTTGTAAATAATGGCGATGAAGAAGTATGTAGAACCTAATAGCTTTTATATTAGAATGATAAAGGAAACACTGGTATGGAGCTAACAACCTATGTATATGATATATATGAATAAAATTACAAAACTCCTCTGGGTGAAATCAAAGTGCTAACCAAATTAAGAGGTGTTTCATGTTCATGGGCAAGCTAACTCAATATAGGCAAAAGATAGTTTTTTTCTCAACTGATTGAGACATTTAATGCACTCTCAATAAAAAATCTTAGCATGCTATTTTCTCGATTTGACATAGTGACTAAAGTTTATTGAGAGGAAAAATGTTTAGATAGCCAACACAGCACTGAAAGAGTGCTTAGAAGGTCCAAAATTCAGAACACTGAAAATACTAATGACTGAGAAAAATATACAGTAATAGGATGTCTCAGTTTTTGATGGTGGGGATATAAATTGATACATCCACTAGGAAAACACTTTGTTTCTTTTATAAATCTAAGTGTACCATTCAATTTATCAATAAGTACTCTTTGATATATTTCCAAAAGATCTAAAAGCTTATGTCCACAAAAACATTGAATACAGATTTTTTTTCTGTACAGTATTAGGGATTGAACCAAAAACCTTCACACTGAGCTACATCCCCCACTCCACGTCCTTTTAAATTTTGAGACAGTGTCTTGCAAAGTCATCAAATTTCCCACATTGTTCTCAAACTTGTGCCTCTACCTTCCAGAGTTCTGGGATTGCAGATGTGTACCACAGCTTCAAAAAGCTGGAAGCACAAAATGGTCTTCAGTAGCTGTGTATAAATAAACTGTCAAATACCCAGGCAGGGGAATAATATTCATTACTAAAAGGATATGACCTATGAAGCCATGAAATGACACAGGAAAATTTTAAATGCAAACTATCGAGTGAAAGAAACCAGACTCAAAAGGTTACATATCTTGTATGATTCCAGCTACCTGATCTTTTGGACAGGGCAAAACTATAGAAGCAGAGAAAAGATCAGTGATTGCAGGAGTTGCATAGGGGTAAGAATGCCTAGGTGGAGCCCAAAGAACTTCACTGCTCTATATCATGCAACAGCATGGGAGTGCATCATTATATATGTTTGTCCAAACACATAGAATGCACACCCCCAAGAGGGAACTCTAGCGTTAACTTTGGACTTTGTTGACTGTGTGTGATACGTTGGGGTGGGCTCATCCATTGTAGCCAATGTGCTACGCAGGCCCTGCATGTGTGCGAAGAGAGGTACCTGAGACAGCTCCGTACCTCTCTCTCAACCTTTCTGCCAACCATAAAAGCCTTAAAATAAAAACAAAAGCAGAACAAAAAGTCAAAAACAAAGCCCAATTATTTAGACTTTTATTTTATAATATTTAACTAGAATTATAGAAAAACTAAGAATGCACATTAATAAGTGATTCTCATCCTTTCCTTGGTTTCTTTAACACTCACAGAACAGCATTTCTTCAGGATTTCATTGTAGTTTTGTGGTATCTTTGACCCTTTTTATCTCTTGTGAAAATTACTGATTGACACGCATATATGTAAAAGAGGAGACGTCTGCTCTTCTTCCTGCCTGACCTCCAATTTTTGAATGTATGCTTTTGCTTGGCTTGTAAATGTACATGTTAGTCATTGTTACTTGAGAAGAGAAAACCTACTGTGATTAACCTGTACTCTAGCTACATCAGATCTGGCTTCTTTTCACAGTCTTAACTTTGCTGGGAGAAAAATTCTATTTTGTTTTCTCTGTATTTCTCTTTTCTGTTTCACTTTAAAAGTTATTTTATCTTGAGGATATGGGTTCCAAACAAGATTCTTCTTGGAATTCATGGTTCGCACCCTATCTATAAGTAATTAGTAATTGCAACCCAAATTACACACAGAATGTAGTTGGCTCATGTCAGTTCTTGGTTTAATAATTTAGTGTAGGTTATTGAAGTTGTTTGGCACTTTAATTTTGCAAATTGCTTAAGGGGATTTTGGTAATTTACAACAGAATTTTATTAAGCAAGATGCACATATAATATTACTTTGTAAAGGAAAGCTAAGACTCTAGCATGCATTGGATGCTATGGGCTCTGAATACACCTATTTCAGTTTGAGCTCCAGCTTTTTCACTTAATTACTATGTCAACTTGAACAAATTAGCCTTCCTGCTCTTATTGTTTTTCAGTCTTTAAAATGGGTACTCCTAGCTTAACTCAGAGCTGTGTTCCTAAGTAGTATTTATTGTTTTAGTGATTTTCAGTTGTCAGGACAGAAAAGTCAAATCAAGCCTGCAAAGAATTTGGACATCCTGCCTCTTGATGATTCTATGGCCACACTTCATGGCACTTTGTTGTGGGTTTCCATTATCCAGAGAAAGCTGTCCATTGCTCCTCTGTACATTTGGATACTGGAGAACAAAAAATAGCTAATATATGTAAAATCAAGCTAAAAAGAATTTGATAATTTAAGTAAATATATATATTGCTTATAAAGCCAAGGAAAGATAAGGAGCCTCACTCAGTTCATTAACCAGTTACTAAGTAGTGTTTGTGTTATCCACATGAATAGTAAATGAATTCATTATAATATGTGCCATTATAGTGAATAGCAAATGAATTCATAACTATTGGCTCCATAAAAATATTCCTAATGGAGAAGTTACACATTGTCAAGTTGGTTTCCAGAGTAATTGGTGCTTACACTGAAATGGGAGAAGTAAATAATACTAGAGATACAGCATTGCTTAGTTGGAATTAAAGTACATTCTATAGGACTGAAAACCCAGTGTATGTGTTGGGAATGTCAGTAGCCTCAGGTGTTGGTTTCCAAACTTTTCAATTAAGGCATGAGGTAACTCAACAAGAAGGACACAATTATATGAGGCTGATCAAGTTTTTGTTTGTGATTAAGTGAATTAAGTAAGAAAATCTTGAAGTGTTTTCATCTTTTCCTGTTCTAATGCTTCCTGATGGAATGGCTACTATACTCCATCAGTCTCAGGTCAGCTGGTGTACATAAAATGTAGTGATACCCTCATCTGATCACTTTTGCTCAGCACAAGAATAAAATGAATTTTAGAATTACCAGCATGAGTAGTGCACCCTTGCAATAATGTTTGGATTTTATTGACCATCATAAATAGATTATGAAATCATGGCAGCAACAAAGGCACAGATGGTATCTTACTATAAACTTGCAAATTATAAGTAGAGAGCCCAAAGACCAGTCAGCAGGCATTTGTGGACCATCAGTGGTCTGAAATCCATGCCATGAAAAGTTCCCATCTAGATTAAGAATTAATTTCTTAGGAAAAAATGAGACAGCATGCTGGTTTCATAACAAAATTAAAATACTTCCAGGGCATAATTTTCAAAAATGCTTTTATATTCAATCTTAATTTACAGATTACATTGGAACCCATGAGAGCAAAATTTAGCAAGTGTACAAAGTAAAAGAAATGGAAAATAGAACTTCACTTGTGGAAGAAGTTTGATATTACCTACTGGACTACAATGTGCAAAGCAATATGTGGCATATGTTAATAAGCCACCACATTAGTTTTCAAGAAGTTTGCAATGTTTCTATTATATACACACTTAAGTATGATATTAATGAGAATGGTGTAAGACTTAGAACTGACACGCACATGTGCAATGTGAATAGCAGTAACAAAACTGTAGCAAACACTCATAATAGCATTTTCTACAAGTCAGGAACTGTTCTAAGTTCTGTATGTGCATTAACTTCTTTAGTTTTCAAAGTCTATGTTATAGGTATTGTTGTAACCTCAACTTACATGTGAAGAAACTGAGTCACAGATAGGTAAGCAACTCAGAGATAGCAACCTCAACTTTTTCATCCTTTCCTTTAGAATGGAAGGTTGCTGCTAAGAAGCAACTTCTGTATGAAAAGATTTATAAGAATGCAAAAGAGGGTAGAGCCTCAAAATTCACAATCTCATGGAGAAGACTTTTGTAGATAAGCTAGCTCAGAGAGCCTTAGAATAGGGTTTTCCAAACAAGTAAGTGGTAAACATGTAGCAAGTATAAAACAGAGTTATCAGTAAAAAAATGAGAAAAAATTATTAGTTAGATCCTCAGTGATCTATTTAAGTAGTATATACAAGTGGTTTTCGGATTATGTGTAGTGAAAGAATAGAGAAAGAAACCAAAGACAGTCCATAAAACCTGCTCTGAGAAATTTGATCTTGGAGACCAAAAAAAGTGAGGACAAATACATGGAACATTTTACAAACTAAGCGTGGAGCAGATTTAGGAATGATTGCCAAAGGGGAAGAATCAATGAAGACAGAGCGATTGAAGACACCACAACCCCCTGGTAGCCTAGAAATTGGTCAAAATAGAGCTTTTCAGATGGTTACATTGATTGGATACCACTGTTGTGTGAGGATTCATATTGCTTTGGGTATAATCTCCCCAGTTCAGATTGTTCAGTTAGCCACTGAATCTGTTTTACTTGTGATTATAATCCACAGAGAAAAGGAAAGGAGCCAGTGAGAAAGACAGAGAAGGAATTAAACTTGGGAAATACCTTCAGGGAAGCCAAGAATGGAGTTCTGTTTTTGTTTCAGTGTTTTCTGAACAACATTGTCAGCAAGCTCTAAGACGCCTGGACCTTCACTGCAGAAAGTCAGCTACACACACACACACACACACACACACACACACACACACCACTTGTACACATATTTTCACTTGTCCAGTCAATACCGCTGTAACACACATGAAAGTTTCAAAACTTTCCTATGCTATCTAATTGTGTAATATGTATGGTGGTTCAGGGATCTTTGACTACTTTTTATTCTTGGTTGTACTGGGAATCAAATTCAGGTCCTTGCATAAGCTAGGAAAGTACCACTGAGCTACACCTTCAGGCTATCTTTCAAAGTTCTTTATGAAAAAAATCCCATCAGAGTTTATTTAACTTGTTAGCAACATGTGTCAGAAATGAGAAAGCTTCTCAGTGCCTAACAAAATGTTAATTGAAATAAATGTATGTTATGGTTTATACTTAGATGTCCCCGTAAAGCCTCAAGCATAGCTGAGAGCTTGGACAGGTGAGTGGTTCATGGGGGCACCATACTCAATGATGGATTAGTCCACTGATGGATTTACAACCAAACAATGTTCGAGAGGTGAAGCCTGGTTGGAGAAGGGCCTTTTCTTCTCTGGCACGCTCTTCTGACTTGGAACCAGCAGACTATGGTCTGAAACCTCCTCAGCCCATGAGCCAAAATAAACTATTCCTCCTTTAGAGGTGTTAGGTATTGTGTTTCAGTAACGAGAAAGTAACTAAGACAATGTAATTAAATGAGACTTATCTGATTTACTAATCATGTACAACAGATACCATGCTGCTTTACAGATCAAGAAATGTCTTTAGTAGTTCGCCTAAGGTCCCAGAGGGTACAGAGGGAAATTGTGGTCTTGAATGGATTTTAAGTACCTCTCGCTAGTATATACATTTCATTTGTACTTGAAAGACATTAACCGTATAAATCTCATTGAGCTATTAAAATTGCATTTCAATGTAATGTAATGTAATGGCTTCTTAAAACTATTCATAAATGTTATAGTATAGCTTACACCTCATCAGAAAAGCTCTTCTTCAGCACTTTGAAAATGAGTCCATTTTATTCAACTTAAACATGCTGTCATCTAAGGCTACTTCATAGCAACACCACTAGCAGTTCCCTAAGTTAAATAAGGATAGAAACTAAATGAGAACAAATACTTTTATTATAACTATGTATTTATCATGGTTTTTGCATGCTATTGAAGAAAAAGAAATAATGTAGATTTATTGACACTAGTTTTTGCTACCCTTTTAGAGATAACTGATAACCCATTAGTTATTGTCAATATCTTCTATTTTTATTATAAGGGCCACTGTAACAGCACAAATTTATTAATGCATGCACGTATCCACTCAAAAAACTTTTTTGAGTAATCTTTGTGTATTGTGAAATAGCAATGCATTTTAGATACAAAGACAAATAGAACACTAAATCTGTATTTTGAAGTTCTTTTCTTTAGTATGTGTATCTTAGACATTTTTATATATGTCTGTAGGTGTGTAGTACTGTACATAAGATTTTAAAATACATAATCAAATGATTCATACATATGATGCCTTAGTATTATGCTCCAAACATGCATTTATCCCAGATGATTCAAATTCTCAAGTTTTTCAGGAAGAACTGTCTTAAACAGCACTTTTCTTTCCACACTGGCTAAGACAGTGCTTTGCACTTGATGAGTAGCCAAAAATGATTTCTTGATTGGCCTCTGAGGATCTTTATTCTTTAAAGTATACACTTGGCATTTTCCTTGTGGCAATAATGATTTTTGATGACCAGCTATTATTGATTTGTTCTTTCACCGAGTAGTAATGAAGGTGGGTGTCTTAGGAGGATGTCTTGTATATGGATAGTTGATTTTGCGTTCAGTTGACATCTAAAGAATATCTTGACGCCCCAGGGCCACAGGGATGATCTATCAAAATTATTTCTTAAGGACAGTATGCCAGAACGTGTCTATAGGATGCCACCATTATTACTTAACTAGCTTTTAAATCCAAGCTTTGTGTTTGCACATTCAGAGGAGGAGGCAAGAGCAAAGAAACAAGAAGTTGCTTGGTCACAGAAGGCAATTCATGCAGCCAATTGTCCTGCCTCTCTAGGAAGCCGTGGCTTATAAACAAATTGAGCATATCTAAGCTGATAATGTGGCTGATGCTTCAAAATCAAAACAAAATTCAAAATCTGATAAATCACTCTGCTTAAAAACAAAACCAAAGAAAGCTAAGTGATTCTAAGGGAGAAGATTTTGTTTAGCAGCCAGGGATATACAGCAGGAAGTCCCAGGGAGGCTGACGATAAGAACTTAGCTTGTATAATAGATCCCACTGCTTTAAAGAATGATTATGAAATGATGAGAGAAACCATATTATTTTCTCCTTTTGATCAGGGTTGAAGGTAATGGAATGAAACAAGTTTAATCACTGAAGAGCTTCAGGAAAACTGGGCTATTCTTTTCATAAGTTTAGGAGACACCAGTTTTTGACTTACACTTTTTTTCTGTATCACAGTGGGATCACTCACACCCGAGAAGTCAGCAATGTGTCCTTAAAGTTGATGCATATTGTGGAGCTATAAAACTGGTCCAAGGAGTTCAAAGTCATTTCAAGATTAATTCAAATTTCAATCAACTCTTTTTTTGAAGGACACTTTATGGCCTGCCTCACTTTCTCTAAAGCATGCATGCATGTGCGTGCGTGTGTGTGTGTGTGTGTGTGTGTGTGTGTGTGTGTGTGTGTGCGTGCGCGCGCGCGCATGAGTGCTGTTCTTTGGGCAATAGTCATTCCTGCTGATCCTTCCATACTTTTTGGTTCAGAGTAACCAATTTTTTTTTTTACATCTTAGTGCTCTTTTTGGGCTGCTTTTGTGTTATATTTCTTTACTCAGCTCCTTTTCACATGTCTGCCCCAGGTTCCATTTTTATCACCCTACAATAAGGTCTCTGGGAGAACTCCATGACGACACCCAACTATTTTGCCCAAAATCTTCTCTGAAGCCCTCTTCAACTCTCTCTACCTGTGCTCTTCTTTGCTGGCTCTCAGACTGCTAGAGACCAGGGTATTAGACACCAGCAATGGCATTTTCCCTCCAGACTTCCACCTTTTCCCATGTTCGCTGTTATTTTTATTGAATGCTGCCTCTTCAACTATCACCAGCACAAACTGCTGATGAGATGAAGTTCAGCTCTGTACTTCCTGAGGTCAGAGAGGGCTTCTTCCATTAGAACTTCAGCAGTGTCTGCAGGAGTAGGGAAGCAAGTCTTAGCTTTATAGAAATTTGAGACTTTTAAAAAGATGGCCATTTCAATAGGGAGACTTGATTAGGATCAGGTAAAGATTAGCATATAATAGACCAGGAGTAATGAAAACTGCAAGGATTTTGGAAGGAAGAAATTCAAAGACTCTAAGGATATAAATTATTGATGCTTTCCATTTAAGAGTTAATGGGTATTTCCAGAAATTTCTCTCCTCACCAATCAAACTATTTGCCTGAAGTCAAGTTTATGCATGGTAAAGTCTTATTAATGAGGACAGTGCTAATGACAGCAGATATGTTTGGAGTGGGGTAGGCAATTTCTGTCCTCTTTGCTCAGTCTGTGTGTGGAGACATAGAATCTAGATATATCCATACTTCCTCTAGATAGTTAGGCAGTTTGGGACTATGTGAAGGTACATTTGATTCACATAGTCAGTGTTTAAGCTGTAAGAACAATTGGTCTGTTTTCCCATTTCTCAAAGGAAGCCATCGATGATGAAGATCACTGATTTTAAAAATTTCTTTTAAAAACAACTTAACTGCATCACATTTACCTTGAGCACCTAGTGGAGTGAATTCTGACCCATGTGTAATAATCTCCATGTACAGTACCTTGGTCCCCAGTACATACCTGAGCAGAAAACCCCATGGTGCTATCCATGGTACTGTAGGACATTTCCCATGCTTAGCTAAATACCTGCTTAAGGCAGCTTTCAGAGTTGTCTTTACAGAACAGGCAATATCATCTGCAGAAGAGACAACAGTAGTTCAATAAATATATGTTGAAAGAAGTTAGCCTGAGGATTTTGTGTTTATTGTTAATATGAGGTAATATATTTGTATCAAAAATGTGTAATGACCTGTTTCATTATTATTAGATCATATCTGTGTTTTTAAGTGATAAATTCCTCATATTTTTATATTTAATATCAGTTTGTATAGCTGGCTATAAGGCCTGGAGATATTTAATATTTGTGGAAGAGTAGAGGCTTGAGACAGCCTGAGTTGGGGATTCTCAATAGCTATGAGATCCTGACAAAATATATTAGCTTTCTAAGACACAGTTTACCTTCTGTAATGTGGCAATATAATTCTACCTCACTGTATTTATTCTGTAGAGTTTTATCACAAAGTATCATGACTTGGCTGGTTTGAAATGAAAGTAGTGTATTGTCTCATTGTTTTGAAAGCTACAAGTCCAAAATCAAATTGTTGGCAGAAGGTTTGTCTCTTTCTTGCTTTGGTGAATGGCTACCAATTTTTGCCACTTACAGATTTGTAATTGCATAAATCCAATATGTGACTTTACCATCACAAATCATTCTTCCTTGTGTGTCTATCTTCACAAGTCTGTGTTCTCATGGTGGAACCAATCATGTGGGATTGAAGCTACACCTGCTGCACAGCCCCTCCTTGAACTTCACTAATCACATCTGCAGTGATCCTAGTTCTAAATAAGGTCATGTTCTGAAACAGTAGAAATTAAGGCTAGCATATCTGTTTTGGGGGGCATCAATTGAACTCACAACACTGACTTACAGGATTCTTGTTAAACTAGAACGACAGATCACTGACATCTAATAGAGGCCACATAATTATCTTGCCTTCTTCCTTCCTTCCTTCCTTGCTTCCTTCCTTCCTTCCTTCCTTCCTTCCTTCCTTCCTTCCTTCCTTCCTTCCTGCGAGGCTATCATTACTGTGGCGCTTCATGATTCTTGCCATCTCAGTGCCCTTATACTCATCAGAAAGTGCGCACTGGTTGTGATGGAAACTGGGTCATGACTTAGTCCCTGTTTATCCTCATCATTTTTGGGTGGTTTCCCAGGACACAGGCCGATCAGTGCTACAGGATAATTTATTGCAAGAATCACTTACTCCATGAAGCATTCAGACACTGCTGATTCATTCTCAGTTACATTATTTAGCCTTGCTGCAGTCTCTCCTAAATCCAAAGTATGCTTTTGTGCAAAGAGTCAGCACACATCAGGAAAAGAGTTGGCACTCACCTGACAGTAGAGCCCAGCAGCAGGAGTTGTCTTTAGTTATGGATGTTCATGGAACGATAGTTTGTTTTAATTGTAATACTTTTGGCTGTACTTATCTACTGCCAGATTTCTAATTCCCTTAACATTTAAGATTGCCAAATCAAGCCATCTGTAAACATGAAAAGTTGCAAAACTAGAGTCTTCCACCAAAGAAAGAGTTTTACTCATCTGAGCAGAAGCAAGTCCTGAAAGTACAAAATAATAGTATGGGGCGATTATACCCTCTCTCTCCCCCCACCTTCTGCATTTTTAGGGCTTTCTGAATGTAGGTGTAACTTGATTTGATGACCATCTTTTTCTCTTTTGCTGTCAAGAATGTGTCTTGGCAACTGCTACGGAGAAGCCCCGCACAGCCTTTCGTGAGCTAGAAAGGTTAAAACTGAGTTGACAGGACATCCCCAGCTCTCTGCTGTTGGTGAGTTATTCTGTTTATTCTACATATGTTTCTTTTTAATTAAAATGTCATTTTTAATTAAAAATGAAATGTCAAGAAGGAAAAAAATGGCAAAGTCTGGACTATTGCAATGACTGCAAACAGAAAGAAGTCAGTACAGAGAAATAACTTTAAAAGAATAAAAACAGTATTTTTTTGTAAAAAAAATTAAATAAAAACCAAACAAGAGGTAATTTGGGGAAAGTTTGAGTGCTCTTTGCTGTTCAAACCAAACATACACACACACACACACACACACCACACCACATACACACACACACACACACACCACACCACATACACACACACACACACCACACACACACACACACACACACACACACACACACCTACTTTATAGCTTGTTTCCATAATTAAAAAGTATATTTGATGTGTGGGCACTTGCTTTGAAAGTTAATCCGTGAGGCTGATGGGCCTCGTATTTTTCATGAGTGACAGAGCCACTAATGAGATACAGCATTGACTGCAGAAGGCACCAATAAATTGTATAAAATATCCCTGTTGGCCATTTATTTAATTTATTTTATAGAAGTGTAATGACTTATAGTTTAAGGTGGAGCTTTTATTTTGTTATAAAGACCCACATCCACAACAGGCTTCCCAAGGATTACGCAACATTTATATCTTGTATTTTGCACTGTTCTGATAATGTTTCACATTATGATTAAATCCTCACAGGGATTTTCCCATAAGCAAAAATGGCTGTACTAGAATATACATTATCTTTTCTAGAAAATGGGATGGACAGTTAGGTTAGAAGGGCTTGTAGAAATCGGTTGCAGAAGAACGACAAATGTGCTTTCGGTACTGAAGAAGGGAAAGACTTAAGGGAAGTAAGTTTCTCTTTGGAAGAGAGTATCTTGATTTGCTCTTTCATCTCTTTCTTTGAAGGCCTTTTTTCACTCTTGGGCAGGCTCATAATCTTCTCCAAGTGCATGCTGATGACTTTGGCCTCATTTTTCTTGTATGATACCATGCTTTCCCTGGCTTAGTTCTTTGCATAAACCCTTCCCATGTGATTTCTGAACACATTCTCCCTCCACATGACCCCCCTGCACCCTCCATTAACTCCCCATACAGCTTGTCCTCCTCATCCTCTGCAGCTTGGTTTATAAAATCACTTTTCAATGTCAATCATGTCTGTCCTGTAACCTAACCACCTTTCACCTCCCCACCAATTGGTGCTACACTTATTGTATTCTTTTATAACTCTCTGGACTTTTCTTTTGTAGCACATATAGTATTTCTAATGCAATGATGAATTAAAAATTTAATTTGCTTACATTTTCTAGGTTATAAGTTTCAAGAGGGGGAAATTGGTACCTGTCTTGTTAATTTCTATGTTCCTTATAACTCATAGTCTTTATAGATAATAATGGTCAGATAAATATTCACTGTTGAATGAAGTTTCACTCTTGGTAAAGCAAGCCTCCGACAATTTGTGATTACTATGCTCTTTGCTGAAAATCAAATTAAAAGCAGTACAGATTCCCATAGCTTATGAAAAGGCTCTACAAACAGTTACATAGACTCATAGCTTAGTTTTTGCTATATCTCAGCCCTAATGCAATCTGTGAAAAATGATAATAGGATGTACAGTTAGATTTTAGTCTACAAAAGACAATGCAATTTTGTGAAAACACATTTCAATAAATATGTGTTGAGGTGCCATTGTACGCCAGCCAATGTGCTTGGCACTTACTGACCCCGTATGTTATGAGGTCTCAGGTTAGTAAAATTTACTGAACAAGTAAGAATGGAAGAACCTTTTTTATCTATGTCGACTGTCTGCTATATTCACTGCAAGTAAATGTTATCTAGAGGAAAACGCAAGTGAGGTGGCTGTCCAGTTGTTAACAGTGTATGCACCTACATGTACCTGTATCTACTTACAAAGCAGCACCCTGGAAAGGCCACTCCTTGTTCACCTGATTACTTGATTAACTAGTATGCAATTACTACTTTATGGGAAAGTAAACAAAATGGTTGCAGTCATTTTAAGATGTGTATTAATTTCCCTGCCTAGTACTGTTTTGCAAGTATAAGTAATAAAAGTAAAGATACCTTGTATCCATTTTCCTGGATATGTTTTGACAGTTATCTTTGAAAAATTATTGAAAAATTTCTCCCTTTTTTCTTTATCACTATGACATTCAAAAAGTTCTGCCTGTGTCCAATTGAAATCTCTCCTCTTTTATTAAACCAGTTTCTGCTTGTTTGTGCCTTTGTGTCCACCAGGAACAACTGATCAGAATCCTTCATATAAAACCCTTTATGTTCTTGGAGACAGTAATTTCCTGTGAAATATTTAGTTGAAAATTCCATAAACTTTCAGAGAAAAAAGGGCTGTGGTCAGTTTATACTTCATAAAAGTAATATTTGAAAACTTCAAACCTGAAGATAGTGACACTTTTCTGTGTGACAAATTAGCTTTGCTCCCTTTTTAATAGCATTCAAGTTTCATTATACATTTAAATTATTCATTTCCTGTCAAGTGTGGTTAATTTTTTGAAAATATGTGCATATAATGATTCTTTTTTGTTTTTCTTAATTTATTGGTAAATCTTTTTGTATTTTATATTTTATATTTATAACTATGACAATATAAATTATCACTCATTTCAAATTAATTTGACAATTTTATTTTAAAATCCTGATATCTGATTATGAATTACCAATAGGAAAA
The DNA here is from genome assembly GCF_034190915.1 of Cavia porcellus. Lineage (NCBI taxonomy): Eukaryota > Metazoa > Chordata > Mammalia > Rodentia > Caviidae > Cavia > Cavia porcellus. The sequence goes on from NW_026947484.1 coordinate 118,400,546, forward strand.
CGTGTGAAGTACTGAAAATAAACACTCTCTTTTAGGGTTAATTGACTTCATTGCCTGAATAACTTTTTAAAAGAAGATTTGCTTAGCATTAGTTTCATAAGTCCATATGGTAGTTGTCCATATTAACTTAAGAAATTCAACCATTTGTGCAACATTAAAAGCAAATTGTCACTTATGCTGAACTTTTGTATGGGAATCAGCATGGGCAAAACTTTTCTGGGGCTGGCCACACATAGTATTTACTGTCTCATAATTTGCTTATTCTTTATGTCAAAAGACCTCTCTGCCTTGACAGTTCTGTGATTGAAGGGGTCTGTGTAACAGATTAGCAGAGTTCTGCCCAAGTGTTTTCCTTGGTTTTGGTGAAAGGCTGCCCTCTTGTGCAGAGATGGGAAGCAACTGTTAAAAAAAATTCATTTACTTGATTCAATTTCTGTTGGATTGTAAAATGGAAGTTAATACTATGCTTGGAACCCACAAGTTATCATTCGAAGATACTGAGAATATGTTCTTAGTCTTTCTTTGGATGCTTTGTGCTTTGGCCAGTGTTATGATTCTTATCATCCCTTTATACAATTCAGGGCAAAGACAAACTCTCGCTTTTAAACAAGGAAGCAACTTCCCCATTTGAAGAGCTATAGTGCTTTGTTTTCAAAAAAATGAGCAATCTTTTTATTTCTAATTACATTATATTCTGATTAATGCACGAATGAGATCATATCACTAAATGGAAAAGAAGTTAGAATCACTGCCAGGGATCTGTTAAAGGTTAGGTCTTGCTTTTGTCATCAGTAGCAAGAAGAAAGTTGGCAAATTCTTCATAAAATTAGCACAGGAAAGAAAAAGGGAGATTACACACACATTCCAACTTCTTTTTTTTTGTCTTATTTTACCAAGTTTCCAGTTCAACTGAAGAGAGAGTACTTCCAAAATGAATATTTGATAAATAGATAAGCTAGATAATTCTACCTTACTTTAATAAGTTTTATTTATGCAAATGATGTCTTATGTTCTTTACATTTAGCAATTTTAAGAATTTAACAGGGCTGGGGATTTAGCTCAGTGGCATAAGCACCTGCCTTGCGAGCAGCAATCGTGAGTTCCATCCCCGGTACCGATAAAAAGGAAAAAGACCAAAAAAAAAAAAAAAAAAAAAAAAAAAAAAAAAACTTAACAAAAGTTATTTTCTTTTAGAACAAAATTACCTGAGTATTTTTGTTAATTGTTTAAGCCTGGCTGAAAACCTTGAGCTTAGCTAAGTTAATTACAGTACTTTGCCTCTACCACGTGACTCACAGAATGTGGCATTGAAGCTTTGGTGTAGGTTACAGCTTAGAACTCCAGAAGCTCTCCAGTCCTGAGAGAATGTTTGAGCCTCACATTTTTTAGAAAACAAGCATAGTCTGACAGCAAATAGTATTTCAAACAAAATTACAAGTGTCCTCACAAAAAAGTTTGGCCATAAGTGTTCGTAGTAATAACCATGAAAGCCAAAGAGTGGGGGGAAAAAACCCCAAATGTCCACCAAGAGCCAAGATGTGGTTTATCAATGCAATGGACAGTATTCAGCTATGAGTGGGAATGAAGTACCCAAGAACAGGAGACAAATGAACAGTGAAAACCTTATGCTAAGTGAGAGAAGCCAGACGTGAAAGAATATATACCATATGAAAATTTTTTTTGCCAGAATAGATAAGAGAAAAAGAGACAAAAAGTATTCTAGTGGTTTCTTTGGTTCAGGGATGATGAAGGAATATAGAGAAGGAAAGAAAAAAGGAAGTGATTGTTAATTGGGATGTTTTGGGAGCATTAGTTTCGTAAGTTCATATGCCCTCAACCTGATTGTGGTGGACACTGTTCACCTTTGTCAAAATACTAAAAAAAAATTTTGCAGATAAGTGAATTTTATGGTATTGGAACTGCATTTCACCAAAACCATTTCTTAAGAGTAAAAAAAAAAAAAAATGATAGGAAGCAAACATCTGAATAACGACATCACGTTGATTCTGTAGTCTCTTATTTCTGTGGCAGCTAAAAGGGTGTTTGTGACATTTAAAAGAAGGTAACTGCATATTTGCCCTCTTACGACCTCTCCAAGTTTTAAAGATTTTATGTCTGTGATTCAAATGTGCTTTCTTGTTTTATGAGTTTAATTATTATGGATAATCTTTTATCAGGACATAAAGCCCTGACGGTGGTGCTGGGGTGGGGGTCGAGGGAATGAAATGTGAATCTTTTAAGTGTTGTTAAAATGTTTACATGAAGAAAACACAGCCAAGGGTGGCCCTTTTCCTTACTGGGTGTGTGCACAAGCTTTGAGGACAGCGTTAAGATCCACATACTGCTTCCTGGCTGCTACACCAAGTCTGCTATCAGTGGGGATAGTGGTGCCTTCTTCAAACAGCTCTTCTTCCATGTGTTACATGAGATAATGTATGTTATGCGTGGTGCAAAGTTGCTGTACCAAGGAGGATGCACAAAAACAATAGAAATGAATAATAATAGCTCTGAAGGAAATATTTCTATTTATTTAAAAATCGGATCAAATGTAATAGCACATTCCATAATCCCAGCACTCAGGGGGATCAAAATGAATTTGCCTGAGTTCAGTGCCAGCCTGAGCTACATAGCAAGACCCTGTCTTGATAAAACCAAAAATTAAAAAAAAAAAACTAAGAATAATTGTTATTTAACTAGAGTGCATGTGTAGAAAACAGTGAACAGTTTCAAATCCTTTTAATGTTAATTAGGAAATTTTGCATTGGTCATTAAAAATATGAATATTTATCGAGTTCCATATTAGATGGATTTTTTCCATCAAAGGAAAGGCTAGATACAAATGTGTAGGTGAGTAGCGTAGTTTTTGGGGAAATGACAAAATTGTTCTCTTGAGGTATTATTTTCAAAATAATGGATTTTACTTGTCGTAGGAAATTTTTTTCTGCCTTTCCATCACAATTGCAATCAGCACACTACCTGCTTTCTGCAGCAACAGAAACAGCTGGATCACCCATTTTGATGAGGGATTACTCTTCAGTATTTATAGTAACACCCATTTCACCAAGTGGAGCCCAAAAGAAGGAAAAAACAAACAACTGACTTTTCTTGTAACAGGTAACTGTTTTCTTTTGTATTAAATTTCCTTTCCTATTGCTTTCACTAGCTTCAGATTTGGAAGCTCATTTCACCGCGCAGGAGACACTAAAAAGCAGCCAAACCAATGCAGCCAATAGAAATTTAATTTTAAACATCTAAAGCTTTGCTTAAAAAATCCTATAGAAGCATTAAGCTAAATATTAGAGCTAAAAAGCATATAAACACGCAGAAGACCTTTGCAATATGAACAGGGACTATGTTTGAAGTCAGGCATGCATAAATATGTGTGTCTTTTCTCAGCGATTTTAATGAAATGGTTAATTCTGTTGTCATGGCAACAAAGCACAGCTGTGATAAAAAGCTAAAGGTCTACAACATAATGCCCAATACAAGGTCTCTAATTCTAAAGCTGATTTTCTTAGCTACAATAGAAGTGATGTGTTTTCAATATCATCCTAAGCTTTCACATCAAATCCTTCTACTTAATCCAATAAATAGGCCAGTAGCATTAAAAGGAATATATGTTTGCACATTATAAACCTTATAAAAGAAGTTTACCTATGTCCAATCTCAAGAGGGAATCTGGAAAGTAAACATATGCTCCCTCAAAATAATAACCTATTTTGCCTGAAACCTTAAAAAATGGAAAATATTCAAATGGAATATCAGGGTAATTATCAAGTACATTATTATCTGACCTGTCAGCAGGGATGTATTATATTTGAGATAATAACATCACCACTACCACCAACGCAACAGCAAGAGTAATTCAATTTTAAAAACTCACTAGAACATAATAATGTAAGAGGCAAATTTTGTTCTGTAGGTCTGTTTATATTATTTGCTGAAGATATCACACTGGTAAATTCACCCAGGGTTGACGATGCATTCCGAACTTAAGACACACAGTCCCTCAGCTTCAGTCACAAGTCTTTTGTCTTCTGCCTCTCATCCTGCGCAGGTGATCTAGATTCTAGACTCCTTCAGCACCACCTGATGTAAGTCTCTGTCAGACCCGGATCCTCTGCTCCATTCTGGGTTCTCAGGTATCAGTCTCCCATAGATTATGCCAATTGAACAGGTCTCTGCTCCTGTCTCAACTCAGATGTCAAAGCGATTTTTCTAAAACTTGGATGAAATTATATCTTTCAGATTTTCTCCCTGCACTGCCTGAGTGCTTAGCTTTGCTTAGAAAGGACCTCATGATCTAATGCTTAGTAATTCAACCTTATCTTTTCTGATAGCCCACATCTTACTCTCTAATCAAAAAGATCTCTTAAAGTCTCTGAATATATTAAATATGCAATATGTTCTCAAAGTCTGTGTCATTTGGCAGCTATTTAGTTTTTTACTTTAAATGTTTCATTTTGCTGCTCCACGTAATCCTCTCCAAATTGTAGTTTAAAGTACAACCCATATTTTCAAAGTGAGCAACATAGTATTTAATGTGTAATAGTAAAAAAATGCACAAATTTGAACTACTTCATGATTAGATAAACAAGTTAATTATATGACAACAGACATAATAGGAAGACATTACAAACTATGTCAGAGATATGCATACATTGATTCAGAAACATTTTTTCCTATCTTTTTAGGCTACTGTTAGGTTAAAAATTAGTATATTCAGTGTGGTATGACTTGTAAAAATTAACATTATGTAGGCAGTAAGTCACTTAATGTAAACTGTGTACTCTTTTAGGTTTAAGTTTGAAGGTGTGGAACATTTTTTCATGCATTTATTAACTACTTGCTCTTCTGAGAAGTTATTGTCTATTTTTTATTGGGTTTTATTTTAGGAGCTTAATTTTCTTTTTAGGTTTTTGTATATTCTAGGTAAATTCCTATATTGTCCCCTATGTGAAGATTAGCTAGCAAAATTGTTCCCCATTCTGTAGGTTGTCCCTTTACCTTTGGTTGTTTCCTTTGCTGTGCAGAAATTTTTAGAGTTAGAAAGGCAGAGAGGGGAATGGGATGGAAAAGGAATGGGACGTGTGTGTACATGTCCTCACCCCACACAAGGAATGGGAACGTTAGGTACTGCAAACATGAATTAATAACAAATAGAAATTTAGAAAACCCAAAAATATCAATCATATCTGCTGGTAAATATTCAACTCTTTTGCTCATTGTTTAATTTGCCTTTTAGTTGTAAGATTTAAAAATATTTTCTGTAGAAACACTTTGAGGGCTGGGGACCTCACTCAGTGGTTTAAGCGCTTGCCTGTTAAGTACAAGGTTATGAGTTTGATCCTCAGTACAAAAAAATCAGTTTCATGTGGGTATGATATAGTGTCACAAAGTTTTTTCTCAATCACTTCATTTTCATTTTCTTAGTAGTTTGTTTTAAAAGACATTTTCTGTGGTTATACTTTTGTAAAAATAAAACATGTACATATACTGATCAAACACAGAGGAAAAACCTGGAATATACTGCAGTGTGTGTTTCTGGATAATCAAAATGATTATTTGTTGATGGTAAATTTAAAGTTTTTTTATTTCTTTCTCTAACTTTCTTGGACATATAGTACTTTTATAAGTTAAAATATTATGTATATGAACACCATACAATTACAACAAATTTTTAGATAAATTCCTATATTGTCTGCATCTTGTAGAGTGCCTAGTGAGTACTAGCTACCTGAAAGATACATGCCAATGAACAAAATAGAGGTGATAATTGGGTTTTGTACTTAGCATCATTTAGATATATTATCCATGTATTTCACTTTTTGTTTTTTACTTAATAGGTTCCAAGGTAAACTATTCAAGCACATTTTTAAGATTTTGCAGAAGACTGAGAAGCAGCTATAGCATGCATTTTGCCTAGAATAGCCAAGCCAAAGAAGGCTCTTTTTATCCTCCAGGTCTGTGAAGACATGATGAATCCGAAAAGGAAAGTTAGAGTACAGCAAGTAAAATCTTTTTTCTTCATTGTTTTCCAGGACAAGTTCATGTATGAAAAAATACAGGGGCCCGGTTCAGATACCTGACATCATCGTTTCCTCCTTATTAGAAGGGATAAGATCGCTCCAAAGCTATTTAAAAGTATCTTAATTATTAAAAAGATGATCATTCTTTACACAGATGTTACCTATGTATTCCTTGGTCATTTGAACCAGGACAACATTATCATTATCCACATAATCAAATTGGATGATTTCATCCTCCGGTTCTAATCTGTATGATATTATTAACCAATTTCCTGCGAAACATGAGCTACCGGAGACTTGACGCCTCATTGTTGGTTACTATGTTGTGTTACTATGTTTGGTTACTGTGGCTGATATCAGTTTTGGTTACTGTGCTCAAGTCTATTTTTCTAATAAGGGCAACTATGTAGAAAGAGTGATTGCAAGATGTCTGGAGAACATTTGGGTAACAAATTGTTTTTTCAGCAGATGAGGTATTGTTATCTAGTCATTCCTGTGTAAATAAAAAAGGTAACCAGGAAACTGTGGGATACTTTTCAGAATAAATTGACTACCTTTCTAGTAGTGGAATTCCATTTTCCTTTTTGAGCGATTATTTGAAGGCCACGTTTTTTGAGTGTCAAGCATTAAAAGCATGTTTATTTTAATTTTACAGTAGTATTCCACAAGAACTTCTGCAAACATTAGTTTCACTCTGAATTTCACTTCTATTTTGAAAGTAAATCACTTCCTATGAGTGGCTCCAGTTGGCCTTTGTACTTGACACATTTGATAATGGCTTTGGAAGAAAAAAAATTTGAGTGTAAAAATAAAAAATAACTCATTATAATCGTTAAGTTTTGCTGAGAGGAGTATGTTTCTAGGGGACAAAAGGAAGTTGTCTGAGTACCGGTAAGTTCTGAAGGCCTTATTAGCTTGGGTTAAAGGTAAGTTGTCTCTTTATCTGGCCCTGTTGGTAGATATGGCTGGCTGGCTCAGAATCACTGACTTACTGGACCAGTGATTGACAAGTTCCTCAGAGAAGCAAGATTTAATTTTTAGGCTTTCGCATGTTTTTTTGTCGGTGATAACAATGATTACAGCAAGTCTGTGAAGACGTTTTTGAACTTTATACAAGAAAACTCTAACGTAAGCAGCAGTATTTTTCACAAAGCTAGAAAGTCTTTGAAGAAGTCAATCACCCACTTGGGAGAAAGAGAGTTCTTTTCGGTTCTTATTTCCTCTAAAACCTTAATGGTCGTGGAAGAGTGTCCTGAGAACAATGAAGGAGTGAGCTAGGATTCCATCCACAAAAATTGAAATCCAACAAACTGAGGCCCAAAGTTTAATTCCATTTAACATTCCCATCTCAGCAATAAAATCAGGAGTGTTTTAGTTCTCTAAAGTTGTAAATTAACCTATCAGTGCTTCAATATTCTTGTCTGTCAGATGGAAATCATCCTAATATCTATGTCCCTGATTTATTTTAAAGTTAAATGGAATCAGTAAATAAAATCATAGGACAATCAATAACACATAAAGGCTCAACAAGTATTAGCCATCTCATTACTGCTAGTGTATTACTGGTATTAATCTTCACTTTTAATATTATTATTATCCTATGATATCTGTAAATTTTAGCTGTGAAATTTGTAAAGAGGAAAATATTCCCTTTGGGAGTCATCAGAAAGTATCATTGTTCTAGGAACAACTACCGTCAAGCGTTAGAGAATGTTGCATTCTACTTAATAAACAGCAGAAAACTTCAAGTCTGCTTTCAGAAAGAAAGCAGGCTGCGGGAGTCTGCGCCCAACCCCAGGTCCTGGGACACGGCAGTGCTTCCCACTGCCCTGAGGTAACAGCCAAGATGAGCCCGGAGTTGATAGTAATCAATTCGCAGTTTTATTTGCCAGCACATGTCTATAATCTCTTTTCTATAATTCTGAAATATGAAAAGCTCCAAGATGCAGCAGATTTTACTGAGGGCAGAGGATAACATCATTTGTAAAGAAAACCAATCTGATCAGCCTCATTCGGGACCAAATTCTACTCTGGTGCTCTGTGAGACTCTTGTACAGTGTTCCTTGTCTTTAGAGTGAATATTATTAATGGCTTTGTATATGAGGTGCTGCCTAGAATCTACGGAGAGTACACATAATATAAAGCATATACATGTTTTTGTAAAATACGAAAAAAAAACTTAAATAAGAAAATGTTTCTTCAAGCTATGTGGATATGGGGTTAGGAACTATTCTTCTTCATAGTCCCTTTGGTCCAGGGAAGTAAGCTGAGCCAGTATCAGCCTTCTTTTCTTCCCAGCCTCCACCTGTGAACATGAGCTCCTCGGGGTGCCGCCCTCACCTCCATGTTTGTGCATGTGCTGGAGGCCTTCAAAATGAAGGCTGATAACCATGACCGACTGTGTTGGTGCCTTTCCTTGCAGAAAGCATCTTCTCCTACATTTTTGAGCCCCAAAAATCAAAATGTGGAGATTTTTGGCAATCAGAATTTGATCTGAATAATGATTTCTCCAGCAAAATTAGAATCTGACCTCCTGGGCATAACATTTCTGGCTCCAGTTGGCCTTTGTATTTGTAGATTTGGATCCCTCCCTACTTTGGGCTTTCAGTTGTGTTTTTAGCTTGAGTGCTCCAGTGAGTGATCACCACATTGCTGTCCATCAGCAATGTAGGCAGTGCTTGGGACAATCACTCTGGGGTAACTCTGTCCTATTGCTTTCTGCTCATCTTGGAAATAAAATACCTCTGACGGGCTAAAAGGTCAGTATTTATGAACTGGGTATTTAATGTCATGTTAAAGAGATACAGTGCTCCCAGGCTTATGCAAGATATGGGTGATATTAATGAAACATTCCTGAAGAATATGTAACTGAAAGGAAATTTGTTTTCCAATGAAATTCTAGAAATAGTTTCAGAGACAGAAATTAGTAACACATCGTGCACGGAAGGGAACCGTAGATGGGAGTGATGATGTGCTAGGATGAGATTCTGGTCTCCTGGAAATGCTATCAAACATTCCACTCATGTTAAAAATTCCTCAATGTATTCCTGGTGGTTTATTTTCATTTCATGAAAAACTATACTAAGCCCAAGAGCTCAGGCTCCTTAATTTTTCTAGTTCTTAATGCATATTCTGTTTGTAAAATTGTGTTTATAAATGAAGCAATACAAATTTGCCTCTAGACATGGGCTAAGGAGAGCTACAGAACTCAGGCCCTGGAGAAGTTCTCATGGGCAGGAGCAGCCCTCCTGAGGGCCCTGCCTTTGCTCACACAGCAGCTAGGTGGTTAAGTAAAGCTGACTATAGGTGCGTGCTCTTTGTGTCAGAGGAGAAATGCACATTTCTCCAGCATTTTTTTTTAATCCTGAAGCGAAGCATCTATTTAGTACTTTTTATTCTTTTCTAAGGTTAAGGGTCATCAGATTGACAATGATTAATCAAATAAAAATATTTACTAGCTATTTTGCCTGGATAATGTCAGGCTCTAGGGTCTTAAAAAAAGAAAAAGAAGAAGAAGGAGAAGGAGGAGGAGGAGGAGGAGGAGGAGGAGGAGGAGGAGGAGGAGGAGGAGAAGAAAGAAGAAGAAGAAGAAGAAGAAGAAGAAGAAGAAGAAGAAGAAGAAGAAGAAGAAGAAGAAGAAGAAGAAGAAGAAGAAGAAGAAGAAGAAGAAGAAGAAGAAGAAGAAGAAGAAGAAGAAGAAGAAGAAGAAGAAGAAGAAGAAGAAGAAGGAGAAGAAGGAGAAGAAGGAGAAGAAGGAGAAGAAGGAGAAGAAGGAGAAGAAGAAGGAGAAGAAGGAGAAGAAGGAGAAGAAGGAGAAGAAGGAGAAGAAGGAGAAGAAGGAGAAGAAGGAGAAGAAGGAGAAGAAGGAGAAGAAGGAGAAGAAGGAGAAGAAGAAGAAGAAGAAGAAGAAGAAGAAGAAGAAGAAGAAGAAGAAGAAGAAGAAGAAGAAGAAGAAGAAGAAGAAGGAGAAGAAGGAGAAGAAGGAGAAGAAGGAGAAGAAGGAGAAGAAGGAGAAGAAGGAGAAGAAGGAGAAGAAGGAGAAGAAGGAGAAGAAGAAGAAGAAGAAGAAGAAGAAGAAGAAGAAGAAGAAGAAGAAGAAGAAGAAGAAGGAGAAAGAAGAAGAAGAAGAAGAAGAAGAAGAAGAAGAAGAAGAAGAAGGAGAAGAAGGAGAAGAAGGAGAAGAAGGAGAAGAAGAAGAAGGAGAAGAAGGAGAAGAAGGAGAAGAAGGAGAAGAAGGAGAAGAAGAAGAAGAAGAAGAAGAAGAAGAAGAAGAAGAAGAAGAAGAAGAAGAAAGAAGAAGAAGAAGAAGAAGAAGAAGAAGAAGAAGAAGAAGGAGAAGAAGGAGAAGAAGGAGAAGAAGGAGAAGAAGGAGAAGAAGGAGAAGAAGGAGAAGAAGGAGAAGAAGGAGAAGAAGGAGAAGAAGAAGAAGAAGAAGAAGAAGAAGAAGAAGAAGAAGAAGAAGAGAAGAAGAAGAAGAAGAAGAAGAAGAAGAAGAAGAAGAAGGAGAAATGTTCCTGCCCTGGTTATACAGGAACAAAACATTTCTGCAGCTAAACCAGGGCAGGTAAGCATGGCTGAGTGACAGTAGAGAGCATTTGGGGCTGGTTTGGTTAAAGGCAAAGTAGAGAAACGTGAGCTGACTTGGAGAAAGGTTCTGAAAACTTGTGAACAGAGACGATACTCTCACATCTTCAGGGATAAGCAGGGCACAGAAAGGGTGACTAAGACCTCTGTGTGGGGTGGGAGGGTCTGCTGACCTGGAGCGCTGTCTCTCTTAATTTTAGCACAACTGTCTGCAAACCATTCCTCTTATGTGCCATAAAATCAGTATTTTAGGTTTTTCCCAGCCTTTCACCCCTGTCGCAATTTGACTACACACCTGTTACCCACTAAGGTATCTCAGGACATGACGGCTCCTGGATGGGTGGGACTATTTCTGTAAAATTTGATTTACAAAACCTGGAGGCTCCAGGGAAGACTCCATAGTTTTCTAATCCCTGCTCTATAGCTGATGGTTATTGGATTTGAGTTTTCAAACAGGTTTAGAAATCAAAATTGGATGTGAAATACTTGATTTGTAAAATGTTGACTCAAACAATTTTTTGTGCCATCTGACACCACTGCAACTACTTTGCACACTTGGTAAAAGGTGATGTGATCTTTAAAAATCAATAAAATCTGGTAACTGAAGAGGAGTATAGAGGATTTTTAAGAAGGAAAAGTAGCCTGAGCAGGTGATGAGAGGAGTGGGAAAGGGGGATTATTTAGAAAATGGGCACCGGAGGCGGGCTGGGTGGAATCTCATCCTGGCTCTGTCATCTATTATCTATGAGACTTTGGACCTATGACATAGTCCACTTCCCAGGACTGGGCTGCCTCATTTCGTCATCAAGAGGATTAAGTCAGTTATATTCATAATAAGACAATTCCTAGCAGAGAGAAGTCATCAAGACATGTTAGGAAGACATACAGAAACACGGAAGAAGCTCAGCCAGGCGTGGTGCCACACACCTGTGATCCTAGCGCCCTGGGAGACGGAGTAAGGAGGATCTGATGTGCAAGCTCAGCCTGGGCAGCTTGGCGACTTAACGAGATCTGGTCTCAAATTTAAAAAAAGAGTGGAAGGTTGGGGATGTGGCCCACTGCGAATTCCTGAGTTCACACTCTAGTACTGCATAAAACAAAAAATAGAGTTATTATTAAAAATGAGTGCCAATTCTGCCACTCACTGTACATTTCCCATGTTATATATTTTATGATTTGTAACTCAGGTTAGAATAGTCTACAGAGGCAGATCATTCTCATTTGTTCAAGAGTTAGACTCTGTTCTTGACATTATCCTGCAAATGTTCCAATGAGGAACAAAAATTACAGGAACGTTCATATAAATAACAGCTCAAAGGAAGAAGAGAAAAGGGACAGTTAAGGAAGTCTACTGTTACTAAGCCTTTGCATGCTTCTTACAAGAGTCCTGTGAGGCAGGTATTCCAGCTCTCGACCCCCGAGTCTAGGAGCCCAGTGCTATTCAGTGTAGGTGTCAGGAACTCAAAATGGATTTCATGTCAAACTGATCCTCTTTTTTCTTGTTTAGTTGCTATATTCTAAGTTTCATTATGTAAATTTCATTACGTTTCTAAATTTCATTTCATTTCTAAATTTCATCTCACTTTCCTACGTTTAGGGAAGTGATTATAAGGTTCTGGTGAGTAGATATCTAGTCTATATTCATATTTCTGTTAATTAAATTCATGAATAAATGAAAGGATCGATAAATAGAGGCATTCAAAACCAGAGCAACTTCATTCTCACTTATTTGACTTTTAAGATCTTAGGGGATCATATATTTTATGGGGGAGAAAATGTTTGAAGGCCCCTGCAGTATACATAGCAGCTCTCTCGAAATGCATTTGTGACAGCAGCCAGCATGTCAGAGATGATATCTGCAAAAAGAAAAATTTAGTGAATAATGAAGTATCAAGGGTACATTACTTAACAGAGTATCTCCTCTGAGCCTGAGCTGAGGCTTAGATATGTGTAGCAGTTGGAGACCCATGGGACCTTACTCCGGGGATGAAAATCCCCAACAGCCCAGCTGCACTTCTGAAGTTTGCACAGGCGTCTTTCCCAGGTCCCTTTCCTAAAGGCAGACATCATGTGATATGCACATATCTAGGCCAAAAAGGACAAATTCTTTGGAGGGAAATAGCAGGTTTTATTTTTTACTTGACATTTGGATTAGCGTGTGTGTCTCAAGTGAGGGAAGGAAGAGAAAGATTGGGATTTGGGAAGAGGCATTGCATTTGTCCTTTTGTCTGAAGCCCCATAAATATTAGGGCCATCTCATTGGACTCCCTTAACAGAAGGTAGCACAAACAGTGGAGAAAGCATTTCCTCTTTGCACCACATGGAAACATCTTGTGATACAACACTAAGAGGTGCTTGAGTTTTGGTGACTGAGATGAGCAGGGGGATATGAACTATGGGGCCTTAGCAGCGGACTCAGCTCATTAGCACCTCGAGTTTACAGTGTTGGAGCACTAGTGTCCCTTGGACCAGCAGTCTCAAGGGTGGATAGGAAAGATGTGCTCCCCTTGGCGACATAGGTAGTCCATTTGCTGTCATTGGAACCTGGGGAAGGTGTGTGCTTTACCAAAAGAACTGACGCAGGTAGGCTTGAAGGTGAGGGTTAATTAGCCACTGAAATGTATCTCATGATGCTAATGTGACCTCATTGGTCCGCACAGGGTGATGAGGCCTGAGGGTATTCAAACTGGGTTAAATCTGTATTAACTTCGCTTGGCATAGCACTGTCAGCTCAGCATCTCCTCCCGTGAACAGCATTTGCTAAAATATGGCCCCTCTTGCAATCGTTCTTTTAAAGTATGCTTTATAATTCTTCAGATGAAGCTTTCTTAGAATCTATTGTATTAGGGAGCCCCAAATCTGTAATTTCCTTCTAATGAGGCCTGTTAATTTGATGACAGCATTATCAAATATAAACACCGCCCTCCTTTGGTCTGTAGGGTGCTTCATAATGAGATGGGTCCAGGGGTAGCAGCAAGTTGCCAGCCACATTAAAGAAGCAAGTGTTCCTGACTAAGGAAGGCCTTATTAATGATTTGAGTCCCAAAGGAAGAGACATACAGAAAATCTTCAGAAAGGAAGAAATGGCAATGGTGAAATCAAAGCAACCCAGATGGCCTATAAACAGACTAATTATGTGGAAGACCCAGAAGCAACTCTGAAGTTTCCTCCCCAGCTGCCTGCAGAGTCTGCCAGGTAGCCAGATGCCGGCAGGGTGAACTCGCCTTCCACAGGTCGTCAGCAAAATGGTGCTGCACATTGCAGCAAATGACAGCCCCCAGCACATTTCTTTATGTAACAAAAGGACATTTCAAATCTTTATGGGTAGAAGTCTGGACGATTTATAAACATCCATATTATTCAATGAATAAAAATTATTATGCAGTTGGTTGTGGCTGGAAAGGCATAATCACAGAGCCCTGGATATATGTATTTGTTCATGTCTGTAAACATAGATATCGTTATGTTAAGGAAAGAAACTGTTTCTAGCATATTGTTGAATAATTGAAGGTAGAGTTAAGTGGCACAATTTTGATAAATGGTTTCATTTCGTGTCAGTGTTTTCTTTATCATCTTAGACATATCAAGCTCAAAGCTTGGCTCAGATGCTGAAATGAGATGCCGTGATTGAAATGCTTTGCTCATTCTCTAAGCCTTGCTGCAGCTTCCGTGACCCCCGGCAGGCATCTGAGGGCAAGTAGTACCGTCCTGGCTAGAAAATTGAGTTTGGCGATTTCAGCAATATTTGCAGTGAAGCCAGGCGCTCAGATTCAGAACGGATAACAAGAAAGAAGGATGGGAAAATAAACAGTGGTGACTTTATATTTAAAACAAATAGACTAATTTAACCAAGATAATGTCATTAAAAATGGTGAGAGATGCAGTTTGGGGAATACCTGCCATGGTTTCTTAGGTATTTCTTATCATACTTAAGGTTTTCTTCTTTTTAAACTGAAGAGTTTCCGCCTTTCTCTGCATTTCCCCCCTTGAGTGATTACTAGTTGTTGGTATTTGCATGTAAGTGGAAAGACTGGTGCCCTCTAGAAATCCAGGTACTTTGCAGGTATCACCTCACTAAGGTACCTCCCATAGGAAGAGGGAGGCTTATTTGTGGTAATTCTGTGTCAGTATCAAGGATCAATCTAGAAACATGGAAGAAGAAATGCCAAGCTGGCTGTTGGGTTCTTCTGGACTCACACTTAGATGGCTTTGCCATTTCTTTTTCTCGTCTATCAGTTTTCACAGCAGTACTACACACTCCTTGAAGGCAGGAGAGAAGTACTATGTAGTTTAATTAACATTGTTATTTTGACTAAAGCACTGGCCTTTGGGTTTCCTTTCTTTGTACTCCCTGTTGTGTCTAGCCAGCAGACTTCACCGTTCAGCAGCACCATTCTGTATAACTAATATTAATATTTAACTTCACTGATAATATTAGTAGTCTTGAGCTAACGTTTATTAAACATTTCCCACATGAGGGCACTGTGTTGAGCACTTTATACGCACGATGGATGGCCTTCAGACCTCACAACAACACTGAGCAGCTGCTCCTTCAGAAGGGAATAACATATTGGTCAGCAGCGTGGATGGGAGCTGGGCTGCATAGATTCACAGCCTGCCCCATCCGCCATCAGTCGAGGTGGTGCAATTGCTTAATATCTCAGTGCCTTGGTCTTCTCATTTCTGAATTGATGATGATAATAGTACTTTATTAACAGGATCCTTGTGCTGGATAAAATCATTATTGGATTTATAGTATATGGAATGTATTTAACATGTGGTGACAGCCGTTTATGTATTCATTGTTATCATTGATAACATTTATGTTCCTGTTAACCACTGTGGAAACAGAAGTTTAAATTACTAAGAACCCCCTATGAAGGGATGCAGCTAATAGGAAGAGCCAAGATTCAAACACAGCTAATTGATTCTAGAGTTTGCTTTCTAAACCTGTCTTTCTACTGTACAAATTCAGTTCACATGCTATTTATTTTTATACATCCCTTAAGACTTTCTGACTGAATTTAAATATGTCTTTATTTGCATTTCTGTAATATTATGCCCACAAATTTATTAAATGGGTATAACATAGCTGGGCAGGTAGTGCATGTCTGTAATCCCAGCCCCAGGAGACTGAGGCAGGAGGATGAAAAATTTGAAGTTATCTGGGCTGCATAACAAGTTTGAGGCCTGTCTGAGCTACATAATGAGGTCTTTCCCTAAAATAAAACATATTCAGTCACCTTATCTTTGACAAAGGGCCAAACAAGTTCACTGAAAGAAAGACAACCTCTTTAATAAATGATATTGGAAAAACTGGCTTTCCACATGCTGAAGACTAAATCCAAATCCATGCCTATTACCATGTGCTAAAGCATACTAAAGTAAAAATGAATTAAGGATCTAAATACTAAGACAGAAACACAAATCTGCTGGAAGAGAGAGTAGGTGTAACTCTTGAAGAGATAGATGTAGACAAGGACTTTATGAACAAACCCTGATTGCACAGAAAATACTGCAAAGAATCAACAACTGGGATCTCATGTTATTAAAATCTTTTGCATAGCAAAAAGATTCACCAACAGAGCAAAAAGAAAAGCCAAAGAATGGGAAAAATTTTTAACAGGTTTTTTCTCAGGCAAAGGACTAATATCTAGAACATATAAAGAACTAAAAAAAAGACAGACTTCCCAAATTTAAAGGTCCAATCAAAAAATGGGCATCTGAAATTAATACACACTTCTCAGAAGAAGTAGAAATGGCAAATAAATACACAAAAAAGATGTTCAACATCACTTCTGAATTGAGAGATACAAATTAAAATAATACTGAGATTCCATCATTCTAGAAAGAACAGCTATCATCAAGAAATCAATCAACAACAGATACTGCATGGATAGTGAGGAAAAAGAAGCCCTTCTCCACTGTTGGTGGGAGTGTGGCCTGGTGCAATCACTGTGGAAATAGTGTGGAGATTCTTCAAAAAAGTAGGGCTAGATTTCTCATTTGACCCAGCTATTCCCCTTCTTAGTAACTTCTTGAAAGAATTAAAAGCATCATACCACAGTGATATATGTGTACTCATGTTTATAGCAGCAGTTTGTAATCGCTAACTTTTGGGAACAGCCCAAATTTCCATCAAATGATGATAAGGAAGATGTTTTGTTGTTTTATGTTTTGCTTTGTTTTAGTTTGGTTTTTAATTTTAGTTTTTATTTTATTTTTCAATAGAGTATTTCTCAGTCATAACGAAAGAATAAACCTGAGCCATTTCTAGGTAAATGGATGGACCTTGAGACCATATTCCTAAATGAAAAAAATAGACACACGTGTAAATATCACATTGTCTCTCCAGTGTAAGAAATTGAAAGTTTAAAGATCAAAACATTTAATAGAAATTGTGAAATGCAAAGCAATTGTTCAAATGGAAAGGAGAAGGAAAGGAAAAAATGAGAAAAGAAGGATAAAATAGAAGCAGAGTGTTTGTAAATAAGGAGGGGAGGAGACATTGAAGGGAGGGGAAGGTAAGAAAGAAAGAGGTCCTGTACAAAATATGTCCTGTACAGGTACAAAGTTCCTATGATAAACATAATCATTATGTATATAAAAATATACCAATAAATTTAATAAAAAACACCCCACAAAATACAAAAAAAGTATATAACCGTATATATTTCTAGTATTTTTCCATTATTTTTGTATCAGATTCTTAATAAATGTTATTATTTTTATCTCTATGGCTAAATATTTTTTTCAATGTGTTCCTTTCTTCCTAACCCCAATAATTCCGACCTACTAGCTGAGGCACTCAAAATGTTTTGTATGAGCAGATGTAACAGCACCTTAAGCAGATTTCACGCTGTTCATCCCTGACTGTACTTTGTCATGAAAGCATCTTAGTGAGTCTGTCTTCTTTGTGTCTACTTGGCCAGCAGATAAAAGTGATTGAAACACTAACAGTAAACATGTAGCTCATTAACTTCATGATACCTTGGACAGCTTGCCACCTGAAAGTCTTTAGTAGTTATTCTTTGATGAATAAAGAAATTTCTTTGCCGTTTACAGCATAGTGATGAAGAATGTGGATGTATAAACAAGCTCTTGTTTGAACATAGAAATAGTTGACATGTTCATATGTGAAATCTAGTGAGGTTGATCTCATAAAAACAGAGTGGATACTGGTCAAAAGGAGTCAGGAAAGATGGGAAGAGGATAGAGGCTGCCCAATGGTACTGAAACACAGTTACATGGGAGGCATAAATTCCAATATTTCATAGCATATTCGCAATATATTGTATATTTTATATAAAGAACTAGAAAAGAGTTTGAAGATTTGCACACAAATGAATGGTAATTATTTAAGAAGATACAAAGCCAGATTATCTTAATTTGATCATATATTGTATATGTATGCTGTTATACTTCATAAACGTGTGCAAATATTATGACAAGGAAATGTTTTTTTAAAATGTTTGATTTATCAATAATATAGAAAATATAATTTACTTTGCTTTTATTGTTCTAAACCAAGTAAAATTTTCAGCTGTCTGACAAGTTTCTTGTATATTCGTTTATGATCATGAAAATCTTCATTAAGGAAGGTGTGTCTGAGTTCATTCAGGATGCTATAACAAAAGCACCATAACTGGGGAAGCTACAAACAACATAAATCTATTTCTCACAATTCCAGAGGAAAGGAAGTCCAAGAACAAGGTACTAGCAAACTTAGTGTGTTGGTCAGCTTTTTATAGCTGTGATCAAAATACCTAACGTGCACAACTTAAAGGAAAGGAGGTTTATTTGGTTGATTGTTTCGATGTTTCAGTCTACGGACAGCTGGCTCTCATTCAGAAACACTGTCTTAAGGTCTGTAAGAGGAAGAGAACTGCTCTGATCCTGGCATCCATGAAGCAGAGAGCAGGGGCAGAGCCCGAAGGGAAGGGGAACCAGCAACAGACACAGCCCCCACAGTCAAGCCCCTGACCCAGAAACATGCTTTACTATCATTTGGGCATTTCTCAGGCCATGCAAATTGACAAACTGTGTTATTGACAATAACACAGTGTCTAGAAAGCCTTGTTTCCTGGTTCATAAATGCTGCTCTCTCAATACGTCCTCATATGGGCAGAGGGCCAAATCATTTTCCTCGGGCTGTTTTTATAAGGACACAAATACCATTAGTATTTCATAGGAGTCCATATGACTTTTGTCAAAAGGCCCTATCTTCTACTACATCACCTGAAGGGAATGGGTTAGGACATCAATCTAGTAATTTGGAAGGACACAAACATTCAGACCCTAACAGAGGTTTCTTCTAAATTCTGTGAAATGCACAATCATCCTTTCATTGAAACATCATTTTATGCAGAAATTTATCAACTTCCTTTCCTAAACAAATATTTCCTTTGCAATGCATAAAGATTAAGAATACTTCATTTCTCATTTGCCTCAGCGTGAAACTTGTAGGCTAAATTTTATTAACTGCTCAATTACACAATCTGGTTAGGGACCAGGCTGCTTCAGAATTTTCCATTTGTTATAATTTTTTTTAGATTTTTATTCTAACTATCAGATTCTAAAATCATAATATTTTAATTTTCTATATCCTGATGGCACCTTTTAAAGCATTATTGATCATTTGAATACCATCTTTCATACAGAGTCTATTTATGTTACTTGCCTGTTTGTTTTACTGGTGCTTTATGTTTTCTAAAATTTATTTTAAAAAAGCAGAGTCTAACACAATTTTTTCATAAAAGGCTATAAACATGGGTGTGTCAAACCAACATTTTTTTCTTCAGAATATTTCTAGTGATGAATTATTAATTTTAATTTTATTAGCTTTATTATGTTAAACAGTGAGTATATAAAGAAAAAAACACAAAAATAAAGTATTGCTTTTTAAATACTCTTTATAAAAAGCATCAAAACTATCAGCATCACCTGGTTTTTGGTGTGCAAAGTCTGAAAAAGAGCAGCAGAAATACATCCTTATATGAACTATGAAGAACGTACCAATTGTGCTTTAAAAATCTTTACTTCAATTATCATTCCTAAGGCATCTGCCCACATGACAACAGCATGTTCTATACACATGACAGCACATGTGTGTTTTGCTTTCTTGGCAAAAAAGTATGTCCTTTGTAGGACATACTTGACATCTTATTGGTCTTGCTGTTTTTTCAGGAGATTTTTATTATATTATGCAATGTGTAGTTAGCAGGAACATAAAAACCGACCAAATAAAGATTTAAGTTCTTAACATGTATTGTATTTTTACAATAAACATCAATAATTTCACATCAACTGTGTACTTGTTTACAAAACCTAAGATATAGCATCAGAAATAAACAACTACGTGAGCTACAATGTAAACACAAACAAATCTTTACCACAGAAATAATCTTTGCTTCTATTGTCATACCCAAGCCAGTTTTTACACGTAATACCTACATGTTCTATGCACATTATCTCATTTACACTGAGAGCGTATGTGTTGAGCTTTCTCTTCCTACGTGGCAGTCCATCTTTGTTATGGTTTATGTCTAATGTCCCTCCAAAGCCTCATGCAGTCATGGGAGGCAGGCTGTTCTGAAAAGGCTGAATCTAGAGTTTGCAATTGGTTCATTGTCTAGTGTTGGGATTGGGATGTGAGTGCTATACCCACTGTAGGGTATGTAGTCTGTATACAATATAAGGGAAGAAAAGAGGCTAGTTCCTACCCTTTTTTGCTTCTGTTGCTTATGCTTTATTCTGCCACCATGAATTGTTTCCCCTTTGCCATTCTACCCTGCTCTGGGGCCAGCTAATTATGTACTGAAACCTCTATGAATTGTGAGCCAAATAAGCCTTTCTCTCCTTAACTTTGAGTGTCAGATATTTTGTTACAGCAATAAGAAAAAAGTAACTAAGACACTGCTTTGTGAGGAGCTTCATACTATGTTGTATGATTTACATTTTGCAGGAAAATAGTATATCAATAAAATAAAATATCAAATGTACATTGAGAGCTTAAAATAAACATTAACATCTTCACATCAGCTGTGTACTTGTTTACAAAACTCAGAAATAAAGATCTGCATGAACTACAATGAAAATACCAGCAGAACTCTACAACAAAAATAAACTTTGCTTCAATTGTCACACCCAAGGCAGTCTTCACCCATGAAAACTGCATGTTTCATGCACAAGTATTGCTTATACTGATGGCATATATGTTTTGTTTTCCTATCCTTGTGGGGAATAATTGATGTGTTTTTGGTGAACTATGGCTGAGTTCCAGGATAAATTTCTAAACTGAATGCATAGTAAGTCTTTGCATCTACAAGAGCATAAATTTTTATGCCATATTTTTAGCTATTGCTTTTCCAGAAGTCTTTTAAATTCTTGCGACCAAAATAAGAAATCTGTGTTAAATACAGATTTCTGTGCTAAGACCTATGAATGCTTTCAGTGCAGCCAGTGAGGTGTAATAATAAATACAGTTTTTAACATAGCTACTAATGCAACAGAATCTTTTACTGTAGTTTGGCTTTTGTATATTTCACAGCATCTTGTAGCATTTTGTCTGTTACAATTTCCAATGTTAAATGGCAGTGCTGGCATCCTGTACAACATGTTTCATCCTTGCCATGACTCTCACTCTATTTTCAGACCTACTTCTAACATTGGATCAGACTATTTGGTTGAGTGCTAATTTTGCAACACTTTGCCTAGTCAAGTACTTACTCACATTGCTATTTTCTTTGTCATCTGAATCAAAGAAGCCTGCATTTCCTGTGTCTTTATTGATTGACTCTTGCCCCATTTCACTGTCCCAGAAACTTTGGCTCATGTGGCCAGTGTCTAAGTCGTCATCATCATCATCATCATCCACCCACACCACTCTTCTGTTACAAAAGTATCTATTTTGCCATAATGGGTCACCTTCATTATCCATGTACAGACAATTAAATGATTCATTTTTGACCTTCAAAACTTGCAAATCTGGTTTTTCCTGTGTCATTGTATGGAATTGGGCTACTTCAACCAGAAAAACCAAAACAAAACTTTAAAAAGCAAATGCTAGAATGGTGTGGGCGTATTCTACCCTTGCTGATGCTCAGGTAGACATATCCCAAACCTTTTGGAGCATTATATGGATGAAAATCCTTGTTTGGCATTTTAACACAAGTGCATATTCCTTGCTTTTCATTTTACCAAGTGAGTACACAAACTTTGCTTCCTATATCTCTCAAGCAAAGGTATTGAGATGCATAGTTGACTACTGTTATACTAAAGTAAAAATTTACAATAGAAAATTAAGGGACATATTTGTGGAAGCCAGTGTTAACACTGTCTGGGTAAGAGTTGCTTTAATATTCGGGACATGGCGTGCTGTGTTGTTATATGTATTGCGAGTGTATTTTCTCACTGTGTAACTCACTTATTCATTCTCTTACTAGTGTCATTAATTTCAAAACTTTCATAATTTCAATACCATTATTGATTCACCATTCATGTTTTTATTTCCTGTTTATGAAATATTTCCTAGTATACACCCACGCCCCATCTCTTCTGTTATCTGGTAGCCCACCTCTGAATGTGGCTCACTAACTAAATATTACTTGGTTCTGGGTTGCTCATCTTTCCTTCTGCAGTTAGATTTCATGTTTTCTTGAATAAAGAACTGAGCAAAACGAGTGAAAAGCAGTAGGAAAGTTATTAGAAAAAGTAAAGTGAAGAGTTGGAGAGAAACTGATTGGATCCAGTAAAGAGACAAAGAGCATAAAAGTTTCACTGTCTCTGTGCAACCCGACATGGGCTATGATGGAAAGTTATGCTAACAAGCTCTTCATGGTGTCAGTGTGTCCTTTATATTGTCCAAATCTCAAGAAAAAACACAAGAACTTGTGCATACGGGTCCTGAGAACTCGTGCTTGGACCCCATGTCTCAGGCTGACGGTCTAGGCCACCCTACTGAAAACCTGTTTGGTCTTGGAAGAAGTCACCAGGCAGGGCTTTTTGAACTGTTTTGTGCATGTGTCTGGGATTTTTGTAATTAGCAAGTCACACCTAACTCTTCAGCAAGCTTTGACATTTTCTAATCTCCTATCTCACTCTCCTCCCCAATACACAATGTTAACAATGACATGGAGCAATCTGAATGCTGTAAACACTTCAGAAAATACTTTGGCAGTGTAAATAAAACTAAACATAAACAATTCTTAGGATTTATCAATTCTACCCCTGGTCATCTAATAAACCTTTATTGTCTTGCATTAAAAGATACATGTATATTTTATTGCATTATCATTTATAAAACTAAGTAACTGCTAATCACTCACATTTTCTTTGATAATAACATGGATATGAAATCATGACATACAACAGAATACTGCACAGCATTGAAACTCACTAAATAACTGCTATGTGCAATGCTACAGAAGACTCTTTCAGATTAATACTAATGAAAAAACCCAGTCAAATAGAAATACATCCCACATGTTCCCATTTGTATAGAGTTTTAAAATAGATAAAATCCATGGACGATTATTCAGTAGTTACTTTTGTGAAGAAAGGAAGGGGAGCAGAGAGTTTAAGAAATGCACAGGGCTTTGTTTATTTGGGTGAAATTTGAGTGAAAAGTTCATTGAGTGCATTCTCTGTGGAACTTTATAAAATTACAAAATTATTTGTGTACTTATCTGTAGATGTTAAATTTTAATTTTAGAAAATTGCTAAAAAAAATTGGGAAGGAGATATAGCTCGGTGGTACAAGCATCTGCCTGGCAAACACAAAGTCCTGAGTTTAATTCTTGGTACCAAAAAAATATAACAATAATTAATAATAATAATAATAATAATGTTAGCAGCCATATGTAGTGGCACATGCCTATAATCCCAGGCAGGAGGATTCTTGTGAGTCCAAGACCAGCCCAAATATTAATACTGTACGAAAAAATGCCAAACAAAAACACCTTCCATATTCTCCCATTTGTACAGTTTTAAAATAGATAAAATTCACGGTTGATTACAGTGCTTACCTTTGTGGGAAGGGGAGCAGAGAAGTTAAGGAATGCAAGGAAGTGTTATTTGGTTGTAATTCAATGAGCATACATGATGAGACCCTGTCTCAAAATAAATTAAATACATAAAGTTAGCACACAAGATAAGAATCTTACTGCTTTCATTCTGGGGGAAGGATTGTACTCTATTTTTTACCGTGTCTCGTCACCCACGCCCATGTCCTCTACTGTTTACTGTGCACACCTAACTGCTTTTAATCCTGAGATAATGTAAGTAGCTATTTCTTGTGTTTTTCTTTATATTTTAAGTACTAAATCTTTGAAACACAGAAGCAGAAAAAATCTTAAAACTAATCTCTTTTGATCCCCTGATGAAGACCTGAAATAGGGCAGAGACAATAGAAGTAGGCTTGGGAACATTTATTTCAAAGGTAGAATTGACGGGAGGAAGGAAGTGGTACAGATTGTAATTACTGTTTTGGGGGCCCACCATAACCGAGTTAGCCAAATTTGTTAACAGCAGAAACATAAAAGAAAGACAAGGGGATACAGAATTTTCTTGACCTTTGTAGCTTGTGTGAGTTTCCTATTGACGCTATAACAAAGTGTCACAAACTAAGTGGTTTAATCCAACATAAATATTTATTATTTCACTCTTCCCTGGGAGAGAGTGGGACTTATGGTCTAAAATCAAGTTATGGGTGTAAGTGTGCTCCTCTGTAGGATGCCATTTTATTTCTTTTTTCAGCTTTTAAAAGTTTCTCATCTTCTTTGGTGTGTCACTCACTTCTATTTCCAAATCCAGAAATGGACCATTGTCCATCTCATATCACAGAACCCTGATATTCTCTTTGCTTCTTTTCCTTATAAGATTTTTAAAAAATGGGCCCAGCTTGTACTTATGATCCTCCTGCCTCAACCTCCCAGAGTTCTGGGATCACTGAGATGTAACAACCACCATGAGTATTATCTCCTTTTTGGGGGTGGTGGGTACCAGGGATTGAACTCACGACCTTGAGCTTGCCAGGCGGTGTTTGTGTCACCGACCTATATCTCTGGTTTATCTCCCTATTTTTTACTGTCAATTGATTGTCAACTTTAATTCAGTCTTCAATCTTAATGTCTTTTGCCATCTAACAATACATATTCAGGTTCTGGGGAGTAGAGTTTGAGTAACTTGTTGTTCTGCTTACTGTACAGAAAAATAAAGATGAAAAATGAATAAATCCAATGAAAGCAGAATAGAGAGATAAAGGGAAACAGCTCTGAAGAGACACTGTCAGAAACTCTGAACTCAGTAAAATCTTCAGTAAACTCTACCCCTGGGCTTTTCAGTTTTGTGATGCAGTACAATCATTTTCTCCTTTTCCTAACCCAGTTTGAGCTTGGTTTCCTGGAACATGAAATTAAACATTCTGACTAATATTGGCAGGGAAGAAAAAAGGAAAGATTTAGGGGGGAAAGACAAAGGAAGAATTTCTTGCAAATGTAAGTGAAAACCTTGAGGGACTGGGAGAAGGATAAAGCTTATATGTGTAGAGGAAATGAAAGTATGAATTAAGGAATTCATATTGATTGAATTGATTTTAGGCATATTGCATTTAGGGCTTGCATTTGAATATCTATAATCATCAAGCACTGTGATATATAGGTTTGAAATTTAGAGAAATGGGGATAATATTTTGTAATTTATAAACATTTTCCTTTTAACGTTTACATGTTTATTTGCTGGGTTTCTACACTACTGTTTTTAGAGGAGAACATAAAATATACCATATTCTCACCTTTAGAAAAATTTCAAAGGTTTTACAGGTTAGTGAAGATTTATATTGCAAAGTTAGGCATTGTCATTGGTAATAACTGTTGGCCAGACAGTGGAGGATAATACAATTACGGTTTTAGTCTCAAAAGAGGAAGTGAATTGTCATTACATTTACCCCACCAACCCTGAACCACCACAGCCTCATGGGTCACTTGCTATGGTTAGGATCTTAAAATATTTCACAAAGACTCACACACTAACAGCCTTTGGTGCTGTTGGGGAAAGGGTGGTATTGGGGAAAGGAACTTAGGTTTTGGGGACATGATCTTTAAGGGTAAATTGGGACTCCAGTCTTCTCTCTCTCTCTCTGCTTCCTGCCTACTATAAGATAAGCAATCTTCTGCCATGTGCTCCTCCATGATGGACTGTGCTGCTACAGACCCAATGCAGTAGGCCCACGAGGTCATGGAATGAAATCTACAAACATGAGTAAAAGTAAATCTTTCTATTAACTTGTTTATTTTGGGTATTCTGTTACAATGACAGAAAGCTAACATGTTGGCTGAAAGCCTATCAAGATATCCTAACCCAAAGGAGGAGGAGCAAGATGTCATTCAAACATTGCCAAAACAGAAATGGAGTACAAAATATTCATGGTTAGTCTCTAAATCCCTAAATTCCCCTTTATCATTTTATTCAAAAACTGTGCTCTGAAAAGAGAAGAAATAAGAATATTTGAGCTCCTTGTCTAAAGACATGAATTGAATTGAATTGAATTGAATAATTGCTAACTTTCACTAACGTTCTCATATATTTAGGAAAATATACAAGTTTAATTTTTTTGCTAGTGTTTAATTTTAATAAGCTACATCATGTGCTTATTAACATTCATGTATATATATATATATTTAGTGCTTTGTTTTTGGCCAAATACCTGGGTTACAAGCTAAAAAGGTATTAGTCAGTGTTATTATTAAGCAGGTAGAACGTATTTTTCAATAAATATTAAAGAAATTATTTTATATGTTGTAAGAGGAAATTTTGACTAATTGTTAGCTAATTTAAATCTTTGTGAACTCTAGCATTGTACAAACTTTGACTTATCAGTTACAGTGGGGTAAAGAAGGCAGAGCTATGGAAAGCTAGGAGCACACAAATGTTCTTGGGACATGCAGAACATACTATAGGGAAAAGTACAATATAAATTCTATGAATAAATAACTGCACAGGTTCACAAGTCAGTGTAACTCACTACCAGAGATTATTTACCACTGACAAAATGTTTGGATTCTTTCATGGAGCAGTTTATAGTACATATTAGATGAAAAGTAAATATGAGTAATATTCAGGAAAGATAATATCAGAGTTTATAAATACCCTAAATCAGTTAATGACAGTCTACCACTCAAAGAGACCTCAAGAGACAGCCAGTCACACACGCTTCCAACACCAATGGGACTATACAATTTGAAGATGTAATAGGTAATTTTGAAACTTAAGGATAAACTACATATTATTTCGTAAAAAAGGTACCATATTAATTAATAGAACAAAGAGCTATAGAAAAAATGAATTGCCTAGAAGCATGAAGGATCTGTTCCAAAATTTTACTTGGCAGGCAGTTGGCTGAATTGTATGCATCTGTGGGTAAGAGGAAAATGTTACAGCTCTGGGTAGATAATAGTGTGTCTAATGGCTTTCCTGTTAATTGGATTAACTCACGGGCTAGAAGTAGACCAGATCCTGCCAGGTAATAAACTCATTTCTAAGGGCAGAGCCATTCAGACAAAATTATTACATGATTTTATCAGGGCATTTAGTGGTAACCTAGGACCAAACAAAAGTGAATAATGCATCTCCAAATATCCATATTCGAGTAAAATATATAATACTTAGAAAACGATCTGACAAAAAGGGCATGGCCTGAAAATCAAGTCCACTGAGCTACCTTTCCAAATAAACCTGTCAATTCCAATTAAACACGTCTATTTAGTTAAGTCTCTTACCTGCTTTTTATTTCAATTTTCTTCAACCAAATAATTAGAATTAATTAGCTCATAATATTGAAAAGGTAAAATGGGACAATTTAATATTTATTTGTATTTTATTTCTGTAGAAATATATTAATACACTATATATTTAAATATATTCAATCTGATTACAGTGAAACCTTCACTAATGAACTCAATTTGTTTCACTAGGTTGTAACTCAAGTTGGTTGTAAGTCAAGGCTATTTTTTCCATAAGAAATAATGAAAATATCCACTATGCATTCTAGACCACTGAAAGCATTCCTTTACTAACTTCTTTGCAATAAAGGTTATATAATATATGTAATTTACCAGTAACACCAATAATTTTCCTAATATTTTTTCCAAAAAGTTACAGAATGTGCCTAGTTTACCAGAAACAACAATTCATACTATACTCATCATTCAAGTTGATGTTTTGGCTTGCAGGAAGGAAAGATGAAATGGAAGGTGGTTATTTTTGGAAGCAAAATTCCCTACCATTAGAACATCAAGAATTTGGCTCTCATGTCCTTTTTCTCCTTTGGAATATCTGTAGACCACGAGGATCTACTTCTGGCTCACTAGGCCTCTGCCTTTTCAGAATTAAAAGCTAATTTAAGGTTGTCTGTTTGTGTCTTTAACACTGTTCTGTTGTGCAGTGTTGCCATTAAGAAGGTGAACGCATGACTGGCTTTTTCTCCATCGGGGTGGGTCTTCTCTCCAAATGTTTGTAGTTCTGTTCCTTCTTTTCAGGGTTTCTGTTGTTTCAGAACTATGCTGCACTGATCGTCAAAACTCCCTCTCCTCTTCAGAAAGCTCCTCAGCTGCCACTCTATATTGTTTATCCAGGAGTCTCTGAGTGTTCCTCTAGCAGTTCCTCAACATCATCACTGTCTACCTGCCATCCTAAGGACTTGGCTACAGTGACGATGTCACCAACTACAAGGTCAATGGAAAGCTCAGGCTCCTCTATAACCTTCAAAATCTCTCTCCAGTAGTGTAATTTGAGCAACACATTTAGCAACACTAGCTTTCTTATACAAATCTTTTCTCTGTAAGATTGCTGAGATGGTGGATTTGGACATACTTTACATATTAGTGAGATTGGTCACACAAATGCCACTCTCATATTTCTCCACAATTTCCTTCTTTTCAATAGCAATTCTTTTTCTTTTTTTTTTCCCCTTCCTTTCATTAGTTTCTTTTCTAGTTTTTTGGGAGACATTTTGATAGCAGTCATTGTAGTGACTACATAAAGTACTGACCAAAATCACATCCATAATCACGTGCATCCAGGCTCAGCCTGACTCTTACACATGCTTACACATGCTTTCTGGCATTGTATTTGTATAAGTGGCCTCCATATGGGTGAAAGCTCAAGACTTTGGTTGTTAAGTTAAACCTAAAATTCCAGGTCATAACCCAAGTTGCTCATATGTAAAGATAGGAACTATGGCTTTTTTGTTCATAGTTGAATCACTGGAAAGCAAGAAAGACACTTAATAATTTTGAATGAATGAATGGACTGCTGATTCTGAATTCTACAGCTCTCTCCCCCTGCCCCTGCCTTACTTGTCACCATCTTTCACCACCTTTCGTCCTAGCGAATTCTGAGCTCTTGTGATTTTCTGAACATTTCAGCCTTTTTACACCTCTGTGATTTCTTTTATTTTCACTGTTTGAGATGTCCCTTTCACATTACCTATTTAGGAAATTCTTTTATAAGCTCAAACCTTGGCTTAATCACCACCTTGTCATGAGAGTATGCTGTAGATGTTCCTTCTCTCATGATTGCTTTCTCGGCACTTACCACATGAGACATAAAGCTGTTACATATCTATTTCCCTTGTGCACTATAGGTGCCTTGAAGTTAAGGGTTGTTATGTTCTGTTTGTGTTCCCACCAACTTTATATGTTGCAATTCCGAACCCTAAAGCGATAGAATTAGGAAATAGGGCTTTGTAGAGGTGACTGGGTCATGAAAGTGGAGTAATGATAAGTGAATTAGTACTCTTATAAATAGACTCAGGGAGCTTGTGCAATCTTAACTCTCTTTTCACTGGGTGAGAGGGCAGTGAAAAGTGCAGGCTATGAGCTGGGAGGCTACTCCTTATCAGACACACTCAATCAGCTGATGCCGTGATCCTGAACTTTCTTGGCCTCTACAGCAATAAAAATTTCTAGTTTTTCAAAGCCACCTATTTTATGGCATTTTGATAGCAACCCAACTGATTAAGACAGGAAACATTCATTATTTAAGTTTCTACTGTCATCTCTAGTGGAGTACTTGATATGTGATAAGTATTTGCTAAATGAATGAATGGCTGGATGAACAAAGGGTAGAAAGCAGATGGTATATTGGACATAACCAAGGGCATCTAAAACAATTATCTATGTGATTTTGAACAAGTTATTTAGAATCTACTTGTTTTTATTCATTTGGACAAATGTAACACTTAAATCAGATATATGTTGCACGAGTCAAGACTCTCCAGAGAAGCAGAACCAGTAGAATTCAATTAATAGGGAAATTTTAACCAACTGGCCTACAGAATTGCAAAACTTTTGTAAGTTCAATCTTGTGCCTTTGCATTTCAGAAATGTTTAACCTTGTTTCATTTGTACAGGGAGTTACAGTTAAGAGTTTGCCATAGATCTTGGAGGAGATTTGGGACTTGGACTGTTCAGCAATGCTGAAGCTGTTAGGACTTTGGCAACTCTTGGAGGTGGACTAAATGTCTTTTGTATAAAGGATGTATATGACTCCTGGGGGCCAGGGGTGGATTGTCATGGTTTATGTTTGTGTTCCCCAGGCCTCATGAGTTTGAATTTGTTATTCGTTCATTTGTTATTCGTTCATTGTATAGTGCTTAGATTAATGGTGTTGGTGCTACACCCACTTAGGGGTGGAGCCAGGATGTAATGTAATGGCAGGAAGAAGGTGTGTCTTGCTCTCTTTGCTGGTTCGAGTTTGTTGTCAGCGGCTGCCATGAACTGCGATCCAGCCATGCCCGCCTATCTTGGAGCCAACTGAGTGTGGACTGAAACCTCCAAAAACTGTAAGAAATAAACCTTTCCTCCCCCCTTTCCCCCAAAAAAAGTTCAACAGCGTAGGTCAACAGGCTGGAGACTCAGCAAAAATTAATGGTTCAGATCCAAAGTCAGTCCAGTGAGGAACCAGGAAGAGCCAGTGCTTCAGATGGGTTTGAAGGTGTGTTATGGGACAGTTCCTTCTTCTTTGAGGGAGGACAGTCTTTGTTCTAGTCAGGCCTTCAACTAATTGGATGAGAGCTACTCACACAGTGGAGGGTAGTTTGCTTCACTTCTACCAGTTTAAATGTAAATCTTGAATCAAATCATGCTTGCAGAAACATCTAGACTAACATCTTCATAAACTAATGGATTCTTGGTCCAGCCGAATTTATGCATAAAACTACCACACAGATAGAATATTCTACAGTGTATTAGGTTGTAGTTAGGAAATGCTCATTAAGAAGATTCTCTAATCTAATCCTGTGCCCCATGTGGGTGAGGTCTATGGGGCTGTGACTTTTGCTGAAAAGAATGTGATTTTTGTACCTCCTCTACTCTGAGTTTGTCTGCAGGCCACAAAGGCAAAATTGAGTGAGATTTTTTAATGAACAACATGGATGGAAAAAATCTTTTTAGTGAAAAGTAATGAATAAACACAGCAGAAAGAATTGTGCATGAAAAAGAAACATATAAAATCAAGAATCGTCACGGCCTTATTCGAGGCTTTGGTCACTCTTGTTTCCCCCAAATGGTTTGAAGAAAGGACTAAAGCATGTTTCCTCTCTTTCAGATAAAAGAATGCAACAGTCATATTTTCTCTTTTATTTCAACAAAGAGTCTCTACCTTGCAGTCAGTATCTTGAAGAGGACTCTGCTATATAATGGGAGGTCATTTGCAATATTCGCTTCCATAGGAAAGATGAGTCCAATGACGAACTCTTTTAGAACCTGGTAGGGATGATACATCATGATGGCATCCACGTAGCTCTGGAAAATTTCTTGTCTGGAAAACTGAAAGTCTTTGATAAATGCTACCACTTCCAAAAGTTACAATCCCATACCATCACCGTAGTGCAAAGGAAGGAAGTTTGTATGAGTCATGAATATCTCAGGCCTCTCCAACAAGTGATACTAAATGATGGCTATCTCCTAGAATTAGGATGGTATCTTCACACAAATGGATATTTCCTACCTGATTTTGCCCATTGACTATTACAGAAAACCTAGCTTCCTTCCCGTGGAAAATGCATTTTGGCAGAGTTGGATTCAATAGAGAAAAAAAATGTAAGAGTGACAGGAAACAAAACATTTGAAGAAATAGATTGTCATCACTTCTCATTAGCTTTGCACTAATATACATTTGAGTAGAATTCACTGTAGACCTAACCAAATCTGTTCTACCTCAAAATCTAAGTCACTGACATGAGGTTGTATTTGCAACAAAGGCGAAAAAAGACCATATTTAAAATGCTTTATTTTTATTTGATATTGTTAAATCACAAAAATTTTTCATAAATAGCATTTTTAGATCTTGCATTTATTATAGAAATATGCTACAGATTATTGTCTGATTTACTACTTCTGTATTCATATGAAAATATTCCATGAAGAGATACATGAATTTAATATAGTGCTATTGATTATGAAAATAGAGAAACAGAAAATATTTATCAATATCAGAAAAATATATTTATTCCATTATCTTTGATATTAAAAATAAACATTAAAATATAAAAGTAATCAAAGTGGTTTTGCACATGGGATATATTTTACCAATATTATATTTTTCATTCTTGAGTAATGAAGTATGTGACTCAGTAATGTATAATTTTGGCTTTGTTTGAATATTAATTGCTATAATCATGAAGGTTACTATTAAAAAGCAAAGAGCAGATTTGAGCACAGGAAAAGAGTGCCACTAGCCAGAGCTCCATCCTCATATCTTATTTCAATAAGAACATAATTTAAGCACTTAAAGAAGAATGTCATGTGGTTCACTGGTGAGCAGTTTGGACAGCTATCTCAGGCATGAGTGGTAAATAGTATTTAGTTGGTAAATATTTTGGTTTTTAGAATCTAGCACCCAAAAAGAAGCCATTTCAGTGAAGAGGACCTTCACATAGTTCTACAAATACTTTTCTAGCCTTTCTTTTCCTGACATATTAAATAATTATTTGATTTTCTTCATTCATACTTTGTGAAACTAATTACATTTTCTAGGAAACAGTATAAAAATTACAGGCAATTTTTAATTATAAGACGTTTCCTTGGAAACACTTTCTAGTAGGCCACGGTATACTTTGTTTCAAAATACTTAATTTCACTTACAATTAGAAATTAAAGATGGAGTACAACATTGGGCAATTTGGAAATTGTCACACTAATTGCCATGAAAAAGTTAATTTTTCACAACAGACAGTGAACATCCAATTAACTACTCCATAGTAATTTAACAGCCATCCTCAGAAAAAAAAAATTATTTCATTTCCTGACCAATAATTGGTCACTGCCACTATGCATGTTTTAAATTTAGAAATTTATTTAGAAATTATACATATTTTTAATTCGGAAAGAACTCAACAAGCACGATTTTAAAAGATCAGCATATGTAGGTGACATCAAAGTTCACAGCAACTGTCTTGCAAATCACCTTAACACACTGGCTTCACAGCTAAGGGTAAGCCTCTCTTTGGTTCATAAGGTGTTGTCCTGGAAACCATTTTGATGCAGTCGATAATAGGGCAGACACTGAGACAGAGAGTACAACCTGTACACATGTCAGTAATGGTGGGCAGGTGGGTTTCTGGATCAAACTGGATAGCCTGTGAAGAGAAATAGGGAGTGTTAATGCCCCCGTCCACCAAGGTCAGGAATGCCCCCATTTCAGCATCAACATTTTTCTTACTGCAATGGAACTGTACTCTGAGACAATTACGTCCAGCATGTTAGTGAAACTATAGCAACGGCTGAACTGGTGGGAGAAAAAAAAAAAATGAGACCAGCGAGAGAGAAACAAAATCCCTTTAAATTAAAAACAATGTTTAACATTCCTTAGAGGCATCTCCCTTCATTGTATGAGGAAAGGTTTCATAACACAGTAGCTCTCCAGTGTTCTTTGTTCTGCACAGAGCTCAGCTCCAGCAGGTCCTAGCAGACAGGGTTCTCTATTTGAAGACCTTGGGGTGGTGTCACACATTCTCCTTTTCCTTCTCACATTTTTTATGAAAAAGTGTTATTTTCGGGTAGGTCAATGAACACATCTGATTGGATACTGGATAATGTATGCAGTTTATAGAAGCAAACAGTTGACAAAAAGTGGTTTAAATGCCACTTTGAGTTTTGAGGACTTCCTAGCCAGTTCTAGGCATTGAATCATCATGACAGGGACAAAGCACTAAATAGTGCTGGTATCCAGTTCCAGCCCTGACACTCTGTAGCCTTGAGAACCAGAGCAAGGCCACTAGCGAAAGGCCACCAGCCGTGAAGCTGCAAAAGAATTTGAGAAATGTGTAACTTCCTTCCAGTCTGCCTGCCTACCTTCCTTCCTCCCACTTAACGCAATGTAGAATAATCAGTAACAATATCTAGTGTGAAATGAAGTTTTTTAAAAATAAAACTTATAATGATTATGTGTGTGTTAGAAACATTTTAATGCTGGAACTAACACACAAGTTGTCAGCGGATGATACAGACTTTTCTACCCAGAAAGCACTTCGGGGGCAGCTATGTGGAGACATGTGGTGGAAGCAGAGGGTACACAGCAAGCTCATGCTCACTTTCATCAAAAACACTGTCCTTCCACTGAGAATCTGGAGAGATTAGGAGGCAGCTGAGGGAAACTAAGAGGGAGAGTAAATATTTCAGTCTATTTTCTCCTTGAGGTCAAGTCTGAAAAATCTTACATTTTTCAAATAATTTTGTGACTTATTTTTTCCCATTTCATACTTGTGTTAAATTCAATTGAATATATACAGTCATTTCTGGGTACCCATTGCTAATTAACTGCAGGACCTTATATGCATACCAGGATCCATGAATATTCAATTCTGTTACGTCAAATGACATAGTATTTGTATTTTGTTTATGTATATCATTCCCAAATCATCTTTAGAGCATTTACAGTAACTAATTCAAAGAAAATGCTATGTATATAGTTGTTATATTGTATTTCTAAGGAATAATGACAAGAAAAATTCTGTTTGGGTTTTTTCCTGAAGATTCAAGGATGGCTGAATCCATGGATGGGAAACTTGAGGATATAGAGAGCTGAATGCATGCATTTGGTTGTTTTTCTTGTTTAAAACATTCTCAGTCAAACATGGTTACATGTAATCATAACTATTTTCTACTTTTATGAGAATAAAAGAGAAAATGGTCTTTTCATAGTAAATTAGGATAGGCTGCTTAATGTACATTTGTTTGATTTTTAAGAAACAATCATATTTGAACAAGAATTGTAGCTACAACAAAGTATAAAATAATTTGTCCACAAGAATTTCTGATATGTTTGTTAAAACATTTTGATTGCTGATTAGATGAATAAAAAGGATTTCTTTTTCTACATCTTTATTTATAAGAAGCAATTCAATGAAATTATTGACAAATTGAAGATACTTATGCTTAGAAATGCTATACTTTGAAGATATGTAAACAAACAAATTTTAAGTTCAACTGAAGATTTTTACTGTTTATTTTTCACTATGAGGCTGAAGAGTCAAAGGACTTTCCTAATGTTTTCTATTGCACAATTATGATTTTCTTCAGTAAAAGGAACTGTACTGCCTGTGTTGTACTAATGTTAGAATCTTAGGATGGGAGCTCTAACTTCTAAGATGTGAATTATAACATTAAAACCCTAACACTGTCATAGTCGTAGGATTTCACTTTTTAAAAGGACATTTTGTTACTTAGGTAGAAAATTTCATTTATAATTTCTTGAAAAAATCTTATATTTGGTTTTATACTTCTTTATAGTTTCACATTTTCCATAAAACAACACTGTTGTATAGTTTTTAAGCAATTTTTAGTAGTTTAAGTTTTAAAATTTACTTTTTCTTAAAGTCTGTATTTTAGAAATTATTGTTTACTTTCTCACCAAATCAAGACTTTGAGGAAAAATTTATATTTAAAGGCAATGCTATGAGCTTTTAAAAAATTATTTCTAGAATTCAACTAGTTCAAGGCCATAGTTGCACTGACTCCACTAAAAGAGTAGTTGACACATACAGCATAATGAATACGTGAAGAAACGCAAATCCATGAAAGTTCGTAGGACATGTTTGCAGGAGGACTGCCCATCCGAAAGGAGGGGCTTGCTCCTGTTTTCTATCCCATGTCAGACTTTCAGCTGAGGAGTGATGATCTGGAAAGTACGTAGGACTCACGTCATGTGGCAATAATATATTTCATTCGCTTTTCCAGCTATGAAGGCATTCCTGAGACATAATTCACAACCAGTTGGTAGGAAAGTGCTTTTCATTCCTTACTACAGTAAAACCCAAATTAATACAAAAAGAGAATTCTCTCTAGGCTGCGGAATCAAGTACTTTCAGAATAATAGCAATAAATGGGAGTTCCTTTCCTTTCCCTAGGTACTACACATAATACTTTCCTAATGTCCATAATTTTATGTGACTATCTCCTTTCCCTAGGGCTTGCCCCAATTTTATGAGTAATGAAATGATATTAAAGTAATACTATGCACCTAATAATGGAACAGTGAGTGTAAGTTATGACTTCCCTTAGAAAAAAAATCTGTACTTCAAAGGTGAAAGAACAGAAAGATGTACTTCTGAGAAAAAGCAATATTTGTCACATCTGGTTTGAATCACATAATTAGCAACAGAAGATATTTGCTGCCATCAAAATGAGAAGAAAGCTGCTTTAATACATCGTAATTTCAGCAAGAGTTTTTACCTGATAGCCAGAGTCATTGCAGGTCATATAGCATTTACCACAGTTGATACACATCTCTTCATCAATCGTAGCCACGACTTGCTCTATGGTGCTCAAGTCACCAAATGCTCCAAGGTACTTCAGTGCTTTTCCAATTACATCCTAATAGACAAGCATTGAATTATTCCCAGTGGTTATTTTAAAACATTTCCATCTGATAATTTCCTTCTATGAGTATGATTAGAAAATATGGTTTAAACTAAAGAAAATTTATTACCCTAAATGCCACAGAAGTCTAGTTCCTCTTTAAAACATTGTCTCTTGCTGTCATGGCTACCTTAAAATCCTTAATTGATTCAAAATATTTATCTTTCATGTTTTAACTTTGAGTGGAGCCAGAAGTTACACAGTGTCAGTTCTGTAAAGGCAGTGGACGACGACCACCATGTTTTCACCAGCCTGCCTTTCTACTGGACAGTATGTAAAGCAGCATTCACCATAATTTTGATCATATCTTATAAAGACAGTCCTAAAAAAGGACTCCAAGAACTGCTTCAGACAGTGTCAAGAATGGATAAGTATGTTCAAAGTGAGGGGAAAAAGTTTTCACTGAGATTAATGTCTTTTACTGTAATAATTTTTTGAAAAATTTAAACATTTGCTATCAATCTTCATCATTCTTTGTATATAATGCTGAATTGTGCTAACATAGGAGACTTGGGGTATTATATTTTCATATATAAGCTTTCTATAATAATCATAGCCTAAGTATTTCTGAAATGGGGCAATATGTATGCTTAACTTAAAAATAAGACATAATTAACTTTTTGAGAAGTTTTTCTACCAGATGACCAAGAAAGGAGTTTCCAGGGACAGAAATAAACATGTAATTTCAGTTGCAGCACCTTACTTTTTAACCTTGAACGTTCTAAAAGGAAGGTAAAATGATAAAATGTTATGCACACACATTAGACAGCAAATGATTAGGGAATAATATGTATATTATGCATTTATATCAATACATTTGGACCATAAATTTTCATTCAGAAATATGCTTTGATATCACTCACTTATCTTGTCTTTAAGAATGTATTTCAATATTAAAATATTCTAATTTATGTTAATTAACCCATCAATCCAGTAGTTAAATCAGATAGATGTTCTTTCACTTTTAAAGAATTGGAATTTTCTTCCTTCACCACTCAAGATCTCTCAGGCAGTTGCACATCCCTTTGTTTTTCATATTAATTGGAAGTAAGCTGAATACGTAAAGTGCAGAGAATGTTTCATCAACAATATGAAACATTTTGTTTCAAGAAACAAAATGAAAGCATCTAACAATGTTTGCCAAATTAGTATGCTGTCAAGATTCTCTGCTTTTAAGTTTTGAAATGAGAATCTGTTGTTTGAATTCAAGGTCCATATTCCAAGAGGAATGACTCTCATTTAAGGCCATCTTTTTATATTCTCTTTGGTATTTTGTTTTCTGTATGTCTTTTCTATGACCTTGGTTAACCATCTTTACTTTTTTCCTACTTGAGTTCTACATGACAGCATGCTCCTTACCATGAGTTTTTAAACTGAGATAGAGTTCACATTATTTATACAGTTCATTTGTATACTCTCATGCTAAAGATAGGTAACTTCCAGCACTCTTTCCTATACTTTCTTTTCAACACATTGAAGTGATAATTTCAACTGTTTATTGATGGGCACTTCATGTCCAAATCAATTATCTCTGTTCTGAGTTGCTCTCAGAAGCTCAAAGTCCACATTCATCAGCTACATGATGAGTACTGTCACTGGAAATTGGTACTGCAAAATTCTCAGTTCATTGAACTCATTAAGAACACAAATTTGGATTTTCTTTCATATTTCTTCAAGTTTGTGATTAGAATTAAGATTTTTTTTTCCAATCAGGAGTCTTAAAATTTTAGAGTTTGGTTTCACTGCAATTTCTCCTTGCTCCATATCTTATCCGTGTTTACACCTTTTGAGTTCTGGACCTGCAATATCTTTTGAATTCTCTTTGTATGTCTACCATCATCTTCAAAAAATGTTCATTAACTTTTAATTATTTTCCATGTCTTTGTAAGATGCTATGTGAGCAAGTTTTATTTTCATATGCTTTTGTTTTCTGTTCTACCTTAAAGAATGGTGCCATCTTAATCAAGGTTATAAATTTCTCAAATCCTTACTGAAAATTTGTTGAATCAAGTACGTGGACTTTCCATGTTGACATCTTAGGTTTCCTGCCAAGATGTCTTTTATTTATCTCTTTTTTACTTCCAAATACTATGCATTTCATTTACCATTAGATATACTTTTCCAGTAACCCATCTGAAGGTGACCTGATCCATCCAATTTTATGCTTAAATCCTCTCTCTAAAATATCCTTTTCTCCCAATTCTGCTTAGAAAAATCTTATCTTTCAAAAATATATCAAAGGTCACCAATTCATGATGTTTTCCTCAATCCTTCCTTCTTTTCTAACTAAATATTAAGATCTTCCTTCCTCTCTCCTCTCCTCTTCTGTACCTTCCTACCCCTCCCCTCCTTTCTTACTCCTCTCCTCTCTTCCTTCTCTTCCTCCTTCTCCTTCTCTCTCTCTCCTTCTTTCCCACCTCTTTATTTCCTGATGGATTATATTTTAGCTATTATATGAAATTAATCATTGATAACTTCTGAAATATTACTATTTTATAGATCAACACATAATTTTTTCCTGAAACCTCACTCATTTTATGGATGATGTGGTGACTTCACTATAACATATAAAATCAGGTAAGTGATCAAGCAAGGATTCAGACCAATGACGCTTGTTTTAAATACCATGATAAGAAGAACATTGATATGCTGACTAATTTCTTATTCTCAATTTCGAATGTTCTGCTTCATGTTATAGATATTGCCCACATCTAGTTCCTTTGTGTTGTATTTTTAGTAGACATTATTTGCCTTTGTATCATGTAGTATTTTCTTGTCCCTGTAGATCACTCAAACATTGGGGCACTCAAAAAATTAGGTGAAGTAAATGTGTCTCTTGTATATCTATTCATTAAATGTAATAATAGTAGGAACATAGATAGGATAAGAAATATTTTACTGAACATTTTTACTAATGTGAACATTTTACATGCAAAGACTAGTCAAGCAATCTGGATATTTTAATATTTTTGTACTATTTTAAGATATCAAATAAATGAGGCAAATATATGACTGAAAGATTATGTATGCTAGAACGTAATTTTTCAATCTAGTAAAGCACTCAAGGCAATTGTTTTACTGAATCAGATTGTTATGACTGAAATCACCAATAAATATTAAAAGTCACTAATTAGGGTCCTCTTTAGACAGGTATTTAATTTATAGAGCTTTTGCAAATGAATATATATGTGTAAGAAATTTTATTGTAAGAAACAAGTCCATGTTTTGCATAGATTAAACATGCCCTTTACTTGATATTAGAGATTTCTTGTTACTTAAATACACTATTGTTTAATGTGAAACCACATTTTATTCTTTTTAAAATAAAGGTCTTTGGAGTCTTTAGAAGTTATTAGCATATGGCATTAAAAATTCATTCCTCATTTGCCATGGTTCTTTAGGACAACTGTATTTTTTTTTTTGATTTTGAGGACATAAAAGAATAACAAAGTATTTTAAACCATTTTGATAAAGGCTATCAAAGAAAATGAATTACCACTCTATGTGGTTGAAGATGTGGACATTTGCTTAAAAATCAAAGCCTGCTGATATACTGTCAGCTTAGAATACCTCTGAGTACACGTCTTCAAATTTGGATTTTGCTGAAAGATGCATGTAATCAGTAAAGGACATATGGCTGTCTAGTCCCTCTTGGATAGTTATCTGCAGAAATTAGGGAACCTGCAGCCGTTATTCCACACAGGGTATGGATATACAAAGGTTGAGCAATCTGTTTCAGTCATCCTTGATTACTGGAAATGTTTATGCCTAGATGTATGTGCAGAGAATGTGATGCCAAATCCTTTAAATTAGTGAGATGACACATTCGATTTTAATGTTTGTGTTCACAGAGGTAGATTTACAAAGGATTACAGAATCCCACAATCATATATTTATCAATTATTTGTTCAGGATGATCAAAAGTTGTTTTTAAAAAAGATATATCAGTCAATATTTCTGTTTGATACAAAGTTTAAGACCAATGAAGAGATAGAGGGATTTGACCCCATCTCTGATGTTTTATACTTCCTTCATCATGATTAATATAAACTTATCAATTTTTGACCCATCATTTTTTATAGATGATTGAAGTGTTTTCGAACTACAGTTGTTATCTAGCATGTTAACTGTTCTTTCTAGCTGCAAATATTCACATTTAAGTAGGATACTTTTTACAATTCTGGTAAGTAGGTGCACTTCAAGGACCAAGGACAATGTCCTGTGGGCAGTCCCTAGCCTTCTAATTAAAATAATTCACTATTTAAATTATTTGGAAGTAGCTGTTTAATCACTTAGCTATCTCCTTATCTGTACCATTAGCATTGTCACATTTTCTTATCTTTTTACTCCATTTTTACTCCTTGCCTAATAAACCTATCAAAACAGGAAATGAGATCATTTGGTTTGCCCTCATTGCATTTATGCTGATTCTAATAACTTCTCCCTTATTAATGCTCCCAAGTCAAAAGTTTAATGATCTTTGTACAGTTCCACAGGGGTTAGGTCTCAATCTTTTTGGTCAATTTCTCTTTTTTCTCTAATACATAAGAAAACCCTTCCATATTCACTTTTTCTTTTTTTTAAGAACCTAGAGCAATGTTTATTTTTCAGCAGTGTGGTATAGAAATCTCATACATGAGTGCTTTTCAAAATACAGGATGATTTTATTCTTTATGTTCCCCATTTAATGCTCTCCACTATAAGAGGTAGGGAGGTAACTATACACTTAGAAAACAGAGTGTTTAGCTCGGATTCAGTAGATATCTGGTGAGGACACTGTTAAATACGCTGAAAAGGGAGGGCAGAGACAAATTATGATCCAGAAAATTAAGTAGTAGATTGGTCAGAAAGTGTCAGAGAAACAAGTAGACAAAGAGATAGGAGAAAAGCAAGTAAAAGTGGTGAGAGAGGGTAAGGTGTGAGGGAGAATTTAGTGTGAGACAGATAGGTGAACCTTGTGGGACTACAGTTGATTCAGTGCAAATCTGTGTCCTGATCATGGTATTCTTTCCATGTAGGGTGGGATCAGGCTTTGAAGGACACTTTGGTTTTATGTTGATTTAATGAAGCTGAGTGTGATTTTATTATCTCTTTCCCTATCTTGGACTCTAAGTCTCAGATATGTTTTCCATACCCTTTTCAGTTCTAAGAACTGTAAGAGGATGCCAGGAAACATAATAGGAATGGAACAGTTCTCTCTCATTATAATGTAACAATATGCCATCTGCTCTAAGTAATGGATATATTTTTCTTTTTTCTTTTTTTTTTTACTTTAATAGACAAAACTACATCTCAATTTTTCCTAATATTTTCTGGAAGCACAAAACAGTTGAATTTTAGTACTTCTAACCATCTTTAAATCTTCATGTCATTTTTTTATGTTCATCATTAGTAATGTGATGTACCTTTTCTCATAGGACTATAGAACAGTGAGTTATCCAAATGCTTAACATTTTTCTTACGCTTGTGAAACTCACTGATTATGTTATCAAACTTCTATATGACATCATTTCGTTCTTTGTGATCTATCTTCAGCTTGGAGTTACTGACTGTTGTTTCCTCTGAACTTCCTAGGAGTAAATGCATTAAGGGTGAGGCACTTGTATATCTAAATTTAGACTTCCTTTCTTTGGCCTAATAAACTTAACATAGGATGGTCCTTTCAGGCAATATTCCTTTAGCTGCCATTGTCCACAGGTTTCTCTTTTCTTTTCTTTTTTAATACAGAGCCAGAAATAACCAAATATATGAATTCTCTGTCTTTGTCTCTGTCTGTCTCTCTGTCCTTCTTTGCCTCTCTGTGTCTCTCTGTTAGTCTATGCCTCTGTCTCTGTCTTTTCTCTCTCCGTCTCTCTGTCTCTCAGTCTCTCTCTTTCTCTCTCTCTCTCTCCCTCTCTATTTTTCTATTTTGAGATTAAATGTGCAACAAGGAAATTGAATAATTTTCCAGGTTTTTGCCTTTAGTGGTGTGGGATTTTCATTGGAACTCTGTATGGGGTCACATCACTACTCTGTCTTCCCCATCTATATTAATCATCTGGTTAAAAAGTCTCTGGCATAGTCGCAAGATAACACTTCTGCTTTCTTTCATTCACTTTTCTGAAGCTCTTTCCTTTGTACTCTACCTTTATATCTTTTTTCTTTTTTTGTCTTTTTCCTTTTTATCGGTACCAGGGATCGAAATCACGACCACCTGCTTGCAAGGCAGGTGTTTATGCTGCTGAGCTAAATCCCCAGCCCCTATATTTTTGAATTTCTAGGCTAGTGTATAACTTTTTCATATGCTGCTCCACCCTCAGTACTATTAGGCTTAAATATCCTAACCAATGCGAATCTCTCCATTGTCACATTCCATCAGGAGTCACATCCTAACAAAACCCCACAAGATTTAAGAGATTATTTTTACCAAATTCTGTTCAGTTTTTAAAGTTTACTTTGGTAATTTTTCATCTGCCATTTGTTGGTGTACAGACAACTGAGAATATTAATGCTGCCCCTGGCCTGTTTCTCTGGTATCATACTAAAAATTGCTTGGGCAAGTCCTGTGCTATTTTTCTTTCTGTGCCATCCCTTTTATGCTCTTTTGTATCTAATATGGTCTTACAGTTTTATCTGAGTACTTTTCTCTTTCCTTTCACAATTCAATTGAAATAATAAACCACTCGATCAGGCTGACGGGTCTCCTGCCAACACCGTCTTGCCAGTCTTATGAGATGCAGTCCATCTCGTACTAGCAGCAGCAGGAAGAAGAGATGAAAACATCACTAGTAGCCCTCAACCATTCATTTTCCCACCCAAAATTCAAAGACGTTAGAGAAACATTCCTAGCTTCATAAAGAGAATGAGAATTTATTCTCATATATATCAATAGAAGTGGGGAACAGTCATGGGACTTTATAAGTCTTGGCAGACTCACAAGTCTCTGTTATTTGCTGCCTGGGAATAAAGCATGTTTCTCATTTGGCTGGGCCAAATGTGCACACTGTCACATCACTTGTCCTCAGTAAGGAGACAAAAGGACCTGCTAGAAGAGGCAATGCCTGATTTCTTTTCTTTAGTACAGTGAACCTGTGGAATATGTCAGGGGTTTCTTCAGAAGGTCCTGGCTCATCTGTATACCCATTTCATGAGGCAGGTCTCTTTTTTTTCTATCTCATTCTATTCCTTTAGCCTTCTCGCACTGTTTTTGACTACCCTTTTCTTCCTCAGCATCTATTTCTTTTTGTTTACTCCACAGAGTCATTAGCTCTGGTGAATGTTGTGTCAAGACATGAAATTGACAAAGAGAAGGCCACCTGGGTGCCAGGCTGTTCCTGGGGCTGCAGATTAGCTGGGTAGGAGTCTTGGCCTGTGGGGTCAGGTTTCAGCTCCCATACGTCAAGTGGATGCAGAATAGCACATTACTTAGCAAAGACTTCTAGTTATCATAACACTGGGAATCATGTCTTTTGATGCTGTATTTGAAATGAGTCCGACTGTATGCTCTTTTGAGTCACG
The DNA here is from genome assembly GCF_034190915.1 of Cavia porcellus. Lineage (NCBI taxonomy): Eukaryota > Metazoa > Chordata > Mammalia > Rodentia > Caviidae > Cavia > Cavia porcellus. Next base: position 118,444,572 of record NW_026947484.1, read on the forward strand.
TTGCTAATACTTATCAAACAACTGAGTTTAATTCCTCATTATTGCTTCTCAGTTCTATCCTTTCTGTGGATTCTTGTGAAACAAAAGAAGGAACTGTTCCCTTTATAGTATTGTATGTTTGGTTCTGGGATTGTGTATGGATGTAGGTTCTACAGATGCATGCTACAATGTTTGAACATTATGTGTGCAAATATGCTGAGGTGCTTGAAACATCACCTGGCTCACATTGTATTTTGTTTTGTTTTTCTGTGAAAGACAGAGAGAATAGTATCTACGAGCCTAGTTTCTAGAACTAGACTTTGGAATCAAACTTTGACTTTGACATCTTTGTACCTATGTGATCTTGGGCAAGTTATCTGCCAATTTCTTAATCATTAGAAAAGGAGTAACACAAGTATCTTGTATCTTGTAGACTTGTTGTGAGGCTTAAATGAGCTCATTTACAAGCACATTGCAAGGCTTGAAACCTCATAAGAACACAATAAATATTAGCTTTTATTATTAATTCTCTGCTTAATTAACACTAATTTATTAAACTCCATTTTAAATATCACCATCTCTGTGAAGCTTCCCACAATTACCCATGACAGAGCTAATCCCTTTTACTCCTCTGTGTTCCCATAGCATTTTGTACATATTTGATTGAACTGTAAATAATTTTTAACATGTGTCTTTCTCCCTTGTCAGACTATAAGCTCTATAAGGATAGATACTTGTTCTTTTTAAAATTCATGTTGTATTCCTAGTTTCTAGCACAATTCTTGTGTTGCAGTGAGTGCATAATAAATATACATTAGTGGGACATCTCCACTGAGATCACAAAAATCGCAGAGCCTTGGTCCATGCCTATACAGTTTTGGCCTCTTCCACTGTCCTGAGCACACTGGTCACATAGCACTCAATAAATACTTGCTGATTGACGGAGCCCACTTCTGAAGCAATAGACCATTAAATCATATATGAGGCATTTAGAAGGAGAAAAGAGCAAAAGATGAGACCTATTAAGCACGGTTTGCTCAGAAATAATATTGTCACACCCATAAACAGGGAAGATGGGACAGATTAGAGACCTGAATGCATGACTGAAAACCTTGTTCAGACAAGAGGGGCTTAGTTAACTTCAGGGAGCACCGGGGCTCTTTCTATAATAGATGGAGAATAATATATTGTGGTAGCTGAGAGGATAAACAAAGCAGTGTCATGGAGTTTAAACTATCGAACAGAACAATCTATAAAGAGGCCAGCAGAGAGGAGGGAAGAAACAAGCTAAAATAAACAGATGGGTGGACAGAGAAAATATTAAGCATGAAAATAGATTACCCAGGCCCTCCAGGAAAAGGGGAAAAGGAAAAGAATAGTGTGTCAAGAGCAGCGAAAACACAGAAGCAATAATGAAGCAGCAAGAGGGAAATTCATGGTGTGCCTGGGTGTGTGCTAGCTAGAAACTACGAAAGGACAAAAAACAAGATCTCACAGGCATGCAGAAAGAAAGTGACTCTTAAAGGCATCACGGCTGTTAACTTCAATGGGACTGAACAGCCACATAGCTACATTATACAGATAGGTTCTGAAATAATGGGCAAAGGGGCAAGAGACTTGTGTGAAAATGAAAATAACCATGGCTCCTTTCATTTGAATAGAGCTGCCACGCAGTACACAACACTTTCACACACACGCTTTCATTTAAAACAATGAAGTTGAAGCCTTTTGACATTATCTCCTATTTATTCTCCCTTCCTGCCAATCTCACTCCAGATTGTGACAACAGCCTCCTAACTGGTCTCCCTGCTTCTGTCCTTATTCATTGTGGATATTCAGTCAACACCACAGCCAGAGAACCCTTTGCACATATAAGTCATACCATACCATTCTGCCTTTCCAAAAGTCCCCGTGGTTTCCCACAAAGAACTTTTACATTTCAGGGCCTTTGTACTTCTTCTTTCTTCTGAGTGGACTATTCTTCCCCCAGATATCTGCATTGTTCATGCTCTCACTTTCTCACACGTTTATTCAATTGCCATTTAATGAGACAAGTGTTTCTGACCGTCCTCCATAGGGATTTCTAGTCTCTGACTCCTGCTATGCATTTTCTGTAACACTTGTCACCATCCAGCATGTTCTATATTCACTTGCTTTTTGTGGTTGTCTATTTGTCCCTACTAACAGGCAGCTTCATGAGAACTAGGCTTTTGCTTACTATTAGACTGCCAGTGCCTGGAACACAGCTGTTGTGCATTAAAAATTCCTGGATGGATGAAGAGATGTGTCTAAGATGAGTATGACTAGTGTTGCCAGCTATCAGTTGGAATCTCAGGCACTGTGTCTTAAGAGACCAAGTGAAACAATTAGATGGTGTCCTGGGTGAGACAACTGGTGTTTTCTGATCCTGTGAACCAGGTCCTCATGGGAGAACCATGAGAGAGGCTTCTTCCTTGTTTTGCTCTCCTCCAAGCCACTGTTTTATTCCAGTTGTTTGCCTATTTCTGTATTTCTTCTCATTTGCTTCCCCAGAACCCTTAATCCCTTCACAGAATATTATGCAGATAAGACATAAAACATATGTGATTCTTCCATCTTGTGCCTTGCACACAATCGAAAGTTGTAATGTCTGTTCTTTTTCCATTATATCTATCAAGAAATGCCTGCAGTTCCCATAAGTATATCAGTTATCATACCCTTCAATCCAAACTTTTATCCATCACCAAAAAACCCCACCAAAACTAAAGGCACAATAATAAAAGCCTGATCACTTATATTTTTTTGTTTTAATGGAGTTATAAATAATTGAGTCATCTTAGTTCCCTTATTCTTTACACTATCTCTTATTCTTCAATATAATGAGTGTTGTTAAATGTTGAGACAACAATAAAATTTTATCAATTCATCTATCCATGTTTTCACCATCATGGACACTGACTAATCACAGGACCACATTATGGCTCACTTGGAATATTTCTTGCTCCTTTTATATAATAATCTCTGCAGAGTTATAGAACTCTTTGAATGTCACTCTACAGGGAGGATTTCCTTGGTTTCTTTAACTTTAGTTAGATCTCTATTAAAGAGATATCATACATCCTGTATTCTTTCTATAAAGCTCATATCACAAATGTAATTCATGTTTACTGCAACGTTTGTTTCTGTCTACTTTGTAAGGATAGAGGTTGCACCTGCCATGCTTATTTGTTCATTCAGTGCTCAATTTCTAGCACACTGCTGTCTTATATAATAAAGATGTTTTGGAAAATAAATTGGCTGCTTCAAAGCCTCCATATTACTTGGCCTCCAGGGGTTTGTGTATTCTTCCTCATTCTTGAGTGCATTTTAATACACAAAATGGAAATAGTCATCTAACCTGTCCTTTAATTGACCATTCTTAATATTTTAACTAATAGTGGTGATTACTTAGTGCAGACACCTTGCAGAAAGCATTTCTCAAATCATCAGATTTGTAACTCTAGGAGACAGATACTTTTATCATTTCCACTTCACAGATTAGGTAACTGAGGCAAGGCTATGCAGCTCCTTACTGTCAGTGTCACTGTATGTACACAGTCAGTGTGACAGAGTAGTCTTATGCTTCATTTAGGAAATTCTGCTACCATAAATGCATTCTGCTCATATCTTACAAATTTTCCCTTGTATTTTAATTAACAAAATAATTCTTTAAGACTTCTTAATGGTCATTTGTTAAACATACGAGTATTTAGCTGGCATAGTGTTGTATGCCTATAACTCCATTACTTGGGAGGCTGAAGCAGGAGAATTGCCATGCATTCAGGGCCATTTGAATGACATAGTGAATTTTAGGCCATCCGGAACTACACAGCAAGTGAGACCCTGCCTCAAAACAAACAAAAATGAGTATTTAAGAAATAAATGGCACTGGCAGATCCAAGTTCCTAAGATGTCCCTTTTGTGATGGTTTGAATGTGGTCCTCATAGATTCATGTGTTGGAAATTGAATCCTCCAATTCATATGTTAATGGTATTTGGAAATGAGTCCTTTGAGAAGTAATTGTATTAGATTAGGTCACAAGAGAAGGTCTCATGATGGCATGGTATCTTCATACAGGCAAGAAGAGAGACCTGAGCTGTGTTCACTCTGTCTTGCTATGTCATGCCTTCCACTGTTTTATGATACAGTAAAAAGGTACTCACCATATGCTGAGCAGAGGCTGCTTTCCTATCTTGCACTTCTCAGCCTACAGAATTGTGAACTAAATAAACCTCTGTTCTTTATAGATTATCCAGTTTTAGGTATTTTATTATACCAATACAAAAAAAGACTAAAATACTCTTCTTATTCCAAATGGTTTAGTGCATAGTCTGGACTTCATTACTTTTGCTCAGAATACAGAATTTTTAATCATTCTCTTTCTGGCAACTTTAGCTCGTGTCCTCTACAAGCCTAGGTTATTACCATATAAACAAAACACCATTTCCATCTTCATCATACAAGGCCGTGTTCTACTTCCTGAACTTATATTCTCATCCGCAAGATCCACCTTCCCTTCTCTTTTATATTTGGTTCACTTGAAGAGGAAAACAGGGCTATATAGCATATGTCTAAGTAAAGAACCAATACTGCAGGACAAGAAGCACTTTTTTCTTTACCAAAGCATTAAAATAATAAATGAGGTATCAATATATAGCACCATATTGGGTTGTGACCTAGAGTTCTAGATGTCATTAGAAATTTTTATTTGTAAAGGTTTTACTTCACTGTTTCTTATTCAACAAACAGCTGCCAATTGCATAAAGCTGTTTATAAAAATCAAACATCTTTATTAGAATTTGTCTAGATATTTTAAATTTTTAAAAAACCTGCTTAGTTCATTTTTCCTTGAATCTCAAAAAGTTTAAGTAAGAAACTTTTGAGGGATAGAAAATTAGAACATGATGTAAGCAATGAAATTTATGTTTTGTCATTGAATTATAATTTGAGAGATGAAAAGAGTCATTTAAAATGGTAATATTATTAATAATACATAGATTTAGAGCTGATGCAGAGACAACCAATAGACTGAAAAAACAATTTATAGAATGGGAAGCTACTTCTCAGAAGACTACTATCTACAGTATATAAAGAACAAAAAAACATAGACCCCCAAAATTGAAGATGCAATAAAAATAGGGAGTCAAAATGAATAGACATTTCTCTAAAAGAAGTACAAATGGCCTGAAAATAGATGAAGAAATGTTCACCATCTTTGGCAATTAGAGAAATTCAAATCAAAACACCACTGAGATTACAATAAACAAATTAGCAAACAAATATACTGGAGTTATTATCTCTTTGGGGAAAAAACTAACACTAACATAATACTTGACATTTTAGATTAATTATAAAGTTTCATAAATATTAAAATTCTAAAGAATTAGATAGGGTGAATATTCAATATTATTGTACAAAAGTCTAAACTAAAGAACTATAAAGATGAAAATAAATTATATTTTCCAGAAAAAATTATGTAAACACTTTTGTTTATATATATGTAAAATTATCTATACAGATTATGAGACAAATGGCAATCTTAGACATACATATGTATGAAACAGACTTGACAGAGTGCTATTTTTTAAAATATGTAAAAATTTACAAAATTTTATGACAAAGGTAAATACTCCAACAGCAAGTTGGTCAAAAGAAATAAGCAGCAATTCAAAAAAGAAAAAAATTGTCCAAAAACACATTAAAAATGCTGAGTTTACCAGTATGTAAACATTTAAAATTTAAGATGAACATAAAATACTATTTTAGTTTCACAATAAGAAAAATTAAAAATAGAATTGTTAATGAACTATCCCCTTAAATTTTTGCAAGGAATGTAAAATTGCACAATCCTGCTAGAAAATTATTTCACAATACCGTATGAAATCCCTAAAATGTCGCTATTAGTAATTTTTCTTGAGAAGACAATCAGAAGTCTCCACAAAGATTTTTGTATAATGATTGTGGGTTTTTTTTTTTTTTTTGTCTTTTTCCTTTTTATTGGTACCGGGGATCAAACTCAGGACTGCCTGCTTCAAGGCAGGCACTTATGCCGCTGAGCTAAATCCCCAGCCCCCTATGATTGTGTTTTTAATATATATATATTTCTTTAACAATATTTAACAAGTTCTTCTTAAAAACAAATAATTCATTTTATTAAAAAGCATAGTACCATTAAATAATGTAAAAAGAGAATCAATAGTTTGTTTTGTGTTCTACATGTAAGAATAGAAAAGATATAATTTTATAAATCTAAATTTTAGTAGTAGTTGGTAGGATCTGGGTTAATTTTTACATTGCTCTTTATGTATAAAATAGAACAAAACAAAAAATGAAACTATAGAAGGTTAAGAAGGAACAGGGAAAGAGAAAGAAAATTCTTGTCTGATGATTTCATTTTACAAATCTCTTATTAGATATCTACGTTAAATCACATGATCATTTACAAAACCATGATGTAACGCGTTTGTCTCAATTCTCTTGGAATTATCTTCATACTATTACATGTTGAAGACCTTCTCTTCCATGACCATCTTTAGGTCTATTTCATAAACTTAAAATGTTCCAAACTTAACTAATCATCCCCTCTTTTGAGGCAATCCTGTGAATCTCCTGAGTCAGGATTTCCCAACTCCATACCCATTCCTTCATTCTGTCACTTGTTTATTAAATAAGTTGAACAAATTATTCAATCTCACTTTCAATCTCACATTCATAGTTTTCTGTTTCTCTGTTTTTGTTTTACTTTTATGTTATCAATACATTCACTGAAAGACTAAGGTCTGAAAAAGATGAACATTCTTTTATAATCACTTAGTACTTATTTCAAATATAAATAACATGTTTCATCTAACGTGGGGGTAAAGTGTCTATCTCAGGTATTCTCAGAATCAAACATAGCATGTATAGCACTTCTAGGCTTGTTAGTGCTGGTAGCTGCTACATGCTTTTATGATTGGTTAGAGATAAAATTTTTTTCTCTTCCTGGCTGGAAAATCATCTTGGAGTATGAGTGAGACATACTTGCTAGGAGACTCTTAATAAAAGATGCAATCACATAAGTTACTATTGATAAAAACATCATAATCTAGAGATCAAGGATCATCAGAAATCAAGACAGACCCAGCCAGGGATATACGTGGGGGAAAACACAGTCTTCCATACTTTCTGTTTTGCTCTAAAATATATGCCATTCTCCATTCTACACAAAGGATTGTAGAAATCAAGTTGAAGCAGGAAGTCATTTGTTAATGACATTGCTTTATTTTCCAAAAGGATAATTGCACTTACAAAAAATAAAAATGTTCCATTCCCATGGGGGTAATTACCAGCTAGTTCTGAGCTTTCCACAAGACACATCATCTTCCCATAAATAACAACAGGTGGAATGGCTATGGAATTTCTGGGAAGGCCAAAGTCTTGAAAAGTCTAGTGGATATTGAGAAAATCTACTTTTAATATGTTTGCACTGATGTAGTCTTCGGTAATAGTAGAATGGTATCTACCGTGTCTTGAGGCTTAAGTAACACCAAATGACACCAAGAACACTTCATTTTGGATAACCTTTCAGGTGAGACAACTTAAGAAATAAATATAAACCTGTGGTGTTTGTGTGTGTTTTGAAGTACTGGTGATTGAATCTAGAGAGCACTGAGCTACACCCCTAACCTTTATTCCTTTATTTTGAGATAGATTCTTGCTAAGTCTTCCAGGCTGGTCTCAAACTGACATCCTCTTGCCTTAGCCTTCCAAGTAGCTGGAATTATAAGTATGTACCACACCACCCAATTAAGTGTGTACTATTTTTAATAAGACTGTCTCTTCTTGATGTAAAAAATCCTTTATCATCATATTTCTTTGGTTTAATTATTCTGAGTTTGAATTTTTAGGGGTGTAGGGGAAAGTAGCTAATAAACTACAAATTTTAAAATTGATTATAGTTTTCTTTTTCTCTTTTTGTTTTACATTATCAGTACATTCATTGATTATAGTTTTCTGTTTCTCTGTTTTTGTTTTACTTTTATGTTATCAGTACATTCACTAAAAGACTAAGGTCTGAAAAAGATGAACATTCTTTTATAATCACTTAGTACTTATTTCAAATGTAAATAACATGTTTCATCTAAAATGTCTACACACCAAGAAGGTATTCTTAGAAATAAGTATCTTTCATTTAACTCAAATTAAGAGTGACAAGGCTTGGAGAATCCCCACTTAACCCTAAATCAAATATTACAGTGGTAGAGTCAGAAGGCTTATGAAAGGCTTCAAGATATGGACTTTTAATTACTTATTTTTCCCATCTCTGTTCAGCCCACCCTTTTTGCAGTACAAAAATAATTTAACAGTAAACTTTCCAAAGGACTATTTGGAATTATCATTCTGGTAAAAGTTCCAAGTATTCGTTTCATGTGGAATTATGACATGTGAAGTGCTTGTAGGGTTTGTGACCAACCACTTCCATTTTTTCTTTCACTACTTTACATTGCTTAAATTTTGCCACATCCAGCCTAAACGCTACTGTTTATAGCATAAGGACCATGTTTTTCCCCTGACAGATAGAATTTTTAAGAATTCTAATCTCTAGTTGACTGTCACTAGAGATAGTGAGGTCTGCTTGATAGCCCCTAAGAGTGAGCATTTCAGCTGGTGCTTCAACAGAAAAACAGATCATGGGAACAGAAGAATCAGTTTCAGTAACTGCAGGCCATATTTCACTGATAGTGACTTCAGAGAGAAGGCCACCCAACAACACTCCCTTTTTGCATTATGACCATTTTAAACATTTCCAACTTAGAAGGGGAAAGAAAAAAGGGGGTTTGTTTCCCACAGGGCAACCTGAAGAACCCTTGTGGTGATGGGATGTTTTCTATTTTAACTGTGAAGTATGTGACAAAACTGCATTTACACACACACTCACACACGAACAGTACTAGAACTAGAGAAATCTGAATAGGATTGGTAGGTTGGATCAATATCCTCATTGTGATACTGGAATACAATTTTTCAGTATACTGACACTGGCATACTTAGTGGAGGGAGAATGTTGTCACTCTGTATCATTTATTATAATTGAATATGAATATATATTTCTCTCAGAATAAAAAAGGTTTTTAAAAAATCATGGCAAGTAACATGCATCATTCTGATTTAATAATAGCTTTTAACCAGAGAATAATCTCCTGGCAATGAAGATATACATTTTCTTAAGGCCAAACCAGGGAAGGTTTTGCCAAAATACAAGCTATCATAGTGATATCAATGCTATGAGAAGACAAAGAAGTTATCTTAACATATCCTGACACATTTAATACCAAGAGTTCCATGAAACACATATCTGAAAGTGTTCTGAAAAGTATGTTACACAAATAAAAGTTTAAAGTACTCAAATAAGATGCTATTCTGTAATTTAAACACTATTTCCTCTATATATAGAATTCTAGAAGCTTTAAGAATATTTTCAAAACAAAAACCAGGGATACATTTGATGAAATAAACATAAGCTGCGTTAGCATATTTGAACAGTGAAAGAGATATATTTAAATAGATTTAAATTTTACCTTGATGGAAGGAATAGGCTTTTGGGGGACAAAACAGCGTCTCTCAACTGGGGAAAAAGCTGTATTTTGTTCTTTGAGTCTAATCTTGTTCTCTGCTACGATTTTCTTGCGCTGTTCAAGAAAAGGTCCAAAGCTTGGCAGTTTCTAAAGGGAAAACACAAATAAGAAGGCATGTTAGCTCAGAGAAGAGGAAGATGAGAGAAAATAAACACATAAATAATACCAAAAGACAAACCAATGTGTGTTTGGGGATTCCTTCATGCTTACAGGATCTTCACCCATTTGTAGAGCACTAGTTTTCTAGGTATCAGAATCTATGTTATTAAAAAAAAAACACAAGAGTACAGTACCTTTACCAAATATATGTATGTTGGATACAAATGTTAATTAAAATACATTTCTAAATGGGATGAATTTCACAATGGTGAATGAAATCCACTCACTTAAAACAATAGCTATTAGTTAAACCATTTGTTTGGCGTGTATAGACAGAAGGTGAAGCCTATTGATGCTTTTTTCCCCCTTCATCAAGTTTTTAACACAATACAGCCATAGCTGTAGGTCCTGATAAATGCTTCTGTCAATAGCAGAGGTACTTTGCCAAAGTTCTAATCTGTATCTTTATTTTATTGTGTTCAAATTCTTACTACATCTCTTTAAAGATTGTAACTAATGTTGATTGCAATTTACTGGAATTGCTAAAAAAATGGTAAAAATATTGATTCTCCTGAACAGAAAATAAATTTTATTTTACATGAAGGAGGCAAAAATAGAAGTGAAAGCCGAGGCTATGTCACAGTGCTTAAGTGATCCTATCGGTATTCAAGATCACATCATAGCTTGAAATCTCAAGGTTATTCAATTGTACTTTACAAAGTTCATTTAGAAAGCTACCTGTGTATCATGAAAAAATGCTAAGTGGTTTCAAGTTAACACGAAAATGCCCTCATACCATTCATTATCCTGCAATTATTTCCTCTTCACTCTGTCCTTCCCCTCTTCTAGAACCTTTGATCTTCAGTTTTATTGACACACTGCCTATGATAGACACCATAAAATCCCAAATGTTTTGTGTCAGCCTGTCACCTGGAATTGTTCGGTTTGTTTTATAAGATGGTTTATCTAGCTGATGGAGGTGTGCAAAACTACAACACTACAAGATCATCCTGATCTCTGACCTAACAGGTGCTTTAGTGAAAAATCATACTTGTTTCAAAACTCTGACCTCCTACTTGCCAGATTGCATAATGTCAGGAAAATGAGATCTCTGGTTCTCTAGAGTTCTTGACAAAGTAGTAAAGTAAACTTTAACTATATTCCAATCAAGCCAGACTGGAGAATAAAATGAAATTTTTTTTTAGCAAAAAACATATTTATGTGCATACTCCCATGATCAATTTAACAAAATTTTCTCAACAAGTCAAAACGAAATGAACAATGTTATGAACACCAAATTAATTTATACACAAAGTGTGATCAAAATACATGGTAAGCATTTACAATTTTAAAAAAATTACACTAAGAGACACATTGTGATTAATTTCTCTCAAAATACTTTTCCTCACTCAGAACACACTTATCAAATTGTTCTAGTTGCTTTCAAAAGCAATCCTGAAAGTCCTCTTTCATGAGTATCATTACGGAGTAGGATCAAAATATGGTGAATAATGCTGTTGAGTACTGCAGGTTCCTAAAAACATCACAACATGTCCTTTTCCACCTTACCCACTGAATCTAGCACCAGTGGTTTGCAGCTTTTCTCCAAAGTCAAAATGACCGCGAAAGGTAAATATTTTTGAATCAGTTTAGGACATCAAAGTGGCCATGACAGTGCACTTGAAGACATGAAATAGAACTTCTAGAACTGCTTCAGAAAGTAGTGTGAATAACGAGATAAATGTAAGTAAAGAGTAAAGAGGACTATTTGGAGGGGAATTAATGGTAATATGCCTTTTAATAAAACAAATATTTTATTTTATTTTTAAAGAATTATTTTTAAAAAAATAATTCAAACCTTCTCCATATTTTGTGTTTCGCACATTGTACAATATTAAAGGTTGCAGCAATATGAAAAGTGTGATGTGAGGGAAATATATTCTGCATCTATTTTACTGTCAAGTAAATGAGGCTAGCTTGTTAAAAGCATAAAATGAGTAATCTTAATACTTATCCCACTTGTAAATATCCTTAAGGAAGTAACAGTAATGTTTGTTTGAAATGTCCTCCTAAAGAAAGACTTTTTCCCCCGGGGCAGATGAAGTACTGGACATTACATCTGGTACTGCGGAAATGACCTCCTTGGATCCAGATACCATTTCATCTGATGGTGAGCATGAGTCAAATGATAGAGATTTTGCCAGAACTCGCTTTCCTCTTACCTTAAGGACACCTATATCCTGATCTATTATTCATGAAGATTATCACAAATGAGTAACTGTTTAAATATAGGACCTTTTGTTCCAGGAGATCCCTTATGCTGACACATCCCTGAGTCATTATCTGATCTTCTGATAGGATCTTAGCATTACTTGGTGCCATTAATTTTATCTAGTTTTGTCAAGACTATTCAAAAGGAAGTTCTTATAACTTTTAAAAGCAAATCAAAGGAGACTTGTTTCTAGCTAGATTTTCTTTACTTAAATAAAAAAAGAATATAGTTATAGTTAACACATGATTTCAAATTATTGCAACAGTAATACCAATGATAACAACTATTTGAGAATCTCTTGGTACTGAATGGGAAACAGTCAGGGTAAACATCTAGCAGCCTGATATTTTCTGTAGGTTTCTGTATGATTGACTACTGCCCAGTTTTTCTTTAAGAAGAAAGCACACATACATTAAATGTCAATGACTACTTTTCAACCGTCAAACCCGATTAGGTTCACATCCAATTCCTCCCTGCCATGTAGACGGTCCAGTGGCTGAAGGTAACTTTCAAAATTTCAAGGCTTCCATAGGCATTGTGCATTCCTCATTAGTTATAAAAACTTAAGTAATTTCGTAAAATATGTGCACTAAAGTGGCTTTAGGATTTTGGGGAATTGAATGTTTTAAAAGTTAAGCACTCTGAAAATATAAAAAGATCCATTTTTTCTTGCCTCAGAAGATAACCTGTACACATACCACAATTAGGCTACATTTGTGTTCTGATTGTGCCCAACCAAACAAACAAAACCCTAAAGCTAAAAAAGAGTGAGGAAGAATGCATTCGTTGTTCACTGTGTGTATGTAGAATCAGTGATGATTAATAAAGCATTTAGTTCAAATCTCTACCAGAACACAGAGTTAATTGATTTCCCAGTGAAGGAGGAGAAGCAGCAGGGCTTGACAGTGGCAGCAGCAGGAGCTTCCCTCTTCATTCATTATTTTCCTACAGAAAAAGTTGTAGCCTGCAGTACCTCAGAGCAAGAGGTTTTGAGCACAAGAGGTTTTGAACATCATGCCATATTTCTTAACCAAAGGAAAAAGTTCTTTAGGAGTATCAAAAGCTGCTTTATAACTGATGAGCTGAACTAAACACAGAAATGGTGAGATTTTTGTTTTTGTACTTTCTCCAGGGATTCATCATAGATGAATCTGGTCTTACCAGAAAAGCTAAATCCCACTCATTCAAAGATAACAGTATCTCACACTAAAACTGTCTCTCTCCAGATATAAAAAGCATTACATTGCCGATAGAAAGTGACAACATAATGAATCAACAATGATACCTTAAGCCAGCAAAGCTTTAAGGTAAAGAAGTTTATATGGATTATAATTTATTCATGGATCAATCAAAAGGTAATTGAGCATATTACGAAGTACAGGATGCTTGTTCCTAATAGAAGCAGGCCCTGATTATCATTTGGTTTAAATTGTATAATTTTATGATGATGGCAGTATCTTGGCTAATAGCAGGAATCTATAGTACTGCTACAGACTAATTCTATTTCTTAATTATACTTTCTTATCTGATTAACAAATACAGCAAGAAAAGTAATTATTTGATATTTAAATGGTAAGAGTGAGGGGCTAGAGATATAACTCAATGGCATAAGCACCTTCTTGGCAAGCACAAGGTCTTGAGTTCGATTCCCAGTACCACCAAATTATGCTAATATTGAGAAAATATTATGCTAATAATATTGATATATACACACATACACACATCAACTCTATCTCCTTTGTGTGTGTGTACATAGGTGTATATACTGACAGATTGAAGGATAAGATATACACAAATAATACGTATGCCACAACCACCTAAAAGTTGATCTGTTTTTTTCAAATGACACAAAATACTATTTATCAGTCTTTTGATATTATTTCAGCAAATGCAAATACTAATGTGCAGTCTGGGCCAGGAACAGTCCTGTATTACATGAAAGGCTAAATAATATCCATGTAGTATGTGTGCAGTTATCATCACTATGAAGTTTATAAGTATCTCTTCCTATTCATTAAAGGGTAGAGTCAAACTGAATAATATAAAAAGCATTTCCAGTTATTGAACTTATGTACTCACAATTTACAAACATTTGAGTTAACTTTCACAGATAAGTATGGACCTCTTATTACAAGCATACATAGATTCACAGTAGCTCACGTGTCTGCTGGATGTGGTCACAGTTGTGCCGCTCGCTTTTCAGTACAACAGTGCACAGTAGTGTACAGTGCTCAGTGAGAGCCCAGGGTGCCCAGAAGCAAGAAGAAAAGCACTGGTGATGTGGAAGTGAAGAGCAACAACCATAGAAAGAAAAGTGAAAACAAGTGAGAGATTGGACCTAAGTGAAAAGATTGTAGACATCACTCATTCCTATAGTGTGAATTGTTCAACCAGTGTGGCACAATTCTGAAAAACAAGGGCAAGATCTGGAACATGTAAAGTCTGCTGTGCCAGGGAAGTCAAAACAGCCAAATGCAAAGTACAATGATAGAGGAGGTAGAGAAACTTCTTAGTGTGTGGATGTAGGATCAGCATCAGCATTGAATCCCACTTAGCTTAATGCTTGTTTTGGAAAAAGCTAAAAGTATGATGACTTGAAGAAAAATTCTGATTAACAAAGTGCATTTTTTACTGTCAGCCATGGATGGCTTAACAAATTCAAGGGTAGAGCCAAATTTTACGATGTAAAAGTAAGTGATGAGATTCCAAAATCACACCACTGCCCAAGAATTTCCATGAACACTTAGAGAAGATATTGATGAAGATGTTTATTTACCCCAACAGGGTTTTAACATCTACGAGAGAGGACTGTTCTGGAAGAGGATGCCAGAAAAAAACAAAAGATGATCGCAAGCTTCAAAGCAGCAAAGAACAGACTCACTCTGTTGTTTGGAGGCAATGCACCCACTAACAGGGAACTAAAACTTTTCTTGGTTTACCATTTTAAGAACCCATAAGCCCTCAAAAACATAACCAAGGGCTCTTTATCCATTGTGGGGAAGAATAACTCCAAAGCTTGTGTTACCCAGGCTATCTTCCAGGACTGGTTTTTCTACCACTTTATCCTAGGAATAGAGAAATACTATTTGGAGAAAGATTCCTCCTTCAACATTCTTTTGACAATGTATCAGGTTATCCCCAATTCATGGATGACTTTCACTCCAACATCAAAAAAGTGCATTTGCCATCAAACAGTAAAGCACTCATCCAACCTGCAGACCAAGGAAATGACTTTCAAGAAATATTATTTACATCATATTTTTCATAAAGGAGTGAAAGCAAATGATTAAACTGGAATAACCTTGGACAATTTTGGAAGGGTTACAACTTCTATGAGGGCATAAAAAGATTGATTTTGCCATAGTTTTTTCATGAAGTTCATAGACTTCAAAAGATGGATGAAGAGTCCAAAGAGGTGGTCAACAACTTAAGTGACCCTTAGCAAGAACCTGGAGCTAGAACTACAAAAGGACAACTTCAGTAAACTCCTGGCTGTGGAAAATAAAAAGCTTACTAATGAAGGCCTGGGGGAATTAAAAAAGGCCCAACAAAAAGAAAAGGAATGCAAAGACGAAAATGGAACTAAATATCCAAAGAGATTCCCAACACAGGAGATGTCAAGGGGATTTTCTTTATGTGAAGCTCCATCAGTATCCGGTGTGGACCAAATTTCATCTTAACCTCCATCTCCTGTTGCTCCACTATCTCCCACCTATCCTCCCTCCCCAGTTAATCACTCTTCTTTTGTCAGTTCACTCCGTGCAATCCCATATATGCCAGTTATTGCACTGAACTGTACTGTACCACCATTGTAGGGTGACTGTAAAGTAACAATAGTTTATTTACTGTTGTACTGCATCATCATTTAAAGATAACTATAGAAGTAAAAATAGTTTATTGACAGTATAGTGTATGTCTTTGTGTGGTTTCTTCGCTTTACACTACATAGGCTCAAAGGTATATAAGACTTACTTTTTGAACTTATGAACAAATCTAATTTACGAATATTTTCCTGGAATGGAATCAGTTCATAAATTGTAGACTTATTGGACTTTAGAAAACTGAATTCAGCAGATTGACAAATGGGGGGAAATGAAGAAAATAAACCTTCAAAAACTTAAAAAACTCAAAAGACAACTGGAGTAGCTTTTGAATAGATTAAAAAGATTTAAAAAGTGGCAATAGTGTGATACAGTGACTCTAATCATGTTCTCTCAGAGTCTGTTATATTTTGTGTGAAATTCCACTGCTTAAATGAAGTGATTTACACAGAGTTCTTCACATACTCTAAATCATTTACTGTGCACTAGACATGATCCAGGGTATCATAGAGAT
This sequence comes from Cavia porcellus, assembly GCF_034190915.1. Taxonomy (NCBI): domain Eukaryota; kingdom Metazoa; phylum Chordata; class Mammalia; order Rodentia; family Caviidae; genus Cavia; species Cavia porcellus. The sequence goes on from NW_026947484.1 coordinate 118,460,890, forward strand.
GGAGATGAAAGGTCTCTTTTCTACTCTGCATTGTCTGAGTTCAGCATTTCTCCCCTTTCCACATTATAAATGTATTCAATTACTTTCACTGACATCAATTTTTATGTATAAATCAGTTTTAGTGTGGTTTATGTGCAGAAATTCAGACTTTATCCATGTGTATTGGTGTGTAATGCTTGATCACTGACATAACAGAAAGTAATTTTTAAGATATCAAATTTGGATAGTTGAAGATAAGCAGACAGAGACAGAGGCAATCTCTATGTAATGCCTTATCATAAGCTATGGGCAATGGTGCAAATGGACACAGGAGTTAGAGATGCAAAGTATATAAAATATGACTGTTAGTTTAACCAGAGAAATTTAAACATACAACTCTTGATCAAAATTAGACGTGTGACTCAGTCAAAGCAATCGCAACCCATTTCACAGTTTTAAGTAGAAAGCTGACTTTCACAAATGCTTAGGGTACTGATTTACAAGCCAATTTTGCATGAAAATTAGTGTTTGTACTCATTATCCATGTGACTATGAGCCTATTACTTAACTGTTCTGCTACTAATCTTCCTTATCAATGAAATGAGTATCTAACTCATGATGTTAGTGTAAGCATTAAATGGAATAATGTTTGTACAGTACATGCCTGCCAATTTATTCCTCTAAGCTTTAACTGCTTATGTTGCTTTGTGCAGCATGCTCTGAATTTCTGTTAGTTCATGCGTCACCTCAGCTGGGAAGGAGCCATATCCATTTTCTTTTAAACTCAGTACAGGCCAAACTGGCTTTTTAATTTCACTAAGTCTTGATGGCATCCGAGTGATCTCTAACTGATCCCCCACCCTGTCCAGTGTTAGGGACCGTTGGTGCTCCAGAGCACTTTGGGCATATTTTGTCTTTACACTTCCTGTATGGTCTGCTCGTGATTAGCCAGTACTGCATCTTCACTTGAGATCCTGGAGAGCTTTTGACAACACATGACAGGAACATGACATGAACAGAGCATATCCTAAAAAACTTAACAAATGAATGAATGACTATTTTGTCCATATATGAAATCATACTTGAATGTTTGAGACTTCTGACAATCTCAGATAATTACATTCACAAAGAAATTATAGTTTCATTTAGTATTGAAAAATGCATGAGGTAAATAATATCATACCTATGTAACAGCTGTGATTCGTAAACTGAAAAAAATTTATGAAGTGCAAGATACTTGAAATTCATGTATAAAAGAGAGTCTGTGGCCTGAAAGAGCCTATAGTTAATATTGCATTCCCTGTGAAAGGGTTATGCCAGAGGTGACACTGGCTGTTACAGGAACAATGATGATATGTACATAACGCAGGCTAGGGGTGAGGGATTGTCTGGAGGAGCTGACATTTGAGCCAAGTACTGAAGGGTAAGGTGAAGGTAGCATAGCTGAAGTGTCAGTAGAGGTGCTAGGGTCACTAAAGAAGAAAACACTTTTCCAGGTGGAAGAAACACCAGGGGAGAAGCGGCACTTTGGAAGAGGCCCCGGGATCCAGAAGACTGCTAGTCCTCTGCTCTCTTTAATAAAATACAAGAAGGGGAGGCCCTTCTCTTGTGGAAAGCAAGCCAAGCGCATTTTGTCATGATGTGACAATGTAGGAAAAGGTATAAGGAATAATGTCCATCAAGAGAAGAAATTCCAGCATCAATGGGTGCCTGCAAAGCATGTTGGTGGTAATATTTGCTTTTTGCCAAGTGCTGTACAGATGCTGGGTATGAGGCCAGAAGGACAAAAGCAGTTTATAGTTTTGTGAGGAAGACTGACTCATATTCAAAGGAACTGAGGTGAGAAAATTATTATTTTAATATTTAAGTAGTATTAGGATGATTCATACCAGGTTTGGCGAAAGTAACAAACTGTCAGTGCTTAAATTAATAATTTTTATAGCAAAATCATTAGGTTTGGATTTGAGAAATGTAGTCCTGGAGGCAATGATTTAGAAATAAAACAAAAGATGTTCTAACCACGTGCATGGAGAAATAAGAGCAATGTCGAAGCCAAAGGAGAACAGAAGAGAATAGAGGGAAATGGAGGAGAAAGAACAAGAGATAACAGCACAGGGCAGAAGAAGCAAAGTCTGAACATATGATGGCTGAAGAACACTTGTACAGTGAAAACCAACATTCTTTTCAGGATACTTATATTATTGCAATTTAAATCCACACCCATGATCTCTATTTAACAAAGTCTGCTACACACTTACATTTCTTCATAAGAAATTTGAAATAAAATCAGAGAAACAGGACTAAGTTTTGTGGTTGCGTTGGCATATAACTAAAGAGAGAGAAACTAATAGAAAGTAGGATTTAAAAAGAGAGGCAGAGTTTAATGGGAGCAAGAATTCATAGCCAGAAGTAATCTAAAGAATGTAGCTCCTAAGGACCATGTAGCACCTCCGGAAGGGCAGGCCGGGGTGAATTAAACTGACATCTGGATTATGTAAGTAATTAATTATGAGGAGAAATGGGACAAGTAGAGGAAGAGATACACAAACAGGGTGATGTAACTCAGGTACACCAAGCAATTAGTTCCAGTAGAGGTTAAGAAAGGCTTTTATAATAAAGGAGACATTTTTTATGCTGAGTGATTTAGAAAGGAGAAACTAATGTGTATTCTAGGAGGAAAGAGACATAGAGGAATGGAACAAAGAAACTATGAGATGAGCTCACTCTTAGATAAAATGTAGTAATTGCCTGGGTGGGGGAAATGTGAGTACTATCTGGAAAATCTAACAAAGGTTCTGAATTTTGGGCAAAGCGGCTTGGATCTTACTTCTTAGGATGTACCAGATCCTTGAAGCAGCAAAAGGAAGAAAGGATTATGGTATCGAGGGTATAGCAGAGAGAAGAGTATAATCCAGAATATTGGAGATAAGCTTCTGATAGTAACAGGAAAGTAAATGAGATGGCCTTATAAGATTATTATTACAATTATTTAGACTGCTATGGTAGGACATAGAGAAAAACTTCTGTGGCACGGTGGTTAATTTTCGGTCAGGGCTGTACAGATGGCTCACTGAGCATTCTTTCTGGGTATGCCTGTGAGGTGTTCCAGAGATTAGTATCTGAATTGGCAGCTAGATAAAGAAGATCTGCTTTCCTCAACATGGGTTGGCATCATTCAATTTTTTGAGGGGTGGCCCACATAGAAAGAAGGATGGACACAAGGAAAATAGATTTCTTTTTTCTGGAGCTAGAACTGGGACCTATACTTTCCCCTGTACTTTGCCAATAGAACTCTAGGTTCTTGGCCTTTTGAACTAGAGACTTAATGCAGCTCTGTACCCCATGACTCTGTTTTCTGGCCTGTAGCTTCAGAGTGAATCATACAATTAGATCTCCTATTCTTGTAGCTGGCAGATAGTGTCCCATGAGATTTTTTTGGCCTATATGATCAGGTGAGCCAAGCCAATTCCTATACAGTAAAACAGTGCTTAGCAAGCATAATTTATTCTGGAAACATGTTTGTAATCCAAAGCACTTGAATATCAAAGCAAACTTTCCCATAAAAAGTAATGGAAATCAGATTGTTTTGCAATCCAAAAATATTCATATAAAAATGATTATACTCTAAGATCATTGAAGAGAAAGATTTGTGCTGGTATTGTTGAGACAATCGAATGTAGATGTCTTGTACTCTGGATGAATGATCTGAGGATGACAATGCACAAGATATGTACAATTGTTGCCCCCGATTGACATGTTTTGAAATTTTGTTCTTTTTTCTCCCTCTTTGAAATAAAATAGGTTAAGTAAATAAAAAATAAACAAAGTAAACAAAAAATGATTACAATAATGCCTTAGTTATATTTTTTATTGCTGAGACAAGATGCCCAATATCCAAACTGAAAGGAGGAAAGATTTATTGCAGCTCAGTCGGTACAGGTTTTACTTCAGAGTTGGCTTGCTCCACAACAGAGTGGCAAGGCAGAGGAGCACTGCAGAGGAGAAACACTTTATGGAAGCAAAAGACAAAAGAAGAGCAGTGAAGTAGCAAAAGAATGCCAAGTGACAACAGCATCCCTGTTTCTATTCCTTATATCACACACTGTAGATCCAGCTATCTCTGAAAAATCCTACTATGATGCATGAAGCTTTGGGAGAACACCTAGACATAAACCATAACAAGTAATGTAACAATACAAAATAATAAAAACATTCAAACTATAAAGAAAAATAAACAAATTATCTTGTACTTACATTTGAGAACCTGTGTGGCTCATGTGAAGGAGACAAGGGAGAGAAGGATTATCATGCAGGATGACTTTCACTATCACTAACAGAACCACTGGTATCTATTGGCCCAGTGGAACCTTTCCAGCAGTCTTAACAAGGAACCTATCCAGTGACACTAGCCTTTGCTTTCTTTTGAGGATTTTGAGGAAATGTGACATTGCATTGTTATTAAACAGATTAATTGCTCATACTGCTACAACCTTATTCAGGTGGTGCTGTTCTACAAAATTTTGCACTGCTTTTCACATTTTACACGTCTCCCTAATCTTATTTGAAGTATTTCCTATGCTTTGCTCCTCCTCCTCCTCTGCAGAAGAGATCTCTTCCATAACCTCCTGAGGTTGGGAGATTATCACTCACAATCCCACAGAGGGGGGATAGGAGCAGGGGAAGGGGGAAAGAGGAAAGAAATAGGGGAGGGGAAGGAAGAGGGAGAGATATCAGCATATTAACTGAACATTGCTATACACCAGATTCTTTGCAAAGTATGTGATCACATTATCTCTTCTCCCCTGCAACCTTAGGAGGTGAGTATATCTGTATTCATTTAAAAAACACAAGATTGAGGTAAAAGAAAACCAGGCAAATTTTTCCAAGTCTCACCAATAATAAATGGGATTGCCAGGATTCAAATCTCACTTTTAACTCTGCTATCACTCTTTGCATTCTTTATAAAGCTTTATGTAAGGTTTTTAATATGCTTCATTATCACAAAAGGCATATTACATACATATTCCTTTTCTCAAAATCTACACTTCTTGCTTTTCTTATGCACAAATGGTGAGGGGAAATATGCTTTGCACCACAGAAACCATTAGAAAAATGCTGAACACATAGGAAGCAAAATATCTGAATTAGTTTGGTCCTGTTTATTACTGGCCTCAAGTTTAATGAGCTCAAGTTAATACAGGTGAAAGGCCAGGGTGTTACATGCTGCAGTTAATGAAATACCATAGAGCTGCTGAGAAAATGATTAGCAGCCAAATGTGAATTTAATATACTTCATCTTCAAGAAGCAGTGCCCATGGAAGGACTGCTGGGGGAGGTGATCTGGTGTATTGGAAACGGCACTCGCTGGAGTGTTAGGACCTGGGCCTCTGAGCTTAGCTTTGCTGTCAACTAGTGTTGTATCCCATGACAGGCAGGTTGTTCTCTCTGAGTCTCAGTTTTCTCATCTGTAAAGTAAGGGGCATGGTCTAGATGATTTATGAGGCCCCTTTCAATGCTATGTTGTGTTTTGTTTTCAAATTTATAACTTGAATTCCTTACAGTTTACACTCAGTTGGTATCACATAGTCTCTGGATGAAACAGAGATGTAAGTCATAAATTATAACTGTTTCCTTTATCTTTACCTATAGAGTATTTTGGTTCTATTTTAGCTGTAAAATGTGGTTACCAATGGATAACCTTTATTAAACGTCCAAAGTTGGGTGAGGACATAACTATTTTAAGCTTTATTGTTGAAAGATACAAAGACTTTACACTTATATCATATCGAAAGAACGAAATTTGTGAATCAACTTTTTAAAAAAATTTTTTTGGTCTTTTTTGTTTTTATCGGTACCAGGGATCAAACTCACGACTGCACACTTGCAAGGCAGGTGCTTATGCCAAGATGATTAATAAAAGAAAAAACTTTAAATGAAAGCCTGTAGGAATTAGAAAATTCAAATAACTAAAACTGCACCTAAAATTATCTTCACTACATTGGATAACTAGCTAGAAACTATAGAAAACAACAGCACACATTAGAGATGACTATAAGTGATAAAAGGCATGGCATTATGAAGGAAATAAAGCACACACACAAATATATATCTCACACTGCAGAATGATCACTGATTTTAGAATGCAGAATAACTGAGGGACTTGGGGCAAATCATTTGTTCTTTGTGGCCTCATTTTTTATCTACATAAAATAGAAATAACAGTGATCGCCCTTCCATTTCCTCTTCACAACTGTTGCAAAACATTATTAGCATAAAAACACATTATTTTACTATTTTGAAAACTGTAAAGTTACTACTAAAGTATTAAATCAAATTTATGCTCACTATAATAAATGACACAAGATAAAGTTATCTTTCTGAGTTATAAAAATGTCACAGAATTAACTATATATAAAGAAAGACTTTTTGAGCTATAGTCCTACCAATGCCCTTGGCTTGGATGAAATAATTTGATTTTGAAATCTACCCTAAAAATGCTACAATTTGAAGCCTAAACATTGCAAAAAATGTCAGGGGCAAAAGCCAATGAGGGGAAATGGAACAAAAATTACCTCACACAATGGAACAGAAGCAAAGGAAAACAGAAAAACGAGATGATGAAGAAAATGGTGCAGCTATAAATAAGAAAAAAGAAAGAAAATATGCAGCATTCTGGCTGCATTTGGAACAGAAATAGATTAATCAATTTTTTCCATTTTTATTCAGTGTGAAACCTAATGTTTTTTCTATATGGAAACACTGGATGACTGGTTTAAGTTTTTTTAACTAAAAGTGTGGCACATGATAAAAGATACTACATTTTGATGCAAATCTAAAAGCCTATTTGGAGTTATAGGTCAGAGCATATTGAAATTACTCAACATTTCAAAAGCTAATTTTTAAGGTTTCTACGATTAGTAATAAAAAGTTGAAAGATGTGTATAATAAAATTAATTGTAAAATTAGTAAGAATTATTTATTTGAGAAAACTATGTTTTATGCATTTATCAAGGAGCTCCAGGAACAATACTTTCTGCCTCCAGAAAGGCATCATTCATATCTACCTGACAAACTTCATTACAAACGCGAGTCTTCTACTCCTAGCTATAGGGTCTCTCCTCTATGTTAATGAGCCATGGCCTTCTCGGGATTTCTGGTGCTATTTCACCCAAAAGCACTGCAAGATTTTTGGTATTTGAGAAAAAGACCCTGAGGGAGAAGCCTAATAAACTGTGTCCTTGGCAAATGTTTCAGAAATATTTATTGAGTATTTAATTTTTGTCTAGCAAATTCTATGGGCAAGTCATGGAAGACAAAATAGAGGGCAAAACAGATATGATTTTTACTCTTAAAGAATTTGTAGTAGTTTTGGTGAAAGAGGGTCAACCATAAATACTTAAAAATGTATAACATTTATCACAATTTATAATGATACTGTTATTATTTATTTGTTTAACATTTGAATTTGTAAGTGTCTTAGTTACTTTTTAGTTGACGCTGAGACAAAATATCTGATGCCCAAAACTGGGAAAAGAAAGGTTTACTTCTTACAGATTTTGGAGGTTTCAGTACATACTCAGTTGGCTCCAAGGCAAGGTGGCACAGTGGGGCCGCAGTTCATGGCAGCTGCAAATAGCAAGCTGGAAACTGGCAAGAGAGAGAGACACACTTTCTTCCTGCCATTACATTGTATGCTGGCTCCACCCCTAGATGGGAGTAGCACTGACACCATCAATCCAAGCACTAGACAATGAATAAATCACAAATACACAATGCAACCATGAAAATAAGAAAGCAACCACTCTCCCTTTGTCTCCACAGGCAAAATCTTAGTGCTTGTCAAACCCAATTATCCAGTTACTCCATAACTGCACTTGAGAAATGGAATATGGATGATGACTATGGCTTGTCCTTTATAGTCACAGTACTGCCCCACAGGCCAAACTGATCCCAGCTTCCTTGATCCACAAAATATCTCCATTATAGTGTTCTCCTTACATTTACTTTACAAATCCTATGGCCACATGCTTGTGCTCATCTACCTTTTATCTCTCAGCATCATTCAGTCTTGTAGATTCTTCCTTTCTTAAAACACAAGCCTCCTTTTCTCCCACATAATTTTTAAGTGTCTCTCTTGCAAATCATCTTGCTCTGTAATTATCTGTGACCATTAGGATATTTAAGGCCCACTCTTGAGTGCTCCTTTTTTCTTCTATCAATGTACTCTTTCCAAGTGACTTAATCTTTGTCAATAAGTTTAAATAGCATTTATGCTTATGGCTTTTGAACTACAGTTCTTTTCTTTGTACTGTAGACCAGACTTATTGTTTCAGTTTCTTAACATAATTGAATGCTGAAAAGAGACTTAAAAATTGCATGTCTCAAACAGACCTGCATTTCATTCCAAATATATTTTTGTTCCAGTCCTTCCCATGCCATGGAGCTACAGCTGTCCGAGTAAAATCTTAGAATCATTTCTTTCTTCTTCTTTAGGTCCAGCCCATCTGGATCCATCCTCAACATTTTAAATCTCTTCTTGCCTCCCCATCTTCGTTAATATGACTAGAAGTCCAGGCTCCATTGTCCCTCACTTGGAATAGTCTCTGAGTCAATCTACCTACTTTCTTCTTGACTTGATAGAATGTATTCTAAAGTAGTACGCTGAGTAATTGTCTCAAATAGAAAATACAACACATTATTCCTACGTGTAATACCTTCTAATGATTTCTAAAATAAAATCTAAATATATTATTTTGACTGCCAGCTTATTTACCTATTCTCATCAACTTCTTCAATTTTGTTTTTTAATACTCTTTCTTTGTTCACTATGCTCCAACCACATTGATTTCATTATTATTAAAATATTTCACATGGTCTTATGGCCATAGGGCCTTTATATTTTCTGTTATTTTTGTTTATATCTTGATCTTTGCATGACTGGATCTTTTTCAAGTTTTAGGATTCAGATAAAATGTTGCTTCCTCAGAATTACTCTGTAATGACTCAATCTAAAATATGCCCTGCAAATGTGTCCCTTTTAGTGATATTTATATTATTTATGTACATTTTCTCTACAGGGTACAAGATACCAAATTATGATGTTCATCAATTCTTTTTACTAATATTTCCCTAGAACCCTAAACAATTCCTGGTCCTCTATACACTATCAAATGAATAAATATTCTGGGTTGCAGTATATTTATAAACCATGTAGTACCTGATCTTAGCTTGCCTTTTAATTCTGGTTTCATTATTAACAAAGTTTCTGATATAGTCAAATTTTTCTTAACTTTAATAAGATCTGTGTTTTCATTCAAAAAATGAGATGACATAAAGATTATATAGTTCATGTAGATCATATAAAATGAAATCAGAGTTTAATACCTTGTGTACACTGACCATCAACATCATTTATTGTTATAGAGATTCTAGAAAGGTACTATACTTTTCTTCCTATTATAAAATTTGTGAATTACTTTTATACACCATGAAAATACCTTATTTATTTTAAATGCATGCTTTATAAAATACTGTGCTGTACATTTCATATCATTGTATGCGGGAGTTAACATCCCCTATTCCTCCTGAAAACCATTTCATCTGCATTTATAAAGTCAATGGATTAACCATGTTTTACATGATGGAGAATTGCTTATTTCACATTAGGTTGCATACAGACTATAAAGCCAGGATTGCTCATACAGTTCTGTAATTTTGTGATCCACAATTTTAAATAAGTAAAATTAAGAAAATGAAGATTTGATAGTTGAAGAGTAACTGTAAACACTAGTGCTTAAAGAATGAAAGCAGGACCATTCTGCTGCCCACGGTAAGTGCTATCATCTGTGGGGGTTGGGAAGCCACTCAGATCTGAGCCCATTACTTGCTACTTCATGAACATCTGGCAGTCTGTCACTTCACAGGCAACAACATCTTCCCTAAACAGAAGAGACTTGAATTCATCAGGGATTGCTGTAGTAGAGTATATGCCTAACTTAAGTACCTGCTTTTCTGTGATTTCCATAGATTATCATATTCATGACACTGTGGGGTGAAAGCATTCTTCTCACTCTCTAACCAGAACATGAAAAAGAAATTAAAACACTGGCAGGCACTTTGTCTCCAGTTTGTTGGACAAGTAAGAAAAGGACTTTCCACCCATTAATATAAATGAGATTCTGTCAACTTAGAGCTTTTAAACAAAGATGACAGCAGCCTGTCTATTAATAAATACTTGACAGGATAACAATTACAATTGTAGTTGGCTGTTTTTCTTTCAATAAATATAGGTCAGTGGGTGTTTTTTAAACACTCCCCTTAAAATAAATTCACAAACCCCAATAACTTTCCCTTTTGTTTCTATTTACCAGAAAGAAACTAACACACACATTCTTGTCTTAAGAGTGGTTTCAAAACTTTGTGGTTAAAGCCATCTTACTACATGTAACTTTGTAGTTGCATATGTGTTTTACTAGGTGAGTATATATGCAAAAGATAATACATATAAGTACATATAAGATACGACCTACAGCAATGTTTTGAATAGTACAGGAAAACAGAAAGCAGAGTAGGTTGTATATTATCTACAGGTAGTTATTTGGTTTAGAGCATTCTCAGAGTTTTGATTCTACAGTACTAGCAGATTTAGGATATTCCTTGTTGATTACTAGAAAAGAAAGGTAAGGATACATAACAATTTAAATGACTTTATTACTCTTCAAGTTTTGAGAATACATTTAGTAGAAGAGGAATAATCAGTTGTAATGCATAAATTGAGTTTTGAGTTATTATCAGGGAATTCCCTTAACTACCTGCCCCATTTGATACATATAAGAAGGCGATTTTGAATTTTCTTTTTGAAAGTTTTGCAAAAGGATGCGTTTTCTCTGACTATGGGATCTGTGAAAGCCTATGCAGACATATTAGAATGTCAGCTACAAGTACTATCAAAACTGGAAATTTTCACCTGTTCCTGACCGAAAGCACTGCATTCCATCACATTTGATCACACCACATTATTTTACAACATGTTACCATACATAGTCTTTCTTACATGATAAAGAAGAAAACACAAGTCAAAACTATTTAAATCAAATTCTTTCATATTCACTATGTAAGGAAGTTTTCCCCAATTGAAAGACACTCTGATTCAGAAATACTAAAACAAAAAAATTGATGAGATGAATTGTGTACCACAATTATTTACTCAGTTCTAAGAGTTTTCTTTCTTTTTCTCCCTACCTCCCATGATTTTAAATAGGTGAGGCTTATAGCACCAACACTAAAGAATGATCTATGCATAAAAGAAAATAACAAGTATTTTAGACTGTGAGAAGGGGAAGTCAGAAAGAAGCATGAAATAAAGAGGAGATGTGTGTGAGGTGCAGATCTGATTTGTGGCTATGGTGGATCTGCAGCCTGGAGGGGTAGAGGCAGGGCCAAGCCAGTACACCTCGAGTGGCACATCACTGAGCCTCGAGAATTGGGGCCAGAAATTATGGAGTCAGATTCCCTCAATCCAGACTTAAATTTAATCTTAAAATCTTGTCTCAGCACCAATTTAATAAAGCAAGTGAAGTGTAAACATATGGCACACAGGCACACGCCCTTTCCAAACTCCCAGTGCCCTGACATGGCATCATTCATGTGAGCTTCAAAGAGCACACTGATTCCAGAGTAAGACTGCAGCTGGACAGGACTGGACGGGTCCTCTGGGGACATGACCTGATGGAAAGCACCACTGAGACCCCGTGTTCTCTGGAGATCACCTGTTGCTTGTGATTTCCATACAATTTTTTTATTTTTACTTTCAGTGGACTTACATACAAATCGACATAAATAAAACCTTCCATTTGCTTGTGTCTAGGCAGCTGTGGCGTGGAGTAGAACAAGTGATGAAAGCTATGTGTGATGTGACTTCACTGTAATGACACAGAATGTGATGAAGCAATGTAGCATATAAAGCTAAAGTAGAAAACAGTAATAATGTTTACTTTCACCTTGGAGTATGGAGCAGCTCACTTAGAAAAATTCTCCTATTTATTTATTTATTTATTTATTTATTTATTTGCGGTACAGGGATTGAACCTAGACCCTTGTGCATGCTAGCAAGGGCTTTACCCACTGAGCTCTCTTCCCAACCCCAAATCTCCTATTCAAACCTTTAAAAAATGAAAACGACCAACTTCAATGCTTCAAGATACAAAAATTTCCAGTACAGCAACACAGTGTGTTTTACAGAAAAAATAAACTTTCTAAAAAATAGCTGGTGCCTGATGTGGTGGCATGCACCTGTAATCTCAGCACTTAAACTGAGGCAAGAGGTTTACCAGGAGTTCAAGGCCAGCCTGGGCTAAATAGTGATTTCAAGGCCACTCTTAACTACATAGTGAGTCCTTGTCTCAAAGTCATTTTTCTCATGCCTAAATCTTATACCCAACAACTACTTCTAACAAAATACAATATATTAACTAGTATTAATTTCCTATTTTTTGAAATTCTGTACCATTTCTAGCTTTTTTTCTTTTTCTTTTTAAAATAAAAAAATGGAAAAAATCTGTGAAAACAAAAAACTAGAGATAAAACATAAAAGTATAAAATATATATCTCAAGACAAAATAGTATTAAAAATATATAAAACAATGTGAAAATGTTCACCCTATCTAAATTTAAAGAAGGTTGGATGCAGCTTGTGTCCTGGCCATCTTCCATGATGGCTATAACTCAGTCATAGAAATAGACAGAGCTGTGTGCTGTCATCTGGCCCAGTAGGGCTGAGATGTCTAAGGAGCCGTATGCCCAGTTCCAGGTTTACAGGCTCCATCCCAGGCTCCTTGAAAGGGAGGGAGAGGCCGGGGGTAATGCAGCCCTTGCTGATAGCCATCTAGACTAGACATTCTCAGACCCACAGCCAGCCAGGCTAAGCTGGGCTGCAGAGTGTGAAAGAATCCCTCGCACAGGACCCAGTTGGTCCTGTGGGTTGCAGGATTCTGAGGAACTCTGAGTCACTGGCAGCCTCATCTGATGCTCATCAAGGAGCCTCCTTGATGTCAGGTCTTTACCAGGATCCCCAGCCCATGGTCCAGCTTTGCCAGGTCAAACTTGAAGTGGGAGCCAGAGGTGCAATAGCTGCTGCAAAGCCCTGAAGCTTGCACACGGGGCCAACACTGTGTGGATCATCATGCTATGTCAGTCAACAGTGTCCAGGTCCCAGCAGCAACTGTCCAAGTCTGAGAACAGCTGTGCCACAGAGCTGGGTCTTTGTGATCATGGTCTCAAATATCTGATTCAGCTACTTCTGAAAGTTCTCCTGTTTTTCCTGGACTGTTCATTTCCCAAAAGCAGCTCTGAGACTCCTCAGCAACCCAGCTGCATGGATTGTGGAAAGTTCGAGACTGGGGGCCTTTCAAGGGATCGTCCCCCAGGTCATGGTAAGGGCACAGGATCTCTGTGGGTTCCAGACAGTCCAGTAGAACCTCAGATGCTCTTGGGTGCTTCTCTGTACACCGAACCTTCCAGCACATCTCCTCTGTATCTGCAGGACCAGGACCCAACCAGAGCTTGGGCTCTACCAGTAGGTGCAGAGCTAGAGCTTGACCAGAGAATGATTGTTGCCTTAGGACACAGAAAAGGAAAAAGCCACCCAGGGCACCCTGCCAGTCTTCTTCCTGGTCCATACATTTTCCTTCAGTTCTTGAATGCTGGGCCTGCCACTCCTGCTCAGTTGTGTAATGGCCAAGTCCAAGTGTGGGCCTGCCCTAAGATTCTCATTCATCACTGTTAGTAAACACTGAGATAGAGTGGTATCTCATTTCTAGAGCAATACTACTTGAAAATTAGATCATCATTCTTAAAATCCTACTTGTAAATAAAAGTTCAAATTTAAGCCTCATAAAATTTTAAAAAGTTATTTATCAGAGAAAAGAATGTATAAGTACTATTCCAGATGTATCCCAATAAACAATGTGTGAGTATCTCAAAAAAAGAGCGGAGGAGAAATTATTGGATGATACTTAATTTGGGTTAAATGTACATCCTAAAGCTTCTGATTTAGGTGTCTTTGTTGTTTCTTGACTCCATTTTTTTTCATATTCCCCTAGAAGCCTATGATGCCAAAGTTATTTTTTTTAAATTAAGAAATATGTGTAGTGTACAATTCTATTATCTAATGTTAACTCAAGGGAAGATAACATAAAAAAGTTGTACTCCAAATGAATTTATGACATCTTCACCATTTTTTGAGAGCACAATTTTCTTTTTGTGTATCTGCATGAGCATCTTTGTATGAGTGATTCATAAACAGTTAAAACTTACTATTCCAGGAGAAATTTTTTGTGGTGCAGCATACAAGGTCAATTCTAGACCTGCCTCTTAGAAAACTTCAAAAATGTTTTTTCCTTCCTTCTTCCCTTCCCTTCCTTCTTTTCTCCTTCCATCTCTCACTGTCTTTTTCTCTCTCCCTCCCTCCTTTTCTGTCTCTCTTTCTTTCTGCCCCCCATCTCCTTTCTTGCTGGACGAATGAACCATAAAGAGAAAGATACACAAAACAATGTCAAAACACTATGCCATTTAATGACTCATATAGGTTATGTCAACCAACATCTTTAGACACTATTGTTCCCTGAATAAGAATGATTTAAAAAGATGTAGTACTTTAAAATCATAAACAAATACCATAAGTTCATATTAGTCATCCAATGATGGGACAGTGCATGAATGTCCTAATGGATTCTTTCAATGCAAATTACTGCTAACTTCCTATGTGCACTATCCCCATTTCAAAGCCATTGTAATCCAGTTCTCACGTTGAAGGACAAGCAAGTCTTTTGCTTCTGATTGCATGGGCTTTACTGAGTTTTGTCATTCATGTGTCACATTCAATAATCCTTTCACCTCTTCTTTCTGTTTATAATTTAAATGCAGTCTATTCACTACTGAAAAAAGTAGCTCTGGTATAAGTAGGATCTCTCTAAATTACAGTCAGATGAGCCACTACTGGCTACCCAGTGTTTGTGTTCCCTTACATACATACATTTGTGGTAGCGTTCAACTCAGGGCAATTCTCCACCTCAGCCTCTTGAGTGCTGGATCACAAACATATACCACCACACTCAGAGCAATTTCATTATTCTTTAATTCTCTCCTATAGCTGAGGTTATAGCTCTGTTTTCATTTTTTTATAGTGGAGATTGAATCTGTTTTCATTCTTACAGAATTATTTTTTACCTCCTCTTTCTTTGAGATTTTATGATATAGGGATAGCATGTCCAGTCCAAAAATATATAATCTGAAAAACTCCAAAACCCTAAAATTTTGAGCACTGACATGGTGCGGTAAGAGGCAAATTCAACAGTTGACCTCACATGACTCACAAAGTGAAGCTATGCTAAAACTATTATGTAAAATTACCTTCAAACCATGAGTGTAACCTCACATCTTATGTTAAAGATATCACTTTAAAAACAAATACACTTGGATCTTTTCTCTTATGTATATAAACAAATATTACAAAATTTGAAAAAATCCAAAATCTACCCTACTTCTGGTTATAAGCATTTTAGATATGGGATAGTCTGTAATATTGCTTATTGCTTATTGATCCTTGATTTTCAATTGTCCCTTTTCTGTTTTATTCTTCTTTGTCCTATTATTTTCAGTTATACCCCAAACAAACCTCATGATAGCCAGCCTTCATTTCTGTGTGTATCTTGATCTCTAAGATTTTCAGGCTTTCTTATGAAAGCACTTTTTCTAAATCCCCTTCTATTTCTGCCATTCATAATGTTTTCCTGAATTGTCTTTCAACTTACCTTTCTTTTTAACATTTTTTTCAGACCAGAAAATTGGCTGCCAACATACACAACCATTTGAATATACATGTATACAAAGTCATAGCTTACTGTCAGATAGTGCTCGTGCTTCCTGGTTTTTGCATAGCAGAAAGGACTAGAGAAACCATCAGAAACTTAAGTCTAATATTATAAGCTGCATTATTGTTTAAGTGCATAGAAAGAGTAATCTCCACTAAGGAGTACTGAGTCTGGAATTAGGAGATCAAGAGATTAAAGTTTTAGGGATTTGTTTACATTATTTCTCAACCAGATTTAAAAAATGAACTCCTATTATCTAAGGGACTGTTTATCAAATTTCTATATACTCAGAAGATTAGAGAAGTACATAAAGCCAAATTGAAAAACATCTAAATTTTTACAGTTACATTTGTCTGTACTCCTAAACTTTTAAAAAGCTCTTTGTTCATTTTTAAAAGTTTCCATTTAATGGTTTGGACCAGGTCATCTGAGGATTGAGGTTTAGTGAGAAAACTACTGTGCCAATTGCAAATGGAAAAGATGTTTCATAATTTAGGTGCCTGGCTTTGGAGGGCTCTAATTTCATGATCCGAGTGTTTACCTGAGCAAGGAGCATAATAGTTCCATAATAGATGCGTCTTACCTACGTAAGATAAATTCTGTCACTGTTTTAAAAAATGTTAATGAAAAGACAGATAATATAATATTACTTAGTAACAAAGAGGAAAATAACTTCATTGCTTTTCATAGGCTTTGGAGACGACAGATTCTTTTTTTCAGATATTGGCAGTTTCGAACAAAGCGCGTTAATTATAAAGCATTGTATGTACATGATTTATTAGGATCTCTAGGGACATAACAGTGCCCACAGAGAAGAGTGTTTGAAAAGAAAGCCCCATGCTTTAGTGCATTCTGTAATTCTGGATTGCAAACACTAAGAAGTGAATCTTGTGCCATCTCGTGTAATGTCTCAGCCCTTCAGTATGTCCTCAGAAGTCAGGTAACAGTTCCCCGCACTGGAAGACTGTTCAAGGCAACGACATGGAAATTAGCACACCTAGTGTCCTGCTTTGCAGCAGGGTCCTTGATTTCCATGATTTGACAGGAAGATGATATCAAAGGCAGCAGAAAGGTGTTAAGGGAGAGCTCAAAAGCTTGTGCATGGTGGAGCAGGTGAGTAGTTGGATGGTGTGTCACGGGCTGACAGGAGAGGGAGTGTCAGGATACCCTGTGAGTGAACATGAGACCTATCATAGAAAATACGCTTTTTTGTCAAGACTCTCAATATCAAGAAGGAGGGGCAACCTTTCTAGCATGAATGCACTACTGCTGTGAGGATCCAGTGAAAGGTCTTCTCAGGGTTTGTTTAAAAAGGTCAGCTCAGGAACTACTGACCCCCATGACTTCATCCTGACAGTTTCTGCCCTCTCACAAAATCACTCTTGTCACTTCTGGCCTCCTGTGCTTTCCTGAAAACAAAACCCTCTACCACCTGCCGTCCATTATTCCATCAGTGAGCAACATGCACTCCCTTCAGCTGATATTTCAATTTATTTGTGGTTAGATGTGCAGTAATCCTCTGATGGAGGCCGAGGGAACAGTTTAAAGATTTAAAACAAAACAAAGCCAGTGCTTCAAACATCTCTTCATGCAAAGTTTACCAGACACAGAAATGTGGCTAATTCTCATCCACACAAAAGCAAAATGAAGACACGCAGATGGTCAGTGCCTACCCTCTGCAGAGGGAAAAGCAGGGTTGGTTCCAAGTAACAAATAATTATCCAGGCCCTTTGTAAATCAAGTTGTACCACTTCTCCTGTGAGCATCCACAAAGACGGCTGCATATATTTGCTATTAGCTCCTTCTTTGTCTGGGGATTTTGTTAATGCCCTTTCTTCCTATAAGTTTGTGTCGCCTTGTTCTCACATTTGACACCAACTGAAATAGCCTTGCAGAACCTTTGTTTCTATTTTCTTCAAAATGTGTATTTCTCAATGAGGTTTCATCTTAATCTCTTCTTTTCAAAAGGATATGAATTGAACATGCAGAGAATCAGCCTAACAGGACTGATTATCAATTTCCATTTCCTTTCAGTGCCTTTGCCACCCGTGGGCCACCTAGACAGCTTTCCTCAAAGACAAAGAGGGTCTGAAATGGACAACTTGATTTTATACACTGGTCTCTTACTGCTTAGTGGACGACAGAGACTCATCACCAATAATAAATCCTTCCTTTGACCCTTTTATATAATGCACAGCCGAGCTAAAAAGGAAATCAATGTTGTAATTTTAATTTAGCACTTTCATTCTGTTAATTAATCTAAAAAATCCTATGCCACGACTTTCCCTTGTCAAAACAGCCAATTCTTGTCAATGTGAGTATGTGAAAATGCTTTGAGTTTCTTCCCTTTCTTTTGTTTTCGCTTTTTATTAGAAGACTGTAAAACCATGGGTCTCGTACTGAGCCTCCATGTTTTTCCTGTGAGTGCAAAGCTGCTTTTGAAAGCAGTGTGAGCTCTGTGTGGTGGAGCAACGCACAGCGTCTCTAGGGAGCAAAGAAACTCAGCGAACCCTGCTTGTTAGCTCTGCTAAAGATGCTTGTGGAAGTATTCAAATTGATTCCAAGTGTGTGTGTGTGTACATATTTGGTGGCTCATCTTGGTTATATTAATAAACTGGGTTTCTTTACTCGTGATTAACCCCTGGAAAGAAACTAAATTATAATGAACACTGTGTTTTCTGTTAAGGCACCCAAAAATCATTTTGGTTTCACTTTTGTAATTCAGAATTTAAGAATAAACCACAAATGGAGACCTATGAGCACAATCTTGTCAGTCAGGGAACAACAAACTACCACCTGCCAGCATACTGCCACCAGTGCTGTGATGGAGATGTGGGGCCCAAGGGTGGGATCTGCTGCTTTTCCACGGTAATCTCATGGCAAGAAAAGTTTCTTTAGGGCTCCGTTCAGGTTTCAGCGTCCTAGTGAGCTTTACTAACCATCCCTTTTAGTTGAAATCCTTTTGCTACTTTTCAGCTCCCCCAATCCACACCTTTCTCCTCCTTAGCATTTATGAATTTAAACCTCATTTTTAAATTTACTTGTTTATGACCAATTTTCACTGCCAAGAAATGAAAGTGTCCCATTTGTTCACTAAATTAGGTTGAAAGTATGAAACAGTTTTTAACACACTGTGGGCTCCGAAAGTATGTTTTCTAAAGAGCTGTTATACAGCTACTCATGCAAACTATCTCTTGGGTGCAGGGAAGGCAGCATTTGTGCCTCTGCTGCTACCGCAGGATGAAGGCTTTGCACACAGGAGTTACCTCGTGTTGATGCATGTAACGCATGTGTTTGGGAAGAAAACTGTCTCTTGTTGTCAGAACTCCATGGATCATTACAAGATCTGAACCTGGATCAGGAAAAGAGGAAGCCCAGCTCTGAACCTAGGATAAAAAATCAGGATAAATGTAGCTTTATAAATAGAACCAGCTGCTGGGACCTTTCTTTGACAGAGACACACCTATTTGTTTGGATTTGAAACAATGCTCTATTTTTGCTTTAAGAAAAAGTTATTGAAGGTCAGCATAGCACAGGAACTCTGCTTAGCACTGTGAAAGACATAGCATTCTGGCCGAAGTCTGCAAATCCACTATGTTATAGGGAAGGTTTAGCATGTATATTTCAAGCCTGGAGCAGGGCATGAAGGATAGTATCATGGGTAATCAGGGAGAGGTTTTCCAAAAGATAGCCTTAAATCTTGAGGCATGGCAATGTTTTCAGTAGCAGAGATGAGACAAATGGCATTCAAGGAAATGACAATGGTGTTATAATGGTGTTATAGATTCCAGATGGAAATTGGGGAATGGCAATTAGCCTCATATGGCAATTAGACGTATACTGGGGGAAAATTTAAAAGGGAGAGAATTCTATAAAGAAAGGTAACTATTTACATTAGTGATTGGGTTTTAAATGTGTTATTTTGTTGAGGAACCACCAAAAGTTTTTAAGGAGACAATTCAGAAGTCTGTGCTATAGGTACAATGTTTTATTTTCTTTTTGTTTTGGTAGTGATTATGGCAGGAGTATATATATATATATATATATATATATATAACAAAGGAAGTAAATAAATATTTAGAAATACTGCACTGTAAATCTTAAAAACTACAAGATCTGTCTGACTTCTAACCCTTAAGAAATATAACTAAAATATCCTGGAGAAGTTACGGATTGATTTTCTAGTGTTCTTAATTTTTAATTCTTGTAAACCAAACTTTTTACCTTAACTATAACCAAGTTTATTATCTTATTCCATCCTATATATACACAGAAAATTTCCATATGGCATTATTGTGCCAAAGAACCAGCCTGCTTTTTGCCTGAAGAGAATAGCAAGCAAACTGTTCAAACAATCTACTGTTCTTTTTTAAGTGTGCTTTAATTTTTGTTTTTATCCATGTATTAAAAAAAACTTCTTAATTTCTTCTCATCTTTTTCTTTCTGAATATTGACAATAAAAGAATCTTTACATAAGAAGAGATGATTATTTTGTCTTTTATATAACTGATTGCCTTTTTAGTCTTCAATTGCGCTGCTCTGATTAGTCAAATAAAATACAAATTTGCCTATACACTCAGACCTTTTTCTTCTTAGATCAGACAGACCATCCTCTATTATCTTCAAAGTAAAGGTTAACAACCATGTGACCAGAAATAGTAAAATGTAGTCTGAACTCATTCTTTAAGTTTTCAAAGGTAAAAACCTCAGTTTTCTATTGATGAAATATAGACTAAAAATTCTAATGCTAACAATAACATTGGATGTTCTCATTTAAATCTTGAAAGTTGTATATTTTTATATGGAAGAAAAATAGCTCATCTCTAAGTCAGGCAGTATTTATACACAAAAGGGTTTACTACATTTCTATAGAAAAATAATTTTTTTTCTAATAAACTAGTTCTAACATTAAAGTTGGCTTAAGCAGTTAATTCACACCTGGTCCTTTATTGTCCTCTAAAGTTGGTACTGTTAAATAAATGTAAGAAAAAATTGTAAATATTCAGTTGAGTAGGCTTTGACTCTGTTCTTCTAATAAGCAAAGTAATATATGAATCACTTGGCAGCACTTTTAAATAGTAGGATTTTATGAAAATTTTCTTTGTGTTTTCGATTTTAGAAGATCAACAATCTAGAGTTTTTAAATTGATAAGGACATTTATTAATCAAGGAATATACATAAACACATATACATGAAATATATCAACATTTACTTTTGGTTTTATTTCTTTCATTCATCTTTTCCTAATTGTCCTTATTTATAGTCCATCTAATCTTCAACAGATTTTTTTGTTAGCTTTATTAATCATCCTGAGTATCCTGTTTCCTATTTAGCTGCTGCTGTGTTTAGACAGACACTTTTATTGAGTTATCAGAAGACCGTGCAGGTTCTGAGCCCTGCAGCATACAGAAGTAGCCTGGGTGATTCGAGTCAATGTGTAATAATGAATCTGGGCCCCAGCCAAATGTGTTCTGCCATTGTGAAGCTCTATACCTGCATTTTAAATTGTGATATGGCTTCTTGTATTTCACTTTTCCGTACATTTTGCTTTGTTACACAACTTGGGAAGAAGTATTTTACACTGTCAATTTTCATGCAAAAGCCTCTGACTAATTAGTGGATTTATGGTTTAGAATGACACAAAACCTAATCTGTAGAAACCAGAGGAAAATCTCATAATGAAATTCTTCTTTATCTCTTCACCAAAGCAAATGCCCTTCATGTCCATTCTGTTCCAAAAGCACAGATTTCTGGTATTTTAATGTGCCATGAGTTTTACTACATGGATTTTAACACCTACTAAAATACTTCTTCTAGCCTTCAGGTTATTTATTTCCTAATATGTTGTTGTAAGAAAAGGCAAATAATTGTATTAACTGACTTGCAGTGTCTTACCATGATAACTTTTGTAAATTTCCTGAGTAATTTAAAATACACAGGTATAATTTTCCTAGGAACAGCCCAAAAAACCCAAAGGACTAGATTTATTCCAGGTACAGACTCAACAGATCCATGTTCATATAAGAATTTATATTTGACATTTATATTATTTCTTTCAGTGTGTTTCAGTGTCTTTCAAGAATGTAAGAATGTAGCCCCGTTGTCCACGTGGAATTTATCTCTCCTATTTGGACAAAATGTTTGGATTCAGTGGCAGCAATTTTGCTGAAAAGGTTAGAAGCTACTAAAATTTCCTTGTGTCTTTGTACACTCTGACAGATCTACCCTTATTTGGCCCCACTCCAAGTATGTGTGCATCCATGCAGAGAACAATTTATCTGATCTTCCCTTAGTGCTTTTCTGTTTTATGAATTACTCCTTTTTATCTACTAAACTAAGGCCCATAGATACGTCTTCAAAAATCTATGGGCTCTACTTTGGGAAGCTAGAGGGTACTTTTCTTTTCTGGTACACACTCGAAGTTCACCTTGAGTAACAGAGGAAATGGATAGGTAACATAAATCAAACTTCTACAATGTTTTCAGTGTTAATT
The DNA here is from genome assembly GCF_034190915.1 of Cavia porcellus. NCBI lineage: Eukaryota > Metazoa > Chordata > Mammalia > Rodentia > Caviidae > Cavia > Cavia porcellus. The sequence goes on from NW_026947484.1 coordinate 118,483,232, forward strand.
TTAAATCCTTTAAAATAATGCTTTTAGAAGAAACTAGCAGAGGGGGCGAGGATACAGCTCAGTGGCATAAGCATCTGCCTGGCAAGTGCAAGGTCCTGTGTTCGATTCCAAGTTAAAAAAAAAAAAAAAAGGAGAAAACAAGTAAACTGTGTATTTAAAAAAAAAAATAGTTTCAGGGTTTCCCAGTAGAAACTAGATTTTCAGACGGGATTAAATATTTTAAGATAATCACCTTTTCTTGACTAGGTAAGAACTTCCTGTTAGGATTAATCTTGTTATTAAAAGATCATCTTTATCACATGAAATATTTTCCCCCTAAAAAATGCTGCATATGGAAATCCTAATACTTTTTTCTAACTCATATGAAACATCTTAGACATTTTGATTTTCTTTTGATATTCATATGTATTAGACGTATTTCAGTACATTTCAGACCATCTACATATGTGAAATTCAAGTCTCTAAATTTCTCTGATAGACCTAAAATTTAAGAGATAACTTATTGAACAGGCCACTATCAATTAGGATAAACAACTTCTGTGTTTTAAATGTTTGTGTTTTCCCAAGTTCATTTGTTGAGATCCTAACCTTCAAGGTGACATTATTGTCAGGGGGTGGGACCTTTGAGAAGTGATTTGGTCAGGAGCACAAAGCTCTTTATAAAGGAGAAACCTAAGAGAACCCTTCCTTGTTCCAATACTATGTTTGCAGGGAAAAGAGGGCCATTTAAAAACCAGCCAACAGGTTCCCCAAGGCAATAAGTTCCCCCCATAAGCATTTATGTCTTTGATTTCATCATTCCAAACTGCAAGAAATACATTTCTATGTCCCAAGCCACTTAGTTTATAATATTTTCTTACAGTAGCCTGGATATACTATGACATAGGTAAGTTACCTTTATACCAATGCAAGCTTCTTAGATACTTGGAAAGAGTAAGCTGTTTAGCAAAGAAATAATATCACTCTATTTTTTGAGACTATTAATGATTTAGTAAATCCTTTTGGAAGTAATAGTACATATAAATCAACACTATTCATGCTCTTGTGTAAGTTGTCATACATTCTAGATTTTCAGGATGAAAATGAAAGAAATTTACTATGCATGTGAGATTCTATCCAAAGTTCATCTTTTGGTGATTGTTTTAACAGATACAATGTTACATGATAAAAAATTTGAGACGTGGAGGTGCCCATTTGCTCACTTTCAATAAGAGGCTCGTAACTGACTTAGTTTGTAAAATCCTCTTTAGATTCCAACATCTAAACACAAATACAGCATGTGATTAATTTGCTAAAGTAGATCTTCTAAATGTGATTATTTGACATGTCCCTATCCCCGAAAAATGTAATTAGCTGTATATCATAAAGCATTTCTAGAAAAATATCCTACTGCAAGCTCTAGATCTTGACAAAGCAAGCACTTGCTTTAATTTGCCTCCCTGACTCCTTGTTCCAGGTGTTCACTATCAAGCTCTAACCAAGAAAAATTTCTAGTAGTTCCCAAATGCTCCATCATACATTAGGCCTCTAAGACTGTGCACATATTATTTTCTGGGTTTTTTTATACCCTCTCTCAATCCTTAATTTGGCAAACCCTATAATTTCCTAGGTCTCACCCTGATATAATCTCCTTTAGGAGGCGCTCTGTGCTAGTACTCCTTTCTATAGCCTTGGGGATTAATCCATTTGAACATTTCTTGCATTATGCTGACTTTTCCCTAGGCTTAGTTTCTTAAGGGGCAAGGGCAAAATCTTTCGCCTTATTAGTAATATTGCTTGTCCTAAGTAGATGTTCAAATATATTCTTTGAGTAGCTGAATGAGTAGTCAAAATTTCATCTTTTCTTTAACATGCTTTCCATATATGACTCTTTCATTCCAGCCCTTTTTAATTCCCTTGGATAAGTACTTTGGAATTTTATCAACTTTTCTGTTTTCTTTGAGAGTTTTCTGCCTTGCTCTGCCTGCACAGTCACTTACTCAACAAATATCTTTTCATGATTGTACAAAGAACCTAAAGAGAAAGCATACTCCGATGTTGCCTATAAGATGATTACACGCAAACAAAAAAGGGGAAGAAGATTATCAACAACCTAGAAATTGATGTCAAAGAGGGCATCCACGTTCAATCAGAAGGGTAGCACAGGCCTTTCTTGACATCAACAAGGCCTTAAAGCGTGTGCAAAACTGGATACTATACATGAAAAAGAAAATACATTCAAAATCATAAGATGTGTGTGTGTGAAGGGAAAAAAAAGAAAAAGAGTGCATGAAATCCACGCCAAAAAGCACAAGTGGTGCTCCTATTGAAGGAAAGCAGCAATGCTAATGCTGTGCAGAGAAAGGGCCTGGTCTGGGCAGTAAAGGGTCAGGTATGCAAGGCTACAGTAAGACTTTTTTAGAGAAAGGAGGCTGCTGAAAGCTTTTCTCCCCTGACTCACTCTTCCTTCATCTTCTTATACAATATTATTACTGTATTTTTTCAACAAAGATACATAAATTCTTCTTATCTCATCCCATGCTCTTTTTCACATCATTTTATGACACCCTAAATGATTGTTCCAGTAGATTCAGCTTGAAGGCTGCCGGAAAGGTCATTGTTAACACATTTCCCCCATCCTCATTAAGCTCTATTACTCACATCAGGTTCAAAATCCCAATAACTAATTAGTCTCCCCTGTAGTTTCCTACTGACATCCTTCCAATACCATTTTACCTGCTGCAAATTTCCCCAGCTCTTTTGAAATCTCTGACACCAGTTTTTCATTTTCTGGAGCTATTTCTTTGCTTATAGGCCCTCTCTATTTTCTGTTTTGAAATGACTCATGGTCAAACTACCTTGAACATCTTGGAATATGTAAAAAGTATATCAAGCAGAGGCCACTAACCCCCACATACGATATCACATATCACACTGATAACCTTTGTGTGTACTGCTGATCTTGCATGGACCAAGTACTCAATGAATGAATGAGTGAATGACTAAATGAATCTTGATTCACATTGGAATACAAGCTCCTCAATGTCAGTTTTAATATTTTATATCCTGAATTACTCTAACTTGTACAGGAACTAAATAAATTTCAATTAAATGAATGCACAAATCATTTCAGTAAAATGAATTATAGAATAATCCTGAGGGCATTTAAAAAACAAAAAAAATTCTCTCACCTAAAATATGTACCACGTTATGAAAGGCATTTAAGATAATACAGAAATATATTTATTCTTTAGCTACAATTACTGTTTCATTGTATATAAGCCTTTAGCAAAGTATAGTGATTGTTGCTTTTAAAAAAAATGAAAAAGAAAAAACCTCATTCAAAGGCTTCATATCTTTGAACTAAACAAGAGTTCTGGGTTTTTACGACTTCAACAAACAAACAGAAGCTGAATGTGGTTAGAGTTATCCGTGCCTAATATTTTAATTCCATTGTTCAATAATTCCCATTCCTTTGCATTATTTTTGCTTTATTATACTCTTCTAATACTCTCAAATATATCTATAAAACTTTACAACCCTTTTCCAATGGCATATGGTGTGTGTTCTGAAGAGAAACATGTTTATGAGCTGAAAGATGGGAAGAAAATGTAAAGTGCTCTTACGGGACTCGGGGAGGGATTGCTGCCTGCCTGCGTGGCAGGAACATTACAGTATATCAGGCATTTGCAACCTGAATAGGAGCCCTCCTATATCAACAACGAATAGGAGCCTGGGACATGCTACAGTAACTTTGGTGCTACTAGGGGTTTTGCTTTTGTTTTTACTTTTTTCTGATGAAAATTTGTTAGTAGTTCTCAAAACCATTTTAATTCTGAATATTGTAGAATAATATCAATTAGCAGGGAGGAAGGAAACAAAACAATGTGTAGATGGAAGAGTGAAAAAAATACAACTTTAATATCCTGTTCCCCTGTAGGCCACCCAGACTTTGTCCAGGGCAGAATGAGCAACTCTGTTCTTCGGGGATGTTTATCTTCTTGAAAGGCTGAAGATACTTGTTTTGAAAGGTACTGCAGTGTCAAACCCTCTCATTGATAACTAGCTTCAAATTTTCAGGTGTCATCTATGTGCGTCTTTGCCTTCCCAATCCCACTGCCGATCTAATCACGGAGAGACAGACAAACCACCATAGAGTGACTATGGACTTCTTTTTTGTTGGCTCCCATTTGGTTACCATGTGTACTCATTTCTCCACTCCATTTCTCGTCTATCCATTTTTCTCTTTCACTTTTTCGGCTAATATCTTGAACTTATGTCATATGATGTATTTCAGTTTACTCAGTCTTTTCTGACTTTAGACTTTCTCACTTAAATTCCCCTCTGACATGTAACCCACATAATTCTCTTTTTCTTCCAGAATGTCAATGTCTTACAGAGCTCACTAGATAGATCAGAGTCCATTTCCTGCCTGTTTAACAAGGCCCTGGCTGTTTGCTTAAATTAACATCTCTTTACAATTTGGACTTAATTCATCTTTGCTGTCTTACCTTTCACAATACCACACTACCTACCATGCTCATTGGTGACAAAGAACGCACTTATGGTCTCTGCATACTCTGCCCAGAATGGGTCCTCTCAGATTTACTGCTCCTCTGTCAAACTAATTCAAAAGCTCTCATATATATTCCTAGATTTCTCCAATTAGAAACAACCCTTCTTTCTCCCTGCTTCCCAAGTATTATCAGTGCATCCACTGCGGCATTTTCATTCTGATTTTTATTATATTTTGCTATTTTAATTCCTGTTATATCCATCAACTATAGTTGTACCTTCATGTCACCTGCAGTAGTATCTCCATTACCCATCTGACAGTGAATACTAAATAGACCTCCAACTGACCTTGCAAGAGTTCCTTGCCCTCAGGAGGATTCTCCTGGCCTATAGGGTAGCTTCTCTAAATGTTCTAGGCTTTCCTGTAGATACTTATTAAAAGATAAAAGGCTAGGCCTAGACCTGTGTGTGTGGCTTAGGCCCACGTGGGGAGCCTAGGCCCAGGTGGAGCATTTGGGGCCCATCATGTTTGGGGTTTGTTTGTGGATTACAAATCTGCCTTTAATCAGCAGTACAGAGAAATTTCACTGTAAGTCAGAGAGGGTATCTGTGCGCTGGCTGACATGCAGTACTCATGAAACCTAGATTCGACAGCAAAATATTTAAGGACAATGCTCTAGATGATCCATTTTTCTAAATTCTTTAAATTTTACAAAGAGGTGGCTTCAATTTAAGGTAGATAGTTGGAAGGCTGGGGATAGCTCAGCATACGTGCCTGCCCAGCAAGTGTGAGGTCCTGAGTTTGATCCCTGGTACCAAAACAAACAAACAAACAAAAAACAAAACAAAAATCCAAAGATAGATAGTTGGAGATTTGCTTAGCTAAAAAATTCTGCCTTTACAAAATTATGGTAACTGAATAGGCAGCATTACAGAATGCTGTACTATGAACATATTCCATTTTTATTGCTATGGTTCTAGAACGAAATATCTTCTTTGTGAAAAACATCCGACATTTCTAAGGGATCTCTACAGAAAAGGTTATTTCTCTTCTCTTGGTTCACATCTATATATCTTGTGAGTAGTACAAATGATTACTTTTTTTTAATTAGCCATGAGCACTTTAGAGTCTTATTTTCAACCTTCTTTTTTATGACTATAATCTCTCCTACTAATACACAACTTACTACAGATAAATATCTAACTACAATTCCATTTCATTTATTCACTTTAATTTTTACTCTCTAATTTCTCTATCTATTCCCTGCCTATTCAGTTATTGCTTACCAAAAATCATGTTTTTATATATCAAAGATTTTTAGAATAAATAAATATTCTATTGAGTTTTATATAATATAAAGTTCCTTAAATAGCACTTTACACAAAGAAGTTGCTCCAATGTTTCAGAACACTGAAAATTTCCAGAAGAAAAGGAATATAAATCAGATGTAGTTAGTCACTTGAAGGAACCTAAATAGGCTTTTGATTAAATAGTAATATGGTATTATTATTAGTTTTCATTTACTCTTACTGAGTCATAGTTCATAACATTGGTAAAAAGAGTGAAGTAACTTATGCTACATTTCTCTACTCTAATTCTCATACAAATCTGTAAAAAAAAGGGTCTTTTTCATGTGTGTAACAATACCTAGGCACCACTCTATCACCGAACTGCTAGACAGCAGTCATATAATGGGTATTGACATCTTTCTTTCCTCCACCTGAGAAAGGTTAATGTTAAGGGTTGGCACAAGAGAAGGCCAAGGAGCATGAATGGCTGGTCCCTGCTATATGTCAGAGCAAGACTCTGAGAAGGTAAAGACTAGAGGAGGCCGAAGAGACCATGTGTGTGTGTGAATGTTCATGGGATCTGAAGAAACCTGGCACAAATGTCAGCCTTTGTAACCTGATCATACAGGACTCAATATAGAGATGGTATCAAGGTGCTCCTGCTGAGGAGTTCAAAGCAGAGACTCCTGAACAATGACATTGCAACTAGTTAAGAGCTCCAGGTCCTAACAGGAAGTAAATCCACAATCAAAACTTTATACCAACAATGAGAAAAAATCACTTTCAACTGAGTTATTTTAAATTCAAGGGTTATATTATTACATTTTTTTTACAAATTTTTTGTCCTTTTTTCCCATTACTATAACCATTTTTAAATGAAGACATATGGTTGCTAAGGTGCCTACAATTTAAAATGTGTTTGAAAAGATTTCTGTGACAGTCACAATTACTGAGCCATTAGAAGTAAACATGACTAAACTATGTAGAAAGAAGCCTCCCCAAAATATTAGTTTTTTAAAATAGAACAAAAACAAGCCACTGATAGTTATTTTAAAAAGATACATAAAACATGTGATTCTTGTATTATTTCATCAGACTTTCTTATGTCTCAGCATTCCTTAGGTCAATTAGTCAAATCATTGCTAATGTTTTCACCAACAAGAACATCATGACTGAGGTTAGGACTTCAGCGCGAGAATTGTTACTACTAATAAAAATGTGTAATACTAACACATTTCCCCTTAAATTATTTACAAATGTCCTTACAGGAGAACAAAATACTGTATCTTCCTATTAGGGATCTGGCCAAGATCCCCAAATCTCTGAATGAGGGGAACAGTGAAAGGATGAAATAAAAAAATAAATTAAAAAAAAAAACAGACAAATTTAGTAATATATAAAGGGGTGGGGATGGGGCTGGGATGTCAATGCCTCATTTGGGCAGAGATCAAGACATTCCAAACCAGCCAGTATTTATTGGGGTATACAATGGTAGGACGGACTAGCAGAAAGGAAAGGTCTAGGGAAGACTCAGAGGTCAGTGACTCAGCTGGCAATAGATAATCTTGGGATGACTCACGAGGTTGGAGATGATTATGCTAAAAAGGGTTTTTCCCAGAATATTTTTTAATCTTAGTGGTTTTAGTTTAGTCTTAGTGGGTAGGAGAGGATGGCCCATCCCTAAAATTATTGGGAAATCTCAAAAGGGTGATACCAGTAACTCCAAACCTCCACTTATCTCTTACGGAATTATGCAAAATTAACCATTGTGAATTTGTGGCCCCCAACATCTTCCCATTAATCTATTACACTCAGCATTTATTAAAAATAGCTACAGTGCAGTTTATGCACTGTAGGCAATGAACAAAATAGGGAAATCGTCACAGCTCTGTAACACAAAGTAGGAAGTACATATAAAAGTTTTGTCTTGGTATTATTCAATTATGAAACTAAAGCAAGTGTAGAAAATTTGACAAATGAAAACAAGACTATCACTGATACATAAATTCAGCACTCTAAAAATCTCATTATTTTTGTGGGTCCTCGTTGGTTTTTTATAAGCAAGCTAGCAAATTATAAAATGACTCTTTGATGTTTGTACATTTTACATTTTGTCACGTGGTGGGAGGCAAATCCTTGCCTAAGCATTAAAATAATGCTTTTTTTTTTTGCCTTTTTTGAGACTGGGTCTTGCTATGCAGTTCGGGCTGGCCTTGAGCTCACTTTATAGCCCAGGCTGGTCTCAAACTGGCAATGATCCTCCCACCTCAGCCTCCTGAGTACTGGGATTACAGGCATGAGCCACCACATCCGGCTAAAATAACGCTTCTAATAGACATAACGTAACCATTTTTCTATATTTTTCCAAGTTTTTATGATGATTACTATTTGTTTATTAAACAGCAAGCACACAAACATCGTATAGAAACTTTTAAAGAATTGATTCAAAGGCTTTAAACTATAGGATTTATTTTTAATCCATTTTCAAAATCATTAACATTTATGAGACTACCACTCAAACTAATACTGGATATTGGATATTGCTTTAGCCAGACATGGTGGTACATGCCTGTAATCTGACTGCTTGAGAAACTGAAGCAGGAGAGTTACAGCAAGTTCAAACCCAATCTGGGCTACAACATGAATTGAACTGCACAGTGAAATCCTGTCTCAAAAAGACAAAACCAACTAACCAACCAATCAACCAAACGAACAAACAAACAATGGGTTTTTTAATTTAATACACATTATAAAAATGAGACATTAGTTTTTTAAAAAAATTTTTCAGAGACTAGTGATTTTAATGTTGTGTCTTTGATCTTGATTAGATGTATTTCTTATTTTGTGTAAGGTATAATATGGAGATGTTAAGATTTTTTATTAAAAATTTAATCATTTTATAAAAGAAAACTGTGATTCTACTGTGTTTATTTTTTTCCTAAAACTATGGGTAGTCTATTCCCAATTTATGTTACATGGTATGTAACCAAGTCTTACAATTTATGCACACAAAGCTATTTAATGACTTTATCCTTTTAAATCTTCATTTTCAACAGTGATATGAAAAAATAGCAATATGATAATTATTCTTCTGCATATTTTCAGTTGAATTTGTCAATAAAACTGTTTTCGTGTCTTACAAATTCTTTGCTTCTTTTTAAAATTGATTACCCATAGAAATTTGATAAATATTCAATTTTATTTTTTACATAGTCTTTGTTTTATTCTTATATTTTTAAAATTCTTTTGCACTTTGCTTTGGTGTATGAGGCCTTTAAGTTTTTTCTTTATAATTATTAAGTATTACAATATAACATATTTTGATTGAAAAGTCCTCCTCCATTATTGTATGAAATCTATTATATATATATATATATTTACACAACAGGTTTTGTTTTTAATTTTGAATATATATTCTAATAATACTAGATGGAGAGTCTTTGGAATTGGTTAAATGTGGACAGAAACATTCTACAGTAATAATTTACCTTGTTGATAAGTTATTTCCAAAGTGAGTTTAAACTAAAACAACTGGATGTGGCTTGATCATAGGCTTTCAAAAAAAGGGAAGACAGTCACTTTCAATATTTCAATTGAGTTATTTTTCTACATTAAAAATAAAAATAATCCTTTTTATTAAGCTTGAATATAAACATTTACTTTCCTTTGACAAATGATCTATTTAAAACAAGGCTGAATTTCATGTCTTTTTGTTGAATTGTGACCATAGACTCTCAAGTTGGACTGTACGAATTCACCTCTCCAGACTACTGACAGTCAGGAAGTTGGAAACAATTACTTATCCTCTTCATGTACTACGTTCCTTACAGGCAAAAAGACAGTATTAACAGTCATTATTCCCTTGGCTGTCGTAGGGACTAAATGAATTGAATTAATATTTCTACTATCTATTTAACTGTGTTTCAAAGACAGAGCGGGAAACATGTCAACACAGGTTTCTTTAAAGAAGGTGACCATTAGGCTCAGTCTTAAAATAGATTTTCACTATTTGAATTTTTTAATTGATAGGAGTTTCTAGCACTTGGAATAGTGTGTCTTACTAGTGGCCCTAGGGCTAATGATGAAGTCAATACTGCCTTGAAACTTACCTCCCAGTAGAATTAGAATGTTGATAAAATAATTTACACAAAGGTGAACAGTGCTTAACTGATTATTTTTCCCAGGCAGAAATATATATATATATATATATATATATATATATATATATATATTATAAAAATATAAATAATATACAATAAAAACATGTATGTAAAATAAGTTTTTCAGAGGCAATTGGTATTTTTAACAATAAGTCAGCTGAAAGGGCAGCTTAATCCACTATTTTTCTGAAAGTCTCCAAGCATTAAGTTTGGTTACCATGGAGCAATGTTCCTAGATTTATTAGCTTAGTTTCATTCAGGCATATAGCACTTCTATTGAGTTGATTTAACTAATCCTTGTATTTCACTGAGAATTGATATGGTCCAGTTACTTGAAAGACATTTTTGTGTATTTTATAAAACCCCAGTTGTAGACACTGTACATCATTTTAATAAACATTCCTTAAATGGGGATCTATGTAACAAACATTTCTCAATAGATCATGCCAGGAGTGAAGTTTTATCTTTTAAGACGTCTCTTTTTGTGAGATCTTAAGGTCTTGGTTCTCAGTAAGGTCAGAACTGCGTTCGGCGCGTTCGGCGTCTTGTTTTAGTAGCATGGCTTGTCCCTGCTTTCCCCTGCAAGGGCTTCTTGCTTCCTAAATAACTCCTGATACCTGTTAAGTTTTTAAAAACTGTATTTTAAATCTGTAAGCTACTTTAGGAGGCACTCGAGTACATGAAAGAATTAGTTGAAGAATTTTTAAAACAAAGTAGTAAAATTTTTTTCCCTAGTAGATTTCAAGATCTTACAACAGAACAGGATTTTGTTTCATATCCTCTATATCTTTCATATAACAGTACTCAATATCAAATTTGATTGATAGGTAATTTTCTTTTAAAAGATGATGGTGCTAGAGAATTTTTAATGATGGACTTTTATAAGAAATAGGATAATAGTGGAAATACTGTATTGAGAGAGTCTGTTTTTACCCTACTCCACAGTGAGAGAGTAGATTCAGTATAATTTAAATCAGAAGGGACTGTGTTAGAGTCCAGCTTCCTCATTTCAAATTAGGAACCCAAGACCAGAGAGTTGGTATAATTTGCAACAGTAATATGATGAGTCATTACAAAATCAATTCTGGAATTCAAGTCCACCTATTTGCCAGTTACACGACATGATGCCAAATCATATTTCATTTTCTGCTTCCACACAATAGGAATGACCTGCATATTTCCCCAGGTTTGAAGTCTAACATGATTTTAAAACAGAAACTCAGTTCATATGACCCTGATACAAATAAGAAAATCCTAAGCATTCACTGTGCTATGCTTTGAGCTAAATATTCTTTTTCACATACTCTTCACAGACACACTTTGATGTAAGGACTATTGCTGGTCTTGTTTTAGAGAAATGAGAGGCAGGTCTCATACTAAGCATCAGGATTCAGTGGCATTCTCCTATGCTTTGTATGCCTCCCTAACCCATGAGTGTAAACACATTTCCATATGTAGTACGTGAAACACACAGTAATATTTTTCTAAGCCATTCTAGGCCTTTTTCCTGGAATTCTAACCAGTTTATTATCCCTCACATGGAATTCTGAAATCCTACTCACTTAAGCTTGTTTTCCACCACAGAAACTTTCTGTTGTTAAAGGATAAATTCATATTTAGTGATTCAGAACTAGAAAGTCACAAATATTGGTGGAATCCAAAAGCACATCAAGTGTTTGGACTAATCATAGAGCAACAGTCTAAATTCTTCAAAAAGATTGCTGGTGAGAATGAGGTGTTGCCATTAAGAGATACTTCAGAAATAGGAATGCAAGTTTATTTTTGTTTTCATTACTGGAGAATGCAAGTTTTTGATAACCAGAAAGGAAATCTAAGGTAAAGGCAACTAAATTTTTTATTGTATTCTCAACTATGGTAAAGAGTAAAGTGTTACATGTTCTCAGATTACAAAAAAAGTTAAAATGAATAACCAGTACTACAACATTTAAGGCTAGTACAAGTCAGAAAAATGCTCACCTCAGATATCTTTATTCCATAAGTATGACATTTATTAAGGATGATAGCCTACTAATTTTTAGTTTATTATTCATTTCTTTGTGGTCCTGATTATAGAACCTAGGGTTTTACATAGACAAGTACTAGACAAGAGCTCTACCACTGAGCTATACCCCCAGCCTCTTCATTTTTTATTTATTTTAATGGCTATTAACTTTTTTAATAGAGTGTAGAAAATAATATGGTAAAAGCCTAGCAGATAGTTCAGTTTGGTTCTGTTTATTGTTCAGCTACTGATGGTGCTACCGTGTGATCCTTGTGGAACTATCAGAGCTGAGGAAAGGCAGTTTCTCCACATATAAGTAAGAGCAGCGCATGCCCAGAGCTGATTGTCCTGGACAGTGGCCTCACTGACTCATGTACCAATTGACACTACGTCATATAAGCCCATAATGCTTTCAGCATATTCAGTCATCTGCTTTGGAGAGACTGAAAATATCACTATTGATTTGGCTTCATGTTTAATGTGGCTGTTAAAATTTAAATCACTGTACAATGACCAATCCTTTGGGTAGTAATGTTCTTCTTCCAGGTTTATCTTTTATCTTGAAGGCTATTTATTGTGTAGCATTAATTTGCAGAGAGGGAAATATGTGTTAATAACACAAACTCTTAATAAAATTTTTCAATAAGCCTTCTCATAATGGTATTAATAGGAAAAAATAACTCTCATGCTTCTCTGCAGACATTCTGCCAGTGCTGTATCTCAATCAGTTTTTTCATAATATGCTCTTGGCACAGTTACTTTAATGTTGCTGGTTTGAGAGCACTGTCTTTTTTATCCTTGTCACCAAATGTGATATTTTGAGCACTCAATATGCGCTGCAAGCAGGGATAAACTGATTTATATTGAGACTCCAGTGGCAAAGCATGTAGGATCATCTAACTTTTTGAAATGAGCTTTTAGGAAAATACTTGGTCTTGGGAACACCTCTGGCTAATCTATATAGTGTCTTAAAAGGGCTGATAATTAATCTACCATCCAACATTTCTTTTACACGTAGTGTTTGTAACCCAGGAGATCTTGGTAGGTGCCTTTTTAACATAAAGGAAGTGATACTTCCTCCCTTTGTCACAGAGAGATTGCTATCTCCATTGTGTACAGGTTCCAATCTAAGACATTTATGAATGATCTCTTACCAGAAGTGGAGCTTTCAGGTGTTTTTCAGAGTTCCCCAACTCTTGTCTGGTACAGATAAATGATGTTAGCTAGGTATGAGGCTCTGCACAGATGCAATCTGGTTACTGAGGCTGACCTGACTGGTAGACATTGGCTGCACACCGAACCTACCCGTGCTGAAGCCTGTTTTATATATGTGGCTTGTGGAAACTGGGACAGATGGTGAGGTCAGTAATAAGGAACTTGTTTGTTGTTGCCTATTGAAGGCCATTTCTCCTGCCAGCATGACTCCACAGATTTATCCTGGCATTGGTGACCAAGGGGAGACAAACAATGTTGTTCAACAAGCATTCTGAAGGATAGCATATGGCTAGAAAGAAATCTCTAGAGGATACCAGGATTTGTGGTGTTGCTCTACACTGTGGTAGTATTGCTCCTAAGCAGTAGGGGGCATGATGGGTTCATCTGGTTAGATGTACAAATAAAAGTAACTGAAAACAGCAGGAAATATCTGGTGAGCTTGCAAGCTAGAGGGCATTTGGTTGTGTGGTACTTCTAAGATTATTTGTTTAATACACAGAATTATTCTTATCCATTTGCATTTGTCTCCCCAAAATAGGGTGACATAGTGTTGAGAATTTTTGTTGATTTTAAATACATATCTGTGTGTGTGAATTAATAAGAGAAAAGTATTATTGGTGCGAGGCTAGAGGCTTAGTTAATTGGGAGTCTCTGGAGAAGCCACTCAAGTTGGTGTCTGCTAATTAAGGCAAGGCGTTTTCCAGGGATTTAGAGAACCAACAGTCCTGGCTTTCTGACTGCTCCTGGGTCACTGTGCTGTGTAGTGATGAGCTTTCACTGATTTTAACCACACGGCTGGCTGACTTTGTTGCACTATTGTAACAAAGGCTTGTGAACAGTAAACATCGATCATTATATAAAATACAACCATGATCCTGTATTAACTCTTTTTTTAGGAATTCCGTCATTGAGTTTAGCGCTTTAGAACAACAACGTGTCTGTCCAATTACAAATTTTCTCTTAAGCTTTTGCATTCACGAATACAGATTAATTTCCCAAGATAGCTCCAAGTTAGGAATTCTGGAATTCTGTCAATCCTATTCTAATCTGGGCCAGGTCAAGTTCATTGGTAATGAACAAGTTGCCTCAGATTCTTTTTGTCATAGTCTAACATGATTTTCTTATTTATATCTGGAGCAAGCCAATAAAAATTTTTAGAAAATGACAAAGTATTTTTCATTTCTTCTAAAAACAAGTCATAAAGTTTTTTAAAATATTGTTTATTTTCAAAGTGGTTTCACAAGATGAGTTATTTAAAGAAGTATCACAATATTATGAAAAATCTAATAACACAATCATCAGATAATCAGAACAATGAAACATTAGCAAACCCAAAGAGTAGATTTTATTCATGAATTTAAATAATATTGGACTTTTAGTATTAAATTTCCCTCTTCATTGCTGTTTTAACCAACTGAAGCACCACTATGCCAACTAAAGCACTGTTGTTAATGTTATCGTTACACTACCACTTATTTCTAGTCTTGAAAAGTTTTTTTTTTTGTGCTTATAAACAAATAAAAGGCAAAAGCAGAGGTCTAAATAAATGTAATAGCCCTATACTATCAGGTTGCCAATGGATATTTGTTAGTTTCAAACGAGGCCTCAAAGATTAAAAAGGAAATGGCCAAACTTTATTAAAAAGGAGGCCTAGGCAGGACTTGGTAAGATGTGACTTGGAACTTTTTATATATTTCTGGGATCTAGCTTTGTTAGTGACTTTCAGTCTCGTTCTAAGGAAAGGCAAGGAGGACACTGTCCACAAGATAATTTATTGTCAGCCTAAAAAAAAAAGCTGTTTCCTCTGCTGTCTTCTGCAAAAAAAATTTTTTTTTCCTGACTCAAGCCAAATGAGGAGAGTCATTCTAGAACCAGTCAAGAGTGGGGTATTTTCCCAAAAAGGTGGCATTTTTTTCTTCGGGTTAACATTTGCTACTTGCAAATATGTGCCTATATAAAACTGTTATGTAGTAGCATAATAAGAACAGACTTCAGTGACCTGGACATGGACATGTCCCTTTGTCTAAGAAGGGGGAGTGGCAAACAAAGGGCCAAATGAGGAGGTCAGTGTCTGACTATTGTCCAGAAAGGTCACATGTTGGAAGTTAAGACTAGTGTTCACTAATTTTAACAATGCTTCTTTATAGAGCACAAAAGCAGATTTTGGGGAGACCATGTTAAGCTGCTGTGATAGACTTATCTAAAATCCTTTAAGGATAGGCGATCTCAGTGAGAAAATACTTAGGGACATCATAATGGGCAGAGGCAGAAGGTATTGCAAAGACATTGTATGGGGTAAGAGTCCTTGAAGATCCTACAAAAATATCACTTAAGAAAATGAGCCGGATATCTACTGTACTTTGATTGATAGAACTAAACCATGGGAGCACCAACAAGCATCTTTATCCCCTGTGCCACCTCCCTTCCCTCACACTGACCGAATCAAAAGTAAGACAGACAGGAGTAGAGGGAGAGTAGAGGAAGGACTTGGGAAAATCACAGAAGAGCCTAAGCATGCGCACCCTTTTCTCTACTGGTGCTTGAAAGCCTAGTGGTGGTTATAAATCACGATTGTAAAAAGGAGGAGACGCAGAAGTTACCAAACTGAATTTCTTAATTATCTGAGAGTGTTCTAATGACTGAAAGGATCTGAAAAGCTCTGATATTTTATCTGTAAGCAATAAAAGAAATCTAGTAGGTTTGAAAGAGAGTAAGGATCCTTCTGGCTTGTTCTGAAAGTATAGCTCACTCAGCAAACTGAAGCATCAATTTTCCCCCAATAATCAAGTTATTACTGTGATGTTACACCCAAAAGCCAAATTTACATTTGATCTGTGAGTTTTAAGTCTATTATATTTGTAAACATGTGGAGAGTGGAAAAATTGATTTCTCAATACATATGACACCTAGAAACTCTGCTATTATAAAAAAGAGTGTATATTGGGAAGTACTAACAATGTAAGACATTCTTGCTTTGTGTAAAACAGATACTTGCATTTTTAGCACAATTTCTGGCCTATAATGGGCATTTGATAAATGCATTTTTGACTGAGCTAGAAAGCTTGATAGACAAGAGGGTGACAGGTACACACAGGGTGGCATCATTCAGGGAAGGCAGGAAGAACTAAACTAGACCGGGAATATAGTTACCTTCCATCCACCCTAACTTACCTCTTTGACTGTATTTCCTACTACCCCCGCCACTCAGTCTACTTCAGTCTTGCTGTTTCTTAGTCTTTTGCTCTGCTTGTTCCTCTTGCTGGAAATATCTACTCTCAGATGTCCATCTGGCTTATTCCACTCTTCTTCCACATCTTCGCTCAAATATCACCTTCTAAGGAAGTGTCTACTCAGTGCTCTCTACTGCTTTACTGAGGCTGGACTCCTAAGTCTGTGCTTCCAAATCCCTTGCCTTCTTCTCTTAGACTTTTTCATGGACAATATCACCTCATATATTATCATTTTCATGTTTGCTGTTTTTTTTGAGGGAGAATGTACCAGGAATAAAACTCAGGACCTTGTGCTTGCCAGGTTGGTCTTGTGACACTGAACTGTATCCCCAACTTAAATACAAGTTGCACAAGAATGGACTCTTTCTTTCTAACTGATATATCCCATGTGTCTATAAAAGTGTTTGAAAGGGATATAATACAGTTAGATCATTCCTATTTAAAAAAGCTTAAGTCCTAAATGCTCCAATATCTAAAACTTTTGACAACTGATAATGATGCCACAAGTAGAAAATTATACATTATGAAATTTTTCTCATACTCAAAAATTATTTAAAATACTATATAAAAGTATGGCTGGGAATATTACTTAGTGGCATAGCAACTATTTCATATGTATAAGGTCCCAGTTCAACAGATCCAGTGTATATATATATTATAAAGTTACTTTCAACCTATTTGTATAAGGTATGCTTGAAACATGAATAAATTTTGCGTTTAACTTGGGTCCCATTGCAAATTTACATTATGATGTTTGTGAAGATGTTGTAAAAGCAGAACAGCTTTGAAAAATGAGACTCTTCTGGTTCCAAGCATTTTAGTTAAGGCATCCTCAATCTGTAGTTATCTTAGCTGAATAATGAGTGAGTGAGTAAGTTGAACAAGTGACCTCAGATGACAAGATGTTTCTGCCCTGCAATAACTGTATCCCACTTGAAGGCATCTCAGAATCTTGGGGAGCAGTGAGGAGTTCATGATTCCCTTGTTAAGTTGCCATGCTGCACAAGAATAATCTTCCAAACCACATTCCAGAACAGCTCAAGGGTGTCAAGTTCTGAGAGCTCCTTTGGATTCCTTTTTGCTCAGGCTCTTGGACATAGTAAATTATATTTAGAGGCACTTAGGGTTTGTACTTTGAAGCCTAGTCCTACATAATGCAGAGAGGATAAGACTTTAGATACAAATAGATATTTTAAAAATTGGAACTGAATCAATTCTGACCATTGTTCAAATTAACTTGCATTGAAATAGTTTTGGAACAATCACACTGCAAAATGGGGATAAGTAGATCTATCTTTGGCAGAGACTTCACCAAATGTATCTGTAGCTATATGTGAATAGGACATGTGAGAACACTAATAAAAGAAGTTTAAAGAAAACCCTGAGGAAGAAACTAAATTCCTTCATATAAGACCATGTAGATAGAATTATAGACACATGAAAGTCATTCTTGCTCACAACGACAGAAGGCAAACAAATTAAAAGAAAAAGAAAGAAAATATTATGGATATTTTTTGCATTTTTTAACAACTGATTCTTAGGAAAGCATACCTGTGTCAGAATTAAATTGACACATTGCTTTCATTTTCCTTTTTCAGTAGTAAAGTTAAAAAATCATTACTCTTTTTATAAAATTTTCTGTAGTGGTTTTTAAAAATAAAGTAGCAATTTTTCATCAGCCTTTCTTTGTGGGCTAATTTATTCTATAAGCTAAATAATGTAAGTTCTTCATTTTCTTCCTGATTTTATGTTTTGGCACTTAAATAATCTCAATTCTTTTAAATACGACTTTTCCAAGTCTAGTTTGATGAAATACTGGCTCAACAACTCTTTAGAGATTCACCCTTAAACTCTCTAAGGCTACTGCTTTCATTTTTAGTCTTTCTCACTATATAGAAATAAAACCACTGTAGGAAATTCAGGAAATATGGGAAAGAAAATGAAATGAATAAAAGTCATCCAGAATTTCTGCTTTCAGAAGCATATGTTAATATGTGAATATCATCATAACCAATTTTTTCCTGTCCACATATACATAGTTTTAGAACAAAACTGAGATCACATTTAGGTAGGTTTCTAGTTTGTTTCACTTCGTAACAGGAGCATTGCCTACAGCCAGATTATATTATTATGCAAAGTTTTATAATTTTTTTAAAGAAGGAACTTATCATTCTAATAGAAATGTAGGAGGCAGGCATATTTTTAAATGTTATTGTTGATAGAATATCTGTATCAGAAATGGGCTTTCTCAGCATCTGCTTTATGCACATAGAAATGTCTCATGGCCAATGTATTTAGGGCCATGAATACTAAGTCAGTTAAAGCTGATGCTTTGAACTGCTAATTATCCCATAAGACTGACTTGATGACTACTAATAATTACTGATTGAAGTACCAAAGCCACTTGTTCACAGGTGGAAAGAAATTTCAGGGAATTCTGGACTTTTGCCTAAGAACTTTTTGTTTAACACCATGACTGTCCCGATTAGGTTGAGGTTCTACTAAGTGCCTCAGCATCAAACTCTATAAAATATTACATATAAACCATATCTCGTTCTCACATGGAGTTTCTTTGAATTAATTTGTCACACACTTATAGATTAAAACATAGCACTTTTTAAAGAAAAATTTATCATACATATGAACAAGCATCATACTTTTAGTACCCTAATGGAGTCAAATCTGAAGCTGAAAAGCATTTTGAAAATAAATTTTACAACCCATTTTTGTATGGTATTCCTTTATGCAGCATCTGAAGATTTCATTTTTCCAAAATCTAGGCAGAGAATCTTTTGTAATAAACGTGTGAAGTAAAATTGTTCACCAGCCAATACTGATTTGTGTAGTATATGTTTTATCTTCACTTATAGACCTTCCTAACACAGTAATGATTATCATTGCTATGATCTTTTGGTCACTGAATTCCAATATGCGTCACCATGAAACAGATATCCAGCAATGTAAAAAATCTTAAGATAATCTCATTGCCAGATTTGGTCTTTCAGACTCTGGAAACAATGTTCTGTGAATTTAAGATTTTTGATAATTCAAGTGACTTTTAAAACATCACATGAGCATGGTTTCTTAATGGAGAGACAGAGGCAAATGGTTTTCCTTCAATTTCACACAAATAGAAGAATCCTTTCCATTATAGCAAACAAACATCATTTTATTAACTGGTGTATATGAAGCAAGTTAAACTGTGAGTTGCAGTTGTAACAGAGAATAACTGCACTCAGTTAATGGCAAGTACCTAAAAGGAAAGAACTTGAAGTCATCTGGTCAATTTATACCAAGAGTTCATTTTGACATTTCTGTTGAATCGACAATCTGTTCCTGCTTTGTGGCCTTGGAAGAACAGCAGCATTCATAATCTCTACTTTCAGCTCTGCAATTTTTTTTTCTACCAAAGATTACTGGGTCTTTATTACCTGCCAAATTTTGCTGCTTGAAATGTTCTTGTTTCTACAACAAATGGATTAAAACCAGGAGAAAAGATCTTCCAAGGGATAGGATTGTTGGAGTTTTCCTTGGGATGGTTATGACTGCTTGTTTTTCTCTGAGGCCATTTGAGTTACTGTGAAAGATCAGCTATTCAGAGGCACATGCTGTGCGGGTCTTAAGTAGATAAGAAAAGCAGAGAACTTGAGTCCATCAATATGACTTGGTATAGCAAGAAGTAGTGACAACCGAGATATCCGTAGATGAGTTATCATTTTTTTTCTTACAAATCACATTCCTATTCAAGGTACAGAAGTGCCAAAAGAGCACTAGTTCTCTCATTAAATTTAACAAACAAAATAGTATACCTTTCAGTCACCAGCTAAGATTGGGTGAAGCTGAGAGAAGGGTGACACACAGAGACATGCTCATGTGGCACAGGGTGTTGGTGTTGGTAGTGGTGATGGGCCATGTGTGCACCGTTAATAGGAGAAGATGTCAAAAAAATGAAGCATAATAATAGTGCAATTTATCCTTGCTAAATGTACTGCAGTGTGCTATAATTAAATATGAAAACCTAAATTTATCTCTATGTTCGGTTGTCATTAATTTAACAGGGAGTGCACATGTTCTAATCTAATGGCTGATTTTTTT
Organism: Cavia porcellus; assembly: GCF_034190915.1. Classification (NCBI taxonomy): domain Eukaryota; kingdom Metazoa; phylum Chordata; class Mammalia; order Rodentia; family Caviidae; genus Cavia; species Cavia porcellus. The sequence goes on from NW_026947484.1 coordinate 118,503,718, forward strand.
CTCCATGTGCAGCATATTAAAATGTATATTAGCCTCAAGGTGCATAAACACAAAATAATAGACCAAAGGTTTTGGCCTGTGGAGAAAAAAATCCATGCTCAAAGGCCGTCAAGTAGCTCTGATGCAGGGGAGACACTCACTTAGCCTCATTAAGCCAAAGCTCTCTTTTGCTTGTCTTTTGTTCTGCATGACAGCAGCCTCTTTGTTGTATAATAATTCATTCCAAGTTCGTTCCAAGCTACCGAAACTGGTGAACTGTGGCCATTTTAATGAGAAGTATTGGTGGTATGCATAATCTGGAAGCCACGTGGGCCAGACAATCACAGAGCACTGCAGCCAGCAAAATGAGATATTGTCGAAATCACAAATTTGTCAAGTTGTTTTTGGACAGGGTATTATAATAAGCACTAAAATATGCATCCTATTACTCTGCATCTGCCAGTCAAAGATCACTGTAATGAATGCGTGCTGCAGGGTATAACCAGGCCGTTTTCCTAAGTAAAACAAACCACAGTGTACAGAAAAGAATTATGTAGGTTTTTTCTTTCTCTCTCTATTTTTCTTCTTTTTTTCTATCGTTTTTATTTTTCTGGCATTATTGGATTTAAAAAAAAAATCCTTCTGGACCAGGAGTCTGATTCTTCTGGCATGGTGTCCACTGCTAGCAGGGAATGCTTAGAGGCCACTGGCACCGGAGAGTTAACATGAATACATTGCTTTTTTAGTACGTGTGTTACCAACTGAGAATACAAAACCTCAAACTGAAAGCTCAAATGGAGTCTAAGGAAGAATTCCTGGGAGAGAAAAGCACAAAAGTGGAAAATTTTCCTCCCTGTGATGCTGAAACTTATATTTTATCAGTTTTTACATAAAAGGTTTACCCTTTGAGATCTGTTATTCTATTTGTTTGCTTTTCTTCTTTATTTATACTAGGTGTTTTTCTCCTCTATCTTTCTATTACTTGGTTTTCAGATGAACTGGAAGCTTTGGGAAAAAATGGATGGGATGTTAGCCCATGGCATTCCCATACTAGTTTGTTTAAGAAACCAGTATTGACAATGTGAGGTAAGTCTTTCCAAATATGCATAAAAATGGCCCTTAGGAAGCATGATTGTGTACTTTATTTCTAAAGTAGAAGACTATAAGAATGAAGAGAGATAATGAATAATTGCAGGCACAGAAAGCACTACTGTCATGAGCAAACTGCCTTATATGATTCCCAGCCAAAAATTCCTAAATTGGTAAATATGAAGGAAGCTCATCATAATCAATGGCTGTTCAACATATCCTAGTATTTTAAATAATGTGCACTAAACATTTTTGGGTATTTTTGTTTGCTTTATGTTTAGCCAAAGGACCCTCCTTAAGATCTGCCTGAAAGTACAATGATAGAAGAACATACTCTCACAATAGGTAGAAGAATTAACCATTCCATTCTTGTCTAACCACTCACTAAACACACCCTGGTGAACCTTTGTTTATAACCACTAAGCACAAAGTGAGACAAATTATAAAAGTATGATCCTTATGGTATTTGTAACTGGGGTCAGCAGGGGAAAGGTAGCTAAAAACCAAGTATCACAAACACTCAGATATATAGGAAAACTTACAGAAAATGTTCATACAGGCAAAAAATAGACACACTCTTGGTTCAGAGAAGAGAAATATTAAATATAATTAGAAAAAATGAACAAAGCTTCCTGGAATATGTAATGACAACACCTTGAAGATTTAGAAGAGTTAAAATGGGCAAGGAAATAAAGAACCAGATGAATTACATGATATGAGCCAAGATATAGAGGCTGTTGTAGGACGCTAAAAGAGCATGCCACAAAACTTTTAGGCTCAGAGATAATTTATGTGCAAAAGAAAACAGAGGCATAACTGCCAAAATAGATTGATGTGATATCAAAAAGAACTTTGAATATCTGATGAATGGTACTTGTTCATCAACTAGGGTCACTGAAGTGTCTGAGCAGGTAAATAAACTTTGGAAAAATAAACTGGCAGGGATACATATAGATGTAATGAGGGTACATTTGAGAGGAGAAAATTTAGAGGTTCTGAAAGCCTGAACTATGACACTGATGTTTAAATGGATAAAGATAGTACTGCCAAAGTGGCTCTTGTTTTTCCATAAAGTGTTCCTACTTATAAGACTTATATTCCTCCATAAGCTTGTATTCTATTTTTTCTACAACCCCCATGCCCTCAGCCCACCATTCTACCTATTCTCTTCAAGTCAAGTTCTTTGTGGTCTTTGTTGTATTTGAGATTGTCAAAACCAAGAGTGTTAGGGCAACACTGGCTTATATAACTTGATGTCACCTAAGGCTAATAGGCATTTTTGTTTACCTTAATGTTTAAAAGTGTAAGCACTTTGGGGCATAACAACTTTATTCAATAGGTACAGATTTGAAAAGGAAGATACGTGTGAAGCAAACCAGAGTCCTGAGTCTATTGCAAGAAACAGAAGCTAGAAGCTCTGCCCATAGCTGTACTCATGGAAGCCTGAAAACATACAATTGCCCTGGGATGTAGTGTCTGGAGTCTTAGAGCTGTGATGCATGACAAGCAAAGCTCTTCACTGGCAAGGTCTCAGCCTCTGGGGCACTGGTACATTCCCCACTACCCAAAGGAGTCTTTCTTTTGCTGTGCTCTGTGAGTGAGTGTGTATATTCTTTTGGGACATTTGTTCTGAAGTCTGGTCATCCAATTGGATTTTCCCTGGTGATAATTTCATAGTATACAGAATAAAATCCCTATTTTTCTGCATTTTGTGTAAGTTATTATGCTAAAGGCAGATCTGAAGCAGCACAGAAACCACGATGTTTTCATTTATCTTATTAATTTCATGAAATGTCCATCTACTGGTCAAAATTCTAGCTTATGTTTCAACTCTGGTGACGAATTCTAAGAATTATTTTAATTGCAGGCATATTTCATTTTGTAGAGAGTGTCATTTTGAATTTTTTCTTCAGAAACTTCAATAAGATTTATCTTTAAAATGGTATCTGTAAATATACCATGATGATCTTATGACTCAGTACATATTGCGAGATGTCTACTATAGAATCCCTGCCAATATCTGGTTTTAATTAAAATGAAATGTCACAATAATGTCATCCCACATTTTGGTGTCATGACAAAAATCTTTGAACTCCTGTTATTAAACAAACAGAAGTCCTTGGAAAAACTTGTAATGATCCTTCTAAGGAAACGGAATCTTTTAGGCTGTATTGTTTATATTTTCTTTATCCTTCTTTATACCTATTTGAGTTTTATCTTCAACTAAATTTTAAGCTCTTAATAGCAAACACCCACATGACTCTATTAGCGGAGTAGAAAGGTAAATGTAAATGTTTCACACCTTTTAGAGTTAATTCCTACTTTAAATACATGATGTGCAGATGCCTTAACAGAAAGTGACAGAAATTAGCAATCTTTTGAAAACTAACATTAAATGAATAGTATATATGCTGATTATGGTACATTAATACAATATGATAATTTAAATATTCTACATGAATCAAATCAACAGCTCACATGAGTGGCAATCTCTTTGGTATTCTAATTGTATTTCCCCTGAAAAATAGGTATTCTTTTTGTTCTTCCCAGTGCTTAGTCTAGCCTGTGGCAGCATCATCTTGCAACTCTATTTCTGTAATAGCCAATACTAGCTACAGAATTTGAGATTCCAGTAAAAATAAAAATAAAAGTGCAAACTCTCTTGTTAAAAATTAAGACTTTTAAGATGGGATCAATAAAGCAAAGTTGGAGAGGACCCTTCTGAGAGGGGAAGCTTAATCAAAGGTTGCACAATCATGAAGCTAACTCATACAACAACCTTATGATGCTTCTGCTTTCACTTCTGAATATTTCTTACACGCTTTCATGAAGCAGGACATTGATGTTTTGAAAATAAAATTTGGATAATAATACCATCATCAGTGGAAAACTATTTGGCAACTTTCCTTTTTTATAGTCAATAAAATCTGAATTCTTTTTGATACCCAATAAGAATCTATATGATGTGCCCTCTGCCAACCTTTCTATTTCCATGTAGTGGCCCTTTCAACCCTGTCATCTACCTTTGGCCTGCAGGCCTTCTTTCTGCTTAATGCAAGTGTCCTGCATCCTGTTCCCTTGTTCCTTCTCATCATCAGAGCTCATTTCAAATATTCATTTCTTAGGTATCCAAACTAAAAGAGCTGCACATTCCCCATGATTTTCCTTGCAAGTGTGTCTTTCACTTCTCTTCAAACCGTGAAAACTATCTGTAAATAAAATAAAATAAAATAAAATCATTGCTCTGCATCATTAGATGTAATCTCTTGTAATCTCTAAGAGGGCAGGAACCTGTCTACCCTGCTCACCAGACTATCACCCTGTTTAACATAGTCCCTAATTTGTAGTAGGTACTCAATACACATTTGTTGAATGAATAGAAAATGAATGAATGAGAGACGGGTTGCAGTTCGTGCTGTACATTGGCTAAGTGTACATATGGATATGAACGTGACTTCTTTGTATGCATCTGTATAATGTTCAGAATACTATGAAATATTTCTAAGTGACACTTTTCACCCCTACATAGGCAAAATAATGCATATATGGGAAGTGACAGACAAATGCTCTAATTTCCTTGGTACAATTTATTATTTAAAAGAAGAAGAATCCTCTGGATGAGAGCTGGGGAGAGGTTTTCTAAGCTTCTGTACATAGACAAACCATAAATGTGCTCTGTATTTAAGTTCACAGATTTCATATATATATATATATATATATATATATATATATATATATATATATTGGGGGGATACTGGGGATTGAACTCACGACCTTGTGTTTGCCAGGCAAGCACTTGAGCCACTGAGCTAAATCCTTGGCCCCATAACTAAAATATTTTAATACAACTCTTAATGCTAAACTTGTGAATCAAATATTTCATGTTATTGTGGAGTTGCTGTGATCTAGCAGATTGGTGGCCCCCAAGGATTTAGAGCAAGGGTGAAACTGGAAACTGGGTTAAACTTTGTGCAAGTGAATTTTGTAGGGTGTTTCTGTTTGTGGCTTTGCTTCTCAGTCAGAGGAGTCTTACATACTGTGAGTTGTACTCTTCCCATTCTTCAACTGTAGTCCCACCTTTCCAAGCATCTAGCTCTTTCTATCTCAGTAGATAGTCACTTATAGTCTGTACCTCAATTTCCTCAGTCGTTTACCATTACTGCCTGCCAGTTCATTGAGGACTGTTTTAATCACTGTCATATACCAGCACCTTGCATCATGCCTATTCCTTACAAAGTGGAAAAGAAGCTGGGTGCAGTGGTGCACACCTGGAATCCCAACACTTGTGGGAGGCTGGGCAGGAGGATTTCTGTGAGTTCAAGGCCAGTCTGGATTATAGTATGAGATATCCCTCCCCAAAAAGTTAAAAAGAAATGTTTTCAAAATTAAAACAAAAACCAAAAAATCCCACAAATGCTCAGCGATATTTTCTTCACTATTATCATTCTTTTTATATAGGTAAGATATAGTTTGTTTTGGAACTAGAAATGTAACAAACTTACCCAATCATGTCATTATAGGTATTGCACTGTTTTCTGCACTCATGAACTCTTTTGCCCAGATAATCAATATTTAATAATATCTATTTGTCCTATACAAAATAGCTCTCCAAAATCCTGCATAATCTGTTCCCATAGCTTCCCAAGGGAGATATGCCTTCTTCTAGATCCTTGTGTCCACTCTCTATTTTTTAGAAGAATGAGCAGTTAACTTACTATTTTTACTTTCAAATAAAATTAAACCTGCTTATAAGAAACCATACAAAAATGGAATGTATACATATTTCTGGAATTCTAGAACATTATTACAAATGTTTTTCATTGAAATAATCATTGTATTATGTTCAATTGTGTTCGTTGTTCATCTGGACACACTACAAGTGTAATTACTAGCTTTGATGAAATAACAAAGTCAATAAACTAAAACCATGCAAGGATTATGGTTGGTTATGAACTAGGCATCAAAACTAAGGCAATATATATAAAGAATGTTAATACTGATATTAAATCCAGTTGTGTTCATCATGTAAAATCGTTATATTGTCGTAGCATTATTACATATATTGTATTTCATTTTATAACATACAAACTGTTGAAAATCCTAAAATATTTTAAATGTGTAATCTATTAACTGGTGATTTCTTACTGTTTTTTTTTTGTAGTTCTGTATTACTTGTACCCTTACATCGCTTTGTTTTTTCTCTTTTTCCTTTTAAATACAATTTTTAAAAATCCTAAAATATTTTACATATATTTATAAAGTATCTTACTTCATTTAGGGACTATGCACTGAAAAGTATATAGGTGTGAGTAGTCAGAGAAGTTTTAATTATTTGCATTCTCTACATGCGAATACTGAAGCTCAGAAAAATTATCTAGTCCCTTACAATCAAGTAGTAGAACAGTCAGAGTCTCAAAATCCAAATCTTCAGATCCATGTTTTTTTCATTTTATTCTTACATATTTAAAAAATAAAACAAATAAAATGCATTTTAGATTAATCACATACTAATGAGTATACTTTAATATAGGTTATAAGCAAAAATTTTTTTACGGAAGTTTTCTAAAATAGTACATTATTTTAATGTCTCATACTATTTTTAAAATCTCTTTTCAGTCTTTCCCTAGCAAAAACAAATATTACATTAATATTATAGTCATTTAAGATGTATTTTTTTCTAGCCTAATTTAATATTCTGGATAAAGTACTAATCATCGGCCTATAGACTTCCTATTTTGACATCTGAGGATTTTTCTATTTTATTATGTGATAATCAAAATACAGATATACATATATTTGTATACATTGCTGTATTAGTATCTATTAATAGTTACTATACAGGATTTTATATAGATATATTTAATACACTATAATAACGGCAATATATATTGATATGTTTCCATATAATATTGTATATACATTCCAGCACATGTAAGAGAGACTGACATGGATAGTAGTTATACTAATATATTTACATATATAATTGTCATATTTACATATTAATGCCATAGGTTCTTTTAGCAAGTTGTTACTTTCTCAAAGTATAGTATGTCTAAAAATTAGACACCTTTTTGATTTGCTTAGATGGTTTTCATGGTTATGTTTTCTCACTGATAAAGTAGAATTTTAAATATAAGCTATCTTATTTTTATCTGTCCTCAATTTGAGTGTGCCCTAGTTCATTAAATTTAGAAATCCTTTCCCATTGCCCTTCTGCCACATAGTTAATGATCTGTAAAACACTTAAAAACACTAGGAGGAGTTCATTTTTTAAAAGGGAACCCTATAGAGAAGTCTTCTGAAATGTGATAAAATCTCTTGTAATCAGCCATTTATTTATTTGTACCTTAAGTACTAATTTTCCTATAGTAGATGTTTTCTTTTAGCAGAGCAAACCTGGAGTGTGTTCTGTAGCTTAACCTGATTATAACCAATACTAACTTGATTTTTTTCTTATTAATATTATACAAAACTAGTCTGAAGCCTGATTAGCTGAACTGCTATCCAGAGAAGCAGGATTTTGGTTTAGGTGGCAGACAAGCAAACAGGAGCTACACCTGTACTGCCTGTACTGCTCTCTCATCTCTGTCATGCTCAACGTAGTGTGATGGTGTGACATGTGAATTTAGGCCTGGTTGTATGGACCCAAAACATCACGTGGCAGTGATAAAGGTACATGTCAAGGTAAGGTACCTAGGAGGCAGCCTTGGTCTAGGTACGTTAATATTTTGTCTATGTCATGGCAAAAGTGAAATGAGTTGTAGACATATTACACTGCTTGAGCTTTCCTTGACCTGATAGTGGGATACAGAGTCAAACAAGAACTGGCTACGTTCTCTTTAGTGGAACATTTGGTAGCCTGAAGAGTTGAGGATGCAGATTTGGGCTGGATGCTATTCAATATGTGACATGTACATAATACTTGAGACATATTTTTTTTCTGTCTAGTTTCTCTACTATACTTCAATTTTTCCCCCAAATCAAAAGCTTTTCTCATTTCATATTGTCATACATTGCCATAAGTCTGACCTTGGAATCATCATTTAAAATATTCACTTTCTATTTATTAAACTTTATAACTTGTGGTTTTCTGATTGTGGATGAAGTCTATTTCCTCTTTTGTGTCCAAATATGCTTTCTGAATTTTCATATGAGCCATTGAAAATATTTTTTATTTCTCTTTTATGATTTGTCTCAGGGTAGGAAGCCCTGAATTGAACTAGTTGTTTTTATTATCCTAATACATTGACAGCCTAATTTTGCTACAATTTGCTCGACACTTTCACCCAGTTGTAGGTCTCCTGATAATACTGCTTTCTAAATTGTATCTATTAAATGATCTATTTTGTATTATTGTTTCACAAATTTGTATTTTACATTTACTCAGGTTTCATTTCATTTCTCCTTCCTTATCATAACTTCTTAGATTCTTTTGTCCGAGTTATCTTTTTTTCTGAGAATTTAAAGTATCTCCCAAATTATAACATCTATATTTTTCCCTAATATTTTTATGACCTCACTTTCCAATGATGTCATTAAATAAGACATAAAAGTTGCTTCCTCCATTGTGATATTATCATATTATCTCTTTCAGTACTTCTCAAACTTTAACATACGTACAGTCACCGGGGATCTTGTTAAAATACAGACTAAAATTCAGCAGGTCTGTATCTGCCCTGAGATTTTGCATTGTAACAATCTGGAAGTGCCGATATTGCTGTTTCAGGGACCACTAGGTTAGTAGCACTGACCTAGACAACTGCAGTTGGTGCAATATAAATAACTTGATTGATTTCAAATACAGTTCAAGGAAAATGTTTATATTTTTTATTACTGGAGATGTTTTGAATTAATGGTTACTTTAAAGGAATGAATGAACTTCTCTAACACTGGATTAGAGAAAGGATTTTACTTTAGTATGACCTAAGGAAGATTAGAAGTTGGTTTTCTCCTCATCATCCTCTAGGGTTGTGTTCTAGACAGAATGATTCTGAGTTCTTTTCAAGCCCTTCTTGACAATAAGCTGTCTTACCTGTTCATTCACATTCAAACCATATGTCACCTTTTCTGCCCATTCACACAGCTTTAAAGATCCTTTTGCAATGTATTTCCATCATCATGCCTTCTTCTTATTGAGAAGACTTATCTACTTATGCGGGATTTCAATCTTCAAATAAGATAGACTTTATTACTGACTCTGAGAACACAGATGCCCAGCCATCCCTATCTGCAGTTTCCTATTATTAAGTCAGTTCTCTTATCCAGGACAAGTCCCTCACATTTCCATGGTGACTGAATTAAGAAGCAGTGATTATAAGGCATCAGCCAGAACATACAAGACAGAAAAAAAGGAGGCTTGAAATTTCTCTTGATTCAGAAAATTCCCATGGCACAGAGTTGGGCTTCTGAAATGTTTCACTTTCTGTGAACACTGCCCACACCTCTTGATGGATACATTTTCAAGTTGTAGAGGCATTCCCATACCTATAGTATGTGTATAAGCTCTCCTTTGCTTTTGACACTTTTATTCACCCTGAATGGTACATGGAGCTAAAAATGATATACTTTCCAGACATGGCTTGATTTCAGATGATGTATACTCCAACTAAAGAATGAGGTTTTTACAATGAGTAGTGTTAAAAGCTTCTGTAGTAATCAGACACCACATACTTGGACTTTACTGCTCAGGGTAATCACATATATTCTTATTGAAGTGCTGGGTGCTTAAAAATGTTTTACTTCATTCCTCAGTTAACAAAAATGACCCTGAAAAATACACTGATAGAAAGCAGTATTGCACCAATTATACCCTTCACTGCATTTGATTGTAGGTTCTCTCTTTATTAGTTTAAAAGTGAGCAATACCAAGTCCAATTCCCCAGGGCCTTTTGTGCTTCCACGAATCATGTCAAGTTGCTCACAATCAGTGAATTCATTATCCTGATTTAGAGATGGTAGTACATAGGATGAGAATTTTAAAATGACCACAAAAAAAAAATAAATAAAACATTTAAGTCTTCAATTTGTACAAGTTTGCAATTTGAAAAAGTTTTGTATTGAGGCAAATGTTTTTTCTACAAGAATTTTTCATATTATTCACAATATACAATTTTTGGGGGAGAGTTTTATTTCTGATAATGGTGATTTCTCCTTTCAGATTTCTCCGGCAAGTAACTTGTGCCCCCCCCACACACACACATGCACACTCATGCACACAAAGACATAGACACACACACACACACACACACACACACACACACAATCACATCACACAAAGGGAATTGGTTCAAAAGACTGCAGAAACCAGAAGGGAGATGACACTTGGAAAACAGGCCCACGGGAGAAATATTGTTTTTCTGGCTAAGAAATATACAGTTAAAGAGTTCAAGGCCATCAAAAACTTTTGGAAACTAGAGGCACATCCAGGAAAAGAGAAAGCTCTGAAATGCTGAGGAAACACTGAATTTTGATATATTATCTATCAAAATCTCTGCTTGGCATTTGCCAGGTATGCAGGTGAAGGCTAAAATAGCTACACATACTTCTATTGGCCAGTAAGTACAGATGGGCCAGAGGTTCGGAGTTTGCATTCAGAAAAGCTGTTAAACAAAAATCAATACTCGGGTGTAGAGTCCATTGTTTCCACAATGTACTATTTAAACAGTCCAAATAAAGCACATTATCGCCATGTAAAAACAAGAAATCATTACCCTTCACAGAAAAAATAATCTGTAGAGATCAATTCTGAATGATCCATACATTAGAACCTGAGAGTTTATGCATTTTAAGTTAGCTATTATAACTATGCTCAAGAGTGTAAAGAAAAATACAGTCATAATAAGTGATGAAATATTGTGGAGAAAGAGAATAAAAATGAAAGAGAAAGTACAGAATTGAAAGCTGAGATCTCTGAAGTAAAAAAAAAATCTCTATGTGGTGTTAACATCATAATGGAATTAGTATAAGAAAGTCAGTAAATCTGAAGCAAGATCAATACAAATTATTCTAGGAAACAAACAAACAAAAAAAGCCCATTGGAACAAAGGCAAAAGAACCTTAGGTACATGTGGAATAATATCAAAATTTCTGATGTACATTTAATTAGAAACCAGGGTGAATTTTTGACCCTGGGAGTTGAACTCAGGACCTCACATTCCCCAGGCAGATGCTGTGCTGCTGAGCTATCTCCCTAGTCCCCCACAATGATGATTTAAAGAAATAATGATGAAATATTTCCTAAAGTTGGTTGGACATTTACGGGCAAAAGAAGCCTAGAGAAGTTTAAACTGCTTTAAATATTGCAGATTAGTTCTTGAAGGTTTGTAACATTTTAACAGGGGGACAATTTGGAGACTCTGAATTTAACATGCCAAAGGGGAAATGAAAATGGATTAGTATTACATTCTGTTTCCTTTAAGCCTATTATTACAATGTTAAATAAGAGTATTGTAAGAATGAATTTATTATATAACTAAATAGATGTGATTATTCACTTATTATGTCACTTAACATTCAAGATTCACGTTCATTTTTCATTGCCTTTTCTTCTCTACTCTGTCCCTCCATCCGTCATTTCTTTTTTCCCTCCTCCTTTTTCCATCCTGTAGAAAAAACAAAGGAGGTTTTTTTTCTTTCTCATAACACTATATTGAAGAATAAATGGCCTTTGACTGTTTGGGATAAAGAGTCACTATTCCTACTTTATGTTCATAAGGCTGTATATTTAATTCATTTCTCAACAGTTACTAAAGGATAGGCTACTGGTTTCAAGATGATTTTAGAGCAATTTTAATTTAAAAAGCATGAAGTAATGAAGTGAAGTAGAAATAGATGATACAGAAAAATAACAACACTGATAACTTTTCTCTGATATGTTTTATGAATGTTAAAATACGATGACTGGGAAGGTACAATTGAAGTGCAAGATAGAATGTTTTCCCTAAGCTCTTTATAATAGAATGTTAAAAGTTACACATCTCTGTAATGCTGATAAGAAAGTTGAAATGTGTGCCTTTTAATATATTACCTGACAACTGTGAGATTAGACAGTCCTGCGAAATTTTGAAATCCAAGTGATGGGAGTGATATGATTCTAAGAGTTTGTTAATACTTTACACAGAAAAAAGAATGATGGGAAGAGATTTCACCCCATGCATCAGACTTTCTTTGGTTCTAGTTTCACATGACCTAAAATCAATTACAGTTTTGTTGGTCTCAAATTTTCTTTAATTGTCATTTGCTTTGAATATTTGAAGCTGAAAGACAATTTGACAGCCTTACCTACAGAATCAGTCATGGGGAGCAGGAAGGTAATCCCCAAATTATGTGTATTATCCACAGGAGAGTATACTAACATCTGGATTCAATAATATGGCATTTGAATAAAAAAGCTTACTTTATTGTTTTTATTTTTTTTCCAGAGCAAAATGGTTTTTTAAAATAGAAATTCATGTCTTGTGTTCTCAAGTTAATTTTGGTAATAATTATAAAAGGTTAATAACTTTAGGAAAGCCTGCATTAACTTGGTAATATGCCCTGGAAAGTGGATTAACATGCTTCAAATGTGTCAATCATCTCCTTACTCCTCCTCCCACAAGCAAACCCTGTTTAATTTTAGTACATAGTAGTCTAAATTACATCTTGTGTTCATATCTTGAACTGTCTGATTTGAAGGCAGACAGATTTCCTTCTATATCTCTTCCTATGTAGAAACAACAGTAGATTTATGATTAAATTGGCTGAAAACTTCTGACTGATATCAATTTTATCAAGGATGATTTTTCTTAAATAAAGCATCTTTTCTATATAGCTGCAGGGAATGTCTTAAAGACATCCACTATACATGAAACTCCATTTGAATGTTTTCATTTTAATGTTAGGAGATCCATCATAGAAAACAGCCTGGAACCTTTGTGGAAACATACAATATTATCTTTTCATATTGACATAATGAAAGAAGTAATAGCACCCATGTTCCAATAAGTTAAGATCTTTTTTAAAAGCAGAACTATAACTTTTTGAAAGCACCTGCATTAAAGAGGAACAGTGGGGATTTTTAGGCCATTCAACAAATAGCAATACAATTGGGATACATAGAACCATTTCTCTTCATTTTAAATTTCACATGAACTCTAAACTATGTGTAGTTAAATTGTTTTTTCCAAATGAAACAATCTGGTACTCAAGTCTACATGCTGATTTCTGTTTTCTATGAACAATAGCGTAAGTATCTATTTTTTCCATTATAACAAAATACCACAAACTGAGAAATTTTATAATTCAAATTTATTTCTTACAGTTCAGAGATTAAGAAGTCCATGGTTAAAGCACCAACTGGTTTGGTGTCTAGTAGATACTTTGTTCTGCATACTACATTGGAGATAGAAGACACATCATAGAAGAGACAGAAGAACAAAAGAATTCTCCCTTGGACCTGGAATTAATTTGTAAGATTACCAACCCCATTCACAATTTACCTCCCAAAGCTACACCTCTGAACACTTTTGCACTGGGGATTAAATTTCAGTGTGAATTTTGGAGGAGACATCATTATTCAACGTATAGTACCTTCCTTTAGAAACAGGGTTAAGAGTACAACCTTGTAACATTCACTTATTTTTGATATATAGAATTCGACTCATCAGAAAATGTGGTAAAAGTTGTGTAGTAAAATTGAGGCTTAAAAATGGTAAATAACAACTTAGGGTTTCCTTAATATGACTGACAATTTATCTTTATTTCCCCTTATCCTGTGGTAGCTGACCACCTTAACTACATTTCTTTCCAAACTCCCCCTCTTTGCAGTTCAGAGGCATGGGAATTATACTTTGTATTATGAATTCTCTAGACATAAGCAAGAATGCCATACTTTGCCAGATGGGTTTAAAAGAATAATTTAATTCAGATACAGAATTTAATTACCATAGTATTTAAAGATTTAGGAAATTACTTCATTTTATTTTCAGTAGGTTTTATTACTACTGATTTTTGTATCACTTCAGAGAGTATAGTAATGTTAAAATAGGAAACAGTAATGTTTTCAAAAGTAAAAGTTTAGGTTTATAAAAATATGAGTTTATATTTTGGATGAGTCTTTTTATGAACAGATTTATATTTCAAGATTTTGTGGTATAAAATTTTTTAAGATATGTTTCCTGGAAATTTTTTGGGCAGGTAAAATTTAAAGTCATTTTGACCATAGGAAGAATACAATATGTTTTGTGGAATATCTTCCTTATATTGATACACTCTCTGGATCTGCTTAGTGTGCTAGTATTAGATTTAAAAATTAAAGAACATATCACTGCATTTCCTATAAGTTACTACTTCTTGACACTGTACAGTTCTTGGACATAATTACTTTGAGTCTCCAGAGTAGGATTAGTAAGCAACTAATGAAAGATTCCTGGTAGAAGCAGATAGAATGAGACAATGACTACATAACTGAGATCAAATTATATCCATAGGGAATATGGTACTCTCTGTATTCTACAAAAGTCTACAGTAAAAGTACACTAATTTGGATGAATTGTGTGAAGAGTTCTTCTGAACTGGTGAAAAGTCTGAATTGTAGATTATTGGGAAAGACTCATGTTTTTAGGTACATCCACGGGAAAGAAGTACTAACAAATGCTTATTTAACACTGCACATTTATTGTTGGATTTAAATGAATTTTGATAGCATACTTGAAAGCTGTTAATTATCTTAAGTAGATTAAACAGTTCCTTGAAATGTGTTTATACTAATAATTTGCTTAAAGTAGAGCTTATTATATTATAGCATAGAGATAGAGTCTCAAATGACTAAACATCTTGCATTTTAAATTAGTTTATGGGTAAAATGTACAAGCTTGTAGTCATAGAAAACTTCCAGATCTCTCATTGAGACACCCACTACTTCCATTTAATATTCATAAACATATTTCTTTAATAAAATATCATATCCAGATAAAGTAGTAGTTTCCAAATTTGGATGACAGGTTTCTATAATGCATAATCATAAAATTTTTCTTTCAATCATTTGTATGCAATTTCTGCTTGAAATTGTGAGGAATTTTTAAAACACAAAATCTTTTTATGATATTCTCCAAAAAATAAGCATTTTTTAGGGACATAAAAGTATAATGACTTTTACCTAATATTTAGCTAGGTCCTAACTAATGATCCTTTTTCACATTGTCCAACAGGTTACCCTAGTCAGCTCTCAAATGCCTTCCAGAGAGCAAGATATGCCTTACAGCAAGATGCACTTTTACCTTATTAAGAAGATATGGAATGGTCTGAAATTTGGACTTTGATTTCCTGCTGTCTTGGTTCAAATCATGGCTTGACCACTTATTAGTCTTAGTTCTTTTTTTTCATCTGTAAAGCAAGAATATTAGGAAGACCTACTTCTCAGTTAGCTCTGAAAATTAAATGAGGTGATTGAATAAGGCATTATAGCTGAGTGCCTGGTATTGAGGATGTGGTAGGTAAAGGTTAGAAGTCTATGTCTATTTCCTAGATATGTATCAAAAGAGCTATGTTCATTTTGCTTGAATTATTCTCATTAACTTTTCAACCCTAGACATGCACTTTTTTTTAAAGAAAAATCATTCCTGTGCCCAAGATAATTTCTTATATTTCCTTTTTAACAATTTTTTTAAACAGTCAGTTTAGATATTTTCTAAGTGATCAAATTCAATTTGAAGGTCAGATTTTCAGAATTCACATTTTTCTCCTTTGGAAAGACTAACATACATCCATATTCAACCTTGGCATTTCCCCTGTTACTCAGGGACTTGCTGCTGTATTTTGATTGTATGCTTAAAACTTCTCCAGTTTCCTGAAAAGCATTTGGCCTAGAATTGGAGATGAGAACTGAAAGCAATTAAGTACTATCTCACAAAACTGCACATAAAGGATGAAGCTGCGATTCTCATGTAGTGATTTTTGTTTTGTTTTGTTTTCTGTATTGAGTTGTTTGGTTTTTAGTGGAAAAAGTGGGGACAAGTAGGACCTGAGTAATTCTAATCAACATTTTGTGACTTACAAACATTTTGCAGTTTTGCATTTGATTTCTTTACAGGATACACTAATCACCAGCCTTTTTCAGTGGATGTTTCTGAAAATTTTATTATTTATTGGTGATATCAAAATCAGCCCAAATTTACTCCAATCTTTTATTTTTCCTCAAAATGTCTACATATCAATATCTTACTTAGACTCTGTTTTAGAAGAAGCATCTGATTTTTTAAAAAACCAAGATATTTAGAGAAAATACCTTTATATGAAGTTGTGCATACAAATATCATGCATTAGAATTTTATTTTGATGAAATAGATTAATGGTTTTTTGTTTGTTTGTTTGTCTGTTTTGTGCTGGGGATTGAATTCATGACCTTGTGCTTGCAAAGCCAGCACTTATGCTGCTGAGCTAAATCCCCGGCCCTTAATTGTTTAAATACTGTCCTATTCTGATAGACTCCATTCCCATTTTTTGTAGTCTCTTTTCCTTCCACTCTCTCTCCTTCCCTCTCTCTTAATCCTCTTCCCATTGAGAGAGATCTGTCTCCTTACTTTCTGTTATGTATCTTTTATTTTGTTTTTTATTTATAATCTGTGTTTTTCATACGAGAAAAACTATATGAAATTTAAGCTTCTGTGTCTGATTCATTTCATTTAAAAATGTGGTCCCATGATGGTCCATTTTCCTACTTGACTAAAAGCTGACCTACTGTACTTCTTCTGTAAAGTGTTTATTCATTTCACTTGCTCATTATTTGATAGTCTTTTGATTATTTAATTTTTTGAGTTCTATATACTCTGATATCAGTCCTCTGTCTGAGGTTAGCTGGCTAACATTTCCCCCACTTTGTAGGCTTTTTTCACTCTGATGGTTGTTTCTTTTGAAGTCCAGAAGGTTTTTAATACGCTATTTTAGTGATTTGAATAAATTGGCAGGGGGATTGAACTCATGACCACATGGTTGCTAAGAAATATTGATATTTTATTGATTCTCAGTGCTACATATTTTCTGTGCAACCAAAGTCCTGGTTTATGTCTAACACTGAAAGAGTTTTACCTATTTTATCTTTCAGCAAGTTAAATGTTTCCATTTTAACATTTACTTTTTGTTCTAATTTAATTTTAGTTTAGAGTGTAGCAAAAGACTTGGGTTTAGATTCACTCTTCTGCACGTAGATACCCAGTTTTCCCAACAGCATTTATTGAAGAGGGTATGTTTCCTCTAGTATATGTTTTTGGCCTCTTTGTCAAATGTCAAATAGTTGAATGTGCTTAAGGTTGTTTCTGCATCCTTTCTTCTGTTTCATTGATACTCAGTGTCTGCGTTTTGTGCCAATAACATGCTGGTATAGTTACTAAGCTGTATGGTATAACTTCAAGTCTGAAATTGTGGTGCCTCCCACTTTGCTCTTGTTTCCCAAGGATACTTTTGCTATTCTAGGTCTTTTTTGGTGTCATAAAGATTTTAGGACTGATTCCTCCAGTTCTGTGGAAAACTTTTGGTATTTTGATTGAGATTATATAAGTATATAAATTTTAAAAATATTGCTATTTTTCCTACGCTGGTTCTACTTATCCAGCAACAGGAGACATCTTTCCACCTTCTGATGCCCTCTTTGACTTTCCTTTTTCAGACAACACTATATTTCTTCTCAGAGGTCTTTCATTTCCTTAGGTTACTTCTTAAGTGTTTAATTTTTCTTGGTGTTACTGTAAATGGTGTTTTTCCCTAGTTATTTCTCAGTGGGTTCATTCATAGTGTTACATGTCTGAAGTGGGGTGAGTTGAGGCAGTAGCATGCATTGGAACTGAATATGGAGAGTTTCAATGTTGTCCTTGAGGGACCACAGTATTGTGAATATCATCAGAACCATTATTGAGTTTTGGGTATTGATTTTGTATCATGCTGCATTAATGAATTTGGTTGTTTCTAAGAGTCTTTTGGCAGATTTTTAGAGTCTTCTGTATAGAGGCTCAAGTCATCTTCAAATAACAATAATTTGACTTTTTCCTACCCTCTACATGGTCCTTTTATTTATTTTTCTTGCCTGATGGTCTTAGCTAATGTATCAAGTACACATTGATTGGTAGTGGTAACAGTTGATACCCTGGTCTTGTTCTTGATTTTAAAAGGAAAGGTTTCAATTTTTCCCCATACAATATGACATTGTCAGTAAGTTTTCTTTTTACAGATTGAGATAAGATACTTCTATACTTATTTTCTCCAGTGTTTTATCATGAAAAGAAGTTGGATTTTGTCATAGGATTTTTCTGTATTTATAGAAGCAAGAGCAAAAAAATCACAAGACTTGCTTCTGTTTGTGTGAATGTTTTACATTTAATGGTTTGGGTATGTTGAATTACCCTTGTATTCTGAGATGAAGCCTACTTTGCCATGATGTATTATCTTTTTGCAGACACATCACATTCTGTTTGGCAGTATTTTGTTGAGGATTTTGCAAGTATATTTATTAAAGAGACTGTTGTATGTAATTCTTTTATTGTTGTTGGATATTTGTCTGATTTTGGAATCAGGGTGATGCTATCTTTAAGGAATTATCTTTCTTTCAGTTTCATTAAAGGCCTTGAGGAATACTAGTGTTATATCTTGCTTGAAGTTTTGGTAGAATTCAGCAGGGAATCTGATCAGTGAATCCGTAACTGAGTTTATCTTGGTTGCTATGTTTTTGTTTTTACTGCTTAAATTTCATCATCTGTTATTAGATTACTGAGGGATTTCACAGCTTTTGATTCAATTTTGTTAGATCATATGTATGTAGGAATCTATTGATGTCTTGTGAATTTTCCAATATACTGGCATACAGACTCACCAAAGTAGTTGTTAGTAATCTTTTTAATTTTGACAATGTCCATTATGATTTCACCTTTTCATTTCTATTATGTTGAATTGGGCTTTTTCTCTTCTTCTTTTTTTGTTAGATTGACTAATGGTTTATCTATTTTATTTATTCTTTTGAAGAACCATGTCTTTGATACTTTGATTCTTTGTATTGTGGGGTTATTATTTCTGTCAATTTCATTGATTTACACTCTGATCTTTATAAATTCCTTCCTGTAGTAGCTTTAGATTTGGACTGTTACTGCTCTTCTAGAACTGAGGTGCATCATTAGATTATTTAGATTTTTTCTGTTTTTGTGATATAGACATTCCCAGGTGTATATTTCTTTCTTAGGACTGCTTTCAGTGTGTATCATATGTTCTGGTATGTTGTACTAGTCTTATTATTTAGTTCTAGAAAGTGTCTTACCCTTTTTTGATTTCTTCTGTAACTCATTGTTTATCAATTTATATTATTTCATTTCTATGCATTTGTTTAATTTCTGTGTTTTTTGTTATTGATTTCTCCATCTCATTGTATGATGATCTCATAATATAGATGGTAAAATTTCAGTTCTGTTATATTTACTTAAGCTTGCTTTGCTTGCTAGCATGTGGTTTATTTTGGAGTAACTTGCATGTGTTGCTGAGAAGAATGTGTATTCTTCGGTGGATCACTATAGATACCTATTAAGCCCACTTTTCTGAAGGTTTTATTCAACTGTAACATTTCTTTGTTGATTTTTGTCTCAATCTACTTATGATAGTAGAGATTGTGGTTCCCTACTATAATAGTTTTTTTTTGTTGTTGTTTATCTGGTCTTTTATATCCAGCAGTACTTGTTTTATCATGTTTTGCATATATGTTAATAATTGTTATCTCTTCCTGTAGGTTTGAACTCTTAATCAATATGCAGTGACAGACTTTGCATCTCCTTGATTACTTCTGGCCTGAGTTACAATTAGTAGGAATATAGGCTATCTATACCTGCTTTCTTTGGTTCCCACTGCATAGAATATTGTTATTCATCCTTTGATTTTTAGTCTTCAAGTTTCTTTTTCAGTTACATGTGTTTCTTGAATATAGAGTACCAATGGATTTCTTTTTTGATCTTTTATGCCATTTTGTGTCTTTTTATAAGAGAATTGAGACCAATCTCACTGAGATTTATAACTGATAGGTATTGACTTATTCCTGCCATGGCCTCATTTTCCTGTTGCTGATTCCCTCTTTTCCTTCTACTTAACTGCTCATCATTTTATTAGACCTTTTGTCATTGTTTTAATAGACTCTATCTCAACTTGTAGCATTTAATCACTATTGAATTAGGTATGTTAATATGCCTATTATACAAATTTAGCATAATAAATGGAAACTTCTAAAATACATTATATTGGTGACTACAGCATATCACTTGTCATATGCACATTTATTTTCTGCTTCAGACTGTTGCTGGATTTTCATATTCACAATACTGTGGTCCCTCAAGGACAACATTGAAACTCTCCATATTCAGTTCCAATGCATGCTACTGCCTCAACTCACCCCACTTCAGACATGACATTTTATACCTTGTAACACCCAATAATAACTAAGGAGTAAATAAATATTTTAATCATAGTGAATTTTTCTTTGGTGCAAGAGAGTGAGGCCAGGTATCTCCTAGGGGGCTTCCAGTGAGAAATCTACAGAAATACATACTGGATTATAAACTTAAGGGATGTACCCATATAAAAGATTGGTACCCTGAACATCAGTAAACATTGACAACTTATAGAAAGTTGCTAGTGAAAAGGAGTGTGAAATTTATTTCAATACCTACTTACCACCTAGAATGATGATTTTATATGAAATTGAGGTGACTTAAGAGATAGAGAAGGTGGAGTTCATACCAACAGTTTGGGTGGGTATCCATCTAGGCATCCACCCAGCGAGTCAACACTGCAGTTGCTGTTGGGGAGATCTAACACTGGGGAGAAGAAAGAAATCTGCAGAAAGTCTATCCAGATCTCAGAATCAGACTTCTCTCTTTTGTCTGAGCACTGTCTCTTCATCTTTGCTCACTTGTTATCTTTATCTCAAAAATAAATCAGCAGGCTAGAAAAATTAGGTTCATTAAGGCATTTGGTAGGAGAAATATATGCATGTAAACAAACACATGAAGCTATAACTCAATCTGGATTTTTTGTAGAAGAGCTAAAAGTCAAGTCTAACACAAAGGTACAGAAATAACAGAGGAAGAGATGGGCCCATGACGTTTGTCAGTAAACAGAATGTATAGTAAGCATCTGTTGATAAAATGGCAATGTGATTTGATGCCAGGGTGAAGGATCTGAGAAATAAGGAAGTGTACCTGTAAAAATATCAATTTATCTTGGGTTTATTCAGTATAAGTGAAGAAGCATCCTGTCCCTGTTAGTACAACTGAATGTTGGGACTGACCCTGGGAGGAAGGTAGAAGGTTTTGTTAATCTTGCCCAAGACTCAACTGATTCCTAAGATGACAAGTATAGGGAGTGGCACAGTAGGCACATGTGCCTGTTTTGTGAGCTCATATGTGAATGAGAATTCTTCCTCTGCACTTACTAGAATATAACAAAGACAAAAGCAACAGGGTAAGGGTCATTTCCAAGGAAAGATACTCTGAATGGGGTGACACCATTATCGCTGTACAGAGATTTACTAAAAAAGTATTATTTTTAATACTTCATTTGAATCTGGTGCTCTTCACAGAACCAATCAAAAGATGCATTAAAAAAAAAAAAGGACAAGGTCTTGCTGTACAGTTAAGGCTGGCCTCCAATTCACTATGGAGCCCAGGTTGACCTGAAACTCACTGCGATTCTGCCTCAGCATCCTGAGCATAGGGATTATAGACACACCACCATGCACAGCAGAAGATGCTCTCTTTAATCTTTCATTTGCCTGAAAGGACAACCAATTAAAATGCACTATTCCATCATTTACGTATTTCAGGAAGCTAGGAAAACTTCTCAATAGGGCAGTCTGTAAGTGGTGTGTCACCAGGTGAGTGATAGGATGACTATCCCAGTGCTTATTTGCATCAAGGGAGATAACTTGGGAATTATGGATACAAGAGAGCCCTTTCCCTTTGGGGCTGCTGAAAGCTTTTCATCAGCCTGCTCTCACTCTGCAGAAAATACTTTTTTCCACCTTCAATAACTATGTACCATCACTGCCTTTTCTGTGTGACTTCTCCAAATCTTTGTTCAGACATCAAAGATATGGAAAGAAGCCCCATAAGATTGTCCACATGGTAACAAGTCCTTGCTCTTTTACAGCAGGAAAAAGAGAGTAATCATTTACACCTTGTACAGATTGCCACGAGAATAAGGTAGATAAGCAAAAAGCGCTTTGAAAATAACATTAAGTGACAGTTGTTTTTAAATATCATTACCATTAAGTACTCATTCTATTCTTTCATGGGCAAATAACTTTGCATCAAGAACTGTTATTAATGGCTATTTCAAGAGATGAACACCTACATCATTGAATGTTGAGACAAAATTTAGTCAGGCTGTATTTTCTGTGGGTATAATTTAGAGGCATTATTGGTCCCTGTGCATGAACTATCATAATGACAAGACATGGGTCGATGAGGCTTTGTATTTTTTAATTTAATTTAATTTAAGTCTTTTTGAGACAGGGTTTCATACTGGCTTTAAACTCACTTTGTAGCCAGGTTGGCCTTGAATTTGCAATGATTACCCTGCCTCAGCTTCCAAATGCTAGGATTTAGGCATGCACCACAACACCCCAATGACAAAGGCTCTATATTTTAAAGTTAGGACAAAGGACTCATTAACATGGAAAAATCTATCTAGAGGTTGTGTAAGAATGTCATTAGCTGAATAATTGTGGTTATAATGATGACCCAAAGGGTTAAAATGAAAGTGAAAGTATACTTTGCATCCCACAGAATTTGAATTACTCATCATCACAATCTAAATAGCTGATTTGTCATTTTTCTTCAGAGTCTTTGCAGTCTCTAGCCACTATAGAAGGAAATTCCGAGTTTACAACATAGATGACAGACAGACAGTCAGGCAGACAGATACATAGACAAAGAGAGAGACAGACAGATCACAGATACATAGATAGGTACACAGGTAGACAAGTAGGTAGGGTTTTTTTGTGATTCAGTTATTTGTTGTCCTTTATGTAGTAAAATATTTAAAACTCATTCTGTTAGAATCTGATGAGCCTAGAAAGTCTATGAACAGAAGGGAAGTACATACTTTGACATACAATAGAGGTCTGATAATAGTGTACAGTAATTCATATGAATTTGTTTTTTGTCATACGGATTTTGATAACTTGCATACAATTTTTGTTAATGCTAAGAAAAAAGACATAGCTAATACCATAAATCCAGTTAGATAACTCTGCCTTATATATTTTGGTGGCAAATTAAATTTATCACTTCATTATCCCTTCCTGTCAGATGGAAGTTGTAGACTTTAATGGAAGGTGCCAGGGTAGCTAATAGAATCTTCTCGTCACAGATGAAGGAAATGTAGAAGTAAAACTAACAGAGGGGATTTATGCTAAAAGACAATGGGAACCCAAAGCACAAACTTAGAATGAAACCTGTGATTTACCAGGAAATGGAATTAATTATCTAACAGATGTATAACTCTTTCTGAACTATAAATAAACACGTGGCAGTCTTCAAAAATCACCAGAATGGAATTGAAGAGAGTATTTATGTAAAACTATATTGTTTTCATACCACAGGAGTTATTGTACTGTTCCTTTCCAACTGTTTTGATTCCTATGCTGAGATGGATATTTGGTTTTTTTCCCTGTAATTTGAACAGAACAATAGCAGTTATATTGAGAAAAGGGGTAATATAGCGTTAAAAGGCAGGTTTTTACAGCAAACAGATTTAGTTTTGCAACTGACATCCAGAATTATGTAGCTAAACCTCTTTAATCTCAATCTTCATTCTTGAAAAATAGAGATCAATCTCTATTTATATAGTGTCTAAATATTTATTCATACATCTATGTATATGTATATATAATTATGTAAAGTACATAAAGAGTTTATCAATATATTTTTTCCTACTACAATTGATTGTCCTACTACAATAAAGGATTTGTCTCTTTTGTTACTTAGTCTTATCTTCTACAGTGGCACATAACACATCATTATTATTTGTTGAAAAGATGTATATTTAAATGATTAAAATACAAACCCAACTTTTCGAAGTTAGAGATATGTAAAAATAAGTTCTAATTATTACTAACAATCAGATGTCACAAAAATTATATGACTTCAAAAGTTGTGAGATACTTGTTGCTAGTCATAATTTTCTAGGAGATATATCTTAGATAATAGAAAGCAAAAAGCAGACATGTGAATATAAAAATACCAATATCAAAAAAATAGTTTCCCTCTTTAAAAATTGGTAGTACTATACAAAGTACACAAAATATATCTGAAATGTATGGAAATTCAACCTCAATTTTTTTGTCTTCAGTACTACAAATGTTATAATTTTTATTATCCATTAATAATAATGCTAGCATAAAACAAAAAGACAATGCATATATTAATGTATTAGAAATGTATTTAGCTTAAAATTTCCAGTTAAATTTCCCGCTGGGTTTGTTTGTATAAGGGTGGGTAGAAGCTAGGGCAAAAGAGCCCAGCCCTGTATGTAACTCTCTATCAGCAATCAATTTAAGGTTCTGTTCTGGAAGATTTGGCCTCAGGCAAGGCCAGCTTTTGTTAACAGAGGCTGCAGGCACTGGCTGATCCTACAAAGCAAAATAAGTTGAAGGCCTACCAAAGGACCTAATCAAATTTTCTATCTTTAAGAAGCAGATTCTCATTTGAATTATGATGCCACATGTAGTACCTATGCCACTTCTCAAGGAGCCAGATGTGCCCCTTCTCCATTTCTAAGCCCAGTTGGCTTCCCTGATGCGAAAGGTCTAAAGTTTTCCAGTTTCACACCCAGCTGCTGGCAAGTTGGCAGAGAAAAATACATTTGTTTATGCCCCCAGACATCCATTTTCCTTAAGCTGATTTCCAGCCACGATTTTTATCTAGGTACCAGTTACTCTTTTCCAGTGGTTAACTTCAAAAGGTTTAGTTCCCAAAGGCATCTTGATTAAAAGTCATTTGAACATAAAAAATGTATTTAGGCTTTCTTATATGTCTTATTTTGTTCCTAGAAATTAGAGAAAATGATTACCCTCCAATTTCTTTCAGAGTTGTCTGCTTCTCTTTTAAAAAATCAGCACATTCTATTTCTGTGTATGTACACACACAGTAAAATACCAATTGCAAGTACACACTTAGAGGAGTTCAGACGAATACATGCACACTCATGAAACTCACTGTACCAAGATAGAGGATAAAAGTATCACTCCAGAAAATTCCCTTGTGCCTCTTCCTGGTCAGTCTTACCTATCAATGATCTGTTTTCCAATAATAGAGGTATTTCTTTTCTTCGTAAAATCCATATTGTATGACATTATTAAGTTTTCTTTTGTGCCTGACTTCTTTCCCTTAACATGTGTTTGAGATTCCTATATGTCAAAATTTGGTGTGTTTTTATGTCTCTTGAACAAATTCCTAAAGGTAGAAGCATTGGCTATGATAAGAAATCAATGAAGAATTTTTCAAAGCAATTGTGCCATTTTATACTTCCTTTAGCAAAGTATAAAATTTATAGTTGCTTCACACCCTTGCTCTCGGTTCATGCCATCAGTCCTTTTAACTTTACTCTTTCTTTACAGGTATGAAATAGTATTTCATTGGGAAAGCATTTCTCTCTCTTTTTTCTTTACCTTACTTGTTAGTCTTTCCCCAGTTCCATCTTTTAATTTAAAAAACACTTCCTAAGCTCAAGATAGGCTACAAAGCCATGTTGATGTGTAAGAGTACCTGCTTGATGGTGTACAGGTCAGAAATGATGGCAGTTACATTTACCAAAACATTTCCTTGACCCCTTTCTTCTGCTAAGCCTCCTTCCTCGCAGAATATTACAGATTTTTCAGAAATGTGGTGAGTTAATTTCACTGAGATCCATTCCATTTTGAGGCCAAAAGGCTGGAAGAAGAATAAGGGAAAAGGAGTGGGTCTATAGAATATCTGTCCTTCAACCCTATCTTGTTTCCTTTATTTAACTGTTGCCTTCTCTGGGCTTTAACTCCTACCCAAATCAGTTAATGCATTCCTCTTAGTGCAGGAAAATAATCCTTGAAGCTTATTAGAATCAAATGCATCTCTTATTAATTGATTCAAAAGTGAAAAAAAAGTCCCATTCGATGTGATTTAGGCTAAATGAATTTTTTAAACACAGAGCAAATCAATTGAACTGTCCTTTCATGTTGCATCTTTCAACAGCTGAATATTCTATATGGCATTTCACAGAAATATGATTTGATTTGAGAACATCTGCAGCAGTCTGGAACACATTTTCCCCTGTACTTGACTTTTAGCTCATTATAGCTCTCAGATGTTCTCTCAGCAATCCTGTGACATATTGGAGTGTTACTGAACAAACATCAGTGAAGTCTGTGTCTTGAGTAGTGTCAATCTCAGTTGAAAATGTTTCAGCTTTCTTAGCATCAACACTAGAAGAATTTAATTAACCCACTGAAACTTTCAAAATGATGGTTAATGCAAAGACGAAATGAGAAATCAGAAAAGGAGGGGGAAGAGTGGATAAGCGCTTAACCTCCTACAAGCTGATGCTTGCCTCCCTCGGCTTGAGCTTAGGCAGACCAGGAGAAGCCTTGCTGTTCTGCACAGTCCCCCACATTTTCCCACAAAACCTCTGGCTTGCTCTATTGCCCCTACGGAGATGGAGAAGGTGGATGTGGCAACCACTGCTGTCACACTCCCTTGGCCCTATACAAGGTCAGCTCCCAGTCTCTAATCAGCTCTCATCCAGCTGCTCTCCTGTTTTCAGGAGGTGGGGCTGAGAGATCAAGGTCAGAAGAGAGCGGTCGGCAGTGACATGGTTTTCTGCCCACTGCTGCTATTACATTAAGGAAGCAGCTGGTGAGATAATGTATGCCCAAGTGCTTTGTAAGTTATAAAGTGCTTATATAATTGTCAGTCATAATCACTACTGTTGTTTTATTCCTAGGTTACATAAAGATCACTGAACTGGGCTATTGGGTGGCAAGGTCCATCAGAAATCTGAACACAGGGGCGTGTAGGGTCCTGAAAGAGGTTTTGGGTGAGATTCAGATTTGGGAGATAACAGCAAGGAGAGTAAAATTGGTTTCATGGGTCAGAGAAGCACATATAGACACAGGAGAGCCACATAGATAGATATTTAAGGAACAAAAACAAAGTGTTTGGGAGGGTTTGTTCTTCAAGGTTATTTCCAAGAAAAAGGTTCTTTTCACATAGACATATTTGTTGGTCTCTAGGCTTTTTATGTGTTTTCTGATTTAGATTGAGGCATTCTTCTCACCCACTCTACTGGAAATTTTTAGATTATTCAGGAAAACAGTTTCAAACTCTTCTTGATTCTTGTTATAGGTTACCAGAACACATAGGTTGTGTCCCATTGTAATGAAACATGAATAGTGGACATGAGATAGGGAATTAGGGCATGGAAAAGCTGGCTATGGAAGCAGACATGATCTGTTAATTACAAGATCCTGAACATATGGGTGGAACAGGTATCAAAGTACTTCAGGAGGATAACTCAATCAGGTTTTTAACAGGATGGCCTAGACCTGGTATTAGCCTGAGGTGTGGGATCCCAGCGCCACCTCTCAGGGCCTGGATGGAGAGGTTCTCTAAGGTTTCCTCAAGATTTTAACATAGAAGATGCAGATGCCACGAAGAGCTCACTATCACAGCTTTCCTCACAAGACCCCAACCTGTTCCTCCAGGTGTTTTTTAACTTGCTTTTTCCTCTTTTACTCAGTCTAAGCACGCTCTCCAGAGCCAGGTTGTCTCTCACTCTTCACTTTTACTTTTTCAAAAAAGCTTTGCCACTGTTTTTCACTGGTTTTGTTCAATTCTTTGTTGTAGGCAAAAAGAAGATGGACTCTAACTCTGGAATAAGAGGTGACCAACCCAAAACCTGATAATGTTTAATTGGTGATCACTTTTAGAAGAAGCTACCTGATAACATTTTGGGGTAGTCAGGAAATTCCAATAATAGATGGAGGTAAGGTGCAAGGAAATTTATTTAAAAGATACAAAGCCAAGAAAGCAAAGTTCCTGCTAACCAGATGGGTTTAGACTTCTGATCCTCCTGCCTCAGCCTCCCAGATTGTTATTACAGATATGTGCCACCAGAAGACAACTGACTTCAGATTGTCTTTACTTCTCTGAGAAATCCAAGTTGCCCAAGGTTTACTTCTAACAAGTCATGAGTAAAACTCATAGGATGTCTCATTTCTTCAGTTGGATTCAGCCAATTGTAGACAATTCTCCTCTTCATAACTTATTTAAGACTGGTTTGTTTTAGTTTGTTCTGGATTCTGTAACAAACCACTACAAAAACGAGATTATTTTTCAGCATTCTGGAGGAATTAGTACCTGAAAAGGACTGGCATCTTCAAAGCTAGCACTTTCTTACTGTGTCTTGATAGGAAAGAAAGGGACAGGGGTGTCTGCTTTAGGACCTCTTTCACAATAGCACTAATTCCTTATGAACAACTGCTTTCTAATAGCCCCGTTTCCTAATAATGCTGCTCTGGGAGCTACGAATTGAATGCTTGAATTTTAGAGGG
The DNA here is from genome assembly GCF_034190915.1 of Cavia porcellus. Classification (NCBI taxonomy): domain Eukaryota; kingdom Metazoa; phylum Chordata; class Mammalia; order Rodentia; family Caviidae; genus Cavia; species Cavia porcellus. The sequence continues at coordinate 118,532,372 of NW_026947484.1, forward strand.
TCACAAACATTCAGTCTACAATATAAGCAATATGGAAAAAAACAACATATTAGTTGCCTGGTGTGGAAAAAGGAACTCTCTTGTAGCTTTGGGTGCTTGATTAAGAGATGAGACCACAGGGAGAGTGGTGAAATGGGCACTGCTGCCAGGCCCTAGCACCCATCAGGGGCAAGAAGTCCAGAAAGGGAAGTATAAAACACAGGGCTAAAAAACTATCAATTCATCTGGAAACAGATACAAGTTATCTAGAATCTACGTTAATTCTCATTGGTTGTTCTATGGTGACCATCAACCCTGAAATGTCAGCAGCTTACCAATGAGTGTGCAGTATCACTGGCAAAGTGCAGTGTGCTTTCTCAGTGACTGGTGTTACTTGTTTCATACTGCCACTGTCTCCACATGAGACTGTGGTGTCTGCCACAGTGCAGAATGGAAGCAGGGAGAACTGGCCACTGACTCTTAAATGCTTCTGCCGAAAGTTGCTTGCATTTCTGCCACATGTTACTTGCATTTCATTGATTAAAGCAAGCTATTTATTTATATGTAACATCCAAGGGGCTAAGAGCTTAATTTCTCCTACAGCAAAGACCAAAAAGCAGAAGAAACACTAGTGAGCCCCAGAAATGTCTACTACGAAGACATGAAAAGGGTCAGTTAGCATTGCAGGCTTACTGTATACATCAGCAAAGACTCTTCCCAGTAATACTGGAATGAATTTACTTTCCTAGGAATATTGGTTCATCAAGAATGCCATGTTTTTACTTCTCTCAGTTTCAGTTGGAATCCATATTCAATGGAAAGACTTGGTCGTTCCTAAGATTTGAACACTACCAAATTCATAGCCCTTAAATGATGAATGATATTCTACTGGTCAGTTGCATAAAGAGAATAACTGCCAGTAGGAGACTGAAGGAAGGTTTTGACTATTAAATTAAAAACAAAATAGAGTAACACTAGTTAGTGGAGAAGACAAAAACAATGATTTAAAGATGTATAGTAATACTTTTTTAAAAGGCTGGCTTTTGATAGCTGGAAACAATCCTCAGCCGAGGGGCCAACGTGTAAGGGGTCAGGAGGGAAGCTTGAAGACACTTTTAGTTTGCAAGGCAACTTCACACACAGTGCCTGAAGCTACAAATCAAAGAATTTTCTGTGCAGCATAGGCACACTCTGTGGAGGTTGTCACATCTTCTTAGCCACATTTCTAGAAGGTCACCTGTGACTGTGAAGCACAGATGTATTTCAGGATATGGATTTGACACACTAGTAAGATTGACTTCCAAGATCACACAGCATAAGATAGAGTGGTTATTCAGGAATTAGGTGATTAGTAGGTCACTATGGATAACCAAAATGATGTCCGGGTTCTACAAAGGAGAGGACAGATATTTTATTCTGATATTCAAACTTATTTGGTCAAATGTATGATTCAATCAAGAGATTAGGATGGCACAAGCTGGCTGGACATTTGAGTGTGATTTGTCAATCAAGAAGCCTGGAAGATGTGCACAGAACATAGTTCCTAACCTCTGCACCTATGGCCAATTAAAAAGTACTATCCTCAATTCTTCATTTATATCTGGGACAAAAGCCAAGTGCACTTTTGACAGGATGACTTAGATCTGATGTCACACTGAGGAATGAGAACTGCAAAAGGCTCAGCCATCAACCTCATGGCCACTCTGAGCTGCTTTCACTCTGCAGAGATGCTTCTTTTCCTACCTTTAGAAAAAGTAGACCCTCACTATCTTTTTCATGTGTCTTGTTCAGTCTTTGTTCAGGACACCAAGAACATAGAAAGAATCCATAAAAGAATCTACTAGTGCCCCCCAAAACCAGTAACAACATGGCCAATTATTTTGTGTTACTGAAGATGCCCTGGCCTGTCCTACTTATGATACCAAGGTTTTGGTTAGAGCTATTTTCTAGCAATTATGGTTCATATTATTTTGAAGCCAAAAAGTAAATTTAATTATGACTTGTTTCATTCAATCTTTTTGTAAATTAAAACTACATTTTTTATTTCAAATAATGGACATTTAGGTAAGACTAATTGGGTAAGGTTAGGTAAGACTAACTGGTGCAAACTTAATAGAATTAAAATTTCTGTTGACTTTTTACTTTATCAGAATGATACTTTAGTTCCTATAATTACTAAAAAATTATGTTTTCATTGAATATTCCCTTTACTAAGTGGGCAGATAGACTCAGCTGAAGATATAACAAATTTATGTTTTTCTTAGAAAAAGTCTCAGGGATGCAACTCAGAATTACAAAGAAATATTTTATTTCACTCCATAAAATCATGATTAAGAACAAAAATAATTGGCTTGCTACAAATGTTCAATAATTTTATGGAGTTTGTAGGAGAGAGGTTAGAAGAGTTTAAGGGCTAGAATTTGAACTCAAATTCTAATTCACATGCTTATAGTAATGGTATCTTTCTAATTTTCAATCTCTACCCAAAAAGAAAAATCTCATTTTTCTTTGTTTCAAAAGTAACATCTGAAGTAATGTAAGTTGTGTTGGAAATGAAAAGCACTTTTACACAAAGTTCTAATTATATAATTAATATTAATAAGGTGCATTCTGATTAAAATAGTTACATTTGATGAACTATGAGGAATTATACTTAACCACTTACTATCGTGAATGTGACAAAGGAAATAATTACCTTTGTGCTTGGTAATTAGATATCAATTTTATACGGCAAGGAGAAATGAGAATTCGTATTTTTCATAAGCATTTTGGACAAAGGAAAGGAACTGATGGAAAAAGGGCAAAGCAACGAAAATGCTGGTGAGCTGCATTTTTCTTCAGGCGTGCAATGAGGCAGCTGTAGTTATTACAATTTAGAAATCAAATTGTAATGAAAATTCCCCATTCAGCTGCCCTGTCAGAGCTGACACTCAGACACAGAAGTGGAAATCCATGTTCTGCAACATCTCATCCTATATTTGTACCCATGTGGGTCTTGACAATTGATCACAAATTTCTTCTGGGGTTGACCTTGCATCAGAAGCCTCCTCTTTACAAGGGCTGCTAGCAGGTACTTCCAACTGATTACAGTTGCCCTGTGAATGAACTGACTTACCCTGGCATGGAAGGAACCAAGTTTAGAAGTTTTATTGGATTTATAAACTGTTCTAGTTATAAGCAGTGCAAAACTACCTCTTCTACAACATGAGGGACTCCTCCTGGTACCAGCACTTCGTCTAATGGTTCATATAAAATTCAGATACTATTATATCTAGTTTGGCACCTGTAGTGGACCCCTTCATTCTGTCTGTTTTAGGGACAATGACTGCCGCTTAGGTCAATTGTTGCCCAAAGTAACTATTACCTAGAAAGCAAATTCTCTTGAATTATATGGAAACTTTTTATGAAATAATATGGTTCAAAAGACAAAGATATTTGCTTTTTACTAGATCAACAAAATGAAGCTAGCAAGATGGTGTTATAGGATTAAGAAAATTTATAAAATAGTATGTAAGTGCCATCTGGAAAATGTAGATTAAAGGTTAGAAATCAATTCAAAAATATTCTTCAAATATTTAAATTTACTTCGATATTATCCATATAATTTAATTGGACATGTCACATATCTAGTACTACTTTAAGGTTGGTCTGTTTGTCTCTTTCCATCTATCTCCATGTTGTAAAAAATTATAATAATAACTACTGTGCATTGATTGCCTACTATATTATATAAATTTTCTGTAGATTACTTGTGATATTCACAAAAAAATCTGTAAAGAGGTGTCATTATCTACATTTGGCTTATGGAAATGGAGGATTATGGGATTAATGTAGCTGGTTTACTAATATGACACTATGGCTACATTTGAACCCAGAACTGTTGGATTCCAAGTGTTTTCTTTTTACCACATCATGCTTGAGTTATTTATGAGATAATTACCAACTGAGAAGATGATCAGAAGGTCAGAACTACTACATGGAACATGCATTCTTACCTAAAATTTTTTTATTTCAAGCAAAAATAATCATCTTTATAAAACTGGTGCCTATTTTATTTTTAGGGCACTTTGTGCTGTAGAATTTTGCCTAAGACATTACTCAAAATCATCTGATGATATTTATGGAGGTCAGTTATGCTCTCCTAACACCTATACAGTTCTGATCTATTAAGTTTGAAAATTTTGAACTTTCAAGGAATGCTGTTTTCTTTGGTTTTTTTAAATTATTTTTTTACTATATTCTATGCAATGAACTAGAGCATATCCTCATGCAGTCTAGCTATAGTCGTTGAAATTGCCCTTAGTGATAATGTTTTGTATTTTAGTCATTAACCAAATAAGGACAGAAATTTACATGTCATCCAAAACTTTTCTAACAAAATATAACCACCTGGCACAGGGACAAAGCTGCAATGGAAGAAGAAATACGGGCAAGGATGATGGACCTTTCCTCCCTTTACTGGGTGAGCACTGATAATGGCGATTAGAGAATAAAAGCAGAAGGAAAACCTTATTGGACATGGATGAGAGTAAGCTGCAAGAGACCACAGGAAGGTTCCTTAAGGCAGATTTTTCATTCTAAAATTCTACATGCAGTATTGGTTGATGAGATCAAATTATATGAAATTATTCCAGGTTATATTTTAAGTTACTATGTTCATTTATTCTGATCACAAGTTGCTTTGAGAGATATATTTTCTCCCATTTGGTGACTTGAATTTTTGTTTCTTAACTGTTTTTTGATGAGCAGAAGTGAATTGTGATGCAGCATAATCCATCAATTTTCCTTGCATAATTAGTACTTTTTTGTATCCTGTCCTAAAAATTTTTCCTTGTGCCAAGGTTATAAATATATTTACTTATGCTTTCATTCAAAATTTTATAATCTAGAAGTACAGTTGTACATGCCTTGTGAGCCATTTTGCTGAGAACCTCAATGTGTCTTTACATATATGTTATATTTAAATCTACTTCCGTGTTCTCTGTGAAAGAGGAATGAAATTTATTTATTTTAGTACGAGTCTCCATTAATTCTAGCATCATTTGATGAAAGAACTTTCTTTCCTCCAAAGCTGTTTTTGCCACTTTGTCAAAAATCAATTGAGTGTTTATATGTGGGACTATTTCTGGACTTTGTCTTTGTCCTATTGATCTATTTGTCTATTCTAACACCAAACACGCTTGCTTGATTATTATAGACCTATAGAAAATCTTGAAGGCAGAAAGTAAAAGTTTCTAACTTTCTTTTTCTATTTCTAGATTATTGCGGCTAGTCTGGCTCCTTGATTCCAAATATAAAATTTAAAATTAGTTCTCTAATTTCTTTAGAAATACATGCTGGGATTTTACTGGGATCATAAATTTGGAGATAACTGAAAACTCAACAAATCATTTATATCTTATGTTTTCCTCATTTATTGTTTCTAGTTCTCATTGTGAAGATATCACATGTATTTTAATTTCTCCTATACGATTGTACAGTTTTTAGCTTCTATTATAAGTGGCATTTCAAATTTGATTTTCCAGTGTTCATTTTTCCATATAGAAATATAATTACTTCTGTATATCATTTTTGAATCTTGAGATTTTGTCACATTCACCTATTTTAATCATGTTTTATAAGTCCTTTAGGATATTTTACATGCATAATCATAATCATACCATCTGAAAATAAAGACAGTTTAAATTCTTTATTTCAAATCTAGATATTATTTATTTCTTTTTATGTCCTTATTGTACTAATTAGAACTTCTACCACAATACTGAATAGCACAAAAAGTGGAAATTCTTGCCCAATTCTTGAAATTAGAAGAAAATAATTTATCTTTTAGCATTTATGATGGTGGTTAGCTACATATTTTTTAAAATAGCTTTCATCTGATTGAGAAAGTTTCCCTCCCTAATGGACGACTTTGGTTTATTATTATGAATATATGTTAGATTTTGTCAAGTGATTTCTCTGACTGAAGGACTTACACCTTGATTATGTCAAGAACACCTAAAAATCAATTAAAGCAGTCAAAAATGGGCAAAAAATTTGCACCAATCCTTCATGGAAAGAGGAAGATATGTAAAAATTGAAGATATGTAAACATTGAATGCAATTTGTAAACTTATTAGTAACTAGCAAAGACATGAAAACTAAAAGCCTAATGAGATTTTAAAACACAGGTACTAGAATGGCTAACCCTAGAAGCCAGAGAACATTAAATGTTGGCTGGAATATGGAAGAACCAAACAGTTGCTCAAAACTGGCAAGAATTTCAAATGAAACAATCACTTTACATTTGTGAAAAAAAATTTTTGTAAAATTCATGTATCTACTCTATGACCAATAAATTTTATTGTTATATAATGGGAACACATATTCAAATTGTATGCAATAGAGCTTATGAAAGCACTTATAATGACAAGTAAAACAGCTCAAATATCATTTAACATGAATAAACAAATTATAGTAATTTGTTCTCAAATAAAAAGAAACAAACCAATAATATACAATACAGTTCATAAAATCATGAATTAGTCTTTGAAACATTGCGTCAAATGAAAGTTGTCACACACACACACACACACACACACACACACACACACACACACAAAATACTTCGTGGAATTCTGTTTACATAGTGTTGGCGTTATGACCAAATAAGTCTATGTTTATCGAAATTAGATGGTGTTTGTGTCTGATCATGGTAGGGGTCAGATGACAGCTGAGAAAGTACATGGGAAATCTCTGAGGAGTTAGCAATATTCTGTATCTTGGCAGAAGTGAGAATTTCATAGTACATGCATTAATCATCACTCATCAACTGTTTTAAGATTTGTATATTTTTTCTTTATCAACATGATAAATCAGACTCACATGTGTAAACACTGTATTTTCTATCTAGTGTAAAAAACTGAAACAGTAATTAGGATCCCAAATGTACAATAGATATTGTGAAAGTAAAAGGGAAGACATTGCTCAAAAAGAAAGAACAACTGGGATGAGGGAAAGGAGGAAAAGAAAGACTATATTACTAATGTCTATTAGTTCATAAAAAGAATGGTTTATGCTTTCATTATTTGATCATTTTTTCAGGCCTATATCTTGTAATCTGAGCACTTTGAAGACAGCAATACATAATATATTAACCATTGTTAATCTCCTATTATATTGTTTTGAAATTCTGTATCATCATTGTTGTTCTTTTTCATTTTAAAATTTAAAAAAAAAATATTCCTCAATTTAAAAAGGTAACACAAACTTTTTTTTCAGTGGTGGGAATACAAACCAGGGACTCATAGATGCCAAGGGAACCCTCTACCACTGAGCTATACCCCCAGCCTTGATGACACAAAAGTTTAAATTAGTAAATAGTTTCCTATTTGCTATTGTGTTCTTATGCAACTGCTCTTATTAGGCTTTTTTGCAATTGTAATGCTGCTGACTTTACATAATATTTGAACATTTTGCTCTCTGCATTGGGAAATTTACTAGAAGTAAATAAAATAATAGGCATCAACATATAAAATCACCACCGCCACATGATGATAATTTTATGACATTAAGTTCTTTAGGCTTTAAAATAAGCCTCTGGCATTTAAAAATGATGCCTCTGGTCTTACGGACACAATGTTAGTTTCTACCATCAAAATAAAGCCTCGTTGCTATAATTGCTATACAAGCCCATGGCAGCATTTGTGATTTTATCCTAATGGACGTTTTTAATGGGCACAAATTATTTTCACTTATTAATACTGATATATATTTCATCATGTTTTAATACCTACTGAAAGTAATTTGGCACATTTACTGTTTTCTTCTAAAATAACTGCTATTCTTGAAACAGCATAGCTTGAATTTTAATTATAAATTGGCTTTCTTTTTTTCTCCTAAGTAAGAACACCATGAATGCTTTGTACAATCTAATTTTATAAACATGTAGCATCGTGCTGGGTACTTGAAAACTCAAGCATAAATAAGACATATTCTCTGGTCTCAAAATGCTCGTAATGATCTGCAGCAGTGGACAAGTAGACAGATAAAAAGAAGATAATATAATATGAGCAATACCAGCTATACGAACAAAGGGCTATACTAGAGAGAGAAAGAAGTGTCGATTTTCATGAATGAAAAGAAGAGAATCGTGGATGGTTAAGTAAAAGTACTGAAATTTAAAGTAAATCTAAATATAAATTAGTGACTGATCATTACATTCATTCAGCAATCTGGCTTTTGTGTCACTGATCCTACATGGTAGACACTGTGTTAGTCACTGGCCCACAAGATGTGACCTAAGACCTTAAGAGATTCACAACCTTAATGCATTTTGTCAAGCCAAAATTGTGATAAGGTTGCTTACCTGCCTACCTTGCGCTATTATGGCTTTTTCCCCTCTCATTTTATTAAACTGAAGTCATACACAAAATGAGATTTTAAGTGCAAAGGCTATTTCTTTTTACATTCTTTTCATTTCTAATGTACCAGAAAAAGTAATAGCTTGAAGAGTCAAGTAACTATTAATTCTAATGCTACTACACTCCATGTTCTTATAAAATTCATTTATTCATTTACCAGTTATTCAAACAAAATTTATTAAGCTCTTATTGGAATACAAAGATGGATAAGATGAATGATTTATTCTCTAGCAGAAAAAACAAACATGTACAACTGGCTGTTACCTGCTGGACCTGAGGTTCTGGAAGAGAAGCAGAAATTAATTTGGGGGTAGAGGCCAGGGGTTAACTTACAGAGAAGACAATGCTTGAGAATTTTCCCTTGGTGAACTGCAAAGCCACAATACATGCTGGTAAGAGCATGTGAGAAAATATGCAGACCTCCAACCATTGGAAGATCTGGTTCCTGCTGCTCCTCTTCCAAGACTCTTAGGAGTTTTTCTTAGGAGTTCTGCTCTCATCCCTCATACAATGAAGACATTTCCTTCTATGCTTTTCTGATTACAAAATTTGCTGCTCAACTAAAGTGCCTTATTTCCTTCATGTTCTTTAGTAAATCCTCTCAACATAATTCTTGTTTCTCACATTTTGAAATATTCACAAGTAATATTTTCTCTCATTAAAACATATACTTTGTTTCAGGACTTCTGAATAAAGATGTATTTGCAATAATATTTCCACTCAGGTATTTTTTGCAAGATTTTATTTAAAATCTCAGGAGCCACACGTATTGATTCAGATTTGGGCAGGGGGTTAAGAAAAGTAAAATAGGCCATATCCCAGTTTACCAAACACTCCTACCTCTAGTCTCTGCAAGATGTTGGACAACAAGCTAGAATGAAACCCATTAGTCTTTCTGCAATAAACACTGAAAAGTTCTCTATAAAAAGCAAGAAAAGATTATTAATAGCCTCACATCATTTCAGGCTAGGATTTTTTCCAAATAAGTTATGTGAAAGTATTTGATTTTATCATTTTTTTCAGGTTTCAGAAGTTTTAAAGAGGAATTGCAGACCTACATTATGGTGGCCTGCATTTTAAAGTTTCAGAAACAGGTTTTAAAAGACCTGTTTATTAAGTAATGGAGCATAGCACAAACCTAGTACCTTTCCTGTTAACTTAGCTAGTAATTATTATCCTCTGTGTAGGTTCCTCATTAGGTATCCCTATGACCATTTGGAAACCACTGTTAAATCTCTGAATTTCTTTTTTTGTCTGTTTTATTTCTCTTCTGGCTCAAAATCGTTATTGCCAGATTTCTCCATACCGTGCCCGATCCTAACTTCTCAATCCGGGAGTTTGCTATTGCTATTATCTGTCCCATTTCTTCTGGCAATGAAGGTCTTTCTACCAAATTGGTGATGTGAAAATGCACTTCCTATCAACTGAATTAGGATGGATGCATGGGACCTGGGGAATTTACATTTCTCACAAGAATAACTCAGAGTTTTTAAATACCAACAGTTGGATACAGGCAACTGTATTTTGTGGCAAAATTGATGACCTCTCTTCAGGGAGTTGCTCCCCTCCTGCAGGTACTGGTTTAAACAACTTGCACTGTAAAATTATAAACACATCACTTCCTGCTGTTCATAACTACCATAAGAAACATTTCTTGGGAGTTTAATCAAAAATGAGGTGAACATAAGCAGATTACATTAAATATACTAATATTTTGAAAGATAACAAGGCTAACTGGGCACAATTCTTTCTATAGTCAAGAGTCTTGTTTTTGTTGTTGTTTGTTTTTGTCCACTATCAAACATTACATTTTAATTGGTTTTCCTTATGGACTCAAATTCATTCTAGCCTCACCTAGGAGTGAAATATTAAATGGTGTAACACTTGTACATTCCAAACAAAACTTTCCTGAATAAAGAAGCCATATACTTCTAGTGAGTCCTTCGATGAAGGGTCTGCATCTTCTTCACTCATTTTCCTAATAATATGAAATATCTATAAGGCAGAAGGATCAGGAGGATACCCATGAGCTAACGAAAGCATAATATGAGTCTTTTTTAAAGATACACACACACACACACACACACACACACACACACACACACACTCAGCAGTAAGAAGAAACAATTAGGAAGCCACTTGTATCCTACATCCAGAGCATTTTGATTCAGTACTAGGGATATTAACCTAAAGGGGATATTCACTATTGTAATCATGTCAGCCTGCACTGGAGAATTCAGGAGCACAAATCTATTACCAGACCATCTGCTAGTTCCTCAACTTAGCGCTGAGAAATGATTCATCGATATAAGCACATAGGCAAAATCTATCTTTTTTAACAACTGATAATGTTAAAAAATACACTTTGATTTTGATGAAGGCTGATCTTACTAAAATAAAGTCTGAATCTAGTTAGAAAATCAATTTCCATTTATATCATCCACTTAAGTGTCCCTGTCATTATCCATCTTTTATTTGAATATCAAGTTTTGAAATGAGTGTGAATGTCTTTTAAGGGCAAAAGCATTACAGTGCTAGCAGCTACTTACATTTCAACTCACATGGCAACCACCCATATTTGAGACAATGCTTTTATAGGTGGTCATATACATCACATCAGAAACAATTCCCTTGAGATGTTTACACCGAATGAGCTAATGTCCTTTGTGAATATTTTTTACTTGTAAATAACCCTAGGTTATTGATAGTCATTGATAAAAGCAAGAACCCTCACTGGCTGAATACTGCAGACTCAGTTTATGATAATATGATTAGTTATATGAACAGTCCTGCTTAGGCACTGTCTTGCTAATTATAATATTATAAATATTAATGTCACAGCCTTTCTGTTTGATTGCTACTCGTGGAGTCATTCATCATGATATTTTCCTGGAACCCATATTGTAAGATTTTCCTTCCTTACCTCTTTTCTTTTTCATTATTGGTTTCACAATCATACACATTTTTCTTCAAGACGGTTTTACTTTTGTCTGTGTGTTAGGAAAGGGACAGTTATATTTCTCACTAGAACTAACCAGTTATATGATGCTTCTTTTATTCTCAGAGTCCCACTCAGCCATCCAAAGCAGAGTACCCGGGGTTTTTGTTTTTCATTCTTTTTCATGTGACCTGTTTCAAGTTAAGATTCATTTGAATTATTAAATGCTTCCTTAAAGAATCTTTTTATACTGCCTCTCTTTTTTTTAAAGTTAATTATTGATGCAGTGACAAGCTGAAAAGACTAAGAATTGTAATTTTTTCCTCCCTTCATTCAGGACTCAAGAAATGTCTTCTGACAATGGTTGTCTATTTAGAATAGTACAAAGGAAATACAAAGGCAAAATGCTGAATGTTGTTTTAGAAAAGAGTTGCTAAAATCACCGTATTATACAAAATGTAAATGTAGTGTATATTTCCCAGAAAATAGCAGTTAGTGAGAAAGTTGGGACATAACCTTTTGAGCCCAGGTTTAACCACACAGCAGAAGCAGTTACAAAAGATGCTGATTAGATTTTAATTTTTTTTTTAAAAAAAAAACTTCATCATGTTATTCAGGACTCCAGTTGATATGATTGTCTTGAAAATAGAAAGGTAATGTTATAATTTCCAGAGCTTGTTAAAGAATAAAGAAATCTCTAGTCTCCCACTGGAAAGAATGCCAGTCAACACCACAGTAAGCAAGAATTTGGAAGCACTTTACACACAAACTTCAATCTTGTTCTTTTATGTGACCTTGTGTTACACTGGTTTTTATAAAAAGGTAACTCACAGATCCATCATAGAGCAGTAATCAAGCCTCCTTCAGAATGAGTCTATTGCAAAAATCACATCCGCCAGGCACCGTGTTTTTTCTGTGAGTGAGAATGTGGGAAAGCCAGCAAGATCTGAAGTAGAAACACATTGAAGCAGAGTTCTCAAGAATAACACAAGAGAGGTGAATACATACCTTTCCAGTGAGTTCAGCAATAGGTGGAACCGGTTTCCCTTTCTGATGACTCACAGTGGCTGGACTCTGTCCATCCCAGTCTTGTAGCTCTTCAATGCTCATCAAATAAAGCAGGGCTTTGAGGCCAGTGCAGTAGTCTTCAATCACAGTGAAATCCTGATTCTGAATAGCACTGCATACCTGGGAAAGGCAGAGAAACCAACCCAACATCAAACAAAGAGCTAAGACTGCAAACAGATTTACTTACCATTCATCAAAAAAAAAAAAAAAAAAAAAAAACCAAAAAACAAACAAACAAACAAAAACATTTATGGGATGTATAGGTCCTATTTTAGGCATGATGGATCAATCATTGGCTAAGGTTTGGTGGGGACAGTAGGAATGAGAGAACGCAAAGGAGAACTTCCAGACAGGATGATTATTGTCATCAGTGATGCGGTGATGTATGTGCATTTTTAAACACATTAAACCACATGTTTTAAATAGGTATAGTCTATTGTATGTCAGCTATGCCTCAGTACATGTGTTAACATTGGATCAAATGGGTTGAATTTTTAGAGAGTAAAGTTGGCAAACATAAGAAAGGCATTTCAGTTCTCTCATTTTCCTTATACTGAGATGAGCTTCCTGGAGATACAGTTGTTCTCAAACCTGCTAGTGATCAAACCCAGGATAGCCTAGTGTTCATCCACACGAGTCAACCTTCGTTTACCCTTTTTATGCCTCATTCCTATCTGTTTTTTTTTTTTTTTCACTCTCTATTACTCAGGTCTTTCCTCTTCTTAATTTGCAAAATTCTTTGATATAGAAAAATCTTTTCACAAGATTTTCCAACTGCCCAGAAGAAATTTTCTTGTACATATGATTAACCACAAATCACTTTTAGGTCTTGGGGTATTTGGGAGCTTTTGAGGAGCCCAGAACAAGTTGGCTTTTCTTTTACTTAAATATCTTGACTTGTGATTACTGAGTGATTAAGAATAATGTCCAAGAAAAATCTGTGTGTGTCCACTACAGATGACTGACAACTCAATCCTCAGACTGAAACTTACAGAGGGAAGAGCCTTGCCTAGGTTGGTCATTATATTATCCCCAGTAACTAGCACAGGGTTTGTCCCTTATTCTGCTCTCAACACATACATGTCGAATGACGATTAATAAGAGAATTTTAAATTTGAGTCACCACATGACATAAATAGAAATACAAAATCTAGTCTTAAGAAAAATTGAATTAGAGAAACTGAGCTTTCCTTTAAAAATGTAATTGGGATTTCATGATTGCGATAGGGATTCAGGATAGTGCTTAGAGAATGTAGATTTAGCTAAGCATTTCCAAGCTGGTTATTTCCAAAGATATTGCTTCAATGTGATACCATATATAGGTTTCTGAAACACATTTATAATTAACAGGATGCTGTCCTTGTCTAAATAGACAAACATCATTCCACATTCAAAATTTATAAGACAGATTTCAACATTTTTCCAAATCTATTTTACCAATCTATTTAATGAATTAATTATCCAAATAAATTTAAGCAAAGCAGAACTCATCTCCTCTTTTGGGGGTGGGGGATACCAGGGATCGAACTCATAACCTTGCACTTGCCAGGCAAGTGCTTGTGCCACTGAGCTAAAGCCCTTCATCTTATTTTTCCTAGTACATCTCTATGGTATCCATGGGAGATTGGTTCCAGGACTCCTCCACAGATACTGAAATCTGTAGATGCTCAGGTCACTATATAAAATGGGCAGTAAAATGTAAATAGCTGCCATACTTTGTTGTTTTTAAATAATAAGGACAATATTCATTGCAAGATGTGGGGTTTTTTACCCAAACATTTTCAATCGATAGTTCACTGAGGTCACGTGTGTGGAATCTATGGGTGCAAGGTAGACTGTATATATAAAGGTGGTTGGCAATGTTAATCAATAGAGAAAAGTTGTCTCAGATTGGAATGAAAATAGAGGAAATACCTGAAAGTAAAAAAATAAGTAAGATTCTGTATCAATATCTTTTAAAACCTTCTAGGTTCTTAAGTAAAATTTGTCTATCATATTATCTGGTACCTAGTTGATACTAAAAGTTGGTTGAATTTAATGAAAGCATACTAAAAGTTTCCACAATTGGGAGTGTTGGGAATGGAGAGAAATATGGGTGGGTTGAGGGAGAGTATACTGGCATCTTAGAGGAAGGAGATCATAAACAACACCAAGTAGAGGAGATTCTAGAGTGTTAAATCAATCACTGCATAAAAGTTAGGACATTAGATGTGAAAAGTGAGCATGACATTTGGCATTAGAAAGATACATATCTGTGGTTTTTTGCTTGTTTGTTTTTGTATACGAGAGTTGGTGGTTCAGTGAAGAAACTGTTTTTGTTGTGTTTGTTGGAGGCTTGAAGAATAGATGAAGCTGTGAAACTGAAGAAATGGCGATAGACTGTTTTTATAAGAAATTTGGTGCTGTAAGAGAAAGGGAAGATCTAGGGACACAGCTTAGTCTTTTGTATTTTATATTTTAAAGGATAAAAGTAGCTGTATTAAGGTGATGTAATCATTTTTACATTTCAGAATTGGATATGACTTATGTGCATTAGATTTTTTTTCAAGCTTGGCCCATCAAGTGTGATTTAAAAACAATATTATGTCTAATGTGATGTCTAATATTGGCCAGATATTCTGCTAAATACTTTAAATGTATTTCTCATTCATTTCTCAAAATTAATCTAAAATATAGGCTTAAATTTTAGTTTTATTTTGCAGTTGTGGGAAAATAAGACTTTAGAGAACTGCAATGACTGCTTCAGGGTACACAATTAGAAAGTTGCAGAGCCAGGGCCCAGAATCATAAAATCTAATGTGAGCTAGAGACAGACACTGGCAGAGGAGAAACTGCTTTACTGTACCCACAGTCATCTTTTCTTCTAACAGTTTTATTAATGAAAATATGAAAATTTGGATAAAATTATCTTCAGCCATAATACAATTATTTTTAAAAAGTCCATCTTGCTAAATGAAAACTGTGAATACTTTACTTTCTTGTACTAATAATACTAACTCAAAAACAAAAGGCAGAAACCAAATTCCTTCACTGCCTACTTTGTAGTGTTTATGTTACTACAATGCAGCAAACAACAAAGAGTAACTCATAGATACAAACTCAAACATTTTCTATGAAGCCTATTCACAGTATGTAAAGAAAATACTCCTCAGGAAGAACAATTCGAGCATTAATTGGGCTTGTAATAACTTTCTCATGGTTGAGAAGTATTTTTTTTTCAGAACAGTCATAAAGAACATCATCATAACTTCCCTTACAGGTTTTAAGCTTATGCAAGTCAATTGATGCTTTACTTAAACCTCTTTGTTTACTGTGAGGTCCCATTTTTAATAGCATATGCTTTTATGTAGTCTTAAAATAGCTTGCTAAATGAACACAGGAAATCATATTTTGAAAATCATTTATTTTATGGAGTGTTCATGAATACTGTAAAAACCGGCTTCCCGAAGTAATCTAGAAATATATTACATGGAGTGAACAATAAAATTTATCTTAATCTTTTCTGTTTTTTCTAATGGGAAAATACAAAATTCAATGATTCTCCTAATCTATAAATGTGGCATAGTCATATATGCTAACCTTAGCAAAAGGATGGAGTGCATAGACTAGGTATCTTTGAACTCCAGAAGAACATGAAAAGATCTAAGACTAAGATGGATCCTTCTTTCCTATCCTTTTCATGATCATTATCTTAGTGTTGTGGTCTGTACACTGGGCTCTATCCAGAGATGTGAAGAAGAGACAAACATGACAGAGAAGGAAAGACTACCGACAACAGCTGAGCATGGCCAGGATGTGGGCAGCACTGGGTATTCTGGAGATGACCATGAGATATGGGTGCTGGAGGGACCACTTCAGATACACTTATGCATGTGGCAAATTTTACCTGGTTTAGATACATTCTTGGACAACATCATTTATTTCTGCTTTCCAATGAGATTAAACCCATTACTTTTCCTGAGAGCATTTCTGGTAGTAGGAAGTTTGCACATTGATTTTTTTCTTTAAAATTATTAATATACATAAAATTATCTGGGGATCTTTTAAAATGCAGATTTACATTTTGATGGTTTTCAGTGAGACTTTGGGGTGAAATTCTGCACTGGTGACAACTTTGCCTGTGACGATGATACCCTTGGACCATACTTGAAGTAGTTTTAAAAATGCTGTAAGGGTGAAGCTCAACTTGAAATGTTGTCTGCAAAGCAAATTTCTTGTAAACACACAATTTTGTTTTAATTTTTATTATTAGATTATATAAACATTTTTATGGCCCTTCAAAAGATGCAGTCCTTATCAGAAGGTGTTTTTGAAGAAAGAGAAACTTTTCTGATTGAATAGTAATATGACTAAAATCTTAGAATATGAGCTGCCCATTGGGAACAGAGCTTGGTTCATGGAATTTGATTTCAGAAAATGGAATTTCTTAGTTACTTAACCTTTCACTCCATTGAGAGCTTCATTTTGTTCTCAAAGATAAAGGGAAACCAAAAAGGGAGAGGGGAGAGAAGAGAAAGGAATAAAAAAGAAAAGAACTGTAGTATGTATATTTGACCACTCTCCAAGATAATTATAAACTGCATGAATTGCAAACGTATTAATATAGTAAGAAGTTATATAAAAGTGGTAAATTTGTCCTTTTGAAACTTCAAATATGTAGCCACTAAGCCTAAATGGGTGTATTTTATATCTCTTAATTGTTTGTTTACTAGTCTGATTTAGACTCTTAATAGCTGTTAACATATTTACTTAGTATTATTTGTACATTTTTTATGGTGAGGACTGGATTATCTTTTTCTGCAGCAGGACTTCAGGTACCACTGGAGGATGGTTGTCATCATTAATTATCTTTTACAAGTATGAATATACTGATAGTGAGCTGTTTTAAATAGAGGCCTCTAAACTCTCAGCAGGAACAGTTCTATCTGGAGCTGGGTGGGGCCCCTGTGTAGCTGGGTTTGGGGTATGCCATAAAGATCTCAATGATCTCCTCCAGACCTCTGCCACAGTGTCCTAATTTTTTATCTCAGGTGTGGGCACATTTAATGGAAGCCATTTTATAAAAAGTAGTTGTGCCCAGACCTGGGGGATGACAGAGATTTGTGGGAGCTCTTTTTCATAATAAATTAGCTATTTATGGAGACTTGCGTTTTAAAAATCTCTTTTGCATGCATTGTTTAAATATTCAGAATAAGCCTGATTTTGCAGCTGAGAAGGTAATATTGTTACTTTAAAAATGGAAAGAGCTTTGACTTCTTAAAGTCAAATGTATTAGTTTTTAGGACACACCGAGTTGAGGGGTTTAAGAGCATATTCACATAGAAATAAGGGAACATTGAGCTCAAACCACATTTTAGCTGAGTAATGGTAAGCAATTTTTTCCACTTAAAAATAGATACTAAATACTCAGCACACAGGAATATAAAGTAAAATACGTAAGTACCCAAAATAGTACTTAGTACTTAGTAAAATAAATTGACACTAAAAATAATTTTAATAACATAAATAAATCATTAAGGCATGAATTAGGCAGGATATAATTGTTAAAATCTAATAAATTTTTGTTCTAATGCTGCAAAAGAAAGTCTGGACCTTATTTTTACTTGCATAAAGGATATTACGGAAAAAATAGCTTTGGTCCTGTCAGAATACATATGCCTCAGACCCACCTCTGTTGTTCAGTGGCCGGATGAACAGGACTCAGTCCCCTCCCCCTCAATCTGAAACATTTAGATGATAATATGGCTTTAGAGATTAAATCACATTGTGAAGGTGAAAGTGTATAGAAATTACAATGCTTATATGGAATGCTAATAAACCCATGGTAGAATGTTAAGTGCCTAGCAAAGTTCAAATGGAGAGTTTTGCTTACTTCAAATAAATTTAAATGTAAAAGACAATTTATTTGGAAGCTCTCAAAAACACAGTAAAAAGACTTATACCAAGTAGATCCAGATATACCTCATTTAATGACTGAGTCCCATCTCTTCTGTTAGGTTGGTAAAAGAATTGATCCAGAAATGAGGAATTTTCCACAATGTGTACATTGCAGTACTTGAAACCAAATGGTCAAAGGAAACTCCAATTTGAGGACTTTGCTTTTATTTGCATAACTCTTTTTTTTTTTTTTCTTTTTATTGGTACCGGGGATCGAACTCAAGACTGCCTGCTTGCAAGGCAGGCGCTTACGCTGCTGAGCTAAATCCCCAGCCCCTATTTGCATAACTCTTACATGTAGTAATATATAACAGAACATAAAACCATAGAACTATACTGTACAGTGCAATCAGTAAAAATCACAGTATTATATAAGCAAAATATATTGTAAAAATATATAAAGACTCTGTAAACAAGATGTACAAACTGCAAAAAATAAGTAAAAAGATGGGCTGCAAGTCCAAGTGGTGGATCATAAATCTGAATAATCTTTAAACAGGTAGTTCATTAAATGAGGAATAGCTGTAATTTGGCAAAGAGAAAGTATATAAAAGCAGAGACACTGCCATGTGCTTTTATTTTGTTGGTTTTCATTTTGTGGCACTAGGGAATTAACCAGGATCCTCATACTGGGCTACATCCACAGTGGTTTTCTTTATAACTCATTCTTTTGTTTTTAATTTGAGTTAGAGCATCTTAGTCTCTAAGTTACCCAACCTTAGCTTGGCTTTCAATCTTTCTGCCTCAGCTTCCCCAAGTACTGAAATTACAGGTGTATGTTACAATGTCTGACTAGTACAAGGTTTTGAGTAGTATAGTGACACATTTTTTAAATGATATTGCTATATAATATGATAAAGTTTTTTAAGTGGTGAGTTTGATCTATTAGATACAACTCAGATAAATTCATGATTATAATCACTCCTTTTCATTTCTTATTATATAACCTGGAAAATCACAATCCAGATTTTAGGAATATATACCTCCAGTCTATATACAACTAAGATACATGTTTATCATTTAAGGACAAAGTAGGCTCAAAGTTCATCTATAATCATCTGTAAAAAGTCCATTGGAGAGTAACTATATTTAAGAAAAATACAAATTCTTCTGCAATGGTCTTCACATTAGATTTTATAAAAGACAAGAGTCATAAGTGTTTGGAAAGGCTTGAACGATCTTCCCATGAAGGCAGTCCATCTAAAAAACATTGATTAAAGTGGATCATCCATCCTCATGCAGATTTTCAAGAAGAAAATTCTAGGATCTTTCTTTACTAATTTATTTTGCTAAGAGGTCAAACTCTTTAAAGTAATGTGAAACATCATTATTGTAGATATTTACATAATGTCTTATAGTTTTTAATGTATGCTGTAGAAGTATTTATATATTAATCTATATCTTTCAAAATACATTCACAAATAAGAATAAAAGGAATTACTTTTGGACACCAGCCATTGAATTTCACAGACCAGAACTCTGTAAAGGTTGAATAATCTGTCTGTGGTCACACGGCCAATTGGAGGCACTGTGGCCTGTCCTCCTGGCCAAAGTTACGTCTGCTTACAAAACTGCCTATTTAGTATCATCTTCCTTACTTTATCCATCAGTTCTGAGAAGGTAGAGAAGACACCGTGAATTAGTTAATAAGTGAGGAAATAAAAATTAGAACACTGAATACAATGCCTGGATTCAAAAGATTAGCAAGTAGGTGGTCAACAATAAGATTCAGAACTAGCGACCTCTTCAGAACTTGTCGTTTTCTTTATTCTATAAATTTCAATCTTAAATGTGAAGTCTCACATATGTCAAAAAGCACTTATTTATAGTTTTCATAACACTATCTTATTGCAAAATGATTTCAAATGAATTAGTTAAATGAATACTGACAAATTCACAGATAATTAAAATTTAAGATCTTAATATTTGGATAATGCACTTGAAGTTTACTACTAAAACTGAAAAACAGAACTCTGCTCTATTTGGATAGAAATGCTCTTTGCAATTCCATTTGCCCATATCCACTGATTTAAAGAGATTTAGTTTTCCAAAGTAATGCAATCAAGAATTTTTCACCAAATTGAGGTCTGACCAGTAGTGACACACAGATGTTGAAATTACACTGTACTTTTCAAATTGGTAAATAATGCATATTGTTAAGGCAATAATTAAGAATAATAATATGAGATTTTTGACTACACATACATAGCTTTGTTTACTTGAATTCATGAATAAGATCACAATTATAATTTTATAAAAGTGTAGGCTAAAAGAGACCCTCTGGAGAGAAATAGTATAAGAGGAGCTACATAGGGGTATATTTGTATATTCACATAAAACCACAAATCTTAGTTGTTCTATCATATTAGTTTCCATTTGTTGGAGCTGTACAACATCAAAGTCATGATGTCCCTATATATTGCATTTAGCAGTAATGTAACGAACTACGTGAAGAAATCAAAGTGAGAGTTTCTAAGTAGTTTCCTGGCAATTGAGACAGCAGGCTCTTTCATCTGCTCTGTAACTGTGGCAGTGCATTGATTTAAACTCCTTCTGAGATCTCAAATGCTTTTATAATCTTAGGTCTCTCAAGCAGCTTTTTTTTTGTTTTTCAAAGTGATAAAATTCTAGCATTCAGCAGAATACCATCTTGTTTCCCCCAAAAGGAGAGAGCTTATTTCAGCTTTGCTACTAAACTGCACAGGATCACTAAGTAAAATAGCTGTTCAAATGTCATCCTATTAAGAAATCTGGCTTCAAGTTCAGTTTTCTGTGCTCTGGCCATACTGAGTTAGTTTGTGGAAAAAACGATAAACAAATAACCCTTCAGATGTTGTTTTTGAAAGATACAAGTCAAAAAAAGTCAGATAAGTGGTTCTGCTTATTAAATATTTTCAAAGTTGTCTTTTAATTACTACTCATTGATAAATCCTAATGGCAGGAGTTTTTCCCCTTGTTTCATTTCATATATCACAATTTAATTGTCAATCACATACTTATCTTCTAATATAACCCCTTTATAGATTTGCTGACAAATTCTAAATACGTGAATTTTCCTTTTCCCACCTTCTTTGTAATCAAAGAAGGATACTAGGGAGTTTGAAAGTCTATTTTTCATTGTCAAGTTGTGACTATTATTCATTTAATTAACTTCCTAATCTAAGTTCAAGTAAAACACACACACACAGAGCGAGCGAGAGAGAGAGAGAGAGAGAGAGAGAGAGAGAGAAGCATTTTTAAGATACTGTGCACTAATATCCAAACCACATTTTGCCAATGAGAATGGCTTTATCAGTTCTCCAAGTATTTTCTCAAAGGCGGCACAGGCGATGGGCTACCCACTTGACTACTACTCCAGAGACCATTTGTAGGTCTGATCTCTATTGCACTTTGTTGATGACACAACTTGACTGAAGATGGCCTGAAGTGATTAGTCAAAGGACTGTGCCCTGCAGCCTGGACTGCCCCTGCCCCTCTTCTTGTAACTGTTCTTTACAAAGTGAACTCCAACAGGATTCAGATCTCAATAATGACCTGAACCAAGAAATAATAATAATAATAAAAGAGAACCATGTAGAGACACAGCACTTCTAGCCTTTTATGAGAGGCTAGAGATAAAATGGACAAGTAGGCACAATATGTAGGGCCAATGAATGGTAATTGCTGCCTTGCCTCTTCAAAGATATTGCTGGTGATGGTCCTGACTTCCCACGAACACAAATATAAGACTAAAAAGGCTAGGACGACACAGGAGTCCTCTATACACCAGGCTTCTATGCAAACTGTTCTTTGGTTAGGGGCTGTGACTGCAGTTGGAGGCAGCTTGGCCACTTTTGCTCCACAGGCATTAGGATTTTTCTAGTAAAATAGTTTCTCATCTTCCTGTGCTAGTGTTTTGGTGCAGCAACAGTTACATAGCATTTTTCAATTACTCTGCACTAACACAGGTGGTGGGGCAAGGGCGTGCAGGGAACATTGTACATGCTCAGCACTTCTCATGATGAAAGTAGGGCAAGAAAAGGAAACTACATGTCCAAACAATAGCTGTCAGATGACTAAAATCCATAATTTTAAGCAATCTTTCTTTTTCAACAGAATCAACACAGCTGGGAAAACTTGATTTATCATATCATTTACTAAAAAGCCATGAGGAGTTTGGATCAGCAAAGGAGAATAAGTCATAAAGTCTGGAGAGGACAAGTTTAGGGAGGGAAATTAACACATGGAATATTTTTCTGGACTGTGAAGATGAATGAAAGGTACGTGATCACTAACACAAGTGGAAATACAAAACTCCAAGAAAATGGGACAATTTGCCTGCAAAGACAAAAATTTATTAACATGAAAATGATATCTCAATATTGCCTACCTTTTAACTATAAACATTCACAATTCAGTAGTTCATTTGATGGTTAATCTGTTACTGATAAAAACACATTTGTGAGAAAATGGGATTTAGCCATTATCAGTTAGTTGTTAATATGTTCTGGGCACAAACATTAAAGTTCAGCTGCCTTAAGAGGTAACAATCTATGAGCTAAGCTTTATAGAAGACATAAAATAAGTTAATATATATGTGTGTGTAAATATATGTGCATATATGTGTAAATATATATATGTATATATATTTATATACCGGAGATCAAACTTATGACCTTGTGCTTGCCAGACAGGCACTGTGATGCTGAGCTATATATTCAGAATATTAATATATTGTAAGCACAGTGCATACTTACCGAAGACTGAACAAACAAAACAATAGCGTTTTCAGTTTTTGAAGGCGTTTTAAAACTTAAGACTCATTCTTGATTTCTTCACTATATGAATGAAAAATTAACTTGGGAAGTTTGCTGTTTTCATGACCACTTTACACAAACTAATATCCAATTCAGGATTGAGTGCTGCATCTGTTTGTTGTGTTCTGATGTTTCAAATCTAGGGATCTAGGTCATAGCTTCAATTGTTACTTTTTTTCTTTTTTGGAAAGCTCCTTTTTCAATAATTGAAGCAATGTATAGCTCATAATTCTAAAAGATGTCATCTAACATTAATTGAATTCTTAAATCCACTATATGCAGTATTCTAAACTTTTATTATTTACACAATGAAATATGTCTTATTCATATACTGATTTTATGTCACAATCAAATTTCTTGCTATAATAATGGCTATACAAAAATAGATCAAGATTAGAGGAAGAACTTTTTTTAGAAGAAGATTTTTGCTTCTATTCTTTTCTATTTCTGAATAATCTTATTTACTTTTAGAGGTTTTGCGTTGCATACATGACTGAGTCAGTCCAGTTTTCTCTTTGTATAAAAACCTATAATTTAATTTTACAAATTCTTCATCTTTAATCACAAGTTAATAAATTAAAGTTCAAATTCAGTAACCATCAACTTGCTCTAAATACTTAAGTAATCAAATTTCATATTAAGTAATTAGTAAAAATACTGTCATTCAAAATGATTTACTCTCCTTTATATTGATATACATGTTGCATTTGTGCAGTGAAGCAATTTTCTCTACATTTGCTAGGAGTATGGTCAGTAACATTTAGTACATTATTCTGGATCTTGACCAGAAGAGAATAATATTAAAATTCATTAGTTTTTCAAAGACAAAAGAAAATTCTTAATTTACCCACTCATTCAATTATTATTTTATTCCACAAATACTAATTTATGCATCAATCCTCTAGTTTGTTTTCTCATTCTATTATCAGATGAAATTTGGAGCTATAGCAGCCTGGGGTTTATGCTGCTTGTTTTATGTTTGTTAGAACATATCTTCTAGGCATCGCTGTGGTGAAGAACTAGTGAGATAAGATTATGAACTAGTATTTACCAAAAGGATGTTGTTGATATTGATATAACACGAAGCATCTGATTCAGAGATAAAGGCGATAATTCAAATTCTGAATTTTGTACTTTAGTGTGCAGCTAGTCTCTTTTGACAGGCAATGTCTTCTTTTCCTTCACAGTACTTAATTTCTAAGTTACTCCATTGAGTTCTAGCACTAAAATGATCGCACTTATGTTGTAAGCAGCTTAATCACACAAAGATGAACATAAAGGAGAATCTGAGACTAGGAAAAGACTGGCTTTCAATTGTCATGCTTTGAGAGTATAAACTAAAATCTTATTACCTCTCATACCCACAAATCAATATACTACAAGCTTTAAATCAATTACTGAATATGAACTAGGTTAAAGAAAAAATTAAGTTCAGGTAAGCTGAATTTTATGTTTAGTATTTCAGCCTTGTCTATAATATATCACATTTTAAACCACAGCTTATGCTATATTCTGAAAGAGCTATAATAAACATTACCTAAATATATAATTCTTTAACATTCTAGAACTGTTGCTTTTTAAAAAACTTCTACATTACTCACATTTACTTTCTGTATTTTAGAGAGGTAATACATTATTAATATGCAACAATATTCTTAATTTATTGGATAAAAACAAGCATGTGCAATATGTGGTATATTTGATCATATATATTAGCCAGTGACTACACTGATTTTTTTTTCCTGCATCATTGTTTCCAGGCTCTATGATGAGTCATGGAATTTTTTCTCACCTCATATGCTACATAACTGCAACTGGTATCATCTAAATAGAGTTAATATTCATAATGTAGTGATTGATTTAGGGAGATGATAATGAGATTATGGCTCATAACCTTAAAGCATGACAAGTGAAATCCTACCATTTTCCACATGAAGAAATATGCTAAAAATTACAATATCTGACAAATGTATCACAGTAGAATTAAACTAGCTAATTGAAACAGAGATTTGACATTTTGATCCTTAGGTATATTATCTTCTTTTGTCTTACAAATAAGAATAACTGATTAGGGAGTAGTGGAGGTTTAAATTTTCATGTCTAACTTTTAACTGCAACAAGGCTTCCTGGTTCTGATCTATCACCTTAAACAAAATGAATCAACAGTGAGTATTGTCCTTCTTTCTTCTGAATATATAGGGCAGAGCCAGATAGGGGAACAGATATTTACCTATATTTCATATCATGAAAATATAGTTTTAAAGGTTTTCTAAAGAAGGATGAATTAGAAAACATTACATGTGTGGAAAATCTGACCTGTTAAACACAACAGAGAGATAATGTTTCTCATGAAAAAATGAATTACAGAAATGGGTGAGTACGTTTTTAAGACTAATACATATAATCCTCCATCTGTTTGAAAGAAATGTCTTTTAAGTATTTTATTTTTATTTTACTTGAAAGTGTGAATTTAATTTTTAAAATATTTTTCTTAAAGACTTAACATCTTCTGGAGCTAGGGATATGACTCACTGGTAGGGCATTCGTCTAGCATGTGTGAAACACTGGGTCTGATCCTCAGCACCAGGGGAAAAAGAGATTCAAAGTTTTCTAACACTTAGTTTAAAGAAGACCTCTGAGATTGAGAATCCTATTACTAAAATTGGTCATTTGGACTAGTTGGTATCCATGCATTTACTATTTTTAAATGTTCAATGATACAGACTTCCAGCTAATCATTAATCTCTCAGTTTAGCATCTATCCACCAACATGTGTCCTTTTATCTATTTACATCTAATGTTCTAATCACTGTGAGGCATTAGAAAAGTGGGAATGTGTGTACACCATAGCTGAAAGACAAATCATACATTTATTTATCTGCATTGGCCCCTCCGTACCTTTTCAGGTCTGGTATATGTCTGCAAAGTAGGGCAGAAAAAGGAGATACAATTTATTCTCTGCCATGTCCTTTGAGATATCTTATTTATGGTCAGAGCAGCATCCTGATAGTCCCACTCTCTGCAATCTGTAGTTTCATTAGTTCAAAACCTAAATATAATTCATTATTTTTTTTTAATTTTCCTGTCCATGAGCATCCAATTTCTCAAGGAATCTTACGGTACTTCAAATACATACTGTGAATCTCTTTTTTGTTGCAACAACCACAGTTTACACTACTTGATTCCCTCATTATCTCCTACTCAGTCTGTTGCAATGGTTTTCTCTTTCTACTCATTACCTAACCATTATTTATACAACAGACAGAATTGACATTTAAAAATATTAATTCGACCATAATATATCACTTTTGGATATACATATAAGGCAACAATTCCTTAACTCACTTGGGAAAAATAGGAACATTTTATAGAATGTACTGTACCGTATGGTCTACCCTATACCCCACTGCTTTTTTTGAGTACATCAAGTCTATTTCTGCTTTAGATGTTGTGCCCTGTCTCCTGTGATATTCTCCTTCATATTGTCATTGAACCAGGGCATCTTACTATTCAGTTACAGTCTTAAAGTTATCTCCCTAGAGAGAATTTCCCCAACCAGATAATCTTCCCCACACAATCACTATCATATTGTCTCCCTTAAATTCTCTGCACAGTATTTATTACTATCTGACATTTTATTTATCTATTATTACTTAGTTCTTACCTAACATGCTCTACAACTCTTGGTTGAATGAATGGAAATTTTGACCACTGCTTAACATTTTGATGTCATTAGCCTCATGACTGAAGATTTCAACAAATATTTGTTGTGGATATCTTCAAGCTCTTGAACTTTTGCTAAATAATACATCGTTTTAAAAATTTGCCTCAATGCTAAGCATTTGTAAGTAGTAAGATTAGTGCTTATTTGTGAGAAAATATTCTAATTTTAGTACTTTAATACACAGTTTGCATTTGAGAAATCTAAGAATGTCTCTCCCAAGGATGTCTTAATTATGTACACTTATTTAAATGTGCTTACTTTTAAATTTGATGGGACTCAGATATTTGATTACATTTGAGATACTAATAATATAAATATTAATGGATTCTTTAAAAACGTATTTCAACATTTTTCAGTAAAATTTTGAAGGGACAGAACTCTTAAGCATCATTGATAATTTCTTGTAACTTTTCAAATTTTTCAATACTTTGAAGAACTCATATTTCAGATTCAAACGTTTAATATTAAGTAACCTTTCACATATATTAAACTCAAAGCATATAGTTTTAAAACAACATTGTTACAGTAGGAATTTCAAACCATACACTTAGTATGTTATCAGTACAAAGCATCGAGTTTCAATAAATTGTAGAGCTGTGCAACCAGAACTGGAACTCAATGTTAGAGTATCGCAAACATCTGAATATTTCCTTGTGCCTTTTAGCAGTTATTCTCCAGCACCTCTCCAAACTGCGGGTAACTACTCACTTATAATCTATGTTCACATTTCATACAAATGGAATGTTACAGTAAAATTTTATAGTCTTTTGCATCTACTTGTCTTGGCATACTTTTTAAATGTGCATAGCATGTTAAATCAATCTGGGTTCATCCATTAATACTGCTGAATAGTATTTCGTTGTATGGATTTACCACATTTCATTTATTTATTCATGAATTTGATAGGAATTTGAGTTGTCTCCAGTTTGTGGTATTAAAGATATACATGAATTAATACACTGATTAGGGGCTGGGGATTTAGCTCAGTGGCATAAGTGCCTGCCTGGCAAACATGAGGTCATGAGTTCAATCCCCAGTACTGCCAAAAAAAAAAAAAAAAAACCTGATTAACTTACAAATGTTTCAGCTAGCTATGATTAATTTTGTTACTGTAATTTGCAAAGTTATGATGTGTGTTGCCTTATTATAGATTATAGTTAATGTTTGGAAAAGAGTGTTTATACTGTGTTAATGACCACTTCTTCATATGTTAGTCCAAGGCAGTCAAATTAGTTATTAAAGAATGTCAAGTATTGTGAAATTTAAACTATCACCCTTCAGTGACAATTAGAATGAGTAAGACTTCCAAATCGCTAGAGGAACCTACTAGAAAACTTTAATAAAATGTAAGATTTAAGTTGAGGTATTTAAACAGTGCTCTACTTATGTACAACATGTACTTACCAATGGGAAAAAAGCATAAAAAGTTATTTTTCTTTTAAAGCTGTCCATTGTTTATATAAAGTCCCTTTTTGTTATGTATTGCATGGCCAATGCAATTTTTATTTTCTTTTTACTTTGGTTGGCTGTTTGAGTTACTAATGAATCACTGGTGCTTCTGACCAAGTAATGAACAGAGACAAAGCAAAAAAAAAAAAGCTATTCCTTTCATCAAATCATTAAATTGCCCATTTTAAACACTTCTAGAGGAGCACATGACCCATATCTTTGTCTACTTCTGATTGATAATTTAGAAGGTATTTATATGCATGCTAATTAGTTTTTAAAGCACACCATTGAAAGCATTTCAGAGCACTGTTTCTGACGTTACTGGCTGCAAGCAGGGACCTCTTTTCTAAGCATAGGTCATGCTATCCAAATGTGTCCCATCCCAGCCAGTCCAGAGTGTATCAATGAATTTCCTGGCAGCAAGTCCAATTTTACTTGAGACCACAAATTTTTTTAGCAAGTTGAATCTAATTCTGGGGGTGAGCTGATGTAGTTATTATGCAGCAAAGCACTTTTTTTTTTTTATAAAACTGCAAGATGTTTTCACTTACTTTTGTTCATATGACTATAAATTACTGTCGTATGAATATAATGCTCAACCATTTATGAATTGTCAAAGTTCTCTCATTTCTGTAATTTTTGCTTCTAAATGAATCATTCATGAGTAAGGTGGATATCTGTGAGGCTTCCTGTGTGGTGCTGTTCGGAGACTGATTTCACTGCATGAATACCAGACTTTGGAAAAGACCTTAGGAGTCTTTGCCCCTATGGGTATGATTAGTGTATGGTGTCTAGAGAGTGGTGTCTATTCTCTGAAGAACATGTGGTTATTAAACATCAAACTCTAAACCTCCTAACTACTCAGCTTGTATGCTCAGAATTAAGCAATGGAACATATACTCTTAGTTGAACCAAAGTCTCTCCTATTTTTCCTCATAGCAGAGATTACTAAAGGTTCTACTTTATTTTTAACTCATGGCATTTATAATTTCATCTTAAATATTGTTACCCACAATCACCTGATACATAGTACACCCATCCATCCTGTATACAAACAGACATGTTCCTGCTCACATTCATTACACCCCACCGCATGACTATTTAGAGCTAATTACAGGTTCCCACTTCATATAGTATAGATACTCAGGGGTAAAAGTGACTGTATTCTTCCTTGTCTTTCTTTTGATCTATTTAAAATAATGACTACTGTCTCTTTCAACAAAAGGTCATTTGTGTCAATGGACAGAACAGAGGATCAGATCACCTGCAGTAATTGCAAATTAATGCTCTCCTGGTAATGCATTAACTGCACACTATTGATCTACAATTGAATCATAGAGACTACTGAGAAGTGACTTTTACTTCTCTAAGTTTGTGTGTGTGTGTGCAAGTGCATGTGTGCCTTTACTGTTTTTTTTCCATGATACAGTTTTTTCAACCAGAATTTTCTCTAATTGTCTCCATTTTTAATTTCCCACAGTGAGATGGCTTCTAACTTGTAATTAGAGTCTGTAAAATTCATGTTTCTGTCTCAAAAGCCTTTTAGAAATCTACTGAACTGTAACTTTGATGGCATAAGTCATACATATAATTCATGGATACATATTTGCAGAGGATCAAGCTTTTGAACGGACATTTTTCTTAGATAAAATAGAAATTCATTTGGTTCTCTATCCAAAAGTGTAAGTTGTCGAGTAATCTCCAATAGAACATTCAAAAACTTCACCTCAAAGCATTTTATTTTGAGACCACTGATGTAATTTTTTCTTCTTTAGAGAAAACTTTTAACATATTAATTAGTAGCTTATTTCAGAGACAATTTTTAAAAAAAATAGATGAGAAGAAAATGTAAGAATTTTGTAAATATGCACATCATCACAAAATATTGCTGCTCACATCCAAATTTCTTCATTTTATGTCAAAATCCTCATTGTTAATTATTCTATATGGTATAAGTTTACTATGTTCCTGGTCTATATCAATCTGGCCTAAGCCTGGTTTCTGAACCATGAGTTGGAAAACAGTTGAAATGCACAGATATTCTGATATTTATTTCCTTTACTAATTGTAATAAACCTTAAGATTACTGATTTTTCTATACTTTTATACTATGTGGGGGACATAGTAATGATTTCTAATAAAAGCTTTCAAAAATACTTTTAGGCCTGTGAGAACTATGATAATTTACCCTTATTTCTTTCATGACCATTTGAAACAAGAGTCATAATACTGCAAAAATAAATGCAGGCTCAAATTATTTGTTTATTCTTTATTCCTTGGCAAATCATTATCTGTACCAAAAATATACTTTAATAAATGTCAATTGCATGACTAGAATTACATAAGCCTGCTATGCTTTCTTCTGGAAGTCTATAATTAATTAGAGACAGATACAATCAGAGTTCACCTTCATCCTACAACCAGTCTGAAAGCTGGCCCAGAGTGCTGAAGCCTCCCTGACATGCCAATCATTTGCTAGATAATGAGAAAGCTTGCTGGCCAACATAGCTGGTACAAGAAGAAGATGTGCAGTAAGCTGGGACTCTGAAACGTGACACTGTCTTTAACATACTGAATGACATTTCTCCCTTACAACAATCCATTAAGAAAGGTACTGTGATTTCCACGTTAGAGATAAATAAACCAGGTTCACAGAAGTTAAAAAAGAATCCCAAATTAATCCAGCTAGTAAATGGTGTGGTCAGAAATTAAGCAAAGAACAGTGAAATTTTAATGCTCCTACTGTTAGCTCCCACAGTGCATACAACAGCAGAACTATACCAGGGAACTTAACAATGATGCATAGATATTATAAAGAATTTGAAAGACTAGAAATAACTGATATTTTTGTTGGCTACTAGAACCAGCACCAGTGTTTCTGATACTACTGTGCTTAAAAACAGGAACTTGAGAACACTGATTTTTAAAGATAGAAAAAATACTCATGTCAAATCATATACCAGGCAGTGACATATAGGCAAAAGTTAGAACTGTTCAGCTTCAATTTTTCTTCACTAACAAAAGATACCACCAGTTTTTACAAAAAGGATTTGAGCGTGTGGTTATTTCTTTTTCATTTTTATTTTTTTATATAGAGCTCTCCATATTCCATGGTCTAGTTACTGTTTAACAGTGCATTTCTCTCACCTCTTTTGTGCCATACCCCTGAACCTTTAGACATATACTTGTATAAAATTAGATGATAATCTAATTAATCCTCTCATTTTCTAATCTTGGAAGACAGTTAGAAATGAAAGCTTTTTAATTTACTCCCTAAACAATAAGACAGGAAGAAAAGTAGATTATTTATATATATATAAAATTTTAAAAAGGAAAGAAAGTAAGAGAAAGCAGGACCAAAATCATAATGTACCACATCAAAAATGAAGACTAGATCTTTTCAG
Source organism: Cavia porcellus (assembly GCF_034190915.1). NCBI lineage: Eukaryota > Metazoa > Chordata > Mammalia > Rodentia > Caviidae > Cavia > Cavia porcellus. The sequence goes on from NW_026947484.1 coordinate 118,564,069, forward strand.
AAGAAGGGAGCTTTCGAGTGTGTAATTTGTGAATATTGTGGTGACAATGATCAAATATGAGAACAACTATAACTACACTTGTACACACATAGGTGTAGGTGTCAGGAAAGTAAAGTTTTCCTGATACCTATACATATGTAGGTATCTAGTGTACAGTAGGGTTTGGTTTACTATTACTGAAGAGAAATTGCTTCTCCCCTGGGCAAGGATGCACAAAACAATCTATGAGACCAATATAGACATTGCCTGGACAAACCTCAATCTATTTTGGACCTATTAGAAAACATAATAGTAATGATAAGGCAGAAAAAGAAATTATTTAAAAAGAAAAATAATCTTAACTCATGAGATTCACTTTTATAATAAGCTAATGATTCAGTATCACTTAAAAGAGTAAGTAAAATATGATAAATAATTGGAATATCATATACAGAACAAATTAGTAGGATACAAAATCAAATGCCATGACCAGAAACTCATAAGAAGGTATGAACTTATGAAGAACCAAGTGTGAAATGTTTTCTGTGTCTTTATCTTCATTTTGGTCAAAAGTGAAATTCTTTGAAGGGTATGATTAACAAAAGGGATTTGTGTTGCATTAGTCTGATTCTGAATTAATATTTTCTTTATACAGAAAATAGATGATGATGCTCTATCAATACAACATGTGCTTGGAGATACGTTTCTTCTCTTAGTGAATGATTTGTGTTGATGAAGGCCCATTTTGAAGATCAAACTCCCTAATGAAAGATGAAGAAACTCCCTGAAGATAACAGACTTTACATGCCTTTAATTAAAAACAAACACAAAGCCATGGAGATATGTGCTTCTCAATCTAAGGACTCAAAGAAGAGCTGTCGCAGACATTGCCCTTCTAGAGACTTGTCATTTTCTATCAGCTTCTCACCAAACTTAGAAGAACTGTAGAATTTTTTTTCATGGTTAGAATATCCTATAAGATTCAACCATTTTATGATGACCCCTGTGTCTCCTACTATTCTCATTTCTGTTCAGTGTCTCTTATCATTCCTGAAACATTTCTTGTGTATAATAACAAGGATGGTGGGGATATAGGTTTAAATAAGGAAGGTAGAAATCAGCAAACACTGTTTCTGGTCCTACTAAAAATAAACTCAAGAAAACCACCACATTTTCCAATTTTTAAAATGGGTAAAAATGCTTACTAATACCCCCATAGCTTTGCAAATGTGAAAGGGGTTAATACATAAAAACAATCTTTTAAAAATAGGAGGTAGTATGAAACAGATCATTAGTATTTTTTATCATGTATTTGGTATGGAGTAGAGCTTTCTAAATCTCTAAGTAGTCTAAATTTTGAACTCTTAGTACCAGTCTATAAAATAATGTTTTTAAAGAAAATATCCAATCACACACATCCAAATGAATGTGGAATTTTCAAGATAATCACCTTTGAAGACTTTAGCAATGTTCAAAATAATTATGTAAAACTTCTTTTTTATGCTGTTTATTGAAGTCAACTTATCAACTGACGTAAAAGGCTCATGACGTGGTATATAAAATACAGTTCAGTGATGAACTTAGTTCACTCATCTGTGGTATTGGTACTAGGAAATGACCTTTATTCTTAAAATGCAAAAGGTATTCACAATATATTTATCTCTCTAAATGTCTATTTTTAACAGTCATTTAGATGAACAAGTTATGATATACTTATTTAAAAATCAGTTATGCCTAATCACATCTCATTTCAAGTGATATTGATAAATTAGAAAAAGAGAAAAATGGTCAAGAAAATAATTTTTTAGGAAATGATACCTGAAGTAAGAATACTTAAATAACTGTTTTTTTTCTGAACATGAAGAAGTAAAAAGGGAAATAGTTTAGAAGTTTGATTAAGCACATGAAGCATTTGACAATGTCAAATTTATATAAACTATAATCTCCTCATAAACACAAAAGGTGACAGGTAACAAAGGATCTGGGTAAGAGTCTAGAAAAATTTAGCTAATGACGCTTTTATGAAGTCAGAAATTGCCTGTAGCTGCATGTACTGCAGACCTTTCAGGTAACTCACAGCTATTTTTCTCGTCTAAAGTGGTCATCATGTCTACAGACAGTAAAACTGTCTTTTTAAAAATACTAGATTTAACTTGATTAATTTTCTTTGACTCTAGATGTTTATCTTTCCACGAAGGGGAACATGTATAGACTAGTGGTGAGGAACTTATGGCACACATGTCACAGTGGGCTATTTGTATCATTGAGCTCTAAAAGGTTTGCCATGGCTGGTAGAGACTTTCAAAGGCCTACCTGGTTTTCATTTTGTTTCTTATATTTGCTTACAAGCAAGATTTATTGCCCTGGAATCCAGATGCTTCTTAAAAAAACTCTTGAAAACAACCATTCATTAAAGAAAATTAAAATGATGTAATGATGCAATAATTAGAAATTCATTGAACGGATAACAAGACCATATTTCCTATAGATTATTGTTAAGCATAGAGTTTATTTTTAAAATAGATTATTCTTAAAATTGTGAATGACTCATTAAAATAAGGAAAGAAAGAAAGAAAATTAAGTCTAATTTAAATAAAGTCAGCACAGTACTGATGCCACTAAAAATCACTTTAAATAGTACCAAGTATTCAGATGCCATAATTTGGCTTTAAAGTGAATGGTGACTGAAAAATAAAATAATAAATATTTCTCACTTACCCAATGAAGATTAGAATACAGCATGCAAAATTTTCCTAAAGTCTATTAAAGACTATTAATATAGTCAGAGCACTGAAGACTGCATGTACATTACGACTGCGAGATAGTTAACACATCAGCATTCTTGGAAGCAGTGTCACCCTGCTGTTCCAAAATTATTCTTTGTCCTCTAGTTTTAATGAAATAATACATTTCCTGATCACATTAAAAGAATCCATTAGCTTGAACTAGCTCCATCTGAGTGGCTTTGATTATTGTTAAAAATTGATTTGGTTATCTGAGTCCAGTGAATGACCATCATGTGACCATGGTTCTCCACAGCAAATACTCTCTAAGCTCTCTCTTTCTGTTGTATTTCATCATTTCTATTAACTTCAGTGACAAACCCATACAAAAAAATAATTTTAGAAATTACCCATCCTATCTCAATGAAGGCACAGGTAATAGTTGTACTTACATGAACTGAGGGCTTCCTATAATTTCCGACATACTGAATCAAAGTCAGAGATTGAAGTGCAATGGCAATATCATTAAATTAAATTATATAAACTCACATTCAGTGAATAAAAGGAAATATAGGATTTATATTTTCTATCTGTATGTAATAGAGGGAGGTAACATTTTACTATGAAACCTACCACTAAAAGAAACTGATTGATTCAGTCCGAGTTGGAGATATGATTCAAATTCTGGAACAGATTTTGTAACACAAATTGTAGACCTGTGCTTAAATCAGAGAAAAGAGACATAGTACTCATTAGGAAGGTGAGATCTGTGACTAATAACCAAATTCAAAACTTAGTAAAAATCAGTATGCCTTCGTTAAGACTCTCCCTTCAAACTATTTTAACAGCAATTGTTTTTGCTTACTGTTCTCCCAATCAATAAGTGAAAATTTGAATCAAACTTCTTTGAGTAGCCTCTCAAAAGATTTTAAGATCTCAAGTGCTTAAGAAGAATTTAAAAATAATTCAGCAAGAAATTATTTATAAATTTAAAAACCTTAATGTTACTGATAAATTTCATCTCTTTTGTGTGTCTGTAATTTATATATTATAACAAATGAAAAGCCATCAAGTAAGATGAAAAATCATGTATTTGATAGACATTAAATTCATATAAATATATTAGAAGTCAACGGAATTGACTGACAAAGTTATAAAAGCAGCTACTTGGAGCACAAATCCACACATTTTGAATCTTATTTCTAGGACAGAATATCGTACCTGGTTTCATTGTAATAGTCCTTTTTCACAGTTTTACTAGGGAAATGATCTGGAATATTCAAGCTATCCTCTAGCTATTTCCTTAGTTTTTATAGTCAGTATTAAGTGGGCCACGTTCTCCAACTTTTCTGTATATTTAAGGTATAAAAGACATATGCATATACATATTCAAATGATTGCTAAATCCAAGCCAATCAATATAGTCATCATTCCACATAGTTATTATTATTGCTATCATTATTAACTGGTGAGAAACGTGCCTAAAATCTATACCCTTGGCAAATGTCTGGCATCCAATATTACCAACTATAATCTTCATATTATACTTTAGATCTCTAGGCTTACTCATCCTATGACTGAAATTTTGTCGTCTTTGAAACATACCTCTCCGTATCTCTCTTTCTTTTGTCATTCAATCACTGTTCTGTTTCTATGCATTTAAACTTTTACTTTTTAGGTTCCACATATAATAAAAAATTATGAAAATGCTTTTGGTGTCACCTTAATTCACTTAGTGTTAATGTCCTCTAAGTTCATCCATATTGTTTCTCATGGAAAAACATCCTTTTTATTAAAGCTAAACAAGCAAGTATTTATAAATTATATATATATGCATACATACAATTACTCTGTTGATAGACATTGTTTCCGTACTTTCACTATTGTGAACAGTGCTTCACCGAACAGAAATGCAGATATATCTATAAGGTACTAATTTCATTTTCTTTGAGTATTTATGAGAAGAGGAATTGCAGAGTCACACTATACTTTACTATTAATTTTTTCAAGAGTATTTATATTATTTTCTATCATGGCAACACCAATTTGCAATGCCCTTGTCTTTGTATTCTTCAAACACTTGCTATCTTTTGTCTCACTGATAAAAAGATATTCTAGCAAGGTATGAGGTGAGATATGATTGTGGTTTCAATTTGCATTTTCCTGGTAATTAGTGATGCTGAGAACCTTTTCATAAACAGTTTTGTTCATGTATATGTCTTCTAGGGAAATGTCTATTCAGGTTTATTGGTTGTTTTCAGTGTTATTTGTGGGGCTTCTTTTTGTTTGTTTAATTTATATATTTTTCTCTTTTGTTACTGAATTGTATGAGCTCCTTATATATTCTGGATACTAAAACCTTAAAAGATACATGGTTTACAGATCCTTTCTCTCAATTCATAGGCAAGTTTTTCACTTTTTGTTTTCCTTGCAGTATGAAGCTTCTTAGTGTGATAAGATTTCTGGTTGTTTATCTTTGTTTTTGTGAACTGTGTTTTCAGAATCCTAGGTTTAAAAAAAAAATTATTGCCTGGGTCAATGTTAGTCTAGAAAATTTTTTTTCTTTGTATTTTGTTCTAGGAATTTTATAGGTTCAGGTCTTATATTTATGTCTTGACTTCATTTAGTGTTGACTTAGTGTTGTCATTTAGTGTTGATTTTTGTGTGTATTACAAAAGTAGCATCATGTTAACATCTTTATTGAAGAAAATACCCTTTCAGGTATTGTGTCTTCATGGTGCTCTTGTTAAAAATTACTCCACTGTATGTGCTTGGGTTTTTTTTCCTGGGTTCTCTATTCTTTTCCATTGCCTGGTGTATCTGTTTTATTCCAGTACCATAGTTCTCTGACTACTGTACATTTGTAATATAATTTTAAATCAGAAAGTGTGTTATCTTGAAAATTTTTCCTCTCTCAAGATTCTTCTGGCTATTCAGAATCTTTTGTAATATAAATTTCAAAATAGTTCTTTTTGAGAAACTTGTTAAAGAACAAGCTAAGCCTAAAGTTGGAAGGAAATAAAGATCAGTGCAAAACTAAGTGAAATGGAGACTTAAAGTATAGAAAATGTCAATAAATTAAAATTTCAAATAACAAACTTGACAAACCTTTAGCTACAAAAAGAATAAAAGGTTCAAATATATTAAATCAGAAGAAAGAGGAGAAATTATGACTTCTAGCAAAGAAATAGGATTTTAACACACTACCACAAACAATTAAATGTCAACACATTAGATAACACAGAAAAGATGACTAAACTTCTAGAAAAAATCATGAAAAGAAAATCTGAATAGAACAACAATGAATAAAGAGATTATATCTATAATAAAACAAAATTTCCTTTAAAAAATACCTCAGAATCAGATGTCTACAATGCTGAAACCCACTGAATACTTAAAAGAAACTTACGGAAATCCTTTACTAACTCTACAAAAATAATGAAAAAGAAGGAATATTCCAAAATTCATTGTACAAGATTAGGACTATTCTGATAGCAAAGCATCAAGGATTCTATAAAAAAAGAAAATTTCAGCCCAATGTCCCTGAGGAACATAGATGAAAGCATTTTCAACAAAGTAACAGCAACCCAAATTCAATACATATTAAAAGAAGTATTTGTATAATCAAGTGGGATTTATCCCTTGGTTGTAAGGATGATTTAACCTATACAAACAATGATATTAGACATTAACAGTATAAGGCAAAATTTATTAATCATCTCAATAGATGCAGAAAATTTAACACTGTTGTAATAAAAGCTCAATAAACTACATATCAAATGAATATACCTTAATGTAATAATGGCAATCATACTGAGTGGCAAAAAGTAGAAATCTCTTCTTCTGTGATCAGGAATAAGTCAATAACAAATGTGTTACTAACTTCTATTCAACATAGTACTTGAAGTCATGCCCAGAACAATAAGGCAAGAAAATAAAACAGAAGACATTCCAATCAGAAAAGATGTTAAACTATCACTATTTGAAGATGACACTGTTTTATACAAAAAAAATGTGATTTTATTTAAGACAATACTGGGCTTCACAGATCACTACCTCAATATATACACAGCTCCACTAGTTTTTATTACATTTACAAAGGATTTCTTAAAAGATTAATGTTGAAAAATTTCAAAGTAAATTCTTTATTCACATTTCCGTTATATTTCATGAATTAGTACTAACTATATCCAATTAGAGTCAATGGGGCACATGTAGCTATAGGAAACTATTAAGGAATCTATTTTAATTTTGCATGGATATTCCAAATGGCAAATTTACAAAGCAGTGTTGATTCAACGTGCCTACTTTGTGAAGCATGGTCTTGAAACAGTCGTGTAAATAAATGTTTCATATAAAATTTAATGAGTGATGAAATTTTCTACTTTTAGATCAAAAATTTATTAATTAAAAAATAAGTTTAAAAGTTTGATAATTTCTTAAATTTCAAATATAATCATACCATATAAGTAAGCTTAGACTTACAGATAGCTGGTGGCAGAAAATACAAAACTGCTGAAGGCAAAAGAGCAGTAATAGTAGAGGAGTTTAACACCTCACTTTCTCAAAAAGACAGATCAACTGAGCAAAATGGCAGTAGTGAAATTTCAGAGCTGGCCTTGACCATGTAGACTTAAAGGGTATATGCAGTTTCCACTCCTCTACAACACGGGGTACATTCTTTTTAGTAGAAAAAGATAACATTCTAATCCACAAAGCCTATTGAAATATTTCTATATTTATGTGAATTGAAATTATTTCATGCATACTATCTGATCATTGTATAATGAAAATAGAAACAAAGACAGATATAATTTTGGAAAAGAAAAAACTCCTGGAAAATTAGCAATATACTTCTAAACAACCTATGGGTCACAGAAATTGAAACTAAATAAATTAAAGAAATTCTGGAAGTTAATGGCAATGACTGTTCATAACTAAATGAAATTTCTGGGACAGTATGAAAGAAGTTCTAAGAGGAAAATTCATGATCAGTGCTCACATTAGTAAAACAGAAGCAGCTCAAATAAATAACCTTAAGAAACATCTTAAGATACTAGAAAAATAACTACAAATCAGCACTAAACTGAAATTAAGAAGGGAAATTATAAAGATGAGAGCAGAAATCAGTGAAATTGAGACTGGAAAATTGTTTTTAAAAAATCAATGAATGGAAGAGATATTTTTTCAAAACAATAAATAAAATAAATGATCTCTTAGCAAGATTCACCAACAGGGAGAAAAAATTCACATCAATGCAATTAGAAAAAGTGAAATCACAACATTGTAGTAATCCAGCAGATAGTAAATATTTGAAAAGTTATATCCTCCCAAATTCGCAAATTTCTGTTTTAAAGAAATGGACATGTTTCTAGACACATACGAACTACCAAAACTAATCTAAGAAGGTATAAATATACTTAAAACCTAATCACAAGCAATGAAATTAATTCAATAACAATGAATCTACCAACTAAGAAAAGCTCAAGACTTGATGGATTTACTGCTGACTTCCACAAATTCTTTAAGGATGTTATATCATCAGTACTCCTCAAGTTCTTCAAAAAAATTGAAAGGTTTAGAGTTTTCCCAAATTCATTAATGGAACCAAGTATCATATCACCCTTATCTCAAAACAGGATAAAGAGTTTTTAAAAAGACAATTATAGGCCCATCTTTTTAATGAGCATAGATGCAAAAATCCTCAACAAGGTATTAGCAAACAGAATGCAACACATTATCAAAACGATAATACATCATGATCAAGTAAGTTTCACCCCAGAGATACAAGGATGGTTCAAGTCAATAAACTTAATATATCACTTAAGTAGGAGCAAGGTCAAAAACCACTTCCCAAAGGGAAATGGTCCAAGGGAATAAGGAAGAGGGATAGGGGAAGGAAAATGAAGGAATAAAGATATGCTATGCACAGAACCTAATAACCCCAATAAACGTAAGCACTATATACCATGACATGAGGTAAAGCAGATAACATCAACAAGTACAAAACAGGGGGCTTGGGAACCCAAGGAGGAGGTGGCAGGAGAGGGAAGCCGATTAAAAAAGAAAACAAAACACAAGCTGTAATATGTATATGTAACCATTCTATAAGATGATTTCAAACAGCATTAATTCCAAACACGTACTAATAAAAAAGTCACTAAAACATTTTTAAGGTAAGATTTTTGGATACTTTACCACTGAAACATTGACATCTATGCTAAAGTAAGTTATAGGATAAAGTGATAGATAAGTAAGTCCCACACAGAAATAATACATTCATAGAAAGAGTGTTCCAAAAAGAAAACATTACTAATTAAAATGCAATCTGAAATAAGAAAAATTTCATTTTATAAAGTATAAGATGAACTACAATATTTTTTATTTTTATATTTTGGTTAAACTATCAACTAGCAAAACTAGAAGCAAGTGACGGTGCAAGATAAATTTTCTTTAATATAATTTTTCTTTATTTTTCAATTTTTTATAAAAAAATTACCCTTTCAATGAAGCCTTTTTTTCCCTATGATATTCATCACCTTCATATACACTAGGCACTATACTCTGTTACATATTTATTATAGGGTACCTCTCTCATCTCACTAGAATGTATGTCCTGTCAAGTATCAGATTTTATAAGCTGCATTCACAGGATGTATTCCAACTTCCTACTGAAGTTTTAAGCACATACTAGCCCTGTAAACGTTTACTGTGTAAGTTGAATAAGGGGAGATTCTTATGATGCATACTGATTTGATAGGAAGAGATTTTCTTTCAAGTGATTAAAAAATTTCGCTCCTCAGTTTTGAAATACACATAGTTTAAAAAATCATATGGGCTATTCTCAAGCATTCATATTCACTTAAAACTGAATATGAAATGGCTACTTTCAATACTCCAGTGCACAGGCACCATCATCCAGACATTTGAGTACATTTGTATTCATTCAGTCACACATCTCTTGTACATTTTGTTAGTTCATGCTAACTTTTTTTGAGTATAAATAGGTAAATTGGAGAAATACAAGCAAAGCAGAGAAGGGGAATGAGCTATTTCAAGAGACAGCAAACAGAAGGCATTAGAGAAAAGGGAAGGCAACAATGGAGAGGCTTTGGTCTTTGGGGTGGATGAAAAAGATAAGAACTAATTGCTAAAGAATTTGATGCAGTTTCTTCCCTTCCTTCCTTCCTTCCTTCCTTCCTTCCTTCCTTCCTTTCCTTCCTTCTTTGAGACAAGGCAATTCTATGAAGTTCATGCTGAGTTTGAGCTCACTGTGTAGCCCAGAGTGGCCTCAATCTCCTGGATATCCTTCTGCCTCAGCCACCTGAGTGCTGGGATTACAGGCATGCACTACCATGAAAGTTGGAAGTTTTTATTTAAAACAAAATGAATAAAAAGTATTCTGACTGGTACCCAAGGCCTAGCTGACATTAAACACTGTGCTTTGGAGTAAATCCAGTTGATAGAATTACTTGAATTTCTCCAATAATGTGCAGCAACCTAGAAGTATAGAAATGAAAGGTTGAGGGGCTGGGGATTTAGCCCAGCGGCATAAGCGCCTGCCTTGCAAGCAGGCAGTCGTGAGTTCGATCCCTGGTACCGATGAAAAGGAAAAAGACAAAAAATAAAAAAAAAAAAAGAAATGAAAGGTTGTAATAACCCAAGATTAGGAAGTGGAACAGGGAGAAATTCATTTGCAATGAAAGAAAGAGAAAAATATTATTCAGGTTCGACTCCACTAAAATGCAGGCCAGATTTATAAATTCACGTGTTTTCCATCTCATGACCATCCAAAGTACATCATATACTGATTTTTGCTGATGATTTAGCTAATATTGGCCAAAAATATTTTCTGACTGAATAAAAGTCTTAGGCAAGATGATGGTAGGATTGCCAAATAAGCTGATATTTCAATCAGTAAAACTCTACCTATGAAACTTAACATTTTTAACAAAAACTTCGGGAGCCAATACTCTTATAGGACTGAAAACTTCCTGGGCTATTCCCACTGAGAGCTGAGGGGTCAATGACTTTTTGTACCATGTAAAACTCTTCTCTTATCCACAAATTTGTTGGTAAAAACAACAACAAAACAAAAATAAAATCTCAAGCACATTTGTTTAATAAACTTATTCAAAAAATATTCCATATGTTTTTGCTACATGACAAATAGTGTCTTAGGATGGGGACTGGCAAAAAGCTAAATTGTGCCAAGCAGTTTTTCCCTCCTAGAAATCAGAGCCAATAGATAATAAGCTGGTGAGGCATTTCATGCAGAAGCTGGAGCTGAAACAGCATCATGTGCAGTGGGCCACTGGATCATGACAGCCATGTACTAGTCAAAAGTTCAGAGGAGGAACAAACAACAAGCTTGATCTGGAGAGACTAACATCTGGGCAGGAATTTAGATTCTCCAGAAGGAGAAATTATAGGGCCCCAAAAAGAGAGAGTGAAAGTCCTCTCATCAAGATTGTCCTTCTGGCTCTCTCTGTCACAATACCAAGGTCTATTCCTGTATAGAACACAACAGACTCCATTTTCTTAACGTAGACTCAGTAAGCCTCTGGTTCTCCATTAAGAGGAGCCCAAGGACAAAATGAAACATGAGCAATAATTTCACTGTGCATTTTAAATAAAGTTATATAGCCCTCTCCAGCACATTTACATACTAAAGTTGACATTTAGTACATATCTGCACTTAGGATGCATGAAGCTAGTTGCTTTATTTTTGTTTCCACATTCTTTTTTTAATGTGAAATGAGTAAAGAGTAAGGCAGAAAATGCAAGCTTTCTGTAGGAAAACTGTCACTGCAATTCCTGTATTTCAAGTTCTAGGGGGGAGGCAGACAGTGTGAACAGTCAGTTTGTGACTATAAAATTAAGATATCCAAGTTTTGGTTCTAGCACAAACCATGTGACTTTGTCTACAACACTGACATCCTTCAAATGTTAGCTGATATTAATAGAAGAATTATAAAAGTTTTTCACTGTTGGGTGTGTTGTAGATATAAAGTATTGTGCAGCAACTTCTACCAGCTTACGATAAGTAGCTGAGACCCTTCATTCCCGTGTATGACTTGCTGATGATCCCAAATCTGGTATTTGTTATTTTTCAGATTCCTTTTGAAAAAACTGGTCCCTATCCATCTTTCCTTCTTGATGTCCCAAGGTGAATGCTTTCATTTCTTTTTTCTTAAGGAACTTTAATCAGTCATTCTTTTAGTTCAGGTCTCTTGGCAATAAATTATTTTCAGTTTTCCTCAGTTAAGAAGGTCTTGGTTTTCTGTCATGCCTGAAGAAATAGGATTCTTCCATGCCTTTTTTTTCCTTCTTCCTTTCAGCACTTAAAAAATGTGTTTCCTCGTCCTCCTGGACTCCAAAGTTGCTGATGAGATTTCCATGGTTAATAGAATCATTGTTGTTTATGTAAACTATCATTTTTCTTTTGCTGCTTTCAAAATTTCCTTTCAGTTTTCAGCAGTTTGATTCTAAATGCATTTTGATATGGATTTCTTTGGGTCTATCCTGTTTAAGGTTCTCTTGATTTCTAGAAGGTATAGGTTTTTGTCTTTTAAAAAATGATGACATTTTCAATCACTATTTCCTTTTCATCTCTACTCTCTTTCACAAGTCTTCTGAGGCTCAGTTAATTTGAATGCTATGTTTTCCTTGTAGTCTCCACATTCCCTGAGGCTCTGTTCACTCTATTTTCCTAGTGTTCAGACTGGTTAATTTCTATTGTTCTATTTTCTAGTTCACTGATTCTTTCTTCCCTTCTTTCCAATCTGCTGTTTATCACAACAACTGAGTTTTGCATTTCAGTTACTGAATTTTGTAGTCCTAAAATTTCCACTTAATCTTTAAATGTTCTCTTTTTTGTTTAACAGTTCTTAAAACAAAAATTAGTTTTAAGCTTGTGTGCAATTAGTTATAAATGCAATTCTACCATTGACCCTTGCAAATGTTAGTCAGATTGCTGTCATTTTGCAGTCATTTTGGTATTGGTAACTATTGATTTGAATTGCGGATCTACCTGTATAAAATTTTTGATTGATGTTTTGACACATGGCATATTAAAAGATTCTTGATCTCATCTAAAGTTACCTTTTAGCTGGCTTTCCTTGACATTACTTTTCAGAGGAAGGAAGGATACTGCCTCATGGCAGTGATCATGCATTGAGCTTATCCTTGATATTATTTTATTTTATTTTTCAATGGACTTTTTACTATTATTAGATTTTCTCATATAGTATGCATTTGTCATTGAGGCAGAGAATTAAGGCCCAGAATTCCCTAAAAGTTACTTTTAAATTTCAATTTTCTTTTTCTTTCATCTTTCACAGGTTGGAAGCCCCCAACTGCCTTGTGGCTGACCATGTGAATTTGCTGGGAGATATTGCTTGTCTGGCAGCACAACTGAATGGCAGCTCCATACTAGATGACTCCATCCAATGACTCACTGGATGACTTTGCCCCTCTGCAGCTGTCTTCAATCAGGTCCATGTATAACCTTGCCCAAACCATGACCAAACACAAAACTCTATGATTGTCTAGCAGAATGCTGTGCATGAGCATGTCATTTTTCCCCACATAAATAACTTTACCTATACCCTTAAGGGTCAGTGTATACACTGTTCCTCTATACGACAGTGTATTTTGATGGTACATTTTGCCTGTTCATGACTTGTGTCTTGAATAGAGCAAGCTGAATTGGTATACTGAGAGCTAGTGATAACCAGCACTGCTGTCATAGAAAAAAAGCCAGCAACCAGGTCTGGTAACACTGAGGGTATCCAAAAACCAACATAAGCAGAGAGAAAATTGAGAGTTTCCTTGGAGCTGCCATCCCTGGGAATGTTCTTGAGGTGTGCCAGTATCTTCTGCTTCCAAGAGGTGACAGAGTACAGTAATATGCACCCACTTTTATAGTACTACTAAGAGCCTGTAGCCCTGACATTCAAAATTTAAGACTGCTAGCATTAAGAGCTACACTTTGCCTATTTTTGTTTGCTACCCAAACTGAGGAAAAGAACATCCAACTGGTAATAGTATCTGTTGTCATTTATGTTAGAGACAGATGTATAAATGAGTATTTAAAAAAAAAAAAACAAAGAATGCTTGTAGGCTCCCTCTAAAATTCAACATGTCAGGAAATGAAGTTTAGATTTATTCTTAAGTCACAAGAGAAAAGTAACACATTCTGCCACTTTAATTTTGCACTATAACCTTCTATAAAGTAATATAATTTTGTCATATAATATATAATGCATAAGTGAGATGGATAGCATTTAAAAGGCAAGCATAACAAGTACTACCTGAAGGACTGAAGCTCCACCATGGAGAAACTGAAGTCCACTTTCAGCTGAGTCAATTCCACCAGTGGCCAAAATGGGAAATCCAGGCAAAGCTCGGGCAATAGAGGTTACAGCTCTCAAAGCAATAGGCCTGATTGTTGTTCCTACAGAAAATGAGGGTAATCAATTTTTAGTATATGGAACACTGGAAATACTGCCTTATATTTATCATTATGTAGTGGCAATATTGTAATGGAGAGATTCACATTTTCTGATCTGTACTAGCATACACAGACATCATATATAAATGTTATGTTTTAAAGTCAGATAATTTGTCAATGAAATGTATTTATTTTAAGAACTTTGATGGTATTGTTGAATACTAAGAAGTTACACAGTGGGTATAGTAAACCAAGAAGTCTTGCATAAAATTTATTCAAATTACGTCTTGATATACAGTAATGTGTAACCATCATATGGAACATTCAAGAATCTGTCTCTTAAAAGGGCAAGAAACAGAAGATTTGGAAAAAGAAAAAAACAATCATATATAGTACATAAATAGACACACAACACTGTTATGTTTTCGCAAAGTATAAAGCAACTGCTGTGAATATAGATACTGTAAAAAAAAACAAGCAAGGTCTGATTAATTTACAGATTTCATATTGCTTTATACATGTATTCCTATAATTTCAAAAAAGCCTAATGGAATTTTTCACATATTAAAAATTTTAATAATAGTTAAAGAAAATTTAAAGTGAAAGAAAATTTCTAGAATCAAGTAGTTCTCTCTCTTTCTCTCTCTCCCTCTCTTTCTTTCTCCCTTTCCTTATGTATACATATTTAATTAGCCAGACATTACCAGTACATTCTTTCCAAATCTCTTGAAAATCACATAGATGGATAGAACACTGGTAGTATTCAGCACAGACATACTGTACAAAAGCTACCTTGGAGACTGAGAGTGCTAAACATCCAGGAACAAGTTAATGATGTTATAATAGTAATATAAGTTGATTTTTCTATTGTCAATTCAAAAGTCAATTTGTTAAAGGCATATTTTAAACTAAAGACAGCTCTACTTATACAAGAATTTGACATTATCATATGTCAGGACCCAACAAAAAACACAATATGCATCTGGTCCCGCCCTGTGTAGTATTTTGCCATCATTTCCACAAGACAATCAGCATTATTAATAGTATCTATTTAAACTCTCATTTCCAGAAAACACATAGAGTTATTAGACAGTATGTATCTTGAGATTCATAGATTTTATCCTGAAAGAGATGCATCCTATAAAGTCCCAATTACAATATTATATCCTAGAAAAAGCAAAACTATAGAGATAGTATGGAGGTCAATGGTTGAGAGAATAGGGAATGAGTAGGCAGAGCAGAGGAGATTTTCAGGACAGTTAAAGTACTATGCAAAACTATAAAAGTAATGTACATTGTTGAACATCTGTCTTAATTTACAGAATGTACAACACTCAGAGTGAAATCTGGCAAAAGTGGCCTTTAGGTGATAATATGTCAATTTAGGCTGTTCGGTTTTAACAAATATATTACTTTGGAGAAGTATGTTCATAATGAGAGAGGCTATGTTCTCCAGGGCAGCTGGTGAACAGAAAAGTTTTATACTTTCCCCTTCGTTTTTTTGTGAACCTATGACTTCTCTAAAGAGACACATTTTTTAAAAAGGATCTCAGTGCCATTAATTTTAATCCTGTCCATATCCACTTTACATAGAACAAGAAGCATGCATAACTGATGCTTCTGAACTCAACACAAAAATGTTTGTGGAAACGTCTGCTTGTTGCTCTCAAATTAACAACAACAACAAAAAAAACCTTCTATTTATTAGTATTTCTTTATCAAGAATATTCAATGCTGACATATTAGAATTCAAGGTATTAAGTTAAAACAAATTAAAAACTGGACATCAAGACTTTATTTTTATACAAAACTATTTGCCAATGATTTCTTTGTAGTTTTTATATTTGAATGATAAAAAGGCAAACATATGCACATACATTAAAAGAAATCTAAATGAGGATAAAATTTAGAGAAAAAATATTTTTATAGAAATCTACAGTTTAAACCTTCTGACAGAGATATACCTATCTCCTCCCAGTATAACTGCCATATTCGACACATACTAAGCTAATGGATTTTTTATATACATGTTGCTTTGAAGTAATAAAGAAATATTGGAATCCCCCTCCCTTATTTAGTTGGCCCAAGAGACTAAAGAAAATTTGAACTAAGCAGATAAATAATTTATTTCTAACTGCACTGTTAGAAGACTATCATTAACACTAAGGGGTAAAATTTCAAAGTGGTATACAGGGATTTGGCTGCATACTCCAATTGATATTAATGGACATCAAATGGCAAAATCCCAGGACACAGCTTTGAACATTTAACCAGTTATATTTAAAGGGCAACATTATTACACAGGTGTTAAAAACATCAGCAAATCTTCACTGGCATTTAAGGATGTTCAATTAGGTCAATACGACATTTTCTATCCTGTGTTTTTCTTCCTTTATGAAACTTTTCTAATTTACCTAATGAACATAAAAACCTTTCAAACTAATAAAGGAATCTTTTAAAAAATTAAGCATAATTATGGTTTCTGAGGAAATGTGATCCAAAATGAAGAAATGTCTCCTTCTGTTGCTGGGCAAGAGTAGATTTTTAAAGTAAGATTTTATATCCACTATAAACTTCATTTGATTTTTTAAATAACTCAAGAGATTTAATATGACACATCCTTTACCTGTTCTCTGAATGTTTATGGGGAAATAGACTTTATAAATGACTCATTTACCAAGAAAAGCTTCATGAAACCAAAGGTATATAAAAAGATCTTTAAAAATTGTAATACAGAAATTTCTTTTTAGGTTTAAGATTACAGAAACAATAGGTTGAATAAGTGATAAAATCTTTAGTTTGAACAAAGTATATATGACAGTATAATACAGATTTGTACATATGGCAGTTAGATTGCAGAAAGACTCCCAAAATCACAGCAATCGAAGGCTAGGGAGATGCCAGCCCAAAATATTTAAGAAATGTAAATTTAGGCTCCTACTTAGGTAAAGAACAAGTTTTAAATCACAAAATTGAAATCCTACAAGCTTAAATGAACTAATAGTTATTGTGCAATTTAATCTTTCATCTGCGTGGGAAGAGGGGTAGGTGAATCTGTTAGTGAATTTAGTTACGTCAAAACATTCTGCTTCAACTGGGTAAAATCCCCAATAAAAAATCAAGACATTTTAGGTCCCACCTTTTGAAACCTCAGTTCAAACTATGAACTGAAACTTTGAGTTGCAGCATTGTTGCTGCCATGAACTGTAATTCAAAATAATATGGCTTTCATGGAGTAGGTGATGGACTAGATGGAACTAGAACTTTTGGTCTATAATCAAGTTGGGCCCTTCAAATAGTCAAAATTTAAAAATCAAATCAGCGTATCATAGATCTTAATAAACTGTATATAACTCTTTGGATTCATTCATGCTTTAGAAAAACATTTTACTAAGCCAAAGATTTTGAAATGTTAATCATTCTGATTTTGATGAAACCATTTTTCCCCTAAGAAAATTACACTATCTTTAAAAAATATCATTTTAAAAAATTTTCAAAATGTTACCACTGGCTATTACATGAATTGACATGTATGTATGAATGTAACATGATGGAATTTGGTTTCTTAACTCTACTTTCACTTCTCCTTGTATGTTCACATGTCTGTCCACAATATATTTATTAAGTACCTAAATCTTTATTTTTCTTACTAGTCGGTTTATGTCCTAACCATATATTAAGGATGCATACTCCAAACATCAGCCTTCATGATCTTAATAGGTTGTCTCAACGTAAATTATTTGAGTCCAGTTATTTATTGTGTACTAGTACTCCACTGGAAACAGTGCATATTTGTTTCAATATTATGATTTCTAATAAGAAAGCAAACAAGCAGACAAAATGACTTATAGGTAACACAGCAATGTCATAGAATTATTCTGAGGGTTATATGATTTAATGTATTTCAAAGGGACATGAAAAATCACAGGAAAATTTGCTATTACAATCTGTACTGATTTCAATGACAATTGATTTTAGAGAAAGCATTTAGTTTACTTTGACATTGCCTCCCATTGTGTTCTTGCCTGTTTAGTGATATAATGAATCAAATTTTTAAATTGGAGACAGAATCATCATATCTAGTATAATAGCATTTTATGTCCAGTGTCATCTTGAAAGAACTATGCATTTCCTTCCTTTTTCTCCCTTTCTAACATCTTTAATTAGCAACGTCATAAATTTAATAAGACTAGTTTGACTCCAAAGGTAAAAATCTCAAAAGCAGACATATTTAAACATTTTTTGAGAGCCAAAAGATCCATGTACTAAATCAATACACACAGTTTTGAATAAGAACATCAGAAATGAAGTTTACTGGTAAAAAAGGAGAGAGCATGATACTTTGAATGAAGGAATTTTTAATGGCAAGATAAGTGTGGAACATATGTTAATTTTGGATAACCAGAACTTGAATAATTGAATTTAATTCTGTTTGCTTTTTTCCCTAATCATCCGACTCCTAGGACAGCTACTGTTACACAATTAATTGTAAGAACTAAGTCCACAATAAACTCCCTGATAATAGGTCTAGCTGGTAATAAAACAGAAATTGGGTTATAATACGTACTCACTTGTGCTCACTGTGTATACAAAAAGAAAATGTAGTTTTAATTTGCTTACATTAATTAAAATATAATGAATTTAGTGGGTAACAAATTCATTAGAAATTGAACTTTGACTGTCTAATTGTTAATAGTTTTAACATTATTCAGACAAAGGAAAATATTAACAAGTCAAGAAATTCAAGGATTGAGGAGTTAAAATATTGTTTCTTATAAACACACATAAATCAAGCACCAACAAATTTATGC
This sequence comes from Cavia porcellus, assembly GCF_034190915.1. Classification (NCBI taxonomy): domain Eukaryota; kingdom Metazoa; phylum Chordata; class Mammalia; order Rodentia; family Caviidae; genus Cavia; species Cavia porcellus. The sequence continues at coordinate 118,583,037 of NW_026947484.1, forward strand.
CTTACTAAAACAAGTTAAAATGTTAATGAAGCTAATATCCTAATATATATGTGAAGCACAGCTACTTAAAAATACATTTTTACCCATGGTCCTCTGAAAATATTTGCATAATTCAACCAGAAACTAAAGTATTAAAAGGATTCAGGGTTTAGGTAGAGCTGTGATTCTAAAGGACAGAAATGGGGAAAAGCAAAAACAAATATTTTATGTTATTATTAAAATAACTAAACTAAAATGTTTTCTTTAGAAAAGCTGAAATTTTTATAAGATGTTTAAATTTAAATTATATTTAAATCTCTTTTTCTAAATATTCCTACCTTTATAGCTATGTTTATTTGCTTCATAGAATATTCAATATGTCCAGTCAATTCATATTCAATAACTTTGCACCTAGCCAGTGCCAGACATTTTATTTTAAAGCAATAGAATTAACAGTCTTTACCAATGATGGGATCCTTTTCCTGTCTCAAAGGGTCAGCTGCTGTTATGGGGAAGAGCAGGATGGCTCATTCATGGAGTGATTTCCATAGGGCGGAAACTGACGCTGAGTCCTGGTGTACACTGTGTAACTTAACCCTTACAACTCTGGAGACAGATTCTGTCTCCTCTATTTTTATGTGAATAGAGGAGAGCTCAAGATGAATAAATACACAGTTTAAAAGGCATAGACTGAGATTAAAAAGCAAGTGTCTGACACAAGAGTCTTATGTTTCAGTGATTACTGGGAAATAACAGTATAGCAATTGCAAAGAGGGATGTCTTTGTATTGTCTCTACCTAAGAAAACCATTATCTATATTGTCTAATGCTAAGAGCAGGTGCAGAAGTCCAACAATTGTGTTTAAGTCTTAGCTTGGTTGCTTTATATGATTGTGATTCTGAGCAAAAATCTTAACCTCTTAAAACACAAGTCTTCATTATTTGTGAAACAGGGACATTTATGTCAATAATTCATCACAATTTAGAGAATATTAAGTGACACAACATAGAAAGCAGTCAGCACAGTGCCTAGCTCACAGCATTACTACCAAAACCAGACAAAATTAACCAGAAAAGTAAACACTATGAGTGTATAAAGAAAAGTGATACTTAAGGGGTTAATTGGGGATTTTTTTTTTATAATTCTAACTTTACTCACTTCTTAGAAAATTCAGATTTTATTTAATAAATATTGCTTATATTTTAAAATGTAATTTACTGTGTATATGCATGCATTTTTCATCCAGATATTCGGTTCTATGGAGTCTTTCACAGTATATAATGTTCAGATACAAAGATACTAACCAAAGATAATTGATAATACTAGAAGACATTGGACACTCACATCCAAATGTCTTTAATACATATCATTAAGAATTACACACAAGGAATAGAATAGTACGCATAGTGTGGTCCCACCACTGACAATATTAGTGCATGTTTGTCTAAATGTGAAGAATGTTAAAATTCTAAACTCTTAAAAACCATCATTTCTGTGGAATTGGCTGAGCCCAACAGTGAGGAATTTGAAAAGGAACTTTCAAACTTGATAAACCATACTTCACATTGTTTTATTTATTTATTTTTTAGCTAAGGTTTTTACAACTTACCAGGCAATGAAAAGTTACTATTGTTATAATCTTCCTAAAATTCATTTAATACCAATAGGTGTCATTAGAATATGCTGCGATTTTTTTATATATGGAATGTGTAATGATTTTATCCTTTCTACATCCAGGAAAAAAATTCAATTTTTCACACATTATTTTCAGTAAAAGATTAACAAAAATACAGTGAATAAGATGATCTATCTTAATGTTTCTCTCTCTCTCTCTCTCTCTCTCTCTCTCTCTCTCTCTCAGACACACACACACACACACGCACACACACGCACATACACACACACGCTCCACAACCATACTCCTATATAATGGCTTAATGGAATCTTAATAGCAGTTGCCTTTGAAAGTTTGAAAGGTAATCAGGAAGAAATGGCTCATTCCATGCTTTTTTGTTGGAAACTAGACATAGAACAGTATATATTATTGGTTTTATTACTCTTATTTTTATTACTATATTTTGTAGTTAAACTGGGACTTCTCTACACCTTGAACTCACATGACTCCTTTGTAGGCAGGATACAACAGAAAGGCTTTTGTAGTGTAGGATATATTAGACCTTTTCCTGTTCAAACACCAAAGATACCATAAACTTTGTCATGGCAGTTTAAAGAGTAATCTAACATGTTTTATAGATTCTCAAGAGATAGTACAGATAAACAAAGATAATGTATAACAAAAGCAAGTATAATTAAAATGAAATTTTAATATTAAATATCTTAACTGTTAACTCTTCTTCTGAGTGTTCTGTAATTGTCAGCTATTTTCTATGTATTTTTGCATACATTATCATAATGACATCACTATGACAGAGGTGTTTTGTCTCAATTTTATAGATGCATAAACTCAGGCTCAGTGGGAAGAAATATTATACCCTCAAGAACACTCTACAAGCAAGGGTGGATCCAATATTTGAACTCAGGTACACTTAACTTCCAAAATCATATTCTTAACTACAATGCTGTACTTTTTATTGACTTTAAATATCTGAATATAAGTTTCACAAAGATGAGTTATTTGTATAAATAAAAATATATTATCTAAATGAAAAATCAAGAAAAGTATCATTATATTAATTATTGGATAGGAGTTAAACTAGAGGTAGAGTAGTTATTAATTGCTATAACTACAGTGACCATATGGCCCAGTTTACCCAGGAAAGTCTCCATTTATTATACCTCTGTTTCTTTGTAATTACATGATACAATTATAAATAGCAATCTTTTTCACTCAAAAGGCTTTCAGTTGGTATGATAAAGTACAAAATCATACTAGCTGTAACCAATGATAATTATATCCAAAAATGAAAGGACAAAGACAACTATAGGAGACAAAAGAAACTGAATTTAGAACTAAAACCAAAATGCACTACACTGTCCAAGACTTAAAATTAAGAGCTAAATATCTTTTCAATTTATTACTAGAAGGAAAGACATAAAGCATTTATTCCACATAATCTATATGTTCTTTCCATTTTCAACCTGTAGGTGGCCACCACAAGCTTTACTTATTAAACAACTCATTAGTAGCATTTTCAATACTGTCATCTTCAGATAATTAGCAATTTATTTAAATAACCAATTTCTGTAGAAATAACTGCCAAGAAATGCCCTGAACCTACTTTTTATAAACTATAATAAAAGTGTTAAGATAATCCCTGACATTTGCAAATGCCATTAGTTCACCTTTCCTTTTGATAGTGCTATGGCATTATGTTTAAACAATTACCTGATAACACAGCAGTTTAATGAAACAGTACAGTAAGCACATTCTTCAATATGGCCAGAGAAGACATTCAGATTTAGAAAAAAATCCAGTATGCTGACATGTTTACACAGAGCAAAGACGCAGCTGGGAGAAAAAGAATCATTGAAATAGGTACATTATTGTGATTTCCAAGTTGTTTAAATTTATGTGGGAGAAGCTACAACATATGTATTTTCTTTTGAAATGAGAATGGAGACTTTTGGAAACTCATGTAATTGACTAGTGAAGACAAAAATAATACACATCTATAGAGATGTAAAGTATGTTCAACATATTGTTTGCTTAATAATCCCCAGAGAGAAGAAAAATGATAATAGGTCTTTACTATAAGTCTTAAATATTTAAGTACATTTTTACATAAGAATGGTCCATAGTTTTAAAGCAGATTGTTATAGGCAGCTGAGCTACTTAGAAATATAGGTAGTCAGACAGGGCGAGGCCCTCAAAGAAAGTGGAACCTTGAACTAGATGTTTGGTGACCTTGGAAGAGACACCTCTTGATGTGGGCCGGATCTCAAAGCAGAAAACAAAACAAATGTGATCACATCCTTCAGTATAATCCTTAGGGATTAAATCTGGATCATTTTGAGAAGCCAGGAGTCACCATCCCAACCTTGTATAGGAAGAGTAACTGATCCTTAAAGAATGTTCTCTTGCTGTGTGACTCACTTCCCCATTTATCCCTGATTTGGTCAGTTTTCCTAACAATTAAATTTATTGGTTGACCATAGCTCTGTCCCCCCTCATGCCCATCTGCCTTTCGAGTTTCCAGTTTTCCTCAATTTTAGACCTGCCTCACCTCATGGTTTCACTCTACAAAAATCCCTAGAAAATACAGGATCTTTGGCAACCCACTGGGACCCCTTCTGTCTCTCTCAAACAGCTTTCTTTCTCTCAATAGATACTTCTGCTCTTAATGACTGTTGTTCCTAAAATTCATTCTTCAATTTTAAAGAACACGAACTTGTACTGGACATATAATAGTAGGCCAGGAGTTTCATTCTCCTATATCACAGTGATCAAGATTATAAATGTTTGGTAGACTTCAGGTACTGTTTTGTATTTACGATGGACCAGAGAGCCCTTCTTTGCTATTCAGAAACTTATCTACTAAGAATCGTTAATGGGGAACACAGTACTTTCTGGTTACATGTGGGAAAACTCTGAGACATTTTGTAATTTAAGCTATTAGCCTACACAATATAAAATAAAATTATAACCCCAACCAAAGAGCAATAGCATTTTTATAATAATTGTTCTAAGTTGTCCACACATTTTTATATCCTTATGACATTATTATAAACCACAGGTACATTATTCTCATTGTACAGTTGAAATTCGGGAAAAAAAGAGTGAAATACTCTGAGTATATGAGAAAGGCAAAATTGTGTGACTACATAATGTGTTACAATAAGAAAACAATTAGTTACAATATCACAGTAAAATCCACTGCCAGGATTAAATCTGAGGGATTTTCGGTATTTTCAGATTACCATATGCTTCAGTCTCTCCCAGATTAGTACTTTTGGCAACATATTTTGGATAAATTTAAGAGTTTATTTACAAATATAAATAGATGGATTATTTAAAAGAGACATTTTAAACCATCACAGAATTAGGAGATTTGGTATAAAACATTTTTCATGGGATTTTGCTCCAGGATATCCAAAGCAAAAGGTTTAATACTACATAAACTTTCATTGTTTAACCATCAGTATTCACAGATGGTTATTTGAAAAGGAAAAAAGGGAAAATTGTAATAATAAAATGATACTACTGATGACCATAGTTGCATTTTACCTTGGAGACAGTTCATGTGAACTAAAGTGAGTATTTCATTCCAAGGACATAAAAATATAACAAAGAATTCTCCTGTTCACTAAAATCATATTATTTCTTAGAAAAAGCCATGATTATGTTTTCTTTAAAATCTGTGCTATTCGTGCCAAAGGTGGTTCCATGGTCAGGGTGTCTATGGTAGCACTTGCCACACTGTAAAACTTTCCCTTTCATTCTTAGTAATGCCTTTTCTTTTTACCTGACAATGAATTACATGTGTACATCTGTGCCCTGTCATAAGACTGAATTCCTCAGAGTCTGCTGAAACACACACAGTATACAAGGAAATAGCGTTTTGTTTTCTTTTTTAGGCTAGAAAGTTCTCAAAGATGTGGTCTGAATGAGGCCACTTCCACGTGGGCCCTTGTTGGTATCATCTGAGAACAAACATTCTCTACAAAACTGACAAGACACTTTGGAAAGAAGGGATCCTACTGATTAGTTGCTCTGTTGATTCATTGACAATCAAATTTTCCCCTGAATTTCTGCAGGGTAAAAGATGGAAAATTATTTCCATATATTCAGTCAAAATTGCTCTGCTTTCGTCCCTTCCTCCCTTCCCTCTCTCCCTGCCTTTATTTCTTCCTTTCTCTTTCTTTTTGAAGTGATGAAGAAACATTCTATTTTTTAGCCAGGAGAATGACTCTTTGCTGAAGGCAACAAAAATCATTTTTTTTAAAAACTTGTAGGAACAATGAGAAACTTGCATATGCAAGGAGAAAGTAGGTAACACATGTCTATATGCTCCTTTTGTGAGAGCATATGACAGACACTGTAGGAGCTCAGAGCACAAGGAGAGCTGAAAAGACTGAGGTGGTCAGGGAACTTGAGCTGGGCTTTCTAAAGATAAATAGGTAGATCTGGGGCTGGGAAGTAAGATACTTCAAATTCAAGCAGAGATTGAAATCCAAGTTAAGAAATTTATATCATATGAGTAGAAATCTTTTCTGTGAAATATTTATAATAACAAAATGAAAATAGTCTCTAGAATGAGAAAAAATGTACAGTGCACTGAGGTGGACAGAGATGTTGCCCAGTTGGCAGATTAACAGCCTTTCCTCTTTTCTTCAGGAACTAAAATCAACTTGCATATAATATTTCATTTTTAAAATGCTTGGTGCCTGGTGTTACAATAAGGGGGCTGGAATCTCAACATTATCTAAAAAAAAAAAAGAAGTCCTAAACTATGTGTTATTAACCTAAAATATTGCTATTTTCAGTGCAATTAGTAAATATTATTAAAGTAATTTACATCACTGTTTTATTAATGAAATATTTTCCAGCGTAAACTAAAGAGAACACATATTCGTTGTATATGTCTTTTCTACATATTCTAAGGATGTCCTTTCTACATATTCTAAGGCTCTTTGTAGGCTGATGGAAAGTTAGTAGAATTTCTATCATTCAGAAGACATCAGAGTTAAAAGAAAAATATTATATTCTATTTTTTTCAATATACAGAAAACGCATGTAATGGAAGAGAGAAAACATTTCACTCCATTTAACCATTCAACAACTATTGTCCAGGTATGTAAACTTTTACTTTCATAGGTACATTTATAATACCTATGAAATTATAAATGCCACAAAAATGTAGCATGTATAAAATAGGGCACATGATGAAATAATTAGGAAAGAGCAAATTCATATTATTTCAGACAAGATTTCCTAAGTATTGCATGAAAAGGATCTCATACTACCCAAACCGTGAGGACATACATCAACCTTTTCTACTATACCAGGGGGCACCTCATGATGAACAAACTGGTAATCTCCCCTCAAGCAAGCTGGGAATGTTAAATTCCCTAAGCTACTAAATGTTTTGGGACTCCGGTGTAAAAGGTAAGGATGTTCCTCTGATAAATGGAGGATTAGTAATCAGTAGCTACTTGGAAGCCAGTGAGTAGACAAAAATTTCAGTTGTAACCAAATCAGAAACAGATGAAATCAAATGGAATTTTCATGTAAAGCAGGTAGCACAGTGATAAGCACATGGTAAGTGCTTAATAAGTAATATCATCAATGGGAACTCTAAAAATAATAAAATTATGAATAAAAAAGCATCATGAAAAACTTTATACAGTAAATCCAATAGCTGAAGTAAAATGAACAAATTCCACACAAAACAATTAACCAAATTTGTGACAGTGAAAAACAAGAAAATTGAAACCAAAAAATACATGCATAACCATTACAGAAATTGAATTTATAATTGAAGGCATTTTTACAAAACAAATTACTGTCCAGATGGTTTCATGTTTCCACTTCTTTTCTATACAGGCTCAACACAACCCAAATGCCAGTAACATTTCTTTGAAGAAACTGATTAGTGGAGTCTAAAACTTGGATGGAAATGCAAAGATTTAAAATAGTAAAAAAAAAAAAAAAAAAAAAATCCATGAAAATAAATCAGAATTCCAGCACATTATTTTACTTTAAGACTTGTAGTTAACCTATAGTAATCAAAACAATGGCATTAGAATATACAACAAATAAAGGAAGTATACTGGGTTATTGGAATAGTCTCCACTGATCAGGTTTATTGATTTTTGACCAAGGCACCACACTCTTCAATTTAGGAAAGAAAAGTCATTCTGACAAGTGGTCAAACTTCTACCTCTCATCCTCTGTATAACAATCAACTCACAATAAGCCAGAGATATAAATGTAAGACCAAAAACTACCAAATTACTAGAATAAAACAGGGGAAATGATTCAAGACAGGAGTAAGGGAAACAAATTTTTGGGTAAGTTCTCAAGAGTTATCAAAAAAAGCAAACCTAGACAAATAGAAGTATATGAAACCAAGAAGCCTCTGCATAACAAAAGGACACAAGAGTGTGAAAAGACAAGTTATGGAATGGGAAGAAATTTAGGTGAATACTCATCTGACAAAGGACTGATATCCAGAATGTATATGAATCTTAATAACACAAACAAAATAATTTTATTTTAAATTTTTATTAGCACATATTTTCAGTGCATTTGGTACATTAATGTTCACATTTCTTGCATGTAGTCAGTAGATAATACATCTTTTTTCATCTCTTTCTCTCCTCTCCTTCCATTTCTTGATCTCTTTAAGGAATACCTATCTCCCAATTCCTCAGGGTGTGTGCCCCAGCGAGACAGGCAACTTCCAGAGTAGCCAAGCTTTGCACAGCTTAGTATTGGCCAGCCACATGGGATTTGGAGTTTCTGAGCTCCAATCAGTCATGCACAATGTCCTGGTGCCATAACTCAGGGTGTGCCCCAGCTGGCCACACAGGTCCTAGAGTGTCAGAGTTCTACCTAACCAGTGCAACACCCTGGTACCATTCATTGGGAAAGCAACATGGCCAACCTCATAGATCTCGGAGGAGCTGAGCTCCACTGAGCCCAGTGCAATGTCAAGGCACTGTCTGTGGAGCACCTTGAGAGAGAAGCACAGGTATGGAAGAGCTACGCCAAGAGACCCTCCATCATCAGGGAGAGCTCCTGTATGCCAAGGGAGGGTAGAAGCCCCACCAATCCTATTTGTGTCAAACCAGAAACATTAGTTCAGAGGAACTCAAGTGCTGGCCCACTCCTTTATACTGTGGGACAGTTAGTCATTATGGGAATCACCTTGGACTAAATCAGCTTGCCTGGAGGAACCTAGAAAAATGACAAAACAAAAGAACAAAATGCAATATCAGACCACGGCCTATCCAGAACAAGTCAAAGAGACAAACACATGGAATAAATTGGAAATCATACAATGGAAGTTTCTGAAATGATAGCAAATGAAGTAAAGAAACAACTACATGAGGCTATAGAGGAAATCAGATCAGAAATAATCTCTCAAGTAACAAAAGAAATTACAACTATTAAGAAAGAATGATTGAGCATATCTAAAGAAATCATAGATTTAAAAAATGAAGAAGCCAGGGATTTAGCTCAACAGTGTAAGCATAGGCCTGAAAAGCCCAAGATCCTGAGTTTGATCCCCAGTACAAAAAAAGTAGAAGAATATAAGAAAATAATGGAAAATAATGAACTGTATAGGAAAGAATTAGAACACATGCAACAGATTCAAGGAAATATGAAGATATTAAAATTTCCATTGAAATCTGGCAAAACCACTTGAATGAAACTGAAGATAGACTCTCAGTTCCTGAAAACAGGATTGGAACTAGTGATCAAGAAAGGAAAAATCTCCTAAAAACAACAAGAAAATAGGAAAAATAATTCAACGGCTAAAAAATGATGCAAAGAAAAACAATAGAAGTTTGAATGATATCAATGAAAAATCATGTGTCAACACAAATGACATGAAAAGACTATTTGTAGAAATAATAGCATGGGAAAAGAATCTGACATGGCACATAAATGAGGCATGCAGAACTCCAGTTAGCCATAACCAAAATAAACCTACACTTACATGTATAGTAATTAAGATTCCATAAATTCAGCACAATAACACAATATTAAAAACTGTCAGAGAAAAAACATAGATCACCTATGAAGGAAAGCTCATGAGAACCAAGCAGACTTCTTAATACAAGTGATCAACTCAAGGAGAGCTTGGATTGAAGTATTTCAATTCCTAAAAGAAAACAACTTCCAACTCAAATTGATGTACCCTGCAAAAATGTCTTTCAAAATCAATGAAGAAATAAGATTCTTCCATGATAAAAAACAACAGAAGAAACTTATGAGCACCAAGCTAGTACTACCAAGAGCACTGAAAATTATTCTGGAAAGAGGTAAGGATGACCATAATTCCAAGAACAACATCAGAAAGAAACTACCAAGCAGGGAAAGCATTTAAACAGAGAGAAAAGGTAGAGAATCAGCCAATAGGAAAATAACATGACAATAGTAAGTCAACTATCAGTTATAATCATCAATGTAAGTGGCCTCAATTTACCAATCAAAAGAAACAGACTGGCAGCATGTATTAAGAAACAAAATCCAGCAATATGCTGTATACAAGAAACACATTTAATTCAAAAGGAAATTCACATACTGAATGTCAAAGGATGAAAAACAATATTCCACATAACAGGAACCCAGAAAAAAGTAGGGGTGGCTATTCTGTGTGCAGATAATGTTTACTTCAAACCAAGAATGAACAAAAGAGATAAAGAAGGTCACCGCATACTTTTCAGGAGAAAACTTTAAGAGGCAGAACTAATAATCACACATATGTATGCACCAAATATGGGAGCACCTAACTATATAAGACCAATATTAATAGACATGAAAAATCAAATAAGCAATAACAATTATAACAAGGGACCTCAACATTCCATTGTCACAAAGAGATAGATCAACTAGACAAAAAACAACAAATAACAGAATCTAGACATAAAATCAACAAATAAATTCAGAACTGAACCAAATTTGTGAACAAATGAACTTAGAAATGTATAGAGTGTTCCATTCAATGACATCAGGATACACATTCTTCTCAGCTGCATATGAGATGTTGTCTAAAATAGACCATATAGTAGCCCACAGAACATGCTTAAGTAAATACAAATAAAGTGAAATTATCCCATGTACTTTTCAGATCAAAGTGCAATAAATTTGGAAATTATGATCCCAGCCCCCATGAGCATGCAAGCTGCCACTGGGACTCACCCACAAGTAGCTAGCAAGGGTCAGGAGAAGCAGCTAGCCACCTTAAAAGACTGCTGGCCACCATTGCCCTCAAGGACCTTTAGTCAGCATGGGCCAGTAGAACCAGCCAACCTTGCCTTGGAGAAGCCACCTGTGTTTGGAGAAACCCACCCTGCATTCCACCACCTCCCCAGGAAATTGGGATAGGAGAAAGCCAGTTGCCTGACCCATACCCCTACACCATGGATGAGTAACCATCAAGGGAAGTGCCTGGGACTCCACAACCCACTTATCCATGAGAACACAAGAAAATGTCAAGATGCAGGAGCAAAAGGCAATCACTGGTTTCTAGCCTGAACAGAATAAGCTGAAGAGACTTAGAAATCAAAGAAAATGAAAATTTCACACCTGCAATTTTTGAGATGATGGCAACTGAAGTAAAGAAACTATTTCAAGAGACTGTAAAAGAAATCAGATCAGAAATAGTATCTCAGGTAAAATAAGAAATGACAAACATAATAAAAGCATTGTTGAGCATAAGTAAAGAAGACCAAGATTAAATAAAAAAAGAGAACATAGGAGAATGAGGGAAATCTCAAGTGAACAATATAGAGAAGAATCATAATGCATGAAACAGACTCAAAGAGATATCAAAGAAATTAAAAACTCCACTGAAAGCTGGCAAAACCACATGAGTGAAACTAAAGATAGACTTTCAGACATTGAAGATAGAATCATGGTTAGCAATCATGAAAGGAAATTTTTTTTTTAAAAAAAGGGACTAGGAAATAACAATTCAACAGCTCCAAGGTAAATGGGTGCAACTTATGATCATGCTCTTGGGTGAAATGATTCAGACTCACATTCATGTGGTTTCCCCATATAAAAAGTTAGTGGGATCCAGAATGTACAATAGATACTGTGAAAGTGAAAGAGGAGGAAATATCTAAAAAAGGGAAGGTGGAAGCCATTCTTAATCTCCTATTATTCGTTTTAAAGTCCTGTATCATTTTATTGTTTTGTTTTGATTGGTATTATTCTATTTTATTTGGTTTGGCTGTATTATATCTGATGGCATGGGTAGCTATCTTGAAGATAACAAGATATATTATGGTAGCCATCACTGATTTGCTTTTATCTTGTTTTGAAATCCTGTATCACTTTCACAGTTTTGTTTTGATTGGTTTTATTCTATTTTATTTTAATTAATTTTTAGATCTGATGGTATGGGAAACTATTTTCACAATAACAAGAGGTATTATGGCATCTATTGTTGACTTTTTATTGTCTTGCTCTGATGTCCTGTACACTTTCACTGTTTTGCTTTGATTTGCTTTATTCTGTTTTATTTTGTTTGGTATTAATCTCTTGAAAAAAGTAGTAGTACAGTGTAAGACATGGTCTTGTCTCTCAAGGATAATTGATAGTAATACTGAGACATATTTAAGCATACTAACACTTGAAAGAATTAAATAAATGTATGTGCAACAAAATACTAGTTTACTATGTGAGATTATAGTTTCAAATACTAAAACTGACAAAAATAAAAAATTGGAAATTAATGACAAAAGAAACCACAAAAACAGCAAAAACACATGAAAATTAAGTAACACTCTCCTAAACAACCAAGGGGTCACAGACAGAATTAAAGAAGAAATTATACAGTATCTACAATTGAACAAAAACACAAATACAACTTAGTGTAACCCGTGGGACACAATGAAAGCAGTCCTCAGATGAAAATTAATAGCAGTGAATTCTCACATCAGGAAAATAGAATGAACAAAAATAAATGACTTAATGATGCACTTCAAGTTTCTAGACAAAGAAGAGCAAATCAAGCCCAATGTCCAAAGAAGAGAGGGTATTATAAAGATCAGAGCAGAAATTAATGTAATTGAGACTAAGAAAACAATACAAAGAATTAGTGAATCAAAGAGTTCATTCTTTGAAAGAATAAGTAAAATTGCTAAATCCCAGCCTACCTTATCAAAAAAAGGAAAGAAAAAAAAAAGATTCATGCAAAAAGAAATAGAAAGGGTGAAATGACTGCAACACCTGTGTAAAGTCAGGAAATCAACTAACAGCCAATATCCTACTAAAATCAGGAATAAGACAAGGATGTCCACTACCACCACTCCTATTCAATATAGTCCTGGAAACATTAGCCATAGCAATTAGACAAGAAAGAGAAATAAAAAGAACAAAAATAGGAATGGGAGAAATTAAATTATCATTATTCACAGATGTCATGACACTCTACATAGATGACCCCGAAAACTCAGCAGACTTCTAGACCTAATAAGCAAATTCAGCAGTGTAGCTATATACAAAATCATCACTCAAAAGTTAATAGTATTCCTGTACAAAAGCTGTTGCTCACTGAGACAGAAATTAGGGAAGCCACATCCTTCACAATAACATCCAAAAAATGAAATACTCATGAATCAATCTAATAAAGGAAATAAGAGATTTATACATTGAAAATTACAGTACTCTAAAGAATCAGCATGAAAATGGCCATACTCCTAAAACTGTTTCACATCTTTAATGTTATTCTGACTAAATATCATTAGCATACCTCACATATCTGGAAAAAACATTCCTAAAATTTATCTGGAACCAGAAGAGACAATAGCAAAGGCAATCCTGGGTAACAAAGGAAAGGCAGGAGACATCACAAGCACTGACCTGAAATTATACTACAAAGCTATTATAATAAATTACACATGGTACTGGCAAAAAGCAGACCTGCGGATTAGTGGACTAGAATAGAAGATACAGACACAACTACAAAAACTCTTACCCATCTTATCTTTGACAGAAGGATCAAACATGTTCACTGGAAGAAAGAACTTCTTTGATAAGTGGTGCTGGAAACACTGGCTTTCCAAATGCTGAACATTTAAGCTAAACTCATGTCCATTACCACATACTAAATTATAGTCAAAATGGATCAAGGATCTAAATATTTAGACAGAAACATTAAATCTACCTGAAGACAACATAGGTAGAAACCTCAAGGATGTAGAGACAGGCAGAGTTCATTAACAAAACCTGAACTGTATGGGAAGTGCTTCAAAGAATCAACAACTTGGATCTCCTCTTAGTTAAAAGTTTTTCACATCCAAAAAATAGAGTGAAAAGAAACCTCACTGACTGAAAAGACTTTTGCCAACTCTAATGCAGACAAAGGACTTATATCCAGAACATAAAAAAACTGAAAAACAATCAGACCCCTCAAATTCAAAGACCCAATCCAAAAATGGGCATCTGATATGAATACACTATTCTCAGATGAAGAAATACAATGGAAAATAAATATATGAAACTATGTTGAACATCATTGGTCATTCGAGAAATGCAAATTAAAACCACATTGGGACATCATCTTGCTCTAGAAAGAATGGCTAACATCAAAAGATCAACCAATAACAAACCCTGGAAGCGTGGTGGGGAAAAAAGAAATCCTTTTCCACTGTTGGTGGAAGTGCAGGCTGGTAAAACCTCTGTGGAAATCAGTGTGGGGATTCCTCACAAAACTGGGATTGGATGTGTATAGCCATGCAAATTGTATTAGACAGATTTTGAAAACAACTCAAATGTCTATCAACCAAGGAATGGTTAAAAAGATGTGGTACTTTAATATAGTGGAGTACTACACATAAAGATGGATAAACTAGAGGTTTTTAGAAGTAAATGAATGCAACTAGAAACCATACTCAGAAGGGAAATAAAATCAAACTTACATTAAACACAATATTGTTTTGCTAGTGTAAGAAACTGAAAGTAAATAAGATCCAGAAGTTACAATAGATACAGTGAAAGAGAAATAAAAACTGCTCAAAGGGAAATCATATTATTTTATAAATTTTACATACCTATATCTGGTAATCTGAGCAAGTACTCTGAAAATAACAGTACATAATATAACAATGATTGTCAAGTTCCTATTATCTTGTTCTGAAATCTTATATCACTATTTTTGTTGTTGTTTGGATTTTATGCTTTTTTTCTCTTGTTTCTCTGCATTTTTCCTTTAAAAATGAAAAAACTCAATAATAAACATATGTTTAATGCAGAAGTAAAAAATTATCTTAAAAAAATTAAATCTCTGTACCTCTATTTTCTGTTATTGACCTTGTATTTTTCTTTTTTGATTTCAGTTTTTCACATTAAAAAAAACTATATGTTTAAGCTTGTGAGTCTGATTTATTTAACTTAATAGTTAAATTCAACCTGCCTCCATCATCTTAAAAATGACTCAAATTTATCTTTCTTTGTGGTAAAGTAGTATTCTATTATGTATAAGTATTGCATTTTCTTTATCTATTCATCTGCTGATGGACAAATACACTTTTTCCAAGATTTAGCTATTATGAATTATGCTGAGCAAAATATATCAATATACATTTCTCAAAAAAAGAAATTCAAATGTCCAACATATTTATCAACTACATTAGCCAAGAGGAAAATGTAATTCAAAACCACAATGACGTATCATTCTTTTAGCATTATTATGCTTAGTATCAGAAGACAAAAATAACAAATATCATCAAGTATGTAGTAAAAAAAGGAAACCCTTAAATACTGTTGGTGAGAACAGTTCCACTGGATTATCAGTTTGGTTTTTCAGTTGCAAGTTTAGTGAAGCACATTTCAGTTTGCATCTGGTGGGTTATAGAAGCCTGACACTGGGTATTATATCTGGTTCCCTGACTCTTTCTGTCCTTTTTAGAATGAACATGTTTATCATGTATCACTGTATTTTGGGAATATGTAATTTCATTTTTTATTTTTCAGGTGTTTACAGCTAAGATTTTGCCTTGAGTCTTTAAAGGGACTTGGACTTTGAAGCACCATTGGAACTATTGAGTTTTTGGGAGGACAACAGCGCATTTCTAGTTCCACAAAAACTTAACACGGTAATATCTTGTTATGTAGTATTATGACCTTATGTTTATTTGGAGATAAACATTTAAGAAGATGTACTTAAGTGTCAAGCTGACAAAGAATAGAATGTGACAGTTAAGCTGATTATCATTTGATTGGTTTGAGAACTATCTAGAGGATTAGTAAAACACACTTCTGTGTGTGCCTCTGCATGTCAAGGAGGTATGTAACTTCGGGTACTATGTCAAGTCCTTGCCCCTTCCCCTCTGGGACTGTTCCACTGCACTGCTTCTGATCACAATGACATGATCAGCTTTTATTTCCAAAGCCTTTCTTCTATGATTTTTCTACTTTGGAGCCAGCTGACTATTAACTGAACCCTCTGAAACTGTGAACCAACTTAACATCTCCTCCTTAAATTGTGTTTGGGAGCTATTTTTTCCCCAACAGTGGGAAAACTAACCATTACAGGAGATTTTTTGTTTGTTTGTTTGTTTTTGGGCCATGGATCTAACTCAGGACATGTACTTGCAGGCACTTAGGCCGCTAAGCTAAATCTCTGGTCCCATTACAGAGGTTGACTCGGAAAATTAAAATAAAATCTTCCCACTTTACCCAGCTATGCTCCTCTCGGTCTATATTTAAAAGAAATTGCACCAGCACATCAAGGAACATGTATGTACACATCCATGGTTTCTATCATACTATTCACAGTAGCTAAGGTATAGTTTTAATCTAGTTGCTCATTAATGAATGTATGGATAAAGAAAATGTGATACATGTAGAGTGAAATAATATTCAGTCACAAAAGTATGATATTCTGTCACGTGTAGCAAAACTGATGAAGGCTGATGCTAGTAAGTTAAATGAAGATAAATACCACTTGTTCACTGTCATATGTGGAGGTTCAAACAGTTATTCTCAATATATAATAGTAATTACTACAAGCAGGAAAGGAGTAAGGTAAGAGGGTAGAAATAGGTTGAATACATGCCACTAACACAGTGTTAGATAGAAGTAATATGTTCTTATGTTCTATAAAAGAGTAGGACTATTATAATTCATGATAATGTATTGTATGATTTATGAATAAATAGAAGAGCTCAAAATCTCCAAAGCAATGTATCAGTAAGGTGGGTAGAAACAATAAATACCCTGACTTGACCAGTACAAAGTATATTTATATATATATTCAATGAAATATCACATTATGGCTTGGTTAAATTAAAATATATATTAAGATGATAATATTAAGTATAGTGATTTGATCATTATAAACTGTTTAGATGTGTTAAAATGTCACACTACACCATGTGATTTATAGAATTAAAGTAATAATAAAGAACCATGACCTCTATTTCATTTCATATACAAAAATCTGAAAATATTGAAGATTTAATGTAAACCTAAATGTAAGATGGAAAGTATAATTTCCTGAAAAATAAAAGCAAAATAATATCTTCAGCAGTTTCAGGCAGGCAAATATTTATTTGGATGGATACAGAAAGTAACAAACTGAAAAATCACTTCATCATAAGCTATTGTTAAATAAAAACTGGAAATAAAAAAGGAAATGAATAAAGAAGTCACTTTAGAAAAATATACTCACACATATATTTGAAAAATCATTATAAAATATAGAGTTCTACAAAGTAATTAAAAGATGTATAACTCAATATAAACAAAAATTATGAACAGCTATTTTTAAAAAGAAAATACGTAAGTGGAAATAAGTACACAAAAAACTGCTGTATCAGATAAAAACAAATTAATGTCATCATGCAATACCACTTCACAAATATAAGAATGATTAAAAAATATTAGTACCACTAATACTGATGAGAGCAGAATATGTAGATCTCTTAAGTATTGTTTGTAGGGTAGAAGCATAAAATGACAGAACCATCTTGGGTATTTATTTGAGAATTTCATTAAAAAGAAATCAGACATACAGAGAGGAGAAAATAGTGAAGTCATCAGCAGCAAAACCGAGCATCTCTGAGATCTGGAATAAAGACGCTTGAAAAATAACAATTTGAGAAAGAGAAAAACAACACAACACAAGACAAAACAATACAAAACAAGAGCTAGGTTTCCAGGAACTGGGAAGAAACTGACAGGAAAATTAGAAGCTACAGAGAAAGAGAAGAAATGGACCACAACACAGACAAGGAAGAAAAGCAGCAGCAATCTGGAAGCTTAATCCAGTTCCTGGGAAGGGGATCACCCTTCTGCAGAGGAAAGTAAACGCCCAGGCTTGCAGCTCCAGAGAGAAATGGTGGACTGTACTATGGGTGCAGGAAAAGCACATAGCTGTCGAGAATTGCAAAAAGAGCATGAGGTTTTGCTGCGAGATAAGTCCTTCTCCATGGCAGGCAGCAATCACAGAGGAAATCCAATATGGCACTTGCCATATTGCCAGAGAGTGCTGGAGCTGACGTCACTTTGGGGAGGGGTTGATTATTTAACTCTGGGACTCTAAACAATGAAAAATCTCAATTCAGAGTTCTCAGTGCAACCCTCCCACAGTTACTGAGTGAGAGACAACCAGAGGAGACAGTTGAAGACAGAAAGTAGGCTAAACACAGGACTTCTAAGAAGTTTAAGGTCAGGCCAGGAAGGACCTGAGCATCACCCTCCTTTGTGAGAACTTAGCCAGGCTTGAGGTGAGCTCAGAATCGACTGAGTCTGAAAATGCCAACACTGAATACCTGAACCTCTCTCTGCCTCCCACTTACATCCAGAGACCTAACATCTGATTGTCTTTCCCATTTAGGGACAAAAGTCCATACCTCCACTTGGAGGGTTGCCACAACCTAGTGTAAGCAAGGGACCAATGCAACTGGGTCATAAATCCTCAGGCCATAAAACTAGATAGAGAAAACCATGACTTGCTGGATTCTACAACTTTGGATCCTCATTCAAAAGTATAGAGAACTCATTCAAAAATATAGAGAAAAAAGTCTTTTTTGTTTATAGACAATTTTTAAACTTTTTTCTTTCTTTTTCATTGATTTATTAGAGTGTAGGGAATTTTCCTTTCTTCTTTTTCTTTTTAAATTTTTCCTGTTGAGTTTTTCTTTTTTATTCTTATTTTCCCCTTTTAATTTTATCTTCTTTTTCTTATTTGTTCTTGATTTAAAGAAAAAAACAGAAAAAGGGTAGAAATAATACATAATTTCAAAAAATAAACAGTACGAAATCACTTGTTGATAATTACATACTGTCCTCTTTAAAATATTTGTTCAAGATACAAAAGTGAAGCATACAAAGTGGACATTCAAACAGCAAGACTGCACACAGTTCTGTTCAACTATCCAACTCTTATTTGTTCTTTTATGTTACCTATATCTAATTCTGTTCTCCTCAATCTCCTATTGTTCAATTTTTTCCTTGTTTGTTTTCCAGTTCCCAATCCTATCTTTACTAATAGAACCATCAAGCTTTATTAATCTTTAGACAGGTAGCTATGTCATTACTGTTATATTCCTTTCTATTGTTAGTGAAGGCATAGTCACTATTAATATTTATTTACTATTCATCAATATTTAGTATTTATGCTATACTTACACATATCTTTTCTATGATTAAGAGTGGTATATTATTGGTTTTTAGGGTATGTCAATGTTCAGTTTGTCAGGGATGATATTACTGTTACTGATTTAACTGCTATTGCCTGGGCCACATAGCTGTCACTATAATAAGTTTTCTCTGCATGCCAATATGCAGACTACCATTGTGTCATTAGTAATATTGTGGTCCATTTCCCAATAACTGGGTACAGAGTCAATTACACTGCACCCTCCCACCCTCAAGCTAATGGAGATGGTTAGATCTTGAGATAGAGGCAAAATATTACAGTTAGAGACCCTCAGAGTGCATCACTGTAAAGCAGACGTATCAAAAGAGATATCCATACTAGCAACGATGTCTGTCCACTATAGGGCCTAGAAACCTCAGTATAAAACAAAACAAAACAACACAGAACAAACAAAATATCTCAGAAACATGAGAAGACAAGGTAACAAAAATGCCCCCCAAAACTCCCAAATCACCCAATACTGATGCATAGTGAGTCAAAAAGGAGTGGAGTAAAAGCCACAAAGCTGAGTTATTTGAAAAGATAAGAGAAAATTTAAAAAGTGATCAAGGGCTGGCAATATAGCTCAGTGGCACAATGACTATCACAAGTACCTGAATTTGATTTCTGATATTAATAAATAAATAAATAAGATCAATAGTGTGTTTGGTGGCCACATAGATAATATCATTAAACAAATAATGAATATAATAAAAGAATCAGAATATTTATAGAAGACAGTAAAAAAAAAAAAGGCTAATTAACATAAACAAAATGTTACAAAAACACGAATGACCAGTTTGACAAAGAATTAGAGTTCATGAAAACGTTCCATATCTTTTCCAAAAGAAAATTCCAAAATAAATCTAAGAGAGTTAGAATTAGAATGTATGGGCAGCAGGTATGACCCATGTGAGGACTGAATGTCAGAATTAAAAGACAGGGTGGCAGTCAAAGACCAGTTATTCAGAGATACCTTAAAAGCAATAGAACATGAAAAGTGGTTCCAACAGGTGGTGGATGATACAAAGATAAGGACATAAGGTTAACCAGAATAAGTGAAGCATTAGAAGATAGTACAAATGGCATAAAAGATCAGTCTACAGAAATAAATAGAAAAAACCTTTCCAAATATAGACAAAAAGACACACAGATAACTGACGTATATAGAATTCCAAGTAGCCATGATCAAAAGAGAACCTTCTCTCTATCATGGTAAAAGTCTCAGAAGCTCAATACAGTGACAAAATCTTAAAAGTTGTTGGAGAATGACATCAGATCACTTATACATGTAAACCCACTATAGTTACAGTAGAGTTCTCAACACAAACCTTATAGACCAGAAGAGCCTGGAGTGAAGTTTTCAAGTCCTAAAAAAACTCCTCTAATCCAGACTCATATATCTTGCAAAAACTGTTTTTCAAAATTGATAGAGAAGTAAAATATTTCTTTATGACAAAGATCACCTCAAGAAACTCATTAGTGCCTAACCAGCCATAAAAACAATTCTCAGAGTTCTCCTAGACAGAGACAATGAAACAAACAAAAACAATTAGTCAAAGAAAGAGACTATACCTCACAGGGTGAAAAGTTAAGCATAAGAATAAAAAAAAAAAGAAAGAAAATTAGCAACAGGAAAATACTTCAGTGGCAGGAATAAGTCAGTAATAATTCTTAATGTTAATAGTAGCAATTCCCCAACCAAAAGTAGCAGATGGTTAAATTGGCAAATACAGAAGAAATGGATATAGAGATTCAAAAATATTCCAAAAAAACACATGCATTTAATAACCATATTCAGTAGCAAAGCAAGATACAAAATCAACACAGAAGAATAAAAAGCATACCCTTACACCAGAAATAAACTCACTGAGAAAGAAATTAGGGAAATAATACCATTCACAATAGCATCAAGAAAAATTAATACTTGGGAATTAATCTAACCAAGGAAATGAAAGACCTGTACAATGAAAATTAA
Source organism: Cavia porcellus (assembly GCF_034190915.1). Lineage (NCBI taxonomy): Eukaryota > Metazoa > Chordata > Mammalia > Rodentia > Caviidae > Cavia > Cavia porcellus. Next base: position 118,604,277 of record NW_026947484.1, read on the forward strand.
TATACCCTGATAAAGGATATCAAAGAGTACATTAGGAAATGGAAAGATATCCTGTTCCTAGATAGGCAGAACCAATATAGTCAAAATGGCCATAGTTTCAAAACTTATATACAGATTTAATCAAGTTACAAAAACATATCAATGGCATTTCTCAAAAAACTAGAGCAAAAAATGTTACAATTCCATTCAATGACTCCCCTTCTTGGTACTTTCCTGAAAGAGTTAAAACTATGTTACAGTGACCCATGAACACCCACACTGACAGCAGCATATTTTAACAACTCTTATCTTAAAAGTGGCCTGTATATCCATCAACAGATGAATGAACAGGAAAGTGTGGTATTTATACACTACGGACTACTCCTCCTCCATAAAGAAGGATCAGCTTGAGTCATTTGAATGGCAACTGATGCACCTTGAGACCATAATTTTAAATGAAATAAAGCAGACATAAAAGCTTAAATTTTGCATGTTTTCTCTTATATCAAAAACTCAAAATATAACAAAGAACAAAATAAAAGATAAAAACTTGGAAATAGGAAGATAGATCTTTGGCAAATGTGAAGGAGTCTAAGAGATGGAGGGAAGGGCGCAATTAAGAGGTGTTATCACATGTACCAGCTCTCCATGAACAATGTAATAATCCTTAGTAACATAAACATGCATTAATAAAAATTTTAAAATGATAATTATTTTTCACTTTTAGAGAAAAAGCGTTTATCTGAATACTTTACAAATTCATCCTAGAAATACAACCCCAAGAGAAGTGAAAACGAAAAACAGGTACACAAGATTGTTCACAACAGTCTTATAGTTACTCAACACTAAAAACCATGCTAGTAGCCATCAACAACAGAATAAATAAATACTGAGCTCAAATAATACAGGAAAAGTACCAACCATAAAAAAGAATTTGCTTCCTGATATATACAACATAGATAATAGTGAAGCAAATGAAGGTAGATAGCATGCTTTTGTACACATGCATACACATGGAGGAGGAGGAGAAGAAGAGAGGGAGGGAAACTGAGTGAAGGAGGGATGGGGAGACAGAGAGATTATTTCATTCATATGAATTTAAGAACAGAAAGACTCTGATGATCTAAGTATTGGCCGGCACTGGGGAATCTTCCTGAGGAACTACCCCAGGAACTCCTAGTGGGAAGAAAACACCCATATTTTGATTCAGACTGTAGTTTCTCTAGAAGAGCACAAGTAGAGAAGCTAATCTAGCAGAGTATTAAATATCTGTTCATTGCATGGTATGTGGACACTCTGCATTCAAAAATTAAGACTATATAAATACCTAAGCAAGAAGTAGTGAGTGTCTGTCTTAAAAATGAATGTCCCCATTTAGACCATGTCTAAGACTACTTTCAGTAGTCAGTCTTTCAAAAACTTCATCTGCTGAAATATGAGAGCATCATCTCATTTAGAAAAAGGAAATGAATCTTTTTGAGTTTAACCATATATATCACATTTGAGCATTTACATATATGTGAGCACAAACACATTCACACACATTGTCAATGATAAATATTAATTACTAAGAACACAAGAGCACAAAATGATGGAACTATAATGATAGATATAATGGCTTTCACTGTACTTCTAGATCATAACTCCTGGATTAGGCAGACTGCTGAATACCACTCTATTTACATAGTAAGTTACAAAAGCATTTGGCCCTCTGTAGATTGCAACACTAAGTGAGACCCCAAAGCCAAATTTCAAAAAACATCATCAAATGATCTCAAATATTGTTAACATATAATGAGAGTTTCTGGCCCAAAATGGTATGTGAGTGTATCTTTACCTCTTAAAATAAGAGAGAAGGGGGCTGGGGATTTAGCTCAGTGGCATAAGCGCCTGCCTTGCAAGCAGGCAGTCGTGAGTTCGATCCCTGGTACCGATAAAAAATGAAAAAGACGCACTCAAGGGTGCTATTCCTATTAAAATCTTGTAAAAATAAAATTATCTTCCCAGCTGAATCTTTAAAAAAAATTAATTTATTGATATGTCAACTCTTTGATCGGTTTATAATGAAGTACCCTTTACCTATTTAACTTCTTCAATCTTTTATACTTTATGATGAAATTTCAGTCTGTTGTCAATTGAGGTCATTATTTTGTCAACTGGCCTGGATATTTAGGCAAATTGGCCAAGTGTGCAAACTATGATGACTCCTAGCCAGATGGCAGTTAGCTAACTTACGCTGGCATGGAAAGAAAACAGCCTATTATGGAGGACCAACTTGGTGGGTAAAAGATATCTAGACACTATCTAATGCACATAGCAAAGCAAAATGTGACATATGCTTTTCCCCACTCATGGGTGATCTTTCAGTTTATATTGTGGTCCTAACTGTTTCAGCATCCAAGTGCTTAAATTCTGTATAATTATTCCAAATAGCATTAAAGTATTCAGATTTGAACACTGGGTATCACAGATGTGCAAAATTCTTTTACAGAGAGGTGACAAGAACATGGTTTCCTGCGTCAGTAGGAGAGAGACTTTTAGTAATCTTTGCCATAACTACCATACATTTTTTATTCAACAAAGTTCAGAGATGCTCTGTACAAATAAGAAAAATGATTCTAATATTCTTTCAAATCTTTTAAATTACACACCTTTAAGTCCTGATAGACAATCAAAATTTACATTTTTTGTAACATTAATGTTTATTTTATCTGTAGGCAATGAGAATGATGGTGTGAGAAATGGCACACTCACAGGCAAGAAATGCTGTGCAAAAGACCTATTTACTTTGTAGAAGATTGTTTTCTTATAAGCTCTAGAATATAAATCATAACACTTCCAGAATTTATGCAATGCTGTAGTTTTATGGACCAGCTTTTGAAATCTGAAATTTAAAAATGCTAAAGCATTTAATAGTTTCAAAGAATAAAAATATATATGTCCTAAACCTAGCAGAAAGTGAACTAGAAAAACATATTTGCTATTGCCAAAAAGGACTAATATTCTAAAGATGATAGGCAACAAGATGCAGGCTAACAAGTTTAATTACTCACATTTATGGAGAGAATAATGTCACAATCAATAATTACAAGCTCACACAGACCACATTGTAATAATTCTACAATGTGTATTTAGAAGTGAAATAATTTAAAATTTAAAATCGATAACATTTATAGACATTGGAAAGTGTCAAATGGCAAATGAACACCAGTATATGTATTCTTTCTGGAGGATTTTTTACATCTTGGATATTAATTATTCTTTAAAAGATTTCATAGTGCCTAAAAACAAAAGCAAACATTACCTTTTCATGTATCAATTAACTCTTTAATGAAGTCTTGTTAGGTAGCTGTTTTATATACAGGAAAATAATAAGATTTTTGAGAACTAATGATTTTCTAAGTTTCTCCCTTCTTTTGGCTCTTTCTTACATACTCTTCATTCTTTTATATCAAGATGTTTTTCTTTTATTTATCTCCTTTCACTCTGCTATGGTTTAAAATAAAGGCATTGAAACAGTTTCCTCAATAAAGTATTTCTTTGAGAAATTCTTGAAATATTCCTTATAATTAAGAATAGGGAAAACTGGAGGACTTTATATGAAAATTTTCTGTACTATTTAAAAATCTTCTGTGTAGATCTAAATTGATTCCAAACAAAAAGTTTATTTAAAAATATTCCTTATGTAACACTTGGATTCTTCAATGCTTCTATAAAAACAGCAAGTAGTCTGTATTATTTGGCAAAAACAAAACAACTTGTGAACATTGGAAATAATTTTCAAAAAATATAACTTTAAGAGTTGTTCCTCTTAATTTCCATTTCCTACTAAGAAATAATAGCAATAATAATAAGCATCCCTTACTGAATAGCCTGATATACACAAAGCTTTCTGTTCAGTGTTTTACTTCCATTATTTTATTATTAATGTTTTATAAAATCCTCAAGAGTTGTTACTTTTTATGCTATAAATGTTAAATACTTTGTCCTTATAAGAGTAACTGGAAAAGCTCAGATTCCAACTAACTATGACTTCCAAAGAAATGCTGCATCCCACACTGCCTGCTTTCAGTAAGATATTTTTATGTACTTACTGATTCCAAGTACTGCACTACGCACACGTATGCATGCATGTGCACACACACACACGTACATATACACACCCCTGTAAACGAGTTCCTGTGAGTCCTAAAAACAAAGGAAAATCCTTGAGATTTTGTAGTAAAGATTCATTTTTATGAAAGCATGAACCTGTCAATTCTAATCTTTACTGACACTTTTTTTAGCCATCTGAAAGAAAGATATATTTAACCAATTGTCCATTAATGGAGCAATGTCCAATTCCTTTATATACCACCAAATTACTTACCAACTGAGAAAAGAAACAGAAGAGAACTTAATTTCAGGTTACTTCAGAAACTATGGCAACAAGGCTGTTTGGCAGCCAAAGGGTGTAAAATCCAGATTAGATGGATGGATATATTTACATATTCATTTTTACATTAAACACAGTGGATGACACATCCCTATATAAAACCTATTATTTAAGCACTTCAAGTGAAAAGTGTTAAAATAAATGGCTCATGACTTATGAAGTGTTAAAATAAACGTTTATTTCAACATATACATGTCATAAGCCATTTATTTCAACACTTTCTACTTTAGGAGACTCACCCAGACAAGAAGAAAGGTTTCTATTTGGTAAAGTATGTCAGAGACTAAAACATGGGGAAAAACTGGAGTTTTTGTGTGACTGTTTGGTTAGGAGAGACTCCAATCAGAAACTAGGTTGGAAGGTATGGTACTAACACCTTGCAAAGTGCTATAGATGTGGTGAACTGCTCATCATCACCCTCTCCACTGGCTAATTTTACACATCATGCTTATCGTAGCTGACTGAGGCCTTGTCCATCTTTCCCGGTGTTCACCACTGTGATCTAAAATTAACATATACTCAAAGTCGCTCCTGCTCTTCTTTGTCCAGTGTTCCTCCCTGGTGCCTCCTTCTATGATCAATTTGAGAATCAACAACCAGCACTCAGTTTCTTGTTTTAGGCTTTGATCCTATGAATATTCAAGCTAAGATAGCAAGAGCTACTGTAGATCTTGTTTGTGAAGGGTTATGTCACATTTTGCATATTGGATTCTTTCTCAAGAAGTGAGAGATCCTCTGAGCAGGATAGTTAGCAGAAAAATGGTATTTTAGACTTATGACAGCAGTCCTGCATATAGCTCAGAAGGAGATTAAAGTGAAAATAAAAAGATTAGCAGAAAGTCATTTAAGAATTAAGTCTGTAAGTACATGGGCTTGGGCTAAGACTACAGAGACTGAAAATAAGGCAAAATTTATTCACAATTATAAAGGGCTATATAGATGCTTGTGATTAATTAGACATGCAGCGTAAGAGGTTGGATGGCATGAACAGTACTCAGAGGTCAATGTCATTAAAATGACAATTTTAAGCTTTATAGAGAATAATAAATTTGAATTTGGGGCAGTGTCATCTAGATGGAAAACAGCTGAACTACTAAGAATAAAAACAAAAGAATATAGCCTATTGTTTGTATTTTGATCTCCCATGTATAGCATCTAGAGTAACGGCTATGATCTTGTAAATGTGTTATATAAAAATAATAGTCTAGACTTAAAGAGGTTATAACAGTGTTGACAACTCGAAAAAAAAGTGCTTCATGATGTCCAATTAAAAAGCCATGCATGGAGTTTAAAACCATAAAACCTTGATATAAGTTCTGTTATATTCTTATGAGCAATTATTAGTTAAATTTTATCACTTTAAAAATAAAGCTAAAACGTCTGTCTAATGATGTTTTAAGAATCAAACAAAGTGAAATACTAAAAGTGCTGTAAAATATTAATTAGATATTATTTTCTATATGTAATCATTTTGGAAATTGTTAGTTATATAGAGACATGCATGTGAAACTTCTGATGAGGATGATAAGGGTATGATGATGAAGTTTAAAAATTACCGCCTTAGTATGTGGTAGTTAAACTTTGAAATACTTTTACTTATTTTTATTTTTAAAAAAGATTTTATTATGAATATTTAAAGCATATAACATATGGTATGGAATATATGTAGAGAGCAAAAAATTTATGATATTGAAATAAATTGGCAAATTAATACTTTCAATAGCTATCTATGTTTTTTTGTTCTTGTGGTAAGAACAGCTAAAATCTACTCAGTTAGCATGAAGGCTATGTATACCACAATTTTATTTGTCCTCATGTTATGAATTAGGTTGTTATATTTGTTCATTCTTTATATTTGCTAAGCTGAATTCTCTGACCTCTGTATCTCGCTGTCCTCTCTTCTGCTCCTGGTGAAAATTTTATATTTCTCTCTCAATAATGGTGGCAGTGGTTGGTGTGATAAACAGATCAGTAAACAAAGGGTTAAAGCATCCAATCAAAATGCAGCAGTGACATTGAGTCTGTAGATGAGATCAGGTGGCACAACTGAAGGAAAGGTCAGTATATAAAGTCAAGGTGGCATCATGGACAAACTCCAAAGAATGGTAATTGAAGGCCATACACAAGAGTTTGGAAAAAGTACCAAGCAATAAAACAATCATATGAACATCTATACTTTTTATTTACATTAAAATTCAACAAGAGTTTTATTTTGTGTTTTTGACTCAGGTCTTTTCCTCGTATCTGGGCAAGGAAGGCTAGCAGGACAAACCTGGGAGATGTTATAGACAATAGTTGATATAGTGATATAGCTAGATAGGTGTGTAGAAACACACTCACACACATATACATGCACATACACATATATGTTAAATGGTTATCTTTAACCACTCTCATTCTTAGCAAACACTATAATCATTTTATGGTTGAATGACATGTAATGCAGGGAAAAGTCTTCATAGAAAAAAACATTATGTTTTCAGCCTTTTACTTTCTTTAACAGTGATTAGTTCTAGAAATATAAGGTATCATCACTTCTCAAAAAGCATGTAGGTTATACGATTTTTCCTCTGAAGTTGGCAACATGTAATAAATGTGCTTTATTCCCAAACATCAATCAGTTTCAAGAATGGCAGTTGCTTGTAGAATGGTAATAATAGAAATAGCTAATGAGTACTATAGACATTAAACACTGGATGACAGATGCTAAGACTTCTTGTTATGAAAGAACACTGTTACATAATTATGGTTTTATAACTAGTTAAATCAGTTTCTAAATATTTAGCTTTAAAAATTTCTGTATTTTTAAATAACAACATGGTACTGTTCTGTATTTCCATAAGAAATAAGATATAGAAATAAGTATAAAAACTATAATGAACATGCTCCGAGTACACGTAGTGGTTAATTTAATTTGAACAGTACCTTATTTAAATAATTACTAAAAGTATAGTTTGAGAACATTTTAATTCATCATAAGTGTATAGAATTAAGACTACTTGAGTTATCCTAAAATTATACAATTTCCTTGAAATTACACTGCATTTAAAATGTTTAAGTAATTTATAGAATTGTTATAGGGATATACTTTACTGAACATGTAGTTTAACTAACAAAATGATATACATTTTCCAAAGAAAGCAAAACTTCATTTTGTATTGAGTACATAAAAAATTAACTCTTTAACCTAAACAGAATTACATTTCACTGGAGAGTTTCTAGACTGAATAACACTATACAATGTGTATACATCTTAAAGCAACATAGTTGTTAGTTCCGGGGAAGGTCTCAGATGAGGTAATCAATTGGCAAAGGTTCTAAATCATAGGCAATACAAATTTTTGAAACATTTTGAAACAAGTCATGGAAATTAGGACAAATATACCCTCTGTTTTTATAGAACACAGAAAAAAAAAACTGTTCTCAAGTGAATGGTTCATAAAATAATCACGGAATTATAGGTTGTGGTGTAGATGTTTGACAAATAACCCATTGGCAAAATATCTGAACTTCTCCAGATATTTTTTTGAACAGTCCAAAATATCTGTTAAAGTAGACTCTGAAAGGCATTACAATATAAAGGAGAAAGGAGAACAAATAAAGAACTAATGCCTACCTCTGTGAACTGGGCACTGTGATAGTTACTGTTAATTTGAAAACATGTTACTCTTATGTGGATACTTTTTTACATGTATGTATCCATATACAATCTTTTAAGACATTTATTTGCACACATATTAGAAAATTAAGTACCAGATGACCCTTTCTAACGGAGAGGAAGTTATGAAAACATTCCTTGAGAAAACGGTGAAAGAAAAATTCAATTGGATAAATTGTGCCAAATGACTATTTTTTTTTTTAGAGGAAATAGCTTCAAAAAGTAGTCCCACAATTATTTTTGATAACAAAGAATATGAATTTGTTTAAGAAGGTAAAGCAGGGTTCCTAAACTGTAGAATGAGGGCGAGGCCAGACATTTGCATACATATTATCTAATTAATCCTCACAGTGGTTCTTTAAAGTCTGTGCTTTGGTTCAATTTACAATGAAGATACACAGATCTTTGTCTGATGAATATATTTTGGATACTAAACTCAGTGTGTTCTTTGCATCATTCATGCAACTTCTCTCTAGTACCTCTGAAAACACTGAACAATTCTTGAAGATATCACAATTATTCAAACATTTGTGTCATTTCTCTTGCTATTTCCATTGCCGGAAGTTTTCTTTTGCTTTCTCCTCTTTTAAGGGCTACACCAAAAACTGCATCCTTTGAAGTGCACCACAGGCCCAGTTACGGTGTTTCTTCCATGTTGCTCGCTGCAGCACACAGGACTATTTTAAGCAACAGTAATGCTCACCTGCCTCTTCACATATGAGCTCTGAGGACAGGACAAATTTCTGACTATTCTCTAAACTGTAAGTATAGCTACTGGAGATAAAATAAGAATAAACTTTCCACTGTGGCATGAACAAACAAGGTTCCTTAAACTCTCAAGTTTGCTCATATATGAAATGAGACCACAGAAAATATCTTATAGGGTTGAATGAGAGACTGCATGAAAAGTGTTCCACCATGAGATCTTAATAAGTAGAAGTTCTAACCACCACTATAACTTTTATCGTTGTTATTCTTAACAGTAAATAAAATTTATTGTTTTCTGAAAAGCTTTCTGAAAAAGCTTATATTTTTCTATAATATTTGTAGAAAATTAATTTAATTTAATTTTTGGTACTGGAAATCAAACTTGGAACCTCATGCTTGCCAGGCAGGTGCTGCACAGAAAATTTACTTTAAGGTTTATAAAATACAGCTGTCATCAGAAGATTGCCACATGAGTTTCTAGTCATGATGAAAAATAAATTAATCTTTTTTTATGATTCATATTGTCTCAATTTTTACTAGAACCATCCAAAGAATGATCTATTCGAGATAATTCTCCTGAAAGATATACAAAGTGCAATATCATCCTTCTTATTTTTCTTTCCCTTTTCAGGAGGAGGAAATTATAGGATATTTTCTTAGCGAGAAGATCATATCACACCTAGGTATATAGTCAGTTTCATTCTAGATTCTTTCTGGGAGAGAAACAATGGTACACTTCATTTATAATTTCTACTGTGAACATGATAAGGAGCAGTATATTATCAAATCAAATTAATCCACAGTCATAGAATTTAAGATACAGTTGAAATCCCTAATTCAAGTGTACAGTATCACCTATAAAGCCAAAACAAATGGGGTAAGATAACACTTCTCAGACTTGGGTTATAGTGTCAATGCAAGACTTGAGCTGTGTTAATTCAACAAGCTTGATCTTGATTGCCAAAGCATGATTGTCAATATTTAGTTCCCCAGGGGCATGTCAGGAGCCTTTACAGAAACTAGCTTAAATACAAAATACTATAGCAGGATTTGTGATCCTTTTCCTAATACTCAGATTAGATTGAATATATTTTTCTTTCTGCTTTTAAACCAGAAACGTGTTTTCCATATTCCTAAGCTAACAAAAAAGAAGAAATTTCATAGAAGAATTGTAAATGCTGTTATTAGGGTTTCTTGAAACCTAGATAAAATTCTATCACATGAAATCGCTCTAAGGCTTTTTTATCTGAGGTTTAAAATACCATTTCCTCATTGTGATTACAATATAGAAAAAAAGCTTGGGAAATATGTTAATCTGTATTTAGAAACAAATCTAACACAGATGAGATGATGTGTAATGATTCCCATAAACCTAAAAACAAATAGCTTGCAATTTTAATAACTCTAGCTTTCTAATTGCCTGCTACAATGGCACTGTGAGGTTTCTAAGCTCATGTAGCCACTGTTTTTTATTGAAGTAATGACATTTAAGAAAATATGGTAGGGAACAACCTTATAATGATTAAAGCGTATTTCATCTATGCTGATTGAGAATGAAACATGATAACAAAAAATTGTATTTTTTAAGTTAATGCAATTCTCTTTGTCATTGACCAACCTGACTTAATAGATACGGATTACAAATCTATATTTTCCTCTCTATAGGTTCTAAAAAAATAGGTTATAAAATTATGATTATGACCAACAACAACAAACCACAATGAACACATCGTAGAGAGTTTAAACTCACCTCCTTCTTTTAGTAATCAAATTTTTTGTATGTCAAGTCCCGATAAAACAAATGAAAATGGTCATGATAAAATCTACCTGTCATTAAATGGCAAATAAACTCATGAAGAAAAGCTCAGCATCATTGGTCATTTGAGAAATGCAAATTAAAACAACACTGAAATTCCATCTCACTCCAGAAAGAATGACTGCCATCAAGAAATCATGCAATAACAAATGTTAGCAGGGCTGTGAGGGAAAAGGAACCATTTTCCACTATTGGTGGGCATGCAAATTGGTGTAACCACTGTGGAAATCAGTGTGGAGTTTCTAAAAAAACTAGGATCGGATGTCTCATTCATCCAGCTATTCTCCTTCTAGGTATTCTCCCAGAAGACCTGAAAACATCATGCCAAATGATTTATGTGCACCCATGTTTATAGCTGCATGGTTCATAATAGCTAAATTGTGGAAACAATCCAAATGCCCATCAACCGCGGAATGGATAAAAAGATGTGGTATTTTGATACACTATTTGTACATACTATTCAGATATAAATAAAGATAAACTTGAGGCTTTGGTAGGTAAATGGATGGAATTTGAGAGCGTATTCATAAGTGAAATAATCAAACTCACATGTGTAAATATCATATTGTCTCCCTAGAGTAAAAGAAAAAAATTGAAAGAGAAGTAAGATCCAAATATACAATAGATATTGTGAAAATGAAAGGGGAAGAAAATACTCAAAAGGAAAGAACAACTAGAATAAAAGAAAAGAAAAAAGGAAGACAAGAGTATATGTGTACATATATATACATATATGTATATATACGATTATGTGACATAATTATATCATTAATCTGTTAGTTCATAAAAAAGAACAGTTTGTACTTTCATTACCTGATTGTTTTTGATACCTTAATCTTGTAATCTAAATAACTACTTCCAAAATAACATTATGTAATCTATTAATTGCTATTAATTTCCTACTTTTCTTGAAATTATGTATAGTTTCTATCCTTTTTTTTGTTTTGTTTCATTTTTAAATAAAAAAAATTAAAATCTGCCTGTAATGTATTAAAATAATGGCTAAAGATGAAATCAGATCTATGTTATGACAAGAAGAAATAAGGCTAAAACAACGGAAAGTGCTACCTCATGATCCAGCTACTTTTGGTTAGTTAGACTATGATTTGCAATTCTGACTTTTAATACTTAAATAGTAATTTTCTGTTTATAAATTTTGACTGAAAAAATCCAATGACTTTGAAACGTTGTTTATTATATTTGGTTTACTAAGATAAGATAGACATGTATGATACCTCTTAAATTTCATTTGAAATTTTTAGACGGCGAGAAATTTTTCAGTTGCTGAATCTGAGTTAGGCTTCCTAAATGTCACTTGACTTTCATAGCTATTGTCCTGTCTTAAAAATGAAAAACTAGGCTCAGACAGATCAAGTGAGTGCAATCCAATACAACGCTTTTAATTATATTTAAACCAAGACTTGTTCCTGATCTGATAACTACAACCTCGGTGCTTTACATTTATTTACACATCAGAAATTTCTTGATCAAGGCAAAATCTATGTACAAATATGCTGCGACCTCTGCACCTAAAAATGTTTTAATTTTCAGACAAACATCACTCTTCAGCATGTGTTAAAGATCTAGTTATGGGATAGATAAAACTATAGTTTTCAATTATATTTGGTCTCATATTTTCTTAGAAAAATCCCTTCTTTTTTTTCCTACTCCTTTTATCCTTCAACACTACAATTATTAGATACTGGAAGTCCTAATTACAAATCATAACATACCGGGTCACTCTTATTCATCACATTCACCTTGAAAGTATTTGCTGTTTCATAAGTTCTTTAGCTTATGGCTGTAGATCATTTACATGATTTTTTTTATTCTGTATATCCAGATTATTGCATTATGAGCAATAATTGTATATTTCAGTTCAAATGAAGATCCCTTTGCTAAGCCTCAGTGTAAAGATCCATGCCTTTCTGTTATAATTATATTGACTAATTTTACTATTTTTCACAGCTGTGAGGAGTACCTAAAAGCATCTTTACAGTATTTATTGTTTATCATGCATTCACTGCTCAGTGTAAGAACAGAACGTGACATATGCTAGACTCGCTTATAAATATATGTTTAAATGATAAATGATAAAATTAGAGTTTGCATAACATCCAATGTAATATATCCTACAAAATTGCTTTAAGAATAGCATTTCCCTTGTTAGTCTCACATCTGGGAATTTGAATGTGTCAGAATTTGTGCCATAATGATGTATAAACAAGCTTCTTACTTATTTTTCATTATATAATGTGTAGTTTGTTGGGTTTTCTTTGTTTTTCATTTGATTGAGTTTGTGTGCTTCTGCGCTAGCTGTGATTCACTCCGCAGGCCCTCACATAAGTTCTCGAGTTGCCCAGCCTGTGCTTGACTGTGATCCTGTTGCTTCAGTTTCTCATTGTTCTGGGATTACAGGCATACACCACCACAGTGGACTTATGGTTTTTATGTTATTACTGGACAGGAGGAAACATGATCTTTTAATGTTTCTCATTCAACGTTTTTTTTTTTCTTTTGGTACCTGTGATTTAGTTGCCATGGTGAAAGTTATCAGTGGGTGGAAACTAACAAGGTATTCAAATCATAAAGGCTCTTCCCTCTTGTATGAACTAATGCCATGATCTCAAGAGTGGGGTCATTATCATAGGAGTTGGTTAGTAGATTCTTTAATGTACTCTCTTTCCCTCTTTGCCATATTGACTTCTTTCTTGTTGACATGGAGCAAAGAAAGCCTCACCAAATGTTGTGCTTTGATTTTGGAATTTCTTCCTTTTAGAATTGTAAGCCCATAACTATTTGTCCATTGCTAATTACTTTGGCTGTGATATTAAAAGAATTTGTTAACAGTGCTGGCTGGCTTTCCATTTACCCTAACGACTAAAACTTCAGATGCCTAAAGATAACTTTTTTTTTTGTACTCTAAGCATATTACAAATATTATATAATTATTACAAAAGATCATTTTGAAGAAATTTTAACGATTTGACAGAGTACAAGTGATACAATTTCAAGTAAAAAATAATGAGAATATGATTGAATATACTGTATGTTTTCAATGATAATATATATTGCTGATGTATATGTGTGTGAATATACACATATACATAGTGTATGCAGGCAACCCATATATTAACAATGAATAGATCCAGATGATAAAATTTATGGTGACTTTTGTTTTTTAAATACTACTTCTATTACTCAGATAAAAATTTTCAACAACGTTTTGGATTGCTACTAATGAAGGTATCAGGCTTCTAGATTTTGAAGTTATTCCAATTTGTAATGATTTGGGATAGAGGCTATTTGTTAGTTTACTGCTTTCTTTGTCTGTATCCAAGTCTTTTTTCCAGCCTCAGGTGGCAACAAACCATGTGTCTTGGTTACTTTTCTCTCATTGCTGAGACAAAATACCTGATGCCAAACATGAAGGAAGGAAAGGTTTACTTCTTACAGTTTTTTGGAGGTTTCAGGACACTCGGCTGGCTCCAAGGCTGTTCATGTGTTCGCAGGCAGCAAGAGTGAACAGGGCAAAAGAGGAAAAAAGCACGCCTCCTTTCTGCCCTTACACTGTATATTGGCTCTACCCCTGTGTGGGTGCAGCACTCACATGCCAATCCCAGCACTAGACAGTGAGCAATCACAAATGCTAGATTCAGCTAGCCCCATGACTTTATGAGCCTTGGCAGGGGGGCACCACCTAGACACAAACCATTAGCATGGATGTAAGTTCCACCATTCAAAGGTGCCATATCTATATAGGAAAGGAGGGGCATTTTTATCTTTTTCTCTCAGCTCCTGATTGACAACAGTTCTTCTAGTAGCATTAATGCTTGCCTACTGCACAATGTCTATACCTACCTATTGTGTCTGCACAGACTTCTATAACAAAATTCTATAAACTGGGTGGCTTAAACAACAGGAACTTTTTTTCTCATGGTATGGGAGCTGGAAAGTTTGGATCACTGAGCAACTTGGTCCCTTAGATGTACTCATCAAAGAATTTGTCCCTGGGTATCTATACTAAAACCAAAAGTCATAGTATCTGACCACCTAATAGGAAATTGTTCGGACATATAACGTTATTTACAAGTCTGTGGTGCACAATAAATTCAGTCAAACATAAGTATAACACATCATGACAATCTCCTCTCATACTCTTGTATTTTGCTTTAAATTTGAATATGTACACCAAGAAATGACATAAAATGGAATTTGGAATTATTATTTTCATTCTAACTGTGCTAGAGATGAAGAAGAAATCAAAGGTCATTAATTAAATGTGACCTGTGAATTGGAGTAAATGGAAGAATCATATTGAACTACATACTGAAAAACAGGCCACAACATTTGGACAGATCAGTCTCCAACAATTCCAAATAATCAATAATTAGTTGATATGTAGTATCTGGAATGCCAAAATCCTATATTTCTTTTCTGAAAATCTGACCCCCAAGGCAGGGACATACTGTCCAATTAATTTGGAAGATCCAGATAAAAATGTCAGCTGATTCATTTCCTGGTGAGGACTTCCTTTCTATCTTGCAGTCAGTCACCCTCATACTGTGTACCCACATGAGAGAGAGAAAGGGAGGGCGGGAAGGACAGAAAAATGTGAAGCGGGAGGAGGAGGGTGGCGCCGAGGGAGAGAATGAGGAAATGAGAGAGCATGCTTTAGTATCTCTTTTTGTAAGATCACTAACTGTAGAATTAGGGTCCCATATTTATGGCCTCATTTGACATTATTACGTCCTCACAACTCTACACCCAAATATAGCGAATATTGGGGGTTAGGGCTTCAACACAGGAATCTGGAGAGGAGGGTGACACTATTCAGTCCATGATGTTCTTCTCTTAAGTGCATTATTCCATAAGCAGCCAAATTTATGATAAAATTCACCTGCTTAAATTATAACTTTGAAAGGATAATCACATGATATTTGAGAGCTTACAAAATCTCTCAAAGAAGTCATTCATTGCAATACTTTATCCTAAGCTTATTTTGAAAAAGTAGTAACACAATATTTTGGATACTTTAGTAGTCATTCAATGAAATTATTTAAAACAAGGAGGCAAACAAAATTTTAAAAATAATTTAAATATTATTATTGTGTAGTAGGAAATTATCACACAACTGAAAAGTCTGAATGTTAGATTAAAACCAGTTTAAAATTTAAAAGTTATAACGATTACAAATTTTTTTAAAATGATGGAGAAACATGCCAAATACATAAACTTCTATTTTTAATTTAATATAACATTTTTAAGGACAATATCATCTGTTATTTAAAATATATATGAAGAAATATTTATTAAAATATACATATTGTTAACCATCATTTTATGTAAAGCACAGATGGATATAAAAATGTCTTTGAGAAACCATACTGAAGGGATTAAACAAGTAGCTCTGTTGGTAAGATGTCACTGTAATTGATGCTGAGTCACTGAAATTGATACTGCATTTGGCTATGAATAGAATTTCTTATGAAAGAAAACTAGAAAAAGATTATTTCCAAATTTTCACTTATTATTTTATATACAGTACAATTTGTGCATGCATATATGGAAATGATATTACTAAAATCTTATTAATAAGTATTACAAAGTTTTACTTACATTCATAAAATTTATGAACTCAAGTTAGCTGAATAACTATTTTATGCACCCTTACCTAGTATTTTCAATAGAAAAGGACAATTGCTTTGTATTCAGAGGCACTGTATGTTGGGAAAGAAACAGCTATTATCTGCTGAATCCAAAAAAAAAAAAATTAAGAGTATGGCCTACCTGTAAAATAATATGCAAAAACTAACTCAATGGATATGATATTGAAATACTGAACACAGATGCTCATCCAGTTCATAGTTATATTTATACCACTTAATACAACTATAATTATAGTATCTATTTATATATTTTAGAGCTATCCCTTTACTAGAGCGTAAGCATCCTGAAGGCCTGATGAATGAAAATTAGGCAGCAGTTTATTTCATTACTTCCGCCCCTTCATTCCACTAGCACCCAGGTATACAGTAGATATTTGATTTTTGTCAAAAAAAGAAAAAAGGAAAAGAAAGGAAGGAGAAGCCACAGGCCAGGATAGAACAGAATTACTAAATATCTCCTGTTAGAAATCTACACTTGCAAATAATGGGAAATAGGTTTAACCTTTTTCTCAGATGAAGGACTGGGGACATTAGGGTATTGAAAGGCCTCATGGAACAGCAATAAAATGACTGCAGTCTGCAATTTTAGATTCTTGATACTTTCCCCAACTCTGAATTTCTGTGTGTCTGAATCAAATGTTGACATGCTTCATTTTAAAATGCTTCTTCTGGGTCTAATCTCAGATCTCTAGAAATATGTCATTAATATAGTCATACAATGCCTTTGGAAATTCATTACCTGAGTCATTCATGCCAATCCTTATTAACGTGGCAGGAGTCTTCAGTAAGAGAGGGATCAGAACAGATTTGACACACAAGCAATTGCTACCTAAGCACAGGGCTTGGGAAACATGTTTAGGTCAAAGGAAGAAAAGCAACGTGGACACTGGGAATCTGTCTGCTGAAAGAGGAAATAAAATAAGAAGAGCAAACATAATCTTGGTCCCTTTGAGTTCTTCAAAAGCTAGCCCTGCCTTGCCTAAACATTTTAAAGGGATGCTAGTGAGGTAAGTTTTCTCATACATTTTTGGATATTTGAGCAGTCTAGTCAGACAGATTTCTTCAGTTCACTAAAATCTGTATCTTGTGCTCTCTCAGATATCCACCACTACACACTAGACACTTTATTAATGGGAGATTTATAAATCACACAATTGCATTTAGTGATGAAAGAACTTTCAAACTTTTAAGAGAGAGATGCAAAGAAATAATAACCATACAAAATGATAAGACTTTTGAAAGAAGCACGGGAGTATGTGGCAAACTATCCACAGGCACATTTCGTTTCACTAGAGATTTTACAGAAGTTTATTTGCACACTGATCGAAACTGGAATGTCCAGAAGAAAGAAAAGGTATGGAGTGGGAGAAGCATAAGGCCTTTGAAGAGCAGGAGACAGTTTCCCCTGACCAGGGCACTGCTAAATCTGAGAGCGGGCAAGGAGTACGAAAGGTAAAGGGCTCTTAGGGATGACCTTGTGGACATCATTAATACCGAATGTAAAAGTAAAAGAAAATTGAGTGTAGCATGAGATAGAATAGGGAGGAGACGGGAGAAAAATGAATTAAAATTAGGTGGGAGTTTATTTCAGGATTGCTAGTCAGAGACAATTTTGTAGGACTGAAAGAAAAGAACCATCTCAGAAAAACATTAACCAAGTAAATTACTTAGGCTTCAGAGACCAACCAGACCTGGCAATATTTACTATAACCTCACCTTGTCACTGTAGCATGGTAATGTGCACTGTAGATAAAACTGTAACAGTATAAAAGAGATTGCTATTTTAAATTTAGTATTTTTACAGAAATTTGCATATTTTTCCATTTTGCTTGATATTACATTTGAAAACCCCGTAACAGTATTGATTTTATTAATGTAGATTAATATAGGGCCGAGAACAAATTAGTAGAGCATAAATATTCAGACCATTTTGAATGTATCCTTTACTCACGGGCTTTCTGCTTTTCCCAGAATAGTTTTACCCCTTGTTCTCCTGCTTGGTGAACCTCTGAATCATGAGACATTCAAGTGGAAAAGCTTCTTCTGCATTTTGAATAATGGATCTGAACCATATTCCCTAATGATGTGACATTCACTGTGTTCCTTTCCCTGAAGTATATTTATATCAATAACTCCAGCTTCATTTGCCCTTACATCACAGTGCTTTGCTTTTAAGAGAAAACTGATACCTTGCGATAATTGTGTCTTTTCTAAGAATTTTTCTTTTCCTTTCTGCCATTTGAACTTAGGGCAACAGTTTTTGTCAAACACAGAAAAGCACATTTTTCTCTGTTATTGCCCATGTTTTGAGCATCTTTGAAAGGTTTCAATTCAATTTTACCTCAGTTAAGTTTTAGAAAAAGCTATTTCACAGTTTAATTTTTTTCTACTTTTTCTCCAATTTCTAAATTTTAAAATAATTTCTGGCTAAATTAATTGCAAAATATGGCATAGAGCATAGACAGGGAAACTTGATTTTAGAATGGGCTACATTTGGCTAGAAGCATATTTTGTTTCTTCCACTTTGAATCTTTATTTGCACAACAATTAATCAGCTATGAAATGTCTATTAACAGAGTAAATGATCAACAACTTGTGTTAAATATATTAAAGAGTTTATATCTACCTGAATCCTCCTGACAAATACTAAAATAGATAATCTTAATAAGACACTAATGAGATCATTATAACTAGTTTTGTGTGTATTTAAAGTACAGATTTAAGATCCTCATTAATAATTAACTACTAGAAAACTTTGTTCCATCCCTTGAATTATTTTTAAACCTTTACATACTATAATTACATATACTCAATCATAAAATTTCCGGATTACTGAACACAACTGTACTCTGAAAAAGAACAAATATGTTACAAATCAGGTTAGTTAAAATGGTTAATTTTTAAGTAAATAAGGGAGGAAGTGAACTTCACTCATTTTGAGCTTTCTTATTTTGAGAAAAAATGTATTGCTAAGAAATTATTTCATATTTTTCTGACCAGACGTATAGGAATACTTTCTTCAGAGTATTTAGCAAATAGGATTTTAGACTTTCTGATTATGTGTCTGTAAGACATGATAGGTAGTGTGAGGTCTCTCCCTGGTCTTTATTTTCATTGTTCTAGAAACAGAAAGTGTAATTTTCTCCATCAATTTTAGGAGGGCTTGGCAATTTTAGTCATAAAATTAACTTTGACATGAAATCACTGTGCAAAACCTACAACCCTAAGTTACTTAAGAGAACAGAACACAATCATGTTTTACATGTGCTTTTGCAAAATTGAAGAGAAGACAGAAATACAGATTATTCCATTTCAGTAAATACCAAAGTCATTTCAAAAGCAACTTGTAGATGAGTTTATTTCAACATCATCACACATAATGTTCTGGATTAAATTAAATTTTGATAGTGATCTACATTCTAACTAACTGATTTCCACTAACATGATACCAGCTTTTAATATAGTAAAACTACCTCAATGTATATTGCAAAATGACAGTTAAACCTTTACAGTGTAATCCTTACTTTTGTATGTTTACCAGCAAAGAGCTTTTAAGAAGTATGGGGAGAAGGCTGAGGAAGGTTGCAAGCTATTTATAAATTGGAAAGTCTTTTGCATTTATCTAGGAATATAGATATTGTCAATATGTGATTGAATTACTGCACCAGTTTTCCTGGAGGATTTGTATATTTATTGCTTTTTTTTGTAAGACATTTATCCAGCTCTCTCAATCCTTTACTCTTTCTTGCATGAATTCACACGTATTAAAGTGCAAGTATCTTGCTTCCCTGATATGTTATTTGCATTATTTGAAACTCTGAAGTTCCCCAATTTATTAGTATCTGTACAATTAAAAAACAATATTTAGTAATAATTTTCTAGGGATAAGGTGATATTTCATGAAATACACATAGTACAAGATGTTTACAAGGCATCTTTTCAATTTTCTTGCTGAATTTTAAGGGAAAGGTTGAAAAAAAAATTTACTTTTGAATTAAGTGCAAGACTCTAAATTATTATTATTCACAGGTTGAGAATTATTTTAAATGTCCATTGTGCTCACAGGAGATTTTATGTGTTGTACATTTATGGAAGTTTGTACTATGAAAGCTGTCTTAGTTACTTTTTACTTGTTGCTGAGACAAAATACCTGAAGCCCAAGTTGGGAAAGGAAAGGTTTATTTCTTACAGTTTTTGGAGGTTTCAGTCCACACTCAGTTGGCTCCAAGACAGGCGGGCATGACTGGGCTGCAGTTCATGGCAGCCGCAAACTGTAACCAGCAAAGAGCAAGACACACCTTCTTCCTGCCATTACATCACATCCTTGATCCACCCCTATGTGGGTGGCACACTGACACCATCAATCCAAGCACTAGACAATGAACCATCACAAATACACAATGCAAACTCATGAGGCCTGGGGACACACCCATAAACCATGACAAAAGCTTACAGTGTACTTTAAAGGGTGAAACTAAGTAAAATAAACATTAGCTCAGATGTAGACATATAAGGAAGCTGGATCAACATGAACCGAAGTAGATATACTCATTAGCAATGATAATATTAATAATAATAATACAAGAAAAATCCACCAAGGATTTACCATGTGTTGCTATACTAGAAGCTGTTCCATGAGGTGAAGGGCTGATCAGTACTGGTCACCACTGTACTGGTCCCACTGGGTGGAACTAAGCACCAGTCATATGCCAGACAAGTGCCTGATCTTCTGACAGACAAGAAACTAGAAACAGAAATTCATATAAACATGATTGAGATTCCCAGGATAGATAGGATGCATGAATTCAGGGAGGATGTGCTTAAAAGGTCTTTTGGCGGGTATAAGAAAACCACTGCAGTAAGTCTTACAAAAATACATGAAAATGTGGCTTTGAAAGTAGGAATGCTTCTGCATCCTCCACAAGGAAGCAATTTGCTTGTTGCTATAAAAACTAAGAGAACTAAATATTTTGTAGGAGTATGAGTAGCGTGGCATGGTTGGTCATGGCCTATGATGGTAGCTGCAGAGAAAGGCAAAATGAGGGACAAAATCATTCAGGGCCCTGGATGCCACTGTAAGGTTAACCCCAGAATCATAGTCCTCCATGTTTTGGTTAACGTGCTTCTTCTCCCACAAAACCTTCTTTGTCTGTCCCAGTGAGAATTTTCCTCAAATTGTTCTTTTGGTGTTTTCCACATTTTATTGAAATTTTTGTTATAGTTAAAAGAGTAGGAAACTAGGTTTCATAAGGCAAGGGGTCTGCTCCTCATGCTGAAACTTAGCAGAGACTATTTGCCTTTGGAAGACCAGTTAAACATGTTTTACTTATCTGAACTCTGGGTAATAATATATATAAACATTTGCCATGAAGTTGGTATTATGAGTTTGTGCAAGTGGCTTCACAAATGTAAAGTATATACTTTACACATCTTAGAGACGAGTAATATTTGATATTAAGAATGGGTAGACAATAGTTTTCTAATCATTTATAAGCCTAAAGTATCGAGATATATAAATGTCGATCATGGATTTTTTTTTTCCAGTATTAGGGATTGAAACCAAGATGTCACACTAGTTATATTCCCAGCTCTTTCACAATTCTTTTCTTTTGAGGCAAAATATCATTAAGTCACTAAGTGCTCAAAATAGTTCAGAATTGGAATCCACTAGTCTTAGCCTCTCAGAGTGCTAGGAATACAAGTTTGTGCCACCACCATTGTAACTTTTTAAAGAAATCTTTTAGTCCTACTCCCTGATGAGCTACTGTTACTTTTCACTGCATCACAGCTCTGTACATGCCATATCATATCTTTTACTGATTTTCCTTTTCTAGATTTTGTTGGATACTCTCGTTCTTTTTAATCATAAATGGTTTAAATAGTCTTTGGATTTTTTTTCAGTTCTTTATCTGCACACATTTCCTAGTTCAGATCCTCCACTTCTATGATTTCAATGCTGTGACTTGTTTATGGTACGAATACGCAATGTATATATTCAGTCTTTCCTTTTTCCTGAGCTTAATGACTATTCTCACTTGATTGCCTAGTACACCTCTCAAACATAACAAATCCAAAAATGTACGATTCAACTTTTCCTTACTATCACTGTCATTCCAGAAAGCCTTGAATGGCTCCATTGTTTATTGAGATGCTTGGTTTGAACTCTTTGGGGTTATCTATAACTTTCTTTCCTCTCATCTCTCACCCTCAGCCCATCAGTCATTCCCATGGATATTTCTGTAAAAACATATCCCGAACACAGTATTGTCACCCCTCCAATGTTTCTATGGCTATCACATTGGTATAAACCATCATTCTTTGTTGCTTGGATCTCTGCCTGAGCCTTCAAAATAGTTTTCCTGTCTCCATTGTTATGCCTCATAATCTGTCTGCTACACAGTAACCATTGTGACTGTTTATTTAAAAATAGGCATCAGATCTGCAGTTTATGTAGTCTAATATGATCTCTGTTTTCCTAGCCAGTTTCTCTGTCAATCATTTCCCTTTCTGTTCACCTTACTTTATTGCTCTTCCAGAGTGCTTTGTCACCTATAACCTTTCCTTTTGGCAGTGGTAGTGTATGTGTTTAAGTTGTGATTGTTGAGTTCATATTTGCTGACAAACTCTGACTATTGAGTCAAATAAAGTGTTTACTGTCACTTATCTCCTGACTCAATCTGTTCCCCAAAATACAAAGATCAAAACCAATTGTTTCTTTTTGATTGTTATTTGACATTTTCCTTATTGAGAAATACTTTCACCTCTGGCTTGAAAAATACTCAATATTTGTAGAGTAATGTAATGAAAATCTGCATCCTAAGAACAGATTTAAAATGAAAATCTGCATACTAAAAACAGATTTAAAAAGTATCAGAAAAGCCAAAAGGCACTTTAAGTATTTTTCAAAATTCCAGTTTTTTAGTGACTGTCTTACAATTGTCTATTAGAGTACAATTCAGGGTAGGATAACCAGAATCTAGAAGGTGAGTGGACTGAGAAAAGATATATAGCTGACGATAGCATGCTTGCATATGACTAAGGGACTATGAAATGTCTCTCAATATTACAGATCTAAAAAGTCACAGACAAGCTCTGCAATTCTGCTGAAATCCTTGGTGGTGTTATTCCACGATGACTTTCTACCATTGTGTTCCCTTCTGAAAGTCTCAAAACTGTGAGAAGAAAAATGAATACTAGCACACTAATTTGATACGTGTAACTGAAAAAAAAAAACACCATTTCAGATAAAAACAATGTTTTCTGTTATGTGGTAAAGATGCAAAGGGTTAGAGAAATTGATATCGCTGGATTCTGACAGCACAAGAATGTTTCTTTACATAAAGAAAATTACTATTATTTGATCAATCATAATTGTATGTAGTTATACCTAAACACTAAAACACATATAGCTGGTTGCCTTAGTTACTTCTCTCATTGCTGAGACAAACTATCTGGAATCTACAAGTTAAAGGTGGGAAGGTGTATTTCAGCTCGCATTTTGTACAGGTTTCAGTCCATAGTTTCTCTCTAAGGCAGGGGGTGCATGACAAAGGCGTATCATAGAGGAAAAATAGTCCAGGCAAGCAGGCAGGAGACAGTGAAAGATCAGGCAGCAACAGCAAGCCTGACTTCCCTCTCTCCTTTAGGATTTGATGTACTCTGTAAGCCTATTGATTTGTGCCACCCACATCCTGGGTGGGGCTTCCATTGTCTCCTCCCTTAATCCCAGTATGACAATGTCAGTTCTGGTATCCAAACCTAATTCAGCCATCTTAAAATCTCTTAAGCTATGGGGGACATCTAAATACAAACCATGACATATGCACATAAATATAAACTATATTGTATAACTGTATTCATAAAAGTTCATTTTCTCACTTTTTTGTAGACACTGAGCTTGAAACTATGAACGACTCACATTTATTTTTAAATTATATGACGTTGGATCTCTAAGGCATTAAGGTTCATTTCATTGATTAAAATATTTCAGGAAATTATTTTTGGGGCTGGGGACTTAACTCAGTGGCTTAAGCACCTGCCTTGCAAGCAGGCGGTCGTGAGTTTGATCTCCAGTACTGATAAAAAAAAAAAAGAAAGAAATTATTTTTAATTTTATTAAACATAACACATATTTTGGTTAAACACAGCATACTTATATTACATATGTCTTTCACCTAACAGTTACTAAATTTTATACATTATATTTTAAGTGTAGGAGGAATTAATTGAGAGAAAGAGAGCTTCTAAGAGGGACAAAAGAGGGACAAAATTTTAAAGGAAAAGAAGCAATAATTCATGAAGATAAAGAAAACAAGGAAGTCATCACTTTCAGATGAAAAATTTGGTAAATAAGAGTGAGAAGTGGCATCTACCTTAGCAGTAATAAAGAATATTCACCATGTAGAATCCCAAAGTGGCAGCCATAGAGCAGGAAACAGGTGATCACGGAAATTGGCAATGCACAGAGCCCTGCGGATGAGGACACTGCTTGAGGAAGGTATAAAAAGGAACTGACCTCAGGGAAAACACCAACCCCAGGCAGCTAGGCTTTTGGTTATCTTTCTGGGAATCAGAGGTTTGTCTTTATAGCAAGAGTGTACCAGAGATACAGGAGATATCAAAACAAGGAAAATGTTATGATTGAAATGGGGAAGGGAAATAGAAAATGAAACAAAATTTGTATATTAATGGTGGAACTCCTCCCTACCCCCAGTACTGTGTATTGAACCCATGGGCCTGCATTTGCTAGGCAAAGACCTTACCACTGCTATATCCCCAGTAACTCTCTCTTCTATTTATAAGAAGGCATATGTTTCCATGCTAGGAGACTTGGTGCTTCTGTTAAAGTGGTGATCTTCGGAGAAGAGACTTCAAGATATGTTTGTGAATTCTAGTATAAAAGATGGCTTGCCATTCAGTCCCTCTACAAACAAAGGTAGCTACATAATAAACTTCACTCATGTACCCAGAACTTCTAATCAGCTTCTCACTCTTAAAATCAAATTTAAAAGTTCTGAACTCTCAGATGTTTCCATAGGTTTCTACATAAGCTGCAGAAATCAAAGCAAATCATCAAAATAATTAAATAAATCAAGATCCAAATTATATAAGGGTTGGAAGAAAACAGAAAAAATAAAAAAAATTTAATGTAAATTTGAGAGTGAAGAAGGCATTGCACTAAAAATTTCATAATAGAATCAATAAGAAGTAACAGTGGTAAGAAAAATTAAAATAAATTCGCCAAAAAAGGGCTAGAGATATGAATAAAAGAAATCTCTCCACAAAAATTAAAGTTCAAATAAGAGAAACTAGGTGAAAGTTCAAGAGGCCAACGCCTAAAAGAAATAATGAAGAAACTAAAGAAAGGTAATAAATAAAAAATACCAGAGAATTTCCACAGGAGAGTGGGCTGATAACTCAGTAATAAGAAAAAAGGAAACTCTACATTGTGAAAACCAATTCCCGACATATGTAATAGACCCTAAGTATGGAAGTGTGGACGCAGAGGGAATAAAAGAGAGAATTAAAAATTTATCTTAAAAATTAAAAAATTATCAAAATTTTCTCAAAATGTTCACAATATTTCAGGAAATTCACAAGCTAATATCCAAAAAAAATAAATCTACTAAGGATGAGGAATATATGAGAATCACAAATACAGAGCCTAACACAAATAGTAAATTAAAGGACATTTCTAAATGACATAAATTGGGCATGTAGAGAATTTTTCCTTCTGTAATATAGTTCAAGTTGCAAAACAACAAATAAAATCTTGTAATTACATGTTACTTTAAGATGGTTTAACACTTTGATTCTCAAAATCAGATTACTTTTGCTTTATTTATCCTGAAAAGTGAGTAAAGACAGACAATAGGAAAAAAGAGAGAAAAAAAAAGTTACTATAATCCAGCGTGGAAAAGTAGCTAAATATATATATATATATATATTTATGAGAATACTTAAGAAAGAAAACCATTAAGCACAACTTGGATTTTTGGTTTAAAAAAATACTTTCACTCATAAAAATATTTATTTTCAACTACTTTTAGTTTTCTAATGTTTTTAAACAAATTGATAGTAAAGTTTTAGAATGCCTTTTAAGATAAGTTTGAGTTAATAAACTTTTTAATATCAAATATAGTTATATAGCATATTATATTAAACCATCCTTGCATTCCTGGAATAGTCTTTTATGGTGAAGGCAGGTTTTTTTTTTTTTTTTTAATAAATACATTGCAGAATTTAATTTTGTAGCAGTAATATACATTTTCTTTTGTGAATGACATTGATCTAAAACTTGTATTTGGTACTTTTGAAAAAAAAATCAGAAGTTAGTATGCTAACTTCATAATGACTTCTCGGTTGCAGAAAAATGCTAGAACCATTTATATAGCATTGGCAAAGAGGAAGCACTATATAAGATTTACCAAAATTTTATATGTAACATTTAGCTTATCACAGAAAAATCTCTGAATAAGGTATTCTTATTATACAGATGGGACAACTCAAGCAGACAAATGTTAATTAAGTTTCCTAAATCTCAAAATGAGTTAGTTTGAAAGTATATGCATCTGATTTTTTCACTGCTTCCCAGGATTTGCATAAAGTATTACTTTCCAATTATATTACAAAGCCACCATTACTTGTGTCAAGGCTCCAGTTTTAAACATTCATTGTCTAGTCTAAATGGAGTCTCTACCAGCCACTGTTCTATCAAAAGATCTGTGAAATGCCTAAAGATTACAAATAACAAAAGTACATAGATCACATCCTCTTGTAGTTAAATAGTCACTACTTCAAACACAATAGTTATCTTTAAATTTTTCAAAAGCCAGTCTCACCTCTTATTACAAAATTCTATGTCAAGTATGATATTTTAAAACAACATTCTTTTCCAGGTAAAAGTTTTAAACACTTGAACTCTACATCCATTTACTTTAGTTACTGCTTATTAACTGTTCTTTGTTAAAGCAATCTGGGGATCTAGATATATCTTTTTCTTTCTAACAGTTTAATAATTTGCTACCTCCTTCAGAAGCATTTTTTGACACATGTATTCATTTTAAGCACTCAAGTATCAGTAATTTATTTAAGTCTCAATATATAATTTTTTTAAAAACTAGTTTTTCTGCAATGACTTTTTAATTTTTGAATTCATTTGTAATTCAGTGAATCTTATACTTTGGCACAATCAGGAAAACCAGGAAGGCTTGTTAAAACAGACTATGGTACTCCATAATCCAGTTTCTGATCCAGCTTTTCTGGAGTTGGTCCTGAACTTTTGTCCTTCATAATAAGTTCCCAGGTGACATTTGGTAGTGATCCAGAAATCATAATTTTTGAACAATGTGTGTAATCCATCCCTCGGTAGTTTAGTGTACATCTCTTCAATAGTATTTCTAAAGAATAATATACTACATTTTCTGAGCCATGCACATCAATTTTGATGTGATTGTTCTTTCTCCTGGAAATAGGTACCACTACCCGGTATGGACTGTGTTTTTAATCTTGTAATTCAAAATATTTTCTAGAATATGCCTATGTAGCAGTCTATGGGTTTTTCTCAGTAATTAGTGGATTTTTATTAGCTACATGTATTAAAAATTATTATTGTCATTGTTGTAAAGATTAAATAAATGTGTGATTTCATTCTCAGTTAATATATCAAAAATGTCTTTTAAATGAGTTAAACCACAGAAGTGGAATTAGTAAAATTTAGATACATGGTAAGTGCTCAGTAAACGTTAGGTATTTTTTCTTTTAGTTATTCTTTTGCCTCACTCCCATCCCATATCTTTCTCATAAATTCATTTTGGGAGTATTACATTCTGTTTGCTGGTTATGATTTCTCTGTCTCCCTAGTTTTTGAAGAGATTCCTAAGGTTATTCTGCATTAATGTTTCAATTTTCCACTATTTCAGTTTTGTTCTGTTACAACAATCATGTGCATTGTGCAATTAATTACATTAGCACATCTTCACTATTATTCCATTCATTTTCTATTTCCCGATCCACTCTGAATATTTGCAACTTCCCTCTCCAATGTGACTTGCTTTTGCTGTTTTGGTCTGCTTAGTAGGGCAAATGTCCTATGGAGGCTAGAGATAGACAGACTGATGTTCAAGCTCAATGCCAAATTGGTGGCATCTAGCAAATTTTACAGGACTCTATCACAGAAAGAGTTTTATCTTTCTTTCCTTGCCTTGATCTCTGATGCTATGTATAGATGGGATATGTGCGGCACAACATAATTCCCAATAAATGGGTGCAAAGGGTCTTCAAGTCTGAGTCTACTACTTGAAGATCTTGGTTTCTGAGGATTACCATTCTTAAATATTAAACATTTCATCTCCCAATTCCTTGGTCACAGAAAGAGAGATTTAGAGCCTTCTTGCATCCTGGGGTCTGTCCTAGGACACTGACACAACAGTATTCTTGCTTGATTTTAAAGTACTCAGTGCTTCATTCCTTTATTTATATGCAAAACTAGTGTAGAGAAAAAATAAGCTATGAAAAAAAATCCAAAACTAGACCATTTATAGAAGGTATCTGCATAACAACTTCTCCTTTGATCCATAGAATTATCAAAACGATGTACACATTTTTAGAAGTACGGGGTCATAAAGCAGGGACAGCGAGGAAGAGATTCTAATGATATGTTCTACCACCCAATGTTTAAGATCCACAAGCAAACTCCCCAAATACAGCACTTGTGAAAACTGAGTTAGACAACTGGCTTACAATTAAGACAACCTTTCGTTCTCCCTTTGATTTTTTTGTCCTTATTTACATCTTTGTGTACATTATTAAGATTTTGGAACATCTCTTCAAAGGTCGGCTCATTTAAAATCCAAATTCCTAATTTTGAGTTAGAAGTGATGATCATTTAGTGGAATTAAATCAATTAAACTTAGGTCACCAAAGATATAATTCATTTCACTCTTTCTAAAACATTTCAAATTTTATTATATAATATTATTATACTCTCTAATCATAGCATTTCCCAAGCAAAACTTTATTTAGTTTATTTTTTACTCTCAGGTTACAGTTATGAGAAACTTGTGAGATCTTTGTTAAACATACATTTATATGGCTTCACTTCAGATCTAGATTTAGCAACTGTAAGGACTACAGGAATCAACATATTCCAAAAGCTTATCAGGTGACAATTATCAGTGTGACTTTGGTTATTCCTTTTTAAATGCATATAGAAGTAAAATTATGGTCATTGAAAATGATTTAAAACAATGTACTAAGACACACACACATATTTTCACAAAAAAATTACCATACCTTTACCTACTATAGACCTTTTATGAAACAAAAAAATTTGGAAGCTTGGAACAACATGCATGAATGATAACTGAACTATTCAAAGCATTATTGTTGGCTCAGTTCAGTAGTTATGTTTTCATTTTATAATGCTCAATAGAGAAATTTACAATTTCCATTTACTGTCTGGATATGTGAATATCTGTCCATTTACTGTCTGGAACTAGTGAATACAAATACAACACAGAAATCATTTGATCCATTAAACAAGACATCTGCCTTGAAAAACACATAGGCTACTCTTTGTTACTAGTATATTAATTTGAGAAATACATGAAGCTCAAAGGTTAATAGGGATACTGAGAGGTTCACTAGACTACGTATGGTATAATTGTGACCTGTGATTACTGTGAATTTTTAAAAACAATGATTAATCTTTGGGTTACATGTATGGGTTATTTTCACTCAAATATTTTTGTTAAAGAAATACAAAAATCTCTATTTTCTAAACCATGATATATTAAGAATATTATAAAATCATAATAGAATATATTAACACAGAAATGGCAGAGTGATAGCACAGTGGTTAAGTGTACTATACTCAGCATGGATTCCTATGGACCTTAATATAAGCAGTGATTTTATATAAGTTACTTGATCTTTCTGTGCCTTATTTTTTAATAAGCAAGCAAACGAACCACTTGTCTTTCTTTTTGTGATCCTGGAGCTCAAAACAGAAATTTCACACTATGTTATAGGCTCACATCCTTTTTAAATTAAAAAAAAAAAAAATTTAGACAACTTCTCCGAAGTGCCTAACTAGTCCAGGCAGGGTTTGAGTTTTTGATCCTCTTGCCTCAACCGACCAGAGTTCTGGGATTACAGGCATGTGCCACCACACCCAGCTGCAAAGTATCCTTTATGCGTGCCAGATCAGGCAGCTACATATATACAGCTATATATTAAGAATAAAATATAGCTTATTTCATGTCTTCCTGTTACTGTCCTAGATTATGAAACAGATGATGGAAAATAAGAAGTAATGTTTCCTGCTTTTTAGAAGCTATAATTCAAGCAAATCACCAACAATATGTTTTAAATGAATTAAGAGCAACCCTGAAACAGACCTTGGGCTCTTGACCTCTGATCCATGTACTTTCCTTTGAATTAATTCATATTAAATAAAGTTTTTCACAGTATATCATGTTACATATATGCAAAAGTAACATAATCCCATTCATTTTATTAATTTAATTTATAGTTAATCTTATTTTTTTAAATCAAGAGAAATAATTCCTTAATTTCTTATTTCCCTTCTGATAAGGGTTAATTCAGTTTTCTTTGATTTTAATTTTTTTCTTGCCTAAACACTTTCAAAATGGCCTACTCTTTTTGTCCACCTAATGAAAGTGCAACATATGTGAATTACTTCCTGGTGCTTTTTGCAAGCTCAGTTGAAATTATAAAGAAGAAGATACTGATGCTGGGGGAAAAGATCTGTCCATAAAGAAGGTAAGACAATCACAGGATCACTTATATTTGTAACTGACTGAGAATACAAAAATCAAACTAAGGATACCTAAAGTCTGTTTTAGCACAATAGTTGAACCAAGAGTTCAGACAGCTTATCCCAGTCAGTAAGAAACACAATTATTTATGGCTACAATAATGGCAGCTTCATTTCAAGCAAGATCTACATATTACACTACACACACAAGAATAGAGCAAAACAAAAATGTCTGAATTCCCCCTTTGTTTTACTCCTATGGGATGAATTTAAAAAATTCTCCTTATTTCACCTAACTCAATTTTTTATTACAGACACCAAGCAATATAAGACAATAATTATGAAAAAGGGCGAAGAACAGTACACTCACAGATTTTCAAACACATATAGAATAGATTTTAGACTAATAAGTGACATGGCAACCTATTATTATGTAATGAGCATAATCTATTTAGTCAGAGATTTACCATGGGGGAAGACACTGATAAAAATACCTGGCCCTCATCTTAGGGGAAGATCTGAGTTTAAATCCAGAATAGGCTATTTCCTGATTAGGTAAACTCTCCAAGTTCCTTACCAATCTGGAATTTCAGTTTATATGTCTATAAAATGGACCACATGACATTTACCTCATAGTTATTTAAATAAGAGTACATATAAAATATTCAGCAACATTCTAGGCAACAAAACATTGCATTATTCAAAGACCTGATATTCTCTCATAGCTGGTACCCACTGATTAAGTAGCCAGTATCAAGGAATACAGAAACACTGACCAGTTTTTCAAATTGTGCAATACAAAAATCTTCATTGCAAATTTTCAAATAACACTAATAGCATATACTAACAAATACACTGATATTTATAAATCAAAAATGAAAATTTTGTTAATAGCATATGTGAAAGAAAAAGTTACATAAAATAAATATGCTTCTAGTGGTATTCTCATGGTATGCATACCAAATTTCTTTTACTTTTTGAGATGTATAAAGATTTTCATTATTCTTATTTGGAACGTAATGGTATAATTGAAATATTGAACTCTCACTTTAAGAATAACAAGTCTGAACAAATACACAATAAAATTATTTTGAAAACAGTGTGTTTTTTACTAATGTATTTACAAAATATTTACTTTTGCATTGAACAATTATCAATATTTATGATATACTTATGATAAAGTATAAAACAAAAATTTTAACAATACACAAGAAAGATATTATCACTTAATGGTTTAATTCAAGAATTCAGATTTATAAATGGTCGTTTTAGCTATATATTTTTACTTGAAAATCACTTCATAAAGTGATCTACAAAAGTTTTTCAAGCTATAAATATGTATAACATATTAATTAGGACAAACTCAGGTGGAAAATGTATTAAAATATGAGTACAAAGTGAAAATCCTGTAAAACTTTTCACTGTAGGAGTTTGCTTATTTGTAAATAAGAAGCATCAGATATGGCTTCTATGTGCCATAAGTTTTCTATGCTTCACACTTAAGAATCTCTTGGAATTTATAGCTTAGTTTTTTCAGGGGCGTTATAAAGCTACTAAATTTTGAGGCTGCATACAGAACACTCATCTATCCGAAAGACAGCTGCAAACAACTTCTATGGTTGATGAAAAGTATCACGAGCAGACAATAAACAGGACTTTGGGAGACTCTCAGTGTGTAGTGTAACTCTGTTAGCAGTAGGGACATTGTATAGACATACCTGAGCTCCACAAAATTGATTATCTTTTCTCTTCTAGTAATACAGTGATACCTTTGTATGAGGATGATAGGAAAGGAGTGAATTAGTCATTATTGCCTCTTCTACAGCTTAAGGATTTGAAATCATAGCTATATAAATTCACATTTAAGCACTTGTCCTTGGAGAGCAATTTTTATTCAGTGTTATCAGTATCTCTACAAAGTCAAAAACAAAAACATTACATTTCAAAATCATGTTCTTAATAACACACTTGTCTATCTCTATTTGTTTCTTTTTTAAAGGACCACTGATGTCCAGAAATTATCTTCAGTGACACTCAAAAGGATTCTTTTTTGCAGAAACAATGATTTTCTTTCAATAGGTAGCTTTATTATAGCTTGTATCTATATGTTCCCAAAGTTTGATGGGGTCATAAGTGGGTTTTTTGAGAGGTGGCTGGATCTCGGGTGTGTGATGCTGGGATGCGTGATGCAGGAATTAAGGGTGTCTGCTCCATCCTGGATGTGAGTGGAACTCACTCTAAGGCTGGATGGCTACTGGCAATGCTTGCTGCTGCTGCTCCTTGGCTACTTCACTGCCATGGTGCCTTCTGCCTGCCATGAACTTTAACCTCAGCAATGCCCTTCTGCCATGCCACTCTACCTTGGAGTCATTCCACTTGCAACTGAGACCTCTATAAACTGTAAACTGCAATGCTTCTTTTCTCCTTCGTAATTTTGAGTGTTGAATATTTTATCTCCTCAATGAGAAAAGTAACTAACACAAACTTAGACTGATAAATGCTTTTCTTTTGAGACTCCAAATACTGTGTTTTATGACTTTTAAAAGGAGAAATTCTGACTCTATTTATACTTTGTTTCAGATACTTTCCACACTTATTTACACTTATTCACATTCTTTAATTTTACAACTGATCAAAGCATTTAACATTATACTAGAACCACAATATTCAAACTAAAATGCTCATGACACTAGTTTTTTCACTGGTACTCAAAGGTATCATGTGGAACTTATTCACAGTGTACAGTATCAGAGCCTCCCAGATTTGTGCAGCAAACTGTAGGGAAGAAGCCCAGCAATCTAGAGCCTGACAAGCTCACCAGGTTCTTATGTATGCTGATGTCTGAGAACCTTTGTGTATTGGAATCTCTCCTCAGCATTAGGATCCCCATAAGCAAAAATTAACTTCAGTTTAGAAATTTAAAAAGAATAGTTTCTTGAAACATAAGAGAATATTAAGTATAAATTTTGAACTCAAAAATTAATGGTTAATTTGATTTTCCTTATGTAATCAGGCATTTGCTTCCAGCAGGTTTAAAGATCTTCAACTCCACAGTGGCAATGACACTTTGATAGTCCTCTAGATATAAGAAATAAATGTATGGGGTTTATAGTCAGAGTAATGCTCCAGTCAGAGTTTGGTCTGATGCACAGGGATTCCAAACGATGAATGGATAAAGATGGTGAGGAATCTCATTCTAGTCATGCCCTCCTTTCCTAATTTCCCTTTTCACTATTTGGTCTTCTTCCTCATTTCCTTAGGGAGCTGAGTGATTGATAGCCTAATCCAATGACTGTATTACAGCTGCCTCAACTAGGACTCTTTTCCTTATCATTAGCAGTTAGCCTATGGTTAAATTCACAGCTCACTGCTTGGTACTGCCCCTGAGATTTAAGGGTCTGGCCTTTAGAAAATATTTAACATAAAACTGAAATCTTGACACACTGAGAACTCAGTTCTCTGCAAGGCTTCTTTAATTAATCCAATGTACTGTACCATTGTTTTATATGAAGCTGTGACACAGTGAACTGTTTCTGAAGCTTACAGAGATGTCTAGTCTTAAATTAAACAGCCACTGACGTGTACCTACACTGAATTTTTTCATACAGTAGATATGCATTAATCTGTGAATATTGAAATTCAAGCCCAAAGAGCAACACAATCCTCTGTGTTTTACCTTCATAAAAGAACATTTTTTGATTAACTTCAAGCTTGAAATCACTCTTTATGAAAGAAACACACACAGAGGAAACAAATTTAATAATTCATTACCACTGTTGCAAAGGTAAGTTTTGCTAATACGCTTTTCAGTGTCCTTTGTTTTACAAAGACTATCAAAATTTTCTTAGGATCTGATATGGATATTTATTTTCTTAATGTAAGACAAAAATAAATATGTAAAATTATAAGTATACATAAAGCTTTTAAATATTGTTGATTATTTCTCTTACCCATAGGAAAATAATTGTCTTAAAATAGCTAAGAAGAGGATGTACACTTTGATCTATGCGTTAAACCCTTGCCCTTGCTTCAGTCTGTCGATGAGTTGTAAGCACCTATGAATTTGGCAGCTGAGTCCCAGATGAAAAATTATGCATCTCATAAACTGCTATTCTGCTGAAATGTCAAGCCCAGGCCTGGCTGTGCCTCAAACTCAGCACTTGGCATTTTCCTTCTGTCTGCTTTGTTGCCATGAAGCAAACATGAACAGTGAGGATTTGTGTAGGACAGGTAACAGGCGAGCTCACTGTCAAAAATCTATTATTAGGGCTCTGATCTCCTGCACAGACCAACCAGGCTAAACAGTGAGAAACTCAGACTCCAAGAAAGGCAATATAATGAA
The DNA here is from genome assembly GCF_034190915.1 of Cavia porcellus. Lineage (NCBI taxonomy): Eukaryota > Metazoa > Chordata > Mammalia > Rodentia > Caviidae > Cavia > Cavia porcellus. The sequence continues at coordinate 118,639,663 of NW_026947484.1, forward strand.
CGAGGTGATTCTTTGTCAATCTACACATGAATACATTCATATGAGCATCATTTAAATGAGTACATTTGTAATGGCAAACTTCTCAGAGAAAAGTGTTAATTTATATTGAAAATTATAATTCAACATCTTTATTTTATATGCCTATTTTTGACTGTTCTGCAAATATACTATATATATATGTGTGTATGCATGTAAATATATTTGGATAACAAGGTCTTTAATAATTTGACCTGTTAAATTTGTGATAGTCTAACAATGTTTTTACATATGTGAATAATGAAACAGAATTTTTGTGTATTTTGGTACACACAGTATAGAAATAATAAGCTTGAATAAAATGGAAGGTTTTCAATTTGATTATTCTTTTTGGCATGATTTATTATCACACTTTTTATTCACTGAAACTATACCTTTATCTACCAAGCTATTTTAAACATTTTAGTGTTAAAGCTTAAGATCTTATTGATAAAGATGGCTACAATTCATAGCTTTAATTTTATAACAGATAGTAGATGTGTTTCTCTAAAAAGACTATGCATCAATGGTCATGTGATTGACACATTAAAAAATTGGGCCCATTAACAACTACTTTCTAATAAAAAAACACTGTATTTTGTATTATAATTGTAATGTGTAATATAAGAATTTAAAGGGAGCCTGCCAAAATTCTCAGTTGCCTGCATGCATGAACATAGTTAATCTAAAGCAAATTGTAACTATAACTTCTGAGTTTTATATCTGCTGTACGTTTTGCCATCTTTCAGATTTTATACAAACATTCATAAATACATACATTGAAAAAGCTTAAATTTATGATGGAAGGAGTTATATTGGATTTTTATTTATGCAATGTCCAGTATACAGTCCATGTTGCTAATGTACTCATGGTATCAACAGCTCAGACTGGTTTTTTAAAAGATTATAAAATACACAAAGTGAATTGAATGCCTAAAAATTCTTTTTAACTATAATGATACACATTTGTGCAAGTTACTACACTATATATTTTATACTTTCACAGAGATAGAAATTATTAACAAAATTTATTCTTGTGTCTACTTTTATTAGCAATTATTACATTCATTTTATAAGGAAAACCCCATCAGGAGGCACATGTTCAGTAGCCTGCTCAACTCGGCATCAGATTATTTATTTATTTATAAACTGAGAGGACACTTATGCATTATGCCATTATAATTGATTGAGAAATATACAGAGATGTTCTAGACTTTCTATAATATTCTATTTTCAATTAGCAAATTTAGGTTGAAAATTTAGGCCAGATCTTAAAAAGCTTTCTTCAATGAATTATTTATAAATAATTAATAAACTTTTATTTTAATACAAAATAAAGTTAATAATTTGAAGGAAGCATCAAACACAGTATTAATAATTTCCTTTTATTTGATAAAATGGAAAAAATTGGCAAGCAAAATCATTCAAAACACTTTATAAGCTTGTTGGAAATAAGGTACATTGAGCCTAAATTGTTACTTAAAATACTTTCTGGAAAGCTATTTCAAATCTCCCTACGTGTGTACACACACATGTGCTTACATATGCAATAAACAGTATGTATATAGGACAATGGAAAAACATTAAATCTAAGAAATGTGCCCACTTCATATTAATAAAAGGCAGTAAAACCACAGGAAACATCAAAACTTATTCAAATGAGTTTATTCTACTAAAAAATTCTTACTCTCTCTTCCAATGAAAAAGGTTAACCTCATGGAGTTAATCAAAGGAAAGACATACTCCTAGTTTATGCCATGTAGGACTCATTCTTAACTATCTTTTAAAAGAATGTTACTCACAGGGAAGATTTTCATATGAAAAAGTCACCCTGCAGCTGGATAGCACCATTTATACAGACGAGTGATAGTCACAGAGTTGAGAGCTGTTTTAAGATGCTCTCAATATTTGAAGATGAGGTCATAAAAAGGTCAAATTTTAAACTGAAACAAGAAAGAAAACTAGGAAAAATAGTGATTAACTCACTCAATGATATAGTTTACTGTTCACTATTTACTGAAGAAATTAGGATTTCTTCTAATCAAATATGCAAAAATCAAAAGAATTTCTCTGTCTCCACATACAATAATTTACTTGAATTAATTAACTCCTATTTTATATAAAAACATTTCTTGCCTGGATTCTAGATCAACTTACCAATGTTAAGAATGTAGTACCCAAACAGAAGTAGAAAATGGCTTCTTTAAATCAATTATTTGGATGGAAGTACTTACATGGTGGAAAGCTTAATCAGCAATCCTAGTTTCATGAAAGAATCTTTTAAGTATACTGACCAAAATTTATGTTGATATTGTTCTCAACATGAAATCACCTAATATACAATTCAATATTTAGGGACACATACATTGTGAATGTTACCAGGTATTTCTTCCATGATTGAGACTTGTTTTTAAGTCATTTTCTTATTAACCTGCTTCATATGTCGGAAGCACCTCTCCCTGATTCTAGTCACCTGAAAGTGAGTTGTGGGGAGGAACATGCAGTTCCTAGAATAGTAAGGTAGAAGGCAAGACCTTAGGATGTGATTCCAATTTTCTCTCTTATCAAAAGTTTTAAAATATAACAAGTAGAACTTATCTTTCTATGGACTTACTGGTTTATTTTATTTAACAGAAAACTTTCTTCAAAACAATGTAACTTTCAAACTTCGTTGAAGTTAGCTACTCACAAGAAATGCATCTAATATTGTGATATTTATGTGATTTGGTATGATAAAATATCAACATGATGAATGTGGAATCAACTTCAACCATACTTGTAAAATGTGAAATTGAGAAAGCACATATCCTCCGTAAACAAAATGGAAGATCCTTGAGATATTTAGAACTTCACTCAACATGCCCAACAATATAGGATAAGTATATGTCTAAATTCCAATTTGTAATGCACAAACATTTGTCTTTCATGACTTTTTTGAGATAATTCACCCAGGAATCTAATTCATATGGAAGACTTCAAACATAGATCTCAGTCTAAGACATAATGGTATTTCACAAGAAACTTTCAGACTATATTAAATGTTGGAATTTTGTCCATTTAGAATTTATTTTTAAACAATATAAGAAAACTACACTTAGGAGACCCTCTTGCTGTCCAATCACTATTAACAGCCATTCTTCCAAGCATCAATTTCCAGCATAAGATAATTAGCAAATAAATAGAAACTTAAAAAGAATATAAGTGGAATAATATTCTTGAGAGAAAAATTAAGTAATTGCTCTGGGGAAATGATTTACCATGAAATAATAATGAATTCTTTATTCATATAGCAGCACACGGTGTACCTGTGAGCATTCACACTGGATAACAAACTCTCAGCATCACAAATAAAGCGAAGTCCAAAATGGTGACTTATTTCATTGTCAACACTAGTTTCTTCCTTGAGAAGGTATCAACTCTACAAGCAACTGCAGTAAACTTTATATAGATTTTACATAAAAAATAATTTTGGAAAAATACAACCAATAAACTCTCTTAAACATTAAACAATTTAGCAAGTTTTTCCAAATATTGACAAAATAATTGCTCATTAAAAATATGGCATATCTTTAAGATAATTGATAAAGAAATTTGACCAAACATCACCTATTCTATATATATGCAAAAGACTCTGACATTTTAAAAATTCTTTTTAATTTTTAAGAAATATGGATTATAGATCAATAAACCTGATTCCATCATGTACTTATGAGTTGGGAAACAATGTTTGAAAAACATTTCTCTAAAATCCAGAATAATTTTCTTTGAATAACACAAATGACATCCCTTAGCTGAGATTCTATCTCCCAATGAATATTACTGTCCACAGTTTGCTAATGCATCTTAAGAGAACAATGCTGAAAGGTGGCCGTTTTTCTATGGCAGAAAAACTAACTCAGATACCGCACTGTTTTTCCATTTAAGAAAAACAAAACCCGTATTTCACACAGTAGACATTTTATTCTGAGAAAAATAATACAAACTGAATAATGGACTAGAGACCACACTGAAAAAGAGAAATAATCTTTTTTTTTTTTTTTTTTTTTTTTTTTTGGTCTTTTTCGTTTTTATCGGTACCAAGGATCGAACTCACGACGGCCTGCTTGCAAGGCAGGCGCTTATGCCGCTGAGCTAAATCCCCAGCCCAAGAGAAATAATCTTTTCTGGCAGTGGAAAGTTATGGCTTGTTAGGTAAGTACCCAAAATTGAACCCTATTTAGTTTTTGTTTTTAAAAAAAAATCTGTGATTCAAACAGGTCTTTTAAGAGAGGGCATTCCAGTGTTGTGAAAGAACACTTGGGAAGATAATAATGGTGTATACTAGGGTACTTTTTTTGAACTTGTAGAACTATTTACTATCTAGCATATTTTGTGTGGTTTTCTATATTGAAGCAGAATTTGAAGTTTTTGCAGCCATATTTGACAAACTAGAAATTCTATTTAGCCATTTTTATATTTTCATCATCCCTAAAATTTAAACCATGATTATTTAACACAATTTTACTAGGCTGAGCTCTGCTGTAGTTCAGTCCTAAGGCACCTTGTTATGAAATGTGCTTATCTTAAAATATATTATCAGGGCTTGTTTAAACTGTTTTACACTTTCCATTACCCTTATACTAGAGCAGGCATTATTTTAAAGAGGAAAAACTGTATTAATTTTGTCAATATGAAGAAAGGCTATTTTCAAAACAGATTGTTTAATATGAAGCAACTTAATATAGAACTTATTAGAAATGGGGAACAAGTCCTTAAAAATATTAGGGACTTTCTGTGTTTTAAAATGAATGTTCTATCTAGGCTTAGTTGAACTTACAGCCTAAGTGAATATTTATATATGAATTTATAAATCTTAGAAATAGAGTTTTTTGGAAAAGCTAACAGGCCCTGAGGTATAGCTGAACTTGTTTTCAGTTACTGCTATAATTTCCTCTGTGGGTATACTTAAAGACTGTGACACAAAAGACTTTTTCTAATGCTGTAATTTTGCAGTTTTATTAGACTGAGTTATAGTATGGGGAAATATTCAGAAATTACAGCTTAAATGGGAAAATGTGAATGGTGTTACTTATATAAAATACTACTGCAATAGTTCTTTTATTAATTTTTAATGTTCAACACCCTCTGTGACCTCCTTTATTCTCATGCTGTCAAGATGGCAAGCTAGAAAAATTGAAATGGGCTGACAGAAAACACAGTGCATGTTACTTACATACCAACTCTGGAATCTCTTGACTCTTTCTTGGGCACATGCTAACAGTTCATGTTACTCTGCATTACAGTAATAGTTAAGACCCTGTTTGATAGTTCCTGATAAAAGATAGTGGCATAGGACTGAGCAGGTGTTACTTGTCAGCCTTTCTCTTTCTGATATTGTGGGGAGGAGATCCAATTAAAAGCAGAACATAACATTATGCTGTTGCTATTTTACCATAGCTCATGGGCATACTTCATACTCTCACAACAGAAAGCCTAACCATGGATAGAGCTTTATTTGTGTCTATCTAGCCTCTTCCAAAAGCACATTTTTTGGTCTGATTCAGCACTGATTTTCTTGAACAGTGGAGCACTGCTCCGTTATGCATGTCTACCACTCTCTCCATCACCAAGGAGACTAATCCCCATGCTAGCACAGTCAAGAACCTTACAACATTGTCTTTGCAAGGCCAAGTGCATGTTGTCACAGCAACAGAGTGCATGGGGCAAAGAGACCAAATGAGACATTGGGATTAAAATTCTCTCTGTTTTTTCAAATTCAAGTATTTAAGGATGAGAAAAAAATATGCAAAGGTGTGAAGTTTTGTCAGTTGAAGCTGAAATGTAACGACTAATTGGTATATTTGGATCAGTTGTGAAAACAACGTTGTTTGAAGAAGATAGATTTTAAAATTCTAAGAAGAATAGAAACTAATTCAGACTATGAAAAGAATATTACAGTTAGGGTGCACGCATTTTTCTTCTGAAAGGATGTGGCATTAGCTTTTACTAATTAGTGACAGGATAATCATGACAATGAGGAGTTCTCAAGAAAGCACAGATCAAAAGAGACTAGAATTTGGGTAAGACCCTATTTTGCTGTTCTCTCATCTTGCACTAACAGACATAATAACTTGAGCCTTCACAGTCTATTCCATTTGCTGTTACTATTAGGAATAGTGATGAGAAATGTATCATAATTATGATCATCAAAAAGGATACTCTTGCTTCCAACATAATAGCCTGAAATTTCAGCAACCTGCAAGAAGGTATAATACAAGGAAAGGACAGCACCGACCTGACACTCCTCCATATGTAGTCCGCTTTCCAATACCAACTGCTGGCCAGGGTGTGCCATCAGCTTTCAAGCCCATGAGACCTGAAACTGTGTTGGTGGCTGTAACGCCATCTGCGCCACCTGTGGAAAACACAACATTTGTCTTCAGTTTTTAAAGAAACAATGGTTAAAGCCTAATCAAATGTACATAATCTAGGAAAATGGACACTACCTTGTTTGGAGAGTATTTTCTCTTATTTAAATATCTGCATAAATTTAACTCCAACCATCAGACTTAAAAGGCTAGATATACTTAAAAAATTTTAATTATCATGACTTTAATTTCTAAAATATTAGGTGGATATATTGATGCCAAATGTTTTGTATTCAATTTTACTTCCCAAGTAATTTACAATCTGTTTGCAAGTCAGAGTGCAATCTCCATGGAATATAAGATATATGTGTGATTTGTAAAGTCATGCATCGACTGCATGATTTATGTATTCAACAGATACTGAGTGTGTGTTTAAGGTAATGTGCTGCACTCTCTAATATAAAGGAAACATAGCAATTTTACAGGGTGGAATCTGATGTCTTTTTTTTTTTTTAAATCTCATTAGAGATTCAACTGCTACTTCTGAATTGCTACATTATGAGATTCTTAATTTGGGGGTGGCTTGCTGTAACTGTAGCTTTGTTTTATAACTTGTCTTAATGAATGTTTTTATTTGCATGTATCTATTTATTTAACCTTTGCAAAAAATGCTTGTTAGGCAACATTATCAATGATCTTGTGTTTGTAGGCTAAAATTAAGAGTCCATTTATTAGATGAAGTCCAAATGTAAATCTTCACTTGAGAATGCTCAATATGATACTTTTCTTAAAACATAAAAATACACCCAAATGTTTGTGGAAAAAGAAGTACTTCAGTAAGCTACAAAATTCAGGATAATATTTACATAACTGAGCAACTAATGCAAGTCTAGTACTTACCTTCTTTTGCAGCTCTTGCGATGCTTACAATATCCGTGACATTTGGGGTCAATTTGGCAAAAAAAGGAACCTGAACAGCTTGCCTAACCCAGCGACAGATGTTCCGTACCAGCTCTGGATCCTGTTCAAATAGGTCAGTTAAATATAGAACATAATTAAAGAATTGTGACCAAAATGTGTACTGCAGCAATAATAAAGCTTGGGATGTGCAAGACAAATCCAACTTGACAATGAGCTACATGATATATTTCTCAAATTCTTCCTCAGTATTACACCTAGACTCATTAGGGAACTAAGGTTAACACACTTCAAGTGAACTGCAAATTCATCACATAAAGGTTAAATTCCTCAAGGGAGTATTTGGAAAATAAAATTACAAAGAACTAAATGGAAGCAGGAATTTCTCATTTTCAGTCAAACAGTATCATGACTGAAGCATAAACTTTTGATGGTAAATTCAGAAAACATTACAGCATTTGTAGTGACCTCATTGGTTTAAGCCTAATAAAATATATTTGAACTGCAAACTCCCAGGAGAATAGTATTCAATCCGAAGCTAGTTGCTTTCATTATCAGAAGCCTTAGTACTGTTGAAATGTATTCAAGAGAAATATATATCTGCAACTTATCATCAGTCTAAATGTGATACATACTACAAGCTAAAATGGAATAGTTCAGCTTGGATTATACATGAGCTGATCAGTAACTTCAGCTTACTTTTGTAAATTTTACCAAAATCTGTGCAGCATTTTGAATAGTCACCTACTTGAAAGAATTGATCAAAATGACAAAAATGAAATAAAATATCAAATGCTCATGTTTAAAAGCAAGAAATAGACATTTTCCTGTGCCTGTTTCCTGTGATTTTTCAAGCTTTTATTTTCTCATGGGAGAAGTATCATTTAGAGGGCAAACACATATCCTTTCAATTGAAATAACTTAGCTTTAGTAATGTTCTTTGATTTCAACACATACAATAGTCCTTTTTTCCATTACTTTGAGTGCAAAATTTATTCTGACAGGTAGTGATAATGTGCTTTGATAAATTACCTTAATATATGCAATAGTAATTCATTATTGAACTTGGTAATATTATCTTAGCAAGTTAAAATGTTTTTTGAATAAAGGAGAAACCCAGGAAAAATATAGACATAAATCTAAACCATGAAATAGCAGGCAAGTATATAATTTGTAACTAATATTTTTATATTTAAGAAGGTTGCTCTTTGCATTTTAACCTTTTGAATTCTTTAAGAGGAGATTTCTAATGCTGTAACCTTTAGAAAGAATTTTTTCTTTTAGTTTTAATACATCTTGATCTTTCATCCTGCATTACTATAAAAGTCATGTTTGTGTGGTAAGATACTGCAGTGAGTTAATTTGTGTTGATAATTATCATCTCTATTCAGCCAAACTTTATCCTTTAACGAGAAACCTTTTTTTCTTTTCTTTTCTTTTTTTTTTTTTTTTTTTTTTTTGGTTTGTTCTCTTTTCAGAACAGTAATTTCTTCATTAAACATAAATATTAAAGAGCACTATATGGAATGCTCTACAGGGTATACTGTGCATTATGAATAGTAAAATCTGAAGACTTAGCTGTACAAATTCTAACTCATGAAAATGGAGATCTGCCCCTGCCCATGCAATGTTCATGAAATATTTATAACTGCTGCATTGGCATTATGAAGGCTGTTGCATCTTTGTGACTTTCATTTCTAAGTTATGAATTTCCATGGGACTTAGCCTAGAAATGACAGTAACTCTAGATGATATGAATTGCATGTCTTTGTGAAAGCATTCTTAAGGTAGAATTTAACGACAATTTAAAGATTAGTTGAATTGCATGATATATGGAAGGTAGTTAGGAATTGCTGAAACAAATTTAAGCTTTTATTTGGCTTCAGCAACATGAACATTAATCTCATAGTGGCGTCTATGTGACTTTCAATACTGTTGACCACCATATCTTTGTAATTTACTTTGAACATTTGCCATACTTTCTTCATTGATTTCTTCATTTCAGTAGTTAATTTCTTTGAATAAGTGCTTTTTATTAAGTGTTCAGTAATTTTCAAATTATTTAAACTTTTTAAAATTCCAAAATACAGTGCTTGGTAACCATTATTTTATATGCTCGAATCTGCTGTTTCTATTCAAGGTAACAAATTTTTATTCTCTTATTTCTCCCTATGGTTGACCATGTTTTGATAAACTTTTTTGTCTTCATATGCTCTCAGCCCAATTGCTGTCGAATCATTAAAGCCAACGGAATCACAATTTGATTACCTGAGAATTTAAAAGTCAATTTTTGACCAGTATTATTGTAAAAACTGACATCTTTAAGTTGCAAGGTTTCACTTGACAGGTAAAGTAGGAAATATTCTGATACACCCAGAGATGTATAAATGTAGCAGCATGATAAAAATGAGTTTCTACACTTTGAGAAGTAAAGGATGGACTCTAACTATCCACCTTTTCCTCATTTCTTCATTATTTTGATATTTAAACATTTAACGCAAACATAAATAACCAAGTATTATCTGCACTTTGCCCTCCTGATTTTCTAGTGATTACTTTATACAGATTAGAATTTCCTAAGGAGTCAGTTCGCAAAAATCTTAATGAAATGTGCAAATTTTAAACAATTTTTAATTTCCCCAAAATTTTCCAGACAGGAAATATACAAAGGAATCATTTTCTCTTTGATAAATTGAGTATTTAACAATATCAGCATCTACAAAAAGCAAATGAAACACGAACAATTCCAAGCTGCTTTTTTCTATTTCGAAGAACCCCCAAAATATTTTTCAATGAATGAAAAAAAGAATAAAAACTTCAATAATGTAGTTTCTTTTCTTTTTTTTTTTTTTTTTGGTGCAGGGGATCGAACTCATGACCTTGAGCTTGCCAGACAGCTGCTTAATCCACTGAGCTAAATCCCCAGCCCCCAATTATGTAGTTTCAATTTAATTCTTTAAATATGCATCAAAATCTAAACATGTCTAGATAGGTTTAAGAAAAATCCAGGTATATTTTAGAGTTAATTATATCCTAAAAGCATAAAAATCTAAGAAGAGTACTTTACAAACACAGTAGTAATTTTAGAGAAATATAATGAAAAATTATGAAAAAAAGATCAGAAGGAAAAAATAGAAATAAAGCTTTCATAAATAAAGAGGGAAAGAGAGGTTGAAGGGAGGGGGAGGGGAATGGAAAAAAGAAGCAAGACTAAATCTCTATGAAGCCTGGTGTGGTTAAGCATGCCTCTAATCCCAGCATTTAGTAGGCTGAAAAAAGAGGATCTTTGGAAATTCAAGGTCAGCCTGAACTGCATAGAAAAATCCAGTCTCAAAAAGCCAACAAAGAGGGCCCGGGGATTTAGCTCAGCAGCATAAGTGCATGCCCGGCAAGTGCAAGGTAGTGAGTTCAATCCCTGGTAACCCAGAGAGCTGGGCATAGTGGCTCATGCCTGTAATCCCAGCACTGAGGAGGCTGAGGTGGGAGGATCCTTGCGAGTTTGAGACTAGCCTGGGCTACAAAGTGACCTCAAGGCCAGCCTGAACTGCATAGCGAGACCCTGTTCCAAAAAAAAAAAAAAAAAAAAAAAAACCACACACACACAAAAAGCCAACAAATAAATTAATCTCTATGAAGAATGCTATCATGTATATCTAAAATGTATCAATAAAAATTTTAAAATATAAAATTATGCAAAACAAAACATTTTAAATAATCTTTCAATGTATCAACCACATAAAAAATCTGTCTGGGTCAGTAAGGTTTATTTGGGGGGGGGGCTCTTTCTACAGGTATTAGTAATACCAAACCCTAGCATGATTCATAATTGCTCTAGCAGCAGAGGTGTGTGTGTGTGTGTGTGTGTCTGTGCACATGTTTGAATGCTTGTTACCTATGCTGTTACTCATGTGAGAACAAAGATGCTTTCTTGTGATGGAATTCTGTGCTATTATTAGCAGGAAGACATTAAAGCCTGCTTATATACAGCACTGGTCCTGGGAAGCTAATGTGGTCTTTAGAGTACTACATGAGGTGAAGATAATAGATAAGGTTTGTAAAGTGCTAAAAAGAGGAGAAGAGTGGTCTAGAGACACATTTGCCCAATATGAAAATACTAACAAGGAGCAGCCTTGTGTTCACATGCAGTTAATATACTCTGCGAGAACTTCCTATGAAAACCAAACAGTACAATAGCTAAATCCTAAAATCATAGCTTGAGTAGATTGCTTGTTGCAGTAGTTTTCATTGACATATCTTGTTATTTTTAAAGTTTGATTTATAAATTAAGGTAGTTTTTAATTCTTATAACTACTAATGTTTCTGGCTATTCCTACATAAAATGACCTACTCTTTTAGGACCTTAAGGTGATCTCTCCAATGTAGGCCAAGCATTTCTACCAATTACTTAGCAGGTTGCATCTCACAAGTTTGATGATCTCTGCAGAGGAACACGCACTACAGAATGAGACTGTGAGAATTTCTTGATAAGCTAAATTACAAGTGAAATTTTTGACTTGAAGAAACATTTCTCTCCAATTTGCCTGGTAATTTTCACACTGTACAATTCTTTTCAAAATGGATTTCTTAGAAGCTGGCATTTCAATGAATTCACTGAAAAAATTTTACCTGATATAAAATGTTTTCCACTCAGAAACTCGTAAGACTTAATTCACATGACATGACAAGAAGTGGCTAGCATTTTTATTATGTCTACATTCCTGATGGAAAGAACTGGGGCTCTGAAGATCAATCTGATACCAGTTCCATCTTCTTAATTTTCTTTCCTATTATCATGTTCTAAACCATCATATTCTTTAGCAAAATTGCTCCCTAAAATGAAATTCAGCTATCAGTGGTAAACTAGAACTATAAAAGACTTCTCCCTTATATATACCTGAAAGACTAGATAATAAAGCTAAAAAAGGTAATAGGGATGTATTTATCCTGCCATGTCAATAAAATAGGAGAGAAAGACTTAAGTACTCCAAGTAAAAATATTAGTGAATGCAAAGACTGCATGTTGGAAGGAATGTATTTAAATCGACATGTGTCAGTTTAGCATGTTTTTTCCTGGATTTCTGACTTAAGAATTCTTTTTTTTTTTTTTTTTTTTTTTTTTTGTCTTTTTCATTTTTATCGGTACCAGGGATCGAACTCACGACTGCCTGCTTGCAAGGCAGGCGCTTATGCCGCTGAGCTAAATCCCCAGTCCCTTGACTTAAAAATTCTAAAACAAGTGTAAACTCTTAGGAAAAGTTTGGTAGCTTCCTTTAAAGGTAAATAATCAATTTAGAAATTCTACTCTTAATTATATATCCCCAAGACAAGATATTTCTATACAATGATTTACACATGAATATTCACAACAGCTTTTTAAAAATAGTTCCAATTTAGAAGCAACCACAATATACATCAGAATTTCATAAAATAAATAAGTCATACCATGTCCACACAATGGAATGCTATTCAGCAATAAAGAAGTAACTACTAAGTCATACCACAGCTCTCAATTTTTTAAAAATGTGCTGAGCTAAATAACTACAGAAACAATATATGACATATATGAGCACATTTATGTGAAATTCTACAAAGAAATATTATGCTACCAAACCATGCAGTGGATCCTGTTACTGAGGATGGGGATAGGGGAGGATTACCCAGAAGGGGCAAAAAGAAATTTTGGGAATAATAGAAATATTCTTTATTTTGACTTTATTTTGCACATTCACATATGCAGACATTTGCCCAAGTACATTAAATTCTATATCTAAATGCATTCATTATATTATTATATTATATTATATTATATTGCATTATATTGCCACAAATTGTAAGCAATTTGTAAAAGGATTTCCAATCCAAGGCGATCCTTTCACATTGCATCTTTCCCTAGTAAAACTTCTTACTACTTAAACAGTATCTCTGTGTCCAATTCTTGGAAGACTCAACTACTATCTACCATACAAAAAAGTGCCACCTACAGTTTGCTCATTAATAAGATTATGTGGTATAATCTTGAAAATCTTTATAAATGGGGAAATGGGATATGTACACACCATCATGGCACCATCAATAGTTCAAAATTGCTGGCCAATGAGCCAAACTGAACCTCAGCAAGTTTCTTAATCATTGCTTAGAACATACTGAAAAGACTTCAATGGGTAATAAGGTAGAAACATTTGCTTACAGTACTATGTATAGACTCATTTTGGATAAGGGTAAGCATGTATTTAGGTGTATAATAAGGAGTTTTAATTCTTTGCAGAATTCAGGCAGCCTGGAATGTTTTTTCCAAATGCAAAGCATTAGTGTAAACAGTGTAACAATTGATATTTTGTACATCTATCTGTTTGTTCACTTAGCTTCTGTTTTCTAGGGCTAGAGTTAGAAAACAACCACAAGCATAAAACCTCAGGATCTTTGTAATTCTATATTGGTGTGAATGATTAAGCAACCCAGGAAGGTGGCTAGCATAAAACAGGATTTTGCCTGGAGCACCCAGCCTGCTGATAGATACATTTAGAATGAAGAGAATCTAGAGAAGTTAGGCTTCTGTCCTGGGAACTTGGTGAAATTCAAGCAAGAAGGAATTACTGCTGAGGCAATTTTAAATAACATACCAGAGAAAACCTCAATCCCACGGCAATGAATAGTTGCAGCTATGAAGAACTCACCTTAACAAGTAGATACAGTTCTTTAAGGAATTTCTTGCTAGTTCACTAAAAAAGCAGGGAAGAAATATCTAGATCTTTGTTATAGTTTTACCAGCTCCTTGGACTTATTTTCCTCTTTGAGATGAAAGCTATTTGCAGATAGTAAAGGTGGGGTGACTTTGAAAATGTGGAATGGGAGAGATTTTGTGTGATATTCAGAAGGTCTTAACAAAAATCATAGCAATATTGACCCTAACAATCATCATTGATACTCATCAGGTTGTTCATAAAAGTGCATATTATATGTGCATGTGTGTACATGTGTAGGGTGTAAAAGAGAATTCTCTATTTTAAAATTTTTTAGATGTCAAGAAAAGTACAGGTCACTCTATGTTATGGATCTATTCTAGGTATACAGAGACAAATAATCAAGTGACTGTAAGTTTTGGTAAAGGGACAGATTTTGGTCATTCACCTTGCGGAAAGATGCTCCAAAGATCAGTTTTTCCTTTCAGGTTGTTCTCTTCAAATAGTACCATGAAATCATTATGCTAATACTTAGCATCTCTTTTCCATTCCTTCCACTATTCACATTCTCCCTATTTCTATGTTGCCTTACTCATTTCCCAATGGAAGTTACCTGCTCTTTGCTCTAGAATCTATATTCTTCAAAACCAAACCAACAAAGGAGGAGACAGCGTGGTTCTTAGTATTTTGGTCGTCTAACATTGCATTTCGTTTTTCACATTGTGGAGAATTGCTACTCTGTGATTTACATGATGGGGCGTAGAAAGTACTCCTGCTATGTAAACTTTCCCCTCTATTCTCTTGCAATTAAAAAAATGTAAAGGATATATGCCTAGTTAACCGAAGCTCTAACCAAAAATTCTAATTTCACCATCACAAAAGAGCAAAGGTTTATCTGTGTTGAAAGTGGTGTGGTGTCACTTGGCTGGATCCGGGATGGCAGCGGTGGTAGACAGCCGCTTTGGTAGAGACTGTGTGCTTGTTGTACAATTCTTAGTAAACATCTCTGGATCCCTTCCATTTCTTCCTATTTTTAAAAAACTTCCAATTTCCCTGTTTTCCCTGATTCTGTAAGACACCTATTTTTTGCTGATAAACAGTCTTTTCATTTCTGACAGCAAGAATTCGTTTCTCTTGCTTGCAAGTAAGAAATGTTAGAGGAAGTTTGCCTGATTTATAGCATCATGCTGCCTAAAAGGATGCTGTTCACTTTTTATTTATTACTTTTAAAAAACTTTTAAAATTTATTCTATGAATGGTTACATTTTGCTCAGGATATAACGTTTTGGTTCAACAGATTACAGTCAGTGTAACCATGACACATGCTTTTGCAGTACTCTGTGTAGTAGGAATAATCTGTGCTCCTTTACCTTTAGAAATTCAAGAGATTTTTGCAGAGTAAGGTGACATATATCAGCCAGATATAGGAGAGTTTGATTTGAAATATATTAAGAGTAGTTACAATTTCTTAAAAGATGGATATGTAGCCAGAGAAGAATAATAGAGTACATAAGGAAAAATATCTAGAGGCACTGAAATTAAATTAAAATATGATCTCCCTTTCACTCTGAATACCTGTATGATTACCAATTCAACAAGGATCTTTCATTTATCCAAACTCCACTGTATGAAAATGCCTGAAGCCTATACTCTTGATAAAATAGTTGATAAAGCATTCATAGGAGAAAACATCTTCAAACTGTTGATATATAAAATCGTATTAGTCCTAAAAACAGATAGATATTTACTCTTGTAATATTCAACAAATGTAAAGCTCTGCAAGGACTGATAAATTTAGATAGTTCAAAATTTTGCATTTTTAACTTAAAAAGGAAGAGTATGATCAATTTCATGGGGTTATATAATTGACATCTAGATGTAGAAGAATCTAATTAGTTTTTAATATCTTCCGGGCAAAGGCTGATTCCAGGTTTAGAGCAGACTATATCTCATACTTTTCCAGTTGCTAATATTTCCATATCTTAATGTGAAAGTGCTGAAATCACAAGTTAACTTATATATTCTGTATTGCTTGGTCCTTTATCTGGTAAGTAAAGGACCTGTGAAAATTCATAAATATATAAATCTGAACCAATGTCCTTATTTGAACACTTGCAGCCACCCAGAAGCTAACCATGAAGGCTTTATGAATAGTGCATTTTGTTAAAATAAACAGATATAAATCAACCCAAAAAAGTTCTGTATTTGAGGTATGCATATAGTGAATCAGAATTTAGCTCAGCAATGGAGTAATTAATTGATTTCACAAACAGTTTTTTGGTACGTATCAGAGTTTGGGAGTTTGATGGTTAAATTGGATTGTCAATTTGATTTGCTTGAGAACCATCTCAGAAGATTATTGGTAAAGTACGCTTTTGTCTGGATGGATCATGGACCCAGTGCCTAGAGACCTATATCTTTTCCCTGGATCCTTCCTCTCGCCTACTATTCTCCAGCTCTTACTCTTGATAGCCATTAACCAAGCTATTTTGTTCCACCATATGCTTATGCCATGATGTTTCTGCCTTAGAATCAGCTAATCACAGACTGAATCCTCTGAAGCCATGACCCAAATTAAATTTCTCCCCGCTTCCATCAAGAGTGTGAGGTATTTTGTTCTACAACAGAGAAGCCACCCAATACAGGGAGATAATAATGAAAGTGACTACAGATGAGGGAACCACAAAATGGTACCAGTAGGAAGAGTATGTATGGAGCAATACACGCATAAAGAATAAAAAGAAAAAGATGTTAAAATCTGAGAATAGGTAGCATAATACAAAATGGGGAAAAAGCTAGCATAGATGAAGGTCACAAAGAGAATACATGAGTACTTGTTCCTCTAGAGCTAAGGATCATTTTCCAAAATATTTCGGCCTTCCTATTTACACATTGACCAATGGATGGAACATGTTTAAATCCATGTTTTAGAAACACAACTCCTGCGTCTGCCCAATATGCATATATATATTTCAGCAGTTTGCTTTTCTAATAAATGTCTGGAAAGCAATGGCCACCACTTTAAGTATCTCTCATAACTGTAGAGGTTAAAAGTAGCCCCTATTAATCTCATGATGTGTCAATAAATTTAGTATTAAAATATTTTATACATATTTTTGTTTTTCCTAAATTATATATTTTTGGTGAACTCTGTATATCTGTAGGATATGTAGGATAAGAAATGACACAAGAAAAGAAATCCATCAGAAAAACAGGGTTTTATTATAAATAAGTGCCTACAAAAATTAAAAATTTCAAGTAGACTAGGATGTTCTAAAATGACAAAATTAAGTTCCAAAATGACAAACTTTTCAGATGAGAACAAATTAAAGCAGGAGAATGGAAATCAAGAATAACTCTGCAGGGCAATTTCATCAACCAAGTGATAAATACAAGGTAAGTATATTTTGGGAAGAAAATAGTGAATGAGTTTTAGATATACTGAGTTTGAGTATACAGGATATGCCGAGTAAATATTTTGACTGAAAGTTTGAGGAATTTGGCTTTTAGGTTCAGAGTTTTGGAAACAAAACATAAACATGTATTATCACATTGCTAAATGGTGGTTGAAGTCTTTTGAATGGATGAGAAGATGGTAAGAAAGAGGATTAACTTAGGAATCATTGATACTAAGCTATTGACTCTTTGCAATGGTCACAGAGAGATAGAGAGAGAAAATTTAAAAACTACAAGTGATAAGTGCAATTCCATTAAGAGAGATCTGTATTAAGTGGCTCATGTAAAATATTGCAGAGAAATCAAGTTGGATGGGGGGAAAAGTAAGCAATACATTATACCACTAAAGTCATTGGCAGTTTATAACTGAGAAGTCAGAGAGACATAAGAGATATGAAAAGCAAACTGCAATGTGTTGAAAATATTTGCAAACATACTCACATACTGTCAAAGAAAACCAACAAAAAGCTAATGTAAATAATGAAATCTAGGACCATGTTTGACATTAAAAATTTATGTTATAAATACGTGAGAATTATTTTGTAGGTATCACAATTAGAACTAGTGATATGATTAAAGAGATGATTTGCCATTTTAAGAAGCAATGCATGTGATATGGGTTCAGTCTTCTGCATGTGGAAAGCCAGTCTTCCCAGGAACATTTATTAAAGAAGCTCTCTTCCTTCCAGTGAAAGATAAGTTAGCTGAGTGTGCTTGGAGTTGTTTTTGTATTTTAAATTCTGTTCTACTGATCCTGAGGTCTGTTATATAACACCATGCTGTTTTTAACATAGTAGTTTTGTAGTGTAACTTAAAATCAGGGCTTCTGATGCCCCTTTCCTCGCTCTTGCTTCCCAGAACTGCTTGTTATTCTAGTTCTCTTCTGATTCCCTATGAATTTTAAGATGTTTTCTTTAATTCTATTAGGTATGGTGTGGATTTTGATTCTGATTAAATTAAATCTGCATGATACTTTTGGACGTATGGCCATTTTCACCATATTGCTTTTGCCTACACAAGAACAATGGATGTCTTTTCATTGTCTAATATGGTCTTCCATCTCCTATTTCAGAGTACTGTAGTTTTCAATGTAGATATATTTTACTTCCTTTGTTAGATTGATTCTTAAGCCTTCCATTTTTCTTGATGCTATTGTGAAAGGTGTGATTTCCCTGGTTTTTCTATCATTGAGTTTGTTACTAGTGTACAGAAATGTTATTAAGTTTTGAGTGCTGATTTTGCATCTTGCTATGCTACTGAATTTGAAACCTAGAAGTCTTTTGGAGAAGTTTTAATCATCTTTTATGAAGAGTATAATGTCATTAGCAAATAATGATTAGTTTAACTTCTTTCTTTCCTACTTGTATATTCCTTTTCTTTCTTACTGTAGTCTAATTGCTCTGCCTAAAGTTTCCAGAATTATACTGAACAGGAGTGGTGTTCCTGATTTTAGAGTGAAATCTTTCAATTTCTGACCATTCAGGATGATATATGCTGTTGTTTTATCATAGATGACCTTTATCAGATTGAGATAAAGACCGTCTATTGCAATTATATTTAGAGTTTTTGTAATGAATGGATGATAAATTCGGTCAACTACTTTCTGTTTCTTTTGAGCATGTATACAAAGAGAAAAACAGTATATGTTGTTTTTTAAAGTATCAGTTGTGATTTAAACAATGGATCTGAATTCTTGAAATGTGATCAATGACAATGTGAGACCCAAAAAATTAAGATATGAAAATCACTTCCAAACATGTTAAAAATACCATATGTTGTAGTCAGGGGTTGTGAGGAGAACAATTACAATCAGGATGCAGAATTTATAATACTATTTTATGATGGTCATCCAGAGTTAAACACAAGAAAGTGCAGGAAATCTGTCCTTAACTTTAAAGACCCAAAATATTCAGCCAAGGGCCTGGATCCCAAACAGTGTCCTGCATGAGTCCAGATCAAGACCTAAGCCCATAGTATTTCCTCCCATGAGTCCAACTAGAGGTCTAGGGCCCATGAGAAGGACTCACACAAGTCTATTTTACGGATCTGTGCTGGGAAGGCCGAAAGGTCAGCAGTGGAAGTAGAAAGTCTATGCCAGCAGGATGAAGGAGCTGTGTCAGTAGGTTGAGGGTTCTACATGGAAGCCAAGAAGTCACGCTCAAAATAAGGAGTCCTGAAAAGTACCACAGCCATTCTTAGCGACAAGGAGGTCCCAAGCACCTCCAATGATGAGAAGAGTTAAGTACATGCCAGAAAGCCAGCGTGACAAGTTTCTGGAGATTAAACAGCACACATCTTCCCCTCAGAGCCAGGAAATGATACTCCATATAAGGACCTAAGCTCCCCTAAAGTGAACTGCAGTCACTCTCAGCAACAAGGTCCCGAGCTCCTCTGATCATAACAGCTAAATTCATATCAGTGAGGCTAATCATGATGAGCTCCTCCAGGAGAACGGAAGGCTTGACCCAGTAACACTTAGGAGAATCCACGCTCCCAGCTGTTCCTCTCTAAATCTCTATTTATGCTGGAAACTTTCCTCAGGTGACTATCTACACTCAGTACCACCCTGATTTAATTCAGCTGCTGTTACTTTGACCACCAGTTTTTAATCCATAACACTATACATACAACACTCAATTCTTTCAAAATGCTCTCACATATCTTAATAATATGGTGCCTAAATAATCCTACTTTGTTGTTATCCTCAGATTACTCCTAGTGAAAGATGTAAGGACCATTCTTCTTGCAATGCTTAATCATAAAATTCATATGGATGTCTTTCTTAATTTGCTATAGATTCAAATTATATTTTTTATGTTAAACAAAAAAATTACCCTACACTATATCTTTTCTGCATTTTGTATTTTTTCAAATGTTATTTTTAAGAACTGTCTTCCTAATTATAAAAGATGATTTTCTAATCATTGTGGAAAAAATAAAGCCTTGACTTAAAATAATTATTCATCATAAAATCAAATAACATTTTTTTTTTATCAGTACCGGGATCAAACTCACAACCACCTGCTTGCAAGGCAGGTGCTTATGCTGCTGAGCTATCTCCCCAGCCCAAAAATCAAATAACATTAAAAAGCTACCTTTCTATTTCCTTTTAGAACATGCTTTGTTCAAAATTTAATGATTACCATTTTTAGTTACATATCATTCATTTCATTGTACATCATGTATATTCCCAATGTCATTAAAATTTTAGGATATTCAAATAATATTTCAAATAATAAATTATACAGAAATAATCTATTTTATATGACTTCATTATTGGTTTTACCAATTTTTGGACTTTCATGATTTCAGGTTTTATTAAAAGTAATATTGGACTACATCTTCTAGTGGTTGTTGCTCACAGTTCCTTTAATTAGGTTCTCAGATTTTGTATTTGTAAGTAAAGTTTATATTTCTATGGATAGCAAGCAAACACACACAGGATTTTATAACATGTAACTATTTAAAGCTCAACTGGTAAAATTGACAGAAGTGTATTGTATTTTCAGTTAATGCAAAATTCCATCTATGATCAAATAATCGGCATTTCGCATTTCTCCGAAAACCCCAGAGCAGAGCATTCAAGATTTCTATGCCTCATGCACTACAGATCCCTCCAAAGATAGCACATGAAAAATTCAGTTCCTCCACACATACTATAACTTAAGCCTTTATTATTCATAATGAGAATTTTCTGAAGCTTATCATGATAGATATTTCTTTTAAGATATAATATTACTATTATAGTTGAGGTACCGTTTGATCTAAATAACTAAGAAAAACACAACAGCCAATATTCTATATATAAACCATGATATTAAATCAAAAAAAATCACCATGTGGGTGTTAGGACAGTCATATTAGTTCACTTATACTTAATTGCCAGACCAAAATTTATTACTATTCTTTCCTCCTCCATCCATCCACAATATCCTTCCTCCTTCACATCATGCACACTTGCTACAGTCATGGAAAAAATTAATTTTATTTTTTTATCTTTCAATATAAATTAGAGGGATGAGTGGACATTTTTATTACTTATATAACTGGACACTATGACAAAATATTTGAAAAGTTTTGGTAAAGTTATACATCACCAAAGATAAATTAATTAAAATAGATACTGAAACTGCGTAACACTAGTAAGAACAGGGGAGGGGGCTAATCATACTGCATTGATTTATTATCACAGAAATGACAGCTGAATGCAATCCTTGTTAACCATCCAAGCATAATATTTTATAATAAAACACTTAAAATTTAATGAAATGTATTGCGACCATATTGTAATCAATATAGAAAGGCTACCTCTTTGTTTCTAAATTACTATTACTCTTAACATTTTATAAAAAGGGGATTGTATTTCTTGTCTTTGTTTTATTTCATATTTAACTGAAACTAATATTTTGTTTAAAGTGTGAAGAATTAAAGAAAATATTTCCCAGGTAAATGAAGGGCAACTTCTTAATATTATTTCCTAGATTATTTGGTCAATTTTTTTAGGATAAACCTAAGACTCAAGTAGCTATTAAAACAAGAAAGGTGAAGAAGAGGCATAACAATACATTTGAATTTTATTAAGATTTCATGAATAGGTTTGATGAACAGCCAGCATCATATTAAACAATCAAACCTATTCATGAAATCTTAATAAAATTCAAATGTATCAGTATGCTTCTTCTTCACCTTTCTTGTTCAGCATCATTGATCATTAGAGAAATGTAAATTAAAACCACACTGAGATTCCATCCATTCCAGAAAGAACGGCCAGGATCAAGAAAACCACCAATAA
The DNA here is from genome assembly GCF_034190915.1 of Cavia porcellus. Lineage (NCBI taxonomy): Eukaryota > Metazoa > Chordata > Mammalia > Rodentia > Caviidae > Cavia > Cavia porcellus. The sequence continues at coordinate 118,661,871 of NW_026947484.1, forward strand.
CAAATGCTGCAGAGGCTGTGGGGGAAAAGGAACTCTTTTGCACTGTTGGTGGGAGTGTAGACTGGTACAACCACTGTGGCAATCAGTCTTGAAATTCCTCATAAAGCTGGGATTGGAAGTCCCATTTGCTGCAATGATTCCACTTCTGGGCATATTCTTAGAAGAACTGAAAAAATCATACCACAGTGATATATGTGCACCCATGTTTAAAGCAGCACAATTTGTAATAGCCAAATCTTGGAGACAACCTAAATGCCCATCAGCTGAGGAATGGATAAAAAAGATGTGGTATTTTTAAACAATGGAATACTACTCAGCTATAAAGAATGATCACAATGAGACATTTATAAGCAAAAGGATGCAACTCGATTCCATATTCATAAGTGAAATAAATCAAACTCACATGTGTAAATACCATATAGTCTCCCTAGTGTAAGAAATGGTAAGAGTATATAAGATACAAAAACTCAATAAATATTTTAAAAGAGTAAGAATTTGCTCAAAGGGGAAAAAATAATTCAGGGAAAAAGAGAAGAAAGGAGAAAAGAAAAATAATACAAATTTGTATATATACACTTAAGATAGCTAAGATGACTGTGTTCCTGGAACAAGACTTAACATTCATAGGATTAGATCAATTTTGCATGTTTATATCTGGTAATATGAGGAAGTTTTTTGAAGATTACCATGCAAACTAACAACCTTAGTTATGTTCCTACCACCTTGTTTTGAAAGCATATATTATCCTTTTTTTGGAGGCTCTTTGTTATTATTATTTGTCTTTTTGTTCTTTGTTTTTATAGTAATTTGTTTTATTTTGTTTTGCTTTTCCCTCTAATACAGAAAAGACAGATGTACATGTAGAAGCTTATACATGCCTAGAGCTTCTCCTAAAGAGTTTACAAGAATTGACTGTATTATGTATGATGATATGAACAGCTACTTTAAAGAAAAAGAGACATTATGGTAGCCATTGATAATTTCCTATCATTATGTTGTGAAGTCTAGTAATGCTCTTATTCTTTGTTTAGACTAGTTTTAATCTGTTTTGTATTATTTAATTTCATTATATATGAAGTTATGAACAGCTATTTTAAAGAGACATTATACAGCCATTGTTGATTTTTCTATTGTCTGGTTTTGAAGGCCTATAATGATTTCATTCTTCTGTTTTGATCACTTTTATACCCTTGTTTTGCTTAAATTCATTGTGTGTGAAGATATGGACAACTGTTTGTAAGTAGACAAGAGACATTATGGTAGACACTGTTGATCTGCTGTTGCTTGCTTTGAAATCCTGTGTCCTTGCACTGTTCTGTTCTGCTCTGATATGCTTTGTTTTGTTTTACTCTCTTTAAAATTAAAAAAAGGTTTCATGAATAGGAAAGAATACTACAAAAATATTTTTTATTATTTATACCAATTTAAATATTATATAAATTCCTTTAATATTAATATTACTAATTTTGAAATATCAATATTAGAGTTGAAAGAAATATATATATCACAGGAAGATTAAAAATTATGTACATCTCTTTCTGCTGTGTAATCATAGTTATCAATGTAGAGTTTTAATTATTTATTTATCCCTAGATATTTATCCCTAAAGTGATGCTTGATGGGCACTCTCTTGGCTAATATTGTAACAGTTAAGGATAAGGAATAATTTTGAGTCACTAGGCTTGAATAGCACACTAGATAAATGTTAGAAGCTACATTTGAAACACAGATATACATAAATGAATGACAGATCATGTCTATCATGTCATTTCCACCATATCAATATTAGAATTTAAAAATATAAATATACTGACATTTTATTTCTATACTTTCTATTAATTTCATAATAGCAATATATACAATGAATTTCAAGAATAGTTAGCAACATGATTAAAGTTTCTGAAAATATCAAGTCCAAAGACTATATAGGATTCAGTAAAATTATCTGTATGTCTGTCTATGTGTCTAGCTATAAATAAAAATATATATGATATTAACATAAGCAAACATTTTTCTTGTATTCTTTCTCATCAATTAGGAAACAGACAACTTTTTGCAAATTATTCCCTATTGCACCCTGATTCAATATAAAGTGAAGCCATAAAATTGAATACTGACATCCCTTGCTATAAAACAAATTAGAAAATTCTCTTTTTGGATCATCAGAGTCATAAAGAAATTGTAAAGATGATCAGTCTATTCTCTTTTATATCACTTTCTTGAGTTCATCATCATGTTTGTTGTTTAATGAAGATGAGATCTTGTAAATCACAGTAACTAACATATGTGCGTGGCAAACTATTAGATATCATCGGTCATATTTTTCATCTGTACACTTGTTGCATAATAGTACTTGTAACTGTACCATAGTTTCTTAAAAATGAAAGACTTTGGCAGAAACTAAGCCTTACCATGATTTCTCGGTATGCTTTTTACATGAGCCTTTGCCCAAAGATAAGCTCCAGTTAAGACTGTCAGCCAGACAGATGCATTTAGTGCATCAACTGAAACATATGACCAATCTATTAAATTACATAGTAATAATATTAATATGTGCTCAAATATAAATAATATGATTGACATGAATATTTAAAATAAATGATAATGTAAATTAGAATTAAGTATTTGTAATACCCAGGCAAGATAGAGAGGTAAATGTTTGTGTAAACTAATCCTAGACTTATTGCCAAATTACCAATTGGAGAACAGATGCAATGCATAAATAATGTGAACATCTGATAACAAATGGATGTGGTTTTATCTATTATAAGTCGTCATAATTCAACATATGTGTGTTATAATGTACAATGGTTGCACTTAATCTATTAGTGTGAAATAAATATTTCCTGAATTTTGCTGTCCATAAATTTTTGTCGCATTTGTGTGGTCCATCATTCTTAATTGTCTTCATTTTTGTTGCCACTCCTGTCTCATAAGTCTTCAATTAACACTTGATTTAATGGAAACTTTGTGAAGCCTAGCTTCCAAAAGGTCATGACATACATGAAGAATGGATAGGATAAAATGACAGATGTGTTTTCATTGCACTATGAACAGCCTACATGGACAAGAACTTCGCGTTTAAAAAAAGCCCTATTGTGATTAGGAAATGGAGTCACAAGAAATTCACCCCAGAAGCTGGGGTTTGGAGAGTTAGGATGATGTTTCAGAAGAAGGTGGCCTGACTGTATTTGAATAAATGTAGATTGTTGTACATGAAAATATACCACCTGAAAATAAGCACTATTACATCTTTTGGAGCAAAATTTAATATAAGAATTGGACTTATTTTCAGGAAATATGGTATGTATAACATACCATATGGTATGTATATGGTATGTATAACAGTCCAAAATTATTTTTACTTGGTAATATTCAATTCATTTGACAGTTAATAAGAAAGCCTTCATGGAGCTTTCATTCTAATGGAAAATAAAATAAGGAAAAATTTAGTTAGTTTCAAGTAGGTGGTAAATATCCATCACTGTAGAGAATTAAGGGACAGGAGGTGACTACAAAGGACAGAAGTCATATTTGACTATATATCCTACAACTCCACGAAACATCAATATTCTTTTATATCTGCCTTAAATTATTTTAAATTCATAGGCATATTGTTCAGCTTTCCTCTTGCCAGGACAAAATATTTGACGCTCACAACATAAAAGAAGAGAGGTTTACTTTGTCTCATGACTTCAGAGATGGTTGGCTGGCAGAAGGGTATGGTGCTGCAAAGCTACTCTCTTCATAGTGGCTGGGAAGTAGAGCACAGGGGAAGAATGCCAGAGTGGGAGGAGTGCAGGAGCAAACACACAGCCCCTATAGACACACCCAAAAGGGTACTGTACTAATCTGCTAGGTGACTATTTTAATCCAGTCGAGAGGGCAAAGATGAGGCCAATAACAACACCAGGACACAAATAAAACAGATGTACTAACCACTAATATTCATCACTTGTAGCAAAACTTTATTAGAATGATATGCTACCTAAATGCAAAAGTTATGTTGCATTTCTTATATAATCATTTCTTGTTTCAACATTCACTTTTATGTTTGACACAGTAACAGAAAATAGAGATATAGGTATTGGAAAGTTTGGTTAATTCTTAGCCAAGTGATTAACTTGTACCAGCTTCCGTACTTGATTCAAATGCTTTACAGAGCTACATGTTTTCAAACATTATATGAAATCTTTTACTGAAGGTTACAATGGCCAATTTTTGCACTTACATTTTTAGGGTTTATGGCTTGGAATGAGACGTTCTTCACAAGGGAGGAAAGAGAAAGGATGAAAAGACGACTAAAGAAAACTAGACCTGGACAGCTGGACCAAGTCCTCTGAAACATTCTGAACTTTGAATTTTTAAGACAAAGTAAATGTTGATGCCATCTACTTAGAGACGTTTAAGGATAAAAGAAAAAAGGGAGTTTTGTTGTTCAGACACAGATACAGGGTAAGGTAAAATCAGTTGAATGCTTGTGTTTTTTACTTAGAAAATTAAATTTCTATTTAAAAGTTCTGTAATGCTTAGGTCAGGGCAGAAATTCAGAGAAATACAATGATATTGTACAATGGGATATCACTTTTTTACTTATAAGCAGTACTTCCTATATTGAGAGAATGGTGCCGTATTTGCTCATTGTAAAACTGTTCTTCCAAGTATTTTTTTCATGTGAGATACTACTGAGACGACACTGTTAGATATTTTTTCACTGGGTCTCTAGGAATTTTGAGTATTCACTGTTTGTTTGTCTAGAAATATTGTTCAGCACCATGCAACCCTTAAGTCCAGTTTTTCTGTTTGGAGCTCTCCAATCTGAGTGACTTCTTTAAAATAATGGTATATTTCAGCAAAGCATGAGGTATTTGAGAGTTTTCCAGCTTCTACTTTACAACTTTCTTAACTTAAAGATAATAAATTGATATTGAAAAATACTCAGTCAACAGAAATCTACATGTATGGAGTTATTTAAAATATCTCACAAAAACATCGATTTCATCAAAGACAGACAAATATATGTATGCATGCATGCATACATATGAGTGTATGTGTAATGCAGGTAGCTATGTACATATACACATACCTCCGTATTAGTAAATAAGGATGATAGCAATACGAAACTAGAAGTAGCAATAGCAACAGTGTAGTCAAGTTTTTTTCTATTTTAAAGAGTATAAAACTAAGGAAAATAAAACAGAGTAAAACCAATTAAAAGAGCCAGTGTAGTATAGAACTGGAAAACAATACAAAATCAACAATAGTTACGTAATATCTCTTGTCTTCAAAGTAGCTGTAGATACCTTCAGACAGTGAAAATCAGACAAAACAGAACAGAATAGAGCCAATGAAAACAAAATAATTAATGCAATAAAGGACTTCAAAACAATAGTAAATCTATATTGGCTACCATAATATCTTGCTATCTTTAAGACAGCTGCTTATGTCATTGAATATAACAATTTCAAACAAAACAAAACAAAACAAAACTCAACCCAACAAAAGAATGAAAATGATACAAGACTTCAAAACAAGATAATAGGGAATTAAAAATGGCACTGCCTTCAGGAGATGCCTCCTAGATGCCACACTATGTACTGCTATCCTCTGCATAGATGATCAGATCACTGGCCCTAGGCCTACAGGGTCAGTGAAACACCAAAGCACCACAAGCATCAACTTGCATATCACCTCAGTAGCTATCACTACAGCCTGTTTCTCTGGATCAGCCAATTGCTTACGAGGGTGAGTGGGGAGATCGGCTGTTCTTGTTTGCATCCCCCACACTGGGATGGGCTGGGGTCTGGCTGTTTCCTGTTGGCAGTGGCCCACTCATGACACTGGTTTACAGAGAGGGCTTGCTTCTTGGTGAGCCCTGCACAGTCCACAGATGGTACTAATTCATGGGGAAAAGCTTGGGTCTGGCTGTTTCCCCCGCTGTGGGTGCCCACACATGTCACTGGTTCTCAGGGAGGGCTTGCTTCTTGGTGAGACCTTTTAGGCATTTAGTTTTTGAGGTAGGAATTCCGTCACTTAAAGTCTGAGTTCTGTGTTTTAAAGACATCTTTATCTGCTTATACCCAAATGCTCGTTCTTCATTCTTGAACATAACTGTTTCAAAATATTTTTTAAAAAATGATAATGGTACCTCACCATGTATGGAAATAATTATTTTCATTTTTCCTATACTCTGGAAAAAAAATTGTGAGTGTATCAACAAATCAGTGGAATTCTTTATTATTGACTACACACTGACAAGCTTAAGAAGCAAGAATTAAAGAAAACTACAAAATAGAATAAATCTCTGAAGTTCATAGTCTATACATTTGCAGTTTCAACTACTTGTGAATAGGAATATATGACACTACGCAATTTGTAAGAAATCTGAATCATATGAGGCTAGAGTGAATGAATCATTTGCTAAAAGGGAATGGATCTTTGAGTGCTTTGCTTGCAAGCAGCTACATTGAAGTTTTGACATTTGTTAAGTTTTACTTAGAGGATAAAATAATCTTTGAGCTGATCAAAAACGTTTTCACATAATATAACTCCCCAAGAAAGTCAATTGCTAATTCTTATGAAATTAAGGAAAAGTAAAATAGTTTTCAAAAGTTGATGGGTCTTGGCCAGAAAATAGAATGCTTGACTAAATTTTATCTCATAACTCAGATAAAAATGAGTATACCATATGTTCTATATGGGAACAAGAAAAAGTAATGTTTGAAAATATTCCAGCCAATATTTAATTCAGAATTAATGTTAATAGCATTATAAATTACTTTAGCTCTGCCTCTATAGAATCATTAGGTGTCTACAGGGATCATTTAAATATTTCTGTTATACTTTACAGCATTTTATGAGTAAAATTATATATTATAGTGATACCTGGGGATTTGGAAAGGTTTTAGGATATATCCCTTATGAATATCTATGTCTCAGTACCAGTAGACTTCCTTTTCCCCTATTATTTCTTGTTAATTCCTCAATAATTGCTAAAATTTGGCTTAGTTAACTTATTAGCAAACTATTTTTTAAGAAAAGGCAAATTTTTCAAGCTACATTTACATTTACCTGTGCAAAATTTAGAACTTAAAGTTGGAAATGTCCAAGTGCTACTACTGACTATTGTTAAAGTGATTCCTGTTACTTGATTTCACTCAACTCATTTTTCTATACCTCAGACACTATGATTTATATAACTGCACAGTACGTGGTGATAAATAACTTTCAGGGTAGAAGGAAAGATAAAGTTCACATAGTCATAGTGATGTAAAAGGGTTGCAGTGTTTCAGGCTTAATGAAAAGAATATGGGATCAGAATGCCTAAGCCTCTGTTTTCCTGGTGTTCTTACTCATTAGCTAAATGACAGGTACTTAGTACACTGTTGAAGATTGAGAAATTTAATGGCAGCATAAGCAGCAGAGCTTGACGGAATAGTAACTATGGTCATGAATGCTCAGTACAACTACTGAATTTGCCCTTGGATAACAAATAAGTAGGCAGACACTGGTGGGAAGTCTGTGTCATTACCTATGGATGAACAACAATATTTTAAGGGGCAAGCAAGACTAGCATATATCCTGAGAAGCAGAGTGAGTAAAAACAGCGTGAAGATTCTGAGGAGGACATGGGAAAATCAGACCAAACTGGAGATTTTCTACAAAAAGATGGACGTTGGTCTCAGAGGTAAACTTTTAGAGAGTGTTTCTTTTGTTTCACATCATATTTCCAATGCAATGTGTATAGGAAACACTGCTGTCGGCTTTATAGAGGTTGCTTTGTAAATTGAGAACATGTTTCCTAACACAGAAGCAGTCTGCTTTATTCTTTCCATGGCTGAAGTTTATCCAATCAAATTCAGCACAGCTTTCAGCTTATGTGTTCTCAGCACTCAATGTTCATCAGTCATTTGTGGAACTAAACACACATGCACACACCCCCACACAATGGTGTTCAAGGTCCAGAATTTCAGAAGAGGTCTCATGAATTTTTTTCAGTGGCTTTACAGATGATTCCAATGTTCAGAAATGATTAGTGGAAGAACTTTTGGATCATATTTTCTTTCTTAGAAATTCTTGAAGATAGGGGGCAAAAGTGGAACCTGTTCAGATATGGTAGTACCCTTGTAGGGATCACTGTGAAATTTCCCTAAAACTACAGGATATGGGCATTGGCTGTAAGTGAGTCTGCTCTGGGTAGAGTAGTTTTCTCTAAGTCAGTCTTAGGTCACCACAATTCTCTGCATTACCTGCTTTGCTTGGTCCATTCAACAAATGAGCTTTAATCAGAAGTTTAACTCTGAAGTTCTTAAATTAAATCAAATGCAAGAAAATAAAATAGAACATTTGTTGCTTTATCTCAAAACTGTCCAAAAGCTACTCTTTGTCTTTTCTTTTCCTTGTATTTTTTCCTCTCTATTCCAGTGCTCTAATGCCACCCAGACACTTCAACTCTATGAGGTGCACCATTCTCCACCTCACTCTCTTTCTCTAATCTAGGTACTATTCTCAAGTATTTAAATAATAAAGTTAAAAACAGCTAAGTGGTTGTTCCTCATAACGGTATTTACATTTTAAAAGAAAACTCACAAGAACAGCAATATAAAAAGTCATTCTTCACCTCATGGAAGGCCTCAAGAATGGAGGATTATTCTGATGAAAAGGTAAACCTGAAAATGCATTTGAGTCATTCAGTTTTTGGAAGTACCTCTTGATCAGAATTTGTAGACTATTCAGATAGACCCTAAGTAAGCAGATACAGTATTGAGGAACTCAGATAAATTTTGAAAGTTGTACAGCATTCATAAGAAAAATCACAATTTTTTAAAGAACCACATATATTAAATCAATAGTCAAACAACAACAAAACTAGGTGAGGCCTAGTTCTAATTTGGGAACAAGACAAAAATGAATAAGAATATGATATATAAACTGAAATGAATGAGAATACAATATTAACTGAAATGGAGAAGAGAACTAACCAGAAAAATTAATTTTTAAAGATGTAGGAGACAATTTCAATGGGCAGATATAAACAAGATCAAATTTTGTTCAGGAAAAGGTAAAGCAGAAGATTAGAACATGTTATTATGTTCTAATTATGATAGAGTTACTTATGATAGAGTTACTGCGTGGGAGAAAAGTCAGTAAGATTCTAGAAAGCGGAAGAAAAACTTTCTAAATGACTAAGGAAGAAAATAAAACGGACACATGGCAGAAGGGGTAGAAAGATTGAAGCAAAATGCCTTTCATGATTCTTATTGTGCATGCCTAAAAGTAGGACAAGATCATACAGGCAGAGAAACAAAAATATAAACGATAGAGGAAGAGTCAGATATAAAAGAAAATGACTTAGAATAGGACTCAGTACATCAGCAGGGAAGTCTGTCTTGGAAGGAGGAAGGTTACAGTCCTGACAAGAAATACTGAGTTTACAGTGCTGACAAGAAACACATCTTCCCAGGAGAGCCAGCAGGGAAGAAGCAAGCAAAGAAGCTTCTTGGTACTGCACCAAATGTAATCCTGAAGGACTCCTATCCAATCAAAAACTAAACGATGTCAGGGCAAATCAACACCTAAAGAGGCAACTAGCTGGCCATTAATTGGCCACCAATTGATGCTTTGAGGCCCTAGAGAAGAGCAAGTGTAAGGTTTCCACCACCTAGGGAGGGAAAAGAGGAGAGATCCCAGAAGATCTGGAGTTGAAGCAGCAGATTTCTTGGCCACTGGAGAGATCAACATACATGCAAGTGGTGCTCTATTCATCCAGGGGGGAGCACAGCTGCAGTGTTTCAGTCTCATGGTGGGGGGAGTCATTATCCTGCTGGACAGGCAGTAATGGAAGAGTTGGGGAGTAGTGAAAAGTGGGTAAATTGCTCTAGTTATCCACACTGAAAGGAACTGATATTGTTGCCTCTGGAGAGCGTTAGGACCTAATCTTATGTGTTTCTCAACAAAGGAGTTCAAGTCTCCTAGATAAAAAGTTGTATATTACCCATAACCATCACCACTGCTCAGAACCCCAACTTTGAACTTTTCCTATGTGATAAAATCTATGTAACTGGGAACTCAAAGAAAAATTGCTACCTACTTTATGGTTTCTCTGTTTATGAGAATGAGATAAAGCTGAACAGGTAACTATCATGATGAAAGAGCTAATGAATGAGAACAAACATAATGAGTATTCTCAAGTAGATGGAGTTGTAAAATAAAAATAATAATTACTTGAACTAACAATTGAGACTTTCAAAATTCTCAAATCAAATAGTAGAACTGAAAAAAAAAAGAATAGTCTTTACTGAGAGCTGAATTAGTTGTATGGACAATCAAAGGAAAAGGGGAAAGAAGAAATAAAAAAATTAGAGGAAGATCCAGGTGCCATAATATGTGAAGAACAAAAATCTATACGTGGAAAAAATGGAGCATATAATAAAAGGCATAATTATGGAAATAATAGGATAAAATTCCCTGAATTGAAGAAAGATTTGTGACATTTTTATGAATGAGCTCACTAAGATGAATAGGATTAATTTCATAAAAAGCCACACACCTAGACATAATCAGGGGAAATGTCTGACCTCCAATGCTAATGAAAAAATTCTTCCACTCAGAACAAAAAAAGTAGTTTTCTTACAAAAGAAAGATTATCTGGCTTGCTTGTAAAAGAAAAAGACTGTGACCCAAAAATCCTTATACCAGCTAATACATTACTCAAATGTTAAGGAAAAAGCACAATGGTTTTCAATATCCAGGAATTAAAATAATATGCCACCCATGTACTGACATTGTACCTAATCAAAATTCTCAAAGAAACACTCTCAACCTCAAAAACAATTCCATCAGAAGCAAAACTCTTCCTATCAAAAAGTGGAAAGAACAGAACAATGAATAGTATTAAGCATCCTGAAATATGTACATGATGATAATGCTGTAACTAAGATTTAGCATAAAAATTATCCCATAATTTTCAAAGTTTGTATGTGTGCCTGTATAAAAAAAGACTGAAAATGAAAATTTTCAATTACCTTTGAAAACTGAAGAATTATGGAGGGAAAAAAGCGAGGGAGTAAGGAAGGAAAGACTAAAACTGATTAAAATGATAGTTGGAGGAGAAGCTAAGAAGTAAAACATGAAAGCAGTTGTTCTAATGGGGCCATCATTATTAATAACTTGATAATAATACATGAATATTCCTTTGCACATTGTTATGAACAATACAACTAAGAAACTTTCAAATTAATAGAACTTAAAAAGGAAAGAAAAAAAAAAGGATAAAATTAGCAGAGTAAACAGGATAATATGAAACAATAAATCAAACAGATCAGTTACAACTCCTGATAAATGACTTCTCAATCAAGATTTTAAAAATTCATATTGTATTTTTAAAAACCTAAAACAGAAAAAAAAAAAAAGGGATAATACAAGAATGACAGTGTTAAGAAAACAATAAAAATCAGGCCAAAAATACTGATGAAGACAAGGAGCTATCAGCATTGTATACTTCCAAAACTACATGTATAAATTATATAGCAAACAAGACAAAGTATGTAACTCTTAACTATAAGTCTTAAAACTTAGCAGAAGATTTATAACTAGGAAAAAGTGGGACACCATAAAAAACACAAGGAGATATTTAAATATATCTTTTTCTGATTGTGATTTCTTAGTTCAAGCGAAAATAAGTTAGGTGCAGATAATTTCAGTGATACAAATAACAAGTGTGATTTTGTAAGTGATTATGGAATTGTGTAGTAATGTACCAAGAATATATATTTCTCACATAAACTCACATGAATATATTGGACAAAAACTGATCACAAGATTACTTCAGCAGTTTCTCTCATATAGCTGTTTTACATACCAAATTCTTTGACTAGAACCCAATGAACACATACCTAATTAACCATCAGAACATGAGCTATTATACTCCATCCACTGCTGCCATTTGCAGCAAAGTGACAGGAAAGACTAGTTACAGAGAAATTGTTCAAAGATGGAAGAGTACTATGGCATCAGGTCCTTGTCTGTAGTTTTCTCCTGAGTTAGGCTCAGCAGTATGACGCTTGGCTATTCCTATGGTTTAGTTCGATGAGTCCTAATTTCTTACATGAGGCCTAGCTTGTTTTCTTTTAATATTTTCACTCAACAATCAGTTATCAATTCTCTATTTCTTCCCTCCTATTTATACATTCACATTTATTGAAATCATGTACATGTAAATTGGATTCATAGAATACTTTCAATTATGTCATGTTAAATCACAAAGAACCTAATTTACTGCAGATATGCCTAGACTTTCTTTATATACATATGATCCCATAGAATTACCTTATTTCTAAATTATTTCACTGGAGACCACATCATTAAAGATGAAAATTTTGAGTTCTTTAGCTGAATATCACAAAAAAAGTGTTTGCCTTCAAGGTTGTTTAGTTTATATAGAAGTTAATGGTTCTTATTTCCTTTGTCACAAAACAGATAAGCAAAGTGATCACATTAAAATGGCTCGTTCCTTGATCACCCACTGTATCTCTGTAATTCTTATCAAAAATGCACATACACTGTTCTGTGGTTAGTGTTCTAGCTCTGCTCAGAATGGCTACATAATGGCTATATGTCTTTCACAGGTGAAGTAACTGCTCCAGTTGTTCTGGATCCAGTTTCATGTTCAGTGATACCTGGCTGGTGTAAGAAATGGCTTAAAGTAGGGACCAGTAAAGAACATCAAGTTTGTGTAAAGACAACATGGCACAAGATTATTCTGCCTCTATGCAGGCAGACAGAGTGTAAAAAGGCCATCTGTGGGGAATGAAGAGATGTGGATTATTTTTTATAGTGCTTGCAAGAAGGCAAGGGGTATTAGGTGGGAAGATATTAGTAAACATCAGTGGTCAAAATTCTCTGAATGTTTTATGCCTCAATGGGCAAAGTTGAATCATCAGTGTGAATGTTTGGGTGTCTTCAGTGTCCTAGTGTCTGAAAAACTCCATGCTGTATCTTTTTTTTTTTTTTTTTCAGTATCAGGATCAAACTCATGTCCTTGCTGTTACCAGGTCAGTGCTAATGCAGGTGAGCTAAATTCTCAGCCTCCATGCTGTATCTTACCTCTTTTGGGACTTCTTTGTTTGCCTGAGGGCAAGCCCCAGGTGCTGAGCTAAGAACAATGCCTATGCTGGGGAACAGGCTGGGTGCTGAAGGGTCATGCTCAATCAAGCCTGACATTGGTAGTTTTAAATGGGTGGAGGTAGCAGTATTCATGACATAAGACACAGCAAATACTACAAATGGGGGGGGGGGTCTTTTGGCAAAAAGACTTCCACAGAATGCTGTGTGTTTTTGTCTCAGGTAGTTTGATAAAGGCAGAACTCTCATATTCTAGGGTTAGGGAAAAAAAAAAAAAAACCTTTGAAACTGATTCATTCCTCTTGAATCTGTAAATTTATTTAAAGGAGTTCAATGTTTTACAAAGTCATAAGGTCCTTAAACTAATAATTTTGGAAAACTCCAAATGTGAAAATCATCTTCTAAAATTATAAGCTGAGAAAAAAAATAGTACTTTTGCTTAAGGCAAGTTAAAAACATGATCTTGTCTGCTTTACTTTTTTTTTTAATCTTCTGTGTTCTTAAATTATTGAATCTTTCTACTTTCTGCTTCCAAGAACAACTAATTTAATTTTTCAAAGGATTGTTGGAATGCATCTCACTGAATAAAAATATATCATGTTCGGTCTTAATAAAATTTGGAGGCTTATTATCATATGGAAAAATTATCAAAGAATTTTCTTCCTGATAAAGCCCTATAACATTACTTCATACAACTTAGCAATTCAAAGTCAATTTATGTTCCGAATAGAATTAATCAATGTCCAGCTAATTATAACCAGTATTAGGTCCAGAGATTGCAAATATACATATTAAAGTCATATGAGAACAAGAACTTCAATCCCTTAATTAGGTTCCCTAAAATGTACAGAAACATAGAAAAGTAAAGACAAGGTCAAAGCTCAGCACTTAAAGTTTACTGCCAAAAGAATGTGTTGGAGTCTAAAATGTAGATTTAAGCTGGGAGTGGAAGTCAAGATAAGAGGACTGTCAGTGACCTCCAGAGCTCTGCTTTTAAGGATTTTGAGTTGTTTTTATCTAGCAGCCTTTGAAATTACTGGCTTGCCCGCTGATGAAGATGCTTATCATTAGTACCCCACCCCTTAATATTGTCATCACTCTGAGAAGGACAATTCAGTTTGTATTTATGATGGAGCCCAGTTTCTGAAGTCTGGATGAGGTTGTTAAGTCTCTTGTATCTGACTTACAATTTAAGCTGTTAAAAAACAAACAATAAAAACAAAAACAAAAAAAAAAACACTGTTAAAATGAACAAGTAAAAAAATATACCCTTATAACCATAGCGTGATCAGTACATTTTCCTAAGATTTTAAAGGTCTTTTGAGATTCTTGTATGCGTGCTTAATTGTCTTAGCTATCTTCTATGAAATGGGAAAGCCTGTCTTTTGTGTGAATGTGACAGATCAGTTAGAACTGTGGCAACTACCATTTACAGCTATTGATTTCAATGTGACATTAAAGGCCCCAAATTCAACCATTATTCTCCTCAATTGTCACAAACAAAGGTTAATAATAGTTGAGTTTGGACTGAAGGAATCAAGTAAAGATTGCCAACTGAAATTAGCATGTTGTTTCTCTCTGAGGCACAAGTCAGAATGGAGTCTCTGCTCCCCAGCCTGCTTGAATATTATCAACATTTTCAAAAGTGCCTCTCTGCAAAAGTAATATTTAAAATATAGAAAATGAAAATGTACTGTCATAAGAAATCTTGCCTTTTAAAATAAGTAATTTAAAATTATATTTTTCATCACATAGCCTAAAAATATTTTGTTTTGTTGCTCCTATAGCTGCAAAATAATGTTTCTCATAACTGTAAAAAGTGGAATGTAGCATGATTAAACAATATTTCAACTCTTAGTTCAAGTGGAGGTTACCAGCTAGAGGGGAGAAAAGTTTGATGAGGTTTACATCTTCCATGAGAAAGTTTAAAGGAAAGCATATACTTCCTTTAATATATGAATACTGGTACAAATAGTACTTTTTTATACTCAGGTAAGAAAAAACAAAGCCCCTTTATTACAATAGATACAAAGCAGTTGATAATATATATTTACAAAAAGAACAGAAAGTTAAAGATTTCTGTTCAGTCTATAATTTTTAATTGATGATATTTATACCATGACTTACTGCCTTTTTATCCAGCAGTAAAATATGAGTATGTAGTTTTATATATCATGCCTACTACACAGTTTTTGAAACAAAAATACTTTATTATTTTAAAAATTACTTCAGTAATTTTAGTTATTAATGATTAATACATCATTGCTATTTGTAGAGCACTGTAGGAAATATATTTCTTATTAGGTAGAAATAGCCAAGTCTTGGGCCGGGATTTAGCTCAGTGGCATAAGTGTCTTTCTGGCAAATGTTAGATCATGAGTTTGATGCCCAGTACAAAACAAAAAGAAACAGCCAAATCTGGAGTACATTTTGAAATATCATAAAAAGAAATTCTAAATTAAAGAAATTAGTGTAGAATAATTTGTTATTGGTCGTTAGTTTTAAAAATAGATACTCTTATTGAAAGTTAATTCTTAATTATTTTTACTAATCATCCTAAGGAATTCCTAGAAGCAGTGAAATATATTTCTACGTAAAAATGGCTTATTATTTGAACAGACAGACCAACATTGAGGCCTAATTTAATTGCAGGAATATTTCTCTTGGCTATTAAGGTAATGGTAGTAGTAGTGAAGCTATTTTAACGTCAGAGTCACAACCTGTGTATTCAAACATATAGGTATCCTTGTAAAACCTTGATAATACAGATTAGTTATATTCTCAAACACATACAAATTAAAAATCATTCATAGATAAACAATTGAATAAAGAAATACAATTTCCTCTTTTCAAATTCCAGAAGTTCTGAACACTAGTAGCATTGAGCATTATTTTTAGCCATTTTATGCTTTATTTATTTTGATATATTATATGTACTTATATGTGCTATTATTAAGCAAAAAATAATTGCTTTCTTTACCTAATATAAAAGCTATGCTCTGTGTGTGTGTGTGTGTGTGTATATATATATATATATATATATATATAAATTATTTTGCTTTATAAAAAACTTTTTTCTTTTTACTTTTTCTCTGATTAAGACAGACTTGCTTAATTCTTCTAAATAGTGGCACAGTGTTCTATTGCATAGATGCTATAATTCATTCAGACATGCCTTGAAGATGGACGTCAGTTTCTAATTTTTATGTTATTACAAACAGTTCCTCACCACACTACATTAAAGATGTTATGTTTCTTATATATTTTATGTGGAATATTACATAATTGTAATTATTAACATGTTCCCTTTCACTTTCAGACATCCTCTTGGGTGGATAAATTCCATGGTCCTTCAGTGTATAGATCTTCTAGAGCAAGCATCAGCCTTTATTCATCGTTGCACCTCCAACAGGTAGCAACCAAATAAATAACACATTTTTATTGAAAGGACAAATTAATAAATGTACATTCTGGCCTGTAGTGTGTTTATTACTGGTGCTGACACTAATAAAAGTTGATCAGTAGCTCAGCTTGATATCATTGCTTCTCCTGTTTGCAAGACAAAGACGTTTAACATGTGTCCAGGTGATGTAAGGTGGGAACCCAGGTGCAGAGATACACAGATCAGGGCTCATGTGCATGTGTACTCTTTCTCTTTGGGTTCCTTTCTCCCTAATTATTTTTATTACCTTATTGTTCTTATTTGACATTTTTATACAGGCACACTGGGTACATTGATCATATCCATCTACCCTTCTTCTACCCTCTCCATGCCCTACATCCCCACCTTTATCCCAGCACACTTTCCAGTCGCCTAGTATGGTTGCTCTTTTATTTTCAACTGACTTTTTAAAAACATTTAAAAATCATAAATCATAAAAGAGATGTCATATGACACTCATCTTTCTATTTCTGGTTTGGTAAACATGATGTGGAATTCCAGTTTCATCTTGCTGCAAAAGACAGGATTTTATTCTTTTGGCTAAATATTTCTCTGTGTGTGCATGTATGTGTAGTATTTTCTTTGTCCATCTAGGCTGCTTGCATCTTTGTGAGTGGGTGAGTGCTTTGTGAGTGATGCTACAATAAATAGCAGTAATATATCTTTTGTAAGTTAACTTTATTTCCTGTGGGTATAGCCAGAAGTGAATTACCTGGGGATCATATAGAAGTACTATGATTTTAATAGGATAATTTCTAGAATTAAATTGCATGGTCTAAAAGGTCATGGCCAAAAACATACTTAAATGCTTCAAAATTCTTTCCAAAAGACTGGTACCATTTCACTTTCCCGTTAATAATATATGAATGGCCTGCTTCCCCACATCCTCTGTAGCATTAATAGTCATCACTCTTTGCCAATCCAACTGCAGAAATTTTTTAAATATGTGTTGATTTAATTTGCATTTCCATGCTGACCAGCTGGTTTGAATATCTTTTCATATTTAGAAGCTATTTGTAATTCTGCTTCTTTGAATTGCCTATCCATTATATTTTTTTTAAATCAGGTTGTTTGCAGTTTTCCTATTAATTAGCTAAAAATCCTTTTTTTAAAAAATCTTTTTCTTTTGGTTCCATGAATAATTCAAGCTCATTTTAGAACATGCATATGGGCAAAAAGCAGATGAAAATGTTCCTGTTTCTTTACATAGAGTGATAATACACTGGCACGTATCTTGCGAACAGTGTCAGTGGTGATGGAACCGCGCTCTCCATTGTGCTTTGCCACTGCTGCTCTCCACTCAGTAATGGAGGCTCAGTCGTGTGCTCTGCTATTAGATCCTTTTATACCATTTTCCAAATCTTCATCAAAATAAATCAAATTTAAGAAACACAGAAATCTTTTCATTAAAAGAACTCAAAAATTGAATCAAAGAGCTCCACCATACAATTTTTATCTTAACGTTTATCATCACGATTATGAGACTACAAGAAAATGTCTTCACTGATAAGTGGAGCAAAGCAGGAAGAAAAGTGGTGGGAGCCTGCACTGGAACTACGTGTGCAAACGTGCTAAATTCTAACTACACGTGGCACTTGTTTGCTATTGTTTTATGTTTGAAGATGATATTTGGCAAACATCTTTGAATAATTTAAGGAAGTTCTTTTACACTTATAGTTTATTAATTTAGTGTTTTTGTTTTTGTTTCAGACACGGACTTGTGAAATCCAGGTTGGCCTACAACTATGTAGCCCAGGCTGGCCTTGAACTTACAATGATCCTCCTGCTTCAGCCTCCTGAGTATTGTGTTTACGGGCATAAACCACCATGAACGGCAGCATTTATAAGTTTTTTTTTTTTTTTTTTAGATTTTTTAAAAAGATTATGAATACACTTTGAATCTTACTAAACATTTTATATGTCTGTTGAGATAATCATATGTTTTTCTATTTTAATATGCAGATATGATTTACACTTTGTTTTTTTTTTTTTTTGCTAAAGCAACCTTGTTTTGTTTGCTTTGTTTGCTTTACTGAGGCAGGCCCCATGTGGTCATGTCATATGTATCCTTTTATATATGCTGCTAGATTTTTCATGTCAGAGTTTTATTTGGTATTTTCCTCCATGTTCATGAATAAGATTAGTTTTTAATTTCTTTTCTCATATTGATCTTTTACTATTAAGATTATGCTAGTTTTACAAAATAAGTAGAGCAAATATTCTACTCTAGCTGATTTTTTGCTTTGCATGTGTGGGGTGTGTGTGTGTACTAGTATGGTCTGTAATAATTTAAAATTGCTTTTGGGATGCCTGACTTTTTAAGTCCTGTCTACAAAGTCTGCCTTCTCCTGTGAATTGAAAACCAATATAACTGGAATATTGGTCAGCTATTCTATGGTTAAAATGGAAATTAGGAATCTTTTTGACTAATTAGGTTTCAAACAGCTTTGGCTTGTACAGTATATTCATGGATATTAAGAAGGCATTGTCACAATTAAGGTTTTTGAGAAAATCCTTTCCAAGAGGATGTTTTCTATCAACAAACAGAAGCAAAATTAAATGCCCGATTAACAAACATAATGTCCTCTTTAATAATTCTCAGCACTCTGGTAATTCTGTTAATATTACTGTGCTATCTACAACTCTTTCCTTTGTTTCAGGTTTTGAATAATTCAATTAAAAGTCTGACAAAGCAATAACAAGGGATTAAATGTTGTCAACATGGAACTCAAAATGAAAACATAAGCTCTTTGGGAACATTTATTAAAAATTCTAAAAAACCTTTTCAAGTATCTGAGACTGTTGGACACTGAGAAATACAGTTAACTAGTTGGCCAAGTTATCCGCTTTCCTTTTTGGACCCAGTTCCAGTGAAGGAGCAAAATAAAAATGTGTAAAGCAGAATGATGTTCCAGCAAAATGGACCATGTGGAAAGGACTGGAAGGTGTCTCTGTTTTGGTGGAAGAGAAGGAATGGTTCACTTCCTTTCCTCCTGGACTTAGAGGAGCAGCTGCCACATCCTGAGAACTTAGCAACAGAAGCAACTGGAAGACTAGGAAGGACAATGACCTTGGCCTTTCATGTGCAAAGTATTAGCATGTGAGGCAATGCTTTGTATCCATACAGAAAAGAATGTCACAGAGACGTGGCATTTGGAAAATAGTTACTCTAGTAACAAAATAAGATAAGAATTACATCACGAATGACACTATCTCAAGTCACTGTTGGACAGAAGGGAACTACATGTAGCGAGGATCAGGATACCAGGCCGTAGGAATTCACCCTATATCCTCCCATACAGGCACAATTCTGTGTCAGTGTTTAAGATCTCCTCAAAATTAATAGAAAAATACAGTGAGAAAGTCACCATTACATCAAGACTAAAAGCCAATAATATAAGCTAGAGTCTTTTTATAGAGGAGCTACGAAGTAGTGGTCACGTGTGGAAGCCTAAAGTTTACATAATCTGTAGGTAGTTGTTTTCTGGCTTTAGGAATTTGGCCAAGTTGTTTAACTGTTGCTTCAGTTTATGCTTGGGAATACAAGGATAATAAAAGTACTAGGTCAGAAAAATATGTAATCAGTGTAAAATGTGAACATATTTCTTGTCATATATTTAAGCCCCCCAAAATGAAAGACATTTTCAATGTAGCCACTTACAAATTCATAAAAAAAGTAGTCTTGATTTTAAAACAAACAAGCAAACAAAAAAATGAGGTAGTTTCAAGCAAGAAATATGCTAAGTCAACTAAAGGAAAAGTGAAATGTAATTGAATAAGTTAAAAAGAATGATGAGAAAAAATTTTTATTGCAAGGAGAAAAGGTGGTCTCAGAACTGAAGACCAGAACTATGGCAGCTGGGAAAGAGAGACAGAATGACAAGGTGTACAACAGGTGCGGTGGTGCATGCCTGTAATTCCCACACTTGGAAGGCTGAGGCAGGAGGATTTCTCCGAGTTCAGGTCAGCCTGGGCTGACTCAGTTTAAAGCCAGTCTAAGCCACACAGGAAAATCCTATCTAAAAGAAAGAAAGACACACGGAGGGAAAAAAAGAAAGAAAAAAAAAAAAAAAAAGAGGAAAAGAGAATGGCCAAAGGAAAGAGTCCTAGGGAAATTTCCCTTTTAATTAAATAAAATTATAAAATTAAACCTTAGTATGGTACTGACAGAGATATAGACAGAAAGAAGAAATGAAATAAGCAGCAATGCAAAATACTTTATTTAAATAACTTCCTAATCTGACGACTAACAATACAGTATAATCAATCTTTTTAAAAGTAATCTTTACACACACAATTCGTACTGAAATTTGGATTCTTCCTCACATTTATTAAAATATTTCCTTAAATACAAGACTAGACAGACAGCTTTTGTAGGCAGCATGCTATTTGACTAATCCATGATCTGAAAGTTTAGGTTACATAAGCACTAAGATAAATTAACTGATAAATTAATAGCTTACTATTGAAGAGGTTGTTCTTAAAGATGACAAGTCAAATATAGAAAAATAAAAATATATGGCAGTTTTGGGGGCTGTCTTAGAAGAAAAGTACAAATTTTGCCTGCTTTCTCGGGTTGCTTTATATATTGTCTTCAAATAGGATCAGTTATTCAAGAGTTGTAAGTGGAAATTGTTAGACAAAAGTGCAACAAAAATTCAAAAGAGACTGGTGCTTGTAACAATTAATGTGCCAGGCCAAAGGAATATGAAATAGGGGCAGGGCCTCCTCAAGACAGAGCCACTGAGCCAGGAAGTAAATGACATGCCATGAGATAATTTCACAGCAAGGCCATTTACGTGGTGGAATCCTACATTAAGTTCTGGTCCTCAGGAATTTTCTGCAATTCATATACTTTGTCACCATAAGTATTTTGCCTGTGACACCCTTTACATATTCAAGTGTCCTATCACATTTACCTATTTTCAGTTTATTACTTCTCTTCCACTTTTACAGCTATCCTCCTAGCTCTTTACATCTGCTTTTCCATTTTCTCTTCTTCACTCTTAGAGGAAAGACTAAAAAATTGGAAGTGTGGAATATCTGAGCACCAAACTCGAGCATCTTACTGCATTCATTTTGAAGCTAACAGGACAGCTAACTTGTTTCTGTGGGTGCTTCAAACACATTACACCACAAATTGGTGAGTTTACCTTGAAAGACCAACTAGCAAAAGTAAACGAAGTTGTTTTTATGGCATTTGTAAAATGAGACTAAAGGGCCAATCTTTGTTTTAAAACCAAACCTAATAAAGGAAAAAGGTAAGGTGCCGAAAGCAAGATGGAAAAAAAAGTCACTAAATAGAAACTTGGAGACATGTAATAAAGAAGACAGATTAAAAATATAAAGAAAATGATTATACAGAAAAAAGTCATACTCTTGGTAGAAAACTGATACTAATTTTTGAGCTATTATAGCAACTATGACTTGATATAACCAGGAGACACAAACTTTGTAATACATTAAAGCAGAGAGAGAAGAGAGTCTGGAAAGATGGGGAGGGAGACAGGATCAAAGAGAGACAAAATCAAAGGTGCTTCAGAGGAAAAGAACTGGAAGAAAGTATATTTACAAAAACAGAAAATTAAGCAGACAGACAAAGGCAAACAAAGACAAGAAAATATATAAAAGGAATACAGCTAAAGATTTTCTAGAAGTAAGAGTTGATTTTGTATTCTAACATAACTCACTGCTATTTAGTAAATACACAAAACAAAACAAGTCTTTTAACCTTCTGTGAATATTCTGTGAGTATTATACAAACCTGTAGCCATACCAGAGGTGAAGTTACTATTTTAGTTTGTTTTATAACACAAAAAATGGGGCCTAAATATATGGCACATCAAGGCTTGCCCTACCAAAGTGGTCTGAAGTTTTCTAATCTGATGCAGTGAATTCAGGCAGAAGAATCAGAAGTCTTTCTTAAATAATCTTAAGTAAAATATGGGAGCTCTGTTTCCAAAGGGATTAAGATAAAAACCATAGATGTGATGAGTCTACAGAAAAGGAAAGAAATTTGGATATGATGGACTTGATCAACCAAAGGATATACAAAATAGAACAAAACTGATGATGTCTGGTATCCCCAACACCTATGTGATGCCTGCTATTTATATAATAGTTGCTCAATTAATAATTAGGAACTCACATTGGCTATTAATTATTGAATGTTCCAACGATTAGAATTGTCTGTTAAGGCTGTATTTATCAGTTTAAAAAAATTGAAGAGATGAGAGGTTGGCTGGATTTACAAGGATTCATGTCACAACACTGCCATTTTGGAAAAGACAGTCTTGGAGACAAGATAAAATATTAAATAATATGAAAGTAGCAAGAAAAATTTATAGATTCTGTGTGAACTGATCTAGTGGGAAGGGATACATTTGCTCTGTTCTCAGTAAACTATTCTAGTGGCTGCTTTGATTGATTTTTATTGCCTTCAGCACTGGCACTCCCCGGGACATGTGTTTGGAATTCTTGGAACCAGAATGAATAGTAAGCGCACCTATCCTAAAGAGAAAATGACAACTACATACCACCGTGGAAAAGAATGCACACAAAAAGAGAATTTGTTTTTCTGTATTATATTAGACAATGAGGCAGAAAGAGAAAGGAAAGTAAGGCCAACGACTGCAAGGCTGAAAAGGAAAATAAGGCTCAGAACACACAGGATCAAGAAAAGAGGGTTGGGGGAGCCCATGGAGGCAGGAAACAAGGTAACAAAGGGACATAACCATGAGTAGAAAAGAACTGTCAGACACAAAACTCTCAAAACAATAGATAGAGAAAAAAAGGAACAAGATGACAGGAAAAGAGCAGCATGGAATCTAGTAAGAAAAAGAAACAAAAATTTCAAATAATGGATTTTCTAACACCCCTGCTGTTCCTTCAGTGCACTGTGCCACAGTCTCCCAGAGCAGTGCATAATTTACTACGGCCACTCACCGCGGGCTGCTAAACAGGGCAACAGCTATATGGAAATACTCTCCACCTCCTGATGGCTGAATGGTGCCCCTTTTCCAGAGGGCGGGCTGAGCAAGGCAGGCAGGGCAGCAGGATCCCTCAGGGGCTGGGTGGACCTCTGGGGAGTACTGCTGCCCACCATCAGAGGAAAGGCTGAATCCACCCTCAGGGAGCCTCTGTTTGGGCCCCTCGTGAAGCTTCTTGTAAAAATAACCTTCTGTCTGACACAGTTTCTCAATGGTTGATGTCACACACATGTTTTATGGGAAAGATGGTGTCAAATGGGAACAATAAAAATGAAGATGACTTAAA
Source organism: Cavia porcellus (assembly GCF_034190915.1). Taxonomy (NCBI): domain Eukaryota; kingdom Metazoa; phylum Chordata; class Mammalia; order Rodentia; family Caviidae; genus Cavia; species Cavia porcellus. The sequence goes on from NW_026947484.1 coordinate 118,685,710, forward strand.
AATAACTTTAAACCTTGGTAATTAATACAAATAATTGGAAAATAGTATTATATTTTAACCTTGTCTGGAAAGTTTTTTAAAATGTCAGAGGTTCTCTTTACAGATGAGGTTGAATACAGAAAATATTAAAATCACATAAAAACAAAAAATTTTCAAGGGTTTCAGTCAAGCACTTTGAGAAATCAGCCTCTTGCATTGTATTTATATAGAAGAGTTCTTTTTGTGTAGCACTTGGGATTAAACCCAGGGCCTCACATATGCTAGCCCCATCCTGCAACCACAGCTGTAGCCTTAAGACACATGTTAATGTTTACATGATTGATCAGGCCAGACAGAAATCTCCTCTTTCACATTGGTTTCTGAGGTCAAGACTACAACTCTCCGTCCAAATGGCCAGGATTTGATCTCGAGGCTGCCACTGACTCAACATGTGATGCTGCCACCATGTACTTTTCCTTTGAGTTCTCCCAGCTGTAAAATGGGACTGTAACAGTAAGTAAATCACAGAGTGGTTGTGCGGGTTAAATGAATTAGCCCTCAGGTCAGTCTGGTGGATGGAAAGAACATGTAAGGTGTCTGCTATTTTGAGGAGTCATGGAGACAGATATTTGTAAAACAGAACTGTCCTGCCACTTTTAGTGGGTATGCAGACTGCTGAATGCACCCATAATCCCGTTTGTGGCCAGGCTGGACAATGAATTTTGTCTTGTCTCTTTTCTCAGGGCACAAATGTTCCTTACATAGAGTAACAGGTTTGTGAGAGGAAATCACAGCTCCCATTTTGATAACTTTCATTCTCCAGACTCTTATTGCAAAAATCCAAAACTATGTTCTTCTGAAATAAATACAATTATTTAGTTCCAAAGTCAAAAGTCTGAAAAGCAGAAATACTTCTGTCCAGGCACAGGGACTGCGGATAGTATGCATTCTTAAGCACAAGTAGTATGTATTGCTGAACAAACAAATTTAGAATGGGTTTGAGAAACAGGAGAAATTAGACATGAAGCTTTAAAAGTCGTTGAGACAAGAAACATAAGAAAAAAATCAGAACAAGGTATTGAGTTTGGTTATAGAAGGAACAAAAATTATTTGAAATGCAAATTTCCTACTTAAAACAGATTACTAAAACAGAATGCTTAGCTAAATCAACAGCTCCTATCAAGAGCTCTACTCAGGATCTTATTGTCAAAGAAACAAAATATATTTTATGTGAAAGGTTTAGTGCATTCAGTTGTTCATTTATTCATTCAGTTTTTCATTTATTCATTCAGTCATTTATTCAGTACTTTGAACAAAACTTTTATGTTAAACACCTACTACATGCCAGAATCAGAATAATTTCTGGGGATTTATAAGGTAGTAAATCACTCTGGCCTTAGTTTCTTTATTTGAAACGCAAAGAATGTTTTATTTTCTACCTCAAAGTTGACTGAGAAGTGATTGTGGTCTCATATACATATAAATGCCTAGCAAAATGCCTAGAACAGAGCAGGAGCTGACTGAGTAATCTCAATCTTTAAAGAAAAGCCTTTCTGCACTTCTATTTTGTATCATAACACCATATTTTCATTGCCATAACAATTAAAATAAACTTTCTAAGGTAAAACTCAGATTCCTTTAACAGGTCTATGGAGGTATAATTATTGACAAGAATTAAAGGATACCTTTAGCAGTCCTATAAATTTAGGAAACTGTTATTAACTGTATATAGACATTACTTTATATACAAGTTTACTTCATTTATATAATAACAAAAATGCTGATTTAATCAAAGCCATGTGACACAGATGAAGGGGTTTTTTGTTTGTTTGTATTTGTATTTATAACTGAACTTTGGAGTGTTCAGCAAGTAAGACTTGAAGATCAAAGTTAGAAAGATAACTGGGCTTTACAAACAGTAAATGGTGCTCCAAAATTAACTAAGATGCAAGACCCAAAGTCAAAAGTGTCATCAGGGGACCTCTTTATAGGATCCTACAATTCCGTGGAATCACTCAACCTCCTGAGAATGGAGATTGATGGCCCCCTGAGGGTAAGAGCCATCCAGTGTGAATTACTTTAAAGGAGGATCACTAAAGAGGAACATGTTTCATGTTTCCCATGAAGCCCACAGTCTAGCAAGGACCACTGACACATCCTGGCAGATGACACATTTGGCAAAGTAAGATTCCTCAATAATTTTTAATAAAAATTTTCCTTGCCTAAATTTAGTCACCTTTCTCTATATCATCTTTTCAGAAAAAAATGGGCATTTAGTGGGATTAACATTGAAACGTTTTTGTTTTACTTTTTTAAAAAATACAAATTGATACATTACAGTTGTGTATATATATATAGGGTACAGAGTGATGCCACCATTTATTACTGCCATGTATAATCATTAAATCAAATCAGTTAGGGCATCTATCACCTCAAATACCTAATGTTTTTTCTAGTGAAAACATTTGAAATTTACTCTCAGTAACTCTGAAATGTGTGTTATTAATGATATTAATCACAGTTTGTAATATGTCTCAAAGTAAAAGTATTTTTCCTAATTGAAACTTTTTATCCTTTGGCCATCATCTTTGCATTTGCCCCACACTCTAGTAACACTAAATACACTCTCTTTTTTCTTCAGTTTTTAGTTGTTCTTGATTTCATACATTAAAACATACAGTGTTTGTTTCTTCATGACTCTCTTAAGTAAGCCTTCTCTAATTGCATTCATGTTGCTCCAAGTCACACAATTTCTTTATTTTCAAAGGCTCGTGTTACAAGTTTGTATTTATACACAACGTTTCTTTATCCATTCATCTGCACACACTTAGGCAGAGTCCATACTTTGGCTAATGTGAATAGTGTTGCAATGAACGTAACATGACTCTTACACTGGTCAACTAGTCTGTTTTTACAGCAACACCAGGTAGTTTTAATTACAATTTCTTTGTAGTGCTTTTTTGGTGACAGTAGATTACTTTGGGCAGTACGGACATTTTAGCATTATTAATCCTTATAATACATAAACACAAAGTGTCTATTTATTTATATGTGCCTTCTTCAATTTTTTCCATCTATCTTTTATGCTTTCCAATATACAAGTATTTCATCTTATGATAACATGCGTTTGTATTTCAAATTATCTGTAAATATTTTTTCTTTTGATTTCTTTCTTTTGATACCTTGCTGCTGTAGTGTATAAAATCTCTGCTGCCTTGTTTGTGTGTTGATATTGATAGTACAACTTTTTGGATTAGATGTAACATGGCTTTTTGGTGGAATCTTTTATATAAATATATATATATATATATATATTCCATATTGTTTGCAAACTGTAACAATTTATCTTCTTTTTCACTTGGATTAGATGTTTATTTTTTTTCTCATGTCACTGTTTTGGCAAGCATTTCCATACTATTTTGAATAGAAGGTGAAAGGGAAAAGTTCTTGTCTTGTTCCGTATCTTAGAGTAAATGAGCCATACTCAGGCTTTCAATTCTTTGCCACTGAGTATTATATTAGCTATGCATTTATTATATATAACCTGTATTATGTGGAAGTACATGGAATCTTTTATGTTTTAAGTACAATCTCCAAATTATTTAAATAAAATGAAAAAAACTAAGAATGAGTTTTTTAAAAAATAAGTTCTTTGACAGGCAGTTTCTAATCTGAACTTTGAGGGAAAAAATAGGGATGGAAATACTGATCATGTCTAAATCACAGATGTCAGTGAGTGTCACAGGGATGGAAGGTGAAGATCCCCTGTGATTTGCAATTAGGAGCCATGGATTTGTCCAGAGCTAGGTCAGTAGATAAATAAAGTCTAATAAAAACTCATTCCATACTTAAACCAGTTACAGTATGGATCTAAAGTATTCACCATAGCCCCATGTATTGAGAGCTTTGTCCCCAGTGCAAGGCTTCTCAGAGGGGGCTTTGGGGGAAAGTGTCTGGATCGTGAGAGTGCTCACTCATAAAAAGATTAAACTAATGACAGATTCAAAATTTGATAGTATTATTGGGAGGTGATAGAAATGTAAAGAAGCAGGGTTAATTAAATGATTTATGTTGTTAGAGGTGTGCTCTAACAAAATTTCTCTCTCTCTCTCTCTCTCTCCTTTGTTTTTGGCTGCCATTAGTTGATCAGCTTTCTTGTACTTTGCACATGTTACGATGTTCTTCTTCATCACCACAGTCTAAAACCAATGGAGACAGCATGAACTGAAATCCCTGAAACGTTGGCTTCAAACAAACTTCTCCTCCTTTAAATTGTTTATCTCAGACATTTTGTCACAATGTCAGAAATTATATTAAAAAGTAGAGTGAGTGTGAGTTCTTATAATAACTTTTTATGGATTTAGATGATCCTGGAGTTTAACTTATTCCAACAATTAAGTAAGCTAAAACACTTATAATAGTAGAATTTATAATAGTAGAATTTTCCCACCTGCACAAGCCAGTAATTATCTTGTCATTTCCCTTTTCCATAAAGGCCATATCCAGTCCATTGTCAAATATTGTCCTAACTCCTTATGTTTAACATGTCTACTGTGTATGTCTACAGTTTTTCCTAATCTTAATCTAAGTACAATCCATTGTTTCTAACCCGAATGGCTAACAGTGATTCATAGCCAGTTCTGTCAAGTCCAGTCTCAGCTCCTCTATTCAGTTCTCTCAAAATGAAAATCTCATATTCCCACATAATCACCATACTGCCCACTATAGGCCTGTGTGTGCATGTGCACACATGCTTGTATGCGCGTGCACACACACACACACACACACATGCACTCGTGCCTCTGTGCATACTTCCCTGCCTCCCTTAAATCTTTAAGTAGCTTTCTGTTGCAGGTGAGTAAGATCAAAGTGCTTTAACTTGGCCTTTGCTTTCTTCTTTAGTGTCATCTTTTGCTCTAAGGAATCCATTCGTCATTGTTGCAGAACATCATTTTATTTTAAATCACAAGGCTTTGTGCACACTATTTATACTGTCTGCAGTGCTGTAACCCATCCAAAACATTCTACAGAGACAAAATTCGAATTGTATCAGCTGAAAGACCACTTGCTCAAATAATCCTTTATTAAATCTTCTCTGTAGGACAGAAACTTCACTTAGTGGGCAACTAATTTCTGTTCATTTGATAGTGTGTTACACATTTTATAAATAAAGAAAAAGACTATATCTTTTTCTGATGTGATTAACATATATTAAAGTATGAAATCTATAATCTATTTTGTCAAGATATACCCAGTAGCAACAAATACAGAAAGTTAAGTACTCAAAGTATTAACTGTAGAAAAATTAAATAGCAATAACACAAGGAGAGAACAAAACAGGTGTACGCCTTCTCAAAGGCTCTAAAATTGTAACTCAAATTTTAAACTGATTTGCCTTTAAAGATAACATTTTTGTAAAGTATATAGATTCATCATTTATGTTACTGTTTAATTAAAGGTTTTATAATGACAGAACAAAACAAAGCTAGATACACACTGATTGTCATTAAGATCTCTGCAATATAATCAGTGTCAAAACTGACTTAATGGTAATAGAAAATTCGTGATTCCCCAAAAGATGATTTCCTGTTTATCTGGGACTGACAGTGGCAATTATAATGTTGTCTGTGGCTGCACAAAGATGGTTAAAAACTATGTCTATCAATCTTTTTCAATTAATTTTTAATTAATGTTTCTAAGTTGTACTATGTCATGATTTTAACAAGTCTATTTTTCTGAACTTTTTTTTTTTTTTTTTTTTGGTTGGGCCCAATGTTCTCCCTGGTCAGAAAAACACATTGCCTACTCCCTTGAGGAGGGTCACCTCCTTAAGCTGTAAACCTTTAGCTGACTGCAGAATATGCCCTGATCTATCCTAGCAGGAAGAGTATAAAAACCTTCTAAGTTACAAACACCTTAATTTTAAGATTTCTTGAAAATAGTACCTGCTACATCTTTTCTTCATTGTCACATTAAATTTATTATCTTCTTAATCTCTCTAAGGTTGAACTCTGAGGCCGTTACCTCTCCGCATACTCGCTAGTTTTCTGTCCTGGACTTGCTCTTTTAGCCTAATGTGCAATCTCCTTTACTCTCTAGGCCTTTGTAACTTTTAATGCGTGACTCAAACTTGTCTTTTGGTTCTTCTAAAACTCTTGGCTAGTTGGATGCCATGACCCTCCACTTTGCAGCTAATGTTCATGTTAGTAGTCTTAGCTTCTGATCTAGTCTCTACTCTGACATGATGATGTGAACTACTTCCATGGGATATTATGACATCTGAAGTTTTATGCTATCATCACTAACATGGAACCTGTCTATCATCTTATCCTTAGTTCATCATTATACTATGGTGAGCAATCTTATAAAAACTCTGTTATACTCACTGTGATATTAACAACTACCACTTGGGCAGTATTTCTGAAAAGCGTTTTAAATGCTTTTACTGCTTATTTCTGGAATAAAAAGTGCTGCATATGATAAAGCCACATTAAGTTAAAATATATACTGAGTAACTTTTATTATATGAGTAAATCAGGAAACATACCTCTTTATGACTATACGTCATGTTTCATATGACCGTACTATCTATTCTTTTATGTTGGCCTCACATTAATTCACCCTGATATCATAACTAACAAACATAACTAAGTAAGTAACTTAGCTAATAAATATTAACCTCTATGTAAGTTCTTCATTAAGTAATAAATATTACTTAAATAAATATTACTTAGCTAATAAATATTAACCTCTATGTAAGTTCTTCCCTCCTCTCTGACCATTTGGAAACCATTGTTAAATCTCTGGATTTCCTTTCTTGTCTTTCTTTCTACTTCATTTCTCTTCTGTCTCAAAATCATTATTGCTAGACTTCTCCATACCCTGCTCAAAGATAACTTCTCAATCTGGGAGTTTGCTATTGCTATTATCTGCCCCATTCCTTTTGGCAGTAAGGGTCCTTCTACCAAATTCATGATGTGAAAATGCAGATTCATGGCCCACTTACTATCAACTGAATTAGGATGAATGCATGGGACATGGGGAATTCACATTTCTCACAAGAATAACTCAGGGTATTTAAACACCAGTAGTTAGATACAGGCAACAGTATGTTGTGGCAAAATTGATGACCACTCTTTCCATGGAGTTGCTCTCCTCTTTCAGGTACTGAATGAAACAAGTTGCACTGTAAAATTATAAAAAACATCTTTTCCTGCCCTTCAAAAACTATCTGAAGAAACGTTTCTTGGGGAGTTTGATCAAAAGTGAGGTGAGCACAAGCAGAATACATTAAATATCTTAATCAGCTGAAAGATAACAAGACCAACTGGGCACAATTCTTTCTACAGTCAGAGTCTTGTTTTTGTGGTTGTTGCTGTTGTTTATTTTGGTCTATCATCAAACACAGCATTCTAGTTGGCTTTCCTAAGGACTCAAATTCATTCTAGCCTCATCTGGTGAGTGAAAGATTAAATGGTGTAACACTTGTACATTCCAAGCAAATTTGGAATGTATCTAGTATGATTACTTTAGCTAGATTTAGTATGCACTGCTTCCTCTTGAAAATATATAATTTTTAGATGATGCAATCATTGTTGAATCATTAACTAACATTAATGACTAAAATTAAAAAACTTGTAGAGAATCAGCGTTAAGAAAAATATTGGCAGTTATAGAAATGCTTCTTACAGATCTCCTGTAGTTATCTATGTAAGCAATCATGACTATTAAAATCAAATAAAAAAGTTGGGCAATATAACATAGTAGTAAGAAAATAATTTCTTTTTGATTACAGATACTTTTCTCATAAACAAGTAGACAATTTATTTTAAAGCACTTCAAACATTAAATGCCACAAAGACAATAAAAGAGAACAGAATTAATCCATGTAAATGGTTGATATAATATTTTAGTGACTTTTGCAGAAGCTTAAATCGTATAGCCATTTCTCACATTTCATGAAGAAAATGTGTCTTTTCACAATACAATGATTTCCAAATCTGTGAATGCAATGTCTCAGGGGTTCTACTCATTGAGGTCCACATAGTATATTCCACATTTATCTAGTCAACATGCAGAACTCAAGTTTCAATTCTCTAGCTCAAACTTTCATGCACCAATGTTGACTTTAGTATAACTATCAAATGCATGGCAATGTGATACTTTCCCACATGCATATCTTAAAAGGACTAGAGTCAGAGGGAATGAGAACCTGAAGTCTCAGCTGATGCATGTCCATTATTTAAAAGAAAATCAAGCTCAAAGTGATTTTTAATTTAGATCTCCCAGGAGATGCCAAAGAGCCACTGTGGCTCCAATTTGCTATATTTTACTACTCGTGGCACTCTTATATTCTTTCTCTAAACTTTGGGATTACTCATATACTTGGGATTACTCATATACTTTCTTCAGTTTCAACTGTCTGAAAAATATAGTAATTGCTATCACTTGCCAGATAATTTGACATTAAAAGAGGCACCTTTATATTGTTTCCTCTTCAGACATCTAACAGGGACCTAATTCAAGCAGGCTGTGGTCATGGCTCCCTGGACAATGTACTGGATATGACATGGAGGATCTGCTAACCCAGCTGCTGGGGAAGGCTTTATTTCCCAGGGGAAACTCTTGCACATCTGGGGCAATACAGTCTTCACTCTTAGTTTTGGATTCTCTGTCTAGTGACAGACACCTGTGCTCTGGCAAGGGTAAAAGTAATAATCTGTGGATAATGTCTTATGAAAAAATGCTGGCATGCTGAAACAGAAAAAGCCTCTCTCTTCCTTTTTATTTTTTTTAAAATAAATATACACTGTGCAAACTAAGTCTGGGCACAGAAAACATCATGTAGGAAACATCACCCATCGTTTTGGGTGATCTCATTTGGAATAATAACCATTTAAGATCCTGAACATTTTAAGATTGAGTGTTTTAAAGCTTTTCTTTCTTTATTAGCTAAATCGTCATGAAAGCAGGACAATGCATGTGTTCCTGATAACAAAACTAATGTTGATATTGAGTTGAACAGTCCAAAGTTTAGAAATTTTAGACTAACCAGAAGGATCTGTGAGGTCACAAGATGAAACAGTCAGAAACCAAGGCAACACCATCTTTGGTCAGGCTTTGCTTTGCTTGAGAATCCAGAGAAGTCTTCCTTCTGTTCAATACTATGATTCTGGAACTTTCCATCCAAAAATATCTACTGAAATAAATCTGAACTGTTTATCAATCATACTTAAAATAAACACATGTAAGCCACTGAACCATGGGAATTCCACAAAGGGCAGGGAAAAAACATCATTGTAGCCACTTAAAAGTATTAGACAAAGTAATACAAAATTTTGCTAACAGTTAGAACTTGGATGTAGTCTCCAGCTTTGAATGCTTTTATATATATTCTTCCTTTTCCTTGATAGTTTGTTTACTTGATAAGAGGAACTCAGTTCATGAATCAGATGTAATTTAAAGTAGACATTTAAATAACTTTAGTAGATCCATGTTGATTATTTCTATTGAGAGGGTATGAATTTTAAGAAGAAATAACAGTGTGAAAATTAGGGCAGAGTTTTCTCTTGATCAGTTTTGGATCTGCCCCAGGGTCTGGTGGAACACATATCTGGGTATGTCTAGGTTGGTCATGTAGGTATAACTTTGGGATCTATGTCTGGTTCCTCAAGTCTCTTCTGTGATTGGTTTCTTGGTCTGCTTTCCAGCTTTCGCATCTAAGCAACTTTACTCAGCCACGGACTGATTATCTCCCAAACTTCAAATTAAATTCCTTCCTTTATATTGTGAGTAGTGAGTACTGTCTCCCAGTGACAGAACAAATCGCAACTAAGGTAAGGTCTAGGATCAGGGATACACAAGACATCGTGCTGAATTTTCTATTTGAGTAAAGATTTATATCCACCCAATCACAGTGGGAAATACTGGAGGAATTCCAGGCAAAAGTCAGTGGTAAAGGCACTGAAACTATAGGCCTTGCAAGTTGGTTACTTTAGGCGAAGGCAGATCAGGCACTTCCCAGTCCCCAATTCTTATCCTGTACATAGATGTTTGAACACGAATATCTTTAAGGCTCCTATCAGTTCTACAAGTCTGTGTTTTTCTGGGCTGTACCATCGTCTCAAGGAAAGCAAGTAAACACCTTGCATAAAGAAAAATTTAGGAAACATTATTTTAAAAAGTAAAATATTTTAGTAGAGTTTTAAAAGTATGAAAGAAATTATTCACTCGAAACAGTGAGAAGAATTAAATTTAGGAAGAGGAGAAGACATCTAAGAAGTGTTATTTGGGGTGGTTTTTAAAAATAGATTTTATTTGCATTCTAATGCATTTATAAAATAATATGCTGTTATAGGAAATGAATTCACATAAATTTCATGTAGAAAACTAAATCTGATTGCTAGGACATGAGAGAAGCTCCCTGTCTTATTTACCTTTCTTGCTGCTGTGATAAAATACCTGACACACCAAGTTAAAGAAGGAAAGGTATATTTGGCTAACAGTTTGTAGAGGTTCTAGTCCACAGTTGGCTAGCTCCAAGGTGACACAGAAGAGGGGCATCACAAAGAGAAAGAGTCTATGACAAAGCAGAGTAAGTAGCAAGAAGCAAGCAGCAAGTCCAAGTGACCATAGTAACTTCTTTCTGCCCCATTTTATCTTCGATCTAGGGTACTGGCCTTAGGGCTGGTGCCAAACCAATCAGTGGACTGGTTTAGCACTCACAAACACTTAATTCCAGTATCTGACACTCTAGATCCAAGTTCTCTGAAAAAGACTCCACCTATAACCACATGAGGCTTTGGTGAGACATGTACACATAAGTCATAACATTTTTATATTTCCAGAAGACAGAATTTAAACAACAGGTTCAGGTTTTCCTATGTTTTTATATACTCAGAAAATAAGGATTTAGAACTACAAAAGATATGAAAGTCCAAATAGGCCTACATGTAATTTTCAGTTAATATAATCGTATTAATGCTGCTATTATAATACCTATTATTGAGAACTATTCAAAGTGCCTTCTCTATAATCAGCTAACTAGTTTGTAGGTTGTGGTGGCGACTGGCCAAGTTTCTGACCTGGGAAACACAGGGATTGTGTTTTGCGATCTATAGGATTTGGGATTAAAATAACCTACTTGAGATGATTTTGAGAAGGTAGACGAGTAGTACTTTTTTCTTTTTCCATTTGTACTCTCTTAAGTGAATACAACAAAATCATTTTTGCCTTCCTTGAGTTTCAGGATTATTGGTGATACCATGAAATAAAATGAAAGAGTAAGCTCATGTAGAAAGAACCAAGGGTTTTAATTTAGTCATATTGAGTACCAGATCACTATTTAACTAATTACAGTCCTTTTAATAAAAGTACTACTTGGATATTCACTTATAAAAGGAATAAGATATCCAACCAACTGGTGTGAGCAAAATCAGTTGGTACAGAAATAATTAGAAATCATATAAGGATACTAGCTCATTTGTTGTGTGGCTTCACCTTTTTTTTTTTTTTTTTTTTTTTTTGCAGTTTTAGGGGTTCGTGCATGCAGGGCAAAAGCTCTGACACTGTGCACCATTCTCAGCCCATGATTTGGCTTTTGTGTAGTTTCAGTTTTCAGCCAACCATGATTCAAATATACTAAATAAAAGGCTCTAAAACTATATCATAATCCATAAGCTTTAAACAATGAGTATTGTAGTTGTTTCCACTGTATTATTAGTTGTTGTAGGTCTGTTATGGTACCTAATGCATACATCAAACTTTTTATCAAAGGTATATATGTATTAAAAAACATACTTGTTTCAGGTACCCAAGGGCTCTTAGAATACGTCCCCCACAGATAACGGATATTACTGTAAAACACTGACTTTACGTAAGGTAGACAAATGTTAAAGTGCTGTTGAAAAGAGCAACATAATATGAGTTTGTTTGTTGCTTTAGGGTATTATGGTCTGCTACCTGGTATGTAAACATTCACACAGTATTAAAAGTTGGAAGGGAATTTAAAGATCATTTTGTAAAAATCTCATGGTGTAGATAAGCAAATGTATGCTTCAGGAAGAGTAAGTGGTTTGAATCAGTGGAAGAAATACAAAATATAATTACCTTAAAACACTTTTAAAAACACTTTTTATGATTTTTTATGAAGTCTCACTTTGTGGGAAAAAGCACTTCAAATTATTAAGGTCAGTTCTATATTTCCTTTATCTCAACAATTTTCATAAAGAAGCATGACCTTTATATGCCACTGAGATAGGTTTTCTTGTTCATAAATTTTATAATTTCAGTTATATACTATATACAGACATAATTTATGTTGATTATATATAGGCAGAATCTCTTAGGTACAAAGGTAGTATTCTTCATTTACTAAGTATTTGTAGGAAAAACAGATGAAAGAGGGAAAGAACAAGTGTTTAGGGAAGAAAATGTACTGTACAGGAATACGTTTCTAGCCATGGAATTAATGTTCATATCTTATTAATGCACTAAGCATTTATCAGGCTCTGAGATTGCAGCAAGCTCTATGCTTGGCACCCAAAAATATTTCACAAAAGAAGACACGTCTATTTGGAATGGCTCTTCCGCTCCCCCAGAACCGAGCACAATTTCCTCATTGCACCAAATTTCAAGTGTTTACAACTTTGGAACTCAGGAAGAATGGAAGACATACAGGGAAAGGATGTAGAGAAGTGTGAAAACAGGTAGTGATGAAGGCAAATAAACACTAGATGTGGTTGTGCCCACTTCAAAAAGTTATAATAATCTTTTTTTTAAAAAGCACTAATACTCTTTCTTTTATACTGAACATTTATATATCTTGAGGCAGAGTAATCATTTAAAACATGTAGGAACAAAAATGATCAAAATTAACTTTATTTTTCAATTATATAATTTTAAGAGAACATGTTCAACAATTTCTAAACTTGGCTAAAAGATGAATTGTTTTTGTGTTTCAAGGGATTATAACAAATAAGTGAAAAGGAATTGTTCCCAAGTTTGCTGCAGCCAAGACATCATGACTTGGAAAGCAAATATTTTCCAAGAGTTTAAGAAATCTTAAAACTATCTCTGACTGTAGAAGTTTGGCATTTGGCATTCTTATTCATGCAAGGGCTGATAAACTTTACATAGCTAACTCTGGAGAGAGGATACGTAGGACACTTTACAACTGGTTAAGTTCAGATATAGTCATAGAGCAAAGCCTAAAAACAAACTCATCTGAGATTTAGGCAATATTTTTAATGTAATGATTATATTTGTAGAAAATAATAAACATTAGGATGCATCCTTCTGTAACAAATCAGTCAACAGATTCAAATTCTCCACAGCAGTGTTTATGCATCTGAATGAAAATTATCTAGATTTTAATTTTTGCACTGTGAAAGGGACAACATTTTCTGGAGGTAGGCAGTGAGCCATCAGCATCCTCCTAGGAGTGAGTCTTTCTTACCAGGCTGCTTCATTAATCTTGCTACACACCTTAATTCACTGACTCCTGTCACGATGTGACTCAAATAGAATTCTACTTTGCCCTACTTGTGCATTCTGACTTATGGTTCTGCTACTGTACTTACTGAGCTCTGTGAACTCTTATGAATTGGACAGAAAACATACTTGAAAAATATTGTGCCTGTTATCCAATAAGAATGGACATCTCCTGCTGCCTCGTAAGAATGATTTCTTTGTAGGTCACATCTATTCTAACTGCTAATTAAATATTTACAAAGTTTGTTGAAACCTCTTTGAATGAAAGTAGGAAACCATGTTCATTTGAGTAAGCAGAAATTTTCGGCCTGCAATATTAAGTTTAATTCAAACAAGTTCAGTCACTTTAGATAAACAAGTAAAAGAAGTTGAGCACCTTCAATGTACAAATCTCTGGGTCAAACAGGAACATAAATGTAAACATTCCAAGAACTGAAGATCAATCAGTAATTAAAACAGTCACATTATTTAATTCATATCATGTCCCTCTGGGCTTAAAGATGAAATTAGATTCAAAACACTCACCACTTTAGTATTAAGATGTTACACTATTCTTTAACATACAAAATTGTATTGGTTACATAAAGATGCAGCATTTTCTGTATATTAACACATTAATTCACATTATGTTCATTAAATGTTTGAAAGTATTTTAGCATGAAGATTTCATTTATTGTACCCCAAAATAAAAATAGCATCAAAGTCTTTTTGTAGCTCCCCAAACACAGTTAGGGAATAATGATCATATGCTAAAAAATGTAAAATGCAATTTGTGCTGTGCCCCATTTACTACAAAATCACTATGAACAATGCATTTTGTACAGTATATTGCCCTAGGGAAACTGGATCAGCATCAGGAATGAATAAAGAACATTGCATTTGAAATCAGCTAATTCTGCTTCAGCGCTTTTAAAAACTATTTGTTATGATATTACTTCCTGTCAAGCACATAATGTGATATTTCCATCAATAAAAATAAACAGTTGTTGCAATTTCAGCATCCCTCATTTTCCACTTTTTAAGCACTAAATATTTAAACAATGCAGACCTGAAAGTCTCAGGCCAGTCATCTGACCCAGGCATCTCCTTGCCTACATTACAGCAGTGCTCCATGCCGGGACCAGTGATATCACCCAGACACACACAGTGGCTGGCAGCTGAGGTCCTTACCTGCCCACAAGCCAGGCCCATTCCTCTCTCTCCCATGCCATGTGGACATGATAAATTTAATTCCAGGGCATCTGCTCCAGAAGCCTTTAGACAGAGAAGGAAAATAAAGAAAGTACAGAGCTTTATTTGTAAATTGATATGCTTATGCTTTCCATTTTACAGCTAGTAGTGGTATACATTTTAACTTTATCAAATTATAGTATGTAAAATAACAAAATATTTACTGAATTTTTTTGTTTTTGGTCTTTTTCCTTTTTATCGGTACCAGGGATTGAACTTATGACTGCCTGCTTGCAAGGCAGGCACTTATGCTGCTGAGCTAAATCCCCAGCCTCCTACCTTAAGTATCTTAATACCAGTTAGCTATGTCTGAGTCCACTTTCTTGATTTTCTTTACTCATTAGTGAGTCTGCTTTTTCTTCTGTACGTTTGTGAAAATCTGATTGATCATTCCAGCTTGTTTTCTATCATGGCTGCATAATGACTTTTTGATATTCTAATCCAATTTAAGAATGCTTCATGTTATTTGAAAATTATTTTAAATCATGCAACTTTCTTTATACTGAATTGGTAGTGAGGGTGAAAAAACCTGATGATCTGAATTCCAATCCTAGGTCTGCTGCTAAGGAACTGGGGGTGCTTTGGACAAGCGGGTTAACTATCCTTGTCCTCTGATAAAGTGTGAACTGCAAATAATATGACTGGCCTCAAAATCACGTCATGGGGGAATTGTCACCTTAGTTGAGATTGGAATTATATGCAATACTTCAATTTTCTTATTATTTTTCAGTTATTTCAAGTATTTCAGAGCTCCTCTAAATTTCTTATGTGGCTGAAACTGAAACAATTAGCAACAAATGGAAATGGAATTAATTGGTTTTTAAAGTGGTGAATACCCTTCAGGAATATAGAGGCCACATGAATGTTCCCACTCAGTTGGTGTCTCCATTACGCATATTTCCCTCAAAATTTATAATTTATAAATTTTATACAATTTATACATAGTTAGCATAGTTGATAATAATAGCTAAAGTTAAATGATTATTTAAATCATATGGTAAGATACTTTATTAGATATTCTGTATGTTTTAGCTTACTTCAGTCTCAAAATACCTCTAGCAGGTATATATATATATCAGTTTTCCTATTTTACAACTGACAGAACCAAGGCATTAGAAGTACAAGTCATTTATCAACACTCTACAACCTATTATTAGTAACTGAGTGATGAACCTAAGTATCTTGAATCTAAAGCTTCCATTCATACACACTACTGCAACTTATTAGATATCACTTATTCCATGTTTTGGATGGTTACAGTGTTTAAGAAAAACATAGCAGTTGGACATATTTATGCTTCTAAATTAAAGTAAAAATTAAAATATTTTAAAACAAGCTATCCAACACAAAGCATTATTAGGGAGTTATTATTAAAAAATTTCTCACCAACACATATTGACCAGCTACCTCTGCAAAAGGTTTTGAAATTAGCACCTAAGCTTGAAATACTGATACAGTAGAGCTCATGGAGACACCGAGTGGGAACATTCATGTGGCCTCTATATTCCTGAAGGGTATACACTACTTTAAAAGCCAATTAATTCCATTTCCAGGCAACTATAACCATTGCAAAAGTCTAAATTGCCAAATTAGCATGAAATGTTAAATTAACTGAAACTGGACAGTCTGCTTCATGTTAGTCGCAAGCTTTTTAGTTTAACCACTTAGCTCAAAATTTATTCTACCTTATCTAATAATTGTAAAATAAAGTAACCTCATGAATGCAGTGTAGAGGAAATGTTCATTTATTTATCATTCATCTATAAAATGTGAACATGTTTTTGCATATTTTATGGATTTGAATTCCACCTTCACCACATACAGGTTGTATAAGCTAGAAAACATAAAGTAACTATATTTTGCCTCAGTTTCTTTACCTCCGGAAAACTGGAAAACAATGTTATTTATTGCAATATCTACAAATTCGACAAATGTATATGATCTGGAGCAATGTATGTAATGAAATTAGTATTAAGTGTAATCAAGTTCCATCTATCTTTCTATCTATCTATCTATCTATCTATCTATCTATCTATCTATCTTGATCTTTTAACTTGTCCAAAATGTGCCTTGATCTGAAAAGATTTTCAAATCATGATATCTTATATCACCTGTACTTCAGAGAAGGAGAAAAAAAGAAAGGAAAAAAAATATTGAGGAATTCTTGAAATAGTGGAAGTTGTGTGACTTCTAAATTTTCCTGAATCATTTTATAAAATATATCAGATAAACTAGGGTAGCAAACCCATCAATTTTGTACAGAATATACAAAAGTCTTCTTTCTCCTCTTCTTTTCTTACTTCTCCTGTATTCTAGGTGACATCAGGAGCTACACCATAGCCAGGTATTGGAGGATTTATAGGTCAAATATTTTGAATTTAGGAAAGATAAAAATATTTTGGGTAAATGGAGAAGAGTAGTGAAGTCACTGTAAATAAACTTCATTTAGGGAGGAGTAACCAATCTTGGACTGCATCTGATTTATATGCTTCCTCAAATGTGATGGCCTTAACTTGCCACCCAATGGCACCCTCTCAGAGGGTCCAGTCCTTGTTGCTGTTTTCACTCACATCTGTCAGCTCTCATGGGTTCCCTTAAAATCAAAGCTGGGTTTCATTAAAAAGATATCCAATGCTTATATCTGATTGGGAGCACCAGAAGGGCCAGTGCTCATGCCTAACCAAGAAACTAATGTCTTTTCCTCCAATTCAGGATGTAGATGAAGCATCAGGCCACATGGTACAGAGTCTAACTTCCTTAGAAGCTGCCTTCAGTGGACACAGCACACAGAGGAAGGTATGGTTACATAGTATGCGATGTGACCTATGAGAGGAATCAGCCAGTAGATGCATTTTTTACCCTTCCTCTCCTCTAACTCCTAAGTGGCAAGATGGGACAGTATGGCACATGACTGAGCAATCTGCTTTAGTTACTTGTGAAGCTGCTACAGCCTCTGAAATGTACCATTCAGCACTTATTTTTCCTTCTTCTCTCTCATTTTTCTTTTTTCTTTGGGTCATATTTACTGCTCTGGCATGATATGCTTCAATGAACCCTTCCCTTATGCTATGACTCAGATTCTGTTTTATAAGCTAATACACATTAAGAAAAAGTAGATTCCAGGTCTAGTAAAATCTATTCAAAATTCTTTAAGATTATCATTTTAAGCCTTCAGTAACAGCTCAATTTGGTACACATCTGACTAAATTTAAACTGTAACATGTCCACATTTCAGAGGCTGTTTCTTACTCACTTTTTTTTTTAGATGGCAAACAAGATGTGCCTCATAACTTCTTTGTGTATGAAACTGTAATAGGCTAACAAAAAGCAGGAAAATGTAAGAGCTATGTCTGTACCAACAAAATTGAGCAGAGTCCAACTATACTTCTTATTTCATGAAAAGGTTCACTAAAGTGTGAAAGTTTTCTAGGAACTGCTTCTTTTTCGTGGTGCTCAAGAAATATGATAGTTCAAATCAGGTTGAGGGAAGTGTAAAACATTAAGATCAGGCATATTCTAAGGCTAGAGGGCATAGGAAAATTTATTCGGTGTAGTTTCATATCCAGCATAAAACAAACTTTTCTCAAGAATATGGCTAATACAGAGAAGATGGACTGGCCATACATTATCTTTTACAAACGGAATTTAGCTCAACAATATACTTTTTTTTTTTTTTATTTAAAGAAAAGGAAACGAAAAAAAATACATGGAAATTTAAAAAAAAGGGTAGAAATAATTCTAAATTACAGACAAACAAAAGGTAAGAAATTGCCAGTTGATAAGTTACAAATTGTCATCTTCGAAATGGCTGTTCAGGTTATAGAATTAAAGTATATAGAATGACATTCAAAAAAAAATGACCCTACAAACCATTCTGCTCTATGGCCGAACAAAAGCTCTGTAATATGATTATCAGTCCCACCTATTTGTTTTACATCTCTAAGAGGATAAGGTTAACCATATCAAAACAGAACAGAACATTTTAAAAAAAATAAAAAAACAATTTAAAGAAATACAGATTTCAAAGCAAGTCCACTGGAGATCTACCTTATCTATCTAGCTTCTTACAAATAGCTGTCCCTAACTTCACCCACTTTCTATACTTATTGCATATTATAGAACTAATCAAATCATTACAGGATGATGGAGTCTTTTTAGGTCCTCAAGTTCCAAATTAGGGAAGACAATACCAACTACCATCGCATCTCTCATTCTCTTTGTGATAGCCGTCCCCATCTCTGCATATGCTGAAGTTGAGCTGAAGAAACCAGTCCAGAGTCATTTTAATCAGCAAGCAATAGATTGCTAGAATTTATATTATAATGCTACAAAATAAGCCTCGGGTTTCTCAGGTTTCTTCCTCAGAGTATTTGTTCCTATCCTCTCTGTATTATAGGGAAAACCAAGTCATAACAAGACAACGAAACAATTTCCTAGATAATCATGCAATGGATAGGACTTATAAAACTGTAATATAAATGATCTTTCGTAGCTACTATGTTTTCTCTTGTTATTTTCAATAGATTTGTCGACAACACTGGCTTATTATAGTTAAACATACTATCACCTATTTTTATAAAAACTTATCTTTGACTGCATTGTAGTATTTGAGAGCTGTTACTGATTCATACCAGTATGGATATCCTTTACATCTTGTCATGCTTAGAGTAGTTTCCTCTACTTTTAGGGTTGATTCTAACACGCATACCGATTTCTAATAGGATCAGTCAAGGCCAACCAATAGTCTTATGATTCAGATACAATTAAGATCAGTCATAGTAAGACAATGTAAGTAATACAGAATTTCACCCTAAGTCAATAGGAAAGTAAGGATAGTTGCCGTGGTATAACCTGCTATTTTTGGTTCTAGAGGTCTGTGTCCTCAAATCTGATGTGAGTGGACAGACCAGAACAAATTTAATTCAATCTAAATATGTCACTAGGACTACTGTGTCTTTTAAATCGTTATACACCATTAGCAATGACCTCTGCTTTTTTTTTTTTTTTTTAAATATAGTTTCAGAGCTGTCTCTACTAAAGACTAGCTTACCGTCTCTGCCTCATGTCTGCTACTCCACTTTTCTGCTATAATTTGTCCACCTTATTCCCTCATTCCATGGTCTGCCCCGTTCACTGAGGCTTCTCTGCCACTGTAGCTGTAATCCTGATATCTCTTCCTCTCTTTCTCTGTAATGTCCTTCAGCGCTCTCTGTAGGGTTGGATTGGTGGCCACGAACTCCCACAGTTCCTCCTTGTCTTGAAAGTATCTTATTTCTTCATTAATTTTTAGAGAGAGTTTTGACGGATATATGAACTTAGGTTGCATATTTTTTTCCTTCAGGACTTGGAATATTTCTCCCCACTCCCTTCTTGACTTAAGAGTTTGTGATGATAAGTCTGCTGTTATTTTGATAGATTTCCCGTTATAGGTAACCTGCATCCTTTCTCTGGCTGCTTTTAATATTCTGTTTTTTTGGTGGATTTCTGGGATCTCGATTATTATATGCCTAGGCGTAGATCTGTTTTGGTTGTAGGTAGCTGGTGTTCTGTATGCTTCTTTTATCTGGATATCATTTCTTTTTGCTATACGTGGGAAATTTTGCTTTAATATCTCTGTGAATATTTTTTGTATTTCATTTTTGGATGTTCCTGCTTCCTCACTCACATTCTTTATCCTTAGGTTATGTATCTTTTTATCATCTTCCAGTTTTAGAATTGCTTCTTTCTGGTTCCTTGTTATTTTTAAGAGGCTTTTTCTTTCACGTTCATAAGCCCTAAATCTCTCTTCAAGTTTCAGAAGGTTGTCTTTAGTTTCTGTCAAGGCATTTTGCCAATATTCAATGGAGTTCTGAGTTTCCTGATATTCTCTTTGGATCTGTTTCATGTATTCTAAGTTATGCTTAAATTCTTCTTCAGATGCTTCTCTTTCTTTTCTGATTTCCTCAGTTCTTCCATCTGTGTTCTCTTGGGCGGGGCTTGTCATTTCTTTAATTAATCTCTTTATATCTTGCCTCACTTGGATCAGGAGTACATCTTTAAATTCCTCTATGAGATCATGTAAGTACTTTTTAATTTCGGCTGATGCTGTGTCGAGTAGAGGATGGTTACTGTGCTTGTTCTCTTCAGTGTTTAGTTCTCTTGGGTTTAATTTCTCCTGTTGAACAGCTGGAGGTTTTTTTTTTTATTTTTATCTCTTGTCATGTTTCTGGTTTCTTTCAGACTGTCCTGGAGTTCTCTGGCCCTCTCCGAATTGCTTAGGGCCTTTCAGAAGCGTGCTGGCTTGAGTTTTTGCTGTCCTCCCCAATTTGCTGTTATCTGGGGAAGGCTGGGATGTAGGGGCGGTACAGTCTAGACTCTAGCCTCTGTGTCAGTTAGTTCATAAATTAGGCTGTACTTTCTGGTTGTCACTGAGTTGTGACTATTTTGTATCTGCTTATTTGGCCCCAAGCAGAGGCTTGGTTTAGCCCCAGTAGCTCCTGCCAGTTCTCTTTGAATCAGAAGCAGCTGGGTAATGGCACAGGATTCTGCCCAGGTCCCAGCCGTTCTCTTCCAAACCTCTCTGTGATAGGTGCACCAGAAAAGCAGATCTGCCCAAAACAAAGATGGCTCCCACTAAGTTCTCTGTGTGGAGCTGAAGCCAACAAGTAATCAGGCTCTGCCAGGACTTAAGATGTCTTCCACCAGCCCTCCCTACAGGGCGACCTGGTGATGTCACTAAGCTGCGATTTCTGCCGCCAGGCTAATATGTCTGCACCAGATTCTGTGTTATTGATTTCCCCGTGGTGGCGGGCCAGCTGTTCTCTGGTCAAACCCAGCAGCGGCGGGGTTTTCTGTACTCACCAGGGTCCGGTGCAAGTCCTCGTTCCGGGACCGCCGCACACCAAGCTGTCCACTTTTCCCCCACTCGCGGCTCAGCGCTGACCGGTCAGATTTCTGTGCACCGTTTAGATTTGAATCGCCAGAGTTTTGTACATCCGCTCTGGTGCAGCGGTGCAGAACTGGCTGCTACTTGGAGTCTCGATCTGGGTCTCAGTTTCCCGCGGTCTCCAAAAGCAACTCAGCTTTTCGTGCTGGGTCCACGAGTCTGTTTGTTGATTTAAGGGCGCGGGATTTGTAGCCTCCGGTCTCAGCACGACTTTAAATCCTCCAGTTGTACGGTCTTGGTTAATAAGAATCGCTATCGATTTGTCTGGTCCTCTCCATGCTGTCTTTTTTTATCTTTGAGTTTGAATTCTCTGGAGAGATTCTTCGCTCGATTCCCTAGCTCGCCGCCATTTTCCTCAACAATATACTTTTAAAATATACCAATATTTATGTTTTAATCACACATGCACTCTTAAGTGTCTACTGAAAATATTAAAATAGCATGGCAGACTGTGGTGAAGTAAACAGTAATAACCTCTCTTGTGCCAATTTTCAATTCTAACAGAATTTATCAGTCTTTACTTGCTCAGGATCCTTGTACAGCTGTATCTATCTATTCTGCTTCCATACATATGTCATTTTTGACATCAGATTTAGTAATACAAATCTCATGACAAGTTTTCTTAACTTCTTATTGTATAATTTAATAATTAACCTACCTTAAGGAGAAGAACTCCATGAACTTAAAGTATACACATCACATCAAGCCACTTGCTAAATTTAAAACTGCCGGCATGGTACTGTGTTCTTTTTATTCCCAAAGAAATACACACACACACACACACACACACACACACACACACACACACGGCAGTACAGTTAAGTAACTTTGGCTGGAATACATTTTTGAGCTGTGATGGAATCATACTGCCAACGATGCTCTCTGAAGGGATGTGAAGGGCTGAGGAGGTGTGCTTCATTGGATATCCCTAGGCTAGTTCAGATTTAAGAATATAAGGAAATGTCAAAAATTGACACTATGTATGGATTGTGTACAGATTGATCTTCTAGATATGTAGGTTGCAATTGTGTGCAGAAATTTCACAAGCTGTTTTGATTAAATAGAAGCATAAACTTTTTTCTTCTTTATTTTTTGTTCTCCCTTTATTTATTTATGGTTTAGTGAATTTAGAAGTTGATATAAATAAAACTGCAATTAAAGAAAGAAATGGAATGTGGAAAGTATCTTTATGTTATCTAGTATACTATCATTAAAGGCTCTTGACATTTTGTAAATAAATTAACATATTTAAAAATTAATGTCCATTACTGAAGAAAATAATTTTTAAAAGTACTTTATACTTTCAGAAAGGCAGAGAAGCATGCAGCGTGATAAAGCCATTCATCACAGTCAGCTTAAAATTGGCAAAGCTCATACCAAGCCTAGGCTCTGTGGAAGATTTCATGGTCAATTAGGTAAATACATGTATAAAATGGACCCGGCACAGAAGATCATGAAGCCAATTACTGATCATGTTTAATTTCACCCCTCAAAGTCCCAGAAGTAATTTTTCCTCTTACAGTTTTAAAACATCCAAATAAAATGTACAATTAACATTTTTAACACTATGGAGAGCTTGACAATATTTTAGACTGTGGAGTCAATTACTTTGAAAGTCTCGTTAGGTTCAGCCTTCTGTGTTGCCAGGAGCTTTTCAAGAAACCCCAACTACGAGCATGTAGACTGGGTTCCAAGACAGCATGATGAACATAAGTGTAAATTTTCATTATGCATTTTTCTACTTGAAATACAAGTTTGAGGCACATGGTTAGTTGTCTGTATTTGTGCAAGATTAATTTGTATTGTGGAAAACATGCTGACTACTGTTCCATTCAGAAGCGCTCTGTCTGACCATTTTATGCACGTCTGTATTCAAAAGAGAACAGTATTAAATGAACCTTTTACATTTTAAATATTCAAGAGTTTTATATTCAAAATTTCCTCTCTTACTGTCAAACTAGTTTGCCTAAAGGCAAGGTAAGATCAAGTTAGACTCTCAAAGGTAGAATTAAATTTTATCATGATATCCATCATAATATGCAGTTTTCTTAATATGTAAATACATAGTATCTGAATTCAGAGAATAGAGGATTTCAGGTAGTATGTGAAATTCAAGGGGCTACTTTTATAGGATAGATTCCTTTTAAATTTACATTTCTATCATTTAATGAAAGCATAGAGTAAACACATTATAATAGAAATGCTTTGAGTCACATTTTCAATACAATTTCATCTGTATTATTTCTTATGGCAGCTCTTTACTTAAAACTAATATAAACAGGAGAAGAGAAATAAAACAATACACATGAAGGAAATCATTACCTCAGCCATTTTGGAAAGCTCCATCCAGTCATTTTTGTTGTAACTGCACATGATGCTAGCAATCACAATCTTTAAAAGGAAAAAAAGAAAGAAAACAAGTTCAAATAAGCACACTGTTATGTACAACGACATATTATTATTTGCATATTTCTAGTAATTAGACCTTAAATATATCTTAAAAGCTCATATGCTGACAGCTCAGTCTCCAGCTGATGGTACTACTGAGGGTTATTGGATCACATTATTTTGTCACAGTGACAGAAAGTTCACACACACACATATACACACACAATTTAATGGCAAATTATATAATAAAAATTTGTTTTTCTATTGGAAACTAATCATTAAAAAGAATAACGAACTAAAATAAAGCACAAGGTGAAGTTTAGAGCTTCAGATATATATTAGACACTTTCACTTATGATTTGAACACTTGAGTAAGGTATTTAACTTTTCTGATACTCAGCATTCCGATTTCTAAAATGGAGATAATATTAACTTTGTTAACCTCAGAAAGTGTCCACTGCAGTTACATAAATTTGTGCATACATGTGTTCATGTGAAAATAGTTTTTAAGTTCAGTAATATAATAAAATGTTTATTAACATAATTAATGGTAGATCTAAATGGCTTCAAACCATGGGAATGCAAAAGCAATTTTGTCATCCAATCATATCTTCATATTGCATTGTTTTAAATTTTGTTAAATTTTGACTTAATCACATTCTTATAGAAATCCTGGATTGACGGCTATATGGCGTAGTACTACTAACACTTGCTCTGCAGCAAGAAAGTCAAAGTTGAAACCTTGACACTACCACTAACTGGGTAGTCCTGGGCAAAGTATTTAGTGCCTCTACCCAGAGGACATCAGAAAGCCTGTGAGAGGGCCAGTGAGCCTTTCAACACCCGGATGACCTTGGCGGGCTCACTAGAGCACTGATGAGCTCTTCTTCCAACCAGGGGGCCCTCTATGGGCCTGAAAAAATGAAGATGACACCTCTTTCCACCTGGAGGAATTTGGCAGGTTTGGGAGAGCAATGGTGAGCTTTCCCTTCACTTGTAAGACAATAAGTGGGCTGCCGAGACCCCAGTGATAAGGTAGGGCCCCAGATGGGCACCCACCATGGAGACCTGGGTCTGACAACCTGGCAAGTCTAAGGTACTAGAAATAATAAGAGCCAAGGGTTGCTTTACATCAATATTCCTAAGCTAGTTATCCCAGGAAGAATCCAGGACTCAGCCAACTGGCCAATGGTGAGTGACTTGATCGACAGGCGATTGACTCCTGGGACACACCCAGTTGAGTCCCTCAGACAATTCATGAACCAGATAACATCCTGGATTAATTTCACACTTTTTCCTTTCGCCAGCCACCTACACTCACCATTGGCCAGACTGATTTCAGGTGAGCACTCCCCGGGGAACTCTTGGCACTGGGCAGCCCCAGTTGACTGTTCTCCCTGTTTGTGTGGCTCTGTGGCATTTTCACATCCTTAAGACAACCTAGGGCACGGTTTTTTCTGGGCAAACCTGTGTCCACACTCTAAAATCTCTCACGTTCTTTGGGTTCAGATAGCCTAAAGCAGAGATTTTTGGACCACCCACACTGAGAGACCCTCACTTCCCTTAAAACCTTGTGCTTTCACGGGCAAAACTGTTACTGACCCCACGTAGGCTCCACTCGTAAATCTCTCAGTGATGACTGGAATATATGAGTTTTTGGAACCTTAGCCACCATGTGGTGCCACAAACGAGTGATAGCTTGTTCTCAGGACCACGGCTTATTTATTGCCTAAATCAGTCATGGGAAATGTATTTTCTAACTTCCAAAAGATGCCTTTACAATGTCTAATTTCCAATTTACATACTTTAAAAATTAAAAGTACCATAAAAACTAAACAATTAACTTTTTTCTGCTGGGAGGTCTGGCCAACCTACCCACTTAGCAGCAATTGTTGGCCCAAGAAAGGAACATTTGACCCCTACATTCTCAGAAACTTGTATGATTTCTGTCAGGCCAGCAACAAGTTATTAGAACTCCCTTATATTCAGGCTTTTATATTCTGAGAACACGCCCATCTCTCATTAAGTCTTGTGTTCCCGCTCAGATACTTTTAACTAACTCTACCGCACCACAAACTGTTCTGCCCTGACCTCAGGATTCACTTGACAACGTTCCTCCAGTGTTTTCCTGGCCACCGCTTCCCTACCCCCAAAATGGTTCCTCACTGTTATCTCCCGCTGTTCGATTGTCTTCCCCTCTGTCTCCCAGGACCCATAAGTATCCCAGCGGCTCTAATCCCTCTGTTAGCACTTCCTTGCAGTTTCTGACTTATTCTCCTGACAATTCTCTATCCCCTACAGCATTCTCACTGCCTGCCCACCATACTAGGTCTTGGTCGCTATGTCCTTCCAGCAAGCAGCGTGACTGTTGCAGCTTGTACCAGGAACAGTTGCAACCCTCCGCCACGTGACAGGGCGCTGCCATCTTGGGATGGAACTCATGGTCAATGGGCGCCCCCTTGTGGCTCCTCTTGTGAACAGCAACAGCCGCCTGTTGTGGTCCACATGAGGTTTCATTGTGCTGCCAACAGCAATTCTCTCGCTGCAAGGCACACAGTGAGACGCGATCTGCTTGTGTTTCCTCATCCCAGGATAATGGGCAGCCACTCTGTAGCTGCTCTACAGATAATTGCTCGCACACATCTACCAGACAGATAGCTGCCCAATGGCCCTCTACTCCACAATCTTCTCCTCAGGCTCTGCTACCACTGCGAGAGCAAGCTGGCCCTGAGGGACTTGTTAATATACATGTGCCTTTTTCCCTTTCTGACCTTTCTCAGATTACTCATAAATTAGGTAGCTTCTCTGTTGACCCACAGAATTATATCAGGCAATTTGATAACAACTTTTACAACAGGTCCAGGAGGCAAATCAAAACCCAGCTGTGTTCCTAAATCGGCTTTCTAATCCTTGCGCCCCACAGGCAGTTCCAGCTTCATGTGCTGCGCTGGGCTGCCTCCCAGCCCCTCCCCCATGAGCCATCCCAGACCCTCACTCCCCCATGCGCTGTCATCACCTCCACCTTACATGTTTCCGGGGGCAGTCCCAGCCTGCCCCCGCGAGCTACATCCCGCTCGCTGCACCCCCACACTGGGCGTGCTCTGCCGGCGTGCCGCAAAACAGCAGCTCAGTGGCTCCACTCAGGCATTCTGTTTTTACAATTCAGTTTTGCTCAAAAGATGCTTTTTTTTTTTTTACAATTCTCAAACCACTTAATCAAGGTTATTGGCCACCTGATAATTTTATCAGCCTTGTTTATCAATCAAAGCCTTCACCAATCTCCTATTTAACAACTAAGGTTATAAATTCCTTTTTGTTGGAAACCACTAGCTCTGTTCCAAGACAAGGGTTTTGTTAAAATTTTGTCTTGGTTCATACTACTGCAAATAACAGGTTTAAAAAAAGTAAATGTGTTCAAAATTTGACAGTATTAGATCAGTTTTGATAGATTTATTCACAAGATTGGTAAACCTTTACTGCAAAATGTTTCCATTAAAATGAGATTATACTCCAAAAGGGGGAAGGTAGACTAAAGCCTTTTTTATTAAATATATAATTCCACACAACACCCTAAAAGCAATATGCCAAACAGATAAACTGCTCTCTGATCTAAAATGCCAATATTAAACTCCTGCATACTTACTTAATTCTACTGTAGTCAAAATCCCAAACAAAAAAGGCAAAACTTGACCTTCAAACCTTAGAGAGATCTTAATATGGTTTTTCATATTTTTAACACTTTTGACACTTGGAGTTCTGAGGCAGGTAAAAACCTACACAAGTGGAGCTGCCTGGCCTCCCCATGGACCACGCTCAAATGCAGCAGAAGACTTTGGGCAAGAAAATGCCCCATCCTAGTGTTCTTTGAGACCTTACTCCAGGGCTACTGGACTGTCCTAGCCACCAGAGAGTGGGTAAGCCATCCTAACTTCTAGCCCTCACAGGAAATGTCGACACTGCCAGATTCGTCTCCGACAAAAACTTGCTGCTGAAGACTGAGGGGGCTCAGGGCCAGCAGCCCCCTTTGTGGGTGTCCGTCTCAGAGTCCAAGTTCCACTAAAAGTCTCAGGTAAGACATTCTCTATATTTGTGGACATAGAGGCCATATATACAGAGTTCTTCCTGAGTTTTCAGGCTGCTATATTAAGTCCTCAATCTCTATGACAGGGTATTGATGGTTAACCTATGCCATTTACAAACAGGGCCTATTTTGTGCAGGTCCCAGTCTAAATCTTAAAATGCTTTCACTCCCTTGTGTTTATGCAGGCTCACTTAGACACAGTTAGGCCTCAGCAGCTTCCACCTGTTATCATTGGTGGACCTCTCCTCAGTGATATAAAACCACCCCCTTCCTTTCTTATTCACCAA
Source organism: Cavia porcellus (assembly GCF_034190915.1). Lineage (NCBI taxonomy): Eukaryota > Metazoa > Chordata > Mammalia > Rodentia > Caviidae > Cavia > Cavia porcellus. The sequence continues at coordinate 118,714,091 of NW_026947484.1, forward strand.
TTTGTCAGACAACCCTGGTCAAGACTGACAGATACATTTTGTCTTCTCACTTAGTTTATACTTTTTTCAGGATACATAAAAACCTTTCCCACAACCAGGTAAACTGCTAATACAACCAGGTTACAGCGACCCATGCCTAAATCAAAGTTGCTAGACTGCCATTCTGGTTTCGCATCACTCAAGCCCTAGATCTAACCATCCTTTTCCTACTCATCTCTGCCTTACCAAGGCCTGGCAGCCACAGTTAACAGGCTAAGTCATGTTTTGTTATCCACTTTGGTTCCTAATTTCTTACGTTCTATTAATGATCATTTTTACAGCAGGACTTTTTAACAGTATTGCCTACAGACTCCCACATCATGCATACCAGAGACAAGCCTTACACACCTACCCTTTTTAACTTTTATGCTTTCAGATGGGGGAGTAAGCACCTCTCATAACTTCACTCCTCCTAACCCCACACTTAATTTTTAGAATTCTGCCTTACCATGGAAATGTTCCTACCTCAATGTCATCCTGATAGAATGACATGTCTAAATCAAAGGTACCTTCCCTTCTACCTCACCTGGGTCCTTAAATATGACAGTGCCATGTTTCCTCATAACATCTTGTCTCTTTGTTTTTCCAGTCTACCATACGTGCATTCACCAGTGAAATTGTCCTAGCTAAAACACCTGGCACCAACATCTACCTGGGCATCAACCTTCATCCCATTGACTCCCCTAGGCTCTAGTACAGTGCCCTCTGCCAGCAGGAAGTAGTTAAAGAGAGAAATCTTTGCCTTTTTTCATAATAATAATCATAAGATGGGATATGAAAGGCTTTTGGCCCAGGCCGGACACTGTAACAGGAACCAGGAAGCCCCTATTTCCCCGCCCCTAGGAATTTACCTGTGATGCCATCTTCACTGCCCCTAGGAATCTGCCTATGGCGTCAAATCTAGGACCAATGGGCTACCTGTGCATCCCTGATGCCCCCTTAGGTTCCACCCCAAACCAAGGCTACTTACATACCCCCATGCCACGTGTCCGCTGGAGAGATCGCTGGACTCCAGCGGTGGGGGGTGCTGGTCGTCTCTCTCCGTGTTCTCAGAATAAAGGCTGCTTTTTGTTTTATACTTCTCATCTTTTGGAAATACTTTTAATCTTTTGGAAATAATCCTATCAGATTTAACACCAATACTCCCCAAACTTTTTAATGAAATTTAAAAGGAAGCAATTCTTTCTAATACATTCCTGGAGGAGAGATATTACTCTAGTAGCAAAACTAGGAAAAGACTCAACTGAAAAAAGAGAACTATGGGGCTGGGGATTAGCCTGCCAGGCAAGGACTGAGGTCTTGAGTTCCACCCCTTGTACAAAAACAAACAAACAAACAAACAAACAAACAACAACAACAACAAAAAACCTAGAGGCCAATCTCCCTAATTAACATAGATGGAAAAAAATCCTCAATAAAACAGCAAACAGAATTCAAACAAATAATTAATAAGATTATACACCAAGATCTAATGGGATTCATCCAAGGAATTCAGGGATGTTTCAACATACACAAATCAAAAAATATAATACACTATATCAACTGAGACAAACACAAAAATCTTATGATCATCACAATAGATACAGAAAAAGCTTTTGATAAAGTCCAACATTCATGATTAAAAACCCTACAAAAAATCAGAATAGATAGTCTCTACCTCAATCTGTTAAAAGCCATCTATGACAAACCAACAGCCAACATCACACTAACTGGACAGAAACGGAAAGCTTTCACACTAAAATCAGGAAGAAGACAAAGATGTCCTCTATTACCACTCCTATTCAGTATAGAACTGGAAATATTAAACAGAGCAATTAGAGAAAAATATATGATCCCCAAATTTAAAGATCCAATTCAAAATGTGAATTGAATATGTATATCCAGTTCTCAGATAAATAAATTCAAATGGCAAATAAATATATGAAAAACTGTTCAGCATCATTGGCCACATGACCAATGAAAATTAAAACAACACTGAGATTCCATCTCACTCCAAAAATAATGGCTATCATCCAAAAAGTCAATTAATAACAATTGTTGGTGAGGCTGTGGGGAAAATGGAACTCTTCTCCACTGCTGGTGGAAGTGTAGACTGGTAAAATCACTGTGGAAATCAGTGTGGAGATTCTTCAAAAAAGTAGAATTGGAGGTTCCATTCGAGCCAGTTGTTCGCTTTTGGGATATTTTGCCAGAAGAATTGAAAACATCATAACACAGTTATATATGTGCACCCATGTTTACAGATGCACAATTTGTAATAGCTAAATCTTGGAAACAACCCAAATACTTATCAATCATGGAATGAAAAAAAAAAAGATGCATTTTTCTACAATGGAGTACTACTGAGGAACACAGAAGGATAAACTTGAGCTTTCATAGGTAAATATATGTAACTTGAGACCATAATCATAAGTGCAATAAATCAGACTCACATGTGTAAACATCATATTGACTGTCTAGGGTAAAAAACTGAAAAAATAAGTAAGATATAAACTGTTCAATAGATATTGTGAGAGTGAAGGAGAAGAAGACTGCTCAGAAGGAAAGAACAAGTGGGATGGGGGAAAGGAGAAAGAAAAGAAGGAAAAATTGTCATCTATAATTATATAAGATAGATAATTATAGTACTAATCTCTGTTGGTTCATAAAAATGGTTCATGTTTTCATTGTTTGATTGTTTTTTTCATGTCTGTGCCTTGTAATCTGAGCAACTACTTTGAATATAACAATATGAAATATATTAATTTTTGTTAATCTTTTATTTTGTTTTGAAATTCTGTATATTTTTATTCTTTTTCTTTTAAAATTAAAAAAGTATGGCAAAGTAATCCATAACTGTTACCTAGAAAATACACTTTATTGCCTAGAAAATTAATAAAAGAAATTTCTAAGACCTATAGAGCTCTTATGATATGTTAGACACTCCTTTACTATATTAACTTACATAGTCATCCATAATCTCCTTGCTATTTTGAAGATGAATATGGCTAGGTCCTAAGATGTAAAGATCATTTCGCTCTTAAGGAGAACAGTACTCAGACCCTGGCAGAGTGACAATAGCCTATGCTTTTCCCACTTGCCTCTGTTTTCGTGAAGTGGGTACTCAATACATGTCAGTGATTATTTTTATTAATTCTGTTCAGTTTTGACACTGAGACACCAAGAATTTGTGCCAAAACCAAAATCACAGTCTCATGGAAGAGTCCACTAAAACCCACCATGTTCTTTTTTTTTTTTTTTTTTTTTTTGTCTTTTTCATTTTTATCGGTACCAGGGATCGAACTCACAACTGCCTGCTTGCAAGGCAGGTGCTTATGCCACTGAGCTAAATCCTCAGCCCCCGACCCACCATGTTCTTATGATATACAACTTTTTTTGTATGCATACAAAAATATTTTATAAATATCCTATGAGTGTTTTCATCACCAAGAGACAGAAGTTGTGTTAATATTATATAGAGTTCTTAAAACCAGCAAGAGAAGTCCGTCTTTAAAATTTAGGCTACTTTGTTCTCTCCTGGAAGACTGGAGACTCCGTCAGAGTGGGAAGCTCTATATTATTCATTATTTAACTATAATAACTATCATAGTGTTTGGCACAGGTACTGACCCAATGACTACATAAATAAAGTTTCTAAAGGTTTAGGTGAAGTAGGTTGTTTTATCAGTTTACCCCTTTAAGAAAATAAAAAAAAATAGATTATCACATATTAAGGAAGAATCAGTTAAACAATTGGTGAAAAAATGCTGGAAAGTTTATTACCTGAGTTGGAATGAAGAGTGATCAGAGTTGAGTTGGTGTTCTTAGTGATAGTTGAATGGAATTCAAAATTCACAAGACTGGTGAATAGTGGGGCACAATTAAAATAATGAATCTAGATATGTGACAGCTGTCTCTGAGTGATTGAGAAAATGCCTGAATATTATTTAGACAAAGGTAAAGCAATGAGTAGGAATACAAAAGTCAGGAGAAACAGTAGACTTAGACAGATCCTTTAGAGAAAGGAAAGTTAAAGTAGATAGTGAATAGTATAGGAACGATTAGAATGTCTAATTATTATTGGCTGAGTTTAGGATTAAAGTGTGTTGGCAGTTTTTGAGAATTTGAGAGACAAATGTAAGAATATTGTTCCATGACTTTTTCTCTACCAGTCAAAAGAAAGTGAAAAGTCATATTCCAAGCTTCATCAGTAATATTAGAGCTCAGGTTCACCTGACACATTTTCCAACTCAAAATGGGGCCAAGGAGGAATATGAAACGGACACCATAAGCTCTAGGTGTAAATACAATACCTGGTATAGCTATTCTATGCATGAAAGGAGAATTACGTATTTCATTTAAAAAAAAATGAGATGAAGCCAAATATCAGGGTGAGAGATTCTTATTTTCTCCAGTGATCGCAAGACAGGGGGTAAGTAAAAACAAAACAAAACAAAACAAAACAACTTGTAGGTATAAGAAAGAACAGCTTGTAGGTATACACATATAACTGCATGTATGTTTAAGTGTGCAAGATAGATAACCATACTATGAATTCTCTGTTAGTTCATAAAAAAGAATAGTTTGTACTGTCATTATTGATTGTCTCTTCATTTTTTATGCTTTGAAATTGCAACTTGAGCAACTATTTCTAAGATAACAATGTGCAATATATTAATTAGTGTTGATTTCTTACTGTTATTTTTTGAAATTCTGCAATATTTCTATCCTTTTTTCTGTTTTGCTTTTTTAAAAATTAAAAAAAAAAATAAAGGTGGTTGGGATATAAATATAAAGACTTAGGGAACAGACAAAGCCGGAGGCTTACTGTTAGAACTTGAAGGGCAGAGTCAGAAGCAAAGATACAAACACAAAAGATTTTAGCCATAAGGTCTTAGTTCTCCTGTTGTGAGAAGGAGAAACAATAGACTTAAATTTGGGGCAAGTTTTATTATTAAGACAAAAGAGGCTTAAAACACCAAGGACATAAAACAGCTTTCGTGACAAACGAATCTACAAATTTACATTCCTATGTAAACATGAAGTGGCTCCTCATTGCTGTGGTTACACCAAGCTCTTCCTCTGTGTCTTAGGGTGTCCTGGAGAGCAATAAGGGAGGTCCTTCCAGGGGGCTGGACTCAGTGGGCTGAAGAGTTGACCAAAGAAATCCACTGCAGAGAAACAATGTTTACTATCCCTGACAGCAGGATATGATATATGCTCTCAACTAAGGACTAACATTGTTCCCCCTTTCTAAATGACAAGTTCAATTTTGATAAAACTGTTTTTGCTTCAAATTTATATTGATTGTGCCAAAGTTGGTTAAAATCATCATTTGCTCTATAGGTTGCTGAGAATCTCCAGGAGCTACAATCGGGTTTGTTAAAGAAAAGAAGTGAATACCACCAAAAGAATTGTCTTGGACATCAAGAGCATCAGTACCAGTGACTACAGTGGTGTGTTGTGATTTGGGGCAGTACTTCAATGAAGAGGAGTTGATCATGTGGGGGAGAGATGCTCTATGTTTAGTGGAGGCAAGTTTAGTGATGTGTTCTGATGTCAGGCAGCTAAAGCACTGCTCTGTTCTCCTTTTCTGTCTTGTAAAGACAGGTTCTACCTTATTTTTCCCAAATAAGGGACAGAACCTCAGGCTGGGTCAATCACAGTGACTGCTTACTCTTCTTCCACCAAATGTCTGCTGGAAAGGTAAAAGACCTTTCCTTCATCCCTAAATGAGACTGAATAGTGTTCATGGCTTCTGCTGACCACTGGCTCTTAATTTACCTCTTTATGGGGAGAGACCTTGTGCTGTTGGAGCCATTTGCAAAGCCTGTGGTTCACAAACACTTCAGCACTTATGAACCACTAAACACTACTTTTGAGCTTAGCAAAGTCCAAGTTATATTCTGATTTCTTTCATTTATAGTCTTAACAATTACTACATGTAAAACAAAAACTGTCATATTTGAAATAACGTTCCATGCCTTTTTTTTTTTTTACAGTCAAGTAAATGTAAAGGAACATATGACTATGCTTGGTTTAAACATGATAATTAGTCTCTGCATGTTGAATACCTTTAAAATCCAAGAGGGTTTGTAAAAATACACATACACAGTACTGTTCTATTTCAGAAGAATTAAATGAGTAAAAATTATTTAATTTTTATTTAAATAGGGAGTTTTCAGAGTTAGGCTAAAAGGTATTAACAATAAAAGGACATTGAACATAACTTTATCTCTCTTTGATGATTAGAAAATCCTCAGTGTTTTGCTTATAATTAAGCAAAAGAAGACAGGTCATTTTCCATCTAAAAAGAGAATTGATGGAGATTTTATGTAAAATATCATTATGTTATGATATTTTATGTAATAAAATATTTATGTTATGATATTTTATGTAAAATATCATTGCACTTAATTTATGCCACTTCTTTCTAGTGCTCTATTTTTATGCTCATATTTTAAAACATTATTGGGATGTAAAAACCAGATGCTATGTAATACTTGAGATTTGCTTACTCCTATCTTCAAGCTTTTGAAAAACAGTGTGACTATATTAAAAGTAAGTTAATGAGTAAATCAAGCTCCTTCCACCATGGTGGTCACCAAAGGACACACAAAGGAATTTAAGACATTGACTTAGCCAGATGCCGGGGCTTACATCCCCAGGTACTCAGAAAGCTATGTCATGAGGATAACAAGTTTAAGATCACTGTGGGCAGTTTAGCAAGACCCTGTTTCAAAGAATTTTACAAATAAAAAAAAATGAGATGAAGAAAGACATTGACTTAAAGTCTTTGTTCATGAAATAGTCAAACTATATTCCTTGAACACCTACCATGTGCGATCATCCATTCTAACTCAGAAGTGATAAATAAAACAGAAAAAATTTCCTACCCTTTGGGGCTTACATTTTAGTAAGAGAAAAAGTCACAACAAATGAAAACAGTACATTGATAGGGCAATTTCTTGGGACAGAAATAGAGCTCAGAAGCCCAGCAGCTGCCTAGCAAGTTTGAAACCGTGAGTATTTATGGTACAACCGTGAGAATTTATGGTACAAAAAGAAGGGCAGTTTCTAGGTCAACATTATTGTTATGAAGGTAGTAAGAGAGGGGATCATGACAGAGACTCTCTGGGGTGCAAATAACCATATCAGGTGGATAGTTGGAACAGGGTTCAACTGAAAACTGAGAAATGGAAAAGTTCTTCACACTGAGGAAGGGAACAGAGGAACAGAACTAAAACTGACATTATAGGTGGAGATAGCTGCATGATGGGCCCTTACTCATGGCTTGAACTTCTAGGATGTAGACATTTTGCTACGTTGGAAGAAAGCATGGTAAAGAGACTATTAGGGAAATAAAGAAAGGTTCAAGTTTAAGATATTGAATATAAGGTATGCAGCAAACATCCCATTGGTGATGACATGAACTGTACCACTGGACACATGAGCCTAGTATTCACTAAAGAGGTTAAACATAAAGGTATAAATTAAGGAATGTTTCACATGCAATGGGATTTAAGATCAATTGGGCAGGTGGTTTCACAGAGGAAAGGGTCAAGGACTGACCTAGTATAATCAGGTAATGCTATTTTATACCAAGAGAAGGAAGTATTCTAAAAAGAAAAGAACAAACAGAATGACTCCTTTTATATCAGTACAGAAACCACTGGTACCCTTTTCAAAAAGGTTTAATTGAAGCAGCAAAGACAGAAGTCAGCCTGGAATGAGGTGAATGAATAGACAATGAAGAGGTGATACACAAATCTCTAACAGTCTTGTTGTAATAACTAAAAAGAAAATGAGGAAACAGATTAAGGGCTGTGGAAGGTCCAGTGAGATGTTTATTCTCAATGGGTTTTATTTGAGTGTGTATTTATGCCAGTAAAATGATCGATAAGACACTATTGTGAAAGCAAGAGATGAGCATGAATCTAGAAAGGAGAGAGATATTGTTTCAAGTGTAATAGGGTTGAAAGGAAATGGAGGGGGAGCAAAAATGACAGAGAGATTTGGTAGAAAAATGGCATCATTCTGGTGTATTTATTTTCTTTATGACATACAAGATGAGTTCTCTTGTTGAAAGGAAAGAAAATTAGAATCAGAGATTTACAACTATGAGGAAGAGATGAAAGCAAGAAATAGTTATCAAAGAAAGTGAAAATGCAAATTTATTAGATTATGGTATAATTACTAGGTCAAGAAGGAAGATATATTATCCACTGTTGATAATACGTTTGGGAAATTAAGATTAATTACTGAAAATAAAGGTACCATGTAATTTGTAAAACTGGAACTCAGACTATATGGTCAAACATAAAATATTTATTTATAGTGTCTTAGATTTTAGACCCATCTTATCAAGGTTCTTTTTAGTGTATTTGTAATTAAAATCTGATGTGTTTCATGAAACATCATTTTTATATTGAATTGTGCACTATGAATAACATTTTAAAATTGGAATTGTTCAGTTTGGCTGAATAATGAAAAATGTATGTTCTTTATGTAAACATTTAGATTCCATGAAATATGCCATATGCTATCAAATAATAATTGTTGAATTAATTTTAGAATATTTTTCTTCCTGAAAAATACTACAAAGGTTAGAAACAATAGATGCCTTATTCAAAAAGAATGTGGAATGGCTTCGATTGTCATTACCTAAAATGCTTATTGTATGAAAGTTAATTATTTTAATAATTCTATTTCCTAATAAGATAACTGAAATGACTTTATTATTAAGTTTTTCAAATTGAATTTTGATAAAGTTTACAAGTTAGAAATTAAGGTGAAGTACAATATAAAGCTTCTAACTGGTTCTAAATAGTCTGTTTTGTCAAATTCCCATTTACTGAAGTCTATACCTTAAAACACATGTTGCAAACACTGTTTTTGGCATTCTGCAATTGCTGTGTATAACATTAGAAATCCAGTGACGGTTTCAGCTTGAAGACAACTTAAATATTTTAGTAGGAAAAGACTAAAAAGTAACAAAGATGAACAATAGTAAATTAAAAGTAGGGAAGTTAGAGTCTCTCAATTAAAACAATAAATTCTGACACTACTGCGATGATATTAAGGTTGAAAAATCAAATGGGACGTGCTATTTTCAACAATATTTAAATTAAGAAAACATTTTATTAAATATTAATTAACTATACAATACTCAAATTTTAAACATACTTTATGCCTTAGTTCAAATACAGTGAAAACTGGACTGTAGATTTAGCTCAGTGCTTACCTCGCAAGTGTGAGGTTGTGAATTCAATCCTCAGTATCAAAAAAAAAAAAAAAAGATGAATACAGGGAAAATGATATTGGCAAAATTTTCCTGAAAAAAACACAATGACTATAGGGCATTTCAAATGAAACTTCTATGCTTTTGAAATTTTATTTATTCATTGCTTGCTTAATGATATACTTAAACATTATCTTTTATAATTATTTTACATTTCATCCTTTTTCGGTTTATTTGGGGGCCCAAAAAGTCTTATGCCTGTAACTACTTCTAATGTAGGAAAAAAATCATACTTAGTGTTAAACATAGTTTCTATAAAACAATCAAGATACTTTTTACTAAGCCAGGAAAAAAAGAGCCACTATGGACCACTCCAGTATTGATACTTGCTGCTGTTTTTAGTTCTTTTTTTGATCACTTCTTGATATATAATCATCTAGTACCTGTCTTCACTGTTCTTACTCTAGATCAGTTTATCCTTTTACACTAAATATGCTTACACTCCACCCTTCTGCTCCAAGTTAGAGACCTAGCAGGATATATCCACTCTCTTTCTCTCTCTCATCAAGCAAGTCCAATTATTCACCGACAATCTCAAATTTGGCAGAGCATCAAAATTACATAAAGAATTTAAGAAAATAATTCCAAATGTTCTGGGTTAGTTTATATGAGTCTTTTTCAAGGATCTCTAGATGATCTTATCCAGAAGGAAAATCTGAGCCCTACTGCTCCAGTTTCCAAGCCAAATATTTCTTGTAAATGTTCCTGAATCTTCATCTTGACTTGTCTCAGTTAAGATGCTTAATATTACTCCCCTGAATTACCACAGAAATTTCCTTGTGAGTCACCCCATCTCTGACTACAGCCTGTGCCATCTGCTAGGTCTTTCTAAAGGGACAAGTTTCCTCATATAACACTTCTGTTTCAAATCCAATTTTAAGATAAAACAGAGCTCTTTAATAGGCTATACAAGACCACAATGCAACTTTTGCTCTGACAGCAATGAATTACTTTGCTTTCTGAATGTAACATGCGTTCTGTACTCTCTTGACCATATGTTTATTCTTTTGATCTGAATGAATAAGGAATGGTCCCTGTGCTCTAGTAGCATATGGCATAATAAAGGAGGCACATGTAACTTGATACAAAAATAATTGCACACTAGCCAGGATTTAGTGAAAACAGAAGAGAGGGCAATCATGCACTGTGTGAAGCAAGAAATTGATAAAAAAGTGACAAGTGACACAAATGAATCTAAAAATCACAAAAGGGTGTTCATTGGAAATTAAGAAATAAAAGTAAACAAAAAGGAATCAGAGCACCCTCTATAGTAACAGAAAAGACATAGGTATAATGATTAATAAATTGCAAGTAATGCAGTTTGGCTGATATTGAAAGAAATGAATGTAAGCATTCATCGGAAAGTGAGTAGGATGAAAGGTGGGAGAAGGTTTAAGCATTTAAAGAATAGACATGAAGGGCAAAAATTTGGTTTCTAATCATCAAAGCACTTGCATTTGAATATTAGGCCTTTCTGTTCAGTAAAATTCTGTTCATTATTTATACTTTGTCTTCTACAAGACTTCCCTATTCTGCTTTCCTCCTTGATTGCACAAGGCTTCCTACCTTCAAAACATTTGGTATTTGCATTTCTTTGTCCCCAAAATTTTTATATTGTGTTTAACTGATCTTTGTGTATTTTTAAAAGATGATTTAAGGTTTGTGGGACAACTATATATATACATAACTATATCTCAGACACCTGGCATTATAAATAATTGGAACTCACTAAATTTTTAACTAAAATATATTAAAACCAGATAGCTTTGAGAAGAGATTACAATTAGTGAATATTTTATTACTATTACCAATGTTCAAATGTAAGTTCTTTGCATATTACAGAGAAAACAGGTGATACCATGTAAGGAGTTTCAGAATCTTATAACTTACATCAAAGAATAATAACGTTATACTGGTTTCCATATTTATGCTTGAACACACATTTTCATGTACATTATCTCACTTATTTCCCACAATTATAATGAATCTAGAGAATCTTTTACTAAGAATTATGAGGCACAAATTATTTGTTACTTTACCATGTCAAGTTAATCAATAGCAGAGCCTAGGATTAAGCTCAAGTCTTTGGATTTCAAGATCCTTTATAATATCAAGACTATAAGATATTGATTCCTTATCCTTTCAACCATATTAAAGATTCTGGTTGATTTTACATCCTCAGTGCTCTTGGTAGATTAACAAAGTGTGCTCCCTCCCTGTGTCTAAACCCCTTGACAGATGCTCTGATAACGAGGGAACTTTATCTACCCAGTCCTTGGATTTGGGCTGACTTTGAGACTTGTAATGAATAGCACATAGCAGATGTGATGTTTCAGTGTTGAATCAAGCAGTTGAGGCATGGGACTCATCTGCTCACTCTCTTGAATTCCCACCTAAGCATGAAATAAGCCTACCTAGCCTGATGAAGAAATGAAAGACAAAGTGGCAACAGCGGTGAGCAGTAGAGTTTACCCGTCTTGGGACAAGCCAGGCCCTACTGCGCCTGGAACTTCACTACAGATAGAATAAGTCCAGTGAGACCAGAAGAACCATGCATCTTAGTACAGTGAAGCAAGTGGACAAGACATGTAATGGGGAACTAAATTAATAGCTGTTTCATTCATAAATTTTGGGACCAGCTACTAGCAAAAGCTAACTGAAAAAACTTTCAGTAAATGTAAAAGTAAGAATTAGTATGTGTTGTACTTGCATATGTCCAACACTGCATATAATATTTTACTTGATCCTTAGAACAACACAATATAGAAATCGCCAGCTCTGTTTTACAAAGGGGAAAGAAAAACTCAGTTCAAGAGGTTAAATAACTACTTACAGTTGCATGGCTAATAAGAATAGACAGAATATTTGAACACTCTGGCTATATAATTATTGCTTTGAATCGTTTTTCTGTGCTCTTTGACCATTCATTTATACAAAAACTATGAGTTTACAGATGGCGAATTTTATTCAATCTATGTTAGTTTTTATTACGTCAACTCTCAGAGGCTAGCCTCACTTCTGTGTCCTTAGCCAACAAACTGTTTCAGTATAGTTCTATGAATAGCATCGGGGTGGATTGTTATGGTTTGAGAACTGGTGGTCAACTTAACGCCAGCTGGATTACATCAGCATGCACTGAGAGAAGATGCTCCACCTGAGGAGGGCTACCAGAATAAATAGGTGGAGAAGAAGGGAGGTGTGGAGGGTTGAGGTGTTAAAGAGGCATTGTGGGTTCTCCTGCGAGTTGCTGTCTGAGCTGTTGGTTCTCCTGGAGAAACTTTGGTCTTCACATCGAGCCTTGCTTCCTGGCTCCAGAGGGGAAGACATGTGCTGCTTGGTCTCCAGGAAGAACTCATCACGCTGCTTCCTGGCACGTACCCAATTGTGCTTGTCGGAGGAGGAGCTCGGGGCCTCCGTGTCACTGAGGACAGCTGTGGTGCCTTTCAGGCTAGCCCTGCTCTTTGTTGTGAGTGTGACTTCTCGGCTCCAGCGTAGAACCCTCATCTCACTAGCACAGCTCCTTCATCCTGCTGGCATAGACTTTCTGGCTTCCACTGCTGACCCTTGGGTCTTCCCGGCACGGATCCATAAAAGAGACTGGTGTGAGTCCTTCTTGTGGGCTCTGGACTTCCAGTTTGACTCCTGGAGGCATGGTGTGAGCTCTGGGTTTTTATCTGGACTCATGTGGGACATTGCTGTGGGGTTTAGGCTCTTGACTAAATAATCTATGTCTTTGGTGGTGAGGATAGATTTCCTGCATTTTCTTGTGTTAACTTCTGGTGACCATTATAAACATATTATAAATTCCATGTCCTAATTATAGTTGTTCTCTGTGTCCAACCCCTGACAACAACAGCCAGGTAGCCTGAATACAATATGAGGGACAGAAAGGTTCTTTTCTCCTCTCTTGTTTTGCTACCTTGTGGGCCACCACAAACTGTTCTCCTTTAGGGTTCCCATCTGCATGCCAACCTGCCTTAGAGTCAGCTGAGTATGCACTGAAACCTCTACAAAATGTGAACCAACAACCCTTTTTCTCCTTTAGCTTTAGATGTAAGACATTTTGTTGCAGCATGGAGAAAAGTAACTAAGATGAAAAGAGCACACACATGCCAAAGGCATTTAAAGCAACTATGATAGTACGCTGTGGATTCTAATGGATATGGTAGACAGTTTTCAAGAAGAGATGGGCAGGGCAAGCAGAGAGACTATAATCTAAGCAAACACCAAGCAAAAATGCTGGAGATAAAAAAGCACTGAGAGAAATGCAGGAAGCCTTTTATGGGCTTATTAGACACAGCTGAAAAAATAATCTTACATTTTGTATATACAAATGGAAACTTTGAAAAAAAAATGAAATAACAAATTTTAAAAAGAACAGTGTATGTTCAAGGGCTGTGGGACAACTATGAAAAATGTAAATGTGTATTGTGGAAATAGCAAAAGAAAAAGGGGAAAGAATGAATAATTATATAACAATAATACTTGAGAATTTCTCCATATCAATATCAGACAGCAAACCACAGACCTAGAAATCTCAAAGACTATGAATTTCAGATGTTCACAAGAAGTACACCTAGGGCCAGCGGCACAAGTGCCTGCCTGGCAAGCACAAGATCCTGAGTTTGATTCCCAGTACAAAAAAAAAAAAAAAAGACTATATAGCTAGACATAAAATTTTTAAGTCCAGAAAATCAAAGATTAAAAAATCCTGAAAGCAAAGTAGAAACATCTTTCCTGTAAAAGAACAAAGATAAGATTTACATTGATTTCACCTAAAAAATGTAAACAAAAAGAGAATAGCATGAAATATTTAAAATATGGGTATGGTGACACATGCTTGAATCCCCGCTCTTGGGCAGCTAAAGCAGGAGGATTGACCCAAGTTTGTGGCCAGCCTGGGCTACATAGTGAGTTGAAGTTCAGTCTAAACTGCATAGTAAGACTGTGCTTCAAAAAACTAGAGAAAAAAATTGATAATGAGAGGAAAAAGCAACACTAAAATAGAATTTTGTGGTCTACAAAATTGTCATTAAAAATTGTCATTCAGAAGTAGAGATATAATTTAAATTAGGCAAATATTGCATCAAATATCCATCAATTTTGGTGTATAATTTGTATTAAAGAAGAACTTTAAACAACAAATAAGTGAAAGCAAAATAAAAATTTTGCTTATTTTCAGGTGATCTAATACCTTTCAAAATCATCGAAACAGCAATATTTTTATGTATGCTTGTACTATATGCTTATGTATGCTCAGATGGGTATAATTTGACATCTTTAGACTATTTCATCCCACATGAGCAAAATACAAATTCTTCCCAGTCTCATATAGAACATTTCTCAAAATAAAGCATGTTCTTGGCAATAAAACACATTAAAATTTAAAAGCATAATGACTATAGATTGTATCTTTTTTCAGACTGCAGTGGAATCAAACTAGAAAGCAAGAACTGAAAAATCCCCAAACACATGGGAGATTAAACAATATACCTCTGTATAAAACGAGTCAAAAAAGAAATTTCAAAAGAAATTACATAGTATATTGAACTAAATGAAAATAAAAATAACTTATCAAACTTTTTGGAATGAGGCAAAGCAGAGTGAAATATATAGTTTTGAATTTATATATCAGAAAAGAAAAAGCTAAAACTGATAATCTATGTTTCTATATTGGGAAACTAGGGGAAAAAAGGAAAAATCCAAGCTAAGCAATACTAAAGGAACAATAATAATCAGAGCATAAATCAATGAAATTGAAAAGAGAAATTCAATACAGAAAATAAATAACCAAAACTTGATTCTTTGAAGGGTTCAATAAAATTCATAAGCATCTAAGAAAGCAAACTAAGAAAAAAGAGAAAATACAAATCAGTGATGTCATACGTTAAAGAGGAGGCATCACCATAGATCTCATAAAACTTAAATGATAATAAAGGAACCATATGAAAAACTATATGGCCAAAAGTTCATTAGCCTACATAAAATGGACTCATTTATTGAAGGAGATATCTCCAAAAACGCTCACATGAAGAAACAGACAACAGTAATAGATCTGTATCTGTTAAAGAAATTGATTGATTAATTAATACCCTTTCAAAACAGCAATAGGATCAGAATTCTACCAAACACTTAAGAAAAAAACTGTATCAGATCTCTGCAATTTCTTCCAGAGGACAGAAGCAGATACAATATTTTCTTACTCATTCTATGAGCCCACCATTGCCCTAATACCAAAGCAAAGACAATATAAGAAAACACAGACCACTATCTCATGAACAAAGACACAAAACTCCTGAAGAGAATTTAACTAAATTTAACAACAATTAAATCTAACAACATATAATAAGAATTGTATATCATAAACAGAATTTATCTTTCTTAGAAAAGAAAATAAATGCTGTTATTAACAACAGGTCGTGAAAAAATATAATGATGAAATATATACATATAAGTTTGTCTTCATAATATGTCACCCGGAAGTGAAAAGTAAAGCAACAATAGGTACCACTACTCATCTACTACAAATTCAGAATACTAACAATGCCAAATTCTGACAAAGATATAGAGCAAAGGAACTCTTAATCATTCCTAGTGGGAATGAAAAACGGTTTCAACACTTTGGAAGGTTTTAAGTGGTGATTTCTTTAAAAAATATTACACATAATCTTACCATATGATTCATTAATCATATTCCATATGTTTACTGAAAGAAATTAAAATCTTATAACTATGCACAAACATGCAAACACATTTATAACAAGTTGTGGTTTTTTTGTTGTTGTTGTTTTGGGTTGTTTTTTGTTGTTGTTTGGTACCGGGGATTGAAGTCACAACCTCATGAATAACATTTTTTCATAATTGCCAAAACCTGGATACAACAAGATATCCTTCACTAGAGAAGCTTAGTATATTTCTAGAGGCCATAGGATATTTATTGTTCAAAAGGAATAAACTTTAATCCATGAAGAATCTGAAAGAAATTTAAATTCTTATTAGTAAGTAAAAGAAGGCAATATTAAAAAGCTATAATTCTATGACTGTAACTGTATGACATTCTTGGGAACACAAAAGTATGGAGACACTAGGAAGATCTATAACTACCAAAGGTTTGGGAAGGGCCATGGTATGAATAAGTGAAACACAGAAGTTTTTAGAGAACTGAAAACACTCTATAATACTATAATACTGTAATAATGATGCATATTGTTATAAAATTGTTCAACATTAAAGATGAACCTAATACATATTATATACTTTCCACTGGTTTGGAATATACTACTAATGGTGGAAGCTATGCAGGAGCAGAGAATGTATGATAAATCTCTACAAATTCTTTTTATTTGTTTTTCTATAAATATAAAACTTCTTTAAAAATAAATCCATATCTGTGATAACTAGGTGGCTACTATTATATATATATATATTACAAATCATGGTTGTGTGCAAATGTGTATGCATTAGTAATTTCATATATGGACCGCTATTTGCAGGAATATTCTGTTCTTCATAGGGATGCACTAGAAGGTTAAACAAAATCAATAGGCCGTCTTTCTTTCTATAGACATTTATCAAAATCACATGAAGTGCTGGGCAATGTTAACAAAATGATATTAAACCAACAGACCAAAATTATCATTTTACGCTACTCAGTGGAGTAAGAAAAATGGAATAAGAGACTACAATGGTGTAAGTAAACATGCACCTATGATCCAATGTGACAGGAAGTGTTGTAGAGAGTACACCACCTTGGAGTACTCAGTAACATACTGACTCTGTCTCTAAAATTACTGCAGGCAGTATGGTAGAAGTTAGCTATGTGATGTACCTCCAGGAGTAGATAGGAGACTCTCTATGACAGAGTAATATGTTATAAGAAGAAAGAAGAAGAAGAAGATGGGACGAGAACAGAAGCCTAGAAATACACTGAGAAGTATCTGGGGGAAGGGAGTCAGTTTGGTGTGTTGAGGACCAGTAAGATGATTTAGAGCCAGATTTTAGAGGTCAAACTCTACCCTGTCTTCAGCCCTGTGGTCAGGAGACAGTGTGATACCTCCCTGATTGTTGATTACTTATTTTTCCCTATGATTTTATGATTTCCTAAGCAGTAATATCTGTCTAGCGTAGATCTGTTGTAGTCAGGGGTTGGACACAGAGAACAATTCAGATCAGTACATGGAGTTTATAATATTTTTATAATGGTCACCGGAAGTTAACACAAGAAAATGCAGGAAATCTATCCTCACCACCAAAGACATAGATTATTTAGTCAAGAGCCTAAACCCCACAGCAATGTCCCACATGAGTCCAGATAAAAACCCAGAGCTCACACCATGCCTCCAGGAGTCAAACTGGAAGTCCAGAGCCCACAAGAAGGACTCACACCAGTCTCTTTTATGGATCCGTGCCGGGAAGACCCAAGGGTCAGCAGTGGAAGCCAGAAAGTCTATGCCAGCAGGATGAAGGAGCTGTGCTAGTGAGATGAGGGTTCTACGCTGGAGCCGAGAAGTCACACTCACAACAAAGAGCAGGGCTAGCCTGAAAGGCACCACAGCTGTCCTCAGTGACACGGAGGCCCCGAGCTCCTCCTCCGACAAGCACAATTGGGTACGTGCCAGGAAGCAGCGTGATGAGTTCTTCCTGGAGACCAAGCAGCACATGTCTTCCCCTCTGGAGCCAGGAAGCAAGGCTCGATGTGAAGACCAAAGTTTCTCCAGGAGAACCAACAGCTCAGACAGCAACTCGCAGGAGAACCCACAATGCCTCTTTAACACCTCAACCCTCCACACCTCCCTTCTTCTCCACCTATTTATTCTGGTAGCCCTCCTCAGGTGGAGCATCTTCTCTCAGTGCATGCTGATGTAATCCAGCTGGCGTTAAGTTGACCACCAGTTCTCAAACCATAACACTGGCCTAGGGTGAATGTAGCATTTACAACCTTAATACTAGGGAGAGGTATGCAAGACCAATCAGTGGACTGATTTAATTACACAGCATTAATTTCCTAATCACACAATCTGAAAAGTACACCCTACCCACGACTGCTTGGGGGGGGGGCATCCAGATAAAAGCCATAACATTCATCAACCAGTATTTTTTGCAATTTGGGATGCTATGCCGTTTTTCTTCTTGATAGCTGAACATGATGTACCAAACTGCTGTAAACAGGTCTTGAGTAATGTAATAGTGAAGGATGGGGAGAGAAAAAGCATTCTCTTCCGCTGTGGTTAGGTGTCAAATCCCTTAGTGAACCTAGACTTTTGAATAGTGAACTTTATAAGTGTTCAGACTTTTGTCCTCTTTAATTGGAATTGGATGATTAGAGTTGGGTTCAGATGGGAATATGTTTTCTTTCTTTCTTTCTTTCTTTCTTTCTTTCTTTCTTTCTTTCTTTCTTTCTTTCGAGCAGGGTCTCAGATGGGAATATGTTTTCTTTCTTTCTTTCGAGCAGGGTCTCAGTATGTAGTTAAGACTGGCCTTTAGCTCACTATATAGCCCAGGCTGGCCTCAAACCTGTAGCAATCCTCCTGCCCTATCCTCCTGAGTGATGGCATTGCAGGAATGACCCACCATGCCCAGTGCTGAGTGGGTATGTTTCTTTCTCCCAGATGGACAGCTACATCTGACTGAATTTAGGCATATTCTTTATAGGCTCTGTTAAAACTCTAGCAGATAAAAACCTGGTTTCTCTTGTGGGCATAGTTGTGGAAAAGAATAAAATAATCCAGTGTTTCAAGATAGGTCCTTTCTTCTCTTGCTGGAAGCAGGAGGGAATTTCTCTTAAATATTTACAGTGAGAATATTTACAGTTCAGATTCTAGAGAGATACATGTCATAATATTGAGGGATATCATATGACTGGCTTTCTTTGGAGTTTTAATCTCCCAGACTTGTCTGCATTGATCCTCTAGCAATCTGTCAATAAATGTCCAAATTTTCTTATCCTATTCCTGATTACTGATGTAGCTGCCACTAGTGAGTCTCTGCTTCAGTAATCCATAGCTCCCTTCATTCACTTGTCAGTCACCAATCTTCAGGATAGCAGTTTTTTTCCTTCCCTTTTTTAATAAAATCTAAAAAGAATTGTTGGTTTTTCAGTCTGTTCACCTTTGTACTTGTTAGATTGCTGTGGCAACTTCCAAGCTCTTTTTGTAAGTAACTGGAAATCATCTACCATACTTATTTATACCTATATGTCATTTACTGTTTCCAAAGGACAGAGTTGTGGCACTCACTGACTTTAATAATACTGTTCAACTGAATTTGAGTTGTGACTTTATCAATGTTCAGATTTACTGAGTTTACTATAAGTCAACTGAAGTCATAAAATTTCAATTTCCTTTACCCACAATAAAAAGGTGTTTCCTACATAAAAGTCATGAATGATATTTTCTATTTTGACCTTTAAAATAAGACATGCTACCTGTATTTTTATATCGCTAATTTTGGGAGGGAGCTTTTCAAATGATAAAGGGGTTAATTAAAATGTATTATAGAATAGCTACATTCACTTACTACTTTTCTAAATTAGTAAGAACCATAATAAACATAACGTTAAAATACAATGTAAAATGTTTTTTACATGTTGGGAAAAATTAGTGAAAGCTCTAAAAATGATTATGTAGAAGATACACAACACTTTTTAATATTATACATATTGCATATGGGCAAGATTAATGAAGTGTTTTCTGTAAAGATTTTAAACTCCCAAATGAAAATTTTGTTATTGTGTGTGACGCAGCTCTTTTGTCATTATTAACTATAATTACAGATTTACTGCCCGCTTAGTTAGATAATCCCTTTGTGTGTCAGGATGTCTTATGCACTAAATGGTAAGCTCCTTAAGAACACGGACTACGTCTTCTATCTTAGCTTGGCCCTGTGGGCTATGGTTTTCTGGTGTTATGTATCAGTGCTATAGACACAGAATAGGAACTCATACAGTATTTGTTAAATGAAGAAATAAACAGAATAGTTGAGAGGTGGGTGATGTTTTTTAAATGCAAAGATTAAAGTTAAGGACTTGTAAAAACGTATCTTACACTAGTCCAACTATACCCTGTTATCTCACAAATATTAAGTGAAGGCTTCAGTTCAAGTCACTGTGAAGCAGGCAACATACCCTCCCAATGGCAGATTCTGCCTGGCTGCTTCTGGAAACTTAATGCAGTTCTCCCCAGATGTATGCATGGCATTGTACTCTCCCACAGCTTTGTTAAGTGTCTGTTCAACTGTCGTTTTAGTAATACTTCTTAAAATCGCAAACTGTTCCCTGTCAAACTCTACAAATATGTTCTTTTCTATAACATTTTTAAAAATAAAACTTCCTCATTCAATGTGTCAGTTTTCTTTCTTAATAATTTAAAATTATTTTTAGTCTTAAAGTCTAGTAATGCATGAACCCCAATCCAAAGTTTTATTAACACGTTTATCACTTTGCATGGAGTTAGTAGAATTGAGACTGAAAAAAAACTGTCCTACTTACTCAGAAAAAAATTCTAAGAATTTTTATACCTCCTTTATTTGGTGATTCCTCAGAGAGCTACTAGAGAAAATAAATATCGCACAAAAGATAGACTAGCAAACTTAGACCGGCTTTCAGGTTAAGCAAGGAAAAAAATAGAGTGAAAGTAGAAATTAAGGATTGTGTCTCTCAGCTGAGCAGGGTAAAAGGCATGAATTTTAAGCTACAAAACTGAAACCTTGACATAAGAATTTCCCCTGCTCTTGAGCTTCTCCTATGCACTTTTCCTGCACCAGTGAACCTTCTTCACTTCTTTCTGCTCTCCTTCCTCTTCTTCATCACAACGCAAACTCATCAGTTTCCTTCACCTCTGTTAGATCTCTTCTGTACCAGGACATGTTTCTACAATTGGATTCCCGTAATTCCACCTCTATCTGCCCTGGCAATTCTGCCAACTTTGGCAAACAGCAAGAGAAACAAAACTCTAACATGCTTCTGTCTTCAGGATAAGGATACATATACTGACATTCATTCTGTTGTTGGATATTGATAAACAGTTTCTTTCCTTTATTATGTTGTGGGCACCTGGGAATTAATCAAAGGTATTACCCACATTTTACATTCATCTAAATACACATTTTGGTTTAGAATGTTTCTTCTCATATGCTTCTCAAAGTGATTTACTTTAGAAATAATGACAAGACCTTTTGCAAAGTGATTGGAACCTTTCTGATATAAATTTTATACAGCATAATGAATGTGTTGGCATTTGTTCCTTATTTGCATACTATAAAAATAAAACACAGTGTATAAGAACTCCTTGTTAAATTCACATTACCTACTAAATAGAGAAACTCAGAAGGCAGAGTAATCTAATTAAAATCAAGGAATTCTATGCAATCCATAATTGTAAATGTATGTACTGTGCTTCTAAAGTATTATATATGCACTAATATTTATCATCCATGCAGAGGATAGATGCTTCATTAAGAATTCTGAGGCAAAATGATTTCTAAATTTCTTTGGTGTCATTAATCATTTTATTAAATTTTTTCTTATGTGAATATGTTATTTCAAATGCTGGCTATAATCAATATATTTCTAGTTCAAATCCAAAGCAATTTAAGAACAATTTCTCAAAGTTTAAAGCTTTTTCAAAATAACATATTGAAAGCTTTAAATAAAAAATGATTTTTATGTCTTACACATGCCTTTTTCATGTTATCCATACTTTCCACCTTTCTTGTGAATGTCCTGTATTGATATCAGTGCTATTTTTAAGGAACTTAAGGGGTTTGTTTTGTGATACTTTTTCTCATTTCCCTCACACATAATCACATGATCTTTGAAAATTTCAGAATAAAGAGCAAAAAAGTAGCTTTTCAGAATGAAGTAATAGCACAGCTGAAGTTTTAGTCCTTTAAGAGTAGATTATATATTGCTTATACTATGTGAGATTTGCTAATTTGAATGTGTTCAAAAATAAATTTATAGGCATTTACACTTTAATACTAATAATTATAACAATAGAAAGATGTACACAATTTAGAATTAGAAAAATATATAATATATATATTATATGTACCTGTGTCTCTTAGGGTCATCATAGCTTCCAGTTTTATTACCTGATATAAATATATATACATATATATGTATAATATGTGTATGTATGTATATATATTGCTTTGTTTTGTTGTTTTGTTTTGTTTTAGACAGTCTTGCTGTGCAGCTCAGGTTGGCCTTGAAGTTATTATGTAGGCCAGGCTGGCTTTGAACTCCTGAGAATACTCTTGCATAAGCCTTCTAAGTGCTGGTTATTGCTATATGTTTAACATAATAGCACTATAAAATCTGAATCACTGAGTGTTTTAATGAATTAGAACAAGGCCAAAATAAAAAAAAAAAAAACACCTTTCTAGAACAATTTTATTTTGGAGGCAAATTATAGTTTTGATCCTTTCAAATTGTTTACAAACACTTCCGACTGCCTATGATTTAAAGAATACAGAGGTTTCCTCCTTTTCACCATACCGAAACAAGTCATACTAGTAGAAGACTACAAATGCTTTCAATGAGGACTTTAGTCTCAGATGCAGCCTATATCCCCTCACGTCTCATAAATTCTTCTAGTACATTTTCACATGCATGATGGTGAATGTCTATTCACTGAAAAGATTTACCATACGCTACATCTGTCAGTGACCAAGAACAAAGACAAATAATCCCTGGTCTTGTACTGGAAACAAAAAGCAAAAAAAGCAAAACAAAGACCTCTTACATTTTTTTTTAACTAAATAAAAGAATGAAAGCAGATTGTAAAGGCTGAGTGGAAGCTTCTTCAGGCACCATGCTGTTCTTTCTTGAGACAAGTGTTCAATAAGGGACAGATAGGAAGAAAAGAGATACAACTATAGTCGACCTCATGTGTCACTCAATCCATCCTTTCCCTGGTAAAGAACTGTCACTACAGTATGGCATGAAATGTTTCCTTCATTTGCTTTGAAAGTGAAGGGGTCTTTTGCTCTTTAGGAAGAATTAACAATAGAGTGAGTAGTTACTGTCAAGAGACTTCTCTTCCTCCAGATGATTCTCTTAGTTATGGTTCTAAATTCAGCTAAACAATTTTCTCTCATCTTTTCATTAGATTTAGTGACTTAAGCTGTTATTTCTAATCAGTTACTACTCAGCCAAGCCAGAGAGACTCACTTTACTTGCTTAATATGCAACATATTCACTTCATGTTATATGTGAATAATACATACATTTACAAATCATGTATAAATACCTATACAAATACTTCAGGAATTACAGTCTTGAATGGTCACTTAAGAGTTCACATTTTGCAGCAAAATGAAATGAAACAAAAGAAAACTCCAAAGCAGACAAAAAAAAAAATCCATATTGAAGTTTATAAGTTTGAAGGGAACTATGTTAGTATATACATTTAAGCTTACAATTTTGTCCAGTCTAGACTGGACATTATAAAAAATAACATTTTTAAAAATCAGAATTCAAGGGGCTGGGGATTTAGCTCAGCGGCATAAGCGCCTGCCTTGCAAGCAGGCAGTCGTGAGTTCGATCCCTGGTACCGATAAAAAACGAAAAAGACAAAAAAAAATAAATAAATAAAATAAAATAAAATCAGAATTCATTACATAGTCTGGCTATCAGTTCCAGCGTTGACTGAATGAATAAACAAGTTCAGTTAAAGGAGTCACTGTATCAAAATACCATTATTAGAAAATAAGATATAGGTGAAACTTCTAAGGAATGTTACCCTATCTTATGATTTTAGAGATATCCTGGAAAAATTTTCATTGAAAGTAAATTAGTGGCAACATTACAGATATTAGAGGACTTATACTGTTTTGGTCTGGTGATGGTTTCATGGTATTAGTTCCAAAGTGAATCAAAAGAGACATATAGTAGAAAATTACTCTGGTCTTTTAACTCTTGTTGCAAGATCCTCACATGCCAAAACTATTCCTGCCTTAATCGGGCTTATTTTTTTACTTTTAGAATTACTCTGGTGCATTTCATTTCTTACAGCTTTTTTATGCATTTACGGAACAAGTTATATTGCTTACTAAATTAGCTATAGCTACAAAATTTCCAAGATTCAAGTCTCTCTAAATGTCAAATATTTTAAGTGCAGCCTGTATCTTCCAAACTTTCTAGAATTATGCATATTGAATAGTTCTTTGTCTGGCTTGGCTTTGGATCAGCTTATTATCTACTCATCATCAGTAAAATTGTCAGTGAAATTTTCTGAGGACACTCACTTATTAAAATAAGTACCTTATTTTTTTAAAAAAATCTTCATCAATTTACCTTACTTTTGAGATAAAATTCAATTATCAAATTAAAAACTTAGGTGCCAGCAGCACTGCAGTTTTAATTACTTTCCACCTCACTGAAGCACAGCACCCAACATCTACAACTGAAAGGAGGAGAGGTTTTTTGACTCACAATTTCCAGTGCTTTCAGAGAATAGTTGGCTCCTTTAAGGTCCAGTGACATGGCAGAGTGCATGGTGGGGACAGCTCAGGAAAGTCAAAGTCATGCAGAGCATGGAAGGAGTAGGGAAGGACTCTGAACCCCTTCAGAATATGCCCTCACCGACTGCCTCCTTTTACCAGGGTCCATGCCCAAATCACAGTTAGAAACTCTAATCCCGATAATTACCACACCCATGATTCAATTACTTTGTAAAAGCCCCACCTATGAATTCATGAGGCTCTAGGGGCACATCTACATATCAACTATTAACATATGGCTGTTTTTACTGCATATACAATCACTCTTTCTGAAGCTATGAAGAAGAGAAAAATAACAACAAAAAAGAACCCAAGCAAAACCTTCCTTATGGTAAAAACAACCAATCCAACTGAACCAATCAAAATAAAACATAAAATGCTCTAGGACACTCATAAAAGAAAAATAAAACTACAGATTTGTCAAAACTTCCTCAGTTTAAACAAGTGTTACAGCTTCTATAACAAGTGGTATGGAGTCTTTGGTTCTGTTACAATTAATCAAGATGACTTTTGCCACAGTCTCCTTTCTTGATAACATAATAACTCATTTTGAGGTATAGAAGTACTGTGTTTTGTGAGTTTTCTATATTTAATACAAGGAATATGATATTTTTCCTTTCTTATTAATGATGAAATCTTCTTTCCTGACATATCTCCTCTCATCATACCTTCAGGTGATTGCTACATAGGTTAATAAACCTGTGTGTGTGTGTGTGTGTGTGTGTGTATTTATTCCTGTAGCATTACAGCTGTATGAGCATGGCTTTTTAAAACTATTTTTATGTTTTTGACCAATCTGTTCAACAATTTTTACCTTCTGCTGTTAATTTCTTATATGCTTTACTTTCTCATGTATAGTCAGTCAGTCTCTTACATGTATTAGTTTTACTCCTGATTAGTAGAGATGACAATTATTCAGTAACACCTGCCTTACTATAAAAAAAAGATGAAGGAAATTTTTAATTTGGCAAGAGCAACACAATAATAGTGGTGTTTAAATATCACTGATTATTTTCATTTTTTATTTGTTGAAATTTGATAGTAACAAATAGCTTTTTTAAACAAACAGCTTAAAAATACATCTTTTTATAGAATCCTTTGTACAGAGGAAAATCGTATTCCTTATACTTCTGAAAGGGCTACAAACTGTGTCACTTTGTTTATATACAAGGAATAAAATCCTATTAATTCATCTTTCATTCATGTAATATGGCATGGCAACTCATTGTCTTGTCAATATCTCTTGAAGTGCAGTAATTTGGGGTGACTAAAGGAGACACATGCCATGACTGTGCATGGATGCTAATTCTTCCAGAATCAGTGACTGAGAAAATGCTAGACTGTCTGATTTTCCTTATCCACTAGATTTCAAGTATGTGGAGTACTTTCATTTTCAACTTTGAAAATACTCTTTTGTTTTAGCTCCAAGGTATACAGCAACATCTTGCCAGTAGAAATACATCTTAGGAAACTTTGAAGCTACTGAAGTATGTCAGTACTTCTCTTGAAGTACTTCTGTGGTACTCAGCAGTTGGCACTGCCTGTGGTACGAAGATTTACATTATTCTTAGTGAGACAGAAAAACATTCTATCTGAAAATCATTAGGGATTCATGACCTATAAAGCTATTTACAAACATGACAGAATTTTAAACAAACGTGAAAGTATTGCTCCATTTATCTCTGGCTTGACAGGATAAATCTCCTTATTCTAGGATATCCTAACTCCAAAGTGCTCCTCAAATCCCATTTAGTCGGCCCTAACTTTACCTCCAATTTAAAGAATTTCCTTGTGACCTATATTTTTCTACATTTGGTTCTCAATATTTATCCTTATTAATAAGGTAGATTAGTTGATATCTAGGTCATGCAGGCAAAGATCTAAAGCCCAGGCATTATAAAGTTTGATTACTGCTTCTAATGAATGTTATTATAATTATAAGAAAGAGATAAGTTTTTTTTTTCCAGTACTCGGGATTGAAGTTAAGGCCTTCATACTGAAATGTATCGTCACCCTTTTTATTGTGAGGCAAAGTCTTGCTAAATTGCTAAATTTCCCATCCAGGCTTGGACTTGTGATCCTCTTGCTTCAGTCTGTCAGCGTTCTGTGCTGACAAAGAACATAGATATGTAACACATATGTACATAGATATGTAACACCATGACTGGCTAAAATATATCTCCTTAAATGTTAGAAGGGGCAACATATGATGTAATTTAAGAGCACAGGCTTTCCAAGTCAGTATCCATGGTTGATAAGTAAGTTTCATAACCTGTAAGGTAAGTTATTAAGCTCTGTGAGGTTTCTTCTCCTCATCTGTAACATAAAGATAGTAATAGCTATATAGTGAATCATTGAGCTAGATGTTAAAGAACTTTTACTTGTTTGTCTATCTGTATATGTCTCCATTCTGCTTTTTAAACTTTATCCATTGATACTTATGTATTTGTTTTTTAAAATGATAAACACAAAGCCCTCAATGAATGTTAGCTAGCACTCTGCCTCTTTGATTATTTAATATTTCATGTATTGCTCCTACTCAAATACTACACTATATATGTAAACTTAAATTTCAACAAATAACATACTATAATATATGCTTCCGAACTCTAGGGTTATATAACCTGAATGGTTGAAGGAAATATAAAAAATACATTTCAACAAAGCCACACAAAGTCAGCAGAATATTCTTTAAATAACCATACTGCATTGTCCAGCATGTTTGATTTTGATTTTATTTTACTATGCTGTTTCACTTCAATATTTTCAATAGTGAAATACAACTATGCTTCTTATTAAAACCTACCTAGAACATCAAATCCCATGCAATAAGAGTGTTAACCATTGTAAACCCTGTCATGTCTCTGAGAAGCAGAGGAATTATCTTGTTATCAATTTAATAATGGAACATTGAAGTAAATGATGCCATCCACTGACACCAGTAACACTGTCTCTCTGGGGAAATTCACGCCTGTGAGAACTGTCAATCTAGATGGATATGGACATATTAAACATATTCCCTTCAAGCCATAAATCTACCCTTCCTGGAATTCCTTAGTAAAAAAGATTCCTTACTTTGATAGAGACAAGCTAGGCAGAGAGTCTTGACATTACTGACCTATAATCCCTTTATCTTTAAAATTCTGTGAAAGGGTTTAGAAAATAATTTAATAAATTTTTTCTTTTTTTCTTTCAAGCTAACTTAGACATAAATATGTTTCTGAGACTCAATGAAGTAAATGAAGTATCCAGAATAACATAGGGATTATAGGGAGAGGATGGATAGTAACATATTTATTTTCATTATTTGCTTTGGGGAGCCTTCTGCAAAACACAGCTAACATCTTTGTCATTTTGCATTAAAACCGCCACTAGTTCTAACTGATTGATACAAGATAATTACTTGTATTAAAAATATTCATTTTTCTGTAAGAAAATATGACAAGAAAATTAAAAATTATTAAAAAAAGTATCAGTCAAATGTATTGAAATAGAAAATAACAAAAGCCTTACAATACAAAAATGTATATAGAACAAGAGGAAAGGAAAAAAAAGTTCTTTTGTATTAGTTGTATAAAACTATACGCTGTTATCTTAGATATCTGGTTTAGGTCAAGTTGCATTAAGAGACACAGATTTTAGCTAAAGATGAAAAGCAATGACACCTTAAGACTGAAAAAAGAGTAGATATATATTGGTAAGGAGAAAGAAATTAAAGGTAAAAGCAGAGATTGTAAAATGACTCATGAAACAGTCAATTGATCTTAAATACTTTCACCCCTTCCTCCTATCAAAGTAATATTCCAGGAAAAAGAGTTGTCCTATATATGTTGGGATTTTGTGACTTGCTGTCATGCAAATACCTTTTAGGTAAACCACTGGATATTCTACAGGCCTCAGAAAGTCCAAGGACAAAAATCAAACTCATCATCTCCTTCTCCAGACATATGTCTGGGTATATTTTACCTTTATTAAATGGATTCATCAAACCCATAGTGGCTTAAATAACTGAAAATTGTTTTATGATACTTCCCTCACCCATATGGATGAAGTCTTACCTTTACACTATGGATGATTCTCATCCCTAATACTTCTAACACCTGTGTCATTCAAAAGCTCATCATTTTTCCCTAATCCATCCTACCTGCATCATCTTACCATCAAACCTCTTATAAACCTGGTATCAATTTGAGATATAATATGACTTTACTTTTCACATTTGTGTCATGAGATAAGCACCTATATTCCTATTTCAAAGATAGATTTAGAAATTTTAAAAGTTGGTTAAATGTTACATAATTGAAACAGGTTTTGAAAACACAATATTTTGATTAACAACCAACCTATATTCAACTTATCTGCTTCCAGGTTGTTCTATAAGTGTGTGCATAATTAACATGGCTAATTTCTCTTAATGTATGTATTTCACACCAAAGAGATAATGTCGTTAAACTTTAACTCCAAAATTTGTCCTGGAGATTTGTTAAATCAATCTCTATGGATATGTATTTTTTATAATTTTTTTAAAAATAAAAACACAATAAACATTTTTCTACATATGTTAGAGATTATATCTTTTGATATAATCTGAAATCAAAAGAAACTTTTGGTCACATGGTCAAAGTCCTTTGTAGAAAGAGTACACTAGCTTATAATCCCATTAAAAGCATATGAAAATGCCCATTTAAACATATTCTCTTATACCATGAAATTCCTGGCAGGCAACAGACAACACATCCATTTTTGCATAATTTGAGAGAAAATTAATAAATTGACTATTTATAAACATGTAGGTTTGTGTAGGAAAAGCCCAAGGAACAGTGGAGGATGCTGGGACAGACAGTGGAGAACTAAGTCATCACAAGCCCAGAGGTTGAGGAAAAGAGCCACCAGACAGGTTCCAAACACTGCGGGTATCCACAGTCACTTAAAAGAGACAGTATATAGAGGGAGTACTTGCTTTTCAATCTCTGTGACCTATACCTCACAAAGCCCAGCTAAAATCTAAGGGCAAGGTGACCAAATGATATAGCTTAGTTTTCTTAGTTTTCTGCCCTGTGTGGAAAGAAGGAGTGGATCTGAGTAGGAATTTGAAGACACTGAGCATATCTTATAATTAACCAGAGTAAAGTATAAAAACGATTTTATGCATAAAGTGGAGTTATCCCGCCACCTTGGTTTCTGACAATTGTATGGCCCTTGCTAATGAATTTTATCATTTCCCTTCATGTTTCCAATCTATCAGATTTCTTCAGAGTCCCTCAGGGAACTCGCAAACAGGATTACATCTTTTTTTCTGCATAAAATTTCTGTGTAGTTCTGCATTTCTCTGTAGTTAGGGTTAGGAATAAAGTAAGGGTTAGAGTTAAGGCTTTCACAGTTGGAGTTCTACAGTCTGAGGTATCTCTCCAGCAACCATTCCTGCTGCCATCCCATCTGTATCTGTCACCTAGGCAGTATTTGGGCCTTATGTGCTTGGCATCTTTGAATTACTGACACATAGTGGCATGGTACTGCATGATCTCCCACTTTCCTTTAGCCAGATGGTTATATCCTAGACATTCCTCAATGCACTGCTTTGCAGTCACCTCTTTTGGGAGTCCTGCAATAGTTTATTGATTGTGTCAACTTCAGAATTTCCTAAGTTTAACTGTGTCTACTTACAAATACTACACCCTAGGATGTAGAGGTCTTCCCCTAGGGTGGGTGGTCTGCTGTGGATGGTATATAGGGTAAATGAGGAAGAATGAACTTTGTTTTCATCTTGGATATCATTTCCTGTCTTCTAGTGCAAACTCTTGAGCTTCTGCTTTGGATCCTCCAGTCTTCCAGAGTAGACTCTTCAGCTTTGCCTTATAGACTCTTTAGTTTTCTATGAGAGCCCCATCAACCTCCTGGTACTGATTTGCAAAGGATACTTCAGTGAGCTGCAGATCTTGGAGTGAATCCTTTGGTCTCCACTGTGCAGATATCTGCACACCTCCTGATCTGACTCTGTTTGACCATCAAAAGCCAATCTTGTAACTTCTTATACATTTGTGTTATATCTATTTCTCTAGCAAAACGTTCACTCAAATAAGTCCTTAGTGAACTCTCTCTTGTGGCCATTAGGCACTCTCAATTCTTATATGCCAATGTGTTTTTATGAGACAGTATATCTTCCTCACCAGCACAGAGTTTCTGCATCTGTTTACTTGTTCCTCTCCTTTAGACTGTGAACAACTTGAGAACAGGGCTTTCTTGCTTGCTTACATTATCTAGATGTCTTTTCTGGTACTCAAACCAACTCTGATGTTTGATTGCCTAGGGATCATCCTGGCGTCTTCATCAATTTGCTCCATTGTATTTGATAATGTCCTTTAATTTCTCCAATTTCCTTAGCTGTAAAATGGATGCAATAATAGTGCTAATGACTTGGCAAATACTAACTCTTTTAACTTCACAGCAATCATAAACATTACTTGCCAAGTCTCTAGCACTATGTCTGGCATGAAAGTGCTCAAGAATTGTTAGTTATTAATTTTGACAGCTCCAAAATCATTAAGTATGATATTAACCTACTGAAGATTTCACTTCTATTAGTTAGAGTGAGATTATTTGGCTGAAAGCCCACTAAATGGAGAAATAAGGGAATATTTTGAATCTGACAGTAACTCATTAAAAGATCAAGGTAAGCTTTTGGAGCAAAGAAAAGAAGCACGTGGAATTGAGAGTGATCTGGCTGCAACATCTGTCACCTCATGGATCCCCAGGGTTGCTTTGGCTGATCTGGCTGGCTAGGTGGGTGCCCCCATACTCCTTCAGTGCTCCATGTGTGTCCTGAAGCTGTGTGCTCAGTTGAAGAGGAAGATTGCTCCCCAGAGAGGAAACTGGGCTTCCCAGCTAGAACTTTCAAACAAGCTTTCAAGGAGAAGAACAAGTGGTTGTCCTATCCTCTGGATGACTGAGAAACATGAGAGGTTTGTTTCTAGGTCACTTTTGTTCCTTACCCAACCCACAGTAAGAATGCCTAGCACATAATAGGTAATGGCATATATTTGCCAGAAAATAGTTATTTGCCTGTGTCTGGGATACAAGTTGCTACTCAGTTTGGCCCACTACTGTGGCCTGAAGTTTGAGACGGGCCTCTTGTTGCAGTACAAAGTGGAGATTATTGCAACTCAACAGCAAAGCAGAAGCATACCTTTCAAAAAATGAGGCCACACTTTGAAGGTCTTAAAGACTACTATCTCCCATGGAAATTCTGCATCTGCTTTGAAGATCCCATGGCAACAGCAATAGGAACAATGGTTTTAAGCAGGGAGAATTGCTAGCAGAAGGGACATTCTGAAACGGAGTGAAGTAGTGGGACAGGTAAAACCCAAACCTTCCAACACAGGCCCAGAGAGACAGAATAAGAGCTTGAGGACCAGAACCCTGGAATAATACTGCACTCTGGTTCAAATGCTTCTGAAGTTGCCATTCATTCCTACACTATGTGTTTTTTTGGCGGGGGAGAGAGATATGGAATTATCCTCACTGATAATCTTCAGTGATATTATGAATAAACTTTAAATATTCACTAATAGAGACTTTAGAAACTCTTCTTACACTATTATAGTATTAATAAAGACATTAGTGTTTGATACTTTCCATTTAAAATGAGTAATGTTTCAAACCAAACAGAATGTTTATTGGGGGAGTTTTGTTGTTAAGAGAGAATTTTCACAATTTGGATGTTTAACCCTTATAAAGGAAACATGGAAATAAAAGAACTTCAGAAGCAAATGACTAACTAACTCAGAGGGTAAAATCACTGCTATGATTCTGATCTAAAATATTTCCCCCAATTCTCAGGTGTGTGGAAGGTGATAGGTCATAGGGGCACAATGCTCATCTGCTGGTGTAATTTATCTGCTGGTGTCTTCCCAGGTGAATGTGCTAGTAGGGAATGAGCCCTGGTTGCAGGTGGGACACTGGGCACATGATCTGGAAGGCTGTATTTTTGTCCCTGCCTCCTCTTTTGTCTCTGCTTCCTGGCTGCCATGCTTTGAGCACCTTTCCCTCTACCACGCTTCTCTGCCATGATTTCCTGCCTCGGAGTCAGCCAATCATACCTGAAACCATGACCCCAACAGATTTCTTGTTTTTTAAGTGTTGAGTGTTTAGTTCCAGCAATGACAAAGTGGTTCAGACAGTCACATTTTAAGACTTCTTCTAATATTATGTGCATACTCGACTGGAGATTGTGTCAAGCTGACCTAGAAGACCATGAATACAACAAACTGAAGGACAGGTGAAGAAATATTAACTCTTGTGAAAATATACTTCTGTGATCTGAGTTTCAAATGCCCTGTTCTTAACCTCCATGATATATTGAGTCTTTGTCATTTTCCTAAAGGTTACAGGTCACAATAGAGAATTTGAGGACACCACAAGGAAGTAGATCTTTGGTATTTTATTCTCTGAGCATTTAACATGTGCTAGAAATTGGAGTAGATCTGACAAATACTTATATGGTATGTGTCATAAATAAATATGATACAAGTATTCTTCAAGGTCACAGTCTAGTGGTGAAGACGAACATTCAAGGAAGACAGCAAAATATTACAAAAGGTAGTAAGTGCTGCAGAAAAGTTCCTATGAGCAAATGAGGGAGGGAAAGAGCAAAGAAGGAAGGAAACAAGACATAGGGACTTGGTATGGCTCACTCCTTAAGGTAATGTATCTTACTAAAGTGACATGAAAGTGGAAATCTGACAGATGAGTTAAAATTTTGCTGGGTGAAGAGTTGTTCAATTCAGCGTACTGGGAACATCAGGCAGTAAGGCCAGAAGCTGTGAGAATGCAGCATGTTTAAATACATTTTAAAAAGCTGACATTGTTGGATGGTAGTGACTAAGCATAGTAAGAAATGAAAAGCTGTCAGGGAATTAGGCAGTAGCCATTTTAAAATGTTGATCCTAGCAAACAAAACCATATTGTGATAATTTTACTTGGGATGCAGAATAAAACTATACAGCTCTCCTATGCTTCCCATATGCCCATTTTTTTTTTTTTTCATCATGAAGACGGAGTTGAACAGCACTGAATTCTTGATTTTATTCAACTCTGTGAGTAACCACACTCCCTCTAAGCTCATTTTCTGTCAGGTTCATAGTCTGGCCAAGTGGAAGGAGGACTGTGATTATGGCTATGTGGGGTGGGTGGAAGGAAAGCAGCAACTTCTTTTGTTCGCTCCTTTTTCAGACCTGATATTATCCTAAAGAAGAGAGCACAAAATGACACTGCATCCCTCCTGCTGGGGAGAGAGCAGAATTGGTCAGGGGCAATTGTGAGCACTGCGCTGACACAGTACCCTGGTGACCTGAATGAGTTAATCCATTGTCCAGAAACTCTAATTTACAACTAGGAAGAATTTGGGCATTGAGAGGCAGATTGAATAGGTCCATTTTTGCCCATTGTGATTTCAATGACAGGTCCAGTTTGCTCTAGTTTAAACTGACTCACCAAATCATGCACTCAGACAATTGAATCACCAACCCTTTGACATACTGTAGAATCTCTGTAAAGTAACACAGGACTGTCACTTCAGGCCCCAGCTTAATGTGTTTTACTTCCCAGTCCTCTACTCTTTTTAGACACTTTGAACTAAAAAGTTTCTTTGACACTGACTTTAAAATAAAATAAGAAATTAATATTATTATTCATTTTTCTGTTAAGCTATGAATACAAAATTCACCAGTAAGCAACAGTAAAACTATATATGCAACCATAAATAAGGCTAGTCCTCCTCATTTCAAGATTTCCACTCCACACTTTTCATATCTGCTAGCAGTTTTGTGTAGAACGTTCAAAGGTATATAATATCTTTATTTATTTTTATCTACTAATTATAGCCAATTCTAATAAAATCCAAAGCTCAAGTTTGGTTTGGTGGCACATACTTGCAATTTTAGTACTTGGGAACTCAGAAAGAAGGATCATTGCAAGTACAAGGCCAGCCTAACCTATAGCCAGGTTCTGCTTCAAAACAACAAAACAAAAAAACAAACAAATCCAAAGTCCAAAGTAATTTTTAAAAAGACACTTCCCAAGAGGTGGTTGTTCATAACAAATTTTTAAAATGATAGCTGAACACTTTTAGTATTTTTCAGATAAAAGGACATGCAGCTAAGTTTTCCTTACAGAAACAGTTATTGAGAAGAATTACATAGTAGAGTCCAAAACATCCCCTAGCAGTAATAGGGAGTGAGGCACATGGAGGATACGTTGTTGCTAGATGAACACATCAAAGAAGTCAGAATAGTAGTCCATACTACTGGTAAACAAAACATAAACACATTATGGAAGCAAGAAACAGAAACAATGTGGGAATGACCTACTAGCATATGAAGGCTTCTTTGTCCCATAAGTTAAGTGTGATTATATATATATATATATGAAATTTAGTATGAAAGTGTGATACATATATGATATCTATATGTATCAGAAATTAATGAAAGAAATGGAAACTGATTATAAAACTATGAATCTTTGTTATTTACTATGCAAATATTAATACTGTAATTCTCTATAATGCTGGAATATGGAATTTGATCTCAGAAATTGATATAGAATTTTTTTTTTGTTATTATTGTTTTGTTACCTGGATCAAACTCACAACTTTGTGCTTGCCAGGCAGGTGCTTTACCGCTGAGCTATATCCCTTAATACTTTTTTTTTTGAACACAGAATTTCTCTTGCTATATTCTTAAGATCAAGGTTAAAGAGATTTTTTCTCCAGATATCAATATAAATATGAACTAATTGGCAGGTATTGAATACTATACTATTTGAATTCTCCTGGTAACAGCGAGCATTTTTGAATATTTTATTGAAGTTATTATTTTCTCAGCTTTCCACAATACACAAACCAACACAAATGGAAGCTCATAAGTATAACAATGTCAACTTCTCACATTCTCTATATATTCTAAATTTTCCTGATGCACAGGGTTGATTAATTTACTTTTAACTCTCTCACTTTTTTTTTTTTTGTACCATAGCTCAAACTTGTGCTGTCCTGTGCTGACCTTGTGCTTGCCAATTGGCACTTAATAATTTTCTTTTTCATATGTGAATATTTTTGTTATTAAAATATATGAAATTATGACAATAAAATATGCACATATAACAATTACAAGGTAAGTGTGCCACAGAAATTTTATAGCACATTATAACTAGGCATAAGGTACTGTATTATTGAAAATTGTCAAAATATTTAAATACATTCACCCATTTGAAATGAAAAACATTTATACTTCTGAGATAGATAATTATTTTAAGTACAGATGAGAATCAACAAGATAAGTAGATGTTACCAAAATAGTGCAACTCAAAGAACACAACTATAATGTGTTTAGTATAGTTCTCTCCTTTACCAAAATATTATACAATAGATTAGTAAGTTCATCTCATTATTGACTGATGATTTACCTGTTTAGGAATTTTTTGGAGAAACTAAATGGATAAATAGAGTTATTTCAGTTTAATATGGAATTCTATACAAGCAAGAATTATCAGAATAGATGATAGAAGAAGATAGAAGGTACTATTCTAACAGTTAATATTAGGAATATTTTGATATTAAAATTATAAATAAAACTATAAATAAAGAGAAAGAATGATAAAGTTAGAAACTTCTATTCTTTTCCTATATCTGCAACTTTTGAAAAACTCCAGTCTCCTTTAATGACCCAGTTCTTAATTACTCCAGAGGAAAATTTAGATGGGTATTCTATAAACAAATGTCTGAATTTAGGAAGGATTCATATACAATTGGGGCTTTCAGTTACAGTTAAACTTCCATAGAGGGAAAAGTATATTTGTCATTTTCAAATCAGAATTACTTCAATAATATGAAGACATCACATGACTTTCTCACTCTAGTTAACTCCATCTATATGAAATCTGTTCTCATCTGAACTTTTGTTAAGACTCTTTTAATTATTCCCTTTGCCATAAGTTTCACTTCTTGTCTGTACTTTAACTCTACAATTTTATATGTATTATTCATATTGGCTTCAATTTACTATAAGGCTGTTACCTTCTTAATTCTTTGCAACAATAATTAAAACCTTGTAAAGCAAACATAAAAAAATCCTAATATCTATTAGTTCTGAGTGGTGAACAAAAAATGCTTTTTATATTTTTCCTGTATTTTTCATTTCAAAAGTAATAATTATAATTAGGGATTATTAATCATATGTGGGAAAGGATAACTCTAGAACTGAGAATGGATTGAGAGAGAAAGGAGAAAGAAGATTCTAAGAGGAGGCAGATATATTACTCACCCTTCAGTAACTGAGACACAGTACTGGACACACACAAATTGGAGAAAAGATTTAATCTAATAGATGGGTTTCAGGAGATTGATTCAGTGTATGGTTGGCAGTCTCCAAGGCAGAACCTTTATCATGGAAGGGTATGGCAGAATAAAGATGCTGAGAAGCAGAGCAGGACAACGGTTCAAGGAAAGAGTACTGGGTAAACAACCTCATAGAATATCCAAAGATCCACTCAGCTCCATCCCATGATCCACTTAGACCCACCCTGGAGACATTTTTTTAATCCAGTGAAGTTGACATAGCAGTATTAAGGGGCAGAGGAAGTAACAGAGTGTAAAACAGCACCTGTAGCAGAAGATAAAGAAGATACAGACTTCTGTTCTGATAAAAGGATCTCGGTTTTTAAGACTATATAGGTAGTAGAATTCGTGGGAAAAACAAAATCAAGAGTCTTTTTTTGTGGAGAAAGCTAGTGATCCAATGGTCTGATTAACCAAAGAATAAAAAGTGAAGATATGGATACAAAGACCAAAAATGTTGATTTGAAAGTTGCCTGGGGTGATAGCAAGTGAAGATTAAAAGTATTATGTTGAGCTTTCATGAACACTTGACTATGAGGGTATCTTAGTGACTTTCTTGCTGAATAGCATACCTGCCACCCACAACTGAAGAGGAGAGGTTTACTTAGGCTCACAGTCTCAGAAGTTTCAGTTCATGGTTGTCAGGCTCACATGCAGAAACAGCATGGTGGGAGGGTCTGTTGTGGAGGATAATCCCTCACACTGTGGCATCCAGGAAGCAGAGAGCAAAGACAGAAGTGAGTGTGAGAGAGAGAGAGAAAGAGAGAGAGAGAGAGTGAGAGAGAGAGAGAGAGAGAGAGAGAGAGAGAGAGAGATCCTTCCTTTCAGGTCACACAGTCAGTGATCTACCTCCAACTAGAATCCACCTTCTAACCTCAAGCCACCTATAGTGAGTCTGAACATCTTCCATGACATGATGATTTTGGTGGACACTTTAGATCTAAACTATAACAGACATGTAAGAAGAAGGAAAAGCATAACAAAGACACATGAGGCTACTGGAAATGAAGAGTGACCTAATCTCATTTAATATAATTGAGGATATTTTAGAACAGGCAAAGAGGTACATACAAGGGTCTAGAAATAAATAAAATTTATCAGGAGATGACAAGAGGATATCAGTTTCAGAGGGCAGAGTGTAGTGGAAGATTGTCTAAGAAAGAACTCAGTAAAGTATTATTGTGTGTTGGCTGATTAGAGAAATTAACCTTTGTCAGTGATACCAGGATTTTATGATAAAATAAGGAGAGCAGATAAATAAGTGGATGTCACTAATCAGATAGACTAAATTAGAATGTGTTCCATATAATGTTCCTGCCAATTTCTATTGCATGAGAATTAAGATTGACTTTGAAGAAATAAGACTTCATCATTTATATATCATATTATATGTGAATTACCTTGTCTTTATCCTGCATTATTTCCTAGTTAATCCTCTAGTATTTCCTTTGAGAAAATTCCTGTCAATAACTACTGACCCGGGGATATCATGACCCAGAGGCACATAGAAAAGTATTTATCTTTTTTTAAAGTTATTTGTTTACTTTTTTGGTAGATCTACCCAAATTTAAGCTTTCTGATACTAGAAGTCTGAAGTTCAGACAAAAATGACCTTCTTGATTTTTGTCTGCCTGATTATTATCTCAACAGCTAATAAAATGTAGTTCCATTTCTGATGGACCAATTGATTGACATTTTTGGGTAACCAAAGATCTACCCCTTCATCACATACAAACTTCTGTTTGTCTATTCTAGGCAATTACTAGGAAAAAATAACCCCAGTCCTCCACTCTACACTAGGTATCAAAATAATTTCACAGCTGATTTACAACTCTTACTCTCATCTTCATGCCCCAAGTACAATGTGACCTGTCTAGTCAGGAAACTAACAGAGCATTCTCTCTCTTCCTTCCTCTTTCTGCCCTGTGTTCAGTTGCCAGCAGTTGTCTGTCCCCATAGTTAACCTTGGAGAATAAGATAAAGCTTTCTTGTCCAATGAAGCAAGAAGAAAAAGTCTCTCCCTGAATATGTAACTCCACCTCAAATTTTTTCCAGAAATAGATATTAATCTTGCCCTTTTGCCAACTCATCCTGTAGTCAAAGAACCTCAGAATATAAAAATTTTCAGTGATTTTCTCTGTTGTTCCCATCAAACTATTATATTACATATGGCTGAAATGGAGTAGAAAATAGAAAATGGTATGTATTCACCTCTGGGATGATCTCATGTTTTCTTAGCAAAAGATCCCAATGTCTTCTGTTATGTGTAATTCAAAGATGCTTAAATAATGACTAAATATTTAAGGTTCAGTTTAAATATGAAAGTTTTTTCTAGAATTATTCAACATGTACTGTAGTAATACAATGACACCTATATTACCAAAGTGATTTCTGAGCCCGTTAAAAATCCATTTAATCAAATCATTGCTAGAAGTAGTTTCTCTTTAGGGCAGTGATACCTGTGTCCAATATCTTTGTTTATGGGTGAAATTATGACTTGTTTAAGATTATATAGGTAGTAACAGAACTGGGAAAGACTCTAAATCACTCAGATTCTAGTACTGTATTTAATGATTTATTTTCCTACATTCCATGGCTTTTTCCCTGTCATTCCACTGCTATTATAATATTACAGTTTTACAAGTCTATCAATCTGTTGATTAAATCTATTTTTGAAAGAAAGCTCTTCAAATTTTAAATGTAAAACGAAGTTAATAAAATTTACTTGAGTAATTATAGTGTGCCAGGAATTACATAATTAAGTTTATAAAATTGAAGCAGTAGATGTGAAAAGGCAGAAAAAGTTAACAAGAAAGTTAGGAGCTCGAGCTCACCATTTACAAGAAGATGAACAACAACTAAAAACAAGGCAACGGTCACAAAATTAATATGCA
Source organism: Cavia porcellus (assembly GCF_034190915.1). Classification (NCBI taxonomy): domain Eukaryota; kingdom Metazoa; phylum Chordata; class Mammalia; order Rodentia; family Caviidae; genus Cavia; species Cavia porcellus. Next base: position 118,754,193 of record NW_026947484.1, read on the forward strand.
GCTTTTTAAAAGTTAGTTGATAACATCCTCCACATCTTTGGTTCATAATCTGAAAATTAACATGTTTCAAAATCAACAAATCATTTTTTAAAGGTGTGTATTGGTAAAGGTAATGACCAGTATGAAAAATTTCTTCTCAATGGAGGCACATGCCTGTAATCCCAGCACTTCAGAGGCTGTGGCAGGGGATCATCATGAGTTTGAGACCTTCCCGGGCTACACAGCGAGTTCAAGGGAAGTCTAAACTACATAACCCTCTCTAAAAACAAAACCAAGAAAGATCGAATTGAGAAAAATAGAAATGTACCTTTTTTGGGGGAAGCAGTTATCATTAACAGATTATTGGGCAAAAGAGACATTAAACATTTTAAAGCATGTACAAATTTGTGTATATCAATGAAATCAAGATCACAGCTGAGGAAAATATAAGAAGATTTAAGGGTAAGTATTTGTAGAAAAGGATTGAACAACTTTGTATTTGAGGAATATTACAGATTACAATACAAATTGTTAGGTAGCCTTTACAAAGAAAATGTTAAACTTTTTTTTTATCTGATAATTAGCATAACTAAATACACATCCTGACAAATTTGAGTTAATGAAAAATTATTGTTTTTTTTCTTACTGGATAGGATAATACAATGATACTATGTATATGATTATAAAAACTGGCATAAACATAACTTGTTTTGGTTTGCATAATTTGATTTTACAATTATCAGTTTGCTTCTTAAGGTTTTTTTTTGCTTCTTAAAGTTTAATAATACATTTATATATTTTTTTACTTAATAAATTAATTTAGCATGCATTTATCTTCCTTAATCCTACAGATAAAGAGACATCTGTCCTAGTGTTTTACAACTTATTTTTCTTTCTTTATTTTGATCAATAATACAATCATGAAGGTGTTACACTTATATGTGTTTTGTTAAGGAGATACTGAAAACATTAAAAGTTCAGTTCCTGGGTTTGAGACTTTCTAGTGATTTTTATCTTTGATAAATTATTGTTTGATTTTTAGGATTACTTTCCATATTCATAGAATGAGAATAAGAGTACCTCTGCTCTAAAACTGTACCGGGGATTAGTAACAAAGTACATGTAAAACTCAGCATGGCAACTAGCACCATAATGGGTATGTGTTACTAATGAATTTGGTCCAAGTATAACACCATGACCAACAGACATTGGCAACACACAATTCTAAGTGATGTGCATCTGAAATTTAATACCATTTTCTTCGATTGTTTTATTTGCTAGTTGATAAGTGGAAATAAGTAATAACCAAAAACACACATTTACGAATAAATGTCAACAAATCAAAACTTGTTTGTACAACTTTGGAATAGAAAAAGCTAATCTTGACTTTATTTCCTTAGTAAACAGACTGAGACAGAAAACATTTGATACTTAGTAATTCAAAGACTGTAATTCAGTGACTATAACAATTCAGTTGTTTATCAGTAATGCTAAATAATGGTAACTACAAATTTTTCTACTAGCATCAGATTTCCTCTAAGATCAGATGACTGTTCAAATAATGATTGGAATACATTTTAATATAAATCTAAAAATCACAGGGGATGTATAGAATTTCTTGAGTTAGAAATGTGCGAACAGAATGGTACCCTTGGAGAATTCTAGTGTGTGATTTGATATTCTATGTAAGCAGTCACTGGAAGACTGGTAGATTTGGTAATCTGTTTCTCAGTGTCAGATAATGCAGCCTGGCATGGATATGGATTTTAAATAAGAATAACAATCTTAAAAAGCATCTTAGCAGTTGTCTTCAGAAAACTTTTATTCAACGTGCCCCTCATTTATATGACTAATTTGTATATACTGAAAATTTTAAGAACTATTTCTTTTTCTATGACACTTAAGAAAATGTTATTAGATAGATAAGATACATAGATAGATAGATAGATAGATAGATAGATACATAGATAGATAGATGCAAAGAAGTGTTTGAATTTTGTTAGGCAAGGGGCTGACTCCAACAAACCCAGAAATAAATACTGTGTGATGCAGAACAGAGAACTGTTTGTGCATAGTTTCAAGAGAGAGTGGTGTGTATATTAGAAGAATGATTAGCCTTCCCCCAATATCTGGTTTTAGAATCTAGCTTATATCTATATATTTGGTATTTTAAAAATTTCCTAACTGTGGATTATTTTTTTGGGGAATTCAGAAAAAGTAAAGCCTGTGGGTTGTTGAGAAAAAAGGAAGAAAAACAACAGCAGATTGGGCTTGGGAGGTTTTGCCAGACAATCTCGGAAAACTATAAACCAGGGCCTTCGAATTGACCTGTGTGGCAAATGGTTGTTTTCTCCCCCTAAGAAATGTTTATTGCGCTTCTACTATCACCAGTTACTGATCTAGGATATCAAGATTCAGGTGCAAATTAAAAATGTTTTTTTAAAAAATACCCCCGTTTATGAAATTTACACTGTAGAGAAGGAATATATTCCATGAGAAAAGAGATCCTGCATGCATCTAACACAAATTCCTGACACAGTATATTTTCAATAAGTACTGGTAGAATACAATGAAAATAGTCAATTTATACAGTAAATGACACTAAATATACACTGTGACACTAAAATCTGGCAGTGTGATTGATAGTGACTGGAGCACAGCACAGAGATCTACTTGAAAAATTGTGGTCCAGAAAGTTATTGTGATACGGTTTGATTTGAATTGAAATTTGGATTATGTCTCCCTATTAACATTTTACTAGATTCAATTCCATAAATCTTAAGACATTTGATATTGTTCCACAGAAGTCAGACAGTGGCAGTTTTTTCCCTGCTTTGGTTTTTCAGTTGAGACAATTTCTAATATTCTGTCTTTAAGTTTACTGATTCTTATGCCATATTCAGGCTCTTTTAAGCCTAAGACTTTAAGATTTTCATGAGGGATTTTCCAATTCTTTTATTTCAGTTTGAATTTTTAAATATTTTACAAACATCTCACAAAGCTCCACATATTTTCCTGATTATATTTCTATTTTTCCACTAGATTCTTTTTCTTTTTTTGCATTTATCATGATAATGTTAAATCCCTATCTGATAATTCCAATTCTATTTTTTATTATCCACCTGGAGAAAATACTGAAGAAAACTCCCTTGAGCTGGGTCACATTTTTTTTCTCATATTTTTTACTATATGCCAGACAGTTTGTAAGAGAGAACACTTACAGAAATAATAATTATTCCTAAAAATGGATACTTTAGTTCTGTTGATCTACTAATATAGGATCCTGCAGTAATCATGTCATATCATTATACTGAGCCTGGGCTTTGCTGAAGCTTAGGTAGATTTAGTTCTCTTTTGAGTTCAAACGTTCTGTCTGAGGCTGGATCTCAGAACTTTCCCTACACTAGGACATGGGACTCGAGCACACATAGACTTAGATTCTTTGTACTGTTATTAGTTCAGCCATCAACTTACCAAATCATAGGATATTTCTATGCTGCTAGGTTACGGATCATTTTGATCCTTAGCCCCATAACATCCTGTGCTGATGTCTTCCAGGGGCCAAGGCACAATTACTGAAGACCTAGAATGCAGCTCAAGGGCAGCTCAGGGCTCTTTCCTTTTCTTTCTTTCGTAGGCCTGTATACCTTTTAACTACAGAAGGTGCCGCTTGCCTTTGGAAGGTTCTTTCTCAGTTCAGTGCTTTAGTTCCACAGCTGGTGACAAAATCAGTGAATGAAGACTCAAAAAAAAAAAAAAGTTGGTGAGTATAGATACAGTCAGAACCTGGGCTTCTCAGGGTTCTGAAATATGGCATGGCTAGGACCATACCTATTCCCAGATCTTTTAAAACTGTAATGAATTAGTATCTACTAGTTTTCTATTAGATAGTAGACTACTTTGTGTCATGGACTTGCTCTTTTAGCCTAATATGCAATCTCCTTTACTCTCCAATCCTTTGTAACTTTTAATGCATGACTCAGCCTTGTCTTTTGGTTGTTCTAAAACTCTTGGCTAGTTGGATGCCATGACCCTCCACTTTGCTGCTAATGTACATGTTAGTAATTTTAGTTTCTTACCTGCTCTCCACTCTGACATGCTGATGTGAACTACTTCCATGTGCTATTATGACATCTGAAGTTTTCATGATATCATAACCAGCATGGTAACCTCTCCTTAGCCAATGATATTTTAGTTCATCATTATACTATGGTCAGCAATCTTATAAAAACTCTTATATTTCTCAAACTCACTATGATATTAACTACTACCCCTTGGGCAGTATTTCTGAAAGTGTTTAAAATGCTTTTACTGCTTATTTCTGGAATAAAAAAGGCTGAATATGATAAAATCACATTAAGTTAAAATATATATTGCATCACTTTTCTTATATGAGTAAATCAGGAAACATACCTCTTTATGGCTGTACTTCATGTTTCATACAACTATACTATCTATTCTTTTATGTTGGCCTCACATTAATTCACCCTGATGTCATAACTAACTTAGCTAGTAATTACTAACCTTTATGTAAGTTCCTCAATAGGTATCCCTCTGCTCTGACCATTTAGAAAGCATTGTTAAATCTCTGCATTTCCTTTCTTATCTCTATTTCATTTCTCTTCTGGCTCAAAATCATTATTGCTAGATTTTTGCTCAATGCTAACTTCTGAATTTGGAGTTTGCTATTGCTATAATCTGCCCCCTTCTTTTTGGCCATTAGGTCTTTCTACCAAATTCATGTTGTGAAAATGCAGATTTGTGGCCCACTTCCTATCAACTGAATTAGGATGGAGGCATGGGACCTGGGGAATTTACTTTTCTCACAAGAATAACGCAGGGTATTTAAACACCAATAGTTAGGTACAGGTAATTGTATTTTGTGGTAAAATTGATGATCAGTCTTTCCAGGGAGTTGCTCTCCTCTTGCAGGTACAGATTGAAACAACTTGCACTGTAAAATTATAAAAACATCATTTCCTGCCCTTCAATTACTATCTGAAGAAATGTTTCTTGGGGAGTTTGATCAAAAGTGAGGTAAGCACAAGCAGATTACATTAAATATACTAATCACCTGAAAGATAACAAAGCTAACTGGGCACAATTCTTTCTACAGTCAGTCTTGTTTTTTTTTGTTGTTGCTGTTGTTTGTTTTTGTTGACAAACTCATCACGCTGGCTTCTTGCCATGTACTCCACTGTGCTTATCATCGGAGAGCTTAGGGCCTCTGTGTCACTGAGGATGGCTGTAAGGCTTTTCAGGACAGCCGTGGTTTTTGTTTTGAGGGTAACTTCTCGGCTCCTTGATCCCCCTGGCATAAACTTTCTAGCTTCCACTGCTGACCCTTGAGCCTTCCCAGCACAGATCCGTAAAACAGACTGTTGTGAGTCCTTCCTGTGGGTTCTAAACCTACAGTGGGACTTATGGAAGGCACTGCTATGGGCTCTAGGTTTTCATCTGGACTCATGCAGGACATTGCTATGGGATCCAGGCTCTTAGCTGAATATCCCACGTCTTTAGTGTTGTGGATAGATTTCCTGAACTTTCTGTGTTAAACTCTGGGTAACCATCATAAATAATATTATAAATTCTGTGTTCTGATTGTAATTGTTTTCTGCGCAATCCTGACTACATCAACATCCTGACAAGTTTTACCTAAACTTCATGGTCATGGCCCAACAAAATGTATCTAGCCTAGTAGTGTGAGTTTGAATTAAAAAGACTTCACAAGTTTTTAAACAAAAGATTAAGTTATAAAGATTGAGTTATAAAACTCTTTGGATCAAAGTATGGATGAAAATATATGAAATAGTCTTTGTAGTATAATTATAGTCTGATTAAACACAATAGGTATTGTCATATGATATTATTTATCATTGCTTGTGTTGATTTCTACAATGTTTCAAGTAATTCATTTAAGATTTTATTGTACACACAGATTTTCAGCCTACAATTGTATCTTTTCCTATATTAAGACATCTCCCCACCAACTGTAACCCAAAAACCATAACTAAATTTACAGTTTACACTAAATCAGGCACAAAACAACCACTGATCATTGTAATTTTGAAAGCTTTAAAGGATGCATTATAAAAAAATTAAAATGCAAAAAGCAGCACAACGTGAAATTAAATTATTTATTATGGAAAGATTAGTCAATCTAGTTGCTCCCCTAAATTTGCATGAATAAAATATTACAGAAAATTTTCTTTTGGGTGATCAGTATATAGATAAGAAACTCCCCAAAGAAGCTGTGTTAATAAAGTTAACTCATGCTTTATTAATGCCCTAGGCATTAACAACATCTAAACTGAAGTATTACCGTAAGAATGACTTTAATGATAAGTTATTTCTTTGCTTCATGTACACAATGGATAATTAGTTCAGGAAAAAAAATCTCAAAGGGAGAAAAAATAGTCAACTGTGAAATTTACAAATACTTTCTTGGATTGGGTACAAATGCTATTCAGGCCAACACCAAGGATAAATTCTTTCTATCCTATTTACAATCCAGTCTTGATTAGTTGAGAGCTCATTTTCCAGTTTGTGAATTATCTAGGTCTTTGATTCTTCTCTCCCTCTAGCTGATTACCAGTCCCTTTCCTCTGCTCATTAACACCTTCACAAAAGGCAGAAAAATACAGGTGAGAAAAGTGACCATACATGGATAATTCTACACAATGATGCATGACTTTAAAAAATTATTTCCCAATGGCTATTTGTAGTATGTGTATACTTCTATTTCTGTTTCAGTTTTTTGAGGCACTTTAGTTTCCATACTAGAATCTTATCATGAAATGGGTATGATATTCATATCTTTTTAATAAGATGATGTGAGATCAAATCAGAGGATTACAAATTTCAATACTAGTCAGTGTTTATGTAAAATCAGAGACAAAAAATTATATTTTAAAAAATGTCAATTCTCATTGCTTCCATTTTCCTAAGATTCAAATTTTTCTCTGGGCAAAGGTTCATCCCAAAGTGTCTCTATTTTTTTGTTTTGTTTTTCTCTTTTCTGCTGTCCTTTTCAGTTTTTCTTTTTTAATATTTTCTTTTAAACATGGTTACAAAATAAATTCCAGTCGACTGATGGAAAAGACTGGTAAAAGTGTGGCTTTATGTTTACTGATCAGTTTCATTTACTGATTCTTTCCTACTTGCTATCAAAATGAATAACCATCAGTTACCTCCACTAGTACATAGTCATATCAAAATGGTCCTGATTCCAACATGCCCTTTGGTTCTGAAAATGAATACATATCCCATAAAATAAAATTTTCAGTAAACCGAGGATTCATTAAACACATATTTAACTGTTCTAACAAATGGTTTCTCATTAGTGATATTTTAAGAAAGCTTGGTTAGCCTGGTGATTAAATCTAATGTCTTTTAATATTCATTTTTCTAAGATGGCTCATAATTATTCAAATCATATTTGCAAATGCAGTCTTAAATTTAGTTTAAGTTAAATCAATTTCCTAGACCTAAATAATTGTTCAAAATGGAAGGTTTATGAAAGTAGCGCATTGAAATCTTTAAAACAGTAATGTGTTAAAAATTTACTTCTTATAAAGTATCTTAAAGAATACAGAGAGTACTTTCAAGAAAATGTCTTAGAAGACCTAAGAGGAGAATCTGAAGTTAGTTCTTTGTGAAAAATAAATTTCCACAGCATTCCCTGTGGATGCAATGTAAAACACTAAAAATATCCACTGGCAGTAAAGAAAGCTGAGGGGGCAAAGGTTGTTGTTATCAACAAATAAAATATAAACAATAAAAAGGAGAATGACATAACTAGTGTGTGATGAAGTTTATGCGATAAATATCACTGCAGAGTCTTACGTTAAGTATTATCTTTTAACTTGCCTCCTGCATTTCACCCTCTCACAAAACAAATAGTGTTTTACGTTTGTCTTAAAAATTAAAGATAAAAATGGGCCCTTTGAAATAAAAAAAGAAATATTAGGGACTTGTAGAGAAAAGGAGGAGGAAGAAATTGTTAGAGGTTAGATGTTTTCCTTTCTCTGCAGATGTCTTCAATCTTTTAGAAAACATCAGAGTCAAGTTCTCTATAAAAACACAGTACTGGTTTGTAAAATAAATTGACATCAAGTTGATATTAAGTAAGCTCACTGAACATAACTCTCAGCTTCTGGAATAGAGACTTTTTGTTTTTTGACATCACCCGATTATTCAACTTTTAAATTGTTTCCATTGCCTTTCTCATGAACTAAAAATTTCTCAATCACAGAGAGTATGAACTTTCTCTACCACAAAGAGCTTAAGCTCAATGCATCTGTACTATCCACAGAGTTTTGCACATGCTTATCAGGTTCAATGCTATGCATCCACACCAGAGAGATGCTATTCTTACCCAAAGCCAGGTGGACAAATTATAAAAAGAAGGAAAATTTGAGAAACAGTATAGTGTAGCTAGTTAAAGCATGTATAATGACTACTATAAAAGTTTTGATACATTTTCTTAAGATTTTGCTTTTACCGAATGGCATAAAACACTAATATTTCAACCTCCCACAAACCTACCATTTAAAAATTCAACCAAAATTTCTTTTATTTCCTAATATTGTTTAAGGTCATTTTTAATTACATACTAATTCCTATAACTCAACATCAAAGTGGTAGTTTGAGGAGCTGGGTTAGGCTGTTAGTTTCATTCCATTTGAATTCATTCCCAGGACACATTTTATGAAAAGTGCTATTGTAGTTTAAAATTGAAATTCTATGTGTGTGTGTGTGTGTGTGTGTGTGTGTGTTTTACTGTAGAACATACCCACGGTCTTGGCACAAAACTATATCCCTACTCCCCTTTATTATAAGATCTTGCTAAATTGGTAAACTGCCCAGGCTACACTCAAATCTGCAACGCTCCCCTCTAACCTCAGCTTTCCAGAATACAAGGATTAAGGGGATGCACAACCATACATGGTTGAATGTATTTTTTAACAGATATATAAGCCTAACTCCATGCATATTTATGTAATACAACATAGGATGAATTTTCGTATAAAAAAATAAATCAATCACATATTTCAGGTATATAATTTCATGTTTTAATATATTTATACACTTTGGGGTCATCATTACAATTAAGATAACAAACCCATCTCTTTTGTTAAAAAAAGTTTTACTTTGACCTTTGCTCTATCTGCCCATAAAGCATCCCATTAAACACATTCTGTCACTATAGAATAAATCTTGTTTTCTAGAAATTTATACTGGTATAAAATATGTCTCCTTATTTTGGGAGAGGGTGTTTGGGCTTCTTTCACTCAACTAATTATTTTGAGATTAATTAGTTTTATTGTTATTAAATTAGTTTTTATTGTAGATATACATGACAGTTTATCCATTTAGGTGTTGATAGAAATGTGAGTTGGTCTCAGTTTCTTTCACTTTTCTTTTTTTCTTTCTTTCTTTCTTTCTTTCTTTCTTTCTTTCTTTCTTCCTTCCTTCCTTCCTTCCTTCCTTCCTTCCTTCCTTCCTTCCTTCTTTCCTTTCTTTCTTTTGTCCTTTCTCTTGGGTAAATATTTAAAAGTAAATATCTTCATAATATAATAGTTGAATGTTTAACTTTTAAAAAACCAAATTATTTTCAGAAGTAGTTTAAGAATAGTAGCAGTGTGTCAGTCCTATAGTTTCATATCCCTGTCAGCAGTTCTGATAAATCTTTTGGAAATCTTCAGATTCTGTAACACCAATATAGTGGTGTTTCATTATAGTTTTAATTTGGATTTCTCTAGTGATTAATAATGTTGGGAATATTTTCATTTGCTTATTTGTCATCTGTAATATTTGGTGAAGTATCCAAATTTTCTGCTCCCAACAGATAGAGATGTGGTTCTTATCTGGGTTATGATAATTCTTTAAATTTTCTGGATACAAGCATTGTTATCAGATACATTACTCGCAAATATTTTCTCTCAGTCTGAGGTTGTATTTCAATTTTTCTTAACAATGAATTTGAAGAGCAAATATTTTTAAATTAGGTATAATCAAATTTTCATTTTCCTTTCAAGGATGATGAATTTGATAATCATTTAGGAAAGTTATCAAGTTTAAATATATAAGGATTTTTTATTCACACATTTTCTTCCACAATTTTTACAGTTTTATTCTACTTTGAATTAATTTTCTATATCGTATGATAAATATCTAGTTTCTCCAGCATCATTTGTTAAAAACACTGTGTTTTTATATGTAGAACTTCCTTTCTACACTTTTGTAAAAATGAATTGTTTATACAACTAAGTACTGGGTTGTCTGCAGCATTGTCCGTTGGTCTGCTTTTTTGTCTCTGTGTCAATACATTTGACCCCTATTACTGTAGTAATGAGCTAACTCCTGAATAATTAAAATGTCCTGAATCAGAAAGTTCTAGATTTTTTCCTTATTTTGTTGCACTTGGGAGGAAAATATTATCTTTCACCTCTAAGTATTATAAACATTTTTTGTTCATGTTTTGCAGATGGCCTTCATGAGGTTGAGAAATTTCTCTTCAAATCTTCTATTGCTGTGATTTTTCCTCTTTAATTAGAAATAGATTTTGGTTTTCTTCAAATGAATGTTTTTTTTTTTCCTGGTGGTTTTATATTATATAATTTATGTGACCATTATTATCACTACTTAGTTTGAATATATAAAGCACATTTTCAATTGTAGAACATATGCAGAATTTCTAAGATGAAATTCACTTGGTCATGATAGTTATTTTTATTTATTGCTAGAATAGATTTTTCAAGTTTGTTTAAATTTTTTGTATCTGTTTGGCAAGGAATATTGTTTGTCTATAGTTTTATTTTCTCCTTCTGTAGTTGTCTGGTTGTGGTGTCAGGATGTTCATCCCATGGTCAGACAGTCCTTCCTCCATTTTAGTTTTCTGGAAGGATATATATAGAAACAGTCATTTTTTCTGAAACAGTTTGTAGAATGTACTTGTGAGGCTAGCTGGTCCTTAAGTTTTCTTCATAGAATTGGCTTAGAAGTAGAAATTTAGTTTCTTTAATGTTATCTTTACGCTTCTTGAGGAAGCTTTGATAATTTGTGTCTTACACAGTTCGCCAAAGCTGATTGAGTTCATTTATATAAGGTTATTCATAATATTCTGTTATTTTCCTTTTAATATCTGTGGTGTTACTCTCGCATTCTCTATATTGGTAACTCACATATCTCTGCTTTTTCTTCCTGAGGAGTCTGACTATTGTTTTATCAATTTTGATCTTTGCAACGAACCAATTTAACTTCATTAATTTTCTCTATTTTGTAGTCTTTATTCCACTGATTTCTTACACTGATCCACACTATGTCATTTATTTTATTTATTTGAGGCTTAATTTTCCACTGTTTTTCTAGCTTTTAAAGTTAGAGTTGAGGTAATTAATCTGAGACATTCCTTCATTTCTCATGCATGCATATGATACTATAATTTTTCCCATGAGTGCATTTATAACATACCACAAATTTTGGCATGTCATATATCAATTTTCTTTCAGTTTGAAATACTTTCTAATTTTTGCTTGATTTCTTCTTTGATAAAAGGGAATTTAGAACATATTATTTACAAAATATGTATAAAATACATATTTTTAAAATATGTATTTCCCAACTATATTCCTGTTAGTGATTACTAGTTTAATTGTTTTGTTTTGATTATGTACCTTCTATGATTTATTTTAAAATTATAAAGACTTTTATAGGCCAATATGTGTGTCATCTAGATAAACGTTCTAAATGTATTTGAGAATACTATGTTTTCTATGGTCATTGAATGGCATGCTGTATAGATTAGCTAAATTGGTTGACAGCAATTTTAATTAACTTAATTGTTTGATAGTGATGGTCGATCATTATCTCTTAAAACTTTATTTTGTCTTCTGTTAATTATTAGCAAAACTGTAAAAATATATCCAACTATAAATGTAAGCTTTTCAATTGCTCCTATAGCTTTATCAGATTTTTCTTAATGTATCTTGAAGTGTTGCTATTAAGTGTATAAATTTTATGGTCATCAACTTTGGATGAATTCATGATTTCATCACCATAAAATGATATTTTTAATTTTCATCATTCCTTGATAACATTCGTGGTTTGTTTTTGTTTTTGTTTTGTCTTTTTCCTTTTTATCGGTACCAGGGATCAAACTCACGACTGCCTGCTTGCAAGGCAGGCGCTTATGCCGCTGAGCTAAATCCCCAGTCCCATCCTTGATGACATTCTTGATTTCATTTCTATTTTGTCTGCAATTCATATAATGAGACATTAGTTCTTTAGATTTAGCATTAAATATGATTTTCAATTTCTTCATCTTTCTTTTACGTTAATATTTATATTTAAAATCATTTTTGGACAGCAATTGGAGCTTGCTTTTCTTAAGAGTTCAATTAAAATATTTGTCTTAATTAAGATGTTGAAGTCATATATATTTTTAATGATAACACTATTTAAATTTAAGCTATTTCTTCACAATTGACTTTCTGTTTGTCTCTTTCTGCTTTTCTCCCTTTTTAAGTGTTTTTTTCTTTCCTTTGGATTATTATTTTATGATTACATTTTTAACTTTTTTCTTTTTAGCATTATTTGATTGCTTTGCTTTGTGTCTTAGAGTTTATAGTCTCCTTAAGATACTCTGTAAAATACTTCTGTAACAACATTAAGTTATTACATCTTACTCTAAAATGCTATAAAATTTTGTATATGGTGCTAGAAATATGGAGATATTAAGATATTTACATCCCTTCCCTTCACCACTTTTGTAATCTTGTTCTACATATTAGCTTTAAATATTTTATAACCCTTTGTAATAAATTTTTATTTAAATAATCAAATTTCTTCTAAAACAAGTCAGACATAAGGAAATAATCATATAGCAACCCACGCTGTTATAAATTTTGATTCTCATTTCATTTGTAGATCCATATTTTGAGCTGGCGTCATTTTTTCTGCTTAAATATTTTCTTTTAATATTTTCCAAACAGTAGTATACCTTTCCTACTATTGTACTTGAAAAATCATGTATATTACCTATACTTTAAAAGTTTTATTTCTAGATTTTGTAATCTATATTAACTGTTATACTGGATTTTCTTTTAGCACTTTAAATATCCTGTTCCATTTTCTTCTCACTTGCTTTATTTTTTTATAATAAATCATAGCATTAAATCATAACATAGTATAAATCATAGCATTTATACTTGTTTCTAAGTATGAACATGTCTTCCTTCCTTGATCAGGCTGCTTTTAATGTTTTTTTTTCCCTTCATAACTAGTTTGATTAATGTCATTTTGCAATGTTAGCTTGGTATGCCTTCTTTTCCACTTTCTTCATGCTTGGAGTTAAAAGTGTTCTGCTAGATGTTTGCTTTTTTTCTTGAGGAGATAATAAGAGACAATTAAGTATAACTGGGAAATTTGAACCATTGCTCCTTCAAATATTTTCTCTGGTTCATCTTCTTTTGGGAACTCTAACTGCATACACATTTAGTCTCTGAAGGCTGTTTTCAGCTCACTGACTCATTGATGATGCCTCTCCCTCTCTCCTCTCTCTGCTTTATGTTTGGTAGTTTTTAATACATTGTCTTTAGGTTTACTAATTATTTCTTCTGTATTGATTTACATGCTGTTTATAACTTCCAGTAGATATTTAATCTTATTAATTATAGTTTTTAATTTCTGGAAGACTGATTTTGTTCTTTTATCTGTTTTGCAAATACTAATGCTTTGAATATTTGAAATGTAGTTATACTAACAGATCTAATGTAACCAACTGCCAATTCTAACATTAACTCAGTTTGTGAATTTTTTCATTGATTTATTTTCCTTTTATTATGTCTATAAGGTACTACTTTTTATATAACCAGGAAATTTTTTGATTGATCTAAGAACTTGTGCATTTTATTTTGGTTGGTATTAAATATTTTTATATTCTTAAAATATTATCAAGCTTTGTTTTTGATTGCTGTATGGAACAACCATTGAGGGAAGTCTATTATCTCTAGGAAATGGTTTTCTTTTTCACACTCCCAGAGTGTAAGTAGTGATTTTTTTAACACTGATCATGGATTCACGAAGCATAGATATTTCCCAGATTCACTTCTTTACAAAATTCAGGATTAATCTTAACCCAGATTATCAAGGGTCTTTATTTTACTGACTTTTATCTAAGTTTTAAAAATGAAAGTAATTTGTAATAGTACTAAAAAGTTCAAAGGTAAGAGTGAAATATTTCACGCTTGGTTAAAACAATCTTTTTTCTTTTCTTTTTTTTTTTTTTTTTTTTTTTTTTTTTTGGTATAGAACTGAGCTCAGGTACTTGCACTTACCAGACAGGTGTGGTGCCACTGAGCTACATCTATAGCCTTTTCTTACTTTTTTTAGAGTTAATATAGTTCAGGAGATAAACAGGTATAGTACAGCATTTGAATGACTTTGAATCTCATCCTGGGTTCTCACTTTCTATTTATTTATTGAGCCTCAATTTCTCATTTGGGATGATAGCACATAACCTCATAAATCATTATGAGTATTTCATGAGATGCTACAGATAATATATTGACACATTGCAATCATTTACTACTTTTTGCATGATATTTTCTGTTTTTTAAAAGATTTTGTACCAGGAATTGAATTGAACCCAGGGCCTTGCCCTTGTCAGGCAGGTGCTGTTCCATTGAGCTGAAACCTCAGTCCTCATAATGCATTCTACAATGGGAATTTGACAAATCAAAGTTAACAGCATCTTTGTAGCTCTTAAAGTATATATCTTGATTGATTTTCAAAAACCATGTGAACTAATGGTCTACATTAAAAGCATTATTTCATATACAGTTACCAATTAAAAGTTAAAGACTAACAACATGCTTTTTAATAATTCTTCTGAATTTGAGTTCATTATTTGTCATATAATATGTAAGGTCTTCTTCTAATGTTTTATAATTACACTTGATTATCATTCCTTCATTTGACTTCACAACTTTCCTTTAAAATAATAGTAGAATAATGGCAGTTATTTTCTTAGGGTTAGCATAGAAGCAAAGAAAAAATTAAAATGTGATACACTACACAAAATGAGGACAGTGAAAATGGATTTGAATATGTAAGACAGCTCACAAGTCAGTGATTGGTTCATGGCTCCCTGTAGCCAGAATTTTCTCAGGTTGGGACAGTTCCACTTCCCTAAGGAACTGCAGTTGCTGCCTAATTGGAATAGTAAGGACTGGATTTATCCTCCAACGGAAACAACGAAGAACTTATAGAACTTATGAAATGACATTTTATTAAGACACTAAACACTAAGCAGTCCAGTATAGTGGTCATTGGAAGGTACAAAACTAGGGAAATGAGTCCAAGAATGTCTCTAGGTGTGAGATGAGAAAATGAGGCAGAAAGTGCAGAAATAACAATGTGACTAGAGACCACAAGACAGAGAATCAGGAAGTACAAAGGTTCAGACACAACATCAAAGATATTCTGTGCACACCTCTCAAGGAGGCAGCACGGTATACATCAGAGATGCATGTGAATATACTCTAAACAACTGAAAAATGGAGCTATCTGAGTGGATTTGAGAGACTAGTACTTATACAGATTTGGGAATCGTGGCAGATGGCAAGGTCCAAACACAACTCATATTTCAATACTGAAGAATAATTAGCACTGGGCTCATCATTGCTCTGCTCATAGCCCAGAAACCATAAAAGTAAGGCTTAAATAATAAAGTATTTCTAAGCTAATAAATAGAGTTTTACACAATGTAATTCATAGTAGCAATTGCAATCTGTCAAACACCATATATAATACTGAATGTCTATACAACAAAATCAATTGATAAGCTTTATAAAACAGACAGTATACACATATACATGTATAGCCACATACTTACAAGCACATGATGAATATTTAGTGCACCCAACAAAATTTCTGAGACAATTAAACTAGCATAAGGCCTAACCACAAATAATATTTTTCAGATTACCAGAGATTCTAATGTGCAACCAGACTAAGTTTTTAACATGACATCCACAGAACCTTGATAGAAAAAAGGAAATTCTTGAGCTCAGCAAAAAATTTAAACCATTATTTTGTATTAAAATGCCACTGAAATTTAATATTCCTCAACCACAAATGCAGCAAACCACACTAACAGGATTGATAATCTGTGCAGGAAGTCACACATCAGCTGCTGTGAGTATTTTGGGCACTTTTATTATCAGGGCATCCAAACTACAGTAGTTATTAGACCCTGAAACATATTACTTAGTGCCTTATTACAGAAAACATGTATCAGAGGCTGGGGATTTAGCTCAGCAGCATAAGCACCTGCCTTGCAAGCAGGTGGTCATGAGTTTGATCCCCGGTACCGATAAAAAAGAAAAAGACAAAAAAAAAAAAAAAAAAAAAAAGAAAGAAAACATATATCATTATGTCTTATATTATAAACTTATTTTGAGGGCCTTTTTATAGTAGGAATCCTTCATAACTTTAGGAAATGTGTTTTCTGCTTTCAAAACATTATTTTGAAAATTGGAAGCTCTTGGCCCAGCCTGCATGCCAAAGATGCTCATGGCACACACACTGGTTAATAGCTCTGTATTGAGAGCCTACTGGTCCCCAAATGCAGCCTTAGGAATGCTGAAGATCAACTTAGAGTCATTTTGAAGTGAGATGAGCACCATGAGTGTCTCCCAGCAACTACCTGGACTGTAACAACAGTGAGGTGGTATTGTACTCAAAGTATATTTACATATCAATTTTCCTTCCTTTATTAATTTTTCTAACAAACCTATCATTCAGTGTTTACCTCTGCCAGTTGATCCTGCTAGGTGTTTTGTTTTGTCCTAGCTTTGTTGTTGTTTACTTTAGTCTCCATAAATTAGAAAATATCACTAATATCACAGGGTTTACTGCATTCAGACCAAGAATAGCATTTTTTTTTTATCCTGGTAAATTTTTTTTTCTCAAGTGTAAGATATATGACTGATAAGTTTTTGCAATGTAAATAAAATAATTCTCTTCAATTGATTTCTGCGGGCCCTTGTTACACAATATATTTTATAATATGCTTTGCAAAATCTTAGCTTGGAAATTAAAAAACCTGTGTTAATCATATATTGCCACTACAGTGATCAGTGTGCCAAATTTAATTCATAAGTAAATAAAAGGAAACCTTGAAAGCCATGTAGAGTTCTATTCTTAGTGTGGGCATTGTTATAACTGAGAATTAAGAAACAAGCCTTTTAGGGGTTGGGGATTTAGCTCAGCGGCATAAGTGCCTGCCTTGCAAGCAGGCAGTCATGAGTTCGATCCCCGGTACGAGTAAAAACGAAAAAGACAAAAAAAAAAAAAAAAAAAAGAAACAAGCCTTTTTTTTTTTTTTTTTTTTTTTTTTTTAAGGGTCTTGTTACTACCTATGCAGCATGTTCTTTAGTTGCTTCCTCTGGTTCACGGGCAATTGGTGTCTACCCTGTCTGGAAACAGACAATGGCTACTAGTATGAGCTGGCCTGCATGTCCTCTACACAATTTCTTTTTAGGAAAACTTAGTCCTTGCTTGGAAGCTGCCACAGTAAGTTGAATCATCCAATCTCTGTCATTAAAGGTGGCAGCCATGCACTTGAGAATGATGTGGGAAAGCTCCAGTGAGAGCGATAATTAAACTTGGAAAATGAAGGGTCACCTTCTTGCATTCAGTTCATTGAGTTTGGCACCAGAATAATTCCAAAACAGTAGGGGATATTCTCCTCTCAGCATGGCAATATCGAGGTGCACACACATTACTTCTATGGGTTCAAATGGGAATGGCTTTTTAATTGTATTTAAAATGTTATATTTGATATAGGGGGTAAAAATGTTAAAAATTCTAAGAATACAGAAAAAGACTAGTAAAGATAATCTAAATGGGGAAAAAATAGAAACAAGAAAAGAATATGACTGTTTTGTCAGGAGGAAAAGCCATATAAAAGAAGAAAATTGTTATCAGGGAAATTGAAAAAAACATTTCAATGTATCTGTTCTGTCTGCCTGAAT
Source organism: Cavia porcellus (assembly GCF_034190915.1). NCBI lineage: Eukaryota > Metazoa > Chordata > Mammalia > Rodentia > Caviidae > Cavia > Cavia porcellus. The sequence continues at coordinate 118,772,213 of NW_026947484.1, forward strand.
GCAATTACAAAGCAAGGGGTTTTATCTCAGCTTTCTTGTCCACTTACTTGGTGACCATTAATATAATATCTTACTCCTGACCAAGAGAGGGCAAGAGGTTTCATGGAAGCTGAAGACAAGTCATCACTGGAAGTTATTTTCCAGGAAAAAAACAGTTTTTTCCACAGACATATCAACTTATTTAAATACTACTGTAGCAATATTTGTTAAACTGTATTTTATATTGTTCTTATATTAAAATACTGAAATGTTAAAAGCAACACAAGCAGATAGTCTAAAAAGCACTACTGTTAGAAGCATGTGTAGTAAAAGCAAATTTCAAGTTCAGATTCTAGCTTTAGCATATATTAGATTTGCAACACTGGGTACGTCACATAAGTGTTCCTCACTTTCATCTTCTGTGAAACTGAAGATGATACCATGGTGCACATACAGCTGGTGAAAGATCAAGTGAGCTTAAAACATGCAAAGCTTCTATAGAAGTGTCTAGCATGGAATAAATACTATAAAATGTTCATCATCATCATCATATTATATGTTCAATACTTAATACAGTAGGCCAAATGGATACACACACGCATTTCTTTCTAGGGCTGATCATTTTTGCACTTGTAACTTTGAGTAAAGCTTCCCAAAGGATATAGATCCTTGAAAAAAATAAATCACTCAGCATTATTTTTTATAGAGTTGTATAATATGAAAGTAGAAATAATTGCTGCATCAAATTCCGGAGGTGAGAAATTCCTAATAGGCAGGAACTATAGACTCCAGATGACTTGATAGTTTTTTTTAACATCTGTATAACTGTCTTATGAGGACAGGTTGTATTTGCTTTATGTGATTGTTTATTTCAAGGTAAGAAGGAATGAGGAAATAGTCTAAAACAGAAAAATCTTGATGGACTAGGCTACATACATTTTTAAAGCTGTTCCAGGTGTATTTTTTTTTTTTTACAGGAAAACATCCATGAATTTCATTAAATCTAAAAGTATTATTAGAAAAACTGGAGTCTTTCTCTTGTTTTTGAAGGAACACATACTAAAATCTTTTCAGTAACATACACACACATTGTCCAAAACCTCAACCTCCAAGTTCATTGAAAGAAGGTGAGAAGCATGGAGTAAAAAGGAATGAATGACAAGAAGAATGACGCTAACAAAACTTTTGAAGAGATAATACTGCATATTATATTTGAAACCTATTTTACTGCAATACTTGTACACAGTCTCTTAGAAAAGAAAAAGCGTTTATAAAAGACGGTTGATTTAGTTACCAAAAAACTATTTGGTAAATTATTTCTTACAGAAAAAAATAAAAAAACTACATAAATAAACTCCTTCAGCTTAAGTTTATATTCAAAATGATTTATAGTCTGCAATTTCTTCCAAAGGTCATCACCTTCAAAAATACTAGCCACAAGAGAGAAAACCAACTCAATAAAATGAGTATTTCATTTTTCTTTCTTCTGTTTATGTAGATACTTCCTCCATTTATATGGAACCCATTTATAACAAAGCCTTACATTGTGAGGATTTTTATGAGTTCTTGAGCTTTCTTTCTTTTTTATCTTTTTATGCATCAGCAAAGTAACTGGCAGATTCTTTAATAAAATATATTATCTACATTAATATTTATAAGCCTATGAATTGGATGTTTAAATAAACATTCACCAACTTATGCCACTTCTCTTGTTTTAGATGTTAAATCACACTTACATTGTCTGGGAAGTCAGCCTTTAGTTCAGCGACACTTTGACACCAATATGCAGCTGTTTTTTCACTGATGAGCTCAATATTCAGAAAGGAGCTCTGTCCAGGGCCATACAAGGGGCCAGAGGTGATCCCCCGGATGATTCTGGGTGAAACATTTGTCACAATGTCCTGATAAAAGAGTAAAGATATTAGTTCTCCTTTCAACTAGAAAATCTATGATGTTTATTATAGGCACAGTAATAATGACAATATTTTAACAAGTTCTTTTTCTCATTTTTGTATGAGTTTTAACAATCTTAAATTACACTAGAAATTATGATACTTCTAAATGCAAAGGTAAAATAAAATCTTTATTAATTTAGTTAGATTACTTCCTGAAATTGTAGTGTTATCATAGTAAAAAAAAGTGCATTTAAAATCATTAATACTCATTTTTGGTATACTTTTTTTTGTTTACAATTTAAAAAATACTAATACGATAGGTAGAATGTAAAACTACCACTTGTTTATTTAATCTTGTATCTTCAAAGTCTCCAATCAAAGTTCATATTTTCAAAGAAAAAATATGTCATTTCTCTAAAAATTAATTCCAGTGTAAATCAGCCAAGGAATAACAATGTGTATTAAATTGGCTCATCAAACTGTAACACATATTCTGACACACTAATTGGATCAAATTACCTATAGAATGTAACCATATATTCACATTTAGTGAGAAGAAAGTCTTCTCAAGACTGAAATGAGGATATCAATAACTTCCTGATACATATAAACAGTAAACAGTAAAATTAACTTGCTTGTTAAAGGTAATTAACAATCCACAACTGCTTCTAAAGCTGTATTAACAAAGAAGTATAACAGTCTTCTATTCCTTACAACTAAAAAGAAACGAAGAAAAAATATTTCTTTTGCCAACTCCCAATTAAAATTAATTTTGAATAAAGGTCATTTAGTTAAGGATTTATCAGAATTAGTCTTTTAAGTACCCTTCCCCACTATCTTGTCACTTTTAGTGAGATAACATGAACCCCCATTAGTATATAGCAATTAAGGTCAATTTACATATTTTAATTAAGAACCACCCCATATAAAACAATTAGCGTAATAGGAATACTAACTGGATTTCATAACATTTGGACGTTTTTCCAACTAGATAGACAGGAAACCTTAATTAGCATTAATTAGTGCTGATCTGCATATGTTTGATAAGGCATACCCTTGCCACAAAAGATTATTTATTCCTGAATCTGCCAAATGCTACAGTTGCAGAGGATAAAAGGACTTTTCTTCACATTGCATGCTAATTTCTGGTAATTTACATTCACTTTTACATTCGAATTAGTATATTATAAAATAAAGGGTATAAATGTTACAATAAGCCTCCTTAAATATGTACATTTTAACTTATAGGAATCATGCCAGCTAATTTTTTACTAATTAAGCCATCCCATCTCTATTGTATTTGTGCACAACATTACCAGCTTTACTTTGATTTGCTACTGAGAATCCATGTTACACAGTCTTAGTGGGTAGAATGACAAATGGAATCTCTCCAGGAAGCTCAAGGCTACCTAATCAACTTTCTGTCTTGACAAATGCTCAAATGTGTGCTCTCTAGCCCTACAGGTAGCTCTGAACAGCTCACCACTTAGCTATTCATGTGCTGCCTTGGCCTGAGAAGAAACAAATGTTAGAAATGCTTTTCTCCAATGAAACAGTTTTTCTTCTTTATTCTGATTTTGAAGAAAGCCTTAAGATTCTCCTTTTCTTCTGTTCTACCCACTACATTTAAATACTTTTGATCTTAATGGACTCATCTTAGGGAACTATACAAGAGTACTTGACCATGTCATGGTCATGGAGGACATAAGTAAAGTCCCCTCAAGGCACTAAGCCATGTGACCTATCACCAGGAATAGCTCTACAAATGATGAGGCTCTGGGTGTAAATGATCACTTTGCAATTAGTTGGTCTAGAAACAATAGCTTCTGCTTCTTCGACAAAACCAATTCATGCAAGGCAAGAGATATAGCTCAGCAGCACAGCACCCACATGGCACGTTTGAAGCTGTGAGTTCAACTCCCAGTACAAAACAAAACAATATTCATGTGTTAGCCGAATCCCTACTCTTGCCCATTTTTTACTTTTCAGATTTTATATTTCAATCCCTTTGAGAAGCTTTTCTGATCTCTTCAACTTCTAGTTTTAAAAGGTCTCTATGATTCATGCTTCTGTAATACATTATCAAACCTTTCTCAGTCAGCACTCATCACATTTCACTGTACTTGTCTATGTTCTTGGCTCTTACTTTCCAATGAAGATTCATAAAAACCTATCTTGTTTCCTAATACATGCCCAATTGCTAACCTGACCCTTAGTATATACACAGATAACATTTTTGAAGGAGGCAAACCCTCTAGCACTTTCAATTACAAACAGCTAGCAGCGGCACATGTGCCATAGGTCATGTCTTGAGGTATACCAAACAAAAGTATTTATTGGCTGGCCCTATTCTGCTATACAACAGACTTGTGGTTAGGGTTAATGTTCAAATTCTAGGTCCAAAGACTCTGTTTAGATCTTTTCATGTTAGCTTATTGCTCTACAGTTAAGATTCTTACTTATTTCCTCCTTATGTCTTAGAGATTTCTCATGCAGCTTAATCCATCCTCTTTTCCTTACCATGGCTAAATTCTGTACTATAGCTGTGTGCTACAGAGGTTGCCTGCAACATCCCACCCTACCCCAACCGACCTGCACAGCAGGAAGCACACTCAAACTTCACACTATCAGTCTCAGATCTTCACTATTGGTAGCCCCCAAAGGTTGGGAATATCTGATCTGCAGAATCCAAGTAGATGGGGACCATCCAGATAGAACACAATGTCTAGGAATCATAATCCAATCCATAGCCATCTTGGGTATTTCTTAGCTGATGAACTTATCTGAACCTTTACCAACTGCAGGTATATCTCCTGTCTTTGTTCTATATTAAGATCAAGTCATCACAGTATGTAAAGTAAATAAATGTATTTATGCACGATAATATATTATATATTATGTTATATTACTATAATATATAAATTTAACCTATACTGACTAAAGAAAACACACATGGTCTAGTAATTCTAAGCCATACTCTATTTAGAGCAACCTCTAAATAACAATTAGGCCAGCAACACACAGTAATCAAAGGGTTCAATAAGTCAACAATATTTGTGCACAATCAAGAAAATGTTTCTTCCTCAAAATATTCTTCTTTAGTGACATCTTAAAATTTAAATTCCTACAACTGAGCATTTTTCCTTTTTGTTAATATTGAAGTTGTTTTCTTTTTCTCTTTCACAAGCCTGCATTAAGTTGTAAATAACCATGGTAGGGTATTCAATGATGTCTTTAGCCAAAAAAATGAACAGAAAGTATAAGGAAAATCAAAAGGAAATTTGATCTACTTCATAATAGTGAAGGGTCACTTTGTATTCATTTGTTGAAAGAAATGTCACTTTAAAAAGCTTAGTTTTTTCTTTCGTTAATCCCAACAAAGGTAAAAGAACTTTTAATTGCCTCCATCATTGATAGCAGCTGTGTAAGACTGTAAATTATCAGGAAGTCAATTACTAACTCCTTGAAAAAACTGAATTTTCTGAATTCAACTGCAGTGACAAAATTTTATAATAAATCAGTAAGAGAAGTTTTTATTCCAGATTTTCTTTCCCAAATTGAGTAGTGCAGCATTTATTACCATTTTGCCAAAAACTTCCTGTATTTATCTGAGACATTTTTAGGATTTTTAAATTAAGTGAAAGATGAATGAAAATATAGATATAACCAATTATCTTTGGTTATATAATTAGAATTAGAGTTTCAATAATTGGCTAATAACTTACTAAAACATTTGACTGGGGAATACTGGAATTTGAGCATGATTTTGTAAGAGAATATTTTGTGTTAATATTTAATAGCTAAGTCATATTAGTATTGCTTAAAGGAGTTAATATAACAAAATAAACATTCAAGAACAGTTACACTAGATAAGTTTATTCTCTATAATAAAGAAGATAAAAGATAAATGCTATATCTCTAGCCTTTGTTACATTAACAATGTTCATATTTTTAAAGGTAAATGTTTATAGAGAAGGAAGTATTAGGTGATATTTCTGCTTTATTTGCTAGGGTATCTACTATTATAACCTTGACCTTACTTGAATGGATAATGTTGATTTTTTAGCATTAGTGAAGAGATTTAAGTGGTAAGCAGACTGATCATATTTGTTTGTTTAAGTTCATTTACTTGACCTCTCTTTTTTGAAAAAAATTTATTATGTTTCCATAGTTACTACTGAGTTGAGACACAAATATATTGAATAGATAATTTTGTGTTTGCATGCTATGCCAGGATCACCTTGTTACAGAATGTATAGAAAATGTATACACATATACATTGGGATATATATATATATATATATATATATATATATATATGCAAGCAGTATCATGCTCAGAGATTATAAAAACAATTGGGATTCAACAAATTTGAATGAAAATGTAAACAATAATTTTTAGAGTGAATCACGATACACATATCAAAAGAAATTGATTTTATAAACATATTGTTGAGTAAAAAGGGCAATTATAGATTTTTTTAAAATAGGGTCTTACTGTGCAGTTCAGGCTTGTCTTGAGCTCACTTTGTAGCTCGGTGTGCCTCAAACTCACAACAATCTTCCTGCCTCAGTCTCCCAAGTGCTGGGATTACAGGGGTACACCACCATGCCCACTAATCATAGAAAATTAAATGAAATGTGACAAGCAAACAAAACAATATATTGTTTAGTGAAATACACTACTGTGTTAAAGTCATAAATACAAGAATAGAAATCAACAAAGAATTATTCAGGAGACATGTTACATCTTAGAATAGGTAGAAGCAGCACAAAAAGTTGGGGCTGGTGGAACAACGAAAGTTTTGTAAAAGTTAATGATATGTACTTCTAAAGATTTATTCTCAGACTCCACAAATGACAGTGGAATGAGAAATCTATTTACTGAGCTGTGGGTTAGTATAATGGATGCTGTTTAAACTACAGAAGAAATTATATCTATTTATCTGGAAACCTATAACTTTAATCTAAGGGCCATTTGTTTTTCATCTGAATTTCTAAGGTTCTACTGCGAGATTTTGTTTCTGTTGAAAAAAATGTTTTTACTATTTGGTTTTATAAACTAGGATTTCAAAATTAGTAAGGTACTATATAGGAAAATCTGTCTTCTAAAACGATGCTTTCTATGCAAGTATGATCTATTAATATATTCCATAAAAAGGACAATCACTTTGCAAAGAAGCAAACAAACAAAAAATATATTGCTGCAAAACATATTTTAACATTATAAATTTGCCTTGCTTCTATACGAGGACTACCAAAAAATAAAATCCAACATTGGCCCAATTTCTAGTATAAATTCACATTTACAAAAGAATCTTCTAATATTGTATTTACTTTATAAAATAAGTATATTAATATTTTATTGCTTCTCAAAATAATCAGATAATAATCTGTAATTTTATTTTTTGAGAAACAAACTGATAAACATGGATATTTGTTCTGAATAAACGACTTTTCCATTATACTTTTTTTACATAAAGATAAAACTCAAAACCTTTCGCAGTGATCAAATTTACCCATATATATAGGGAACATTTACCTACATGGAAAATACAGTAATCAAGAATAGCAGTGCTATGCTACAAATATAAGACAGATTATCCAGGAAGTGTACAATTAGAACTACATAAGACATATATTATATATTTGTATTATAAATCTTTCACATAAAGCATGTTTGATCCTCACCACTCTGTCATGCTGCTAATGTAAAAGAGATTTAGAGAAATTAAACTGATTTATCCAGAGTTAGGTATATTTAAGTAATATAAATAACAACAGTGAAATTAGAGACCAACATTTCCTGTATGCAACAGCATTAGAACATACATTTCTTGCAAGTAATAGAAATTAACTTGAATAAGTTAAAAGTTTTTTAAAAAGTGTAGTGTTTTTATGGGAAAGAAGTTATTTTATACAAAAAGCAAGGGAAAAGTAAATTATAACTAACATTAGGAACATTTCACTCTGCTTTTATTTGAATATAGTTCTACTCTTTTCTTTCTCTTCAGATGTCTCTGTCTCATAGTACATGACAGCCAAATGACAAGCTCCATGTTTATAAATTATTAGTGTAACCACCCCCAAAACTTGTAATCTTTTAGGTAAAAGTTTAACTCTTAGTCACAGAGACTTTTATAGTCTTAATTTGCATTAGACATTTTTCCTTTGCTTAATTAACTGAGTGTAGGAGGACAGAATTAATTGGGAAACACTTAGATGCTTAAATGGACAAATAAGGAAAAACTGAGTGTTGGACAAATAATATTATAGAAATTAAGTATACTGGCATTAGTCCATGTAAATTCATAATAGAAAATTTTAAAAATGTATTATATGAACACAGATATGATATACTTATCTATAAGCAAGGCTGAAAAACAAATAAAATAATAATTTAATACAATTCCAACTCCTCATAATCTTGACAAGTAAACCACGATAATACATTTCCTATACTTGTGGCTTAGCTTCTCACAAAATAAAAATTCTAAGACCTCTGTGAAGTATTCTCATGTTTTAGATTAAATAGAAAATTCCATAATTCCAATGTATCAGTATCCTGAAACAGGTCCCCCAAAATGGCATGGTACATTCTCAATATCAGAGTTAAGCTAGATCAAACTGACTGAATGCACTCAATCTATGAAAGGAGGTAGAATAGTAAAAACCCTAGGAAGACCAAAACAACAACAACAACAAAAGAATTGTGTTTTACAATGAAAAGGAAAGCAATTTATGACTTGATAAGGTTTAAAGAGGGCAGTCATGAATGCAAACCAACTATTGTGAGAGTCTATTACACACCAAGGAAGGAATTTTACTCCACGATCTCCAGGTCTTTGGCTATATGTCTTACCCTTGCCAGACAGGGTCAGGCATCTAAAGATGTGGTGTCATATACTGTAGAAATATAGAGATTGATTTTATAATATTTATGTTTAACTGGTAAAATACTTGGCCACAGACTTACGTTGCTTTATGTCTTTCCTATTTGGTCTTTTACAAAGAGCTCATTACTTTTTAAAGTAGCCTTGAAACGACATTTTTTTTGTTTGTTTTACGAACTCCCCTCTCTAAGTGAAAAACTACAGCTATATTCAAGAAGTTGTAGCATAGTAAGTGATACAGCACATGTTTGACGTATGGTATTTGACAAACAAGCATTTATTAAATCATCTATTCACTGTATTAAGAAATAGTCAATACAGAAGATGTTAAGAGAAGTCAGGTGACTGACTGTAGTCTCTGGGTCACAACAGGGTAATAAACTAGAAATGATGATGGTACAATTGCATGGAGTTAGGTTAGACTGCAACTGAAAGGGTTTTGGCCCAGGCCGGATACTGTAGCCAGTAAAGCCAGGAAGCTCCTATCTCTCCCCCACCCTTAGGAATTACCTCTGGTGCCAAACTAAGACCAATGGGCTACCTGTGCATCCCTAATGCCCCCTTAGGTTCCACCCCAGGCCAAGGCTACTTATGTGCCTCACTCCACGTGTTCCACAGAGAGATCACCGGCCCTGGGTTGGAGATGCCACGCCCCAGGGGGTCGGGGGTGCCTCTCCCCGCATTCCCAAAATAAAGGTTATTTATATTTTATACTTCTTATCTTTTCAGCCAGTCCTCTTCCTCCTTCCCCCACAGTTCTATCAGCAACATGTTTTAAGGAATTCATACTTTTTTTTCTGCAGGCTTTGAGACTCTATTGTGCTCCATCAATCAAGTTATTAATACCAAAGTTCACAGTAGCTGTGCATTCATAGAGGTAAGTTGTACAAAGAAAGATGAAGAGCTCTTTCAGTGCTGATATCAGATGGATTAGAACATGATTATTCAACAGACAGACTGATTAAATTATTGGGATCACTGTTCAGGTAAGAGATTTTTGGATACACTCTGCCAAACTGTAATTAACTTAAAAATTTCTGTTAGCCTGCTTATTAAGATGATCATGTGATATGTTTTGAAGTAATCTTTGAAGGCCCAAAACTGCAGCTTTGAAGGTATAAGTATGAGTCAGTTCTAATAATAATTACTTATCTTCAAGAATAAGAACAGAATTTTCAGTAAAATTGGTAAACCCTTTTAAAAACTTTAGTTTTTATAAAATCTACATGAACTCTGATTCTACTGTAGAAGCCTCTATAAATGACATGGCTATTATTCAAGGGGCCATCTAAAACAGTAAGACAGAAATTTTCCATTTGTGAAAAGTCCAAGGTACTCTAGAGCCTAAGTTCCAGTGGTTTGAAACACTTGGATTACAGGCATGGTCAAGGTACATTCATGAGAACAGACAGTTCACAAGCCTGTACTTAAAAGACAGGACCAACAAAGTGATATTTGTGAACTGGAAACTGACAACAGGATGATGGTGCAGTGTGTACTTGCTTCAGATGTGACTATGGATGAAAAACAAGTAAGTCTCTCCTAAAATTAAAACTAGTTTAAACCTCAAAGCCCCATGTAAAACATTTTGTTTCAGAGTGGATCCTGATCATGGGGTCCCTTGATAACAAGTAGAAGCAAAGCCAAATCCTCTCTGGAGCAATGTACTTTATTCCCAGTTTTCAAAAGAATATCATAAATAAATTTCAAAGTAAAGTGAGTCTGCAACAGAAGAAAAACATGAACAATATGAGGGAAAAAAAGACTTCAGAGGTGAGAACCAGCAGGAAGAGAAAGCTACAAAATCAGTAACACCCAAAATATGCATATATTGGTTAGAACAGATATAGTGAAGAGTTAAAACATTTAGGAAACCCCCTCTTGCCTTGTCACACGGTCAGAACAACCAGATGTTTTGGCCTGATAGGAAAGTTGTGGTCCAATGTCCCCAAAAATAAGAGCACCGTGAACTATCGACCCTGCCAGACAGGATATGAGTTTTCAAAAACATCAAGGCACCTGCAGCGGATAGCTCACCCACCAATAAGCAAATGACACGACCCCTATTAACCAATGCCATCTGCTTCTGTAACTGACACTTGCTTTGCGGTTTTCGGCTTTATATACTCTGCACTCCCCTACCCGGGTATTCTCCCCACCGGAGTGTGGTCGGGGAGTCCCACACATGTGCGGATAATAAAACCCCTTGATTTTTCATGAGAGCTGGTTCCTTGGGGTCTTCTTTGCGATGGTGATCTTACAGTAGAAAAGTTTAATATTTTTAAAATTAAATGAGATTAATGTACAAGCAACTTGAAACTTACATATACTCCAAGTACAATCAATATTTTGGAAAAATGTAATTGGAGAAAAGAATCTCAATAGCATGAGATGAACCATAAATTATAAATAATCTAATTAGTTGAAGAAAATTAGGGAACTTCACATTATGTCTGGTAAATTTACCTCTGAGGCAACTTACATAAATGTAATGCTAAAGAGATTAAGAAACATGAAACAAAAAGGGAAAAGGAAGAATCTAATGAGACTTCATAAGAGGATAATGGGGAATATTGGAAGAGGCAATGTTTCAATCGACATTATCAGAGATTTAATAGAGTTGATTAAAGCCACCAACACTCTGATGTCAACCACCAAGAAAGAAACTGATTTTAATTAATATCTAAATACCTTATTGTAAACAAAGCATTAAAAAGAGAGAGGGGGAGACTCAATAAGTAACTGGGAAAAAATACTTACACATGAAAGGTACATTAATGGCAATTCTTTTAGTGTCACTGTATTATAGACAGCTAATATTGCAGGCATTCAGAAAGGGTTAGGCCTTTGAAGGAGTAAGTGCAAAAGATAAAACCACATTACAACTGTGGATAGATGCATATTCGTTAAAGGTCAGGCCTCAGGACAATTTTGAAATGACTACACTTGCATGCCTCTAGGAGGGATAAACAATAATGAACATCAACCATGAAAGGGTTTTGGCCCAGGCCAGTAAAGCCAAGGAGCTCCTATCTCTCCCACCCTTAGGAATCTACCTCTGGCGCCAAACAAAGCCCAATGGGCTACTTGTGCATCCCTAATGCCCCCTTAGCTTCCACCCCAAGCAGAAGCTACTTATGTGCCTCACTCCGCGTGTTCCACGGAGAGATCGCCGACCTGGGGATAAAGATGCTGCACCCCAGGGGGTCGGGGTGTCTCTCCCCACATTCTCAAAATAAGGTCATTTATATTTCATACTTCTTATCTTTCCAGCCACCGCCGTTCCCCCACAGTTCTATCAAATCATAGGGGAGAGGGACCCTGATCCCTTTCAAGAAAGGCCCTTGTTCTTTCCATTTATACTTGTGATTATATTCGTTTCTCCATTAGATCAATATTACCTAAGTCGTTATACTTACAATCTCATTAACTGCCCATAGTTTTACTCTACCTGAGGCTCATCTCACAACTCTGTACATCTCACAACTTTGTGTTTTTGCTCTGCAAACCTTTCTTTGAGAAGCAGTCTCAGGGGCAACTCACTTTTTGTGTCTCCTCCTGTCCCTTTCAGACAGGACCAGTGTTACCCTCAGTAAGTATTTCCCATTCTTAATCTTCATTCTTAGATTTTGGGAACCATAAACTCTGTGTATGAGATACCTACCAGGATGAAACTCATATTTCCCTTGCTTTATTTCGAGGTCCTGATATCATTCCTGTAACAATTGGATGTCAGAAAAAAATAAAATATTTTATATGAAGACAAAAATGTTAACTAAGAAATGCTGTACACTAGCAAAAAGAGCTTCGTTATGTTTGTGTTATGCCTAAAGTTATAAGACCAAAGCACCTGTAACCCCCATACTGCTCTCTGTGCTTATTTTTTTCTGGGTGACCTAATTGATATGTTAATCAGTGATACCCTTTGAAAAGAATTGTAAATCCCTGGGAACCTGAACTAATTGATATGTTAACCATTGCTGCCCTCTGCAAACAACAGATGTTATCGAAAATTGAGCACTAAAATAAGTTGACAAAGAATTGTTAATTCCTGCTAGACTTCTCTGTCCTCTGCAAAGGGAAACAAAGGTCTTCCTCATTCCTTAGCAGATTTCCTGATCCACGCCCATAACCCCTTACTTTGTAAACTGTGCTTTCCACAAAAAAGTCTGGAAAGTTTTGAGGGAGACACACAGCTTTTGCAAACTCCAATTACTCTGTGTCGTTGGGCCCAGGATAAAATAAATCAGTGCTGCTTTTTAAAAAAAAAACATGTCTTGCCCCATTTTTGGACTCAAGTTTGGGGGCTCTGGGGGGCTCATTTGTGGATTACAACAGAATCATTTACTTTGAAAAAAGTGTAATTCAAAAATAAGAATAAAACATAGACACTTCAAAGAGACAGTGAATAAATAGTATATAGCTGATAAAACAAATGAATTAATATTAACTTATTAGTATGAGTATGAATAAAGTGAAAGGGTTTTGCCCCAGACAGGACACTATAGCCAGGAAAGCCTCAACTGGAAGCCGGAAACCCCTATCTCCCCCACCCCTGGGAATTTACCTATGGCATGAAACCTAGGACCAATGGGCTACCCCTGCATCCCTGATGCCCCCTTAGGTTCCACGCCAAATGAGGCTACTTATGTGCCTCACTCCACGTGTTCCGCTGGAGAGATCTGGACTCCAGTGGTGGTGGGGGGGTGTCAGTCATCTCTCTCCGTGTTCTCAGAATAAAGGCCGCTTTTTGTTTTATACTTCTCATCTTTTGGAAATATTTTTCATCTTTTGGAAATAATCCTATCACAAAGCAAATTGCATAATTATAATACCTATGATTATATTTCATGATGTGCAAAATTGAATGTGTCTTAAAAATATGCTTTAGTCATAGCTTGTAAAAAACAAGCAAAGGAAATAAAACAGTTAGCATAAAATCTAAGAATCACCTCCAGAGGGAACAGAAAGGGAGCTTCTGAGGACAGGAACTGAGAGAATCCACGGTATAGGAATACTTTGATTTTTTTTTTTTTTTTTTTGGCTTTTTCGTTTTTATCGGTACCAGGGATTGAACTCACGACTGCCTGCTTTCAAGGCCGGCGCTTATGCCGCTGAGCTAAATCCCCAGCCCCAGGAATACTTTGATTTAGATCTTATTTTGAACATGTGAGAGAAAATTTATTCAATTTTATATCTTAAGTTCTATAGCTATATTAAGTATATTGATTTTAGGGTATAATATATTTAATAGTTTTTTTTTTTTTAAGTAAAACAAAGTGGTCAAGCAAAAAAAATGAAAGAAAGCAAATCTACACATGCAGGATTCTGGAATCAGCAATCTGCATCTTCAGTACTATATATTTTATGTCAACAGCCATGCCCCCTTTGAAACGTAATTTTGCACAATGTTTTAGAAAGTATATTTATCCTAGTCATTTGTTTAACAAAATAAGAATCTATGACATGCTAAACACCATTCTCAGTCCCTACTAAGAGTAAAACTTAATTTATCTATGTAACTATAATACATACAGCATGAAAACATTTCAGATTAGAGATATTACCAACTGAAACTCTTGACACGAATTTACAATTTAGAGATAATTTCTAAGACATACTAAAATCATTTCAGGCAACACATACTTTATTTTTGGCTATTTTAGGAATCCTTTCCACCAATATCCTCTCACTAAAATTGGAGAACCTAATAAGTGAGAAAAAAAGTTTGTTTCTTTGAAATCATTTAGCTAATGAAAAATTATTCATTTGAGCATATGTATATATGTTCCTAAATGTAATCTGGGAGCTATGAAATGTATTAATTCAAAAAATAAAGTTTAGTCTGTGATTTCATATTCTAATACCACAACTCAATATCACTCTTTCATATATTAGGCCATAAAGATTCCTGTATTATAATTACAAAATACTATTTTAAAAATGTATTATGTCCTACAGCACTTAGCCTTGACAAACAATTACTGGATCACATTCAACTGAATACAAAAAGCAATCTTTATCACAAGGTTAAAATTAGCCTTGGAACAATAAATGCTTTCAAAGCTATTCTAAACTCCAAATTGCTTTGCATCAGCCTCTTTTGAGGAAATGCAAACAAGTAAACTGAAGGACACAAGTAAACTGAAGGACATTTGAAAAACTTCCTGTCCTTGTCCTCTAAATTTTGTCAAGATTTGTTAGTCCCACAGAGAACAATCATATCACCATTTAAAGTGATCAATTTGACCTCAGAAAGACAAGTTTTACAAATTAAAAAAAAAAAAAAAAAAGAAAAAGAAACAAAACAAATAACCAGAAAAACAAAGAATGCTGAGAATTCTGATCTTTAGATTCTAGTATTCACACTTTTCAGGTATTGTTACAGGGGGGAAAATCAAGTGGCAAAAGTATTTGCTTCAAGGAAGAACTATTACAAAGTAAATGAATTTGTTATTTGGTTCAAACCCAATATCCTGAGAGATACAGTTTTTTGTGCACTCATCTGAGAAAAGACTGTATTACATTAGAATTTCATCATTCAAGTTATATAATAAATTACTTGAATAATGACAGCGATCATTTCTGAAAAAGGTATAATCAAAAGCATCACAAAAAAGAGGTGGGCTAATGGAAAAACAATTCAATAGATTCAAAAATTAGATGTTCTTCCAGGATGACCTAAAAAATTAGTTTTGCTAGAAAGTTTTACTCCAAATCTTCCAATCACTTGTTATAATACCATCTTGAGAGCCTACCACTATCTAGGAAATCATCAGCTGGGAAGAAGGAACAAAATGATGATCAGCTATAATCATAGTGACTTTAATTTATTCAAAATTAATTTAGTAGCGTCAATAACAACAATAACTATATTTAAATAGCAAATAATTTAGTCACTAGACAGCCATCTAGATGCCAAGATTAATAAAATCATTTTCCAAATGATAGCTTACATCTGAATGTGCTCTACAATTATCCTCTGTGATTTCACACATAAAGAAAAATATAACATTCACAAAAATTCTATTAAATGAGTGAACATTTGCTAGAGTTTTCTCTGGGTTTGGAAATAAATGTGTAGTCATAGGGCCAAACCAATCTTGCAGAAAGATTAAAAAAAAATCTTGTCGTGATTCACAATGCACATGAGCATGTTAAAAGCTTTGATATATATAGTATTAATTTACCTGGATCTATAACCCATGCTCTAAAAAACTGATTGGATTCTTATTTGTAAAATACTATCTATTTTCTATAAGACATCATGTTTTATAGAAAACAGATTATGATATATTCATATAAATTAGTGGCCTCCAAAATTTTTTGATGGTATATATACTTCATCAACAAAACAAAAACTTTTGACTCTGCATTGCTAGTAAAAAATTTATAGAAATACAATTCAGAAAAAAGAGGGAAGAATAATATAGGTATTTTCCCACTTCCTTACAGTACCCTAATACTTTATGGATTTCTGAACACAAGGGACCAAAGAGCACTAAGAAAGATCTGTCTGAGGTCTAAAAAGAAGAGATATATCCAGAAATAAGGCTAGGAATCTGATATGAACAGCAAGAGCAGACATCAAGAAATATCTAATGTAAAAGTCATAATAAGTATTTAAGGAGGCAACATGCTATCACAATTACTCAAATGTCCATGCTCTTAAGAAAGTACAGAAAAAAAAATCAATAACCATGTTTTTTTCAATGAAAAGTTATAAACAGTAAAATTTGAATTCAATATGTATGTTTGTATTTATGTATGTATATGCATAAACTAGCTGTTTTTCTTTATTGCTATTTACTTAAATTTCAAATATAAATTATAAGAATTATTCTTTTTAAATTTTTTTCACCAGTTATTTATGGTGTGCTCTAAATGTTTTTATCCCCTCAGACCCAGAAACTGATGTGATGATGATACTGAAAAGTGATTCAGTCGTGAGTGTACAGGCTCCTGAGTGGGATTAGTGTTGTTATAAGAGGCCTAAAGAAGAGCCTGCACCCTCATACAATGTGAAGACATGGCTAAAAGGGCTAGAAGTCACTGTCTATAAACTGGAAAACCATCTTTTACAAACATCAAACCTGCCAGTGTTAACATTTTGGACCTGCCAAGCTCTATACCTGTTAGAAATATATTTCTGTGATGTAAAATTAACCATGTTATACTGTCTTCTTAAGCCAGTATAAATGGTGTAAGACAATTTAAAATCATTTTTGTCTTATAGCCTGCTCAATAGCAGTTGCATTTGGCACATAGACAACAGTTTTCAAAACTTGTCTCAAGAAAGAAGACAGATTAAGAAGAAAGCCAAGGATGGCTGTAGACAATGGGTTCAGGCACCACTGTGCTTTTCCTACTAGGCTGTAAGAGCAATGGGTGAATGACTAGTAAGGATGGTTGTGCTTCTTCAGATCAGTAAGTAATAAGTCTTGAATTGTTTGATAACAAGTAGTAATTAAAAATAGATATTTAATCATGGCATAACTCATTTCTAAAAACAAATCTATTGAGTAAGACAGTTCAAAATCTTTGAAAACTGATGGTTAATTTGATTGGTTTTCAGGAAACTCTAAAAATGGCCATGGCTGGCTCCATGTTTTTTACAGGCTTCTGTGGACGCTGAAGCACACTAATGTTTATCAGCAAGAATTACTTTTACATAATAGTATGAGGAAACTACTTTTAATATATTAACCTCAACCTCATTAAAAACAAAATGTAGTGCTTATATCTGTAATGTTTAAAAGAATTGCATATAATTATTTCAAATTTATGTGAAGATCATATAAACATCATAGATCTCCAAACCCTCTTGTTTGACAAATCTAAAAGCAATAAAACCCTACGGTTCTGACTGCCAAAAGCTAAAGGATGAGTAATTTATGTACTGCAGGCCTACTGAAATACAACTTGTCTTCTAAAATAGCCCTAAGGGAAGTTAAAATTGAAAAGAAAAAGACAAAGAAATAAAAAGCCACTGTTTCCTCAGCAAGTTTTTTTCAGTTATAATAAATTTTAAACAAATAGTATTATTATTAGTAATTTTTCTGATTGAAAAAATAAAATATCTTATTATGAAGCCACTGTTTAATACTAGCAATAGAGAAGGTTAAAATTCATTCATTAACATAATGATAAATTTTTGTTTCTGTAATAAAATTAAATTCTACTAAAGACCTACAACTTAGATTGTAGATAATAACCAAAGCATCATATTATGACCTTATAATTGGATTATGATGTTTTGGACCAATTTTTTAATGAGAGTAATTTCAAAGTAATCTTATTTCTTTCTTGGAATTGTTATAAATCTAATATATAGAGAAATGTGGAAAATTCCAAGTAGCATAGCAACAGCAAGGTGTCTGTTTACTTAGATAAAATGGAGAATGCAGTCTGGCAAGGGTAAGTGATTTTGTATTCAAATTGAATGGGATATAATATAATATATAAATAATATAGTTTGAAAGGGCTCTTCCCTTAAGAAAATCATGTTCATTTTTTTCACAAATAACTGATGGATAACTATATAGACCTTAATAGGCAGAAGATCATATTGATTTAATGTACTATTTAGTTATTGAGAGGAAGTAGAATAAAGTATTCCAGTGGACTGAGAGACCCAATCAAGAGATATGGGTCAATACCAGTTATTCCAATTTAATTTCTCTATTTCTTCTGGATATTTGGAGTCATCGTCTTTTAATATCCATCAAGAGGCATACTAGCATTATTGGTTAAAAAAAGAATGGAGTCATATTACCTGGGTTCATATACTGCTTCTGTCGTATTATTAATTATGTTACCCAGACAAGTAGTGACCCTTTTTTTTTTTCACATTCCCATCAGTACAATGAATACAATTAGAGATAATACCTCAAAAAGTAATTGTTTTAAGCATAAAATAATGAAAAGAAAGTATATTTACTTCAAATAAGGTAAAACAAGGGATATGTGAAATGTTTAGATTAGTAGCACAGTATAGATACTTACACAGTATGATTTTATAGTCTGCTGTGTATTAAGTGTTTTTCACACTACAGATACACCATTGCTATGACTTGTATCTTGATGTCCCTTTAAAGCCTCATTAGAAGGGGCCCTTGGGAGGTGTAACACAGAGATTAAGACTGTTTCTAGATTAGCCCATTGATTGATTTAGCATAATTCTAGGTGTGAATAATGGGAAGGCCATTCTGGATGTGGTGGCGACATCCATTAGATTCCTAGCATGTATGAAGTAAAAGAGAAAGGAAAGCTTCCTGTTGCTGCTTTCTGCCTACCTTTCTACCTTTCTCCACTGTGATGACCTTTCCCATGCCACCCAGTCTTGAAGCCAGCTGATTATGGACTAAAACCTTCACAAACTATGAGCCAAACTAAATATTTCTTCCCTTAACTGGTGGGCATTGGGTATTTTGTCTCAGCAATGAGAAAAGTAACTAAGACAATCAAGTATAGTGAACTACTGATATGTGTTTTATCTTTGGTGAATTCATGTTGGATATTGGGATAGATGAACATAACTCCAAGTCACATATCTTCAAGACACTAGAGAATGCAATCTAGGAGGTTTTTTGTATATTAATTTGCTGCAGCTGCACATGGTAGTACTACAACTGAATGCACAAAAATATTTTAAGATTTCTAAAATAGTTCTCTTGAAAGCATATCACACTGCTTGACTTGATAAAATGAAAGGATTTGAGCTGGATAGTGTAAGTGCTACAATGTGGAAAAAGTCAAATCTGTATATATTTTAAAAACAATGTTTGAACAGAGCTCAAGAGGCCTATTTCACTGACCTAAGTTGCATAAGGAGATCAATAGTTTCCCCCAAATTGCAAATCACGTAGTCTTTATCTGCAGTATGTTTTACAGTAGCTTATCAGGAGATTATAAAGATGAAGTGAAGTTCCTAGAATAGAGTAATAAAAAAACAAGCAAACAAACAATACTTTTGTAAGAGAGGGACACCAAATAGGTTACATGCAGAATCAAGATCAAAAGAGCTATGGATGCACTGGAGCAGTGGCCTTAATCTAACAACATAACATGAAAAAATGATTATATTCTGGGTCCAAAATCCCACATGAACACAAATAACAAAGAAGAGTTAGAGTTTATCAGTTGAAAAGCTTAGTAAAATACTATGGAACTTTTAATTGATATAGATCAAAAGATGCAAGGGAGTGACACAAAAAAAACTAATGAACAGAATGATAAGTTAACATTAGGAAAAGGAATGCTATCTCAGAGTTGTTCAAATCACTGACTTCAGTTTGGGCAAATTAGAACATATTCAATAAAAAAATTCAGAAAAAAATTAGACACATTATTTGAAGAATAGTTACAAGAAATAGTTACAAGAAATATAGTTAGCTTAGATATGCTTTAAGAAAAGGTATATTTGTCTGAAAGACAGGGAAGGGAATTTTCAAAGTTTTGGATCATCAAAAGATAGAATAATCTATACAGAAATTATACTGAAAAGCATTTAATAATATTTTCTAACATTTGAAGCTATTCAAATAAATACAGGGTTCTCCTAAATAAAGCAGTGGAGGATAATATATCAGATACCTGCTGGCCTACCTATACTATTTTTCTTTTCCTGAATTGTGTATATGATTTTTGGCTCCCTTTCTCTGTCTTCCTCCCTCTCTTCATCTGTCTTTCTTTCTCTAGATATATGGCTAATATTTTTCCTATTAGACATGTAAGTTACTTATTCAAACTCAGCCGTATCATAAAGTGTGCAGTTAGCATGTTATAACTTCAACACAGCTCTCATTTATCTTGAATTAGGTATCTATTCTTTGAGATATTGTTGCAAGGAGGATTTGGCCCAAAGTCAAATCTTTGTACATTACTGATGCTAGGTTAGAAATGAGTAGTATTTACATAGAGGCATTAATAATTGCAAATAAAATCCTAAGCAATTATGATAAGAAACCAGTAGAAAAAAAGACATAGTATGATCATATTTTATGAATAAATATGGATTTTAAAACCTAAAACATGGTCAGAATTAAGGAATTGCTTTCCATAGCAAGAAAGAATGTTGAAAGGTGCATCAGGAGAGATGAACTTCATTAAAATGCTCTATATAGTGTTTAACACTGTGTATGCATTACTTGGCCAGAAATGAGCTTTAGTTTTTAAGCAGTTATAAAGATAGGCTAAAAATATGTTCAGAAAAACAGTCTGTTAAAGACTAATATCCTCTGTGTACAAAAGTACTCAAAATAATAGAGGCAAAATCTTTGAAACAAAAAATAGTAAAAAGATTTGCACTCATTCCATAAAAAAAGAAAGGCAAATGTCAGTCATAATGTAATGTGAGATGGTTGTTAAGTTTGCTGGTAGGAAAATATGCACATGGGAAAATGATACAACATTTTTTCCCATATGTTTTTCCAGACATGGCAAAATCTCTAATGGATGATAACATCTAAAATGGAAGTTGACCATAGGGAAAGGCATAAATATTTTCTCCTCACTGAGTAAACAGCACAATTTTGGAATTTAATCTTTAATGTTCATTAAAATTAATAACATAGATATTTTGAATTAGCAAACCCAGTTCTGGAACTCTATTCTAGAGAAACAGTAGTACAAGGGCATAAGATATGAACACTTAATAGCGACAAAAATTGGTAAAACTTAAATGTTATTAAAAGAAATGGTAGAGTAAATTAAATTATACTGGTCATGAAAATTATACAGCTACCTAAAATGAATGAATGATACCAAGGTAAAAGCCAAGGTATGAATAAAACAAGGTATTTGACTTTCATTTTAAGATGAGAGAGGTAATAAAGAGAAAAAATGTAAATTCTGAGCTACTATTCTTTAGTAGAATATTAAAAACTTTACAAATAGTAACAATTTCTTACAAGTCATGATTACTTTGACTATATTTTCTTCAACCAACCTGCCTTCATTGGCACTTATTTTTTAATATAATAATTTAAAATGTTACTCTTCAAAAACTATATGAACTCTACTTTATCTCTGTATATATGCATGCTCATTTAAAAACAGATAAAACTGGACACATACAAACATTTCTATAGAAGGATATAAAGCACTGGTGGTGGATTATAAATCTTCATTGCATTGAAAGTATTTTTTAGATTGCTTTTGTTAGATACATTGTCTTCTATTGGGGTGAAGAAGGAAAAGTCTATTACATAAAAAGTAATAAAATGTATATTGCATGCCAACTTGACAACAATTGAATAAGCACAGTGCTTTTATTGAGGGAGGACTCTAAGGGGTACATATAAAATCCTAGATTTAAGTACTGTCAATCAGCAAACTATTTAATATGTGGATGTATCCAGTTCTTCCCACTGCCTTGTTCTTCCTTGAAAGTGGTGTTACCTATTTGAACACATATTCAATTACATTTCCCACTAAGGATAAACTGCTAAAATCAATGTACACACATCATAGATACCTGTATTTTTCTTTCAATATTAAAGTTTAAGATTGCTTCAATTCTATAAGTATTGACTAACATCATTAGATTATTTAGGGTGAAGAACTTGAGGCAACTATACTACTTCTATGTGAGTATTATTATAGAAAATACGTATTTAAATTCTACATTTTTCCTTCAAATAAGGATTGAAGCAGATTCATGTGCACATAACAAAATCACTAGCTTGCCTGAGGGCACGTACAAGCAAGTTGTATTAATGAAAATGAGGAAGTGTGTTTATTATTACATTGTAAAATAACAAATTTAGTGCTCATAGCCACTGAAGAGAAAATTCAGTATTTTTCATTTAGTTTGGAACCAAAAAAGGCTGGTTATGTTTATAAACCAAAAAGCTGCTCTCCCACTGGTACCTTCACCTTGAAATTCCTATTAGGGAAGCTAAGATTTCAGCTCTTTGATATAATATCTCATGTAAATTTATACTCATACATCGTGATATGTTTCTGTACATCTTTAGTTTAATCTATGGTCAATATTTATGCCTGTAACTATGCAGTTATTGGTCATCACAGACTCAAAGAGTAGTGTGTAATCTCTGAGTTATTCTTGTGCAACTCTCTGCTCCTATTCCAAGCCCAAATTAATTATTTTCTTTGAATTGTGTTTTCCTGAAACACATACTGAGTCTTCTACATGTCATGATACATCTATAAAATGCCTGAGCATGGGTATGGTGGTGCATGCCTGTAATTATAGCACTTGGGAGGCGGAGGCAGGAGGATCTCTGTGAATTCAAAGCCAGCTTGGGCTACAAAGTGAGTTCAAGACCAGCCTGAATTCAATAGTGAAGTCGTATCTCAAAAAAATATAAATTAATAAATAAACGGCTCATACCTTGAGTTTCCACAAGGTCAAAGTCAGCTCACATCTTAGCAGTTTCCTCCATTTCCTAAGAAATCCCACAAAAGGCTGGTAGGCACCTGATGCAGTTTGTTCTAAAATGCTACTACATACCTCTTTCTGTGGTTTGCTAGACTCTCAAGCAGCGGTCTGCAATGGTTTCGACAGCCTTTTAAGTTTCTCTGTTCTACTGCATACCTCTTGCTGTGATTTGCTATAGTTGGATAGGTACTGGAAAGTTGGTCCCCAGTGTAGTGATGTAAGGGGTGATGTGGTAGTTTTAAAAAGTAAAATCTATATAAGGAAGATGAGCAGAGAAGAGGAAGGGGTGAAAGGGAGAACAGAGAAATGGGAAGTAGATAATAGTAAGGGCTGATCAGAATATGTTAAGTGTATTTTCAAATACGCAAAAATGAAGTCAACTTTTCTGTGTAACTCCTGTGTGTTATTTTTTTAAAGCTGAATTTCAGTAGAAAATTAGGTCACTGCAGGAGCTACCCTTAGAAAAAATATTATTTTACTTCAGGTGAGAATCTGCTTAACTCTTATAAGAGTTGTTATGAGAGAATAAGACTAGCCTTTCATACTCTCTGGTTTCCTGTCTTTCTATATCCTTATACACACATATTTCCATCATGATGCCATTCCATCATGAGGCCATCACCAGAAACAAATAAGGCCACCCAATCTTGAACTATTAGCCTTCAAAAGTGTGAGCTAAATAAACCTCTTTGCTTTTCTACATCACTCAACTCAAGTATTTAGTTATGACAAGAGGAAACTGACTAACATGTCTCTTATTCTAGAATTTCCATTTGCAGTTATTCCAACATCTCCTTTTGCCTCAGTCTAGTCTTTGTTCCTTATATTGATGTGCTTATCTTTAGGAGAGCATATTCTCCTGTTTGTTCTGGTGTAGAATGTTCTTGCTGAGAAATTAATTACACAAGTAAAAGTGTTTAACCTGATTTCATTGGTTTGAATATGTGTCCTCCATAATTCAGCTATCTCCATGTTAAGATTAAGAGGTCTAGTCTTAAAGTTGTAATGTGACCATGAGGACTCTTCTTTGTTAATGGAATTTAGAGCACTAAGAAGCTTCATGCAGCATTCATCTAGCTAGCTTGTTGCCCTTCTGCTTCCTGCCACGTGCAGTGGAACAAGGTGTTCACTGACCAGATGGTGACTACTTGATCCTGGACTTTATAGCTGACATAACTATGAGAAATTACTTTGTGTCCCTCATTAATTATTCAGTCTCAGGTATTCAGTTTGTACTGGTATACAATACACTGAAATACAATATCTGACTGATATTTTGGTTGGTACAGAATTCAGTATTAAAAATAATATCCCTGGGGCTGGAGATTTAGCTCAGCGGTATAAGCGCCTACCTTGCAAGCAGGCAGTCATGAGTTCGATCCCTGGTACTGATAAAAAACGAAAAAGACCAAAAAAAAATACTGAAAAAAAAAATAATATCCCTTAGAATTTTAGAAGCATTGTATTCTAATATTAAGTTCTGCTTTTTGTGGATTTTACTGTTTTTCTTTATTTATGATTTTATTTTCTTTTGTTTCTTTAGTGTACTAGGAATAATCTTGACACATGTTGAGAAATCTTATAAACATTCTTGTGTGTCTTTATTTCTTTCATTGTGTCTTTACACTGAATGTTCTTGTTTTCTGTGAAATTTTCCCTGTTATGTTGTTGAACACTGCCTCATTTTTTTGACTCTGACTTCATTATGAAACACAACTGCTTTTAGAATATTGAGGTGTTGGTCAATTGCTTGATTCTCTACTCTTTCTATCCTTTCTTTCCTATTTTCAACCCCATTTTTTTTTCTACTTTCTAGATATTGTTTACAACTTTGCCTTTCAACCCTCCACATACATATGTCCTATAACAATTTTAGCTTCCGTTTCTTTTTTGTTGTTAATTTTAAATGGCATCATATTCTTAGTTTATGGATTTAGTATTTTATTAGTAACTATGACTTCATTTGTTGCTGAACAAAATACTCAACACACACAACTTAAAGGAGAACTTTCATTTGACTAATAACCTCAGAGATTTTAGGCTACATGACAGAAATTTCTTTTTTTAAAATTTTATTTAAAAGGAAAAAGAGAGAGAAAAAAAAAAAACAAAGCGGTATAAGGGTACAAGTAATACAGAACTACAAAAAAAAAAAAAAGTAAGAAATCACCAGTTAATAGAGTACACATTATCATCTTAGAGATATTTGCTCAAGTCACATATCAAAGCATACAAAGTGGACATTCAGTGAGACTGCAAACAGTTGTGTTCAATGATCCAACCAAAAACATTAATATGGTCATCTATTTAACACCCCTAAACACACTTGCAGTTGTATCCTTTAGAGCACTTTTTTTCCCTCTCTTAAAAATTTCTTACCATCTAATGATTCCACTTTGTTCTCCATGCATTTTAATACCTTGTTCACATTTTCCACTTTTCTTCATATCTATTTGCCAGCTCACTATTTTTCTCTTACCCATGTAAGTTAGTTTACTTTTTCTTTCTTTTTGAATCAATTATGCCCCTCTGATTATTAGTTCTCTATAGTATTGTTTCAATTCCAGCTGGTCCTTCAGTTTCATATTCAGGAAGACAATTGGAGGTCCTCTGTAAATTTCTTCAGTTAGTGTTGCCTGGAAGAAATTATCTGAGCCCAAAGAAGCAGTGAAGTTTCAAGTTTCTTTGATCTATTCAACAATTTACTAATCTATTTATTTTCTCTCTGCCTGTCTCTTACTTTTATGCATTTATATACATATTTTAGTTATTTTATTAGTTATATATGTTATAACTAATATATATTATAACTAATATACATTAGTTATATATTTATTAAAAACTATGTATATATCATAGTTCAAAAATGAAAAACTAGAGACCAATATGTTAAGTGAGGAAAGCCTGGCACAGAAAGACAGTGATATAATTCAGAATCTCAAAAACTGACCTGGCTAGAAATCCAGAGTAGAATGGTGGTTAGCAGAGGATGAGAAGAAAAGGATGGAGGGAAGGATGGATAAAGGCTGATCATTGGATACTAATTGTTAGTTAGGAAGTAGTAAGAATTTCTGATGTGTTATTACACAGTAAGGTGGCTAAAAGCAATAATAATGTATAGTATACTTTAAAAAGCTAGGAGAAAAGATGTGGATGTTTTCACTCTAAAGAAATGAGTTTAAGGATATAGATTTGTTTAATTTGATTTAAATATTACAAAGGCAACATGTATCAAAATATATGGTGTTAATCTATTAATATGTCACACTTTTATATTTTATATGTAGCATTGAAAAAAAAAATTTAAAACTCTGACCTTATGTTTTTACCATAGAATCAAGGCAAAAACCTTAAATCTAAAAATGAGGTGAAGGTAACCAGGTCAAATAGGTACCTAATGAATCAACCATGCTCAATTATCCCCAAAGGTTTCAATGCCCTTGCCGTACATATACACATACCCATGCACGGAAGCACACACGCGCGCGCGCACACATACACACACCACTCACACACACATACACACACACACACACACACAGAAATAAATGTTAGCTTAGGAAATCTTCCTACAATTGCTAAATTGCTGCAATTCAAATGTTTGTGGCAGAAAACATGGGTGAAATTTACTCTAGAACATGCTGTATGTTTTAACTGAGGTTAGTATACTGGCTATGTTTTCTTTTCTTTTTTTTTTTTTTTTTTTTTTTTTTTTTTCTATTAAAATGAAGATGTCAAAACACATCACTGCTAATCAGCCACTGTTATGTACTTGATAAAGTTTTGTTTTGTTACATGCTAGAGTACTTGACACATGCCTGAACTCAGTAATTATAATTATTAATATTTCATTATATAACTTTATAAATAAGGAGACAGAAGTTTAAAGTTTAAATAATTTTCATAAAGTCCCATAGCTAGTAGATTGCATAGCCAGGCCTTATTAGTGCATTAAAGGTATATTTGATTTTTGCTGTAACCATGCTCCTTCATAATAAAACTATAATAATTTTGAGCATATATTAGATGCCAAGAAATATATTTAGTACTTTTATCACCATGGAAAATCGATGATTGTGTCGTTGACTGGGTAGTTCACTGTGTTCCTTTCTGAGCGTTGACAATTATAATATTTTACTCCATAACACTACTGTAAAAAAAATAAGAAACTGTATAAAATATTACATGAAAAATGCTCAGAATACTACCTGTCACACAGTAAGGATTCCACAGACACAGTTATCAGCCACATCATCATAAACTCACTGAATATTCACAATTCCTTATGATTGATATCTCATCTATGGCACCATTTAGTTTTAATAAAAGCGGCCATTCTGGGTGTCAGCCACTTTACTGGGCTAATAATAATATGCATATATAAATTGTTGCAGAGAGTCTTCGGTTAGTTTCTGCTCAGTGCTTGGGACATTACACAAAAATAATTTTAAATGAGGAAAGCACTTCTTAGAGACATGAGTTGAGATATTGTATATGAATATATTACATGCAGGTACTATGGAACTGTGAAAGTTTAATGCTTCTCTAAGTCTTCAGTTTGGTTTCAGGTATTTTGGCTGACACTTTTAAAGGAACATTTTTAATGAATAAAAAGAAACAAGTTAAACTTTGGTTTTAGAATTAGATTTATGATACGATGGCTGTATTTAAATCTCTAGGCCTTCTTTTTCATAATCATCATGCTATAAGACCATGAAAAGATTTAAAACTTTGTATTCTAAAAGTTGTCATAAAATTCAATCAAACAATCTATATGATAACATTTATACACTATTTGAATGATACGAAAGCAAAGTCTTTAGAGGAAGGGTATCTCTGCAAAAAGTTTTGTTCCTATAGTTTGCACTGTTACATGAAACACTTTTCTCCCAAAGTGATAACATCAGCAAATTCTCCAACCAGCTTTCATGTCAGCACTGACACTGGGAAGGCATTTTAAAGTTGATTTCAGTGTTAACAGGGCTTATTATGAATACATCTCATGTATTAAGTGGCGGATTTCCCTTTCATATCCCAACGCCTTAAAAAGATCTCTGATACTGTATTTTTAATTCATTTTCACTTGTCAAGGGAGACTACAGGTTTTATTTCAAATTTGTGTCATCGCTTTGCCGTTTGATACTTGACATTACAAAATATGATGCAACTCTCCACATATTAAGCTTGATACAGTCATAAATTTGTACTCCAAGCTCTCATTGAGTTCAACAGGGCTTCAACTTGTAGAATGATTGCAGATCAAGTCATTTTGATATAATGTAATTTTTAAGTAGCTTTTTCCATAAGTAGAAACATGCTGTGAATAGCAAACTACCTGCACAGCATACACACAGCAGTCAGTAAGCCTGCTCCTTGTCAAAACATTTTCCCTTCATTTGTGAGTGTTGTGAGGAGAGACTTACAAAGACTTTAAAGGCAAAATCTGTGGCTACATTCCACTCCCTATTGGCATAACAAAATTTGAAGGGCTTCATTAACACCATAAAGGCATTCTTATAGAACACAGTTTGTTATTAACCAACTAGCTATCAATTGGCCTATTGGCCTTCTATTCAGGCAAATCATATCTTTTCCTTCATTTTAAAATCAGCTTTTGTTTCCAAATGAAGATTTATTTTGCCAGTCGATGATAAGTTTGAGCATACATCGTAAATCACAAAGAGCATAATGTGCAAATATATGTTTCAGGTTCAAGCAACAATGATCAGCTACTTATAATCTTGAAGACAATACGCATTTTTATCCAATCACCCAGAGTCTAAAGAAATTCAGAGAATGGAAACTCTTTGAAATATACAGGCTTTTGGATATCAAATTACCTTTGAAACCCCCCACCCAGAAGTATCTCTAACAAAATCCATTTGAAATACTGCTTCAATATTCTAAAAAATCAATAATTTAAACCACAGGTTGAACATTTTTACTGCTTCCACTGCAGACTGTCATTTTTTGAAATGAAAATGCTAATGATACCGAAGGGGAAAAAGCTAAGCAGAAGAGATGCATGAATGAAACCCTGGATTGGCTAGACTTGCTGGTTTGATCTCTTTCTCCCTCACTCATCTGTGACAAAATGTCTTTTAAAATCAACAACTTTCATTTCAGTGCTTCTAAAAAATGCACCTCTCTGTTGTACATTACATCTTTCTCTATAGGAAGTTAAAGAATGTGCTTTAGTGAGACATTTTATAGTAAATATGAATACAGAATGTAATACCAAGTAGGCTGTATTATTTCAGTGTAATCTATAATGTTGGGACACTTTAAAATATTGCACAGAGCACTGGTGAGAGGATAATCCCTTAGTGCTAACCATTTTTCATATTCATACCACTGTACTAAAATATAAGCAGTGAAAGAACTCATGGAAATCCAGTGTTTGGGCAAGTTCAATTTAGTTTTTTCATTCCCTTAATTTTATGTGCAATTTTTTTTTTTTTTTTTTTTTTTTTTTTTTTTTAAGATTTAAGAAATGAAGGTATGTGTTCAGGCTCATTGCCTTCCTGTAAAGGTCCTGGCTTTGAATTGTCTTTGTGTAACATATTATCATGTTAATAAACTTGGTAACTTGGTGAACAGAGTAATTTTTTTTCCAAGAAGTGGGAATTGTGATTCCCAGAATAAAATACCTTCCTAGAGAGAAGGCTAAGGAAATAAACTCGACCCAACAATAATTATCAATGAGTAGTCAATCATAATTCTATAACATTAAGAGGGTCTTACGATGGACCAAATCAATCCCATAAACAAAGTTAAAAGAGTCCCTCAATAAATCTTTGTAATAAGCTTCTGATTTCTTCCACAAATACTGGCACAATTTAATTCTGACTGTAGAAAAACACACCACAAAAATGTTGTTGATCAGTTTCTATAATATGATAAATCCTAGCAGGCTTCTTTCTTTCTAGAAGAATAAACTACCCTACCAGGAAATGGAAGAGGACAAGTCAGCCTTTGCTAAGGATCTCCTGTGGTCAAGCACTGGTTGTGATTGCAGGAAACAGAATGGAGCCTCAGAAATCACTAAGGCTCAGGAAATCCATGTAATGGGGATTGTGACATGTACCACGGTGAGTTGCTAATGACAAATGACAAAACATAAAAGACATTGCCCAAATAATATAAAGAATATGTGGAGTTTGAAAATGTTATATGGTGACAGGTGAGGCAGTGATAGTTTAAAACTCTTAGAGCTTCTGTTGTTGAACCTCTTTTCATTGAGAAAGGAGGGAGAAAATTAAGAGGAGAGAAAGATGGGCTGAGATAATGAAAGGCATTGTATGTTATTGTACAGAATATGGTCTTTCTCCTACAGTAGGCAGTGGAGAGATAAGTCCAAATATACTTTAGGGAGATATGTTTACTTGAAAATAATCACATTAATTGCTGTTGGAAGATACTGTGGGAATCAGAGTTGTTATGGTACTGAGGATGAAACTCTGGAGCCTCTTGCATGCTATGCAAGTGCTGTACCACTGAGACACAAGCTCCAGGCTGAAATTAAGAGTTTTCAAGAGGATCATACAACGTCTTATGAGAGGCCAAAAAAGGTCTTGGTCAATAACAATCAGCATATATATATATGTATGTGTATATATATATATATATATATATATATTTTTTTTTTTTTTTTTTTTAAGCAATATTCTGAATTTTGTAACTGACTCTGTGGAAATGATCAGTGTTCCATCTGAGGGAAAGAAAGAAGGACAGGGACACACACACACACCCCTCACAGAATATTTCTCATGACATTCCTTAACTCCCTCTTTACTTCAATAAAAAACTAAAAAAGCAAAATGTAAATATGGACATAAAAGGATGAGAAATTTTTCATAGATTATTCATATGTGAACTCAAAGTTTAAATGAATTTCCCTTTTTAAGCTATATCAAAATGATTTGTTCCATTGCTGATTTTATTATTATTGATTGTATAACTATTACATTAGCATTTGTATCTGTGAAGTATTGTAAGACTGCTAACAATTTGTCATGACACCTCTGCTGGGTAGGAGGATGACACACATCATTATCATTATTATGAAGATTTTCTTTTACAGCTGGTACCATGATAAATGATTTACAGATAAACATAGCAATACTCAAGTTATTTATATTAAGTTAATTAATCATATTGATTTCATATCCTATTCTGTTAACTTTTTCCTTTTAGATGTAAATTTTAAATCTAATTTTAGAATAATTAAATTAAGTTTAAATTTTAAAACTCTAGTTCAGTGTTTCATCTGAAAAATTAATAACATTTTCAGTTCAATTTTAATAACTGCAGTTCCTCTATTAGATTGACCTTTTCCTTCCAAATATTTGAAGTAATTTAGTTAGAGAATAAAAGTATCTATTGACAGTTTTCTTTTGATATTGGAAAGTTCTGCTTCACTAACTGCACACAATGCAATAACCATATTTTTCTCTTTGATGTTCTTTTGCATAACAAATAGCTGCCAAATCAGAGATACCAGATTCATTCTTAACTTCTCTCTCTCTGTTTCTCTCTTTCTTTTGTCAGTCTCTAAGATTGCCACTGTAGTCTCTTTATACATTACAAATGAGCTCATTTTGCTATGCTTGTGACCATATTCCTCTCCACTCTATCTTCAGCACTAAAGCAGAGTCCTTGAAAACAGAGTAAATTATCAGAAATAATTTGTGCAATGAACATATTAATTTTCTCCTAATCTTTTAGGTGTTTTCTAAATCTTTTCTACACTACTATCAGAGAAACCCTTTTAAAAATGCACATTGAATCTTGACTCATCCTCTTTTGGGCATAGCATTTATTTATTATCCTTGAAGGGAAAACCAAGGTCCTTATTCTTGTGGGTCCAGTCTAACTCTCCCTGCTTTCGCTATGTCAACCTTCCAGTGAAACCAACTCCAACAGCTACCGGACTCTCCCCTGGCTTTTCATGTGTCACACATCCACACTGCACTCCCTGGTCATGAAACAGACACTATCTGAGCATTCCTTAAGTATTGCTTCTTTTCTGCAGTCTGTCTGTTCTTTCAGCTTAGTCTAGTGCTTTTTCTGTATTTGTATAGCTCATTGTTTCCACTTTTCTCTTACCAGTTTTACAACATACGTGAATTGATTACTCATGAATGTCATCACTAGATTTTAGGTTCTATAATACTCAAGACATAAAAATAAATGATGAAAAGTATGAAACAGTGTACTAACAGCATACAGAACTAAAACCTTAGTGTTTAAGACTAATTTCTATCACTGTAGATAGGAGCCTTAGACTACAGATAGATCTCGGGGGATCTTTTAAATTCTTCCAAGTTGTGCTTTTGCATCTGAAATGATACCATCACCCAGTGGGGGAGCCGTGAGTAGAGGACCACAAGTGATTGAGACTCCCAGATTTACATATATTTTTTTAATCCCTGCTATCCAGGGTTTATTAAATGTTTCTGCTCAAGCCTCTAATTCTGTACATTTTGCTCACAATTTAGCTTAAAATATTCATTCATTTCCTTCAGCTAGGTAAAGTATCAAACACTAAGAGACTATAAATACATGCGAGCTTTTAACTTTTTTTTTTTCCAAAAGGAAGGAGCACATATAAACTGGCTTTTCTCCAGAGTTTATCTCTGTCCCCAAAACTCTATTTTTGAGCTTGCAATTATGCAATTCCTCAAGGAGAATTGGTCCAAATAGTCCCTGATGACCACAATTGCTGGAACAAGAAAGGAAAAGAAAAATGGCCATTACTTTAAATGCTGTTAAATTAACTAGTTGTCATGGTGATATGTTATTGAGAACATTAAAGCAATTATCAACTGTTCATATTTTCAACTATTTTAGGTCATACTCAGAGTCAGCCTCTTAATAACAAACTCCTTCACACCCATTATGATGTCTATAATAAAGGAGACAGACAATGCTGCTGGTGAGTATGTGAAGAATTTGGAACATCACATATTGCTGGTAGTGATGTACTCATGCAATTGCTCTGGAAAACAATTCCATTCCTCAAAAAGTTCACATTACTATATATTTTTCACTTCTAAATATATCTAAAAAGAACAAAACACATATATTTTCCACTTCTAAGTATATCTAAAAAGAACAGAACACACACATTATATCCACTCAATATTTTATAAATGAATATTCAGAAAATATTAAGAGTAGAAAAAAGTCATGGACTTTTACAAATAGGTAAGCAAAATGTGGCATAGTCGCAGGACACCATGAAATTTTAATAGACTCTACAGAATGGGTAATCTCTGAAAAATGTTATCTTAAATAATTTTAAAGAATCTCCACAAAATTTAGGTACTATATGATTCTATTTATATCATCTATCTACAGTAGTGAATCTACTGTAAAGATGTAAAGTATCTACTGTAGAGATAAGATGTAAAGATGTACTGTAGAGATAAAGATGTAAACTATCTACTGTAGAGATAAAGAATCTACTGTGGAGATGTAAAGTAAATTATTGATTTCCGGCAGCTGGAGGAATGAGTAGCAGGGCATCATATCTGATGAGTATGAAGCTTATTGTTGAGATTTAGGAGAATATTCTGAAATTACTTAGATACTGATGATAAATATACACCTGTAACTACAACATTTTTCTTTAGAAAGGGGATATATTTTTAAAAAAGAATGGGACATATTTGAAGTTGATGTTTGGAAATGTAGATAGTAACAAAAGTCTATGTTTCACATCCCCAAAAGTCTTGTGTTTATAGCGGAGGCATTTGAAAGGTGCCTTGATCTTGAGAGTGCTATTACTCATCAGTGGATTAATCTGTTGATGAGTTTACAGCCAGCTGTGGTGGCAGGAGGTAGGGCGTTGATGGAAATGGTGTGGTACTGGGGACATACCACTGCAGGGTATGCCTGCCTTTCCTGGCTCTTCCGACTTCCCACCTGCCTTGACATAGCAGCTTTCCCACACCATGCCCTTCCACCAAGTCACTTCTGCCTTGGGTCCATCTGATCATAGACTGAATTCCCCAAAGCAGTGGGCTACATTAAACTCCTTCTTTAAATTGTGGGTGTCTGGTATTTTGTCCACTGATGCAAAGTTGGTAAATATGGAATACTTATACATGAAGCAGAACTAAAGTTTAATAGTAATAATAACAGAATGATTATACTATAAGAAATATTGTTTGATAGTGATCTTTTTTCTGAAATATATAACTGTATTGTACTTCTTGATGATGTGAGATAATACAATGCCTGCATGATCAAATGAAGCAAAGTAAATGATATATGGATTATGATACATAATGGGTTAGACTAAATTCTAAAAGTTATTTGAAGACAAGCACTATGATATTATGACAGTTGATTTGTTAATCAAAGTTGCTACTGAGTGACTAACAGAAGTGGATAATTTGGATAAAGGGATGATTCACATCCTGAATGAGAAAAATAGCATGAGATTTTATCAAAATACTCAGAGCAATGTATAATTTAAAATGAGAATGGTTTATTTCGGGAATTTTCCATTCAGCACCATCATTGTCACACCAACTGCCTTAAATACATAATGGAAGGAAGGAGAAGTTTCAATTGGTTCACAGTTTTGGTGGTTTCAGCCCTCCATGCTTAGCTGGTTCCAAGGCAGCAACATCATGGCAGAAGAATGTGAAGAAGGAGAATTGCTTAGCTCGTACTGCATAGAAGCAGAGAAAGAGAGCACCACCAGAAAGAAAGGGGCCAGGACTAGAAAACCCTTCAGTACACCCAGAAGTCTGCTTTACCTAGGCTACTCTCAAGCCAATGATGTTGATAACCCAGAGTCACTGTTACATTGTGATGGACTATAAGTAACTGAAATCACAGAAAGTAAAATTGTACATAAGCGAAGCTACCGTAAGCAAAAAGCTATGAAAGTTTATACCTTAAAATGAATTTTATGATATTTAAATTATAAAATAAGGTATTTGATAAATGGATGAATAAGTTCTAGTTGGTGCACTTATTTTTTACTATAAACACTTTATATTGCTGAGATAAAGCCTTCCAAAGAGTTAATAAAAATGTATTTATATTATAATCACACACATGTACATATATACAAATTTTGCTTCTGGTTTTTCAATGTACACAGAAGCTCATATATTTAAAGTATAAAAGTAGGGTATCATTTGACACTGTAAAGATGACTATAGGAAATTGGTACACCTAGTATTTATTGTTATGATGGCTAAATATTCATGAAAGTCTTCTAGATTTTGGTTAGATTGAAAACAATACAAAAATTATTTGTAAAACCAAATGATGACTTTTTTTGAAAGTTAGGCTTTTTAAAGTACTTTAGACAAATGTTCTATTTCTTTTATACAAACCTGTATAATTTGCAATAAATACTGTTTTATATTATGTCTAAGAGGAATAAATTGAAAAATTGAGTGGATCAAAATACAAAGTGGATGAATTTGCAACACTGACCTCTATCTGAGATTTTTCCCCACTCAGGAGATATATTTTTAAATAAGTAGTCTCAGTGTTTAGTTTTGTATTTCTTTGGAAAATTCACTTTTCCATTACCTTGCATAATCTCTTTATAATATCTTCCAAGACTTCACAACTTTACTCCAAAAGGAATGAATATGATTTTTTACATTCTTGAAATACTTTTTTATTTCATCCATTCTTATTTCTATTTCTGAATACTTTTAAATTCTGCTCTCAAGTTTGAAAAACACCTTTTGCAATAAAATAATAAAATCTTTCATTTACCAGGCAAATATCACTAAAAATAATGCCAATACAACCACTTTTTAGAGTGAGTATAAAATGTCCAAAAAACACATAGTATCCATAGAACCTTAACTTTTCCATGGCAAACAGTGGAAAAATACATATACCCACTCAATTACATGCAAACATCATTATTTGAGAAGAAAACAAAAATTTTCAGATTATAATTTAATCAAGGCCTTAAGTTTTAGAAACCTAGCTATGAAATACATAAAAGTTTTCAAAGTCTTATTAACAGAAAGTAGAAATCAGCCTCTGATTAATTGTATACTGGTGATCCTTTGTTTCAATTGCAACTTAATGTCTAATATTTTGAAATATGCAAAATATAGCCAAGTCTAAGGGGCAAATGATAATAGAAGTAATTGTGTGCATTTTGGTCTCTTAGAAAGAGACAGTATGTATACCCAGCTTCATCTTTTAAGTATCTTTATGCCAGTATGTATTCATTTAATTTATTTTCAGAGTAAATTTTCTTGTTTAAATTTGAAGCCCAACCAATATTTTGAAATGACAACTTAAACTTCCTCAGCTATAAAAAGCAATAAAAACAAAATTGACTCTGAGTCTTATTTTTGGAGCACTCAAAAATTTCAGATAGTTAAATACCATGCACATTAATTCAGAAATGAAATCCATTTAGGTATGAAATATTTTCTTCTTATATTATATTAAATAATACCAGCTGCATGGTAAAATTTTTAACATGATACCATTAGATATGTCTCATTATACACATAATATTTTTATTTAGAATATTTTTCAAACTATAAGCTATAAGTTTCCTGATATTCTTAAAGTTCACCATGATAGCAAAAACAATAATTAATAAACTCAAAATTTGTATTTCAAATCTCTTCTACACAGTCATATTTATCACCTCATATTCTCCTGTCAGGCATTATTTCATTCTATTATCCTGTTTTTTTTGCCACATGAAACACCAAATAACATGTTAAAAAAAAGGAACTGTAAAAACACACAATATGTAGCTTAATGCAATGAGAAACGGTGTATCAGAACTTATACCCAGCAAGCAAAAGCATATTTTACAATCTTATGCACACTGTGCATAAGAATGCACCTTTTAGTTCACACAATTTGGATTTCAGATCTATTTCTCAACTGCTCATTGCAGAATAAC
Organism: Cavia porcellus; assembly: GCF_034190915.1. Lineage (NCBI taxonomy): Eukaryota > Metazoa > Chordata > Mammalia > Rodentia > Caviidae > Cavia > Cavia porcellus. The sequence goes on from NW_026947484.1 coordinate 118,809,301, forward strand.
TGCAGAACTGTAACAAAACTTTCAGGAGAAAAAATGACAACCCTTTTGTTTCCACTAAATCTACGTTCTGTCATCCACTGGCAGGGAGCTTTCCAGTCATGTTCTCTGCCAGTCCTTACCAGTTTGCCAATTATACAAGCTGCTTCCCAGACATCAGACACAAATTCCACAAGACTGCTGTGCAAGCGTACCCTAATTAACCATCAGCTTAATTAGACAATTTACTGTGTAATTAGCAGGCAATTAGTCAACACCTCTCAGATCTTATTGACTGCTGTGACAGCCTTTCCGTCTTTGCACATTCCAACATTCCAATACACAACAGCGACCACATTTGTAGCACTCTTAAACCCCGTGCAACACGGTTCTGGGTGGAGAAGTGGGTAATATTACATAACAAAGGAAAAAATCAATATGGAGCCTGTCCAATTATTGAACTGTTTATCAACTTGTCTTTTATTTAATAGCAGAATTCCAACATCATAGACACTTTAGTATCTGACTCTAAAAATAGATTCAATTTCTAATAGGTTCTACCTCATGTTTTAATGTAAAACACTTTAAATTACATTTGCTATGGATTATTCCCCATGATTGGCTACGCTTATAGTAATTTGAGTAAATCTTTTGATCTGTGTGTAGAAGATCTACTTGATTAAATTTCATTAATGTTAACAGCAGTTACAGACACAAATCCCTCACACCCCGATGAAAGGTGCTGTTGAGGAGGGAAGCAATCCCTAGTTTTCTATTAACTATGAGGAGGTTCAGAAAACAGGAGTCACATCTTAGTGCTTTAACATTTACATTAGCACTTATTAATTTTACATGGAAAATGTTTTTAAAGATTTTGTTCTCTGATCCTGTGAGTATGCCATATAAGACCCACTGCTCTTTGCAACATACTTTCGGACCCCTATAAAATACTTTTCATTCTCTAGGGATTTCAGATTCCACCACTATAAGAAAGAATGAAATTTATCTTATTTTCTCTTTAGAAATATTAACAAAGAAGGTGAGGTTATATTGAAAAATTTAGAAGGATTAAAAGTTTCTGTTAGTGTATAATCAGGCACAGAGAGGCATTCTCCTGAAATTCCCACACTTTAGGAGCCTAAAGCTGCAGATCGTAAGTTTGAGACCAGCCTAAGAAATTTAGCAAAATGTTGCTTCAAAAAAAGTATTTTTTCAAAAAAGGACAGGGTATGTAGATTAATATGAAGGCCTTAGAGTCAGTCCTCAGAACTACACAGATAGCATACACACACGCATGCACAAAAACAGCAAACTGCAATTATTAAAAAAAAAAACAAAAACAAAAACATGAATAATTTTTGAGCTCTCTTTCAGAATTTAATTGGTTGTCGTCTGTCTATACATTTTGATACCTGATAAGCTTCAATAAATATAGGCCACTTACAACAAAGTCATTCCTGTATTATTTAAACGTTCCCAGTAGCAACAATTATTCTTCTTTTTGAACATAAGGGTCTGAAATTTCCAGGTAACTAAAACCATTCATGAAAGCCTACAAGGGAGCTAGAGAAGGCCAGTGTGGTTATAGCTTAATTGTTATAAGGTAAGGTAAAATGAGGCAAAGTCTGACAGATGGGCTATATGATAAACAATTTTTATAAGGATTCTGTAATTTTGACTAATGGGAAACCAGTGGAATGTTTTAAGTGAAGAAGGGACCTAATCCAATTTAAGTTAGATGACCTCACTTTGCCCATTGGTAGAGGAAGAGTTGGAGAACAGAAGTGGAAGCAGAGAAGCTGTTTCAGGAGTCTGGGGTGGCCCTGAGTAAGAGTGGGGGGCTTCAATGTGGGTGGCAGTCATGGGAATAAAGACTTTCTATGCATCTAAGGATTATATAAGTATTTATGGTTTTTCTGTCAAACAAACTAGTATTGAGAACATCAATTAAACAATACCAATTAAACTTAGCCATGTACCTGCAAGGTAGGCTTTATCTTTTCATTTTATGATACCAGTGCTGGTTCCTTGCTGTCTATACAATCACATTTCTCCTTGTATTAATCAAGAAAAGAATTCAAAATATAATAACAATGCTTCTTTGTGCTGTTTTAAATCTCTATATGAGGTTGCTGCCTATCTTTTGCCAAGTATTACAGAAGATCCGAATAGAGTAGTCTCTTCTTACCCACAGTTTCAATTTCTATGATTTCATTTATCCATGTTCAGTCATAGTTCAAGTTACATGGATAATTTTAAAAATGCAAAATTTGAAGTTTTCGATTACCTGTCATTATAAGCCGTGTGATGAAATTTCTTACCAACCTGCTTCACTCTGCTTAGTACATGAATCTTCCCTTTGTCCAGCATGTTCATACTATATATGCTCCCCTCCATTAGTCACCTAGTAGCCATCTCTCTTATCATATCAACTGTCATAGCATTTCTTTCTGAGCTTGTGTTCAAGTAGTATCTATGCAATAACTTTACCCTCTTCCCATGCAGGCATTATATCATTTTACATGATCAAAAGAAGAGAGTTGGTGGGATAGAGTAAAATATTTTGAGAGAGAGAACATATTCACAGCGCTGGTATGACAGTACATTGCTAAAATTGTTCTGCTATTACTAGTTATTGCTATAAATGTTGCCATGATTAATTTATAAATTAAGCCTTATTGCATGAGTTCATATGGCATAAACAATATATTAATGGATTGCTACTAAGGTTTTAGGTGCACAGTGGATGTCCCCTTGATATCATTATATCCTATGGGAAAGGCACAAAATTCCAGCTATGCATGGAACAAAGGCTCCAGCTGCCGTGCTGTGCCTGGCACCCCACATTTGTTTGTAGCTTGTCTTCCCTTGGCTCAGGTGATGACTGAGCAGGGTAGGGATATGAAGCTGGACGTGCTCCTCAGAGACCGAGGACTGTTCAGTGCCTTTGCTAGGGTTTTCCTACACCACCAGGCATTCTTTTTTTTTTTTTTTTTTTTTTTTTTTTTTTTTTTTGTCTTTTTCCTTTTTACCGGTACCGGGGATCGAACTTACGACTGCCTGCTTCCAAGGCAGGCGCTTATGCCGCTGAGCTAAATCCCCAGCCCCTCCACCAGGCATTCTTGAATACTCTGACTCTACTTTGCTTTTTTTACTCAGGGACAGGATTATGTTGTTATAGAATGGCTGTCCCAAACTTCTTCCGTATTTTTTCCATGGGTATTATACCTAATAATATTCATGTCATTATTTAAGCCAATTTTGGCAAATGCTTTTGGAAGAGCTAGAGGAAAACTTGCTGCTGTAGCATAAAAAAAATTACACACTAGTCACAAAAGTCGAGGGGAGAAAGTTTCTGCATAAAATTTTATGGCATATTCTAAGAATGTGTTTTCATGTCATTATGTTGAACATAATTAAAATTTGACATAGAAATTAAAAGTATTAAAAATCACATTTTGGTTGAACTTTAAGGGATATTTAAATGTTATCAAAATACATATTTTTTTGCAGAAACAGCTGGCTGACAAAACTTAACCTAGGGAACTCCTATGTCCTTCACTTTAATAAAGATGCAAAAAGTTAAAGGTACAATAATTAATGGAAATGGTTCTTTGGAGTTTGCTGATAATGTGTTCTGAGTCTCACTTTCATCACAGTCCCCAAAGAAGAGTTTAAGAGAGTCCTTTTCAAACAGTTTATACATATGTCCTGCTATTTTTTCCTTTTCCCATTTAGAACAGTTGTACTTACACTGCCCCACTCTACTGGACATATCTAAAAAGTGAGCTTCAAGTTGATAACTAGTGAAAGATCAACTAAAACAGATTTACCTTTATGATAACCACCCTGTATTTTAGGATTTGTTAGGACAAACGAAATGCAAGATTTTTCTGTGATAATTAAAGGCCCTTTTAAAGTAAGTTGATGTGAGTTCATTTTAAACTGTATTAAAGAGGAAAGGCAAAAAAATCTCAGCACAAAAAAGCTAAATCACACAAATAGTTCTCATATATTGTGTAAGGAAATAAGCTATGATCAAAGATTCTTAAAACACATACACACACACACACACACACAAACACACACACACATAGGAGAGTTTCAAAGTGACAAGAAGGATTTTTAAAGGTCCTGTAAAAAAAGTTTATTTTTTAAAAAGTTTGTTCCTTGAAGAATATTAGATGTACCAAATTATATTTATCTATGAGAGTAAGCAGTTTTCACTTGGTAGTAGCATTTATCAATTTACTATTCATAATATTGTTGAATGGTATGTTATGCTCTAAAATCAAACTGTCATTTTAAGCACAACAGAGGCGCTGTCAATCACAGGTAGTTATGGACTCCTTCACTTGCAAGATCCGGGGTCCTGTATGCCTCATACATCTGAGTATCTTTACCTTTTGCTAAATTAGGAAAATTCTCCTGGATTATTTCTGTGAGTAGCTTTTGTAGTTCATTTGTTTGTGTCCCTACTTCTTCTTTTATGTTCTTAATCCTTAAGTTATGGATCCTCTTATCATCTTCTTGTCTTTGTATTATTGCTGTTTGTTTCTTTGTTATTTTTAAGAAGTTTTTCATTTCATTCTCCCATATTACAAATCTGTCCTCCAGTTCAGATAGTCTGTCCTTAGTTTCTTTCAAGCTGTTATGCCAGTTTTCGATAGACTTCTTAGTTTCTTGGTAGTCCCTTTGAACCTGCTTCACGTATTCTATGCTTTCTCTGTTTTCTCCATCAAATAATTCTCCCCTCTTTTTCTGTTCTTCCATTCCACCATCTGTTTTTTCTTGGGTGGTACTTAGCATTTCTCAACTATTCTGCATACTTCTAGCTTCAGGTCATTGATAACTTCATTCCTGAATGATCTATGAGGCTCTCTATATGGTGCTTTATGTCTGTTGGTGTGGTGTCCGCTATTACTTGTTTCTCAGAATTGGGGGCTGAGGAGCCTTTCTTGTTGCTGCCTCCTCCCATATTCTCTGTTCCTTATATATGCAAGCTTACATAGGAGGCCCAGCTTCTCTCCCTGTCAGCCACAGCCTGATTTAATTGCGCCGGTTAGGTGTTCCCACCCACCGCAGCACACCAGGAAGTTCCAGACCAGGCAGTCTACGTGGGGCCTGTCCCTCCTGGCCACTGTCAGGCTCTGGGATCTGGGTTGGGCTAGCCTACTGGGTCCGCCAGCAGTGTCACGTAGGCTAGGCACTTTTCACCAATCCCGCCTGAGAGGGGGGTGTGTGGCTGAAGTTGCCACCGCGCCCTGCTCCCGCAGGACTGCCCGGGCCCAGAATGTCCTCCTCTGGAGTCAAACTGCGGTAGAGTGTCAGTTTCTCTCACTCACCTCACCAAAGTCAGTGCACGCCTCCCTGCCCATCCTGTTTTCGACTCTGTTCGCAGATTCCCGTTCTCAGAGCTTCCGCGCGTCTCTCTCCTTGCCGAACTGATGTAGAGGCAGCCGCCGCGCGGCGGGAAACCCAAATCGCGGCTTCCAATGGCGTGGGCTCCAGCCTCCACACTGAGGCTTTTCTGTTCCTGTTTGAGCACCAGGACTGCATTCCAAGTTGGTTTCTCTCAGCCCAGTTCGTTCCTGAGTCAGCAGAGCATATCTCCATCAGCTTATGTCTCCTTACTCCACACTCTTCCTGACTTCTGAGCCGAGTCTTTCAGAGAGCCTCCGTAGTAGCTGTTATCTGTCCGCCATGTTCTCCCAGAAGCTCAAAAGACAAACTTTTAAAGAATCTATACTATCTTATGTCAGTTCAATGAAATTCTATAAAAGTTCAGTATATGAAAAGAACAATATTAATGTAGCCACAGAAGCCTTGGGTTATCAGTGATCTTTTATTATTAGGTTAGCAAAAAATGTCTTCTTTTAAATGAAGAATGGTAAAACTAAAATGTACATGATTCTAACAAAAACATACTGTTGAAGTTGATTCTCTCAGAAAAGAGTTTGATGAGGAGAGACATGAAAATTATTATTAAAATAGTGAATGGTGATTATATTACAATTAACAGTAACTTCCAAATAGAATTAATTAAATTTCCCACTTACAGCCTCTTCATGTTCTCTGATAACTATACAATGACATTTACAATCTTAGTGTGGTAGGCCTTTCCTGTTTTTTTTTTTTAAACAACTTATCCATTTAGTGAGATACTGTACTAAAATTTAAATATGTGTGACACTTTCATGACTATGGATTTTTACATACAGATACGTGTCATATGTGAAATTATTTTTGTTTTTAAAAAGTGAAGGAAAATACAGCTCACTACACAAAGGTAAAGAAAGTAGTATGGATTTAATCCATGTTAATGCTGGCCAAAGACTATCACTTAGAAATATCCAGAATATGGAGATTTCCAACCAGTTAAATTTAAAATCTGCAAAAGAATAATATGAAAGAAGGCAGGAGCAACATTAGTTTCTTAAGCAGCAGAACCATACTTTAAAGAAATTTCCATTAGCCGTATTTATGAGCATTTTTCATTAACCTTAACACTAACAGTTGCTTTAAAAGAGAGGGAGGGAAGCAGGGAGAAAGGAAAGGAAGGGAAGAGAAGGAAAGAATCGAGGAGGGAATAGGAGGGAAGCACAGAGGGAAAGAAACTGTGAGCAAGAAAGAAACAATAAATGAAAGGTATTTTCCATTACAAGGTAGGTTCGTACATCAACTAATCCAGATCAAAATTGTTGATGTCAATTTATAGTATTAAAAAGTCTATTTGAATCTCAACTTGCCCATTCTACCAAAATGATTAATTAACAAGTTTGAAATTACAACTTGAAATGGAAAAGAGGTGAAGATGTAATGATAATAGAAAACTGATTAGTCTGCTTCATAGTTAACTAATGCAAAATTGAAATAAAATGTAAAAAATGATTTGGAGCAATATAAATAACTTTAATATTATAAATGTTTAAAAATATCATTCTGGCTACAATTAAAAGATTTTTACTTAATATTTTGATATATATTCATTAACTTGTGTTTGAAAACATCTTGATTTACATTTTCTATTTAACAAACTACATCTGGCAAATATGGTAAGCTAGCCAACAGATTAATTTAGAACTTTGAGAAAAGACAATACTGTGTTTATTAGAGTCTAACTTGGAAAATCTATCTTAAATACTGAATGTGCACACACAAGTGAATGAGTGTACCATCATGTATATATATTCATTTTTTTGCTGTTGTTGAAGAGATTAGGATAAGGGTACATAAGAGCTGTGCACAGAACTCATTCATTAAACTCATTCATTATGAGAATAAGTCAATTTTATGAATTTCAACAAAATAAATGTAAATAATAATTAATCTAGACAAGTGACCAACTATTAGCACAGTACACATTTTGGAATTAAACCTTGCAGATTATTCTTCATGGTATTTGTTTAGTTAATGTACAAGTATATATCAGGGGAACAATGTTACACAATAAAAAAAAATAATCTCAAAGATGGAATGACAGCACTGAAAATAATACACTGGACCATTACACATGTATTGCCTAATAGAATTTCATGATGTAATGTTGTAGAAATTTTTTAATAATAATGAAATAAATAAATGCAATAATGTTTTAAAAATACAGATCATTACTTGTACTAAGACCTTCCATAACCAATCACTTAAGTTATTATGATGGTCTGTACAGTAATACAAAGAAAATTAGCTAGGCTTTAAAATATGATAAAATATTTTCAAGAAATTTTCAGCTTTAAATATTATTTTTGGCATGTATAATTCTGAACTGTTACTCTTCATTCTTGTCTGGCTGATAGGTGAGAACAATTTGTGGAGGTTCTACAAATGCAGGCACAACTTCCTCTCAATTAAGATAATGTGGATCGAAACAAGTTTCTTGAAATCCACATGGGAGAAGAGACAACGTACATGATACAAAGTCTGAAAATCTTATTATGGGAAATCAGGACTATTTAGAAAGGAAAAAGAAAAGACTTATGGATAGGACATGAGAGCTGTCTCGAAGTAACTGAAGAGCTGTCATGTAGAATTGCGGTACAAAATAGAATCCTGTAATTATTCATTCATCTAACAGGTATGTATTGCGTCCTTTCTATCTACTTATCTGTCAGATGTTTTTTTGGCAGTGGGCATGCCAATTGAACAAAAGAGATAATATCCTTCTTACAGAGTCTACTTTAAGTGGCTAGCACAAAAAAAATAAGTAAACAAATAAATGATCAAGAGCATGATAATTTTATATACTGATGAGGAGATTTAGAAAACAAAACAACTAGGGTAATGTGGCATAGAGAGACTTGAGTTTTGTTTGAGTATATGTGTTGGCAAAACGAGCATGCCACTGAGTTTTGAATGGTTGGCAAGGCTTCTCTGAGGAAGTAACCAATGATCTGAGAACCAAGTGTGAAGCAAGAGCCAATCAAATAAAGATCCAAAGGCACAGCATTCCAGACATAGTAAAACCCAAGCAACATAAGTAAGAAGTCCCAAGATAAGATGCCAAGTGCCATCTCAGAGAATTAGAAAGAGGGCCAGTATGGCAGGAGAAAAATGATAGGGAAAATGGCAGTGAACCACTGGATTCTCAAATGGTTTCAAGTCAAAATGCTGTTTTGTTCTTTCTCCCTCCCCTCCTTCATTTCTGTTTCTTACTCTCAATCTCTCCCTCACTCCCCTCTTTTCTCCTCTCCTCTCATTCCTCTTGCTCTCCTTATAATTCTATACAGTTTGTGTTTCTTTATAGAAATACAAGCATCCACAAGTGCCACACTGCCAGCAAAGGAAAGCTTCCTGCATACCTATTCAAGTTGAATCCTACTTCTCCAGAACACTCATTCAGTTTAGAGCTAAAGTAATGAATTTCTGAAAGAATGAATTATTAAAACTTAGATTTGTATCAACAATCTTGGTTCAAACCCCAACACGGTAGATATAAGTCTTCTGATGGGAACAGCCATTGCCAAACTTTCATTCTGATCTTGCCTTGTGACTTGCTTGACACATAGAATACGATGAAAATCATATTGCACAATGACAGCACTTCAGTTCCCAAAGGACTGCAATTCCTCCTCTTGCTTTTTTGGAAATAGCACTTCTACACTGATAACAAGTACTGTGTGTTCTCATTGAAGAAGAAACCATATGGAAATAAAAGTCTAGTCATAACAGCTGAGGACCCTGGTATGTGAATTAAGCTATCAGAGACAGCCACAACCCACCACCAAAGCAGAATGTCAAGTGACTGCAAATGCACAAATGAGAAAAATCATGTTGTGTAAATAAGTTCATTGAAGGCTGGGAAAAGAACAGATTACATTATATGGTGACAGCAAAATTTTAAAGAAGGTTGGCTAATGATAATTTAGAAAACAGAAAATGCATGTGTAGATCTGACTAAGAAAATCTCTAGAAAGGATCATAAAAGTATCAGTTTAGTGTTTCTACTCCAGTATCATAAGGTGTAAGAGGTAGAAAAGCCAAGAAGAGTATATTTAATTTGTTAAGCTAAACATATGGAAAGTCAAAAGAGCTCAGATCTTGATGGGTTAGAAAACAAAGCTATACTTCATTATTAGTTGCTCCTAGATACAAAAAGATTCTCAAAGATCACATCAAGAATGCGGTAGAAAGACTGATAAGAGTTCAGAAAAATGTAAGCAGGCCTTGGTAAAATCTCCAAAGAAAAACAGGGATTCAAAGATTCTTAAGGACATTGCGCCACAGCAACAAGACATATGTTACCTAAGGCAGAAAGAAGTCTGTTTCATAATGCAGCATGAGTGAGCACTTAACAGATTTAAAGCAAATTAGGAGAGTTTATTTTGATATCACCATGAGTTGGAATGAGAAAGTACAATTCAAAGTAAAGGGAGAATAGGGAACCATAACTTTCTGTACACAGAAACATGCTGAGAAATCTCCTCGACCTCCTACACGGAACATCATTGGCCATGTACGGGGTCAGTGACCAGGGAATAACTGTGTCAACAGCTCAGAGGGGAGAGGTGATAGTGGATCAGATAGTTAAAGAATCACTATCAAGAAAACCTGGAGCCTTAGCACAAAGCAGCCTCTATCCTTAGCGATAAAAGCTGTGAAACTATGAACCAAACTGAATTTCAAAATCTTACAGACAAAGTGGTTGCTGTATGTTCTTCATTTACTGTTTCTGAATGAGAATACGTAGTGTGGATCTCTTTATTTTGTTATTATTCACTTACTTTTTATTAATTATATGCATACTTATCTATTAATACATGTTTGCAGCACATAATAATTACATATATTGTGAGGAGTTTGTACATGAATATAACATATCTTATTTCTCTTGTCCCTTTCCCCTCCCATCTCTCAGTATATGTTTTTGATACATGGCAGTTAGTCTCATTTTGGGGGTCTGATATAAATATATATGACACCTCCTTCTCCAGATGTCCTGTTGATTATATTATTTTATATTGGTTTTATGGGGAAATAATCTCTTTCTATTTCAAAGAATCCTGGATACACACTAAATCCTTTATAACGAATCAGTTTCACTTGAGCCTAATGTATGAAAATATCATGGATGTTAAAACCTAAGGTCACAATTTGATGACATTTCATGTATCTTAGAAAGGTATGGATGCCTTTTGTACATGACAAATGTGATCTAGTATTACAAGATAGCAAGTTAGAACCATTTGCAAAAGTGGCAACAATGTGTATTCATGTCTCTATTTTTATGAATATAATTTCACAAGTCTTCTCATCATTAGTGATGTATTTACCCATTTCTTGAATAAAAGCCAATCTCAACACTTACTTTCAACAAGAGAATATGGTGGAAGTGACTGGGGATGCTTAACAGGTCTCTAATTTATGCTCGTCTCTGCAAAGACGGCCACATTATGAACAAGCTCAAGCTATCCTTTTTGACGATGAGGTACCATAAGATAAAAGAGATTATAAAGAGACAAAAAAGTAAGGCTGAACCATATCAGCAACTACAATAATTCTATCTGAGAGTTTACTTGTATCTGTGAGAACCTCTTTCCAGTCCTTAGGTACCCACAAATCTGCAAATGTACAAATGATCTCCACAGACATAATTATTTTGAAGCTGAAGACCTGTCCATAAAAGCTTGACCTACACTGTCAAGGAACATGATTACCAGCACAAAGACACACAGATAATTTTGCATTAAATCCTGGGCAATTTAATTAACTTTCTCAGGTTATTATTTAATCTGATAAAAACTGTCTAGCTTCTAGGAATATTATAAGGATTAAGTCATAAAACTTATGAAAAACATTTAGCCTGAATATTTGAAGCACTAAATACATTGTAATGAACAAAGTACATAAAACTAATAACAAAAGGGACAACAATACCTTATAATATTTAACAATTATCCAAGATACCTGTTTACATGTGGTTTTGAATGAAGAGTGGAATCTAGCTGGCCAAAATTCTCCAATCTTCCTATCAATATTTGTTAGTCTTTCTCTAAAGTATTTATTACTTCAGGAAAAACACACTGAATTTAAAAATCAACAATTCATTTGTATTAGTAATTTACACTAATTTATTCCATGATGTCTCAGAGGGCAAAATTATACATAAAACATGGATGAAAGTTACGAGAAAGCTAAGCTGGGGTTCATAAAACAGATAAATCTTTAAAATAGATCTTTCCATAGATATACCAGCCTGAATGGCTTTAAAGATCTAGTACATCCCTCACATTCATGAATAGGTTAATTTTTTTCCATCAGGACTATTTGTGGTTGAGCTTATATAGCTTGGACCAGATGATTTTTAGTCCTTTCTTGACATTTCTGATTCTTACTATTTTCTAAATCACATTTGAATTCAATTTTAAATAGTTATTCAATACCTCAATTCTTAAGATACAATGTAAGCATGTAGAAATTCCACTGACATTTTCATTTTTAGACAGACATAGATGCAATATACAAAGCAACACAGGATACGAAAAATTTTAACTTGGCCAATATATTCTCCTTTGATTGAGATCAATACTCAGAATAGTCAATTGTTTTATGTGTTAACTACCTGTTCATATGACTGGAAAAATAACTCAATATGCTGGTGCCAAATCTATTTATTCATTTATTAATTCATTTAACCAAGAATATTTATAAAACATTTATCAAATCCTTTTTATAAACTAAGCATTGTGCTATGTGGTATGAGGCTATATTTTACAGAAAGAACTATAATCAATACTTTGACTTTAAAGAAATAATGAAGAACTTTAAACATATGTTGGTTTCTGGTTTTCAGTATTCAAAGAAACTCACTGTACACTTACCTAATCACCAGATTTATTATGACAAAATATAATCATTCAAGGTAATTTCTTATTAATAGTCACACATTATATACACACACATTATGTAGTTCTCTCTGACAGTACAAAATTTATGGAAATGATTAATAAAAGAAAATTTTTTTTATCTGTCCTATCAATATAATGTGAACACAGGTCAAGGATTTATTTTATGTGATGTCAAAACCCTTTCTAATATTACCAGTTAAACAGAGCACTTCTCTGTTTTGTCATGATAATTTAGCTTTAATCAAGCCTGACAGGTTGATTTCTCTGCAACCTTTTATATTTAAACTTGAACCCAATATATATTTATAAAGAAAAATCATTTTTTATTTCTGTTTTAAGTATCATTTTATTATTCTTATAAAATATAAATAGAATCTCAAAAAAACACAGACTGGTGATTTTAGGACATTCTTAGACTGATTTGTAAAAGACGAATATAGTTAATAAAAACCTTTGATGTTATTTAACACAAAAGCAAACATAGATCTTTTTATATTTGACATTAAAAATCTGATTATTTGCCTCCCTAAAGAAAGCACATACAGCTTTTATACAGACTACACTGCAAAGAATAATAATATTTCTGTTTACTGAGATATCAACTGGCATTTCACTGTAAGTCAATGGTCTATCGTTGCTACAGCGTATTAGACCTCAATCTGGCACCTACAAATGTCAAGAGTATAAAAAATATACGATGAAAATCAAAAGTATGTTTTGAACTCTTCCAAAAAAATAAAAAAAGGGAAACAAAGTTCACCTAAACGAATTTGCTGCAGAAATCAGTGCAATATTCAGCTGTCAATCTAGAAAAACAAGGGAGCCACACTGTCAGTAGGACAGGATAATAAAATTTCCAGCAGATGTTCAGGCAGGGCTCTAATTTTTACTGAACTCCCTTGATAAGCATTTAATTTCTTTATCATATGCAGGCTCGGCAAATTGTACTTCATCACAACTGTATTATGAAATATTAATATTTCATATGATAACAAAACTCCATAGACTAACCTTTGACATATTAAAATCATCCACATTTCAAATGTCAAGATTCGAAATTTTAATACATTTAAAATAGATTCTTGAATTTGCATAATAAATTATAACAGATAATCTCAGTTGGTATGTTATAATGTCACACAAATATATAGTACATATAATATTTTAATAGATGCTTTTGGTGAAAGATTGTGGGAAAAATGCATCAAATGTTTTATATTACATTACATCAATGAGAAAGCACAGAAGTTCTTAATGTGCAATTTTATATTCAAAGCAGGTTTAATTGCTAGTTAGGGACAATATAAGAAAACCAAACAGAGTTCTGTGTAAGGCAAATGGACTATTCTATATACTCATATTCAGGAAGTAATCATTTTTGTAGATGGCTTTATATAAATATAAGGTGGCATCATTATTTGTTATTATAATCTGCACAAATATGTTTCTTAAAATAGTTTTTGTACACTGTTTTTGCAACTAATACCAAAGTAAGAAATACAGGAGTTCTGAAAAGGTCCCTTATTTATCACAGACTTTTGAATTGATAGCTCTAATTCAGACTTGATGTTTAGAAAGAAGTTAGCAAAAAAGGAGAAAAAAAAAGAAATTAGCCTCCACATTTGTTTCTGCTGGTGATCCTATTAAGGAAGCTGCTCCGAGGCTACTGAAAGACACAGGATCACAAATCAATGCCTGTCACCGACAGAGAGAAGACATGTTTCTGATTAATCAGAATTCAATTTTTTTATAAGCAAAGAAAACAGAAAATTTTAAAGCAAGTATCTTTTTATTGCCTGAGTTCTTCATTTATTCCTGATTAACCAACTATTTCTGTTTACCTATATGCATTTAAAATAGCATGACTAATATAATCATTAAATGCTATTTGAGACTGTTTTCCACAACAGATTAAACACTTGATTACAGCTTACCACTAATCCTTAAAGGATGAATTGAAACAAAGACAAATACACTATTAATATTCTACAAGACTGTAAACAACTGACTCATGAGATTCTAATCTGAATCAAGTCTACTCTGGTGTTTTTTACACTTTGTTTAATGAAAATATTTCTAAATATTCAATTTATTTGGATAAGGAACCCCTCTTCTGATATTTAAATGTAGAAATCTTTATATTTTTCCTGTATTAACTTGACTTTTGTAACTTTTAAGGAATCTCTAAATTTTCTTGATCACACTTATGTATAGCATCTTGTAAAGCTATCAGAATAAGACAGCTGTAATGTTTTAGCTATAATAATGCCAGCTATTGATCCCGTAAGAGAAAAAAGAGGGAGAGAATGTGCTTAATGGGGCATGTTTGTTCTCTATTATTTTCTTTGCCTAAGGATAAGGCTGATTTAAATAATGATACTCTTTTCTTAGTTGCTAGATTCATAAATTCATATACATTAATTATTACTAACTACCAGCTAATGCTAAATACATTGAAAGGTTAAACAACTACAATTTTATCAATAAATGGTCAAAAGATGCCAGAGTCATCTGCTATTTTCTAATTTAAGAAGTATAAGGATGAATCACTACTTTGAAAACATGCATTTATATGATTTGTGTACTTTAAAGAATCAATTTCAACTTTAATATGCAGTTCATTTTCTGATAAGTATATTCACTTCTTGTATGAGTACAAAGTCAACATGACACATGAAACTCAGGATATATGTTTTGGGGGAAATGCTTTTGTGGAAGATTTTCAAAAATTCATCAAGAAACTTATTTCCAACATCAGTAGACCATAATGAGAGATCTATCTTTACATGAATTAAATCTCAGGAAATTTGCAAATCAAATCAACTGTCACCATAACTTTGATTTGAGTCATATACATGTCTTCATTTAAACACTTCTAAAATCACCAATTAATAGTATGAAAATAAAGAAATAAAAGTAGATCAATCAAAATCTAGGAATCCCAGTACTAGACACATCCAAAAGAAACCAAATCAATATGTCAAAAAGACATCTACACTCCTATGCTCCCTTCATCAATGATGACAGTAGCGAAGACACAGAAACTAAGCGTTTGTGTCTCTCTCCTTCTCATATATACATATGTAACTGAAAAATATTGAGCCATAAAAAGTTGAAAACGTATCATTTGAGACAACATGCTTGGAAGTAGACATCATTAATATTAGGGGAAATAAACCAGGCACAGAAAGATGAATACCCACATGATTTCACTCATATGTGAAAGTTAAATACATTTGATCTCAGAGATCTACAGTTCGATGGTAATTACCAGAGGCAGAAAAGAGTAAGTGGAGCAAGGCAAAGAAAAGTTGACCAATGTTTACTGAGATGTAACTGAACAGAGGTATTTTTGGTATGCTATTGCAGAATAGGGTGACTTTAAAAATCTGACGAATTTGCAAAAGTGAAAAGAAAGAATTTTGAAAGTTTTATCATAAAGAAATGATAAATATGAGAAGATAAATATATTTAAATTGATTTAAGTATTACATTGTGTACACATGTATCAAAATATCATATGGTATCCTATTAATGTGTATAAATTTTTGTATCAACTAAAACAAATTCAATAAAAAGCCAAAAATTTGTGATAATTAAATGAAGTATCATTTTTACATTATGATACTTCATATACAATACAAAATGGAAAACATATATGATACACACTGTTGTATGAGACAGATGACATAAAAAATTAAGGCCTAATGTGTAATGATAGGCTGTCAAATAATTTAAAAGTCATTACATCTTTGTCAAAAATTGTAATATACTATTCATACCTTAATTAAAATATACACCAGGCATTTAAACATGACTTCAGAAATAATTTCTTACCTTATCAAGAGAGAAAGTTTTGGTCAGGGCAAAGGCCCATCCAGCTTCAAAAGCTCTTCGAATCATTGATGTGCTGGTAGCTGGAGTAGCACTAGCAAGACCAAAAGGATTTATAAACTTCAGTCCAGCCATTTCCACGCTAAGGTCCACCAGATCAATAGGAGTATAGAAGAGGGGTAGTTCAGGCTTGGCAGAAATTGATGCTCCATATTGTGACTGCAAAGGACAAACAGCCAATAATTGCACTTACATCATATATAAATTATCCATGTAATCTTTTACCAAAATGAACATAACATTTGAATGAATATAGATTACATCTGTCTGTTTACAATGATGAAAAGTGACCAAACGCCAGTTAGCAGTGAACCAAATTCATATATAATTACCATCCTTTTTCAATTTAAAAAAAAGTATAGACTATTAACAGAAATAAAATCAACTAAACAAAAAACATATAAAAATATGGCGATTCAAACACAAAAGGGAATAATTTTAGAATTTATCTCCCTGTTTCCATTAACCCAGCCTCTTTTTACTTAATTTATGAGAGTGTCTTACCACTCAGAGATACAGGCAACAGCAAGTCAGGAGTCATTCAATTTCCAGTAATCTCACCACTGTTTATGCAATTTTAGGAAGGCCACCTAACATGCCCCTCTCTTTTCTACTTTATAGTTTTCAGTATAGTAGTAGGAATCCTGGTTGCCTAATTTCCTATCTCATAGGGATACTGGAAAATTCAGGAAATCATAAGCCACTGGAAGACATCTAATTTGGAAAGTGGGCAATGCACTAATGAGCATTAGTGGAGTTAGCATGTTTTTTTGTTTTCAGTAACCAAACAGGTACTAAAGAGGTATTCTGAAATCTTCAACTGTCACTCAAAACTGTACATTTACCTTTTTAAATGAGCACTGTAATAATGCTTTCTTGAAGGATTATTGAGATGATTTAATGACAGTTCCATTGCATAATACAGGTCACACTGTAGCCAGGAAGGTGCTTGCTAAATTATGTTTCTTTCCTTCCTTTTCTGCATTTCCTTCCCTCTCTTTTTCTGTTTATCTCTTAATGCAAAGTCATATTGAAGAATATAAAAAGGATGAATTTTCCCAACCAAAGTAGTTTCTGAATGGAGAGGCCTAGTTAATTCAAAGTAGAACTCCTTTCCTTTGTGAATCATCACTGAAAAGAAACATTATTTGAGCAAATTTAATTTTATAGGAGTGTGTCTTGTGTAGATAAAGATTTTCATGACTTGCACAGAAATTATTTCTAGCCCTCCACCACTTACAATGCAAACAAAGTTCACTTAATATGTAAATAGGCATCACTTGCTAATTGAAAGACTATTGTGTTTCTGGTCTTGTAGAAAGGTGCCAGATGGCATCCAAGCTTCAGTTATGGAAGGCATTCTATGCCAGGGATGTTAGATTTCAGGGGATACATTCCTTCCCTTAACTTAGCTTTCTGGCTCCTTCCCTCCATAACCTCCTGTCTCCCTCACTTCTCCCTCCCTCCCTTGTTTCTTTGCTCTCTCCTTACCCTCATCTTTCAGGTATTAGTGATCAAACCCACATATATTAAGCAATCTCTCTACCACACAGCTGCATCCTTAGTCCTACAAGACACATTTCTGAGTACTGATGCGGTGGTTGTGAATATAATTTATATGTCCTCACATGAAATTGCAATACTACTAAGGCTGTAGACAAAGAGCTAGAATGTATAGCATAGGGAAAGAGGATAATTTCAGGTAGGTACAAAGGTGTGTATGTGTATCCATGTGGGTATATGTGAGATGGATGTAGAAGAGAACCATCCCTGATAGCACTTTGTTAGCTTTCTGTAATCATAATTTAAATGAACTCAAGACAGTTTTAGAATTGATTATAGAAGAATTTCCTGACAATAGAGCTAAGTTAATTACTGGAAAAACATAAAAGTCCTTTTCTCTTATAAAGAAACTTGGAAACAACTTGGGCACCTTCATACCTGATACCAAAAGCACAAATACACATGATCCTGTATACTCTATGTGAAGTTTCCGCTTTTTTTTATGTCTATGCACTCAAACATCCAGTATCCTTAATATTAGACACAAGGTTTCATTAATCAACATTATAACCATATATGGCATTAGATAACAGCCCAAATACCAGGTATGTACATGCAACACCACATGGATTACTTAGTTCATGTAGTTTTGAATAAATAAAGCACTGCACTACAAATCTTAAAAAAAAAAAACTTATTGCCTTAACACTGAGAAAAGAAATGTCTTGTATAAATTTTGCAAGCTTCAAAACTAACACTAAAGGCAAACACTATAGCAAGCAACAAATACAGTGCAAACATATACACAAAACTCTTCTAAATGAGTACAGGTTTGCACATAATATATTTTTATTTATAAGTATACTATTGATGTTCATGGGTGTGTGAGAAATTTGGACTTTTACTGGACAAGCTTTTTACACATGCAGGGCTATGTTTGTTTTTGTTTATGAGTCTTTGTCTCAGTGTGGAACTAAAATGACCCAGTGTATCTGACCTCAGAGGATATCTTCAGAGGACAGCCAAGCCAAAATTACACTACCTTTCTGAGTTGGAGAAATCTAGAGCCTGGGCCAGAAAACTCAAGAATTTCCAGTTTCAGCTCTTATTGCAAAGCTAATTCCTTCAAACTCCCAGTTGTAACCTCCAAAATGAGATTTGCCAGGGATTTCAACATCTTTAGCTCTGGATGCATGCCCCTACATCGAATTCAACCTTAAAACTGTTCTGAGAGTTAGAGATATACTATAGTACTTCATAATAGCTAAATCATGGAAGTGGTCTATATCTCCACCAACAGATAAATGGATAAACAAAATGTGTCATTTACAAACCGTAGAGTACTATTCTGCCATAAGGAGAAGTGGGGAGAGGGAAAGGTAATGAAAAAAAGAATCGAGATGCGTTATGTATATGAACCAAATGTAAACGTCATGTAATGCAAACATGGACTAATAAAAAAATGAAAATGAAATATCAAAAAACAGAAATAACATCTATAAATATGCTACCAATTTTTTCCATTTCATAAGATGCTATTTCTCGTCATTCAATAATGTTAGTAAATAACAGATATAAAAAAAAATAGGTATTCAACATGAGGCGTTAGTTCCATAAGAAATGCTTTGCTAGCATCAGAAATAACACAGAAGACAAGACAGATTATCATGAAAGCGGAGTTATTTATGTACTATGAGAAAGAAGAGTATGGCAGCATGATATGTAAATACAAAGTTTTGGAGAAAATTATACATGTGTATCTAGTTTGTTATATACTTTTTTATCCTTTTATTACAAAAGTTGTACTATAATATATTAGACAAAATCATTTCTTAGGATTGGAGTTCTGGACATTTAATTTTAAAATGTTTGTGGACTGTTTTCAAAATTATCAATAATTAATTGACCACAAATTAATTTATAGGAAACAAGTAACTTTAAGAGTATGCTAAAATAATTGTTTAAATTGCTTTTTATTCTAAATAGATAACTTAAAATTTTATGTAGCTATGTGGTACAAAGTGGTTTTGATTTATGAATATAATGTACATTAATTAAATCAACCTAGCTAAAATGTCTATTAGCTCAAATAACATTTTGTGCTAAGAACATTTATAATTTATTCTCAGTAGTTTTGAAATGTACACTATTAATTGTATTTATCATGCTGTCTGATAGTTATAAAAGGTTCTTCCAATTTGATTGAGATTCTTTAGCCCTTGACCATCATATTCCCATCTTCCCCACCCTACTGTTTAGATTCTATGACTATCATTTTACTTTCTCTTTAGAGTTTGATATGTTGGGATTCTACATATAAGTACATGGAGTAATTTTCTCTTCGTGCCTTTCTTACATAATTTAGCATACTGCTTCTTAGTTTCAACCAATTTATTACAAATAAAAGAATTTCTTTCTTTTAAATCTTGAATAATATTTCATTCCAAATATGCACCACATATTCATGATTCACGCTTTACTTGAATCATACTTTGGATGATTGCATAACTTGGCTATGATAATAGTGTTTCTATGAACATGGGAATAAAGACATTACCTTGAAATACCGAGTGCAAAACTTCAGCGTAAATATCTAGAGTGCAATTACTGGATAATATGGTAATTTTATTTTTTGTTTTGTAGAATGGCTATGCTAACATTCCCATCAACAGGGCAGAAGGACTCCCTTTTCTCCTTATCCTCATGAACATTTTTGATATTTCATCGTTTTATAATAGCCATTTTACATATATGAGATGACACGGTGGTTTCAATTTGTATTTCTCCAATGATTATCAATGTTTAAAACTTTTTGTAAACTATTTGCATATCTTCTGCTAAGAAATGTCTATTAAAGTCCCTTGTGCTTCACTGTTTTGTTTTCTTGTTGTGGAGCTATTTTAGTTCCTTATATAATTTAGATATTCATTCTTTAATAGTTCTAGATTTGCAAATATCTTTTCCATGCCACAGGTTGTCTCTATACATTGTTAATCATCTGTTTGCTGTGCAGAAGCACTGGAGTTTGGTATATTCATGTCTGTTTTTGTTTTGGTTGCCTGTGCTTTGGGAGTCAAACACAAATATCCTTTCTCAGACTAACATTATATAGCTTCCTCCCATGTTTGCTTCTAACCATTTCATCATATTTTCTAGTCCTACATTTAACATTTAATCTATTTTGAACTGATTTTTTTGTATATGGGGTGAGATAAGCATCAAAATTCAAATTGTCTCTATGTGGATATTGTTTCCCCAACATCATTTTTTAAGATGACCCTCCTTTTCTCATTGCATATTCTTGGAATTTTCCTTGAAAATCTGTTGATTATATATGCGTGAGTTCATTGTATCTCACTGATTGATGTGTCCTTCTGTTTCTTGTCAGTAGCATACACAAAACAATTTTCAAAAAGAAGCAGTGGTACTCTAACCATTAAGTGAAGATCAAGGTAAATAGCATGCTTGTTAGTTATCACCACATACTGTTCTAAATCCATTTTTTCAGTTATATTATTATTCCAAAAAATTGACAATTTATATAACTAGAAAAAATCAAAGAAATGATCTATTTTAAAAGCTTTATTTTATAAAAAAACACTAAGATCAAAGGAGATTAAACAGAAGCCAAATGGCAACATTAGCTACTGTCTTTCAACCAGTTCTCCAAAATTTAATGTTTTAGTCATTCTTCTTCTTAGTCACTTAAAATACAGTTTCCAAAAATTAACTTGATGACATAGATTATAATAGGTTCTACATTTATATGGGTTACTCTTAAATTTTCTAATTTTATTCCCATCTGCAAATTACAAAAAGGGCCTTCACCATCTATGGAATACAACACAAACTCCTTAGTGTTACATAATCTTGATTTTAATCTGGGTTCCTCTTTGTCTTTATGTTTTCTTTTATCCCCTACCATTACTTAATGTATCATATGCTTCTGTTTATTTACTTCTGTGCAATTTCTCAAACAAATCCACATTATGAATGCATGTATACATTTCAGCTATTTTTTATAAGGGGAAGGTGTATTGTGTTCTATCTGATTTTAATGCTTGAAAATTCAAATTAAGGCTTCAACAGTCAGTCTAGCTGTCATCTCCACTGAGAAAGTTCATTTGTGCCCCATAAGCAAACTTACTGTTTTTTCTTATCATACACTTTACTTGTATGCTTATAGGCATGCATCTCCTGCTGAATTTAATTTTAACATGAAACTTGGCAGAAAGATGCTCACAAAATTACTAAATGTGTTAGGCTAATGATCTTGGGTAATTGTCTATTTTTACATCAATTTCCAGGAATGTGACAATCAGTATAGATGAAATAGTTATTTGGAATTTATTTGAAATATACAGAAGTTCATTATTTCATGGTTTTAAGGTAAAAATTCTCCAAAGGGCCACCTAGTGGGAATAGTAAGTAATTACTGAGTTTATAAATTATGGTATTATGTAAATATATGCATTCTATAGTTCAGTCATATGAAATGACATGAAGATTGGTCAACCTAGTAGCTTTGCTACCATCCAGCCTATAATAATAAAGTGTTTTCCTTTTACTTTCTCTAATGGTAAGCAACATGTGCTAGCCTCAAATGTTGGCCATTACGAGGGTAAGAAATATCGCATGACAGGAAAGTGGAAATACACCTGGTGCTGCAAGAAGGGTTACAAATCCTCAAGGAAAGCCACATGAGTCTATTTCTTCATTGTTTCTCTGCCAGCTGCCTCATTCAATTTCCTTATCCAGAATGGCTAGTATTCTTTGTTGCAGCCTTTTTGTTTCTATTCTATATACGAAAATATGCAGAGTATCTAAAAACCCTGATATCAACTCCACACAGACATCATAATAATTACATGAGATTCTCCTGGGGTGGGAATTATGTATTAGTTCCTTTAAAAGCACTACAAGAGATTGTACTATATATTGAAGGCTGAGTCACTTAGTTGATCATATGAATATTATTCCCGAATTCTGTTTTACGGGTTTATCACAATAGTGTGAGATGTCTATCATATTCAACAAATTGGTGACTTAGGTATGTTCAGATGAGTAAAATGTTGTTTAAACTACTCAAAAACTCCAAAAGGTACTTCCGAAGAATCATCTCTGACATGTATCAACATATTGTGTAAAAATAAGGAATATTGTAAAAGTAATATACTGAATTGATCCTAAAAACCGGGCAAGATGACCTTTCATAAGTAAGCAGTACTTATGCACCTTTCAGTCATAGGAATTCTGCATGTATTCTTTCTATTTAAGTCATAGGTGTTCAAGGTAGTGTCTATTCACCTTCTAGATACAGATGAAGGTAACAAGGTTCATACAAAGGAAACAGTTTTCTGCTATTTCACAAGGTAAGCAGTTAACAAATGGTATGGAAAGACCTGAATCAGAGCTTACACTCATGATATTATATAAAATTGTCCTCATCTAGCATCAGCTTTACATTTAAAAAATATTAATGTGCTAAAAATGGAAATACAACCTGAAAGTTTTCATGATGATTTGACTAACATACATACATTCAGCACAGTACCTTTAATTTACCATTACATGACCACTTTTACTGCAGGTTTCATTTTTGTACCTGGATGAACCATGAAACTTTAGGAGAGATGTTTGCTTGAATGGTGTTTATGTTGTTGAGGAAAAGCAACTCCCACTGTAATCACATATCCCAAATGCATTTTCCCCTAATGTTCTTTAAACTAAGATAATTTTTAAAATAAAAAAGCTACTATTATTTACTAGTTTCTTTTGATTGGAGAAGAAAATGATTAGCTCCACTGTGTTTCATCCTATTTAAAATCACAAATAACTTTTGCTTATTCATCTCCTCTGTATTCCACTGTGGTATGACCACAATAGATTGAATCATAGAGTACAGCTTTTTTGCAAGCACATATTCAGAGATTATTTTAAAGCAAAGAGTTAATACCATGGGATACTTAAAACTAGATCAATTCATAAATTGGATTAACTCATTAATTAACTCCAGCTCAGTTACTTTACTTCTGAAGAAACAACTAGTGAGTGAAAAAAATTATAAAGTATGAATTAATTTGGATTATTTACTTCCCCAACGGAAAGGTCTAAGATCAGTGTATACAATTATGACATAAAATAAGATTTCTCTATTTTAAGAAATCACTATTAATGAAATATTTAGAAAAGATATAAGGCTACAGAAAATTTTGTACAAAATAACAATCCCATTTATTCACTTTGAAGAACTATGTTCATATTGATCTTTAAAATGATATGAGTATACAGCAAGCTTAGAAAATTAAATGATATTAATTCAAATTCACGTGATATTTCTCCATCTAAACTCTACCTGCACCTTCAACTAGCAGCAATGTAGAAACCTAAGGTAATACCATGCAAAAGTTCCTCCTCTTTCAACAAGAAAATTATTCCTTTCTTAGTTTGCTTTCTTAGTTTAGCTCAAACCAAAAATCTCTGTGTTATTCTTAGAATCTCTTCTTTGTTAATTCTCACTTATGTTCAGCCAGAAATCTAATAACTTCTGGCACTATTATCATTTCAAACATTATCTATTGCTAAGACGATTTCTTACTGCTTTCCTCATTTTTGTTGCTTCCTACTTGAATTCACTCTTTGTATCAAAATAGCATTTTGAAAGCATAAATTTCATGTGTTGTTCCCTTGAACTAAATTTTTCAATAGTTTATCACTGATTTTATTAATATTCAAACTCTTTGCTACTTCATGATCTGTTCCTATCTATCTAAATGTATATAAAATCACCAAAAACCCTGGTGAACTTTTGAAATATGCTACTTCATTATATGTATATTTAATATAAGCATACATATCAACTATATAAAGCATGATTTCCACAAACTGTCTTTTCATATATATATATATATATATATATATATATATATATATCTGCACAGAAATTTTTCTTTTCAGCATAAACTTTTCTCATTATTTTATATCCATATAAACTCTTCCCTCACTGTCAATTACCAGCTTTTTTATTTTTAAGCAACCTAAATTTGTTTCACCACTGAGTCTGGTAAACTTTTGAAACATGAATACAGAACCTTCTTTGTTTCTTGATTTAAAGTGTTTCTTTGGTGTAAGCAAGTTTTCTGTAACATTTATCAAATGTAGTGAACATGGATCTAAGCACAGTGAGTTTTCTTTTTTTTTTTTTTTTTGGTAAACTATTCTGTTTTGTTATTATTTATTTATATATTGAGAGCAGAATTATTGTACATACTTTTTTCCACAAATTTATTGATGTATAATTGATAAATAAAAATACAAAATTAATGCCCACAGTTTTGTGAGTGCAATGGTATGAGAATGGTTTGTTTCCATGAAAAGTCACTGGGAGGCATAATTTTCCAACACAGCAGTGTTGGGAGATGCAGGTAGGGTGAGGTATTTGGTCTGTTCTGGATCTGTGAGAACAGAATTAGCTACCAAAAAGACTGGGTTATTACAAATCAAGGTTACCTTTTGTATTTTGCTTCTTCCACACAATCTACATATCCTTTGCTTTGTTGCCATGCATGGAGACCACAAGGCCCTTAATAGAAATCAAACAAATGTGGCCATCTGATCTTAGACTTCCAGACCTGTAAGCTAAATTCGCCTCTTTCTTTATAAGTTGCCCAATGTCAGACATTCTATTATGGAAAGAGAAAATGAGCTAAAACAGCAAGTTTGGAGAATGTAGTTATATATACAACTACCACCCAGATAATAAACATCTATTATATGCAAACATTTCCTCATACCCCTCTGCTATTGCTTCCTCTTTTTTCCTCCCCTGCCAATCTTTTTTCCTCCCATTTTTTTTCTATTTGTCCTACTTCTGTCCTTTTTTGTGGTAAGAGCAATTTATAAGAAATCTATATTTCTAACAAGTTGTTTAGTATACAAGATCTTATCTTTACTTATAGGCACTTTTATAGTTACTCTAGAATTTACATCTTATATTTTATACCCAAAATAATATGTCTCTCAGTGTATTCTCTAGTAACTATGATTTTATTGTCTACATCTACAACTTTCACGACTTTAGATCTTCCCTAAAGAAGAATCACGCAACACATACCCTGCTGTATCAACTCTTTAATATAATCTTTCCAGGTCCATCTATGATATCTCAAGTGACAGGATTTTATCTTTTTAGGGTTGCACTGTATGTTTATACTACACATTTTTCCATTCAGCTGTTGATGAATATGTTTCCATATCTTGGATATTGGGAATAATGTTGTAATGAACACAAAAATATCAATATTTATGAAATTTTGATTTCGGCTCTTTAGGACATATTGTCAGAAGAGGGATTGCAACATTCATAGGGTAGTTCTATCTACAGTGGTTTTTAGAAACATAAACAGAAGCCAATGCATTTTACATTGTCAACAATCATGTATAAAGGTTTTAATGTCTCCACAACCTCCCCAAAATTACCTTTTAAAAATATTTATCTTGGTAAATGTGAGATGTGGCCTAATTGTGGTTCTACTTTCAGTTCTCTAAGGGTTCATAATTGAAGTATCTCTACACGTACTCATTGTCCATTTGTATATAACTTCTTCAGAAAAATACCTTCTCAAATCCTTCAGTCACTTTTAAAATCAAATGATCGATCTTTTTGATATTGACTATTAGGTCCCTAACATATTTTATAAATTGAATTTTTATCAAATATATGCTTAGTAAGTACTTTCTCCCACTCTGAAGGCTGAATTTTCATTCTTTTCATTCACTGTTTGTTCCCTTTAGTGGGGAGAAAGTATTTATCTTGAGGTAGTCCCACGTATTTTGATCTTATTGATTTTATATTGATCTTACGTTACAGTATAATGGTGGAAGGAAAATGATACAGAAGTGCCTGTGCATGTGTGCATGCTTTTATATGAATATAATGTACTTCCTTGGCTTCTCCTCAGAAATGGGGAGCAGAGCATGGGAGTTAGGCAGAACTCTCTCTCTCTCTCTCTCTCTCTCTCTCTCTCTCTCACACACACACACACACACACACACACACACACACGAAAATGTTTCAATTTTAATGGCCATAGAAGGCCTCTTCGATGAGCAATATCTGAGCATGTTCTAAAAAGAGTGAGCAGAAGTGCACTGTGTGTATCAGCAAAATATTAGTGTACTTTGGTTGTAGTCTAAATGAATTAATGGTTTGATTTGTTTATCAGCTGAACTATAATAATAACGTTGGTTTCTTTACTTCCTATTTATTGTACTATCATCTATTAAGTTAATGGAATACAGATTATTAATCATAGCCTCTATTTCATGCAACCTACAATGTTTGTTCAAGAACAAAACCAAGTTAGCTTAAGAAATGGCTTAAAAAAATGGCTGTAAGTTAGTCATAGCTCCTCCCCCCAAAATAAATAACATGTTGACAAATTTTCAAAACTGTCCGTCAAGAAGGTAACAATTGCCATATTCAGAGGCTAAGGGGCAAAGGTGTTGACACTGCTGACAAGATGTCAATGGCTAGAGTCAGAAAAGCCTGGTGACCAGCACAGGATGGTGCCTGACAGCAAATCCATGTAACACAAAGGAGTCAGTATGATAGAGGTAAGAATGAGAAGGTAAATGAAAGAAGATGACATTTACAAAAGGTGACAGCAGAGACATTAAACATTAAGACTTGAAATAAAAAGCTCCAAACTGTAAGTCAACAATGTAACAGGCAATATCTGCTTTTGTGTTAACTGATTAACTCTTACATTTCTGTAAATTTCTAGGAAATACACAAAGGTGAGGATGGAAATCAGTGTAGGTGCTCCAAGGTCACTTCTGAATAAGAAAACCGCTGCTAATTATAGAGGATGATTGTGAAGATCAAATGTGAAAAATTATCCCTTTTGCCCTTTTGCTTTCTTGTTAACTCTACCCGACCATCAAGTAGCTTTTAGTATTTTAAGCTAGCATCTAGCAACAATAAGCCAAATGAATTTGTGTAATATGTTGTCTTAATCCTCTGTCTCATAATCTATGAATTTCTAAAACATACACAATTTTCAATCATACTCATAAAGTGTCAAACTGTAACAGGTGATTCACTGGCCAACCATCAAACACAAGGTAAATATTGCTTTCCGCAGTGGAATACACTGACAAACGAATGAATCTGAAACACATCCCCTTGGGATATTATCTGGGAAACAGTGACTATAGTATATGGAGAATGATGTGCAATGAAATAAGGTAAAATTTGAGAACTGCTTATATAAATTACTAAACAATTAAGTATTCATCTCCATTCAGGAGCAGAATTCTGGATTGAAAGACACATTTATCTGTGTACTATATCTTCTACTCTTCAACTGGAGATCACCCAGGATTTTACTGAAAACAACAGTAGAGCTGAGAACTGAAAAAATCTGATTTGGCACCAGAATTGCCACTGTCTACTTAATAAAGATACTGTATTTTCTCTTTCTCTCCTTTATTTTCTCCTCCGCTCTCTTTTTCCTTCCCCATCCTCGTTGCCTCCTTCTTCCAAATATTATGCTTATACTATCCTCTATTAAGTACCTATCATAGCTTTTCAAGCCTTTTCAGCTAGTTTAATGTTGCCTATTTTCCTAAGTGAGTAATGCTATCATTATTTTCTAAAGCCTACATTTCTGGCACCTAACTCTTACATCAATGGTTGATTCCCATGATCTCCATGACTGTAACAATCTCAACTAAATTTAGTGTAATTTATTAATTTGTAAAATGCTAAAAAATAATTAATTCAAAGTCAATTCTTAATATTACATGAATGCTAAACCCTTAAAATGAATCAATAAATAATGAATCTTCAATAAAATACTTTAGTTTTAACAATTTGGGTTTTACAACTTTGAAAAACTATTTTTTCCTTCTATAGATAATGTATTGGCAGTTTTAAATGTCATTAAGTCCTTGAACTAAGAATTCCACTTCTGTGATTGTTTTGTCACAAAAACCTAAGTGAAAAAGATAAAAAGATAATACAGTATTTTAAAAGGTCCGGACACAGAAAGTATTACGTAAACCAATCACAACTTGCAATCAGGTCACTTAATTTTCAGACTTACATGGTGTCTTCTGATGTGGACATTTTTCATTCTGATTCTTTATAGTTTAAGAGTCTAGTTTACTAAATCCCTGAATGATAAGGAATAGAGTTCTGGTCAAAACTTCCAATTAAGTTATTTTGCTTTTGAATCTTCCCCCAGAGAACTAAGAGGTTTCTGTGCTTTGCTTTACCACAGTAGGTCATTAACTCCAGGAACTCGCAGGCATCAGGACATTGCGAAATTGGTACAGGATCCACAACATTTGCCGTCATTTGGACCTGGTGATACTGCAGTGGCTAACTTCTGTCATGGTCCTTCATCATACTCTGCGGTTAGGTTCCCCATGGCAGGGATCAGAGTTTTCAGATCTGATTATTTTTTCTGTCCATTCTAATCTTGGGTTATCTCTGCCTGAAGTAGCAATCTACTGCCATAGTGGTAAGGAACTATTCTGCCTTTATAGAGACAATTTCATTTTAAATTACTTTTCAGGTCAAATCCCACCATTTCATAAAAAAGTTAGACACTCTATACGAAGTCAGTAAAAGGCATTAAAATTACTTATTAGTCATGGTACTTTCTTTTCTTATCACTAACCAGATAGTTTTGTTTTGATAGCTCCATTATTCCTCATTTTTTTACTTCATTTCCTTTTACAACATATAGAAGTTACTGAAAAATAAATCCCTCATTGTACACAAAAAACTGCACTCTATTATAAATAGATTCTTGCATCTAGTTTCTGATACACGATAATTAGTTTTAAATATTAGTTAGGGTACACATAATAACCCTGATTTTACCATCCAAGAGGCAAATTCTACAGCCAGCATTATAGGCACTGTATATTTATTTATGAGCAGCTGAAATAGACTTCATTTTTCAATGATTGTAAGAAAATTTCACTACTTGCCATTGCGAGGGATAAAATTGAGATCACATGCATTTCTAATACTAGTCAAGTCTAAATTCTCAGTTTCCTAGGAGAGTAGCTGAAGCCATCTTGACACTGCAGTCATGACAATGTGGAAAACTTAGTATCAAAACAGCATTTAGCCATGACATACTTCAATATTATTTTTTGGAGGTTATTACTATCTCAGGCAGAATCCATTATGATTTAAAACTGCCTTTTTATTGATATTCATTGTTTTTCAACCTGACAGTGGCCAATGATTTATATCAATCTTCTCTTAGCGTAAGAATTAAAGAGTTTGCAATATATCTTAAACTGAAGGACACTTTTTCAATAAGTCTCAAGATTTTAATACAGCTGTCATTTCAAAAGCCTTACCTCTTCTCAGCTAGAAAGGGTTTAGAGAAGAAGGCAGCTCTGTTGATAAGATTGTTTTTATCTAAAGCAGTGGAGGATTAAAAAATTAGTACATATTGCTGATGCCTTTTAAAAAGACATTTTCATTCTTTAAGTGCAAAAAAAAAAATGCAGTCAGCTGTCAATCATTAAATAACAAAATGATATACTGTTCCTAGTCAGATTTGCAACTATATGAATGCTGGTAAACTAACCCACAAATCATAGCCTTTTCTACTGCCTCACCCAGATTTCACAGGGGCTGCACACCCAAATAAACGCCTCTTGGCTACCCATTCATCTAACAGCTGGAAAGATGACACTTGACATTTGGAAACTTTCCTGTGAAGATTGCTGCAAGGCTTTCCCATTAGCTTCCTGGTGAGACTGTAAGGTCGAATAAGCTGCCTCAAAACCTGCAAAGGGTAACGGAAATACTCTAATATTAAGCCTGTGCAATTTAAATTTCTAATTCTCAAATCATAGTTCTTCAGATATTATGGAAACCATTGGTATAACTCAGGGGGGAGAAATCCCTTTGAAGATGTGGAATTAAAGTGATATTTTAGGCACTGATAATGATAACACATGTGTTTCATTTAAAGTTAGGACAGAAGGTCTAAGTAACAGATTTGGGCATAATAAGTTCTTGTAAGTTTGCTTCTCAAAATCCTTGACTATTGTGTTTTTTGGTAACTTCATCTTTGTTTAGAGTACAGGTCTTTAAGTTTATTACTTTTTATTTCAGTGTTATAAAACTATTAGGATGACATTAAAATTTTTTAGTATACCATTGTGGGTTCATTTTGAAAATCAGAAAGCCTGATGTTACTGTTTAGATTTAAAACATCCCCCAAAAGTCTCATGCATTTGGAAGATGATTGACTCTTAAAGGCATATTCTCATCACTGGACTCATCCATTAATGATCTCAGTACTTGAAGGTGCTATTAGGAGGTGATGTCTGGTTGGAAGTATATCACTAGGGAGAATGAACCAAAAAAGTGTCCTTGTTTTCTGTTTTCTTTCTTTCTTTCTTTCTTTCTTTCTTTCTTTCTTTCTTTCTTTCTTTCTTTCTATTTCTTTTTTAAGACAGGGTCTTACTAGGTAGTACTGGCTGGCAATCCTCCTGCCTCAGCCTCCTGAGTGCGGGGATGACAGGAGTGCACCACTACACCTGGCTCAGGTATATTCTTCTGGTCCCTGCTAGGTCCCTTCTCTCTCTGCTTCCTGGCTGCCATGGGTTGAGCAGTGTTCCTCCACAATGCTTTTTGTCATGGTGTTTCTGACTTCAGACAACCAATTAAGGATTGAATCCTCTGAAAACTGAAGCAACAAAAAATCTCTCTCCTTGCAGGGTTGGATATTCTGTCCCAGGAACAGAAAAGTGACTAAAACACCTAATAAAAAAACTAAAGTAGTATAACTGTGATTATTAAGAAAATGCTCTGATGTCATAACTTTCTGATACAAACTTAAATACTGTTAAACTTCAAACTAAGAATTTTTAATAACTCCACTAGCCAGTAAAGTCATTGAAAAGCAAAAGTTGCCACTGAATCTCAAACTGTAAAAATTGCAAAAAAAGAAAGAAAAAAGAAGACAAAAGAAAAAAACCCCCAAAATTTCATTTATTAAAATAAGTTTGCATAATTCAATTTGCTTTCATAAAATGATCATTTTGTAGTAACTTTAATTTTGAATTTTGTATCTTCATTTTTTAAATAATCTGTTCTTGTAAAATAAATGCTTCTCAAGTGAAAGATTCCCTAATGTCCTTGTATGCTGACTAACTTTATGCCAGAATCAGGCCTCCAATGTGAGTTATGTCCAAATGTAGAGAAAATTAATATGATGTAAGAGGGAAACTGTATCTCTTCAGCAAGTGACAGATTAAAAAAAATCCTATAGATGCACATCTCATGACCTGAAATCATGAACCAATATAAATATACGCCTCGTGTTCCCATTTCATTCCATCTCCGAATCTCCCAAAAACAGGCTCATCTCTCAGGAAGAAAATGGAATACTTAGAAATGATTGTACTTTCCTCTCCTCAAACTAAAGCCACAACTACCGTGTTGTACCTACTATATAGTAGGTCTATGGCATGAATTTGTCTCTGCTAAGTACTGAAATCACAAATTCTTTTCACACAGCCTATTGAACTGCCATCAGATGGTAATGACTTTCTGTCACTCTCGACCTGGGGCAGATCTGAACTAGTGACCAAGAGGTTAAGGCTCTGCATTTCATTACCAATTCCCTGAGATACCCAGTTCCCTAAACAACTAGTGTTTCTATTGTGTCTCAATTGAACCAGAAGAAAATGCACAGAAATCTCAAGCAGTAGAAAAGTGGGTTAACAATGCAAGGAATTCATGTTAGATTTGAAGTTTTTAAACACCTATTTCAAAATATACCCATATATTAAACACAATTGAGCAGAATCACATTAAACTGCAAAATAATTTCTTCATAATTGTCAATGGCATATCATAAGTTTCACGTTAGACTTAAGCCATTACAGAAAACTAAAACAATAGGCACCTGTACTTTGTAGGGTTAAGAAAATACTTTAGATCTGATATGATGCCAGAGCATTCATGTGTTTATCTTTTGTGTCTGCTAAAATAATTCTGCCCTATATATTAGTTTCAGGGGAGACTGACAAATTGGAAAGAGTAATTTAGAATCATAAATCAAATAATAAAAACAGAATTAGGCCGCTGAACATGGATCTACTTTCTATCCATTCAATATAACGTATTTTTAAAAAGCATAAAGTTTGTGAAGAAACAAAAGAGGATAGTTTAGGAACTGAGACATAGGCAAACTCATTTATTTTTATTATTCATATAGAATAGAAATAATGAACACAAAAATTTTGGAAAAAACATGAACTTCTTTGCTATTTTTGAAAGGTAATGTAAATCCTGGCTGCCAACTAACAGATTTCTGTAGCAACTCTGTACCAAAATATTCAATAATGATAGATATACAAATACAGAAGCAGAGATAGATATATTATTACTAAAATTTGTAAAAATGCTTGACACGGTAATGCCACTTTGCTTTACTTTCTATTTCCCTATAAGTGTTTGAATTTCTTTGGAAGAAATTATATTTTTTTTCCCTTTCCTGCTCATCTCTTGCTTAAAATCATTTTATTGGTATATTTTATATACACATAATGATAACAAACATCTACCATAGGGAATTTGTACCTGTACATGAAGTATCTCAATTCTTCTTTTTCTCCAATTCCCCTCTCCTCCCTCCAACTCCTCTTTCCTCCTTATTTACAAAAGTTTGTTTCCATTTTTTCTATTATTCTTATTTTCTTTGTTCCCTCCTCCCTTTCTCCCTCTCTACTCATCTTTAAGAAGAGACTCTAAAATTGTTTCCCTTTATTTGGATTTCTACTTAGTCCTATATTTAGTCTTCTACAAATAACCCTCATCTTTAGTCTTTATGCCTATGTTTATATTTCTATCCCTAGAACTGCTCTCATCAGAGCAACATGTAAATTTACAACATGATCCCTTTTGCTCTTCATAACAAAGGCTATGATTTTAAAACAGTGTATCAAAAAGAAAATAAATGCAAAATAACTTTTTTTTTTCTTTCTCCCTATGCAGTTCAAACTGGTCTTGAGCTCACTTTGCAGCCCAGATTGGTCTGGAATTCATAATGATCTTCCTGCATTAGCTTCCCTAGTGCTGGGATTTATAGGCGTGTGCTATTGTGCTGAGCAAGAAATTCTTTTTATTTGGGATTTTTTTTTTTTTTTTTTAGGCAGTGTCTTACTATATATCCCAGGCTGGCCTTGAACTTGCAGTAATCCTCCAGCCTCACTCTGCTAGGGTTATAGCCATGGGCCAACATTCTGGTTTATGTATACTAGAGTTTTTAATGAATACTGACATAACCAAAGAATAACTCTCCTGATACAATGAAACTAGTAGCATTTGAAATAATGTCTATACAGCTAAAATTATTTGATAAAAATATTGTATGTTTATAAGAACTCCTTAGTACTAGTGTGACTATGCTTACAAAAAGAATCTGTTGATTTGGAATTAACACTGAGGGGAATTTATCTTATGCCATCTTTTCAAGTTTGTTTTCTGTGGGGAGATATAGCATGATGATATCATATATACAATATCTCCCCTTTTTTGTACATAAATATTTTTATATGTTGATCCTAGAACAAAATAAGTGTTCAGTCTTATGAATGATGCATTTTTATTCATTAATAAGACTTGATTTTTTTTTTCTTTTGGATGCTTTAGTTAAGGATTTGAGGTCACTTACTGGTTTAACGAAGTTGGTTGACACTAACAGACAGACTGGATTAATCCTTTCTCTCCTTTTCCTTCAGGAGACATATAAAAATAGCCTAGGAGTGCTGATACTTTATAACCAGTAAGGGGCTCCAATTTCTACTCCTGCCAGCTTGGGGTGTTCCTCAAGAGTAAGTTGCATGCTCTTTACCCTGTTTATATTAGCTTTAAAATCCAAACAAATATTATATAAATCAATGAGTTACATGAGCATGAAAAGACAGAATTAGGTCTATAAAAGCTAAGATAAATGTTTTCAAGATATGAGGAAGATTAGTTACCTCCCCAAAAAACAAATGTCAAATAAAGTGTGGAATAAACCATTGAAATGACTGCAAGGCAACAATACAGAAATACAGGATACTGTTCTGCTGTGTTTTGAAGGTCCTGCTTCACTTTCAAAAACAAAAAATGGAAATAGAGATAATGTATTATAGATAATTGATAATTATAGATAATGTATTATAGATAGATACAAAATAGAACACCAACTATTTTATACAGAAGACCTTGGTTTATTCTTACATATAAACAAAGTGAAAATGAGAAATATTTACATGCTTTAGTTAGCTTTAATAAATATACATATGATTTTACAATGTCCACATTTAACTTTTCCTGACTAACCAACTAATTATTGAGTTTTGGTTTCACAGTACAAGCAAACTTTTTGTACTTCATGCTTTTTTTAAAATTAATGTTCTGGATTTGTCCAATTTATATTATTAATGAATGCTTTAGATTTGCCTATGTAATTAAAACACCTTATTTTTACCCTCAATTAACAATTAGATTTAGCT
The DNA here is from genome assembly GCF_034190915.1 of Cavia porcellus. Taxonomy (NCBI): domain Eukaryota; kingdom Metazoa; phylum Chordata; class Mammalia; order Rodentia; family Caviidae; genus Cavia; species Cavia porcellus. The sequence continues at coordinate 118,844,568 of NW_026947484.1, forward strand.
CTTTAATCATACAGCTAATTTTCCCTCTATTTGGTTTCTCTGGAAGTTAGAATATATAGCATGTTCATATTCTTAAAATGTCTTTGTGCACTTAATCATTCTGGCTAAAGTATATTTTTTAACCAGAACTAATTTATACACAGAATTCTGCCTCCAATCATAATCTTCTTATTTTTCCAGAGGAACTTTCATGCAAAGTTATACTGTATTACTACATTTTGAAATTTTAATACACACATTGAAGGGAAAGGTGTCAAAGAAAGGTTGCTAATTGGCAAGAAGAATAATGATCTAGGGTTAAAAATTATGAAAATAGGAGTTTAGAAAACTGGATAATAATAGACATTTGTGGCTTTAAATCCTGGTTTCATGATACTGACAAACTGGATTTAATTATTTTAGGCTTTAGTTTTAAAAGCTGTGAACAAAATATAAGTAGGGCCATTGCAAAAAAAGTACAAATGTACAATACTTGCTAAACAAATTGTAGCTATTGTTAAAATGGCTGACAAAAGAATACACAAGGTTATGTTCCAAGCAAGATAGAAACCTGAGACCACTTCTTTCTCTGATAATTCTAGCCAAGGTTATCTCTGCTCTTTGACTATTGTAGCACTTACTGTCTGTGGTGTAGTTATTTTCATATTATGTCATTTCATATATTTCTTTTTCCCAATGGGTAATCTTTGATTCACAATCATTATAAGCTTCTTAAGAGAAAATGTGATGAATTCACTGATGTGTACCTTTTTCTTCCTCAATACAGAAATTTTATCCATACATCCATGTGTACCTGCATGTATGTGGATACATGCAGGTACACACACACACACACACACACACACACACACACACACAGAAGTTAAATAAATAAGTCCATATGTCAATAAAAGTGCAAGTAAATTTTTACAATTAAGAATTTTTTCATTTAGCCATAATCATTCTTTCAGTTACATACCTTGGTACACTGTCAAAATAATCCTTGATATTCAGAATGTCTTATTTAAGTGGTAGAAGGAAAATGCCAAGACTTCAGAATATTATACTGTTAGAAATAATAAGGTGAAATCATACTGGATCACTTACCAGTACAAGTAATTAAATGAAGTTAAGTGCACTTAATTTTAAATTACAATTTTATGACCTTGAAACATTTCACACATTAAAAAAGGATACACAGTGTTAAGTATCCCCACTTACTATGAACTTTAACATATTTGAATGAATGAGACATTTAATTTAGAATGTTTCCAAAAAAAGTGCATTACTATAAAATAACTTTCACAAGAGAAAATTTTGATAAATTGGGAAATATTTTTCTGCACATTATTATGAGATATGATACTATCATTACCACATGCAAATAACTTCTACCACAGTATATACCTCAAATTGAAAGTACAAGCTAGGCAAGCCATCTTGCAGCTCCAGTGTAACTACTGATCTTCCTCCCATTACTCTCATGTTCTGTATGCTCAAGTCCTCCACCAGCCTTCACTGAGCCCTTGTGTGAACTCAAAAGCAGGTTTAACACAGGTGGAAAAATTAAGGAGCAAGCAAGGATCACCTCTGTGGCAACTCAAGGAAAGCACTCTTTCCTCTCCACAGAAGCAGTGCCAGAGAAGGTTCTACGATCTGGAAAGTGGAGCTTGTGCAAGATATTAGCCAGATGACACCCTTTTTCTGGACATTCCTTGGGCAATGAGCAACCAATAAAATCTTTCCCAGTAGCCCTCTTTAAGTTCCATCAATTCTTATTCCTTAATATTCTTCAAACTTTTCTTTCTCTTTTTTTACTTGTTGATGGATTTTATGGAGCCTTTGCAGACATTCTGATACCTTCATGCAAACAGATAACAATCAATCATTATCTCTTCCATGATATCTCTGTATCTTTGTATTTTTATTTATTATGTGTGTATTTTATTTGACATATTTACACAACTGATTTCCTTATTAGACTATAATTCTTTATTTACTTTTTTTGGAAGCAGATGCTTTTTATTAATGGATCAAATCATAAAAACACCATCATACATGCCTTATGAAGAAACAAATTTATTTGGCTGATAATATTGGTGACGGAATGCCAAAAATTTGGCATCCTGCATCCAGTGAGGGCCACTTTTGCTTCATCACAGCATGTAAAGAAGTGGCAAGAAAACAAGCCATATGCAGAAGGGGCCAAATATAAGAAGTGGTTTTACTTTATAATAATCCTCTCTCTCAAGAACTAACTGGTCCTTTGAGAACTACATTAAGCCCCTCCCAAGATGGTGCCTGTAAGGCATAAAACACCTTCTACTATCACTAGATTGTGACACACTTTATTAAGTCATATGTTTTAATTTCCATTTGCAAAGCTAGTAATTAGTACTACTTATAAAAATATTTTGTATTGAATGAAAGAATGGATCCATGACTTCAAGAGCAGACAGATACATGTATATGAGTGAATAAACGAATCATTAAATAAAACATTAATAATTACATGAAATAGCTTATTTCTGTTGTCTTCTGTTAATAGCAGAAACTATAGGATTTTATTTTTAAATATTTTTAGAATCTTCTATTTTATAATCTTTCTGATTTCATTTTAATCATTTAAGGACCACTTCTAATAAGCCACAACAAAATAAGTAATGAGTATTAATACAGTAGGCTTTGTAAAAGAGACTTCCATAAATTCTCTCTTATAACATTGCTTGCAAAAAATAGTATAGTAACTTCTGTTATCACCTTTTATTTATCAATAAGTCACTTATTTCCCCCTGAGAAGACCATGCCCTTGCCCTATAAGTATGAAGTAATTGCCCAAGGTCACAAAATTTTTCACTATTTCCACTGGCTCTAAAATCTGCTCTTTAGTTCAGAGCCCAAACTTATAGCCACTATATGATACCTCTCCTTACTACTTCACTTTGGTGTATTTCCAGTGTCAAGTATTGAGGCCAGCAGCTGGTACTCAATAAGTAGTAATGCAGCAAATTAACTAATGTGATTTAAATGAAACTCTCTTCAGATAACTAGAGGAAATACTGAAATCCCAACATGGACATTTTAAAAAATTAAATTTATCAAAATAAAGGATATTGCAAAGAAATTTGAAACACTAGATTGCACTGAATGCATGCATTAATTTATGGTTTAAAGTATTTATTAAATCATTGAAAAATACTGAATAGCATTATAGTTTCCTTCAGCATACTAATGTGAAATTTGACAGTTACAAGCATCCATTCACAAATACAGTTTATACATTATAGAAATTATTCTTAATGAGACTGTAAGAAAAAATATTTATAATCTTAGCTTAACTTGTAATAATCTCATTAACTTTAAGTTCTCTATAAATTTAAGATCATTTCACTTAATATTCACTTTTTAATACATAACATTTGAGAATATAAATACGAACAAATCCCTGGGTTTCAAATGAGGAAAAAAGAAGATCAAGCTTCTATTTGAGAAAGATGACTCCAACAGCTGCATGAGGATGTTGGATTTAACAACAGGAAAGGTGGTCACATTCTTGAGAAGCAACAGGCCCCAGAGCCACCTAACAGGCAGTGTGGATAGAGGATTCCCACTTCTCTCTATTTTTTGTTTTATCATTTTATCACTGCTTATCACATTATATCTAATTCCCTAGTAAGACAGGACAAGTGATGATTATATTTGACACAGATTTTTACCTTCTTGCATTTCTACCCCATTTAAAATGCAATTCAACACTTGTTTGAGAAGTTGAAATCCTTCAGCCAAATCCCAAACTCATATTGGGCATAAATTTTTAAATTGCCTATTTCAAACACTGTCATTGCTAGTAATATGTATTTTTAAAGCATGCACATGATTTTCTTCATTTTACTAAAAGTCCACTTTCTTTTTTTTTTTTTTTTAATTTTTTTCATTAGAAAGTGGAAGCTAAATAAAATGATTCTTCATTTTATTTTCATACACTTCTCTCAAATTCAGGAAACTTAAGGTAATGAAGTCAAAAAGAAAAGTAGCACTAAGAATTCTTGAATATTTAACAGACAAAAAGTTCAAGATAATATGTAGTGCTGATTATTAGATACTGGGAAGAATCAGAAGGTGAAAAGGTAGCACAAGAATAAAAGGTACCAAAACACAGAAGTAGTAATTTTCGTATTGCACAGCATAGTAGTAGAAGGTAGAGTTCCCAATAGCTATTGTATATTTAATGGAGAACTAGAAGAGGAGGATTTAAGGTCCTAAACACTAAACACCAAGTAATGATAAGATCATACTAATGCTAAATTACCTGGATTTCATCAGTATATAGTTGTACAATGTGTTGATCTACCATGTTTTGCCCATAAATATGTAAAATGAATACTTAGAATTTTTAAAAAATAAATTACAGTACAAGACACATAACAATACTCCTCAACATACAATTCCTCACTTGAAAAATACTTCTGAAGCAGTTCTGGAAACCTTTCATGAAGATTTAGCTGCCCTATTTCGCCTGCCTTGGGGTCCTGCATTGATGTGAAAGGTTTACCTTGCATCGTCATTTTGATTTGGAGGAAGAGCCAGAAGTTGTATGATACCAGATCTAGTAAATAATAAGGGTGAAACCACTTGGTCATGTGTTTTAATGAGCCTGCCTTTCCATTGGATGCTACCGTGCCTCAGCATTCACAGTATTTTTAACCACATCTGGTAAAGATACTCACGAAAGAGGACCTCTAGATCTGCTTCTTGGATGTGGCAATACTGATGTGGTGAATATGTACAGAGAGAGAAGGGAATAGTCACAATATATATTATTCTCATAGCACATATTTGCAGTACATTATGATTACATTCAGTGTGAGGAGTCAGTGCATAACACATGTACATAACACATCTTTTTTGTGTTTTCTTCTTTATTGTTTTGAGACAGGATCTCACTTTGTAGTGTAAGCTGGCTTTGAACTTTCTATGTAGAACAGGCTGACTTCAACTCACAGTGATCTTCTTGCCTCAGCCTCACAAGTGCTGGGATTATAGGCATGTACCATCACATTAGTCTATACAACACATTTTAACTATTTTATCAACTTTCTCTTTCCTTTTCTTATCCCAACCCTCCAGATCTTTGGCTAAAAGAGAGAAAAAAACAGTCTGTCTTTGGCTAAAGGCTATTATTAATGTAATAATTTTTAAAAATTTAAATAGTCACCATACCGTTTGATGTTTTGTATAATTATTGCATTTTAATAAAATTTTATAATTTTTAAGGAAATGGACATACTAGCTCTCCTGTTTTGGTCTTTACAAACTCTATATATGTAATGACTTACCAGACTATACCCCATACATTGTACATGTAAGATAAAAATAATTTAATTATTTTTAAAAAGTACATTATATGGAGAAAACAGTTCTGTAGACTGATAATAGTGAAAAACTATATAAGGACAACATAATGTATATGTAATACTAAGGTATTATGTATTTATATAACAACACATAAATGGTTTAAATAGAAAAAACAAGGCACCCTCCCTAGTTCAGTTTTATCTTAAATGTTCTTAGCATCTCTGCCTAACTCCTCTGTCTTTCCTTTAAACTGCATTTTACACATTCACAGAGTTTTCTGACCTGTCCCAAGATCATCTTCTCTTATCCTGAATCACTTTCACTCCTCCAAGGAGCTAAGAGGCTTCTCAGTGTGATCTCTGGCCAACCAAAAAATTGTTAAGTTCACACAACAAATGGAAAAAAGCTAAATGGTCATTACAAAGAGAAGAACTCAAGAAAACATCAAAGACAAATTACATTTAGTTAACATGCGGTAAATAAACAGGAGGAACTAAAAGAAGGCAGGTAAGAAGATATTGCAAGCAGAATCTTTCTTAAATAGGAGAGAGTAAGAATTTGAAACAATAAGAACAGGAGAGCTAACTTTTCCGAAACATTCTATGTGTATGAGGAAGTAGCTATAGTAATTATATTAATGAGAAGAAAAAATGGAGCACCTAGTCTAAAAGAGTAAGATCTAATAGTTTTAGCTTTTTATACCAGAAATGAACACTCAGTACTAGCATATACCTTTTGCACTTCCCATAAAACTAAATAGATAAAAAATTACAACTAAATTATATAAATTGTCTTCTTTCCATTTTGGTTCACACAACTTGCGAACTGGATGGGACCTCATCTGGTGCTAATGGATGGACTAGATTCGTTTCTAGACTGCTAAAAATAATTATGGCTATAGATTCTACCTATAATCATAAATTATGTGTCATCTGATTTGATAAACATAGTATCTATATATTTAAGCCATTGAATATCATTTTGAACAAAGTAAGTTTGGTGATTTCATGGCATTCCACTAGGAGAGATACATAAAAAAAGTTTAATCAAATAATATTTCTATCACTCTTCATTTAAAAACTGTATCCAAGTTAATATATATGGACATACTTCATATATACTTTATACAATTTATAAAAATTTATATAAATGATTATCAAAAACAAATGCATTGGAAAAATGAACTGAAAGTGATTCTAAATGTGTACCTGAATATATTTGTGAATGTGCCAAGAAGCTTGTTTTCCATCATTCACTGATTCCACTGTAGTGTTAGCCAAGCCAACAATGTCGCCACCTGCAAACACCCATGGTTCACTGGTTTGCATAGTTTCTGGATCCACTTCTGGGAGATTCCACCTGTTAAATTTTATAGGACTCAAGGCTTCTTTTACTGGAAAAAAGTGAAGGATAACAGGCAATGACTAATCCATGCATCACATAACAATAATTTAAAAATTAAGAAAATTTATGATTTAATTCATTCTGGGATTTCAAGCAACCATGTTTCAATGAACCATAAACATAAAAAGTTAATGCAATACTGAAATGCACACATTCTAAGTTTACTCAAAATATAACTCACATGTAAAAATTGAAATCTGCAAATTTGGGTATTGCTTCAGACCTAGGTTTTGTATCTAAGAAGTACTGGATACACAAAGATAGAAAACACAACCCTTTAAATACATCCAAAATGCTTTTTATAAAATATTTATGCCTATATTTTTTCAGAAATGTTTATTACTGTGTATCCCAAGTATACACTGCAATATGGCTTGTAGTTGACGGTCAATCTCTTCCTTCCACAAGACATTTCATGATAAAAATAAAACAAAGTTTCCTACCTTTTTTTTTACCAACTCCCTGTCATTGCTGTAAAGTAATGTTTTGAACCCAGGAATATAGTCACCTTGAGTCAGTAACCTCCTTATATTTGTCTTGTAAATACTAAGAAATGTAAACCTAAATTAGCATTAGCTCATTGTATATTAGCTCCTTGTATTGTGTGGCATATTTTTACAATTTTTTGCTAAATAAGTGTGGTCCAATAAATCTTAATTATCTTGGAAGACAGAAAACGTTGTTTCTTTTGATTAAAATTTTCAGCAGAAACCTAATCTTAAAATTTGCAAGAGATTAAAGAATTTAAGAAAAGGATTTTTCCAAGAGAAGAAATAAAAGAAGACAGACAACCTAAGCTTATGCTAGGACTTGGAAAAATGTTCTCGCCATGTAACCATGTAGCAAATGTCAGATCAGATTAAAGGAACTTCTCTGTAATGAAAATCAAAAGACAAAATAACAACCTTTTCTTTTCTTTCTTTCTTTCTTAACACAGTCTCACTATGTAGTCCAGGCTGGCCTTGAACTCACAATGTAGCCTAGGTTGTCCTCGAACTTGTGATCTTCTTGTGTTTCCCAAGTGCTGAAATTTACAAGCATGTGCCACCATGCCTGGACCAACTAACAGCTTTAACTAAGAAAATGATAGGGTAGTTGCAAAATAGGATATCAGTTGTCAAACATGTTAATGAATCGATTATATAAGAAAATAATCAAACTTAAAACAGTCTGATACCTAAAATGAATTTTTTAATTGAGCATAATAGAAAAAAAGGCCATACAAATAAACCTTGACACATATTTGTAGCTTCCTACTCAAGGAATATGCAGAAAGCTAATGCTGAGAGTATGTTCCTACCCACCTTATCCCCAGACTATAGGTTTCATCAGAACAGGAATGTTCTGGACATCAGAACTGGAATGTTGCTGGACTTAATGGATGGCAGTATGAATGAGTGAGCAGATAATTCAATACTATCATACTCAGGTTTTTAAGCCTTCTGATATTTGTATCTCTTATATTATTTCACCTTTCATTGAGAAAAAAATTAAATATTCATGTAATTATTTTCAATGCAGAATGGCATTTTGAGATTTTTCTAATGTCTTTAAAGGTCACATGAAAAGAGACCTTTATCTTTGCTCCTCATTGCATAACAGATCATCACTACCATCTGTTGACAGATACTTGAGTTGCAAGTCAATAGTGAATATAGCTCATCAATTCAACCTATTATAATTGTGGCAAATATATCATCATGGAATAGTATCTGTAAGTTTTTAAATAAATATTGTCAGAATAAAAACCAATGCCCTTTTTATGAAAAACTACCTTATTTTTCCAACATTACAATAAAATTTGGCCACACAAAGACTTGAAATAACTATTGCTTTTAAATGGGAAAAAATTTCAAATTCAAAATTATTTCATTAAAAGATCAAAGCCCTTTTTATATTTATCTCATCTTTTTATAGGAATATGTTTAAAAGTTACATACAGATTTCAACTTTAAGCTTGGGTAAAATAGGAATTACATTTTGGTATCTTTGATTTTTCAAGGCATCTATTGGAGTTAAAGAAATACATACTGTGAACTTACTGAATCTTAAGTCACAGTCTCTCACTTATATAGGCCTCTTTCAGGGCTTTGCTCCCAATATTATATTGCAAGATTTTCTGTTTCCTTTTCTTAAAGAGGAGCACTCAAATTATTTAAATTATATAAGGTTCAAATTATTTAAAGTTCAACTTATTTCAGGTTCAAAGATCCAATATCTGGGTCTTTGCTTGATCACAATGGATTACACACAGCTGGTGCTTAGTGAATGTTTGGCAACTTATATTTAAACTGTTGAGAAGTGTGTCTTTCATGATACAAAATGTACATATTATGATTCTCTATAATATTCAAGATGTAATACAAACTCAGATCTGAAATGCAATTACTTTAATTACTGACACTCAGGTCTGAATATCAATTGTTTTAATCATTGTATCATTTGTGATATCCAGGTAACCTCATTAAAAATCAAATAAATGTTTGATTTTGCGTTTCAGAACACGAGCACTCATTCTTTATATTAAAAACGATCTCAGCCTCCTTTTGCAAATTATTTAGCAGACTTCCCTCTGCTCTTTTTGGATGCCTTCAAATTCAACACTGCCTTAATTTCATTTCAGAAATAAAAATAAAAAATTGTAAGTCTATCAGCTGTCTATGATATTACTAATATCAATCAGAAGAAAGATCAATGGTATAAATTTTGATGTTTAATATCTAGCTTGTCAATAACTATAAAATATCATTGAAAAAGGAAAACATGAAAAATATACAAATATAAGCAATATTATGGCAGGTAGGAAGTGTTTTCTTAGCACTAAGCAGCTACTCTAAAGGACTTTATCACAATTTGAAAATCAAATAATCATCGTCATTTCTCAGTATATTCAGACTCTACTGAAGCATATGTAACACACAGCATTCTTACCCTAACTGGAACTTTTTGAATATGCTTACGGGTCAAAACAATACATTTAAAAAGAAAAAAAAAAACAGTAACCATTTAAAGGAAGCCACTATTTTTACTGTGTGTGTGTGTGTGTGTGTGTGTGTGTGTGTGTGTGTGTGTGTGTATATATATATATATATATATATATATATATATATACTTTAACTCTGTAACATACAACTGAAATCAAACATTCTCTGAAGAATCTTGTAAGCATTTTAATAACTGTCAATGAGGAGTTCATTCATTTAGCTGCTTCTTACAGGGAAGGCTGTTAGCCTCCGGATCCTTGTAGCCATTCTTCTATCTACTCCTGACAGCTCCCTTGCATCTCTGCTGATCTGCTTAACTTGCAATGCAATGAAAATAAACCTTACAAGTATATCTTCTGTCCTGTCTTCACCCAGCTTGGGAGGAGTCGAGGCATAAGTGAGTGAAAAACGTATATTTACATTTGCAGACCAAATAATTGCTTGCCATTTCCTATGAAGTGTTAAATGAATATTAGTAGTGGGACTGTATTTCTATTTCCTGTTTCTAAAATAAGGGAGGATTATTTTACAGTTTCTCAAAAACTTCCATTAGACCACACCTATATGGAAACTATAGCACACGTCCTACCAGCTCCACAAGTGAACAGGAAAGGAACTTGCAAAAGAACTCCTAAACAGGCTTATTCACAGTCTGTGTTATTCTGCAAATAGGAGAGGAATAAGCTAAATGATATGATGTCTAGAATTTTATGCAGTCTTTAAAAAGAAAGAAAACATCCTTAATTCATACCAAACATTCAAGATTTATGCTAATTTTCTGCTTTAATTACTATTGTGTTCAAATGAGCTTATTTAAAAAAAAAAAGAAAGACCCTCTGAGGTAGCTTTATAACAAGAAATGGTTTTGAAATAGGAACTTTTAGTCAACTTAATGTTATGCATGAAATGATTTTTTTATATAGACTTAATTGTATTGTGACACAGAAGTTCTTCAATAAGCCACAGCTTAAAATTGCAGAAGCCGTCCCTCAGGGACACATCACTAGCAGATGCAGATTGCCAAGGTCAATTAAACTGATGTAGCTGTGCTGTCATATACGTAAAGGAGAAATCCACAAGCCTATGACAAGTATATTTCTCAGTGTTTATAAAAAGATGTCAAGAACCTTATATTTTAGTACATAAATATAAATTAATTCTGCATAAGCAATAAAAGATACAACAGAAATCATAATGGAAAAAAGATTATTAGTATTCTTTGGAGAGGTTAATATATTATAAAACAATGGGGGAATAAAAGTTTTCAACATGTATAATGAAATAATATCTGGGAAACATAGAAGAATTAATTCATCTATATGCTTGTTGTTTAATTTTATGTAACCAAAGCACAATGAAACAAAAGGGAAGCTGGGATGGCAATCTCAGTAATTCAAAGCTAAAAGCAAACTCTCAACAAGATCAAATAAATTCTAATTATAGAGCCAGGGTATCAGAGTTCTGTTTAAACGGAACAATGTGAGGTAAGGAAAAGACAAAACCAGAGAGTGCCTTGAACTAAGGATATTAAACCTGGTGGCATGAGCTTTGTGCTTTTATTTTTGGTTATAAGTATTTTACTCAACATGCTATCCTCCAAAAAAATGGATATACAATGAAGAATCATATTTTTCCTTTTATAAACTTGTGAAAAGTAATCTTGAATCAGAGCTATTCCTCTGAGACTTCAATTATTTTCTATTTTCTTTAATGTATTTCTCTTTTGTCCTCTCCTTCCCTAATTTTAAAATTTGGCTTTTGACATCATAGTCTTTGCTTACTTTCATTCTTACAACTTCGTTTACCCAGTTGGTTAATTTACACAGCCTATTTTTCCCACCACTCATTTATACCTTGGGTTCTGCCTCTTTTAATGAAAATATGGCCCCCACAGTCACGAATCTGTGGTTTCAGCCTTCAGCGCTTTCTTAATATTCAACAACTTAATCACATTGGCTTTGATATCCTTCCTTCTCAGATACAAAATGATACTCTGTCTGCCCTGTTCTCAATCTTAAACTATGCCTTTGATTCTTACCTACTTCTTACAAACTCTCAAATACTCAGTTCACTGCCCTTTCTTCACCAGAAATCATAATTTTTTTTAAAGTTCAGTGGTACACACTTGTAATCCCAGTACTTTGGGAAGCTGCAGCAAGATACCAAAAATTCAAATCTTGGCTGAAAACTTGGCAAGATTCAGTCTCAAATGAAAAAGCAGCTGGGGATGTAGCTCACTGTGAAGGCCCTGGTTTCGATCTTCAGTACCAAAAATAATTATTATAGAAGAAGAGCAGGAGGAGAAAAAGAGAGGAGAGGGAGGGAAAAGGAAAGGAAGAAAGGGAGAAGAGGGAAGAAATGTAGAAGGGGGCACAGAAGAGGAAGAAACTATTGTCACTTTAGACTTTAAACTTGATTTTACTGAAAATGATTTCAAATTGTATTTTGAGCTCTTTTTTCCTTGGGTCCTTCTAGTTCCAGTTAGAGATTGTAAACTACATGTTCTACCTCTACCCAAAACTCAAATCCTAACATCCAAACTAAGTTCAAAAACTACCTCTGGCACTTTGTCCATTTGACGACTGATTACTAGTGAGTTCAATCTTTTAGTTCCCCAACTCAGTGTGGGCACTGTTTACATCTTTGCCACAATCCTGAAATCCTTGATAGACAGTTCCTTTACCTTCCTTCACAGTCAGAAGGTCTCATGTCTATCATATGAAAACTTTCTTGTCTTTGTATCGCCAAATTTACAAACCCCCTAGATTAATATCATCTCTATTATCTTCTGCTTAATATGATTTCAGTGTTCCTCCTATTAAAAGTCACTAACTTCACATACACCCTAGAATCTTCTCCTTACCTAGAAGAAATTTTGTTCTTAAGGTTAATTTCCCTCTCATCTCTATTATTGGCCACTATTTCTAATTAATATATTCCCTTTAAGTCAGTAGACACATATATAGTATTTTCTAGTTTTGAATTTTCCAAACTTGCAGTTGCTTCTCAAAGATTCATCTTAGTAACTAAGATGATCAACTAACACCAGTTTTATAAATTCTATGAGGCTTAGTGATTGCCTTGCCTCAGATCCAAGGTTAGGATAAACTGAATGAAACATCCAAAGAACAAGGCTGGAGTTTCACACAAGAGCTCTTGTGGTGGTGCCATCTCTGGCTATGCCTTGCTGCAGCATTGCCTATTTAATTTTTGTCACCGGTCAGCACATGACCACTTCCTCTTCATGGAAGTCCTTTAGCTTGGCTTCTGCTATATCATGCTTTCTACTTTTTCATCTAGCTATATGATATTATTTAAATCTTCATTGTTGCTATTTTTTCTATTTTATTCCATGCCAAATGGTCAAAAAATAAAGCTTAAAAATCTTGGCATTATATGAATCTTTGGTTTCAAACAATAGCAACACCTGCTTATTTAATAAAGTCTGTTAATCAACAAAATGAAATTCTCTGCTGGTTACTTCTCAAATTCTATTCACATTATTTTTATTGTTCGAAAAAAACATACTCATAAACCTTTTACATGTATCAGGGACAATGCTGAATATTTTGAAATATTATCCCTTTAGATCATGAAACATCTCCTCAAAGTAGGTACTGCTATCCTCAATGAAAGCAATATTGGCAGAGCCAATATTTTGACTCAATTCTTTCGACTCCAAAGCCTTCCTCGCTACTGACAAAGTAGGGGAAAGACTGAACAAATGAACCAATAGTCTTTTACTACTCTACCACTTCATGGAGTAAGTAAAATGAAACAGGTAGCAGCTGTAGAGAAAGCAAAAGATTTTGCCTTGACCACACAAGAATTCATCAATTTTCCAAGGGAAAATATCTGAGAAAAACAACTTGAACCCGGAAAGATTTAGTTTGGCTTATGGTTTTAGAAATTTCAGTCCATGATCAACTGGTTCAGTTTCTTTCAGGCCTTTCCAGAGGCAGAGCATCTTGACAGAGAGGCCCTAGCAGAACAAAATTGCTGACCTCATGAGTGCTGGAAAAGGTGGGGACTGAGACAGACAGAGAAGCAGAAGACAAGATACCAAGCCAACTCCCTCAGTAAACCAGTTCCTCCTACTTGGCTTTACCTCGTATCGCCTATTCAGCTACAAATACATCAATGAACTAACCCATTTATGCAGGTAGTACCTACGTGATCTAATCAGCCCTTTAGGGCTAACTCTGAATATTTCTACAAGAATAAGGCTTCAATTTCAACACATGAAATTTTGGGAGACACTGCAAATCCAACCATGACAACCAACTTTCTAGATCAGCCTAAATAATCTTTCCCATTGGAGTCCTTTATTTCCCTTTATATTAAATTAAGCACTAGCAAGTTTCTGTTACTCTGGCACTAAGTGACATTATGTCAATTGTTTTGCCTTCACTACTTTTTGAGTTCAGAATTAAGTCATAGCCATTCTCTTCCCAAGCATCCTCCACAGTGATTAGCAGGTAAGAGAAACCTCATAATTGGCTTTGTTCATTTGCAGGGAGGGCTTTTAGTTGTCTATTTCTTTTATCTAACACTCATATTACATATTATGATTTTTTTGGTACCAGGAATCAAACTCAGGACCTTGCACTTGCCAGGCAGGTGCTTGTGCCACTGAGCTATATTTCCCAACCCTCCATATTCTGGTTTCTTAGTCAATACTCTTGCAAACATTATTTCCATAATTTAGAGAGTTACTTTATTGTGGGAAAAGATCACAAAAATTTTCCTTAAACGCTAAAAACCTCTATGGTGACAAAAGTACATTCTAGGGATTTCCTCACTGGGTGAATTTTCAGTTTGGATATGCTTGTGAAATTCAACCTTAATGCAAGTAAGAATCTGTTATTTCTTGCTCACCAGGCTCAGGATAAACTTAGGCTCCCCAACTTAAACAGAAAAGATTGATGTCAATAGCAGCCAGTAGCAACTCCTTTAGTTTTACTAGTATTCTTCTGGGATTTTAATTTCCATTTCCCAAACTGACCAACTAATCAATTCAGAATTAAGATCATGCAAGCACTTCACCTCGATTTGCTTACTTCTCTGGAATAATATCCTCTATTGAAGACTCTGAACTCCTTGAAGATTTTATTTCATTTTATTTGTAAGAGAGCTCCTCAAGGATGTCAGTGTTCTTGAAGTAAACATATGGGAATTGTTTTCAAATTCTCGGTTGGATTTTCAAATGCTGTACTTTGATTTGCTTATTTATATTCAGTGATACCATCTACTTACGACTACAAACACTTTGAAGGAATAGATCATCTTTTAATCTGATTTGGGCCATAATCATCATAATTCTATGCATATTTGAGTGCTTAATATTTCTTGATAATTACAAGACAGAGAAAAGAAGACAGACTACTGAAACATTTTGCATTTACTTTCGGTGAAAGACATTTTTTTTAAAATATTGAATGATGATGCACTGAATGATGCTATAAAAAATTACAGACAAGGGTTAAGAAAAATGTTTAATATCAAATTCCTATTTGCTGGCTTTAATAAAAATATATATAAAGCCCAAAGTAAATTATACTACTTGTGAAAACAATATTATTAAAATATAAGTGAATACTGAAAAAATATTTTAATTAGCAAAATAAATCAAATGGAAAAGATTTCCTAAATAGAGCTTTAAAAGTAAGTCTATGTGTGTTTGACTGCCATGACTAATTATGTATCCATGTAATGTGTGTTCAATTTGGGCTTATTTAAATAGCAGAAATGCTCATTAGCTGCAGTATATCTGTGAAGCTTCAGTAAACAGTTTAATGGTTTTTATGTTTAACCAATTTCATAAGTTCCTGTAATTTTAGCTTTAGCAGCTCATTAATGTTATTTTTGATATCCATCTTACAGCTTTTTTTCCCCTTGTCAATCGTCAGCAGGCACACTTCAATGCAAACTTAAAACATAATAGAATTATACTTAAACAATTTTAGCATATAATTAACACACAATTCAAAATATAGCTTCTGTAGAGGACTCATTGCATTATCACATAATCACTTATCTTTGGCATTGGCCAAAAGTATTTTCAATAGGGTTTATAATGATAATAATGGGATATGTTTATGGAGGACTTTCATAAGCCTGTAGTGGGTTCTGACAGGCACTGTACATGTTATGTCTTTGAATTCTCACAGAATTGGCATTATCTAAATTTTATGGTTCAGAAATGTGAGACAATGTAGTTTCCCAGGTCAAATCCTTCAGATTTGAATCTCACTACAAATCAATTACACGTGCACAAACTGAAAATCTCCAGGGGCATGAGCTACATGAAGATAAGTATGTATACCTCAGAATGTTAGGCCCAGTCACCAGAGTGGATAAAATTCTTAAAGACTGAAAATAGAGGATAAAAAAGAATCAGCCATTTTTTTTTAATCTTAACAAGTGCAACTTGAACTAAAGCTCAAGAAAGATTCATCATGGTTATATGAAAATCAAACTATTACTGAGTTACCCAATCAAAGTAAAGAGGTAATTTCGGGAAAAATCAAATGCAATGCAAACATAAAGTAGATAACTAGATTTGGTAGCCTGGAGCTCAATAAGCAATAAAAAGACGACATTTGGAGCTAAATGCCAAGAGAAAAAGGCAAAATATGAGGAATTTAGAACGAGGAATTGGCAAATGCATCAGGTAATACACATAGGTTATTCTTTCTAGGAGTTGAAAGTAATTATGAAAGAGTTAAGTCATTAGCTTGCATTCACTCATCTAATTACATGATATTTTTGTAGAACATCTTTTGTTAAATCTTTCTATAGGTACCGTGGTAAAACATAGGTTAGGGGCTTGTCCTTGTGGGTTGTTTATTTCAGGTGACAGAATGTAAAAAATAAGCTACACAGCAGTAAAATGGCTACAAAGTGGTTAACATGAAAAAATTACCATAAAGTTAAATGGTGGAAAGGAGGATGGGTGACTTGATCTTACCAGACATAGAAAGTCTGAGAAAGCCTATTGATAAGAAGACATCAGGGCTGAAACAGGGAGGGTAAGAATGACCTAGTCAAGTGAAGACAACCTATAGACAGTTTGTTCCAGAAAGAGGGAATGGGCACCTGGGTCTTAATAAAAGCTATGGGTAAAGCACTAGGAGAACAAAGAGAGGATTTATGTGGTGGAGGAGAGCAAGCTATGCAAGAGAAAGGCATGAAGAGTGGGAAAATGCTAGACCAATCCTTATCTGAGAAGAATTTCATTCTAAATAAAGTAGGAAATCACTGGAGGATTTGGAACAAAGCAATGAAACAATATAACTTTTGCTTATATATTGATAGGATTGTACAGAAAAAGCAAAAAGAGAGTAGAAGCAAGATGAACAGTTCTTTTCAGGGCTTCAGATGGAATCTTCAACAAACAGAGGGCTTTTTAGCTTTAACATGACTACGAAGAAGCACAACCCTTAGTCTTTACTTTGAATTCATTTAATTATTCATTGAGTTAACACTTATAGCACAGGGATTCTAGTGGTTTCTTTTGGCTAAATTGTAAATGAGATATCCTGCATTTGTAATGTTGATATAACTCAGAATATATAAAATATATAACGAAAAAGATACTAACATTATGTCCTCATACATTGTATATAATATAAAATAGGAATGTGGAAGTAAAAAAAAAATGAGAGGTAGATTTACTTTCATGTTCCCCAAGTGTGCTGAACTAAATATATTTAATCCACAACTCTCATCATTTTTCCTATCTCCAACAACTCTGGAGTAAAATCTAGTATCTTAGCCTAATACTAAAAACACTCCATAAATTATCAATTATATGGTTTTCCATGTTTTTCTACTATTCTTCCGGTACACCCAAAATCCAGTCAAAACAACGTTTGCATGTATCAGTTCACCCTTTTCCTTAGGTTGGAAAGCTCTTCGTTTTGTTCTCTTAATTTGTATTCTGACCTCCTCCCTTTACAAATCCTACTGTTTCCATAAACCTCTGCCTTCCTTAATCCACTTTCTACCTAAGGACAACTTGACTTGGTCACAGTTTTCTACTAGACTACAAGCTCGTGTACAGAGACAACTGCATGTTTTTCCTTACCTTACAGAACCTGGTAAACTTAATATTTATGGTAAAAGAACAGAAAGTTAGATCCTCAAGTAGGTAGGAAGGCAGAGTAAAAGGATCAAAATTTAATCCAACCATCTGTTTATTAATATGAAGGGAGAAAAAATTTTACATTCAAAGCATGAGAGCAAGGTAATGACACTGGTGACAGAGGTTCACTTGGCAATAATGTGCAAATACAGGAGAAAATACTTAGTCTTATTAAGCCACGCATATTGTCAGTATACTGTACTTTGCAGAGGGCTTCAGAGAACACTGGGTATGTGCCAAACATACGCTACACAACATAACATATTTGACACTCATAGTCTGGCAAGGAAAAGAAGTGGTTCTGCAAGGAAAAAAACTCCTGAAGACTTTTCAAGGAACCTTGCAATTACAAAACTTTCTAAATGTGGTTATTATGATTAAAAAAAAAAGCACTGAATAGTATCAATGCAGATAGTGTTTGGGTACGGTCTCTCAATGGATGTTAATGCTACCAAGGGTTTCCTTCTCCAGCCATGTCAGATGTTACATTTTAGTTGGGTGCCTTTCATAATTGAAGATACATATTAGGCACCAGTCAAAATAATCTGGCTGATAAAATAATATTCATAAGGATACTAGTTATCACTTTAAAATTTAATTAAAAAGCTTACATTTTGATTTTACATATTACCAAAGTTTAGTTCAGGTCAGTATGTTCAGAGGACACATATAATAAGCAATGGTTAATAAAGTCCAGGACATCTATTATATTCCCTATATTTTATTGGCAATGTTTCGTGATTTCTGTTCTCTGAAACAATTATGTTATTCTTCCATTTTCTGCCTTCTTTCCCCAACAAAACTTGTTACATGCCACTACTCTACTTCCTGTATGTAATCTTTGATTTGATGGAAAAGTGTTCTGATTTGATTTATCCACTGTCTCCCTGTAAGAATGCATATGATATCAACCACTAGTGAAACCTGGAAAATAAAGATAAGGAAATCTCTGAACAGAGTTATTCACTGGGGAAACAAACCTATTCCTATGCAGTTATTAAAGCAAAGTAAAATAATTACAGAAATATCATGTTGTGCTTCAAATAGATGTCTAAGGCAGTTGTAAGTAATGTGATGTTGATTCCAAATCACTTTCAACACTGTTATCAGTTTGACCTCCCTCCTCATCACTTCTATCCTTTAAAATAATTTTAAAGAAAAACTGTACTAGGATTCTATTATTTTGAATGGTTGTTCTGCAGAAATGTGAGTGCTTGCTTAGATTTTACCATTTCATCTTCTCTGCACAGAGTATTTTGTAACAGAAAGACAATAAATCTTTCAGCTGGAAAAAAATGTTTCTGATAATTAGGGAACTTTAAAAAATGTACAGATTTACTATTAGGCTCCCAAGAATTCTTCTTCCTCAATATAATTAAAAGGAAGGCGATGTACAGTAAAGACTAAACATAATGTATTTTCATCACTGAGCAAACTGAAGAATATATAAAAGTTGTATTATTCAGGCATTGTAAGTTAAACAACACCATGAGGAAGACCATGCATTAATAAAAGTGGGGAGGTGCAGCACCATGGAATAAAACTATCATTGATGTCATTTCCTCAATATATTTGCCATCAAAAAACAAAAGCTTCATAACATGGTACATGAGATGTTTCTGAATTTCAGAATAAATGACACATAGACTCTTCAGACTTTAAGTTGTTATAACTTCTTTGATTCATTAACTCAATAAGTGAATAGCCTCTATTTTAGGCAATAAACTATAATAGTAAAAATACAGGCACATGATGTATAATCATTCCCTATGTCTATTTTCAATCATTCTCTATTTGATTACTTTTCATCAGTTTCAGTTGCTGAATGGATTAACAAATCGAAATGTAATTCTGCCTGCTGTTTCCCTGAGTTCTATCAGCAGCATAAACATTTGATTACCTCCTGTTAGGTAGCCTGCCTCTGATCTTGATAGCAAATAGATACATCCAAATCCTGACTATTCTACTTAAGAAATATATCTTAGATCTAAATTTTCTTTGGTATCACCAGTTTGTCTACCCTAGTCACTGAAATTTCTGAAAAGAAATCTCTTTAACTAGGTAAATTAATATTTTTCTGTCTTAATTCCAGGCTATTTTTTCTCCCCAACATGACTGCCACTGTGTCAAGTATGCTAATTTCACATTCTTGATATCCTCCTTAGTGCGGAAAAATAACTCCTAATATAACATCCGTAGTCTTATCTCTCCTCAACAGCTGAGGTTAATGATTCTAGTTAGATTAATGAACCCAGAAGGGGAAATGAGTCCTTGCCACACCTGTGGCTTGACTGCCAGTATGAACACAGGTTCTTTTCCTTCACACTGACACCTACAGGGCAGGCCTGCCATAAGAGGACCCACTGCATTAGATCATCTCCTGCTGTTGAATGAATACCTTTACCTAATGTAGGCATTCAGTATTAAAAAATATACTCCCCTACTAAGATGGGACACCCTAAAAAGTGATTCTTTTGCTTTTAATTCCAAATTATTTGAAGAACATTACAAAGAATTCAAACTCCAAGCAGCCAGAAGGAAGATCTAACACTGGAAGAATTACTTTGTTCAAGATATAGCTCTTATCAGTATTTACACCTCCCCATTTGTCACCTGCAGATCTGTAAAGTAAAATTCAAAATCACTAGCTTAGTATACATTCCTTTGACTCCACAGACATTTGTAGTCAAATTTCCTTTCATCTTAACCCAGCCCACTTTCTGCCCTTATATAACTCTACCATCTGCTGCAGCTATGAGATTCTTCCCATCGCTGGGACACATGCTGCCATTTTGCCAGCCCATGTTGGAAACTTCTACTCGAGCTGTAAAATCCAGTCCAAATTAGTCCTTTATGTAGCAATAAATTTATTTACATGCTTGTTTTTCCTATTTACATGCTTGAATTACTAAATCTTATGGGTCTTTGAGGAGCAAATGGTCTGTTTTCCTCATATGCGTTTCTAGTTCCTGGATAGGATTCAGCATACAGCTCTATATGAATAAGCGTTTATTACAAGGAGAATAAAGAGCAAATGAACAGGAAAAATCATAAAATAAAGTTATATTTTAGAAATAAAAGAGACAAATGCATACATGCATTCATGGATGCACGAAATAAGTAGGCTGATGACAACTTTCTAAAGACATCATTTTTTACAGTTTTTAAAATTGCGTTTAAAATGACTACTTAATCTCACAGTGTGGTGTCAGGCAAACTGCATAAGCTCTCTGTGGCTTCTTTCTTGTCCACCCATATTCCACCTGGAAACTCCTACATATCATTCAGGCTTCAGCTCAGTACCTACTTCCTCTAGAACTTTCCCCAAACCACAGACTCGTTTCTCTTCTTCACCAGGACTCTACACTGTTCTCAGTGCGCATCACTGTAACTGCAAGTCTCCTCTGTTACACTGCACAGTAGACAAGGAGGTAAGGGTTGCGCTGCCTTGTCACCACTTTGCAGCACTGTTCACAGTTGATAATCGCAGTCCATCACAAGTTCTTTGGTCAACAATCGTAAAAGGAGGGAACTAGAGTAGATGATCTCTTATGTCCTTTCCGGGACATTCGAAAATATAAAGAAAACTTCAAGGCAAGTTAATATATCACAACATATTGAGTGTGCATATTACACTACACTGAAAACCTCTAAATCCTGTCCCTTCCGTTCATGGTTTAATTTATCATCATCAAGAACTTTCCTTTAAGGTTTGGGCTCAGTGAAAAAGGTGTCTACTGATCAATATAATGTTTGTTAATCTGTTATTTTAAGACTCTATTACAAATATTGCTTTTTATAAAAACCTATACAATGCTGAAAATCTGACCAATTAAGATAGTTTTTCAACTTGGTATTTCAGTCTTTCACCCAACCTTTATTTTTGATAAAGCAAATGTGGAATTATGTAAATTGAAGAGTGAATAGTTTTTAAAAAATGAATTATTAAATGTTATTGGTAGTTTCTGAGAGAGATGTTCTATATTTTGAAAAATAATATGGTGACAACAACAACAAAATGCCAATAAAAACAATGAAAAATGAAGGATTAATATATGTTATTAAAAGGTTTCCTATTAGTTCTACTAGTGAACTACCAATATGTACCATTTTGATAGGTAGTAAATCAAACATAATGATTTTTAAAAAAAGATAACTTCTGAGTGTAGTGGCCTGTGTCTGTAATCCCTACTCTCAGGAGGCTGAAGCAGAATATCACTTTGAGTTTGAGGACAACATGAACAATATGGTGAGTTCAAGACCATTCTGAGGTACACATAGTGATATGATCCTGTCTAAATATAAAACAAAACAAAACAAAACAACAAAACCCAGCTATTATTAGATATTTAACTTGTCTTATGCTCATATTAAAACATATTTTCATAAATTGTCCAATACCCAAATTAAATAAGCAAAAAGGGCATATTTGAAAAATTCCTAAATCTTTGAATTGCTGGGTTCTTAGATACACCATTTTTTACCTAACTAAAACTTTCTAGTTCTGATTTAGGGGAGAACAAGGCCAATTAGCCCATGCCTACACCTTTTCTCAGTATGAGGGAAAGTGAATCAAAGCTTAATTGAACTTGATATTGACAGAATGCTTGATTTACCCCATGAGGCTTTCAAAAACTTTTCTGAGGGCCTGCTCATAAGAAGGATTGATGAGTGATTTTAAAAGCTTTTTTCCCCTGAAACACTCTCTTATAGAACTAATTGTAATTAATGCCATCAAGGGAGTTGGATTCTAAGGATTGCTTTAAAGATTCAGAAAATTCTGTGTTTTGTGATTTTTTTTTTCTTTGTCAGGTCCAGTTCTTAGTGAGCAGAAAGGAGATACAGGCAATGACTGAAGAGTACACACCCACTTTGTGGAAAAGATAACCCCAGCCTCACCTGACTGGTGTCCAGAGAGCTCAGTCTCTCTGCTCAATTGGGCAGTGAGATGCAGCACTGTGCTATAGCAGTGTTACCACCTTTCTTCAGATCTTTCTTTCCAAAACCTAGGTTTCACCTCAAGTCTTCAGTGTCCTTGAAACTACTTTTTTTGTTCTTGTTTTGTTTTGAGTACCTAAAATCAAATTCAGGACCTTGTGCTAAAAGTACTTTCTTTCTTTTATAAAAATGAGCAACTGACTTAGAAAAAACAGACAAAACCATCTGACCGAAATCCACTTGTTTTTAAAGAAAAAAGCCTAAAGTGATTCAAAAATACTTCATTCATTAAATATTTGAGGTGTAGATAGTTAAAATAGAGGTTTCCCTAACTATTGAAAATTAGCGGAAAGAAAATTTCTTTCAATAGTGGAATAATGGGAAAACAACTAAGAATTGAAAATGAAGTGTTTTTAAATGTATGATAGCTATAAGCTATACAAATTTCTACAAGTGAAATTAAACAAATATAATAAATATTCTCTCATTTAAAGAATCATAAGTGTAAGGTTATTCACTTCACTTATGACATGTTGACAGAGCATCCAGGGCCCCTGATAAAATCCTCATTTCTAAATGATTTTATCTCTAGACAATATTCATACCACCTTAGATGTGTATTATAATTTAATTATTAAAATATGTCTTGATATACAAAAAATGAAACCTAAAATTTAAGAGTTCTTTATTATGTACTGGGCCTAGATATAAATGCTTCAAATATATTATCATTTCATTTATTCTTAAAACAACCCTAGGGAAGTATATACAATGATTATCCTTCTTAAACAACAAAGACCAAGATGTATATAGAAACTAAATTCCTAAGAAGATAAAGTTAGAATGTAAAGAAGAAAGATTTCTAGCTAACTATCTTGTTTCCAGAGCTCCTACTTGGACCTGATATACCAGAAGGATTCTAATTAGTGCAATATTTGTCTAATTATAAAGAGTATAATAATTTATGCTAAAACAAGGGAAAAGACCAATAGCAATTGAATAGTAAAAATATTTTGCCAATTTTTATTTTGCAACAAAAACAAACAAAAGCAAGTGTTGTTTATAAAAAAACTAAGTTTTAATAAAATCAATATCCCAAAATGAATCAAGTCAAATTCACGCATGTATTTGTGTAACTATTACATATACATTAGCATATCAACTGATACTGTGAGTCAAATAGACTACAAAGTAAATGCTTTACCCTCCTAGAGTCTGCAGTCTAATTTCCAGATAAATTAAAACTTCTGGAAGGCGAAAGGACATAGATCTTGTTCAGGGTGTGCATTTTAAAAGTAAACAGTAACAGTGCAGCACATTGAAAATGTACAGAGTTCATGAACTAAAAAGTCTATTCCTTTATCTGTTTGAACACATATTAAAAAATAGACCATTATAACTGCTATATTTCCAAAGTATGAGGACAAGCCAATTTTATTGTCTCAGATAAACAAATGAAAAGTGAAGAGGCCAGGGATTTAGCTCAGCAGCACAAGTGTTTGTCTGGCAAGTGTGAGGTCATGTGTTTGATCAAAAAAAAAATAGGAAAGGAAAGAAAAGTAAAGTTGGTAAAAATAAGATTGGTTTATCAATTAAAATATATATATATATCTCACAACTGTCAGTTTGGTTTCAAACAACACAAAGAAGGATAAACTATAGGATAAATAAGAGATCTCATAAACTTGAATTATTTCTAAAAGATAAAAATCTAAATTTGATAAAATGTCTAACAAGAGATTTCCTATATTAAAATATAAATATCTACCAAATAAAAATTTACAATCTTCCAATGGAGATGAGTATTTCTGGAATAGAAATGCCAATTTAAAACAATTAGTACTTAATTTTCTGATGGACTTTCAATTTAAAACAATAAAATTCCAATTTAATGTGATTTGGAATTTTACATAATTTGAAAGAAGAGAAGAGAATTTCTAAAAGACAACCACTTTCAGTTTTTCACAGAAAGCATAGTAAATGAAGCTATGGTTAATATTTGAATTGAGTTTGAAACTGGGTGCCATTGTCTTTATGAAAATATTAAGGGACGCTGGCAAAACAAGTGACCCCATTTAGGAAAATTTCTCCAGGAAGGTTGTTATTCCTATCAGTAGGGGAGAGAAAAGTATAATAGAGAACCATGTTTTTCCTGACTTCTCTAAATATATATTTTAAAGTATGACAGAAGGACTAGAAGAAGTTGATACCAAGGAATATATTCTAGAACATTAGATAAAGGTATAAACATATGCATTTAGTAACAAATAATAAGAAACTTGTCTAAGATTATTAAGGTAAATTCAAACTTAATAGATCAAATTATTCTTCTGCGAATCTTAAAGTTATTTAAATCACTTACTCTTTATATACCCACACCCACAGACACACACACATACAAACACACATTACACAGACACACAAGACAAGTGTGACAAAATCTGAGATAACAAAGCCAATTTCTACGATCTGACCCACAGCTATTTAGGTTTTTTTGGGAAAAGCCACAATATTTTAGTATTAATATTACCAATTATGGAAGATCAATTTATATAGCTAGTTTTTGATAGATGAGTCATAAACAGAATTTCTACATTCAATATTTTACTCAATTTTTGTTGATGTGCAAAGCATTGAAAACAATATAATTTTTGTTAATTGAATATAATTTACACTCAGTTCTTGCTTCCTTTCTGAACTCAGTTAATGAATATACAAACCACTTTATCACTGTATCTTTGTCTAAATATCATATAAACACCTCTGTGGATAAGTGTCAGATTCAGGCCATCATCCAGATATTTGAAAGCATTTATCTTGATGACATTAAACATCGGGGTATTTTCAAATATCAAGATACTTGATGTCCTACAGATAAAATGTCCTGATAACTAGTTGACTTTTATGAATCTGTTATAAAAAAATAAGTTTTTTAAATACATTCCTATTTCAGATACAAAATGTAATTTAAACACAATACAGTATAAAGTTATAGAGAAGCATCCTAAGTTTAGATTTTGTTGTTGTTCTTGTTATTGCTCTTAAAGAATCTCTGAGCTAGAAAAATGACTTCTACTTCCCTTTCAGAAAGTGAGGGGTAATTACTATTTTGAGACTATGAATTAAGAAGTAAAGAATTTGCAAAAAGAAGGTATTTTCCATATACAATGACCCAGACAAACACCATGTGCATGTGTGTGGGTTATAACACAAAGCAGTCTTAAGGATTGATTTAAATTTTCAATTAAAATGCTATATAAAACAATTTTTTCCCACTCTAGTTTTCAACATTTGGTTCTTCCTTAGAATGCCAGTTATGCCATGCAGATGACAAGAGTTTGAACTTCTTAAATTTGATGATGATGATGATTGTAGGGATGATTTGTTTTGAGAGTAGTAATAAATAAATTCTATTATTTGGCTATTCATTGAGTCCAAATTTCTCCACATCATTGAAGACTGGTTACATGAAGCTTTCCACTATATTTTCTTATACTAGTCTAAATAAAGACAAATCCATTCTTATATAATAAACAAGCCTAACAGCATTATTAAGTATAGTACATATTTTGCAAATCAGCTTAAAAGAAAAATTAATATTCTTTTCAATTTTCACCACTTAAAAATAATTCTGTATTCTCATTAAATACAATTTGTAGGCATTTTAAATCAAGATTGTTTGCATTCCATATTAGAAAAAGAAATTGAATGCTGATGTGAAAAACAATTACCTGAAAGATGGAAACTATTAGGCCATTATAATAACAGATACAACAACAGGTATAACACACTTCAGCTCCAGAGAACTGTACCTGCAGGATCACTCAGAACAGAACCAAAGGCACTGATAACCATATCTGCTTTCAGGCAGACTATTTGATCTTCATCTTCACTCCATTTTCCAGTTTCATCTTGCTCTGTTCGAACAAACTGCATGGCAACAATTCTCCCACCTTTTACTATCACCTTCCGTGGGGACAGGAAAGGCAAAAATTCACACTTTTCTTCTTTAGCAAGCTCCATCTAAACAAAGAACAACAAAAAACAAAACAATATGGAATAAAAAAAACACAAAACTTTAAATGTTTCTATTTTATATGCTGTTTGATTTTTAATTCAA
Organism: Cavia porcellus; assembly: GCF_034190915.1. Classification (NCBI taxonomy): domain Eukaryota; kingdom Metazoa; phylum Chordata; class Mammalia; order Rodentia; family Caviidae; genus Cavia; species Cavia porcellus. Next base: position 118,871,494 of record NW_026947484.1, read on the forward strand.
TTACACACGCTAACACATGTTGAAATCAATATGAAACTTATCTTTCACCAAAGTTTTGTTCCAGTTATCAGCTTTTTGTAAATTCAATTTGTAAGTTTCTGATTTCAGAGGATTTTAAATAGGAACTATGACATGGGAGACACAGGGCATAGGAAATTATTGCATAGATCATTGCATCTTTAGATATTTGTTTTAGGTATTACATGCCCTACATTTTGTGATGTGTGAGATTTTAGCCTGGTCTCTTATGCTTTCATTTCTGTAAACTAAGCTCCATTTTTTAGCAAGCTGCATATAAAAACTGATAGTTCTTTTTATTAGCAGTATTTGTATATCTAAGTTGGAAACAAGTCAATGAAGTGGGTGAGCCAATGTGTGCAAGTACATGAATAGAACAGCAGGTAGGATAAAAGATTAGAGAAGCTTTTGTCACACTAGGAAATAAACAAAATTGTTCTTTCTTTCATAAAGCATAGAAATTAAATTTTCACTATAAACAAAAATTCAGAAAAAGTGAAACAAGCATGCTTGTGATAAATTTTTGCTTCTTACCCATATCTTCACTAGTACTTTGTTCTTCGATTAAATAGGGATACTCTGGTTTTCGCACCCAGAAAAAAATGTCAAGATTTATTTATTGCATTATTTTCTACTCATTGTTTTTGTACCCAAGAGTGGGAAGTGGCTGAACTGGATATTCCTCACACACGCAGGGCTACAGCAAGGCCAGCCCCAAGAATACAGAGCCAAACAAATTGTTAGGCAGATCCCTCCTCCCATTAAGGGAAGGAATTCCATTGTTACCAGTCTCTTGCTGAATGTATAAATTACACACTGTGGTCTTTGGGCAGTTCCTTTCCTCATTCGGGAGAGAGGACTTCAATTCCAGCATTCCATCTCTTGTCATCATATCCTCATCCTCCATAGTCCTCCCCAGTGAATCCCAAGAGCTGCACTGGATGTGGCACTCAAGCTTCTGTCAGTGTAACTTGAACTAGAATGCTGAGTGACCACTTTTCTAAAAAGTCAATAAACAATGGCCTACTGAAGAGGTCTTTCTGGACCCTGTGTACACCAGGTGGATGCACAGCAAGCCTTCTGAGGAGAAAGGGTAAACAGTTCTATGGATGAGGTGTCAAATCAAGAATGACCTGAGGTAAATCAAGGTGGAAAAAACTCAGACACAAAGAAACTTGTGCAACATTAGGCTTATCTCTGACTTCTCCCTGAGTGAGTAATTCTTTTTTGGCACACGTCAGAATCATCTGGGGATTGAGTGAGCCCAATAATAGTTTTTAATGCTGTGAATTTGGGGGAGGACATCAGGTATTGTATGTCTAATAAGTTCCTACTTGTGCAATACTCTTGATCTTGATGCCACATTGTGAACTACTGTCTTCTTAGACTACAGCTAACTAAAATTTCCAGTAGTCTGTAGCACTTGTGGTGTTGAATGCCTGTAATCCCAGAAGTAGGCAGGCTGAGGCAGGAGGGTCACTGAGAATTTGAGGGCAGCCTGGGCTACAAAGTTGAGTTCAGGACTACTCTGTAAGTAGAGACTATAAAATATACAATTTGAAAACTCTAATCACTATATATCAACTTGAAGCAATTCAGTCTGTATCTCTAGGGTTTTTTGTAATATTTCCATTAAAGACTTAAAAATTGAGCTATATATACAATTATCAGATGTTGCTTCTTTTTTCATTATTAAATTAGGAGATTAGTAATATCAAGAATACTGGCTATGTGAGATAGTATGGTAGTAAAATAGAAAACAAAATATCTAAAAGAGCTCACTGTATAGACAGAGATTATATATGAGTGGAATTCAATCAGGTTTTAAAACTTGCTTTTACTAATTGACATAAGTTCTTTATATATAAAGTGGGGATAACAACACTTAATTAATTGGTACGTAATGCTATTTAAAACAATGCAGAAATGTAAAGTACTTAAAACATATGTTACCCTAGAGAAGTCACAAATAAAAGCTAATTATTCATAGTTGTTCTTCCCTGAATTCTTTCTCTCAATCATTTTTCAAGTATTCAGTACCACTAAGTAACAGGAATGTGATTTCTAGAGAAAGGTGGTCCAACAACACAGGTCAAAATATTACAGGACAAAGACAAATCTTAGATACCTTTTGAATATTCTAAAAAGAATGCATAGGTTTTTTGGAGGGCAAATCATCCCTTGAATAATTTAAATTACAAAATAAATATGGTAATACTATATAAGATAAGTTTTCTCTGCATCACTTTTGACATATTTCAACAATGTAGCACCTTGTAACTCATCAACATAAACAAGTTTATTATGTTTCGAAATGTCAAGTGATGCTAAATTTTGATGATAATGCCACACTTGATTGAATAACAATGCCAAACTTATGATTTGAATAAATCAATGTACCATATGTATTTATAATAGTACTATTTTTCTGTGGAAGGTATAAATAAAAACACAGAACTGTGCTGCATATTTGCCAGTGTGTATGTCACCGATTGATTTAAGATCTGAATTGTGCTATTCTACCTTTCTTATCTATTAATACTTAGCACCTATTATTATACAGAGAAAATCTCATACATTTTGACACATTTGCTATTAAATTTAGAAAGAAAAGTTAGACGCTGCTAAGTCATTTAAAAAAAAAAAAAACCTAAGACCCCAAAACCAAACTATGACTGATTTTAGTCCTGAACATATTCTTAACATGGGTTTTGGCTTTTGAGGAATCAAATTGTTTTACAGTCATGGGCATAAAGAAATTATTTTAATATGTGCTCAGCTCACATTGTATTTTTACAACACTCTAAGGTTGATAACTTTTATTTAAATAGTAAGCTTTCCTGCCAACTATCTGACAGTACATAGAATCTGGGTCTTATGGGCACTGGCCCCACATAGATTATTCTGAATCTCTGCTTTGGGAACTTTAGAATGTTCTGAAATATGTAGAACTAGACTACTGAGCAGCAGATATACACTGTACCATTTGCTATAGTTATTTGTTATTAAATAAGCACACTTTCCATTTTAGAAAAGGAAAGGAATATGTGTAAAGGAAAGATAGACATTTGAACACATATTTACTGAAAAGTATTAATAATATACTGAGAGAAGAGACACTAAGATCATAATAAGATTACTTAAGGAAATCAAAAATTAGGAGAATGAGAATACAGGATAGGCGAAGAAATCTGTAAAGTGAAATATTCTTTGAATTATTTGTGTACTACATAGGAATTGACTTTCAATATTTAGTGCTCACTTTGGCAACACATACACTAAAATTGGAATGAGACTTCAATATTTAATAAATCTGTCTAACAAGATAAAAATAATGATAATGAATATTGATACAAGGTATCCTTTTAAGTGCTTTACATATAACTTCTCATCTTTATACAGAAGATGACATTATGACATTTAAACATTATTTATAATAGAAAATATTTAACCTAAACTAATTTTGTGTTATGCTATGGCACAAAAGTTGAACATGAAAGTGGGCAGAGTCATGATCGAGCAGAATGTAATACCAGCCACAGGCACTCTTGTTTGCCAGCCTGTCTCAAATGCTGCATGTAAAGAAGCATTACAAGTTGAGTTTTCCTGATCTAAAAATCTGAAATCAGTATGTGGGAAAAGCCAAAAGTTTTGAACACTGCCACAAGTTTCAATAGAAAAATTCTACACATGATTTCATGTGAGTAGTTGCTGTCAAGACATAGGTCCACAAAATGTTTTAAAAATTCAACTTCATGCTACATATATAAGAAACATAAATGAATTTTATGTATAGACTTGTGTTACATGGCTAAGATATCTCATTATGTATATGCAAATATTCCAAGTTTTTAAAAATCCAAAATCCCAAGTCCTATGCTTTTCAAATAAGGAATATCCAACTTGTATTTTTTGAGGGTGCTAGATATTAATCCCAGAGCCTAATACATGCTGGACAAACTGTTTACCACTTAGCTATATCTCTAGCCCTTTTAATTTTATTTCAAGATGGGGTCATGCTAAATTCCCCATGTTAGTCTGGAATTTGAGATTTTATGGTTTCATCTTCCCAGCTAGCTGTAATTACAGGTATGTTTCATCATGTTTTTCCTCTATATTTAATTTTTACAGAAGCAAAGCAGAGGCTCAGGAAAAAAAAGCACACATTCAGAGATGAAAAACTTAACAGGAACTCTAATCTGGCTGAAACCAAATTATATATGCTTTTCATTTTGGCAATGGACCACAACTACACTGTGCAGAAATCAAAGAATGAGATTTTATGATTCTTGTTGCTATAATTCAAACACAGCAATGTTGATAAGGAAAGGATGCAGTTAAAGGTTGAAAAAAGTAAGCTGGGCAAAGGCTGCCAGCATTGGGAATAGGAGATTCAGGTTTCCCTGGGCAAATCAAGTGTAAATGTACACTATAATGATGAAATACAGGGATCAAGGGATGGATTTACAAACGTAATACTGTAAATAAATTAATAGAGACTCCAGGAACCCAGAGAAAGAGTAAGTTTGAAACAAAATTTACTAGTTCACAAACTAAAGAGTTAAAACATAGAACAAGACAAAAAAGTTAATTTGTTATGCTTTCTCAAAACTATTAAATATGGAAAATCTATCTCATTAGGTTTCACACTCTAATACACAGAAGAGATTTGAAATAGTCAATAACTGATAACTATAAGCAAATGAACTATCACATGGATAGTGAGCAAATAAGGAAATAGAATCAAAATAGGGCACAAGTCTACCTTTCTATGTCTAACAAAATGCTTGGCACACAGTAGTCCTTAAATAAAGTTTTGTTTACAAAAATGAATAATAAATTATTTAAAAACATATAGATTATTCAAATTAATGTAAGGACAACCAACTAGTTGTATATTAAATAACTACCTACTAAGCACACATACCCATGCAAGTAATGAGCATGTTATCTGGCAGGATTATCTACTTTTTAAAGTAGAGTCTTGTTATGTCACTAAATTGCCCTGCCTGGACTTGACTTTGAATACACCAGACTCAGTTTCCCAGAATGCAAGAACTACAGATATGCACCAAAACATCTGTTCAAATCATTTTATGCTAACAGATTAAATATAAACACTGTTTTCTTTCTCAGTTAAGAGTTGCACTACAATCATAAAATGATGAGATATATTGATGAATGGTCTAACTATATGCAGAGTCTTAATATTTCAGTATTAAGTATTAATTGAACAAGTGCTTTGTGCTAAGTAACTGTTAGTACCATTTCATATCTATAATTTGTTAGTGATCACTAGCAGTCAGTAACTCCGTGAATCTGGTATATGAATGCTTTGTTGACATATATGTCCTGTTTGTATAAAGGGCAACCAGGTTGTAAAGCAAACATTCAGGCCTTTAAACTTAAACTCAATAATAATTATTTAAAGGAATAACATGGGAAGAAGCTATAAGTCTCCATTTTTTTTTAGATTCAATAAATCAGTCTGTCACTGTATTTTTACATAGTATAAAGAAAGTGAAAAAAACATTTTTCAAATTTGATTTTCTTCTCTATATTCAACAAAGATGTATGGTTGATGCCAAATGAAATAAAAATAGTGTGTTATAGCATGCAATAATAATCATCATTTTAATGATTAACTTTATGTAATGTGATGATTTGGTCTGATTAGTATTACAGACATCATACTGTAGAAATTATGAAACAACTTAATTTACTACAATTAAAAGCATGATATCAACTCATTTTGAGATTGTATACAGGCAAAGTAAGCATAGGATATAAACTGTAATGAGCAGAACTTAAAACCAGCATATATTAAATTCTAGAATAAATTTTAGGTTATCAATTTTAAGAAGCAGTATGAAGTAATAATATTTTTTTAAAGGTTATACTCTGAGTAGCGATACACTTAAAAATTTATACATTGCAGGAGAATTCAATATTTTAAAAGCTATTTGGACTCAAAATTTTTTGGTAGTCTGCTTTGGTCAGAAGTAATCCTAGAAAATATTTTGCTTCTGTTATATTATTGAGTACTATAAACATTTAAAGCTATATGGTACTATCCAGACATAAATTTAACCGAATATTTATTATGTATTTATTATGCACAAAAATGTTAGGCCCTATAGTTAATTTTAAAAAAAACCCTTACCTTTAATAAACTCATATAAAGGCAGATATTTGACAATTATGTTCATCATTGTAACACGTAACAGAAACTGAACACTTGACCAAACTCTTTATGGATTCCTGAACCTTCCCTTAGTCCCATCTGTGCACTCCCTTGTGAAGTTCGGATTTAGCAGGAAACATGCTAAAACAGTTTTAGTGAGAAACTCCCACTCTCAATATCCATCTGATCATCTGCACAATCTGAAAAGTTTCCTCGTTTTCCACAAAATCTCTCAGGTGATGACTGATTCTTCAGAGAGAATTCTATTAGGTAAATTTATCCAACATTAGTCCTTTCACCTATTTTTTGTAATTTCTAATTCATTAATTCCAACAATAATCATAGCTATTAATTCCTACTTGCCCATGCTGTATTGGTAATTACACTTGCAATTACAAGTTAGGAAACATAAACAATTATTAAGGGTCAAGTGCTATTCAATGGAGTACTACTCAGTCATAACGAAGGATAAACTATTCATTTGTAGAAAAATGGAAGTATCTTCAGAAAATACTGTTAAGTGAAATAAATCAGAAACATAAATTTATACATCACATAATTTATCTTAGAAATCTAAAATATAAAATTTAAGGCCTTTCGGAAACAACAAGATAGATCTTTTGCAAAAGTGAAAGGGACTAAGCTATGGAAGGTGGTGAGGGAAAGGGGATTAAAAAAAGAATTACTGTATTACATGATGATATAATCAAATTGCAAACATGTACTAATAAAATATTTTTTAAAGAAAGTATAGAGAGTCCTTCCTAAATGAACTTTAACAGCGCTCTTTGCTGAAACTAGATTTTACAAAGAAGTGTTCAGGCTTAGGAAAAATTTCACAAATCCAACTAACGTTGAATCAAGCCAGACTCTCTTGTCATGTATAGCACATAGAAATGAATTTTACATAGCGGGTCAAGAAAAGGCAGTAAAGAAATGCTATTATACAAACAAAATTTGAAGCTCATCTTGAGGATGAGTAAAAATTAATCACTGAGAAGGATTTAGTTACAAAGAAATTCTAGTATGGAATCTATTGTCTCCTTTTGGAGAAGAAAGGTAGAAATGAATGTGACTTAGTGAAATTTCCTTGTGACCATGCTGCTGATAAACAAGCTATTGGCATTTGTGACGGGGAGAGGGAATGCTTTTCATAGGCTATAACCAACAGTTTAGGATTGCTGTGGCAAAGTAACAAGAAAACTAAAGGCAAGAGACTGTGTAAAGTACATTACTGAGTATAAACTACAAATCATTCATAAGTGAAACAGCTGTCTCTGTATGAGGGATAGAGCCTGCTATAGAGCCCATCTAGGTTGGAGAAATTTTTGACACAAAATGAGACCTATTGGTTCTCTTGCATTCTTTGGTTTACTTTACAGCTTAGTGTACTTGTATCCTTGAACTTATTAACAAAGTTTGAAGCAAAGTTCTTTTTTTAACTCACATAATGTGATTCATATAATTCATGAAGTTTGATATCAGTATTTAAAATAATTTATAATATTTAGTATGCACATTCAGAGTAAGTGCGAGAATGTATAACAATTTTCATGTATTTATTAGGCCATGGGATATACAAATCAGATGTTCAATTATTCTTTTAATTAGGAAAAAACACTGCTGAAATCAACACCAGGTATGGACTTATTAGCTTCATTCATGGTCTCTTTTTCACTTTAAATAATTTCAGATTGAAGAATCTTGACCAGAAAAAAAATATTTTTGCAAAGGAGAGCTATACTACATATGGTGTAAATACAGTTATTCCTTACTAACTTTTGACTATTGTTGTGTCGCTTTGAGTTGCACCCAGAAATGAACTGAATGGATACTTCAGAAGCTTCAAAATGTCTCTGCACAGTAATCACAAAATACAACTCTTGTAACAAGAAATTAATATTTTAAACACTATTCATTTATGATGTGTCACATGTTCTTAAACATAAACAACTCTTAGTCCTCCTCATTTTAGGTTCTGCTACAGTCAAGCATTGCTGACAGCCTTTGGGATATCTGGTGTCTTGGCAGATATGAAATGCCTCATGTACATTCCATACAAATCAGTACCAGGTTTTCTTCTGCAAGGTCAAACTTTTCTCAAATTTTAATACGTTTGCAATATTTTTTCTTACTTTTTAATGTATTTTTGGGTCATATATCCTTTTTTGTTTTGTTTTTAGTTCTCAACTATGCTTTAAGCGACTAGAGATCATGGATAATTAATTTTTAATCTACTTTTAATATTATTTTGATATTATAATGGGATAAATGATAACTTTAGCAGTTAAATTTATAAATATCTATGTAAAAGAAGAAATACATCTGATGTGCGTGTATGTTAAACATTGAATATTTTCTATTCAAATCTTCCTACAAGGTTTTCAATGTCCTCAATACATTTGTTTATTCGACATGTGCCTCTAAACGGCTATACTATGTGAGAGGATGACAGTATACTTTGAGCCAAATATCAGTCTGAAAGAGTCAATCCACTGAGGAAGCCCAAATTTTAACTTGTTGGATGAGTACAAAATAATAGCTACCCTATGTGATGAATAATACAGTTGCAGGAAGCATAAAAGTATCATAAAATCTCAAAAAATGATTTAATTCAGTAGGAACCAAGGATTCCTTCAAAGAGAAAACGATATTTTGGGAAGATCCCAAAGATTCACCTTTTTAAAAGAAAAATCATTTTAAAAAAGAATTGTACCCTTTTACTGTTTCACTTTTTTTCTCTTTAAATAAAAAAAGAAAAAAAAAGAATGAGAGTTATTTTTGTGTTAATTTATGCTTGTTTTTTCTTTTGTGTAGTACACATTGTCTAAATGTATATTTAGTAATTTATAAATATATTTAATAAATTATTTTTAATATTTTCATTTTGTAGGACAAGAAAAGGAGACATTAACAAACTAAAGGGCATTATATAGCAGGGAGCAGAGCATCTAACTTCCACATACTAGTTAAAAAATAGCAGTAATGACCATTGTTGGTTTGACATAGGTATACACACATATAGATGTGCATACAGAGTATATAATTTTATTTATTATATGAAATAAGATTAGCAAATCTTTTTTAAAGATATACTTTTTAGCTCTAAATATATTTTTCACCCACATATGCAACAAAATCCTCCAAAATTTTGAAAAAAAATGTATAATAAATTTTAAAATTAACAATTTTGAGTGGGCACAAACTTATACTGGCTCTTAGCCTGTTTGTATTCATTTCCCCCACTCACCAACTGAATTATTAAATGTCCTACAGAATTCTGACAACTTCACCTATCAATTTCCTTAATATCCACATTTGACTCCTGTAGATTTGAACTCATCAATTAACTGGGAGAACATTAATTGCAACTTGTTTCAAGTATGATATTTATAGATACTGATAAAATATTCAGTATAGAGTTGTCATCCCATGAAAGGATACTAAATTCTGTATCATTCATATATCTTTCTCTGAATACTAAAAACATAAAACTTGGGAAGTGGAAAAAAAACTTTAAGAAGCATTTAATTATAACATGAGTTTTATAGTTTGGCATACTCATAAAAGAATAAATAACCTTGAATCAAATGTTCCAACTTCTAGTGATTCTATTTTGACTATTTCATTCTATCTTTATAAAATATTGAATTTTCATAACTTTCAAAAAGTTAAACTCATACAGGTTCTTGGAACGCCATTTCCTTGTCATCATAAACTATGAAACTTGTACTTATTAGAGGAGTACCAGAGACATCTCTAACTGCAATTAATTGTCTTTGCCTGGAGGAGATGGTGTATGTTTATTTATTGTCAGCTCTCCTCAGATAGCCATACATACTAACATGTCTGTGAATTCTTTCTATGAAAGTAAGCAAGTGAAATGATGTGTAGTTTCCAAATGCTGAAGAGCTACTATAAGCATCACCCTTAGTAAGATTAAATTTGTCAGCTTATAGATGTTATTTTCTGCAAATAATCCCAGACTCATGTGTCTCATAATCGAGGAAATTACGGGAGCATCAGTTACTTGTCAAAAAATGCATGGTTAACTAGAAAGATAGAAAGGATGCATCTACCTATGAATGTACCTTGAATATAGTTACTCAACTGCTAAAGAAGACCTAGAGGTAATTCCACACAATGATCTATTAGGGGGTAAGCTTTGTGGTGCCAGAATGATTCAAGGAAACAGCACATTTTTTTTTTTTTAACAGGGAAATATATTATTTCAGAGTTACAATAACAGATAAAGAAAATATATGTTTATTAACAGATAAAACAATATGTTTATTTATACAATTAAAATGATGAAGTTGCACTGATTATAAAGACAGTTGATCTTCTAGATAGCTAAAATATATGTAAACAAGTATATCTGAGTTAAATCAGTTAACGTCCTGTCAAATAAATAAAGAGCTCCCTAAGAACTCTAAAAAGTCATATAGAGACCCCATTAACATGCAGCAAAATAAAAAATCTATCATGTTTTTCTATTATACATAAACTGAATATGTGTACCATAGAGAAATATTCTTTGTACAAAGGCTTTGCTATTAAAACTAGTGTTATACTATCCTCTTCTTAGTAATAATTAATGAGCACAACAAAGCTTTCCTCTATCCTTGTCCTTTAAATTTATCAACTCAGGTGGGTCTGTTGAATGTTGACCTTCCGGCCTGCTTTTAGGGATTCCCAATCGCCTAAAGCATGCTTGCAGTTTTATCTGATCTGTCAACAGCTTTTAATACTAGCATTTTGGGGGATTCTGTTCTCCTGTGAAATTTAATCTCACCTATTTAAGCTTGCAGAAAGTACTGAAGGGAATTATTAACAGATTTTCCCTCATCTTCTTAGAGGATAGTGCTGAATGATTGGCTGGTTTCCCTGAGGACCCATGGCTGAGAAGCACCAGTTTGTCAGTAGCATCCTATTTAGCATATGTGTGAGGCCACAAGGGAGCCAGGAAGACATTTGGAATCAGAATTACATCAAGATGCTGATGATGCCTCCCTATCTTCATTTCATCAAACATGTATCTTTTAGCATTAATGCTTTCTTAACTAAGATGAAAAATGCTTCAAAACAGCATACTGCTGATGGCTCTAATTAGATAGTTTGAAGCTACACTGATGATACATTAGAGCAGTGGACAAGCAGCCTCAGCACCATCAGAGAACTTGTTAAAATGCAAATTCTCAGGCCCACCCAGACCTACTGAACCAGAAACTGTGAAGATACAGCCAGCAATCTGCTTACCAAGCTTTCCAGGTGATTTTAATGCACACTGAAATTTGAAAACCTCTGAACTAGAGAAAAGGAGTGTTTGCTACTTCAGGGTCTGTTGCCTTGTACCTCCTTTTATGGATTAAAACATTACTGGACCCCGTCACATTGTTCTTGATTCCTAACTGGGCAACATATCTTAGGTTCAAACTATTCCATGCTCAATGTGCTTGGTCTCTGCCGTAAGTCTTACTTGTTACTAAAGCTTAAGAAACTTTTTATTGTTCTATATTTCCCTCTCTCTAAGAACTTGACAGTATTATAATATATTATATGAATAATATGTAGAGAGACTCATGGAATGGTGAGGTAATTTAACATTAGGCAAATCATGTTATTTTATTTTAGTGTTATGTTATTTTCAAATTCACCCAAATCCAAGACAGTTGGACTATATACACATTTGAGAAAAAACTCTAAATGTCCCTATTCTTTAATATCATTGACTTTAGAAAAGCCAATTGTGGTTGAAGTATATATGTGTTTGGAGGACAAAGAATAGGACATGCTAGAGAAATACAAAGGAATTGGGTACTGTATTAAATTGTTCATTTTGGTTAAAATATGCCCAAGAATACATGAGACTATTGGCATACACCTATAATCATATATAATCATATGTACTTGGAGTTTAATACAGAAGGATCACAAGATCGGCCTGAGAAACACAGCAAGGTCCTGCCTCAAAATGAAATTTAAAAAAGGCCTGGGAATATGGCTCTGTTGAAAAGTTTTTGTCTAGTTAGCACAGGGCCCTAGGTCTGATCACTAGTACTCTCAAACAAAGCGTCACAGAAAGTAACCCCTCAAAAGGTGTATGTTGAAGTGGATACATAATTCTAGACCTCTATACTTCTGACTTATCATTTATGTGAGTATTAATCACTAAAATAAACTGGACCCTCCTTTGAGGATTACAAAGCTAAATCATATTCGTAACAGATTAACCAGTGCAACCTCCACAAACACTGGAAATCTGCACTCTTAAAAAACAGACAAACAAACAAACAAACAAACAACAACAAAACTCATTAGGCAATGACAGTGTTGAAATCTTTGTACACTCTGAAAAGGCATTAATTACTTAATAGTCCTTCTCTTTTATCTAAAATTAGCAAGTAAACCCTCAAGTGTCTACTGCTGTACCATTTATCTAAGCTTTAAAGTGAATACTAGAAAATCTAGATGCTTATTCTTCACTGAAAATATTAATTCCACAATTATTTATTGAGCTTTATATATGGCACTCACTCTGATAAACAAAAACAAAGACAAAAGTGATGCAGACAGATGATCATAGCCCTTGACATCACAGATGTCAAAATCAAACATAAAAAGTTCATTTCTTGTAAGCTAGTAGTTAAAGAACATGCAAGCACTTGTCCTTTTGGTTTTAATTGTCACAGATCAACTTCAGTTCCACAAAAGCTCTGCTGTATGCAGGCATTCTGTTATCCTGACTCGTGTTGTCTCCCAGAACTTTAGTAGCTTCTATTCAGCTCACTGAGCTCTCCAATTTTACAGAGCTCTGCCAGGATTCCGATCCTTCCTTCCTGAAACCTTGGCCAGCTTTTAAATCCATTTCTGACTAGCCTCTTTGCTTCTGACACTACTCTATCTTTTATAGTCAAAACACAAGAGAGTAATGATCTTAAATTTTAACTTAGATCTTGGTGAATTCTGGCTCAAAAAACTCTAATGCTTTTCTTCTTTACTGAGAATAGAAGAGAACTAAAAGTGTTATAAATGCCTGCAAGACTTCACACAATCTGCATCATACTCCTCTCTCTCCTAGTGTTGTACCATAACTTTCTCCTTTTATTCCCGTAAGTTCAGGAGAATTCCACAATAAGGGTGCATACATTTAGCTAGGCTACAATGTGGTTTTCTTTTCTGAATGCCTACCATTTTTGTCACATTTTTCCACCCTAGTACACACACACACACACACACACACACACGCATGCATATGCATACACACACTTTATACTCCCAAATTAATATAAATAAGAGAACTAAGTAACTTTCAATGTACTGTCAGTGTGAGAATTCATTTGCATGTCTTCCTAAACAGAAAGTCCATGAGATCATGAAATTTTATCAAATAATAATAAAATTATGTCATATAATGCCTACTATATACCAAGTAGCCAATCAATATAGGGTGAATAAAATATAAGTAACTATCTCTTTCTTAAGTAATTAAATGTTACAGTTTTTGTTTTCATTATAAGGCAGAAAAAACAGCTACAATTCATTTCTAGTCCCCTTGCTAATATTAGATATCCATGGTATAAAGTATGAAATAAATCGATACTGCCATTCAAGGTCATCTTCCACTTCCAACTCTCAAGGATCAGTCTTTTGTAATGATAACTATTCTGACATAGGACTCAGATGAACCAGATTTAAAATATTTACTTCAAAATATGTTTTACAGCTACTTGCTCTTTTCCAGGTCTAATCCTTTGCACAGAGATATAAAGATGGGTACAATTATTCTGTACCTCTTTCAATTTCAACAAGTCACTTAATTCAAATATGGCTCTTTTTATTTGTAAAATGGCATGACTGTACTAATTAAAGCTTAAAAATACATGCTAGAAAAAAATCTAAAGATTGTAAAACCATCTTGGAGGTTTATTTTGTAACGACTAAAAAGTCAGATTAGACAGAGAACCCAGAGAATAAAAATGATATTTGAAACTCAGCCATGAACCAGTGATGGCTGATAATTTAGTGAGATTAATTTGTAATGTGATTAATCTACATGTTGCAAAATTACTTATTGACTATAGTTGTAATTCTTGCCTGGTACAGAGACTCCAAACAAGTTCAGGCATTCTAAACCAAATCAAATTCATAATACTGATTTGAATAAAATAAGTAATTTATCTTTTTATAAATACATTTTGTTTTGGTTCTCAGAAGTAATGTCCTTTATAAAGCACTACCTTTGTCTAATAGTATTAAAATTTGAGAGGCCCATGAAACATGTAGCCAGCTAATACCTCACCCAGTACTAGTCACCAGTCAGAATGAAGTGATTTTAAATCATTTTCAGTAACTTAACTAGTTATTGAAACTGAATAATGCTCACACTAGAACACTTTAAAAAACATATAGTAATCACATTATATTTGCTCCACAGCAGAATGAATTTACTATATGATTAAAGTATGTACAGATTGACCCAGTATTATATATATATATATATATATATATATATATATATGATATACAGCTACACATTACATTCTAACGTATACATTATTGTACCATGTGTAATAATATATTACCTATATATATTCAATGATTCTTATAAATATGACTTATGGAAAAGTCTTAAAACACCTTTATGACATTCTTTTAATTTCCATATGTTTTTTGAAAAACTCCTATTATTCAGGATAGGAAGACAGCATATTCAATCATTGCCAGGTAATAAATGTTAATCCTAAACAAAAAAAGCACTTTGACCAAAGTAAATATCTCATTTTGTCCAAATCATTACAATTTTTTTTTTACACAGAATGCTTGAATTTAAAAAGAAATTAGTTATAGTTCTGAGATTTAAAAAAATTGCATTTGACAATTTCAAGAACAGTGTAATTTTTTAAATATGAATGCATATTAATGGCATCATCTAGTAAAATCTGCTGGATTACAAGTCCATATTTTTGGAAAGTTCCATTTTACCTCCTCGGGGACTGCTCTTATATTAACAAAGCCTTTTCTGAAGACGATGAACACGCGGCGGGCTCCACAGCGTAGAGCGGATGTGGCACAGTCAAAGGCAGTGTCTCCAGCTCCTAGTACAATCACGGCTCCCCATATCGATGGCAATGGAGAGTGACAGACACACATTCCTGAATGATGAAAGGAAAACCCCATTTTCAAGTAGAGAAACCATTTCTGCATGACAGCTCAAAAGATACTTGTACTCAAAGCAGTGTAAAATTGCATCTTGCAGTTTTCTAGGATGGAGTGTCACTATCAAATTATTCTGCTTCATTGAAAGACAGTTTTATTCCCATTTTAAAAATATGCTCATATATGTAATTTCATAGTCAGTAACTTTAGCTTCTTTTTTCCTTCTAGAAGGACTGTTACAACATATTTTGAAGATTTTTTTAGATCATACTAAACTGGAATGAACCTATTAAAATTATCTTTGTCAAAATTGTGATAAATATTTTACTTTTGCATCATTAGATTTCTGTTTTTAGAAGAAAAAGTGATTCTCATGATCTGGGTTAATAATTTCAACATTTTGTTAAAATATTTTATTTATATATTATACAATTTATAAGTTAAACTTCTATTATATATTATATGTTGTAAACTTCTAAAATTAACATTTTGAGGAATTGTCCTTAATAACTGAAGAATTTCTGTGCATTATTTTCTTGACTTAGCTAAAATAAAGCTTGCTCATTTCTACCACTTTTCTCTAGCTTTGTCAGTAAAATTGAGCAATAAAAGAAATATGACTAAGTGTCCCTGTCTTAGGCACCTATATGACATTTTGATTTCTATATAAATAATGTTATAAAAAAAGAAAATGGATGTATTCTCTATGTAATAACAGACACTACCATATTATCGGATTAAATAAAACTATTGCTAAGATAAATTACTATAATTTTTAAAAATGACTCCATAGATAGGCCTATAATCTCAACAAGTGTAATTATTTTGTTTGGAAGAGTTTGTATTTGGAATTAGACAATTGGTATTCTCTAATTCTCAAATATATACTCCATGCACTCCGGCTCTCCCGTGGAAGACTGGCATATAAACAAGTGTCTAGTAATCTGAGGAGGAGGAAAGTGGAAATGGCACGCATCTTTAGCTGCCAACTTCTTGCCTTTTTAAAGTTTGACAGAAAATTTTAAGTTTTAATAATTTCCACACGTAATTTAATGTAGAAACAGCTGCATATCAGAATTCTTCAAAAATATACATTTAGAAGATCCCGATTATTCAGTTTTGAAAAAAAAATACTACAACCTCTTTATAACTAAGACAATGATTTTAGACAAAGCAAATATGACATAGTCTCAGGTTTAGTTTATCATCTCTGAGCACATGAATTCATAGAGTATCTTTCAAAGCATTTTACTTTAACTTCATAAAATTACTGCTCCAATAGAGACAATGATCTTTGTGTCTGCATAGACAATACCTAAAAATGAAGCTCAAACAATTTCATTCAAGAATATCTTCTAATGTTCATTAGTCATTTTATTTGAAGCTATTTTTTATTATATATAATATATAAATGTAGATATATATAGATATAAATATATAAATATAGATATAAATATCTATCTATCTATATATATATCTATATATCTATATCTATATCTATATCTATATCCATATATATATATATAATTAAAATTTCCTTATCACGATGGTTTCCTGGTGAGGCTGAACATAATTCTGGCAACTTATTGTAACATCAGTCTTTAAAAAATGTGTTCATTTTCTCTACTGAAGTATCCATCCTAAATGTGATCAATGTTTTCTAAGTTGAATGTAATACAAATTAACAACAATGTTAAGACAATGTTAAGAAAAAAGAGCAACATATTTTACCTGGTTTACTGCCTTTTGCTACCAGTGGCAAAAAGTCTTTGGACGTGTAAAACCCCTGGTCTTGTGTTAGGCCTTGAAAGATAAGATCTCTTTTGGGTTCTGGCAAACCTATTTGATAAAGTTTATAAATATCATTAATAATGGCTTTTCTCACTAGATATTACAATATTTGAAATGATATGGATCTAATAGAAAATTATCTGTAAACAATTCAACATAAAATATATATAATACAATCTAACAGATCTTACAGTACACCTCTGATATATTCTAGTATATAACATTACCATATATATATATGTGTGTATCTATATAGTATACATAAATAGTGTATATACTTAGTCCACAATGTTAAAGGAAAATGCAAATTATATTATTTCCTCATGTCATCAGTGAAAATGTTTGAGAAGTATTAAAGTGCTAGATATTTTTTAAAAATCTGAAACAAATACTAAAAATAGAATAGATTTATCTAATACCTGAATAAGGAAGATCATTCTAAAAACAACTGGAAGAAAAAAAATCTCAAAGAAAAAAATGCACTTTATCCCAAAACTCAGCCACTCCTATATTACAAAATATTATACATTTCTTAAGGGCAACTGATTAAACGGAAAGATATGTTGATAAAATGTTTTTACTATACAAAGTAGTTTCTCAATGTGAATAATAAACCTATTAACTTTCTATTGAATACAAAAGGATACTGAAATCAGGAGAAATAAAATACAGTGTATAGGTCAATAATAATTTGACATTATTTAGTGAAGTGTAAATTTCAAAAAAAGATATAATTTTCCTGTTAAAATATGAAGCTTAGGAAAATTAATCTCTACAGCAAGCTTAAAAACAGAATTTCTCACACTCTTTCAGTAGAAATACATATTGATGGTAGATTTCCCAAAGCAGTTTTTAATCTGTCCTAGGGAAATACAAAAACTTTTCAATGCAGGTTTAATGTACAAACTTTTGCATAGATCTGTTGCATAGATCTTTGCATATATCAGTTATCTATTCAAGAAGAGGGGAGAATGAGTAAAAACCAGAATTTTAACTGAAAGAATAAATGAATTTTACTTTCAAAAGCAAAAAGAACAAAACAAAATCCTACCACTAAAATGGATATTGAAAAATATGATAGCAGATTATAGTCAAAATATGGTAAAGAAATGAGAAAGATAACTATATAAGCTATTACTCAAATATTTTTTAAAAGCTGAACATAATATATACAATCTGAATAATAATTATTTTTGGAGGTGAGATTATGTGTGTTTCATGTTTTATTATTGTCTTATTTTCTAAACATTCTGTAACCCAAATTTTTCAAGAAACACCTATCAAATATTTAAAGAGATTTGAATAACAGAGTCAAATTATTTCCAAAGAATAAATGACAATAATATTGTAGTAATAACCTTATCCTAGGAAAATGGAGATATTTCATCTCAGTTTTATAAATGTAAGGAAAAATGTAATTTAATTTTATTTAATTTCAAAAACTTGGATTACCAGTGGCTCATTCTAAAGAAGTTCAGCTTATATTACAAGTAAATGTAGTTACTGGTAAGCATATACTGTATTAAACATGGCTCAAAGATGACTTTTGTCACAGAATAAGGGAGGTCCTATATTTCATCTGAAAGTTGAAGTTTCTTGCTAGTTTGTAACTACCACAAAACAAAACAAAACCATTTCTGCTTCTTCAAATTAAACCAAATATTTTTCTTTCTTGTCCCATACCTTCCATAACTTCTCACCAAAAAATTTGTTCATAGATTTTTTAAAAAGAGTTTTGTTTTTTAAATTACTTTATATAGGAAATTTTTGGCAAGTCAATTGACTTGTCTTTGCCTTAGCTTCCCTTTTACATGAATTAAATATAACATTTCATTTTCTGATAGAAGAGAATATTTCTTCGATATTAGAGGAACACTGACATTATTACATACATGTGTAGTGTTTTATGTGATTCTCTTAGGTAGTGTGAGTGGATGAAGTTTATAGAACTAGTGGAAAATGTACCAGAAAATTCTCTGATGACAATGAAATTTCTCTTGAAAGTTACCAGGAAATTATTGTACAATCAATCAAAAATATGCACATAACACACACTGAGATTTAAATAAATGTCAAAATTTCCCATCTCTAATGTTCTGTACATTACAAATGGCATACATTCTATATCATTTCATATTCATATTAAAACTCTAAAGAAGAAAACCATTTCAAGGTGTCATACAATCTCAAGGCGACATGATAAACAAAAAGGTTTCAGCAGATCAAAAATTTAAGTTTTGAACAAAAATTTTACAAGCATAAGGCACAAATTCTTCATTTATCAATTCCTAACTTGCTTACTGTACATACTCATGCTGTGTTAGCTCATCAGCATTTGTGGCTTCCAGTACCATCTTTTTGCAGATAACTTTCTAATGTGAAGCTCTATAATATATGTCATAGTTATGGCAAAAGGGAGCTTTAAATCTCTTAATTATATTCTATAATTTTCCCAAAATACTTATAATCTAATGGCACACAATATACACTTATTAAACATAAGAACTGTATCCACAAAATTTTTTTCTCCTGTAAGGATTATTTCACAAGAAAAAGATGCATGGGTAAAATTTAAATTGCTTTGTTTATTTTTCATTTGAATTAAGACACTGACTAGGACCATTAAGTTACTTATATTTTCACTCCATTCTAACTTGCCATTGTAATGGGTTTATGTTTACTGGGTCAGAGCCTTTCCCTCAAATATTTAAGGGGAACTGGATAAATGTTCTGACATATAAGTCTTGATTTAAGAACAGAATAAGGGGGTCAGTAGATGGACAGGATCATTATGATTAGATTACCCTGCGGCTTACTTAGCCACACCCCAGATTCCTACCCAGACTCCTCAAGAACTGCATGGATGGTCTCCACACACATTTTTTGGCAGAACTAAACGTGACAATGTGAGGTGATCTGGAGTAGGTTTTGTTTTTGTTTTATTTTGTTTTGTTTTGTTTTATCACCAGACAGCATCTTTACAGTGAATCCTTCCTCTACCATTTGCCAGCTCCGTGATCTTTTATAAATTTCTGTGTTTCTTAATTTTATATTTTAACTTGAATAAGCTACAGTATCTAGTTATTCAACCAAATGTAGGACTAAAGTAAATATTGCTGTGACGCCTTTCATTAGATGTAGCTATCTCTATCCCCAAAACAGGTATAGGTAAAGTCTATAATCAGTTAACTTTAAACAAATATTATCTCAGTGATGTAAGTGGATCTTGGACAATAAGGGCTTTAAGAACAAAACTCAGGTTTCTCTGAGAAAGAAAAAAATTCTGTTTTAAGACTATATAACATTAACTCGTACACGAGAGTTTCCAGGATTATAGCCTATCAGCTCTTATGCAATTTTCATCACAATTACACTGATTAATTTCTTGAAATACATTTATCTACATATCTATTCATCTAGCTATCAAATTCTCTATACAATCATCCATATATTTTTTCCAGAGCATTCTCAAATTGAATATGATGGATTAACTAATGGTAAGTTTGCAAAACTGAGATTAACTAAATCAGTGTGAAAGGCCCATCTGAGGATTGTTGCCAACAGCATAAAAGGAGAACAGGAGGGGAAGATGGTGTGCTGTTCATTCTCCTCAAGAAGCTTGTCACGCTGGCTCGCTCAATCTGAACTCAGCTGTTCTCATCTTTGGAGAAGTTTGGGTCCTCACTGTCACTGAGGATGGCTGCAGTTTTCTTTAGAGGAGCCCTGGTCCTTGAACATCATTTCCTGGCTGCTGTACAGATCTTTAAGCCTGGTGACACAAATCCTTCATCCCACTGGCACAGATTTTCTAGCTTCCACTATCATTGGACTTTGGGCTTTTCAAATACAGATAGTTGACCCAGACTTGGATGAGACACTGTCAAAGTTTTTAGGCCTCCAGCTCAACTTGTGGAGGACATTGCCATGGGCTCTAGGTGTTCAGCTGAACTCATGCAGGACATTGCCGTGGGATCCAAGCCCTCAGCTGGATCATTTGGGTTCTAGTCATGGATATATCTCTTGCACTCTTCTGCATTTGCTTTTTTATTGGGTGAATATTATAAAATAATCCTATAAATTTTATCCTTGCAGACCTGACTACAATGTTGAGTTATTTAATCTCTCTGCTCTTCTATTACTTCATTTCTAAAATATATAATGCTCTCTGCCATTGAAGTGGGATTTATAGGAAATCAAAATATTATATACATATACTTGATGTAAACATATATGCTATAGAATGTGTGTGTGTGTGTGTGTGTGTGTGTGTGTGTGTGTGTGTGATATGTGTTGAGAGGGAGACAGAAGAGAGTTATGATGTGTAATGAATATCCAAAAACATTAGCTATTAAGATAGGTTGGATTTATTCAGTAATACCAATTCTTTCAAATTTTACATCTTGTGACAAGTAAAAGTAAGGCTTAAATCAAAGTATAGTATTGAACCTTAACAAATTTAAATAAAATTCTACAAAGAAAGAAAAATGAGGCAATATCAAATGAAATATGGAATATAATGAAACTTGCAAATATCTATCTATCACAGAAAGACTTCTCTGAGAGCAGGTAGCATATTAATATACAAAGTATGTGTCTATACCAGGAAGATTTCAAAATTACACTGAAATGTCTTTTTATTTCATCTTTCAGTGAGAAAACAGGAGCTTATGAATAAAATGAAATTGAGAAATATTTGACAAACAAAGCAGCTAAACACGGTACACATAAGGTGGTCTTTAAGAAGGCAAGATGAAACCTTTCTTTGCCTGGACTAGTAACTGAAGTTTTTGGTGTTTCATCATACATGTATATGAAGTATATATCAGCACTTTTTCAAAAGAAGAATTTAGTAGACAAATAAAACACTGATTCCATCATCATTCTCGGATTGATCTTATGAGAAATGTGAAAAAGAGCTGATAGTAAATGCCATGTTTTTCACATTTCAATATAATTATATGAAGGAACACCTCATTGTAAACATTTATGAAAATGCTAATTTTCAAGTTCTCAATAAAAGAAAGAAAATTCTTCTTGTACTACCAAAAAACTTATATAACATTTATGGGTTATTTGTACTACTTTTACCTGATATTTAGGGATTTGTGCATATGAATTCAGCTGATTTCTCAAAATAGCTGTACAATACAATACATACCATTGTTATATACATTTTACATAGGAGAAAACTGAGCCATATAGAATACAAATAACCTTGCTGAAGGTAAAAAAAAAAAAAACATGCAAGTAGCAATTTTCAAACTGTGTATCCTGCTCATTGACTTTATGCTTCAATTTTGCTGCCTTTTACATGTATCAGGTTATAATTAAGATGATATAATGTGATGCTACATGACTGATTATGTACAATTACCCATTTCACATGTATGTACTGAGCTTGACTATCAAGCTATGGATATGCATGACACCACTGAACATGTTTGCAACCATGTTTGTCTAGCAGTAGACAAAAGACTAGTTGCTTCTATTGGTTGCATTTTTCTTTGTGATTATTTTCTCCAGCAAAATTCTGTTCTGAAATATTTCCTTCTTAAGTGCTTTCCCCTTGGGTATCTGCTGGCTATTTTTCAATATTTGAAATTCTTTTAAAAATGTATCCTTGCTTTGTTTTCAAAGCACCTCCCTCTGGAACAACTACAGAATAAATAACAGCAATGCACATAGAAAACTGATTCCTTGGTGCTCATATCAAGTTTTATACCACTCCAATGAACATTAACAAGGTATTAAACATGCTGGTACATGTTTTTATCTACTAAAAAACAAAGGAGCAATAAGCTTTAAAAGGCCTAGTCTTTATAGGCCTGTAGTAGGACATGCTTAAAAAATATTCAGATTCTACAATGTTGGCCTGTGATACTTCACTGACCCCCTCAGTCAGTGTTAATTTAACTGAACAAGTATTTGTGAGATGTCTCATGCTCTTGAAGGGTTCTATGAATGACAGCTAAGCCTTCATTAGAAAGACAGTCATCAGACAGACTTGTATTTCGAGATGGTCTCACAAATTCAACAGAAAGAAGACATCACAGGCTACTGAGAAACTGCCTTGGAAAAAGCCACAGCTCACAGAAAAGGAAATGCTCTAGGATGCCACAGTTTACTACAGTGCTTTTCAATACGAAATTAGTAGACAGACAAAACACTGATTACATCATCATTCTCAGATCAATCTGATGAGAATAGCGAAACATGGCTGATAATAAATGTCATGTTTTTCACATTTCAATATGTTCTACTTGAGATATTATTTTCCTTTACATTTTAACCAACATGCAATATTTTCATTTGTTACTGAGTCATAATATTTTATTCAATTCATGTAAACAAGGTATACTGATAGAATCAGAGTAATTAGCATTTCTATCTTCTCAGATATTATGATTTCTATGTAGTGGCAATCTTATAACTTTTCTAGTCATTTGAAGATGTATAATGAATTACTCTAGGGTACGTGTAAGACACTGGAACTATTTTCTTAATCTAAGCATATTTTGATATGCCTTATACAATCTTTACTTTTATGTCACTCTTTCTATCTAGTCTTTTGTTACCTCTATTGTACAAAGATGTTCCTTTATTCTTAGTGAAGAAAAGAGGAAATGCGCTAAACTAAGATGGGCATTATAATGTACAAATTAATCATAAATTCATCAAACAAACATTCTTTGTGAGACACTCACTCTTACCCATATGTTATGTAATAAAAGTTATTAAAATTATTGTGTCACTTAGTAAATCTTTTAAAGTATCTTAAAGTCGCCTGACTTACATAATTATTTGTAAACAGTATATGCAGTAAGTATAAAACTTCTCAAGTCAGATTTCCTGCATTAAAATTCTAGTTCTATTGCTTCTCAGACTTTTGGCTAAGATCAAGTGTAAAATTTTATTCTATTTCTCACTAGCTCTTATATTCTGGGGCAATCGAATTTTCTTTCTTGGCACCCACAGCCTCACAAAAGGATCACTGGCATAATAAAATGAAAAACAAATGTAGGTGAAGCTCTTTGTATTGATGCAAATTAAATGTTTCCTTTTATTTTCTTTCTCTTCCTGAAAGCCTTTGTTTTATTTAATGAAATGATACATTCAGGTAGACATAATTTAAACATTCATCTAATTTGCCTTTATATATTGGTAATATTATTGTACATTTATTGGTCATTGTGGAATAAAATCATCTCACTATCCATGAAACTTAACACTCTTGTTTAGAATGAAAGATCGTGGCCATACAAGAGTACTCTTCCTATTTCATTAATTCTGCAGCCTACAGTAGATTCAAATCACAGGTGCTTCAGGACCAGAACAGAGGCACAGTAAAGGCCCGTCATGCTTAATGTGTCTCTCTGTTTGAAATGGTAAAAATAACATTATATCTAAGAGAGCAATGAGAGCAACCTAGGAGATTAGTGAATTGGTTTAAATCTCATTATTTCTACTTTCTAGATATATTTGAATAAAACTGGCCATCACCATGACTCTCACATTTCTTGCTTTTATAATTAGGACAACCCTGTTACATACAGAATTATTCTAAAATTATATATAAAAGCAGATGTAAAGCACTCTGATCAATATAAAATATCCTTTGGGTGTCAGTCATCAGTATTGTCTAGGGCAAAATAGAAACTATGAAAACTAAAGTGACAAAAAACCTAATATTTTCAAAAAAACAAGATTATAATTAACCATAAGGAGTAGATGGTTTTTAAGATTTGTAAATACAAGTGTAAAACCATGAATAAATAAATCTATGAGTATAAAGATTGATTCCATTACAACAAGACTTAAATTCTCTCCTCAAAACATATGGACAGACTCCAAATCACTTAAACAGCTGAAGGAGTAAATACTCTCTAGACAGACAGAGCTGAAAACACATCATGTGAAGGTAGTATCTTAGTAAAAAGTTCTTCATATCAGTTACAAGCTTTCCTCATCCTACTAGACCTGAATCCTAAGTACTGAAAAAGAGAAAAAAGAGGAAAACTTAAAAAAATAAAAATAAAAAAAAACAGATATACCAGCACTTAGAATCACAGGAAAACAACAAAAGACCACTAGAATCTCTCAAATTTTCCAAGGAAGATACAGCACTCTTAAGAGGAAAGCAAACACGAGGGAGTGGAACTCTATAAATTGTTCATAGAAGAGATGAAGAAACCAGGTGAGTTCAAAGAGGATTAGGAGGAAACAAAATACAGGAAGAAAGGGCCAGAACAGTTCAAAATATGAATGACAATCTCACTTAAGATATAAAATCCACAAAAAGATGCAAGATATAAAAACCAGATATAAAAAAATAATAATTAATAAATTAATTAATAAATTACAGAAATTATCAGTGTGAACAGTGCTTGAAATCAAGGATAAAATGGTAAATTATGATAAAGTCCTCAGAGAAGCTTCACAAAAGAGGACAAGAAAAACTCATCCAACAACTACTACATGATACTAAGAAGACCAATTTAAATCTAATTGGTGTAGCGAGAAACTGGAAGATAATACACATGGGATAAATAATTTGCTTACAGAAATAATAATAGATGATTTCCCAAACATAGGCAAGATTTCATGAGAGATGAAGCCCCCCAAGACACATCATAACTGAAATGCAGATATTGAAAAACACACAAACAAAACAAAATGAAATTTTAAAAAAACCTAGAATTTTAAAAGCTGTTAGAGTAAAACAATAGTCATACATAAAGGTGAACATTATTATGGTTTATAACTAGATGTCCCCTCAATTCTCATGCACTTATGGGATTTTTTCAAAACTGACTGGATCTAGGGTGTTGGACACTGGGTGTGTGGTGACACCACCCAAAATGCTTGCAGCATGGATAGGACAAAAGAGAAGGGAAGTTTCTCCTCTGCCTTGCCATCTCTCTTTGGAGCCCTTTGATGAGACCGAAACCTCTACAAATGGTGTTTTCCTGTTTTAACTTGTGAGTGTTAGGTACTTTGTCTCAGCAAAAAGAAAGTAAGACAAACACATTAGAATCATAGTCAACATCGCAACAAAGACTTTAAATGCCAGAAGAGCTTGGAGAGAAGTATTTCAAGTTCTAAAAGCAAACTCACTTACAACTGATTTTAACATATCCATAAAATATTCCTTCAAAATATATGGTGAAATAAGGACATTTAATGAAATACATATTTCAAGAGGCTTACAAATAGTAAAATAGCACTTAAGAAAATGATTAAAAATATCCTAAGCAAAACCAACAACAGTCTCAAAGGTAAAAATCTAAATTGAATAAATTTATCTAGCAAAGCAAGTTGAAAACAATGATTAAAAAATAATAGAAAGAGAAAGATGTGGAGTTAACAGCCAAGAAAGAGTGAAAGAATAGAAATAAACTATTCTTATATGAAGTCCAAAATGTTGAGATTATAATACTTAAGTAAAATAATCCTTTCAAAGATCTAAATATTCTACAATTCCATGAAGGATTATAAAGTTTTTCATCTGTCATTTAAAAAATCACTTATATGATTCCAAGAATTTATATCTTACTTCCAACAGACGATAGTGTCACATGGATTATCATTGTAGGATCCATATTTTGATTAGAGAGAGATCAATGATGCCCTATTGTGTGCTTTTCTCAGTAAAACTCCCAATTTTTCCCTGATATTTTACTGTAAATATGGTTATTTCTACGTGTTCAGATTGAATTCAGAAAGAACGGAGTGATTCAATATAACATATATGAGATTAGATCATTACATGTCACAACAATATTCATTTCATTGATTTTCCAAATTCCCATTAAACATCTGTATCATGGAACTAGTGTCTAGTCTCTCTCTCAGTGTGACTACACACATTAATTTTATGTCATACAATTTGTTAGAGGATAACAGGATGAAAGTCTTTCAAAAATACTATGAATGGAATTACTGCTTCAAAACATATTTTTCCCATTATACACGGCATTTCAATATAGAAACATAAAATGATAAGTTCAGCGCCAGGTGGAATATTTACCTTTCTTACACAAATTGGAAAGTTGGATGAAAACTAACCAAAGGTTGTAATTCAGTATTTGACTTCTAAAACAATAAAATTCAAAAAAGGATTGGAGAAGAGAATGAAATAGTCAAGCATGATACTGCAATTGCTATAAAGTGAAGTACAAATGTTTTTCAACTAGTTTTCATAATCCCTTGAGGAAAATATGTAGAAACTCTCTTACAAATCTGATTATTTAATATAATTTTGTATTTATATGTAAGAGAGTATATACAAATAAAACAGTAATGAATTAAGTACAAAATCATAGCAAATGAATATAGATCTAACTTACTTTCATAACTAATAATTTCTTTTTTGGACAGCATTAAATTTTTATTAGTACATATATCCCATACATAGTCTCATTTTCATTGTAGAGAATTTGCACTGCATGTAATATATCTTAATTCTTTTTCTTTTACCATTCTTGTCCCTTGTTTTCAACTCTTCTTCCCTTCCCCATGTGCAGAAACTTTTTTTAAAAAATACTTTGAGTCAGGCTTCCTTTCCTGATTTCTAATTTTATTTTATTTTAAAGAGAAAAGAACAGAGAAATCAAGAAGCAAACAAACAATAGACAACAACAAAAGCAAAGTGACAATGACAAAAATAACAACAAAACATTGGCCATTTAAAATTTCAAAACAAGATGATAGGAATTTAATAATGGTTGATATATTGCAAATTGTTATCCTCAAAGTAATTGCTCAGGCTACCAAAAACAGGTATGCAAGGCTGATCAAGCAGTATAATTCCCTTTTGAGCAGTTTCTTTCCCTTTTACTGTATCTATTGTAACTTTTGTATCATATTTACTGTTTTTCAGTTTCTTACACTTGAGGCACAATGCCGTGTTTATATCATACCAGAGTAATAAATGTGCACCCATGTTTATAGCAAAACAATTTGTAATAACTAAATCTTACAACAATCCAAATGCTCACCAACTGAGTGTTGAATAAAAAAGATGTGGCATAGTTATGTAATGGAATACTACCCAGTCATAAAGAATGATAAATTCAAGGCTTTTATAGGTAAATAAATGCAACCAGAAACTATACTCATTAGTGAAGTAAGTCAGACTTGCATGCATAGCAAATAATTCCTACACTCAGGATCCATCTAATTTTTTATTTTATTCATAGATCATAGAAAATAATCAAAATAACAGTCTTGGAGAAAAAAAGATGCTTTTTTCTTTAAATTTTTGTAGTATTCTAATTTTCTTATAATTAGGGTATATTTTAATATTAAAACTTAATTTTAAAATAAACAAAAGCTTTAGTTATAATTCCTTTTCTAGACTAAATATGTGAATGTAAAGTTTATATTCTTGTCACAAATTACATCCACTGCTTTGAGTTTTGGTATTATTTATTAAAATGTGCTATGTCTTCTGCTCCCTTTTTTCTCCTCCTCATTTCCTTCACTTCTTTTTTTTTAATCACTTATCTTTTGCTATAAAACAATGTCCTTAAATTTTAATCCCCACATTGTGAAGTAACGGGAAGCAAAAAAAAAAACTCGAACAATATGCCTCGGGCTAAGGTTTTTTCCTTAATGATTGGAGTTCTGAGATGGCGTTAGGAAATTACTATTTAGGACTGTGTAAGCATGCTACATTCCGAAGTAAAGAAATCATTAATAATAAAATACTAAAAAGGAACAGTTATATTGCAAAATAAATCTACCAGGCTTACAAAGAAAACAAATTTGCAACAGCCACCTGCTGTGGAGATGAGGCAGTAAGCTCAACAGCAGGAAATAAAAGGGAAGAGAGGAGAAAAATACAAAAGCACACACATTAAAAAAGTAATTAAGACACTTATCTCCATCGACATACATAACGAAAAAACCCTCAACCAACTACCTAAAAACATACTCTATTGAACTGCACAGCAAGAAACAACATTAAAACTGCCACCATAAACACACATTCTGTGGAAGGAAGAAGACCCTTTAAAAATGTAATCGCAATCGTATTACTAATGTGTTAATCACCAGTAAATGTACTACACATTCATTTATGGTATTGCTTACTTTCTCAAAGATATATTTTATATTGTATTTGAATGTATTTTATTCAAATAAATTCTTAAATATAGGCACTCATACCCTCTTTATTTGTAATTGTTCTAGTGACTTCTGCAATCGTATTGTGAGACCTAAACATTTCATATATGACAAATTTTATGTAATAATTTTTAACATGATATGCATTTAGATAATGCATGTAAATAGTTTCCTTTAAAGCAAAATTAATCTTTGCTATATAGTACTATAATAAAATGAGGTGGAGCATAATGCAATAGTTAGGTTTATGAATTAAAAAGAAATGGAAAATAAGATTCATTTTCAATTACATAGGCAATGCAAGCCTAGGGAAGTGAGATTTTTAAATACAGACCATATGCCAAATGTGCCTGGTGATTCAAATGCTGAACTTACCTTCTGAATCTGTGATTCTGCTAGGTGTGTCTCTGCAGCAATGGAGAGGTGCCCAGTTCAGAGTGTGAACTCTCTAAAGGAACCCTGACTGTTACTAATAGAGCAGTAAGTCTAAGCCCAAGTTATTTATTGTTAAACCTGTGTTTCCTCATCTTTAAAATGAAAAAAAAAAGTTATAAAACTCTATCTCCTTATGGAACTGCTATATGGATAACTTAACATAATCTAGCTCTAAACTCTTGAAACGATTTAATTACAAAGAAAAAAATAATTCACAAGCACAGATACTGGTCATACATCCTTGAAATTCTTTTTTCTATGATGACATTTACTACTCGCTGTCTCTTCATTTTAAGTAGATATTTCCCCCTTAAAAAATAAATGAAAAATTTTTGTGCAAATTCCATTGTCATACTCTAAATCATTACTGTATTTTCATAAATTTTCTAAGAAAATACTTATCTCAAGAGACTTTTACAAATGCATATATGACATAAAAATATTAAATTATTTCCACATTGAAATATACTCAGAATATATCTATTTATTATGGACATGTTGCTGGGTAAGACATGAAATTTGAGTACTTTGGTAAGGTTTCAGAAAATCCGATAGGTTAATGTCTTCACAAAGGTCATTCTTGATATATGCCCATGAGTGGGTAAGTGTGATAGTTAGCTGACTGTGTCAATTTCTGTAGGAAATATTCAACTAAATTGGATCAGCATAGTTCTGGGTGTGCTGAAAGGCTCTACTGAAAACAGAAAACCCTTCCCCAGAACCTTGCCTGAATGAAATAACAGGAAAAACAAAAGAAAGGCTCTCTCCTGTTTCTCCAGAGGAGCCCCAGTCTTCACATTCTTCTTGAACAGTGTCTCCCAGCTTCCAGCGCAGACCCACTGGGCCTTTGATATGGACTTGCACAGTATTCTATAGTGAGCACTGGATCTTTGACCTTGCGCTGGATCCTTCTGATCTCAAGCACATAGTCTTTTGCACTCTTTTACATCTGACTCTGGGGGAGGCTTACCTTGAAAACACTTATATGTTTATATATCTTGTCTTAAATAAGCTTCTCTATTGAGCAATTGCTGTTAGAGTAACATTTTCAAAAACAAGTGGATGACCTCCTTGAATCTCAATTTATTCATTCACAATATAAACAGATTATCTAGAAATAGAATTCCCAATATTGCCTGGGTTTTTCAAGAATCTAAGACTTTGGGCAGGGGAACGTTTAACTTTGTATAAGAAGGCATCTTATTGTATATGTTTGCAGAGGGACAATACCTTTCATTACATTTCCTAAGAAGATTTTGGCACAAACATCTAAAGCCTTCCATTCTTCAACTCTAGCCTACTATATTGCTATATGCCAGATGCCATTCCAAGGACACAGACCATTTTTGTATATGTCAAAATGTGATACAATTAATCACACCTGAGAGTCACTGTACATCATGAATGAATATCAGTTTATGTAAGTGTTTGTAAGTGTATTAGACCTAACCTAAGGGGAAGCAATAGTTTTTAACATCAGACATAACTATTTTCCTATCATTACTCTCTTAAATATTAGCTGTGTAATCCTGTATAACCAACTATTTAAGTCTCAGTTTCCTTCTCTAAAAATCCTGTCCTGCAGGAAGATTAACAGATATAATGTATCTCAATATGATAGTTGTTTAGTATAGTAGCTAATGTACAGAAATACTTATAAATAAACTGATTAAATTGGGGTTGTTGTTGTTGTTGATACAGGGCCTTGTCCTGTACTTCAGGCTAACCCTGAATTCACTTTGTAGCCCAGGCTGGCTCAAACTCACAGCAATCCTCCTGCCTCAATGTCTCTAGTGCTGGGATCAAAGGCATGCACTGACTTGTGTATTTTAAATTTTAAAAATCATACAATTTTTGGACTAGAGATGCAGCTCAGTGTCAGAGTGCTTGCCTAGCATCTGTGAAGCTTTGGGTTTAATTCCAAAGACCATTTTAAAAAGTATAATTTTATATTTATATTTTACTTGACACTTTTTTCCCTTGCTATTCAACACAATTTTACTATAAAAACAGCATTTTTTAAAACCTGGTCTTAACTGAAATTTCCTTAAAATTGGTGATTAACTACATAACTTGGCAAGTATATATAAGCATTACATATCTAATTCAAAATTTTTTTCCAAAAAATAGCAAAAATATATCATGCTCAATTTTCAGTTGTAGATACCAACTGTGAGTTTTTTTTTAAAGAACTGTGACAAAGTCAGTTGGAAATAGAAAATTTAGCAGTTTATTTAACCACTTATTCATTAGTATTTATTGAGTACCTACTTTGTGCTAAACAACATATTAAGTGATGGGAACAAACAAAGTGAGTAGATTTCCGTGCAGTAAAAGTTCTTTCAATCAGGCCCCATTGCCTAATGGCACATGCAGTTATAAACTCATCAAGGAATTAGTCTAAGTGTGAGTATAGCACCACTAGGATCTAATAATCTTTCAAAAGCTCTACATCTGAATACATAAGATGTTAGGACACAATTTTAGATCTAAATCATAACAGACATGATGAGAGATATGAGCAGTTAGAAATAGTGTATACCACAGGAGCAGACTGAGGGAAAAGGAAGAGAAAACTATGAAATTTGACAAACAGATAGGGCACTAACCATGAAGAACCACTGAACACACACTAGGCTGTTTGGACTTTACCCTGAGAACATATGGAAATGTGTGTGTAGGACTGACTTGCAAGCTGGGAGGATGGAAGTTGTTACACAAGGATTCTGCATAGATCCATATTAGAAAGGAAAACTTACCTTGTACTTCTCAACCTGGATTACTAATAACCTTGGCAAACCTGCTATTGCAGGGTTTGTCCACAATCTCCATGTAAACATCGTTAATCCTCCTGGGGCAATAGTTTCGCTCAAATACAAGTCATTTAAGTTATATGAAGAGAAACACAAATATTAAGGAGTGAAGTTCAAATTCTGAATGAAATTTCAATACTTCAAAGAAATTCTATTTATGTCACTGGAAATGGCATCCCTCTTTCCTTTAGTAAGTTTTTAATTCTATTACCATAACTTTAATGGGAAAAAGAGGGACTCACACTAACATATTGCCACTACAGACACAGCAGAATAAAAATAGTGAAAAGTTATTTTCAAGTAAATTTCACACATTTGATACCTACTGGCTGCAAGGGAGTATAAGGAAAGGTAATGTCAAAGCTGAATCTCAGCCTTCTGTTTTAGTGACTATCTCAATAATGATGTGTCTGACTGTGGCTCATTATAGTTGAAGAGAGGGAGATTCCAGAGGAAAGTGCTTTTCTCTTCGGGACACATGTAATGGAATGGAGGATATACAAAAATGTTGTCCCATAGGTATAAACCGGTAAAATACAAGTATATAATTCTTGCGAGAACTCAGGCCTGAAAAGCAGATCTGGAAGTTATCAGCAAAGATATGGCACTGGAAGGGAAAAATACTGATGAGCATATGTAATACATGCAAAAGAAGGTCAAAGCAGAGCCCAAAATAACACATCAAAATTCCGTACAGAAAAAAAGAGCTAAACCGTATAATGAGAAGGGGTCAATGAGGAAGAAGACTAGAAGTCAAGAGCAGAGAGGTACTCATTCACATTTTCTTATCTGTACAAAAAAAAAAAAAAAGGACACAAAATTGTAAAAAAAAAAAAGAGTCCCAAAGATGGCAGATAGATAACAGCAAGCAACAGAGGCTCTCTGAGATAGTCAACTTGGATTCCAAGGATAGTACAGCTTGGGGAGTCCCAGGCAGAGGGAGATGCACCCTCCCGATCCAGGAACGAATTGGGCTGAGAAAAACCAATTAAAAGTCCCAGTGATATGACTGGTAGAGCTACAGTCTCAGCACTGCTGCTTTGAATTCCCTGATTGGGCTTACTGCCTTGCTGTGCTTGAACGGGTGCAGCCGGGATAGCCCCCCAGCTTCAACTCAATGGAGAGGTGTTCGCACTGAGGGTGGGAGTTGGTGAACTGAACTGAGAGCAGAGCTGGCAGGGAACCCTGCATTGACCTGCGGTGAGTGAGCAGAATAAAATCTCTTTCATAGAGAAGGGGGAGCTACAACAGACAACACTCTGGGACCTGGCAGATAGGCTAGAACAAGGAGCAGCGGCAACTTCAGCCAGCTACTCCCCTCTCAAGCAGCATTGGTGAGGTGTACTAAGACCCCATAGGGCTAGCCCAAATCAAGTCCCTATGCCTGGTACTGCACGCTAATGCAGTAGAGCCTTCAGCAGGTTGACTGACCTGGAGGGACCGGCCCAGTGTTGGCTGCCCTGGTCTGTGTCTCCCTAGTACACTGCAGTGGGTGGGAGCTCCTAGTCAGCATGCTTCAGACAAACTGTAACCAACAAAGAAAGAAACTGGGCCTCCTATATACAATTGTATGGAATGAACAAAAAGTATGGGAAGAGGGAGCAACAAGAAAGGGTCATCAGTCCCCAATCCTGAGAACACTGACCCAGGAAAGGTAAATGCAAAGGAGAATGAGGACAGCAAACATGCAATATCAGACAAGGCACCAAGACATAAAACGATATCTTCAGGACCTCATAGATGAGTTCAAAAGTGAAGTATTTAACCAAGTAAAGCAAGATATAAGTAGAATAGTTAAATAAATGCTAAGCACCTCCCAAGAAAAAATAGATGGAAGAATGGAAGAACAAAAAAAGGGGGGGATTGTTTGATGGAGAAAATAGAGAAAACATAGAAAACATAAAGCAGGTTCAAAGAGATTACCAGAAAATTAAAAACTCCATTGAAAGCTAGCAAAACTGCTTCAAAGAAACTAAGGATACACTATGTGAACTGGAGGACAGGTTTGCAATGTGGGAACGTGAAAGGAAAAATTTCTTAAAAATAACAAAGAAACAAGCAGTAACAATACAAAGGCTACAAGATAACAAGAGGATCTATAACTTAAGAATAAAGAATGTGAATGAAGAAGCAGGGGTACAACAAAGGAACTGCAAAGGCTATTCGGAGAAATAATTAAGGAAAACTTCCCAAACATATGAAAAGGAAAAGATACTCAGATGTATGAGGCATACAGAACTCCAGGCACCTACAACCCAAACAGAACTACACCCAGGCATATAATCAAGAGTTCAGAAATCCAATGTAAGAACAGAATATTAAAAGCTATCAAAGACAAGAAACAGATCACTTACAAGGGAAAGCCCATCAGAATTACGTCAGACTTTCGGCACAAACCATCAAAGCAAGGAGAGCGTAGGGCAAAATAATTCAAGTCTTGAAAGAAAATAACCTCCAGCCAAGGTTGATCTATCCTGCACAATTGTCCCTAGAAATTAATGGAGAAACAAGATGCTTCCAAGATAAAGAGGGACTGGAGGAACTCGCAACCACCAATCTAACTCTACAGAGAATACCACAGGACATTCTAAAGACAGAGAAAAGCACCAAGATTTCAGGAACAGTGGCAGAGAGGTCCCAATGAATGGAACAAAAAATGAAATGAAGAAGACAGACAACTGATGACGGAAAAAGAGCACAACAGAAATGAGGCAGAGAAGGTTGGATATAACTTCTAATATAGATGGCATAGATACTCTAACTTAAGGGAAAAAAGAGAGAATCACAGGCAGATTGGATCAAAAGGTAGGGTCCACCGAGATGCTCTTTATAGGAAATATAATTAACCTGAAGAAGGGTATATGGACCAAAATCAAATTTCAGAAAACAGAAATCAATGTGATAGGGAAGCAGAGAGTAATAGGGGCAAATAGACCAGTACTTATGTATAGGTTGAAAAGAGAAGCTTTAATAAGTGAAGAAATACAACTAGAGATCAAGTCCAGGAGTGAGGAAGCTTGGAAACACTTAGGTAAATAGCAGGTTGCCCCCCTAATATAAAACCAAGAGTGTTGGGGAGACCAAAAAAATACAAGTACATCCTAGGGGAATGAAAAAAGACAGCAGAAGATATTGCTAATAATGTATCAGTAATTAAAACCCATATTACTCGGACCACTTTGCTTGGATGGAACTTGTTCCATGCCTGTTTGCATATAAGCACTGGATCTTAGCTGTCCCGAAGGTATCAGGGTACAGCACAGTGGTCATCTTTAATTTCCTATTAACTTAATCCAGATCCCTGTATGACTTATACTATTGTATCTTGACTGACTTTAGTTAAATCTTATTTGTTTGATTGCTGCTTATTATTGACAGATTTTACTCAAAACTGATCGGTTGATCGTACCAAGTTGGAGAGACAGCTATACTGAAAATGACATTAATTCACTACGATACCCATTCTGCTTTGTCTACTACCTGTTTTTCTAGCTCTACACTATCTGCAAAGTTGTATTTCTATTAATTCTGTAATGAACTGATATATTCAATTATACTTTATCTGGTAATATAGCCAATTCTGTTGATGATAACAAGAGACAGCACAGTAACCATGATAGAACTCCTTATACAGCAGTTTTACATGTCTTTTTAGTTTTATGTGTCTTGTTCTGTTCTGTTCTGTTCTGTTCTGTTCTGTTCTGTTCTGTTCTGTTTCTCCCTCTAATATAGAAAGGATAGAAATACATGTTAAGACTCATGCTTGCGTAAAACCTATAAACAGTTTATGAGAACTGATCTTATGACACATGATGAAATGAACAAATATTTTGAAGGAAATAAAGGGGCACTGCAGTACCCAGTGCTGATTCTGGAGTGTCATGATGTGAAATCCAGCAATACTATTAAGCTTTGTTCAGAATGATTTTAATCTGCTATGTTTTGTTTGGTCTCAATATAAATGAAGGTATGGATAAATGCATACATGTCTAAGTGTATAGGATTGATAGTCATAATACTTAGTTTTTGTTGGATAGTTGAACAGAAATGTCTTGCAGTCTCCCTGGTTGAATTCCCATTTATATGCTCCACTTTTGTATCTTGAACAATTATTTGTGGGGGGACAATATGTAACATTAACTAGTGACTTATTACAGTTTAATTTTTTTCTTTGAAAGTATGTACTATTTCTGCTCATTTTCTGTTTTATTTTGTCTTTCTTTAAATAAGTAAAAAACATAGCAAACAAATATGTACACTACAAAGCACAAAGAAACTGGTATATAAAAGAATAATTTTTGTTTTAAGATTCATCATCTATCTTGATTTACAATTAATTTTATAAGTAATATAAGAAAGGAGATTTATTAAGATTATTAAACAGATCAAAAGAAATAAAATACAAAAAATGCATAGTCAGCATTCTATATCTGTGGGTTCTGCATTCATGGAATCAATCAATGCTTTTTTTAAAATTACATTTTACTGCAAATATACATTTTACCTGTTCTCTCCAAACCATTTGTAAATTATAATTGCTTACCTAATATTTTACAAAATAATAGGTGTTATATACCATCTGGAAATGATGCAATGTATATAGGAGATTGTGAATATTATACAAGGAAAAACTGTGCCATTTTATGTAAGGGACTTGGGCCTCCATGGATTTTATTACATGCAACGGGTCTTGGGAACAATAATTCATCCATAGTGCATAGATACATTGGAACGACTGTTTTGGTAACTCTGAGAAACAATTTAAATGA
Organism: Cavia porcellus; assembly: GCF_034190915.1. Lineage (NCBI taxonomy): Eukaryota > Metazoa > Chordata > Mammalia > Rodentia > Caviidae > Cavia > Cavia porcellus. The sequence continues at coordinate 118,908,789 of NW_026947484.1, forward strand.
GGAAAATCAGAAGAAAGCAAAGAAAAAAATTGTATAATAATACCCACAAAGGACAGATGGTGTACTTGTGTTAGCACCAACCAAATTATAGAATGATTTTACAAGAGAGGAAGTCATGTACTTTCCTAAGAATCAGTATTAATGGAGAATATATTCCCACTATATTGCCTGCTTAAGAAGAAATAGTCAATAACGGCAACTTTAAGTTAATTAGACCAAAAATGAGTCACACAAATATGTATATCATAGTTTGAGTAATACAGTTTGTTTTATTAAAAGCAATTATTAGAAAATCTACTCTTATATCCTTAAAGTACCAAATTAAAGCTTTGTATTAAAGAAGTGTTATTTATACTGTTGGGATTGGAAATGCCTCAGAAGGGCATATTCATGTGTGATTCTCTCTGCCATACATTTTCTGATCCTAGAAAACAAAACCATACAAAGACTTCTAGACATCAGAAAGTCATGGTCAAGGTGGGAACATTCAGGTTTATTCTTAATTCCTCACCTTAACTCTGTGATGTGTGGCATATGATTCCACCTCTGTATGCCTCAGTTTCCTCATTTTTAAGCAAATACTTTAGTATCCACTCCCTTAAGATGTTTTGACAACTATGAGTTATGATCATTTACAGACACATGAGAAATTTAGTTAATATTAATAGAAGTTATTTTCATGATAAGTGGAGCACATTACATAGGCAAGTAACCTAATCTTCTCTTTTCTATGCGTTAGGTGAAGAAATTACAGTAAGAGTGGATGGTGGATTGATTAATCAGGGGAAACAAATTGTTGCTCTTTGGTTGCTCTTTGGAAACTAGTTAGAATATCTTTGAACTACATAATATGCACACATTTATGAATCATATTATACTCAAAGAACCTGAACCACTCTAAGCATAGGATATGGTACACGCAATTTGACAGTATCTACAAAAATCTCACATTTTAAAATCAGTGTAAAATAATGAATGACATTCTAAATAGATTAGATTTAATGAACTGAGCAGTCAATACTGTGACACTCTGTTTTAAGTTTCTGAATAGATGATTGCCTACGTTGATACATCATTTAAGAGTGCTCCTGTTTTGCCACTATATGCTGCAGATTATAAAATAAAAACAAGAAGCCAGTTCAGATTTTTTTTACCAAATATCTTAAAAGCAGTCTTTGTATGATTTAATATCAATGATAATAAATATTTTAATAATTTACATTTATAGGGTGATTATTATATATATTTCTAGTATATTTTAACACTGCTGTAACTTATGAGCTAGATATCTTTACATTCATTTCTACACAAATGAACTGAAGTGAGAGGTAGTAAAATACACTTCTAAACTTTCTAGGCTAGTAAATGGCAAAGGCAGATTTTACTTAATTGAAACTTTAAATGCAGTGCTTCTTTCACCATTCTGTAAAACACACACTAATATAACATATAATCTTTATTGTTAAGTAGAATAAAGAAACTTTAACCTAGTCTTTGAAAGTTTGACATACAATGATCTGAGATGCCTTAAATTTTCTGAATGCTGGTTATTACTGTAGTTTTATTCCCAAGAAGGGAAAAAAACATGCTTTAAAGATTAGTAGGCAATTATTCACATGTCATCCCACCTACGCTACATTTTCAAATGATTTGGGGTAAACTATGCCTACTTAAATTTAAATGATGTCTTGGAAACGGATCTAAGCACTCTTCATTTGTTTAAAGGATGGATCTACAATGACAAACCTATCATCAATTCGTTCTGATGAAAGGGTAATAATTAAAGTGTTACTTTCCTCCTTTCACTGCAAGTTATTTGACCTATGTTAAATCAAGTATCAAATTCTCATTCATTATTTCTACATGAAGGACTTCACCAGCTCAAAAAAGTATAAATCTTCATTTGTCAAGTTTAAACTATTCCTGTCCCAGTTGCTCTCAGGGCTCATAGCTCTTATCCCATAAAAACAGCAAAATATTGTCAAATGACAAAACCTCCCTACAGCCTCCGATGACCCCCAGAATCAATAATATTTGTAACTTTTAAGCACACAGATAAAAACAGAAGGCAAGCACTGTCCTCGTTAACCACATTGAGCTGTGATACTACAGCCGGCTCCCTTGTGTGGCCTGTGATCAATTTTAATCTTCTGAACCAGAATAAAAGAATGCAGACTTCTGATTCAGAATTCAGTTTGAAAGAAGCTTATGGATCTGCATGTCTTCAGTAAGAATTAAATATTTAATTCAATAAGCACTGCAGGAAAGGATATATCTAAACTCTCATTCTCTCCGCTCCACCTCCATTACTGACACTGTTTCCAGTTCCCTTAATGACAGAGCTAAATACTGAAAAGTATATGCAATGGGTTAGAAAGGAAATCTGTCCCTGTAGGCAAATGATGAATTGATAAAGAAAAGACTCCACAGATGTTTAATCACATGATTAAGGTGGAATGAGTTTTCTTATCTCAAATTTCTTTACAAATATTTTATACCAAATGCTCTCAAGTGAAATCCTTAACACTGTAGGCAATGAAAGTATGTAGCATTTACTAACATCATAATTATCTGTTTCCAAAATGCATATATCTAAGTTTATTGGTGCATGTGGAGGTTTTATAATCCAAATTGACTATAATGTATGAAAGAGAAAAGAAACTACCTAGTGTGTTTCATAGCTCTCTATATAAACTATGTGTCTATATATGTACACACATTTATATGACAACCGTTTGCTGTTTTGCTGTTACAAGCAAAGTTAATATAATGTGTACTAGAAGACTGGTACTATCCATGCAGTTATCATTTTAAAATTATACACATTTATGAAATACTTTTTTAATTGATCAGATAAAATTTCCAATTCCACATTATCACTAACATCAACACAGCAAATTCTTCAGCACTCACAAAGTATCATGTATAGTGTTAGACAAAAACCAGAGCATAAATGGACAGGGTCTCCAAGACCAGCGCCTGAATCTATTTCCTGACTACTACTTTGCAGTTATGTGATCCTGGGCAAGTCAATATACTACTTCATCATAGGTCCTTCAATAAAAAGAATAACATCCTAAACAGTACTTACTTTATTACAGCTTTTATAAAGTAAAGGAGAATATGTAAGCAAAGCTAGAATTGTACTTAATGTGAACTAAATAGCTGTTAGGTATAGTAAAATGTGTTCTGGTTCATTCATTCATTCCTTCATAAACATTCACTAAATGCTTTCAATATTGCAAGGACTGTGTTAAGAAATCAAGATGAACCAAACAACATCTAACCTTGGTGAACTGCTTAACTTCTGGGACTTAGCCTTCTTATTTGCAAACATAAGATACAAACACTTATATTGGAGATCTGTAGTAAGGATCAAATGAGTTCATCATGTTTACTAGGAAAAGTCCAGCTAATTGCAGGGGCTACTAAATAAATGTTGACTGAATGGAGGGATAAAAAAATTTGAATTACTGGTGAATGTAAAGAGTCTGCCAAACAATGTATGCACACTTCAGGAAAAGGAAATAGCATGATGTTTTTTCAACAGATGATGTCATCCTTGTATGGGGACCCTAGAGAATGTCATATATTGCAGAAAATCCATTATGCTACTGGCCCTTAGAGAAGAAATTGAAATGCATGTCAGCAATTTCAGTGGATGTTTTGGCCATGGTTAACCAAGTAGAATTCACTGAACTAATAAATGTCTGGAAGCTAACTACCACCACTTTGAGCACCTCTGGTAAGTTTAGAGGCCAAAGGTAAAGTGTGAATGTCATGAGGTGTCAAATTTAGTATTAAAATATTTATATAATTTTTTTTATTTTCCTTAAGTGCATATACATAAACATTTTTTGGCAGAACCTATTATTTGTTACATAAGAGGAAGAATGAGCATACCAAATAAAGTATCAGTTCACAGAAGAAACAGATAGGTAATATTTAAATATTAATAGATTTAAAAATTAAAATGTAACAGGAAATAAGTTTTCACATGAGTCCTGGAAAATCAGATTTCCTCCAATATATAAATCAGCACTGACTGTAAATATCACATATATACATATATATGCTTACACAGAGACATATATATTATATACATATACAGATATATCTACATACAGAGACACACACACATACATACATAAATGTTCCTTTCACAGGAACTAACATATCTATTTAGTGTTAGAGTCATTGCTCAAAAAGCTCAAGTTTGATAGTAGTAGTCAATTAAAAAGAGTAAATTTTGGTGTTGTTTACAAGGAAGGGATAATTTATTTTGCCATGTGATTTAAAGACATTTATAGTCATTTAAAAATTGATTGGTTAGAAATGTCTTTGAAAAGAAAACAAAGCACAAAAATGGGGCTAACTTTAACACTGTTACTTTAATAGCATTTTAAAGAACATTTTTAAGACAGTTAAGCAATATTGATTTGAAAGAACATTTAAAGCTAGATAATATAATACTGAAATGAAATGAATAACATTTTCATCTATCCAGTGTAACAATGCATTCCAATCCAGTCTAATGTACAGTTAAAGACACATCACGTTTACTGAACCACTGGGAATGAAGGTAAAACAATAAGCTATCCATTTTATTTTTCATAGACAATGCTCTGCTCAATTTAGAAGTAAAAGGACAAATAAATCAGGGTTTGCCAGCATCACAAAATGGTAAAGGAATTAATGAATTTCATACCTGGATAACTGGCAATCAAAAAGATAAACCTAGTTCAGTATTTGCAAGTGCAAGACACCAACAGCCAAGTGGAATCACCTGTGTTAACTGTGGAGTCAGTCTAGACTGACAAGTGAACAGGCAAGACCGAAACAGGGTAGAATTTGGAGCAAAACAAAGTAGCATTCTGGCTCACTGACCGGCGCAGGGGAGCTTTTATGAAACCAAAAATAATTGCACTTAGATATTTTAGGTATATCAAAAATACTATTCTACTTGACAAAAATATTATGAATTTACCAGTAGAAACACCTAATATATAAAAATGAATTTTGGGACATGAATCTCATATGAACTGATGACACACAGGTATGTCTGTATGTGTAGATGGACTTAACATACATATATACATATACATACATAAATATACATATGTATATATGTATATTTCATTTTATACACATTCAGAACAAAACATCTATCTTTCTATCAATCCATTTATCCAGCTATATATGTGTGTATGTTTTGGAAGATTTACTATAACATTATTAAAGAATTAAACAGTTAATTGAAATATCTGAGACCCAAAAGGAGGAAAAAAAGCTACGTTAAGAAAAGGTAAGTATAGCTACATCAGGTGGAATGGCTTTTATTCTTTTTTATCTTTCTTAGCCCCTCTCTCTCTCTCTCTCTCTCTCTCTCTCTCTCTCTCTCTCTCAATCTCTCTATCACTCCCTCTCTGTCTCTATCACTCTCTGTGTCTCTGCTCATTTTTTAGGACAGAAATCCACAAGCATCTTTTTCCATGAAGAGTGGTTTTAATACACTCAAACAAATTAGAGGTAAGCTAACCACCAAGCAGCCTAAGTTTTGACTACAAACTTTTTCTCTACCCATGTGCTTATCACTAAGGCACATACTTGACTGGTCTGAGTTAATGCTGTTGATTATTTAATATCTGAATTACATTCCTGGTTCTAATTAAATTAAAGTGAATATGATGATGAGAGGCCAGGAAATGTAAATTTTGGTAATCTGGCAAAAAGGTAGAGTGGGATAGATTGAGGAGTGGTTGGAGTAACAGGGAAATGCAGCCACAGAAATATTTCTCTTCAAAATGCATAACGTCTCAGAAGTACACGAATTTTTCAATGACCTCTTGAATCCTTTTCTAACCACAGAAGGAAATATTTACAACAATAAATATTCTTTCTTGTTAAACATGACCTTCAAATATCAGTTTATGAAAAAAATAAGTATGGATGGCTCATCGGTAATCTCTTTCATAATGTCAAGTTTCTAAGTTATATCCTATTTCCATAGAGCCCTTTGTATTTATTTTAATTGGTTTTTAAAAGCAGAAAGAACAACATAGATGAGTTTAATATTTTGTTGTGTTTTTAATTCATCATATAAATGCAATGACATTATTTCTATGGAGTTTTATTTCAAAAGGTTATTAAAAAACAAGAAGTATCTAATCAACAAATAAAAATTCAAGTTATATGTTTCCCCTTGATTTCACTAACAAGGATTAATCTCAGGAATGTTGGTGCATGCCTAATTCTATGGCCTTTAATCTTCTCACACCAGTGAGTCTAAAATACTTGCTATTAACACTAATGTAAAAAGAATTAGTACTTTACTTATAGCTATGCACTTAACACAAATGAAGGGGTTAGTGGTAAAATAAGCCTTTAAGGATGTAAATGATACTTTCTATGTAGCTGGAAAATAGCTAAAGTGTTTTTCATTTGAATTATTAATATATAGAAGAAACATTATTATCACTTCAGTTAATATGAACCTCACTGAAAATTTCATGGTCTGTAACAATTAGGGAAGGTAGCACCCTTAATGAAATTATATAACACATACCATTTATTAAGTAGCAAAAATATCTTTAATTTTGAGTTTAATATATCCTTTATTTAATATAATCATTATATGCAAGATACCTTGCAAGACCCTGGACAAATCATGCCATGAGAATGTATCTGTTTCTTCTAAACATCATCCTCTGCCCTGACCCTACTCTTTAACAAGAGACCGTATCTTGCCTAAGACTTCCTTTCTATGAATATGTACTTCTCCAAAATATTGAAGCAGTGAAGAGCAAGGCAACACTATGTCAATGTCTCATCAAGATATTTGTAATTTTGATTTAATTATTAAAGACTATTAAATAACCTATAGTGAATATCAAGAATCATATTTTCATGAATAACCCTAAAATGTGAAATATGAGCATTAAAAAGTTGAAACTGCCACTCCTTTTCCTCCTTCTTTCCCTTCTTCCCTCTCTGCCTCCCTCCTTATCCCCCTTATTTCCTTTCTCTCTCCTTCTCTTTCTTTTTTTTTTTTTTTTTTTTTTGTTTCTCTCCTTCCCCTGATTCCTTTACTGCTTAAATAAATACTTAACCGGTCTTAACGTGATAGGTACTATTCTCTTCTGGCAAAGAAAATTTATATGAAAGTGTGTAAATTACATAGCAATTTAATGTAAAGTTTACTACACATTTGAAATGCAATGTCAGTTGTCAAAAGTCAACAGAATTTAATTCTGACAATTCATTTCCCCCGGAAAATATTTCATGTCTTGTTAATAAAAGGAGACAAACTATTTGTTGAATGTGTGCATAAAAATCAACAATTAGCTCTCTGAAAAATATTGGGAAAGAATGAACACTTCCCTCACAACCTTAATTTTCTAAAATAATTATTCATCCTTAATACAATGTGCATCACCTGTTTTACATAAACTATTAGATAGTTTCAGTATCAAAAAGTAAGACAGTTTTAGATACTATAACTAGAAATTGGTCCTACTTACAACCTTAATCTTTTTGAGCAGCTTTCACAAAAATACTTTGGGTAATTTATTTAAAAAGTGGGAAATGTATTGTTCATGGTATGGAATACTTCAAAGCCCAAGATAAGTGAAAAAGCAGATTTGGTGCCTAGTAACAGCCTGTTTCTCATGGATGGCACTTTCAAAGTGTCCTCAGAAGGTGGAAGGAATGAACAAAGCACCCTGAAGCTTCTACATATGCACCTTTAGGGTCACTCAGCACTGATAATGTGACCTATCCTACTTCTTATGGAACAAGCTAAGGCAAATACGCCGAACTTATCACTGGGTAGCAGGTTAATATGAGGGATGCAGGCCCTGGAGAAGATCTTTTCCACATCGGACACATAGTTAGGGAGGGCATACTCAGGTATACAGGCAAAGCTTTCTAAAACATTTGCATCCAATGTCTGATTGTCAATATGCATGTAAATCTGTCATTCTTTAAATATACACTTACTAATTAAAATTATAATACAGGACTATTTAATGTCACATGTTTAAGTGACTTGGTATGTTATCAAATCTGTTTCTTTTACTACTTATGAAACTGAGTCCCAATATGTTTGTAATATTTAGCTATTATAATCTTAATGGCAAAGCTCTTAATTCTAATTCAAAGAATAAAGGTGTTTTCCTGATTTCTGCTGTATTTATTCTTTGGGACTACAGACCTTTAAAAAATTAGGCTATATAAGGTTTTTTCACAAAATTCTACTTTAGAATGCTAAATCCTGCAATCCTACTTGAATATTGCTGCTAATTATATTTTAAATTAACAAACATGTAAAGACTTACTCTCTGGCAGAATATAAAATAATTGTGACATTATCCTTTTTAGACAAAACTCATCAGTCTATCTAACTCAAAGTAAACATTTCCCACTGCTTCACCAACGAACAGGTCAAATTCAAGGTGTCTAAGATTTGATCTTTCATCTTCCCTCCCTAAAGATTTTCTGGTTGCTTATTTCGTTTGTAAAAAGCAAGATTATCATTCATTCACACCATATTTATGGAATAACTACTATCAGGCAGACATTAGGCTGAATACTGGGAATCTATGTTGACTGATAATCAGGCACTTCTGCCCAATACATATTTATGAAAATAAAACCTTTTTAGTGCAACATACACACTAACTAATCTGTGTACCTCCTCTTTATTTCCTCACACTCATTTGAACATGATTTATTTGAACATAGTTTATTTAAATTAACAACTTTTTTATTTATTTTTTTTTTTTTTGTTGGTGAACGTCTATGGAAAGGTTTCAGCTTTATTCTTTGTATTTTCTTGACCCATGTTATGGTTTGATCACCATTTTCCTTCTACAAGTTTATGAGTTTACACATGCAACTCTTGGAGGATATCATGTCACTGAAGCATGAACCTCATCTATGTGTTAATCCTTTGAGAAGTTCACAGCTGGACGAGCTCTTAGAGAAAGGGGCCATTGGGAAGAAGTAGGCCGCTAAGGATGTGCCTGGGAATGGTATACTCTTTGCTCAGACCCTTCCTTTTCCTTGGTTCTTTCCCTTTCTCTTTGTCTCCTTGCTGTCATGAAGTGAGTAGCTTTGCTTTGCCACATCCTTGGAGCCAGCTGACTATGGACAGAACTCTCTGAAACTGTGAGCCAAAAGAAACTTTTTCTCTTTTAAGCTATGTATGTCAGGTATTTTGTAACAACAATGAAAAAGTTGACTAGAATAGGTTAGTGCACAGTAAGTATTCAGTAAATGACATTTCAATGAAGGAATGCTGAATTTAGTTATTTGCTCATTTTTTATTTACTTACATAATTTTATTAGCATTTTTCTCAGAATTGTGTGCATGTATGTGAATGAATCATCTTTTCTTCTTTTAATAGCCAAAGATCCAAATGTAATTTTAGGATAATGAGATTGAAAATTATTCTAAGAAAGTTCTTATTCAAAAATATTATCTTTTTGAGACAGATTGGATTATATTCAGATATGACAGGGATACAGAGATACTAGATTCCTACATATTGTTCACTTAATTATTCATACAAACTACGTGAATGTTGTACTAAAACCAAGATTGCCAAGTATGCTGATCATGAAAATCTAAGAACCACCAATATTAATAACCATCTCTTCCAAGATAAGAGCTAAAATTATTTAAGTTCTTTTGATATATGATAATACACAAAACCAGAGAACTAATTCTTATAAAAATAATATATATTCTAAGTGAATGATTTAGAAAACAGTAAACATAATAATTGTAACTTTCATTTTCAATTATTAATGCTATGGACAAGAAAATGCCTCATGGATAAATATTCCACTGTTACATTAAAATGTACCTGTTAAGGTCTCAGATACAGCTCACTGGCACAATGACTTCCTGGCATTGTAAGTGTGAGGTCGTAAGTTCAATTCCAGGTACCAAAAAAAAAAAAAAAAAAAAAATTGTATCTGTTTATAGCTCCCACACTATCCTCCTCAAAATGACAGGACTATGAGACAATAGAAGTAAATTTTGAAAATCATATTAGAACACTAAAGCAACCATTACTACAGTAAAATTAACTATAGGATACTGTTTTCTGGTAAATATATTATTAGAAATATAGTAAGAAGTATATCTGTATCAAAGCAGTCTGTCTTGAGTACATTTGTAGGTTGTTATTTAAAAATGAAAATGATTAAGTGTCCAGTAGGATTTTTAGGTTCTTAGCTGTGCTGGATCTTTGGATTTTAGTGGTCTCCAGACCCACTGAAAATCACTTTGCTGGAAGATATGACCAGGCTGCAAGCAAAGTAAACCCTGTGGTTACGGATGTGCTCCAGAGTATTTGTAGGGAGATTCTCTCCCTCAGTAAGATTCTGCTGCCAGGCACAAGGTTGGAGGGCACACCAGAGAGGAATTTATCAAATCCTTTTGTCCTAAAGAAAGTCTGCAAGTCTTCAGAATCTGGGCCATGGAGGAAATTGTGAGAAACAAAGAAATTCGGGCTCCTCGCTGGACCCACTGAGTCAGAGTTGGAAGCCTATCTTCAGATGATTCATACTGATATTAAAATGTAAGAAACACTATTAAACTATCAGTACTCATCATGAAGTAAGAAAATTTTATGAAAAAAAAGACAAAACTCTAATTCTATCTTCTTTTGTAAAACTGTTTGCCCCTAAAAATGGTTATTCAGGATCCAACCTGGTACATATCTGATTACTACATAAGTATCCAAAAGAACATTTAGATAAGGGAAAAAATGGTCAATATCATGTAGAAGAGCCATTAAATGTTGGGAATATTTAATGGCATAAAAGTTATTGCCCTGCCTTGTTGGGAGCTGTTGAAACTGGAAATTGAATACAGGTGCAGCTTGGGGGGAGAGGGTGGCCAACCAGAGAACAAAGAGATACCTCAAAGGCAAGATAAGGCCACAGCTCAGGACACCTAGCTCCAACTCCAATTAATAAGATAGAGATTGTTTTAGTTGTGGGCATTTCACTCCTGTAGTGAAAGTCAACTAAAGACTTTCTCCTGATACAATTCCCCTCAATTAATGTAAGTTAGGTCTCCTAAATTAACATAACCTGTTACTTGGAAAAGTCCTTGAACCATTCCCAAGGTCCTGCTCAGTTTCTTGTGTTTTCTACTCTAACATCTGCCTTGTTTGAAAAACTAAATAAATATGGCTGCCCAGAGATATTCCTTAATTTAGCCCCCAGAGTGTCAAACTCTGCTACAGGGTTTTGATCTTCCTGGAACCCTAAAATCATACCATTTGTCTCATTTATTTTAAGACTTCACCATATACTCATTTGAGAGACTGGAGATCTTGGCCAAGTCTCCAATACTGCCTTTCTTTCATCCTTTATTTTTCTGATAAGGAAATTAAAGCATCGCTTCAATGCTGTCTTAGATCAGTGTTTTTCTCAAATTCTCTACAGCAAGTGACCAGTCTTCCTTAATTCTAACCCATTCTGAAATTCTTTTTTTTATAAAACAATACAAAATAAATCACTACACTTGTAAAGCAAAAACAGAACAGGAGGCATGGGCATACTTGCCTTGGTATTTTATTATTTGGCTCATTAGACATGTAACTATTCTGTCAAGTTTCTATAAAGTTTTCTAAACACTCTCAGTATGTGGCTTATCTCTTTTCAGACTAGTAACAATCAGTTCAGAGATTGGCACCAGTCTGGAAGCCACATTTTAAAAACAAATGTCGGAGTTGAATCTAGGAGGTCAAGCTTCAGCTTACTGGCTTTGGCCATGGTACCATCACTGACCTGTGAAAGGCACAGCCCAGTTTAGCATGTAGGGATCCCTGCTGATAACCTGAAACAGTGCTTTTGTCAGTCCACCAATCAAATTACTGTCTCTTTACAGAAACGAAAGAGACTCACAGGATGCAGATTTGTCTCTGAATTCCTCAGTAATAAAAATAAACCTGGTAAAGATGTTTTTATTTATCCTAAGAATTTTTCATTTTTACTATTTGATTTATATTTGGCATGTGATATACTCCAAATTAGCATGAGATTATAAGCCATATCATTGAGTTGGTATAAGGATTAAATAGTCAGCATTTTATTATTTTACTCTGCACAGATAGGTAATTTATAAAATCAAATATTTTATAATGGTTTGGTTTTAAAAAGACATAAAGCATTTCAATATTGTTAGAGATGCCTAATAATATTAGTAATCCTAAAAAACTTGCACTAAATAAATTAAACTTTATATCTACATCAAGCTGACCACTAGTGGTTTATGATTAAAATGAAAATGCAGCTTAGTTGGAATAAATTACAATGTTTTTTCTGATTCATTAGTATGTGGTAATATACAAAGAACACAGTGGCTAATTTCCTTCAAACTATATTCAAGTGTATTTTTGTACTTAACTCTTCAGAAGATTATGGAAGAGTACTGAACTAATTTATTTTGTTCTAATATATGGAATATATACAATTACTACTCACATTTGAATCAGTGTGAGAGAATATAACCAATGTTAATGTTATAACCATTGATTCCATTTTTATAATCAGTCAAGCATCCACACGCCAGCAGATAGCTTTCTTGTATTTTTTGTTATACATTGGGAAAGAATTGGTGGTTTCCTATCGTTGTCTTTTATGTTTTTACCAAATTTCTGACTCTCTAATTTAACTTAGTTTCCAGGAAATCTAATATGGAAACATTATTTTCTGGGCCTAAAGCCTTAAAATATTGCCAGTGGCATTTATGCCTATAGTTTGACAGCTTTTTCTCATGTTGAAAAATAGATTTGGGGAAGTTAAATCAAATTCAAACATCTGTGATTGCCATGGCTGATTCTAAATACAAAAAAGCTGAAAGCTTTAGAACTGTTTTTAGCCATTCTTTTAATTTAACTTTATTTCGGCAAAATCATCTGGTTTAAGTAAAGAGAAAAATTAGAAACCTGAGAATTATTATCCTAGGTCACACTCAGTACACAGGACATGAAATTTAAAGTCCTGCCATTTACTATTGTTTCCATATGCATTCTGAATATGTTTAGATTTCTTACTGGCAACATATCATTCATCACTAAGGACCATTTGCCTTCTTAAAATTAGGTCAACTTATTTGGCATGATTATATTTTGTTTAAAATTCAAGCATCTGATAACCAGATACTTAGCCCAAAATCCACATTTACTTTTAAAACCATTTATGATTTTATGAATTGTGTAAGTGTACTGTCTTATTATTCAGTATCTCAACATGTGGGGACTCAAGTCACTTAGCCTCCTTTCATGATTGTGCACTCATTTAAATTTCATTTAGAATTTTAACACTCTAATGATCATTCTTTAAAAATTCAGCTTTGTATTTACAGAAGCACTATAAGCCAAGTATGGTGGCACAATCAGGAGGCTGAGGCAGGAGGATCATTGTGAGTTTGAGACCAGCCTGGGCTACAAAGTGAGCTCAAGGCTTAGCCAGACCCTGTCTAAAAAAGCATATAATAGCATTATAGATTTAAATAACAATTGGGTAATTAGATTTTTTTTCTTTACAGTATTAGGGACTGAACCCAAAGCTTTCAAATTGAGTTATATCCCCAACCCTGTTTTAGTTGTCTTTAAGCCTTTAAATTGCCCACATTATGCTTGACTTCTGCTTTCACGCCTCCCAGAGTACTCAGATTGCAAGTGTGTACTACCATGCCTGGCTAATCATTTTCATTCTGAGACAGCATTAAAAAAAAAAAAAAAAAAAAAAAAAAAGCTGCTAAAGGATAGATCCAATTATCTCTCAAAAACCCTTGTATTAAAGGCTTAATCCTCTCCTGTAGTTCTATTAGCAATTGTGAAATCTTTAGGAGGTGGGGCCTAACGGAAGAAAATTAGGATACTGGGAGTATAACCTTGAAGAAGATACTGGAATCCCCTTCCTCTTTTTGCTTCCTGGTTGCTGAACAGCTTGGCTCTATATGCATTCCTACAGTAATATACTGCCTTGCCACTGGTCACAAGCAATGTGGCTAAGTAACCATGGACTAAAATCTTTGAAACTATGAGCCAATGTATATCTTTCCCTTTATTAGGTTAATTTTCTCAGGTATTTGGTCATAACAATGGAAATCTGATTATAGCAGTTTATTCACATTCAAGCTTGGGTATGTTGTATTTATAGATTACACTTACCAGTATAATTTATTTACTTATATATCACCTTACTCTATCAGCTGAAGACCTGGAGCAATGACTCACTACAAGCAATGAGAATACTTACACAATGGCAGCTTGCTTTTGTAATCTTCCATTCAGAAACCCAAAAACCCATTCTAATTATATGAACAAAATATCAGCCACATCCTACATGAGGCGTATTCTAAAAAGATACCTGCTTATAATCCTCAAAACTTTTAAATGTATCAAAAATAAGGAAAATTTAGAAACTCATAACCAGGAGGGGCATAAGGATATATGGTTACTAAATGTAACATGAGATGCTGCCTACGACCTCATGACACAAAAAGGCCACCAGGTAAAAACTAAATACAAATAAAATATGAACTTTAGTTAACATATCAACATTTGTTCTTTACATATAACATACTAAATTAATGTAAGATGTTAATAGCAAAGGACAATTGGCACAGTATGTATGGAAAGTTGGTGATATCTTTGCAACAAGTCTATAAATTTAAAACTATAACAAAATTAAGTTCACTTAAGGATATAGTAGTGAACAAAAGAGTAAGTTGCATGAAGTGTGAATGTATAAGAATTATAAATTATTACATGGTGTGGTGAAAGTAAAGAAAGGCAAGTGCAATTTAGATAGATTAGAAAGGACTTTTACAAAAAGAATGGTGTTTATACAGAATCAGAAGGAGAACTAACTTTCAAAAGTGAATGGGATTAGGGGAGACTCAGGTGTGAAAAGCAAAGCATAAACAAAGACTCCAAGACCGAAATGAAAAACCGTATCCCAGGAAAGTGGGTCTGGGTGAGTCAGGGTGTTTTCATTCTTCAGGGATTCAGCAGTGACCAGTGACTCAGAAACAAAAGAATACTCCAAAGAATCAGAGTAAGATTCTTACTCTAAAGAGTAAGAATTAGTTACAAATTGAGGACAACCCCTCCAATGTCAAAGAAGACGGAGAAAGCAAACGAAATCCTGACGATTTAGCCTAAGAGGAGAAAATACTTGATATCTCTGCATGCAGCAGAATAAGCAGTTAGACATTCATTATTGGCAGTGAAAAGGATATGTATCTGAAAACAAAGATTCATTGTAGAATAGTGGAAAATAAATTTGAAAATATGGTGTTTAGTTGTCGCCAAGGGCTCAGAGAGTCAGTCATAGCAAACACAAGAAGAATTTTGGAGGTAGATTTTGATTCACTACTTAATGAAAACAACTACTGAGAAATATAACTCCAGTAGGAAAGATTGTCTTAGTCTATTTGTTAGTTCTATAACAGAATACAGGATACTGGGAAACTTATAGAAGAAAGTTTGCTTTGGCTTGTAGCGCTAGAGGCTGGAAAGTTTGAAAGTGTGGCAGGAGTATCTAGTCTGCTTCAAAGAGGATCTCATGTTGCTTCAGAAGATCGCAGAAAAAGAGAAAGGAAGCAAGTGAATGTGTAATAAACTCACTTTATAGCCACTGAATATCCACATAACTCTGCCTCCATTAACCTTGCTCCCTACAGGAAGCCGTTACTCCACTCAGAAGAGTTCCACCCTCATGACCCAGTTACCTCTTGAGGGATCCACTTTTTAGCAGTATTACATTTACAATTATTTCCAGCACATAAACTTTAAGAGGACACTTTAAAACCACAACCAGGATGAAATGAAGAAAGATATTTTGACAGAGCTGTTTTTAATAAAAAATACTGCTGTTGATAAACATACTACTAGCGCACTAGGAGAGAGAATAGGAAAAAATGGATATAAAAACGGTAATAGGCTGATTTTAGATGGTACACAGAGGGTAGCAGTTAGGCGTCATATGCCTCAAAATTTTCACATTGAATTAATGATTTTTGTGACTCAAAACTAAGTATAGTGACATAAGATAATTACAGAGGTAAGTTAAAAGTAAGGTCATAAGGGTTTGCCTTTTTATAATATGACTAATGTTATGAAAAGAAAAGGACAAAAAATTAGGTACAGACATGTACAGGGGGCATGTATGTAAACACACAGGGAGATGACAGCAATCTACAAGCCAAGGAGAGAGGTATCAGAAGAATTAACCCTTGTAATACTTTTGGTTATAGACTTTCAGCCACAGGAATTGTGAGAAAATACATATCTGTTGCTAACTACGGACTTTATTAAGGAGCTTTGGCAAACTATTACAGCGATAAAACACATCTCAATTTTGAACTTTTGCAACCTCATGTAGCACTGGTGATAGCACTGAAAATCACTAGGAAACTAGAGGGAGTTCATGTGGACTTGCAGACGATGAATCTGTCAATCATAATAAAGCATTGCCCTCTTTGGGTCATTTCACAAAATAACAACAACAACAATAAGAATGCTAGTCCTCTTGACTTCTGAACCTACTAGACTGTGGCATGGTGAGGTCAGAGACCTTCTTGCCTAGTGGTCACAGCAATATTTGCAAAGGCTGAAAGAATGAATTTTCATTTCCCTCAGCCCCAAGCCCAGAGTCATCTGCATTTTGTCAGTGTTTTGTTAATGTTCACTGAATCAAATCAACTGGAAAAATGTTTCAAACTTCAGTCAAAGTTGAAAGTATTTTTAAATGTCAATGATGCCAACATAACTTAAGTGAGAAAACATCTATTAAAGTAATGGGGAAATTCATGCAAATATCCACTCAGCCCGAGGACTCTGTTTTTGACAGATTTTAATCTTACTTCATTTGGAAGTGAATACTTCCACTGAATACAATTGGTTTCTCCAGATGACAGGAAAAGAAACCAGAATGACTACCAAGCTGCTTTAATTCCTTGCCTAACACTGAACACTGGCTCATACTGTCACTCATATTTCTGCTTCACAATTTGTTAATGTGATGCACACATATATCTCAACATAAATAACAGTCTTTTAAAACAATGTTAAGTTGAGGTTAGTTATTAGTTATATGATTTTCACAGGTGGGAAAGGA
The DNA here is from genome assembly GCF_034190915.1 of Cavia porcellus. Lineage (NCBI taxonomy): Eukaryota > Metazoa > Chordata > Mammalia > Rodentia > Caviidae > Cavia > Cavia porcellus. Next base: position 118,925,940 of record NW_026947484.1, read on the forward strand.
TGAAGTCTTGGCCTTCCTCTATCTGAGTTTGATGATTATCCAAACGAAAAGTCCAAAAAAGGCAGGGGGCACTTTCATTCCTGACATGGACTAGGGGTATATATTACTCAGTAGAAACTGCACTCCCAAAATTCTGGGTTCAATCCTCAACACCAGAAAAAAACAATTATTGACATATGTATTATGTGCCAGTATTTTTCCAAGTGACTTACATTTAATTTCTAAAACATCTCAGTGACATGTATTATTATTCTTTATTTAAGAGAGCTTTCATAGGTCACATAACCTTCGCAAGGCATTTTAGTCTGTTCAGACTGCTCTGATGAAATACCATAGTCGATATGGCTTATAAACTACAGAAATTTATTTCTCACAGTTCTGACACTTAAAAGGGGTGCCAGTGTGTTTGGCTCCTAATATTGGCCTTCTTCAGATTGAATGCACATGCTTAGGGTATTTCACACACGTGAGAGAGTAAAACAGCTTCATAGTACCGCTAATTCCTTATTAAACTAGATCACTATTCTTGTACCAGAGGGTTTCTCATTCTCAAGCTAACTGATATCTCCACAGCTCCATCTCCTAGTATCTTTAGATTAGGGGTTAGAATTTCAACATATGTATTTTAAGGGTACAGTCTTTGCCACAAGTAAAATATAAACTGAGATGCAGATCTGGAATTTTGATACAAATCCTAAATACTTTAATATGAAACACACAGCCTTTCAGGACTGCATTGCTATGTAAATACTGACAGAGGCTTACAGGATATAATCATTTCTAGAAACATGACAGTTTTCTGTTATCTCACAGGTACATGGACTACTGCTGTCCACACAGTTCCTTGCGTTCTGAGGTATACTGAGAGAATCTGGAAGTCTAACTGTGAGGACTTTATTTGAGGTATTTTATTTATTTCAGGTATTTTGCCCAGATGATACTCTGGCTTTTAACTCTAAAGGTTTTCTAAACACAAAAAATGTGCATCCCTTTGCTGTCATTGTCATAGCACTGACAGAGGACACTGCCCATACCCAGTTAACCTATGGTCTGGCATAAAAACAAAACTATGTAAATTCCCCAAATTCCTTCCTTGCCTTTGACAGAAAACACTGATTTCTTTCTCCTTGAAAGCTGTTATCTTGAAAATGTTGTAGCCTAGATATGACCTGAGGAGACTGAACATCAACAGATTCTCAAATGACATAACATTACTAATAGTATTATAGGAGTACTGATATAGTACACATAAAATCTATAAATAAAATACTATTATGATTATAATACTCTTAAATTCTAGAAGGAAATATAAAGGGCCCTTTCAGGTATGCTAAAGACAGCAGATGCTATCCTTAGAGAAGCTGATTTTCAAGAAGAACTGTAACTATCTAATAGCAAAAAGACAAGTGCCTGGATGAAGGATAATCGTATGAAAGAAAACAAACATTCTCATTTCTGAGATATTTAGACATTTGTTGTGCAGGATGAAATTTGCCAAAGAAGAAGAAGGGTCACTGAAGCCTGAGTCCCATTCATGGATCACATTTTCAAGAGCACTTGCTTTCCTGGTTTACCCAGCCTATTCGCCAGGCTCTCTAGTCAAGTACTTTCAATCTGGGATCAAAGTGGACTTGGAGAACCAACATCCACATTCTCTTTGAGTTTTTTCCTCATGTGGCCTCATGGCTCCTACATAATCCTTGATTTCAGAGCAACAGGAGCTTTAATACACATCTTCCTAGATATGTTAACTCACTATATACAATGACTCATTTTATATGTGAGACAATATTCCAAGATATTAACTGATAAACTGTCACTTGCAAATCAGCTAGTAAAAAAGATGCTTTTTGCATTATATATGTTTTGTCTGCTGTTTAAGGTACTTCTATCAAACGTAATATTCTCAAATAATTGTATCAAGTAAGCATTAGTTACAAGAAATTCAGGACTATTTAGAAATCTTGCCAACAATAATGATGATAATAATATTACCTCATCATTTTTTCATGAGATGTGATGGGTCATAATTTGTCAAATAATAGCTACTGTAAAATATTTTAGATAAGCACACATGCAAAACACAGGAAAAATTCAGGATCATCACTGCATTAGATTTACAGAGAATCAGTAAGTACTAATTTATGAGGATGCTGTTTTATGATTACTGGTTACCCCACAAAAGAACACAGTGGTTATGTGCTCTGATTCTGAAAATAAAGTCATTGGTTCAAATTCCAACCTTTATGTTTTTGCTGAATGAGAAAAACTTCATAATGATTATTTAGAATACGATCTCTGTTTTAACATGTGCAACGTATTTAAAAGACTTGCCTGGTAACTAGTAAACACATCAGTAAGATATTATGATTCTTTTTATCTTCCTAAAAAGTGTATCACTTATTTGTTTGATTTGCATTCTTTCTCCCACTCTATCTCTTAGAAGCAGCACCCAAGGCAAGCAAGCAATATCAGGTTCTTCTCTGCGAGCTAGTTAGGGAACACTCACTGAACTCTCAGAGCTACCCCTCCTCAAAGGAGCACGGAGAGCCATCAGTCATCCTGAAGTCTGCTCCATGAGACCTTTATTCTTTTAGTATGTGTTCTTCCTACCCAATTATCTCCTATTGCCCCCTTACTTCATTTAAGAACAGCCACATTTATCAAACTGAGTATGACTAGTGCCTTCACATAATTCAGTTACTCAAATTACCCTGCTTAGAGAGGCCATTTTTGACATTTCTATTAAAATGGTGCCCCGCCCTTCTCTTAAAGACAAAAACTGTACATAGAATGTGAGCAATCTTACTCCTATATCAATATATTCAGCAAATGCTGTGGGCAAGTTTTAGAAACTAGGAATTAGTCCACATTTCAGTACATATAGATCATTTTTATTGTTCACCTGTAAAATGAGAACAACAAAACCTCACAGCACAAGGGCTATCAGATCTGATTACATAAAACCAACATGCTATAAAGCACTATGTAAGTATTACAAAGGTAACCTTAGGTTTTTGATACTTTGTTTTAAAGTCATCTGGTGCAGTTTGTTTTACTTTGTTCCTGTTTTCATTCTTTAACCATTTTTGTTTTCAGACTTTCTAAATTCTGTTAAATACTTTATATGCTTCACTGTCTCTTAGTGCCTAATTATGTATTGCTCTGTTTCTGGAAGGCTGCTATTTCCAGCTCCCTCATAGCCCCTCCTGGGGGGCTGATTCCTTCTGCTGAGGTATTCTGCCCTTGTTGTCTCTCTTACAGCTCAAAGCTAACAAGACCCTGAACCACTGCTTCTCTCGGACCTCCGAGCTTAGTGTTTTGTCAGCTTCAAGCTGTTTTGGAGAAAGTGTTGACTTATTTCTCAACTGTAGCACTGACTTTGCAAGTCTTTCTTCTAAACTTGTAAATAATTCATTTCAGGTCAAATTTTTGTTACCAGAAACTTTTCTCAGTAAATAACAAGTTTCTTTATCTCCAGTAAGAAAATAAGGTTTGGTGGTAATAATGGTAAGCAATTTATTAATAAAAGATAAATTCTATAATAGGAAGGGATAAGTCTTCTACTTCGGTACAACTCTGATTCTGCTAGTATTTTTTTGATGTGAAGTAAAGAATCATAGTGGTAATACAACTTTCAGCCTTTTTCAAAGTCTGTCAATAGGAAGTATTATCAAAAGCATCAAGAGATAAGTCAGACCTCAGAGGAACACTAATACTACTGCTGCTTGTATTTGTAACATTTCACTTCCTATAATAATTTAAATAATTGAAGAAATGTAGATAGCTGAAACAATCACAAAAAGTCATACATACTGGCTTATTTTGCTGATAACCACTCCAAATGTGGGTTAAGGGCATCTCAGAAGGATTTCCGAATCATTTCAGGCTGACATGGTCGGAGCTGCCCCAGGGATACATGTGCCTTCAGGAATGTTGGACCTTCTGTTTGCTCACTCCAAACCCAAAGGAGTGATAGCTGCTGGTCACATAAGGGTACAAACTCTCTTTTGATTGGCAAAGTTGAAAACCCAGCTAGCCAGGATCGAGCTGACTGGAAGTGCAGTTTATTTTCTCTTGTCAATCTTCACAAACCCTATTTGTTGTTGGCATTTCAAAGAGCAAGATTTATTAAGGGTGAAATGTCAATCTTGGGCCTTGCTCTACCTTGTCCCAGGTCAATAGGCAACCAAAGTGGTCATTCTAGCAAATGGCATTTTGAATCATAAGTGCTTCTGTGAAAACCATCTGAGAAATGATTTATGTGGACAAAGAGTAGCACAGAAAATGCATAAAGCAATAACAAGAGGGACAAAGAAAAAGGCACTTTCTAGGAGCATTTCGTTCAGAACTCAGGAGTTTCATATATATCCATAGACATGAATTTAAAAATTCTTCTTTTATTTAAGAAAATCCAAAAATTCACAATGCTAAACTGTAAAAAGAACTGAAAACATCATTTTATTGAAACATACTTAGCAATCTGAACAAATGTCTTCTAATTAAAGTTATATGTCAGGAGATTTTATAACACTGAGGGGAGGGGTGAAAATGAGCCAAAGAAACTGGAATATTTAAAAGATACATAATAATATTGTTAGCATATTTTAAGGATAACTCAGAGTAATAGTTATTTTAAATGATTTTTAAAGATTCTTTGAAATTGGGATTTGAATTATACATAAATATAGCCATAGGGCTGGACTTCTATAATTCCATACCACAGTTCGATTGTAATCTCAAAGTGATGCCAAGAATGCATAAACCTAAACCTATGCAACTTCTTCTACCATAAAAATAACTAATATAACAGAGACTGAAATGAAAAGAGCTGGCAATGCATTTCCCCCCCAGCATATCAAGCAGGTTTTCATAAGGAAGCTGTGGTCATCAATCACTACCTCATTACTAGCCCGTCATCTGGGCTTAAGCTAAATGTATTCTGGCTGGCTGCCATACTAAATGTTCAATGAAACATCCTTAAGGCTCTCTACAAGTTCAGCTTAAGTCGCACATGCTATACATCAAAGAGGAACATTAGCGTTATCATAGCTTAATAAATAGTGCCATTCTGGCAACGTAATCCTGTGTTCTAGAGCTATCTACTATCCCCAGCCTTATACTGCTTAAGTAAACAATCACTCTGTCTCCTGTGAAGTTTATTTAGTGATAAATGCATGTGGAGATAATTAGTCATACCACTACAGATATACATCTAAACTTGCTCAAAACCTGTACATGAATGAGATTAACAGAATATTTTAAGACATACAACATGTTAAAAATCTATCTCAGCATATTAATCACGCTTGTATATAACTATTTATCATTGATTGTTGATAGTTACTAGAGAATTTTAAAGCCAAGAGAAAGTTCCAATTTTACTTGTGACTTTCACAAGTTTATATATTTTAGATGTTGTGTGACATGTTTTTTATTGGAGTGGTTATATGGTGCCCTTAAGTGAAATGATGGTCCCCAGATTTTTAACATCTTTGTAAGTGTCATGGTGTTATTATCTGCATTTGAGTAAACTGTCTCCCCAGATAATTGAGTGGGAGGATAGGCTTTTATTTTTAGGTTTTTTTGTTTATTTTGCGCTTTTTTTTTTTTTTTTTTTTTTTTTTTTGGAGACAAGATTTCACTATGTAAGTCAGGCTGCTCTTGAATTCACTATATAGCCCAGGGTGACCCAGAACTCAAAGTAATCTTTATCTACCTCTGGAGTGCTAGGATTATAGGAACGTGACACCAAGCCTCATGCATTGGGCTATTTTTTAGGTGAAAATGCACACAACATTCTTGTGATTGCTGGTTAATTTTAGATTAGAGTGTACAGAAAAGACAACCTTTACGGCCTAAAGGAAAAGATAACTTGCACATTACTGAGAAAAATAGCCATGCTTCTCTCCAGGTAGAAAAAAGAAAAAAACAACAACAACAACAACAACAACAAAAAAAACACCACATTTCAAACACAGTATTTCAACTCTATCAAATCTGTGCATAGGATTTTCTAGTTGTCTTGCTAAATATATGCTTTTGATTTACAATCTACAAAGAAAAATATTTGAGACCTGAAATAAGACTTAACTTGTAGAGCCAAACACATTTGCAACAATTTTGGGTCATAATACTATATTTTGATAAGTTCAATTAAATAAGAGAAGCCTAAAAGATGAATGAGGGTTAAACATAAACTAACTATGATGGTGGACCAGAAAGTACAATAGCAAATGTAAATTACAAGTCATATCAAGACTCTTATAAACTAAAAATGAGCAAAAGAGAGGCAGAGATCCAAAACCAGGTTTTCCCTGAAAGGCATATAAAAGTTGACAAAAGCGATGCCAACCCAAAAGTGGAGCCATGTGCTTATTTTAAAACACAGGCCTAGAGAGGACAGAAGAGCACTGATCTGGCCTATTTGTTATTAATTAAAACAGAACATTAACCCACTGCAAATATAACTGTGGGGAAGAAACTTCACATACATTATTAAGATTGCAGAAGAAAAAACTTTTCCTCTGCCTTCTTAGCTTTTGTCATGGAGAATCTAAGAATTCAACTGTAAAAAGACAAAAAGACAATAAGAATATGTAACCTATTAACTAGTGATTTCGTACTGTATATATTTTTTCTAGAAATACTGTATTATTTGTACCCTTTTGCTGCATTATGTCCTTTCTTTTTTTTTCTTCTCTCTTTAAATAAAAAAGACAGTAAAAGAAATAAAATTTCTATTAATATTAACATGCAGAGCAATTTAACTCAAGCATTCTTAAAATAATCCTTACACTAAAGCAGTGATAGCAAACCTTTTAGAGCTCTCAATAATAACAAATAGGCTGCAGCAGCACACATGCCATCATGCCATCAGTTCACCACTGCAGCTAAAGCAATCCATTTTGGGGTGGCATACTCAATTTTCTTCAAAACTTTGACTCAGGAGTGGAGTCCTGGCAAAGGACCGGAAGAATAGGCAAAGGCTGTTAACAGTAGATAGGGAGGGAACTATACAAGTGAGGGGAAAGATAAAAATAAATTTGACAGGGCCTGGGGACATAGCTCAGTGGCATAGCACCTGTCTAGGAAATGCAGAGTCATGAGTTTGAGTCCTGGACGGAAAAAGAAAAGCTTGCAAACCAAACTTAACTCATGCACAGGACTCTAATGCTATGAACAAAAAACAACTAAGTCAATTTGTATATCACAAATTTACAAAAATTAAATTAGTTTTTGAAACACTGATCACAACTTTAAAATGAGTATAACAATGCTCAAATGTAAAATGACACATTATCTTTTATGGTACAATATAGAAAAATTAATATAAGATAAAAAGCACATTAGACTTTATGGTACAAAATAGTAAAAATCCATATAACAAGCACATTAGATTTTATGGTACAAAACAGAAAAATTAATATAAAATAACAAACTTGAAAACAATTCATATATATGAATGAAATGCCATCAAACTAAAAATAGCTGAAAAAATAACTCTTGCCTTAAAGATATCAAAGAAATAATTACTGATAACACTTACAAATTCATGAACTAAGCAAAAGGAAAAGTCATGAGCAAGCAGGGAGAAGATGCAAAAGATAACAATAGATGTTTCAGATGACCCAAAGATTAAAATGAAGAGTTAGATGAGTACTATTTGAAAATCTAACAAGTGAACATTTGATTTTTGACGTTTGTGGCCACAGTAGGCACAGGTTTCTGGAAGCTTACAGAACAGTGTCAGAACAAAGCCTATTCATGTCTGAGTCTAGTATGCCTGACACTACCAGGATTTGTAGGGACAAACAGGAGCCTCCAGGACCAAAGATAACTCACACATCTTATAATTGCTTGAATTTTCTTTAACTGAAAATGAAGTCTTTCAATCTATAGCTACAGATAAAGCACTTAAAATGCAAATAACCAAGGAAAAAAATATTCAGTGTATGCTGTTTATGTACTTGGAGTGCTCAAAACAGTGAAGCAGCACAAAGCAACAGAAGAGGCACTTTCCTGTTGCCTAGACAAAACACCAACTCCTGCAGTATTAATGAAGCTTACTTTGGCTCATAGTTTCAGTCAATACATGGTCGTCTGACTCTAAAGCAAAAACAGCGATGTGGAAAGGCCTGGTTGAGAAAGTTGCTAACCACTTGGCAGCCGAAAAACCAGAAAAAGGTAAGCAGAAGTCAGGGACTAAAATACAGGTTTCCAAGTCACCTCCAGTGACTTTCCTTTTCCTACCAGGCCCTACCTCAAAACAGCAAGAATAGCTATAAACTCAGCAACAGAGTAATCTGTGGGGTATAATATATCCATGATCCAACCCATTTTCAAATATATGAGACTCTGGAGAATATTTTATATCTAAACTATGAAAGTCCTGTCTCAAAAAATCAGAAGAGAGGGTAAAAAAAGGTGAAAAAGAGTTCAATAGAGAGAGCAGGTAGATTGGGTACCCCTAAGGACACTTCCATGACATCTAAAACATACTGTGAGAAAGGTAATATCTAAATAAAATTGAGCAGACACTTCTCAAGTTAGGATAAATAGAAGAGGTATGAAAAACTGTTCAGTATCTTCAATCATTAGGGAAACACATCAAAGCAACTATGACATATCAACCTGTACAAGTCAAAATGACTATTAGCAAAAGACAAGTAATAATAAGTGCTGATAAGATGTGGAGAAACAAACAGAAACCCTTGCACACTCTTGATGGGGAAGTGATTATGGAGAACAGTACAAATGGTCTTCAAAAATTGAAAATAAACTACATTGTGATTTGGCCATCCCATAAGTAGAAATATACCCAGAAGAAGTAAAATCAGATGCCATTTTTGTGGCAGCACTATTTGCAGTAGTGAAGAAACAGAACTTAAATACCCAAATGATGAGCTGATGTGAAATGTGTACACAATGGAAAACTACTCTGCCATAAAAAGATGAATCTTGTCATGTGTAACAACATGGATGGATAGAGGATATTGTATTATGTGAAACATGCCAGACATGAAAAGACATAGACTATATGATCTTACTTAAATGTGAAATTCCAAAAATCTGAACTCATAAATTTGACAGTGTTATAATGAAGGTTACCAGAGGCTGGGAGAGTAAGAGGGAGGAAGACAGGGAAAGGGCCGCTCAGTAAGTACCAAGGTACATCTAAACACAAGAAACAACTGCTGTTCCACTGCACAGTAGGCTGACTATAGGCAGTAATAACATACTGCATATTTCAAAACAGCACAAGATATGGTTTCAAATGTTTTTAAGTAGCCAAATATGTTTAATGTGATTTGAACATTTACTACACAAGGTATATATCTATCAAAATATCACATGACTCCACAAAAGGATATTTTATGTCAATTAAAGCATATTTAAACAGTTGGTTCACTATACTGTAAAACTATACTTATTGTGCTTATTAATTTCTTTATTGCTTCCCTATGCATTTATCCAAATAGCTCAAGGAACACTGATCTCACCACTGGAATTTGTTACCAGCTATAGTAAAAATCAATCTGAGAAGATGAGGTAAGGAAAGATGAAGGCTTTCCTGACAAGGACCCTTTTATTTGGAATGCACTTTACATGCAATATGTTTGCAGGGGCGAGCATATCTTCTCTGAACTTACCTCATAGCCTTTGATGCTCCCTATAAATACATGTACCTCATCACACATGACACAAAATATTAATAATTGCATCAAGAGAATGACTGCTTCTCCTTTCCTTTGGTCTTAAGAATGCAGATTGGCTAACCATTTTTTATAGTTTGATTTTGTTACTTGAGCAACTACTTCTAATATGTAATTTACCTACTAGTGATTTCTTATTTTTTTGAAACTCTATTATTTCTACCCTTTTTTCTGTTTTGCTTTTTATCTCTAAATTAAAAAAAAAAGAATGTAGATTGATGGTTTCATCTATGGAAAGTTAAGGACTACAGAGAAGAACCACATGAATGAAATTTTCAAAAGGCAAACGTTGCTCTCTCCTGGCCCAACATATGAGGATTTGGGTAAAAGAGGAGGTTAAATACATAATATTATCAAATCTTTTTAAAATGTGTCCTCATTTTCTTTCTATTGAGAACAATACCCTGACAAACCACATCTGAGACACAAAAACGCAGGGATGGTTTTGATGTCCAGGTACTTGCAACAAATAGTGACAGCTTTTGGGAGTGTCTACATTCCAAAAGAAGGCCATCAATGTCTTATCAAGTTTTTATTATTGTTGATACAAATATGAACCAAACAGCTAAGACAATTCAAAAATTTAGTTTAATAGCAGTTGATACTGTGTGAGAAATAACTTCAATTGGAAAAGTGTATCATAAAACTTCAATATATGCTTTTCAAATTTTAAGCATACATTTTTTTCTCCAGAGAACAGTCCTGGGTTAAGTTATGCAGTCAGTAGAATAGCAAGGCAAAGCTTGTCTTCAGGCAACAGATGAAGCAGAAGTGATACGGACTTTGTATTATGATGGACTAGATCTCTTCCTTCATTCAATGTGTTGTGCAGTATTTAATCTTAGTTTTCTCATACATAAAACAGAAATGAGACTGTATTCTCAGGATTTAGGTGGCAATTCTTATATATCAGTTATATAAATATATATTTTTATATATATTCCACTTTATCCCTTGCTGAAAATAGCATTATTATAAGATAAACATTTCTGTGTATACAGAATTAAAATATTATTCTATTACTGTCAGTTATCTACTGCCTCATGGCTCACATACAAAACAAAATCATTGTGCTTCATAAACTCACTATTAATTTTTATATTTTGTGCACAAATTTCATTCCTTCCATTCCTTTTTTACATATTATGTAAATTTTCAAAATAAATAGCAAGCATTGTACATATTTACAAAGCATAGCATAGCATTTTACAAAGCCTATGTGAAGAATAAACAAAACAAAACAAAACAAAACAAATCTCCTTTCCTCGTGACCATTAAAGTGATGTGCCAGGTCAAATAATCAATACATTTAAAAAGTTATTCAAGTAGTCCTTGCGGCCGGGCTCTGGAATTTTAGCTGTATGTGTGTATTTAACTTTATTTATATAATTGGGAGATAAACAAAGAAGTCAGATATTCAGATATGACATTGATTCCAATTATCTCGTTAATTTATGAAATTCTTTGGAGGCTTAAAATTTGATTTTTTAAAAATGTGACTGAAATAGACCTTCAAACACATGTTTACATCATTAGACAATATATCACATTCCCATTTAGGACAACTCTGTTTCTGAGTGACACTGATAAGGTCAACAATCTTATGAAAGTTGGCACTTACTATTCTCAACTCAGTTGAAACACAGGGATGGAAACTGTATTTTTACCGTTTCTATTTACAGTTTTATCACAAAAAAGTGAGATAACTATCAAAAGAAAAGTAGCCCCATGTCAATCAGATCATCAAAATATTTAAATATACTTGAATGATGTCAACCTGCAGAGTGAGTTATGGAATCCCACGTACAAGTTCTTGGATTTGCTTTAAAGGGAAATTTCCTAAATTTTGAAGCCCTATCATTGCATTTAAGTCTTTTAAAAAATTTTAGCATCCTTTCCTGCATTTTTACTTATTGATTTTTTTGTTACACAATTATCAGGCTTTAATCCTAAATTGTGTAAACATGCCATAGGTCAAATAGTGTGAGGACTTCTCTGACAGATGTGGACAGTCACCACAGGACCTGAGTTCACAACTCCCAGGCATGTGGGTTCTGCCCCTTTATACTACCCATGCAACAGGGAAACCTTCCAATGACGTACAAAATGCTCTCCTTTATGGAAAAGTCCCAGACAATACAGTGACAGGAAAAATTATATCTCATAACTGATAATGTTGCTTGACATACTAAAACCTGAAACTTATTTTAAAGGTCTTATTTATCTTTATCTACTTTGATTTGGGTGGTGGTGGTGGTGCTCTCATAAAATACTTGTCAAGAAGCCAGTGCTGTACTTATGTTCTTCTGTTTTGAAAGCAAGATACAGTTTCCTGTCTTTCTTAGACTAAGTATGTGGATGCCTGTCTGTGCCAAATGGAAAGTAAGTGAAATAGGGCAGTGGTTAGCCTATCTCTGGGCTGGCATGAGGGCCACACCAAGTGATCACTTCTTTAGATATAGCCTTTTGGATGGGGAATGAATGCCCAATAAGATCTTCTTAATTTCTAACCAATGCACCAAGATAAAATATGCATTCAATAGTGGCAAATTTGATTGAAATATTCTAAAACATAGCATGAAATTCTCCCTTTAGAGACACATATACAACAAGAACAAAGAAAAGTACAGAGAAAAAGAAGAAAATGGGGATAGAAATAAAAGGAACATATCAGCTATAAGAGTATTTTGCTCCTGCAGGAATAAAGAACTTACTTCTACTACTGGTATTTTCTAGTTCCCAGAAAGCCCAGCAACATTTTACTTTCCACTTTTACTATAATCTGCCTTTACCTGAGCTCATGCCACTGACTTTGGGCAGAAAACTTCTGAAAAAAATAATACCAAATATATTTATTATTTTCTACTGAAGAACTTGAAATTTTTCGAAGTAATAAATAAATAGTAATTTTATACAGCATAAGGATCACATTAAAAATTCTTAAAGTCTGGGTATGCAGCTGAGACAGAGCAGTTGTCTAGCTCTATGACATGACAATGTCTTAGGTTTGATCCCTAACACTGCAAAACAAACAAACAAACAAACCAAAAACCCTACTCCATTGAATCATTATTGACCAGGCATATCAGTACACTGAGGTAGTCACCACTACAGTCTGTAACCTGAGATAGGAGAATTTCTTCAGCCCAAGCACTAAAGACCAGACTAGCCTGGACAGCTTAGAGAGATACCTCTCAAAACAAACAAACAAAACAAAAACAAAAACTCACTTCTCATTGCTTTCTGACTCAGTTATTAAGTAACTACAATTTTCACATATTTTCATACAGCATTTAAATTAAATGATAATCAACTACAAAATAAATTATATGCTATTTTAAGTACAAACATCCTTCTAAACTTGTATTTTGGAATATGTAATATATCTACATGTTTAAATATATGTAAGATATAAAATATGAAACTGCAAACTTCCTTTGCTCTCATGTTTTTTTGTTTTAACTAGGGGAAGGGGCATAGCCTCCTATATGTGAAGTTTTTAGAGGTCACAAATAAATATTTATATTTCTCTTATTTTAATACAAATGATGGCATATATGGTTTTGGTTTTACAACAAACTTTTTCACACTACTAATCTATTTTGGATATATTTCCTCATAAGCATACAAAATCTTTATTACTTGTATAGCTTCTTAGTATTCTATTGATGGATATAGTACAGTATTACCTAGCTGTTTCTCTTCATGGATACTTAGGTTGTTTCTTGTGCTTTACTACTATAATGCTATATTCAATCTGCTCATAGCATATTCTTTCATGTATGTAAAATAATTTCCCAGAAGTGGAGTTGAAGGTTTTCCACAAGCATGGTATAGAAGTGTCTGCTTCCTTATAATTTTATCAACAATGTGTCGTCTGATGGATAAAACGGTACTTTAGTGGGGTATTAATTTGCACTGTTTTGCTGTGTGTGAAGTTTAGCATCTTTTTCAATTGTTTTAAAGTCAATTTTATGTTCCTTTTTGTGAAATGTGCTCTTTATGCTAGTACATAGACAAAATTCTATTATAGCAGATATTTGAGTTTCATCAATGCTATGTAATAAACAGCTTGTCTTTTTTATACTGACCTGAAATGCCACCTTTTACATACACATTGGTTGTACGCACTAGTGCCAACTTCTGATTGTTGCACCCTGTTCTGTTGGTGTCTTCATGCTCTAATACTATATTATTTTAATTGATGAGGTTCAATGATATGTAAACTTTATTTCAAAACAGTTTAACTTTTGCTATTCTCATAAAAGTAATTTTTCCTTTCACTAGATCTCTAATTCGTTATTACTCGCATGCAGAAGAGCTGTTGATCTTTGCACAATGATTTTGAAATCCAATCTTACTAAACTGTGGAAAGATTTCAGTTGAGAATCTTCACTATGTATCTGAAAACTATATTTTACTCAGCTAATATAATTATATCTTTAATTTCTTTATTTCTCCTAAGTGCTCTGGTTACGGTTTCCAGGATATACTGAAATAATGGTGATAATGCACAAAATTTGCCTTGGTCCTATTTTACTGTTAATAGAATACTCAATTTTAAGTTAAATTTAGGGCTAGGATGGATATATTTTGTATTAAGAATGTATATATGTAGGTCGCCGGGGATTTAGCTCAGTGGCAAAAGAGCCTGCCTGGCAAGCCCTAGATCATGAGTTTGAACCCTAGTTAAAAAAAAAAAAAAAAAAAAAAGAGAGAGAGAGAGAGAGAGGGAGAGAATGCATATATGTAAGCTACATGTTGTTTATATTTAAAAATACTAGCCATTGAATTTCATCAAATAAAATTCTGAGTATCTATAAAAATGATTAAGTTCTTCTTAGGCTTAATTTATTATATGGCCAGAGTTCCTAATGTTAAACAAACCATATATTCTATAATAATTTCATTTGTTTCTGGTTAATTTTTCTTAAAATGTGTTGTGACATCAATGAACTAGACTTTATGTAATACTTTTGTATTAAGATTAACAAATGAGGGCCAGGCATTTAGCTCAGTGGCATAAGTACTTGCCTGGCAAGCGTGAGGTCATGAGTTTGATTCTAGGTATTAAAAAAAAAAAAAAAAAAGGAATAATAAATGAGATTGGTAAAACAGGGCATATAGGATATCTTTTGTCTTGTCTTTTTTTCTTTTGCTAATTTTATTTATTTTACTTGGGAAAATAACCTATAATTTTGTGCTGCAATCTATAAAAATTCTTACCATATGTACATTAGATATAACTTTTTAAAAGAGGCTAAAACAGAATAAAACTAATCAAAACAAACCAGTGTAAAAGATACAGAACTTCAAAGCATAACAAAATCCACAATAGCTACCAAAATGCCTTTTGTTGTCTTCAAAATAGCTGCAGATACCTTTGGATATAGTAAAAAATCAAACAGAACAGAAATGCATAGAAACAATAAAAACAAAACAAGGAATGCAATAAAGGACTTCAAAAAAAAAAAAAAAAAAAAAAAAGCCTAGAGTAAATCCCAAATTGCTACCATAATATATCTTGCTATCTTTAACATAGTTGTTCCTGCCATTGGATTTGACACAATCAAACAAAACAAAAAAGAATAAAACCCAATTAAATAAAACAATGGAAACAATATAGAACTTTCAAAACAAGAATCAACAATGGCTGTAACCCTCAGAAGAAGATCTCCCTAAATGTCACAGTGTACCATTTTCTTTTGAACTTATAATCAGATCCCTGGTCACAGACCTGCAAAGTTAGTAAAACACCAAAACATCACAGGCATCCAATTTCATTTCACTTCCATAGCTATCATCACAGCCTGTGTTTCTCCAGATAAACTGATCCAGTGGGATGGGGAGGGTGGGGGAGGTGCTGGTGCTGCTTTGCCAGCCCTAGTGCTAGAATGGGCTGGGTCTGTCTGTTTCAGGCCTGGCAGTGGCCTGTGCATTGCACTGGTTCCCAGACAGGGTTTGTTTGCTGATGTGGCTTTGTTTACTCTATCCTTGGTCCCCAAATGGTGCTGACTCACTTGGAGAAAATTGGGTCTGTCTGTTCCTGGTCTGGTGCCTGATTTTCCTTTAAATCTTTTTTTTTTTTTTTTTTTTTTTGGTGGGAGATTTGGGCAATTTTGTGAGAACTGAGATGAAATTTATGAAAATTTTTGTTCTTATTTTTAAAGGAGTTTAAATAAAATTAGAAAACTTTGTTCTCCAATGAAAATTTTGTAATATAACACAACTAGAAGAAAAGAATTTGAGGCATATTTTAATATTTTTCAGTAGAAATCAACCTAACAATATTTCTTTTTGAAGTTAATTTTATTTAACTTTACTTTCCTAAATAAATATCAGTTCAATTTCATTTTACTAGAATTTTAAAAATAACTTTAAAGATAACATTTTTTTTCTGCTAGCTTATGGTTATTTGCTGATAGCTTACATATGAATACATGTATAAATAGTGTTTATTTTCTGTTCTCTTCATTCAGTTGGCCACTTGGTTTTTCTAAAGAACTAGCTATTAGATTTATTTATTAATTCTGCTTTCTGGACTTGTCTTTATTGACTTATTGTTTTCTTAACTTTAAATTATTGCTATTCAACATGGATTTTTGTATGTGTAAAATAATTTAATATTTTAATCTTTGTTTTTATTCTCTTTCTTGACAAAGTGTTTAAAGCTACAAATTTTCATTTATTCCTGATTTAATTGTACTACAAACATTTGAAATGTAGAATTTCAATTCCCAAATGTTTTACAGATATTTTCATTTTATTTTACATTTTTCTTTGTTAGAGGGATATTTTCATATCTCATTAACAGATATTTTTTCATTTAGTGATTTTTTATGATACTGTAATCAGAGAATCAGTAACTAAATATAATTATAAAATATAATCCAGTATTATATTTCCTTTTGAAATTTTAATGAGATTTTCTTCATAGTATAAACATATTCTAAGGGTGTTTCAACTGCAGATAAATTTTCAATGTTGTGGCACAAAATTGTGTTACTGCTTTTTAGGAAGTCACTAATTACAAATTGGATTGTTTAGCTTTGACTTAATTTTCTTCAAACTGTATTACTAGGGCAGAGACTAGTGTATTAAATTTTCTACTGGAAGTGTGTCTAGTAGAAATGTTATATCTATATTTCTTACACTTTATTGTTATTTTTCTGTTTTTGAAACAAACATCTGATAAAGTTAAAAGGAGAAACATTTATTTCAATTCCCTGTTTGTAGAGGTTTCCTTCCATATACAAGGCAGGATGGCATGCAGAATGGCATTACAGAAAAGAAATAATTCATGGTGTAGCAAGCATAAGCAGCAAGCAGCAGCAGCCTGCCCACCTTTTTTCTGTTCCTTTGCATTTCATCCAGGCTACAAGTCTATTAATTGGCACCACCCATATCTAGGTGGGGCTTCCATTAGCTACTATCATGCTTTTAATGCACATTCATACACCTTAAATCTGGACACCTCTGAAACAACCTATTATAACCACATGAGCTTTTTGTAAGATATCTACATACAACATGTATTATTAGACAAAACTGTGTCTTTAGAAATTTTTTGTTGTCAGTGCACAGATTTTCATTATTACTGTATCTCCACTGTTCAGAATTGAGTGCATGAAGAATATTCTTAGTCTCATTTAACTGGTTTTGAGTTGAATTTGACCTTTTCTATTACTTATATCATGAGCTTCATTTTTGCTGTCATTCGTGTAGTATAACATTCAACATCTTTTTATCTCAACCTTTCTAAAATCACTTTGAGATTTATCTCATACCACAGAATTGGGTTTTGATTTGGGACCCAGTCCCAAATTTGCCTTTGCTTTGGTTTTGTGCCTTATGATATAGTGAACTATATTAGTTACTTTTCTCTCATTGATAATACAAAATATCTGACACCCAAACTTAAGGTAGGAAAGGTATATCTAGTTCACGGTTTGTGGCAGCCTCACTCCATAATCACCTGGTTCCAAGGCCAAGTGGTACATGGCAGATAGCAACAGTTCATGACACCAGAAAACAACAAAAGCAACAAGAGCAAAAAGGAGGAATACAAAGAGAAGATTCTTTCTGTCCCTTATATTGTATGTAGGCCACACTCACTTGAGTGTAGCTCTCACACCATTAATCCCAGCATTGCATTGTAAGTCATTCACAAACTCTAGACATCCACCTCCATGAGTGCATGAGGCTTGGGAGGGGGCATCCAAACTGAAACCATAACACGAATACATTTAGTCACTTAAGCCTAGTTTTTATATACATTACTATTTGTTCTGTTTTTATTTCAAATGATCAATACAAGATCATTAATTTGCTCAATTTTTGGACAGTACCTGTCTTGGTTATTTTTCTCTGACTGCTGAGACAGAAATTAAAAATTTAAATTAAAAATTAAAGCAGGAAAGGTTTATCTAGCCCACAATTTGTGGAGGTTTGAGTCTTTACTCTGTTGGCTCCAAGGCAGGGTGGCACATGGCAAAGAGTAACATTTCACAACCAGAGACAATAGTGAAAGCAGCAAGAGCAAAAGGAGCAAAAGGGAAGAGCAAGTCTTTTTCTCTCCTTTATATTGTATAGATGCTATCTGTTCCCGGGAGGGTGCAGCACTCACACCACCAGTCTCAGCACTAGACAATGAAACAATTACAAACTCTAGATTTAGCTGCTTTCAAAAAGCTTACTCTCCATGATCATGTGAGGTTTTTCAGGGACATCCAGACACAAACCGTAATAGCACCTCTAGTTCCATTAGGAAACCTGCAATTCTCTCACAAACCATGTTTCTCCATCGGTATTAACTAACAATATTTTTGTTCTCATGTTTACCAGTACATAGTTAAGTGTGTCAATTTCTTTGTGCAGTGCAATGGGTAATTATAAATGATTACTCAAATATTAAAGGTAAAGCAATTAATTGACTTTGTCTCCAATTTGGTATGAATGTTTTCTTATTTCTGTAATTTTGTCATGTTACCATGGTCAGACCATTTGTCATTGTTCTATCACCTCAATGCCTAGATTTCTCTCAAATTTAACTTTTCAGTTATATCTTTTTAATGTTCATTGACATGCACACATTCTAGAGGCTTCTCTGATTGATAGAAGTTTATCCTCTAAGAGTTATGCACAATCTCTTGCCAACAATCTTTGCTAGGTCCTTGTATCTTCAAAATTGATTGTGGACTTTACATTTGAAAGGTGGTTTGGCAGAATTTGAAATAATTCCTTCTTGGACTATGCTGTAAATGACCCTTCAGTCTTTTCTGGTCTGGAATGATGCTATGAAGAGAATAAAGCAAATGTAATATTTTCTTGCTGAAGTATAACTGATCTTGTCCTCTATGTGTCTAAAGAAAAATTTACTCTTTAAAATTCAACAATTTTCCCAGAATATTCTGCAGTCAAAATTCCAGTAAAATTTTTCTTTACAAGATTTTTAAAAATCAAATTTCCAATTTTTAATTTTACATATTCTTCAATGACAGATTCAAATATTTATTTCATTTCATTGGAGGAATAGGTTTTCTGTTTTGGTTCTAGTTATGTATAATTTGGATTCAATTTGAAAGTTTCCATTTGTTATCACTTTCCCTATCAGTTATATTTCATTTATTTCTAAGTTTTTAAAAAATTTTTATCTCTACTTTTCATATAAAATTGCCTCTACAGTGCTTTATAATTTTTACACTTTCTCATACTTCTAGTTTGTCTTCTATCCAGTGATTATGTTATTTCAATCCACATCTTTTGTACATTCTATCAATTTATTTTTTGTCTCCTATTATCTCTAATTTTGTTCTACAATCTATGCATACAAGTTTTCAAGACAATCATGGAACTGATTGTATACAAACATGCTTGCTTTAAATAAGTGGCAAAATATTTCTCTCTCTCTCCCCCTCTCTCTCTCCCCTCTTTTCTTTATCTCTCTATCCATCACCGTTTCTCTGTCTCTATCTGTGTCTCTCCTTCTCTGTCTCTAATTCTCGGCCTTTCTGTCTCTTTCTCTTTCTCTGTCTCTGTCTTTGCATATACACACACACACACACACACACACACACACACACACACACACACAATGTTTTCTGGGGAATGCGTTTTGTCTGTTGGTAACTTTAGCTGGGTTTTTGTTTTTGTTTTTGTTTTGTAAATTTCTCTATAGTTTTTTTTTTCTTGTTTTAAATCCACTACATATTATGTAATGAGCTGAGTTTGTTTAGATTGTTTATCTGTAGAAGGTGTTCCTGCATAAGTGGTTATACTAAGATGCAAAAAGGAAGGTAGCTAGCCTTTAAAGGTTATTAATCCAAAGATGTTCTCCGTTTTATTGCCAAAAAGACAAACTGACTCAGCATATAAGGCTTACATTATATTCCTTGAGAAGTTTCAACTACACTATTTTTCCAAACAAAATTAAATACTGGAATATTTTATTTTATCCACCAGCATTGCTCACCCTGTTCTCACATTCAAGCAGCTGAAACATGCAGTATACTCAGGTGTGGTATTTGTGGGCCTTCTGAGAATCTGTAATACTTGTTTTTACTTTCTTTCCATAGCTTTTTTTCCACTGATATATACATACATCATTTTTATCTCTTGATTTTTATAAAGAAAGGCTGAATTTCTAATATATTATTGCTTTTAAGGAGAAATGAGACTGATAAATTTAAAAGCTTGGGTGTCTTTTCAAAATTAAAAAGGATTAAATTCTTATATATTATTTCCAGATTTCAGTATCATTTTTTATGTTTTGTTTTGATCAACCTTATAATTCCTGGCACAAAATCATATGAAGGAAGGCACTGAGCCCCTAAATTCATCTTATTAGCAAGAATAAAAAGATGCATTCTCTTGAAGTAAGGTAACACAGAAACATAAAGAAAACAAACAAAATAAAATTTAGAAAAAATAATATTATGTATTTTTTATTCTAATATAGTATATACTTGTATAGCATAAGTATCACTAATAAAACCAGATAACTTTAAATCCTAAGTTCAAAAATCTTTAGAGGGGAAATTTATACATTATATTGTGTAATAAAACAATATTGTACAAAGTATCATTCTACAATATTACATCTTTATAAAACTGACAGAACTAATTAAGCTTAAATGTTTAACTTTTAAGCTCATATTGTATAAAACCATATTATATTCTATAATTTCTGATAATGAAGATACAAAAAATTACAGTATATTTAAATTTTCCCATTAAAAATATTAGAATCATCAACTGCCAAATGTATATATTAAATTAGGAGTTAGTATTAACAGTTATTTGACCTCAGAATATCCTCTCTTTTTTCCCATTTCATACATCTGATTCTTTTCCAAACACTGATGATTCAACTCTGCTCTTTCTTTCTCATCCATCTTCTCATCTTCATTCCCGCTGTTACTACCAAGTAAGATTTTCATTATATTTCACCTTGACAATAGTTTTACACAGAAAGAGAAAGTTACTATTTGAAAGAATCCTGCAGTCATAACTAAGCCACTGAATGTGGGGTCCAGCAGACCAAAATTACACAAATACTTTTGTGTGCCAATGATAAGGAATCTAACTAGTGAGGATCCATCTTAAGTTATAAAGGAGTAGCTATTATCCAAAACACTATAAACTTAACCTAGTAGTACTATGGAAATCAGCCTGGGGCTTAGAGTGAATGTCTCAGGCCAAAAGACAACACTGATAAAAAATTAAGGTAAAAATAGATCCTGTCCTATAGGCTGTGTTAATATAATGGGAAAAAGAGTCAGAGATTAGGGCAATTTGATATTTATGGATCATCTTAATAGGTACTGTGCCATATGTCAGCTAGAAAGCAAAATATGATATAAAAATATGGTCAAGGTTTACAGTTAAAAATTATTCAGTAAAAGACAAATTGTCATCAATCCCCTCAAAATGTTTTCCTTTGGTTTTTATCACAGCCCATCATTCTTGCTACTTTCGGAAGTAGTTATGGAAGTCATCATTCATGCTATGGTAACTTCAATGTGAAACTGATTCTAATGGCTTACCTTTCATGGTAAATTTGAATTAGGGGAAGAGCCAGAAGTCACACAATGCCATACTCAATAAAGGAGGTGAACAAGTACAATTTTTACAGGACTGCTTTTTCATTTGTTGGCATTCAGCAGCAGCATTCATCATATTTTTGTTCATACCTTGTAAAAACACTCACATAGGAAGACTTCTCAGACTGCTTCAGAAAGTGGCAGGTTTGGAGATAAATACATATAAAATGAGGGGGAGTATCTGAGATTGTGGGATTCCTGGCAATGAATCTTTAACTGATAATTCAACAATTTTTATTTAAATGTTTACTGTATCACTCAAACACCCTTTTTACTCAGAGAAAATTGTATTTTCTGTCATGTGACTGATGGGAAACTAAGTACTGTGGGAATGGGATTTAGCAAATAATTATTGAAAGAAAATATTTTATAAATAATAATTAAGAGAATGCAAGTAGAAGTAGAATTAGAACCAGGGATGACATACATTTCTGTAACGTTCCATAATTCACTACTGAAGGCTGTAAAGACTTTATAATAATTGTTTATGTATAACAAGTATGTGACCACTATTGGAAGTATTTTCTCTGTGGCAAATCATTTAAATATTTCAATGATCTTATGAAAATTATATTTTTATTCAGACATAAAATTTAGAAAAAACTTTTTTAAAGGGCCTTGAAGAGACTTGCTCACTGACAGAACTATGTGTGAACATAAGCACTATGGCGTTTTCAATCAAACTCACTGGAAAACAAAAAGGTTTTAGTACTATGTATAAGAATATGATGTTTATCATTCATGTTCTCATCTTTTATCTGAGTTAGATGAAATTCTTTATAGAACAATTTATTTAATAAGACACCTGATAGACTTCTAGGAGAATATGGCAGAGAGCTAACAGCAGCTATGGAGGCTCTCTGAGACAGCCAGCATAGAATCCAGGAATGGTGCGATGTGAGGAGTCCTAAGCAAAGGGAGATATACCCTGATGACCTAAGGAACGAACTAAGCTGAGAGAAACCAACCGAAAATGCAATCCCGGTGCTATAACCAGAACAGATAAAATCTCAGCACAAAGGCTGGAACTCACGCCTCTGAAAGCCGCGATTTGAATTTCCTGCTGCCGCTGCTGCATCTGAATCGGCACAGCAGGTTGAGAGACACGTGAAAGCTCTGAGAACAGGAATCGGGGAACCGAGTTGAGAGTGGGACTGGCGGGGAGCCCTGCATTGACCTGTGGTCAGGGGATGAATGGGGACCCTTCCAAAGAGTAGGAGGCTCCAACAGAGGACATTCTGGGACTGAGAAGACTAGCTGGAACAGGACCCTGCAGTGACTTTAGTCACATATTCCCCTCTCAAGTGGGATTGGTGGGGAGTGCCTGGCCTGGGTGACCGCATGGACTAGGACCCAGTAGGCTAGCCCAAACCAGGTTCCCGCGCCCGGTGGTGCACTCTAGCAGTGAAGCCTTCAGTAGGCGGGCCCAGCAGAGACTGCCCAGGTCTGTGTCTCCCTAGTACACTGCAGTGGGCGGGAACACCTAGCCGGCAGATTCAAACAAACTGTAACCAATGAAGAAAGAAACTGGGCCTCCTATATATGCTTTTATGGAAGGAACAAAAAGTATGGGAAGAGTGAGCAACAAGAAAGGGTCCTCAGCACCCAATCCTGAGAACACTGATCCAGGAAAGGTAAATGCAAAGGAGAATGAGGACAGAAAACATGCACTATAAGACACAGCACCAATACACATAAAGCGATATCTCCAAACCCTCACAGACAAGTTCAAAAGTGAAGTATTTAATGAAGTAAGGCAAGATATAAGTAGAATAGTTAGAAAAATGCTAAGCACCACCCAAGAAAAAACAGATGGTGGAATGAAAGAACAGAAAAAAGGGGGGGGGGAATTGTTTGATGGAGAAAATAGAGAAAACACAGAATACATGAAGCAGGTTCAAAGAGATTACCAGGAAACTAAAAACTCTATTGAAAGCTGGCATAACAGCTTGAAAGAAACTAAGGATAGATTATATGAACTGGAGGACAGATTTATAAAGTGGGAGCATGAAATGAAAAAAAAAACTTCTTAAAAATAACAAGGAAACAAACAGCAATAATACAAAGGCTAGAAGATGATAAGAGGATCTACAACTTAAGAATTAAGAACGTAAAAGAAGAAGTAGGGACACAAACAAATGAACTACAAAGGCTATTCACAGAAATAATCCAGGAGAATTTCCCTAATTTAGCAAAAGGTAAAGATACTCAGATGTATGAGGCATACTAGACCCCAGCCACCTACAACCCAAACAGAGCTACACCCAGGTATATAATAATCAAAATTCCAGAAATCCAATATAAGAACAGAATGTTAAAAGCCATCAGAGACAAGAAAAAGATCACTTACAAGGGAACACCCATCAGAATTACAGCAGACTTCTCTGCACAAACCATCAAATCACGAAGAGCGTGGGGGGAAATAATTCAAGCTTTGAAAGATAATAACCTCCAGCCAAGATTGATATATCCTGCACAACTGTCCTTAGATACTGATGGAAAAACAAGGTGCTTCCAAGGTAAAGAGGAACTAGGGGAATTTACAACCACCAATTCAACTCTACAGAAAATACTGCAGGATATTCTAAAAAAGAAAAATACCAAGATTCCAGAAACAGTGGCAGAGAGGCCACAATGAATGGAGCAGAAAGCGAAATGAAGAAGACAAACTGACTACTAATGACAGAAAAAGAGCTCAACAGAAATGAGGCAGAGAAGGTTGGATGGTAGGAACAGTTATTTTGAAGAAAACAAGACATTATAATAGCTAGTGCTAATTTAATATCATCTTGCTTTGAAGTCCCATCAAGCTTTTGCTCTTCTGTCACTATTGGTCTTAACATGTTGTCTTATTGGATTTTATTATATGTGATAATATAAACAAAAACTTTTATAAACAAGGAGATTATACAGAAACCATTGTTCATTTTCTGTTAGTTGATTCTAAATACCCTGTAATTCTGTCATTCTCTTGAATGGTTTTACATTGTCTTGATATGTTTGATGCTACAGATCACGAAGTTATACTCAAAGATTTCAAGGAAAGAGACACTATGGTAACTACTTTTATGTCGGGATATCTTGTGGTGAAACACTATTTTGCTTAAATGGTTGTGTTTTGACCTGCGCTGTTTTGTTGTTATGCCCTCTTCTACTCAATCTCATTTTTTAATTTACTTTTTTATTTTTATCTTTTTAATTAAGGGAAAAATAAGTAAAAATTAGCAGGATATATTATAGTAACCCACTTTGATTTCCTATTAACTTGATTTGAAACCCTATATTGCTCTCACCATCTTGTTTTGACTGATTTTCCTCTATTCTGTTTTGCTTGATAGTACCAAGTTCGAGAGTATAGGCAACAACTGTGAAGACAATAAGATATATTAGGATGCCCATTCTGGTTGACTATTATCTTCTTTTGAAGTCCTGTAATATCTCCAATGTTTTGGTTTTATTGGTTTTGTTCTTTACTGTTTTGTTGAATTTTATTATAACTAATGACATAGGCAATTCTTTTTAAGATAGCAAGAGACATTATGGTAACCATTGTTGATTACCTTGTATTTTGTTTTTACATTATCTATTATGTCCATCCTTTTGATTTGACTGACTCTGTTTTGTTATGTCACATTTGGTTTTATTCTCTTCAAAAAAAGTAATAAGAACTGTGGGAATAATAAAACCCAAAATGTTTAATTGTCATTATACAAAAGAGAGGAAAAGAAAGTGCTCGAAAGGATATAACTGCATGTATATTTAAGTGTATAAGATAGATTACCATATTACTGAGGTTTTTTGGATCATTGAACAGAACTGTTTGCAGTCTTACTGTTTGACTGTCCACTTTATATGCTTTAATTTTGTAACGTGAACAACTATTTCTAAGATGACAATATGTAATCTATCAACTAGTGATATCCTACTGTTTATTTTTTCTGAAAGTCTGTATAACTTGTACCCTTTTTCTGTTTTTTTTCTCCTTAAATAATTTTTTTTAAAAAAATAAGACACCTGATAAAACCTGCATTTCTCATAGACTCAAACATAATACATTTTCCAAACATAGCATTTGTTTACACAGAAGCTCTAAGAATTCCTCCCAAGCCTATCCATATGCCTCTTTTTCAGGTGACTTTGTCATGCCTCCGTTTAAGAAATCTATTATCTTTCCATTGAAGTTAATACATAATGAAAAAAAGAATAGCACTCTGATTTCCAACACTTGGCTTCAAGAGGCCTGGTGGTTTATAAACTCTCTTAGCAAAAGACATCTTGTGAATAATCCTGAGATGAGACCCCATGTCAATCGAAAGAGAGCCAGTGTTTCTAATGGTCCCTGAGATATGTGAAGGAATAATTCTCGTTAATCAGCCTCTACCTCATCAATGGATTCAAGGCCAATAAGAACAGTAGATACCATGTATGGCAGAACAAACTAGCTTAGCTCAGACAGAAACTGTTATTCTACAGAATTGTAAGCAGGTAAGTGGACGCTGTTTCCAGGCCTTGCTTTGGGGTGATTTATTAAACTGCAGTAAGTAACATACATATTTTCAAATACACTGGTCCCTAGGAAAATTGATGATTTTCTCTATATTTTTCCTGATGAGACATTTTAAAAATACCTGCTTTCTGGCATAGTCATTGAAAGTAAATTTTCTTTTATATCTAATTTTATATATTAGTTATTATCTGATCTGTCATTTCTTCTCCATTTTTCAATACTTCCTCAAGTCTTCTGAGATTTACTCTTTTGCAAAATGACTGCCTTACTCATCTTCTCTCTTTTTTTCTCTCTCAATCTATCTCCACCTCCCTCCTACTCTTCCTCCATCTCTTCCTTCTTCTCCCCTCCTTTCCTCCTTCTCTCCATTGAGTATTAGTCATAGTCATGTTTCTTCCTTCTTTAAATTCTCTTATCATTTAGTTCAAGTTACTGTTGTGAAGTGACAGCTTCAATATGCATGTAAATATGGCTGGAGATAAAGACTATTCTAAATAGTTGTTCAGTATAGTTAATGTCTTTGATATCAACTGCCTGTAAACACTTGCCAAATTACCTCCCCAAAAGCAAATCAGTATCCTTTTGCTTGCATTCACTTCTTTCATGGTAAATTATTGAATAACACAAATTATGGTTTTTATTGCTCTCCTACTTGCTACATCAGAAGCTGTAATGAAATATAAACTCAAACTTTATCCATCATAAATATCTCTGAATACTGACAATACCTCCAAGTTGTAGAAAATAGCAAATTCAACCTTCCTCCTTCACAGTTAACATAAAGCCCCCAATTTTAGTTTCATAGTGAAAATCTGAAGCAAAATACACTTTTTGGAAAAATGCTCTTATAAAAGGATTTTTTTTTTTTATATCTCTGTGTTCTTAGGAAAGTCCTAAGCTCAGACACAGAACCTGATAATGACATTAATGTACTTGAAGCTACACTAATTTCTTTGGGAGGTAAAAATTATAATTTCTTTTCACCACTTTATCAACAACCACATGTTTAAGGTCAAAGAATTATGAGTCTTGTTCAGGGTTGCAAATCCAACAACCTTGAGTAGCAAATCCAAGGGACAGACCCTAAATCCAGTGTTCTACATTTATTTTGAATTTTTACTACATTCCTAATATGTACATTTTGCATAATTTTCTCTAACATATGTAATATCTACAAAATAAGGAAAGAGAAAAAATCTCTATATATACTTTGATGTTAAGGATGTTAGGTTATATTAAAATTTGACTCCAAGTTCAAAAGTTCTAGAAAACTCTTAAATCTAGTTATGTATTTTCTTATGTTTGTCTACATATGTCAGTTGAATTGAGGAAGCACTTTTAGTCATTAATTAATTGGATATGTAATTATTCAGACTAAATAAGTTAATTCATTGACTAATTTCAGATATATAAAGAGCTCTCAGTAAGATGATCATACCTATTTCCACTCAAAAACTGAATTTATCTGATAGCACAAAATATGAAGCAGATATTCTTGGCAGTGAAGCTAGAAAATTTTTGAAGAAAGAAATTTTATACATACCCTTTTTATAAATATGCTATTAAATCTCCTCCAGTTCTTGTTCTAGTTAAGTCCTGTCTGTACAAAATAAATTTCTTTTCCTACTGTGGCTGAAAATAACAATGAAGGTATTTAAATCTGTGCATGCTGTAATTAATCATGGTATAATTTGGAAGCAAGAGATACTATTGAAAATTTTTAGCACTTCATTGGAGTTAAAATTCTGAAAATGTAAGAAAATCTCACTGAAGTTGTCTTATTGTCAAAGAAGTAGCATAATATTTAAATGGTAGTAAAGATATAAATACTTCTTTTAAGTATAAGAATGAACAAACATTTCCAAAACATAATAATGAAATACTTACTCATTTTTAGGCCATGAGCACTCATGGAGTAAAAGGAAGAAATATGAAGACAAGACAGGTTAATCTTATAGTACAGAAATCTGTACTCGTAAAGCAGGTAGAGTCAATAGCCTAACCTCCTTTTTCATTAATAGTTTCTTTGCTAACTTGTTGGGGGTTTCCCAGGTCTCTTTCCCCACCTAGCTGCAGATGACTCTTTTAAAAAGTAATCTGATCCCCCACTTCCCAACCTAGCTACCAGGTATCTTCTGTCACTGTGTCCTTTTTCTCTCCAAGCCCAGCTTTTAAGATCCCTCTTCTCTGCCACTTAGGAGAGCTCTCCTAGGAATGTGGCTTCATCCCTCCTACATTTGCTTTTTATCACTTTTCTACAAGTTTTATTGTATGTTGTGTGGTTTACTTAACAGCTGTCTCCCTCCCACCAGGCTGGCAACTCCTTGAAGACAAGGACTATTCTCTTGGCTTTCAGATTTTCAGTGTAGATCATTTTTTCTAAACTGAGTTCATCTGAAGGGAAGCGTACTCACAGCTTTCTCAAACTTTGCAAAACTGCTTTCTAGTAGTTAAACAAGCAAAGACATCACACAATCTATAAAAGAGGAAATTGATAGTTCTATGCCATGATGTTTCTAATGCATTGCTCCAGGTTATTTTAACATTGTTTCTCATTTCCATGTGACCATTGTGAGAACATTGCTAGACAAAGGATTTTGGATATTGCCTCATTTGTTTATTTATATATTATTATTATTTAAAAGTGAAATATAAGATAGCAACAATAATAGATAAGGTTTAATTTTTATCTAAGCAGCAGTGAATAATTTAAGGTGTTTACATACATAGACATACAAGCTTGAACAATAATACCATTCCCTTCATTAACTTCTATTATTTATCATGTAACATGTCACCTAACTAAAACTTGTTCAGTAACAAAATGATAGATTATTCAAATATCTAGCCATAATAGTCAGAGTGAAAAGCCTTAGCTCTGAGTATGTGATGACTATTTAATTAAGACCTCAAATCCTCTTTCAATTTGGAAACTGTTATTTTAAGTATTAAAAATGTGTTCTTTTTTGTATATAAAACATATGTGCAATTTTAATAGTTGTATACGATATAAAATTTGAACATTTAAGAGATGTTCCACCACATTAAGTTTAACCCTCATTTATGTCTTGGATGATAGATGCAAGAATTCCAACTGAGGTGATTTTATGAACCAGCTAAATGATTTGTATTCTGAACAGCATTAAAAAAATCCCCATGACAAAGTGTACTTGAACAAAAATACCCTGCTTGTGACACTCCTTTACAAGTAATGTGTTTTCATTTTTCACATGTTGCATCTCATTTATTTTATTCAGGCACACATACTTAAATCGGCAAGATACCGCAAGCTTCCAATACCTTTGAAATAATAAATCACTTCTTGCAGATGTTTTCACTCGCTGCAAGGTTGCCGTTCATTAATCAAACATTATCAGTTTCTATCAGTGCCCAGTGTTAAACAGAAAAGGCGCTTCATTCTGAGTTCTGACTTTCATTCACTGGTTAGTCCCTGACCCCACAGTACTTCCTGTACGCATTTTAGAAATGTGAAACCTCCTACAGTGTAATGGATTTGCAGGAAAAAAATCCTAAATGGTTTTATATTCTCTGAATTCCATATTGCTATGTCCTGAACTAAATCAAATTGCATTTCTAAAATGCCAAATAAATGCAGTCACAATAGCCATTTAAAGCCAGGTCCACAATAATAAATTTATAATATAAGCTCTGTTTCCATGAATATCTCAAGATTTCTAGAACACAGATGCAGCAATATATTTTTAAAATTTAGCTTAAACTATAAAAATCATTTCAAAAGACAATGAAGGGTAATTTTTCTACCTATTATAATTTTTAAGCCCAAAAAAGAAAATGGAACAAAGTTAAAGTCGACTGTAAAATATTTCTCTTTCTTTTCTTCTTTAAGGAAATGTGTTACAGAAAAATCACAGCTGATCTTAAGGATCATAATTCACTATAGCCACCCTGTAAGCATTCTTAAAACCCAAATAACACAACTGATGTAAACTAAGGATGCTGAAAACAGAATATTAGCAAACACTTTCATTTTAACTTGAAAAAAATCAGTCTATTTGGCATCCTCTTTGACTAAAAATTCTGAACCAAGATACATGTCAAATTTGACTTGAAAATGAATAAATTTAAAATTTACTTTCAACTGAACACAAAGACATTATAAATATTTCACCATTATGAATCAATATCATTACTGGTTATGATTTCATGCAGGACCCAACCAAACCTACAGATTATAAATTTGAGATAAGAGGAGAGAAGGATGGTGCTATCACAATGGTTTGCACGGTGATGCTATTAAGTACAGGAGGCCTGAGGCAGTGAGCTGTTGACATCAACCAAGAAATTCAGATGTTTCTCTATGGCTTCTGGGGTAAGTCTTAACTCCACAAATTCTTAGCTCAAAAACATCACCTATAACTATTTATTGTTCTACACCCTTACAACTTATCTACAGTCATTACTCTGCCACCTCTCAGCAAGTATTTAAGACATATGCCAAAACATATTTCTCACACTTTTCAAAATTTCCTGTTTTTCAAGTATCTGTGTTATCATAGATACTATTTTATCTGCTGGTAATGAATTTGCTCCAACTTTTTTGACAACCTCCCACCTAGCTAGATTAAACAATCAGATGGTCATGTAAACACCCTCTCAGTTCTCGCTTTGTATGTCAGAGTAATATTTTTTCTTATGCTTCCATGTTACTGAGTGTCATCTGATTATTACAGTGTATCGGTCAATAATTGATAGAGTTTGCACAAATAATTGAGAGTGGAAAGTAGTAAAAGTTTTCTTTAACAATCAGAATTTCAATGTCTTCTGTATCCTTTGATATTTCACCTTTATATTATCATGAGACCAATATCCCCCTTTTTACTTTGTTTCATTCTTTTAGTCTTTTTTTTTTTTTTTTTTTCCTTTTGGCTTGAGAAACAGGGTCTTGATGTGTAGTTCAGGCTGGCAGTGAACTCCTTATGTAGTAGTTTAGGGTAGCCTTGAATTTCACAAAAGTCTTCTCACCTCAGCCTACAGACTACAGAAGTTCTGGGATAATAGGCATGTACCACCTTGCCCCACTTTTCTCTTGCTTTTTCCTTTCTTATGGGAAAGAACCCTTGATACATATATATCAGCTTTTAAACGGGTGAAATTTCGCAATGTTTCCCTTCCAAGACATATACACATTAAAGATAAGTGTGTGATATCCTAAGGCCAAACAATATGATTTCAATTGTGAAACTGTACATATGAGCTAAAAACTAGTTGAGGAAAGAAATGAGAATCGTACCACTATTCAAACGAGAACAGTGTCTAGCAGGGCACATTTCTGACTGCTTGACATACATGTGTACAATAATTTACCAAAGCATCTTATACTGTTTATAATCCCTCTCTTATCTCAGCTAACCCAACAATTTAAAAATTAGTAAGATAAGTAGAGCTACCCTTTAAACAATTTGTGTAGGGTATAACAGATAGTAGAATTTTTGACTATAATATATACTCTTCTGGTTCTAAATTGTTTGAGATAGTCTAACATATTAAATGGAAAATTACAATGATTAAGTGTTTAAACTACTTGAGGTTTCTGGCAATGAAGTCCAGATGAAATTATTAAAATTACCTAGATATCAATATTGGGTGGAAACAAGTTTATTGACTCATGAGAAGAGACAAAGTACTTTGCTATCAGAAAACTAAGGAAGTTTATGACATCAATCCATATACATCAATTTATTGACCAATATAAAAGAAAATGCTCAAGAGAGATATGAAAGAGTTCTTTATGTAGCCCTTTATCATCTAGAAAGATCCAGATAATTATGATAAAATTCCTCACTGTATATTTTCATATATTTTTCAATTTTGTATGAAAATTTATTTTACTTATTTATATAAACTTTCTTATGTAATCTCTAATATATTATTTTACACAAAAAGAATACGTAACCTTAGAAAGAAAAACTTGATGACTATACTGTCCGACTTATCAAAATATATTTTGTATAAAGAAACAAAAACATACTACTAAATCAACAACAATAGTAAGCTCAATTAAAACTGATGATTCCCCTGATGAATATAATCTTTATGTATATTTAAAATTTACCAATAATTTTATCCATTAAAAAAGTTGAAACTAAGCAATCTAAAACAAGTATAGACTATCACAGAAGACATTTTTCTTCTATATATTGTGGTCCACTAGAATGTACAAAATTATGTTTAAATATCTGCATTCCCTAAGAAAAATTTTGACAATTAATTTAATAACACAGTATGTTAACAGTAAATAAAATTCTGTATCAAACCACAAGGAAATGTTACAGATTTGATTTTTAAAATTATTACACAGCTTTCTCATAAGGGCCTCTGAGTGCCTAAACTACACTGTCAAACTTAATTCTACTTTGTTGAGCCACAGGTTTTCTGCAACTTACTTTCAAGGTTGTCTACTAAAATGATCCAGCATCCCAAATCGAAAGTGAAAGGCATAATCTCTCATGAAGTTTCATGGATTTGTTTTGTTTTTCCTGAACAATACTTCTAAAACTCAATTTGGACAAGGAAAAAAAAATACTTTAATGACTTAATAATAGTCAAAGTAAATAATCTTTTTACATCAAAACCCTCAGACTAATGCAACGGACATACACCCAAATACATGCAGCACTGGCATTTGCCTTTCTCCTCCCTACTGCTAGAAATAGCAACTCTAAAAGTTGTCCATATTTGAGGCATAAAGTATTTGAATGAACTTATATGACCTTTGTGTTATGAAGCAATTAATACAATATTGATCAGCCTAGGGGTACAATTCAGTGATAGAGCATATACCTTAGGTTTTAACTCTAGCATCAGAAAAAAGGAAGAGAAGGAAAAGGAAGAACGGGATGAGGGAATCGAGAAGAGAGGGAGAGGGAAAGAAGAAGGGAGAGACAGAGAGAGACAGAGACAGAGACAGAGATAGAACAGAGACTAAAGAAGGAAAGAAAGATCTAATTTAAAGAATTTCTTTTGAATCATCTAGTTTTCAGTATTTGGCAGAAAAAGTGGGCTGAAAGGAGAGACTTGGACACTAACATGAAAGCCAGATTTTCTCTTTAAGGTTTGATAATGATGGCTAAAGGATACTATTACTTCTTCTGTAAAAGTGAGGGCTTAGAAAACTGTAGAAATGTCAAAATTGAAAACTCTCTTGAGCTCTGACTTTGTCATGCTTTCACTTTCATTTTGTATCTTAATGTACCACCTTCTTTTAGCTATTTATCTCTTCACAAGTCCTAACAACATATTTTATGTAACAAAAGACCAAACCCAACTTCCACAGTCTAACTATAAAGAAAATGGAGTTCAGTGAAAGAAGGGAGGTACATACTTCTCAATTTGTAGCATGCAGAAATCCATGCAATCCCTTCCTTTCCAGTGCAGAGCCTTGAGTACTTAGTTTAGGGAATCAGTTTACATGAGCTGATGAACAGTGAAATTCTCATACTATTCAACTTCATAAGGGAGTTGAGGAATCTACTATATTCTTGACAAATCTGCCAGTTTTGTCTTAAAATAATTCCCGTTTTCATATTTCTACTCACACTTTCTCCTTCCACAGCTATACAACATTACCAACTTTAAAACTTTAAGCAGATTTAGTGGTATACTAGTCCAGTTTGGTTCAGAATTCAGCTTTCTAGGATCTGAGCAATCCAACCCATTCGCTTATATTCATCTACTTTTCAAGTTCCAGAGTTCTTGTTATTTTTTTCTTTTTTCTATGTTTTTTTCTAAGCACATTCCATTTAACAAATTCCATTTCTTTCATTTTCATGAAACCCAATATCCAATAAAATGGTAGGCTTCTATTTGGTCTGCCATGTTAAAATGAAATTCTTCTTAAATTAATTTTAAAAATAATAATTTCCCTTAGTGCATATGCCTATGTGTTTCTTTGCACTAATATTTGGGAAATATTCTATTTTTTTAAAAAATGGATTAAATTTATTTCCAGATAAAGCTTATATTCTGTTTTCTTTGAAAAGATGGATGATGGGCTGGGGATGTGGCTTAGTGTCAGAGCTCTTGCCCTGCATGCACAAGGCCTTGGGTTTGATTCCTAACACCACACACAAAAAAAAGGATAAAATTTATTTAGAGCTTTTCTTCAAGTTAAATTTCAAGAATGAAAAGGCTTGATTACAAATTCAAGTGCAGTTTCTTATGAATCTGCCACATGATTATGTTTAGTTCAATTTGCAAATGAGAAAGTAAAGTATTGGAAAAACAAAATCAACTATTTATTACTATAGATATTTATTTACTAAATATTCTAAGGAATATTAAAATTTGTATTTTAAAATTAATTCCCAAAATTATAGTCAATCTTGCTCATGAATTCTCTTAATCTTTTGACTTTAAAAATTGCCAATATTTTATGTGGGTAGATGTGACATAAGTTTTTGGGGTTTTTGTTTTTTTTGAAACCAGGGATTGAACTCAGGAATTCACACTTGCCAGGCAGGTACTTATGCTACTGAGCTAAATCCCCAGCACCAAATTAAAATCTATCTCTTTTTTATTTTTTTTAAGACAAGGTCTCGCTAAGCAGTTCAAACTGGACTTGAGCTCACTTTGTAGCTCAGGCTAGTCTCAGACTTGCCACAATCCTCCTGTCTCAGCCCTCGAAGGAGTCAATGCAGAAGGTCAGAAACCTTGCAACTCTTGGGAAGACAGATACCTCCAGTGGGCCAGACCTCAAGACAAAAGATAAATCAAATGCACTCATATGCTTCCTAAAGATAATCATCAGAAATTGATATTATAAGGTTGTCTCTATCATCCTGAGGCGACCAGGAGTCACCATCTCAACTCCCTACAAGAGTCACTGCTCTTTAAGCTGTCTGCTTGCTAGATGATTCGTCTCCCTGTTTGTCCCTGTTTAATCAATTCTAATGAGCATTTACTGGTTGCCGATCGTTCTGTCCCACCTCATGCCCATCTTGCAAGTTCCCGTTTTCCCCACCTTAAACCTGCCTCATTTTGTGGTTTTACTCTATAAAAGTCTGTAGAAAAGACAGTCTTTGGCAACTCACTCAGGACCCTTTCTGTCTCTCTCTCAGACAGCAGCTTTCTTTCTCTCAATAAATATATCCTGCTCTTAACCTCCACTGTTCCTAAAATTCATTCTTTGATTTTAGAAAATATGAACTCATACCAGACATCTGGTAGGTTGAGAGTTTCGTTTCCCTATATCAACAGGACTCATGAGTGTATAGAAAAAAAATCAGTTTACACTGTATTTTTGCTTTAATAATGGTGCCAGAAACTGACAAGTCAGCATCAATATCATAGTGCTATTAGAATGTCTCATATATAATTAACAAGGAATATTGAAGCCTAATTGTTTCCTAGATCCTTCTCAGACCTCATGCTCTAGATCATCTAACCACAATAATTCGCTAATTAGAACTTATCTTGCATTAAGACAGATAGCAGGTTATGCTTTTAAATTTTACGTATAAATCCTAACATTTTTGAGACCAGTCAATAAAGCACTCCTTTGGGGGTCATAACTATGAAAGGTATAACTTGTCCAGGTCTTCCTTTCTATTCCAAAAGATTTTATTCTTTTAATTCTACAGATAGATAGTATCTAGAGTGTGCAGCAAATAAAACAGAACAACAAAATCAAGACAACATTGTGTTTTGTTACATAGAATTCAATTCTTATTAATGTTCTATTAAACACTTCAATTAGTTATGTTTACTTTTAGTTTTATAAATTAATCTTTTCATACCTAAAAATATATTTTAGAGCTTTAATATTCAAGGATATAAATATGATAAAAATTATTTGAAACTAATTATATAAATAATCTTTTATAATTTGCAAATGCTAATCAAACTTTATAAGTTTATAGAACAGCAATGCTAAGACATTGTAATGATATTTGGTTGAAAAATAATGATTTTATAATAATAGCTAGGTCTCATTCTGTATACACAGAAATTAATAAAACAGTAAAATTATGAAGCCATAGGACTTTAAAAGTAATTCTAATAGCCACTTTTATGTAGTCATTTATTTTCTAGTGTTCTCATTAAAGTTCCTGACATGAAGTTATAAGGAAAAAAGGCCTCAGCATTTAGACCTAAAATTTAATTAATTCATTCTTCCTTTACCCAGTTAAAACTCTAATCATTTCTCACCTGCATTGTACAACATCTGCCAGCCTGTCACCACATGCCCAGGCTTGTCATGCTCAAATTCATCCCCTACTCAGAGAGCTTATGCTGCTTAAAACCTTTTGATCACTTCTCATATGGAACACAACAAAAGTCCATGTTCTTAGCATGCTGTGCAGGCCCTCTATGACCTGCTTCTAGCCTAATTCTCCAGCCAAAATTTCAACATTCAGAGAGTCAGATTCCAGGAACATTCAGGATTTACAGCGTACACCAGCTAAATATGTGCTCTCTTGACCCTTCTTCTAAGACTAACCCTCTTCCTTTAATTTCCCTCAGTCTTCCATCTGTTCACCATCCTTTTTACTCAGTAAACACAATGTTGTTTCTAGGGAGTCTTCCATGTCTCTTTCCCTACCCCAGTACATGTTCTCAAAGTTAAGAGTCACCTCAGTGTTGTCAGGCATCACCCCTTTGCATCCAAAATACTCTGGGCATCTTTCAATATCATCAGACAATGTTGTGGCCATGTTATTTTGTATCTACTGAAACTTTGAGCTTCATGAGGTCAACAAAAATGTTTTTCCATCACTAAAGACAACCAATACATAATACATATAGATCATGACAAATATAGTCAGAATTTAAAATGATCAATCTGCAATGGGGAGTATTTTCCAAATCATGTATATTGAACTACTGTTCCTTAACATATGGCTAATTAAGTTTTTGGCAGAAATCAGAACCCAGTTTTTTCTTCAACTAAAGTTTTGGCCTAAAGGCTTAGTTTAAAATGAATTACATTTCTCAATGCAGCAAATAAGATTTTTCTACTTTTTTTCTTCTTCAATCATGCTATCCACATGATCCAAAGTATTTAATAATGTACACAGTATAGGAGCTCAAAAGTTTTCTAATTAATGCTAAATTATGTTGCCCTTTATTGAACATTACGTACAATTCTGTGCTTTTGTTTTTTCTCCTTTTTCACCTTTATCTCTTCCATTTCCAACTCACTGTATTTGTCGTGTATACATAAGATCAACCAAATTTTCAAATAAGGCTAGTTTACAAAACTTAGATAATACAGAGTAATATACTTAAGAATGAATTTATCTTCAACTTTCAATATATAAAATGTCCTGCAGCTTTTCTAATAATATACATTAATAGCATAGTGTCAGATTCTGTCATTACACTTAAGCACAATGCAAGTTGTTGTAAAAGAATAGTAATTTGTTAAACTGCTACTGTACTTGCATTTTAGCAAATGATATGCTTGTCATTATAATCTACTAAATGGGCTGATTTAATGACCTGATAGAATTAACTCATTTTCAAACTTAATTATAAAATGAGCATATGTTATAGCTGGAAGAAACTAGCTCAAATAAGCTTTGTGTGTTGGTCATATTTTACTCACTTGAAGGGATAGTAGTTTTATAGGCTTCCTAGAAGATATATTTGATAACCATTAACTTCATTTTAAGAAGAACAAAAGATCAAGGCATAGGAGCTCATGCTTGTAAACCCAGCACTCTCAGAGGCTGGAGAAGAGATTAACTAATTTAATCCTAGCCTACGCATCTTAACCATAAAATGGCTAAGGATGTAGCTCAGTGCAAAAGACCTGGGCTGAATCCCTAGCATCACAAAAGAAGTGCAAAAGATTAATATTTTTATTTTAATGAGAAATCTATTTTTTGTGTTTTATTTTCTTTGCAATATTAGAAATCAAACCCACGTCCTTATACATTTTAATCTAGTGCTTTACTACTAATTTATTTCCCAAGTTCCTTGCTTCAATTATAAATAAAGCTAATATTAGTAAATGTACCATCCTTACTTGTTTCCTACTTACAATAGAATTATTTATTTTTTGTTTACATCCAACCCATAAACCTAAAAAAATTAAAATGTATAATAGGTTTAAGTAAACATTTAATATTCTTGGTCTATATTTCTCTATTTTGTTGTGCATTTTTTTTTCTCTATACTCTATACTTTTTTCTATTCTGTGTAGTTCCTGGTACTAAAATTTTTCTTTGTCTCTTTTTTTTCTTTCTCAGTGTCTGGCTCTCTCTCACTCCTCTTCCACCAGCTTCCTGGTCAGGTTTCCTCCTGAGAAGAGTAAATAAAGCCTTACAAATATATAAATAAGAAATTAAGAAAGATGAACTCTCTTGGGTGATATGCATTACTTTAGTCATCTTTTTATCTTTATCAAACTATGTCTTTATCAATGAGGTTTTAAAAGGAATCCTCTGAAATTTTAAAAGTATATGCCTCTGCCTCTGCTCTTCCTTTCTGTTTTCTTCTTGTGTTTAAATATTATCTTAACTTATTGTGTTGTGTCTACTTGTTCACCTTGCCATAAACGATATTCAGATTTCCTATTAAAAAAAAAAAGACACTGACCAAAAGAGCATAATATCTCTTCCCTGCACCCTTATGTCCTTAATCACCACATAATTATTGTATGACGTTCTGTGGAATAATGGGGAAGCCACAGGCTTCAGATTGACGATTTTGTCCTGAATAACCTCAATGGCCTTAGACAAACCACTTTAACTATCCTGAGCATGTTTCTTCAGCATTAAAATTAGTGTAACTAATATCTTTTCCCTGAAACTATGGTGCAGGTTGAATATGAGCCAATAAAAATATGTGTGCAAAGCCATAAACACGTTTTAAAAAATGTAGGAGAAGCCAAATTTGACATTTTCATCATAGTAGATGCTTAAACATAAAGTATGATTTGTTGTAAGAAAACAAAATAAATAATTTTTTAAAAAACCTCTCAAAACCAGTAAGTTTACTTTCTAAAAGTATTTCAAAATAGTCTCCATAGAGTAATTATAAAGCATTCATTATTCTAATTCATAGACATTTACAATTCCTTTAAAGGATCTGGCTGAGGATTTCACCTCATTTCCATTGAGAACAGTTAAAGAAAACTAACACCTGTGATTGCACACTAGTGTTTAGCTATTTATTGTCTTGCCACGTATCTGTACTAGTGAACAGTATTTTACCACAGGACCTCAATAGTATGCAGAATAGTTAGTAATGTGCTGAGAATCCCTACATTCAGTATCCCTTCAGCATTTGATTCTTAACAAAATGTACTCTACGAAAATACCAATTTGAGAAGAACAGTAGATAAAATTTTTCAAGTTAAAAGTGGATCATCTTAATTGCAGACATACGTAGTTTTAGGGAATTGGTTATTTTTTAATATAGAAAATAAAAATATACTTAAAAATGAACATATTTAACAAATACCATTAATTTATTATAGAATATATTGTGATGAGTAATCTAAAATGCAACAGCACTGGAGAAAGGAAATCTAGCAGCACAAGTTATAAATGTCAAAAACTTGTGCAAGAGGGTAACTATAAACCTTGATATCATACACTTGCCTAAAATTACTGATTCTTATTTTCTGTACTACTCCACCTACAATAGTAAGACCATAGGTCCAGTTACTCAGCATTAAGAAAACAGTAATTCTAAAAGGTTTGATTTCATGTTTTCATTATGCATAAAAATGTATTTTCTTACAAATATTAGAAAAAATACAGTATTTATTTCTGATGAGCAAAACAGTTCATTTTAGAGGCCAATTTTAATATCTTTAAAAATATTTATTTATCAGTGCTGGGGATCAAACTTATGACCTTGCACTTTCCAGGTAGACCCTGTGAATAGTTGTAAAAATAAAATAAGTTTAAAATGTGTTAAAACATACTGTAACACTACAGTAAATATGATGGTTTGGAAAAATAACAAGAACTAAGCTCCATGGAAGAAACAGCTTAAAGAAACAAATTGCAGAAAATTTTGAATTTTTTATTGACCTTATTCTGATTGAAAGGGAGTAATTTTACTTTTCAATTTAGTTTATGAACATGTATCTCTAAAATATATATCAAAATGAATTTTGTAAAATATATGTTACTTCTTATTAAGGAAATGTGACTTTCAAGGATATCAAGATTTTTTTAAAATGTTTTATTTCACAATATATCTCCTTTCTAAATAAACACATAATGTACATATTTCCTTTAAAAGAAATATTTTCATCTATGAGAAATATCTAAAATGTCCAAGTCAACTCATTAGAAAATACTAACCAGTTTTACTGCTGTTATATATTGAACAGATGTGAAAACACAGTGCTAAAGATCAATCCTTATGTGAACTAACTGTACTTTTTCTCTATTGTCAAAACAACTGCTCTAACACTATAACCTCAGTGAGGTCACTAACATATGCTATAGTCAAAAGATAGAGAAATTACAAACTCAAATGTATATTATGAGTAAATCATATTGAAGTAATAATCTTAAACATGAAATTAGATTGTATTAATTATAGCATGTCTAGATACAACATCATGTGGTGTCAGCCGTCATAAAATTTCACTGAGTTGTAATTTATTTCTTCCACACAGGGTAGTTACAAGGACCGAACAAGTAATTTCATCAATGTCATGGGTTCATATAAAACCTACAAGTTGATAGTCTTGACTGCCATTTAAAAAATTCTATCATATGCCAGTTTCAGTGAAAAGGTATTTTGTATTATTACTATTACTCCAAGGAATTATAAATGACTGAATACTCCCTGAATTTAACTAGCTTCAAGACTCATATGTTTGTTTGTTTGTTTTTTCTGTTTGTTTGCTTGATTTGTTTTTCTGGAGCATACAGCTAAGCGCACCAAAACTACCCCTCATGTCCACACATCCTACCTGATTTACAGATCTACTTAGGCACACCTAAAAACTTCCTATTGGATATTTCAACCAGGTTGTCACAAGGGATACCAAACATGAAAAGTCAGCAAAGAACTCATAATACTCTCTTATTTTATTCTTCTGGTAAATTGTCACCATCTACTTAGTTGGTCAAAAGAAGTGTTGAGGAGATCTACAACTTAGACCCTTAGCTGTGCCTACTTCTTTCTTCTCATCCTTTTCTGACCATCGCTAATTGAGCACAAAGATTTACACATAGAAGACTGTCGTCAGCATGGCCCTTGATTTTTCTCTTGCCCAATTATTGTAATAGATACAATGTAAAATTTCCTACTCTCTGGTATTATTTTTCTACAAACTATTTCCATGGTATCACCAAAATCTACCTCTCCTATTAAATTCATTTGCCTTTCATGTTACATTAAATAATTATTACACTCATTTTCATACCAAAAAAGTCTTCCAAATCTGACCTTGTTATGTGATTGGTTCTAGAAAAAGCCTTGGGTGTTAGAAATTCCTGCAACAATATGGAGTTGTTATATATCACATTTCCTACATATGAGTGTCCTAATCACCATCACTGAACTCTTCCTTGATTTGTCTATTTCAAACTGAAGCTTTTTTACAAGATGATTAAATTCAAGGGCCAAGAAGTAAATGAAAGCCAGGAATAGTAGTGCACACCTGTAATTCTAGCACTCCGGAGACTGATGCAATAGGATTACTGTGAATTTGAAGTCAGCCTACCTAAACTACATAGTGAGACCCTGTCTCAAAAAGACAAAAAAAAGTAACTGAACAAATGTTTTAGTTCTTGTTATATGTGTAATAGATTGTCATAAAAAAAGAAATAGCTACCCGAAGGACAAATCAGGAAATATTTGCATGTTTGTCTCCTCTCAAAACTGTAGGCTTGATAACAAAAATATATTAATCATGGATAAGGAATTTGGTATTTATTGAATGGATGGATAAATGAGTGAATGAAGTTTTGTAAGCTATATAACATTTAGCACATGAGAGTCAAGAAATTTGTGTCATTGATGTCATAAGTATATAATTATTGATATTTTACCAAAACATACAAGGGAAAATTTGACAGCAACACTAGGTTTGTCAAATAGCATTTTAAGAATGTAAGGGCACAATTAACATTAGAAACATTTATTTAGATGAATACAAGTATTAAAAACTCATTTTATATAATATTTGAATTATATAATACTTGAAAATTTTCTTAATACCTGTCTTGTTTTCTTCTTCTTAGTGGTCTTGGTAGTTAGAAAAATTAAAATATATATGCTTTTCATATAATCTTTTGACTTCATTCTGCTTTCTCTTATAAAACAATGATCACAGAGTGAAAATAATTTCAAGATTTTGTTGCCCTTACAAACTTCACTTGTTAGTCTATCCGCTCCTCTAAACTTCCATTTCCCAGAAAGACAGCTATAAATTCCAAAAGGCAGGAAGTTGAGAATATAGATTTACACACACACACACACACACACACACACACACACACACATACACACACATGAAAATAGAACAGACTCAAGTAAGTGGAAAGCAGCAATGAAAAATAGGGGATATTTATCACTGAAAGTTTAACACATTTCAGACAGTACTACTGCAATAGCAAAAACTCACATGTAAGCCAATCACTAGAGACTCATTAAGTCTTTTCTTAGCTCTATAATGATCTTATATGATAGTTCAGAGTTTTCTACCAGAAATTCTGGTCATATAGCTACCAAAAACACTTTAGAAAGAGAAAAAAAAAAATAAAACATTGATTCAACTTGTCTTAGAGTACCCCATTAACCAAATATTTCTATAATTGATAGCAAAAAAAACCCAAGCATATACACAAAACTCCAATAAGTTATTACTTGTTTGGATCACAGTGTTGAAAACAAATTCGTAAAAGTAAATTGTTCAAATTTAGTAATTGGCAATGAATATTAATATAAAATGATTAAACTCTGAAACTTTTTCTTTAATAACCTCATTCTTAAAGTTTTTATTGCAAAATTTTATTTATTTGCATTTTAATCTTTTTATTATTCTTGACTATTTTTATTTCTTTTATAGCATTCTAAATAACACAATAGCAAATCTAAATACAGTGAGGGTAAAAAAATCCAATATTTAATTGAATATATTATACAGTAGTTAAAATATAAAACAACAAAGCAGATCAGATATTTTGACCTACAATTTGGCACAGAAAAATTCTCTTCCATTTAATCACATTACTTTAAAACTAAAAGGAAAATCACCAGTTCTTCTCAGTTTTATTTTTCTTATTCCGTATTTGGATGAATCTATCAATTCATCAGGAATACTTTTTCTATAGCCTAGTAAGCTTTGCTACATAATAAACATTCTTTTCTCATCATATGAGATGATCAACATGCTGATAAGGGGCTTAAAACATGGTCAAAAATATCCTGAGCTTTCATCCCTAAGAATAGAAATATGAGGAACTCTATTCTGCATGGTTCCTGGTTACTTCCTGACTAAAGTCAACAGGTGCTAAGTGTTAAAACTGAAAATGAAGGACTGGGCTAAAGAGCAACCATCTGGAAAGGAGAGATGAAAAGTACCATAGAGCCCAAAAGCACAGAAGACTACGTGCACTGCTTTTTTTCTTAAATTATAAAAAATGAGAAAAATAAAGAAAAGCATTAATCATAACTAAATACATTTAGAAATGTCAATTATGTCACAGAAAACTGATTAATCTCATATATTACTTCTGTGATTGTAATTTGTGGATTTTAAGTATGGACTTCTTTGCGGGATTTAATTTACAAAATATTAAATATTACAACTGTGTAACAAAAGTTTTATTTGAAACAAATTTTTAAAATAACATGCTTATGTAGTTAAGGTCAAATATATTTTAGACTGTACCTTTCAAATAAGCTGCCTGCTAAAATCTTAACCAGGATGTGAACAACCCAGATGACTTAATGAAGACTAAAATGTAGGTATCCACTTGACTGAGCTACTTTAAAGTGCTAGTAAACAAATACAGAGATGTATGGATTTTCTGCTTCAAGATAGGTGTTCCACTTATACCATATTTCATTTTTTAGAACATATTTTTTTCTTTTTTAAGATTTTATTTTAAAGAGTGTAAAACTAAGTGTAACAAAACAGAACAAAGCATATCAGAAGAAAACAATGTAAGAGACAGAATTTAATGCAAGACAACAGGAGATCATCATTGGCTATCATATTGTCTCTTGTTTTCTTCTAATTAGTTGTCCATATCTTGATACACAATGAATTCATACAAAACAAAATAGTATTTAACTGATCAGAACATAATGATGAAGGCATTTTAGGCCTTCAAAAACACATAATAGGGAAATCAATAAAGGCTGCCATAATGTCTCTCGTTCTC
This sequence comes from Cavia porcellus, assembly GCF_034190915.1. Classification (NCBI taxonomy): domain Eukaryota; kingdom Metazoa; phylum Chordata; class Mammalia; order Rodentia; family Caviidae; genus Cavia; species Cavia porcellus. The sequence continues at coordinate 118,970,611 of NW_026947484.1, forward strand.
TTCAAAATAGCTGTCCATACTTTCGTGTATTAAACAACACAAAACAAACTAAAATTATTCTGAACAAAGAATCATTGTATTGCTGGATTTCACAGCATGATACTACGGAATTAGCACTGGGTACCATCGTGTCTCTTTTTCTTCAAAGTAGATGTTCACTTCATCATGCATTATATAATCGATTCTAATACACTGTTTAGAAGTAGTATACATATATGAGTCTCTACAGGTATACCTATCCTTTCTATATTATAGGGAAAAACAAAACAAAACAAAACAAAACACATTCCTAGAAAAACATGAAATAAAGACAAATAAAAAACAATAGCAAAGAGCCCAAAATATTGACAATAGCGGCCTTCCAAACAAGGTGGTAGGAGCATAACTGGGGTTGTTATTTTACATAATGATCTTCAAGAGTTCCTCAGATCACCATAAAATAATATACACAAATGTTCCAATCATAGGAAGGTTAATTATTTTGTTCCAAGAACCTACAGAATTTGTAGCACAATCATCTAAGCTAACTTAGGTGTATTAATATCATTATAAATATTTTATCTATTCCCTTCCTTTTTCTGTTTCCTCATTTTCACTGAGATATTATTTTTCCCCTTTAAGCAGATTCTTATCCCTTCACTGTATTTATTTATTTATTTATTTTTTGGTATCTTATGTACTCTTACCATTTCTTAACTAGGGAGACTGTATGGTATTTACACGTGTGAGTTTGATTTATTTCACTTACGAGTATGGTATCGAGTTGCATCCATTTACTTATAAATATCTCAATGTGATCGTTCTTTATAGTTGAGCAGTACTCCAGTGTACAAGAATACCACATCTTTTATATCTTTTCCTCATTTAGAGCATTTAGGTTGTTTGTGCTTCTATAAACATGGGTGCACATGGGGAATATATCCAGAAGTGGAATCACTGGGTCAAATGGGACTTCCAATCCCAGCTGTTTTAGTAACCTCCAGACTGATCTCCACAGTGGGTGCACCATTCTACACTCCCACCAACAGTGCAGAAGAATTCCTTTTTCCCACAGCCTCTCCAATATTTGTTGTTGATAGTTTTCTTTATCCTGGCCATTCTTTCTAGAATAGATGGAATCTCAGTGTTGTTTTAATTTTCATTTCTCTAATGACCAAGGATGCTGAACATTATTTATGTATTTATTTGGCATTTATATTTCTTCATCTGAGAACTGTATGTTCATCTCAGATGCCCATTTTTGGATTGGATCTTTGAATTTTAGGGATCTGATTTAAAAAAAAAATATTTATATGTTCTAAACAGAAGTCCTTTGTCTGAGGGACAGTTCACTAAGATCTTTTCCCAATGTGTGAGTTTTCTTTTCACTATGCTGGAGATTTCTTTTCACATGCAAAACTCTTTAATAGTATGTGATCTCAGTTATTGATTCTGTGAAGTATTTCACGTGCAGTTTGATTCTTGTTCATGAATTCTCTACCTAAACCTATGTTTTAAAGATTTCTAACTACTTTGTCTTTCAACATATTTAGTGTTCCTGTTTTAATGTTTAGATCATTGATCCATTTAGACTTTAGTTTAGTACATGGTGAAAGGCATGGGTCCAGTTTTAGTTTTCAGCATATGGAGAGTCATTTTTTCCAGCACTATTTGTTAAAGAGACTATCTTTCTTCCAGTGGATGTGTTTCGCCCCTTTATCAAAGATAAGGTGGCTGAGTGTGTTTCTAGTGGTAGTTGTATCTTCTAATCTGTTCCACTGATCTTCAGATCTGTTTTTATTCCAGTACCACGATGATTTTATTACAATAGCTTTGTAGTATAACTTCAAGTCAGGGATTGTGATGCCTCCTGCCTTGCCTTTGCTGCTTAGAACTGCATTTGCTATTTTAGGTCTCTCTGGCTCCAGATGAACTTTAAAAGTGATTTCTCTAGATCTGTGAGGTATTCTAGTGCTATTTTGATTTGGATTGCATTAAATCTGTATAACAAAATCTGAATGCCATTTTCACAATATTTGTTCTTCCTATCCATGAGCAAGGGATGTCTTTCTATTTTCTAAGATCCTCTTCAATTTCTTTTTACAGGGTATTTTAATTTTCCCTGAGTAAATCTTTTACTTCTTTTGTTAGATTGATTTCTAAGTATTTCATTTTGGAGAAATGCTATTGTGAAGTTTGTGGCTTCTCTTATTTCTCTCTCAGTGATTTTGTTGTTAAATGTATAGGAATGCTATTTATGTTTGAGTGTTGACCTTGTACCCAGCTATATTATTGAATTTATTTATTATACCTAAGAGTCTCTCAATAGAGTTTGGGGGTCTTCTATGTAGAGTATCATGTTATCTGAAAAAATGATAATTTAACTTCTTTTCCTATCCTTACTCTTTTTATTTCTCTCTCTTGTCTAATTTCTCTGGCTAGAATTTCCAAGCACTATATTGAATAGCAGTTGTGATAATATACATCCCTGTCTTGTTCCTGATTTTAGAGTAAAGGCTTTCATTTTTTGGTCGTTTAATACGATGTTGGCTATTGATTTGTCAAAGATGGCTTTTATCATATTGAGGTAATGACCATCTATCCCAATTTTATGTAAGGTTTTTATCATGAATAAGTGTTGGACATTATCAAAAGTTCTTTCTGCATCTATAGAAATGATCATGTGGTTCTTATTTTAGGCTCTATAGATGTGGTGGATTATACTTATTGATTTGCATATGTTGAAATATCCCTGCATTCCTGGGATGAATTCCAGTTGGTTGTGGTAAATAATCTTCTTGATGATTTGCTGCATTCTGTTTGCCAATATTTTATTGAGAATTTTTGTTATCTATATTCATTAGGGAGATTGGCCTGTAGTTCTCTTTTTTTGGTAGGGTCTTTCTCAGGTTTTGGTATTACAGTAATATTTTCTCCCAGGAATGAGTTAGGGAAAATTGCTTCCCTTTCAATTTCATTAAAGAGTTTCAAGAGTGTCAGCATTAAATCTTTTTTGAATTTCTTGCAGAATTCCACAGTGAATCATCTGGACCTGGGTTTTTCTTTGTTGATAGGGATTTCATGACATTTTCAATTTTTTTAACTGAAATTTGGTTATGAAGCAGATTTAATCTTCCTGACCTAATTTTGGTAATTCATATGTCTATTTCTTTTATGCTATCAAGCCTATGAGAGTAGAGGTTTTCAAAATAGGTATTGATGATCTTTTGTATTTCCACAGGATCTGTAGGGATTTCACCCTTTCATTCCTTATTGCAAATTTGAGTTTTTTTCTTTCCTTTTTTATATAAGGTTGGCTAGGGACTTATCAATTTTATTTATTCTTTCAAGGAGCCAACTCTTTGATAATTCTTTGGATTGTTTTCTTAGTGTCTATTGCATTAATTTCTGCTCTGATCTTTATAATTTCCTCCCTTTTTTTGGCTTTGGGCTTGCCTTGCTCTTCTTTTCCTATATGTTTGAGATGTAGCATCAGGTTGTTTATTTGTGTTCATTATGTTTTCCTGATATGGAAATTCAATAATTTTTCCTCTGAGGACTGATTTCATTGCATCTCACAGGTTCTGGAAAGATGTATTTGAATTTTTGTTTGCTTGTATATATTGTTTACTTTCTTCTTTAATTTCCTCTGTGACCCATTGATTGCTCAGGACTGTGTTATTCAATTTCCATTTTTGTGAGGTATTTGAGGTTTCTTTTGTCATTAACTTGTAGTTTCATGGTGCTATGATCCAATAACATGCATGGGATAATTTAATTTTTTTGCATTTAGTTAAGCATCTTCTGTAGGATGGTATATGGTTTGTTTTAGAGAATGTTCCATGTGCTGCTGTATACTCTGATGTTGTTGGGTGAACACTCTGTATGCATCTACCAAGTCCATTTGTTCACAGGTGTGTTTCAGTTGTGTTATTTCTTTGCTGATTTTCTATATAGTTGATCTGCCCCTTTGTGTCAGTGGCATGTTAAGATCTCCTATTGTAATTGTGTTATTACTTACTTGACTTTTTTTTATTTCTGTCAATACTTGTTTTTGTAAAGCTGAGTGCTCCCAAATTTGGTGCATATATATTTAAGATTGTTATCTCTTCCTCTTGAAGTTTTCACCTAACTAGCATTCCTTATCTCTTTGGATCAATCTTGGTTTGAAGTTCACATTGTCTGCAAACAGAATAGCTACCCCTGCTTTTTTGGTGGATCGTGTTTAATGGAGTATGGAGTATTGTTTTCTAAGCTTTGACTTTCAGGCTATGAGTTTCCTTTAGGGTTAAATGGGTTTCTTATAGACAGTATATTGTTGGATGTTGTTTCTTGATCCATTATGCAGTCTGTTTCTTTTAATTAGTGAATTGAGGCCATTTACATTAATGGTTATAACTGATATATATTGGTTTACTTTTGACATGTTATCTTTTTGCTGTTGATTATTTACCTTTCCACTCTGTTTAACTGTTTTCCTTGCTTAGTGGTTTTTTTTTTTTTCTATTCTATCTACAAGGTCACTCAGTATTCTTTGCAGGACTGGTTTTGTAGTCATGAAATTCTTCAGCTGTTCTTTGTCATAGAAGTATCTTATTTCTCCATCCATTTTGAAGGACAGTTTTTCAGGGTACATCATTCTGGGTTGGAAGTTGTTTTCCTTTAGGAATTGAAATACTTTACTCCATGCTCTTCTTGACTTCATTGTTTGTGTCAAGAAGTCTGCTGTGATTCTGATAGGCTTTCCTTTATAGGTTATCTCTCTCTTTTTTCTAGCAACTTTTAATATTCTGTTCTTTTGTTGGATTTCTGGGATGTTGATTAGTATACGTCTGGGTGTAGTTTTATTTTGGCTATGGTTATTTGGAAATCTATATGCTTCACTGATCTGTATGCTGGTTTCCATTCTCATGTGTGGGAAATTTTCAGTTATTACTTCTGTAAAGAGCCTCTTGTTATCACTTGTGCTGTCACCTTCTTTTTCATCTGTACCTATTTATCTTGTTTTGTTTTTCTTTGAATCATCTTGCAGTTATTGAATTATTTCCTGATTTCTAGTTATTTTTAAAAGAGCTTACCTTTCCTCTTCACTAGCTGCAATCTTGTCTTCAAGGTCTGAAATTCTATCTTCACTTTCACTGAGGCAGTTTTGCCAACTTTTAATGGATTTTTTGATTTCTTGTATATCTCTTTGAATCTGTTTAATGCATTCTGTTTGTTTCTTATATTGTTCATTCAGAACTTCCATCTTTTTGCATTGTTCCTCTAAGTTTTTACTTCTGTCTTCATTAGATGTGTTCATAATTTCTTTCATTACATTTATCATTTCTTCTTTTACCTGGGAGATAATTTCTGGTCTGAATTCTTTTATAGCTTCTCAGAGTTGTTTATTTACTTCAGTTGTTATCATGTCAGGAATTTCAGGTATATGACTTCAGGTGTCCATGTCTCCTAGGCTAGCTTGGTTTGGGCTGGAAGTTTGAGATTGCATTTTGCTCCTTTGTTTTATCATATTCCTATATTGGTGGGTTTGGAGTGATTTCCAAAGTTTCCTTCATGTGCTGGGAATTACCTGGCCCATTTTTGGCTCATAGCACAGACTGCAGGCAACTGCTAGCCACTTGTAGGTCACTGGGCATGGCCCAGTTAGGCCAGGGGGAACTGCAGTGTACCCTCTGGTGATTTGGACGCTGAGTGTAGTCTTACCACTGGGAGTTCGAAAGCTTCCCCTGTGTTCTGGGATTCAACTCTCACATATTTGGCTCCAGGGACAGAATGCAGGCCCCTGCTAGCCACTTGGAGGTAGCTGCACATGGCCCAGATAGGCCTGCAGGGACCGCCCGTGCATCCTCTGGGGATTTGGGATGCTGGGCCCATACCATATTTCTTAAAGGTGCATATTCTCAAAATAACATAAATTGTATTGAACGTAAAGAGCTAATTTGATTATACAGAGCTAAATTTATATTGTACATAGATTTCTTTTAAAAATTTCTTGTGGATTCCAAAGTATATAGAAACATAAATAATTCTTAAATAATACCTTGATGCATAGCCTGATAATCAAATTTGTCCTTGTATTTTTTAAAGTAAGTATTTCCTGGCACTTATGCTTGCATAGTCACTATTTCAATTTTTTACAATACAGTTAATAGCTACAAAAGAGACATTATGCCTCACAAAACCTGAACTTTTTGCTATTGGTTCATTTATAGAATAACTATAGATAACTAATTTAACATTATTTTAGAAATTAGAAACGCAAAAGCTCTAATTGAACTTAAATTCTAATTCTTAAGTTCTGCCACTTAACATTCCTTTCTGTAAATGTCCCTTTCAAATCTCTCTACTGCTGAATTTAACTCTTTTTCTTCATTGCCTTGGTTTATAATCTAATTAAGGTCACCATAATAACACAGTCAAAAAATGTCAAGAATTTTATGAGAGATGTTCTTATTTGTTAATTCATCCATTCATTAATTTTATAAATTACAAATTCTTGGTAAAAAAAGACAATATAAAATGTAAATTAAAAATTATTATAGACTAAATAATATCTATTAGTTACTATATAAAAATACTGGAAATAATAGAGAAATTAGGACTCATGTTTTATTGGGGGAAGAGTAAAATGGTGTTGCTATTAAGAAAAACAGTATGTGATTGCCCAAAAATAAGCATAGAAATACCAATGATTGAGTAATTCAATTCTCAAGAGATAATTGTATACTCATGTTCATTGCAGATTTATTTACAATATCTAAAAGGTATATACAGTGCCCTTAGAGATATGGAAGTCAAAATTATTTTTTGAAAACTAAAAATAAGTAATGAACAGAATTTAATCATATTCCAAGAAATGTAGCTACTATATAAATTATACTTATATTAATAAAATTCTTGTTTATGAATTGCATTAAAGTGGTATACTGTTTTTATAAATATGTTATATCCGAGAAATACAGCTACTATATTTATTATACATATATTAATAAAATTATTAAATATTAGGTACATTGATTTTACTGTTTTTAAATATATTATAACTTTTTTTGCAATTTTCAATTCCCATTTATGTTAGTAACCATACTGTGTAAACTCTAAGATACATTTCAAAATGTGGGCAGCCAATATGACATTCTAACACTAAGAGAATAAGAACAGGGGAAAGGTATATGACTATGCAATAAACTTTACTTAAAAAAGTATTTTGTTTAATAAAATGAAAACTTACTAGGGGGAGATTAAACAGTAGTCAATTTTAAACCATGTTGTTCTAGCACTGATAAATATATGCGTGGAATATAGACCTTAAGCCTCGACAAGCAAAACTACTATTTAAATTTAGAAAGAAAAGTAGAAACAATAAAAACTTTATGATCCAAGGAAGTAATTTTCTTATTAAAAATTACATTTTTCCCATAAATGGAAGTATTACTATAATTTTGGATGGATTAACCCAAATATCAATATCTTTTGCTCCAAGTTTAACTCATGACTTAAAAGCTGAATGCACAATTTATCTCAGTAGCACAAGAAAAATGAACATCTGTTTACTTTCTACCATGTAAGTTTTTGTGTGGTAGAGCAGGTATGACAGAGCCTCTGATGTGTACTGTTCTTTCAGTCTGCACGCCAGGTGGCACTGCACGGTTAATCTGATGATAACATGCATCAAGATTTCTTATCTATCTCAAATGTGAGAGTAAATAAAAACAAACAAAAAAAGGCTTTCTTAAACATTCTCAGTAAATACGTTTAACCACGTATGTTAATGTCATATAATTGGAGTTAATATTTGAAATAACGTATCGTAGTACTATTTTCCCATATATTAATTCTTCATATATCTCATTAACATTACTGAATGATATGAGTTCAGCAAATTTAGATAGAGTCACATAACCAAGATAGCTTCTATTTGGGGACTTGAGAACATGATTGTACTGGATGGTCCTTAAACAATAAAAAAATCAAGATTTGAATAAAAATTAATTTGATATAAAATTCAATTACATTGTTACCAAAACAAATTTTGCTACTAGGGACACTATTTGTTTATTAATGAAGTCTCTTAAAAGGCACATCACTCTAGAGTACACAGATTTGAAGCATTTAAAGTTGTTTATATGTAAAAAAATTTTTTTCATATATTTTATCTCTTGTTGATAGACAAAGATGATACTCTGTAACCTCTAAAAACAAGAAATAAGTAATAAAAGAAATAAGTAATGCAAAATTTCCTACTTTAGTAGGAAATAATCTTTGGAAAAAATTATTTCTATAAAGAAATATAAAGCATACTTAGAACTACACCTAGTATTTTTTGGCTTTGCATTAGTCACTTTTATGTCACATATATAAAATATCTGAGAAAACCCAAAAGGAGAACAGGTTTATTGTGGATCCCAATTTCTGAGATTTTAGTCCATGATTCCTCTGCATTATCGTACCTGGGCCTGTGTGGAGGCCGATTGTCACGATGGAAGCGATAGTGGATCAAACAGCTCAATGGATATGAAGAAAAGAGAATGGAGAAGGATTGAGGAGCATAACATATCCCTTCAAAGCCTCTCTCCCCACCTGTTTTTCAATGAGGCCCCACCAATTAAAGTTTCCACTGTTCCCAATAATGCCAGTAGTTGAAGATTAAAACTTCAACACAAGGATCTTGTAACAAACCTGAAGCTACCTCTGCCACTTCCATATCCTTTATTATGCCTCTCTCACTAAACCTTCTTTCTGTGTTATGGTGTTACGGTCTGGATTTGAACTGCTCTCCAAAAGTTCGTGTATTGAAGGCTTGATTTCCCAATAAAACAGTGGTGAAAGGTGAATAATTTGAAGGTGATTGGCTCCTACGGGTTCTAACAAAAGTGGATTAATCCACTGATGGGTACCAATTTTTTTAACATTTATTTTATGGGTAAAAGGTAAAACAAAATTTTGTAACAAAATAATGAGAGTAACACTAGGTAATACATCATGTGTTGAGAAGAGTTTAACCAGAACCCAATCTATGCAGCCACCTTGATCTCAAACTTCTAGCCTGTATAAATAAGAAGAAATTAATATTTGTTACTATAAATAGTGGCAATTGACAGAACATCTTTGTACTTCCTTCAATAATTTTCTAATTCTCTTATCAACTGATTTGTACTAGCCTAAGTCACAGAGCACTATGCTAAGAAAATTAATGCTTGAACAATGAAAAATTCATTTTTTTCTCCTTTAATTTAAGCAATTACTATAAGTGAAATATATAATTATGTTATGAAATATGTATAGAAATATAGTAGAAATTCTTCCATTTCTCCAGCCAAACAACTCAAAAGAAAACAAAATGTTTAATGTTTTAAAACACTATGTATGCCTTTTTGTAAATTTTTGAGTAACATGGTTTATAGAACACTTTAAAAGAAATGCAGCTAGTGGATTCATAAATTATTTAAATAGATGTTCATCACCTATACTACTGAAGAACTTCTACCAGTGTGTTAGGGACCACAAATTCACTATAGCTAGTTTTACATATTTCCCTAAGGGATGAAAGGAACCTGGGGATTATTGGCATCACCATTTTGAGACATTCCATTATGTCATTGGGGTGGGCCATCCTTAGTAAAACTACGACTAAAATAAGACTGAGACTAAGACTAAGCCTAAAACTAAGATTACTCAGACTAAGGACACTCCAGAGTAAAACCCTCATTCCCCTCATTCCTTTAAAATTACGACCACCTAGAGTGATCCAATAATCTCCTCATTCAATAAATGCCATGGTTCTGCCTGCCTGTGGCCTTTTGTTCCCTGTGAACAACTGATGATCCCAGATCCCCACTGCTTGCTAATTGTCTCCTGCTCTTTCTTTCTGCTGTGCACTTTAACACTTGGCAGGAGATTGAAGCCCATTGTAGGGGCCTCCAAAACCAATGGAAAAAGACATTACTTTAGGAAGAATTTCCTTAACGCATCATAAATGCTATGCAACAATTTCAGGGAAATAATCCTACTTTTAGAAAAATTAGGCAAAAATTCTCACAGTCCCTAAAATTCAGTATTATACTGTAGTGTTCAAAATTATGACAAAGAATCACTTAACAGTGTCTCTGAGACACTGCAAACCTAATACAGCTGTCTGAATTTGGGTCAGCACAGAAGATAGTGTAGATGCTTGTAAGGACCATTAATTTTAAAGATTAAATGAGAAACATAGTCTCAAAATTTTTCAAGATGTTATTACATTGATATTCTTTTCTTAATTTTTTAACTTAAACAATACCGTACTTTGTGTTATGCTGTGTTAAGGTATGTGCCAAAAATGTGGAATATAAATATAAAAATAAAATAAATCCCCAATAATAATAAAGGAGTACTGTATTCATTACTATGAATGATATATAACATTTTTCATAATGTATGAATACAAAATGCACATTTCTTTCAGCTGGTGTAGTGTAAGAGTGTCTTGAAACAAAAGTATTGAGACAAAAGTATTACCTTAGCGTTTCCAAACAGATTGGAAGATTTTCCCCAGAAAGGAAAGACTATAGATATAATGTAGAAGAATAAACTTTTGGAAGAATGTCTGGATAGTAAATGATGGTCTTATTAAAAAGTGGTAGATTTTGGGTTAAAGGGGTTAATTTCAGCCTAATTGAAAATGGTTTTAAGAAAATATGATTTATTTTGAATGCAGTGAATGCCTAAAAAGTTGAGACATTTATTTTAGTATCATATTACTACATGTTGTTTTTGGATAAAAAGAACCATCATAGAAAAAAGATGACTCATTGGTATGATTAGCACAGTCCTCTATAATCAGCTATTTGGGGATCAATACTACCTTGGAAAGTTTGGAAGCAGAAAAAGATTTAAACACCTGTAAAATAGATTTATCTCTATATTTCACTATATGTGCTCAAATAACTCCCATCCACTGACACAGCGACTTTATTTACTTATTTACTTATTTATTTAGTTATTGGCACCAGAAATCAAATTCAAGACTTTGTTCTTGCCAGGCAGGTGCTATGTTGCTGAGCTACATTCCCATCCCTGGCACAGTGGTTTAAAAAGTACTTCCAGTATTTACTCAGATTCTTTCTTTTCTTCTATAGTTCTAAAGTTTGCCAGCCCCCACTATCTCCTCTTACAGATTAATATGCACTTTCTATAGATATGTTAACACTATCAAAGAATAATTGCCCTATATATATTTTATCTCCTTCTGGAGCTTTGCATGAACTCATTAAGAAATGATTTAATGAACTCTCAGCTGGAATTCCATTTCCTTCATTTTCAGTGTTTTGTGTCTTGAGATCCATCTCAAAACCATACTCTTGTATTTACAAGTGACACAAGATTAAACAATATTACAATTCTTTAAAAAATGGATTTGCAAAATATCTGTAGTTTGCATGGATTTAGCTGAGTGGTTTAACTGCTTGCCTGGTAAGTGCAAGTTCATCAGTTTGATCCCTGGTACAATTAAAAAAAAAAGAAAGAAAGAAAGAAAACCATGCTTTTAAAAATTCCATAGCTTTTTAATTTTTCCTGCAGTAAAGACAAGTTTATTATTTGAAAATATCTTACTCATAAATGTGGATGTTGACTAAATAATTCCACTTTTTAACTGGGACAGAAGACAGTGGTTTAAACACTCTACTGAATTTTCTTCTAAATAAATACGAAACATCCATGATTATGTACAAGGTAGATATTCCTGATTAAGATGCTAATTAAGAATAATTTTATAGAGAAGAATTTTGGCTCTAAAAGGCACAAGAGATTTAACTGAAGGGCACATTGTAGCAGATTTAATATCACAATTTCTCAATGGATTTTCTTACTTGTAATTATCCCTTCTTTTGCTGTTATAATATTTGGGAGCCTTCACATTTTAAAAAAAAAAAATCTTTATAATGGTAACTGGAAAAAAAAACAGTGGCAGCAATGGGAAAACTGAGGTTAAATATAAATTCTTTCAGAATATAAAGTCAGCATGTTCAAGAACCATAAGTGGGTTGTTACAATGTAAGCAGGTGTCACGAGGTAATATGATGGCTAAGTTATTGTGTGTGTAACAGCCTTTCATGTTGAAGAATGGATGTTTGCATTTGTTAAAAATATCCTACCATCACTGTAAGATTCTTTTTCTATGTTTAGTGGCCATGTTTCTTTTGTTTTTCTTAATCTTAATTTTCTTATCCATAAAAATGCTAATATCTATTTCAAGGACTATTTTCAGAGTTAGCAGAGATTATATCAAGAATTTCCTCAAGAATAATATTAGTTACTGCTACCAGTACTAACATAAACAGTATCACCGTCCCTACTTGTGTATTCCGTTAATCCTGTAATACCAACCTTACAACAAGGTAAGGCATATCTGGCCTCGGTTTGGTCACTTTTACAGTACTCAAAAATTGCCAAAATGCTAAATGTCCCATAAATTTATTTTGGCAAACTGTCAAAACAACTTCATTCAGAATCATTAATTTAAGAAGTGCTTATTAAGGTCCCACTATATTCCAGGGACTTTGCTAAGCCAACAAATATCTATCAATAAACATGACAGAATTTTCAGAGTTTAGGAGATTGACTTCAATTAATGGAAACAAACAGATAACCAATCAATAAAAACAGGGAAATAGATACTATAAATAAAGTGCTAAGTTCAAAGTTTGAATACCCAGAAAAGAAAGGACATAAAGGTAAGAGGGGTAAAATGAGGAAGACTCGGAATTTAGGAATGAAAAGAATGAAGTCTGGAGGACATCATTCTAAGAGGAATCAGGTGTCTAGGAGAAAAAAGAATATTTAAAAATAAGAACTTTGATATAAGATCAAAGATGAGTCTAGGTTTATGCATAAAAATTAAGATAAAATAGTGGGAGAGAAGACACAACATGTGACCAAATTATCAGAACCCTTGAAAGCCTGATTTTATAGTTCATGGAATCTTCCTCTCCCTCTCCTTCTCTCCCTCCCTCCCTCCCTCCCTCTGGGTCTCTCTCTCTCCCCATCTTCCTCTTTCTCCCTCCTCCTCTCCCTCTCCATGTCCCTGTTTCCTTCTCCCTCACTCTCTTACTATCTTTTTCTTTCTTTTTCTCTTTCTGTCTCTCTTTCTCTCTTTGCCTTTCTTTTCTTTTTCCCTTGTTGGTGCTGGGAACTGAATCTCTGACCTAGAGAAAAGCATGTGTTCTGTTAGAAAACTGCATCCCAAGCTCTGAAATTCGTTATTCATTCACAAAACAGTAGCAAGCTATGGGAAAATGACACAATAAGATATGATTTCCACAAATTCAATATTTCTCTTACGTGGATAATAGTGGCCCAATGGACTGATTAGGAGGGTACCATAGTAGTTAGATAACATTAAGAAAGGAAGTAATGATAACAAAAAGTGAATTCAAATGAAAACCTTTGGGTAGACACAAACAAAGGTGGTGTTATAGTGACTACTCATCTTTACAATTCTGAGGGCACTTTCTAACACAGTGTCTACTGTGAGCATCATAAAATATTTCACTGTGACTTCATTCATAGCCCTTTCTCTCTCATATAGACTTTGAAAACAAGAAATAAGAATATATTTATCAGAAAACTATGTTAAGTTTTATCAGTTATCTGTAACTGTCTTCATCAATGTTCCTTTCATCATAGGCTTATTTAACTTATTTTCAGCACCATTGTGTTTTATGAAGAAAGAGAGAAAAACAAGATAATCATAATGAGGAAAGCAAAATCTATATTGGCCCTTTTCTTTAGTCATCTAGGACAATAGGTTTTATACCTCATTTAGAATAGAATTAACCAAAGAATTTAAAACAGCTATACATATGCCCAGCTTGTCCCCACATCCAGTTCTGCATATTATATTATATGATATGACTGAATAGCTGCTTTGGAGGAAATAGGAATATCCTATGAGAAAACGGTGATTAGTACTTCAGGGTCCTTACAATGGAGAGCAGTGGCTATCAAACATACTAGTAAGCCATTTTTCTAAAAAAACAACTTATAAACAATTTGGAATAGATGTAAAAATCACAAACCTCAAACCAAACAATCATACACAACTGAAAAACATCTTGTGCAAATGAGCACTTACCTCATCTGATGCAGTGTCTTTTCAACTAGACAGTAAAGAAATTTTCAAAAACATAAAAAAAAAAATCTACTATTTTGACTCTTTTGTTCTGGATAATACTTCTCATCTTAAAAACTACATAAACATGCAATGAACTTATTACTATGCTAAAAAAAGACACAGCGTTTCAATCTATTATATTAATTTTAATACTAGTCAAAGAGAGATATCCAATATTATGAGAAAGCATCATGTAAGTCTGTGCTCTAAATCAATTTTAAACACTGTCAGTAACACACTGTGCAAGTGCTTTCAAGTTAGCAAAAATCAAAATTTTAGACAATTCTTAAAAATATCTTCTTAAAAAGACAACTAAGTCTAATGCTGAAAAGAAACACAGCCTGTATCTCATCTAAAAAAAAAAAAAAAAAAAAAAAAACTAAACATCTCATGACAAAAGAGACATAATTTTTTTTAAAAATTAAAATAATATACATTCAATGAGATAGATTTCTTAGTAAAGGCTGTTAGCAATAGGGGAAAATATCTAAATATAACTTTAAATCACATGTAATATTTAAAAAGAGAAAATGTAGAAACATTTGTATGAAGACAACGTTTCTTGAACTATTCATATTACATCATATAAAACAAAAAATTTAGATAAAGTAAAATAAGGAAAGGTAAGGGTTGTTACAAATAAGATATTTCCAACTATAGAGAAAAAATGTATCTCCATTTTTGCTAAGTTGTCTATGCAACCAACACAGAAGCACTAAATCCTTTTCTTTACGAATGGTCTTTATTAGTTTCATATATCACATGTCAACAATCCCTGCAAGAGAATTTTGGATGACTTCATTCTTCTGTATCTATTCTCCTTTTTCTTTATAATATCAGGAGTTTAATGAGGAATCTGTCCAGTCTGCTGACAGTTACATTTCCTACCACTTCAACTGCAAGGTGTGTTATATGGTCAAGTTGTAGACAATTAGATAAAAGCAGAAACAACATGTAAAATATCGGCATCATAAATTTAAAGAGAGAAAGAATTGGCTTCTTATTTACGTTTCTAAGCATGAATATAGAAATCACATGCAGACCAAAGACACAGGTAGTTCACAATGTAACATGGCACCAACTAAATGTATAATATGATTGGTTTTAGGCTAATCTTTTTATTTTCTTCCTTTTTTTTTTTTTTTTTTTTTGGTATCGAAGAATGAACTCATAACTTTGTGCTTAACAAGCAGGCAACTATGCCACTGAACTAAATCCCCAGCCCTGGTTTCAGCCTAATCTTCAATGAATGTAAATATTATATGCCATAACAAAAGCTAAAATTCATAGTATCACCAAGAATGAAAATCAGATAGGGGATCTAGGAAGGAGAGAGGGAAATAGAAGAGGATTAAAAAGAAACAAGAAAAAAGAAACATGATATAATATATATGCATTCTCCTTTATGAAATACATACTAATAAATTTTTTTAAAAATTAAAGGCAAATCTATATCCTAAATAACTTCTCGAAACTCAGTCAAAAGGGGTAGATAAAATGTGAGTGAAGTTTAATTAGGATATAATAGCAAGGTTAATGAATAAAAACATGTAAGGTTCTGAGACTAACAGACAGTTATATAGTAATAGAAAGGTCATAAATTCCCAAAACAACAATCAAGAATGTCAAATAAGCATTTCCAGGAGAACAAGGGTACTTGTCTTCTACGAACTAAACCTTTGTTTTTCTTTTTGACAGGATGAAACATTCTTGTATATATTTCATACAAAATACTGAAACAGAACATAACTGCAGCCCTCACATTACTACAACAAAATTTCAAAAGATTCAGTTCTCTGCATGAAAATGTACAACAACATACATATGAAAGGAGTCTACAATTTCAACATGGTATTCACACAGTACAGAGTCAAATGGAGACCACTGACACAAACTAGGCACAGTTTTCAAAAATGAATGTAAAGTATTTTAAGAGAGTGAGATAAAACAAAACCTCACAGATTATTAATTCAGATAAAAGTTATCTCTTACAATCAACATCACTTACAGGTATAAATCATTTAATCTCTCCAAATTTAATATTTTTCTTCTTATGCAGTTAACTTGGAGTGATTTAAATACACTACTTCTTGACTTGGCCCTATTTCTTTAGTTAAAATTTTTTTGTAGATACAGATATATATCTGTGATATTTTATCTACAAATCACAGATATACATCTCTGATCTGTAGATACACAAATACGTATAGTGGTACTAGACA
Organism: Cavia porcellus; assembly: GCF_034190915.1. NCBI lineage: Eukaryota > Metazoa > Chordata > Mammalia > Rodentia > Caviidae > Cavia > Cavia porcellus. Next base: position 118,986,967 of record NW_026947484.1, read on the forward strand.
ATAGTAATCTAGTGATGAAAAAGATATCTTCTATATATAACACCTGTAGGAAAGCTCAGTGATAAATCTTAAGTAGTTATTAGATGAAAACATGAATACTTCAGATTTAATGCCTACCTTTTTCATTCTCTTGAAAATAACAAGAACTTGTAGACTCAATATTGTTGGTATTCATAGAATAGATACTTGCTATATTTTAAATTTAATTATCAGTACAAAAGAAACATTGATAGGTAGACCAAGTTTGGTGTAGCAACTCTAAAGATGAAAGCTAGATACAATATCAGAACATTTTCTTGTTTTTGATGTAAAAAAGAACATTGAATTTTGGTAAAAATAGCATTGTGCAAAATGTTCACCAAATGGCAGTAGGTTCTGAAAGGAATGAAGTTCAATACAATAGTTTAGGAGCTATAAGATAGTATAAATTTCAATTTTAATTTTTTTCTTTTGTGATACTGGGATTTAATCTAAGGGCTTCTTCCCAGATTATTTTTCTTTTTATTTTGAGAGAGCATCTTATTAAGTTAATAAATTTTCTAGGCTAAGTTTACGCTTACAAATCTCATATTTTAACCACCCAGATTTCTGGTATTGGAGACTTGTGTCATCACACCTAGACTCCAGTGAAAGTTTTTACCTAAAAAAAATTAATGACAGTGTTTCCCAATTAATTGTTAACAATTATCTAATACAAATATATATATATATAGTGTTGTAGTAATAAAAAGTAATGAACAAAGAAACACAAATGATGATATAACTAGATATGCAAAGAAAGAGGACAGTCCCAAAATAAATGTTTCCCAGTGTGTGATTATTTTTAAAATGGGAAAAATTTATATTCACGTGCATTCATTATTTAGAGATTCATATGTATCAAATGTAAACTGCAGAGAGGAAAAGTTGAAAAATTTGAAGGTGGACTTATATTGAGTTTCAGTTTATCATATTTCATTGGTATATCATTAATTGTATAGTGTACAATCATTTGAGAAAATAACAAAGTTTGTAAGAGAAAGATTAAATTGTACTTGTTATTCTCTCCATTTTCCCAGTAAAAATTAATAGAAGAAAAAAGTTTAGAAAAATCAACATACATGGGATATTTAAGTAAATATACAAACAAGTATACCTGGCGGTTCAATGGCTCCATATTTCCTTGAGAATTTCAGAAAAACTTCTAAGCATATTTTTAAAAAATAAATAAAATATGAATAGAAAATGCTGATATGCATTATCAATTTAGCAACTGTATTATCGTAAAAGGGACACACCATGTAGACAGATTCTGGGCTTCCATGGTGTGACTTGAAAACAATTTACTTCCTAGATTGTCCTTTATGACAGTAGTGTATCCAGATAATGGGAAGATAAAAGCCTGCTTTGCTGAAGACTACTCATAATTAAGATGATGCAGCTTAATTGCTGATGTTTGGTCTTACATATAAAATTTCCATTATTAAAAAAATAACTAGAAGTAACCCAAAGCAGCAAAAGCAATACTAAATAATATGAGTAAAATAGGGAGCATTATAACCCCCAACATCTAGCCCTTGTTACATATCTATAGTATCGTAAACAAGTACTAATATAACATCAGGATACTTTCAAAAAAACAGGCATGAGGAACAGTGTAACAGAACAGAGAATGCAGCAATAACCTCAAGCACATTCATCTATTTTATGTTTGACAAAGGAAGAAAAACTATACACTGAGGGAAACACAGCCTCTTTAATAAACAAAACTGAAAAAACTGGCTACCCTTATACAGAAGATGGAACTTAGATCCATATCTATCACCATGTCATAAACTAAAATAAAAATGGCTCAAAGTAGTAAAATGTTAAAACAGAAAATACTTCATTTGATGGAAGATAAAATAAGAAAAACTCTTGAAGACACAAGTGTTGGCAAGAACTTTCTGAACTCAACCTCATTTGCACAGAAAATAGTACCAAGATTCAACAAATGGGATCATATGAAATTCAAAAGCTTTTGCATAGCAAAAGAAACAGACAACAGAATGGAAATACAACATATAGAATGGGGGGAAATTGCCAGCTATTCTTTAGGAAAGCACTAATATTTAGACTTTATAAGGAAATGGAATGAAAGGAGACATTCCCCTCAAGTAAGAGTCAAAAAATTGGAGAGTGAAATGAAGAGAATTTTACGAAAAAGAAATACAAATGGCCAATAAATACAAGAAGAAATTCTCAGTATCTACAGCCATTAAAGAAATGCAAATCATGGTAAACTTAATATAGTTCAGTGGCACAGCACTTGCCTCATAAGCATGATTTCTGGTACAAAAGGAAAAAAAAAGGCATATTAAAACAACACTGAGATTCCATTTTAGCCCCCCAAAGAATGGTTATAGTCAAGAAATCAAATCACAATAAATGCTCACTAGGTTGAGGAGCAAAACAAACTTTTCTACATTGTTGTTGAGAATATAAGGTAGTGCAACCAGTGTTGGAACCAGTAGGGAGATTGCTGAAAACATTAAAACAAGAAATTCCATTTCACCTAGGTATTTCCCATCTCAGTATCTTCCTGAAAGAATTAAAGACATCATATTACAGTGATATGTGCATTTAGAGCAGCACAACTCAAAACTGCTAAATGTTGAAAGCAAGTTACATATTCTTCAGCAGATAAAGGACTACTTTTTGCACTATTTAAATACAGTTAAATACTACTCTGCCATAAAAAGGACAGATTTGAGTCAGATTGGACTAAGAAAACAGATAGACCTTCACATAACAATATTAAGTGAGATAAATCAGACATACAAGGTTAAACATTGCATGATTTTTCTTATTTGAGGAACACAAACTATCAATAAAGAGCAAAACAAAAGTTAATAGAAAGGAGCTCTTTCTCAAATGGGAAGATGATGAAAAAAATGGAATTAATATGTATTATGTACATGTACCAAATTTCCACAAGGAATGCAAACATTATGTTCTGTAAACATGTACCAAGAAAAAATGCAAATAAAAAAGGCGAAAGTAATCATTTTGCGGAGATTTTGCCAAATACTCAACATATATTTTAAGTAAAAAATATTTGGAACTAAGCCACTTACTCACCGATTCCAATGAAAACAGCTTTGTAACCATCTTTCTTCAAAGTGCTAAGAGTCATTTCATTCACTGAAAGGCTTTTACCACACTGTATCTAAGAAAAACAACATTAAACAAGTTGAATAATAATATTTTGGTACTTAGTTAATTAAAATCTTAACATTTCCATCAAAATAAATTCAGTCAAAAAATCTATCTATAACAATCTATAAATAATATGTGGATATTCTTATCTTTTAGCATACAGGTTTACATAAAGATGTATCTAAATATAATACTAATATTTTACATTTGGGTAAATTCAGAAAAAAGTCAGAAGAAAATTAAAATCAAATCAGTAAAATTTTGAAGCTTACTTAATATGCTCAAATCTCTGTGTGGGATACTTGAGACAATAAAATGACAAATGAGACATAGTCTCTGCCTCCACCTAGTCAGGCAAGGGCAGAATATTTATATACCATAACTATAACATTAAAAAAAATGTGATCAACATATGTACATGGGAGTTCAGAGAATGGGAGAGTTTAGTCAAGGCCATAAAAATGAGAATATAGACAGAAAGTAGGATTTAACTTAGGTCTTTAGCAGGAATAAATGGGATTCCTATCAGGATTATTGTCCAGCAAACATGAAGAAAGTCAAAACACAGAGATTGTTTACCAAATTAAAAATCAAAATCCTTAGACTTTTTTTTTTTCAGACAAGAGTCAATTTTAGGTCTGGTACTAGTTATACTGAAAGGAAGCCTGATTCCTAGGAGCAAGGATTCTAAAATATCGTGGAAAGTAAACATTTTAAAATGTATTCCCCAACAAGAGTGATGGCCTTGAATCCAGGCACTTGGGTAAGAGGAACATCTATATATTAAAAGGAATTTGGAGCCAGGTTCTTCATTGACATGAATCCTGGAGACATGAGAATGGAGACCTATGTGAGGGATAAATAATGGAGCCTGACTAAATTCTGGTTTACAGTGGACCTTTGAGACCACTGACCCTGTCAGTGAACATTCTTCTCGTCTCCGAGAGCATAATTGAAATTGTTACAACTGTCAGCTGAAGTAATCCCCATGTTAGAACTTTGGTGTTTGTAATAAGAGCTATAATATCTATCATAGTTGGGAAGGCTACATGAAAACATTTTGATATTTTGAGAGAGTAAATGAAACAACATACACTACCCAGAGTACAGTTGGCAAGAGGACAGTGGGTCTGCTCCCTGTAAAATCTGCATTTGAATCACCAGTTTGGTTCTTTCTAGGATCAGATGATTCCTAGAGTATGAATATAAAGTAATGCAGGCTTGCCTAAAGAGTAACCTGAAATTGTATTTTCTGGGATAGATATGGTACTAGTGCTAAGGCAAACTTATAAGGACAGTGTATGTGGCCACAGCTTTGGTAAAGGCATATTTTTGCTATTCCAATTAAAAAATGAATCAAAAAGAGTTCATGCTCAGAGAGAAGAGATAAGAATACTAATTTACAGTTTGTCTCAAGGCTATGTTAACATCAGAAATAATATATGTAATCTGAAGCAATATGGACTTCCCCTAGAACTTCAGTATGATCCATTATATTGACAACGTCACACGGATTGGTCAGCATGAGCAAGAAATGAGTATGCTGGTGATTTTAAGATATTTGAACTCCAAAGAATGGAAGATGAAGGCTACAATTAGTGACTAGCCAGCTTGTGTAGAGAGCCATTTGTCACATGTGAGCCAATATATAGCCTATGAATTAAATGACTGCATCTTGCATTCCTTACCCCAAACTAAAAAGCACAAAGCCTAGTACTTCCTCTGATTTCTGAAAGCAATACATTCCTAAAAACTAGCATCTAATGTAAGTCATAGGGGAACAGAAGTTTTTTATTTTTATTTTATTTTTTTTTTTTTAACCAGTGAGACACTGACTGCATTTAGCATTTAGAGAGTACTTAAGCACAGAACTTTCCTCCGGCATGTACTGACTTCCTGTGTCCTATCAACTATGGGCTGGCATGACCCAGGACAGCATATTATATTTGAAAGACCAGCAAAGTAGTATTTCTGGAGCATATAGTACAAACCAAGGAATGGACAGAGACATGATGGGAAAGATAAGAGACTAAATTATGGAAGACCATTTTTTTTGTCTTCAAAACTAATTCTTTTGTTATATTACCAAAAACTAAGCGTTGGAAGCTTATAATAAAGGTAAAATACTAATATTGAAAAGTTTGAACACATCAAATGTCATTCTGTAAACTGGAATAGTAAACATATAGAAGCTAATAATGAAATTATTATTATTTAGTAGAAATAGATCCCTTAAAAGTATCTATTGGTGAGATTTTAAAATTTTAAATTCTTTTAGTTTTTAATCACAGATATTTTTTACTTTATTAAAAAGAAATACGGATAATTCTGTTACTTATAAAAACAATTTTAATACAAATTTAAATACATATGTATGCATGCATATAAAAGCTTAAATGTGAAATAAAACAGGTCTAAATATTCTAAATTAAATATTAACAAATGAATAAGAATGAAGTTTCCAAATTCAAATCATCCATTACCTCAGCAAGATGTTTCAAAAAAGAATTTCCGTCCTTTCTGAAATGTTGTTTGTGTGTAAGTATGCATGTCTCGAGGCTTAGTTCAATAATGTAGTAGTGTTGTGCTATTTACCAAATGCAAAGAAAGACCCCAATCCTTCTGCCACATAAAATGAAAAGCTATAATTATGTAGGAAAGATGCAGACATTTTGTATCTCTGCAAGGTAATGCCACCTTAGTAGGCAATTGGGGAAGAGATAATGGAGATTTTTCCTTTTGCGTATAGATGTCTTAGAATTATCGTGACATTTTGGGTTAAACTACTAAAATTGAGAATAAAAGACTTCATTTAACTGTGCACAGACCTTGGGGAAAATACAGATGATACTCATCACTTGGCAGCATTTTCTACTGAAAATGAGAACAGAAAAATAACAATAATATTCAATGGAGTGACAGGCTCAGGACTCTGCTCTGTTACTGGAAATCTATTCAAATTTCTCCTTCCTCAAAGTTTCAGTACCTGAGTGTTTGCTACTGAATAAATATACAACTGTCAGACAGAACTGGAAGTAGACGCTTCACAAAAATACAATCCTTGGTTTCATTAGGAGTGAGAAATTTCACTGAGACGTGCAAAATAATAAGACAATTACTGACACCAAAAATATTCCTGTAGCTGATATTTTATGGAATCTCAACATTATTTGTGAAATAGATCTAACAGTACAGAAAATCACAGTGGAAATTTTGTTTTATTTGTGTTTCTTCTACCTTGTACTTTTAAGATGTTACACATGTAATATCTTACACAGCGATTTTATTAGATATGGATTTCAGTATTACTCCCTTCTGCTAATGAATTTAATAACATAGAAATAGTTATTTCTTAGATAAATTCAGAATAAAAATTCACCCCACTTCAAGTTCAGTATAATATTTAGTACTTTGGTGCAACAGAAGTTTCAAATATTTTAAGACAAAAGTTTTAAATGTCAACTGCTCAAAACTAAAGTCAAAAAGTCCACGTAATAAATATTTTGTACTTCGATAAAATATTTTTGTATCCATAATATCTATTCACATCACTAATAATACTTATTGTGCAGGATAAATATTTATATTTATTTGGAGCAGAACTCTTACTTCAACTGAAACGTGATACTTATTGTTTAAAATGAAACAATACATATGTCTTTACAATTTTCTGTTAGAAAATTTGGATAAAGAGACCTAATTTTTCCAAATCATTCAGATAGAAAATAGAAGAATTTAATACCTAGCTTTCTTAAGTAAAATTATTTTTGTAGATATTAATGAACAGATCTCTACTTCTAGTTGACATATAATCTGATTTTATATTTGTTTTCCAATAATACTATAATAATGGGAGTTACTTCAAATAGCAATATAATATATATATGGCATAATGTAAACATTGTAAGCCATAATATGAACTATGATTAATAATACTGACAAGGATGAAAATTGTAATAGGGGAATTAGAGAAGGAGAGAAGGAGGGTACAAAGAGAAAAGAGAAAGGGGATTTTAAAAAAGAAAGGAAAAAACTGCGGCATGTACTTGTAACTACTTCCAAAGTTGACGGTAAAAAGCATTAACTGAAAACTTATACTACTAAAATAAATAAAAACAAAACAAAAAAGAAACTTCTCAGCAAAAAGGAAGACATATGATTAGAATGATTAGAATATGTGAATGATTTTTAAACTATTACAGGTAAAGACCTGAAATTTAAAAGAATGATTCTAGAGTATTCTGTCTTTGGCATACTGTCAAAGGTAAAGTTATTTATTAAATAAATGAAACAAATCTAAAGAAAAAAATAAGGTAAGAAAATGCTAAACCATAAAATTCACAGAAATTTTATACACTGAATGGGGCATAGCTAGGAAACCAGAGAAAATGTCATTTTACTTTCAAGAAACTATTTTGACTCTGAAGAACATATTGTTAGTTGAGGGAGACAAACAGAACATAAATTATGAGAAGCTGAGTGTTGTGACTCCTTTGAAAATGGAGTCTCTTAAAGCTAAAGTCAACAGGTCAGAAAGGTTTTAAGACCATCTTCTGAATGAATTAGAGACCCCAAAGTGAAAAAGAATCTTACTGATACCTCTCTTCAGAACTGTATTCATTGTTTACAAAGCAAGTAAATTTACCCCTTTTACATCTTAAAACAAATTGAGAGGTTTCTCTTTGTAGCTTTTCTTCTAAATAATGGAATAAATTCATAGATTTTGAAATCCAAACATGCAATATGGTGACAATTTTTCCCACAACTTTCCAAAGACCATCTGTATTATCAGATTCTTATATGTTTTCAGTGAAATCTCATTCATATGAAAACAGATATGTTTTACCCAAATGGTAGTAGCATATTTTTCAAAAAAAGTATTGATAAACAGTAAAGATTGGTTTGTCAAAGTACTCTAACTATAAAATTAGAAAGTGAATAACTGTAGTTAAAATGTATAGTTTCTACACTCAGTACATTGTCCACTATATTTTATTTTATAAATATAAGGAATATATATCCTCTAATTTGTGCAAAATGTCTGTTCCCGTGAAATAGAATGTAATTTGGAAGTTATGTATAAAAGACTTTAACATGCCATAATTTCTTTGTCTTTAATTGGCAGGCATATGAAGTACATTAGTTCGAAGTTTTAATAAATTATTCTTTCCTAATGAGAATTATGTAAGAATTTAAATTCAAAATGAAATACATTTAAAGAACTTTCCAGAATTTCATAAGTAATCACCCCTAAATTATATTTTGAATGCTGTCATTTTTGAACATTGTGTTTTTTTCTCTTGATCTTTAGTTTTTACTAGTATGTCTGCAGTATATAACAATTACATTCATTGTGAAGTGTTGGAGCACGTACATAACACATCATAATTCTTGATATTTCCTATCCTTTTCTTCCTCCCACCCTCCCTCAGTATCTTGGTCTCTACTGGACTTTTCATTTAGCAATTTCATGTAAAATTCTTATCAGACAAATACTGTCAAATAGACTGCAAATATTAATGTAAAAACATAAAATATGACTTGAGTTTTTCCACTTTTATTGCCTAATTTCAGCTTCCTTGGAGTTGAGATTAGTTTGCTAACCACTTTTCGATACCTTCTGCATATCCTGAGAGAATATATTATGTGAATCATTTTTCTATTGTTACATGAAAAATTAATATTTTCCAACAAAAATATTAATATGCTCAAGTGAAGAGCCAGAGTATGATACTTTTAACTAATGGAATAGAACAAGGACCCCTAAGCATAGTCTCAATATAATATTCAAATTTCTATCTACTTTTAAAAGTACTACAAATAGTTCACAAAATAATAAAAAGTACAAAGTTGCTGCTCTCTATGTCACTCATTTATTACTTAGGTTTTAAAAGGATCCTCACCTGAACAATAATGACATCATTTATATAGTAAATAAACAAACTATAATAAATTATTTTCCAAACAGTGAAATACTAATATTTCAGGTGCATAAAACTTGTATGAAGAAATGTGATTAAAGAAACCAAATCCTTCCATTAGCTGCATTGAACCCCTAAAGCAATTTAGGAATTTGTGTCTTACAGACAATTAATCACATGCAGGCTTGCCAGATGAGAACTATTGATTGCCCTTTTCCAGGCTGGTGGCATTCAGACAGTAGACAGACAAATGCCCTCAGCAAAGAAAAGCGTCTTTCTGCTTCTGCTTGGTGCTGCTTTTAATTGTTCTTTCCTAAAATGCATGTCATTTGCTGTAAATCTTTAGAGAAGCTGTTATTCCTATGTTTCTGAGCAATACTTTTATAGTTGTTACGATTTTTGTTTACCTTTATGCCAAGGTCCTTCATAAGCTCAACCTCAAAATTCACTACATCATATGGCAGCCGGAACTGAGGGATTTCAGAAGTACTGAAAACAAAAAAGAGAGAGAGAAAGAAACATTAGTAAAAAAAATTAAAAATCTTAAAAAATGCACTATCTATTTACTGATCACTGTTAAAAGGATAAATATTTTTCTATGGGTATTTCTACATCACATAATGTGAGCATGAGCATATCCCCATTTTCACTGCCATTGTAAAATAGTACATGGATTAAAAAGATATAGTAGAAACTCATATAAAAATTGTAACATCATTGAAAATGATGATTTGTGCTATTATGATTTGGACAATATTATGCCTATACCTTGTAGTATAAGTAAGTTCTATGAAGATAACAATATGCAATGTGTTAAGTATCATTACTCTCCTATTAGCCTGCTTTGGAAGTGTTTGGTTTTTATTTCTATTTTTTTCTCTTTAAAATAAATAAATAAATAAATAAATTGTAAACAATAAATAAGTGGTAAAATTTTAATTTTTAATTCTGTATTTTATTGATTAATAATTCTATGAATTAAGGGGCTGGGGATTTAGCTCAGTGGCATAAGCGCCTGCCTTGCAAGCAGGCAGGCGTGAGTTCGATCCCCGTTACTGATAAAATTGAAAAAGACAAAAAAAAAATTCTATGAATTCCTAAAATAATAAAACTTATAAAATAAACTTTGAGTAAAATGCATATAAAATGTAATACGTACATATGCTAAATATTACAACAGAATCCACTGATAAATAGGTAAAACTCTTGACATAAACATAGGCAATGACTTGCATAAGATATAACATCAAGAATCAACAAATGGAACTATATTCTATTAAAAATGTGCAAAACAAAAGAATCAACAGAGAGAAGAGACAAACTACAGAATTAGAAAAAAATTATCAGTTACTCCTCAGACAGAGCACTAATATTCAGAAGGTACAAAGAACTTAAAATTCTAGAACTTCAAAATAAATAACCCAATCAAAAAGTGGCAACTGAGATGAATAAACACTTCAAAGAAGTAAAAATGACCAATAAATACACAAATAAAGGTTCAATATCTCTGATTATAAGAGAAATGCAAATTAAAATAGCACTGAGCTTGCATCTTATTTCAGAAATAATGGCTATCATCATGAAATCAAAGAATAACAAATTCTGGTGAATCTGAGAAGGAAAAAGGATATCTCCCCCATTTTTGTTGGGAGTTTAAACTAGTACACCTAGTGTGGAAATCATTAGACATTAATCAAAAAAAGCAAAAGCAGAAATTCCACTTTACTCAGCTATTTCTCTGCTTGGTATTTTTCCAAGAGAGTTAAAAGAGATATTATAGTGATACAGGTATACTTATGTTTATAGCAGGACAAGTCATGATAGCTAAATCATGGAAATGACCTATCAGTAGATGAATACATAAAGAAAATGTGGCATATATTTATAATTGACTACCAATCTTTGGTCATTTCAGGGAACATGGATGCACATGGAGACCATGATTTTAAATTAATAAAATACATAAGTTTTCTCTCATAGAGGAAATTCAAAATTCATTTATAAAATGAAAAATTATTGAAAAAGAGGCTTCGTAATCATCCGATGAAGTCTTCTAAAGTGTACATGGAATACATGGAATTCTCTCATTCTTCGGTCATAAGAACTGCAATATCAAATTAATTTTCATACATACAATAAGCAATCAACAAGTCACCATGTTCAAGGCTATCAAAAATGCAAAGTATACTATTAAAATGACTACAAAATTTATATATATTATAAAATTAGTTATTTATCAATGGAATTTTCATCTAGCTAGAAATATAAAGTCTTGTGTACAAATGAATTTGAGTCTAGGCTAGAGCTAAGAATATCCCAAGCTGACCTCTGAATTCCTACTACATTATTTATGTCTTTGTTCATCTGAATGCTCTGAGCACAAAGGAAGTGCTGCCTTTAAAGACTATCAGAAAGATTCTTAATCACTATGGATAATATATTGACACAAACAGCTATGGGGCTCTGTGAGAGAGATTAAAAACCGCTTAAATTTGGGGACTCACAGGTATTCAAAACTCTAGAGAGGAAATAAAAATTGAGAGGACTTAAATAAGAATGGCAAGGAACAGATACTAATGGACATGAAAAACCAAATACACAAAAACACAATTATAACATGGGACCTAAACAGCCCATTATCACGAAGAGATAGATCAACTAGACAAAAAGTCAACAAATACGTAATAGAACTAAATGATACCTGTGAGAAATTGGACTTAGTAGATTTTTAAGAGTGTTCCACTCAACTGCATCAGAATACACATTCTTCAGCTGCACATGGGACATTCTCCAAAATACACCATACATTATCCCATAAAACATTCTTAAGTAAATGCAAAGGTATTGAAATTATCCCATGCATAATAACTGACCATATCACACTGAAATTGGAATTTAATGGCAAAATAAATTGCAAAACCTGCATAAATACATGGAAATTGAATAACAACCTTTTGAACAACCAGTGGGCTACAGATGAAATAAAAGAAGAAATAAAGCAATACATACAATTCAATGAAAGTGTGAGAACAACATACTGTAATCTGTGGGATGCAGTCTTAAGAAGGATATATAGAGATAAATTGTCATGGCAATAAAACAGAACAAGCACAAATAAACTAATCTTCATCTCAAGCTTCTAGAAAAAGAAGAGCAAGTCAAACCTAAAGCTCATAGAAGAGAGGAAATTGTAAAGATTAGAGCAGAAATTAATGCAATTAAAAGTAAAAAAAGTACAAAGAATTAATGAATCAAAAAGCTGGGGTTTTGAGAGAATAAATAAAACTGACAAACCTCTAGATAACCTTATAAAGAAAAAGAAAGAAAAAAAACAAGTTCATGCAATAAGGACTGAAAAGGGGGAAATTACTACAGATCCCATGGAAATTCAAAAGATCATAAATACCTAATTTGAAAATCTCTACTCTTATAGAATGCAAAACAGAGGAAATGAACAGATATTAAGAAAGATATGAACTACCAAAACTCAACAGAGAAGATGTAGCAATTTTGAATAATCCAATACCAGCTGTTAAAAACTGAAACTGTAATTAAAAACTTACCAACAAAGAAAATCCCAGGTCCTGATGGATTCACAGCTGAATTCAACACGAAATTTAGAGATTTGATCCCCATACTTTTTAAATTCTTCAATGAAATTGAAAAGGCAGCAATTCTCCCTAAATCAGTCCTGGAGGCAAGTATTACTCTCATACCAAAACCAGAGAAAGACACAACCAAAAAGGAGAACTGTAGGCCAATCTCAATAATGAACACTGATGCAAATATTCTCAATAAAATACTGGCAAATAGAATGCAGCAAATCATCAAGAAGATTATACATCATAACCAAGTGGGATTCATTCCAGGAATGCAGGGATAGTTTAACATATGCAACTCAATAAATGTAATTCACAACATCAAACAGAGCCAAAAATAAAAACCACATGGTCATCTCAATAGATGCAGAAAAAGCTTTCAATAAAGTCTAACACACGTTCATGATAAAAACCCTTAAGAAACTCAGAATACATGGTGTCTACCTCAATCTTATAAAGGCCATCTATGATAAACCAACAGCCAACATTATACTAAATGGACAAAAATGGAAAGCTTTCACTTTTAAATCAGGAACAAGACAAGGATGTCCACTATCACCACTCCTATTTCATATAGTTCTGGCAATGCTAGCCAGGGCAGTCAGACAAGAGAGAAAAATAAAAGGAATAAAGATAGAAAAGGAAAAAGTTAAATTATCACTATTTGCAGATGATATGATACTCTATATAAAAACCCCAAAAAACTCCATTAAAAGACTACCAGAAGAAATAAATTCAGAAGTGTAGCTGAATACAAAGTCAATGCTCAAAAATCAATAGGATTCTTTTACACAAACAAAAAAATCACTGAGAGAGAAAATGTGGAAATATCGCCCTTCACAATAGCATCTAAAAAAATGAAATACTTAGGAATCAACTTAAGAATGTAAAAGACCTATATGCTGAAAATTATAATATGCTAAAAAAGGAGATTGAAGATGATATTAGAAAATGAAAGAATATTCCTTGCTTTTGGCTAGGAAGAACCAACATTGTGAAAATGGTCACACTCCCAAAACTGGTACACAGATTTAATGCAGTCCCAATCAAAAACCATTAACCTACCTCACAAATCTAGAGAAAACACTCCTAAAATTCATTTGGAAACAGAAGAAATCTAGAATGGCAAAGGCAATTCTGAGCAACAAAGGCAATGCAGGAGGCATCTCAATTCATGACTTGAAACTATACTAAAAATCCACAGTGATAAAATCAGAATGGTACTGGCAAAGAAATAGACCTGAGGATCAGTGGAACAGATTAGAAGATGCAAGCACAACTGCAAAGATACTCAGCCACCTGAGATTTGACAAAGGGGCTAAACATGTTCACTGGAAGGATAGCCTCTTTAACAAATGGTGTTGGAAAAATTGGTTCTCCACATGTCGAAGACTGAAATTAAATCCATGTTTATCACCATGTACAAAACTAAAGTCTAAATGGATCAAAGACATAAATATTAAAACAGAACAACTAAATCTACTGGCAGAAAAGGTAGGTAGAATCTTGGAGATATTGGGTAGGCAGAGAATTCATGAACAAAATGCAAGCTGCACAGGAAATACTTCAAAGAATCAACAACTGGGATCTCATACTATTGAAAAGTTTCTGCACTTCAAACGAAACCACCAACAGAGTGAAAATAAAACCCACAGAATGGTAAAGAATTTTAGTCAACAACCTCTCAGACAAAAGACTTATATCCAGAACATATAAAGAATTGAAAAACATCAAGCCCCCCCCCCCAAATTCAAAGACTCTCACCAAAAATGGCATCTGAGATGAACACACAGTTCTAAGATGAAGATATACATATGGCAAATAAATACATGAAGAAATGTTCACCATCACTGGTCATTCAAGAAATGCAAATTAAAACAGCATTGAGATTTCATCTCACTCCAGAAAGAATGGCTGCCATTAAGAAATCAACTGACAACAAATGTTGGAAAGGCCGTGGGGGTAAAGGAACATTGCTCCACTGTTGGTGGGACTGTACACTGGTGCAACCACTATGGGAATCAATACAGAGAATTCTCAGAAGACTAGGATTGGAAGTTCCATTCAATCCAGCTATTCTTCTCTTGGGTATTTTCCCAGAAAAACTGAAAATATATCAGTTTTTCCCAGAAAAAACTAATCATATATCACAGTGATATATGAGCACCCATGTTCATAGCAGCACAACTTGTAATAGCTAAATCTTGGGAACAACCAAGATGCCCATCAATGGCAGCGTGGATGAAAAAGATGTGGTATTTTTATGTGAGTATTCCTCAGCTATATAAAACGATTACCTTGAGGTCCTCAAAGCCAAGTGGAGACAACTTGAGGCTATCCTCATTAGCGAAATAAATAAGAATCATATTTATAAATATCACATTGTGTCTCTAGCGTAAAAAGTAATAAGAAATGTAGGAGTAATAAAACCCAAAACATGTAATAGCTATTGTAAAAAGAGAGGAAAAAGACATGCTCTAAAGGATATAACTGCATGTATGTTTAAGTGTGTAGGATTGATAACAATATTATTAAGTTTTTGCTGAATAGTTGAACAGAACTGTTTGCAGTCTCCTTTTTTTAATGTCTACTTTGTATACTTTTTTGTATCTTGAACAACTATTTCTAAGATGACAATATGTAATATATCAACTAGTGATTTGTTACTGTTTATTTTTTTGAAATTATGTATTATTTCTACCTTAAAAAAAAAGAATGCCAAGGCAAATAAACCAACTACATTAAAGTAAGGATTTTATCCATCCAGACACATTTGGAGACTTGAGCACTTTTCTATGGCTAGACCCTACTCTGAGATTTTTATGGAATCTAAGCAGAAGTACATGAAATTTTTTTTTTTAAAAAGTGATGCTAGTGTGGGTAAATGACTGATTTAAGAAATAACTCAGAAAGAGAAAGTTATAAGTAGCAGAAACAACTTTTCTGTTGGCCAAAAAGAAAGGAGTGCGTAACCAGCTTAGCAAGAAATGAGGATGGAGCAGTCAGGATCTGTAGCAGTGAAACTATGAACCATGAAGAAGACACAAGAGAAAGAAGAATGCCAGGTTGCTGGGCCTCCAGTAGTTCTTAGAAGGTGGTCCTGCCATAAAATCAATGTCAACAACACTCAGCACTCTACTTAGCTGAGGTGTTTAATGAGTAATAGGGGGAGGATCACATTTCCCAGCATCTCTTAGAGCAAACAGTAGAATGTGAATACTCAAGGTGTCTGTTAGGTTTGGCCACCAAAAAGCAAGCAGGAGATGATGATAAAATGATCATTAGGAATATGACACATTTATATTTATAAATAGATGGCATCAGCGGACAGGTAAGAGATAGTGTATACACACATACACAGTACAAGCTGACAAATGGAAAATACCAAATGTGAATCACAGTGTTTCAAAGAGTCTTATTGTGGGGTTAGATAATCAGGCAGGTAAGTCTTATGGTTTTTAACACCACTAGCATGTAATAACCCCTACATTTTTTAATCTTTGAATTTAATTTCCCAATCTTTATATTCACTCAAGCATCTAATAGCTATCTCAAATTATCATGTCTTAAACTAAACTTTGATTTCTCCACTCTGTCACTGGCCTGCAGACAATTCCCTTTGAGGACTGGTTCAGTCTTCACACTCTATGACCAATCCAATGCCTACTTTATTTAACATCATCATACCACACACACATACACACACACACACACACACACACACACACACACACATTTAAATCATTGCTGCAGGAATTTTATTTTTTTTCTTACTTTAACTTCTCTTAAATTTCTCTATTGAACCTGAACTACTTCTCTGTATTTTCTTAAAACTCATTTAGTGTCATCAAAACAGCTATAATGAACTATTTATCAAAATGTTCATAATCTCAATTACAAGCAACTTATTTTGTCCACTTGGTAACATAATATTTCTCTGAATGTTTTTGATACTTATGGTCATACACTGATATATAATACAGTAGGAAAAAAAAATACGTATCTGTTCCAGAGTTTATAAACTAGCATTATCTAACAAGGTTGTTTAGCACCAACCTGTCCAGAAATTCTAGACAGCTGTTCTCTTCCAGTTCCTAGCCCTGAGATATTTGTAGATAGTGTAAAGTTTCAAAGTTTCCACAGCTCAGGGATGCTGTGGAAGATACTGTTGAAGCATGAAATCTTTTGGTTGCCAAAGCTGGACTCAGACTAAGCTGGAAATCAAGTTCCTATGCAATGTTGCCATGTATTTTTCTGACCCCAAAGCTTCTGCGTTTGGCTTGTGGTGATGTGGCCCCGAAGATAAGTTCATTTTGCTGGGACTACAGATTTCTGTTTGGCCCAAGACATTTCTAGAGATTTTGTCAGTGGATATCAGCCCATACTTTTGAGTTCAAAGTGTCTTCTCCATGCTGGATTTTACTAAGGCAAGAGCAGTTACTGAATTTCAAGGAAATGACTTTCAGTTACTTCCTTTTTTTGCTCCTAGGTGGGCCTTTTTCAAGCAATGCTGCCTGAGATTTAGGCAAAAATGATGGAGAGATGTAAAACTGTCTACCTTCATCAATGTACTTGTCTTTTGAATATACAATAACCAGGTACAGTGATCTATCATGTAGTTTTCATTATGCAACTGAAAATACCTAAGCATGTGAATAATTGTTTAATTTGATAGTCTCTAGAGTCCTACAGTGCTGTGTTGCTCTATTCCTCATCAAAACTTGCGTTTCTGAAAGTACTCTATTTATCATCATCTGATATAGTCTATACTTGTTTTATTACATGCTTGTTATCTGTCTTTTTATCACTAGAAGATAAGTCTGATTTGAACAACTACTTTGTTTTATTCATTCTTGCAGTTCTAGTGCTAGAATTACTAACATAAATTAGGTGATTAATAAATAATAATGGAAAGCAGGAAAGAAGAAATGGTAAAAGGTATGTGACATTAGGTCAAACAGAACTTTTTATGACAATGAGTAAGGTAATATAATAAGATTTGGAAACTAAAACATTTTTGAAAGGAAAAATCAAGAGGAGAAGCCAAGAGACCCATCTGGAGGCTACTACAGTGGGGCAGGATGTGGGTGGTAAATGACATCATAAATGGAGAGGTTAAATGACACTTTAAAAGTATTCATTAAATAAAAATGCCAAGATATTGAAGAATAATGTAGCTAATACCCATGCTGGTTGGTGCTGGCCACCTTGGAGATGGCAAGCTCAAAAAGAAGAAGAACATTGATAGGACAAATCTTACAAGCAGGAGATACCAAGAGTGTGAATGCATGAATCTGTTGATAAGGACAGAGAGAGAACTTAGAGCAGATACCCATGTTCACATAATTTATACATGGCTAGTACTTAAAACAAAAGTGTAAGTGGGAAGTATTGCTGAATACAGAATGAAAAGAATATAAAAAGTTAGAAAACAAAATTTGATATGGAAGAATAGTTACCAAGGTTGCTCTACCTGTAGGAAATTTTTTCTTCTATCTATATATTTTTAACAGTCTAAGGTCTTACAGACAAATTTTCTTGCAGTAACCATAAATCTTTCTGTACAGTATGTGGGATGTCAGATAACATGGAAAAATTATTTTTCTATTCTTATGTGGTTAGAATGTACTTTTAATTCCTTTACATTCTTTCCAAGTTCTCATACTTAAGTAGGACTGTGCTTTAGTATTAAATTTGCATTATAAATTTGTGATCCTACATTATCAAAGGCTATAATATGATCCTACATTTCCAAAGGCTATATCTGTTTGACCAAGACTACAATTTCTTTATTAACAATCAACATGAAATACAATTGTTATAAAAAACAGTGTAATGTTTGAAATAATTATATCAAGGCACAATATATTATTAACTGTTCTACTGAATTAAATATCATAATTCATAAATATTAAATTGTAAGTAAATCATCAGGTTATATGTACATGCATACTTAGTAATTTCAACACCATTTATCTTCAAAATCACCCTCTAAAATTCTTGCAAAGATTTTTAATATCATGTTTAAAATACATGTTTGGGAAAAGCAATGCCACTGATTATGTTATGAATTTGCTATGGAAACAAAAAAAAATCAGCTGATAGTTTTATATACAACAGAAATTAAATTCTGGACATTTTTCACTGATCCTAGTGGCCTTTAATTGATAAACTAATTCACCAGGGATTTAAAAAAATCTGAAAGTAAAAGAGGACAGATAAAATTTTGTATCATCTATTTAAGTAATTGATTTCAAATACAATATTACTGTAATCTTTTTTTAACCACTCTGAAAATACAAGAGAATGAGTAGTATCTGTAATGAAATGAGAAAACAGAGAAATGTTTTGTTATAATTCTGGTTACATTCATGTCAATTTTTACAACCATGTAACAGTAACATAGAATGACACTACGAATGAACAGGACAGGCAAGACTGATTAAACATTTCCTACTGTTCTCAGGTACTGTAAAAGTTCAAAGGAAAAGAAGGAAAATAAAATTTCAAAACAACCATCAAGAAGTATTTTCTCATAAAACCAGTGCAGTGTAACCCAATAAAAATGTTCAACAAATATATAAAAATGAAAATATAGTGCCAATTTGTATAATTTCAAAATGTCTAACTGCATGTGAATTAAAAACAAATAGAGCCTAATAACTATAATCATCTACTAAAATTGCTAAAACATAATAATTTAGAAACAGGGTTGGGGAGATGGGCGTGGCGGCTCCCTGCACTTGGGAGGCTGAAGCAGGAGGATCGTTGCAAGTTCGAGACTAGCTTGGGCTACAAAGTGAGATCAAGGCCAGGCTGAACTGCATAATGAAACCCTGTTTCAAAAAGACCAGGAAAAAAAAAAGGGTTGGTTCATATTAGGCTCCTGTGAAGATAAAATAAAGGAGCAGAAAGATTTTTACTGATCTATCAAGGTAATACATGGCTATCAAGGTAATACAATAATTAAGTTCATATTTTTCAAATTAGCACACATTCGGTGATATATATAACTGAAAAACTCCTACAATGCTTATATATCTATTGTTAATACATTGCATTTTAATAAATATACCATTAAAATATTCTAAATCCTTCTAGTAAATGAATTTTTAAGTATTTTATTTTGTAAGAAAAATAATTCATAAAATACATGGATACACCATTAAAATATTCTAAATCCTCCTAGTAAATAAATTTTTAAGTATTTTATTTTGTAGGAAAAATAATTCATAAAATACATGGAATCCCTTCAAGTCTAAAGTGATGAAACCTCAAACTGAAAAGTAATTATTTAGTGACAATCAGGTTATTTATGTTTCATATCCTTCGTAAAATATTCTACGATTATGTAATATTTTTGTATGTGATTCAAACAGTTTCATATTACTTAATACTTTATGTATACATATATGTATCAATAAATATATCAAAATATTTATATCAATGAAACAAGTTGATAATTTTAAATTATCTTGGCTGTAACAAGATGCCACTTGACCAATATTGAGATTCATACATTTATTACCATGCATTTAGTAATGTTAGTAAATGAGAAACATCTCAAATTTAAATGAGAATTTGATTAAAATTATATTCTATAAACATAAGGTTTAACAAACCTGCTTAACAAATATTTCACTATTTATAAAAGGTTTAAGTGCTAGATATAAAAATATATTTCCAAGTGGTGACAATTCACAAACCACGGTTTCTAATATAAAATAATGCACTTAGTTAAAACAATTAAAATTGGTAACTATTAAACTTGTCAACAAATTCTTTCTAATATTTTACATTAGAGTTTTAAGCAATATATACTCCTGATTTACACTAAGTTACATGTTTGATCATAAATGTAAATATGTCCAGGATAGAATTCCACTTATTTTAAATAAAGCAAATTATAATTATTCTTGGTTTATACATCTGAAAATCACTGACAAAAGTGACCAGTTTCCCTTTCTATGTAGGAATTCCCACTGGAATAAAATGACTATGTACCTGAATACTGATTTATAGCAGTAACATTGGTCAATATCAAAAATTGTAAAAGTACTAAATAAGGAGATACTACAAAATGTGGATTTAAAGAGAAAATTTTTAGTAAATTGTGACAACTATTGTAATCAAATGCAGACTACAGAGATTGCAAACTAAAAATATATGAGCAAGATAACATGTGAGCAAACAATGAATGAAAGGACCAATCTTTTGAGAAGTTAGGCTTTCTCCACCTCAAATATCTGTGATTTTCTGATACATTTCCATAAAGAAAATATCCACAGGGACGAAGCAACTTTTTCATATGACTAGATCCTAATAACCAAAAACTGTTTTCACTGTGTCTTAAATTCACAGAATTAGACAGATAAATTCTTCAATAAATACTGCTTAAAGCCAACTGCAAAATGTAATCAAAATTTGAACATTTGGGAAAAGAGCATGAGAATACCATCTGTGAGTCTAAATTTTCTCTATGATTTTGAAAAACAATGTTCATAATTGTTTTATCTCATCATTTCTAACACTACAAACATAAAGTAAGTGTAAGCATTACCTTAAGCCACCAACATATTCTTGTTTCTCAAATATAGTGATGTCAGAGTAGCCTAATCGAGCCAAAAAAGAAGCACAACTTATACTGGCAGGTCCAGAACCAAAAAGAGCAATTTTTGCAGAATAGGCTTCAGGCATTTTTTCAGCAGGAGGCAGAGAAGGATTTCTGATTTGTGGGATGTTCATTCTTTTAAACACCTATGGGAAAATAAATTGCCATAATTAAGTTTTTTAAAATTAAATTTAGATTCTGAAACATACTTTTAATATTTCAACTCCCATTAGTGTTTTAATTAGCAATAAGCAGTACCTTTTCAATATTAATATGACATATGTAAAGTTTGTATTATGTAAGTAGATGAAGTCTTAAGGCTGACTAAATCTCAATCTTTAAAATTCCTTCCAAGAGTTACACCTCCTAAACTAGACATGGTGACACAAACCCGTAATCCCATGGTAGAAAAATCTGTAATCCCTGAGACCAAAGTAAAAGTACCACAATGAGTTCAGTGTCAATCTAGGCAACATAATGAGTTTAAGGTGAGCCTGAACTATCTACAAAGATTGTGTCTCAAAAACAAAATAAATAAATAAACAAAAAAACAGCTTTTCTGACTTACCTTCCCTACTTCTATGTCTAGCCCAGGTAGGAGGTTCCTTCTGTGAGCTCCTACAGCTCAATCTGTATGACTCTAAATAACCAATTACCTACCTTCCTATGTGTTCAGTTTTCATGTCATCTGTAGAATTTAGTTCCTTAAGAGAAGATACAACGTTGTTTGTAAGAAATTAACTAGCAAGAAATTGTACCTACCTGACACATAGAAGTGACTGAATAATTTATTTGTACTTCTGACTATGATGGAATAGCTTTTTAAGAGTAACATTCTAGAAATTCGAAGAAAGCATGAGAAATGTAGTGAAGCAAAGCAGACGTGGAGGTGCCAAAAGCCAGAGAAAAAAGATACAAAAGAAAGAAATGAGATGGGAGTCTAGAAGTCACTTTACCCTACCACTTTTGCCATCTTTCAGAAGTAGGACAGTCAAGAATCTTGAAAGGAACAAAAGTTCAGAGGAGGGCCGGTGATTTAGCTAGGTGGCATAAGCGCCTATCTGTTAAGTGCAAGGTCAGGAGTTTGATCCCAAAAAAGAAGAACCAGAAAGAGAAATTGTTACAACCTTCTAGAAACAGAATGTTTGGAAACTGAATTCCAATAATGTGGAGCAGAAGAAAGTGCAGAGAAATGCAGTTAATTCTCAGTAAGACAGAGTCAAGGGTCTAAACAAAACTTCTCTAAAGCTGAGGAGAATTTACTGCCTTTGATGGTGAAGGTGATACAGAGACTGGAGTGAAGAGTGGCTAAAGAAGATTTTCTTAACCTTATCAAACATCATACAGACAGCAGGACTTGTCTCTGGGGTGAATCAAACATAATTGAGCAATCTAGCCATCAGTTAACAGTCTCAGATTAGAATGAGGTGATTAGTCCTCACTGTATCCACTTTACCAAAATATTAAATGATAGAGTGGACCTGCTACAGAGGATCAGATATCAACCACAAATTCTAGTAATTGTCACTTACCATGCTTGTTTTATAACCAAGTTGCCCTGGCCTGCCATGAAACAAAACAAAATAAGAAAATCAGGGCTGCATATACAAATACATATAAAGATACAATGTAGACCTCAGAAAAACTATGACAAATATGTTAAAATTTGTAACAAAAATGTGAATTTTCATAGATTGAGAATTTTAAAAAACAGAATAGAAATACTAGAAAAATGACCAGAAACTGAAATTAAAATTTCACAACAGTATTTAATAGGAAGTTGGAGAAAGACCAAACAAAAGACTAGTGACTGAAAGATGGAGTAGAAAAAACTACTTCAAAGCATGGAAAGTCATTATGAAAAATACAAAAGAGAGCAATGTAGAAAACAAAATGCAGAGCTCTGAAAATGCATAACTGGGTTCCAGAAAGGAGGGGAGAGTGACAACAAGGCAGAGCAATAATTACAATGCAGTAGACTAAGAATTTGGTCTAAGTTAAAAGATTGCCCAAAGAAGTTCCAAACCCTTATATAAGGAAAATATAAAGAAAAATCATTTCTTTAATAGCATAGTATGATTGTTGAAAAGGCAAATAAGAACAATGAGGAACTATAAATCCAAACAATAAATACACAGCAATGTCGATGAGCAACAACAAGGCTATCAGCTCAAGTCTCAAGAGGAACAACAGAAGTCAGCAAATAAAATGGTATTTCTATCACACTAAAAATACCATATACCTAGAATTCTATTCAGAAGCAACACATTCTTCAAATGTGAATAAAGAATGAAAAAGCTTTCTGTGAGACTTTGTTGGCAGCAATATAAGAAATCTGAAGAATACTAAAAGAAGACCTTGAGGAAGAAAGAATTATGCCTATGGAAACACAGAGATGGAGGAAGGAATAAAAAGCATTAAATATTGAAATATGTGAGAAAATGTAAGTTAATATTGACTGTAGAAAATAATATGTCTGTCATGGAATTCAAGAAAAATAAAACTAAAATGTATAAAACTGGGTATGAGTGCTAAGATTGATAAATTTTAGCAGAAAATAGCATTGCGAGTTTAAGGGGTAATAACCCAACATTTATTAGACTGTAATGTTAAGGATTACTTACTAGAACATTACATACGTAGATAATGTGAAAATGGAATTTATAATAACATACCATTTATTCTAAAGAAATAGGTAAAAAATTAATAGGCACAGGAAGGTAAGTAGAAAAACAGTAAGATGCAGAATATAAACATGAATAATTTCATTAAATGTAAATGGACAAAATTGCATTAAAAGATAAAATCTTTAACAATTGCACACCTTAAATGTAATGACACAATGAAAAGTATAAATTTGTACTGTGGTAAAAGTTACACCATGCAAACACTAACACAAAGAAAGCTATTATTTGTATGTCAGTATCAAAAATATGAGACTTTAAACAAAGATAAATTACTAATGTTAAAGAATCTTTCATAGTTATAAAAGGTTAATGTACTCACAAATTTTACAATTGTAAATCTATGTGCATATGCATCTTCATCATAAATATATAAAGAGAAATTGACAGCATGAAAATAGAATAAATAAATCAGGGCCTCAGATATAGTTCACTGCTAGAGTACTTGCTTAGGATGTGAGAGGTGCTAGATTCATTCACCAGCCTAGCAAAAGAATGAAAGAGGAAAAACAAAGTAGCAAGTGGGTTTGGAAGGGAGGGAAGAGAGGGAGAGAGACAGGGAGGCATGAAGAGAGAGAGAAAGTAAACATTCCTATTCTGTCTTAAACTTTGTATTCTATGAATAAATTCATATTATAGGTAAATTGAATATCTGATAGTTTACCTTGCAGTATTATTTTTACAAAATAGGTTTTGAAAAAAGTAGCTTCTTCTTGTGAAACTCAGATAAAAGCAAGTGATAGGGATGGGCTTCTTTTGTTGTTGGAATGAGGTATGTGGGAAACAGGTCATTATTTTTCTTCTTTGCATATATGTCAACTACTGCATATCAACTCTCACCCAAAGTATATAAGAAACAGTGAAGTGACCATAATTAGTACTGTCAACAAGTACTAGAAACTTGCCAATTACCTTGAGCTAAATGACTCTCACAAATGTTCCCAGTAGTATTTTGTCACTTTTCATTAACACTTAATCAATATTCACCAGCAATGCCTGTTGGGTTTCACCCTTAGATTGTAAGATAATTAAGGGTAGACTTCATCTTTGAATTCATTTTTCCATATCTATTGCTTTTATATGAGAATGTATATGCCAATCAATACAAAGTTTAAAATAAATTGGTAATACCACAGTAGTCTATTCCCACCTATAATTTAGACTTTTATAACTGATAAATATACAGTGCTTTCCTCCTCTATGATATTTAAATATTACAGATTTTCATTCTAAATCCATACTTACCAACATGAGGATTTCAAGCCACATGAAATGAAAACTAATTGGACTTAAATGAAATTCAAACGTTAGTAATAAAATACTCCTTACATAAATTTTTAATAAATTGTCAAAATATC
This sequence comes from Cavia porcellus, assembly GCF_034190915.1. Taxonomy (NCBI): domain Eukaryota; kingdom Metazoa; phylum Chordata; class Mammalia; order Rodentia; family Caviidae; genus Cavia; species Cavia porcellus. The sequence continues at coordinate 119,012,317 of NW_026947484.1, forward strand.
ATTCAAAGTGGCTATAAATAGAGCATTCCCACAGATATTGGGTTTCTCTGAGCCACATCGTCTCCAGCATGTGACATGTGCCATGCCCTGCATTTGTCAATCTCGCAGTTAGAATGTATCTCCCTGAATTCATGTATCAAAATCTAATAGCCAACTTCAGGAAGATCTCTGGAAGGTGACTATATTGCAAGGACCCTAGAAGGTTATTAGGTAATGAGAGCTTTCCTAAATAGGATTATTTTTCTTCTAAGAGGCCTCTGAGAACTATCTGTCCACACATTTTCCTCATATTAGGACACAGATCTCTCTGTGAAACAAGAAAGCAGACCCACACCAAAGACCAAACATGCCAGCACCTTCATGTTGAAATTTGCCTTCAGTACTGTCAAATATGCAGTTTTTGTTTGTTTCTAAGCTACTCAGTTTATGCTGTTTTATTACAGCCACCTGAACAGAAAAGGGCACCATTTTAATAATAATGTATCACTGCTTTAATTTGCATTTCCCTGGTGATATGCAATAATGAACATCATTTCATATCCTATCTATCTTTGGTGGGATGCCTGTTAAAGTCTTTAGCCCATTTTTTCATTTGACTATTTTTATTATTGAGTCTTAAAAGTTTATTATATATTTTGGATAAGAGTTCTTTTTAACATCCGTTCATTGCAACCCCATACTGTGGTTCATCTTTTCATTCTCTTCACAATGTCTTGCAGACAGTAAGTTTTAATATTTTTTTAAGGCAGGGTCTCACCATGTAATTGAGCAAGCTTTAAATTTGCTATGTAGCCTGAATTTATTGCAATTTTCCTGCCTCCATCTCCTGAATTGTGTGTGCAAACATGGCTGGCAAGTTTTTAATTTTGATAATTTCTTCCACAAATTTTTGCTTTTGATGCCACATCTAAAACTCATTACCAAAAACGGGCTCATAAGAATTTAATCCCTTGTTATATTCTAAGAAATGTAGTTTTGCATTTTACATTTAGGCTCATGATTCAATTTGAGAAAATCATAAAAGGTGTAAGGTCTGTATCTATTTCATTTTTGCAGATATATGTCTACTGATCCCAACTCTAATTCCTAAAATGTTTATGCTTTCTTTAACAAATGAACTGTGAACTTTAGTCAAAGATAAGTTGATTATATTTATATAAGCTTATCTTTGGTCTTTCTATTAGGTTTCAGTGTATAACTTGATTAGTCTTTTTAAAAAGCCACAGTGACTCTATTACTGGGCCCTTATAGTATGTCTTGCAGTCTGGTAGAGTCAGCATTCAGTTCTTCTGCACTTGTCTTGCGGTTGGCAAACAAGGGTCCTGTGCCTCTCAAAACAATTTTTAGAATAAAGGTTCTTCATATTAATCAAATAACTTGCTTATTAATATTATATTTAATCTATAAATTGAGGTCCGATGCACCTACATCCACCCTCCCATTCTGGCTGCGCTCAGAGAACTCTGGAATTTCAGGCAGGCAGGCGGGTACACACAGTCCCTGAAGCCCAGCCTGTTTGGGAGTCTCACACCATTTGGATGCAGAGTAAGGGCTGGGCGAATCTGGGGAGCCTGCATCCGCCTTCCCATGTGTCTGGAAGACTGTGGATTTCTAAGCAAGCAGGCGAGCATCATCAGTTTCAGAGGCCTCGCGGCCTGCAGTAAGTGCCCAGTGCACTCTGCCCAAGGCCCAGCCTGTTTGGGACCCTCGAGCCTTCCAGGTGCAGAGAAGTGGCTAAGTGGGTCAGAGGCGCCTACATCCGCCTCCCCATTCCAATTGTGCTGGGAGAACTGTGGAATTTCAGGCAGGCAGGCGGGCACACACCGTTCCTGGAGCCCAGCCTATCTAGAACTACAGAGTTCTAAGCAGGCAGAAGACCACTACTGGTTCCAGAGGCCCAGCAGCCTAGGGGAACTGGGTGCCAGCATCCCAGGAGCTGCGAATGTAGAAGTAGATTTCCAACAGACCCTGAGGAAGCTTTTGAATAATACTTAAAACACAGAAATACAGGAAAATGACAAAATGAAAATACAAATTACATCCTCAAACTTCCAGCCCATCTCAAGAAACCCTAGGAGCGATGTATATAGAAGAAAATATATACAATACATCTCAAATATCAGACATAATAGCTACTGAAATAAACAAGCAACTCCGGGAAGCTTTAAAGCAATTCAAAATCGAAATAATCTCCCAGGTAAAAGAAGAAATGATAAAAGATATGAAAGAGATTCTGAATATATTGAAAGAAAACACAATTTAAAAATTGGAGGAACTAAACAAAAAGAATCCCTAGATGAACAATATAAAAAACAAACAGAATACATAAAGCAGATGCACAGAGATATACAGGATATCAAAAACTCCACTGAAAGCTGTAAAAACTGCCTCAATGAAAGTGAAGATAGAATTTCAGACCTTGAGGACAGGATTGCAGCCAGTGAACAGGAAAGGAAATATCTTTTAAAAATAACAAGGAATCAGTAAATAACAAACAACTGCAAGATGATGAAAAAAAAACATAAGATTGATAGGGATTAATGAAAAAGAAGGGGACAACATAAAGGACGCCAAGAGGATTTAGAGAATTTAGAGAAGTTGGAATGGGGAGGCGGATGTAGGCACCTCTGACCCACTGAAAATCCTCTTGGATTTAGAGAGGTAATAGCTGAAAATTTCCCAAATTGAGATCAGAAACTGACATCAGGTTCAGTGAAGCCTACAGAACCCCAAATGGTCATAACCAAAATAAAACTACACCCAGACATATAATAATCACCATCCCAGAAATCCAACAAAAGAATAGATTATTAAAAGCTGTCAGAGAGAAAAGACAGATCACTTATAAAGGAAAACCTGTCAGAATCACAATAGACTTCTCAGCACAAACAATAAAGTCAATAAGAGCATGGAGTGAAGTATTCCAGATCCTAAAGCAAAATGATTTCCAACCTAGACTGATGTACCCTGCAAAACCATCATTCAAAATCGATGGTGAAATACGATACTTCATGACAAAGAACAACTGAAGAACTTCATGAACACCAAGTCAACCCTACAAAAAATATTGAGAGACAGTTTAGATACACAAAGGAAAAAACCACTAAGCAAAGCAGATAATTAAACAGAATAGAAAGATAAAGATGCAACAGCAGAAAGATAACATGTCAACAATAAGCCAGCATATAACAGTTATAACCATTAAGGTAAATGGCCTCAATGAACCAATCAAAAGAAACAGACTGGCAGAATGGATAAAGAAACAAAATCCAACCATATGCTGTTTACAGGAAACCCATCTCACCTAGAAGGATACTCACAGAGTGAAAGTCAAAGGATGGAAAACAATACTTCATGCAACAGGAATCCAAAAAAAGAAGGAGTAGCCATTCTGTTTGCAGACAACGTGAACTTTAAACCAACAATGATCAGAAAGGACAAAGAAAGTCACTACATACTCATTAGGGGAAAACTCCAAGAGGAAGAGATAACTATCTTAAATTTATATGCACCAAACTCCAGAGCACCCACTTACATAAAACAACTATTAACAGAAATGAAAAATCAAATGATCAGTAACACAATTGTAACAGGAGACCTTAACACACCATTAACACCAAGGGACAGATCAACCAGACAGAAAATGAGCAAACAAATGATAGAACTGAATCACAACTGTGAACAAATGGACTTGATAGACATATACAGAATGCTCCACCAATCAACATCAGAATACACATTCTTCTCAGCAGTACATGGGTCGTTCTCTAAAACAGACCATATGTTAGCTCACAGAACATATTTAAACAAATGCAAAAGAGTTGAAATAATCCGTTTCATGTTATTGGATCATAGCGCTCTGAAATTAGAAATTAATGATAAAAGATACTGCAAAAATCCCACAAACACATGGAAACTGAATAACACAGTGGGTCACAGTGGGTCACAGAAGAAATTAAAGAAGAAATTAAACAATACCTAGAAGAAAATGAAAATGCAGATACAACTTACCGGAATCTGTGGGATGCAATGAAAGCTGTCCTAAGAGGAAAATTTATTGCACTGAGTTCCCACATCAGGAAAACAGAATAAATACAAATAAATAACCTGATTCTACACCTCAAACAGCTAGAAAAAGAAGAGCAAGTGAAGCCTAAAGCCAAAAGAAGAGAGGAAATTATAAAAATCAGAGCAGAAATCAATGCAATAGAGACTAAGAAAATAATCCAAAGAATCAACAAATCAAAGAGTTGGTTCTTTGAAAGAATAAATAAAATTGATAAGCCCCTAGCCAACCTTATTTTAAAAAGGGAAGAAAAAGCTCAAATTCATGCAATAAGAAATGAAAAAGGTGAAATCACTAGACTCTACAGAAATACAGAAGATCAGCAACACCTATTTTAAAAACTTCTACTCTCAAAGGTTTGATAACACAGAAGAAACAGATTCTTAGAAACATATGAAGTACCAAAGTTAGATCAAGAGGATGTAAAACTGCTGAATAACCTAATCTCTATTAATGAAATTCAAAATGTAATTAATTCCTTACCTACAAAGAAGAGCTCAGGCCCAGATAGATTCACTGCAGAATTCTACAAGAAATACAAAGAAGATCGAATGCCAACACTCCTCAAACTTTTCAATGAAATTGAAAGGGAAGCAATCCTTCCTAAGTCATTCCTGGAAGCAAATATTACTCTAGTACCAAAACCTGAGAAAGACCCAACTAAAAAAGAGAACTATAGACCAATTTCCCTAATTAACACAGATGCAAAAATCCTCAATAAAATATTGGCAAATAGGATGCCGCAAATCATCAAGAAGATTATACACCATGACCAAGTGGGATTCCTCCCAGGAATGCAAGGATGGTTCGACATATGTAAATCAATAAATGTAATCCACTATATCAATAAAGCCAAAAGTAAGAATCACATGATCATTTCTATAGATGCAGAAAAAGCCTTCAATAAGGTCCAACATTCATTCATGATAAGAACTTTACAGAAAATTGGAATAGATGGTCTTTACCTCAATATAATAAAGGCCATTTATGACAAACCAACAGCCAGCATCATACTAAATGGCCAAAAATTGAAAGCCTTTACTTTAAAATCAGGCAAAAGACAACGATGTTCTTTATCACCACTGCTATTTAATATAGTATTGGAAGTACTAGCCGGAGCAATTAGACAAGAGAGAGGAATAAAAGGGGTAAAGATAGGAAAAGAAGAAGTTAAATTATAATTGTTTGCAGATGACATGATACTCTATATATAAGACCCCTAAACTCCATGTAAGATTCTTAAATATAATAAATAAATTAAGCAATGTAGCTGGATATAAAATCAATACTCAGAAATCAATAGCATTCCTATACACTAACAACAAAATCACAGAGAGGGAAATAAGAGAAACCACACTCTTCACACTAGCAAGCAAAAAAATGAAATATTTAGGAATTACTCTTACGAAAGAAGTGAAAGACCTATCAAGGAAAATTATAATACACTGAAAAAAAAATTGAAGATGATCTCAGAAAATGGAACGACATCCTCGCTCATGGATAGGAAGAACGAATATTGTGAAACATGGCCTTTCTCCCAAAACTGCTATACAGATTCAATGCAATCCCAATAAAAATACCATCAACATACCTTATAGATCTAGAAAAATCACTCCTAAAATTCATCTGGAACCAAAAGAGACCTGGAATAGCAAAGGCAATTCTAAGCAGCAAAGGCAAGACAGGAGGCATCACAATCCCTGACTTGAAGTTATACTACAAAGCAACAGTAATAAAATCAACATGGTCCTGGAATCAAAACAGAGCCAAAGACCAATGGAATAGATTAGAAGATACAACCACAACTACAAATACACTCAACCACCTTGTCTTTGATAAAGGAGCCAAGCAGGTTCACTGGAAGAATGACAGTCTCTTAATAAACGGTGCTGGAAAAACTGGCTCTCCATTTGCCAAAAACTAAAACTAGACCCATGGCCTATCACCAAGTACTAAACTAAAATCTAAATGGATCAAAGATCTGAATATTAAAACAGAAACACTAAATCTATTGGAAGACAAATTGGGTAGAAACCTTGAAGACATAGTGCTAGGTAGAGAATTCATGAACAGGACTCAAACCGCATGGGAAATACTCCCCAGAATCAATAACTGGGACCATCTTATTAAAAAGTTTCTGCATGTCAAAAGAAATCTTCAGCATAGTGAAAAGAAAACCCACAAACTGGGAAGATCTTAGTGAACTCCCCCTCAGACAAGGAACTTCTGTCTAAAACATATAAAGAATTTTAAAAACTCAGACCCCCAAAATTCAAAGATCCAATCCAAAAATGGGCATCTGAGATGAATATGCACTTCTCAGATGAAGAAATACAAATGGCAAATAAATACAGGAAAAGATGTTAATCACCATTAGAGAAATGCAAATTAAAACCACACTGAGATTCCATCTCACTCCTGAAAGAATGGCCAGGATTAAGAAAACCACCAACAACAAATGCTGGAGAGTGTGTGGGGAAAAAGGAACTCTCTTACACTGTTGGTGGGAGTGTAGACAGGTACAACCTTTGTGGAGGTCAGTGTGGAGATTTCTCAAAAAGCTGGGATTGGAAGTCCCATTTGTTCCAGCTATTCCACTTCTAGGCATATTCCCAGAAGAACTGAAAGCATCATACCACAGTGATATATGCGCACCTATGCTTATAGCAGCACAATTTGTAATCATCAGATCTTGGAAACAACCCAAGTGTCCATCAACTGAGGAATGGATAAAAAAGTTGTGGTATTTCTATACAATGGAGTACTACTCAGCTATAAAGAAGGATCACATTGAGATATTTATCAATAAATCGGCGCAGCTTGAGACCATACTCATAAGTGAAATAAATCAATTCCACATGTGTGAATACCGAATAGTTTCCCTAATATAAGAAATGATTCAAATATATAAAAGTATGTGGTACTCATGATTCCCCATTATGTGGCCTTGAAGCCTTATAAAGTTTTCACATAGCAATTGGAATGGCTTTATTGTGGGCTGCTTGATATTATGGCCTGTGATTTTGAAGAAAACAATTCATCATAATAGCTAGTTCTGATTTACTCTCATCTTGGTTTGAAGCCCCAACAAACTATGGCTCTTTTGTCTCCATCGGTTTTATCATGATGTATCTTGCTGGATTTCATTATATGTGATAGTATAAACAAAAATTGTTATAGGCAAAGAGATAATATAGAAACCATTGTTTGTTTTTCTGTTAGCTGGTTCTAAATACCCTACAATGCTTTCATCCACTTGAATGGTTTTACACTGACTTGATATGTTTGATGCTATAGTATGTGAAGTTATATTCAAATATTTCAAGGAAAAAGACTCTATGGTAAATACTATTAAGTCGGGTTATTTCGTGGTGAAGCACTAGGTTGCTGAAAAATTCAGGCTTTGACCTGCATTGTAATGTTGTTATGTCCTCTTTTTTTATTCAATCTCTCCCTTATTCATTAAAAAAATTATTTAGTGATTTTTAATGAATTTTTAAGGGGAAAATAAAGAAATCAGTAGGATATATTATAGTAACTTTTTGATTTCTTATTAACTTGATTTGAAGTCCTGTAATACTCCCACTATCTTATTTTGACTGATTAGACTATGTTCCGTGCTGTATGATAGTATCAAGTTTGAGGGTATAGGCAACTACTTTGAAGGCAATAAGATTCACTATGATGCCCATTCTGGTTTGACTATTATCTTTTTTGGAAGTCCTGTAATGTTTACAAGGTTTAGGTTTTATTGGTTTTGTTCTCTACTGTTTTGCTCAACTTTTAATACCTAATGAGATAGACAATTCTTTTTAAGGAAGCAAGAGGCATTATGGTAACCATTGTTGATAACCTTGTACTCTGTTTTTACATCATGTGCTATGTCTATCCTTGGTTTTGACTGACAGCTTTGTTTTGCCATATTTGACTTTATTCTCTTCCAAAAAAAAAAGTAATAAGAACTATGGAGTAATAAAACCCAAAATGTGTAAATTTTGTTGTAAATAAGAGAGAAAAAAAGTGCTCTAAAGGATACAACTGCAAGTGTGTTTAGAGGTGTTAAATAGATGACCATATTAATGTTTTTGGTTGGATCATTGAACACAACTGTTTGTAGTCTCACGGTTTGAATGTCCACTTCGTATGCTTTGATCCTGTGACTTGAGCAACTATCTCTAGGATGATAATGTGTAATCTATTAACTGGTGATTTCTCACTGGTTTTTTTTTTGGTAGTTCTGTATTACTTGTTCCCTTTAACTGTTTTGTTTTTCCTCTTTTTCCTTTTAAATAAAAAAAATGTTAAAAAATCTATAAATTGAGAAGAATTTACACTTAGATAAAATTGAATCTTCTCATTTCTTTGTTTCTTTTCATTGAAATGTGTTTTGCAGTTTTCTTCATATAGGTCATCTATGTTTTATTAGATTTAAACCTATTTCTTTTAGAATGCTAGCATAAATTGTAGCACGTTTTTAATTTTAAAATCTAGTTTTTAATTAGTATGTATGAAAAATGATTATACTATTTCATAACTTTATAGTTTATAATTTTACTATACTGCATTAGTTCCTGGACAAATTTCTGAATCTTTGGGTTTTCTACATAAATAACTGTGAAATATTGAACAAACATTGTTGCCTATCATTCTTTTATTACTTTTCTTATTGCATTATAATTGTATCCTATTTAAGTGTTCATTTCATACAAATAGGACTCAGACCATTTAAAAATTATCTTATTTTCCCATGTATAGTATATAACAAAAAGGTATTCAGTAATACAATCACTGTATTGTAGAAAAGAATTTTTACAAAGTGCTCACACCACCATAAAATTACTAGTTAGGAGTTAACATTACTAAACCTACCATTGTAAAATCGTGTACACTACCACTAAATGAATACAGCTTATCTGCTATGTATTTTCCTAGGGACATAATTATTTTTTCACTTAAAAGCATAAAGTAAAATCTAACTTTCCCATTAAGCTATGAACTAATAAGAGAATTCTTCTCGGGGCTGGGGATTTATCTCAGCGGCATAAGCGCCTGCCTTGCAAGCAGGCAGTTGTGAGTTTGATCCCTGGTACTGATAAAAAGGAAAAAGACAAAAAAATAAAACATAAATAAAAGAGAGAGAGAGAGAGAGAGAGAGAGAGAGAGAGAGAGAATTCTTCTCCCCACTCTCCAATCCCAGGGCACAATATAGTTCTATCACAAAGTTAGCATTCAACAAAGTTCTGATGAATTTCACAATTCCTGAATGGAAATTAAATACATTGCAACAAATCAGGACAAGTCCCTAAGGAAAACAGTATAACCTTAGTATAAGGCCAAACTGTTTCTTACACTGGAGTATATCTTTTGGGGAGCATTTCAAAATATACTTTCTGGTGTAATCAGTTATGATCTGTGACTTTTCCCTTATTCTGAAAGTATATTCATTTTATCACTATGAATTGATTTTATAACATTTTCTCTAAAAGTTTTCACAATACTTCAAAGCATGGAAGAGAGATTATCTTGATTTTTAAAACAGAAATGTTGAGATATAGAGAGAAACCATGGAACTTTCCCCCACAATCCTCTCCCACAATGCTAACATTCTGAACACAAAGTATAATAATTTAATAATTATAGTGTCCTATACATTAAATATCACATATATTTTAAATGCCAAGATATTTATTAATACTAATTTGATAGTAACTCTCAATGTTTCTTCCTTTCTAAAATAGTATATGTTATCATTTAAAGTACTTCAGCTCTTTGAATATCAGGTCTGAAATTAAAAGAGCAATGATTATTACAACAATTTATGGTAAGAATAGAATGAATCAATGGTGATAATTGTTAATCGTGATTAACATCTTCCCTTTATAAGTACTCTGTTCATTTTATATTCAAAGTGACTCACATAAATTTTCTAAATTTATAGGCCCTACTTCCATGAGTATCCTTAATGTTTGAAACTCGAGGCTGCTTTCTCGAATTCAGTGATTTAAATCAACAAAAAGCAATTTGTAAATATTTGTAAATATTTATAATTTGACTACAAGCAATTTTACTTATCCAAAACATATATGTTAAAATCAATCAATACAAGCAGTCTCTTGAATTCAGGAATCATTTATTCCTTGAACACCAACTCTCCATTTCTGATACTGCTCTCGAACATCTTTCAGAACCTATTTTAAATTTCACTTTCTCAATGCAACAGCCCCATTTCTGCTAGTTATCTACTAGGTTTCGTGGTTTCGCAGATACAACTTCCTACTAAATTAACTCAGTTCCCTTTGTCAGCAATTCACTGTAATGTTTTCATATCTTCCTATCATGCTCTTTGCACCCAAACACTGACCAGCACCAGCATTCACTTAGGTATGTACTGAATGATGAAGTGGACCCTTATAGGTGCTGAGCACACTACAATAAATGTGCTGACTTCTTGGGAAAAAGAGGGTAACAGGAGTTGAAAGACAATGAAGTTGACCAACTGAACTAAAGAGTTCCTACTCCATCCTATTTGTATCAGTTAATTGTTCTCTTTGAATCTGAATTTCTAGAAATAGTAGTAATGATTAATTATAAGCCAATCTTACCCATAAGCAAATTAATTTTAAAAAGGTAGTAATTAAACAATAGTCATAAATGAGATATACTGGTTTATTTATCCTAGAAAACAATATTTTCAGGGAATCTGCTATTTTTGTATGTTATAATTTTTGCTTCTATTGTACATTTCATTATTTCTGTATACTTTAGCGTAAAGCTCCCATTATTTGTATTTTTATACTGCATTAGATAAGCACTATAAATTTATGTAAAATCTTTTTTGTCTGTTAGTTACAGCTACATCACACATTTTTCAGTAGAAATCACTGGCTATGAGTGTGGCTTGTAGCTCAGTGGTAGAACATAGTACATAGTTCACACTTTTCTCTGAATTTAATGCCCAGTACCAACAATAACAACAACAAAAAGGAAATTAAAATAGGGGCTGTCACACTTGGTCACTGGAAATTGCCATTGAGGATTAAATATTTTTGAGAATACAAACACATTTGGGAGTGATCCATAAATTATTTACAAACATATTTTCAAATTTCCAAATATAAATTTGTCATTGTAAGTTTCATTTTGATAGTATTTATTTTTAATTTAGCTGTTTTATTAAAAAAAGTTTGTTTCCACTGATTTGAACACAATATAATTTTACCAGTCACTGTTTTTGACATACAATACAGTCCACAGAGCATGACAGAGATATATTGATTCTGTATAAGTTATGGTGAAGAAATTTCATAGATTTCTTAACTTAGCAAATCTTGTTCAAGTACTAATTTTTATTAATGCTATCGTTAATGTATATATAAATTTATGAATGCTATATTTTTAAAGGATTTATTCTTTTCATTATTACTGTTATCATCACAAAACCTTCCTTTTCAGTGTTAAATTTTTATTTCCATATTAATGTCTCAAAATGAATTATTACTACTTTACAATCAATATTAATTTATATTTAGTATCATATTCTGATGGGTTCTTTGCTCATCACTATTTCTATTTTTTATTTTATGTCTTGTTCCTTCATACTAAAGCATAACCTAGGTAATTCTTTTTAAAAGGTGAATGTCAAACTACCTTAGATGTAACATCCCTGAAAATACTTTTATTAATGTCTTTACTGTCAAAGAAGAAGTAGAGGTCTTTATCTTATGCTTTTAAAAATATATTCCTCTTGGCCTTCGCCATCTATTGATGCTGATGAGTAATCTGGGGTCAGAGCAACTGTCATTTGGTTTTAAAGTAATTCCTTCTCTTTCTCTAGAAACTTTGATATCTCCTTTTTCTAAATATGTCATAGTATTAGAACAATCAAGTCTATGTGAAATACTTACATCTTTTCTTTCTTCTAGAAAATGTTTTACTATAGCTACCTAAAGACGGCTTCTCTGTCAATCTCTTTTTCTGTATTTCTCTTTTTCTGTAATTTTATTTATGTCTGCATCTTCTAAGCTTCTTAAGTGTCCCATTTTTAAAGTCAAGGGTTTGGTAAATGCCCAGGGCTGGAATTAAACTTGTGATCCTTCTGACTCAGTCTCCCAGAGTCCTGGGATTACATGCACATATCACGGTACCAACTACTTTTCATTTCTTTACGCTCCCATAAGGTGCTCTGGGAGTATTTCTGAGTTATATCTTTTTCTTTGTTTAAGCTAAATCCTTTCATCCTGCAAAAACTAACTTTTCCATGAAATTTTTACTGTACTAAATATTTCCAATAAATTATTTTTCAAATCAGTCAAATCTATTTTTCAAATTCTATCAAATTTTAATTAATATAGTTTTTCTTTTTTGTTATTGTTTTTGTGGTGCTGGGGATTAAACTGAGGGCCTTGCTCAGGCAAGGCAAGAGCTCTACCACTAAACCGCCACCCCAGCCCTATACCTATTATTTTAAAGGCCTGACTATAATTTTATTTATATATTTAGAGATTAGATTAATGTGCTATCAGGATATGCTGAGTATAACTGATAATTATAACTGATAGCTTTCATGTTGTACTTTCTTATTTTTTGTTTCAATTTTTTTTTCTTTGTACTTCTCTTTTTACCTAGCAGAGAAATTGTGACCTCCCCCACCTATACTTCCCCGCCCTCCTACTTTTAGACTCAGATTTTCCACTGGAAGCTGTAACATTAAGGTGCCACTAAAGGAATTAGTGGCACTAAAGGAATTAGAAGCTAGTTACATTGTCACTGGCCGAATGGTTATGACACTTACTATACAGCTTCCTTTGCTCTGTTATACTGCTTTATATGTACCGCCTTGGGCCTGAATGGCAGTTGCATCTGTGAGATAAGTCTAGTTCTCTAATATGCATGGTGATTTTCGTACTTGTTACCCTGCAAAAACCAAACTACTTGGAACAGATGAGACTAATGGAGTAGCTCGAGTTCCCTACTTAGAGTTGAATGTTTCTAGGGCTGGGCAATTAGCTCAGTGGCTCAAGCACTTGCCTGGTGAGCCTGAGGTCATGAGTTTGATCCCTAGTACCTCCCCCAAAAAGTTAGAGTTAGATGTTTCTATACATTTCTGACCCAAAAGGAATTCAATTTCGTTTTTAGTTTAGTTTGTGTGTGTGTGTGTGTGTGTGTGTGTGTGTGTCTGTGTGTCTGTGTGTTCAGTTATAATGTTGTACCACAGCTATATATGTTCACTCATGTTTAGAGAAGCACAATTGGAATTACTAAATCTTGTCAACAACCCAAGTGCCCATCACTGAAGGAAGAAATAAAAAAGATGGTGATAATTTTACACAATGGAGTACTATTAGCTATACAGGAAGACTGAATCAAAGTTTTTATACATGATTTGACGTGAATTGAGATCATATCCATAAGTGAAATAAATCAAACTCACAAGCATAAATACCATATTGTCTCCCTAGTGTAAGAAACAGAAAGAGCAAATATGATCCAAAATCTACAATAAATACTGTATAATGGTGAAAAATTGTTCAAAGAGGAAAACTAACTGGGAAAAAGTAAAGGAGGAAAGAAGGAAGAGAAAAGGAAACACATAAATGTATACACACAAACACAAACACACACACACACACACACACAAAAGAGCTAAAATGACTATACTACCAAATGTATTAGTTCTTGAAAAGAACAGTTAAAATTCATATGATTAGATAAATTTTACATGTCTATATCTGGTAATCTAAGGTAATTTTACCTTTGAAGGTAACAATATGCAATATTATAACCACTGTTAAATTCCTATCATCTTGTTTTGAAAACCTATACTGTTATTGTTTTGGGTTTCTTGTTGTTGTTTTTGTTTGTTTCTTTTGTTGCTTTTTTTCTCTGTCTTAAATACATAAAAAAGTTGTGAAGACTCAAATCATTACATGTCCATCATTCTGAAATGTTAGCTATTTCTAATTATTTTGACCCTTCCTTGGACATTTCCTCATGTCCAAGTAGAAAAAACAATACCTATATTACATGTATTCTGGGTCGTTTATCATGAGATAACTACAAAAAGACACTGAAGTTCTATATAAGCATAACGTATTCTAAATTTAAATTTGTCCTCTTCACTTTCATAATATTTAATCACCTTCAAACCAACAGGCAAAAACTCTTGAAGAATGTATCTCAGTCTAAAATCCCAAGACACTGTCATATGTCTTCTGAATTAACTATGAAATTAACTACCTATGAGACTACAATGTTTCTTAGAATACATACTTTGCTTAGCGACACAGAATATTTTATTTTTCAACCACTAATTCTAACCATAGATAAATCATATTTCGGGTTATTTTTTCTTTTTGTTATTTACATATTATTAAACTGACAACTAAAATCATGCAAAATGTTTATGAGGTACTGTGATATTTTCATACTAGTGTACATTGTATAATGTTTACATCAACTTATATATATCTTCCCAAAGACTTGTAATAACTATACAGTGATATATAAAAAAGCTACTGACTTTCGTTTGTTGATTTTGTGTCCTGCAACTTCATTGAATTGTGTGTTAGTTATAATATTGTTTGCATGAAATTCTTAAGTTTTTAATATATGAGACCGTGCATTGTGGAAAAAGTGACAATTTGTCATTCTCTTTTCCAATATGGATGCTGCTTCTTCCTTTTGCTTGGCTGCTCTGCTAAGAGTTCTAGCATAATACTAAGTAAAAGCGATGAAAGTAGCTATCCATTTTTTTTATTCGAGATCATGAAGGAAACTTGTTTTGATTTCATCTCACTCAGTATCATATTAGCTCTTAATTTGTTAAATATGGGTTTTATTACACTGAGATAAGCTAGCTTATTGAAGATTTTAATCATGAAGTAATGGTGATTTATACTAAATTTTCTGTTTCCAATTCAAATATATTTTTGTCTCTCACTCTGTTGATAACTTTCACATTTATTGATTTTCATATATAAAAAACAAGAACCTGTACTTTAGAAGCTACCTAAAAACAACTCTTAAATCTAGCTTCAGTATTTATTTGATAAATTTATTTTTTTAATACGAGTTTATTACACTGGATATTCCCACAACCAGTTTAGTTGGGATGGCACTTGGTTGGTGTTGGTAGCACAGAACAAATTATTAAAAATAATTTTGATCACTCTCAAAAGTACCTTAGCATTTTGAACACTTTACTTGTAAAACAATACACATCTAGATTATATACAATTTCACATTTCAAGTTGTACATAAATACCAATCTTTATGATGAATACTTTATTTGGATTTTGCATTTTTCCACTATCTCTATTTTTCTGTTTGACTGATTGAATGTACTTGTCACATGACATAAAATCTACATTATTTATTGGGACATTTTTAGTCCTTTCAAGTAATTGGTAGAAATAATGAATTTGAGACATTAGCAATCTCCATATTGCAGATGAAGATACAGTAGAAATACAACTTCCCTATGAAGAGATTCACATAATAATGTGGATAAATATGTTTCTCTTTTATGGACAATTCTTCAAAAATATTCTACTGTTTAAGCACAAATGTTATTAACAAATAACTTAAGTGTTCCTAGTTTTTTTCCTAACACTTGTTTGAATTGTACTAGTAGTTTTCTTTTTTATTTGATTATATACACTGAGCAATTACTTGAACAGAGTCTCCCTGAAAAATACAGAAATGAATGCTTATAGATCCCTGGAAATATATTATTTTTTCACTTATAAGAAAAATATTGTATTTATGTTATGCAGTAAAAGCACAAAGCAGTCAATAAAATTTGAAAAAATATAAAAATTAAAACAATAAATCAGATATCAAAATAGATCATGAAACAATAGTAATTAATACTGTTGGTATCAGTGTATAGTTAAAAAATAGCAATGTAAAAAAAAGCAATCCTCAACTCCCTGTCCAAAATAAAAACAAACTCACCCATAATCACATGTTATATAAATTATAGGTGTAATATATTGATCTGGGAACAGTCTGTACCCAAATGGATTCAATTAACAGACTTTTTTAATAAAGAAAATACACATGAATACTTGAAGAAATGTTCAGCATCACTGATCTTTTGAGAAATGCAAATGAAAACAACGAGAGTCCATCTTACTCCAGAAAGAATACCCACGATCATAAAATCAATCAATAACAAATATTGGTGGCACTGTCAGGAAAAAGGAACCCTTTTCCACTGTTGATGGTAGCACAGACTGATACAACCACTGTGGAATTCAATGTGGAGATTCCTTAAAACCCTAGGATTGGAGGTCCTATTCAATCCAGCTCTTCCCCTTCTGGGCAGTTTCCCAGAGGAACTGAAAACATCAATGCCACAACTATATATGTTTACTCATATTTATAGCAGCATGATTTGGAATTGCTAAATCTTGGAAACAACACAAATGCCTATCAACTGTGGAATGAATAAAAATAATGCAGTATTTTTATAGAATTGGTTATTATTTAGTTATAAAGAAAGATAAATTTGAGGGTTTTACAGATAAATGGATTCAACTTGAAATCATACTCATAAGTGAAATAAAACAGACTTGCATGTGTAAATATAGTATTGTCTCTCCAGTGCAAATAAAATTGACAGAGGAAATAAGATTCAAAAGGTACAACAGATATTATGAAAATTAAAGGGAAAGAAAGTGCTCAAAAGTAAAGAACAACTGGAATAGGGGAAAGGAGAAAAGAAAGAAGGGAAAACATTATACGTGTGTGTGTGTGTGTGTGTGTGTGTGTGTGTGTAATATATAACTATACTACTAATCTTGTTAATCAAGTAGAAATTTGAGATTTCATTGTTTTATCATTTTTGTCTAAATTTTGTAATCTGAACATGTATTTTTAAGAAAATAGTACACAATATATTAACTAGTGTTAATATTCTATTTTTTAAAAATTCTGCATCACTTTTATCCTTTGTGTTTAAAATAAAACTAAGTTATATTAGATAAAAAGAAAATACACATGGACTCTGTGTTATAGAATTAGATATCTGTTTCATAAAATATGCCACATTATGGACCAAAATACAAATCAAATATTTACTGATGAAAGTGATGATCAACATCATATAAAAATGCCTTATATTTGAACACTCCTTGGATAAATCCACAGTAACTCTACCTTATTTATTGAGAACTTACAATTATAGACCAAATTCAATAATCAGTGTTTGACTAATATGAAAATGTTCAATATTTTAACTGTTGAAGACATTTACCTTACAGCAAATAAATTAAATAAATTTTGTTCATTATTGGATCAAAATATGCATTCTTACAAGTTATACAGGCTGATGGGATAAATCTGGGTAATCCCAAAGACAGGAGAAATTTTAAAACATGCTGAAGAAAATTAAAGGAAAATATAAAAGTAATATTGTTCAGTGAGTCATCTAATTAAGTCTGGAATTCCATTTTTTAGTGCCATTCTTAACTAAAATAATAAAACCTAGATAAATGTCAAGTTCCAAGAAGCATATACCATGATCAACAGCATATTTAACACATAATATGAATTTTCATTACATGTTTAATGTGAAAAATGAATATGATATTCAGACACTAATTTCATAATCTAATGTGATTCTAAAAATTCAGAATTTAATGAGAAATTTTTAAGAGTCAACTCTGGCCTTCTTTTATTTTAACATTTACCTAAACATTAAAAGTAACTTTTAATTTTTCTCAGTTGCAACTGAAAATTAGTGCAGTTGATTCTACTTTATATATCAATAGTATTAGTGGCACAGAAATGAGTTGACATACAGTCAGTTTTGTATTAAAATCACTTTTTTTCAAATTTTAGGTAATGGGTAAAGAATCCATTCTCGTTTATCCTTTTTCCTACAACACATTAAATTTGAGAGGGAATGAAAATCTACTTTGTTATTAAATATAATAAAGATGACTTTTAAGTATTCAGATAAATATTCAAAAAATTCTCAAAATAAATTTTTCAAGGATTATACTTGTGCAGAGAAATTTTAAAACCATCAGAGACTGATAAAATCCTTGTCAAATTATTTTTCCAAGTTTTTTATTTTAAAGAAGCTGTATTATTACAGAAATACAATATTATTAAAAGAAAAAAACTGCCTCTTCCAAACACAGAGCGAGTCTTGGAGCCTGTTTAAGACACACAAAAGCATCTGAAGGAAGGTTACACTCATCACACTGACACTGCAGATGAGAAAATACCCAGGGACAAAACAAAACAAAAACACACAATGCTGGGCTGTGGATTTCACTGCAAGTATTCTTTTTGTCACTTGTTTCTTTGCAAAGACAGTCCCTTCCCGATGTGCTTCTGTTCAAATGGAGAAAGATAAGGTGTGCAATTAACCAATAATGGTAGACCTACAAAGCTGATACTTTAAAAATCACTTATAACCCTTTATAGGAAAACAATTTTGAAAAACGTTTTTCTATTTTAGTGTGCTTTTCTAACCTTTGCTTAATTTGGTTGAAAAATAGATTTCTATTTCTTTAAAGGTCAAAAATCAATCTTTGTTTTATAAATCAAATCATAAAATCATTTGCATCAGTTGCACTTTCACTTAAGTATTCATGTCAATAGTTCAGTAGTTTTAATAGTATTTTTCACTTCACCCTTTTCCAAGATACCCACACTGCTAATGTTTTGTTTATCGTCATAGTAACTTTAGTCAGATAAATTTAGGTAAACTCCACTTTGACCTTGGATACAGGATCTTCTGAAGCAAAGCACCCTAACTAGAAAACATTAAAACGTAATTGAAAACTTTAATTGGTAGTTCCAACAGGGATACTTTCATTTATTGTTTATATTGAAACCACTGTTACACAAAACATAACTGAAATGCAATAGGAAAATATATTTTTTAAAAATAAATTTCTTAAGTTCAGTCAAGATAGATTTTTTTGGAATTTAATGTTTCATTCTTCATTAGGAAGGATGCTCAGAAAGTTCCAAATAGTGTTATAGTGAGATTTTACTGATTTTCTGATGAATTCTGTACAATACTGAAGGTACACATAAAACTCTTTAAGTAGATCTTCAAATAAATAGACTACTTTGTGAAAGAGTAATAGAAGCTCATTAAAACCAAGTGAAAGTTTCTATATGAACAGTGTTTCTGTCTCCAGCTTCTTTTCTTTCTGATCCTGTCTCTCTCGCTTCTTACTCTCTCTCTCTTGAGCCAAGATCAATAGTCAATGATTTTACATTTTGACTCATTTTTGTTTTGTTTTGTTCTTTTACTGTAGCCAATCCAACTTTGGCCTGTTTCAATGAAGAAACAACGGGTGGACAAAGGAAGATGAGAATTTCAGTGAATTTTCTTCATCAACTAATGATTTTCTCAGGTTGTAAAGATTGTAACTTACACTGGTCAGCTAAGCCTAATGCAGTTTTGAATTTGGTGAAGGAAGAAATTAAATCCAAGAATTTATTGCAACAACACACAACATCAAATTGTTTCTATTTTCTTATTGCCAGAAGACTTTCCATAGAATTAACCTGTCAGAAAGCCAGAAGGAAATAACCCTGATTTATTACTGAAAGCAAAGTGAACTGAAGCTGGAGGGATATTATAGAAGGGATCCTAAAGGGAAAGAATACCTTGTATTTAAGTTGACAAAAGCAGATAGGTAAGTCATTAACTAAAAATCTAGTGTAGACAAGCATTTAATTTTTCTTCTAGCCAATTGATCTCTTAAGATTAGAAAATATTATTATAATTTAATTTTAAACTGATAATTGAAATAATGCAAGGAAAGTGACTTGTCAACTCCAAATAAGAAATCCCTAAGAGGATAAGGATTTGGCAGGAACAAAGCCATTGACAAAGGATTTATAAAAGAGAAAGCCAAAATCAAAATTTATGGGCTCAATAGTGGAAAAGAACATTCATTTTATTTCATTATACATTTTAATCCAAATATCATAACTACTCCCAATTGATAAATTCACAAAATCTAGTAATTTTCTTGTTGTTGAAAAATATTATTCAGTTTGAAGATTTTTTTAAAAATATCAAACCTCTATTACTCTAAGAAATGACAAAATACTGTTGAAATATTATTTCAATCTGTAAAGATCAAGGAAAAGAATCAGTTCATAAATATAGCCTTTTCATAAGAGTCTCCTTGCTGCACTTCAATGTAAAGTTAACAAATAAATTCTACTTTCAGAATATCGCTTTATCTATTATCTTTCAAAATAATAACCTGTAGTGGCAGTTGTAAATAACTTTTTTTAAATTCATTTTTATAGGTAAATTGTCAAATAAAAAATACTGTTGCAGAATATGTATAATTTTGCCGTGTATCACACTACAAATATTGTGTAACAATAAAACACCAATGATTCGTAATTTCAAATACTAGGACCTGGTAATAGAAAAAGGAGAACTAAGTGTACCTCTTACATACCTCAGCAGCAAACTGCTGCAGTCCACCAATGTTAATTGGTCCCTCCTCAGTGGCATATAAATTGCATCCTCCTACACAAAGATCAGAAGTTGGACACACCATTCCACAAGTAAGACCAAGTGGGTTGTCAGAAAAGATCTTCTTAGCAGCTCCATAATAGTTCTACAAAAAGTAAAATTTTATTATATAACAATGTGTCTTAATTTAACATCAAATAATGAAAAATACATTATTCTTTTATTTAGATAACTAGACTAAAAATTGAATGTCAAAATGTATATATGATAAATTGTTAAATCAGTATTTATCATCAACTAGCAATAACACAGTGTGTGACATGCAGAGATACTATACTATATTATACTATATTTAATATACTATATACTAATGTGTAAAGTAATTTTAGAAAAATCAAAAAATAAATATACTCTATTAATCCTTTTAATTCATAAAACATCCTAATATGTTACCTTACATTTTTCTTTTCGGTTCAAAAAATGTAACCGAAGTAGCATTGTTTGATCAAGATTAAAATCTGTCCTCCAAAAGAGTATCACCAGGGATTTAACTCAGCGGCATAAGTGCCTGCCTGGCAAATGTGAAGTTATGAGTTCAATCCCTGGTACCAATAAATAAATAAATAAGAACACCAACAAAGGTTATATTTAATAATCCTCCACATGACCAAATTAAAAGCAGTCTGAGCCTTCCCTTCATTCATCGGACCTGTTTTACGACACTCTGTTGATCAACATTCTTAACTAGCAGTGCATTAACCAAAGACAGACATGAAACATACTTTACAGAGACTCCTTGACCACACCTCGACAAGTTCACCTCTCCTCACTCCTTCCCCACGCTTGACTACTGTATTATAAAATAGATCAGATAACCTCTTATTTTCACAATAATTTTTGAATTCTCATTTTAGAAAACACAACAACTATATCACTATTTACTGACTAGATAATCAAAAATAATTTCAATATTGAAAAATTTTTTGCACTAATAACAAATAAGATGTGGGCCCAAATAGTGCTACTGATATCTCTCAAGTACATCAAAATTTTTTTTAAAAGTTAGAGAAACTGTAACAGTCAAGAAGAACTAAGAAGAAACAAAAAACAAACATCATATGATTATCTTAGAGATGGGATTCTTCAATAGGTAAGGGAAATTGCATAAAAATTAAGGAAAATTAATAAAATTTTACAATATAGTAGGGAAAATTATATTAGGCATATATAGAAATTATTGTTAGAATACTTCTATAAGTATAAAACTTCTACAATACAAGAAAAGTATGGCTTTAATATTACGATTTAATGCACTTATTTTTTCTTTGGCTTTTGTTTAAGATACTATTTAAGGTTTTTAAGAGCATATTTTTTCCCTAGGAAGAAGCAAATGAAGCAACTTAAATATAATAAATTCTTGATGAATATAAATGTAAATCAGCAGCAGCAGCAGCGTCGTAACAGCGAGATAAGGGATAGAGTCAAGGAACTGAACACGTGCCTAACACATGGGAGGCCCTGCTTAAATCACCAGAACTATAAAAATAATTATAGCAATAATAAACCAGGAATACTTATTATTTATCTTTTAGTACATTCCAGCCTTTCAAAAGTCCTTGATTTAACCTTCTTATCAATAAACTTTCATTATAAAAGAAACCCAGCACTCAATCCAAAATTTCAGAATAACTAAAGAAGCGATTGATAAACAAATAAAGAAGTAAGCCCTACAGAAATTGAATTTCATAGGGAAATCTTTAAAGTAAAATGTTCCTCAAAATTCAAGAAAAAAAAATAAAAGAGATAAAAAATTAAAAACATCAGAATACTAAAATGTATTTCAAAATAATTACACTGTCACTCTTGACTAAATAAAATATTTTAAAATGGAAATTAGTACATGTTTTGAAAAACACCTGTGTTGCTTAGCAATATTTGTCTTGCTTAGTGTGTTCCCTCAGCAACCAACAGTTTTGTTTGAGGCATAAGAATGGCTCTTTTTTCCTAAATGCATAGTAGCCATGTGGCATGAAATTCAATTCTTAACTAGTAAACGAAGTACTAGGTACTTGCCAAGTACCAAAAAACAGACAAATAATACGTCCATGAATCACATTAAACAATACTGTCCATGATTTACTACACAATAAAGTTACAGTACGCTTCTTTAAGTACAATCCATACATCCATGTAAACACATACACATGCACATACACACACACTCCCACGTAAAGTACTGTCCAATATAAACTGCAAGGACTGTAGTTGCCTATTAAATTCTTTACATTTTATATCCCATTAAATAAATTTTATTGGACAATTCCTTAACCTGTAGGATATCCATATGTAAATTTTTGAGACATTGGATTATATTGTAGTTTCTGAGATATAACTCCTGAAACACAGAATAAAGAAAAAAAAAAGTAGTTAAATCAAATTGAATAAAAATTTTAAAATTTGGGGGCTTTAACTATTAAGAAAGTCAGAAGGAACTCACAGAACAGGATAACATATTTGTAAATCATATATACGATAAGTGATTTTTTCCTAGAATATATTAACATTTGCAAGTAAACCATAAAATGATGAATAATCTAAACTAAAATGGGCAAATGATCATAAAAAATTTCTCTTGAAGATATTCAAGTCTCCAAGTGAGCATAATAAAAGATGCTCCTGGTCCTTAGTCATCAGAGAATATAAATCAAAACCACAATGAGATAGCAGTCAAACATTTGCATGGATACAGTTAAAAGACAAATAGAAAATTTACCAATAGTGCAGGGATATAAGAACCCTCATATATTGTTGATATGAAAGGAAAACAGGGTAGCTGCTCTGGAAGACAGTTTAATCATCCCTCATAAGAGTGAAAATAAAACTACTATATGACTCAGCAATTCCACTCTTCAGGGTACACTCGAGATTTTAAAACATATGTCCATGCAAAACCTAATGTTCATAACAGAATTAGTCATAAAAGTTAAAATGTGAAAGCTGCTTAACTGCACATCGCCTTTTAAATGGCTAAATGATGCATGCATTCATACCAAAAAACTCACAATATTTTAAAAATAGAAAGGAATGAAGCAACAATATATACTTCAACATGGATAAACCTTGAAAAGATTATGTTAACCCAAAGTCTCAATTCACAGTAGATCACATATTATGTGATTCCATTTATGTAAATTGTCCATCTTAGATAAAAGTATATATTCAGAAAGCAGATGAGTACCTTCTAGGGCTGGCAGACTGACATAAAATAGAGAATGGCTGCTAACAGCATCAAATCTCTTTCTGGACTGATAAAAATGTTCTCAAATTAACTATAGTGATGTTTGCAACTGTAAATATGTTAGATATCACTGAACTATGAAACACATTTTAATGAGAAATCACAAGGGATATGCATTATATCTCAATAAAGATTTTTTCAAAATTATAACAATATAATTGGAATTACCTAGCAAATTTAGCAAAGAATATATGAGTAAGATTATTAGGTACAAACTGGACGATGTTTTAATAAACAAAGAAATCTAATTTTGAAAACATTTTTCCTCTGAACAGAACAAAATACATCTCTGCCTGATGCTAATCACAGGTGAACATGTAAATTCAGTCTAAACTTTTAATTAAAATTACCAGAATAACCCAATTGTTCTTTTTTTGTAGAGAGCTAAAAAAAAATTCTTCATTATCCATATATAGTTGAATGCTTTATCATGCTAATGAATTGTTGAAACATATTTTTGTCTTTGTTTCCTGGTTTTGGATGATTTTGCTTAACAGTGGCCAAGATGAACAATTACTGCCTTAAAATTAATCAGTTTATTCCTAATCAAACGTTCTTAGTTTCTGCTTAAGCCTACTCATCTCCTCACTACTTGAAATGGAGCAGTTAGTTATTCACTGCTATTGATAATCTGAAAGTCATTTGTCACAACTCTTTTGCACTCTCACATGACATTTTATGTACATTTGACATAACCAATTAGTAAATATTTATTGACTAACTCAATGACTTACAAGTCCTAGGGCAACTAAAAGGGTACTTGTAATACAATAAAAAAAGAGAAAGAATGTGATTCAATTAACCTCATAAGGATTTTTGAACTAATCATTTTACGAGTCTCATTGAGTTTTGAGACTGCACCTAAGATACTAGAATAAGAAATTAGATGTATGTTTCAGTAAATTCAACAAATAAATATTTAATGTTGCACATACAGGTCATGAATTGCTATAGAGATTAAACTACTAGAACTTAAGCTACCATTAGATAACAATGGCCACCGAATAGCATAACAATTCAATTTTCTCATTAAAATTGTAACCTTTCTGGCAACAAAATTTGCAGGAAGATTTTAGATTTATAAAAGTTAGTGACAATTTATTGAGTGCCTTTTTAAGTCAAAAAAGTACAATGTATATCTTTAAAAAAGCAAATATATATACACTTGTTGGCGTCATGATGTATTAATGTCAGATTTAAGTGCCCAGTATCAGTGATAAATGGGTAGAAGTCAAAATAACTTTGATGTGAAAAAGCTAAAATATTAGAAAAAATGATATGGGTAAGTATTCAAAAAAGGCTAGAATAGTTCATTATCTATGCAAAAATGGTAAGAAAATTTATTTGACCTGTGCAGAGACCAAATTTTGGAGAACCCTAATGTCAAGAGCTAGGAGTTTAGCATTTTGTTGAAGGTTTTTTTTTTTTTTTTTTCTTAACAGAAAGTTTCTAGTACTAAGAGATTAACTAGCAGTATGATTGAAAGATGGTGAAAAATTAAAAAAAAAAATAGTGTGGAGAGACTCTAAAGGAAATTTTACCAAGGAACTGAGAAAAGAAAAGCATTAACCTGTATCAGAGAAACAGAAGCATATATATATATATATATATATATATATATTTTTTTTTTTTTTTTTTTTTTTTTTTTTTTTGGTCTTTTTCATTTTTATTGGTACCGGGGATCGAACTCACAACCGCCTGCTTGCAAGACAGGTGCTTATGCCACTGAGCTAAATCCCCAGCCCCCAGAAGCATGATTTTAAAATGGGCTGAGCCAACACTAAACAATTTCTCAAAAGTCACCCTGGCAATCTATCTCGCAGGCAACTTAGAAGATATGTTGAGAACTCCACTGTTTAGGAATCAGAGTACTCAGAGCTGAAACATTCAGAATCCTCTTACAAAAGGAAAGCTTCCTCCACTCTTCCTATAGTGATCAATATCAATTCTTTATCCATTAGCAAGTGGGATGATTTCTAGTGTCTTCCTTCCACAGAAGAGGATCACTTCTATTCTGTGAGTTTTTCAATCCTTTTTAAAAGTAAAGGATAGGAAATTTAAATTAAGAAGGGTACTTTACAGGTACCCTAGTAGTCTCCTTCTAGAAAATACACACCACTTCACTCAGTTTCTTCATGTTATTGAATCAGTCACAAGCACTTTAGTGTTCCATCATGTGAAGAAAAATGTAAGAGCTACACGAGAAAGGATACAATAGAAATATCTAATCTTTTGTGCACAGACCCATTTTATGTAAAAGACAAGGGAACTTTAATAGCTTATCTCCTTTAAAGCTCTAAGAGAAAAATGATGTTTAAAATGTTTGTTTCTGTCAAATTAAAAATATAGGAATGTTTGTTGGCCCATTAATTTAGCCATATTTTGCAGGTGTTTAATTTTCTAGTAGTCCTCTGGGTTTTTTAAACATGCTATTCATCATAACATATTCCACTTAGGTGAGTTAATTTTAAAATAATTTTAACTTTTAATACATTGCTTTTTATTTTAAAATTATGGCTTAAAACTACATTAGTTTCATTTTACTACAATTTAATGATTTTTAAAGTCATTATCAGGAGATGAAAAACTCATAAGCCAGTTCTCCTGTCATATGGTATAACTAAGTTAACAAATAGTCCTATCGTATTCAGGCCTTCATATCACTACAAGATTATCAATACAGCTGGTGGATTTATTTTAAAGTGTTCTTCCTTCTTCCAATGACAGTTGTCACAGATGGAAGAACTCTTCCAAGTTAAACTCCAATCTGTTGCATTTAAAAAATACTTCAGCTAAACTTCAATAAGTTTGTATGTGTGAGAAGGGTGAAATAACATTACTTATATTTCTGGCTTGAATTATCTAATAGTGAATATACTGATGTACATTCATTGAATAAGTAATGTTTTTAAAACACTTACAGAAAATAGAAGAACAAGGTCATCTCTTTTTGTCAACCTGTGTCACCATGCCTCAATGTACGACCTATGTATTTTCAATATTTGTTAAGCAGTATTACAGATATGCATGCCATAAATAAAAGACAAAAATACAATTCTCATAAAACTCATAGACTTGTAGTTACAGATGGAGTCAGAAAAATAGGTTTGGCCAATTTTATTCTGAAAATTCCTGTATTCCTATAGATGTTGAGTTTTATAAAATGCAATTAGCCTTTAGAACTATGAATTTAGATTGACAAATATCATTTAAGACAAAACATGTGAGGCAAATAATTTATCATTCTTTTGCAAAATATTTTTTTTGGCTCTAGAAAATATACATACTTACGATAAAATACACACGTGCACACATACTCATATACAAACAGTCTTCGAAGTTAAATGCTCAGTCCTGCATTGATCTTCTATACAGCAAATGAAATCAACATGATTGGGAAATAACTGTAGTACCTTTAAGCCTTACTTTTACCACTTGAGAAATGTAGATTAGATTTCCTTCTACATCTACCATATTAATATTATGTAGTTTTTAAACTTAGTGTATATGTTTTTCTGTTATGCAGCATAGAATAAATTTAGTGGACTTAAGTAACCACTTAACTATTTAGCCCTTTTCTTAATAAAAAGGTTTTCTGAAAACATTAAACCTTAAGATAAAGATTTTAATATTCATTGAAAGAAACTCACTAGGGAGTAGAATAACAAAGAAAATAAGTTAAAAGCAAAACTGCAATACATGGGAAAACACCCATTTGCTAAGTAAAAATAAATATTACAACAAGGTAAGCAAGTGGGGAGAGAATATCCATTAAAAAATTATCACTTATATTTCTCCTATTCACCCTTTCTCTTTTTAATTGACTTGTGAACTTACAATCTGCCTCATGAGTTAGTCTTTTAACAACTTAACAGATGTATGTACATGTTTTTCATTTCATTGTCAATTACATTTATGAGATCTGTTGATAAGTACTAGATATAAAGATTCATTAATCTTGAGTCCAGATTGTTTAGTTAAACATAATAAAACTTCCATTTGTACCTAAATCCATCCTTTAGTACTGCATTATCATTGTTCAAAGAAAGAAAATCTTTTTAAATGATTTATCAGAATTTCATCCATTTTCCAATAACAAGTATGATCCCAGAATATTCCTTTTCTTATGTCAGGCCAGTTTGATGACTGTGTTTGAAAATCTATATTTACAGTGTTTTTTTTTTTTTTCTGATATGTGTCCTTTATTAAATTTTTAAAATTAAGATGAGAGTTCCAGTCCAATCTATTCTCCTAGCCCATAAGTAGGTATAATTCTAGAAACATCATTTATTATAATTTATCTTTTAAAACTCTAAGCTATAAAACTCATTCTAAAAAATTCTATAAAATTTCTATAAAACTAAAATACATTGAAGTTTTTTAAGTGTCAATTAAAGGAAATAATATGACCATCTCTTGTGAAAATGTAAAAAGTCATTATTCACAGAAAATAATACAAACTACTATAGATTTTCTGAGAAAAGTTACAGGAGTATAAATTTTTCCTTCCCAATGGACAAAGAACCATAAAGAAAGAAACCACATGATTGAAGATTAGCTTATTTTATGTGTTCCAGGATTTTGTAATAAATTTCACAATTCAGTTTGCTTCAAGAAGATAGGGTAGGTTTCTACATATAGATATCAATATAAAGATAGAAACAAATACGTAAGAGCAACAATCTTTGGAACTAAGGAAATAATATAATTCTAAAAATATAATCTATAAATACTTCAAAAAATAATATTTTAACTTGAGAAAATTCTAAAAGGTTAAGTAATATTAACACTGATAGAATCATTTAATCACATAATAAAAATACTGAGTATTTCTATTATAAAAATTTAATTTTTACAGGGATTACTTTTCATTTTAATTAATTAAATTTTACATCATAATACTAATCAGAATTGTGACTTAAGTCTGATTTTTGTTCCCAGAATTGACACACATATTCTATATACAAAACATATGGCTAGGTTCTAGGACTTTGAAGCAGAAATTAATTGCATATACTGTATTATTTTACTTCGTATATTTCCTTATGAAAAATGACACACACAAAAATAAATCTGCCTAACACATGCTGATGCCTACTCAGTAAACAACTGGTAATTATTCCATGTCTGATTTAACTTAAAAAGTTTGATAATAAAGTTGAACAACCAAGAGAAAAACAAGATTTTAGTTATTTTTATGTTTAAAAATAAAATTTGTAATACAATATAAAAATTCAAATTGGTATGATTTCAATATCAAATATATATAAGAGAAAAGTTATGTATTGAAGATAAATTTTGTTTAAATAATATAATTTCAAAAATTTAAAACATCACATTCTAAAGAGTAAATTCTTAATGCTACTGAACATTGTGTACACATACACATATACACATGACAGCATGTGTGCACACATGGGATTCATTGGATACAAGGATATTTCAAAGAGTTTCTATTCCAAGTTAATAAATATAATGAATTTTTAATAAGTCAATGCATGATATACATTATTTTTATGCCCTTAGACCTAGACTGTAATTTCACAGCACAATTTTCTTGTATGGCAAAGTCAGATTATTTTGTGAGGATTTACTTTTTATTGCCATAAAGATGAGAGATTACTTAATCAACAGTGCTGTGATATATATCATGTGTTTTCTATTATACACTGGGTATAAATAGATTTCTCAAAAACTGTCTCTACTCCAAATACATTAATTTAAACACATCTCATGCTCAAAAACACTCTAAGCATTAAATGCTATAATTTACTTTAAATTCTTCAATTTATCAAAATTTTCCAAAAACTAAACCCAAACTACTTTAACATGAAGTCAGATGTATTATATGTTTTACCCAACAATCCAGATGTTAGTAGTATTTAAAATTTCTGTCATGATAGTAAGTATACTATTGATTTATTTTTTTAATTTTAATGCTAACTTATAATACAAATATATTTTGCAAATATATAATGTAGTATATGATGGAGACCAAAGAACTTAGGAAAACAATTCTGGAAAATACACTAAGACTATCCAGCAGTTGTGTTATCTGGAATAAATCATTTAGCCTTGCTGTATTTCCAATTTCTTTTTTATCACTGAGAAGGCTAATTAGATTAAAATTATTTTTTTCTAAATCATTACATTTTTACTTATAATATAAAAAATCCTAAGTAGTATTTATTTCTTTATACACATTTTCTTTGTCTTGATGTTACTAAAAAAGAATCTGATTTAATATTTAATACAAATTTATGTCATTGAACAGTCAAGAATGATGTAAATTTTAAAAAGTTCAAAGGCATGTGTTTAAATTGGTCAACAGATACATAATCACAAACTACAGGCTGTTACTTGTTTTATAAAGAACTGACTTATAATATGAAAACTCTTTCCTATTTATACTGACATTAATTTAAGATTTTATATTGCATGGACTTTGTGCCTTACCTTTTACTAATATTTGCTTTGAGTTAAACATATCTTTTCAAATTTAAAAATATCTATTGAGGTAAATTCAAAGAAAAATAGTGATATTGTATCAAACATGATTAAAAATAGAAATAACGACCTTTTAAGATCTCAAGGGGATAGAATATATTACCAAATAAAACAAAGTAGATTTTACATAAACATGAATGATTTACTAGGCAACCTTACATTCACCTCACTCAGCATGATACATTAATTGAGATACGACATTTTACAAATAATACCTAAGTTCTTTGCCTAATTACAAGTAAATTTAGTACCCTATGATTTACCAAATTCCATACTAGCAAGTTGTTATTAAAATTAAAGATTGAATTCTGGAACATCTAGTTAGGAGTTACATCAACTAATGACTCAATGCAGCATAACATGCATATATTTGCACCAGTAACTTGAAACTATTACTTTATTGCTAAGTGTGGTGCTCAGTTATTATTTTGTAAAGCTTGTCTGCAAAGTTACTTATTTATGTAAAGAAAAACTTGAACATTCTAAAAATAAATGCATCAGAAGGATAGTTGTAGTCATTTATAATGTATTTTATTACAGAATAGCAATTTAAAACGCTCGGTCCTCTTATAGATAGAAAAGATAAACAGAATCTGAAATACATATAAATAAAAGGTTTGGTCCTCTTTCATACGGACAGACATGACAAACAGAGAATTTGAAATACATATAAATAACTATGGGATTTAGTAGATGAAAATAGTGGGATTTCACAGAGAAATGTATGACAAACCTATTTGGAATTATTTGTTGCTGGATAAAAGGGTTAGATCTTTTGCTGTTCATATAAAAATAAAAATATAGCATAGAATCTATCACGTTACTCTGAAACTTCTATATTTTTCTTTTGCTTTTAAATTTTAATTGTTTTTGTCCACTGTAAGATAAATTAATATGGGCATTTATAAGGAAAACCTTAACATCTCTATTTCGCTCTATCCCTACTTCAATCAACTGAAGCAATTGAGTTTAAATTACATCTTCCTGAATCATCACTAGTTTATAGAGATTGAAATTATTTATAAAAATAGCAAACTACAGTTCAACTTGCCTTTTTTTAAACTATTTAACAGGAAAAACATCTAATCAGTAAATAATGTAATTTCAAGGACAGTCTCATAACTTACCTGACATTCCAGATATCAATTGTTTGCTATCCCCAACAAAACTGCAATTCCTCAAATAATATTATTGTTTCTACACCTATATAGGTGGTAGTATTTCTGTCTCTTTAAGCAGAATACTTAATAACTCACTACTGGTAAAACTGTATATTTTTATTTTTCATATGTATATATATATATATATATATATGCTAATTTTCATGTATAAATCAATTATATAAAATTTATTTTTCCCTCATGCCAAATAGTATATGTTATTGAACTTTCTAATCTTCAAAATCTGATAAGCGGCAACTGATGTCTCATCTTTTTATTTACATTTCCAATGAATGTGGTACCAGTACAGCTTTACAATGGTTATTACTTATTTTCATTATTTCTTCCATATTTATATTGTTTGCCCATGCCTCTCCTGAAATTTCTTTCTCAAAGAAATTTTCAGTCACTCTAATTAGCAGACATGTTAACAAATGTTCTGAAACAAACATGATGAATACCTTTTCATCTGGGTTTAAGTATGGTTTTTATTTTGTAGACATGTTTTACTTTTTATTAGCATATGTTATACATAATTATTCTTTCCATTCTGAAGAATGGGTACATAATCACATCACATCTCAATCATTTGTGCTCTTTCTGCACCTACCTCCATCCTGCTCTTCCCACCTCTTCAGTATCCTTATTTGCACAGAGTCAATACCTCCCTACTTCCTAGCATCTTTCTTTTATTTTGCTCTTTTTTTGGTCTTTTTTGAGACGGGGTCTCGCTATGCAGTTCAGGCTGGCCTTGAGCTCACTTTGTAGCCCAGGCTGGTCTTGAACTTGCAATGATCCTCCCACCTCAACCTCCAGAGTGCTGGGATTACAGGCGTAAGCCACCACACCCCGTTTATTTTGCTCTTTAAACAATTTATATTTTGGACCTGCCATTATAGAGAAAGTATGTAGCATTTAACTTTTCATGTCTGATTTAGTTCACTTAGTATTACTGTCTCAAGATCTATATAAATGATTCAAAATTTATCATTGTTTAATGTCAGAGTAGTGATCCCATATATATATACTTTTTCATTATCTAGTCATCAGTTCATTGGAATATAGCCCCCTTTCATAATTTAGCTATCCTGATTTGTGTTGCAATAAATA
Source organism: Cavia porcellus (assembly GCF_034190915.1). Classification (NCBI taxonomy): domain Eukaryota; kingdom Metazoa; phylum Chordata; class Mammalia; order Rodentia; family Caviidae; genus Cavia; species Cavia porcellus. Next base: position 119,044,926 of record NW_026947484.1, read on the forward strand.
TGAGCATGCATTTATTACAATAATAAGATGACTTTAACTTGTAGAGCAAGATACCCAGAAGAGCTACTCTTGATTCAAATAGAATTTCTCTTTTTTTGAAGAATCTATTCACTGATTTTTAGAGAGGTTTTGCTTGTTTACATTTCCAATAAAGATGTACAAGTTTTCCTTTCCCCAAAAAACTTCACAGCATTTGTTGTTGATGTGGTTGTTTTGAGTCCTTCAGAATACTCATTTTTACTGGAATAAGATAATATTTGAATGTTGATTTTACTTAGATTCTCAAATGGCCAAAGATGCTGAGTTCTATTTTTTCAGTTATGCACTGGCCACATGTATTTCTTCTGAGAAGTGTGTATTCATCTCAGTTACCAGTTTTGATCTTGTATTTTAAGTTTTTTTTTTTTTGTCTTTTTCCTTTTTATCAGTACCGGGGATCAAACTCAAGACTGCCTGCTTGCAAGGCAGGCACTTATGCCACAGAGCTAAACCTCCAGCCCCTCCCCCCCCCCCGCTTTTTTTTTTTTTTTTTTTTTAATTCTTTACATATTCTAGATGTTGGTTCTCGGTCTAAGGAGTAGCTGGCAATTTTTTATTTCCAATTTTGTAGATTGTATCTTCACTATATTGGTTGTTTCCTTTGGTATATAGAAGCTTTTTAGTTTTATAAATCTTATTTTTTTATTCTTGATATTTCATCTTGTGTGTCTGGGTTATATACAGGAACACTTTGTGCTTCTGTCTTCAAGAATTTCAAGAATTTTATTTCCAGTACATTCGACATTTTTGTTTTGGTAACTAGTTTTGGGATGTGTTTTCATTTGATTAGAGCAAAGGATGAGAGAGATATATGTATATTCTTTTTTCTGCTGAGGGTAAACAGTTTCTATGCACTATTATTTGCTATTTTTCTCCAGAATATGATATTAGGCCCTTTCTCAAAAATCACATAGCTAAAGGTACTTGGGATAGAAGTACAACTTCTATCCTATTGTCTTGGTCAACATGTATGTTTATATTCCAGTACTACTCTGCTTTTATTACTGTAGCTTTGCAGTATAAATTGAAGCATGGGATTGCAATGCTTCAGCTTTATTTTTGTTGCTCACTTTTCACTGATTATTCTGTGTTTCTTTTGGATCCATATACATTTTAGATTTTTTCTAGCTCTGTTAAAAATACTGATGATATATTGATTGAAATTTTATTAAATCTACTTATTGTTTTTGGTAATAAGGTTATACTGACAATGTTGGCTCTGCTTATCTAAGAATAAAGAATTTCTTTCCATTTTCAATATACTTTTCTATCTCTTTTTTTTCCATAGCATAATAGCTTTCACTACAGAAGTTTTCAGTTACTGTTGTAAAGTTAATTCCTACATTTTTAATTTTTCTGAAGCTAGTGTGAATGGTAATATTTTTCTGATTTCTTTCTTGGTGGGTTCATTGTTGGTGATGAGCACACTACTACTGATTTGGGTTTTTTCTTTTTCGTTTTCATGTAAGTGTGGGTGTGTGTGTGTGTTCAGTCACTTTCCTGAATTTATTAGTACTAAGAATCTATAGAAGACTTTATTTTTTATCTTTTACATAAAGGGTCATATCATCTACAGATTAATATTATTTCTGTTCTTTTCCTATTCAAAACTTTTTTTTTTCTTGTCTGATTTCTCTCACCAAAGTCACAAGCACTATATTTAATAGAAATGATGAGAATGGACACTCACCACTTGTTCCTAATTTTAGAGGAAATGCTTTCAGTTTTTCCTCATTTACTATGATGCTGGCAGTGAATTTCTCAAAAATGGCTTTTATTCTCTTAAGATATTCATTCTGTCATGAATGGTTGTTTGATTTTGTCAAAAGCTTTTTCTGTATCTATTGAAATAATATTTTTTCTCTATTTATATCTATTTATGTATTATAGGTGATATTTATTGATTTATATATGTTGAATCACCCTTGCATCCTTGGAATGAAACTAACTTGGTCATGATGTATACTCTTTCTGATAATTCTTTTATTCTGTTTGCAAATATCTTGTTCAGATCTCTCAAAAATCTGTATTGTTAAGGAAACTGGCCTCCAGTTTTCTTTTTTTGTTAATTCCTTATATACTTTTGTTATCAGTGTAACAGTAGCTCCCAGGAGTCAGTTTGGCAGTATTTCTTTCCTTTCAGTTTCAGGAAGAGTACAACAAATTTTGCCATTCACTCTCTTGAAATTTTCAGATCATGGGTTTTTCTTAGTTGTTAGGCTTTATATTATTGCCTCTAGTTCATAACTTTTATATCTTCTTGGTTCAGTTTTGTATATTCATGTTTGCCTAGGAATTTATTTATTCTAGATTCTCCAATGCATTTGAATATAAGTTTTCAAAGTTGTTATACTATTTTGGTTTTTGGCAGTATCTACTGTGATTTTGCCTTTTCATTTCTAATTGTGGGCTTATAAGTCTCTTTCCTTCCTTGGGTAATTTTGGCTAAGGGTTTATCATTTTTATTTAGTGTTTCAAAGAAATAATTTTTTGATTCATTGATCTTATTTTCTAAATCTAAATAAATTATTTTCCATTCTAATCTTTAATTTATTTTTTCCTTCTAAAAGCTTTCATTTCATGTTTACAAGACTTTGAGACTTACCATTAAACTTACTTATCTCAGTTTTTCCAATGTGAGCATTCACAGCTATAAACTTCACTCTTGTAATTGTTTTCATTGTGTCTCATGTGTTTGTATAAGTTGTGGTGCCACTGTTGTTTTGATTTTGTGAACTTTTCAAATTCTTCCTTAATTTCTTCTTTGATCTATTTATTATTCAAGAATGTATTTAATCTTCAAATATTTTAATAGTTTTTGTGTTTTTTGCTTATTTCTAGTTTTTTTGTTAGAATCTGACAGTATATAGGAAATAATTTTCATTTATGTCATATTTAAGCATGCTTTATGGACACTTTAATTTGCAGAAAGTTCCATGTGCTGTTGAGAAAAATGTATATTCCATTATTGTGGGGTAAAATACTGTATTAGATGTGTTAAATCCATTTGTTTGATGGTTTTCAGTTCTAGTTCATCTTTCTTGATTTTTGTCTGGTAGACCTGTCTACTTGCCAGGGTGGTGTATTAAAGTCTTTTATTATGGATATACTGATGCTTGAATGACCACTTATGTCCAGTAGCTTTTTTATGATGCTGGATGCACTAGTATTCAGTGCATACATTGTTAAATTTATTATTTTTTTCCTATTGACATTTTCCTTTTCCTACTATTTAGTGATCTTCTGTTTTGCTTCTGATCAGTTTTGGCTTGAAGATCACTTTGAAAATTGTAATGACTCCTTTTTTTCAAGTATCTGATCTATGATATATTGCTTTCTATCTTTCTTTGTATCGTTCTTTTGGATAAGGGGTGTCTTTTGCAGGAAACGTGGTTGAGTTTTTTATTTGATATAATTTGCTAGTCCATGTCTTCTGATTAGGAGTCAACATAATTAACATTAAGAAATAGTATTACAAAACATTTACTGAATCCTGCCATTGGCTTATTTTTTCAGTGCTTACTCCTTTTTTTTTTTTTTTTTTTTCTCCTTTGTTTAACTACTCCTTTGGTTTTTTTTTTTGTTTGTTTGTTTGTTTGTTTTTTGTTTTTTGTTTTTGCTTTGTTTTTTTCTCCTCCTAACAGAAATATGCTTTTCTTTCGGCTGATTGGTACAGAGAGCTCCTAGGTTCTTCTTTTTCTAGGATTTGTTTAAATAATTCTGCAATTTTGGTAGGGTGGAATTTCTTTGGTATTTCTTTTTTATTGAAAGTCTTTACTTCTTCATCAAATTGAAGACTACTTTTGTAGAATATAGAAGTTTGGGTTGACAGTCGTTTCTTTTAGAACCCCAAGAAGCCATGGTCAGAAAAGAATCTCTCAAGCACATGTCATACAAAGTCCCAGAAATTTAACACAGATAATACTAAAGACTTTCAGAGAAAAACAGCAAATAACTAAAAACATCAAACCTATCAGTATAACAGCATATTTCTAAGCACACACTTTAAACAGCAAGAGAATTCTAGAGTACAGATAGAAGTACAGGTTATATGAAACAATATTTTGAAAAATTAGTTTAAAAACTGATATATCACTAAATAGGCAGAGAAATCTTACAAATACAAAATAGAATCATTGTATAAAATTTAATGGATCATATTTATATTTTATACTGGTGAATTTATGACGACAATTCAAAATAGAAATGACAGATATTATCTTGAATAGATTCCCTCAGAATAAAAAAAAATAAATATTTGAAAGATCAGCTAAGAGTCATTAGGAACTAAGAAAGTTTAATGATTCATCCAATACTGTGGATATTATTTAATTTGAGGTAAGTTCCATGTGCAGTTGAGAAAAATATATATTCTGCTATTGATGAATGAAACACTCTATAGATGTGTTTAATCCATTTGTTTGATAGTAAGTTTTCCTTTAAGAGAGGAGACAGTGACAGCCCCCAGATTATGAAAGACATCAACACACATTTAAAATTCCAATGAAAGCTAAGTAGGATAAATGGAAAAAATATATCTACTTAGATCTAAGTTAATATAAAATTCTTAAACACAAGATAAAAAAGATCTATAAAACAGTTACCTTTAAATGAAACTGCCTATAAATGAGAATTAACTGGACTTGTGATATATATATATATATATATATCAGCAAGAGAATTCTAGAGTACAGATAGAAGTACAGGTTATATGAAACAATATTTTGAAAAATTAGTTTAAAAACTGATATATCACTAAATAGGCATAGAAATCTTAGAAATACAAAATAAAATCATTGTTTAAAATTCTTTTATACAATAATAATTTTTTTTTTTTTTTTTTTGTATGAGGGGATCAAACTTATGACTTTGTACTTGCCAGGCAGCTGCTTGTACCACTAAGCTAAAACCCTGGCCCTTTTGGGATCATATTTTAATTACAGGCATGGAAGATAAATTTCCAAGTACCTGAAAATAGTATCTCCTAATGAAGTTAAAAAGAAAATAATTTTTCATAATGAAAATAATATTGAATAACTGTATAGTGAAAATATATTTTAAAAGGAGAAAAATAACATCAAAAACAGTTGGAAAAGCAAAAAAAAGTTTGATGATAACATAGCCTTTGTGAATAAAAATTTAAAATATTCCAATCAATTGTAAAGTAATTCCACATGTATTTTCCACGATTTTAAAAAATGAAAACAAAAATTGGGCAAAAATATGAAGTGAACAATGCTAATTCAATTCTCACTAAATGAAGCATTAATGATACTCATCAAATTTTAAAAGAAATAGTATAAATAACACTAAGACTTTTTCTTCAAAATGGAAAATAAGTAATTAGAATTAAAGTACCTTGTCCTATGCCAGCAACAACAATCCCTCGGGAATACCATTCATAATTCTCAAAAACTTTCAGCTTGTCTTAAAGGAACTGATCCATGAGTTGAGTTTATAGCTACTGATTTATGCCAAAAGAACTGTTGACTCAAGGTAATGACTTTATACCTTCTAGAAGCATAACAAAGAAAAAAAATTTTTGAAGCTTGTTCTTTTGATTATCTTCTTATGGTTGGTAGGTAAATTTCTGTCAATACTCTTGAAATGGATAGAAATGCTCACAATGTATACTTCCTAGTAATAGAGATGACAAGAAAACTAAAATGTTATCAAATATTTTCTTTTATATATCTAATATATTTATATTCTAAGATTAATAGGTGGTAAATTCTGGACTTTATAAATTCCCACCTTATGAGAAATTTTGGGTCTTTAATATTCTAATATAATAATGAAAAATGGCCCAATCTATTTAGATAATAGACTATTTAGACATTAATTTCTAGACACTTAGAAGCAAATAGTTTTTTGAGTATGGAAGTAATATAATTATAATTTTGATTTTAGAAAACTAGCCTAGAAAAGACTAACATTCTGTTGGCAAGAGTATAAATCACTTAGCCACTGAAATAGAAAGGCAAATGTAACATAAGAATGTGCCAAATCTATTGATTACACTTCATTTTTTCTGCTTTGCTACCTTGTATTATTCATATATCAAGATAGTTGTTTTTAATAATTGTATTATTGTCAATAGTATCTGTCAATAAATTTTGCTGATTGGATTTGGTCATTCCCCTAATATCCAGTTAGTCTAAGTACAGGTCCACTAGAAAGAAGAATTTTTTTCTCCACATTGAGTCATATAGGTAGGTAATGTGAGTTTTCTCTAATATGTATTATTAAATTTATCTATAGGTAAAAGTTAAGCAACATTTTACAAATATATGCAATTGGAAAAATCACTTGAGGCAATGTGATAGCTTTTAAAGGAGAACATTTCACTATTGTTTAAAATAAAAGATCATAAAATAAAAACAATTTTAAAATTAGTCATTTTATCATATATATGATATATATACACATATATACATATACCCCATGCACCTTTATATAAAGATGCATTTGTCAAAAGGAAAACTGTCAAGAATTATAGCCTGGTATTCACAGTTTGATGAATCTGCAACATGTACTTCCAATTGAGAGACACAATTGCAAACAACAGCTTGCACAAATGAAACAGAGAAAAACTGACTGAGGAGACAAAATAGAATTCAGTGTACCTTTCGAAACCAGAGCTGTAATCCAGTTTGTAAGAAAATAAAGAATGGAAGTATTGGCCTAAACTCCACTGAATCACAGAAGCCTCACACAATACAACACAAGTGACATCCTTTTCTCAAAGAGACACAAGGCTCATTGAGCCAGTCAATTCGATTACCCTCTCAACCTGGAAAGAACCCCCTCCTGTGTTGAGCTCCAGTGGCAGAGCAATATGGGACAGCCTACGTTGTACACAGCCAGTAAATATCTAAAAAGCTCTGAGCCTCAAAGAATAAGAATCTTTGACCTTTCATGATTGCTACAGTGGTTCTTCAACAAAAACATTTCCTACAATAGTCTCTTAAATGCCTAACAAAAAGATAACATTTTCAATTAAATATCTTCAAATATCTTATATTCATATGGAAATCTGTTTAAATAAATACCTAAGCACAATGCTTCATTAAGTAATAAAGAATATGAACAAATTAATGAAATGGAAAGAGGTTTTCCTAAAATAGAGATTCTGATCTTGCTTAGACCTTTAATAAACTATTCAAATAATATCATCTTTTTTTGGTCACTTTTCCTATAAATTTGCGAGGACCATGAATAAATGGAATAGGCACTAATTAAATTCACAGTGTAACTACTAAATTTTGATACAGGTAGAGAAAAATTGAGTAGTATGACCCTCCAAAATGATACATCATAAATCTCCTAATCTTCTCATGTTTGAGAATTGACAGAATATAGCCAAATCATTTTAAATTTCAAATTTGGAGATTTTGCTTCACTCTTTTCTGAGGAAATTATTATTATTAAAAATAAATTCACATACATTATTTATTTTGCTGGTAAGATACAGGTTCTTTGGTGATGAATATTTAGGTTACTATGTAGTTAATAAATCCCTTATATAAATTTGTCTTACAAAATTGCAAAACAAACATGAAGCATTGATGAATAAATCTCAAATATTGAGCATGCTACTCAAATATTTTCACAAGTGAATCCAAAGCTAATTGTCTTGTCTCTAGCGCCTTTTTCTTTTTCATGTAATCTGGGTTGTATTCTGGTGATGCTGCATTTATTACATTTCCTTTAACCTGGCCTATACGTGCTCACATTCCTGTGCTACCAAATGTTGAAAATTTTTCCTTAATTCAATGCACTGCAGTAGCAACCACATTTGATTAGAATAATTAGTTATTTAATATATCCATCCTTACTCTTGACTATGAACTCTAACTAAGGGCCACAAAAAGGACCTTTTCTCACTCAGTTTCCAGCACTGTATTGGGAAAATATAAGGCATTCGATAAATAACCTCAAGAACAAACTAGCAATCACGTGTATAGTATTTACCATACAAAGTGAATAGTAAAATAAATATGCTACAACAAAAAATATTTAAGTACTACATCAGATATTTTCATATACAAGTATTATTCAGTTTATACCACAATCTTGTAAGACAGATACACCATTTTCTTCAACAGTGTAAGCAAAAAAGTAATTTTTCCTAAATTCATAATAACTACTCGCTAGTTTATCTAAAACTTCAACCCAGACATCTTATTTTATTAAATTTTATCATGTATATAAATGCAATGCACATATACTTAAGTAATAATTTAATTATTTTGAAATCTTAAAGCTATACAAATCTGGCTGTCACTTTCTTCCTAAAATATTTGTTTTAAATAATTGATATATTAAGAAATAATCTTTACATATAAAAATATAATTGGTTTTTTAAGATAAACTGTAAGGGTATTTATAGTGTTTAAGAACATTAGCATTGAACTTAGCAAAAAAGAAATATTCTCTCCCATTTTATGAGTATTTTCTCACTTGTGCTTATTTCGTAAAGGTCAAAGCACTTATATAACAGCTTTTAATGCAGCTTTCACAAAGACAATAGGTAGTATTAATTATATAATCAATCAACTATTCACTTAATAAATGAAACGTGGGCTTAGCCTTCTATTGATTTAAAAAAAAATAAAGATCAAAGCTCTCTTTATTCTGTTAATGTACAGAAAAGCCTGCTATCTTTTTCATTTTTTCTTTTTTTTTTTTACCTACAGTTCTATCTGATTCTATGAATTACTTCAAATGTTAACCAAAATAACTGAATTTCAGTGGAAGAAGTCCATTCCCTTGATGTATCTCAGTGAGCCAAACTTGTAAAGCAAAATATTTAGTCACTTGAAATGTTTTTATTATTAATAATTCTTATTTGTAAGCATTTTGAAAATTTAAGTCAATTCATTCCATGAATGTTTTATTAAAAATAACAAATCTCAACATAAACTAATTTCAAGAACAATGCAATATATATATACAGTTGTAAAAAATACATCACGATGTTGAAAGGCTTAATGAAGTATACCTATTTTACCTAATGAAGTATATCTATAGATATATTTTAATAGCTTAGTAAAGTTTATTATGACAAGCTTTATACATTAACCAAGGTAATAGTAACAGAAATCAAGATCAAATACTGTTATCAATTTTCATTTGTGCAGCTGTATCTAAATTTACCTTATTTGCAATACTTGTGATGAATGATTTAATATCTAGATTAGTTGGACAGCTCTTCTGGCAGGGGGCATCTGCACATTTCAGGCACCTGAAGAATACAATAGCTATTAATATTACTGCAAGGTAACCAACATAATTTTCTATGTATATTTTCATCTTATATTTATTCAGAGTAAATGTCTAGAGGTATAAATAAAATTATTCTATTTAAATGTAAAACATAATTATACATTACTATATTTTCCTTTTGCACACTTCCTGAGATATGTGAAATAGAATCACTATAGAAAATAACTGACCATCTACCCAGAGTCACTCTTCACTTTCAAGAGGAAATACCTCAGATTCAGTCCTCTACTATAATAATTTTGATTCTTCACTAAACTCACAGCTAAAGCATACAGAACATTATGGAAGTTAGTACGTTTTATTGATACAATTATCATACAAATGCAAAGGGAAAATCGCCTGTTTTACTAACTTCAATGTCCTTTCTTCTTTCTTTCTTCTATTTTTCTTATGTTTTAAATCTACAGTCATAAAATCACTGTGATCTGTAACAGTTGCTTTACAGTACAGCCCAGACTCATCCTCCTCACAAACAAATCATGTATGTCCACTAGCTGCCTTAATCCCCACTAACGAGAATGGACTCAAATAAGGCCATATCCCTTTTTCTAATGGTAGTCTTTACCGAGTTTCAGTGAATGACAGGTTTATGAACCCAAACTCCTTCCCCCACACTTGGGGAAGTAGTTTAGTTTGTAGAAATCCACTGAAATCTTTATTGAGATAGTTCAATTCTACTTCTTCACTATCATACAAATGTTGACATTCAAATAAAGTTCTTATATTCCAATTTTAATACAAAATCTTCTCTCTGAAGAATTGGCCAGAAACATGCTAATACTTCACCTACCACCTGTGATAAGATGGATGATGCATGTCACGAAATGCACAACAGACCTGGTGATCTGCGTAACTGGTATTACAATCTATACTTTGAGAAAAATAACTTGTAACTCTGGCATGTGTAAAGAAACACACTGTTAAAAAAAGAATGCTATACTTACTACTTAGAGACAACCGAAACCTAACTGTAGAACCATCCTTTATTTGTATATTACATGTGTATTTGTTCAATTACTCTCTCACTTAACAGACATTTAATGAGCACTCACACTATGGTTTGAGTGTATCTATACAAGCAAAATGGCTTGTGTGTTGGGATTTTGGGCCTCAGTGTGAGGATGCTGGTAGGTGATGCGCAATCTTTAGGAGACAGGTCATAATGGGAAGGAATTACATCAGGGAAGGCCCTCATTCACCCAAGGAACTGAGTAGTTTTTATAGAAACTTGGCTGGTTCTTGCAAGAAGGTAGCTATAGAAGAGCAAAGGAAGTCTTTCGCCTTGTCATTCAATCTCTTGCTCTCACAGGCACTCCCACTGGGATGCCCCTACTAAAGACCTTTGTCAGACTCTCTACACCATGCTACTTAGATTTTCAGTCTCCAAAATTGTGAGCTAATCCAGTTTCTTTACACATTACTTAACCTCAAGCATTTTACTGTTTTTTGTAACCAAACACAGACTCATACATTTCATTATATGGCAGATCCTAGGATATGAGAATATAAAAGTAACAAATAAGATCATCTTGTGAAAACAAAATATATAACAAATGTTGAAATATGTAATATAATAAATGCAAATTTTGGTGAGATGCATCCTGCTAAGGGAAGACAGCAGAGGAAAATAATGTTGGGGACAGAGTCAGGAAAAGCTTGTTGAAAAGAGTAATACTTGGACAGAACTTTGATATATGACAACATTAAGAGAACAAATGATGATGGAAGTTAGAGTAGGGTCACTCAAAAACATGTCTCAAGAGTAGAAGAAGTATTACAAGTTGTTGGAAAGAAAAGTACTGCAAGGGCATTTAATGGAATTTAACTCACCCATGAAAAATAACTGTAGACAGAAATTACTCTGAAGTTAAACAACTTACACATATGTAAAAAACCAGGATTACTCGTGACAAAGTTGCCTAATAGGCTCATGTTCTATCCACTTCTACATGAATGATCTTGGTGCATTTTCTTCAAAGAAACAACACCTAACTCCATGTCATTCTTTTATAAGAGTCCTCTTCATGTTCTGAACCAATTTCTCAATATCTAATTGACATCTTGTTTTAAAATCTGAGCTCTTTTTTCTAGTATGTGTTTTTGATCTTCTCTCTAAATTAAATTTTACACAATAAGTATCGAAGGTTTTCATAATCAATTGTCCTCCAATACATACAGTCACTAAATGTCTCCCTATCATTTCCATAAATGACATTGTTAGATTCACACCTATAAAATAGTTGAATTTGCATTTCCTCATACTTAGGATTTTTTTCTTGAAATAATGTACTGGATTCAGTATATAATTTATTGAAAGTATGATCTAAAGTATACACTGCAAAGCAATGTAAAAAGAATATATGTCATGGTCTATTCTGTCTTGATGTTGAAATGAGGTGATACTTACACATTTTACCACCACGTGAAAAGATACGTTAAATATTAATAGTGTTTTGAAAGTATTTTCTAATATATGGTACCATAACACAGCCAAAATTTAGCCAATAATGTACAGTCTTAAATATTGCTTATTTTTAAGTGAGTCATTTGAAGCATTTAAAAACATTTGCCATTATACAGGACTAAAGACCCACAGACACAGAGATAGAGGGAGGGTCACAAGTTTTCTGCTTTTCTTTTTTTTTTTCTAACACTCAATTTGAATAATAAGACAATTAAAAATAAGCATAATGTCAGCAGGTATAATTGAAACAAATTAATATTCAGTGAATTTTTCTGTTCTATCAAAAAAATTTTAAATTCAACATAAACAGATTCAGTTAACAGCATTGACAATGTAAGGATTTTTAGTTGTGGTTATTAAGCCTCTTTACCAAATAATTCTCCTTTTATTATTGAGCTAGTTCACAAATAACAGCTGTTGGAAATGTCAGATGTTAATGAGGCAGGGCAATGCAAACCTGAATTGTAGCATTCTTTTTTTCTTTGGTGCCATGAATATGCCAGAATGGGCAGACTCTGATAATAATACCATCTTGCAATTCTCTAAGCACTCTGCAGACTAAAGTGCATCAGGCTGCCATTAATCCCACTTATCACTCTGACAGCTCAGTAATTACACTACTGCTATAGCCAGGTAGTTCTAATAAAATATCAGCCACTGCTCTGGAATGCAGACTGGTGAGATGTTTTATTAAACTTGGGGGGGTTTGATCATCAAGTGACATTATTGTTGACCTATTTTTCTATTTGACAATAAATTATCCTTTGACCATGCCATAATAGATATTACAGCGTGCATTTACTGTACCAAATCAGAAAGGTACTGCATTACAATGATGTAGGCAAATAGTGTAAATAAAATAGCTGAAATGTATGTGAGAATGTTATTACCTAAATTGCTTTAAATGATTGATACCATGAAAAATCACAGACACAGTACTTAGGGGAATATGTCAACAATTATGGTAAACCACAATTCGACATAAATTTCTTCTTACAAGTAACATTTAAATCACACTTGTTTTTATCTTCAGTCATTTAATTCCACTTTTTACCTTTCCCAGTTATTCTCTTATAATGCAGTTTACTTTTAAATGTACTGTAAAGGCAAATGTTAACTCATATAAACAGGTATATAATATTTTAGTAATCCAGTAACTAGATTTACACTAAGTATACTAGACTATTAAAAGCAATAAAACATAGTTGTTTACTACTAATAATTATTTTACATTTCTATATGTAGTAGACAATATAAAATTTAATTCATAAAAAAGCAAAATACAACATTTTTAATAATGTTAAACTTCCATGACTCAACATGGCTATAAAAAATATAGGCTATAAAAAAATATAGGAACATTTTAGTGAAAACTTTAGCACTGCTACTTACGAGACAAAACTATTCAAATTATACTTATCAAACTATTCAAATTATATTTATCAAATATCATTCTACAGGGATAGACAGAAGACCCCTAAGCAAATGTCAGTGATACAGGACAGCCTTACTCTATAAAATCCCAACAAAAATATTACACTGACTGTAATAATTGATATATTGTGTCAACTTAAAATGTTTAGATGTTTAACTAAGGGACTCAGCAGGGGGCCAAGGTCCTCATTTTTTTTTAAATATTCTTATCCTATATAAGAGGAGAACACAGGATTCTGAATGCTATACCCAGACTCTAGGGAGGGGTAGCCTACTTACAATATAAGGGAGGAAATGAGGCTTGCTGTTGCCTTTTATGCTCTTGCTGCTGTTTTTGAACTGTTGTTCCTGGTGCCATGCCATCCTGCTTTGCGAGTTGATTATGGACTGAAACCTCGACAAACCATGAGCTAAATAAAAACCTTTCATTCCTTAACCTTGGGTATTGGATATTTTGTCTCAGCAAAGAGAAAAAGTAACTAAGACAGTGAATAATGAAATAAGTGATATTCTATTCTTCATGCACCTGAGAACAGATTCCTGCTTCTTTTAATGATAGACATCCACAGCAGTGAGAACTGTGACATACAATTATTAAACAATGTACATGACCACAATTTTAAATAACAATTCTGCAGAAACACACACAAACACACACAAACACACACACACACACACACACACACACACACACACAAATCCAGCTGAGAACCTTGAACTTCACTTTATATTGTCTTGGTTTACTAGATTGTTGGTTAACTCAATCTGCACTTTTCGTAAGACTCTCTATAATCCACCTTAATCTATTCAAAATGGAACTGGGTAAATTAGTATTTACATTAAAAATTAAAGTATTTTCCTAACAATGATATTATTTTTTCTCAGAGCTTTTATGTTTAGTCCCATCATTTGGAAGATTTACCTACACAAGATGCATAGATAGCAAAGGACCTTCTGTACACTGTAAGCACTAGTGTAGGCAAAATCATAGGCTAACATATTGCCTAAAATGTGCAATATTACTACTGAAAATTGAGAACTCAGGAAAAGTTGAATGTAAGGGCTTCAAGTCAAGAAATAAAGGCCAGAAGTTTCATATATGTGTCTCAGATCCATGGCATTCGCATCCTGTCCAGATTATGACATAAAGAAAGGACCCATCAGAGACAATATCTTTAAAACATGATCACTTGTTCTGATTTAGTAAACGGTCAATCCAAAGCCATCCTCAGCTTCCAATAAATCTCTGGCTATTTTTACAGCTCTGCTTCTCTCGATATTCCATTAATAGCCCATTATATGTGCTTTCTGATCCTGCTTCTTTTATTATACAACAGGGTTTTACTGGCTTAGGGTATTTAGAACTAATTTTGAATATCCTTAATATGCATTTTGGGCCAATTTCTACACTTTGCTGAGCTGGAAGCTATGGTAACATTAGTAAAAGTAACTGAATTTTAATAATGTGCACCATTCTGCCTTTAACCACATCTATGATATCCAGTTTTAAGGCTTTAAATTTTTATTTATATGTGCAAGTTAAAACCAAGTTCAACAGAGCTATTTATTTACTGGCAATTTTCACTCACATGTACATGCTTCAGTACAACTCAAGAGGGAAAAATTTACAGCTGTTCACAATTTATAAAAATGATGCTTAAAATAATGTATTTGATAACTATCATGACCTAGAAACCAAGACATAATGAAGAACTTTCCTATAAAGATTCTGTAGACGGAAGATTTTTGGTTTACTCAAATACCAATAGTTTAAAAATGTACACTTTACTCTTTAATCATGTTAATTTAATCATGTTAAATTAAAGAAATAGACAGTTTAACTCAATAATTCTGTTTGTTTTTACTTAACTCCATTAGGAAGATGTGAGTACTTTGGAATCGGTAATGTCACAAAGACTAGGGCTATGGCAATTGAGCAATTACAGGAATCATTTAATGCCTTAACACTAGGACTATAACAAATACACATGAAGACAGCTTTAATTGTAAAAGGTGGTGTTTTACTGATTTCATCTCTTGGAAACATCAGGGTCTCTGTTATAGCTATCTAAAGACTGAAAGAAAACCAGGTAAGAACTCACTCCCAGAAAACAGCATGATCTGTCCCAGAGTTTAATTTTAGTTTATGAAAATATCTAAAGGATACTCTTGACTCTTTCCTCAAGTGACATCTCAAATCAAAATGAAATGGTGAGGATTTTGTTTTGAAAGCTTATCCAACCCTAGTCGTCATGGAGGTGCTACTGAAAAACAGATGCAGCTTTTCATAAACCTCTCAGAGTTTAGGCAAACTTTTCAACTCAACCCGTTACCCTTTGCATTCTTCAGTTTTCATTTTTCTCTAAATAATGGTGCTACTAAGAAGCTTACTTTCTTACTATTTTTAAGCAACTATAGTTTAGTTATTTATTCTGGAAAGGTAAATTTCTTAGCATATTATTATTTAAAAAATTAGCTATGCTGCAAAATTCTCAGTCATAAGAAATTACAAACATATTTAACATCTTGCTTTCTTACAAGCAAATAAAGTATGTTCATAAAAACAAGACACATGGCCCCTTAAAATTTTTAAACAGTCATTGCCCTATTATTACTACACAGAAAGAAAACCATCATATGTGCTGAACAATACTAGTCTTGATCTTACTGTGTTTTGTTACTCTTACAAAGAAATTTTGGAAGGAGATTTGGAAAGAGAACTGAAAGTAAGTAAGTGGTGTACAAAGGTAGAACGAAAGGGTAGAAGGGAAAAGTGTACATTAATTAATTCAGGAAGATCTAGAGAAAAATATGTTCACATCATGAATATATGCACAGAAAGAAATAATTAGGCATGAAAAAAGAGCAAAGCTCAAAGAAAGTAAGTTTTACTTACTTCTTTAAAGTTTTTGCAATATAGCAGGGCTTTAAAATTTTGAAAGCACAATGACTGTGTAATAAAACTAGACATAAAAACAATGAATAAACTTATTAAAATTGGTTTCTATTATTTTCCAAACGATGCAGAGAACTGTAGAGGAGACTGAGATATCTATAAGTTGCAGCGAAAAGGAAAATTGTTCCTGTTTTCAACTTGTTTTGCAAATTTATTTAAACAGCATAAGACAATCACTTAGGAACTGAATCTTTGAAATGGAACTAAATTATTATACAACAATTGAATAATTAAGTACTCCTAATATATATATATATATATATATATATATATATATGAAAGAGACATATGAGAATCTGTGTGGATTTTTACATGTACCCAGACATATATGTTAACAATAATAAAGTAATGGAGTTCTCAAATATTTTATTTCTTCAAAGAGCATTTAAATACATTAAAACTGCAGGATAGAGGTTAAGAGTATGCTCTTCATGCCTGTTTAATTTTTTACTTTACTTTATTAATTTTCAGACTTCACACAAATGATCTAAGCTCTGCAGGCATATTTTCACATAGGTACATATTATACTAATTTTTATTTTAGAGGTTAAAGATTTTATGATTATACTAAACAGCGTATACTTCAGTTATATAACAGCTAGTGTTTATAACACTCAAAGTGTTCTGAAAGTTATGGATTGCTACTAGTGAAGTTATAGTATAACATTTTGCAGTTATTTATACACATTAAATATAACAGACATCAGACAAACGTGCTTTAAGTGCTCATATGAGAAGATGAAAAAGTTTTTTTTCCGTATCAGGAAAAAGAGATAATACTTTGAAATATATATGATGGAATTTAAAGGACAAGTAGGACTTATGTAGAGATGAGAATATCAGAGCTTCACACTGCAAGTTCAGGATTTATTTGTGTTATTCTATTTCATACAGCAGATACCAATGCACCATAAACATTTTAGCTGTCAAATAAAGTGAAATGGCTGAATCAATAAATGAAAAACTTGAGGCAGAGGATTTGGCTCTGTCCAATAAGCGCCTGCCTGGCAAGCACAAGGTTATGAGTTCACTCCCTGGCAAACACACAGACACACACACACACACACACACACACACACACACACACACACAAACACACACAAACCAATCAAAAAAAAACTTGATTGCCTAATACATCCCATTAAAAATAAAAAGGGAGACTATGAAGTCATGCATGGAATAGACTGTAATTCCTCCTTAATTCTCAGCACCTATACTAGTGATGTTGAACCTTACTGTTTCCAGTAATACAAACACCCCACTGTTAAACACGTGCCATACATTTGCTGCCACTGATCTTTGACAATGGATGGAACATATACAGGTGCTTATGCACATTTATGGAAAATTCCTCAGTCACTTCCTTTCTTCATAATTAAGACCATAAAAATATAGTTAGTCCAACGTATTAATAATTAAGTGCTATTTATATAGGTGAAATACTTCTTTAAGATTCTGGTTGAGTCCTCATTCTAATGGTATAATATAAACATATTCTTCAACTAAAAAATAAGTAAATTAGGATTATAGGTGGTTTTCTTAGATTTTGGAAAATTGAAGATAATACATTAGATTGCATAGCATATGTGAAATTCATACGTTAAAAATAGCTAATTTAATTATAGATGTAGCTGTTCTTTATTATGGATGCAAGTTGTTGAATAAATATCTTACAGCTACAACTGGTAACTATAAAAATCCATGTACTAGGCTTTCATTCATTTTTGCTCCGTATATTGTTTCTTGACTCTTGTACATATTCAGTGCCCATATCAAGCATATTTCTCTCTTTCCCTTTTTTTATTGCTGCTACCTGGTAGAAGAGGTAAAAAAAACATTTCTTAATTTCAACATATTTAGGATATTCCCCCATAAAATATTCTAAGTATAAATATGATCTTTCAGTAACTATTTATAAGCAGTTAATACTTATATAATGAAACATTTTAATTTGAATAAGTTTAAATGAATTTGACCATATATGCTAGAAATAAATATTCTATGTTTAATTAATAAGTATCCATTTTTTAAAGTCCCAGTTCCATAGTACATTTGATAATTTAACACATTATTGTAATTTAAATACAAATTATATACAAGTTTTTTCAAACCAAAATATTCCTGCTCACAGTTGTAGTCCCCTTCAGATTTTAGACAGCTGTTACATGATCCAAATACACGTTTGATCATATTTAGTCCTTAGAGGAAACTGGGTGACCATACTGACAGTGTTTATTATAGCTTTCCTACTGCTCAATAATCTTATTTTACCTGGACTCTTTCCTCAGTAGTGTCATAAACTCTTTAATTTATATCAAGCATCCTTCAGGCTTTACAGAAAAAAAAAATCACTTTTTGTAGTCTACCCATGCACACTGCAAATTATCTTTTCAAATTTTGAAATGTGTGTATCTTTATATTAAAGTCACTGAAGCTAATTTAAGAAAAACAACCAAAATAATCTATAATAGTCATATTATATGTATGAATACATCTATAAACATTTCAGTAAATGTTAAAACAGAAAAAGTTCTATATTTTATGATTATTTGAAAGCAATTTCAGAAATAATAGCAGCATAATATTGATATGTAGATATATGTGAGATGATCAAACGTGGTGAATATTTAAGTTTTACTACAGTAAAAGATATATTTTAATTAATGCTCTTTACTCAAAATATTCCCTCTTACTTTGGACACAGTTATTGCAACATTATTGGCAGCATATTCTTTATGCAATAAGTTTTTAAAATTTAAACACTCAGAAAATTATTTGATCAAACCTGAACATCTAGTTTCTATTAAAGAAGTGAAAGAGAAAATCAAATAAGCTAATCCATAAATCATAGTTATTTTTAACTCTGGAATTCCTAGAGATTATGATTAACAATACTTATACAAATATTTAAACCTTTCTAAAGGCATTTGATTAAGATTTAAAATGTGGGGTATAGTTTTACTGTCTACAATAATATATTTTTGTATTTTTTTTATAATAAGGAAGTATCTATGGTTTGAGAAAATAAAAGATGAATAGATATAGAAAAATCACATCATCTTGTATACATTTTATGTTTTGCACTGTTCATATGAATTGATCAGGCAAAACCAATCCCATAATTCTCCCATGTGCCTTCTGTCTTACTTATAACCCTCACAAAGTCTAAAAAAGGAGCCTTTTAGAGTTTCAATAGGATGAGCACAATGACTCACAAAGCTAACAGAACAAAGGTAAAATCTGGTCAAAGAAACACAGTGAGTGACAGCATAAGACCTGGAGGGCCTCATTTAGCTGAAACAATTGTGAAGACAATAAAGACAACACTTGCTTTAAGGCATAGCATTTGCTAATAACAGAGTTTAGGAACAATTTTTCATATACTACTCAAATATATAATACACAGCAGGTATATTTCAGCTCAAAATTATTAAACACCCACTATATTTTAAATTCTGTACTGTGAAGAGGGGGTGTACTTACTGAAACCTGAGTAAGTAATGGATATTTAAAAATATGCTAAGTTGACTAAATTTCATGTAAAAGGCTTTCAATAGGGAATTTTGTGCAGTTTTTAAAAGTGTTTATAAGTGCAACAATGATTGAGATTATTTTAGAGATTCAAAAATGATTGAGATTATTTAGAGAACTATAGATATGTATTTTCTTTCTGTAGGTATCACTAAATGTCAAGCATCGAGTTCATTGCAAATTTATTTAAAGTTCTTAATTCTTAATAATGATGGCACTCAAAAGTAATAAATAAACCCCTTCCTCATGAACATAATTTAAATATTTAAATTTAAATAGCTATTCTCTTACTTACATTTTTTGGATTACCCCAAGTGAAAGGAAAATTTATTCAGGATATATTTTTTAACATGATCTCTTCAATAATGGTGATCTTTCTAGAGTCCCAGTGTGAACATGACATTCTCCTACTTTAAGGGAGAACTTGACCAATATCATCTGCAACTTTGCCTTTTGCATTCTTACAGTTCTGGGAGGAGGGGACATATGTCCCACACTAGAACTCTGCTTTACAGGTATATGAGTAGGTCCCATCATTTCCTATATAAATATCCAAACTTAGTCCTCCATTTTTGCAAGAGTCATACTTCAAATTTCCTTCTAGTCACTTGGATGACTCTCAATGAGCCATTCTGATCTTTCACAGCATTTCATGGATTCTTTTATCAAAGAATTTATCACACTGGATTGCAACAGCTGATTCATTCTTCTGGTTTCTCTTCTATTCTCTCCTCCAGTGAATAGATGTTCAGTTCCTATGTATTTGGGATTAGCTAACTTGGAAATAAATTGATTTAAAATCATATGGAAAAGTTAAAACAAAATTTTGGCATTACTCGAATTATTGCTTATAATGCTTATGAGAAATTTTGTAACTGTTCTCAAATTTATGCAATTAATACACTAATATATGAATCACATCCATATATATATATATATATATATATACATATCTATATATATATATATGGAGAGAGAGAGACAGACAGACAGACAGACAGACAGAGAGGAGAAAGAGAGAGATAGACTATGCAGGGGTTTTTCTATACTAGCACTGTTCTGTTTTAAATATTATCTCATTAAATCTCCATAATCAATAAAATAGATATAATATTGAATCATATCTTTATGAGAAGCTGATGAGTTAGATGCTTTTCTTATTTTCTTTTCAAAGACAAAGATTAATTGGCATATTTTCTGGTGTGCTTTAGATTGGAAATATTTTATTGTCAATTTCTAAGATTCTGGCGATCACAAAGAAGTTACCAAAGATTTTATGTGTCTAAGATTCTTGCTTTGATCTAACATTTCTACTTTAACATCTCCAGTTTACTGTGACAGTAGGTGTTACTTCACGGTTTGTGAAATCCAAATTTAAGACTCTTAGATTTGATTTGTTCTAAAGACTAACTGTGGGTATCATAACTTCATTTTTGTAACAGTCTTACAACCATGGTTTTTAATTCTAGAGTTTCTGAGAATTTTCTGTTACAATATACTAAAACTATGCATGTTATACTCATTATCATATATCTTACACATAGCTGTATTAGTTAAGGTAAGCCATTCCATTTTATTTACTTAAAAATATCTAGCAAAAACACTTGTTTTATTGTTAGTACAAAGCATTTTCTTACATTAAATTACTTATAGGAATCAAAGAGATCATTTACATTAGAAATACTAGACAATAAAATTAAAACAATTATATACAATGTTTAGAAGTAGCACAAGTATGAAACATTTTAGATAAAATAAAAATTTATATTTAATATCTGTAAAATGTACTAACCCTAAAGTAATTATGCTTCTATAATATTTGGGACATGATAAAATGTGACAAAAGTAACTAAAACCAAAACAGTCTCCATCGACTGTTGAGCCAATTATAACTTCATACAAGTTTTATTTAAAAATAACTAAAATACTATTTTTGTTGTTAGGAATTTAATTCCTGAGAGTTAATACTGACTTTCCAGAAGAACAATATGTAGAAACTGCAGAAAATTAATGAATATATGTGAAAAAAGGTAAAAATATAAATGTCTAACCTTTTCACTTAAATTCATATCTTAAGGTAGACCTAGATTTCAGGCAACAGTACAGCTTGCAAAATGAAGTACTATGAAGATGATCTGATCATTAATAGATTTTTGGAAAAACAGGCTAAACGCTAAAGAACACAATATTCAGAGTATCAAGCACAAGCATTAAAATTTAGTTACCTACACCTTAATGTGATTTAAACTCTAAAAACAGGAAAGGAATAAAGTATGAAAATAGAAACCTCCACCAACTATACTTCTTATATAATGGATTAGAACCCTTACAATGCAGTAATTAAATGACACACACTCTAGTAACTGCAAAAGGTGAATGAAAAATCTAAGTGAAATTACTAGATTTAAAAGTGTTTGTGATACATAGACTTAATACATACTTTCAATTGTCTGTCCCTTCTTAGTTCCATTCTTCTCCCTTCCCTCCTTCAGCAAATATCCACATAAAAGTTACTAATTTTGTAGAATTCCTAGGAGCTGGATATATTAAAAGAGTGAATTGCAAATTCTTCCCTCAAAAAGTTCATTGTAAAAAAAAAATGACAAATCAAAGCTCACCCTAAGATCATGTGGATGTATGGTAACAGATATAAAGATTCAGCATATACATACTTGCCCCAAAGAGTTGTGCTCGTATGTTCTCCTTTCTGTCTTCAAGTACTATAATGCTAAAGACCCAAAGTATGTCAGTTATCATTGTCTGATCTAATAACCAGATTACAGATACTATTTAAGGTGTGTCTGTATGTGTACACAAACATGCATGTGTCTTCAGAGCAGGCCATGGAATACACAGCTTTAGAACAATACAGAATCTAAGGAAATAAAAGCATTTGTTACTCCATTACTAAGGGTGGCACAGAGCTTATAGGATAGATCATTCTCTTAGTGGCCTCCGACAACACCTTTCTCATTTGTTTTGTGCTTGTATCATGTGCTGGGAATGCAACACCTCTGAAGAAGGGAGTCACCAGGGCACTGTTCTACTATCCTCTAAAAAATAGCATGTCCTTCATTGCTTTAGCCCCATGAGTTCTGTATTATGATGCACAGAACCCAAGGCAATCTGCTTTCCAGGGCACCTCAGCTGCAGAGCAAGTGACTCATGCACCATCCAGACACAAGCAGCTTCCCTGAGCCTTGAAGAATGAGCTCACACTGAGTTCCACATCTGCTGTCCATCACTGAAGAAATAAACTACTTCACATAACCTGTGGTGTACAAATGTGCTCTGCCTCCCTGAACTCAGATGTGGTGGCAATCAGTGAGTGCACAGTAAACCTGTATCAGAGAACTCTTGTCCAAGTACTTTTAATTTAAATCTACAGTCAGATCATCTCTTGTTTCAAGAAATCTGTTTCTTAAGACATACCCTATCTATTATGTACCCACCACAAAACAGTACCGTGAGAAGAAATAGAGTTTAATGGAATCTGGGTTTAATTAGCTTTGTGATGTCAGGAAAGTTATTGAATTCTTTTGATCCCTGGTTTCTTCATCAAAGTTGCTAATCATAGTCTAGACCTCATAACATTATATGGAGGATTAAATGGATAAATCATGAAACATTTTGAACAGTGCCTGCCATGCAGTAATTGTTGAATAATGTAAATCAGTGTTGTGTATCATTTATAAGAACAAAGGAAAATATAATACATGAAATGAGCTGTATTTTACTGGCTACTGGGAAGCATAATGCAATAGTGGGAACTGTAAAACAGTGACTACTATGTAAACACTGTGTAACAATGAAGTAAGTATGAAAAGCACCACCAAAGTCATGTGTGTAGTAAATGCTCAATAAATGTTAACTAGAAAACAAAATGAAAAGTATTTTAACCTTTCAAGCCAAGTCAAGAAGATTTGAGGACTACAGAAATTACCTGGTATTGTTTTGAATACAAGTACAATGTGTAACTATGAACAATCATAAAGAATAAGATATGTTTATAAATTTGCAATGAAAGTTGCACCCACAGCACAAAACCAAATCAAACATAAATTGTTCTCTATAGATACCACTAGCATGATGAATTACATTAAGCAATGGTTTGGTAACCATTACCTTATCTCTCCATGTGACCTCTTCTTTAGTTGGTTGTTAATGGCTATGATGAGACAACTCCAGTGTGAAGTTCTATATTTAGGTAGTGAAGTAAATTCATATGTCAACAATAAAAAGATGAATTGAAACCCAGAGTGGTGGAAATACATTGAGCAGTAAATAAATCTCTCTTTAATAAGAGAAGATCCCTTATACAGGTATAATTTTTTTGCTTCCTTTATTCTATTCAACTATAGTTGACATTTTCCAATACATAAGTACATTTTATATGATGAGATAAAACCTAAATTATCTTTAATTAAACTGAAAAAAGAAAAACATTTTAAAATAATTTTAGAGAATACATTTGTCTTACTGCTATGTTTTCACTCAAGCTATGATATTTCTCACCTTCTCCCTTCTTGATATGTTTTTCGAAGTGAACTTTTCAGAACAATCCCACTGAGAGGAAATTGCTTTGCAAGCTAGGAAGATATTAATCTGTTCTCCCAGAATAGTGGGTGCATAAATCTTTTTTTATTGAAGAGATGTCGTTAAAGTTCTCTATATAAGACAACAGTACAGTATTGATTTTGGCAATGCTAATACAAAAGTAGTATTTTTTGTTAAACATGGTCACTATATTCTTTCAATTTTTCAGCTTCTGCTCTTATTTTTCTTCAATATAAAATGTGTGGTCCTTTATTCACTTCCAAGACAGGTAAGCTCTTCAGCATCCTTCATTCTTAAGCATTAGGTATCAACTCCTCTTAAGAAGGCTTTTTCAACCATCCCTACCCCTCTTAAAGGTTATCCGTTTTCTATTCTGGATGACTACATCTTTACAACTATAATGTAATTATTTTTTAAAGGTAACTATATCCCCATTTAGCCTTGTAGGTCCCAGGATGACATTCATTCATTCCTCTAACAGATATTTTGAGTGCCTATTAAATTCAAACCCAGGGGAAAACAACTGCACTTGAAGTAGACACAGATACTTTTACTAGCTTAGGGGTAAACAAATGACAAACATTGTATTATGCACAAATTTCAAATTATGATAGCACAGAGCACTATAAACAGGATATCAGGTATATTTTCTTAGCACTAGACAAATTATGTTTTCTGGACCTGGTTCCGTGATCAAGAAACTATGAAAGTCTACACAAATTATTTAACCTCAGTTAACAGAGTCCTAAGTATCAAGCCTCAATTTTGTTACTGGTGAGAAACAGCTTTATGAGTGGGTGGGCTGTAAAGTGCCACAGAAGACTTAGGTTCTCTTCACAAATATCACACATAAGATTATAAAAACTGTTTTCAAAAACTTAAATTTTCATAAAAATGATAAACATTGCCAATTTGTGTATGTGTGTGTGTGTGTGTGTGTGTGTGTGTGTGTGTGTGTGTGTGTGTTGAAACAAGGTTTCACTATGCAATTCAGGCTAGCTTGCATTCACTTTGCAGCACAGACTGGCCTCAAACTCTTAGGAATCCTCTTGCCTCAGCTTTTCAAGTGCCAGGATTACACTGGTATGCCATCACACCCAGTCTAATATCACCAAATTTTAAACTTTGATGATTTTCTTCAAATGAAAGAAATTAATTTTTCAATATATAGAATACAGATTTAATCCAATATTTAAAGCTTCAGTAAAACTGGATTAGCATTCAAATCCTTATGGTATGAGGAGTATGAAGAACTTTAATGAAATAAGAATGATATCAATAAAAGTGGAAAATTTTTAACAACTATAATTTGGTCCAAAATATTTCATAACATTAAGTGATGAAGACAGAGAATGATTAGAATTTATTCACCCTGTATTTCATGGCAATCTAAAACAAATTGAGATTAAATATTTAAGTCAACTAACCTTCTCTATCTACAGTGCAGCCAGAAATTCCCATTCATTTCTATCCATATTGTCATTTTTCTCTCCTGAATAGGAAACATCAAGTTCCTTTCTAATGAAAATTGTACCACAGAATAACCAAAATAAAACTTGTTCTGTTGCTAGAGAACATGGGTTTATAGCTCCAAGTGCCAGTTTATACTGTCAGTTAGAGGTTGTATAGGGGTTCAGTTAAGTCCTGTAGTTTTATATCTAATTTTTCTAATCTGGTTAATGAGGTATTATCTACCTTAGAATAATGAGAATTCAATAATGTAACCTATGTGCTGGAGACAAGAAGCTATTTTTTAAAGAAGCAATTCAAGACACATTTAGTTGTTCACTTCATTCTGTTAGCTCACACCCTTTCAGCTAACACCTGCCTAGAGTATTCTTCTTCAAGGCTAAGCATTTTGACTTGTGTTTTCTTATTGGCTGTCCAGTATAAAAACTAACATGACTAAATCCCACTTTTGCAGGCTTATCATTCAGAAATATTTCACATTTTTTCTAAGGCTCTAAATCTCCAATGTATCCACTGACCAACCATGAAGTCATTTTTTTTTTTTTTTAAATTCCAATGGCACTTTGTTTGTATTTTAGGCTTAATATTTGCTAAAATTCTATACTGAGTCTTCACTAGCCATTTGGCTATTAATATAATGCTTACATATCCGTAGGTACTCCAGTACATTTATCTGTTTAAGCTCACAACTATCTTATATTTCTTTGTCATTACAGTAATGAAATTACATGTAACAGTGTAAGAGAGCAATGTTATATAAGATAACATTGGTATTCTCCTCTTATAAGACAATTATGTATTTAATTTTGCATGGAAATTGTTATATAATTATTTTAACTTATGCTTTGAAATGAGTATTTCTCAGACACATTAATATTACCATGTACTCTCATCTTCTATAAGATTTTATGTATTTTTTATATTAATTCCACATTTGTAAATTATAAAGATCTGAGTCTAAATTTAATTAATTTGCTCTAACAACTACACAGTTACTTATTAGGCATTTTCAAAGTACCTGAGATACAACAAACACCATACTAAGCACTAGAATTTCAAAGATAAATAGGACACAATCCATGACTTTATATAGTAATAATAGTATTGAGCAATAGATATTTGAATATATCATTTTGAATGATTGGAATGAAACAAGAAAATCATGTACGAACTATTCTATAAGCATGAAGAAAGAAATAATAACATCTCTAATAGTGAGAGAACCAAGATACATGTTCCACAGAAAGTGGTTTCTAGGTTGAGTCTTACAGAATGAAGAATGACTGGAAAAGTATTTAGGTGAGACAAGAAGAATCAAGAGAATTGAGAACATAAAATCATATAAGGTATTCACAGAAAGTCTATTAGAACAGTAGACACCTCTTAGAGACAAAAGGCTAGAAAACTACTCAGCATTGAAAGTCATGTTTTACTAATCCTGTAAGAATTTTTGTTTCAATTGAGATCATTCAACTCAACTTTACTCCAAATGTGGAATCGTATTATAATTTCTCTGTCTCTGTCTCTGTCTCTCTGTCTATTTGTCTGTCTGTCTGTCTGTCTCTCGCTCTCTCTCTCTCTTTCTCTTTCTCTCTCTCTCTCCCTGTCTCATACATACAGAAACAATTCAGATACTTTAATGGGTCAGAAAAGAAATAAAAACACAGGATAACAGGTAGAAATAAAACTATAGTCTAAATGGGCACCAGGATCAGAGGTTAGCAAAGACAGTGTAGAATCAATTTCTCTAATTGAGACAAAAAGTCTCCCACCTATGTAAAGGATCTGCAATAACACATGCTGCTTGATATCAGAACAGGTATGAGACTATACTTTCCATAAAAAGGCTAGAAAAACATTTAGACATTCTAATTTAGATAATTCTTTACCTAAAGTTATGTGAGAAAGAGAAAGGAAAAGCACAAAACAAATATGGCTTGAGTCTAGGACATTACTGAAGCATTCCCTGTATAATTTCCACTAGTACAATGTCAACACAATATTAATAGGGAATTATTCTGTGAATCACCCTGAAAAGACAGGTGCCTACAACATGATTGAAAGAGCTTGGCATCCATGTTGTCAGATGGAAAGGGGAGAATTTATCAAGTGCAAAATAACCATGACCATCACTTAAGATGCTTGTATATAAAAAATTTTCTAAATCATAAAAGGCAAAACTGACATGAATAAAGACTATCAATAATCAAGTTGAACTTAATCTGAAGTAAAAATAATGGAGCAATATGAAAATTTATTTGAATTAATGCTAATTCTTCTAATAAAATCAAATAGTGAAAGTACCTATGACAAACAAAATAATTCAGAAACATGTAAAATTAAGATAAATGAGAGAATACTAAAAACAAATTACACCCTCCCCAAAGCTAGTACAAGGAAGGAAATTATAAACATCAGAGCAGGAATTAAAAAAATTGAGACTTAAAAAATCAGTACAAAGAATCAATGAATTGAGAGATTCTTCCTTGAAAGAATAAACAAAACAGACAAATCCAGAGCCAATGTTACCTAAAAAAAGAAAGAAAGAAAAGACCCAAATAAATAGAAGTATAAAATAAAAGGTGAACTCACAAAGGAGGCCTACTCCAAGTAATTCCTGGAGGTTAGCATTTTCCTGATTGCAAAACCAGACAAAAACAACAACAACAAAAAATAGAACCATAGGCCAATCTATTTAACGAGCAAAGATACAAAAATCCTCAACAAGTTACTGGTAAACAGAATGTAACAAATCATCAAAAGGGCCATTCATCATGACTAAGTCGGCTTCATTTTAAGGATGCTGGGATCATTCAACATACACAAATTAGTAAATAAATACATCACAAAAACAGAAGCATTATAAAAACAAAAACAACAACAACAACAAACACCCCATAATTATCTCAATACA
Source organism: Cavia porcellus (assembly GCF_034190915.1). Taxonomy (NCBI): domain Eukaryota; kingdom Metazoa; phylum Chordata; class Mammalia; order Rodentia; family Caviidae; genus Cavia; species Cavia porcellus. Next base: position 119,073,579 of record NW_026947484.1, read on the forward strand.
TGCAGAAAAAGCATTTGACAAAATACAACATCCACTCAACACAAACCCTAAAGAAAATAGATACGGATCTTACTTCAATTGATAAAAGTCAAATATGACAAACAATCTTTCAAGTCATATTAAAAGTGATAAAAAATGGGGGTGGGGAGTTAGCTCAGTGGCATAAGCGCCTGCCTTGCAAGCAGACAGTCATGAGTTCGATCCCTGGTACCAATAAAAAAATAAAAATAAAAATAAAAGTGATAAAAATTAAAACTTTTCCTCTAAAATCAAGAACAGGACATGGATTTCCACTGTTACCACTTCTATTCAATATAGTACTTGAAACATTAGCTAGACTATTCACACAAGAGAAAAAAAATAAAATGGGTATGTACAGAAGACGTTTAAGTATGATTATTGGTAGATGGCATAATCCTCTACATGAAAGACCAAAAAAATCCACTTAAAAACTCCTAGAATTAATAACCAAATTTACCAATGTGCAGGACAGAAGATCAACACATAAAATCAAGTACTTGCATATACCAATATTTCAGTCAAGAATTGCAAGAAAAGGAAGTCAATACAGGATACATAACTTACATAATTATTTTACAATAGTTACCCTGAGTCAAACATGAAAAGATCAGGAAATCTATCCACACACTAAAGACTCCAAAGAATTCAGCTGAAGGCCTGGATCCTATGGTAATACCTTCATGAGTTCAGCTGAAGACCTAGAGTCTAAGACAATGTCTCATGCAAGTCTGTTTCACAGATCTGGGTTGCTAAGGCCCCAAGGTCAGTAATGGAAACTAGAAAGGCTGTGACAGTGGGATGAAGGATCTGTGCCAGTAGGCTAAGGATTCTGTGCAGGAGCCAGGAAGTGACGCTCAAAGTAAGGGCCAGATCTCCCCACAAATTACCACAGTCTTCCTCAGTGAAAATGAGATCCTGAGCTCTTCTAAACATGAGACTAGCCAGTAACTTCCTTCATAATGAAGAAGCCAGCATCAGAAGTTCTCCTAGAGACTGAATAGTACATCATCTTCCTCTCTGAGCCAGGAAGTGATGCTCAAAGTAAGGACCGGCACTCCCCCAAAGTGTACAGCAGCCATTCTCAGTGACAACAAGGATCTGAGCTCCTCTGACAATGAGAACAGCCAATTTCACGTCAGGAAAGAAACTCAGCAAGCTCCTCCAGGAGAGCTAATGGCAAAAGGAGCACCAACAGCACCAAACAGTATCACCACTCTTCCTTCCATTTCTCCTTTTTATCTTGGCAACAGGTGGCCAATTCATACTCAGCACCATGCTGATTCAGTTCAGTTGGTGTTAAACTGACCACTAGTTGTCAATTCATCACAATCAACAATGAATTCACTAAGAAATAAAACAGGAAAGCAATATCATTCACAGTAATATCAAGAAAAATTAAATATATATGAATTAACTTAAGAAACAAAACACTGCTACAACAAAAAGTGCAGTATCTTAAAAATGGAGCTCAGTGAGGACATCCGAAAATGGAAAGATATCCTGTGTTCCTGGAGAGGCAGAAATTATACTGTCAGAGTGGCCATGCTTTCAAAACTGATAAACAAACTTATTGCAATAAATTTAAATACCAATAGCATTCATCACAGAACTAGAGAAAACAACCGCAAAATTCATATGAAACCAGAGGAAACTAAAAATAGGAAAAGTAGTCCTGGATAACAGCAAAGAAGAACAAATCACCATTTCAGGTATCACATTATATTACACAGCAGCAGTGATTAAAAAACAGCATGGTACTGGCACATAAACAGATATGTGGATCAGTGTAACATAATAGAGAATGCAAAAACAAACCTTCAAATATTCAGCTATCTGGTCTTTATTAAAGGGACCAAAAAATATACACTGAAAGAAAGACAGCCTCTTTAATAAATGATGCTGACAAAACTGGCTATCTATATTCTGAAGAGTAAATCTAGACCCATATATCTAAACATGTACTAAACCAAAACCTGAGTGGATTAAAGATCTAAATATCAAAACGAGCATTTAATCTTCTGGAAGTTAAAATAAGTAAAACTTGTGAATAAATAGGTAAAGCCAAGGACTTTCTGAACAGAACCCCAGCTGTACAGAAATGACAATAGGACTCAAAAATGGGGCCTTATAAAATTAAAAAGCTTATGCATAGCAAAGAAAACAAAAACTAAAGTGAAAAGATAACCTACAGAATGGGAAAAATTATTTGCCAGCTATTCTTCAGAGGCTAATCTTTAGAATAAAGAACTCAAAAAACTTAAACCCCTAAAATAAAATATCCAAACAAAAATGGGCAAATAAACATAAACTTCTAAAAATAAGAATAAATTCAGTAAGTACATGAAAAAAGTGTTCAACACCCCTGGCCATTAAAGAAACAAATAATACTAAGATTTCATCTTACTTCAGAAAGAATAACTATTATTAAGAAATAAAGTAATAAACACTACTAAGGCTATAGGAAAAAAGAACCCTTCAACAATGTTGGTTGAAGTGTAAACTAGTATAAGTACTAACATTATGGAAATCAATATGGAAATTCTTCAAAAAAACTAGAACTACAAATACCATTTGACTAGTTATACCCTTCTAGGTATCATCCTGAAATAACTTAATACAGCATATTACCTGATACACATATCCTCATGTTTATTAAACACGCTTTTGTACAGTATGTTTTTTCTTTTTCAAACTTTATAATATTAAAACTTGGAAATGGCTCATATGTTCACCAACAAATGAATAAATAAAGTTTTATATTTATATACAATGAGATATTATTCTGTCATAAAGAAGGATAAATGAGTAATTTGTAGGAAAATTAATGTACCTTGAGAACATAATGTTTGGTGAAGTAAATCAGACACACAAGTTTAAATTTCATATGTCTTCTCCTACATGAGAAACTAAAATATAAATAAAGAACAAAACAAAAAATAGACAATATGAAGAACTGATTTTTTTTTTTTTTTTTTTTTTTGCAAATAGGAAACAGGGCAAGAGATGGAAGGACAAGACAGGGAACGAGAAGGGGAGTAAAAATCACTGAGTTATGTTATATACATGTACCAACTCTTCAGAAGGAATGTAATTATTACATACTACATGCACATCTAGAAAAACAGTAAATGAAAATGAAAAATATAGCTGTCTTACCATCATGATTTTTTAATTCCAATTTAAGTATGGATGTTCAAAAACTTTCAAAACCTGTCAAATTAAACTCAGATTGTTCAAATAAGATAAAAAAATAATGCCTTCTCAAAAGTCAAATGGACTTGATTCTTACATTTATTAACCCTATGACATGGTCAATTTCTTATTATGTAAATGAAATTAAAATCCTGTATTTCATACCATTACTGAGTACCAAAGAATATTAAGCATATGGAAAGTCTAGGAAAACATTTTTAATATAGTGAATATTCAACAAATATTTTTTCATTAAATATTTATCTTCATTAATAGAAATGCATTTCTCCTAAATCTGAGAAAGAAAATACCTGTATTATGCCTTAATTTTCTATTTGTGTATTTGATTAAACTAGTTTATCTGAACATTTACCTTGCTTGTTAAATCCTTCCAGACCAGTGTCCCCACTGTAATCTTTAATGTATCACTCTCTCTGTCACACAGCTCCGCTAATGATATGATGTATAAATGTTATATAAGCAAATTAATGTAGCTATAGTTTATCTCCCACTTACTGTCCCTACAGATGACTAATGCTTTTTAAAAACCGCATAATATGAACTTCTTATTTTATCTATATGCTATTTTCCTATTTTGTTTTCCTTCTATCATTCTTTTCAGTTTTCTTGCCTGTGACAAAAAATATACCTAATCCATCTTATCTCCATCAAAATTGATCCCTCCCCTCTATGTTGTCATTTCATCAATAAAGGAAACAGAGAGGATTTTGATTCTTTTTTGTTATTGTGTATCATCACACAGTAGGAACTGAAATACACTCAACTGATTTGAATTATATTGCCTATTGCCTATATTGCCTATTAATTTTAAAAGATTTTATATAATACAGTGAAATGTATCATAAAGTTAACATACCTCTTAAATTATTATTAATTTGATTACTCTGATTTATGTTAGGAAAAGTAAAATGAATATTTGAATAACAAAAAAGATATTAAGATCCTCAATATTCATCTAAATGTATATTATGAATTTTATTTCTCTTTGAAAGTAAAGCTTAATTAACATGCATTTATTGTGTATGAAAACATCCTCAAGGATTTTTTTTCTAAGCAGCTCATAATTATTTGCACTAATAGCTCCTCATATTTTATTAATTCAGAATGAACAGTGTGGGATATTAGTGCTGTACCCAAAAAATAATAATCAAACCCTGCTGACAGATCTTTTGAAGTAAAAAGGAAACCGTGAGAAAAACAGGATGAAAGTAAATAAAAAAACTGCCAGGATAGAATGATAGGGATGAGCAAAAAGATAAAAGCAACCCCTACGCCCCCAAAACACTGAATAAAAAGAAAAGGTACAGCGAACAGTGGGATGAACAAAAAAAAGTAGCAATATAAAAAAAAAAGATAAAAGATAAGGACAGATAAGAGAAAAAGGACAAAGAGGAAAACAAATCATTGATGAATATTGTACCTAGAAATACAACTGTTTATATACAATTTTAGCCCTAAGAAATAAAAACATGAGATAAAATTAGTCTCTCTCAGAAAGTTTTAAATATCCCCCATTCTTTACTCAGGAATTCTTATGCAACCTCAAAATACTTAAAAAGATTTAGACTTGGATTATAACAATCTATTCTGGTTTAGAGCAAAGGTGACATTACATATGCATTAGATGTTCAACTTAATAATAGTGAACACTTTCTCACATTTGCCATTTAATTTCAACCCAGAAAGTAAACTTTTAACTTAATTGCTTTATATAAAGGTAACTGTCTAATCTTCAATTTTTGTAATTTATGTGAAAATGGGTAAGCTATATAATTAAGATATTTTATAATAATTTTAAAATTCTAAGAATATGATTTTACTAAAATATTTATAAATTCATTTTTATTTAAAATGCTAATTTACATATAGCTTCTTTTTAGGTATCATTTATTTTACAGATATATTAAATTATTCTTTGTAGACTGAAAGTTCTTTAAAAGCAATAAGAATTTTAATTTGTAATACTTCTTTCTTTCAACACTGCTCAACAATTTAGACATTCAGCAATGGCTTGCTAAATGAATTACTAAGCAAATTAAGTGAGATGTTATGGTTTACATATGCTTTAATTTCTACATAAAGAAAGCTCACATTTGATACATTTGTATCTGTTTCTTCTAATCTACCTTTTACTATCATACTAATCCTTTTAAAATATATATTTAATGGTATCACCATTTCAAAACATTTAGAGAATCCATGCTTTCTAAAACTTCAAAGTCTAAGCCCCTAAAGTTCATATAGTCATATATTATAATGCTGTCCAACACTGATTTGCATTTGTATTAGATTTTTTAGTTCCAGTTTGCATCATAGTCATAAGTTGTTGTATAAGTTGTTTATAGTATTTGTGGGAGTGAGTACTTTTATAGCTTGTGTTTTTTCCATGGGCATTTAACTGTTATACCAGCAATGAAATTCTAGAAATGTGTGTTTGAAGACATCTCTGGACTAAAGCTGCCAACAGATTATTATATCACCAGGCATGTCACTAAGTAACAATACTGGAGAGACTCAGGTACAAGATCTGAGCACACAGAACCAGCTGTAGAAAACAAGCTGCAACAATCAAGACTATGTTTTCCCCAGGAATTCTAAATTTTACTGTGTCTCAAAAGCTGTCTATATCCTAGATGTGGATGAAACATTAACAGGAAAATAGTCTAACAGCTTTATTCCTGAGGAGGTTCAGGTCACTTTTCTAACTGAACAAGATCAACCAAAACTAGTGCCGACCTGCCCATCTGCCTCACAGACTTGTGAGCAGTAATGTACACCCATTTTTTCATGCTATTACATTGGAATTAGTTCATTATGCAGCAATAGTTAATTGATGGAAAAACTATCTAACAGTACAATACTATCATAACCAAAACTTGAAATATGTAGCATTGGCTTTAGGTTATTGTAGTGATCAGAGGCTACTGTTGCAAAGCCAAAGAAGATAGTATGTAATCTTTTAGGAAGTGATAAACTGATAGCAGCTGCTGAGAAAACCTTGACCCGTGTTATGTAGCAACAAATGTAATACTGTTGCCTGTAGTAAATTCAAAGCAAGATGATATATGTAACAGATTTATGAACTTAATATGATAATGTTAATGTTTAGGCATTGGAATCAGACTGTCAGTTGGTTTTATTGCATACGATAAAGTATGTTAATAGGGAAAGTGTAAAAAAGAAGTACTTGCTCATTTGCAAGAAAATTTTAGACAACGTAGAGAGGATGTTGAGTTGGAAAATAATAAAATAATAATTTTTTTTTAGTTTTTCTTAAACTGCCAGAATATGTTTAATGTAAAATGAAGCTTAAAGTCTTTGATCAAAACAAGGCTATGCCACTAACATTCATTGCTAAGATCTCAGATTAAGTGGTGTCCAGTAGAGTTGTCTCACAGAAACTAAATTCAAAAATAGCAGTAATTAAAAGTTTAAAGAAAAGCATTTCATGAGAAAAATTTTAGCGTAATTTTTGTAGCAAGTCTAAGTAGACTAAAACTAGACTGAGAGCTCACAAGCCTATACATTTTCATAGTAAAATGGTCACAACTTCTAAAAGCATTAAATTGTTCCAATACAAAGCCTCCTTTGGGGCTCCTACTTACCATATGCACAAATAACCATTCAAGTGTCAAATGGCTCATTACTTCAGAAGTAGCCAAGGACAGCAATAGATTGAGCATAAGCCCAGTATGTGTCATGGGCAACAGTGCTCTGGGAAGTTACTTCCAGGAAACAAAGGCAGGAATTATGAAATTGTCCCTGCTTTTGTTGTTGGGAACTTGATACCATTGTCCCAGCATGATTTTAGAATTACTGGTTATTTGGAACTTTGTGCAATTTATGCAGCACTAGAATTAATATGATGCTAGAAATGGATTAAACTTCTGGGGAGTGGGTTAGGAGTCAGCATATTTTTCTTTTGGGATAGTACTGTGTAACTGTGCTTTAAGATGCTGTTACTAGGTCAATAACAAATTTAACCCATTTCTTCACCCTTTTGGTATTCAGACCTTAGTCATATGACCCTGCATATTCTCTCATCAAAGGTTAGAATCTATTTCTCTACTCACTGAATTTAAACTGATATTGTGAATTGTTTTGACCAAGAAAAAATGTGTCAGAAAGATAGGTTTCAAAAGACTAAAATGCTTTTGCTCTCTTTAGAAGCTCCTCTCCTTTTCTTTCTTTCTTTTTTGAGACAAAGTCTTGCCATGTAGTTCACATTGGCCTTAAACTCATCATGCAGCCCAGGCTGGCCTCAGACTCGTGATCCTCCTGCCTCAGCCTCTGAGTGGTGGGATTATAGGCCTGCACCATTATATGTGGCCCCACTAATTTTATGATAATGAATCCAAAGTAACTTGATGGGAATGAAAGACTACATGGAGGATAGGCCAGTTGTTGAAGTCAAAGCTATCCTAGTCCATGATACAGAAAGCCAGTCCCAGATACGTGAAAGAGTTTAGCTAAGATCAGCAGAACTACTTACACAACTTAGTCCTTACAGGAACCATAAAAGCTTAAGTAAATTCATGATTAATAACATTATTTTAAATTACTGAGTCTTGTTATGACTTGTTTTGTGACGATAGCTAACAGAAAATGAAAATATCCTTTACAGATATCAACTAAATAATAACTAAATTTTAACAAAGTATAGAATTAATTTCAAAATCTCCTTAAATGGTGCCAGAACTACATAATCATTTTAATCTCTTTCAAACTAAAGATGTTTGTTTCCTTTGTCACTGAACTAAGAAAATGAGTTTTAGGAAAGCTGAGAGAAAAATCTACAATTACAATATAAAGAGTATCTGTCTCTTATTTCAATTTTCCATGAATAAGTTTACACTGGTACAACTTAGCAAGAAGATATCCCAGAGAAAGAGTACCTTTCCTTAGAAGTTTGGAAAATCTGAAAAGTAAGTCTCTAAAAAATATATCAAGTACTTCTTTCAAATAACGAAATTCCTGTTAGGTAAAACAGGTCTAGATTTTTAAATTTTAGGATGCAAATAATTCTGAATTTCAAAACGTTGTCTGTGTGTGTGTTAAAAGTATTAATAATACAGATTTTAGTCATGAGGTCTTGTCTCAGGCCTTAGGAAACATGGAAACTTAATACTTTTTGTGTAAGTACTGTTAAACATGACTACCAGGCAAGAATTTCATAGAAATCACTGATGGAGAGGGAAGACATTCACCCATCTTTGTTATGGACATTTTAGAAGATACATTAAGATCTGTGATGACAATGTAAAAACTTCAAGTATTCTTACACATTCCAAAGGGACTCATATTCTTTGTAATTTAGATAGTTGAACACTTCTTGTCATGTGAAAATTGAAATAATCCAACTCTAAAAGCTAAATTTCTGCTATAAGATAGATAAATTATCAACATTTTTTTGCTGCAAGTTAAAAAAATTCTTTCAAGATATCCAAAGTCACAAATATTTATTTTAAAATGAATTTTTTCCTAATAAGAATGTGCCTGTTTATCTCATAAAGGAAGAGTGAGAATTCTTTTAAATAAACTCAAATTTTTATGAAATACAATTTTAAATTATAATAAATATTTGTCATGTTACAGCACAAAAGAATGAGAAATAAAATATCTGTATTAACAATGATATAATCACATAATCCCCAATGTATTATGCATCACATTTTAAAGTAAAAATTATATTTTGTGTTTTGCTTTCATACCATATTTAAAAATATATGTTTACAAACGTATATCTTATTAGTGGGCTTTCTATGGCTATTCACCTTTCTTTTGACACAATGTCCTACGCACCTTCTCTCATCCCAGGTAGAATATATTTAAAAATTGCTGGTCATACGTTGATTTCCATTCAGCATCAGTACTTTGCAAGGAGGAAAAACATGTTGTAGAAAGAATGAAGTGCTGCTTTCTGGTTGTAACAAGGTTTATTCCCAAAGAATACAAGGCTAGATACAATCACACAAATTTTTTTCAGGCAACAGAAAGGAAATTTTCAACAAAGTTGTAACAAATTCTCTTTACCTTGAAAGGACACAATTTTTAATATTTTTGATAGAATAATGTCTATCAAAAATTTGAGTTATGAAAATCTCGTAACATATCAAGCAGGAAAACGTCATTAAATAATGCTGAGTTATTTACTCATAATAATGAGTTCATTTTGTTTGTGAAGGTTAAATTGCAGTATTTTTAAGAGCAGAAAAATTACTTTGTTTTCTTTTAAGCATTCTCAACGCGTAGAACATGCTCTCAAAAATAACCCTTTAAATAGTTTGTGGAAAATATCTAAAAGTCAAATGCAAAGTTGATTAGGAAATATTTCTTACTTTTTACGATATATTATATATATTTCTGAGATATATAAACACATTAGCTATTCATTTCATATGTGATAATAGTTTAAAATATACAAACAATATTTCTCTCCATAAATTGTATAGGACACAGTTTCTAAAAACATAAACCAGAAAAAAGCAGACATTAGAACGATGTCATCCTTCTAGGCTGTAGATACCATTTGATTGAAACAGGAGTAGACTGATAAGAACAATGGAATAAATTCATAGATAAATAATTGAAAATATTTTAGTTAGTGATGAGTACTGTGAAATAAGCAAAAAGAAAGCATGGCGAATTATTTGTAGGAGCAAGTATCCTTCACGTGAGAAAGCCAGGGAGACAATATTTAAAGTAAGCCTGAGTGATATTAAAAATACATCCACGACAAGGTCTTGGGGGAAGAGTATTTCAGGAGAAACCTCAACCACAAAGGGCAACTCCTCACTAAGACACTTACCAGTGCTTCCATAACTCAATTACAAACAGCGGAAGTTCAGAAATCATGGCTTTTTTTTTATTCAAAAACTATAATCAGTATGACTGTAAGCTGCCAACACTGCAATCATAAAATCTTTTATTTAATGAAAATATAAATTTGGCTTCTACACAGAGTTTTGCAATATGAATGAGTACACTGATGTTAGCTGTTAGGAAAGATTACATGTTAGGACTTCAGTCATGTAAACAAGGAATAGCCAGTGATTTTCAATAATTTAATTAGAACTTAAGGATTTTTAAAAAACCTATGAGGGTATTTTTTTTAACTACCAAAATTTTTGAAACCTAGGAGAAGAAACAAACAGCTGAGTGGTTAATGTTATATATGTGAATGGGGAAACAGTGACTGGATTATAAAGATTACTGTACTATTTTACACATTACAAGAGACCAAACTGACTCCAGGAATGAGAAAACACACGTTTGTAAAAGTATCCTTTGATAGAACCTCTGTAATAATCATGATAATGCTCTATCAAACAAGTATCTCTAAATGTGGAAATTACCATGATAACACAGGAAGTTGTTATCCAAAAATTTCAATGTAATGATATATGTGCTACACAACTGTCATTTAAATATTTTATTTTTTACATTAATTGAATACTTGTTCAATAAATTTTAAATTATTACAATCTAAATATACACATATGTATATAAACATATATACACACATGAACATACATAGATGATGGATTTGTGTTCCTAAAAAAAATAGACAATAAAACTATAAACACTGATTTTGGCAAATGAAAAATACAGGCTATTTGCTATAAGGAAAGTTAAAGTAAATTAAAATATATTTTTCTCCAGCACAATATTGGTAAACATTAAAAAAGAAACAGTTCAATGCTGGAAACTAAACACAAAATGGGCTCGTTAGTATACTATCAGTGGCTACATCTATTTTAAAAGTCTTATTTCACATTTCTATAAAAATACATTCTTTTAATTTTCACAGAAGTTCATTTCAGGAATAGATCTTACATAGCAACTCATACATGTATAGAAAGACACATGCACACAAATGTATCACAAAAGGACTATATAATGAATTAATAAAAACTATACTTTTGACTCTAAAGAAGTATATTAAAAATTACAAGATCTAAACCTAGAAAACTAAAACCATGCTCCTGAAAAAAATTATTTCATATGATAACATATTTATCTATATCTGATAATAAGAGATAAACATTTTATTTCCTTTTAACACAAATTGTATTCCTAGATTTGGGGTTTACAATGTCACTGACACCTACTTTCAAAATGATAGAGAAGTGTGGTGCATTATTTCCACAGACTTTTTAAATATCAAAGTTCATATTTAGTAGATAAAAAAAGAAATTTCTTGCTATTTTAAACTGGATAATGCCTGTGCTTTATACAATAGTTTAGTTACCTTAAGCATCTAATTTTTTTTTTGTTTTGTTTTGCTACTTTAAAAAAAATTTGTTTTGCTATTTTTAAATTTTTTTTCCAGGTACAAAAATAGAAAATTGTATGCAATAACAGATTGTATAATAGGTATTTCAGCACTCACATAGTAAAATATTTAAACATATTAAAACATTTATCATATCAAATATTTATCATTTTTATAGTAAAAATTTTGAAATCCTTTCTTTGAGCTTTTTGAAATGCAAAATATATTATCATTATCTACAGTTATCATGTTGAACAATAATATGCCATAACGTCTTTTTATTTGACTATAACTTAGTATCATTTGATTACACGTTTTTCATGCCTTCTTCCTTATACAACTTACTTTTTTTTACCTTACAAAAAACATTTTGCAAAATTATAATCTACTACATGGCCCTGCCTTAATTTCAATTAATTTCTACTTCTTCATATAAAAATTTTATAAAATTCAAATAAAGCAAAAAATAAGTGAAAAGTAATTATTTTGGTGTCTTTCTTAAGTCATACTGTCACAAGGCAGCTGAGTTAGTTAAAAATATTATAGGCAGTGAGACAGGGCTAGGTCCTCAATGGAGCCTGTACAGACCTGGCAACTTGGGGGAGACTGGTGCCTCCTATTGTGGGCCAGGCCTCAAGACAAAATACCAAAGAAATGCACCTCATATCCTGAGGATAAATACCCTAAATAGTTCCCATCCCCCTAGGGAAGAGTCACTGCTCCTTAGGAATGCCTCCTTTCCATGTGACTGGCTTCCCCATTTGTTCCCTAATGTAATCAATTTTACCTAAACCTATATTAAATTTTCCCCTAATGTAATCAATTTTACCTAAACTATTGATCTTACTGGCTAACTATAGTTATGTCCCAACTTACACCCATCTGCCTTGTGAGCTCCCATATCCATTCATATATAGTCAGGCCCTTTCTCCTGAACAAAATGCCTGACCCTTGTACCTTAAAGAGTTTTATCTGTGTTCAAAGTTACAACCCATGATTGACTGCCTCTACTGCAGAAATAGTATGGAAGAGTAGACTGAAGGTAAATTCCTCACATCAAGGTGGTCAGCAAGCAGAGAGAGAGGGGGAGGAGCCAGAGAGGGTGATATACTACCAATGACCTTCCTCTTTCACATTTTCTGATTGGAGCAACCTCATTATAGCACATTTAACACTTTACTGGATGAAACTCCTGAGATGAATATAGCACTCTACAATCCAATCAACAGCCAAGAGCCTTACCTCTGAACACATGAGAGTTCTGAGGAACATTCTGGATCTAAACCATTACACTTTGCCCCTGGCCCCAAAAAGACACATGCACACCTTTATGCAAAATGCACTTAGTCCATCTTTAAGAGTTAATGAAGTTTTCACAGTTCCAGCATTGCTGAAAAATCCAAACCCAAATGCAAACTCTAACCTGAGGACCTATAAAAAACAAAAGAAATTAAGCATTTCCAATAGGCAAAGGCTCAGATTAAACATTCTCATTTAAAAAGAGAGAATATGGGGATAGAAGTAAATAGGAGGACCAAGGCAAGATCAAAACCTCACCAGACAAACATTAAGTCCTATAGTCTCATTTCTAGCATGCTAGGGAATTTGTGGGAAGATGCAAACTCCAAAGGGCTGGGTAATATCCCCTAATGGCATTTCTAATTGAAATGAGCACAGCCTCTTTATTAGGGTGGCTCTACTTATTCCCTATAGCTATTCTCAGCAACCATTCCATGTTTTTTGGCTTCTCCATATTTCTGGGGTCTCAACTTAACTTCTCACTTCATTCACATCTTCACATACTGCCTAACTTCCCAGGCCTGCCTCTAAAAATCTGGATACAAGCCTCCCTGACCCCACATCACTTGCATTCTGCAAAGCCAACACTATGTGGATGATGCCAAGGTCTGCAACCACCTCCAGAAATATCTTTGCCCCCTTGCATCACAGCTGCAGACACCTCTGAGTGCCTGGATATCTAAATTCTGGGAAAATTTACTACTAGGCACTGAATGAGTTATGTCTACAAAGGGTACAGTTGTGCTGATTCCTGAGTTACACTCACACCCTCTTTCTTCTTTTCCCAATGCAAAGTACTTGACTTCTTTTTATTGATAATTTTTTCAGTAAGCATGATTTACTTACTCCACTTTGCAGATGCTTCTTTCCTAGGAAAAATACTAACTTCTAAAAATGAGCTTTCTTCTCCTAATTCTCACTATAAGCTGATATAAGCTGCCAGCAACACAGAGGTAGTAGACTGAACTGAGTTGCTTGAAACTTTCTTCAAAAATCCAGTAGTCGCTTTCTCTTAATCTCAGTCTCTAGTAAAGTCTCAAGACATGGGCAAAATGTAGATTTTCTGCCAGAGTATAATATATATGGTCTAAACTACAATTGTCAATAGAGTCCTTATTCTCAAATGACAAGATTTTACTGTTGTCATTTCTACCAGTATTGTAGCTTTCTGGATACTAATCAGAATCCCCAAATAGAGCTTAAGTATTCCACAGGTTGACTAGCCAGCATCTCTAAACCTTTCAAAATGCTTCTTGCACGTCAATTCCAAAAACTTCTGAATCACACGATCAAATACCTTCATGAAAACCATTCCACTTCTGTAGTACCAAAATCTGTCATAATTATTTTCTTCATTGCTGAGAAAAATACTCAAAAATTGAAAAAAAAAAAAAAAAAAAGGAGGAGAGGTTTACTTTTGCTCACAGTAACAGCTAATGTTTGGCAGAAACCCAGCACCGCAAAGGGGTGGAATGGAGAAAAGCTGCTCATGTCATGGCTTCCAGAAAGCAAAGAGAGAAAACAGAAAACAAGGATAGAAATAGATCATGATTCCCCATTACATTGCTTTGAAGACTTGTAATGTTTTCATTCATTAGTTGGAACTGTTTTATTCTGTTTTGTTTAATTTTATTATGTGTGATGGTATCAACAGCTACTTTGAACAAGGCATTATGACAGCCATTGCTGATTTAATATCATCTTGCTTTGAAGTCCTATCATGCTTTTTCTCTTCTGTTTCCACTGGCTCTATCATGTTGTATCTTATTGGATTTTAATATATGTGATAATATAAACAAATTTTTATAGAAAAGGAGATAATATAGTAGCCATTGTATGTTTTCTGGTATTTGGTTCTGGATGTCCTGTAATATTCTCATTCTCTTGAATGGTTTTATACTATTTTGTTATGTTTAATACTATTGTATGTGAAGGTACGCTCAACAATTTCAAAGAAAGCGACATTATGGTAGCTACTGTTAATATCGGGTTGTCTTGTGGTGAGGTACTGTGATGCTTACATTGTTCTGTTCTGATATGCTTTGTTCTGTCATCTTTTGTCTTAATCTCTTTAAAATAAAAAAGTTTTTTAAAAAAAGAAATATACCCTTCAGCTTACACCTCCAGTCACCCTTCTCTTCTGTCTCCTCTTACCAGCTTTTCCTTCTAATAGTACATTCAGTTGTATAACTCATTAGTGGATGAATCCACTGATTAACACAGTGTTTCCATGATCCAATAACCTGCCAAAAGCTGGGTGTCTTAGCTCATAAATATCTCTGGATCTAAACCACAACACAAATGAAAGTACTTAAAAGTTAATTAATTTTACTCACTCTTGGTAGTGTGCTTTTCTGGCTTACATATGGGCAGGAATGTTCGTTATTACTGTAGTACAACAACTTAACTAAACAATAGTAAAAGAGAAAAACAACCCATTTTAAGTTGCACATTCAGATAACACAAAACATTCTATTGTATTGCTGATAATTGTTGTCAGTTCTATTTGTCTCAATTTCTCTTTGAGGCACACCTGTTTCTATACCCTATTTGTAAAATCTTAGTCTACTTTGTTTTGACTCAAATGTTTATCATACCATGATATAATGTAAATTTTTCCATGTGATGTTTGCATATTTATAATCTTTCTGCCTTCAAAGTATGTTAATTCTTTGGAAACAAATACAATGTTTTGTTTCTTCATATCTTATATGTCCTTAGAATTGGGTAGTATACATCATAGACAGAATTCAGAATGTTTTAAATGTGTTAGTGAAATAACACTTTAGGTCATCATTTTAGGTAATCAATATATATGACACTTTAGGTAATCAATATATATGATTTTAACATAATTTTATAATATGACATATAACATTTTAAACTATCATTTTCATCTGTATTTTAAGAGATGATCAAATATTAGTATAATATTATATTTCTCTTTACCTTCACTTTACCTAATACCCCTAATATGGAATTCATTAATTATTTTTAGATTCTCAACAGTTCTGTCTTATCCATTTGTAGTATTTTTCAAACTATATTTAACTCAATTCACAAAAGTTATGTTTTTCATGAACTGTGTCATGGTCCTAAAAATTTTAAAAAGATATGCACATGCCCATGTGCTTATCATAAAGGTTAATTAT
The DNA here is from genome assembly GCF_034190915.1 of Cavia porcellus. NCBI lineage: Eukaryota > Metazoa > Chordata > Mammalia > Rodentia > Caviidae > Cavia > Cavia porcellus. The sequence goes on from NW_026947484.1 coordinate 119,089,539, forward strand.
TTTCAGTATGCTCCAGGAAGTCAAGAAGTACTGGGCAGTAGTTACAGGTATTGCTACAAGAGTTCATTTGCTTCAGTATGCTCTATTTCTTTATTCTTGAGGTTATTCTATTAGCAATGCCCTATGAATTGACTATCCCCTATCTCCAGCTTTCTCTTCAGTTTTTCAAGTATTTTCAAGAACAACTCATATGTAGAAGGAATTGTGAAGACGTAGGAAGGAAGTCTCTTGCTTTGCACAGATGGTTCAGAGGAGTGCAGAGGAATAGATATTTACTTCCTCTCTTCCAAAACTCAAAGCTCTAGGAAGCAGAGTATGGAGGTATCTCTTTCATCTTTGCTGTGACCTTGCTTTATGATTCAGACAACAAAAAAATGTAAAATTTGGTTTCTCAGAGAACTCCTTTTGCTATATACTTAGTATATATTTCTTCAGGACTTTATTAATTTATCTGTCAGAATTGTTTTCATTTTGTACCATTTGAATTTTAACATATTTTCTGAGAATTTGTAAGGATAGAAAAAGCTTCAAATGTAAGTTTTCATTGAAGAAGTATTCAAGTGTGTTGATAGATTATACACTGTGAGTGCAATAATATAAAATAGTATGTGAGATATAACATGTGGACATTATTTACCATAGAGGACTCAGAACTGTAATTAATGGAATTCCTAATTTTTTCCTTGAACATTTTATCTTCTACTAGTTAGTCATGAATACTAAGTAAAATGATTTATTTTTCACCCTAATCATTTAAAACCTTAAGATGTATTTGATTAAACATAACAGGCTATTAAATCCCATATATGTGTTTTTTAAATATACCATCTAGAAAACTATTTAGTCATAAAAATTACTGTCCTTATGCTTAAGAGCAGCTATAAATCTGTTCCTTGAAATCAGTGCAAGATATTCTAGATACTCGTTTACACTAATTTATCTTTCCTTTGAACATGCATTGTGTGTTCACTAACATGCAATTCAATGCTGAATTATTTTCAAACTCACAGTACAAAATATTCTTCAATAAATGTACGCTAGGTTCCTTCCACATTATTAAATTCAGTTATATGAGAGAACAGAAGCACACAGATTTATTCATGATTCCAAAACTGTCTAAATGCAACACAAAGTCTAGAATGCAGGTCTTGAAATCTCTTGTCCAGTTTTTTTTTTTCCTAGCTAAATAAGGGGTTTAGGGATAGAGATCATGCTTCCTGTGTCCTAGGTATCGTCTTTACTCATATAATATTGGTAAGTGATAAAAGATGTACCAAATGTGTTTTTCTTTATTGTTTCTATTCTAGTTTGTCTATATAGTTAAACAGTGTTTATTTATTTTTTGGTACCAGGAATTGAACTCATGACTCCATGCTTGCCAGGCATGTACTATGGTATTTAGCTATATCCCCAGCAAGCAGTGTTTTATGTGATACATACATATGACAACCTTCAGATTTGGCTCCTGAAAGGTCACACCACAAAATACTTAGAAATAAGTGTAAATATACTTTGATTATATTAAAAGTTAATAAAGTATGTTGAAATTTGTTAAGTCCATCCATATAAACATTATCTCTTTAAATCCTTCAATAGCCATGTTCAATAGTCATATAATCATCAGCTTAATAGTAAGAAAAAAGTCTCAGAGACAAAGTAACTGGCTCAAGTTCACAAAGCTAACGAATGAAAAGCTCAACAATTAAACAATCTATTTCATTAAAATTTAAAATTTTTTCTATTACTTCTCCACAGTCTAATGCTGTTGACTACACCATGACCAAATATTTGTGTATTTGATGCAATCACAATGAAGTATATAATTAATATGCAACATTTAAAAGAACTACAACAAAAGATATAGTTCTTATAATGTATAAACTCATTTATCACTTCTCATTAAAATGTATCAATGACATGGGCTGGGGATTTAGCTCAGTGGCATAAAGCGCCTGCCTTGCAAGCACGCAGTCATGAGTTCGATCCCTGGTACCCATAAAAAGGAAAAAGACAAAAAAAAATGTATCAAACAATAGTAAAAGGTCTTTATTTTCTCTGCTATGTCATTACAGACAGCCATGCAAAGGGTGAAGAAAATAGTTTTTTTGTGTGTGTGTAGCTTAAATTTCATAGAGAACTCTGATTAACAGTAGTAAAAATCCAAGCAGTAATATTTAATATTTCACACATATATTCTAAGAAATATCTGCTTATTCCCCCCCTCCAAAAAAAACCTACAGTAAATTTTAAGCAAAGCTCAACACTGGCTAAGAAATCACTTGATGCAACTAACTCTTTCTATGCTGATGGTAATCATTGAAACATACTGCCACCTTATGACAATTCTTTTTATATCTAATTTTCAGAAAACTCCATTTTGTAAGAAATCTTCGCCAGAAATATAGCCATAAAATATAGAAATCATATGAAATTAATCTGAAACTTTAAAAAAGCTTACTCGTTCTATTGAAAACAGCCTCAGAGAAAAATACTGTACTTCAGAGAATATTTTAGATTTTGAAAAACACAACAATTTTGATAACATGATGTAAGCATTTTTGCATTAAAGATACCAGGATGTAACTGATTGTATTCTGGCAATGGAGCTAAAATATTTAACCTATTTACTACACACGGCTTTAGAGTTATATCCAAAGCATAAGTACTTTATAAGATTTGTAACTTTTCACACACACACACACACACACACACACACACACACACACAATTTAAAAATTGCAGTGGTTTAGCTTAGGGAAAAGAAACTAAAATTAAGAATACAGTGTACACTTGAAGAAATTTCAAATTCTCTGAAATTTACAAAACATAGCAGTACCACAAAATCAAACTGTGTACTACAAAATAAACTGCATATCTACACAAAAACCTCTTTATGTCTGGACATAGCAGAGACTTCCAGTGTGCTGAGAACATGGAGTTTTATCCAGCAACTTGTTTGTTTTTCTCCATTGATACAGTGATTCCTGTTATCCTTTTGCATTAGCGGCTAAAACACTTACAGATAAATTTATGGTTCATCTTTATCAGCATAGTAAGAAGTCATGGAATTCTTTTTGTGCACTATTATCACTTCTGGCCATATATTTTTTTCTGGCTTATTTTCACTTTTCTCTGATAATATCAATTGCTTTCATTCTTATGTTTACATTTAGTACTTTGGGAAGAATATGGATTTTGGAAATTGAACTAGCAGACCCGGTACACAAAGGCATGCCCTGACTTTAAATTACATACAAAAAATTTAGAAACTAATGCAAAAATAAAGAATAAACAACGAGTTTTCATATTGCAATTCTGAGGGAAACAGCTGACAATTCAATGAAGTTTGTTTAAACTTCACTGACATAGTAACAAAATTTTTAAAAACTTGTGCACAATAACATATTGCTTAGCTTAATTACTAATTTGCTGTTTGCCCAAAGTTTAATCAAGAGAGTTCTTACATGTGGATAACAACAGTGACATCTGTAAAAGTTGGTGCCATGTTTAACTCCTCCAGGCACTGTAGCACCTGGTGACGCCACAGGGAAGAAATCATGGATAGTTCGTGAGCATACTGCAACAGCTGTCAGCTCAGAAGGAGGTATATTCTAAGTTCTACCATGCAAGTAGTACTCTACAAAACCTCATTCTGTCCCTTCTTTTAACTGAAAGGAAGCCATATGGAAACATGCAACTTGTCAAATTGCAATTAAAGAATTACTACAAATCATATTGTACTATTCTCTGGCTGTTCAGTGCTAAATGTCTGGTCATTTAATTTTCCAAATAATTTCACTGACATTTTAAAAATACCAGAGTTGCCTGATGCCATTCTGTGTTACACAGACAGACAGACAGACAGACAGACAGACAGACAGATAGAGATAGAGATTGTGTCTTTAGGAGAAACAATAAAGGTAAAGGCAAAGTAAAAATGATTGTATTTTTCATAAAGTATTAGGATAAAGAAACAACTGGCATCATAGAAGCTTCCTAATGCCCAGGACGACTACAACTGCTGCAAGACTAACCATCTCTCACAACAGTTAATGGTAAAATCTGCTCAGAGCAGACAACCACAGAACACCAAGAAAACAAGCTGCATTATTCATGATACAGCAGTCCTAGCTGTGCTGCTCTAGCTAAACCTCCACCTGTATCTCTGTTACAGACCTCCAATTCAATGGACTGGATGAAATTACCACAATAATTTTTAAAAATATCATGGGCAGATTAAATTGTGAATGTATACAAAAAACAAAATTAGTAATTTATTTTATTTTTTGGTACAGAAATTACAATTTTAAGATCTCCAAGTAACTTTTCACAAAATTGGATATATATATATATTTCATATTTGGAGTACAAGCTTTAATAGTTTTGATGTGTCACTGGGAATGTGTCAATTTGCTCACCCATTCTGTTAAGACTGAATAAAAACACTTCTTGAGTACCTATTAAATATCATCTACTATGCATTTTTAGTTATAAGGAGCCATTCTTTAAACATCACTAAGTATTTCTTTAATAAAGTCATGTATAAAACAGAAAAAGTTCTGCACATTCGACTGAGAGAGAACCTCATAAACAATCTATTTTGAGTATAATATTTTAACGATGTGAGAGATTGGATTCCCTAGAAGTACTAGTTAACATTTCTCACAAATTTTGTGAAACAACTTCTTAGCAGCTCACAAGGATATATATTATTTATTTCTCACTAAATATGGTTAATTCACACTAAAAATGTTTTAAGTGATTATAAATGTATATGCAGTTTAATTGAATGAGCCATATAAAATATCTAGGTAGCACAGTCTGAAAAAGCTGTGTGAGATCATGCAGAAACTCTACTTCTATAACTCTCATTTTTCTGAAGCATTTCTCTTCATATCCATCATTCTCTTTCCTTCTGTGGCATTAGATGGCTCCTATGGCTGATAGTCACTGTCACCATGCTGGGTACAGACTATGAGTCATGTTCAGTTGTACTGCTGTCTGTCTTTTGGAAAATGAAAGCCCAACATAATTAGCTTTTCATTATCTTCAGAGAGGCTATCTGTGCTGGAAGCTTCCCATCTACGAGAGAGAGAAGTCACTTTGGCCCCCACCAGTTCTCTCAGCTTTTATATAGGTCCTTTAGCTGTACTTTGGAACCAATCCAATATGAGAACTGATTAATAAGAGGAAAAAAAATTCTTTAAAAAATTCGTATTTACATGGAGATTCTCACAAAACACTGAAGTGTGAACAAATGAATCCTTTTCAACAAAAAACAATAAATTGGTAAATGAATGATAAGACAAATGGAAATCTGGACTAGAGTAGTAAATTTCAGGGTGTTTACTAAGACATGCTTGGTAGAGGGGAATAGGAGAAGCTACTGAAAGATAAAGATTACTATATCAAAATATATGTTTATTCACGATTAGAGAATAACAATAATAATAATCAAAGCTATTTTTTAATCTCGATATGTAAAACAGATCTCTCCAATAGACTTTTTGTAGTTCACTACAAGATAGAAAAGGGCCAAGACTGGAATTACAGTTCCACAGGTGCCTTCAAATTGATACAATAGGTGCGTCAAACTGGCATAGTTTGAGAGGACAAATTCTTTGTGCCTTCAAGCTCCTGAAAAGTCTGGTGTATACACTGTTCTTCCCCTTTATTAAAACTGAAGTCTCAAATTTCTTCATTGTCAGTTTACATTTCAAACTTACAACAAAATCAGAGAGAAAAAGTTGTATAAAAATAAGATCGGTGGAGAGAAAAGGATAATTCAGAAATAGTAACTTCACAGTTGCTTGATACAGACAGTTTGCAGGATTTATCAAATCAGATAATACAGATAGTTAACAGGATTTATCAAAGGCTGTTTGATTAATAAAGAGTATCTATGCCCATTTGCTGTACCTTTTTTTTTTTTTTTTTTCACTTGCTGGCAATTTCTTCTAAAATATAGAACATGAGCTAACACAATGAAGGAGGAGCCTAGAGAAATGTGCAATAGTAAGGCACACATTGGAGAATTCTACAAGTCTGAAGTGGGATTGGTCTTTTTATAATCAGTGTGTTACCTTCTTCTCAAATGTCCAATTCATAATTTTAAAGAAAAAAAAAGAGACAAAATAAAAATACAATAGAAAGCTTTGACTTCTTAACAAAATAATTATCTTAATGACTAAAACAACAAGGATTAGTCTTTCTTAGAATACAAATAATTCTATGGCCTAGTTCTGCAGAATACACATTGATTATCCTACTTGCTCAAGCATATTTATACCATACAAAACAGGTAAGTTTTTCTTGATTTAGGGGTAGAAGTGAGGCAGAGTTTAATATTGCTGGAAGGGTGCTTCTAAATGAGGGAAGAATCTATACTCATAATTTTACTGTGAAGCCATGTTAATAGGGTATCATTTATTAATGTTTTAACAGAGGTAGAAAAAGTTCAGTGTGCTGGCACATGCCTGTAATCCCAGCACTCTGAAAAGCTGAGGCAAGAGGATCACCAATTTGAATCCAGTTGGGCAATTTAACAAATTAGCAAGGTCTTGTCTAAAAGAAACACAAACAGGCTGGGATGTAGCTCAGTGTGAAAACGCTGGGTTTAATTCCAGTACTGGAAACAAGGAAGAGGGGGAAGCAAGGAACAAAGTGGGGGAGGGAGAGAAGGGCAGGGAAGGAGGCAGAAAGGCTGGGAGGCAGGCAGGCAGGCAGGCAGGCAGGCAGGCAGGCAGGAAGGAAGGAAGGAAAAAAGAAAGAGACGACTCATGTAGGACAAGGTCGTACCTCTCTTCTGGTCAGTACTTTAAATCTTGAATCAAAACTAATATCATAGTAACAGAAAGCACCAGCTTTTTCCTACAATCTATGTTCCCATGACAATAGATTGTATCCCTGGAGAGTAAACTCAAGAGTAGAAACAAAACTCATACCTTGGCTTAAGGAATGTACTATATGAAGTATACTAGACTCTCACTTCTTTGTTAGTAATAGTAGTAAAAATATAGAGATATGATTTACATTGCAGGTTAGCCAAAATAACGTGCAATATTTGACCTCACTTAAATTTCTTTTATAAACAGATTTCAAATGTTTCAAATGAGACAGAAAAAAAACCTAGGGACAAAACTAGGAAAATTTCAATTTCTGCTGATCATTATCACTCCAAATAGTAACGCTTCCTTACATGTAAGCTATGCTATTCCTTTTTTCATTTATTTATTTATTTATTTATTTATTTATTTTTGAGATTGGATCTTACTACGTAGTTCAGAGTGGCCATAAACTCATTATTACTTCATATTGGCCTCCATCTTGCAGTGATCCTCCTAACTAATCTTCAAGAGTGCTGCTGTTACAGAGGATGCCCCAGGGAGTCAGTGTAGTTCAGTTTGTTAGTTCCCATTATAGCTCTGTTTACAGTTCCTTTTGTTTCTAGAAGTGGCTGATCACTGTGATGCATAGCTGGTCACTATGATACATATTGTCAGAACCAGTCCCCAGTTGACCAGCTATTCTGTCTCTGTATTCCTGCTTGCTTAGCCCTTATAAGCCCTAAACAACCAGCAACAGGCACTTATATTTTGGGAATGATCCAGATCAGTGCCCATCAATATAAATTAATAAGCCTCCAAATCATGGGTGTCATTCCAGTGTTTCTATTTGCCACAGAACTGGGGTTAAAGGAATTCACCACTGCAAATGACTTTTCAAAATATTCTTGCAGTGTAAGGAAGACCAACTTCTTGACTCTGCATAGCAATGTGTAAGAGCACAGTTACCAATTCGATAGCCAGGTTTCCCTCACAAGAAGTTCTAGGGTATTGATGAAGTTGCTCTTTAGAGGAGGAAAAAAAAAATCAGAAAAAGAAAACATAAACCTTTAAGTGTTTCAAGAAAAAAAGTAAATACATACAGATTCACAAGTTCAAACTTCCTCAGTAAATGGAGTACATATTTTATCTAGTAGTAATTGCTTAATAAAATAGGATTTTGATTTGCTAAAAAAAAAAAAAAAAAAAAAAAAAAAAACAGATTCTATTAGCTACTATCCTTGAGGCCTAAAGATATACCCTTCCATTGACAGCCTGGGTTCAAATCTACTCACCTCTTTTTCTTTCCCTTTAAGAATTTTCCTACTAACTACTTAGAAAAACATGCACAGAATTCATAGTACCAGACTGACCAAACTATGCATGTTATATATAAGGATACTGATTATAAAGATTTCTCATAATTACTATTTTTGAGCAATTAAATACACACTTATAAAATAGCCAATACTAAAAATATGTATTATGGCCAGAAGAAGTTTCACAACAAAGAGAAACTAGGAAAAAAAATCCCTCTGTTGGTTGCTTTTGTGTCAGAAAATAATGTACAATTATGCTTAAAAATCAGAAATGCATTAAGCTATTTGTAAAAGATAATATTTTATAATTTCATGGTGTTCTGATTTCAATAAACACAAAACATTTATTAAATTTTTGTGGCTTAATGAGAATTAGATTCACATCTTGTTTAATAAAATCATTAAATGAGAATATAGCAAATAGACTTCAGTTTGCAAAGAAAATATCAAATATATATAGCCTTCCCAACAAGTTTGAAACAACACAAAGTTCATTAAGCTTTCAGTCTAATGAATATACTTATTTCATTGATTATTTTGGTATCATTTAACATATTTTAAGAGGGCTTCATTGAACATAAGACAGGTCAAAGTTTGTCTTTTTCAAGTATACACAGTAGTTACAATATACAACACAACACACATGTTTTCTTCACATAAAGTGGTTTGAACCACTGCTTTATGCTACACATTTTATTCATTTGAATAGGCATCTAAATATATTTTCCAAATGAAAGAAAATAATTATACACACATATTTTTGATTCAATGCTTTCATTGAGTCAATGACACTCATCTATCAACAGTCTTTCTTGCCATATGTTTTTCTCTAAACACAAAACTTAAATATGCAGTGAGTTTCAAGCACATGAGGCATCACCATGTTTATTAATGTATCTCTTTATACTGTTCAAAGACATAGATGACTGTTCCTCATAGCCAACAGGATTCTTTCTGTTTGCAACTCAACAATAAACTCATGCCAATAATATGCCTCAGTTGCACAAACAGATTCAACTTATTTCCCAAAATATCTAATCTTAAATAATGGAAAAGAATTAACTATATTTAAATTATGTTACTTTAAACAGTTTAAAACCAATTTTTAGAAAAGCATAGCTTTCTCTTTTTACATACTAGCAAACATCTCTTTACCAATTCAAACAAATTTAATGAATGGAACTTAAAAACACTAACGATATTTCTAAAGAATTCATATAATCTAAAGTACAGGTGAAAAAATAGTGTGACATCTGAAAATGTAGACATTTGCAATTTGCACTGGCCTTCATTTCTAAACCAAAGACATTACCCTACTTTGTAAGTGATATTTTTAAAGCTCAGATAAAATGTGTTCTGTCCATTCTGAATTATTGTAATGTTCTTATTTATAACTACCATCTGTCAAAAATTATCTTAATTTATACCAAGGGAACATTCATTAAATATTCATCCTCTTCATCTATGAAATGTGCTTCTATCTAAGATCAGGAACCTACCTGAGGAGATATTAGTATTCATCATTTTATTAGCACATCTCTGAATGAAACAGAATAGACACCTGAAGTTTACACCTAAAGTATAACATGCTTTTAGGTTGAAGAGTGTGATTTCTGAGGGCTGATATTAATTTACACTTCAGAGGCCAATGGTTTAACTTATGCAATCATGGCAACAAGCAGTTATCACTTATTTTGTCTGACCTAAAAATAGAAAAATTTTGCAGAAGAAGAGCTTGTTAAAATATAGCATATACTTGCAAGAATTTAGGTAGAAATAAAAAGCTAATGTTAGTATAACCACTGAGGGGGAAGGGTGTGTAAACTGTTCTTTTTCTAGAAGAAAGTTCCTATCTTCTAGACCAGCTAATCACTACTTCATATTTTATGCTTTATTTCCTTGAATTTGGAAGAAAACTCCATAGGTCACTGTGAACTAAGAACAGTCCTTAAAATATTCATGTAGCTTTCTATTCTCCAACAACAGTAATGAGAAAATCGAACATTTTGTTCAATCACAGAAAAGGACTACTACAAATTTCAAGTTACATATTCACAAAGATTACCTAAATTTGGAAAGAACACAAGCTGCCCTCCCCTTATTTTGCAGATTATCCAGAATGAAACTTTATACAGGCAATGAAAATACTTGAAAACATATTTTAACAAACCATAATTGTATCTATACCTAAGGCAAAATAAAATAAACTTTTTTCCTGAACAAAGAAACAGAACATAAGACAACAATTGGGAAAAAAAGACTTTAAAGATGGTATATCATAACTGCTGGCTTGAATTGCCAACCTGCATTGCAAGCTCTGTTTAGATAGTGGCAACTATCCATGGCAAGGTTTCCCTACTATTCTGTAATATATGAAGAAAAAAAAAAAAAAAGCAGTCTATTTACAATATTCAACTCACCCTTAGGCAGAGAAATACTAACTACTTTAAAGAATAATTCTTGCCAAGGACTCTATGTTACAAAATTCAAAATGATCCTTTTGCAATTTTTATGATGTCCTCCATTTGTTCAAAAAAGCTAAGTCTTAAAGGGGAAATTCTGAGCCAACAGAAATTCAACTAAACAAAGATTCAATTCAACTAAATAAAGATTCAGTAATATTGGAACACCTTTTTTAAAAGTTAATCATTCTTAAATGTTGTCTTCTGAAACTAGTAGAAAACATTTACATACAAGGCTAACATATAAAAGTATGTTGAAAATGGCATGATCGGGGCTGGGGATTTAGCTCAGCGGCATAAGCGCCTGCCTTGCAAGCAGGCAGTCGTGAGTTCGATCCCTGGTACCGATAAAAATGACAAAGACAAAAAAAAAGAAAGAAAATGGCATGATCATTAATAGCTTCTGCACAGATATCACTCTGTCATTGTACTTACTGATCACTTACTACTTATATTTGGAACACACAGTTTAATTGCAGACTCATCAAGAAGAATTATACTGTTGTAAAGAAACAGGCCGTTTAAATAATAATTGCAATAAAATGTAACACCATATTATTAGTAATATGTTATAGATTTTCTTCAAAGAAAGTGCCAACAGTCCCTACCATCCCTGTCTGTTTCCTCTGCTCTTAAATCTGAGCTACTTTTATAAGTTTTGGTGACCAATAAATTGTAGCAGAAGAGGGTTCCAGCTCTGAAATTGGTCTTAAGACCAAAAACTTTCTCTACTGCTTTGAATCCTCATGCTGTATGCTAAGATACTACCTTATTGTACTGCACAGTGAGAAGTCACGTTGGGGAAAGCAGAGGAACCCTAGTCAAAAGCAAACACCATCTGTCAGTCATGTGAGTAAGACCATCTTGGTCTTTGTGGTCTGAGCGATCCCACATCACTGAAACCATGTATGTGGGCACCATGCAAGACAGCACACCCATACACTGAGACCACTCAAATGACAGAATAATACCAATAGAAAATTATTACTGTTTTCAGTAAATTTTGGGATGGATAATTATGTACTGAGAGATAACTAGCAAATTGAAGGAAAATCAATCATAAAGCATAGAGGCTTACTATATCTAATTTGATTAACCTCAAAATTCTTAGGTAATTCAGGTCAAAAAGTTAACTCCTCTACATCTTCATCTGGTACTGAATCACAGTGCAAAGAAAAAACACAAGATCTATTCCAAAATTTAATATATAAACCAGTGGCTGAATATAACTCCTCCTAATCAAAACAAGAGATGATTGCATAGTGGTAGATATTAGCAACACATTTAATAATAAATCCATGGTGATCCCAAATCTGGCCAAGGTTCACATAACAGCTCCTTGAGATATATAATTAATCTATTAATTTATTTTAAAGCATAATCTATGCCCTGTCTACTTTCACAAATGAATATAACTAGACCATATAAGCTAAACCTTCTCAGAAATACTTTTATGTGGTTTAATGTATCTTCTGACTCTGTTGAAGTCATAAATCATTGAACAGCATCTTTCTTTTATAAAACTGAATGATAAGCTATTATTTATATTCCTACTATTGATAAGAAGAACAGAAAACCTTCTATAGTAAATACCAGTAGTTTAACTTTGAGGAAACAGCTTATACATGTGAATTTTAAGTTTTGGCCCACAGAAAGCACTTATTAATCAAATTTTCAATATTCTCATATCTTTCTGCTTTTTTTGATATCCTATATATCTCTCCCAGCCCATGGGATCTCATGCTAGTTTGGGTTCCTTTCTGTCCCCCAGAAAAATAATATTTGAATAACATAATTAAGTATAACATCGATATTTTTTTCTCATATACAATGCCAAAAGAATCAGTGTCTGCAGATTACTCAACATCCTTCTCCAGATGAACACTCTTAGGCTCTGTGTACAGTTCATCTTAGCTAGTTATCAAAAAGAAAGCAAAACATACAATAACTAATTTATGTACTGCTTTAAAATTTTATAGAGATGGATGGTTCTAAAAATAAGAAAGGATTCCTTCAATTCTGCAAAAGAGAAAATCAAGTCAAAGAATACAAAACAGACCCTGGCAGCACAGAAGGGTGTGTGTGGGAGATGGTAGCTTAGGAGAAAGAATCAGGCTAATGAGGATCTATGGTACAGAAACTTGAGATACACATTAGAAACTTTCAATCCACCTCCCTTGGGACATCCTCAGGAATCTCTGTACCAACAATTTCTGAGAGGGAAGGCACTTTGGGAGATGAAGAAAAGTGATGAATTTTGTCTCAGATTTAGTTAGGCTTGAATGACACTTGTAGACTGAGGTCATTTGTTGATTACAATCCTATCAAACAGCAAAAATTGCTGCTGGGAGAGGTCACATTTCTTGCATAAGAAAGAAACAAGTAATGATAATATTTGAGTAACCAAGAGCTCTTTCTTAAACATTAAATAGGACGGTACAAAGCCCAAAAGGATTCTGCACCAGAGGACCCCGGAGAGAGCAGATTTTCTAGAGAATTTATGCATTCCACACAAAAATACAATGTTTCCACAGAGAACATAGAATATTCAACTGCAATGCCATCTATATAGTTCACATACTTTTTTGACGTTTTCTTCAGAAAAATTGGCTGGATACGTTCTATCATTCTGGAAATTGTTAGAAAATAATACATGTTGGAAAAGTAAAAACAGTGAGGTTATTTTATAGCCTTTTTTCTTGTGGATATTATTTCTTACTCTGTCTTCTTTATTCTTCTTTATAATACTGCCAAACATTAGGCCTATGTAAGGTCATACATTGAAAAAAAGTAGACTTATAAGAAGAGCACTGTTTTGCTCCAGATATTCTTTTAGAATAAATCAGTACATAATCAAATTTGTAGGCATTATTAAATGTTATGCACAATTATTATATGGTAATATTTCCTTCTTTAATATAACCAGTAATCAAAAAATAGATTTGCAGTTATGTATTAATCTATTGGGATGTATTTTATGAATAAATAAGCTACTCTCTTGAGCTTACATCTTTTCCAGTAATATTTACTCACTCAGTCAAAAGTTCACAGTCAGTTCATCTAAATGAGTCTAAATAAAAATTACATATACAGTATATAAATACTGATTCCTTTCGTATGATATCAAAATTACTCGATTTCTCACTTGCAACAATTTACATTTTTCAAAGGCTAATTAATGCTTTGTTTTTGTGAAATTTTTCTATAGCATTGTAGGATTTCATAGATTTGATCTCCCCATCACATAATACAGCCGACATCCATCACTATGACAATTAAAAATCCTTTCACATATTATACATAATCTCAGTTAAATACTCCTTCAGTTAAAAGCTACTGAACTCCTTTTAAGATTCCAGAGGAAAGATATCTTCACAACACTAAAATCACTGAAACCTGTACTTAACTTGGAAACTATAACAATCTGCTTTTACAACTACAGTATTACAAAGTTGGAATGAATTTTATGGATATAATGTCCATATCTGTATAACTACATTGCACTTTTTTAAAGAAGTGAGAATTTTGCATTTGTAGTAATGCAGAAAATTTCCAGAGAAATCACATTAAAATCACATGATGGTCTATTTGTGTATCATTTTACACTCTCTTTTCTCTAGGGAAAAGTAATATTTAAGTGATACAAAGGAGGCTAAGATAATTTAGCCCATCTAATATTTCACTTTATGGACAAGAAAGCAACAAACATATTATATACCTGCCTAAAAACATTTTGATCACTGAAATTTTTGCATTCAAAAACTAGTTACAATATTTTCATAGGTCTTTCATTTTCTGTTAAATCGTGGCAAAAGACATGGCCTTAGACACAGAATTTTCTAAAAGAAAAAGAAAAACAATGAAATCTCAATTATTGTTTCATGAAGCTCACGCTCATAATATTGTAAATTTAAGAAATTGATTTCATAAAACTATAAATCTAAAAAGTTTCATGCTTCTTAGTATTTATAAACTAACAAGTCTTTATACCTGCTAAATTCTATAGTACATAATCATGATTTATATAATATAGAGAGGAGATATTTCAAATAACAACTTTACTTTGTACACACACTAGACAGGAAGGGCTACAGTGTAAGAAAATCGTAAACATATTAACTGTGCCGACAGAAACTTAATCATATGATTTTGCTCAAAGATTTTCCCTCAAAAGGAAAAATAAAGAGAAAACACCACGACTGAGTTCTTTAATCTGAACCAGATCATTCTTGTGGTAAGTACTTTGACTATCTCTTTCATCTAGTCTTTATTACCAGCCAGGACATTATCTCTACCATACAGATGCTCAACATGAACTCAGCAACATCATATCATTCATAAATGTCATGTATATAAAAGTCTAGGTTAATGGACTGAGCAGAAAGCTCAGTTTAAGTTACACGTTTTAAAAAGAAAATTATCAGTGTTGAGTAACTTCAACAAGAGTTTTGTTTTGTTTTGCTTTGCTTTGTTTTATTTTGATCACAATGAAGATAGAGTCTCACTATGTAATTGAGACTGGTCTTGAATTCACTATGTAACCCACTCATGTGATCTTCCCACTTCAGGTTCCTCAGTGGATTACATATCTGCTCCATCACATCTAGCAAAAATCAGTATTCTTAATGTCCTACACTCTGTATGAAAATATTGAGCACTGGGAGGTAACTTGCTACATATACTTCATAATTCATTAATCCATTCATTAAGTTAGTATGTCTACCTGCAATAAGTTTCATCAGCTTATTTTATTCCATGATGCATTAATTTTAACTCCTAATATCATGTAATTTATTTTTGTGTAAATTAGAAATTTAGGGACAAGCCAATTGTGATGGTGCATGTCTGTAATCCTAGTGCTCAGAGACTGAGGAAGAAGGATTGTTTTAAGTAGAGACTAGCAACTTTAATTGTGAGCTCAAGGCCACCTTGAACCACATGGTGAGACCCTGTCTCAACAACAACAACACTACACACACACACACACACACACACACACACAAATTAGGGATAACACATGTTAATTTCAAGTCATATGATGATCCTACCAAAAGAACGTATGAAATGCATATAAAAAGCAAACTAATAGAGAATAAAGACCATAGTACTATTTAAGATAAACAATTACACTATTCCTACCTCCATTCAAATTTTTTATATACTTTTTTCTGTATTTTAACGATTTTGTCTGCTGACAAACTAAACAATTAAAGTTGCAAAAATTCTTCAATGTAAGTTTTGTTTTTTAAAGTAGTGCTTATTTGATACTTTCTCCTATATGAGTATTTTACATTTCAATGGTTAAATTATATTTAATATATACATGCTTAATCAAAACAGTATAAATGTGACCCACCCTGTGGGACATTTCACAATGAAAATTACTGCTAGTCTAATGATTATATGTCTCTTTTTGTGGTACCATCTACATAATGTTAGTTCTTATTCTAATAAAACACAATACAATCTATTCCTTTTCTGTTTTTAATATTATTTTGGAATCTTGCAACAAAAAATTCCCTCCTATCATTAGAGAAATTTTTATCAAGAGATGCTCCATTAAAGCTACAATAATAAGGTTAATGCCAGAAAGCATGAGTATCCAATATTGTGGCTTTCTGGGCCACATTTAGTAAAGAAGAATTTTCTTGGCCTTCCTATAAAATATAAGATATTGTTAATGTATTAAAATAACAAAACTTCAAAAAATATCTTTATTATGACATTTCTATGTCAGATGTGTATCTTTATTGTGATATTTCTATGTCAGCAAAAATGTACTTGATGAATTTTTCTCCTTTCTATACCACAGCTGCTAAAATAGCCATTTTAACCTATTAATTTTTTGTTATAATACATGCTCAAGTTAAATAATTAAATAAAGAAAATGACATGTCTGCTTCATCACAGTAAATCCTTGTATTTATAGGCACACACAGGAGGATAGCTTGAAGTCATACTTTTGGTAACCACTGCATGTTCCTCACCAGGCCAAACCAGCACACATAACCTTGAATATGCACAGGATCCGCCCTAGTCGCCCTAGTGATTACGTGGCCAGCACAAGTGAAGTTCACTGCACAGCCACCTCTAAACCAAATTCTCTTTAGTGCTTGTTATGCCTATGCCAGAGCACTGGAAGCTAAATCATGAGAAATGTCACTAAACATCATTTTAAAAAGTTAAATGTTTCCAATGTCATGGGGCGACATTCCTAGGAATAAAAACTGCGTATGTCTGTGAGCTGCAAGTTATACATAGCTGTGTTACAGTATTGTGCTGCACAGTTAAAACTTCACCTTTACTCAAACGTCTTTTAAGTCATATGCCAATTCTGTTAGGTTTATAAATGAAAGTATTGAAGTATAAAGAGGCTGGCTTCCCTGTCCTGAGATAAAGCAGCTATTATAAGCCAATTAAGAAATAATTTCTCTTTCAGTCACATGAAATGAAACACTTGACTTACCATGAGTTTAATTTTCTATGAAAATAAAATTGCAATGTATTAGTTTACACTGATCACCAATGATCCATACAGGAGGCATATCACTGTTTTAGTCTGTTGATGTCTTTCATGTACGGACTTCCTGATTTGAACTTGAGAAACATACATGAAAAATATTTAATTGACACCATTAATAATCCTTTTGTTTTGGCAGTTTGGTAAGTAATCTGTAATGGTAGCTGTAAAAATGGTTACAAAGAAAACAAGAGCCCCAAAAGGACAGAAGTACAGGAAGGGAAGGTAAAAGACAGAAGGAGGGAAGGACAGAGAAGCAACAACAAACATTCATGAGTAGTGATGCACATTATTTGGTTAACATAGAAGCAATAATTATACCATCACTCCATAAGATCAATGGCAATTTAACAGTGGCTCACACTATTAATATCTCCCAAATACTGGTAACTGTAAAATTAGTGACACTACTATATGGGTTGACCATAAGCCATGTTCTCTTGGTAACAATATTAGGCTACCATAGAGAAGGAATGTTTCCTACGGCACCAGGCAGCATCAATCTGATTATACAGTGAAAAACTTCTACCTAAAAACATGTAACATTGACATCACCCCTGGAAAAACTTGGCATAACAAGAGTTCTCTCAGAATTGGGGATGTAACTCAGTGAGAGCACATTTGCCTCGCATGAGTAAAGTTCTCCGTTTGATCCCTAACATCCACCATAAATCTTGAAAAAAACAGTTTTTGAAAAAGGAAGAGAGGAAGGGAGGGAGGAAAGAAGAAAAGCAGATTTTCTATCTCGTTTGCCACTGTTGTCTGAATTTGTTCAAATGAGTGCAACTTAAGATTAAATTACTGGTTCATACTGAACAATATAGCTTCTTATCTTAAAAGAATCACTGTAAGAAAAATGGATGAAAACAAAAAATGCAATATATCCTGAGACTGGCACTTTTTGCCATTTTTCAGATAGAAAATAAAACATAGTCTTTTAAAAATCTACTTTTATTTTTCAAATGATCAAAATATATCTAGGACTATAACTGTCTTTTTTATTTTCTTCACTGAAATTATTATAATACAACCAGAATCCATCCTCATGCATGTGTGTGTGTGTATGTGCCAAACATACATATGCTTCCATGAAAATAATGTATGTAGCTAATAGCTAGGCAACACTGAGGTATAAACAAAAATTCCAGAATTTTAAAATCAATTTTGCTTATGGAAATGTATTGAAGAAGGAATATCAGTTACTCTATTAATTGATTCACTAACTTTAAAGTCACAAAAGGAGAAGTTGAATATTTGGCCAAAAAAGTTAATTTATATTTCTTCCTTTACTTTTTCAGCATAGCATTTTATATCAAAATGAAATATTTTATCTATATGATACGAAACAGCAAAATGAAATATCTATATTAAAATGAAATATCATATCAAAATGGAATATCTTATCTATATAACAAATAAATCCTGAATTAGAGGGCTTTAATTAAAAGTTCATGCATCTTAAGTGACTCATTGCTTAACCCTTGGAGGTAGAGTTTAGTTTTGTAGGTTCACCCTATCTATTTCTATCTATGTTAATCTTTCAGATTAAGTACAGATTTAGAATAATAATGATTCATTTCTGTGTACTAAACAAAGCATTATAAGACTTGCATTATTCTGCCATTTCAGATAGATTCTGAGAATATAGCTCAGTGACACAAATGCTTGCGTGGCAAGCACAAGGCCCTGAATTCAATTCCAAGTATCAAAAAAAAAAAAAAGTTTATTATCAGATGGAAAGTAACAATTCCTTTAAAAAGGGTAAATCCTTTTTAGAATCTATTTTTGTTTTTGAAATGATTAATATATGTCTAGGGATATGACTGCCTTCTAAGATTTATAGTATATTTTTTATCAAGGACATTTTCTCTATCTATGAAATTCAAAGTTAATAGTTATTAGAATATTTTTGGTGAATGATAGATTTCTAGCAAGCAAAACAACCAGCCTCATGGAAAACTGTACAAGGTTCAGAAAAATTCTGTAGTAAGGTTAAGGCACAGGCAATAGTTCACCAGATCTTAGTTGACTTCTGTTCTCAAAGTATCTCAAACATAGCAGAATTTCAGTGTTTGTTGAACAACTGAATAAATTTCCTCAAAAATCCCTTTTAACCATCTTCCTAATAAGGGCAAAGTGCTACTCAATATTTAGAGTTCTCTGCTCTGATATTTACTTCTCCAGAATTATTCTCTTAATTCTGATCACTGGGTACTGTCCCTGCATTTTTCCTTGAACAAATAATTAAGAATACAAATTACAGAGTAATTTTCAAAATTTTTATAACCAACAATATACACACAGGATAACCACAGAGCAAGCTAATAAACCATGGCATAACAGAATTCTCAATGATAAGTAAACAGTGAAATAGGTTTTGCTATTATAAATTTGCCACAGTATATGACCATGGTCAAATTTCTTGAACCACTTGAATTTTCCTTCATACATGGATTTAAAAAGTATCAAAAATCACAGAATTACTAGGAAGAAACAAGATTATTTAGACCAATTAATTATCCCAGTATTTATATATGGAAAGATAACAATAAACATTATGATAATGCTATAATTTAGAATATAAAGTACTTTATAATGTATTAACTTCAGTGATTGAACTACTTTTATTTTTTATCTTTAATTTTTATTAGTGCATATTTGCAGTTCACAATGATTGCATTCTTGTAGGAAATTAGTAATGTATATAACACATATCAATTCTCTTTTCCTTTTATTTTGCCAGCATCGTTTTCAATTATTTGTAAGTCATTATAAAGTTAACTATCATAGATACAGATTAACAAACAGATAATAGGCCAAAATGTACAAAACTTGTAAGATAAATCACACAAAATCTAGGTCTCTTTTATATCACTTAACCCAACTGTGTTAAAAATAAATTTAAGTACTTCCTAATACCAGGCACTTCTGCTAGTATTAAAAAAGATAACACTTTTGGTAAGGTATATGAGAGGTAAGCTTTGCCACTTAAAATATTCCCATTTGCAAACTATTAACTTACCATTAAATAAAATTTACCATTTTAATAAAATTCATTCTCCTTCCCAGAAAAATTTTAGTGTTTTTTTGTCTTAGATTGATCTTCTTGCCTCAAGCTTCACCTATGCTGCCTACTCTAGGGCCTTTACACAGCCCAACTCTTCTAACAAGCAAAGCCTGGAAGCCTACACACTTTGCCATAAGTGGCACACCCCCTCTCACTCCAGCGGAGCTGCAGGGGTTACAGAGATTGAAAACAATAGTTAATCAGTCACATTACATCCAGTAATAACAGGTTCCTTCAAAGTTTGTGCATTGGGAGAGCTTCAATACTTCTTAGAAAACATTACCCTGGTGATTTATGTGTCCCTGACTGGTGTGATCAATTAAAAACCTTTCAAAGATGTAACTGTGTGTGTGGCAGTAATTTGTAGCGGCAAAATATATGTGCATGAATAACTTCTAATCTTGAAAAAAAGGTAACCTTCTGAAAGTCCATGCTAGTTATCTAAAATAACAAAGGTGAAGTACAAATTATGTGATCCACCATAACCTGAAAGAAACATGTGTTGCTACTCTGTGATTTTAGTCTTTATCCCAGTCTGACCCATTTCTTTAAACAGTACCTTAAGATGCTCCCCATGGAGTTTTCACTGAGAATACTTTAATCCATTTTCTTAAAAATCTCTAACAAAATTACCAAGGTCTTGATGTCTTATCAAAAATCCTTTGTTTCAAAACTGGTACATGAAAAGATAATCTTCAGTAAGTGCAACTAAAGTATTTTATACCTGCAGAGTTGATTTGTTCCATTGGAGGACAGAAGGAAAAAACAAAGTTCACATTGCCAAGAACAGAACCTTCTTGTCACTTTAGTGTGTACTTTGTGAACTTAGTAATTCAAACATCTTTCTACTCCAACAAAAATTTCCAATTCTCCCTTTGGTTTGCATAATTCCCCCAGTAACATACTTCAAGACATTATCAATATTTGTATAAAAGCAGTTAAAAATACAAAACTTAGATTATCAAAGCATTAAAATGCAATATACAATATTTATGTATAATCTTAGACATCATAGTAATTATTGTTACCTGTAAAATTACTTTCTTCATTAGATTAATTCCTAAGTATTACATTTTTGTTGATGATATTCTCAAAGGTGGTTATTTAATTTTTATTTCAGCTGAGTTTGTTGCTCATCTACAGGAATGCTATTGATTTTTGAGTGTTGACTTTGCATTTTGCCATGCTACCAAATTTGGTTATTATTAAATCTAGGAGTTATTTGGTAAAGTTTTTGGAATTGTATATGCAAATTATCATACCATCAGCAAATAATAATTTAACTTCTTTCTTTCCTATCCTTCTCTTTTAGTTGTTTCTCTTGTCTAATTGCTCTGGCTATTGGTTCCAGATGTATACTGAACCGAAAAGGTGTTACTGGAAATCCTTGTCTTATTTGGGATTTTAGAGTGAAACGTTGCAGTTTTGTGACCACTTAGTATGATGTTGTTGTTGGTTTGTCATAGATGGCTTTTATCAGACTGTGGTAAAGATGTACTATTCCAATTTTCTTTAGGTTTTCTGTAATCATGAATGGGTACTGGATTTTGTCAAATGTTTTTCTGCATCCAGTGAGATGATCATGTGGTTTTTGTTCTGAGTTCTGTTAATATGATGTATATTTATTGATTTGTGCAAGTTAAATCATCACTGCACCTCTGGGATGAATTTGGTCACAGTGTAAAATATTTTCGGTGATGTGCTGGATGCTGTTTCCAGCATCTTACTGAGGATCTTTGCATCTGTATTCACTAGAAGATTGGCCTACAGTTCTCTTTTTTGGTTGGGTCCTTCTCTGATTTTGGTCTTGGGGTAATGCTCTCTTCCAGGAATGATTTTGGGAGTATTGCTTCCATTTCAATTTCATTAAAGAGTTTAAGGACTGCAGCACTCTGAAAAAAGGAGATGAAGAGTACATCTGAAAATGAACCAATATAGTGAAAATAGCTACACTTCCAAAATTGTTTTACAGCTGTAATGTAATGTCAATCAAAATACCAATAGCATAGCTCACAGAAATAGACGTGAATCGTGAAATCCACATGAAAACAGAAGAGACCTACAACAGCAAAAGCAATTCTAGGCAACAAAGGCAAATAGAGAGCATCACAATCCATCACTTGAAATTATACTACAAAGCTACAGTTATTAGAAACAGAATGATACCATCAAAACAAACAGAGCTAAGAATCAGTCAAACAGAACAGAAAATGCAGAAACAACTCCAAACACACTCAACTACCTTATTTTTGATGAAGTGGCCAAAAAACATCACTGGAAGATAGTATCTTCAATAAATGGTGCTGGAAAAACTACCATTCCATATGCACAAGGTTCAAGCTGGATCCACATCTCTCACCATATACTAAACTAAAATCAAAATGGATCAAAACTATAAATATTAGAACATAAAATTGTACTGGATGATAGGAAACTCTTAAAGAACTAGATGTAGATGAAGATTTTCTGAATAAAATTCTGATTACAAAGAAAATATTACAAAGAATTAACAACTGAAATAATATCACAACTGAAATAATATCAAAAAACCTTTATATAATAAAAGAAACCACATAGTAAAGAAAGAAGCAACCTATAGAATAGGAAAAAAAAAATCTTCCCCATTGGCCCTCAAATAATGGACTAATATCTAGAATACATAAAGAATTCAAAAAAATCAGATTCCCCAAACATAAACACCAGTCCAAAATGGGCATCTGGAATGAATTGATACTTATATGGCAAGGAAGTACAAACAGCAAATAAATATATGAAAACATGTTCAATGTTATTTTTCATTCAAGGAATGCAAATTAAAACAACCCTGAGATTCCATCACAAGCCAGAAAGAATGACTGTCATTAAAAAATTAACCAGTAAAAAATCCTGGACAGTCTATAAGGAAAAAGAACCCTTCTCCATTGTTGGAGGGACTATAAATTGGCACAAGCACTATGGGAATCAGTATGCAGATTCCTCCAAAAACTAAACCTAAACCTGGAGTTGCATTTGACCCAATGATTGCTCTTCTAAATATCTTCCCAAAGAGTTAAAAGCATCATGCCACAGAAATACACACACACACACACACACACACCAATGTTTATAGTAACACAATTAATAAAAGCTAACTATTGGAAAGAACCCAAGTGCCTCAATGAATGAAGAGAAGGGTTTCACACAGTGGCATAATACTCTGTCATATAGAAAGATAAAGCTAAGATATTTTTAGGTAAATTGATGCACCTTGAGAATATAATTTTAAGTGACATAAATTGGAAACATGTTAAATAGTACTTGTTTTCTGTTGTGTGAGAAATCTAAAGGGTAAATAAGGACCAAAATGGAGGACATACAGTATACTGGAAAATAGGAAGAAAATGTTTAAATGGAAAGGGAAATAAGAGGCAGAAAGGAAAGGAAGATAGAAGGGAAGGAAGGAAATAGGAAGAAAAATAAAGTAGAAAGAAACCAAGAGAAACAAAGTTTTGCAAATTAGAGGAGGAAGAAAGACTGAAGGAAAGGGAGGGAAATGAGCAAAAAAAAAAAAAAAAAAAAAAAAAACAAGTACAAATTCCCTATAATGAGTGTGATCATTATGTTATGTCAAAATGTAACAATAAAATTAATTTTAAAAATTGTAAAATTAATGATAGCAGCAGAAACAATAAAATTAATTTTAAAAATTGTAAAATTAATGATAGCAGCAGAAACAATAAAATTAATTTTAAAAATTGTAAAATTAATGATAGCAGCAGAAACAATAAAATTAATTTTAAAAATTGTAAAATTAATGATAGCAGCAGAAGTGAAAAACAAATGGAACAGACCACGGGGAGTGGGGGTAATCTCTAAGGTACAAAAAGAAATGACTATCAAAATAAACGACATTAATGCAGACACAAACAAACAAAAAGAGGAGTTCAGGAAAATGATGGAAACGATGAATGCCAAACATAGACAAGAATTGGAATCAATGAAACAGATACAAACAGAAATACAAGAGATTAGAAAATTTATTGAAAGTATATGGAGCAGACTATACGAAGGCAGAAATAAGAGTACCAGATATAGAGACAGGAATGCAACTAATGACCATGAAAAGAAACACACCTTAAAAATCTACAAAGGACTACAAAAATCAATCCAATAGCTATAAGATGAAGCAAAGAAGAGCAACATAAAATCAACGGGAATCAGTAAGAAAGCTAAAGGCAGTACAAAAGTCATTAAAAACTTCTTTACGGAAATGATGGCAGAAAATTTCCAAAACATAGATAAATAATTTAACACACAAATTAGTGAAACATATAGAATTCCAAATAGCCATCACCAAAGTAAATTTAAATAAAATAAATTTTGACATATAATAATCAGAATTCCAGAAATTCATCCTAAGAAGAAAATATTAAAAGCAGCTAAAGAAAAGAAACTTCTTTGTTCATGAAATCTACTTTTTCAGAAATATTTCAGAGATTTATGATATCCTTATGTAAATGTTATATTTTTCTTGCTGTTTATTGCTAATTATTATATCTCCTTGTAGGCTTTGCAAACAGCTTTTATATTCTAATTGATTAAGATTTGTATATTTGGGGCTGGGGATTTAGCTCAGTGGCATAAGCACCTGCCTTGCAAGCAGGCAGTCGTGAGTTCGATTCCCGGTACCAATAAAAAGGAAAAAGGAAAAAAAAAAAGATTTGTATATTTGAAGGCTATGGGCTTTTATATGTTATCTTGATACCTTACTGAGTTATTTTATTATTTATATTTTATCACTGAATGGCCAAAGATGTCCCAAGATTTCATCATATCAACTACAACTAAAGATAGGACATTGACCTACCTCTTTACTGACTGTTCAGACTTATGATGTGTCTTTTCTCTTGTATAGTTTGTACATCTTGTTTATAGAGCCTCAGTGTCTCTTTTTATACAGTACCCTTTGTTTATACAGTACTGTAATTTTTGCTGATTGCATTATACAGTCTGGTATTACAGTTTTATGTTCTGTTATACATTTCAGTACTGCATGTAAGAATTTTGCAAATAAAACCAAAGTCATCAAAAAAAAAAAAAAGAAAAGAAAAGAAACATATCACCTTCATGGAAAGCCCAACAGAATCACAGCAGACTTCTCAACAATCCCCAAAATTAAGAAAAGCTTGGGGTGAAGTATTTCAAGCTATAAAGGAAAACAATCTTCAATCCAGATTGCTATAACCTGCAAAACTATCTTTCAAAATTGATGGAAAAATGAAATACTTTCATAACAAAGAACAACTGAAAAAAATTATGGCCAACAAATCAGCTCTAAAGAGTGTTCTAAAATACATATTAAAAAGAGATAATGATGACCACAAATGCAAGAACACTAGTAGAAAAAACCACCAGACAGTCCAAGCAATTAAACAAAGCAGCAAGATAAGGAATGAACAACAAGGAAATAATGACAAAAAAGCATAGTTATCAGTTACAACCATCAATGTAAATGGTCTCCACTCAGCAATCAAAAGGACAGCAGAATAGATCAAGAAGAGCCAACAATACACTGCATTGAAGAAACTCATTTAACCTAAAAAGAAACTCATAAACTAAGAGTCAAAGGATAGATAAAAATTCTCGATGGCACAGGAACCCAGAAAAAAACAGAAATAGCAATTTTATTTGCAGATAATGCAAATGTTAAGCCAAAATGACCAAAGGAGACAAGGAAATTCATTGTATACTCATTAAGGGAAAACTCCAAGCATAATCATAAATATTTTCCCCAATATAGGTTCATACAGTTATACAAAACAAATATTAATTGACATGAAAAACCAAATAAACACTAACATAACTGTAGTGGGAAGAATTAATCCACTCTCACAAATGAATAGATCAATTAGACAAAAAAAATCAACAGAGAAATATTAGAATTAAACCAAGTCTGTGAAATGGACTTGGTACATGTCTAGAGACTGTTCCACTCCAAAACATCAGAATAGACATTTCTCTCAGCTGCACATGGAATGTTCTCCTAAACAGATGATGTATTAGATGACAAAACATGTTTATGTCAATATGAAGAACTAAAATCATCTCATGAATACTACAGAACAATAAAACTGGAAATAAATGACAAAGCTACAAAAATGTTAACACATGGAAATTAAACAACACCATTCTGAACAAGGAATGGATCACAGGGGAAACTGAAGATGAATTAGAAAGCATATACTATTAAATAATAATGCCAACAGAATATACCAAAACTTATGGGACACAAAGAGAGAAGTTTTATGAAGGAAATTTATAGTGATGAACTCACACATCAGAAAAACAGAATGAGCACAAGTAAACAACATAATTTTGAACCCTAAACTTCTAGAAAAAAGAACAAGTCAAACTCAAAGCTCATATGAGGGAGTAAATTATAAAGATATAAGCAGAAATTAATGCAATAGAGACTAAGAAAACAGTACAAGAATCAATGGATTGAAAAGCTGGTTTTTTGAAGGCATAAATAAAATTGATAAATCATTAGCCAATCTCATAAACAGAGGGGAAAAAACACAAATTCAAGCGATTAGGAATGAAAGGGGGAAAATCAAAATTGATCCCACAAAATTTATGGCATCATCAAAACCTAGTATAAGAACTTAAATTCCAATTAAATGGAAAACACAGATGGACAGATTCCAAGATACAATTGAATTGCCAAGGTTATATCAAGAAGATATAAAATTCTAAATAGACCAATATCAGTCAATCAAATTGAAAATGTAATTAAAAATTTGCCAACAAAAAAGAGCCCAGTCTCTGAGTGATTCACTGTTGAATTCTATAAGAAATTTAGAAAAGAACTAATGCTATTAATGCTGAAACTCTTTAAAGAAATTGAAACGAAAGCAGTACTTCCAAAGTCATTTCTGAAAGCAAGTATTAACCTGATTCCAAAAACCAGAGAACCCAACCAGAAAAGAAAACTACAGCCAATCTCACTAATGAACTTTGATGCAAAACTCCTTAGTGACAAACATAATACAACAAATCATAAAAAAGATTACATATCATCACCAAATAGGATTCACCTCAGGGACACAGAAATGGCTCAACATATGCAGATCAATACATGTAATACACCAGTAACAGAAACAAAGAAAAAAATCACATGATCATCTCAATAGATGCCCAAAAAGTAATGGAAAAATCCCCATCCATTCATGATAAAAACCTTACAGCAAATTGGAATAGACGATCTTTATTTCAATCTAATAAAAGTCATCTATGACAAAACAACGGCTAATATCATACTAAATGGTCAAAAATTTAGTTTTCATTCTAAAATCAGTAACAAAAGAAGTGTGTCCAATATCACCACTCCTATTCAGTATAGTTCTGGAAATATTAACCAGAGCAATTAGATAAGATAAAAACTAAAAGGAATAAATACAGAGAAAAAAGAAGTTAAATTATCATTTTTGCAGGTGACAAGATATTCTACATAAAAGATCCCAAAACTTCACCAAAAAATGAGTAAACTTAATATCCAGATTGAGTAGCATCACAGAATATAAGGTCAACACTCAAAAGTCAACAGCATTATAAACAAGCAACAAACTCACAGAGAAAGAAATTAGGAAAAGCACACCTTTCAGGATAACATCCAAAAAATTAAATACTTAGGAATCAGTCTAACAAAATATGTAAAAAAATCTATACAGTCAAAACTATAGTACCCTAAATAAAGGAGATTAATAAAGAGAATATCAGAAAATGGAAAGATAGCCCTTGTTCTTGTATAGGAAAAATCAACATAGTGAAAATGGCCATAATTCCAAAACTGCTATCTCATTCAAAAATATCATTAACATAGCCCATCGATATAGAGAAAACACTCCCAAAATTCATTTGGAACCTGCAAAGACCTAGAATAGCAAAAGCATTTGTGGACAATAAAGACAATCACAGACTGGAATTATACTACAAAGCTATCGTGATAAAACTGACCTGTTACTGGTAATTAAAAAAAAAAAAAAATAGGCCTGAGGATCAGTGAAACAGAAGAGAAGGTACAAACAGAACTGCAAACACAATCAGCCTCCTTATCTTTGACAAAAGGGGCCAAACATGTTCACTGGAAGAAAGACAATCTCTTTAATAAATGGTGCTGGGAAAGATGGCTTTCCACACACCCAAGACTAAAACTATATCATCATCTATCACTGTGTTATAAGTCAAAATTGATCAAAGATCTAAAAATTAAAACAGAAACACTAAACCTACTGGTAGACAAATAGATAGAAATCTTGAAGACATATAAGGTAGAGTTCATGAACAAAACCAAAACTATATGAAGTACTTCAAAGAATCAACAAATTAAATCTCATCTAATTAAACTGGTTTTTTTGCACAGCAAAAGAAATCACCAACACAGTGGAAAGAAAACCCACAGAATGGAAAAATATTTTAGCCAACTATCCCTTAAACACAGGACTTCTCTTCAGAGCATATAAGTAATTGAAAAAAATCAGGCCCCCTAAAATTAAAGACTCAATCCAAAAAGGGTCATTTGAGATGAATATACACTTATTAAATGAATAAATACAAATTGAAAATATATGAAAAAATGTTCAACATCATTGGTCATTCAAGAAATGCCAATTAAAATGACACTGAGATTCTATCTTACCCCAGAAAGAATGGCTGTAATCAAGAAATCCATCAATAACAAATGCTGGTAAGTCTGTGGGGGAAAAAGGAACCCTTT
Source organism: Cavia porcellus (assembly GCF_034190915.1). Classification (NCBI taxonomy): domain Eukaryota; kingdom Metazoa; phylum Chordata; class Mammalia; order Rodentia; family Caviidae; genus Cavia; species Cavia porcellus. The sequence goes on from NW_026947484.1 coordinate 119,118,486, forward strand.
CCCACTGTTGGTGGGAGTGTAGATTGGTACAACCACTATGGAAATCAGTGTGGAGATTCCTCAAAAAACTAGGATTAGAGGTCTTTTTGAATTTTAGGTATTTTGCCATAGAATGAAAAACATAACACTCTAATATATGTGCACCCATGTTTATAGCAGCACAATTTATAATAGATAAATCTTAGAAACAATCCAAGTGCCCTTCAACAAGGAACAGATAAAAAAAGATGTGGATTTTTTTTATATAATGGAGTACTACTCAGTTATAAAGAAAGATAAACTAGAAATTCTTTAGGTAAATGAATGTAATTCAAAACCATATTCATAAATGAATTATATCAGACCTATATGATGCAAACATCATATTTTCTCACTAGAGTGAGAATATCAACAAGTAAATAGAATTTGAAATGTACAATAGATATTGTGAATTGGAAAACCTGCTCAAAATAAAAGACACATTTTGATAGGAGAAAGGAAGAAATGGAAATAGAAAAAAATATGTGTATACAAAATATTAAAGATAGTAAAAGCTAGCTATACAGCTAGTTTCTATCTGTTCCCTGAAAAGAATGCTTTGTGCTAATATTTTTATACATCATTCCTATTCCCAGTTCTGAATTACTATGAAAACAATATTAAACAATATATCAGCTATTTTCCTACCAAACTATTTAATAACTTGGTTTCATTATTTATCTTTTTTCTCCTAAAATAAATTTTTTTTAAAAACTGTAAAATTAATATAAGACTAATATTTGAAGTTTAGGCGATAATACCACTTCCTTTAAAAGAGTATAATTAAAAATTAATTTAATAAATTCACAAAGCTTAGTAGAAAGTTCTTGAAACATGAAAGGTAAACAAAAAATTACAGTTAGTATTATTAATGAGTTCTCCAACTTACTCCAATGTTCTTTATCTATTTAGTACACTGCATGTTTCACTGTGCTTAAACTTTTAAGCATTTGATATAACATAACGATGCCCAGTCCCCTTGGTTGAAATATCCTCTGTCATATTTTCCAAACAAATTCTGAGTGAAAGTCTTCATCCCTGAAGAGGATCCATTTGCACATAGATAAAACTGGTGTGACAGTGTTACCACCATTGATTAACAGTTAACTGACTTCTCAACACCACTCAACAACAGAACTGATTTCTCTGCTCATATTTGCACCTTGCAATATTCTTTGTCTACTGATTTCCACACCTTCTTGTTTCATTTCATCATTCTCACTAGATAACCTTCTTTCCTACATTTGTGACAGAAAAACTTTCTGATGGCCATCAATATAAACCTATTTGTAGCTCTCACTGGCTTTTCTTCCACCCTTTGTCACAGCAGTGGGTCAGGTTCTCTTCCTGTCAAAAGAGTATGAATGTCCAGAAATGTACCATAACTGTTTTCCATTTCCTTTTTTCTAGTCACATTCTTGTAATTTTGATCTCTTCTCTTGTTTCCGAAAACTCCTTATTACCATTTGACTGTGGGGGGGAGTGTGTGTGTGTGTGTGTGTGTGTGTGTGTGTGTGTGTGCGCGTGCGCGCGCACTTTATACAGGAAATGGAACTCGGGTGGTCATGAATGCCAGGCAAATATTCTACCACTCATCTACATCTTTCAAACACAACACATCCTTTTTTATAATTTTGCAACAGGGTCTCATTAAAATGCCTGTGCTAGTCTCAAATTTGTGATCTGCCTGCTTTAGCCTTCCACATAAACAGGCATGCACAATCATTACAGGCCCTTTTAATTATTTGTTAGAAGTCAAACCCAATAAAATTTTTTTCCATAAATTCTACATCTCTTCCCACTTTTACATAGCCAAAAATATGGGGGAAAAGTGTTGTCAATATAAACAATCTCACTTCTCTTGTTTCTATGTATTAATAGAAATCATTCTGTAATTTATTCCAGTTACTATGAGCAGAATGTCTGTGCCCACTCACACAGTCCTGTATGGGAACACTAATCCCAATGTAGTGGTACAAAGCTGGGACTTGTAGGTGACACTGAGGTCAGAAAGGCAAAGCTCTCATGAAAGGGGTCAGTGCAGGGTCAAAAGAAGCCGAAGATCTAGTTAGCGCTTTTTCTATCATGTGACCACATGACAAAAAGTCCTCTGTACACCAGAAAGAGGGTCTTCATCAGGAATCTGTATTGGCACTCTGATTGGACTTCTCACTTCAAAAACTGTAAGATCAGTATATATTGTTTAATTCGCATGGCTTATACCATTTAATTATAGAAGTTAAAGCTAAGATATCAGTCCAGGAACTTCTGTTCCCCCTTCTATATGGTATGGCTCTCATCACTAATTATTATATATGCCAGTACCATTCTATTCAGAGAATACTTTTCCAAATCACCTACTATTTGATTTTGTAGAATGGCTACTGTCTGGCTACTGTCTTCATTTAAAGTATTCTCTTCTTTCATTTGCAAACATTAATTTCCCACTATAATTCTGGATATTTCCCACTCTATTTTTTGTTTGTTTGTTCTTGTTTTTGTTTTGTTTTGGTTTCTTGGCACCAGAAATCATACTCAGGTCCTTGTGCATGCTGGGAAGCTGTTATGCTGCTGAGCTATGCCCCCAGCTACTCATTTGTTTTTTCCTATCAATATTTTTTCATAATAAACTGATGAAATTCTTAAACATGAATTTCTCATATGGTCTTTTTTTATCTCATCCTACAGTTATGAGGATGGCTTCCTTATGTCTCTATAATTCCTATCAATATGTCAGGCATTCTCATATCTATACAGACTTTCTCTGTCCTTATCTATGGACCTATATATTAAATATAATTATTAAACACCCTCATTATCTTACACTATGCACACTTACTGAGTGTCTCTCAAGTTCAAGTTCTATGTGCCAAGAATTCACAGTAAAGAAACACAAAATCTTCACAGATATTATATTTCAGGGAAGACAAATTAAAGATAAACAAGCCGTTTAGTTGTGCCAATGACTTAGATTGGAAATATGAGTAAGAAGTAGTGATGTTATAAGTTGAGTTAAAACTGTCTGTGGTTGAAGTCAAGGAATATGAACATGAGATGATTATGCTGGAGAGAACTGAAAGTGCAATGGAGCAAAACATGGAGATATCTGAAGATGGAGGCAATAACAATTGTTTCCTTCATTTTCTGTTTTCTTGTGTTCTGTAAAATGTTATAGTTTCTCTCCTCTTCCTTTATTGAGTTTTCAGCATGTACAATATTCACTGTTTAACGTATTTGTATTTAATTTTTCCACTTTTCTTATTTGCTTACTTCGCAAATATTATTCACTGTATTATTCAACTCTCATGAAAACTTAATCTCCTGAAATGTATTTGAAGAAACTAGGATATAAATGATAAGTAACAAAGTAAAATTACAACACATAAATGTGTTACTTGAGCTTCTTCATTTTGTACAGAGTACTCTAACAGAAAAAAAAAAAAAACACATTAAAATGCAAAAAAGCCAGAGTGTAGTGGGCTGAGGTTTGCCTGGGAGGTAAAGACATGGAGTCATGCTGTTCAAACTTCACAATTCAAAGAGCTTGGCAGTGAAACGCCTTCCAGATAACATTGTAGTTGGATACAGCACAATTCTGACAGTTGGCTCCAGTGAATTCTTTCATTAATTATGAACAAATGAACATAAGTCTTAATTAAGACTAATCTTTTTTTGCCTGAATAAGAAGTGCCAAGATGTAAGAGGGTGAAACAAAGTTTCTGCCTGAACTTATCTTATGCCCTCAACATCTGAAGCTGCCTTTATGACCAGAAGTCACTAAATGTGTTTCTTCCAAGGTACAATTACTTTATTTCCAGGAAGAATTTTGAACTTGTTAATAAAATTGCAAGAAGCCACCTCATAAAAACGGTTGCTACTGGTATCTCAGATCTAATTCCCCAGATGTTTCTGTTACCAGTTCCTCACTACAGACCCACTGGATATCATCGTATTCTTTTCAAGGTAAATGTTGTATCTCCCCTACTTATTCTTACTTTAGTTGATGTTTCTGAAAGCTAGACTTCTTGATATTAAAAAAAATACTGAAGAAGATAGTAAATATCCATATATATATATATATATATATATATATATATATATATATATATAAATTGACATTTACCTCCATGCTATAGACCAAGATGTAGTCCTAAAGGGATTTTAAGTTAGTTTTCAGAAGTTTTATTTAGAGAATCCTATATAAAGCTTTGGTTATATTGATGGTTTTAAAATATTATAAAATATCTATAAAATCTTTTTTTTTTTTCAAATTTAACTGAACTGACTCAATAAGGCAAAGATGAGTAAAAAAGACACCTGCAAAAACTAGGCACAGAAAATGCACCATTTATATGACTATAGGGATGGGGAAGGGTTTTGGAACAAGAGGAGATCAGAGGCAGAGGAGGTAAAGGGCAAATAAAGAGAATCAAAATGCAATATATATGGATAACAATTTCCCACAGTGGATGTATTAGGTAATGCAAACATACACAAATAAAAATAAATGAAAGACTCAAAGTTTAGTTTTTACATGGTTTTGACATGCAAATATATTAATCTTTTCAAATAAACAAATTTTCTCCAATCCGTGGTATGAAATTATTGCAATAAAAGCAAATTAAATATATTAAATGCTGTGTAATTATCTCATTTATATGGCTAGGGTTATTAGCTTGTATATGATGTCTTAAAAATATTTCCCATTTGCAGTTACATTTCAAACTGCAGATTTGACGCACCAACCAGGAGGAATGCCACATTCCTGCTGTGCTAAAATTACTGAAACAAATAGGAAAAAAAACCACTTTATTGTGTTTTGGTCCTGTTTTACTATTTTGTAATGGGACTACCCTACTGGAAATACCCTCTATTGTAATTATAACACTGAGTTACTATAGTAATCTATCTTTTTTGCTCTTCCTTTATATATTACACAAGGGTTTTTGAGATATCATTTTATTTCAAGGATAAAAATACAATTAAAAAAGGATTTTTAAAACATCATTTAGAAAGGTATTTCAGGATCACTTGTAATTCCTCCGAATAACACAATCAAGTGTATATTTTGACAGTGCAAATACAGGCACACATACTTTTATCCAAATATATACAAAATAGGACTGTGAAAAATGTAAATTTTTTAAATATCACTTCCAACTTAGAAAGATTAATAGTATATATCTTATTATTCAAAGGTTATAAGGTAGGTTTTCTCCCCTCTAAATTATTAAAGGCAGTATGACTAAAAAACAAAAAATCTCCTTGTCTACGGAAAGTCTTGGAATTCATTTCTGAAAACTGATATGTAAGGCTACATACAAGACTTTTATATAGTTCTAGATTTTCCATGGTTAATTTTACCAAAATAGGTTTTATGAAAGTCTCAATATCCTAAATCCATTAAAAGTGACTTTTAGAAAGCACGTGAAAAACTTTACTTCATTGCTACCTTGATTTAACAAATTGAGAGTGCTTTAATTTTTTATTTTACTTTATTATTGGTTTTTAATGTTTTTTTTTCTCTTTCTTTCTTTTTTAATTAGGATTCAAACTCAGGACCTCACTCTTGCTAGGCAGGTACTGTGTGGTAGAGCCAAATCCTGGCCTAAAACTCTGAACAGTTATACATGGACATAAAAAATTTCACATTTTAATGGCATACCATGTATGTTCAATATGCATACACACCATATGTTGAAATTAAGCTTCATGCACTGATATGCTCAAATATTTAATGATCATTTTTTAAAGTGGAAATAACTTTCAATGGAATTATTTATTCATGAGGTAATATAATTTATATAAATGGGTTTCAAATTAGAGGAGCTTTTGAACTAACATGTCGAATTGCAAATAATTTCATTTTTAGTGGCTATAACAGTCTTATACTTTATTTAGAAAAAAATCAATTTTTATGTTAAGGGTTATTTCTCTTAATGTTAATTCTCATTTAATGTAAGTATATTTGCTAAAAAGAGCACGTGAAATGTGATATACAATATGATGTGGAGCTTTGCATTTGGAGCATCTGTTCCTCATGTACTGTCAATATGTACCGAAGATCAGACTACAAGGATACCAAAAGATGTCATTTCACCTGAAAGACACAGAATTTGCTCAAAGGTAGCCACATTTGTGAATATGCAAGTATTAAAATTAGAAAGTAAGTAAGCACAACAGTGCAGATTACATGTTAAAGTCTAATGTCCCACAACTCTATCCTAAGACTTACTATTTCTAAGGTCTCAAAGTATTAAGATGTTATGTGAATTCATTAAGAAACGTATATGAATGTATTTATTTCATGAAACTTTAATTAGGCACATCCTACAATGTATCTTTGACTTTATCTTTCTCTACAGAACTTCACTGATATTTATCTTCCTACACTAAAATCAAAGTCATTTAACTCTGTTCACCCAGGTGTAGCACACTCAATGATACAGAACTCTCTCCAGAGAAGAGGGAATTAAAGAAATTAGAAGATAACAGGTTGCATATTCTAGCTGTAAAAACAGAAACTTTAGAAAAGGTAAGTGCTTAAATGGTCACATAAAAAGCCTAATTAAAACTAATTTGACTTTGTCCCTGAGGATTTATTAACCTACACTTTTGAGCACTGAACCAAGTTGACAGGACCAAGTTACCTTAATTGTTCCTTATTTAACCACACCAATTAATAACTAATTCTCACCAAAGTAGTGAATGTCTCACATATGGCATATAATCTGAATATATACTACTTTGGTTTGGAAAATAGATACGATAATAGATTAATCTGGCATTTGATAAAATATTTTGTTAAAACAAAAAGACAGCTATTATTTTGATTCTTCAAATGAAACATAAGTTAAAAATTAAGGCTCAGAGAAGTTATGTGGCGTGCTAAAAGTACAGTCAGTTGCAGAAACAGAGTCAAAATTAACTCATACTTTACATCAGAGTTACTCTTCTTATTATGTATTGTTTTTTGAGAAATGTATTTGCGCAACATGTATCCACAAACACATTGTTATACAAAGTATTCCAACTACTCTAAAATGTTCTATATTAAAACTACAACCTATTTATAACTTTTTTCTAAATCTCTGGCAATACTTATTCTTTTTACTAACTTTCTAGTTTTGTCTTCTCTACAATGTCATATAATTGTAATACTATGTTACTGAAATATCTCAAATTGATTCTTTCCTTTAGTGATATGCATTTTTTTTGTCTATGTCTTTTTGTGATGCAAGAGTTTATTTTTAGTGTTGAGCAATAATCTATTGTCTGGTACAGCACAATTTGTTCAGACATTTACCTATGGTTTTTCAACTCCAATAAATGTCTATAAATGACTGTTACAATAATATTATGTTTAATTTTGTAAGAAATTTGCCTATTTGTCTTCAAAAGTGGCTGTATTATTTTGCTTTCACTGCAGTAAAATATCAGAGTTCCTGCTGCCCACACCATCACTACCTTTGGATGTTGATGCTGTTCTAAATTTTGGCCATTCTAATAGTATAAGAAATTGGTAAAAATTTAAAACAATGAACCAGGTATAAGAGTAGATAGCTCCACAAGCTTTCAGTATTACCGGGTTTTCCAAAAAGGCCTTATACCCATTATACTAGAGTCACCTGTTAGATGTAAATTCTGTTAGGGTTCATAAGCATACATTTCTCAAAACTAAATATTTTAAAGTATTTACAAAGCTTTTTTCTTACTCAAAACCTTGGAACATTGCAGAAGAGAGCCGAGTCCATATATATATATATATATATATATATATATATATATATAATATAACTTCATTGTTAAAATTCAATGAATTGTTCTACAATCAATATTTTAAATTCAATTCTAATACACATACATATTTTTAAAATAATATAGAATTACCTTCAAAAGACATATTGTTTAATTATAATTTTCAAATTAAGGTTGAAATTCGAAGTCTATGTAAAAAAACTAAAAAACAAAGTGTATATAAAGATGCATGACATTTCTTAACTACAAATAGTCCACAAATCCTTTTAATTTTCAGTCAGAAAGCACCTGAGGACAATAACATAAATTAAAATTAATAACAATAACATGAATTAACATTTTTAAAGATTAAAAGTTAACACCAGAAAATCACCAACATTAGACTCTGAAACTGATACAGCTGATGGCACCTTCATTATTTCTTTATCAGAAACCATGTAATTCCGTTTCCAGATTTTCAGTTTTACTCCCTGCTTCTTCCCCTCTAGTTTTCTTTTACACTTCCCTAGTGATTTTCAGCGTGGGAGTATAGCTTAGTGGTGGAGCATTTGACTGCAATCTTGTTTTAATCTCCTCTAGTGATTTTAAACTCATAAATGCATGCTGATGACTCACATCACTATGCACATCACCAACTTCGATCTAAACACTCCAAAAACCACTTTCTTCACCAGTATATCCATCCCTACCCAAAAAGCTTTAAGTTTGCAAGCTGTTCACCTAACACGCCAGTTCCCTGCTTTATGCTTGATACTTGTCAGGCTCCATAACTGAAATGAATATGACAATCAAGTACAGCTAAAAGGTTTTTTTGTGCACATACTTGTAATTAGGATCCTTTTCTATATCAGTAGAGATAGACCTGAGAGCAATATTTAAATATGTTTCATTTACATGATCTGTGTGTACACATGTGGATGTGCATAAGACTGACACTGCACATTTATGTGTATAATGTTTATGTTTTCAAATGCTGTTTTTTTTTCCTTTTATCCAAAATCCAAAATTTAGTTTAGTTTTAAAAACTAAATAGTATAACAACAGAATAACCTGGACTTAGTCATGGAAACTGATCTACTGTGCTATAAATTTACAATGATATAAAATGTAAAATTTGTCTTATGGAGAATCATTCATAGTCTAAAAGTATTCGGCAATTTATTTAAAATTTATTGCTATATAGTATCCTTTAAAATGTATCAGGTGCTATATACATATACATGAGAGAAAGGCAGAGAGACAGAAAGAAGAGCCTCATGCATACCACACCACAAATATATATCTAGAAACTCTTAGTTTCGCTTATAAGATTCAGAGAGTACGTGTGAATATTGAGATAGTCCAGATACCTTTCTGAAACACAGATTATCAACATAAATACATGTGTAATTCCTATCAAAAGTAGACAAACATTGCATTGGGCATGCTGACCCATGCCTACAGCCCTAGCCCCAGCTACTTAGAAGGCTGAGGCAGGAAAATTGCATGTTTAAACTCAGCCTGGAGAAATCAGTGAGTCTATGCCAAGGTGAAAAAAAAAATAAGATATAGATCAGTGATAACACATCTCTGGCTTGACCTCTAGTACTGCAAAACTCAAGCAAGCAAATGAACAACAGAAAATGGATGCTTTGGTATAAGCACTGAAAGAATAATTTATTATTATAAAATTTCACATGAGCAAAATACAGTACTGAGTACACTTGAATTACAGGACAAAGCTTGTATTAATATGAAATAACAATTTATTTTCCTTTTAGTGGAATGATTTGTTTCAAGGGAATCTCTGAGGATCCAATTAATTGTATTAATTGATTAAACTGGCTACCTAATTTTTAAAATTTATTTAATGTAGTTTTATCTATATAGTATCATTTATCTTTATATTACAAGTTATTTTTTCTTCATAGGATTTTTTTCTTACTCTTGTCTCACTATTAAAAACTTGCAATTCTACGTGACAAAACATCTTTTTCTTCCAAGATGCTTAAATTTTAAGCTACTTTTTAATTCTGGGTACGAAATGTTTCAAGATATGTACCCTCACAGAATACAAAATAAACAATATCTAAGGGAATGAAGGTAGAAATGAAATATGAAGGGAAAATTGTGACAATGACAAATAAATCCCAGTAAGTAATTTAACCCTATTGTAAATCATTTTTTCTTCCCCATCTAAAAATAAATAATAAGAAAAAGGATTACTTTTACCTCTTCTTGTAAGATAAAGGAGGATACTGGCAAGAGAAATACTTTATAAACATAGCACAGATACTGACTAAAAAATTACTTCTGTGGTTCAATGATAAACACCTATTTCCATTAAAAGTTGTCCTTTTGTAAGATCTCTAAATGAATTAATACTATTACCTACTCAAAGGAGTAACGTACCCTAACATGAAAAAAAGCTACAAGGCTAAAGCTTAGAAATGTACTAAATTAAATTAAATTTCTTAAGCTATTTGAAAAACTAATAGGAAGGTTATATATGCATAATCCATATAGTCCCTTATTTTAATGGAGTTGACTCAGCAGATATAGAGAAGATATAGATGTTACCCACAATTATATTCCTCCTGTTTTAATTTATTTTATTTTATTTATTTTTGGCACCAGGAATTGATCTCCTGACCTCATGCTTTCCAGATAGATGCTAGCCACTGAGCTATCCCTGGCCTCTCCCTTTAGTTTAAGGTAGCTATTCTCTAGGACATTTGAAGCGCATAGTGACTTTGTGCACTTATCTCATGTCCTGATAGAGAAGAAAACTAACAATTTCTGTAAAGGAACATGTTCTACAAGAGAAATGCATTTGAGTTAAAATTCTTATTACTCTAACTTTGCACAGAGCTACTGCCTCTCTCATTCAATCTTTATTCACCTGATTCCTGATTCCTTCATTCCTGATTCCTGATTCCTTTACTCACCTGATTTCAAGAGGTGACACTGAAAGTAGAGATAAAAGGTCAGAAACAGCAAAGCATGGAAGCGAAAAGTGGAAGTGAGAGACAGGCAGACATGAATCCCACACTTGGAAATTTGAGAGACAATAAAAGATAGCCCTTGAAAAGAGTAAAGCCTTTCGAGATATCATAAGTTATTGAAACTCAGATTGAATTATTCACATTTCACTGAATGTCTGTTCATTTAAAAATAGCTGTAAACAAATAAAACCTGGAACATCAAACACACAATAAAGACTATTTAAAAAGGAAATCAAAGTATTCTATATGCTATTATATTTCACTCTAAAAATTTTTTTCAAAAATCTTTTTTATGGACTATACAAAATGTGATCATTACTTCCAAATTTGTTAAATAAATACTGATGGATTAGACCTGTTAATGGAAGTACTTTAGATAGTTCCCTTGGTGCAAAACTAATACAGGAGTTAAAATAATGCACCACAGAATAAATTTCAAACAATAAATTTCCAATCACTACTAGCTATCACCAAAGTATCATATTTAATTCTATGATTTTTCATCTAGAATTAAGAATACTGGGTAACTACATTATAGTGATACTATCTTTTTATAGTTACCACGCTATAGCAAACTAGGGTTAGACAGAACAGCAACACTTTACTGCTTCATAATTTGCATAGTTCTGTGGCAATTACATGTTTTAAATATACACATAAATATCAGATATTAATAATCATAAATTCAGTGGCATTGATACCTATTCTTTGTCTCAGATGTTCTATAATCATGTTAGTAAATACCATTAGAAGTGCTTCAGAGTATTTTTAGTATTATTCTATCAAAATCAATCATAAATTATCAGTATGCTTTTCAAAAAACTATTTGAAATTATTTCAAATCTATATCCATCTTTTGTTTCTAACGTGGGGATATCAAACTACAATGTGTCAAATCTAGCTAGTCATTTGTTTTCATAAATAATTTTTTTTCTGGAACACAGACACCCTCATTCATTTGTATGCTGTTTAGGTTATGGGATCATATGACTAAGAACATTGAAAATGCATGCTCTGTGGATTTTTATGTGAAAAAGTTTGCTTTCCTCTGCTTTATACTCTTTATATTTTATACTTTATAAAATTAATATTTTATACTTTATATTACCTCTGCTTTATATATTATGCCTATCACTGAAGAAATAGATTTCTTAAAAAGTAACTAAACTACTGGATCTCTTCACTACTTGTCACAATGGTACACTTTTTACCCCACAGTAAAATAAACACAAACACCCCCAGTGAATGGAATTTAGTATCTATCATTAACTATTAGATATATTGGATAAGAAAAACCATTAATTTTCATTTTTTAATTTTTATTTATTTTTTAAAGAGTAGGAAAATTTATTGGAAAAAAGGAATGGGGAATAAGAAAGGAGAATGGGGACTAGGGAACAGGAATAGCTTCTGAGAGACAGGAGGGGACCCAAATGATGTGCTCTTTCTTTTAAATATAACACATTGGTATCTAAGGAACAACAAATATTATAGGTAGATCAAGATATCTTCCAGAAGACATGATAAAGAAAACACTAGAACTAGCTATCATATTGTACTACATTGTAAAATGTGCTCAAATTAATTAGAATGAACAATAACAAAAAATTACAATGCACATATAAATAAGTCTATTATCTATAGATTCATTCTATTATTCTTAAGTTGAAGAAAACGCCAAATATAATTACAAAATACATATTCAAAACATGTAAACCACTAATTTTCCACTTGTAAAAGCCTGATTCAAAAAGCAATTTACTTTATGGTTTACTTAAGCTTTGCAACTACATTAAAATATGATAGTATATACACAACAGCTTGTTAACAAGATTATCATAACATTAAAATCATAATGTGGCACTTCAATTATGGATACTTAAAATTAAAGCTAATCCTCACAGTACCAATTTTATCTCCTAAATAATTTTAGCTATTAGATGCTCATTCAAAGTCTGTATCTGAAATGATAAGCATTGTAGAGCAACAACTTAGCTCTGCACTTTTCTTTGGTACAAAACAAAAGCTGCATTATTATTGCTTATTATTTACTCTTTAATATGCAATCCTTTGATAGTAAGGGGAAAGTATATTTTTTCTTGACCTTTTCTCAGTGCTTCTTATTCATTTTGCTGATGTTGTTGTTTCAAATAAAACATCTTTAAGACATTTGAGTACCTTTATATTTTTTTGGTTTTATCATTTCACATACATCTCATTGGCATAAAATAGCAATTTGAACATTGATTTGAATTTTTCTAAAAATACTGTTTTTAAGTAAATGTTGGCTTTTACATACCAGTCAGCAGGGTACTCACACCAATTTTTACATAAGTAAATATGATAACGCATTTCATTATTAAAGAATTCAGTTAACCTATTCCTGTTTTCATTTGTGCTACTCTTTCAACAAATTTTCTAATTGAAAATAATGATGGAATCAATATTTTATGTCTAAATTTTAACCCAAGTTTAAAGAAGTGAAAAAGATACTAAATTAACACAAATCTAAATATATACATGTAAATTATACATATATGTATCCCTTTCTACCAAATAGATAAGTAATACAGAAATACCATTGCTCAGCATACTTTGGCTTTAATAAATATTAGTAACAATTAATGTGGTACTTTCTGGTCTTTCCCATGTATAATGGAAAAATTAAATTGGCCACCTGCACCTAAAAATCAAATCTTGCTTAAAGTCCTCACTGGGTGAATGAAGGTAACATTCTTAAATTATAAGCAGTATAGGATACAAAAATGTGTGCCTGCATGTGTATATATAAAGTCCATGTTTATGCTGAAAATACACATAAAATTAATTCTACTTAAGTATATACTATTACACATTATTTGCTGAACTACATTTCAGTGATATTTACTATAGCAGATGCATCATTATTTTTTTTTAAATTATAGTGTGCTTTTGTCTTCAAAATCAAAATATCTAAAGGTATTCAATTTGATTACCCTCTTCATGTATTAGATGGCACAAACAAAATCTTTAAAATAGTACTAAGGGGAGCCAGGCTTGCTTAAACAAGCCTGTAATGCTAGCACTGAGGAGGCTGAGACAGGAGAACTGTCAAGAGTTTGAGGCCTGCCCAGGCTACAGAGTCAAGAGGGCATGATACTAACACATTGCTACTGAATCAAATTTCACTGGTCTAATTTCTCATATAAATAAAATCATACACCTACAGAAAGCATTTTAATAATGGAAGTAACTGATACTTATTTTTGAAAAATTTGAAAATAAAAATGCTACAAATGTTAAATCTATAATCAATGACATTACACAACATATTCAGGGTTTTAAAAAGAAATTGTTCTCATTTCCTATACTATTAAATAATAGAAATATTTTGCTACTCTTTACTTATGGTTACATTTTTCTTCAATCACACTTTAATTTTTGTCATAGCTGTATATGGGTTTTCTAACCGGTTAATTCCCTCAAATATTTGAGACTATATCTTAATATAGTCTCAAATATTTAGTTAACTTTCTCTTTTTTAGACCATTTCGTAAACAATAATTTAATGGATCTCCCTTATTATACTTTTGTAATCCAAATGGATATAAATAAATTGCAAAGAGATATCTAAATTCCAAACACTGTCAACACTGCAAGTTTTTCTCTACTGGGAGACAATACATGTGTATAGAATATATGCATACACACATGCACAAATATGCACACAGAGAAAATCATACGAAGAATAAGATTAAGAAAGATACTAAATCCTCACCTTTAAATCTTGAGAACATAAACTAAGTTACTTATAGTTACAATCCTTTATTCTGTTTATTTAGATGTATCAGTTAAAGAAAAATGCCAGTATCCTACAATTATGGTTAGTAAGAGATGAAAGATTAATATAACTAAAACAATATACCACTAGGAATATATCTAAAAGCTGAAAAATACTTGTGTCTAAGAATCACTCCTTAGATTTTAATATTTCTATAAATTTCAATTACTATTTGTATCCCTTCCATATTTAACAGTTTCTGAGAAAACACACACAATAGAGTTTTTAACTTTTTGACTCAAATAATAGAACTGTTGTATCTCTTAAAAACGTTCTCAAAAGTTGATATGGTTATACTTTAATATTTAACTCTTTTCACATGGCTGAGCTGATGAGGCACCTACAAATCCTACTGGTCACACCAGAAAAAAAGTCAGCCAGTGTAAATTGAGTACTCAACATCACCATCTAGTGACAAAACTCTTAACACGTGATAAAGGAAAGTAAAAAACTAGATTTTGGTACATCATGTCCTGGTAGTTCATCTCTGTCACAATAACATAAACATAACATATCACACTGAACAGATTTGGTTCTGCAACTAAAATAGTATCTTTTAAATGACAATACTGGCATTCCAAATGAAATTAGTATTTTTGCTTTAGACATATTCATAAATCCAACCAATCATCATTTCTATGTATAATTTACTATCAAAAAGCTCCCAATAGAATTTTTTTTCTCTCTCAATGAACTATACTATATTGGTATATTCCTCCTCTTTCTTGATACTTCACATCTACTCTTCTCAAATTAGTTGATTAAAGTATATATCACAGTTCTATCTAGTATGTACTACACATGGGCCACTACTGCCTCTGGAACAGACACAATTTTAAAAATGGTTCCACTCTTCATCTTGATATTTAGAATTTCACACAGGGGCTAAAATGGGTACCAACATAATAGTAAATAAATTAAAACATCTTGGCATGAAAAGAGGCTGGAATTGTATATGGGTTTTCTGGAATTGGTTAAGATAAGCAGGAAATAAAAATTTGAGAATTTTACCTCTAAATGCACTATACAATTGACTCAAGTTATGATCTAGACATGATGTATATTGTTTCTTTTCAATGTTTTCATTTTTAGGAATCTGTTGATTTACACAGGCAGACATGACAATATATTCTATAGGTCAGGAAAGAAATGCTCCCTTTCATATTCTACATGTTGAGTATAATGAAGCTTTACAGGCAATTTAATTTACTATGTATCACGTATGTAAATTCTTTCAATTAATTACTAAACACCATTAAAAGAAAACAATAAGAACACTAATATTGTGCCAAATTTTTATTAAATTTCATAAATTACAAATCATTCTCTCACCTTGTCCTCATTTTTCATATCAATTCTATATTTTTAATACTCTTATACAAAAATGTTAATATTTTAAAAGTATATTTATATAAATTTACATTTGAAGTCTCAGATTTGATTCTCACTGCTTATCCTAGTATTTGTCCGGTATTTTTATTTTTCAAATTCTTATTTCATTATTTTTCTGATTATTCATAATAGATTACCATCACAGAATATTTAGAAAAGCAGAAAGGTATGTCTGGGCAAAGTACCTGTAAACCCCTCATTCCAGCAATGATACTTCCTTTCCATTCTTACCATTTTTTTCCTCTGTGTTGTTTCTTGGAATTTCTATTGAATTATATGACACAAGGATTCTTGTTTGACTAAATATATATGTTAAAGATATTTCAATTTCCAGATAAGAAGCAAATATGTCACCATTTACCATATATGTGTTTCTGTGTATATAATCTTCATTTATTTATTCTTTTAATCTGAGACTATTAGACTCCATTCAATTTGATCAAGATGATATTCCATAATATAAGAATTAGACTCAGATTCATCATAATTTCTATGCCTTCTGCATAATGTATTTCTAGATCATAAAGTATTATTTAAAAGTACGTATTTATTTTAAGATTCCAAATATTTACTAGCTATATTCTTTTTCGTTTTTTTTTTTTTATTTAAGAGGAAAAAGAGAAAAACACAAAACAAACCAAAGCGGTGTAAGGGTACACGTAATACATGACTACAAAAAAACAAAACAAAACAAAACAAAAAAAACATAACAGTAAGAAATCACCTGTTAGTAGATTACATATTATCATCTTGAAAATAGTTCCTCAAATCACAGTATCAAAGAATACAAGGTGGACATTCAAACAGGGAGACTGCAAACAGCTGTGTTCAATGATCCAAAAACATTGATATAGTCAGCTATTTAACACCCCTAAACACACTTGCTGTTATATCCGTTAGAGCTCTTTTTCTTTTTTTTTTTCCCTCTCTTTTTTACAACAAAATTTACACATTTTGGATTTTATTACTCTTTAGTGCTTATTACTTTTTTGGGGGGGGGAAGAATACAGTCAAATATGGCAAAACAAAGCTGTCAGTCAATACCAAGGATAGACATAGCACATGGTGTAGAACAGAATACAAGTTTATCAACAATGGTTATCAACGTTGTCCCTTGTTTCCTTAAAAAGAATTGTCTATCTCATTAGATATTATAAAGTTGGACAAAACAGTAGAGAACAAGACCAATAAAACTTAGGCATTGTAAACATTACAGGACTTCCAAAGAAGACAATAGTCAAACCAGAATGAGTATCTTGGTGAATCTTATTGTCTTCAAAGTAGTTGCCTATGTCTTCAAACTTGATACTATCATATAGAATGGAACAGAGTCTAATCAGTCAAAACAAGATCGTGGGAGTACTACAGGACTTCAAAACAAGTTAATAGGAAATCAAAAAGAGTTACTATTTATATATCCTAATTTTTTGAATTTTTTCTTTAATTAAGACAAACATAAGAAATGACTAAATAATTTTTTTAAAACAATAAGGGGGAGATTGAGATAAAACAGGACATAACAATATAACAATAGAGGTCACAGCATGAGTGTTTCAACAACCTAGTACTTCACCACCATATAACCTGACTTAATAGTAGTTACCATAGTGTCTTTTTCCTTGAAATATTTGGATAAAACTTCATATACTCTAGCTTCAAATATTTTCATATCAAGAAGCCCAGAATAAAGCCTTTCTAATTAATGAGTGAAAACTTTATAAGGCTCCAAGGCCACCTAATGGGGAATCATGATTACCACATATTTTTATATATTTGAATCATTACTTACATTAGGGAAACTATTCGGTATTCACACATGCGAGATTGATTCATTTCACTTATGAGTATGGTCTCAAGCTGCGCCCATTTATTGATAAATATCTCAATGTGATCCTTCTTTATAGCTGAATAATACTCCATTGTATAGAAATACCACAACTTTTTTATCCATTCCTCAGTTGATGGACACTTGGGTTGTTTCCAAGATCTGGCGATTACAAATTGTGCTGCTATAAACATAGGTGCACATATATCACTGTGGTATGATGCTTTCAGTTCTTCTGGGAATATGCCTAGAAGTGGAATAGCTGGAATAAATGGGATTTCCAGTCCCAACTTTTTGAGAAATCTCCAGACAGATCTCCACAAAGGCTGTACCAGTCTACACTCCCACCAGCAGTGCAGGAGAGTTCCTTTTTCCCCACAGCCTCTCCAGCATTTGTTGTCGGTTTTCTTGATCCTGGCCATTCTTTCAGGAGTGAGATGGTATCTCAGTGTGGTTTTAATTTGCATTTCTCTAATGACCAATGATGATGAGCATTTTTTCATGTATTTATTTGCCATTTGCATTTCTTCATCTGAGAATTGCGTATTCATCTCAGATGCCCATTTTTGGATTGGATCTTTGAATTTTGGAGGTCTGAGTTTCTTTAATTCTTTATATGTTTTAGACAAGAGGCCCTTGTCTGAGAGAGAGTTCACTAAAATCTTTTCCCAGTTTGTGGGTTTTCTTTTCACTATGCTGGAGATTTCTTTTGACATGCAGAAACTTTTTAATAAGAAGTGGTCCCAGTTATTGATTCTGGGAAGTATTTCCCGTGCGGTTTGAGTCCTGTTCATGAATTCTTTACCTACTCCTATGTCTCCAAGGTTTCTACCTAATTTGTCTTCCAATAGATTTAGTGTTTCTGTTTTAATATTCAGATCTTTGACCCATTTAGATTTTAATTTAGTACATGGTGATAGACATGGGTCTAGCTTTAGTTTTCGGCAAATGGAGAGCCAGTTTTTCCAGCACCATTTATTAAAGAGACTGTCGTTCTTCCAGTGAACCTGCTTGGCTCCTTTATCAAAGATAAGGTGGTTGAGTGTGTTCGTAGTTGTGGTTGTATCTTCTAATCTATTCCACTGATCTTCGGCTCTGTTTTGATTCCAATACCATGTTGATTTTACTACTGTTGCTTTGTGGTATAACTTCAAGTCAGGGATTGTGATGCCTCCTGCTTTGTCTTTGCTGCTTAGAATTGCCTTTGCGATTCTAGGTCTCTTCTGGTTCCAGATGAAATTTAGGAGTGATTTCTCTAGATCTATAAGGTATGTTGATGGTATTTCTATTGGGATTGCATTGAATCTGTATAACAGTTTTGGGAGAATGGCCATTTTCACAATGTTTGTTCTTCCTATCCATGAGCAAGGGATGTCTTTCCATTTTCTGAGATCGTCTTCAATTTCCTTTTTCAGTGTATTATAATTTTCACTGTATAAGTCTTTCACTTCTTTCGTAAGAGTAATTCCTAAATATTTCATTTTTTTGCTTGCTAATATGAATAGTCCAGTTTCTCTTATTTCCCTCTCTGTAATTTTGTTGTTCGTGTATAGGAATGCTATTGATTTCTGAGTATTGATTTTGTATCCAGCCACATTACTGAATTTATTTATTGTATCTAAGAGTATTTCAATGGAGTTTAGGGGGTCTTCTATGTAGAGTATCATGTCATCTGCAAACAATGATAATTTAACTTCTTCTTTTCCTATCTTTACCCCTTTTATTTCTCTTTCTTGCCTAATTGCTCTGGCTAGTACTTCCAGTACTATATTAAATAGGAGTGGTGATAAAGGACATCCTTGTCTTGCGCCCGATTTTAAAGTAAAGGCTTTCAATTTTTGGCCATTTAGTATGATGCTGGCTGTTGGTTTGTCATAAATGGCCTTTATTATATTGAGGTAAAGACCATTTATTCCAATTTTCTGTAAAGTTCTTATCATGAATAAGTGTTGGACCTTATCGAAGGCTTTTTCTGCATCTATAGAAATGATCATGTGATTCTTATTTTTGGCTTTATTGATATGGTGGATTACATTTATTGATTTGCGTATGTTGAACCATCCTTGCATTCCTGGGATGAATCCCACTTGGTCATGGTGTATAATCTTCTTGATGATTTGCTGGATCCTATTTGCCAATATTTTATTGAGGATTTTTGCATCTGTGTTCATTAGGGAGATCGGTCTATAGTTCTCTTTTATAGTTGGGTCTTTCTCAGGTTTTGGTACTAGAGTAATATTTTCTTCCAGGAATGACTTAGGAAGGATTGCTTCCCTTTCAATTTCATTGAATAGTTTGAGGAGTGTCGGCATTAGGTCTTCTTTATATTTCTTGTAGAATTCTGCAGTGAATCCATCTGGGCCTGGGCTCTTCTTGGTGGGTAAGGCCTTAATTACATTTTCAAGTTCATTAGCAGAGATTGGGTTATTCAACAGTTTTATATCCTCTTGATCTAGCTTTGGTACTTCATATGCTTCTAAGAATCTGTCTATTTCTTCTGTGTTATCAAACTTTTGAGAGTAGAGGTATATTCTTTTTCTTAATTGCAATGATAATTTTCAATGTTCAGGAGCTACCTCTAGCAACCAAAAATCTCCTCACCATCATAATTACTGAAATTTTGTAGGGCTTTGCATAAAAACCTACTTTTTTATTACAAATAGACCAATATTTTCAAGAGTTTCTTAGGAAATCTTTTTCAATAATATATGAGATTCTATATGGAACTACAGAACTCTTGTGTCTTTTAATTTTGCCATTTTTCCCACTGAAGGAAGCTTTTTAATGTAATCAACATTCAGTGATTTTTTTTCAAGCACTTTTCCATTTAATAGTTCTTTCACCATTGAATCTCAAAGAAGAAAGTCACTTCTATAATCCACTTGACTCTGGCCTTTCCATTTATTTCATTTAACTTTATAGTATGCATGATTTTCTTTTAACCATATAAGGGGAAGATATAAAGTGATTTTTTTTCCACAGAGCAAAACAACTTTCTTAATGTTATTTACTGATTAACTCCACATGTTCCAAAAGATTTGTATATTATACATATAATATAATATAATATAATATAATATAATATATTTTTATTATATTATATATTATATTACATATTATTAATATATTATCTTATAATTATATAATATATAATATATAATTAACTTCACTATATCTTTATAGGTTCTATTATCAGTTATACCCATTCATTACTTTTCTTTCTTTCAATCTTTTTTTCTTTTATTCTTATTGAGACAGTGTCTCACTTATGCATTTCAAGCTAGACATGAGCTCAGCTTTTAGCCCAGGCTGGACTTTAACTTACAGTGATCTTCCTGCTTCAGCCTCCTGAGTGCTGGGATTACAGGCATGTGCCCCCATGTCCAACTCACTGTTTCATTTTTATTTATATGATTGCTTGCTTTGGGCTGAGGAGGAAAAACAGAGTCTTGTGCATGTTCCACAAGTGTGCTACCACTGAGTTATGTTCTTGGCCACTTTTTTCTTTTTTAGGTTTCCTAGGAATTTCTAGAAATAAATATCTTTAGAAAATAATACTCATATTGTTTCCTCCACATCAAACCATACTTGTTATTTTGAGTTTTACCTCTGTTACTATTTTATAGATCTATTGCTAGATCTATTTTTAGATCCTTTACTTATAAATCTATTATACATTTATTATACCTCTATTTATAGATCGTTATTCTTAGTTTTCAAGAAGAAAAAGGGTGCAGATGAATGACATGCATGAATGTAGTATAGCCTCACTCTGATTCTTCACTGATGAAAACTCCATCAGCGAGAGGAGAGGTCAGGTGTCACTTCAGCAACACAAACCATCCTTACACAGCACCATGTAGACCATACGCAAATATTTAAAAATTAATTAATAAAAACAAAACCATGGGCTGGAACCTGCTTCCCCTTCCATCCTTTTCATATCACATCATATTTCAGTCTAGTGTTACTACTGGAAGCGTTATTAAAAATGGTAAATTCCAAACTATGTTAATTTCATGATACATATTTTCCTACCTCAATATTGTCTTCTGCATTTGATTTACCTCCCTTTGTTTCTGTTTTGATGTACTCTTCCTGGAAATCACATGCCTTCTCTTGCCAAGGAGTATCAAAATACTACCTGTCCTGAAACACTAAATCTATTGGAAGATAAATTAGGTAAAAATCTTGAAGACATATGGGTAGGTAGAGAATTCATGAACAGGAATCAAACTGCACCGGAAATACATCCCAGAATCAATATCTCAGATCATGCCTTATTAAAAAGTTTCTGGATGTCAAAAGAAATCTCCAGCATAGTGAAAAGAAAACTCACGAACTGGGAAAAAATTTTTAGTGAACTGTCCCTCAGACAAAGAACTTCTGCCTAAAACATATAAAGAATTAAAAAGAATTAAAAAAAAAAAAACAGGCCCCTGAAATTCAAAGACCCAACCCAAAAATGGGCCTGAGGTGAATACACAGTTCTTAGATGAAGAAATACAAATGATAAATAAATACAGGAAAAGATGTTAATCACCATTAGTCATTAGAGAAATGCAAATTAAAACCACACTGAGATTCCATCGTACTCCTGAAAGAATGGCCAGGATCAAGAAAACTACCAGCTACTATGCTGGAGAGGCTGCGGGGAAAAAGGAACTCTCCTGCACTGTTGGTGGGAGTGTAGACTGGTGCAACCATTGTGGAGGTCAGTCTGGAGGTTTCTCAAAAAGCTGGGATTAGAAGTCCCATTTGTTTGAGCTACTCCACTTCTAGGTGCATTCCCAGAAGAACTGAAAACATCATACAAAGTGATATGTGCACCCATGTTTATAGCAGCACAATTTGTAATAGTCACATCTGGGAAACAATCTAAGTGTCCATCAACTGAGGAATGGATAAAAAAGCTGTGGTATTTTTATACAATGGAGTACTCAGCTATAAAGAATGATCACACTGAGATATTTATAAATAAATGGACACAACTTGAGACCATACTCATAAGCAAAATAAATCAAACTCAACATGTATAAATACCGTATAGTCTCCCTAGTGTAATAAATGGTAAGAGTACATACGAGTTTATAGTAATCATGATTCCCCATTACATTTGCTCTGAAGCCTTATAATGTCTGCACTCACTAGTTGGAATGGTTTTATCTAGTTTGTTTGATTTTATTATCTGTGATAATATAAACAGCTATTTTAAAGAAAACAAGAATTTAGAAAGCCAGTGCTAATTTAGTATCATCTTACTCTGAAGTCCTACTATGCTTTTGTTTTTCTGTTGCCTTTGGTTCTATCCTGTTATATCTTATTGGATATTATTATGTGTGATAGTATAAACAAATTTTCTATGGAAAATGAGGTAATAGCCATTGTTCATTCTCTGCTATTTGGTTCTGAAAGCCCTGTAATGCTTTCATTCTCTTGAATGGTTTTATACTGTTTTGTTATGCATGATACTATCATATATGAAGTTATGCTCAGCTACTTCAAAGAAAGAGACATTATGGTAGTTACTGTTAATTAAGGGTTGTCTTGTGGTAAAATCCTGTGTTACTTGCATTGTTCTGATCTGATCTGTTTTGTTATGTCCTCTTTTGTCTTAATATCTTTAAAAATATTCAAAAGAAACAAAAAACAAAATTCTACCTGTCCCAATGTGTACAATGACTCTCATCTCTTTCCTGAGAGATTTCATGAAGAATATTTTCTCTCCATCTATTGAACATTTATACACGGCTTTACTTTCAGTATTTCAAACTCATCTGAAAATCAAATGTTCTTCATTAATCTTCTTTCTTCTTTGACTCTATCACAATTAATGCACTTAATGCTTTATGTAGTCATCACATTGCAAAGACTGGAAAAACTATTCTTTGTGCTTTTTTACAATAGCTCAGGGTATCCTCACATTTGAGACTGGGATAAACACAAAAGGGGTCTAAAGTGATTCATGCACCAGAACACTAGAACTAGAACTAGAACTAGAACTAGAACTAGAACTAGAACTAGGAATGGTTTTCAGGTTGTAGGGGAAAGATTGGCCAGGACAAGAAACTGGATGAGGTAACAGAGCACTAAGAACAAAATTCCATTTTCTGTTTAAAATTCATAGAAAGAGTAGACCCTTAATAAACAAAGAGGTATTCAATTTAGTGTACAGTCCCAACAGCCACCATCTGTCAATCTTCAGAATCAGTCCAGTCCTCCCATCCATTCTTGGCTAGACATGCTCAGGTCAACAGCATCACTGTGACCTAAAGCCACATAAGGGCTGATTAAATGATCAACTGAGCGAGACAAGGGGTGCTCCCAAACTGTTGTGGCTTATATTTAGTTACCCACTCCAAAGACTCAAATGCTCATAAATGGACATTTGGGGAATGACTAGTTCGTGGATGGGTGACAGTGGATCAGGGGCATGTGGTACTGCATTAATCCAATAAGGGGCATACAGTTTGGTGAGATGGTAACAGGTGAAGCCTGCTGGAAAGAAATAAGTCACTGGGGTGTGGCCTGGAAGTATGTAACCTCCCTCCTCCTTTGATTCTCCTCGGTTTCCTGCCTACCCTGCCACGCTTTTCTCTTCTGCCATGGCTCTCTGCCATGCTTCCCTGCCTTTGAACCAGCTGACTATGGATTCAGACACCTATAAACTGAGCCAAAGTAAATCTGTCTTCCTTTAACTTGTGTGTTATCTTGTTCCAGCAACAGGTAACCAAGACACTTGCCAAGCAATGGACTAAGACACTAGCTACCAGGAAATGTCTGGGGATCTGGAAAGGACTCCACTAAGTCTAGGTTTTTGCATTGAGAGGATGATCTTTATTTCCTCCTCACACTAACAGTTCATTGAGGGCCAGGGTTGTATCATTTGTATTCTGTAATCTCATTGCCTAACATATTACAAAAACATAAATAAATGAATCACTTCTTGTTCCCACCCCTATGAAACTGGTTTCAGAGTTTTATAATCAGTATTTTCCCTACCATCCTTAAATTCACAATGATTTTTGTAATTACTTAAACTCTTTATCAATGCAAGCTACACTGTATACAACTAGCCAAAAAATGTTAAACAACACATTCTGAGATACCCTACTAAGATGAGCCCCTCTGCTACCTCAGGGTTTTATCAAATTATTTATATTTGTCTTCCGCTGTCCCTAATCTTCTGAGATTCTAAACCATCCCACTATCCCTGTACACTGCCCATTCCCAACCAAGAATTAATGCCACATATTAGTGATAAAAAAAAAAATCTGTCTAGGTGAGTGTATATTCAAAGAAAACTTGAAACAATTCCTTTCCATGACATTAAACCATGACTTCTTCTGCGAAACATTTTGCACCTGTAGGCATCCTTGTCTTCGCTCTGTACTATTACCTCTACCAGAACTTTTGGAGCACAGATCATTTTTTTTAGCCTTTCCATGGTCCAAATGTATTTGATATAAGAAAAAATTATTGCAGATAAAATAATGCTTTCTTCTTCAAACATTTTTCCTCTAATCATATTCCTTACTAGGTGTTTTGCTTGCTTTTCCCACAGAATCTCACTTATAAAACTAAATGAACTCTTTCCACACTTTCAAAAGCAAAAACAAACACACAAAAATGCTTGATCCACAGTACACTAAATTGTTGAATGTTATTAGTTACTGAATTATTTTATTGTGTTTTGTGAAGCCAGACATTACCAATATGTGTGCCTGAGTGCATAATATATGCAAACCTATCTAAACAAGTGTATTTCACATAAGTGCAATCAAAGTGTGACCTAAATTATCTGGAATGAACCTTAATTTCATACCATGGATAGTTTGTGATTTACTCCAACCAGGTAGTTAATACTTGTTTTTCTTATCAGCTCACCCACTTAAAAAAATGAAATTCTGGTATATTCTAAAGTGATAGATATAAAAATTGAAAAACCTCATAATCTCTTCATGTGCAGTTCACCAATAATTTATTTCTTCATGATCACTAATTTTCTAAACTCATTGTATGTGCTTTCCTTACTTGTATTTCCCTCACATCCACTTTTATTCACATTACCTCTTTTCAGTTCTTTCCATGGATTTGCTTTCAGTTCTTTTATTCGAAGCAAGAGAGCTGGCATCCCCTTTGTCTTCTTATGTCTCTATGCATTTATTTCAAAATGAATAAATATACAACTCCAAATTTAATTGTACTCTTTAAAATAAATACTGTCATGCGTACTTAATGTATTCAAAAATATTATAAGCATTACAAAAATAGTGATCACTTTATAACAGGGTGGTAATTTTGGAGAACAGACTACATTGAAAAATGACTTTATTCTTGACTTGTTCATTAACCTTTTTAATAATATAGTTTAGACCTTAGTTTAAATTTATAATTATTTCTGTTAAAATTTCTGCGAATGTCTGATTACATTTTATACGGATACAAATTTTCTGTTGTGCACTTAGTTTTATTTTTCCTTCTTTTTCATTAGTAAAGACATTAACAATAAAATAGGCTCCCTTGCTCCAGCTGGTAATTTCTCAGTACTAGTAATATATTATTCCTCTTTTTTGTGACATCATAATCATCTATACAGAAGTACCATGTATCTCTGTGTAGAGGCTACTGTTTCCATTAAATTTAATTACCTCCCCCTGTGGTTTTAAATAGAAGTGGCTTCAAAATGAGGGCAGCTTCTATTAAATTTAATTACTTTCTCCTGCTGCTTGCATGGTAAAAGGAAGGTTACTAAATGAAAGCAGCTTCTAAACTAGAGTATATGGTAACTGTATGAGAGCAATAACAAAATTATACATAAGTCACTAGAAGACTCTTGGGGTGATCGTTCTCATATTTTAACTTTTTTTAGCCCTCAGATCATTGGAAATGAGCATTATGATATAAGGAAATATATTCTGAAGTAAAATTTAGTTTTGTAAGTTATAAAGACAAATATTTTGTTTCCTTAAAAAACATTAATTGAACTCAAAGATTCAAGTTCAGAATTATAAAACTAGTATCACTTTTTATTCTCCTAAGGATGATGATTTTTATTACACATTTTAATATTTAGTAAAAATCTTCCTTGATTCTAATCAAATGGATTTAAAGAATGTTTCCCTAAAGTTATTTTAAAAGGCATTAAGTCTGAGGAGACTTCAGAGAAATATTAAAATACAGTAATGTGAAATTTAAAAAAATTCAGACTCACTTATAAAACACTGTATTTGAAAATAAGTCAATGATATGCTGTGTATTAGTCTGAAAATGTAAATTACTTAAAATCCTATATCATAATCCTATAAAATCTCATAGAAGATGAAATTCTAAGTACCTCTTTTTAAATTAAATATTAATTAATAAGAGATAGTATTCAGTTAAGTCATCTTTGTACAATGTTTATTTTTTTACATACCAGCAGAATTTAGATGAACAATACTTTCATTCAATCAAACAGTTTGCTATAAATATAAAACAAGACACCCCTTAAGCATTTTAAGTAACAAATTAAACATTTACATTTTTTACTGTGCACTCAGGCTTAACATTTATGCAGCTTCAAAACCAAAGTACAGCCTCAAGGGAGGTCTCTCCACTGACAAATTAATACCTTAGAGAACAGAGCTGAATGGTGGCAATGAACTCATTTGTTCCCCCAATAATGAAGAATGACTTTTTCTTTACCACATCTGTGACTGTTGCTATGGTGACCCAGACTTACCTCATTGCTTCTCTGAGAGCTCCTCGCTCACCAAGAGTCGTGTGCTTGATGTCATCAAAATTATTCTCCAGGTTCCCGCAATTCTGAAAACATTAAAAAAATCTTGTTCATCACCAATATCCTGAGAAAAATGATCTCTATGCATTTATTTAAAAATAAAATTGACTATATTGAACATGGATTTGTGAAAAATATGTACACCATTTTAATTGGGTAGGAGTCATTGAAGTGGACAGTTGAATTCAAAAGCAATAAAATAAAAATATCTTCTGATACAGCTATCAGAGAAGTTTCTTTTAATCAATTTTTCTAAATAGGTATAAAGAAAGCATGAATATTGCATAAAAGCAGCAAAACATAGTTTTGCAAAATAAAAAAATGTTTTATATAGAATTATCTTAACTATATCAAGGACAATTAAAATTCAAAAGAGAAAATCAAGTAAATTTTGAATGAGAATGAGTGGTATATGACAATTATCTAGTTCTAAACTTAGTATTGACTAAGATAAAAAGACAGAGTCTGGGCATAATAATAAAAATTACAAATATTTAATTAAGTGCTATAACTACATCTATATTATACCTTAGTAAAACAATTTAATTATGTACATTGGTTATAATTGTATATATGACCTATTCTTGCATATATACTAATATATATACATATATATATATATACACATATATAAATATATAGATGTATATATATCAATTCATGAAATTAAGTGACCATAATTCAAGTTCTTAGAAAATTATTTAAATTAAATATGTCATAAGCAATAAAAAATTCTAGAATATTTTTATTTTCTATTAAATATAATAGCATCACTAGACTGAATTTTATGACTAGAAAATGATTTAAAATTTTACATTTGTATATAATTATATAATTAAAACTGATTTAATCTTACACTGACCTAATAAATTGTGAGAACATAAAATACAGGATTAAATTTCACATGAAAATTATAACTATTCAAAACATTTGGCACATTAAATTTTATGTAGAATTCAGTATATTTAGGTAACCAAGTAATTAACAATATTTAACTTGATAAACAAAAATCTAAAAAATAAAATTTAAATATTAATGTTATTTATATTCTTAAATTATAAATAAGTCTGCAAAATTTTAGAAAATTATAGAAATTAAAGATTTTCAATGTGCAAGGATTAACGGATTTCAAATCAAGGTTTCACCTTGATCTTGCTTTTGTGATTTAGTCAAATCAAGGAAAATTTTTTTAAACACATAATCATTGGCTTTTATTTTGAAAATAACCAAAATTTTTGAAAATAACTAAAATTTTTAGATTTTCGGACTAAAACCCTGTGTTAGATATGTACATTAAAAATATCCCTTTTCTCTGTCTTGCCTTTTCACTTTATTATTAGTGTATTTCATAAAGAGACTTTTTTTTTCTTTTTTTTTTTTTTTTTGTCTTTTTCTTTTTCTTTTTTATCAGTACCAAGGATCGAACTAATGACCGCACATTTACAAGGCAGGCGCTTATGCCACTGAGCTAAATCCCCAGCACCCGATTTTCTTATTTTTAATGTGGCACAATTTATCATTTTTATAATTTTATAATTATAGATTATATCTTTATATTTTAAGATTAGTGCTTGAAAGTCTATTAAAATTTTTTGAGAAATTCTTCAAAGGTATGAATACATTTAGCTGTATTTTTCCAAGGAGTTTTATTATTTTACCTGTCACATTTAGATAAACAACGTATTTGAGCCAACATTTATATATGGATAAGACAGAAAAATCACATTAAATAGATGTTCAATTAAATCAATCCTATTTATTGGAATGATCATCTATAAAGTTACATTTTTCCAAACATTAAGTTATAGTGTACATATGGTCTATTTATGAAGTCAATTCTATTCAAATTGCCAGTTTTCTATATTTGTTCCAGTATGACACTATTTTAATTGCTGATATTCATAATGAATAAATTTCTTCCACTAATGAATATGAAACAGACAGATCAGTCAATGGATATATGGGCAAATAACTTACACAAACACTATTTAAAAAAATATCCAAATAACCAATGTTTAAAAAGATGCATCTTTAATCATTAATAAATTGCAAATTTTAGGCATAATGATATCCCATTACAAATCTTGTAAATGTCCTAAGATAAACAAAGATCAAATAATGTTGCTGTAGTTGTTTCAGTACAAAAATGAAATACACTGTTAGATAAGTACATTATCACAATTATTTTATAATACCATTTGGTACTATATTCAATAGTTGAACATTCAGATATACTTTTATGACCTACCAGTCTCACATCTAGAAACGCACCTACAAAAAACACATAATACGCTCATCCAAAGTTATACACATGAATGTTAATATTAGTAACACTACTCAAAATACCCCTAACATTGGAAATTGAATAGTTACAAATTACAATGTAATATATAAGTAAAATATAATATATTCATACACTGGAAAACACAACAATGAAAAAGAAGTATTGCTATGTAACATGAATATACCTCACATAATACTGAGTAAAATAAATGACATTCAAAAGAAAACTTGCTCAAAACTATTCCACAACTATAAAGTTTAAAAATAGGCAATAATCCAAAGAATAATTTAAAATACATTTTAAAAATTCCATGTTTAAGAACACCAAAAATAACAGCATACATATGAATACAATTCAACAAAACAAATATAAATTTTGTACACTAAAAGCTATAAAACATCACAAAAATATAAAATAGTGAAATTAAAAGATATACCAAGTTTATAGAATAAAAGACTTAACATTCTTAAGAAATGCCACTTTCTAAATTGACCTTTAGTTTACATGCAATTTGTAATTTTTTTTTTTTTCTTGACCTCAAAGTTCATAGGAAAAGACAAGGGATGTAAAATAGCCAAATCATTCTTGAAAAACAGAAGAATGAAATTATACGATTTGGATTTTCCAATTTCAAAATTTACTACAAAACTGTAGCAAGCAAGATACTACCCTACTGGCAATCATATGTCTTTGTTATTCTCTACTCATTACTGAAACAAAATATCTGATGTCCAAAATTGGGAAAGGAAAGGTTCATTTTTTATAGTCTTTGGAGGTTAAGTCTATACTTAGCTCCAAGGCAGGGTGGCATGGTGGCTTGCAGTTCATGGCAGCTGCAAACAGCAAAGCAGAAATCGGCAATAGAGAGAGACCCACCTTTTTTTACCCATTACATTGTATGCTGGCTCAACCCCTAGGTGGGTGTAACATTGACATTGTCAATCCGAGCGCAAGACATTGAACCAATAAAAAATGCACAATGCAAATGCATGAGGCCTGGGGCCACAGACATGAACCATGAAGTTTTACACTTGGCCCCCAGGACTCATGCACATCCTTTTATATAAAAGACATTTAGTTTGTCTCTGAAAATTGCCAAAGTCCTAATAGTTTTAACATTGCTGAAAAATCTGTCTCAAGCCTCTTTTAAGATCTATGGCAAACTCTTAAATGTAACCCCCTGTATAAATGAAATAAGGTTAAACAGTTTTGAAATGTAAAGGCACAGGACAAATATTACGATTTTAAAGGTTACAAACAGGGGAATATAAAGCATTGGAAACAAAACAATCCATCGTCCACCAGGGCAAACATTGTCTTAGATTTATGTTTACCATTTGAAGCAATCTGTTTGCAAGCTCTAAAAGGCTTGGGTGATATTACCTCCATGGCATTATTAGAGATTTTAGCTCTAGTAGCTTTTTTTCTTTAAACCCTCTCTGTTTACTTTTTGCAGCTTTTCTTGGATGATCCACATTTTTGGGTTTTTTACACTTTTGAGGTTTCTACTGCACCTTTGGCTTTTCTTTTACATTTTTATAGATTGTCCTCCCAGGGGCACACTGTTTGGCCTCCCAACTGCTTTACAATCGAGGTGGAAGCCGTCTTACTTTTCGAATTTATTTTATTTTATTTTTTTTGTACCTAAAATCAGCACCATGTGGATGTGGTCAAAGTTTCTTGCCAGCTGGAGCAGTAGCTAAGCCTTTTTTTTTTTTTTTTTTTTTTTTTTTTTTTTTTTTTTTTGGCTGTAGGGTTGATTGCCTGGATCACTGGGCTCTGTGAACCTGATTGGGAAGAAAAGCTTCTCTACGTTGCCACCATTTTGGAACATTACGTGGCCTCTGTTGCCATTTTAGAGCATGGTGCTCTGCAGCTTTTTTTTCTGAGCAAATTTTTTCACTTTTGTAGTTTTGAGGCTGCAAAGGGTGGTGACCCCCAGTTTTCTGGGATGCTCTGTGGCCATCTTCTTTATCTCTTTTTTTTTTTTTTTTTTTTTTTTCAGCAATCAATGTCTCAGTTTTAACTTTACAATCCATAGCTTTACTGGAGTTTTTGTTTTGTTTTGTTTTTTCTGTTTTTTGTTTTGTTGTTTTTTTTTGTTGTTGTTGTTGTTGGGTTTTTTTTGCCAAACTCAAAGTGTTTTAAATTATCTTTCTGGGCTCTTTGCTCTTGATTGGCAACACGAAGCTGGCTAAAAACCCCCAACAAGAGCCATGCCACAGTCTTAGCATTTGACTGCCTTGAATTTTCCTTTGCCAGATTAATCAGTCTGTTACCCTTAGTCTCAGTTTCAGGTAAAGTCTCTGGGCATGAGCAAAATGCAGGCAAACTTTTTGCCAAACCATAACACACTTTATGGGGAGTCCAACAACCAATGTAGTCCTTTTTTCCAGCAGGAGCCTCCCACGCCTGGTCTTTACCATCAGGCTTTCTATCAGCCTTTTAGTCTCCTGGGCTCTGAGCAGAAGATTCTCTATGGAACAGCCTAAGCTGCTCCAGTTCTATGCATCCAGGCGACATGTCCAAACATTTTAAAACTCTGTCCACAAGCCATTTCCAAAGCCTCTTGAAAAACATCAACAGGTTTAGTCACAGCAATGTCCCCATTCCTGGTATCAAATTTTGTCTTAGTTATTTTTTACTCGTCACTGAGACAAAATACCTGATGCCAAAGTTCGGAAAGGAAAGGTTTATTTTTTATAGTTTTTGGAGGTTTTAGTCTATATTTAGTTGACTTTAAGGCAAGGTGGCATGGCAATTCATGGCAGCTGCAAACAGCAAGCCAGAAACTGGTGAAGAGAGACACACCTTCTTCCTGCCATTACATTTTATGTTGGCTACACCCCTATGTGGGTGTAGCACTGACAACATCAATCTAAGCTCTAGACAATGAAACAATCACAAATGCATAATGCAAATGCATGAGGTTTGAGTGTCACCAACATAAATCAATTCTGTCTTAGTTATTTTTTACTCATTGCTGAGACAAAGTATCTGATGCCCAAAGTTGGGGAGAAAAAAGTTTATCTTTTATAGTCTTTTGAGGTTTAAGTCTATACTTAGTTGGCTCCAAGGCATGGTGGCATGGCGGCCCGCAGTTCATGGCAGCTGCCAACAGCAAGGCAAAAACTGACAAGAGAGAAAGACATACCTTTTTTTACCCATCACATTGTATGCTGGCTCTACCCCTAGGTAGATATAACACTAACACCATCAATCCAAGAGCAACACAATAAACCAATTAAAAATACACAATGCAAATGCGTGAGTCCTGGTGGCCACAGACATAAACCATGGCAATATGTAAACTCAGACTAGTATAACAGAACTCAGACTCTGAAATGCACCATTGAATTTAAGGTCAATTTAAGTTTGTTAAGGGAACCTAGACAACTCAGTGAGGAAAAAAAGTTTTTTCAACAAATAGTGCAGCAACAAGTAGGTACCCATATGCAAATAAATACATTCAGTCCCTTAGCTCACAATATATAAAATCAATATTAAGAGAGACTATAGTCTAAATTGTTGACTTTAGATGGCAAACAAAGAGGTAATAATATATAAATGACAATAAATGGCAAATTATCATAATTAAAATTTACAAACTTGAGATTCTAAGCTGTAACTAAGACAGCATGTGAACCAATAAATAGAACAGAACAGACTAAGAGAACAGAATAGGAGAAGAGAACAAGAGAGATTATTAGTAAACCATATATCTGATAAGGGAATTTTATCTGGAGTATGTAAAGAATTCTCACAATTTAATAAGAAGACAACCTAATATTTAAAATTGACAAAGGTTTTAAACAGTTTTACAAAGGAGATATGCAAATGGATAATAGACATTAAAAATAATCAGTATCATTAGTCTTCAGAGCAAACAAAATGAAACCCACAGTATAACTTGCATGCAATGCAATAGGTCTAATAAAAAGAAAAACAGAAAAAATGGTGAAGGTATGTAATTTGAATCCTCAAACATTTTGATAAAAATGTAAAAAGGTGCATCCACTTGGAGAAAACATTTTAATACTATCATGAAATATTAAATATATAATGTCATGATCTAAACTAGGTGAGCATAATTATAGTGTAAGTAAAAAATGTGTCATATGGACCAGTATGACACTATTATACTGAGTATAAAAAATGAGAACATATGTCCACATAAAATTTTTTTATACAAATGTTTATAGTAACATTATTCATAACAGACACAAAGTGGGAAACACCCAAAATATAATCAAATGACAAGTGAATAACGTGGTATATTGATGCCACAGTATTATTTACCTTACAATAATAAAACTGAAATACATTCTACAAAATAGATGAACCTTGAAACAGTATTCTAAGTGAAAACGCCAGCTATAAACAGCCACATTTATAATTCCACTAATATGAAATGTCCAACACTGGCAAATCAATATGAAGTACAGGAATAATATCAGGGTCTAGACAGAGTGGGACATGCATAATCACTGATAATGGTAATGGAGTATTTTCAAGGTGAGAAACAAAGGTTCTGAAGCTACTGGATGTCAGCGCACAACTCTGTGAATATGCCTCAAACTTAAGCTTCCCAGACTAGGATAGAATCTGTAATCCTCCTGCCTCAGCCTTTTGTTTCAAATTTAGTGGATGTGTGACCCAAGCAAGCACTCTCATCCTTTCAGAATGCTAGCATTACAGGCATGTGCTATCACAATCAGATTGAAGTAATCGCTTTTTTAAATTTATATGCTTATAGATATTTATTACACTGAATTCAGAACAGTAAATTTGGAGAAAATCCTAAATTTCAACATTAAAGAAATAGTCAAACAGGACATATCAAATCTATGGTTTGCATAGTCATTATAAATGCCATCTACGTGGATTTTTAACAAGTATATTTGCCACTGCATAGGTATTTGAGAGATACTATAAAACTAAGACTGCCGTATGACATTACAGTTATGGGGAACAAGTAAAATCAACAAAGATTAGAAGTGATGAGCAACTCATTTATATCTGAACAGCGAACATTGTATTTCTTTTTACTTATACACTTTAGTTTTGTCAAATTTTCAGTAACAGGTTTATACATTTTGATTTTAAAATTATTAAACCATTTTTAAGTTATTAGGAATATTTGTGTTTTCTGTATTGAAGCTGCTACTTTGTGAAGTATATTTCAAAAATGTAAGTGCTACAATAAAATAATTTTGATATAAATAGGACTTCATCTTTTCAACATTTCTTAATTTATCACACTAAATGTATATTTTATTGATTTACGTTTCCTTTGCTTTGCAATGAATCCATGAAATTGTATTTCAAATTGTGCCAAAAAATACAAGTTTCAAATCACCAGTTAATTTATTTGCATACAACCAAGAGAGATTTAAGTATGGACACAAAGTAATATAAATTAATCTGTGTAACAGAATTGATTCATTTTCTACAGTTAACCATTAAAAGTATCTTAATATCTGCACCTACCCTTGAAAAAATACCACACTGTCCATGTGATTACCTTAAAAGGCTAAAATGCAACTGTAACGCTTATTATGTTTGGAACACATTCTTTTTAGTCTTCAAATATTTAAACTTATTACATGGTTGGTATCTTATTAAACAAACTTCGCAATACTTTTTTTTTTTTTTTAATTGAGACAGGGTCTTGCTCTGTAGACCAAGTTGGCCTCTGACCTTGAACTCATAATAATCTTCCTGATTTAGTGCTTGAGTGCTGGGAATGCACAAGTGTGCCACCAACCCTGGCTGTAATACAAATTTCAAATATGTATCATATTTTACCCATCTATGTGTTACTATTTATTTAATCAGTTTCTTTATGTTTATGTTCCTCTACTAGGATTGTTACATACAGAGAGCAGGGTAGACAAGTGAAAATAAATAAAAAGACTGAAAACTCTCTCTTATGAAAGAAAAAAATCATTGTTCCATGATTATACATTTTAATTTGTCATCTAAAGTGTGTTCAGATTACTGTTAATCACAGAGTCGAGAATTATTCACAATTTCTGGCTATTACTCTCAATATTTTAATGCCAAATTTAACAATCAGTGAAAAACAATATGATTTCTGCCCAGTCATACATTACAAGTGTTAGTATGATCAATATTTATTTTTACATTAATATGCTTAAGTTGAGAACCTTTTAAAAACACAAAAACGAAATTTCACTTTTCCACAATTACACATTTAAAATTGCACACAGTTCGAGGAATCCGTTACTACAAAAATATGTATTTTACCTCTTTTCGATCTCAATGTAGTAGATTAAAACTATGAAGATATATATATATATATATATATATATATATATATATATATAATTTTTGTTTACTTCTTACTTTTTGCTCCAAAAAACACTTAACGCCTTCCTTCTTGTGCCAATTGCAATAAAATTTTAAACTATCTTGCTATTCACCACTTTAGGAGAACAAATTTATGAAAGAATTAAAGAACAAAATAAAATTATTGGAGGTTAGTTCAAGATTCATCTCTGGCATAAACACTAGGGTTGAAAGACTACATTAGTATCTATTTCTCCCAGAAATGCACACAGAAGATAAAACAGTCTCTGATGTAGAAGAGAGAAGAGACACATAGAACCACAAGTAGCCTCCACTGAGGCCTCAGTGGATCTGGAATTAAGATAGTCAGTTTCCATATGGATGAGAGAATGTTCCCAAGCCTATGAGATTTTTCATTTTAATAAGGAGAAGCCTCAGTTGTAGTGGGGACATTGTCAGGAACTGGCTAAAGATGGAAAGAAAAATGCAGAATTAGTAGAACATTAAGTTGATTAATGAAAAAAATCTTCCGTATTTTACACTCTGATTATGCTTAAAACTTTTTCTGCCCAACAGAAATAAAGGTATAAATTAATAAGCATTTTATTATATTATTATATATTATATTATTATTAATTAATAAACAATCATTACCAAATATGTATCCATGTCCTTAAATGGAAATGAAAACCAATATCATTTTTTATGTTTCATTAAAAAAATGTAGGGAAGTATCAAAATACAAATATATGACTGAAATTCTAAACCTAGCAATATTAGTTTCTTGTCATTGGGAATAAATGTCTGAAGTACCTCATAGCTTTATCACCTTATCTTCTCCATACATTTAAGCATCATAGACCAAGGAAGGAGGTACACAGGCTATTGTGATGTTCAACATGAATTGCAGTTCTCCAACTTTAGAAAAACTGTAAGTAAAATCAAGCCTGCGTCCAACTCTGTTCTTAGCTCAGGTCTCATGGCTTTTGATCTGAGAAAAAAATTACAAATTTACTTACATTGACAAATATTTTAATATGTTATTCTTTGCATGAATTTAGAGCTATCTCAGAAAAACAAAAACAAAAAACAAAAAAACAACAACAACAAAAAAACCTTGGGCATAAGTAAGACAGACATAGGAGACTTACTTTCCAGGATGAAAAGTCCCCAGTCATTCAGAAAACTTTCCTTATCCATTGCAGTGACTTGCACTTTCCATCCGGTAAATGCCTCCTTACTTTCTTTATCCAATTTAACCACATGAGATATTGACAACTTTCACAGCAGAAGCAAGGTGATTCATGTTGTTTTGAAAAGAAGAAAAAAGGGAAAGACAAAGGGGAAATCAAAGAAAAAGAAGACAGAAAGAGTCACTGAGTAAAGTAGGCACAACAGCAAGAAAAATCAGTAGTTACTAAATCAACAATGGACTAGAAATAGGCCTACTAATTAGATACCATGGAGAAGCAGCTGAAACACAGAGGGAAAAAAAGGGCATGAAAGTTATTAACTTTTGTGTCTAACAGAAATGCCATTTGCTACTAAATGCAAGAGTTATCCTCTTCAGTTAGAAAGAAAGTAAAAAATCATATTAGTAACCACAGCAAAATTGACAGATTTTGTTTTGATATTCAGGTTACTGAAGATGAAACATAGTTAACTAGTTAATATGAATAATTTACTCTCTACTGGGCACTTTCTTTGGAGCTTTACTGGTTTAATCTGCACAACTACTACGGTTATCCCTTGAGTTTGATCCCTGGTACCAATAAAAAGGAAAAAGACAAAAACAAAAAACAAATGAGAAAACAGCCCCAAGGACATCAAGATAATTTGCTCAACAGCACAGACCTAGGGTAAAGGATAGTAGTAAAGGATTTTCACCCAACTGGTGTAACCTGAAATCCTGTCTCAAACCCCTATGGAGAATGCTTCTAAAGACCTTTAAAAAGTTCAGAAGATGATCTCATCCAGGTGTTGTTACCTTTAGATAATGCACTAGATAAATAATAGTTTACCGGTAGAGTCAAGTGAGACAAATTTTTGAATTATTTCATATTATTTCTGTCTGGATAAACTATACTTTGTAATATAGAAAAATAAGGAATCCAATATACATATGTTCAAGTCAAATTAATACCCATAAATATTTTGCATGCTATAGTCATTATTTGGGTCTCTGACACCACCATGACAAACATAATGAGCAATTAAATTCCCAAGTGTTCAGATTTGGCAGCAATTAAACGAGAAACTGGAAACTAAGCATCCAAAAGAACTGGTTTTGGTGGCCTTCTGCCAAACCAATCCTGATAGGCTGAAGAAAGGTCTTGAATTTCAACTGTAAGAGATTTTTGTGGTGTTTATGTCTCATCTGCGTTAAGATCAGATAAAACTATAGTAAATGAAATGAGTAGAATATTAACCAACAAGAGAGAAAATAACATACAAAGAAATCTCATTGCTGAGAAATTTAAATAAGATCACTAAATTTTCCTGCTGAACTCTGTCAAACAAAATTCAATCAAACATTTACTGATTCAATGCTGGATGGATGAGTCTTGAAAGAAGCAGAATAGAAAAGCTAGCTAATCATATTACTAAATAACTCACTGATACTTTCATACAGCTTTATTTCCATGGGACTGCATTTAACTTTATGAAATCTCCACAATAAGTTATACTAAATACATTGGGTCTAAAATTTATATACTAACCACATTAATAAATTACAAAAATAATTTTAGTAGGTGAAAGGTCATAGACATTTAATGGCGTAGCTATAAAACCTTTAGCCTCAGAATGTCTAAGCAACACAGCTCAAGTCAATTAGACTTTAATTTGAGTGTAAAAAAAGCATGAATATCTATTATGTGAGGCAACATAGTAAGCCACAGGATGCAAAGATAAACAAGACAAGACCTCAACTTGCTCACAATATAAAGTAAAAGAGGAATTAATTATGCTGGTGAAGAAATACCTGTTATTTACCCGCGATGTATCTTTGAAATGACATAAAATTCTTCAGATGTTTTCTAGAGAGATACCCAGAAAGACACCCAGAAGGGGAATAGCTAGTTCAAATGGAACTTCTAATCCTAGTTTTTTAAGGAGTCTCCACACTGACTTCCACAGTGGTTGCCCCAGTCTACACTCCCACCAACAGTGGAAAAGGGTTCCTTTTTTTCTCACAGTCCCTACAGCATTTGTTACCAGTTGATTTTTTGATAATAACCATTCTTTCTAGGGTAAGATAGAATTTCAATTTTTTAAAAAATTACATCTCTTGAATGACTAATGTGATATATGTGCACTAATGTTTATAACAGCACAATATGAAATAGCTAAATACTGGAAACAACCCAAATGTCCATCAACTGAAGAATGGATAAAAATGATGCAGTTTTTCATATAATGGGATACTACTCGGCCATAAAGAAGGATACACTGGAGGCTTTTACAGGTAAATGGATACAACTTGAAATCATACCTTTATAAGCGAAATAAATTAGACATGTAAGTATAAACATTGAATTGTGTCACTAGTATAAGAAGCTGAATGAGTAAATAAGATCCAAAATTTAAAACAGATATTGTGAATTGGGAAAAAATGTTCACAAGAAAAGACTATCTATGGTGGGAGAAAGGAAAAGGGAAAAAATTAATGTGTGCACAAGATAATATAGTTATAAAGTTAGTTCCTCTTAAGAACAGAAGTGAACTGAACTGAACTGAACTTTGTTCAATGAAATGAAAAGTTTGTGATAATATTGCGTGGACAAGATACATACACACACATATACATATTCTGATAACATATATATATATTCTGAATACTACAAAGATAACAATACTCATATAAATTATTGTAATTGTAATACTAACCTGTTTTGAAACTGTTCCATTGTTACTTTAATCTTTTTTTTTTTAAATAAAAAAATAAATCCCAGGTGAAGAGGAAAAAGGAAACTAACACAAGAGAATCTGGGATTAACCTCAAGCTTTATCACCATTTCCCACTAGCTGCCTCCTTAGGTGAGTTAAGTAACTGACACAGGATCCCAAGGCTCCCAATAGAGGGATCCCAAAATCCCAATATTTCAGTTCTCTGAAAGGCTGAGGAAAGAGGATTGGACATTTGAGAACAACCTAGACTCAGCAAGTCTCTATCTCAAAATAAAAATTTAAAAAAAAAAGGGCTGGGGATATAGCTTAGTGCAAAGGCACTGGGTTCAGTGGCTGCTACATCAAACATAAATTATAAATGTAAATATAAATAAATGTATGACATAAAACCCCTGCTGCAAAGCCATAAATGAAAGCCAGTCAAACATTTATTCATCCATTGAGTATTTATTTAGAACGTAATAGGTGCACATGAGGATGGCATGATTTTAAAAATAATTCTGCATCAAGGAGTAAGCCCACTGGAGTAAGATAAGAATGCTTCACATGCCATAGGGAAAAGTAGAATAACAGTGATAATATTAATGATAATTATAAATCCCAGATGGCTCTTAGTCTGCAGCATAGTGTATTTTGAAAGAGCTTTGGAGACTTATCACCAAAGAAGGCTACCAGTCTTTTGTGGGAAATGATAAGTTTGGTATTTTAAAATATGAAAACTATTTAA
Organism: Cavia porcellus; assembly: GCF_034190915.1. Lineage (NCBI taxonomy): Eukaryota > Metazoa > Chordata > Mammalia > Rodentia > Caviidae > Cavia > Cavia porcellus. The sequence continues at coordinate 119,159,296 of NW_026947484.1, forward strand.
ATAAAATGACATACTCCAGGTGCACTACCACAACTCTAAGGCACTTTAACATGGGTTTTCCTTACACTATACTATAAGGTAAATCAGAAAAAGATAATTCAAGTGCATTCATTTCTCATGTAGTTAGAATTTCTCTATGAATGATTCAATTAGGTAAAATTACTCTTCTAGGAAAATGTTCTATTCTAATTTTCCCACTCAACAAGTAAGCCTCAAAACTTGCCCCACTTTAACACATCCCTAGTTAACACATAATTACAATGCTGTTTTTTTTTAAAATTTCAAATGAACATCCTAATGTCAAGATATGATTTCCAGTTCTAATCATGAGATTCATATTTCAACAGATAATTGCTTTTACTTTCATTGTATCTTAACTAGTCTAAACCTTTCAGGGAACATTAAGGGGGTAATCTCATTTAGCTAATGTAGTTTCAGTAATAGTGGCCAGCTTACAATTGGGTCCTGTCTAGGGTATTCTTATATGAGTCACAGTAAAATGGAGTATAATGTAGTAAGAAATATCAAACCTGTAGAGACAAGAAATGATTTTTGAGTTGCAACCTTGAAACTAAACTGCTTCTATATTCTTGAGAAAATAGTTAACACATCAATTTATGACTATATTCCTAAAAAATGAGAATACCAATAAAATGGTACAAGTAATACACACTTCAGAGCATCGTTGTTGAGGATTAAATTAAATATGATCATGTATGTAAAATACACTCTAAACAAGAAAGTATTATTTAAATTACACATTTTTAAAGGTTAGAATAAATCTCTTTTATAGGTTCATAGTCTAAATAAAAAGACATTTCTGTTACATATGAAATACTTTAACATTTTTAACTCCCACACATTCTCAGAATCAAGTGGTATTTTAGTGCTTTCTTGAGGTAAACCAAAATAATAGTTTTGCTACAGAATACAACCAGCTGATCATTCACTCTTGCATCTAAGGGAAGGCAATAAAATTCAAAATGAATATTTGCTTTTTTATATTTAAAATCTTATTTTAAAGTATACTTGTTCAAATAATTCAAGGGAAAAAAAGAAAAAAAATATGTGAGACTAGGGATTTAGCTCAGCGGCAGAAGTGCCTGCCTTGCAAGCAGGTGGTTGTGAGTTCAATCCCCGGTACCGACAAAAAAAAAAAAAAAATTCAGGGATATCTTTTGATTCTTACATGGTTTATAAAACAAAACACAGTATCATCATTTCAACATATATTGAAGAGTTCTATGGGCAGGTGTGGAGGCCTCCCATAAATCACTATGCAAATTTTAGCATTTATTTTTTGGTAACCACTATTATATACTCATTCACTTAATCTTGACAATTGAAAGGATTTCAAAGCACAACTTAAATAAAGAAAATCCATTTCAGGAAAGTTCGTTCACTTTCTTGCTCAGTCAGATCTGATAATCTCATTTCTCATCAGGCTTCGTATTCTTCACTTGCTCCAGTCAAAATGCCTCTTTCTGGCTTCATGGACACAAAAACAGTCTTTTTTCCTTTGGGCCTTTGCCCATGCTGTTCCTTTTGCTTGAAATATTATCCCCTCAAACATTCAAGTCTCTGATTCATGGTCACTTCCTTGAAAATGTTTCCCTTGACCACTGTGTTTAAAAGAAACCTACTGTTACTCCTTGCTAGGCTTTACAGCTTTTATAACACTTGTTAGACTTAACAATATATTACATCTTAGATTATTTTTTAAATCCTGATTGTAAGTTTCAAAAAAGCAAGACACTATTTCCTTAATTTGTAATATATATCTATATAATAGTTAACAACCCAAGATTTATGGAATGCATATTCTAGGAATTTTCATATATACCTTGTCATCTCATCATAATCAGACACAAAATTTTAATTAAAAATGCAAATGAATTCAGTCAACAGTGCAACCAGTCTTTCCTCTAAGACTTGCTCCACTATGGTCCTATCTTGACAACTACGTGATGTTCCAAATTTTTTCTTCCATTTTAAAATTCAGCAGTTAATTTTGTCAACTGAATGTCAGCCTGCCTTTTGTATTTTCTCATATTAACAAAGTTAATAAAACCAGAGGTATAAAACTAGAATACAAATTTCATTCATTCAATATGTGAAACTATTACATGTGCCAGACTATCCTGATGACAGTATCAGTGAAATTTACCTTGTAGAAAACTCAACACAGACTGGAAAAGTGAAAATAAAATGCTTATAGGTGAGCACAGATTCTAATCAAAGGAAATCAGAAGATTTTATAAATGTTTGCCTCAAAAAGGAATTTCTAGTCATACATTACACATTACTATTAGCAGATTATTAGCAGTGATATTGTTTGGCACAAATAAGTACTATCCTTGAGTTCTATAACTTATCCACTAAAAGTCTCAACATAAACCCTCCTGATGGACATTTTGTTAAAATGTCCATTAAACAAATCTAGTTCTACTGGTTGAATATCCCAAATTCTTTAAGGCAATGTTTCTATATATACTCTAAATTGCAATCAGGTGCTCTTTCTGGTGCATAAAAATAAATATAAAATTATTTGCAAGTCACACGTAGTATAAAGACAAAGACTTCAATACAATGTTAACAGATTGCTAACAGAAAGGATAAAGCAAAAAACCTAAAATTATCAGGCTCAAAGTATTTATTCTGCCTACTAAGAATAAAAGCAGGGTAAATGGCGAAATATTTTAATTCATAACCTACTTCTGCCCTATTTTCTCAATATAGGTATATTCTTTCCATCACTCTTGTTCCATGTCAGCCATGTAACATGTATTATATAGTGGCAGATATACAGACAGACAGACAGGCAGGCAGATGGATGGATTAATGCCAGATACTGAAAAGCCAAATCCACCTTACCATGCTCCAAACAGCAACGGGAACTGGGTGGACAGACAGAGAAGAAATAGAAGTTGTAGCCATTCTATCTTCTCCTGACCTACTGTTTTCACACATTTAACATTAAACATATCTTTAGCTGGAGTGGGTGAGACTACGCTATTAGATCCCTGAGACCAGTTCCTTGTTTTGAATTCCAAATGAATGAAGGAACTTCACTAATCTTCAAAACTTCTTGTGGATGTTTTCAGCCTAGTTAGAAGGTGTGATCAAAGTACATGGTGAATGTTTAAACTTTTAAAAAAATGTATTAAAGTAAAAGACACATTGCAATTAATCCCTCTCAAAATATCCTCCTCACTTCAAACAATCTAACCACTTTCTGAAAAAATCTTACAACTCTTCTTTTGTGTCTTTACAAGGTGTGATCAAAAATATGGTAAATATTACCATGTGACAATCAATGAGAAGTTAGCTCATGATTATTTTACAGTGTGTCTTCATCCACATTATTACTCATATTTGGAACCACACATCTTTCAGGTCTTCCCCAAAATCAAAAATGACTATGAAAGGTAAATATTTTGAATTCATTCAGAGCATTGAATCATTCAAGAAAACAAAACTAATGACACTCAGGAAAGATGACTTCCAAACTGCTTCATAAAATGGTAATAAAAATGGATAAGGGTGTATAAAAGAAGGAGTAATTTCAAAGAATGTCAATGTGTATTTTACTGTAATAATTATTTTTAATTTAAACACTAGTCCTATTTTTCAGTCACACTTGTACACTGGATGACATCAGCAGAACAAATCTAGATCATAATAATCTCACTGGAGAAGTCTTCATGTATGACATACTTATGAACTGTAAAAGTACTTTCTACTGGGGCAGGGCTATAGCTCGGTGGTGCAGTGCCTACCTGGCAAACACGAAGTCCCAAGTTCGATTCCCCATACAGACACACACACACACACACACACACACACACACACACACAAAGTACTTTGTACCAAAGAGCATTGTACATCAATTCTATTAATTATATTCATTGTCCTAAGCACCTCATATCTTCGCTGATGTGTTATCATATAAGAGTGACTCATGCCAACTCTCAGCAATCATTAAAGTGACCACGTAAGACAGATCGCCAGTCATTTATCTTTGTCATTTGAAAGCTTAGCCTCAAAATTTAATTATTAACACAGGAACTATAGATATACATTTGCTTACTTCAAACTTTATCTAACCAAGGTAAGAAATCTGACATCAGTTTGAAGCTGCCAACTGAAAACATGACCTTGTCCTTGGGGGGTGTTTTCCTGAAGCAGCAGGCAATTCCTAGCAGATTTCCAAGCAGAAAAGGAAAACCTTGGGATCAGGAATAAGAGGCCAGCGTAAGACCAGTAATATATTTCTACTTTGATATCAATGGTTTCTTACTACACTTCAAAGACAATTTTGTATGGTTAAATTTTCCTATAATTTTAGGAGTACTGCTTATGTGAAACCAATTTCTCATTTATGAAGATAATGGGTTTGTTTTTTCATTTATTAATGACATAGAAACACATTATCACTAGTACTTACAAATTAATTGTAATGTATGTTTAACTTGCTCAAATCCTATAAAAGTGTACTTGGATCAGAAGATTATGTAAGGCAATAAATGATAATCAGCAAAAACACCATAGAGAGAGTCAGATACAAATACAAAGGGTGTTAGACACCAGATGAACTCACAGACATGAACGTAATTTGTCTTTAATACTAATTTTTTTAAATAATCCTTTAAAAATAATTAAAACATGGATATGTAGCATTTTAAAGAATCTCCAGTCTTATGTTTGAAATAAAACCCTGGAGATCACAACAAAGTGAATCATTCCAAACAAAAAGGAGGAATTTAGTAGTTTGGTTCTGAAAATTAGCAATTATTAATGCAACGTGAATTTTAAATGTACATTACAAATAAAAATATGCAAATCAGCTAAACATCGGTCTCAATGGACAGTATCTTAATTAATAAACTGACTTTTATTATTACAGGAAAAATATTACATTTTCTTCTGCAGTTATAGAATACACCAAACATGAAACCAACAAAACCTAAAATAGTATATCTAATCACTTATCTTTAAAAGCACATGTGCATTTTAAATACACGAGGCAAGATCAGTAGTTACATTAAAGTTTTTGTGTTAAGTTAAAATTCAGAACAGCAATAATTTTTAAGTCACAAAAGAGGAAAGCCTTTTAATATTTTTTTCAGTTTGGAGGAATAAAGGCTTTTACTTGACAGTTACTTACATGAGTTTGTATCAAAAAGAGAATTTGATAGAGACCTCTAAACTCATAACAATTGTCTATTTGTCTGTTTTTAATAATTTTTCTTTGGCATGTAATCCTCTTTAATTAGATTCCACTCTCTGTTGTCTCAAGACTCCATAAACTGGTGTCTTATATACCAGCTGCTAAAGCAGGAGCTACTGTCTAAATGATATTCACAATGAGTATTTAGAAGGTTTACAATTATACCCTTGCTAATAAATTGTGCTATTTTCCCCAACAATTTTAAGTGCTAATCTTCAGAAGGCATTTTAAAATTAGCTAAAATTCTGTCAAGAGATTTGCAAAAATTGTTAGCATGAAGATAATTATGTCACAGTCCTTGGACTCCATCTCTGATTGTGTGCATAAATCAGAAAATGTCAGCTGTGTTTTCCCTTAATAATTATCCTTGCAGCAATATATTATAGTCTAAACTCCTATTATAATTTTTGTTTCTGGTTTCTGAAACACCAGACAGTTATTCTAAAAGTTTGGAACTGATTGAATAATACATATTTCCCAGAATAAGAATCATCAGTTCCAAAATTTTAAGCATCAGCAATAAGTAGATCAATATGGAAGGGATTAACTCAGTTTTCTTAAACCTCAATCCTAAAGACCAAAACACTTAATTGTGATAATAATTTTTGAAAATATTCATTAGGCAACAATCTAACATAGCAGATGTTAGGAAAATAGCAGTAATGATACACATAGAATTCTAAGACATTGTATTTTAACTTCATAGAGATACAAAGCAAAGGTGTGTGAAATAGATACCTAAGTACTTACCATCTTTTAACATAAATTTTCAATTTCTTGTAAAGTTTATAAAAAATCGACCTTTGAATGAAAAGGAAAAATACACTAAAATAAAATAAAGCCTGTCTCTTATGTCCAATACCAAATTAAAAGTGTGCTTCCACTTCTCTAATCAAAAAGATTAGACAAAAATTAGATTTTTGACATGAGCTGTATAATTATGATAAAAAATTTTTAATGATCTTCATGTTCCATTAGTTATAGTAGGAAGTATTTTGTTTCATGTGTTTCTCTAGATAGTACTTTAGAATTAGCAAGATAAAAATTCTAATTCTTTGAAAATTTTAACGTAGTTTATCAAAACTCTTTGAACATAGTAGTAAGGGCATACAGTTCAGAGTTTAGTATTATAAGGTGAATAAAAACCAGTATATCTTCCTGATATATTAATTTTACAAAGCATATTTTAGGGGCTGGAGGTTTAGCTCAGCGGCGTAAGCACCTGCCTTGCAAGCAGGCAGTCATGAGTTCGATCCCCGGTACCAATAAAAAGGAAAAAGACCAAAAAAAAAAAAAAAAGCGTATTTTAAAAGAAACGTTTTCACATGTTTCTGTCAATAATTATCAATAGAGATACATTTTTTTCTATGTAACCTAACTGATGAATTCTCTGATTAATTCTCAGAGTAAAGAAAATTTCTGAGCATGAAACAACTGGGAAATAATGACCATCTGTGTTATTATTGAATCTAGCATTATAAACTCTTCAGTGTTATCAACCAAACAAGATCAAGTGAAAATCAGGAACACAGAAGCTAGAGTCATGGATGGCAGGAGATCCTCATGAATTAACTTTCTGAAAAGTAAGTTTGTACTCTTAGAAGCCAGATTTTCTTCCACATTGCTCAAACCAAAAAACAAAACTGTCTCCTACAATATTCATCAACATCTCTTCATAATAATTTTCTTAAAATTATTTTAGCAATGAACAGATGATTAAGCCTCCTTTCTCTCAGAATTATCTTATACTCTTCAAAATAAAAATAAGCTGAAAAGTATAATATAATAAATGGATAGATATCTATAAAATTTTTATCATACATTATTTATTAGATTTTCATTTATAAAATACATACCCATATAAAAAAGAAAAAAATGCAAGGTTATATAGCAATTATAAATCTCCTCTACACATATTTCCTTGAGTATTTAATTCCTCTCAGCTCAGCATCTAACCACAATTGCAATCTTCCTCTAAAATTTTTCATGTTGTCACAGCCAGTTTAATTTTTTTTTAAGGGAGAGGCATTCGTTTTTTTCCTTCTTTTTTTGTGATACTGGGGATTGAACTAGGGACTTCATACAAATGTACACCCCATCTTTATTTTTTTAATTTTAATGATGAATGACTAATTTTAATTTTAATGATTTAGTGTAGGTACACAGAATCTCCCTAAATAATTAAAATAGTCAGGTTGGGTTCTTGAATTTATGATCTTTCTACCTCAGTCTCCTAGACTGCATGGAAGACAGGTGAGTACAAATATATTTGGCATTCCATGCATATGTCATATGTTGCATGCATGTCTGTGTATTAACACTTTTTTCATTTTAATATGCAGTGTGTGATTTTTCAAAGACATTTGCTTTGTTAAAAATTGGCAATTTTTTCCACATACTATGAATGCATGAAGATATCACCAGGTTAGTAAAGATATCTTCAAATTTCAAAAAAAATAAATTCTATATCTTATTTAACAATCTTGTTAATGACAGAAACATAATTTTATCCACCGTTTATTCTAACTAATGCTATATAATACATGACAATCAAATAAAGAAGTAGATTTTTAATTTCAAAAAATTATAACAAAAAACACTGTTATGAACTAAAATTTATCTCATTATTCTTGTCATTGTCAGAAGCAGTTCTGGAAGTCCTCTTTCATAAGCATCTTTAGTGGAGTTGTAGCTGTCTCGGGGCCCTGAATGGATTAAAAATATCTACTGTATGTTTATTTATACTTTGAGGAAGATCTAGAGCTGCATGGTACCAGATTCAATGAATAAGGTAGATGAAAACCCAATATAATATTTTTATGAGTTATCTCTTCATTGTAGGACACTCACTGACAACATTTACTATATTTTTTTATAACATTTCACGAAGAAACTGATGCAAGAATACGTTCAAAACTAATTCAGAAAGTGTCTAGAATGTTGAGATAAATGTATTCAAAGAAAGGAGGAATATTTTGAGGGAAAATAATGAAATTTGTCATTGATAAATATTTTAATATAAATATTCACTGAATATATCAATCACATCTTATATATATATTACTATCATCTGATGATGACAATAATGTAGGATAAATTATTCATATGAAAATATTAACTTTCATTTTAATATGCAGTAATAGAAAATTCACTGAAAGTTCACTGAAATGCATAACCCACTAGTAATATATGAATGTGCTAGGGGCCTGAATCTTGGCTAGGACTAGATATTATGTGAATTTCCTGGATATATTGATTTGAAACTGAAATCCATTTTAGAATTCCTGATTATTAATGAGGTTGAACGTCTATTAAAGTGTTTATTTGAGATCTACATTATGTCTTTTAGGAATTTTTTTTTCATAGCCTTTCCAATTTTTGTTCATTTAGATTACAAACACAAAAATGTCAAGCAAATCCCTTTGATTTTCAGCAGTAACTTTTGCCACATGAATTTTCTTCATTTTGTTATTTGCTTTTAATGAGTATCAGTTACAGTAACATAAAATAACATATGCAGCTAACTTGAATTTTACAGGAAATTTTTAGCATTAAAAGGCATAAACTAGCATAAAGAAAATATTGAAAATTATAAAATGTTTTTTCAATGCATAGCAAAAATAAGAAATCCTCTCATGTGACTACTGAACAGTAACAAGTATTGAACCCCATATTAAAATGCTTTAGCATTCAAATACTTGAATCTGCTTTGAGTCAAAAAGTATTCATGCATTCGTCATTTTATCGTATCAAGAGCATAAAATTTTACATATTTGAATGACATATAAGAATTTCTTGAGAATGGAGGCTAACTAGATAGTGTACTTTTCTGAGACGAAACCATGAACATCAACACTTTTACTTATTTTTGCCATGTTAATCATTTTACTCTGTTATTTTTCATTACATGGTCACTTATGTATTTAGAATTAAAAACCTCAGTGAAAATTTCTATAGGTCTGTGAGTTTTTCCACTTATTGCTGTTTTTAAAATATTGTTTTAATTGGAAAAATAATTCATGTATGTATACAAATAGTGACAAACTCATGAAAGATAGAATTACAAGTGCAGTAGCCTACATCTGGGATAGGGTGATTTCTAATTCCAGGAGTCATCTCTTGAGTCAGACAATCAGACCTCGCAACTTAAGAATTCATCTTTTCTTTTTAACCTCTTGACAGGTTTACCTGAGTTGTAAAACGTTTGAAACAGAATAAAGTTTGAAGTTTCAATTATTGTATCCGTAGAAAAAATTTAATTCAAAACACATGAATATGAGTAATTTTCTCTAAGAAACTTCACCAAGGAAATTTCATCTCAGACAAGCATTTTTCTCCATGAAGGAAAATTTATGCATGCTTAAAAGGTTAAAACTTAAAATAAAATAAATCAACTTGAATTAATGGTTACCCTAAAAGATTTGCAAATTTAGTCTATTTAAATATTTTTACAAGTTGGAGAATGGAAAAATTTTAAGGAAAATAATGCATTATGGTACGTGACCATTATGAGAATCAAATTTGAAAATTCAACTAAGAGAGTTGATTATGTAGATTGAAAAGGCTCAGATAATTTACATGTGATGAAAGTTACAGTATCAGTTTGAAATTAATGACATTATCAATCATTTCTAGAACTAGTCCTTTTATAAGATTACCATGAAGACGAGAGAAGACTGACCAAAAGATCAGTGATACTTTCATACCATCATAAAACACAAGTGGTTTAACTTGAAATAAAAAAATTTACTTATGAAAATTTCTAACAACCAAGAGTGGAAACATTGCACTAGAGTGTTTATTTTCCTCACTTTGGGCATCTCTTATTCGTGATTATCTTGATGTACCCTGGAGACATAAAATGAAAATGTATGGCATCCATTCTGTTAGGACAAAGTGCAATCTTAGACACTGCAAAGGCTAAAGAATGACAGTCACCTCATTGCTGAAATTAATATGTTAACAGGTTATTCAAATTACTTCCTCAAATTTGAAGAGATCACTGAAACAGCATTCTACCAATTACCAAAGTGAATAATGGGGGGAAAAGTTTGTGTGTCTAAGTAGAGAAAAGGATAAATACCATTTTAATTTCAAAAGGAACAAATCTTATACTAATCTCTTGTACTTTGTGTTGCACATAGTTATTATGTCATTTTTATCAAACGAACGAAATTGCCACAACTGAAGAAATTTTCCTCTGTACCCTACACACTACTGTACCACCAGGGGTTTAAGTAATACCTCACTCATACTAGGTATTCAATGAATGAATGAAAACATTTCATATATGAAAGGCAAATGTTATATGAATATTAAAATTAAACAGGGAAAAGACTTCATAGACATTTTCTCTGGTGGACAAAATGCCCAGATTTTCTAGTATGTAGTAGCTCTATTTTCCTATTAACAAAGTTTCATTGAGGGAAAATTTCATTTTTACCATTAAAGCAAAATTTGATAAGCAGTGCCTTATTAATGTAATTCTTAGAAACCGATTAGCTTCATAGGGGAAGATAGTAAGCATATTTCAGTTTTATTTTTAATGAACATTTGTAATACAGAAAGTAATATTTTTGTTATACATATTAAATATTTCAACCTGATAAACTGAATAGTCATCTTTCATCTTCATTAGAATAATTAAGTGCTCAATGCAATAATTAATGTCAATAATTATAATAAAATTAAATTGATATATGTGTTAAATTATAAAGACAAAATTTCTTAAAGGGCTTAAGCTTCAAATGTATGCTTTAATGAAAATCATACATTGCAACTTAAGATGATTTCCTGTTTAACTTATTATTTACTTTTATTTCTATTTAGAAAATATCTAAGTTGGGTTTTTGAATAACCCAAATATCTTAATGCTTTCTACAGTTCATACAGGAACTTATGCAATTATTAATGACTTCTAATTTTAGTTTTATACTGATTTTAGTAAGTTATTATCATAATTAACATGATCCTTGTCATTATTTTAAATAGCTTAAATGTTGACTAGTTCCACAAAGATTCACATTACTCTGCTGATTGCCAGATGGCTGAAAGCACTGAACTGGAAGATGCCTTAAAAAAGCAATCAATGCTTCCTGAATTGAATTGACACTACTACTTACTGATACAGTTATGAAGAGAAAACTGGTATTGTTTAAAAGTCCTCTGAAAACCAAAAATTACAACCTCTCAGTGAATTAAATTCTTCACTCAGGATATTCTTTAATTTTAATCTAAAGTCTTTATAATTCCAGTCCTTCAGTTTTGCTCTCAGTAAAAATGTTCAATAAATATTTGGGAAGTCCCATGCTCTTGTCCTCTACTCAGTGGAGATGGAAAATAGCTAGTCATCTTTCTCTTGTAAGAACACTTTACCCTTAAAGACTGTTATTAACTCCCCACTTTTCCAGTCTCGAGACTAAACAATTCAAACCAAATATGCCTATCTCAGGAATTCTCTCCAGGAGCTCAAATTTCCTTCTTCTTAATGCAGCTTAAAACTGGACAACTTATCTTGTTTTTTTTTTTTTTATTTAGTTTTAAACAGTTCATATGACACTTAAACTCTCTGAGACATTCAGATTTAGTAGCAGAGGCTATTTTGTTTCATTACAAATAATGCTTTCTACAGTACATTTGGCAGAATTTTATCATTGACTTTCCCTAGTATAATCTGATCACATGTAAACTGAGTAAGATTTTGAGACAAAAGTCAAAAAATATTCATGTGATATTTTATGTTTTTGAATAAGTTCATTGTCTTGTTCAAATCCATTATCTGTGGAGCCATTTAAACAATTCCCCATAAACATTTGATATTAGCTGATAGATTTTTTTATTTTTTTGTAGTTTATTAGTATATGTGTGTAGTACATTACCCTTAATTTTTAAGGGAAGTTGGTACATGTATATAACACATATTAGCTCTTTTTTCATTCTGTTTCCTTCCTCCTTTCCCCTCATGTATTTCTTGCTCCCCTTCCCTTATACATATACATATAAAAATATGGGCTAAGGAATAAAAAAAGAGAACTTCTATTTCTCTGAGAAGGCTAGAAATGTAAACTTTATCTTGTTTTTCAACATTTATTCACACCACATAATCAAGCTAAGCTTGTTACATAATATACCAATATTAAATGACAGCAGTTTCTTTCCTTGAATAACTTCTCTTTTCCTTGAGTGAGAACTATTCTGAAATACCACTGTAATATTTTATATGCATACATCACTTAAATGAATTTGATCTAAATGAACTTGTCAGGAAAGGATTTACAGCTATTTTAGAGTTTATTTTAAATATTATGGACCTCTGCCCTCACAAAACGTATTTTAATGGAGGAAGAGATTGTATAAATATATATTTCTCTAACTAAGTATGATGGTCCTGCAGGTCTGCTCCAGTGAGAGATTTGAGCACTTGTCTGTCATGCACAAGACCATGTATTTGATCCTGGCACCCCAAATTTAATTAAGTAGTTAACTAACACAAATACAATAAGCATATATACTTCAACTTTCTATGTTTAACACTGATAGCTTCAGATATGCGATAGGACAAAAGTAATAAAGGCAATGTGATAGTAAGGAAAAGTGGGATTTAGGACAAAATAGGACATTTTGAGGAAATCCTTTCCATGACAGTAACTATGTAATGAAAGGAATTATAAAGACTTTAAGATAGCTGTGAACTTGGAAAGAAAGTATGTTTGAAGTGTAAAACAATAAAACACATAAAAGAAAAGGTACAAAAGTAGAATATTTGGACATGATGGCACATGACTAAAAGCCAACATCCTGATCAGAAGTTAAAGTACAGACTGCACTTTTAGCAACTTAGTGAAATCCTGTCTCAAACTGTAAAACAAAACAAAAGAAAAATTTAAAAGACTGGGTATATATTTCAATAGAAAGACTCTGGTTAACATCTCTTATAACATACTAGAAAAATTTATTAAAATAAACTAGTAAGACTCTGGTGCAGCCACTGTGGAAATAAATATGAAGATTCTTCAAAAAAAACAGCAATGGAGGTTCCATTCAATCCAGCCAATCCTCTCCTGGGTATTTCCCAGAAAAATTGAAACGACCGTGTCTCAGTGATCTATGTGCACCCATGTTTATAGCAGTGCAATTTGTAATAGCTAAATCCTAGAAAAACCCAAATGTTCATCAACTGCAGAATGGATGAAAAAGAAGTGGTATTTTTATACAATGGAATATAATTCTACTACAAAAGGTTGATCTTGAGGCTTTTATAGGTAAATGGAGGCAACTTGAGACTATTCTTATAAGTGAAATAAATCAGACTCACATTTCTAAATATCATAGTCACACTAGTATAAAAATAAAAAAACTGAAAGTAATAAGATCTAATATGTATAATTCATATTGTGATAATGAAAGGAAAAGAAAGTGATCTAAAGGATATAACTGTATGTATGTGTAAGTGTGCAAGATAATCATACTAAGTTTTTGTTAGTTCATCAAACAGAATCATTTGTACAGTCATTGATTGTTCACTTTTATGTTTTGACTTTGTGACTTGATAACTACTTCTAAGATAACAATATGTAATTTATCAACTAATGATTTACTATCGTTTTTAAAATTCTAAATTATTTCTACCCTTTTTCTATTTTTTTCTTTAAATTAAATAAGCTAATAAAAATCTTGTTCAATCGTTGTGATACTATAATAAGATAAAAACTGTTTTATATGTTTCCCGGCATACAGCTCCTAAAAACCTTGGATTTCAAAGACACAGTGTATGCTAATAAATGTCAGATTCTGAAATGTCCTCAGAATGGACTCTTGTGAGCAAGGGAATCAACCATGGGAGTAGTGGGTTAGAACTTGCAGACCCACTTCTTCAAACAGTGGAGGGGAAAAATGAACATAAACCAAAAAAGATAGAGCTTGGAGCTGCTGTGGTGTAGAACATGAGGACATGCTTGGAGTGCAGGACATCCAGAGAAAGCCCCCAAGTTCCTCATCTCATCCCACACCCCTTGCCCATGCATCTCTTCCATTTGGATGTTCTTGCATTGTTCTGTCTTTTAGCATAAACCACCAATATAACAAACAAATCATTTTCTTGTATTTTATGAGCACGTGATTAAAGAGGGTACTTGTTAGAATAAACAATTCATAGACTACTGGACTGATGCATCAGTGACAGTCTGGGTTTCTGTCTTCCCTGTGAAATCTGAAGCTCCTACTCCAGATAGATTATGTCAGAATTAAATTACAGTACACCCAGTTGATGTCTATACAGAAATGGAGAATGGATGTGGAAAAGTTCCACAAATCCATGTTCAAAACAGATGCACTGAGATTGATATGAATGTATAATGTAATTTATTCTAATAAGAGAAAAATAACAACATGAAGAGATATAAGGGAGAAGTACAAAGTATTTTTATATTAACAAGAACATTAGAATTGTAAGACAAAAAAGATTGAAGAGGAAAAGTATACATATCTTTAAAAATAGTGCAATGGATAAATTAGCTTTTAGTTTATGAAAATAAATAAATAGTGCAAAAGGAGAAGAGATTGCCCCAATAAATATTTTTAGATATTCATTTTTAAATCTGTTATACTTCAGATCTCTTGTCCAAGAATTGGTCTTATGTTTCCAAATGATATTAGGACTTTTGAAGTGAACTATGTTGTTGAAGATATTTAACTTGTAACTGTCTTTTTTCTAATAATGATGATTTTCCTCCAAAGAACAATTAAATACTTTATTGTATTAGGTGAATGCTGACACCTAAGAATTCAATCTATATAAAATGTAACTATGCTAATAATTATTCAAATGAAACTTCCCTGATTTTAATTTTTAAGTACAAGAAAGAATTAGTATAAAATATGGAAATAAGTAAGGAATTAAAGTTTTAAAACATGAGCAAATGAAACGTTTTCAAAATATGTATTTATGAACTCAGTGAAAATAATAAAATGTTTGTTAAAAGTTTCCTTTACTAAAAGCATACTTTTAAAAACAAAGCAGATTTCAAACTCAATCTTATTTTAAGAAATAAGAGAACGTGTTGTTTGGCAGGGGAAAAAAGCATGCTAAATTTATCACCCTCAGTGAAGAAACTTCACAAAGTCTGTCTTCTATTTATTTGTATTGGGAAAGAAGTCTAATTCAATTATGCTAAAAATGTAATATCAAACACTAACAGAATTAAAATATATTGTATGATTTCAAAAAAAAGAAAGACTGGTATTTTAGCAAAAAGAAATACTATAGATAGAAGGAGGAGTAGGGAGTAAGAAAGCATTTCAGTCTAACGCAAAACATGTAAATTAAACATAAATGTAAAACTGCTAAGCTCCTCTATTGAAAAAAGTAATTTTCAGAATTAAAAGTAAGCAACTGTTATGTACAAGAAATACCTCAGTATCAAAAACCAGGTTGTAAAAAGAAGGAATAAGTGAGGCAAATTCAACGTACAATATTATTTTGTATTTTAAAAATTCTCTAGTAATACACAATACGAAAAAAATGAAAAATAACATTTCAATAATTTTGAATTTTATACATTTATCTAATTTATAATGAGTAAATATTTTATGCTATTAGGACAGCAGACATACTAAATGAAATTTTCTTTCATAAGTATATAGTATGTTAGTATCAAGCAGCACTATAGTATAAAAGTTTTAAATATACATATGTATAATATTAAAACTTCCTATTTTTAAAATATTCACGTAATTCTATGAATACATAAAATGACTAATTTATACAATTATGCTGAATAGATATAAATCAGTGCTATTGTTATAGTCATAACAGAAAACTATAGTGTTTAATTTAAAGCAAAATATCCCCTACATGGCATCATTAGTCAGCACTTTGAACAGTATGATGTTTTAGAGCAATTCAAATAAAAACCAAAAGATTTCCAGAGGAAAACAATAAGGAAAGGGTAAGGAATTTTTTTCTGTGTATTTTAAAGAGATTAGGAGTCATATTTCCTGAACAATTCAAATAGGATCAATTTTCAGTTTGCTTTGACTTATAAATAAATGTTAGATATTAGAAAGAACTTCCTTGTCAATCATAGTAAAATACTCTTAAATACATGAAATAGCTATTACAACAATACCAACAGAGGAATAGTTTATGGTAGAGAAAATGAAGAAAGAAAATCTAATATTCAGCTATAGAGCATTAGATAATTATCATCTTACTGTGGCTACTGTCATCTTAATAATTTGTAATATAAATTTTATTTAGAAATTATATATTTTAAGATCAAAATGATATTCAAACTAAAATTTAATCAATTTTCTATTAAAAATACAGATACTGTATATAACTTTGAAACACTTCAAAATGTTAGTGATTCCCTCATTTCTACATGGTAGGATATCAAGTGACTCTATTTTTTTCTTTTCTATCTATAGGATTTCCTAAATTTCCTAAGGTGTGAAAAATCCATTAGTGGGGTAATTCTGTGAGTTCTTATTCTATGCAGCACATATGTCTTAAAATTTGAAAGGCTGTGTATACCTTAATTTTTAAAACCCTATTTTTTTCTCTAGATGGGAAAACTAAAGCACAAAGGTAAAATGATTTGCCTAAGATTTTCTGAGCAAAACTAGAAGAGCCTTCAGTATAATAGATCTTACGACAGTACTTTAGTATCCTGGACCCACACAAATAAAATGGAATTAATATTCATATATTTAAAACATCATATTAATTATATTAAAAAAAGAAAAAAGTGAATTCAAGTACTGTCATACGTTACCTTTATCACTAGCATAAATCTATCTCCTTTTTTCCACACAGTAAAAAAAAATGAGCAAATATTCTTTACCAATGTTTAAAGACAGCTTTTGCAAAAATAAAGTGTCTTCCAATCTTTTAATTTTACGAATTTATTTAAATAAAAGTAAAATATATGTGCTATTATGCTCAAGAAATTTCTTGCCTAAGAACTAAATGATGAGGGGAAACAAATTATACACCAGTATGCTATGCTAATAATCCAAATTAGATAAACACAAGCAATGGAGAGAGCAAAGACCTTGAGAAGAGATGAGGGAGAAGGAGAAACAAACCACTCCTTCATTCTGCATAGCTATAACTGCCCAGGCTAAGCTGACTAAAAATTATCTAGTCTCAAGTTATAAGGGAATCTTATAGAATGTTTTAAATTTGAATAGCTAACACTGCAGGCAATTGAAATAGGTCTGGAAATATATGACTAAAGTCATGCATGATTACAACTGGTATAGAATATCTTTGTACCTCTCTGACAAATGGTAAAATGTAAGTTAAATTTCCAACTTTCTCTGTTATTTAACTTCTAAAGTAGATATTAGTTAAGCAAGCAAATTAATATATGCTTAACTAAATTCTTAGATATGAAAATGATGTCTAAAACTCTTAGGTATGGCATTACTTACTCCTACAATATATCTTAATGGACTATTTTGTTCTTTGATTTATTAGTTCTTATATTTCATATGAATTCTTTAAAATAAATGAAGTTTCAGCATAAGAATCTGGTTTTAAATATCTTAATAACTCAGGCCCAGAATACTGGAGTAGAAGAAATAAGAGGAAGAGTGGCTTCCATGGTGCCTATGTTACACCAAAAATAAGACTCACATATGTTAATAATAGTATCATGCACTAGAATTATCACAATTATTAGTAGTATTAATATTAAATTATTAGTAGTATTAATATTATTAATATTAAATCAGAAACTTGAAACAAATTCCCTCGTACTACAGAACTGGTAATTCTGTATCTCACCTTCCATGTCTTTAAAGTGAAGAATACAGTATAACACAAAATGTCTAATAACAACTATCATTTTGTTAACAATAATATTACTTAAATTGCAGAGATGCAGTGTATTGTAGGCAAAGAACACTGAACACATGCATATTTAAAAATGGTTATTCCCATTGCTAAATTGCTTTGTATCATGCCAACATTCTACTCATCTTACTCAAATTTAATTGATCTGATGCTCACATAAAAGCTTTCCAAATGCAATTTGATTTTTGATGGATTTCCTTTTTCAGTAACAGTGTTTTGTCAGGATGTATTGATAACATGCTTCTGATGATGACTCATAAGTATTAGCTTTCCCTTTCTTATCTCTGGGTCAAACTACTTGACCACAACTTTGAAAAGGAGAGATTTATTTCTGGGTCACAGTTCCAGAGGTTTCCATCCATGATCTGCTCCTTCCAAGTCAGGAACATCATGGCAGAACAGCATGGCAAAGCCAAGCTGTTTATTTCAAAGTGGGCAGGCAGCAGGCACAGGGGAAGAGCACCAGCAAGAGACATACCTGCCAGAGGTACACAGTCAGGGACCCCTCCAACAGCACCCTACCCCTTTAGAGCACATTCAGTTATGAACATTAGTAGATTAGTCTACTGATGAGCACAGAAACCATAATCCAATCACCTCTTTAGGAATCTCTTAATCAAATCAAATTGGCAGATGAGATTAACTGAGACAACCTGATACCCCAAGTAGCTCAAACACAGACAGAAAAATTATATTCATTACAATTCAAATATTCTGGTAAATAGTTGTTATTTTATTCATTATAAATTAATAAGCTGGCACCTTGGAAGCGTTTGAACAAGACCAACTCATACATGTTTCCCTTATTAGTGAGAAACAATTGGCTATCAATACTAAAATCTCACAGTATCTTGACAACACTTTCAGGAAGAAGTCTTCCCCTCACATCCATTAACCCCTCTCCAGGGAATGATTCTACAGAGATGCTGCCCAGCACTGGAACATGTGCCTGCTAAGTAAATACTCTTACTAGATTGCTGTTCCCAGTTGACAGACCTCTCTTTCTCATATGACTAAACATGGTGAGGGCAACAACTGTCCGATCTATATAAATGTCACAACCCAATGCTTGGTCTATGGTAGATATTCAGTACGTGTTTAGTGGATTAAATAATATTGATTTCTACAGAAATCAACTCTTCAGGAACTTCTACCCGATGTTTTAGTTGTGCATAATCTTAAAAAAAATATTGATTCTATGAGCTCTTTGAATATTTTCACCCTTAAGTTTGTGAACTAAGTGAATCACTCTGAGATAATTAAGGATCGACTGACATATATGGGCATACTTGATGCCAGGCATGTTTTGTGAAACTGCTGGGCACAATGTCAACGCCGATGTTTTTCCTAGCTACATGGTACATCTTACACTGAATATGGCCAAGAGTTTTAACTAGAACTGTACCCGAATAAACTTTAGTAAATATACTATCCTACATAAAGAATGTAAATGATGATTTATGATTTTTTAAACTTTATTTTTTTTCCAAACACATCTCCAATTATGTTCAAAATAACAATTCTGTTAGGAGACTGAGTTATACTATCATATAAAGCACAGAAGTCAAGACTGAGTATTTAGCATAGAGTTCTATTTTCTAATAGTCATTTGTTTATTGAAACTATTTATAGAAAGATTTTTTCAAGTTATGATCAATCATTCCACACAAAGGCAAATCTGTCTTATGATTACAAAAAGATTTATAATCATTAAAAAATCTTGTATGAAAAGTAAGAAAAATTCCATTCAAATTGCAATGCAACTGAGATACTGCTTTGTTTCATCTCCCTACCTGTAGCTCAACATTGAATTGCTGATTACATTAGTCAATCTTTGGCACAAAAGGGAAATACAATTGTATCATGTGTATTATCCAGAGTATTTATACATTAAGAAGATGACTGTTATAGTATTTAATTATTTCCCTTTTTTAGACTACCTTGTTCTCTATGCAAATACATTTTGGAACAAAGTGAGAGAAACATGCAAGACTCTCAGGAAAATTTGGAAAACAAAATGCCATCACACTCTATGGCAGGATGACTTTCTATAGGGGATTTCATGAAAATGTTTGTATCTACTACATAATTTTTACAAATGCTTAGAATTTCATTAGTAGCCAGTTTAATAGCATACATACATTTAGCTCACTTCAAATTTTCAGCCTATCCAATAATTAATATTAGCTAAAACTAAATATACTTGTATCTAATTCATAATCACAGCCTCAGGGGCCATCCTCCAGTGAGAAGTTTAGGTGGCTCAGCACTCTTACCACCAGACAGAAATTCTCTCCAAGATTGAGGTTATGAATATTGATATCCATAAGGATTTGCTATATTATAAAACATTTTAACACATTCAAAAAAAGTTCAAAAATCATAAAAAAATCATAAAGTTCACAGTTAGACTACACAATCTTGATATCAAATACCTTGAAAATTTCATTGAGCATTTCTTTCCTAGTTGTCAAAAACGTTTTTAAGTGTAGAGGGATGAAAGTCTTTATTCAGTCTAATGTGATCCCTCCCATACCTTGTGCTCTACAATCAAGACCAATTGAGCTCTGAGTTAGGAGATACTTGTGTCCTTTGTGACTAGGATGAGGTCTTTATGGCTACAGAATAAAAATTTATTCAGAAGAAAAAGTCAAAGTCCAAGGTTAGGAGTGGCAAATCCAAAACAAGCTTCCCAATACAGAACATATGAGTACTTTATGGGCAGAGGGACCTTGATCTCCCCAGTTTTCAAGATATCAAAGCAGCCCTCAAAAAAGCCAAAGTTCAAGCCAATGTCTTTTGCACTCAACCTGGGGTCATGCAATTTTATTATGGTCTCAGAGCATCAGTATTTGAAGGGAGTTATAACAGCTCTGCTCTGCTGTGTTCCTTCTTTTCCCCCAGCTGCACTGAGTTCTGATATACTTGCCAAAACCTGTTTCATTATAGAGAATATTCATCTGTGTTTTATTCAGTCTCTGTAGTACATAGATTACAAGCAACCTGGAGATAGTTCACACTGACCTCTGGGGCCCTGGAGAGTCTGCTAATGGCCATCACACCCTATGGCAGGGTAACTTTGGGATTGGTATGACAGGTGGGGTAGAGTTACCATGAGCCCTTAATCCAGGTACAGGTCCCTAAAGATTTTTGGGTGTGGGGTGCTGGTATTAATAATGATAGTATAATTTTTAATTATTAAAAAGCATACTTCATGCAAGTGGAGACAATGCACACGCTACTGGATTTTCTGTCATTCTGGAAACAGAAAATACTTGTGGAAAAACTAGCCTTATTGAAATAAAAACGAATAAAGAAAAAAGGTATATAGAACAAGGGAATACTATTCAGTTACAGGAAGGTTGAAACAAATTATAAGCAGTGTGAAACAACCTGGAGGGTATATTACTAAGGTAGTAAGCCAGGTCAAGAAATGCAAATGTCATGTGATTTCACCCACCTATGAATGCTAAAATAATAATAATAATAATAATAATAATAAAAGAAACAAACAAACAAAAATGTTGCATTGTAGAAGCAGGAAACTTATAATGAACAAGGAAGGAAGGAAGAATGGGGAGAAACTGGTCAACAGGGACAAAGTCAAAGTCAGGAAAAGTATACTCTGGTATTTTATTATATCACAACGTGACTATAGCTAGCAAAACTGTATTATGCATTTCAAAATAAATAAAAGAGGATATTTTGAATGTGCTTTTCTTATTAAGTTTACTGGTACAATTTAGATATACATGATGATCACGTTCATCATAAGGAATTTGTATCTGTATATGATATATCCTGAATCCTCTTTTTCTTCTCCCAATCTTTTTCCCTCCCTTCATCCCCTCATCCCCTCATTTACAAAGCTGTTTCCATTTAATTATTCTTTTACCTTTTTCATAATACCCACCAAAAAGTGAGATATTTTGATTGCTTCACTCCAAAGAAATGAAAAATTCTTTATACCTTGATTTGATCATTAATATATACATATTTACATATGCTGTATCTGTATATACACATATATAGAAGACATCACACTATGTACAATTGTATGCTAAGTACAAAAAAATTTGGGAACTGTGAATTACTTTTTATAAAAGCCTGACATAAGAACAAAGTATTAAAAATTCACTAACCAGAAATCTTTAATAAAGTACTAGGAAGTTCCAACTCTTTACCAGGGTTTTTAGTAGATTCTTTTAGAAAATTGTCAAAAGAGAAAAAAAAAAACTTCTAAATATTTAGAATATGTTAAGCTTGTGCCTTAGAATAAAAGAAACTTTCAGGTTTTACAAGATATAACAAAACCCCAGTAAAGTCAGTTAGATGAAACTGAAACATCTTTCAAAATGCATCAGAACAATGAAAAACAAACTTCAGATAGAGCTACAAGGCTCTTTGGAGAAAAATTCTTATCTTTATGGGAGCAGAGTTACTTTCACAAGTAGAAGAATAGAAAAGGGAGAGAAAGTAAAATTATTAAACAGTAAAATGTTAGAAAACTCAAGTGTGTATAATACAAGTTCTAACAGACAATGACATCTCAATTGTCTTCCTGAACGTTGGTTGAAGATGAGGTACTGGGCCATGGTTCTTAGAGAAAAACAGACATGGGGCAGTTGGATATATAGAAACCTCTTAGAAGAGATATCAAATTTTGAAGACATTGGTCAATGGTGCCAATTTACTTATTTAAAAACTTTGCTATTTTATTTATTAGTATTCATTCATTTGCTTATTTTTTGCAGTGCTGAGAAATCAAACCAAGGGCTTTCTGCATGTTAACTATATATTCTACTACTGAGCTATATATTCAGTAATATTTTGAAATTTCTGAAAAGAGGAAAAATACAAATTTTAATGAAGTTTAAGAAGGTAAAAAATGGTCATACTTAAAGTCATACAAAATTCTCCAAATTCAGAAGGTTTCTTACAGTCAGAGAAAAGAAAAGCTCACATAGTTAAAAAAAGGAAGAAGAAGAACAAGAAGTAGCAGCAAAAACACTAGTGGAAGCCTCAAGTCTTTTATTTCTGAATCAAAAATAAATAAATTAAATGCATTTCATGAAGTATCTACTGTAGAGTGAATTTATGTAAAGTTACAGCAAACTCTTTCAAGAGAAGTAAAAATATCATCTATGTGATGGGCATTTATGAAATTTAAATCAAAAATCAACTGGAACAGAATTTTTTAAATATCAGTGGTCTGTCATTAAAGCCAGTTTACTTCCCATTAAATAAACATACAGTACTCTTAGCATTTTATTGACAGAATGAAACCTCACTGATACAAGAAAAATAAATTGCCTACATATAAAAAAAATCACTACAATTGTAAATATTTCAAAAGTATCCTAACATCCTTGGTATTCCACTGGGCATTTAGCAGACACTTAGGGGGCCACAAGGAAATGTTGTTGATGATCAAATCTCTGACAAAGAGGATAATCAAGCTGTGCCAGTTTGTAGACCAAGGTTATCATGTCTAGAGTAAACCCAATGCCACACACCAATTACTCTAAATTTAGGACCATGTAAGCAAGATCTACTCTGATACGGCAGGTTCATACGTGTGCATAGCTGAGCTTGTCTAGTTGCACACATTGATGCTTTGGAATATTTGTGGCTCAATTTCTCCCACTGATTTAGAAAGACTACTTTGGTTCAAAAACTCTGAGTCTGTCCTATCCTGTGAGAAGTCACACATCACAAAGGTGTCTGTATAGCTTAATATTTTTTCAGAAAACACAAATTTGAAACAGACTGAGTCAAGAAATATCACTTTTGTCATATATAGGCATTGCTACATATAGCCTTGTCACATTTATATTGAGCCAATTAATAAAACATATCTCAATTCCATTTATTAAAAATTTGTATGGCATTAGTGATTCTTTTTAGTAATAGCTTCACTGAGGTATAATTTGTATATCAAGCAACTACCTCATACAAGATACAGAATTTAAAGGCCTTTTAGATGTGTTCATATACTTGTGCCACCAGTACCACAACAACTTTGTATCACTCTGAAGCGACACCACATATCTTTTAGCACTTGCCCTTTATTTTCTCTCAGTTTCGTACCACTAGACAATCACTAATCTACTTTCTGTGTCTACACATTTGCCTATTATGGACATTTTCTATAAACAGAATCATACAATATATAACATTTTCTGTCATCTTTTAGTTATCAGGACTACTATGTTCACTTATGTCATGCATTTCTCAAGTTCTGTTACTATATCTAATTCCATTATTTGTGACTGAAAACTGCTGTGCATGATTCCAAGTTCACTGTGGCTTTTTTTAAACCTAACATGTGGTCAGTCCTACAAAATGTTTCATACATATTCAAACAGAAAGTGTATTCTGCTCACTTAATATGGAATGTTCTAGACATGTCTATTACATCTTCATGATTTATCAGGTTATTCAAATCATGTATATAATGTCCTTCTTACTCTTCTGTGTTCATTCTGTTTTCTTGATGTGGAAGTTCACAGCAATAAATTTTCCTCTGAAGACTGCTTTCATTGCATCCCACAGGTTCTGGGAAGAACCTGTATTTTTGGTTGCCTGCAAATATTGTTTTCTTAATTCCCTCTGCTACCCACTCATTGCTCAAGAGTATGTTATTCAATTTCCATTTGTTTGTGGGTTTTGTGAAGTTTCTTTTATCATTAATTTTTAGTTTCATGGTGCTATGATTCGATAACATGCATAGGATAATTTAAATTCTTTTGCATTTACTTAAGCATGTTCTGTGGGTTAGTATATGTTCTATTTTAGAAAATGTCCCATGTGCTGCTGAGAAGAATGTACATTCTGATGTTGTTGGATGGAATACTCTACATGTCTATCAATCCATTTGTTCACAGGTGTGATTCAGTTCATTTATTCTTTGCTGATTTTCTGTCTGGTTGATTTGTCCTTTAGTGTCAATGCCATGTTAAGCTCTCCTGTTATAATTGTGTTATTGCTTATTTGAATTCTCATTTCTGTTAATATTTGTTTTGTATAGCTGGGTGCTCCTGAAGTTGGTGCATATACATTTAAGATTGTTATCTCTTTCTCTTGAAGTTTCCCCCTAACTAGTATGTAATGACCTTCTTTATCACTTCGGATCATTCGTGATTTGAAGTTCACACTGTCTGCAGACAGTGTGCTTTTTTGGGGGGATCATGTTGCATGGAATATTGTTTTCCATCCTTTGATTTTCAGTCTATGGGCTTCCTTTGGTGTTAGAAGGGTTTCCTGTATTTAGCATATGGTTAGATGCTGTTTCTTGACCCATTCTGCCAGTCTGTTTGTTTTAACTGCTGAATTGAGGCCATTTACATTAATGGTCAGAACTGATATATATTGGTTTACTCTTGACATAGTATCTTTCTGCTGTTGATTATTTACCTTTCCACTCTTGTTTGCCTTGCTTAGTTGTTTTTTTCTATGTCTGTCTAGAACGTCTTTCAGTATTCTTTGCAGGATTGGTTTGGTGGTCGTGAAATTCTTCAGCTGTTCTTTGTCATGGAAGCATCTTATTTTTCCATCCGTTTTGAAGGACAGTTTTTCAGGATACATCAGTCTGGGATGGAAGTCATTTTCATTTACAATCTAAAATATGTCACTTCATGCTATTCTTGACTTCACTGTATTGAGAATTCTGTTGTGATTCTGATAGGCTTTCCTTTATAGGTGATCTGTCTCTTCTCATATGTCCGTTCACATATGTCATGCAGCTTTTAATATCGTTCTTATGTTGAATTTCTGGTAAGTTGGTTATTATATGTCTGGGTGTAGTTTTATTTGGGAACTCTTGTGTAATAACTCTTGATATCATTTGTGTTGTTACTTTCCTTTTCATTTATACCTATCCATCTTATGTTGTTTTTCTTTGCATCACCTCGCAGTTGTTGAATTATTTCCTGGTTCCTTTTTATTTTTAAAAGATCTTTCCTTTCTTGTTCACTAGCTGCAATCTTGTCTTTGAGAATTGAAATTCTATCTTCCCTTTCGTTGAGATGGTTTTGCCAACTTTTGATGGAATTTTTGATTTCCTGTATACCTCTGAGTCTGCTTCATGCATTGTTTCATATATTGCTCAGAGTTTTCATCTTTTTGCATTATTCTGCTATTTTTTAACTATGTCTTCTTTAGATATGTTCAGCATTTCTTTCATTACATTTATCATTTGTTCTTTTACCTGGAAGACTATTTCTGATTTGAGTTCTTTTATGGCTTCCAGGAGTTGTTTCTTTACTTCAGTTATCATTTCATGAATTTCAGGTATATGGCTTATATTTTCTTCTGTGTCCATGTCTCCTAAGCTTACTTGGGTTGGGCTGGAAGTTTGAGATTGAATTTTGCTCTTTTTTTTTTTTTTTTTTTTTTGTCATTTTTCTATATTTCTGATTTTCCAGCAATGTTTCAAGGCTGAGAATCACCTGGCCCACTTTTGGCTCCCAGGGCAGAAAGCAGGCAACAACTAGCCTCTTGGAGTTCACTAGGAGTAGGTCAGTTGGGCAGGGGGGGCGGGGGGGACTCCCATGTGACCTACTGTAATTTCAGATGTGGAGTGTGGTCTTACTGCCTGGAAGCAAGTTCCAAGACTTCCTTGCGTGTTGGGTTTCAACTGTGCACACTCAGGTCCCAGAATGAATTCAGGCCCCTACCATATGCTTGGAATTCCCTGGGCTTGACCCAATTAGGCCCTTCAGACCCAGGGCAGGGTCTTACCACCTGGGAGGAAAGTTTCAAGGCTTCCTTGTGTGCTGCGTTTTGACCCATGAATGCTCTGGTCCCGGGACTCAATTAAGGCCCCTGCTAGGTGCTTGGAGTTCCCTGGGCATGGTCTTTCTTACTCTTCTTAGTTCTTCAGCCCATTAAAGTTCTGAGGTCTTTGGCTATTGTTGTATAAATGTTTCTTTTCTCTTCAGTTTTGTCAGTTTTTGCTTCACCCATTTTTGCCTTACTGTTAGGCACATTAATTTTTTTAGAGTTAACAGAGCTTCCTGATAAATGAGCCCTCATCATTAAATAACCTCCCACATTTTTTTATTGGTACATGTTTGTAACACACAAGTATTTCATGCATTGTGGGATGTTTGAGCACGTACAAAATACATGTTTCTTTTCATCCCCTTCATCTCCACTCCCTCCTTGTTTTTCCCATTCCTTAGTCCCTTTCTAATTTACAAAAGATCGATTTTGATTTATTTTTTCCATCTTCTTTCCCTTCCCTAAATCCTTTCTTCTTTCATCTCTTGTTAAGCCATCCATTTGAAAGGGATCTCCTACCATACAATATTTATACT
The DNA here is from genome assembly GCF_034190915.1 of Cavia porcellus. Lineage (NCBI taxonomy): Eukaryota > Metazoa > Chordata > Mammalia > Rodentia > Caviidae > Cavia > Cavia porcellus. Next base: position 119,186,705 of record NW_026947484.1, read on the forward strand.
TGTATAACTAACTTCACTTAATATTATAGTCTCAAGGTACATCCATTTACCTCTAAATGCCACAAATATATCTTTATTTATGGCAAAGGATTATTCTATTATGTATAAATACTATATCCCAATGTAATTTTTTGCATTACCATCCCTTCTCTGCTAGGAGTAAGTTCTCCTAATTTAATGTCTGACTTGAATCCACCTTCTAAAGTAGAGAAGCACAGCCAGATATATATTTCTTATAATACTGATTTTCTCTCTTTCAGTACAAAGTGATTATACAATAGCTCAAATGGAAGTTCAAAAGAATTGTAATCCTGAAGATAAAATAATTTTATATTATTGAAATGTGAATCATAACTAAAATATTTCCAACTTATTTGATTTGTACACAGTAAGTACTGGTATTTTTGTTAATCCTGCTATAACTCATAAATGCAAAAGCAATTTTTGTTTCTTCAAAAATAATTGTGATTTTTTATTTTAATTATTTTATGGCTTTTGCATTAGTCATCTTCCCAGTGCCAGGACAAAATACCTGACAACTTAGAGGATAAAGTGGTTAGTTTCAATCATAGTTTGATTCCATGGTCAACTAGCTCCAAGGCAGAAACATCATGGTAGAAAGATATGCCAGAGGAAAGCCAGGTAGCCAAGAACTCATGAAAGCCAGGAAGAAAAGGAGAGGTAATGCAAGTGAGGAAGATGCTAGCCACTCAATACAAACCCCATGATCATGACCTAATAATTCACTAGGGGCCTCTCAAGCCAATCAAGTTGAGGGTCAAGATTAACCACCAGATATTATTTATATGATCATGAAAATTTACAAGATTATAATTTAAAAGTGTTTTATTTAAAAGTGAATTTCATGAGTAAATTGCTTCCTCTCTTCTTTTTCTAGACAGCATAAAGTACTAGTGTTTTTGTTGTTTAATATTTAGCATACTAAGAAATTTATAAGATAAATATTTCATTTAAAGCAAATGAAACATGAATTTTATTCCTATGTGGACTAATTTAACCTAGTTGTGAAATAAATACTTTATTAAAATAAATTTTTGTTTCAAATTTTTAAACTACCTACATAATAAGATTTTTGGGAAGAAAACAGACATTACTGTCCAGTAACTCAAGTATTATCAAATCTATACTATTGTCAAAACAATTTTAAAAGTAGTCACAATATATAGTTAATGAGTATGTACATGTAATCTTTGATACCATGTGCAGAATGTGCTTAGTTTTGATTGTTTGATTCATGTGTTACAATATTCTACATATAATTTTGAATTGAACTTATTTTCCTATTTTTCTGTTTCTAATTTTGCATTACCTCTTCTGAATCCTTTACTTGTTTGCAAAATTACAGTAATTTATTTGTTATTATAATCATTTTATTGTTTGGCTTTACATTTTATTTCTGCTTATTTATTTCTGAAATGATGTCAAGCAATACTCTTTACAAGGAAAAACTAAAGAGTAAAAAGAAGATATTTGATAGTAACATTGTGTTCTCCAACAAAAACATCCACCATCACTTTTTGACACAAAGAAGACTTCTTCCTTTTCGGACTTTTTAGTATACTGATATGCAAAGCCTTTATTTCACTGTATAACTATAAACACAACAAAGATATAAACAATAAAAGTATTTTTCTATTATGGATGTTAGTACTTGTAATAATATTTTTTCTGAATTTCTCTCTGATCTTAGAGAAGATAACCTTAGATTTTAAGTAAGGGAAGCAGTAGAAAATCCTAAATATCATTAAGATCACATTTTAAAATTTCAAATTTACTGCTAGAAAACAAAAGTAGACATATAAGTACTAGTAGTCTAAAGCACAAAACACAGCAACATGAACAAAAGTAATATAAATAGATAAAGATAAATTTTTAAACAGTGAAGTAACAGAATTCCAGAGGGGCAATCAATATTCAGAAAGGAATCATGTATAAAACAAAAATTTAAATATATAATATCTAGTAAATATGATGCATCTGACTGGAGAACCTGTCTTTTAATAAAATAAAATAATCACTGACATTCTCACTGTACAATGGTCTTTCTACTGAAATGGCAAACAAGAAACTGCAGTTCACTAGGGAAAAATAGATAGGAAGTCAGCTAACAAAGAATTGACAGGAATAGATGAGACCTTGTAAAATTATCTATCAAAAAATTTTTATCTATCACAAAACACTGAAACCAATAGATAAGCATACTAAAAAAGTAAAAATTCTTAAAAAATTTAAAAGCAATGCACGCTATACGTTTAGCATTTGTTGAAAACACCATTAATGATCATACATTTAAATGGTTTGCACTTACTGATAACAGACAAAGATTTTCACAGTGAAGTACTTTTAAATCTAGGCATATCTACTCAGGACAATCAAGCTAAACAAAAACTGAGAAATAAAATTGAAGATAGAAGCATAGAAAAAATAAATAATGCCCACAACAATATATTACTATAAAAAAGTAAAAAACAATGTACAACTTTAAATTGAAAGTTTTAATTTAAGAAGAAAAGGCAATAGCTAATCTCAAATCCTACCCCCTCAGATACCATCCAACCTATGTTCCTACTCTCACAGTAAACTGTGTCTTCCTTCTCTCGATTTTATACTTTCCATAGTTTATTCACAATAAAACTGTATTTCTTTAATGTTCATCTCCCCAACTAAATTTTGCATACTGTATGGTCAGACTTGTTTAAACAGAGAATTAATCATATCACTAAGCAATATAACTATATATATATATATATATATATATATAGTTTTAAGTATATATATATATATATATATATATATATATATATAGTAATTCCCAAATAATGGATTATCATATGATATAATATGTTATCATGTGTTATCATATGTTATCATATCATATGATAACCCATTATTTGGGAATGTAATTTACTTTTTTTATTTTTATTTTATTTTTGTACCAGGGATCAATTTCACAACTTTGTGCTTGCCAGGCAGGTACTTATACCACTGAGTTAAATCCCCAGCCCCATAATTTATTTTCAATTGCTCTTAGAATATTAAGAAACAGTAACATACCAATAAAAATGATACTTTATAATCATCTCAATAAAAATAATTATTCTAAAGAGTATCTTACCACTATGCAGCACAATTAGAAAATCATAACAAACATACTAATGATTGGAAAATATGCCCATTTAGGAAAATCACTACAGTGTTCTTTTGAATAACTACTAGTTTAAATTATGACAATAATAATAAAATGTTTTCAGAAAACATCATATGTTACATGAGAAAATGTTCATATCCAAGATTTGGCCAAGTAAAACTTTATTTTTTTCATCTAAATGATTGATTCCACTCAAGAAACTATGATTTTTAAAACGCAATGAGACACTGGACTGTAAAATGAAATAACAATGATATGAGTCATTAGGATGAAATGTGTTCTAATGTGCTAGGAAGGAATCTCTCAGAGAAATATGAACTAGGGTGCAGTTCAAAGAATCCTTCTAATTCTTTTTAAATAAAGAAATATCACATAATCAAGAAATGAGGTGAAAATTAAACACACATATTAATATCACGAAGAATTCGGGTATGAAAAGAGAAAACAGTTATTCACACTACTTATAGAAGTGTGAGTTTATAACTCCTTTCTGGAGGGTAGTTTGTCAACATTCATTATTTGAATCAGTAATTGTATTTCTGGAAAGCTATCCCACAGAAATAGACAGATGAGCACATAATGAAGTATACTGTCAGAAGTTTACTGCACATGATTTGCTATAGTATTTATGGACTAAATATCCTTTAAAAGGATAAAAAATACTTATACAGGTATAGTATACAATATTAGGTAGCCATTACACTTAATGCAATAAACTTATAGTGTCCTGGAAACAATTAAATTCTGCCTTACATACATACAACTATTAAAGTCTGCTTACGTCAACTCTTAGAAGTTTATAATCTGATGCCATGTTACATATAATATTGATAGTGTTTCTAGAGAGCATTCAATTAACAAAATAATCCTCAAATTGTAATAAAAGAAATTAACTAATATATAACACAGTAATCCGGTTCTTTCCAGAGAGGAATGTCTCTCTAAAGTCCTAAAACATGAAAGTGGCATCAGACTGTACCATTGATTTGTATAAAAGCATGGATTAGAGACAAGGCTAATTTGGCTTGAGCACTAACTGATTACTTGGGGAAATGACCCAAGACGCAATTCATTGTTTTAACCACATAATGTAATGTCCAATATTCAGTAGGTAAAGGAACTTACAATGTCCTTAGGAAGAAAAACAAGTAAACAGTGAATTTTAATACAAAGTAAATAAATTTTGAAACACTGAAATATCACTTACTTAATCATGAGCATTTAACCTTTGTTCATTTTTTGTTAGTTGATTCTGAATACCCTGCAATACTTTCATTCTCTTGAATGGTTTTACACTGTCTTTTTATGTTTGATACTACAGTATATGAAGGTATACTCAATTAATTCAAGGAAAGAGACACTATGGTAGCTACTGTTATGTCAGATTGTCTTGTGGTGAAACACTATGTTGCTTAAACTGTTCTGTTCAGACCTTTTTTATGTCCTCTTTTATCTTAATCTTTTGTTATGTCCTCTTTTACTTAATCTTTTTTTTAATTAAAAAAAATCATGAGCTTTTGCAGCCTATTTCTCCCCAATTAGTAATAAGATATTCACACATCAAAGACTTCTGTCTGTTCTCTTGTGTTCCAACTACTGATAGCAGTTCCAGACACTTAAATCTGGAGAATAGTTGATTGAATGAAGAAAGAGGAAAGGATAAGAACATGAGGGAAAAAGAGGAGATTACATTATTAGAGATAGACTCAGGGACATAGGGCACAGCAGACCTGATGCTATACTCAGGCAGTAGAATTGATTTGTGTGAAAAAAATTTCATTTGCTCTTCCTACTCATGAACAAGGTATGTCTTTCCATTTTCTGAGGTCCTCTTCGATTTCTTTTTTCAAGGTATTATAATTTTCCCTGTATAGATCTTTTACTTCTTTGGTGAGATTAATTCCTAAGTATTCCATTTTTTGGATGCGAGTGTGAAGGGTGTGGCTTCTCTTATTTCTCTCTCAGTGATTTTGTTGTTAGTGTATAGGAATTCTACTGATTTTTGAGTATTGACTTTGTATCCAGCTACATTTATTTATTTATTTATTTATTTATTTGCGCTGGATTTATTTATTATATCTAGGAGTCATTTAATGGAGTTTTGGGTATCTCTTATGTAGAGTATTATTTCATCTGCAAATAATAAGTTAACTTCTTCTTCTCCTATCTTTAATCCTTTTATTTCTCTCTCTTGTCTAATTGCTCTGGCTAGTATTTCCAGTACTATGAATAGGAGCAGTGATAAGGGACCTCCCTGTCTTGTTCCTGATTTTAGGGTAAAGGCTTCAGTTTTTGGCCATTTAATATGATGCTGGCTGTTGGTTTGATGTAGATGGCCTTTAGCATATTGAGTTAAAGACCATCTATTCCAATTTTCTGTAAGGTTCTTATCATGAATGAGTTTTAGACCTTATCAAAAGCTTTTTCTGTATCTATGGATATGATCATGTGATTCTTTGTTTATGGATAGGAAGAAAAAATATTACAAATTATATGGAAAGCTCAATTATTACCATCTAATTTATTATTCTATTAAAATGAAAGCTTTAGTAAAAAATAAATTAAAATTACACATTCTTTTATTTCCTTGTCCTAGTATAACCAGCCTATCAATTCAATACACAAAACACATTTCTCAAATTTGATTTTATATAAATACATTTGTTAACATAGGATGACAAAATATTATGTAACAGCTTTCTCTTTTTCAAATAGCTTTGAAATATGTAGATACATGATTCTTTTTTATGTTTATGCCTCTACGTTTTTATGTTTCTTAAGCCAAATGAATGTCTAAGCAAGTGTTGTAACTGATAAGATCACACATGGATTGGTCAGTATTGCACCTCACTACATTGTAACCACAGGCCTTAATCACCATGTAAATCAGGTTCCCTTGAAGTGGATAAAGTGAGAATTGATACTATACTGTATACATTTGAATGTAAAAACTAATTTATTGAATGATTATGATACATGAGAGAAATTAGAAAAATTGAGGATTCAATATTTTTAGCCAGAACATTAATTAAAATTTCCATTTACTGAGACTGATATGACTACAAGAAAGAAAAAAGAAAACAAGCAAACAAAAGTTTAGGTGTCTGAGAAAACTGTTGATGGTTTTTAAATCCCCTCTGGAATAGAGCAATAATTCCCACCCTAGAAATACTTCATCAAGATGATAAGATGAATGTCAAGTGCTTTGAGGTTCTTGGAGAAAGATATTCTATAAATGCAAAATGGAATTACTATCTTGATATTACATTTGTGACAATTTTCAAAGTATTTCTTAGAGCAGATATTCTGTCTAGGTACTTTTCTGAAACCAGTATTATGTTAACAAATAGACTGGAAAACTTAATGGGAATTAGATATTGGAACACTCAAATATTATATGAATCTCAGCTTAAGAAGTATTTCATCAGCAATATTGTTTTCAGCATTTCAGCAGTGTTCAACATCACTGAATTTTATGATGGTTCATATATACCTTTCAAATACTAACTTACATTATTAAAAATACTTATCTTAATTTTCTCTATTTTTATCCCTTAATACATTTTTTTCCTTTATTATTGCTTCATGACAGCACAATAATATCACTACTTCAAGATCTGCTTGCATATTTATTTTTCTTAAACTAATTCTAAGCAACAATTTTTTATTGGATGTGTCAAGCTGACATTTTTGAGAATAAATTTTCTTTGGAAAACCCAGTAAAACTTTGATGATTAGATCTTGTTTATAAAAATATCAACTACAAGAACAAATAGGTAAACACAGCAACTGTTTCTTTTTCCAGTTCAGTCTTTTAGTATAAATTCTCCAAATATTCATTTCTTTTTGCAAAAATATAAATGCACTTGTATATATTCTGGAGTGTGCTAAGCCATGCAAGTGTCTAATTTCATCTTTAAGGGTTAATATTTCACTTACTAGCTGCATGACTTGCACAAAGAATTTAACAATCCTAATCATCTGTTCTTTTTAACAGCAGGGTAAACTCTGGTACTTATATAATAACTATGAAAGAGAAATACATAATGCTTAATTTTATTGTTTTCAAAGATGTCATAAAATACATTTAAAGAGCATCATAGCACAAGGATTCTTTTGAGTTGAAGGCAAATAATAGAAGCAAAGGAGATAAGCTCTTTGACTTCCTCCAACATGCCTAAAAGCAAACATAAATTTCCCTTTTTGTAAAATTTTCCTGTGTCTTCTCAAACTAGGAAATATGCAGATAGACAGGTAATGCTTAGGTGCTTTTTCAGAAACCTTATTACAATAACCCTTATCTTCCATTACCATCCCCTATATACTTCTCAGAATTTATCACACCTAGAAGTTTAAAATAACCTTTTCATTATTCTTATCACTTCTTTACAATTCATTACCCTTTGTTTAAAATGGTATATAGACCCCTAAGTCTAACCATTTGGGGGGGGTCTTCATTTTTTTCCTGTGATGTCTATGCATATGAATGTTAAACAGAAACTTATTCTTTTACTATCAAACAGAAACTTATTCTTTTACTATTAATCTGTCTTCTGTCAAATTCACATTCTGTTATACAACTAACAAATTAGACTTTTTCCCTCCTCACATAGAATACATTAATCCATATCATATACAGTATGTATATTTATTGATATATAGATTTGCATCTTCAAATACTGTTGTTGATTTTTTTTTTTTTTTTTTTTTGTCTTTTTCATTTTTATCCGTACCAGGGATCGAACTCAGGACTGCCTGCTTGCAAGGCAGGCGCTTATGCCGCTGAGCTAAATCCCCAGCCCCTGTTGTTGAATTTTTAACCACTGATCTTACCTGCAAATGTGGAATACACTTCAAAATTTTTAGAATCAATGACATGAAATGCTCTGGGAACATGTTAACAAAATCTAAATAGATATTATAAATTCTAAAAGAAAGGTGAAACATTCAATTCTATTTGATTAAAGATGATTAAGTCAAAGTGTGACCATATACATGGGGTATAACAATAGTTTTAGCAAAGCAATTCAAAATAAGTACATTAAAGTTACCCTATTTTGTGTTTTGTTTGTTTTGTTTTTTGAGACAGTGTCTAAATATGCAATTTACCCAGGTCTTGAACTCACTATGTAGCCCAGACAGGCCTCAAATTCACAGTAATCCTCCTGCCTCAGCCTTCCAAGTGCTGCTACAGGTGTGCACCACTACATCCAGCTTTAAAAGATATTCTTTTAAAGAAATTTAAAAGACAATGCTATTAGGAGATATGATCCTGATTCACAGATTTTAATAATCACAAGCCATGGCAACAGTTTCACATTTCAGATCATATTCATCTCTAAATGTCTGACTATAGGAAGACCTTTTTCGTGTTCCCACTGTGTTCCCTAATACTCAGAGTAGTACATGCAACATTCTTAGTCTTGTGAGAAATACAGCATACACCACATCTTCATTAAAAGAAAAGCTTCTCAATTCCTAATCATTTCAATAGGATCTAATGCAATATTTCCTACACTGGAAATCATGACATTTTTATTTAAGGAACGCAGTCTGGCCAAGTGTGCTCTGTGTAGTGCAGCTTTCACAGTCATCAGTTCAAAGGATCAGATGTCAAAGTGCTCCCTCTAATGTCCTTTAATCATCATTCCCATTAGTGCTTGAATAGAACTGTGATTAAAAATGCTGCTGCCATTGTCTACCTATTCAGGCGTCTAGCATTCTATGTGGGCTTCACGATTAGTGTTTGAATAGAGGAACGATTAGAAAGACAGCTGCCATTGTATGCCATTCTGGAAAACAGCAAAACTCACATATTTATTTGCTATGAGCACCAAGTAAATGTTTTGCAAGGTAAAATATACGATTAGGCTCTAAAGACAATTTGGCTGATTTCTTTTGTTCAGAGCACCCTATTTTCCCATATGCAAAGATATTTCTTATTTGTAAATACAGTAATATGCTTCATTAATATCTTTTAAAATATACATATTCTGTTTTTATAGACATAGTCTTCACACACATCTGGTTTATTATATAGTACTTATTGACCTACAATACATCATACAATTCCAGTTTAATATTTATGATTATGCAAAGAACTTCTGTGTAAACAAATCAAATCAATTTGATTACAGATCTTTTGGGTCCAATCTCAATATTCTTGGAATAACATGTAGTCTATATGAACAACAAATTCACCCAAGAGAAATTTCCACTGATTTACTGTCAGATACTGACAGTAAATATTTCACTCTGGATCCTTTCTAAGAGAAGGAACATATTTTAGCTTAACACTGAGTAGCCCTTCAGAAGTTAACACCAGAAAGGTTCAACTAGGGTGGAATTCCCCAAGACAGTGAAGAGCTCTAGCCTCTGATGATAATTGACCAACTGACCAAGTCCAGAGCATCATATTGAGGTTTTTTGGAGAACAAAATATGGCAAAAAAAAAAAAAACCCAGGAAAATAATTTGTTGCAATTTGATGTATATGAGGCGGACTCGAAAAAACTAGAGGCTTTTTATCTCTCTCAAGATCTTATCTCTCATTATGTATGTGTGAGTGTGGAGTCAGAATTCACTGCCTGAACATTTCTGTGAATTGGAGGAAATGCTCCGGTTTCCATTACCACAGTAGTGTCTTCCTATTCATTCTACCTCCAACGTTCTTTCCATTATCTTGTTCTTTTCTGTCCACTGTCATGATGACCCTACATATGTACCAACAGAAACACACATGGGAGGATCCAAACCACCCATGCTGATAATGATAAGCAATAACACACGCAGAGGTTCACATACATGACAGCCAGCTTTAAGTATAGCATGCACATTGTCTCATTTAATAGGTCAGATAGATGCTATTATTATCTTCAATCATAGATGAGATGGAAGCAAAAAGAGATTAGTTTACTCGGGGTCACAAGACTAGTAAATGGCAAAACCAATAGCTAAATCTTGTAGTTTATCCCTAGAACTTATGTCCTAAACCAATCTGTCTGCCGATTATCTGTTTTAATTCTACTGTTTTCCCTCATAAGATCCCAACCTAAAATATAAGGAAGCTATAAAAGGAATGCTTTTTTCTTTTGCAAATAAAGGTAATTGAAACACACTTTACTTAGGGTAAAGTTTACTCTACTTCAGTGTAAACCTTAACCAGATAAATATTCTCTATTCTAATTAACAATAAAGCTGATTTAAAGAAAAAATAGCTGTTTAGCCATTATATAAATTCCAAACTTGGACAAAATAAAAGTAACAGAGCAATTGGCTGACAATTACAAATGAGTTTAATTTGTGTGTCACATATATGTGGAGAAAACTGTGATCCATCTGAAATAAATAATTAAAGCCCCTTTATAAAAGCCTCAGGAAAACCAGAACTAACACTTTTCTTTTTTTTTTTTTTTGTCAGTTACCATTTTATTACACGTATCTCTGACAACACTATTATGTGTGGAATTAAAAAGCAAGGAAGCACACATTTTCAAAGACAGAATCTAATATTTAGCAAAAATTCTAAATTATAACATGTATCAAATAAGCAGCCTTCTTAATAAGATGACATATACTTCTCTTAATAAAATAACCACATTATAGCACTTTTAAATAAATATAATTATTGGTCATCATCATCTTTACAGTTTCAAGTGACTTTCTCATCCTCTGTGTTGTTAGCCAAACACTGGAACTGTCCAGAACTGGGATGGTTAAAATATAAAATATGCCTCAAAAGTTTCATGTATTTGAAAGTTGATTCCATCATGGGAGGCAACACATCCATTAGTAGACTAATCTATTCATGATTCAGTAGGGGACAGCGCTATTAGGAGCTGGGATATAGTTAGAGGTGGGTCACTGGAAGTGTGACCTACATGGGTGGATTCCTGTCCCTGGCTCCCTGTTTCTAAGCTTCCTGGATAAGTAGCTGTCCTCTGTCAGGTCCTTTCACCATACTGTTTCTACCTTGGAGCCACCCAATTTTACACAGAAACCGCTAGAAAATATGAACCAAACAAAACTCTTTTCCTGTGAGCTCTTAAGTATTAGGAATTTTGTCCTAGTGATGGAAAAATTAGTAATACAGAAAAGTGGTGTAAGAATTGGGGTCACTATTGATATTCTACCTTTGTGTTTCAGAAGATTTTTGGAACTGGTTGCAGGAAAAGTTTAGAAATATTTGGAGAAGCCAGGTAGAAAAGACTTAAGATGCTATGAACTGAGCTTTATGAATGATTGTGGTTTATGTCTAGCAGACCAGGATGCTGACAAGCATGGGGACAGTAAAATGAGGTTCAGGAGGATTCATTTGTGAACAAGGACTCCTTTGGCATTGCAATAAAGGCTATATGTGTTTCACTCTGGAAGAAAATTTGTCTCGATTTTGTCAGTGTCCTGAGACTCTGGAGGATGCTTAGATTAGGATAGTTGCGTAATGATATGGCAGAAGAAATTTCAACGTAGCTCAACACTTGGGCTGTGGCGTGAACAATGCTAGGCATTTTAAGCCAAATCTACAGAAAAAATCAAGCGTCACAGGAAATGTGAAAGTTTTCAGTTTGTTTGTTTTTTTGTTTGTTTGTTTGTTTGTTTGGTTTTTTGTCTTTTTTCTTTTTTATCAGTACCAGGGATTGAATTCACAATCACACACTTGCAAGGCAGGCGCTTATGCCACTGATCTAAATCCCCAGCAACTCTTGCGGGGGTTTTTTTTGTTTTGTTTTGTTTTGTTTTTTGTTTTTTTTTTTTTTTTTTTTTTGGTGATACTGGGGGTCAAACTCATGACCTCAGGCTTGTTAGGTAGATGCTTATGGCCCTGAGCTAAATCCCCAGCCCAAGTTTTCAGTTTCATCAGAAAAGGAGCACATACAAAGCTGGCTCCAAAGAGAGAATATTTGCTGAAAAAATTCACACATAAAAGATGCCCAGCTGGGGATGTAGCTCAGCAGCACAGCACCTGGCAAACCTGAGGGTGAGGTCTTATGACTTAGTTCCCAGATACCAAAAAGAAAAACAAAACAAAACAAAATGGTGCTAAATATCTTGCATGAGGACAATAGGACAACAGTTTGAACACATCTCAGGAATCTAGAAGATCCTATGATTTATAGGCTCAGTATTACAAAATCGTAAACTCACTGAGAAGATAGCCACGGAGTGGCTGAAAATGGGTAAACAATAAACTTTAGTTAAGTATGTTCTCACGTATTTCCTTCCAGTACATGTTCTTCATTCAAGCAGGATCCCAGTTCTTTTCTTTGATTCTTTCCTACGTTTTTATCTTAAATCGTGCTTTTTTGGAAGACCAACCTTGAATTCTGATATCAAGCTACATACATACTTCAGAACTTGTTCCCATAGAAGGCATACATACAAAATTTGATTGTGAAGAGAAGCTTAATTCCTGTGCAACTGACTATAATTTGTCAGAGCAAAAGCAGTTTGTCCTTTTCTCTATTGTTATCACAGTGGGTGGCATGTGTTAGATCTTTCTTCAATACCTGGTAATTAATAAATTTGTATATTTCAAATCAAGTCAAAATTTATAGTATTTTAGATTTTATAAAAAGGTAAAATACTTTACCTGTTGTAATGTAACAGAAATCTCCAAAAGTGGAATGCAATTAACTAATTTTGAGAGGGTTCCTTGCTGTGAAAAGGAATTGACTGATGCCCCACAATACTCAGAAAATATTATTCAGATTCCATACTTCATAGATAATGGATAGAAATTCAATCAGTGCCCTCAAATTTTAATTGCTGGTTCAAGGTATACTTTTGTATTTCTAAAAATGTCTAGGTACAGTGGTTGAAAAGACTTACTACATAAAAATCTATTTGGAAAATGAAACCAGGGATAAACTTAATAGTTTCGTTACAAGACATGTGATACTGCACAATTCATTTATCTTCTCCAAGCTACATATTTTCCATTAATGAAAGATAATAATAATAATCATGACAATTAGTTAAGTGACAGTAATCTTCATCCACAGACAGCAAGTTCCTTAAGAATTCAGTAGTAGTCTCAGCACAAGTGCAATACGGTAGCCAGTATATATCTAAGAATTCAATGAATATTCTATTCAACCCATTATTATTGATTGAGAGCTTACTAAATATTTGTTAATGCTTACTACTAATGCAAGTGATGAGGAGTTCCTCAGAGAACTTACATTCCAACAGAGAGAGATGCTAAACAACTAAACAAGCATGGAAACACAAGGTTCCTTAGAAGCTAAGGGTTCTATGAAAAAAAAATAAAGGAAGAAATAGTAGGGAGTAAATCAGTAAAACATATTCCAAAAAGTTGTTAGTCAACTAATTTAGTTTCCATTTTAACATGTTTAGTTCAGACTTTGTTACACTAACAGTTTTTGTCATCACTGTTAGCACATTATTCCCTCAGGTACGGCTGCCAAGTATGGCACACATTTGAATCCTCCCTGATATGCAGTCCCTAAATCTTATATCAGAAAATGTAAGTGAAATATACTCACTTCTCAGAATAGTGAAAGAAATAATATAAAATAGTAAATTATGAGAAAAATCTTGAGTTACTTTTTTCATAAATGCAAAAATACTTGATGCACAGTAAGTATGCCATAAATTCATAAGAAATACACTATGTGCAGACCATGAACATATTTGTATAATTTACTAGCAATATAGGTGCATATGGATTTTTTCCAATTCAAGACGTCATAAGCAAACTGATCTGTTTGTTCAAATGTTTATCAATTTTAATATATGCAATCCAGAGAAATAAAAATAATATTTTTGTGAGCCCTTAATAATGATACAGTTCACACTCTTGTAAGAATTACTTCTTATTCTGAAAATCACACAATAAAAAATCCTATTTAAGATGAATTATAACTTACAATTAGTATGACCACTGTCTACAGATAGATACAAAGACAGCTGATAACAGATTTTTTTTATTTTTAATGGATTGTCTTTTCATGCATTTCCAGTGCTGTGACAAATCATCAGGCTTAGCTATATCATCAGTAAACCTGACATTTACTTTTATCAAAATGTTCTACTCTATAGAACCTACATAAATATAGATCAGTGCTGGTGAACCTATGGCATGCACATTATTTGTTTAAGACAAATGACGTTAGTGCATGTATTGTTTTTTAAACTAAAACCTCAGAATTCAATAGGGTTTAATTGCAGTGTTGGTGCTTTGTGATAAATGAGTTTTGGGTAGCATTTTGGGCACTCTTCTCTGAAAGTTTTGCCATTACTGATATAGACCGTGAGAGGTATTTTTCTATCCTACTAAAAACAACAAAAATGTGTAACAAATTAAGCTGTTTTTTACTATATCAACTAAGTTGAAATTTTACTTAAGATGAGTTTAACCAGAATAACAAATGCATTTTAAAATTGATGGATGTGGCAAAAGACAAATTCTCCAATGTCATCTTAATTGATGATTCCAGAGTGAGTCTAATAATTTTAAATTTCATTCTTCTTTTTCTTAATATTGTAGCATTGTTGAAAACAGCACTTTTTAGGGTAAAAAAATGGTCCTAAGGAGGGCAAAGTGATTATTTGCACTATCAATATATCAAAGATAAACAGAGGCAGGAAAAGGAGTAGACTTGAATAAGTTAGTTTTAGACAAAACACCACTGAAAGACCAATTCATCATCTAGGTGGAAATACCTTAGTGAGACTCTTGATACAAATGGGGTTTCAGAGGAGATAGTGACTTAGTTATGAATAGTATATATGGTCACTGACACTATGGCACTGGATGCAATTATTGAGAGAGGCATAACTGAAATTGCCCCAAGGTTTTTTTTTTTGTTTGTTTTTTTTTGAAATCAGTAAAACAACTCTTTAAAACTTCTGCCAAAAATATGTTCCCATAAGAGCTTTTTTCTATTTTGAAATAAATATTAGTTATGTATCAGAATTCATAAAATCAAAGATCAAAAGTCAACTTCAAAATTAAAAGATCTATAGATGTTACAAATAAATGTCAGTAAAATAAGCTGTTAGTATCTCTGTTCACTTATAGTTTGACACTCTGATGTCAGGATTCTAGGTACAGACATCCATCATTTAATGATCAAATTCTGTTCCTGTGACTAGATCATTAAATGAATTAGACACTAAATTAGGAGCTGTATATAGTATGTACATTATAATATTCAGAACAAACAAATGGTCAAAGGAAACTTCAGCTTGATAATTCTTCATTTATTTGCATAACTCTCACTAGCAGTACTGTAGTATGTAACAGAACATACTACCAAAGTATTGTACTGTACAGTACAATCACCAAAAATTAAAGTACTGTAAAAACAAGGTGAACAGTATAAAAGAAAGATATTGAGATTTTATAATAAAAAGTCTTAAGTCCAAGAAGTGGAACACAAATTCAAATGTCATGCAATAATCATAAGTACAAACAATTGTTAAACAGGTAGATCATTAAACAAGAAATGTTTGTATTCACATGTCACTATATATTTTTCCCTATAAGTTTTCTACATGCTGAAATGGTAAAGTTATACTTTCTTTAAACTAAGAGTTTTTTTCGAGTTACTTTTTATCCTAACACACATGTATATATACACCAGACATATACAAACACAAATCCACGCTAAACTTAATTATTAAACTAAGTAATAATTTGATTACTTACTCAAAATAACAAAGAGCATTGCAGCAATGAACACTTTGATTACACTTCAAAATACCTTTATTTTTCTAACATTAAAATATTCTTAATAGATGAAACACGTTTGTAATTTTTTAAAACATAACTGGTAAGACTATACCAAATCAGTGGTTCCAAAAAGTTTACTACTGCATAACATGTAGTAATGTTAATGAAAAGGTAACGTAGCTACCAGAGAATCCCCATGCAGCCAGCCAGTGGCTCTGCATTCCCTTGTCTCATATAAACCCACTTAGGATCCTACATTATGGTTTTTCAGTTGCTACTCAGATTAAACACTCATGCTGACATCTGTGCATCCTGAAACTAGTTGGTACTTTTGGACAAAGAAAGTCCTTTGGCAGCCTTTCAGGGTCAGTAATAAAAAAAGTTAAGCATCTATGTGTGACACTAAATTTAAGTTGGCACTCACTCTCAAGATCACACAAACGGTGCTTCAGGTACCCCACATGAGACCCTACTGCCTTATCTATCCTTTCTATACTCCAAATAGGAATTTAGATTGCCTTCTCTTCAGATTCCACCAGACCTGTATCGAATACTTTCTGGATAGAGGATAGGAAAGAATGAAGTCTGTGAAATTCAAACTCAAAATTAGACTTCAGGAGGTAGTGGCAGTCTCTCTATAACTCCTCCTCATTCCAAATTCACATCCATTACTCAGTGGCTTTTACTTTATTTTTATTTTTTGTGAATCAGGAATTGAACTCATAACCTAGCACGCACTTGCCATGCAGGCACTTACTCCATCAAGCTAAATCCCCAGCCCTTCTTGAAGGAAAAGAAGTAACTGCAAAAAGTAGAGAAACAAAGGCTTCTCCTAGGTTTTGGATTTCACTAAAGGTGAAGAACATGGGTGATTGACTGAGGATTTAATAAAAAAATATATGATGACTTAAAAGTAAGTCTTCTCTACTTTTAACTTTTCCAGATTGATCACATAAATATTTTAGTAATTGAGAGACAAGGGAAAGCCAAAACAAAAGAACCAGAGATACTGATATATTTTGGGGGAAAATGATCAGTTCACAGCTCCTGAGGGTGTCAACAGGCAACTGGCAACTAAGAGGCACGTGGTATACATCAAAGGATGGAGAACACATAATTTACTAACTAGTTGAACCTCTGAGAGTGATGACTCAACCAGTTTCCTGAGTACCAATGTTAACCAAAGCATGAGAATGACTACCATAGACTCAAGATGATCTTCAAAGTAGGAAAATTAGAGGCCAGAAAAGAACCAGTAGATGATAATGAAGGATATCTCTGAAGAACTCATGATGGCTACTAGTGGAAAGGTGAGGAAAGCATGGCCCACCTTACCTATCACAATGTACCAGCCCAGAGAAATGAGATGGCTGGAAGGAAAAGCAGAGAGAAACAAAATAAAGAAAATCAACAACAAATGGACAAGTGACAGAGACAAAGTTTCTACTTGCAGAGATTGCTCAAAATAGAAATTAAGGACAGTTAGTGGAAACATAAAGATGTCATATTACTTTTACTCCTGAGTTTATTGTCAGATTCTTGTATTTTCTATTTAAACATTGTATTTTTTAACCTATTAAAAGAAGTATCAAATTATGGAGAACCATGGTTAGGATTTTTTAATTTAATAAACTCAAGCATTGAATCTAATTTTGGAAGAAAACTATTGTCAACATTCAAGAAAGCAAGTTCAAGCTTGAAAATTTGTTTTAAAATGTGGTATAAAAAAAGGCAGTAGTAGAAGAGATTGCTTTCTTACCATGAGTTTCATAAAAAATTAATTTTATTTTGAAGTTTAAACATAGGGATCCATGTTGTGAATTTGATAATCAATATTGGGACTTGTCTTTGTTATTAAATGTTACTGTGCCAAGTAGCTGGCCAGCTAAGCAAGAGTGAATGAGATTGAATGGTAATCTCATTAAATAAGTGGATATGATTTTATATTGGTCATGTAAACTTAATTCTATTTCTGTTTGCTTATTTGTTTGTCTGGCAGTGCTGGGAACTGAACATAAAAGCCATGCTCGTGCTAGACAAGTGCTCTACCACTGAGGTGAATTTGCAGCCTTTTCATGTAAACATGAGAATTAAAGGAATAAGACTCAGAAAACAAGGCAAACCTTAAGAAAAATTTCTAAAAGTATGACATTTAACTACATTTAGAGCACAAGAAATAGTACTTTAGAGAAAAACTACATTTTTCTCTCCTCCCTTTTGAACTCTCCCACTATGATTTTGCGGTTATCATCTCATCTCCTGTAGTGTTTATTACCCAAATTTTCATCTTTACCTGCCCCTGACATTTTCTATCTGAGGCCAGTGACTCCCTTGCCTCATCTAATTCCTGCTCTAGTCCTAAAGGTCTCACTCCACCCTTTTCCCACTCTATATACTATTCCTGGAAACTCTACTCACAGGCATTTAATTACTCACATATATTCTGATATTTCAAAACTCTTCATCCATATATTTGAGTCTTAACTGAATTATAATTTTTATAACTAAAGAAGATGACCCACAACCCCAGAGGTCCAGAAGATGGAAACTGAATCCATCAGTTCCCCTCAATTTACCTTAAAAATTAATAAATGCACATATGAAGACAACACCTAAGTCTTAATTGTTTTAACCCTTAAATACATTTATGCTTATCCTCTCTCCTACTTGCCTACTTTCTCTGGTCTTCATTTGTCCTACAACTTTTTATAATATTCCTAGAGATCCTTCCTTCCTTGTTCTATTCATCTTCTACACTGAAAGGCATATTACTGATTTAGCCAAGAGCAAATTTAAATGAGTCATATTGATAATTACAAATCCTATACTTTTCTTCCTTTGAAAGTGTATCGTTATAATTGTTAATTTTTATATTTCTGTCATCTTCAAACAAATATGAGAATGTCTTGGTAAACACTGTATCATAGTTATCTGTATTATAGTATGAACAGTGTCACAATATCTGGCTTGTTGTTTGAACGTGGATATAAACTAGTGACCAGATGTGAAAACCACATAAGAAGAAGAATCAAAATCCACGTATTACTTTAGTCATTTATCTACAAAGAAAAAAATAATGATTTTTTTTATCTCCTTATTTAAAACATTCAACTTAAAATGCTCTCTTGTTACATCACATAGGTTTAATCCAAAGCTCCACCAATTGGTTGTGGAGTCCTGGACATATTTACTATGCTCCCATGTACCACAGTTCCTTCAGATATGAGTAGAGACAAAATATACCAACTATTTTAAAAGTGATTCTGAAATTTAAATGAGATGCCTCACAAAACCCAATTAGAAATAGGGTAGAAGATTGCCTCACAAAACCCAATTAGAAATAGGGTAGAAGATTGCAAATATTCAATGCACATTATGTTTTATTCTTCCTTTTTTATTGCAGGCCCCTAAGATATGTCATGTCTTTAGACCTTTAGATAAATGTGCTAAAATTCATAAAAAATATGTCTAATAATTCACAGTATTTAACAGGCTTTCTTTTTTATTTTCACCCAGGACAAATACTCTAATTTGTGATATATTCTGGTCTTCAAATATTGCACACAGAAAATGAATGCAAAATATTTATGTAATTAGGTCAGTTCAACATTTTCAAAAGTGGCAAAAATAAACAGCAGTTATGAAACACTTGCATAAAAGATACTGGAAGTAAAAGCTTTCTGCTTCATTAATCAATATAAACCTATTTGCCAGTTTAAATCTCTTACTGAATTCAGAATTTTCAATAATAGAATGGTATTAAACTATCAAGTAAACTAATTCTTGAGCAAAAAGTTCTGATTTGCCTTTCTTATTTTCATAGGCCAAAATTAAAAGGGTTTTGCCCCAGATGGGACACTGTAGGCTGGGAGGCAGAACCAAGGGGCTCTATCTTGAGGTCATCTTTCCCACCCCTAGGCAATTTACCTGTGGTGCAAAATGAATACCAATGGGCTACCTGTGCTTCACTAATACCCCTTAGTGCACCACCCAAACCTAAGCTACATGTATGCCCCTACACCATGTGTCTGGCGGAAAGAATGCCAGACCCTAGAGGGTCATGGAGTCTCTCTCCACATCCTTAAAATAAAGGTCGCTTTTATTTGATACTTCTTATCTTTTCAGCCACACCGAAAATTCCATCAGATGGTTTCCTTCTGGGCCAAAAATTCTATCAAAAATGTTGCATGTTTTCTAAGAAGCCTAGAATTTATTTATAAAACAAAATTGTATCTACTTTAAGAAGCATTCTGCACTAACTGATTTTGTAGTTTGTATTCATCTCTTAGTAGCATCAGTATAGTGCCTGGAATGTTGATAATTTAAAGAAAAGGAAAGAAGGAAGGAAGACAAATAAACAGGTAGGATTACATAATGTCTCAAGAAAAGCTTTCTGGGACTTCAAAACAACCTACCATAACCCTAATGAATACATGTAAAGACTAGTAATACAGTGATCATATGCATCAAATAAAAGCAGAACATTGTAAATCTAAAGCAATTATTTAGAAATCAATCAATCAAAATAAAAATAAAACTTTACATTGGTGGTTAGGTATGCAACTCTTCAGAAATGAGATAATAATATTGATCACAAGTGTGACAATCATTATAATCTGTATTTTCCTTTGTATACCTATTTTCTCATAAGCTTATTTGTTATTTCTAATGAAGTGAACTAATATACTAGAAAGGACATACTACATTAAGATGATGAGAATTTTTAAAATGTCTACAACACTAAATAATTTTAAAAGTTTAAGAAAATCAATTAACATTTTTCAGCACAGCCAATATTTTAAGTAAAATAAGGAAACATTTCTGAGTCATCTAGATGCTACAGAGTAAAAATTAAATGCAATATATAGTGGTACTGGGAACTGTGAAGCACTATACAGTAATGAAATATATAACCCTTTTATCTTGTGTGTAAAGAATATATAAGAGTCATACCTTTTGTTCATTAACAAATCAATAGTAAAAAAAGTAGAGTAGAACAGTAATAAATACTATGGAAAAAAATGAAGCACGGAAATCTAAAGGAAACAAAGTTAAAATAAGGAAGATTAGAGTTTAAGTGTAATGATCAGAAAAGGTCCTGCTGACATCACAACTATGTAAAGTAAATTGTATATGTGAATACACTGAGCAATGACTAAAGATTATTGAAAGCAGAAATTTTAAGGTGCTTCTAAACTATATTATTAAAAGCAGATTCCACTGGAAATGAACAGAAACATGGAGATTCATTCCAAGGTTATTCTAGTAATCTAGTGAAAAATAGTAAAGATGATTTAGAAAATTTGGCATTGATGTAAGTGGTAAGCAGGAAGTTAGATTCTGAATATATTTGAAGGCACAGGCAAAAGGATCTTCAAGTTAGTTATGGAAGGTAAGAGAAGTAAAGAAATCAAATACTAACATTTTGTTCTAAATGAAAGGATGAATGGAGACGACTACATGGAATGGACTTTAAAGGCAAGATCATAATTTGAATTTTTCAACATACTATATTTGAGATGCTACTGGACATCTAAGGAGAAATATTCAGTAGGCATTTGGTGGTAAAATGAGAGACAGGAATGCAGGTTAGGGATAGGAATTCAGGACACAACTGTGTGAAGATGGTATATACAATAAGATCATCAACACTGAATACTTTAAAAGAAACGACAACAAATAAATAAAGGAAGGGAAAAGGTAGAAAAAAAGGAAAAAGAGGAATGAAGAGAGGGGTGTGAAGAGGCGGTATCTACAAATACCTAAGCCTATCAAAGATAGGGAATAAACAACAAAGAAGTCAAGAATGAGCAAAATGGAAACGCTAGTGAGTAAGAAGAAAACCAGGTAGATTTATGCCCTGGAAGCCAAGTGAAGAAAAATATTGCCAGATAAAGAGAATGGCTGTCTGTAACAAATGCTGCCAGTGAAGGTCCAAACAGTAATTTTAGCAATTTGAAGATTTTTCGCTAGAAGCAAAAATCAAGACAGGGATTTATTTAGTTGTGCATACTTATTGTGTGCATGCACTTCAAAACCCAAGGTGAAGGGTGAAAAGAAGGAGGGACATGCTAAGCACAGACACAGCCAAGGTGAAGTGCTCTCCTAGGCAGACCCAGGAAGGAGGGAGGGCTGAGGAGCGCAGCTACTCATAGCAGCAGTCCCTGCCCTGAGTCAAAACAGAAGGCTGTTTTCAAGATAATTTCTGGTTGCTTAGTTTCAGAGTTTTTAATTAAGGTTTGTAATGCTGTGGATTGCTTTGTGGTCCACCATGTGTTAGAACATGTAGGTTTATGTCACGTATCAAATTTTAGAGGTTTTCAGCCATTATTTCTTTGGTGACTTTTTTTTTTTTTTTTTTTTTTTTCATCTCTGTTGTCTTCTTTATAGCATGGTGGTGGTGAATCCAGAAGTCTCTCTACTGAAACCAAAGTCTGGGGAGCAGGCCAGCTCTGTTACTTACTGCTGACACTAACTAGTAGCTATGAAAGTTCTGGCTCACTATCTGGCTTTCTGATAACACTGGGGTAAGAGTGTTGGGCTATTTCATTAGCTCATTATAAGATAGCTCCCCACAGGCTTTTTCCAGAGTCCCTGGGGAAGGGCCAAGTTTGTTTGCTTTTGTAGTATTTGAGTGGAACATTTGCTATCTGAAGGTTTTCTGACTTACTGGGCTATTGCTTTCTTGGCTCTTTGACTAGAGAGATCAGGCTTTGGTTGGGGCTGCTGTGTGAGTGGGTCTATGGCATTTTGTTTGTTTGGTCTGGTTTTCAACTTCTAAATGCTAATTCTGAACATAACTGGAAAAAATAAACCTCTAAGGCCTGTGTCATTTTCAGGTCTTGTATTCATGGTTTGTATGCATTCTCTCCATTCTTTCATTCTTCTTGTGTTTGTTTTACATGCAAAAATTATTAATTTAGTTGAGCAATCATAAAACAAAAACATAAAACTGAAAAGTGAATCATATTTTGTGGTAGTATTCAATTCTTTATTAAAGCACAAAAGATAAAAATGAAAAAGAAAAATTTCACTATGCTTACTAAGGATAATTTTGAACTTTAGCTTCATATTTTCCATTTGACAATAAACTTCACTGTCAGTTCATGTGTGGTACATCTCACATGAGTTGTGAAACTCAAGTGTATATTATTTGATATAGATTTAAAGTTCTAATTTTATTTTTCTACTAATACATGCTCATTATAGGAAACCTGAAATATATACCAGCACCAAAAAACTATTAATATAGTAGTGCATTTTATTACTTGAAGTATAAAAATATACATATAGCCACTACTAAATACAGTGATGTTTTATCACTTTTCTTATAATACAGGTTGTGAATTTTTACCCAGATTATTAACTATCTACTACAGTTTGTCTCTGGATGGCCCCCAAAGCCTCAAGTACTCACAGAGGCAGTTGAATCTAATGTTTGTGACTGGTTCATGGTTGGGCTGGAATTAGCAATGTGACTACTATGCCCATCCAAAGGCGGCGGGTGGCAGCACACAATATAAGGGAGGGAAAGAGGCATGTTTTCCTTTTGCCCTTTTGTTTTGTCTCTTATAGCTGCCATGATGGCTGCCCCTGAGCCACGTCACATGGCCTTAGAACTAGATGACTGTGGACTGAATCCTCTAAAACCTGTAAGCTAAATACACTTCTCCTTCCTTTATTTTGGCTGTCAGGTATTTTGTCTCAGCAATGAGGGAAAAGTAACCAAGACACTATGTAAAAAAATAAAAATAAATAAAAAAATAAAAAAATACCGTTAAATGATTTGCTTTAATTTTTTAAATTGTGATCCAACTGTTGAAATTCTGTAGATTTTCCTCTACTTTTTTCTCAACTGAGTAATAATGCCTAGCATAATCCTCTTTCTATTTAAGTAATTTTTACCTACATTCTTAATTCTTTCTTTAGGGTATACTACTAGAAGATGAATTAGTGAATATTGATAATTCAAAGGCTTTGTTATAGGCTGAACTGTATCTCTCCAAAATTCATAAGTTAAAATCCCTCCCTTCAGTATCTAAAAATATGAATATATTTAGAGCAAGTCTTTAAAGAGGTAATTAAATTAAGGTCCTAATCTCATATAATTGGCAACCTTATAAGAAGAGGATATTGGGACCAGGTACCCACAAAGGGAAGAGCATGTAAAAACACAGGGAGAAGCTGCCATCTAAAAGCTGCAGAAGAAATCACCTCTGCCAACATCTTAATTTCAGTCTCTCAGCCTCCAGAACTGTGAAAAACAAATTTTCATTGTTTAAACCATCTAGTCAGTAATGTTTTGCTATAGCAGTCCTAAAAGATTGACACAATACCAGTGAATATTCTCAAAGATATTAGCAAATGCATTTTCTAAAAATATGTATATATTTGATGGAGATAAACTGTCTCAAAAAAAGAAAAAAAAAAGGGGGGGTTGGGGCTGGGGATTTAGCTCAGCAGCATTAGCACCTGCCTTGCAAGCAGGCGGTCGTGAGCTCAATCCCTGATACCGATAAAAAAAAAAAAAAAAAAAAAAAAAAAAAAAAAAAAAACTTTAAAAAATAAAACTGTCTCATTGCATTTTTGTCAATTATATTTTTAAAAGATAAAAAAATTTATTTATAGGATCACACTATGGAATGAAAATAATTTCCATACAATAATAATAGTATCAAAAACCATCATAACAGAGAAACCCTCTTTTTCTAAATATAAACCTAACCATAAATAAGCTTGACCACCTGCAAAGGAGGCTTCAGGGAAGTCATTTCATCTCTGTGAATCATAGGTCTCACACCTTTTTAAAATGAGAGATTTAGACTTGACAATCTTTGAGAGATAAGACTGAAAGTTACATGGTTCTATTCTCAATGTCCTTCAATTGTTCCTATTCTTTATACAGATTAAGCCTGTCACTGGATTTAATTTTGACCATACTGTTGTCATTCCAAAGATGTATGGTAGATAAAATGGTAGCAAAGGTTATAGAAATGAAGCAAGGAAACCTAATTTCAAAATCCAAGTTATGTTTAAGCAGCTGTGAGATCTCATGCCACATTGTTTCTCTGTGTCTGTATTGCTTTATGGCATTCAGAACACTTTGCTGGATGACTGGTGATACATTTTTTTTTTTTAATTTAAGTAAATACCCACATATATGTGAACATGTATCTTTTCTAACTTTTGTAATATAAAAAGGAAGAAAAAAGTCCAAATCATACATATAGTAAGATAGGATATACAAAAACCAAAAGAACTAATATCAAATATATTCATGCCATTAATGATCTAATTATTTTTAGAAAAATCAGATTGGGAAAAATCTGGTAAAAAAGAAAATTCTCTTCAAATTTAAAGATTTATACATCCCCTTGGATTGCATTGAAATATTGGCTTCAAGGTTGTACTCAGGTCATATATCCCCTCAAAAGGCATATGTGCTCTAAGGAAGGGTTTTGTAGATGATTAGATCATGGTGAGGGGTTAACCTTTTAGTGAGTTAATCTATAATACGTTCATAGCTGCTAAGATGTGGGGCCTCAATAAAGGAAATAGAACACTGCAGGCATAATCTGAGAATTTATATCTTGTCCTAGTCCCTTCTCCCTCAGTTTCTTGGCAGCTATGAATTAAGCAATCTTCTGCCACTTTCTTCTACCATGATTTTTTTTTTCCCCTTTTCACAGGTTAAAGCATCAGATCCCACTAACCATGAAATGAAACTTTTGAAACTGTGAGCAAAAACTGTATTTTCTTCTTAAAGTTAACCTATGTCAGGCATTTCATCATAGTGATGAAAAACTAACATACCCATTTATAGTCTTCCAATCTCAGCTCTGTGATCACTTTATAGGTCCAGGTTAGTAAACATCTAGCAATAAAATCTCAGAGAAACTCTGTTTTGCTCCTACAATTCACCTAGGAATACTAGAAGAAAACATCTAACATTCAAATGTTGCTCAAGAGCACATTTTCAGACAGTTCATAGAGAACAGTACATCCACAGTCTTCTTCAGTTAAATCTATCTATAACATGGGAGCACTGTCATGTTTGTTACTATAAGAAAATGATTTAAGGAACATTTTAAAGATCTTAGGAAAAAATAGTATTAAATTAAACTTAGAATTTTTAAAAGATCTTAGGAAAAAATAGTATTAAATTAAATTTAGAATTTTTAAGTATTTCATAGATTTAAAGCATTAAAATTAAACATATTTTTGAGATTATTCAATACAAAATATTTCAAATATAAAAAATGTTATAGTAGTAATTTACTCACACTTAGCAGTATTTCTAGGAAGATGGAAAATTTTGTTTTATAATATCTGGAATAACATAATTTTTCACCAAGAAATTGTGTATCAGTTATACTTACAAAGCAGTTCTTATCAGAGTTTCTTTTCCAATGCTTCTTGTCTAATTTCTTGGCCAAAGTGGAACGCAGAGTTGCATGAGTTTGTGTTCGAGGATTCAAAGCCAGGATGTTCTAAAGACAATATAAACAATGCAAAAGTATATGTAAATATGTCAGCATTAAAAATTCAAAAAGCAATGATGGTGAACCATTTATAGCTTTCAGTGACAATCGGCAGCTGCCACACTCATGGCATAGGTGTTCAACCAATGCTCTGAAGCAAAGAATTCATAGGAAAGAAAACTTGGAGAGGGCATTATATTTGATCTAAAAAATTAGCAAATGATCTAAAATTAGCTAGGTGGTGTTTAATAAAACTAAGTGACAAATTCTGTGCTTGGTTAAAAATGAAGGAAAAGTGGGGAAAAACAAAGATCTTCCTGGGAAATTCCTACAACCACCACAACAAAAACCATATGGAATACATAAGACATATCTATTTTCCTTTAGGACAAAACCAAATAAATAAGAAAAAACAATAATGGTATGACTTGCCCAAAAGCTCAAAATGTCCAAAATAAGACAAGGTTCTCAAAACAAGGTTACTTTGCTTTATTTTAACATATTTATCCTGGATAAAATAAGAAACAATTACCACTATATTTTCTACTAATTTATCAAAAGTAGTCTGGGCAAAAAATAAACATTCAGGAAAAATAAATCAATATTATCAACAGGAACAATTATTCTTTCACCAGAAAGAAGAAACCACAGTATCAAATGCTTCAGTTAAAGCTAATTGACATTTTTTTCCAACATCATTCAACATTTTTTATATGTTCAAAAGCAATAAAACACCTAAAGAAAAATCTGGAAAAAGATTCAAAGGACACAGAGAGATTTTCAGTAGTTGAAAGTTTTCACAAAGAAAAGAAATTTTACTTCTTTGCATTTAGTAGAGAATGAAGAAAAATCTAGAGAAAAGACTCCAAAGAAACAAAGATTTTCAAAAGTTGGGAGTTTTCACACACACACACACACACACAAAAAAAGATATTCTACTTCTTTTAAGTTCATGGAGAGTATATAATAAACACTGTGGAAATTAAAGGAAAAAAATTTAGATTAAGATGTAAATAAAGACATGTCAGCCAAAATTGTACTAGAAATCCTTGTAGCCAATGTTATTTAGTCATGTAAACCAAAATGCATCTCAAAAATCCTCCTCTTCCCCTGACTAATTTAGAACTATCTTTTTGTCCAAGATCATTCAAGTTTTCAGCCAAAACTAACCTAAATAGTAACTGCTACTCTATGAGATTTTCCTCCTAACTGTGAGAGCTCTAACTGGAAGAATTAGAGAACTCTATTTTTAAACTTTGAGTCTCTGAATAGTAATACTAAGTAGGTACTATATGATCAAGTCAGGGAAATAAATGATTCAAAATTGTGAATTTGTTTTTAATATCTACTAGGCATAAAACTTGAATAAACCCACTTATTTATTTTTGACTTTTGGTTTCTCAAATGGGGCAGACGAACCAGATGAACACCCTATAAACAAAGTGGAATAAAAATGTAATCCAGAGGCTGTGTATGACACTATTTCTATATGCTTTCTTTACACAGAGACTGGGAAGGATTAGATAGGGATCCTGAGAATGAAATTTCTATTAGATTTTTGGCCAACCCTAAGACTGTCTTCAAAATTTAGATTTTTATACTTTAAAAATTTATATATCATGATTATCTTTTCCCCAAATGAAGATGAACCTGACTGGATCCCCAAGGCTATGTAAATTAGACAAATAATGAATAAATAAAAGAAATTACTGTACTATCAGGCATTTACTAAAAATGTTGTTTTTCCCTTCCACTATCACAATTCTAAACTTATCCAAAGTAATCAATTGCTAAATGATCTTAGACAATCTCAAAAGAATATTCATTACATGAAAATATGAAGGATTTAAAAATCACAAAGTATAGTAAGTGACCCTCTAAAATGAATTTTATAGTATTCTTATGTTAAGATTAAAATCACCAAAGAGGTACTTCAGTCTGAATTTGATTTACAATACCCTCCAATTCTACTTTTTATAATTTAAAAGTGTTTTTCACATGCATTATATAATTTAAACACAGCTACTATTATTTACATATTTTGGATAAGCAAATAGGTTGAAGGTGGATAAGTATCCTAAAATCTCACAGTTAATATGCAGAAGAGATTGAACTAGAGTTCAGTTTTTCCGAGTATGGAATTAAGATTCAAATTCATCCAAAGATAAAATCTTTTTTAAATATGAGTTTCTGAGGCATAAGAAAGAAAAATGTTTTTAACCATATCTATAAATAATATTAAATGTCTGAAAAACTCAGTAAAAAGTTAATGTCAGACCCTGTCTCAACTAAGCCTTTAAAACATAAACACAAGATCACTTTCAAGGTGGCTTGACAACATCTGCAGAAAGAAACATGCAGCTCCTAACAAAACAAAAATAACTGATAAAAATCAGTTAGCATAACAACAAAGAAATAAGGTCTCTGGAAATTGTCTTAAAGGCAACTAGCACAAGTAGGCACATTAATTGAAAAAAAATCTACTAAAATTTTGAAAACACTGAGACTCTACAACATTTTATATATTCTATCAGCCTTCTCCCAATTCAGTGTCAAGTCATTGCTCCACAGGGTAAGTGTAACAAAGAACACTGCTCCCTCTGGCTCCAACCTATATTTGAAGTCTATGATGTGTCCCTGGGAAGGGCAGGCTACCACTATTTCTCCTGCCTGTTCTCCACCACTATGCAGAGACTCAACTCCAGGAAAGTACAGGTGAGAAGTCAAGCACTCCCTTGTTCCAATCATCCCTTATTCACAGCGAGGAAATTTTACCCCAAGAATAGTATGCCAATAACCCTTCTTCTCAGCTCGTCCATTGTGGTGGTGGTGGGCCAGTCTATAACTGTGTTTCAGGTCTTTTTTCCAGAAGAAAAGGCAGACATATAAAGAGACAGCTCTCCCCAAAGGAACTGACTTCATTTTAACTCAGATGAGTGGGAAGTTCAAGTCTAGAGTCCTCTTAAAAACAATTAAAATTTTGGTGGTAAACAATTAATAGGAGGCTAGAAGCTTCACAAGACCAATAAACTAAAACATTAAGGCAAATATTTCACCTGGGAGAACCAGAAAAAAGCTAAGATAAGCTCTCCTGGCATCACAAAACCATAAGGACTCATCTTAAAAACTATCCCTGCAAGATACAAATTAAATTGAATTACACTGTAAGACAATTTACAGTCCAGGGTACTGTGAAAAATATTAGAGCAATCCAGGAGAATTCAGAGGAACTGAAAACCTGGGTGTGATACAACATAGGAAGACAATTTAATGAGCAATCTGGAGATAGGACAAAGAGAACTCTGCTAAAACCATTATCACAGAAGGTCTATGCACATATACAAGGCTGCACTTTCTAATATCATGCAATAAGAAATACAGAATTCAATAAAACAATCTATCTAGTCACTAAAGAATATAAAAACAAATCTCCCATTCTACAATTGATATGGTAAATTATGTTACATCTTAAAGTTTTCAATAAATATCACAAGCCATGTGCTATTCCTTCCATACAGTTTGTGTGTCCCCCAAGTTTTCATATGTTAGTAGTTAGGCCCAAGCATGGTAATGTTATGAGGCGAAGGTACCTTTAAGAAGAAAAGCCTAGTAAAACTTCCAACCTAGCTCCTCTCGACTTTAGGGTTTCCTATCTCCCTGGCACGTGTTCTCACCTGATGACTTCTGTTGTGATGTGATATAGACAAACTGAGTCCTTTGGAGATGACTTAATGTGGCATGAATTCATAAACTCCCAAACTGTGAGCTAAATAAACTTTTTTTCCTTATAAAATAACACCCTCAATTATTTCATTATATGTAGTTAAGGAAAACATACTAGCATTGTACAAAGAAAAATAACTGATACATGCGGATACAAAAAAGTAGGCAAGAGAAACTAACTTTGAGAGAATCCCGATATCAAACTTAGCCATATAATAGCCATTTTATGGAAGGTGTGATTACAATGTCTCATTAAATATAGCACATACATACATGGTTAGAAATTACAGAAAGAACAAGATAAAATTGATAAATATATATGAAGTAAAAAAATTATCAGGATATAATAGATTTAAACTGTAAGAAAAACAATCAGCAAATTTTAAAAGAAAAAATACTCTGAATAATAAGAAAAAAGATTTTTAAAAGTTATCAGAGCCTCAAAAATAATTATAAATCATTGTGAATATACTATATAGTACTGTGACTAACAGAAGAAAATGAGATAAAATGAAGAAATTAAGCCATCGTGGCTGAAAATGTGTCTACATTTTTTGATGCAGAATAAGCCATTACACTGCATTCCCAAGCATCTCAGTAAGGTCAAAGTAGGACAAATGCAAAGAAATAATGCACAAAACATTTGTAAAAACCTAAAGGTCAGTAAAGAGAGAATTTTGAAAATATCAAATAAAATGACTAATCACGTTCAAAGAAACTCTAATATTTTTAACAGTTGATTTTTCATCAAGAATAATAGAGGTTAGGGAGATGACTGATCAAATTACTGAAAGAAAAACATCACTAACGATGAACCCAACACTCAACAATATTGCCTTTCAAAAACGAAGGCAAAATGTAGACACTCCAGAAACATGAAAGATAGGAGAACACTTTACCTGCAGATAGTCTTCAGAAAGAATATTAATGACTATGAAAGCAATTCAAATTCATGTTAAAAAACTAATGGTCATTAGTTAAGTTTAGGTAAATATGAAATAACAATCAAGCTGAGTAAAAAACAATCTCTATGCTCTGACAATAAGAGACACACTTAGACCTAATGACACAAACAAAATAAAAGGATTGAAAAATATATATTACATAAATAGTAACCTTAGGAGAGCTAAAGTATTCAGACTAATAACAGAGCAGAATTTACAGGAAACAAAAGAACTTTAGCAGACATAAAAAGGATCATTTCATAATGACAAAAGCTCATCCATCAGGATGTCCGGCCTACCCTAAACAAATAATGTACCTAACAACAGGACAAAATACATGAAGAAATAACTGACAAAACTAAAGAGAAAACAGACATGTATGCAATAATAGCTGCAGACTTCAATACTTTAAACAACAGTCAGAAAACAGAACAGAAGAATAAAAAGGAAACAGGGATTTGAACAGGATAAAGCATAAAGATGTAATAGATATCTACAGAACACTCCACACCAAAAAATTAGAATATGCTTTTTCCTCAAGTATGCATAAAACAGTTTCTAGGACAGAAAAAAACAAGCCATGAGGGACTGGAAATCATGCACAACAGTTCTCCAACCATAAGTAATGTAATTTTCAAATTCTGAATTTCAAAATGCATGAGATGGGTGAACACTGCAGTCCGGATAATTAAATGACGACAGAAAATGGTACATATTGTATGATTCCATTTAGAGAAAATGTCCACAATAGGCAAGTGTATAGAGACAAAGTACATTAGTGGTTACTTAGGGCAGAGAAGCTGATGGAAAATAAAGAGTAGCTGCTAAAGGACATGTGGTGTCTTTTCAGAATGATGAAACTTGTAGTGGTATTGGTGACACAAGTGTATGAACACATCTAAACAGCCTTTAAATTCTGTACTTTATATGAATGAGTTGTTTGATGTACCATAATTATACCTCCATGAAGCTATTACCAAAAAAAGATCACCAAATGCAATATTCAGTAGATTTAGCTGTCTATTGTACTAATTTTAATAAATGTCACTAGGTCTTACTTTTTACTCAATGTAAATATGACAGGACTATATGCAGGAATGCCTACATATAACAATCTGTACTTGATCAGTTTAGAGTCTGTGGCTTCTGAAAAAAAATGTAGTATTGTAAAGATATAAATTTAAATAGTTATTTTCACAAGAATATAATGCCAAAGCAAGTCAAAACGAAAGTCAACACTAGAAAATTCAAATGATCTCATTTTATAAGGAAAATCAAAGACATTTTCTTATTATAAAAAAATTTTGCTGCTTCTCTCTTCAAGCTTGAACTATTACTAATCTCATACAAAATTCAAATTAATAAATATAATGGTAACTTATTAAAAGGTATATTATCCAATATTTACAGCAAACAAATTTGTTAACATATAAGAAATATGGTACAATTTGTTTTACTGTTTACTACCACAATCCATATTGTGATAAATGATTATATTTATCTGTGTTGGCATAGTAATGTAACTTTTAAGAATAAACATTCTGAATGTAATTTATTTGCTGCTTATCATAGTAACTTTTCTTTCATATAGCATAAGTAGGAAGTATAACATGAAATATTGAGTTAACCTTTTGCAAAAAGCAGTGAGTGAAATTCAGTGGATCTTGGATAAAAATAAATTGGATTGTGGAGAATAGTTACAAGGATTTGACTTAACATCCCAAATGAAAAGTGATACAAAATAAAAACACAGGACATGAGTGGTTGAAAACAATTTTCCAAAACAAGACTTTCTAAAACTGAAAGTCAATATCATCAATAACTGAACAGCTGGCAGGATAATATAAGTTTTTGAAATTACACTCCTCCTAAGAAATTACCAAAGCCAAATCCGAACAGGGTCATAATGTTCCCTCTCTGGATAAATTGAGCATAGTAAGAGGGTATTAACCCTTTCAGATACAGGGTTACTACTTAAAGAGGAAGATTTTTCTCTCCTTGAAGAATTTGGCATTTGGGAATCCCAATCATTTCAGTAATAATACAAATAAATATACTGGTGATTGAAGAAGAATTTTAAAAAGTTGAGAAAGATTTAACTTCACTAATTTTATTTAGTTTAAGAAATGATAGAACATGATTAAGAGCCAACTATTTATGTAATCAAGTGAGTTATGTGTTGCCACTGCTTTGTTAACACTTTGGGAAGCAGCGGAGTGTTGAAACATATACATTAGACTTCTGCTTCTGGAGACAGATTTTCTGTATCACCAGAAAGAGCATAAAACTGGGCCCATGTAGACTACAATCATAGGTCTTCACTTCACTTATGACTTCTAAATCTTACCTCTAATATATTAAAGCTTTGGCATTATTTGAGGACTTAAAATGCAATTCCAGGAAGATATTTCACCAACACGTCCTCTTTCCAAAAATGTATGTATGTTTCATATCACTACG
Organism: Cavia porcellus; assembly: GCF_034190915.1. Lineage (NCBI taxonomy): Eukaryota > Metazoa > Chordata > Mammalia > Rodentia > Caviidae > Cavia > Cavia porcellus. The sequence continues at coordinate 119,220,178 of NW_026947484.1, forward strand.
TTACATAAATTTAATGCATCCCTGAGCTTTCTTCAATTTTTGCAGTTTAAATTATGAATATTTCTGATGCAATGCTGCATATTAATATAATTCAAAGTTATTAAAATATGATAGTTCAGGCTAGAAAGCTTAAATTGATTAATTAAATTCTTCCTTACTCATGTGGTATTTAAAATTTATCTTCGATGGCATGTTTTGGGTTTTCTATAATTATCTCCTACTTTCTGTGGTATGAGATTTTAAATGACAAAAAACATATTTTTCTCTTTCTTTTCATAATTAGAAGTATATTGACTTTCATACAATATCAATAATATTGTACTGTCCTCAATTTTTTCAATATTAAACTTTCTCAATTTTTTCACAATAAATATTTTCAACCAACAAGAAAACAAAAATACCTACCCATTAATGCTTTTGAACAGTATTTGTTGTTTTCTCTATATACCAATCCAGCAGACGCCGTTCAATGTTGAACTAAAATTTCAGTTCTTACTTAACATTCTCTTCATCATAAGCATCAATTCCAGCCAATTTTCCCTCTCTTTCTTACACATAAGCATCAATTCCAGCCAATTTTCCCTCTCTTTCTTATATCTACTGTATCCCTTAGCATAGGGTGAGTTTAAATAATGTATCAGAAATTTGCAAGGTACTCTTGAATCTCTCATAAACTCAGAACTGATATAGCCAGTGTCCTGCTTAGCTGAGAACAGAAGAGAGAAGGCAGTTTTATTGGACATTCCAGTTTCCTACTGGGACATATAAATAACTTCATAGTCTGAAAACTTTACAAAATCTAACAATTAGTCCTGGTCAAGAAGTCACACTTCTATAGTCATTGTTTTAAATATAATTCCAATTTATCTACAGACACAAGCTTTTTTTCTTCCTTAGGTTGAACAACTTTTCCAATAATGGTAAAAAATTGAAATACTCTTCCTTTTAAAATAATTTTCTGTTATGCAAAATGAATGAATCATTTCAATTAATAAATGACTGGTGAAGGAAGGAAATTCCTAAATGTTCTAAATTTTAACCTCATTTTATTATGTACAACAATATGGTATAAGGTTAAATCTGGGTTTATATCTTATCTCTTTTATTTTTGCTAGTTATTTAAACTTGCATTTTTTAAGTGACTGCCTGGCAATGTCCTGAGTTTGATTCCCAATGCCAATAAAATAAAATAAATAAAATAAATGTGCAGTTTTACATCACAGCAAAATGATCATTAGTAAGAGCACATATCCCACACTATGTGTCTGAAGACTAAATTTGATGACTAAATAAAGTAATGCATAAAATTGTCTAGAATTGTACAGACAGTAAATCTATCCTATAAATGATCTATTTGTATGGGAAAGAACTAGCATGTAATTATCATTCAATATACACATATATGCATGTTCCTATAATGTCATCTGAATATACAAATAACAATTCATTTTTAAACCATAATATATAGAAACCAATGAAGGTAACAAGTAAAAAGGTGAATGAAATGCTTGAAATACTGTAGTATGAAAGATAATATGAAAAATAGAGATGTATCTCAAATGAAGCTAAATCAATAGCCAAGTCATGAGTCTCTGACTTTATCATTACAGTCTTTCTTGGAATTTCAAAATCAAACTACCTGAAAATGCCAATATGCTTTTCACAAATTAGTAACAGTGTAGTAGAATCATGAAATTTGAACACCAATTTTTAACATACATTACATATATATGTCGGTGTAGGTAACAATTTTATAATACATACAAGTGTATATAACACATAGACCTTTAAACTGAAAATGTTTAAGTGAATTTACATTACATTTCCTTCCCAGGAAAGACAGGTTCAAGTTGAAAAATGAATTTATAAAGCATCAAAAAACTCATCAATGAAAAATGAATGAATCTTTTCAGGATTCTAGTCATACAACCAGGGGATTCTGATTAATTTGAATTGAACAAATAGTTAACATAAATAAAATAGTTTACACATCTTAAAACATCACACCTCTCATGTCATTCTACCCCTCAACCAGTTAAGGGCTGCCATGTGAACCTATTGTCTGGTTTTATGGGCCTCTTGCATGATTCTTTGTCATTTATACAATACAATGAAGCAAGCACCTAAGTGCCCTCTCACTTTAAAACAAAGTCTTTTTTTTTTTTTTTCAGAAAATACTGAGAATTCAAGTACTTAATTAACTGGTGTTATTCATGATTATTAATATAGAACGGATCATAGCAAAGACCTAAATTAGGACACTGTGTTAGTCTGTTTGGATTACCATACCAGATTAACATAAATTTGGTGACTTAGACAACACACATTTATTTTTCATAACTTGAGAGGTTAGGAATCCAAGCTGAAGGGTCTAAATAATTTAGTTGCTGATAAGGACCCTATTTCTGACTTGCAGATAACTACCTTACTATGTCTTCACATGGAAGTATGCAGGGAATGCTTCTTCTTATAAGGCCACTAATCACATTATGAGTGCCCCATCCTTGTGATATAACTTAACCCTAACTATTCCCCAAAGGCTTCATGTCCAAATATCACACATTGAGAATTAAGGCTTTAATATATAAATTTTGAGGGGACACAAACAGCCTGTAACATTCATGTAAAGATTTCTACTTACTGTAGAACTAGGTAAATGCTGTTAATACTGAGATTTAAGTTAAAAGATATCTTCGAGTATAGAGATGGTACCTTACTGATTCTACACTTTAACTAGAAGAAACTGCAGATTACATAAAGACAGTATTAAATAGTATTATTTAAATATAAGAAATTTAAAAAATCAAAAACCTTAACACTTGCTATTCGGCATTTCTTTTATTGTTAAATAATTGAATGAAAAGACTTAATAGCATAATAACATTTGTATATATTTTCATTAGTGATTGAAAGTAATATAGCATGTAAATGCTTATAAACTGACATCAAAATATGTAAAAGATGAGAACCCATACTATAGCAATTTCATTTGAAAAATCTCATTTAATTATAAAATTTGAATTTAACATTATAAAATATGCATTATATCTGTAAATAAAAGCTAACATTTTCAAAGGGTGAAACCATGAAAATCCACTCTATTTTCTATTTTAAAATGTTGAATGTATATATGAATCTATAAAGAAAACCAAGACCAAATTCTGAGGGTAGAGAACTGATAAGAACTATCAGAAGAAAGGAAAAAAAAAAAAACAGTTCAGTGGGTAATTAAGAAAACCTATATTCTAGAATTCAAACTTTTTGTCACTTAAAAAATTAGCCACTTTGCATCAAAACTTCACAAGAAATTTTTGGTTCTTATGTAGAATGATCCTTTAAAAAATCCTTTTAAGTAATAAGAAAACTATTACAACTTTCCTTCAATGTATTAACTTCTCTGTATCAGATATAAGCACTTACAGGAATCTTAGAAAACATGACTTAAAGAGAAAGACAGAAGCAATAACTGGACTGAATTTAGATTTAAGAAAAAATAATTCAGGAAGTAGCATGATTTTCAGAGTAAAAATTTTTAATATATCACAGATTGACTAAATATTCTTCAACTATATGATTAATAACTAAAATGAAACATGGTAGCAGGCAATTTATAACGAAAATAAGAATGAAAATGATCAAAACTGTCTTTTCATTTTTGTAATTAATTTACTAAAAGGTTATCAGAAACAATCTATTTTCTTAAGAATAAGAATAAAGCCACAGGCCAGGAAACTGGGATATTGAATTTTTTAAAATAGCTTATAATGTTGGTATAATTATATAAATTTTATCATTTTTACAAAGTATTCAATATTGTTGATTTGCCCTTATATACAGAAGATCATCTGCTTTAGTTTTCTTTGCATCATGGCACTAAGACTCTTTCTATTCACTGTCTTTACAAAGCAACTATATTAAAAGAAGGCCAAAATTCCTGGACCTCTACTACTTGTCCCTCTATTCACCTTCCCTAAAACAGACAGCCCTTTGCAATAATGTTTACCTTCCTGTTTCTGAGCTTTTTGCATATTCCAAAGCCTTCATCTGTATTTAGGTGAATATTTTTGCCTTCATCTATAGTATGTTTCACCGAATCTCACATAAGATATCTCATATTCCATCATGACTTTAATTTTTACATACCAAAAAACAACACATTGATATTTTTTTCAAAAAAAAATTTAACTCCTTGGGCCAGGCATATAGCTAAATGGCACAAGCACCTGCCTAGCAAGAGCAAGGTCGGAGTTCAATCTCTGGTACAAAAAAAAAAAAAAAAAAAAAAGAAAGAAAGAAAGAAAGAAAAACAGCCTCTTGACTTCTGCCAACAGAGAAATATCACTATTTCTCTAGTAAGTTGGATATCATGTTGTGGTAAATCTATAACCACAGTTGTCCTTCGTTTCTTAAACCCACACAATGCCAGTCCATGCCAGTCACCTCTACCTTGACCTTTGGACATTATTCCAACCTAAAGCAGGTCCTTTCTTCAGTGTTCCTGGATCATAAAATGTCAGTACTCCCCTAACTGGACTATTCACTTCAAGCCTAGGCTTTCTACCTTTCTTGTATAACAGATATCCTTCATAAATTTTCATACGTATGTACCTCAGAGGTACACACACATGCCCATACACACACACACACACACACACACACACACACACACACACACACAAAGTTTAAACAGCCAGTATACATAATACTAATTAAAAAGCAACACCATCTTGTAGCTTAATCTGGTACCCTTCTACCACTCCAGCCTAGTTCTATGTAGTCTACCCTGTTTATTAAATCTAGGTAAATTCCTATTTCCATACTTTTGCTTGCATCATTTCCTAAGTATAGGATGCTTTACATGAGCTGCTTTCTTTAAATTCTAAGAAATCAAAATTAAGAACGAGCCTCCTTTGTGTATTATACTGTACCCAGGAACTTCTAGAGTAAGTCTTGTCATTGTCAGTCATTTGACACATACAGGGTATATACTATGGTAATTATGGACATACATGACCTTTGCCATCAAAGTGGTCCATAAAATTCTCAAAAGTAATTTTTATACATGCTTCTATTCTCAAAACCAACCACAATATCTCATTGGAAAGAATATGTCAACATAAAGTTGCTAATGAGAAAAATTTCCTACTAAAACAATCCAAAAAAAAAAGCTACGAACTTCCACTAGGGAAAAAAAAAAATAACTTTTCTGCTGGGCAGAAACAGTTTGTTCAGTTTTCGGCTTAGTGTTCTTTCTGTTTCAGAGAACTAAAGGAATAATACCATTAACTACTTGTAGGCAGTTGCAAAGATTTTTAAGCCATCTAATCATTAATCACTCTGTAAGGGGAGGTCAATGTTTCGCTCAATTTCCTTGAAAGGTTGAATCACGCAACTCACTTGCTGAAGCAGCAATGAAACACTTTCAACTGAACTTTGCAGTGTTACGTAAGGTCAGCAATGTGTTGCAACAGGAAATCAAATGAATTGTTTGTCATTGCTTAGTTTTCAAATGTTTAGTCTTCCGAAGTTTAAAATTTTGTATATTCCACTGCACAGCACAACACCCCAAACACTCTCATGACATGGTTCCCTGCAACAAAGAAGCTTAAGTCCACAGAGGCAAAAGCCACATAAAATAATACAGTGAATTCAAGTTATTTTCTCAGATTCTGAGTTGAGAGGAAAAATTCTGGGAAGTTTAGAAGGAAAATATGTATATTTTCTAAAACTATTTCTAAATTATCATTTAAAATAAAAGTGGGCTCATTTAAAAATTCTTTAGAGAAAGATTGGCTCATGATTTATTGCAATAAAAACCTGAAAAATATCTAATGCCCAGCAGATAAACAAAAATTAAGTTCTATTCACAATGAAAAACATATGATCTCTTTCTCTCTCTACATATATATATAAAATTTGCATATATAATAGATATATATGATCTCTATCAAAAATCATGTTTATGAAGCTATTTACTGTTACAGAGAAACACTTTTGATATTATAAAGAACTTTTAAAAGGAAAAATGAAATCTATGCCTAAATTATGTTCACATAGAAACATATATTAACTATGTTAAATAAAATTCCTAAACATATTGACTATTTAAGTCTCTTTTATTCTCTTAAATGTTAAGAGATGCTATTTCATCTTTTATTTCCAGGTCCTAGGGGGAAAATTATTAATACTAGGTTGAACCTAGGATCATTTCTTTACATTTTATCTTCAGATAGTGCCTGGCTCATAAGTCACTAAATTGCTCAAGCTGAGCTCAAACTTTTGATCCTCCAGCATCAACCTCCCAGATTGCTGGTTGTCTTATTAATGCTTTTTGTTTCAATAACTGAAAAAGTTTCCATTTAAAAAGTAGTATTGTTTAGTGGAAATATGTACTATGAATTCACATTGAGTTATTCCAATTATTTAAATAAAAACAGTTTAGCAATTGTACTGCTAGGGCAAAAATATCAGAAAACAAATTTAAGATTAAAGAAAAATATAAAAATAATACAATCATCACACACATTAATTGACAAGGAAACATGAAAATGTTATTACACACAACAGGAAAAGGGCATGAAGAGTTCACACAAAAAGTACTCATCCTTTTCATTGTAAGAAAGAAAACAGATGAAAACTTTCAGCTACTCATTGAGTCTTTGCTGAAAATCAGTTTCTGTTTCTATCAGTATTGGAAAAGCACTTGTGGTGTCTCAAAAAGTAAACTGCCTGACTCCGTTGGTTGTACTTATGCCATACATTTCACTCCCCCCTATACCCAGGGTCTTTTCCTTCTGTAAGTTTTGTGTAATAGCCTTACTGAGCTATAATTAACTCATCATAAATTCACCTAAATGATACAATTCAGTACATTTTAGCATAGTTAACAGTAGTTTAGCTGTCACCATATTGCATTATAGAACATTTCAACAGCATCACTTCCTTTTTCCCCTAACTCCTTATCATCAGGCAACTACAATTTATTTTCTGACTCCACAGATTGTCTATTCTGGAAGTGTCATATAAAAAGATTCAAAATGTGGGGTATATATGTTTTGGTTTTGGTTCACTTCACTTTGTAGGATGCCTTCAAATCTCCTCTATGCTAACTTCACTTCTATATATTATAAATCCAATACTGTGTTTTTTCAAAAAATTAAAGTAATTTTGTCATGAGATTTAAGTAATGTAAAAATCACATATTTACCCTTAAAGTTACTATTTTTGTAGTTCTATATTTCTTGGTATTATCACATTTTCACCTGGTATCATTTCCTTCTGCTTGAGAGATACAACTTCTTTTCACATGTGTTGGAGTCCAGGCCTACTGTTCACAAATTCTTTTAGTGTTTTGTATCTAACTAAGTCACTCTTCCCTTTTAAATGAGAATTTCAGTCAATATGCAGTTCTGGGTTGGCAGCTTCCCCTGCTTCAATACTATAAACAGACTTCTTCAATGTCTTCTCACTTGTTCTTTTTCAAAAATAAATAAATAAATAAAGTTTTCTGCTGCCTTATCTTTTTTCATTTGGACCTTATGGACTTCTAGTTCCCTACTGACTTGAATATTTCATCTTTAACATAGGTTAAAGATAAAATATTTTGTGTAGTTTGATTATGTTGTGCTTTGGTGTAGCTTTCCTCTCATTTCTTCTTAGAAATCACTGGGTTTTTGGACCAAACATTTATTTCTTCATAGATTTTCACTGTCATCATACCTTTCCACCTCTTTTTTCCTTGAGCTATTCTATCTACATGAAAAGGCTACACAAAGTTGTTCCAGAGCTGTTACTTCTTGCTTGCTTGCTGCATTTCTGCCTTTCCTCCTCTTCCTTCTTCCATCCCTTTCCTTCTCTTCCTTCCTTTCAATCTCTCCTTTTCTTTTTCTTTAAAAATACATTTTTGCCCTGTTATGCTTCATTTGGGTAATTACTATTGCTATATCTTCAACTTCACTTTTTTCTTCTGTAATATCCAATATCTCTCTATCATATGTAGTATATTTTTCACCAGATACTGTAGTTACTTTTTCAGTTGTGAAGTTTGGTCGTCTTCTGTCTTTGATGATTCTGCTTAACTTTTTTTTTTTTTTTCCTCCTTGAGACAGGGCTTCACTGTGCAGTTCAGGTTGGCCTTGAATTCACTTTGCAGCCCAGACTAGCCTCAAACTCTCAGCAACTCTCCTGCCTCAGCCTCTAAATGCTGGGATTATAGGTGTGGGTCATCATTGATATTAACCTTCCTTATAGATCATATTTTCTTATACCTGTTGATGATTATTTTTTATTTGCATAGCAGGCATTGTGAATTTCAAGTTACTGGTCATATGTTTTAGTATTCCTAAAAATATTCCTGAGTTTTCTATAAAGAACAGTTATTTACTTGCAAACAGTTTGATCTTTTCAGGTTTTGGCTTTAAGATTGTGAAACTGGACTTGCCCAGCATTTGGTCTCTAGTCCTGCATTTCCCAATTCTGAGGAAAGAAACTTCTCAGTACTCACTGCCCTATGAATCATATTTTCCAGACAGACAGGTGGGAGCATGCTACATTCTGAGAACAATGTGATTTCCAAGTAGTGTTCTAGTTCTCTCACTTTGCTTTTGACAGTTATGGGTCATTTTTTCACACGTATGTGTGGATCGATACTCTGTGCAGTACTTATGGGTAACCTCTGCAGACCTCCCAGTTTTTCTAAGTCTCTCTCTCTCCTCTGTCATATTCTGTTCTACAAATTCTAGATGCTTCTGTCTTCCTGGATCCTTATTTCTGTCAGCTCAATTGAAGAAGTCCACTAGGTTCTTGTGATTATTCCTTCATAAACCGCAGCTCATAAAGTAAGATGGTAATTAGGCCTGCTCTCATTTATTATCATGTCTCAGAGAGCACTGTCTTTTGCTGCTTGACAGCCAGTGTTGGCAAAATAACTGTTTCATGTGTTTTGTTTTCTTTTTACTCTTTCAAGCAGAAATGCCTACAGGAAAGTGTTAATTTGATAGGCCTAAATTGTTCAAATCTATACATTTCCCTAAAAGGCCTGTTTTCAGTACAGGTATGGAGTCTACTCCTGGCAACCAAACTGTCAGAAAATATTGTCGAAAAAGGGTGATTTTTATTATTCCTAAAGTCTTGTTCCACACTGTACCAAACTGACTTGTTTATGTAAACAAGTGATTAATGATGAGTATCTGATTTTTCTTCAGTAAGATGGAGTTTGATCAAATGAAGCCAGTCATACAGCATTACATGCCTACATTACACAAGGCATGGGTGAGCTACTCATTATGCAATACTTCACCTCTGTGGTCACAGGATATGGAGAAATTAAGTATGCTCTGCATAATTCCAATATTAAAGGACACCTAGAAGCTTGTAGCTGGTGTCCTCTGGAACTTTCCTTTTTAAAAAAAAGTTTAGCTCAATCTATCCTTCTACCATAAACAACTGTAAACATAAGAAAACATTCCAAAGAGTACTAATAGTGAATAGGTAAACCTGGGTCTGGACATGGGTCCACCAACACAAATGTAAATTCATTTCTTTCTTTTCCACCTTGAGTCATCCAGAAGTAAAGCAAAATGTATATTTTAATGATCACTTCTTCCTACATGGCTTGATTTTGTACAGTTCTTGGATTAAAAATACAGAAAAGTTTTTGAAATAGCACTAAGTCATTGCTCCTTTCACTCTTGTATAGGAATCAGTGTGAAGCTGTTAAATATTTACATTTGCTTTTGGAATGCAAGCTTTAAAATGAACAATATGTTAACTTACCACAGATACTTTTCAGTGAAACATCTGTATTAGAATATAGTATCACAGATCTGTGAATGGACATTGTAATCAGCCAGTTTAGCAAATGTCTACGGCAAAGTTAGTAAAAGTTCCACCTCAACAGCCATTCCATGTGTCCATATTATTAAGTTCCTGTATAGCTTTTAGGAAGGCACAGTCTCAGCTAATAACTAAATCCCAGCTTTTCTTACTGCTAAAAGAATCCATTCAGGAAAGTGCAAGCAATGTTTTATTAACAAGTGTAGTTCTTTTAGGGAGGGATACATTTTTTTTTTTTTTCTTCTACCTCTTACTCCCTCCTCTTGGAGCTCCAGCTTCCATTCAGAATGCAGTGAACTTGACAGTATCAGATTTGAAAGATAGAAACCTAAGGACAACAAAATGATACCACATATCCTGTAGAGCATATTTCTGGATTTTTACATGAGGAAGGAATTGGAGCCTATTTAAATCAATGTTTTTCTATGTTATGCCTCTGAAGTTGGCCTTTACAGAGCACCTAATATTCTGATGACCAACGAGTTATGGAAAATACTGAATGTTCAAACAAGGTAAAATATTCAGAACCAGTTTGTATGAGAACTTTAAAATAAAGGTATTTGACATATGTATTTAAAAGACAAATGAGAAATCACATCACTATAAATTAGTATTTTTCTTGAAACGCATCGTGATGTCAGAAATCTTAAACTAAAAATCATTCATTTCAAAAGCTAATCCATAGAAATTTTGTTGTGCCTGCAACAGAAAAAATAATTTATCTTAATCTCCAATGAATGTCTACTCCATTTTTGGTGATTTAAATTTTTTGCAAGATACCACAATGAGGAGAACAAAAATGTACTCAGTGCTCTTTAATAAAGTATTTTCTAGAAATCTTCCACAACCTTCCCTTGTACATACATGTGCTCCACACAACCCAAATTCTCCAATGTTCTTTGTTAAACCCTCCCTATACAGGTTGTGGTAGATAACATCTTCTGTTTTCTCAAAGTACTTCACTTTGTCTATCAATATTCTCTTATGTAATTTCAGAATTTGTTTTCAGTCTAATATGAAATTTAACAGGAAAACAGTTTAACTACTTTTTCATAAAAACCTATAATGTTTGTATTTAAACAATTAGACATATTTTTCTAATATTCTCTCATCCGTGTACTATTGTAATATGTGATATTTAATGAGATTCCACAGTATACCAGGTACTTATCTAAGTGGTTTACAAATTAATCTTCACAACAATCCTAAAATGGCAAAGCACAAAGAAGTTGAGTAACTTGTCCAGGAAGTGACAGGCATGTGTTGTAAATGTGTATTTGTCTTCAGAGTCTACACTGTTAGTGGCTACTCTGCACTGCCTCCATAGCAACAATAATGTTAGTGTCCTGTTCTATTTTTATATGTGTAATTCAAGGATTAGTATGTATTCATTTTAAATACTGAAATCAGTTGCACAAGGTACAGATAACTATGCAAACAAGAAATGAAAGAATGAAGACTTTAAAAGTCCGTCATTTATTAGCCACAATAGCCATCAAAGTTCCTAGTATACATCAGCTATCTGTTGTTACCTGAAATAAAGAGGAGGAAGCAAATCTCAGAGATAGTATTACAGACATTCTAACAGGACTTCATAACAAAATAGTTTGCAGAGAAACAGTGACTGTTTCAAATGTCAATAGCTTGCGATTATACAGGGAATAGTAATGACAGAAAGTGAAGGTTAGGGATAGAAAACTGTCTTAGTAAAATATGCACAGTTCTTCTGGCACATCACTTGAACACCCGTGTCATCTTACAGATGACATATAGGCTAAAAGAAAAAAAAAAAAAAAAACTGAAAGTGAAATATAGCTTGTTTCCCATGTCTTTTAATTGTTGGATTTGAATTAAGTCCAGGCATCTTATCTGAAAAGCTAAAATTTTTCCTTAATTGTGAAAACATCACAGATGCTCTCGTACCAAAAATATAGTTTACAATTCAGAAATGTCAAGTAACACTACGTCCATTATAATACAAATTCCATGTTTAACATTCACCAACTTTATAAAATGACATATATTATTACTAAAGCCTCAAATTCATATACTGCAATTGAAATCTAGTCTAAAATCTTCTGTGTATGTATGTGTGCCCCACTAGACTTGAAGTTATTGTACATAGTAACTATATCTGTTACATAAGGAACTTGTATAAGGCATAATATAAATGAGGCTTACAATGAGTTGAATTATTTCTTCTCAAAATATAAGATCTATAGACAGTGCCTGTCTGGCAAGCACCAGATTATGAGTTCAATTACCAGTCCCTCCATTTACATATCGATCTCGTGAGGTAAAAGGACATCCCAAGTACGGCAGAGCCAAAATTACAATCAAATCTTCTCACCACTCCATTACATTACCACACTAATACAAAAATATTACTAAAAAGAGGCTCTCGAATATTTTGAATTGTCTTTTACTTTGCATCATCTGTAACCGTATTTCTGCTAGGAACCCAGATACAAATACAAGAATCGGAAGTTAAATAAATAACAAAGACTAGTGAAAGGCAGGATGAGCTAGAATTTCAGTATTTCAGATTTATTGAATCAAACTCCATTTTTATATTTTTACAGAAAAGATTTTTATGGTTCCTATATTTAAAATACTTCTTCAAGCATTAAAAATTGGCTATTACCATTGAAATATTCATCTTAAAGATGAACAAATTGTCACAGTTATCTAAAATACAAACTTAATTTCAACTGTTATTTTATAAATTCATACTGAACATAATTTTAAAGTTATGTTGTTGAATAATATGTGATAATTTTATCATATTGGTAGAATTTGGCATCCTATTAGTTTTTTATTATTTTTATTATTTATTATCCTGGAATAGTTTGTAAAAGAGGTATTCTAATCATAACCATTTGCTTTTTAAGACTTTTTTCAAATGAGGCATACCACTAGGAAACAACTACCTATTAGTCTCTTTTGAACTAATAACTGTAATAATTTCCAGGTGTTTAAAAAAAGTTTTCTCATCACTAACAGGTCTATAGCTTTTGTAAGCCTTCCTGACATTTAAATTTTTTTGAAGGTATAAAATATTTTTCAAAAGGATTATATCCAGGTTGTATTGCAGATTACTGTGCCTCCTCACATGAAATCTGACTTAATGGAAGACTTTCTATTATGAAAATCAACAAGTTTATCAACTATAAAACAGGATAAACTATAAGCAGTATTCGTGCTGTTCACACAGGGTAAGTGTTATGGATTAAGAACTGGTGGTCAACTTAATGCCAGCTGGATTACAACAGCATGGCATTGAGCAAAGATGCTCCACCTGAGGAAAGTTGCCAGGATAAATAGGTGGAGAAGAAGGGAGGTGTTGGAGGATTGAGGCATTGATGCGTTGTTGCGTGGAAGCATTGTGGGTTCTCCTACGAGTTGCTGTTTGAGCCGTTGGTTCTGGAGGAACTCTGGTCCTCAAATCAAGCATTGCTTCCTGGCTCCGGAGTGCAAGACGTGTGCCGCTTGGTGTCCAGGATGAATTCGTCATGCTGCTTCCTGGCATGTATCCAACTGTGCTTGTCATCAGAGGAGCTTGGGGCCTCCATGTCGCTGAGGATGGCTGTCTTGCTTTTCAGGATAGCCCTGGTCTTTGTTGTGTGACTTCTCGGCTCCAGCGTAGAATCCTCATCCCACTAGCACAGCTCCTTCACCCTGCTGGCATGGACTTTCTGGCTTCCACTGCTGACTCTTGAGTCTTCCCGGCACAGATCCGTAAAAGAGAGTGGAGTGAGTCCTTCTTGTGAGCTCTGGACCTCCAGTTGGACTCGTGGGAGGTACTGTCCTGAGCTCTGGGTTTTTATCTGGACTCATGTGGGACACTGCTGTGGGTTTTAGGCTCTTGAATAAATAATTTATGTCTTTGGTGTTGCAGATAAGATTTCCTGCATTTTCCTGTGTTAACTTCTGGTGACCATTATAAAAATAATATTATAAACTCCATGTCCTGATCCTAATTTTCTCTGTGTACAATCCCTGACTATAACAGTAAGATTTAAGGAAGTGAAACATAGGCAGTACAACTCTGGTAGTAGTTACTATGAAGTGAAGGAAAACTTTACCTGCCAAAAAACTATCTGGATTTAAACGCAAAATTTCAAATTTCTTTTGCCTTAAGCTTGTCATATATCATACACATTTTTAGAGGAAAAAGTATTAATTTAAATGAAATATAATCCCTAAAGTTTAGATTACAGATCTAGATGAAGCAACTGGTAATGTATTACACATTTCTCAAAATTCATAGATTGATGTTATCTACCAATTCCAAAATAATTCTGCCATAAAAAAATTCAGATTGATACTACCTACCAATTTCAAAATAGCTTCTGCCATAAATCTCACACACACAAAAAAAGTGCTAGTCTAGAAATGCAATATCTAACACAAATTAGAAAATCTCCTTAGTTATTAATTATATATTAACAAAGAAAATTATTTACTGTCAACACTATTGTCTTTATTCTTTGGAAATTTGTACCTGGCACTATCTCATCATTAATCTTTTTTTTCATTTTCAAATTCATAATTTGGTCATTGAAAGTTAAACTACATTAGAGGAATTCAGACATCCAAATAGATAGGGTTTTACAACTGTTGTAGTCAGGGGTTGTACACAGAAAACAATTCAGCTCAGGACATGGAGTTTATAATAATTTATAATGGTCACCGGAAGTTAACACAGGAGAATGTAGGAAATCTATCCGCAACACCAATGACATAGATTATTTACTCAAGAGTCTAAACCCCACGGAAATGTCCCACATGAGTCCAGATAAAAACCCAGAGTTCAGGACAACGCTTCCACGAGTCCAACTGGAAGTCCAGAGCCCACAAGAAGGACTCATGCCAGTCTCTTACGGATTTGTGCTGGGAAGACCCAAGGGTCAGCGGTGGAAGCCAGAAAGTCTATGCCAGCAGGATGAAGGAGCTGTGCTAGTGGGGCTAGCACAAAGAGCGGGGCTGTCCTGAAAGGCACCACAGCTGTCCTCAGCGACACGGAGGCCCCGAGCTCCTCTGACGACAAGCACAGTCAGGTACGTGCCAGGAAGCAGCATGACGAGTTTATCCTGGAGACCAGACAGCACATATCTTCCCCTCCGGAGCCAGGAAGCAATGCTAGATGTGAAGACCAAAGCTTTTCCAGGAGAACCAATAGCTCAGACAGCAACTCGTAAGAGAACCCACAAAGCCTCCTTTACGCCTCAATCCTTCCAACACCTCTTCTCCACCTATTTATCCTGGCAACCCTCCTCAGGTGGAGCATCTTCTCGCAATGCATGCTGATGTAATCCAGCTGGCGTTAAGTTGACCACCAGTTTTCAAACCATAACAACAATTTAATTTCAATTTTAAGCAGCCTTTTAAAAGACCGTTCTTTTCCAAGACTGCTAGGCAAATGGCCAAGTACATAATTAAAAATGTCCAAAATTTTGACAGCTAAATAGAAATCTGAATCTTATCGACAGCTGAATTACAAAGAAAAACAGCTAAATGTGTTTCTGCTAGAAAAGGAACTTGAAGAAAACAGTAAAGAGTGAGTGAGAAATCAGTTCCAGTATGTACTGGAGAAATGAAAGTAACATTCATTTCTTTTCAACTTCATACTCTTAGTACTTAACACCAGCACCACAGGATGTATCTACCCCTTGTCAATCAGCAAGCACTGCCCCAGCACCCAAGGAGATGTTTAACAGCTTATCAGTTTACTGAAAGAACATAAAGGGAACCATTGATTTTCTTAGTAAGTGCTTCTTTCTTTATTGTTAATCTTTATCATGTACACATATTATACTAATAAAAATTAAACTACAATTACAAAATTATAACAATGAATTAACTTCACAGACTTCACAAGATACACTTAGTGCATAGTAATAAGCATTTCACTAACAAAAGCTCAATAATAATAGTGGTGGCAAAGACCATGGTATGCCTTCTAAAATATGAAGGAGCTGAGTTAAAGTTGATTAAGAATAAACACATCCAGGAGAGTTCTCCGTCCTCCATTCTGTGCATTCCAAATAATAATCCATTCAGGGTTATTATTACTCCCCTCCAGTAAGAACTACAACTTCCCAATCAATCCAAAGTTGTTGCCATAGGTATTCACAGACGCTGTGAATTTTTAATTACAGACGGTCAACTTGCATAGCCAAAGCACTTTCATTTCCCTAGGAAAGATGACTCAAAGCTAAACTTATCAAACCCAAATTTACATTTACTTTTAAGCTATAAATTTTTATGGATTATACTGTTTTAGAATTGACATAAAATGATTACACAGTTTCTGAATCTATTTCATTCTTCTGAAGCAACTGATAACTAGATGAATCACTGTGTTTTGAACACTGTAGTGGAAATTATAATTACTCAATGTGCACTTCTAAGTATTTGCCATCATAGCATAATTAATTCAAAATTGTACAAGACTAAAGATGCAAAAGGGGAAAGGGTTAGACTAATATATATTAACCTTAGATTACACCCTTGTAATTACATTTTTTTTACTCAAATATGAACTGGCTGTCTTGACAGTGACATCATTATTGTAGTAAAATTGAATGTAAATGAAAATTGTCCTTCATTCTGAGGGCTCTAGTGAATCAAAGTTTTATAACACACATGGAAATGCATATAGACTTTAAAGAGAAGAAAAATAATTCAAAAGGCAATTCCATTGCCACGAGGAAGTTTTCTTTTAATTTGATATGATCCCATTTGTTGATTCTCAGTTCTACTGGGGTTTTGTTCAAAAATTCTTAGCCTGTCCTTACATCAAGAGTTTTACCTATTTTAACGTCCACCAGATTGTATCTGTTTTAACATTCTGTTTATTGTTTGTTTGTTTTACACCTGTGTTTCACTATGTACTTTCAACCAGCTTTGAACTACTATTTAGCCCAGGCTAGCCTCAAACTCATTCCTCCTGCCTCAGTCGCCCAAGTGCTGGGATTTTAGTTATGTCCTACCACACCCAGCTGTTTAACATTTAGATATTTGTCCATTTTTATTTTAGTTTAGACATGGTGAGACATAAGGGTCTAGATTATCTGCATGTGCATAAATTTAAGGCATTCATAGGTAAATAAGTGCAACTTAAGAACATAATGTTAAGAGAAATGGGTCAGAAAACAACCTCTAATATCACATAGTTTGTTTTATGAATAACATACACGTACAATAAATATACAGAGATAGCATGCACAAAATGGAAGAGAGACAAATATGAAGTAGGGGAAAATTCAACTACTCCCTAAATTATATATCCTGTTGTTTCAAACATATTTTAATATATGTGTTAATTGGTTTCAGTTATACCAGTAGTTTATTTTAGCTCACTGAAAAGAAAGTTTTGTCTTGTTTCTTTTTTTTTTTTTTTTTTAAATCGGCACCAGGTATCAAATTCACAACTGCCCGCTTGCAAGGCAGGCACTTATGCCACTGAGCTAAATCCCCAGCCCCTCTCGTTTCTTTTTGTATGAATCATTTTCGTTTATCTCTTATACACCGAGTAACTACTTTGAAGATAACAGACACAGTGTGTTAACTACTATTATTTTTTATATTGTTATGAAATTTAGGGGGTCTTTTCATAAAATAGAAGCAATTCCATTCTTTAGTTTATTTTACTTTTTTTTGTTTTGTTTTTTTTTCTATATTCTGTCCTGGCAGTGGTCAAAGCAGCCTGGTAAAAGGCAAAGCTGGTCACCTGACATCAGGCTGAGAAGTGATTGATAACGTTCATCAACTCCCTCCACTGCAATCATTTGACCTGGGTTAAAAACCATTCATAACCTGCTTCATTTACACATATGAAGGGCTCCTTGAAGGACTAAATTATTAAACATCCCAGAGAGAAATTCTGTAAATAAATACAGTCAGAACAAAATAACTTTTGAAGAAATTCTCATGCCTATACTTATTGTGATTCCAATTTTTTCATAACATGTATTTTACTGTCTGAATAAACAACTAAGTAAAAATTAAGCTTGATTTAGTTTCTAGTTAATTAATGACTTTAATCAAATCATTTAACTTTTCTATGTCTTTAGTTTTACCACTTCTGAAATAGATACATCTTCTTGTTAGTAGAAACATGCTCCTAGGTGGGGCACTGAGGAAACATTCCACAAGTGTACAGACCCAGAACCATCCCTGTGAATTCTAGCTCTCGAAGGTCCTGTATTTGCCCTTGTCTTACACTTGAGTGATCTCTGCCAGGACTGTTCTCTTCCACTTATCTCCAGAAAAGGTCTATTTACTTTACTTCGAGGTCCCTGAATGACTAGATATTGAAGTAAAGGTGGAAACTGTAAAAACCTTACATGAACCTCTTTATCAAAATTTATTAAATATAATCAAAATAATTTTATAAAACTAAATTATTAAGGTTCATAAATGTGAATTTATAACACACATAATTTCATCCTACCACCAAAAGTCTATACTATCACCTTATCAATTTTTGTTTTGATTTATAATTTGGCTAATTTGCCTGAACTCCTATTTTGTATCATAAGGTCATTTGAGAGAGCTGTGTCTATCTTTACAATCACACTTCACACAGCATATAACATAGTGGCTGAGACATAGCAACAACTTACTAATTACATATAAAATTAGTGAACTGTTTAATATATTTTGTTGGTAATGTATGTTTAAAATAAAATATGCACAAGTAAATTATGGACAAGTAAAAGTTAAAATAAAATATGGACAAATTAAATATCCCTTATTTAATATTTTCAAAGAGAAGCCTTTCAGATTTTAGAATTTTCCAAACATTAGAATATCTATGTCGACTTCACTAGGAAAACATTCTTAATCAAAAAATATGAAATCGAAGACACTTCAAAATCTGAAATTCAAAATCCCTAGTAGACTCCTACAGTTTTTCAATTTTCAGTTCAAACAAATGCCAACTCTAGAATTATTATGACTACATATAGACGAGGCCCAGCTAGTCATCTGGCATCAATTATTCTGGTTTACTTAATGAAAACTCTTGATATTGACGAAATTCCTGTACCTTTGATTTTTTTTCAATTACATGCTTTTCTTCTATAGTAATACAATCCTTTTGTACATAATTAGAAATATTTTTAAATGAATAAAAAAATGTGGCAACAAATACTTAAAAGATGTTTAAAGGGATAAAAACATTCTTGTCAAAATGGCGACAGCCACTACTAACAATTTAATATCGTAAGTTAATTGCACAACTGCCACATGTTGGAACTATTTTTTTTTTTTTTTGTCTTTTTCTTTTTTATCAGTACCGGGGATCTGACTCATGACTGCCTGCCTGCAAGGCAGGCGCTTATGCCGCTGAGCTAAATCCCCAACCCTGGAACTATTAAAAATGATAAATATATAATATTTCTGACAATTCTGCAAGTCTATGATAAAACTATTATCTCTTCCTCTATTTTACAGATGAGGAAATTAAAACATAGAAAGTTAATTGCCAAGGTTAGAACTACTAATTGGCAAAGGTAGGGTATGAGTACCAAGTAGCACCCTAATTTCACAAACTATACTGTTAACTACTCTGTACTGCCATTACATTCTAATCATAATAAATGTCAATGATCCTTTTTTTCACCAGTAAATATAATGAATCAAAAGCACGAATTTTGTTTTGATTTTATAATTCAATAATCTTCTTAAAATCTGTGATGGTCTCACTTTATTTATTTGTATTTCTTAGCTCTATTTTTATTTTCTTTTACTCTTCTATTAAAATTCTATTAAG
The DNA here is from genome assembly GCF_034190915.1 of Cavia porcellus. NCBI lineage: Eukaryota > Metazoa > Chordata > Mammalia > Rodentia > Caviidae > Cavia > Cavia porcellus. Next base: position 119,239,793 of record NW_026947484.1, read on the forward strand.
CCACGCATGGTAGTACTCACATGTATCCCCAGCACTTGGGAAGCTGAGGAAGGGAGATTGCTGCACATTCTAGGCGAGCTTGGACTACACAGTGAGTTCAGAGTCAGCCTGGACTACTTAGTGAGACCTGTCACCAAAAACCAAATAATAATGATAATAATAATAATAATATTAAATAAAGACAATTGGTTTAAAGAGAAACCCAAGCCATTCAATATTTTGGAAAAAATGTTCCAAAGTAACAACTTTCAAACTAACACAAACTAATCCAAGTAGATAAAAGTTTTCACCTATTTAAAAAATAAAAACTATCAATGGAAAGGGTACCATTTTATACATATTTGTACAATGAAAGCTTCCATATACATTGGTTGTACCAATACTTCAAATGTTTAATATAGGAATGCATGTCTTTATGATGCCTATTAGGAGCCTATTGCTGTGTGTTACACAGGTATAAAGATAATTTAAAGTTATATTTAGATTGTCTAGACTTGGGGTACGGTGTGGAATGATGGGCAGTAATATTCTTGAGCCAAACAAAATTATTTCTCTGCAAATGTTTTTATTGTTTTCAAGCAGCAGTTTAAGCATGGTACTGTTCTGAGTTCTGGTTGCAAGCAGACTTATAGCTTTTAAATGTAGCATGTATACAAAATGATTTTGATTAACATCCTCAAGGCAGAAGAATGATTTGCATTATTAAATTTCTCACTGTGAGAAAACATGTTGAGTAAAAAGTAGTTATACGCATAGATCTTTTTTCTTAATTACTAAAAGAAATGAAAAGACAAATTTAAGGTTGTACACACTTGGCCTTATACACAAACATACATGTGCATGATCATTCATATTTTTAATATAAAGGAGCTTAGGGCTAAAAAATCATTTGAGATCTGACCTGCCAGAGAGAATTAGTCCTGAGGAAGGGGAGAGAGGGTTACACAGTATAAAAATTTCCATTATTGGTCATATGATGGGTGGCCACAGTGAGCATACATTTATCCATTTTAGAGACAACAACCTGAGCTCTATAAATGTTACCAACTCAAGATAACAACTTAAGCCTTATTTTACTTCTCCTGTATTCCAGGACAGAAAAATAAGAAATAACACCAAGCTATGCTCTAGAAAGAAACATTAAGTCAGCCCTACATCCAAACTACATCACATGAATGTCAAAGATGTTCTGTAACTTACAATCACGGGGCGGGGAGGGAATGAGGAAAATGGATAAATAGTTCCATTTCCACTTTGTCCTGCATGCTTTTAGACCAAACAATGAATATTTTATTTTTTAAAAAAGTTTTTATGAAGAAGGTTAATTCAATTGAAGCATGCAGCCAAGCAGTATAGAACTGAAATGCACTATGTAACACTGAAGCCAGCACTTGCAACTGTATTTCCAACTCAATGTTTTAAGCAAAACAAAAATCTATTAAAGCATTATTTTTAATACCTGACTACCAAACAAAGTTAATGTCTGATAATGGTTAGCTTAATATATTTTTATATCTCTATCTACATGGAATTTTGTGCTACTACTTAAAACCATTTCAAAACTAAATTATAATGTGAGGGAGTATTTCTTGTAGAACAGAAAAGCAAATATGGGATTGCACCTGAATAAAAGTAGTTAGGATAAAGCACCTCACATATAGGAATGAAAAGTACTCAATCAATTATCAGCAAGTTACCATAAGTGATGTAACTGTATGGGATGGGATCATCTTTTACATTTCTGCATCTTAAAAATGTTTAGTGATTATAAAATTACTTTAAATATTAAATCAGAGCTCAAAAGTATTTAAATTAGCAAATACAAACAAAGATTTTTTTCTATGCAAAGTTATATGTTTTAAGTCTAGGAAACTGTGAAGAGAACTGAATGCTCTTTTCTAAATTATTTTATATTTTTTTTGAATTGTGGGTGGTTTCAAATTATTTCACCCCAACACTCCTCAACATTTGGCATGGAAAAATATCTGAAAGAAAAGCTCCAATTCTTTATAAATTCTACACTGATGTCAGATGTTTTCCTGCATGTTTTTGTTTTTACTGAGAATCATCAACAGAGGGACAGAATGGAGAATCCAAATGACAGGGTTGCTTCTCTTTTCTTGAATCTCTGATGTTAATTTCTAGTTAAAAACAAGATTATTTAAGAACTATAAATATAAATTTATTAATTGCAGATCAACTTTGCAAAGAGATCTAGCCATATATGGTAGGATTATAGTTCCCTTTATACTCAAATGAGTTTTAGATTTATATCACTAACCTGATCAAAAATGAAAAGGTGATAAACAAACATGGAGAAAGATAAAAAATTAGGTGAATCAGTACATAAAATATATAGTTTGTATAAATAGTGTTCTACATCCTACCTAGCACATACGTGGATAGCTATGGCAAGAACATCTTTGCACTTTCTTGATATAATCAAAAGCAGGAAATATTTCTAAACAATTGCACCATTGCCATATTTTATTATAAATTATCCTTAAAAGACCGATCATTAGCAAATTCACTGAAGAATCAGCAAACTCTTTAGTGTGGCTAAATGATTTCCACAAAGTCTAAGTGAAAGGTCTTTAAATTAAAGAACAGAATCATCCCCAGGCTGCCATCTCTCTTGGGATATCTGTTCTAATTAACAATTAGTAAATACAATACACATTTTTTTCTTGCATCTTTAAATATTTTCACATGACCCTTTTCTTACACATATTAAGATTTTAAAATTTTTAACATGCATGTTACTATAGCCACATTTTAATATTACACAAAACATAAAGAATTTCACTGTACTTAGAAGAGTTAATACTTGGTAGGGTTAGGTGAAAAAGGAAGGGTAACATTTTCCAGAAAAAGTAGGAATGGTGAGGAAAAGAGGGTGGGACCAGCAGAGTAGTAAGGGATAAAGTCTAGAAGGGAGGGGGAAGCATAGTTAGAGCTTCATCCATGATCTTCATCTGTATAAATCTGGCCTGAAGTTGACATGTAATTCCATGTGGGTCCCCTGAGAAGTGGCCCTGAGGGCTTAATTATTGATGAAGAGATTTTTCTTCAAAGTGGCCCAGTCAAGAGTGCCTCAAAGGGACATTCATAACCACTCATAATATCAATTTCCAAGCACCTGGGAGGTAAGGACACAGATTGTCTCTTCAATTATTATGATAGAAGTAGAGGACAGCAAAAATGCAATTATACAATCAAGCTGAAATTCTCAGCTATATGGACATATTTCTCAGAAATGTAACTATTAGAACTCATAAACAGTTTACTAACCTAAGTCATTAAAAAATAAAATAAAAGATATCCTTTATCCTTTTCCCGGTGCAAAATTGGTTGATCTCTAACTCATTCAATCCTAGGGGTTAAAATTGTTGTTTATAAACAAATGTGGTATGTTCAGTGGTACTTAAACATTTAGGAAAAAAACACTACCTTGAAGCTCCTGTTCACTTAGAGAAAAGTAACGTTTCCTAAATTAACACACAGATACCAGAGTTTAATTCTGTAGGGATTTTGTTTCAGAAGAGGTAACTATCGTAACCCACTAAAATGTCAAAGAATGCAAAAAACAAAACAAACAAACAAACAAAAAAACCCACCTTATTTTTCCTCATGGATTAACCTTTATCAAGTTTCATAATCACTCAGAAACACTAAAGAATCAAATTACATGTATGCTACAGTGACAAAAGGATGGAGATCAGCCCTAGATTTAACTCTTGTTCTCACATATAATACATATTTATATCTCTGTGTTAACAAAGTATATACCATCTACTTCCTTTGTGTTCCTTGATGTTTACATCAGTCAGCTGGCAAAACAAAGGTACATGTTAAAAAAATTTTTATCCAGGTACACTAATAGTGTGTGCCCGTAATTCCAGCTAGTCAGTAGGCTAAGGCAGGGGGATGGCAAGTTCCAAGACAGCCAAGGCAACACGGCAACCCTGTCTCAAAATATAGAGTTAAAAAGTAGAAAAGAAACAAAACAGAGCTTTTAATTTTATCTGAATTCCAAAAGTTTCTCCATCGTACGTCTAAAATTGAAAAATGGAAATCAATAATTTTTATAATACATACTTGCAACATTTATGAATCTATAATGTTTTCCCCATAGTTCTTTTTAAATTTACTAATTCTTCCCTAACACAGATTCTACAAACTATTGATAGCTTCAATATTTCTAGTTAACTTTTGGATCCAAACAAATTCCACTCAATTAACATTTATGCAGCATACATGATATATGTAATAATATTGAAATGAATACTGCCTTTTAAAAACCCTATATCTTATGTGAGTGGTACTTTCAGGGCAACTAATGTATATGACTCCAATTAGGTATGAAACAAATAAAATTAGATCTCATTTGCAAAGTTATAAATGATAGGCCACAGAAAATTATGACAAAAATTACACAAATAAATAGCAGAATTAGGATTTGAACCTAGGTGTATTATGATGCAATTTTTATATACTAATTAATAAATGAAGCTTAATTGCATGAAATACAATATAAATAACATCATATAATTTTTTTTAATTTTTAACGCTAATATATACACAGTTGTATTGAAATTAAAGTTTAAAGTTAAATGTTGAGTTAAATGAAGTTATTTCATACCTATTAGCATAACATTATGCTTAAGTAATGAAAATAGCAATAATTATAAGCCTCAGAAAATAGATAATGTTATAAGAGTTATCTCAATAGTATAATTGGCTGTATATTATCTGTGAAAATCTATATTCCTTATGTCTGAAGACAAAAAAAATCTAACCTTTGAGCATATATGGAGAATTAAGAGGAAGTGAAATGTAAAAGATGAATGTGTCATACATTAAATTTAAGTCCTGACTATAAATAAATTTAAAATCCACAAATGCCTTATTAAATATTTGAACTAAGGTGGGATATAAATGAAATAACATTTGTCTTGGCAATCTTAAAGACAGATGGTCTCTACTGCATATTTGTTATTGAATCCACACAGCTATGAAGCAGAAAAGTAAATTGGCCAGTCTTACTTTTCAGTCTCTTTACCTATATTGATATAAAATATCTCAATATATTTTCTTTGCCATAATATTTTATGACAGTCTATTCCATTCTCATCACTATTTCATCTTTGCACCTCAAATCTTGTTACAGAAAATTTTCATGTTCATCACATACCTTTACTTTATTACAAGGTCTAGATTTTAGTCCCTTTACTGATGCCTGTTTATACTGTTTGACAAAATACTATATTCAAATACTTTAAAAAATGACTATTTAAACATCATTTAATTACCAAAACACTTGATGCTATATTCTCTTAGTATTATTATTAATTTTTTTACTATTAACATTCAACTTTTAAATGTCAATTTTTACTCAGAGTATAAGAAAGGAGCTACTAAATTCTACTACAGGCAATTCGTCCAGACTATCATTAAGACTAAACAGACCTAATCTAAATTTCTCCATAGTGACAGTTTTATCCTTAGTCATTAGCTCATAGTTTTTAATTAAATTACTAAAATTAATCCACTGAATTACTGTGAGAGAGGGGTATTTTTTAAAGTTGCACTGGAAAATATATGAACATGTTCAACTATAGAAATGGGTAATGCCTCCTCATACAAAGGGATTAGGGATTCTTCAAATCAGATAATCACATTCATTTTTTATTGATCAGATAAACCCCTTTAAAAGAACATTATAAATTAGAATTAATAATTCAAAATTGGGAAAACAATGGCATACCCAACAGCTAAAACTCAGAAAGCAGTTAAAAAAAAAAAAAAAACTAAAAGGTTATGAAACCCTTAAACAAGACTGAATTTCCACATAACCCATGGTGCCCAATCAGAGAAACAGAAAAGAAAGGATTCTTTCTTATACATTCAGTGAATCATTAATTAATTTAAATAAATATCCCATAACTCTTACTAAGTTAAACTCTTAATCTCTCCTTTAGATCCATGACCATCTTCACTCTTCTGGAACAAAAAGTCAAGATTAAAGGACTTCTGGATTAAGGGATATTTTTACCATCTCTTTCAATTTATTACCATGCCTTTCATAATTTCAAATTTTCCTTAAATTGACCTGGTCCAAGTCATTTCCACAATGTTCTCATTTTCAAAATTCACCATTTTATCTCATTTTCTTAAAAAAGTACAGTAAGTTCTCAATTATCTTTTGAAAGAAGTCATAAACCCATTATTTAGAATCCATTTCTAATTGACTCAAAATACATTTTATTATGCAATCAACTAGAACCCCCTTTTATTCAAGGCAAATCTGTACTCTGATTCTAACACTTTAGCATTCGTTAAGTACAGTCAAAACTTCTACTTAGGACACTGAGGGCAGAACACAGGGTGGAAGAGCAATTCAGTGCCAACAATTTCTAGATTTTAATCACTTAAATAGTTGCTATAGATGCATACACTTTAACTACATAGCTTTATAGTCTATTCTCAATTATCCTTGTTGGTGGAAGTGGTCAGGGTACTAAACAAAAGTAAACTCTTGAAAAATCATTTACTTGCTTTTAAATTGGAAGGTACTGACACTCTATTGGCTAGCAAGTCAATTTAAGTGAAGAAGTACTCTGAAGCTACTGCTGAGCACAGGAAAAATGACCAATGTCCAATATTCACTTTCTTTGAAACCTTCTCAGGAGAATCCACATTCAAAATTCATCCTTAACAAAATTATCTTACCCAAAACTGCAAAACCACAAGTAAACTAAAATATACAGATCTAAAATATACAGATCCTGTTAATGAATTTTAAATAATTATTTCATTGGCAGTGGTTGTCCTGAGAATAAGATATTTTGTCTTCTCTACATATTTTTATACATGCTTATCCTTTTTCCTCACAAGAATCTGTTAGCTTTTGCCATTTGTACATTATCCTATCATTGTTTTAATTACTTAACAGATTATGCAAGTACACTTGCAACAAAATAGGTAACATTCCCAAATCCAGGCTCTGAACCACACTAATATGTCTGGGGAAAAAGGTACTTGACTTATCATGCAATTTCTATAACTATTACATTTATAAGAATTTTTAATTATATGCACTAATACTTTTAACAAGTACTACCATTCTTTGGCTATCCTGCAGTCCAGGATATTTCTCAAGTGATTTTTGATTTTTATTTCTATTTCCAACTCTTCCAATCATAATCTGATACTGGTTTGAGTCTAGAATTTAAAAATGAACACAAAAAGCAACTCTGTGTACTTCAATAACTTTTGTCTCCAGAAACAAAGATAATGTACTTTCTGGCTGCTTCACTGAAATCTGAGATTTTGTACCTAGCTCTCAGGGACAATATAATCACAGTTAGAATAAGCTGTCACCATCATGTTACATTCCTTTCTCATTTATCATAGACGTAATCAATGTGTTCACATTTATTAACTATTTCATAACAATAATTTTTAAAAGATTGCTTGCTTCTCCATGTATTTGAGGCTAAAACAATGATCACACTTAGATCAAGATCCGCAGAATGGTTTTAATGAATCTGTCCAAGGAAAGCATTTTAATTTGATAGAAAACTGAAACTTCATACTTCATTCTGATTCTTAAACTCAAAAATGAACTTTGGCAAATCAATGCAATTAGCTAACACAACCAGGCTTAAGTATGTTTTCCTAGGCTTAATGTAGTTTTCCTTACTGCATTATATTTTAATGATTAATTTCATGCTCTTTCATGGTATTTTACCTCATGAATCGTAGGTGTTACTTTGAAGGAAAAGGAAAGCAATGTACATGATGAAAGATGTAACTGATTAAAGTGTACTGAACATATGAACAACATAAAGCTAAAGGAGTTTGACCATTTCACATGGTAAGACCAACCTCTCCAGCAAGACTAAGATAAACAGTTAGCTAGACTAAGACTAGACAGTTAACTAGACTAGTTAGCAAGACGAAGAGTACAGTGATAGTGGAAGGATTATACCTCTTAAATATTCTTGGTTAAAACAACATAAGCTGGATATTTAATGTCACCTATACTCTGACACTGATTTGAAATACAGCCTGAATGCTGTAAAAAGTCGGCTACTTGACTGGGTTTTTAAACAAAACAAAACAAAACAAAACATTTGGTTGAAGGAAAATCACATGGACCAAAAATCAAATATTGTACTTTGTACAAACATGAATATCTCAATAAATCAATCATATTGATCAATATAAAAAAACTATCCACAGGATAAATAATAATTACAGAAGTCCACATGATAACCTTTGGCTTTTGTTATTAAAATAGATTTTTCAAACCAAATTATGGAGTCTGGAGAAAACACTACACCACTACTGCTGTTTCTGAAAGAGAGTACAAAGTCTCTTCAATTAGTAACAAAGGCAAAATGTGCCAGAAAACTCTACTTTGCAAACAGGTGGCTTTAAACCTTCATTTAAACCTGTCAAATAACTGAGAAAGTTTTGATATTGCTAAACACAGGGACGCGCGGGCACGCAGGCGGGTACATACAGGCAAATCCTTTACCAGAGAAAGAAATTTAAAAATGACACAGAATAAAAAAGTCAAAAGCAATCTGCCTTAGCGCAGAAGTGCTGACTTTGGGTTGGTAGGTCTACAATCACTGTTTATGATTTAATCCTTCTCACACTATTTATTAAGGTATTAGGAAAAATTTAGAGCCATGCCATTTCAGAGAGGGCCATATTCAGAGAAAGATATGCCATTTTTACAAATGCGGGGTGCAAGCGGGAATCAAAAATTGAGGTGAGAAAAATCCAGTTCGCTTGCATCCTTCCGAAGGCAATGTATTTTTTTGATGTTCTCAGTACTTTGCCCCTTTTCTCTCCTATTAAATTATTTCACAAACAATATACTTACTGTGCTTGGCAGAGACTACTACAGCTGACACACACGTTTTTATTTCTACCCATCTGCAAACAGTAGGATTCAGCTGTTGGAGGTGAGTGGCGGCGGACAGGCGTCCCAGAAGCGGACACAGGGGACAGCTGCGGAAGTTCGGTGTGGACCAGCACGGAAAGGCGCGCTCCCATCCCCCACAGTCCGGCCCTCGGAGCTCCGGCGCTTCTCAGTCACTGCCCCTCGGACTTCCCCACGTCCTCTCTGAAGTAAACAGACAGGTCCCCAGCGAAGGGCACCCCCTGCAGTCGCGGCGGCCTCCCGAGTGCCCAGGCCCACCCGGGCGCGCGGCGCCGAGGGAGGCAAAGTTTTCCGCTTTTCCCACTGCGCGGCGCGGCCAGCGCGGACCCTCCCGCCCGGGACCCGGGACCCGACGCGCAGGCGATACCTCGATGTCCGGCGCGTCCTTGCTAAGCACGGGGGCCATGGCTACGACTATGGGCTGGAGTCTCCAAAGACAACCCCTCTGGGTTCCTCAGGCTCCAAACCGACACCGGAGTGAAGCTCGCCACAGCACTGGCGGGGATCCTGTGGAGAGCGAAGGCCAGCGCGCGGGGCGGGGCTGCAGGCCACGCCCCGGGGGCGGAGCCTCGGGTTGCTCCCGGAGACCCGGTGCCACCCTCGTCCCCGAGCAAAGCTTGTGTTTCTTACGCAGGTTGGAGAAGGTGCTCCCTACACAGTGTCCTTTACCCTCAGTTGCATAGTGCAGGCTGAGCTGGTGCCCGAAGGCCGGGCGTGAGGGGTCGCTGGGATTGAAGGGAAAAACAGGCGCTAAAGTATCACAACTGCTTTTATTTTCTCCCGCGCGAACACCGCAAGGTGCAGAAACTGTCACACGGGTGACTGGAACTCTCCAAGGGTGAAAAAGAAGTTACTCCAGCCACCTACCAAGTTGGTGGGCAGGTCTTGGGGTGCCAGGGAGGATTCGAGGTCGCGGGTGCCAGCAGCAGCGTAAGCGCCGTAGGGAGTACAGGGTGGAGGCCACGTTCTGCAGGACAGTTCATCCCATGACTGCTTAAAAAGAAGATAAAAAATAAAAGCACTGATATACAATGTGAGACTTTTTTGAAGAGCTCTTTACGTTTCGCGCTGAAGGTTGCTGCCAACAGTGGCATGATTTCATTCACAAGATTCCCAAAGCAAAAAATGTTCACCTCATCTCTGAGGACATTTGTACTCCAAACCTCGCTCCTTTTATGCCTCAGCTGGGTGCATCTTCCTCTGATGGTCCATCACGTTCTCTAAAAGGATGGTACATAATCTTGATGGATCAGGATCACCTTGGGGTCAAGGTTTTCCCTATTTATTACTAGTTAATTCATGCTTTGTACTCAGCGCATTTTTGCCAAACACCTTCATTATGCCCAATCTGCATTAGGTTCTCGGGATACAGTTTTCATGAAGCAGTGCTGTCATCAGGACAAGACTCAAAGAAAGTGAGAAAGAAAAAAAAAAAAAAATGACACCTGGCTGACAGCTAAAAGCAGAAGTGGGCAGAATTACTGGGCTGTGTGTTCCTGGAGGAGGCATCTCTGAAAAGCCATCAGATTACGTTAAAGAAATTAAATTTTAATAGAGATGGGTTGGTTATATTTTTCTTGAATCACATAACATTATTAGGAGAATCAGTACATTAAATAGAAGTTTTTAAATATTCTTGACATTTTTTCCCTCATATTGTCATGTGATACTTCTCCAAACTCTAAGGACTCCACCTCCTGAAAAGATCTGGAGTCACTTCACTCGTCACTGCTGCATTTCACTGCATCCATCATGGTCTGAGTTAATGAATTCTAACTTTTACTCTTACTTTCTCTTTATACTGGATTGCAATTTCAAGTATTAATTGGCTTATGTCACACACTATCTCAGAATGAAATCACTCCTCTCTCAGAATATAATTACATTCAGTGTGTATGTATGTATGTGTATGTGTATATATATATATATATATATATATATATATGAATTTTAAAGGTAAGAATAAAGTGATTACAGAGAGATGTAGGAACATCTGATTTTGGAACAATACTTTCTGAAGTTTGACCTGTTTTAACTAAAATTTCATTGACACAATGTAACTAAGTGAAACATTGGAACACTGTGAATAATACATGGTAAAGTGAAACTAAAGTTCTTAAAATGAACTGCTTAGTGCATTAAACAGACTCAGGGTCTACTCTATTCGCTCAGCCACCAAGTGTTCTTCCTCTTTTGTATTTCCTTCTCAGGCTAGGCACTAAGTATCCAGTAGACAATCGGATCAGACACATGCCTTCTCTTTCTGTAGCCTGTACTCTAAACAGATGAAATACATTAAAACAACTCATGTTCAAATACATATGTAACCAAAATGTGATGGAACTGTCAAGAAAAAAAAATACACTATCACAAACTAGAAGGCAGCTAAGGCTTGTCTAATTTTTGTTGGTAGTAATATGGGTCAGAGAAGATGTTTGAGATTCAGAGGGTGAGTGGAAAGGGGTCCCAGGTGAAGAACAGTATGCAAAAAGAAACACAGGTTTGGAGGATGAGATTATTCTGGAGTTGGCAAATGAGTCAGGGTGAGAGTGGTCTTAAATGAAGTTTGAAGAGGAAGGTTAGGCAAGTTATTCCAAGGTCACTACAGAGTTGCATTCTTACCACAATGAATCTTTCAAGGATTTATACCTTGAGTGTGTGTGTGTGTGTGTGTGTGTGTATGATGAGCCAATGTACACTTTAAATATCAACTTGAAGCTCAGAGAGGAATCACTGTTTACATATATAATAAACATTCTATGTATGACTATCGTATATATGATTCCTTCTTCAGTTTACTCAGTAAGTTTCAATATTTTGTTTCCTTCCAGTGATACAGACTGTATGTGTTTTCAGGTTACACTCTAATGTAAATCTTATCAATTAGCAATTATTATCTTATTTGTTTTATGGGTACAAGCATCTAAGATTTATGTACTACTGTGTTCCTATTATTTGCTTTCTGTGATTATTATTTTCCTAAGCCACATTAGAGGATTAAGTCCAAAATGTACTGTCGTTCTAATGATAGAAGTTTAATGAGTAACAGTCAATAACAAAATATAAAATTCAAATGCTATTTTATCATGCCCCAGCTTCCCCAAACAGATGTGTCCTGTTCTGAGCTATTTAATTAAGGCATCTAATCACATTGCTCACATGTCACACCTATATTCAATGATCAGTGATTGAATCTAATAATATTTTAAATCCATCAAAATTCCACATTAAACACAGTTGTACCTGTAAATAATCCAAGCTGTTTAAAGCGTATTGCAAATGCATTCACACCACACTTTTTAAAAGTTGTAAATTATGATGGCATTTGTCAAGCTGTCCCTCCATCTGGAACCACAGTCAAATATCAGGTGTTCCACATTAATTTTTTTGTAGTCTTTGGTAAGACACCTCATCTCTCAATGTAATACTTTACAGTACATGAGTGAATATTATTATTACCATAAGTAGAAGTAAGGTTTATGAATCATCTTTAATTTTATATCCGAAAAATTATTCAATATTTAGAAACACAGTAGAAATTCAGTTTTCCATACACCTTTATTTTCCCATAGTGCTCTAATATTAGGCAACTTATTTGAACACACTTTGGAAGATGCTTGTCTACAAAAAGACAGCAATGTCAGTTGATCATAAGACAAATTATTTCCTCCATCTGATTTTCTAAGGTCGAATTCCTATGTAAGTGATCAGAAAGACAATGACTAAAGAACATCTGGGTGTAATTTTTTCCAATATTCTTACCATAAGGCACATACTACTTAATTTTCTGTAATAAACTGGGAAAAATTACCCAATTACATATAAGTATATATTACATAAATGCCATACAAAGCACAAATAATACAGAGTGACAAATAACTTACAGAAATTTTTTCAGCAATTATTTATTGGTGAGGGATTTAGCTCAGTGGCATAAGCGCCTGCCTGGCAAGCACAAGATCAGGAGTTTGATCCCCAGCACACAAAAAAATTATGTATTAATTGTTGTTGTTTCAGGCACTGTGATAGACTCCAGAAATACTTCCGTGGACAATAAGGGCCTTATTCAATAACCTTTAGCTCCAATATATCTTTAACTCCTCACTCAGCACCCACTATTACTACAATGATTTTGAATAGGTGCTTTAATGCATAGAAAATCAAATGTCAAAGTGTATTAGTAGTATTTTGTAATTGAAATTCCCCGTGTAATGTAAGTTAAATATTAAAGTTCTAATTCTCCAGTTCTCACATTTGGGAAAATTTAGTTGATCCATGTTTAGCTTTGAACAACATGAATAATTTTGGGTAAAATGCAGTGTCAGTGAAAGGTCTCTAGCTTTATCTAACTTAGTGAGGGAAAAAAAAAAACTCCCAGAAACATAATTCCCTGAAAGAATTTTCCTCATATTTTACAAGCCCTTTTCTTGGTCTTATTATTTGTTCTCTTACCTTCTGAAGTTTTCGTAAATCTAGCAGTCAACACTTTAAAAGTGTTTTTTTTTTTCTTCCTAGGATGTCAGTTTTAAAATTTCAAGTTCATTTGTATCTGTGATTGAGACAAAACTGTACCATAAATTATTTCTTACTCCCTTTGATCATCTGTAGTGAATATGCACCACAGAGCTGCATCTACTTCCCTTCCCACCCAACCCATTTAATCTGGAAGCATCAGTGTTCTCAGCTAGTGGAAGTGTTGATGGCAGAAAATTTTGTGCTAAGATACTCAAAAACTGCCTCCAGTTAAAGTTAGCCAACCACCTAAAATTCATTCCTCCTCCTAGGGTAACAGATGCCCACTTATTAGTTGATACAAGTGTATAAAAGTCCTGGCCTTTTCCTCAATTCAAGATATCCTTTCTGGACTATTCCAAATTCTAAGATCCCTTGAAGGATCAACTGAGATATATATTGGGGTTTCAATGGAGCTCAACTTCTCCCTCTGTCTACCCTGCTCTATCTTTCTACCTACAGTTCCAGTCCTCATACAAGAGTTTAATAAAAAACTTTTATGCATGGACTTTTCTACTTTACAATCAGTATCCTAGAGAACCTAAACTGTGTTATTGCCATCATATTTTACTTGATGAACTGAATATGCTACATGTAAACTGTATTTGATTATCTCCATGCTTGGATATAAAATTGGCTCACATAATAAAATCTCTTCATCTGTTTTTGTGTTCTGAGATATTTCTGTATTTGCTCATTGATTTTCATCACAAGTTACTGTTCACCTTACATATATTAGGAACAGCAAAAAACATTAGATCTAAGATAATAAGCAAATTAGATATGAAGTCAGTGATCAGACAGCTGGTAGATGAGTTATAAAGATGCATATTTGCTAAATAATCTCACACAAAACATAATATTTATTGTTAATAATAATATTAAGGAAAATATAGTTGATATAATAGCAGTACCTGGGAATTCACTGAAAGTGTACCTCAGATAATAACCCAGTTGCTGATGTAAAGGAAAAAAAGAAGCAATTAAAATTGTTAGAACAAGAATTATAAACTGCATTATTCCTCAAGCCCAGATGTGTTTCATCTTTGTTTAGTGTTTTAAACTCTATCCTGTTAGGAATAGGGAGCCATTTTAAAGCAAACAAATTACATGATCAGAAATGTGTTTTAGAATATCACTTTGATAGCAATCCACACAGAATGGCACATTCTTTTTTCTTATTTAAAGAGAAAAAAAAGAAAGGAAATAATTTTTTTTAAAAAAAGCAGTAAAAGGGTACAAATAATACAGAATTTCAAGGAAAAAATACAGTAAGATATCGCTAGGTTGCATATTGTCATCTTTGAAATAGTTGTCCAAATTATAAAATTAAAGGGTGTAAAGTGAACATTCATACAATGAGATTGCAGACAGTGCTCCAATGATCCAACAAAAGTTCAGTAATATGGATTTCCATCCTACACACTCAAACATACATGCAGTTATATCCCTTAGACCACCTTCCTTTCCTCTCTTTTTAATAACAATTACACTTTTTGGGTTTTTTACTCCCACAATTCTTATTATTTTTTTGGAGAGAATAATGTGGCTAAACAAAACAGAGTCGATTAGAGCAAAAGGATGGGCATAGAACATGATGTAAAAATAGAATATCAGGTGATCTAAAATGGTTACCATTGTGCCTCTTGCTATTTTTTTTAAAAGTTGCCTGTATCTTCGGGTACAATAGAATTGATCAAAACAATACAGAACAAGACCAATAAAACCTATCCTGGAGACCTTACAGGATTTCAAAAGAAGATAATAGTCAAACCATAATGGGCATCTTAGTGAATCTTATTGTCTTCAAAGTGGTTGCCTATACCCTCAAACTTGATACTATCAAACAAAACAGAAAATAGTAAAATCTGACAGAACAAGATGGGGAGAGCAATACTGGGGATCATATCAGGTTAATAGGAAAACAAAAAAGTTACTATATAATATATCCGGCTATTTTTTAATTTAGTTTTCCCTTAATTGGAAAAAAATAGATTAATTTTTAAAAAGGGTGGGATTGAGGTAAAAGAGGACATTGTGTTAGAACAACACAGGTCAGAACACTCTAAGCATCATTGTGTTTGCACATTCTTATACTCAGTGGATTGAATGCCAGAGCATCACAAAGGCAATGATTTCTTGGCATTGGCCAAGTCATTTCTTTCATGTACTAGCCTGGATAGTAACCCTAATTATCATTAGAAACAAAAATAACAAGTTTGTACCATATACCATTACTTAGCATGTTGTAGCACTTAAAAAACAGGTCTCTTTTTTAAATCAGAGACAGAAAGACCTGCACTCCAAAAGACTTTTGTCTCTCAATGACTTTTTGTTTCCAAAATGAAGCCATAATCATTCATTTTTAACCATGTGAATAGTGAATGTAACAGTGTTCTTCTGTAGCTTGTTTTCATGATATTCACCAGTCTTAGACTAAAATCTTTGATGGTTTAGAGTAGATCTTGTCTTTTAATTATCTTATCTTTTAATTCCCCACATCTAATAGTATGTGGTACATAGTATGTTTTATATATATATATAATGTTATATATCTTTTATATAGTATGTTATATACATTATTGTGTTAAATAGTAATATATATCAGTGATTTTTTTAGTCTCTCATGAGCAGTTCTGCAGGATAGGAAGTTCAAGATGAAGCCACTGGCTGATACCACATTCTGGAAGTCATGTTCTCTGGTTTATAGTTGGAACTTTCTAGCTGTATTCTGGTCTTTTTTATAAGGTCACTGACCCCATTCATGAAAGCTCTGTCTGCATGATATAACCACCATCCAAAGGCCTGACCCCTTGATATCATCACATGGTTGATTAAATTTCAACATATGGGGGAGTGCACAATGAGCCCACAGCAATAATCAGGCTTAAATATATTCACTCCCTTTTATGCAGCAACTTTATTTCTCAGATGGCAAATAAAACAATTATTCTTTTAAATAAAATTCACGCAAAGTTTTGGTTCATCCCAAAGTTGTTTATATAAAAAATATATATAAAAGCCAAAAAATACATCTTTGAGCAGGACCCTGATTAATGACTGTGGCAAATCCATATAATTCATCTTCTTGTAGTCATTATAAATGAGATTGGAGATTATAAATACACTTAGCAGATATATACATGCATATACCTTTATATGTCAAAGATACATATATATCAATGAAGCAAATAGCATTATTCATCTGGTCTAAATACACATGGAAAATAAACAATTCATATTCATTATAGCAAAAAGGAAAAGTTACCTGAAAAAAATCCATTGCACAATAGGCAAATACACCAACATACATATTTTATAAATCTGTGTGTGCATGCATGCAAAAGATATGCTCTTCCTACTCTTATGCTTGGATATAATTTTTTGTGAAAAATCAAATACCAAAATTTTCTCATTTATTTTGTGCATAATAATTACTACTGTCACAATCTTTGGAGGAAATGTTTTAAGAGTTATAAAAATTAGCAAATAGAGCTACCTTGTAATTATTTTAACTATACAAAATAATCTGAACATTTAAATAATATCCTAATACAAAATAATTATTAGTATGTGTCATTGTATTTAACTTAAGAAACAACATTTTAAACTTTTGCTCAGCACATCTTTCCATTTCAATCAGTAGGAAAAAATC
The DNA here is from genome assembly GCF_034190915.1 of Cavia porcellus. Lineage (NCBI taxonomy): Eukaryota > Metazoa > Chordata > Mammalia > Rodentia > Caviidae > Cavia > Cavia porcellus. The sequence goes on from NW_026947484.1 coordinate 119,256,919, forward strand.
CTTAGACTGGCTTAAGAGGTGTGTATGATTTAGGTTATTTTTTCCCCTTTATTCCTGCTATTTTCTTCACATAACTCCCTCCAAACAAGTTTTTCCACATGATGGTCAATATGCAGGCAATGAGTCCAACAGTTAGTTGCTCATCAGCTTCAATCATTGACTTTAAGGCCATCACCTATAAAAAGCCTTACCATTATATCTAAATAGTAGCTCCCAATTTTTGTAATCACTCCCTTTTGTTGCTTTAATTTTTCCATATTACATACTACAAATGCCACTCTACTTATTGCAATTATGTGTTTGTTCATTATTTAGTTTCTGTTAGAATACTTTCATTGAGAATATTTTGTTCACCACTCTATCAGTGCTGTCTGAACCAGTTCCTAGTGTACTATAAATGATCAATAAATATTTCAGAATAAATGGATTCAGAACAGATACAAAGTTTAAGTCTCATGTCATCTTCTTTATTAGCATTTATTACTCAACTTTGTACAGTTATGTTTTTGTCTCACTCAGATCTATTCAAAAGAAGGACTATGTTTGGTTAATCCAAAATCAAGTAGATATACTCATATGAGTGAATAAATGGATTAAAAATCAACATATTTGTATACTTTCCCAAAAGCACTCACTTTAGTGCATCTTTTTATGTTTAAAAATTGAAATTTATCATATCTGTCAATCAAAGCAGCTCGAAGCAAAATGCTTACTATGAAATATATTCTCTGTTCTTATTCTTATCAACTCACTTGGCAATGTTTGATAAAGTATCTATTGTATTTTAATAAATTTGAAAACATTTCTGTTTCCTTGTTTCTTTTCTTGAATGCATTCAAAGAGCTTCATTAGTTTTGTTGTTTAAATATTCTTCTCCATTTATTTGAAATGTTATCAAATTATTATTTTCAAATTTGCAGACTTCAAGGGAAATCTATTATTTGGTAGTTTGTTGGCAAAATATTAATCATCAAATATCTTAATATTCTTTTTTTAACATTCTTTAAAAGAACTGATGTATTGAAAGTGTATACCACTGTATTTGGGAAAGAAATGCGTGTACAAATACAAATACATATAAATGTTGTATGTGTAAATATATATTTAGACTCATCATACATTTATCCATATATTATTCAACATTACTTACCTCTAAGTTCATAATTTCTACTACCTTATTTTAGTCTTCAGTTGAAAGAATTTATAATTCTTTTATTTATTTCATTTTTCTTATGATGGGGAAGGTTGCCAATTGCTGATTATTATGAGTCTTTCAAGCAGCACAAGTACAAGTACATTTCACAATGCAATCCTTGTTAAATGTCCAAATAAATTTTAAAACTAAGTAAATCGAACTGCTTTTTGAATCTCATAATTTATTCTGGCCATCTGTGTCACACACAGTTGCATGCACACACACACACACACACACACACATACACACATACACATACACACACGCTTTTATTTCTTAAGAGATTTATGATGTTCTTTTGCCCACCCTCTCCACCAAGTCAGCATCACTATTTGGGTAGAGTATTAACATACTTCGGGATTAACATTGACCCCTTAAAGGAACATAAAATATCTCTTCAATAAGAAAGTTTTTCCAGCCTATTTGCAATTTAGAGATTTTAAAAATGTGGAACCAAAAACATTCTTTTTGGCATCATATTCTTCTATTTAAAGGCCACCAAATGTTTCTTTCTGAGAGATGGCATTGAGCAGTTAGGATCTTGGCATTCACTATTGTTCATGGGAAAGATTTTCCTGGCCCACATTTATTGTCCTGGATAATGAATGACTAGCGTATATGGACAAAGCCACGTTCCCATCTGTACTAACTATAACTACCATTGACTGCAGTGTTGTGTCCTCTGTTGAACCACACATACTTAATCGTAAGTTTTACTTAGCATTAATAAAATTCACTAACTTTATCAATCACCTACTGTATGCTTAGGACACTACACATAATCTCTGATTTAGTTATCACAATAATCTGAATGCAAAGATAAAGGAATAACATTTATGCTGCATTGAAGTTTCTAACATCTAATTTCCTTTTTGAAGGTGGGAGTTAATAAAACAGCAACAGAAATGTATGTGTTTTGTATTTGTTTTAAAAGTATAGTTTAGAGAGGTTACTATTCTGTTCATGGAAAATGATGCAAATCTTTAGATTTGCAAACATGAACTCATTTTTAAACATCACACTCAATTGTTTATATCAGTTATGAAATAGCTAAGAAAACTGAAGCTTAATGGTGTTAATACTGCATTGCCACAGTACTCCAGTACTAACGGACAGTAGATTCTGGATTTTTATCAAGGCCGCCAGCACTCAATACACCTTCCATTTTTTGTTCTGCCTTGGGATAGAGTGACACGTTCTCCTAAAGAATTTATTCTAGTCTAGTCTAGATTACTGTGGTATAGTCTATAATCCATAATACCTCTGATGTTTGGAAGACAATAAAATCAAAATTATGATATTTTCCTGTGCTACATTAAGAAGCAAATATGTATATTATGAATATATGTTACATAAAAGATCATACAGATGGATCAGCTGTATTCTAAGTAAATATATGTGTGTATATGTATATATGAATATATTTGTATATATGTACACATTTGTATATATATATATATATTTGTACTTGTACATATATGTAGTATATATATATGCACTTGTATATATATATATATATATATTTGTAGTTGATAAATATAGTAAACCCATGAGTACTTGATGAGATCTATCACAAAATTTGACACAAATATAACACATTGAAGATAATATTATCACTCTCATTTGAACTAATATTGTTAAACATAGAACACAAATTTCTAAGCTCTTCGTATGATACATTGATACAAGAAACAATGGATACTTAAAGAAGTGCGTTGTTCTCAGAAAGGAAAAGTGGGTTGTTCTTAGAATAGAAAAACTTGACTATTGTAATGAAAGTTACAAATGATTGAAGAATTTGGGATCATTTAGCTTACAGATGGTAAAGATAGTTGTTTGAATAAATTATGTTTCAACAGGTTTTCAATATAAAAACAGTGAATCATTGTTTTCTACATTGACATGATTTTAAGAAATTGGTTAAAGGGGGCTTGGGATTTAGCTCAGCGGCATAAGCGCCTGCCTTGCAAGCAGGCAGTCGTGAGTTCGATCCCTGGTACCGATGAAAAGGAAAAAGACAAAAAAATAAATAAATAAATAAATAAAGAAATTGGTTAAATAAATTATGAGACAGTTTAGTTGAATATAAGAAAAAAAACATGACTGTGTCAAAGATAAAATACTATCATAAGAAAATGTGAAAACTTTATATCTGAAATCTTCTCAAATAGATAAGCAATCATTTAGCTTGGACTGATGTCTGAAAATATTATCTAAAGTACACTTTCCTTAATTTTCTATTATAAGTATCCTAACTCTTTCCTTTCTTCCATGTTTCCCTGATGTGAAAGCAGTAATAACTTGTAGCTTATATTTTACCATAGTAATTACAAAATTATTAGTTGTGTTTCTCCTTTAAATTTTAAAGAAGTAGAAATTATGATATATCAGCCAATTTTCTTGCAAGAGAAATACAGATTCCAAGGTAGGCCACATATATGATATCTCCCTTAATATATTTATAGTATTAAAATCGTGGTTGAAAAATACTTAAATCATAACACTTCATTATCAAATTATCAAAAGCTTTCTTTAAAATTAATGGAGACAGGTTTGGTGGTGCATGCCTGCAATTCCAGTACTCAGAAGACTAAGACAGGAGGATCACTGAGTTTGAGGCCAGACTGAGCTTTATAAGCAAGTTCAAAGTCAGTCTGCACTACATAGTGAGATCCTGTCTTATACAAACAAATAAACAAACAAACAAACAAACAAATAATAAATGGGAAGCCCACATTTTGTAAACAGTTTACAAAGATAGAGACGACATGAATCTTGTTATACTCCTTGATCTCATTTGCTCCCTAGTTCTCCAACTCATAGCACATCAGTCACTCTGGTACATACCAGCTGGTATATTTCACTTACCAAATTCTTAGCTTTTCTTATTCTTTGGATTAATACCAAAATGATACAGATAAGGCAATCATTTAATGGCACTGGAGCAGTATATTGCATACATAGAAAGCAGCAAGTGCAAAGAATTTGATTTCTTTCTTTGCATCATTTCCCCCCAAATATGTAGAGGCACGTATGCATGTCATTGTATATCTTTCTTGAACAATTCATTCTCTGTATACATACTAACATTATACCTATATTGGTGTACTTCCTTTTTTCATTTCCTTTTATTATATTCATTTTACTGTTATTCCTTGGTGTGTTGACTGAAGTCTAGCACATGACCAACATTTAATAAATCATTCACTTTACTTCCAACTTAAATTTCATATTACATATTATTTCTGCAATGTCAGAAAAGATTTTAGTTTTATAATTGTGGCTATAGCTAAATTCAGTACCTTTCTAATGGAATAGTATATTTTTTATCCACAGAATCTGTCATCATGGAAAGAAAGATGCAGTCTAAAGGTGAGTTATAAAGTACATTTTACAAAACTCAGCATTTATTCTAAAACTGAAGCGAGACTTGTAATGTTTAAGTGAAGACATATTCTTTTTTAAAACTTAGAATGAACTTCTTCTCTGCATGTAAGAAAATATTTCCTGTTTTAAAAATGTGATTGTCTCACTGATGTGAGAAGAATTTATTATGTCCCTTATCTGAGAATTTCATTGCCATTTGCATGCTGCCTGGAATACAAATCGTACTTGGTAATCAATCAGTGTTTAATTGCTGCTCAAGTAAACCCTTGTAATCAGACTTGCTGTAAAAATGTTAAGGTGTTCAAAAAGCATAAGGTGGCATTTCCCCTCCTTCTTATTATGCCTGTGTAACTTCCATTAATACTAATAGGAGGCACAGCTGGTCGTCAACAGGAGATTACAGGTTGCTGTTTAAATCATATTTTATTTTTATACCCTGGCAAGATTTATGTATTGAAATCAGGTGGCCAGATTTCTACTGTTGTTAAGAAATCTTTTACTCTGAAAGAATGAGATGAGGGCACAAATTGAGTCTCATATTTTTTATTTTAGGAATATAAAGACTCAAAATCCAAGCAGCAGCTTGTCCTTATACTTCAGCAAGTCTGTCTTATTCTTGAGCACCAGCTGGAGTCTCATTTCTAATTTGCTGTGAAGAATTAAGTGATTTGAGACCCATACCCTGGAGTATTTGACCTCCAGTGTCAACCAGTTAGCTTGCAATTCCCTTGGCTGGAAAGTTTCTCCAGAATTGATTTGAACTAACATCAGTTAAAATACTGAGCAATGTAGTAGTAAATATCACTGCAAACTCAGTGTGACTTCACAGCTATGAAAATAAATATCCTGTAGAATATTAAAGAAAGAAGTTAAGCATTCAGAGAGCCTTGGTGATCAAAAATGTTGTGATAATGGAACCTTTCACCTCAAGGTCATCCCTTGGAGTCTGGCACAGTTGGGTGGCTTTACTTGCTAAGACGGTTGTTTATAACGTGTGTGAACTATGTCACTGCTCTCAAGCTCTTTTCTTTGTGGTCAGGCACATTTGTCAAAAAACATCTATTTCTGCTCTCAATTACCATGATGTTGACAATAGTAGAGGAGAACAGACAGACTTAAAAGGACAAAATTTGTGCAGAATCCTCATTATGCCAAGTGAAAAACCAGTCTCCTTCAGTTCAGTCTTCATTTTCTCATGAATATGCCTTCATTTGCATTGTGTACATTTTGATCAGTACCAACTCTAATCCTTAACGTTGTTTAGTGCATTTCTTCTACCTGTCCATGAAACTTCTCCCAATAATTCCTCACACCTTTGGATTTCTCTCATTCCTGAATTTGTCCGGTACTGATTGTCTGGCTTCAGGTGTAATAGATACTGAAGTGAATGATAGGTGCAGTAATGCTGAAAGGAATAGTAAATAGTGGAACAAGTTGGAGAATAAGTCTCACAGTTCCCATAATTCTTAAACTCCCCCTCCTTATTCTCTGTTCATTTCCACTTTACCTAGCATGGACAGACTCAAATTCATTGACCACATTCCAAGACACATCCTCTTTCTCTTTCCAAACCCTCCTCTGGCCCTTCACTCTATAAATGCCATGTGCTGATTTCTGTGTCTTACCTTTTGTCATTGACTGTCCCAATTTGATTAACAATCATTTAAGTCATGAAAGGTACAGCAAACTCCTCATCCAGGTGAGAATGGATAGAAGAAAAAGTGTGAAAGATGCCAATGTATGACAAAAAATGTATGACAATTCCTAGATGGAAAATCAAACATAAATTACCTATCTGAACACATTTTCCCATAGATTTTATTTTCTTGTCTGTTAGGATACTTGGTCTGTTTAAGACCATTTTTGTCCATGTGTTAACTTTATGATACTGAGCAATTCATAACCTTGAACTTGCATGTTTTGTTCCAATAAAACTGCGTAGTGATACTGAATAATAAACATAGCTCTCATTTTTTAAGATATTATGCCACACACTGCTTTAAGTATATTATATATTTTCTCTCCTTCTGTACTTAAATTGTTTTTACAAGTTATGATTATGTGTATTTTTATCAAAAATTAGAGAAAATTGGACCTTCAAAAGTTGAAGTTCTTTGATTTGTCATATTGTCTGAAATATTACAGTTCCAATGTGATATTTCTAATATGAAAATCTATTTTCCTATTTAAAATTGCAATAGTTTACTGTGGAAAAACAAATACAAAAATATAAAGACCCTATCTTCCATTTCCTGTTCAGGAAACAACAACTCTGAAAGACCCTGTTCTATGGCATTCTGACTCTTCAACTCCTCCTAATTGATAAATTGATATATAGATTTGTTTTACCTGTTGTTGAATTTTATATAAGCAAACTTATTCAATATGAATTTTTGTTTAAAATTTTTGTTACTGTATATTTATGTCACGTGACTGTATTTGTGGTACAGAATTTGTACTGTATATAACATATTTAAATATTTTTCTCCTTCTCCTCCAACACCCCTTTTAAAAAAATTTTGGCCAATAGCAAACCTGTTATTTATTTCATAAGTCCTTATAAAGTTAATTATCATAAACACAGATTAACAGCCACAATAACGGATGAAAATAACACGTATTGTAATTATACTAAGTCAAGTTACACTTGTAGATACATTGGCCACACTCAATTATGTAACTTTTTCCCTCTATTTTTTCCCTACTGTCTGTGTTATGTTTTGCACTTTATTTATATATCAGGTTTTTTTCATATAAGAGCTACCCATATGATATTTAAACTTAAATAATTGACAATCTTATGGACTCAAAATGTACCCACTTTACTGCAAAACACTCAAGTCTATTATTTCTTATGTCAGAATACAACTCCATCATGTATAAGTGCCATATTTTCTTTATCCATTCATCTATTGATCAACAGCTTATTTTGGTCACCAAAATTAAGTACAATCTTGTTTAAAACTGTCACAAGGTTATGATTTGAGCATACTACACCTGTAGCTGATACTTTTAACTTTGATTTGATATAGCACATTATTGGGTACTGAATGTCCATTTAGTAAGCACTTTGAGCCTTGAGCTAATATGCCAATAAAATTAAAGGATCAAGGATCAAGGAATGGGAATTTGAAATTTTGTGCTTCTAAAACTCTTAATTTGAATTTGAAGGAAAAACTTCTAATTTAGACTACCTCCTATGATATGATCCTAGAATAACATACAGTGCAAATCCTGGATTTCTACTAGTGAAGTTTTAAAAGACAGATGATCATTTTTATTTTTTTCTGTTATAAGAAAAATATAAATATAAGCTTAGAAATCATGTAATACTTATAATTTAGCATTAATGTTTTAATCTATACTAATTTGTATACATAATTGGAGTTATTTTAGTAACCTTGATTTCCAATATGATTGTTTTTATTTACCATAAATTATGATTTTTAGTAGATTTATATTCTTTTAAATTTTGAGTATTCTAAAATGGTAAAATGTACAGGCTAGGTTATGCTGCGGTAACAAATTATGTCAGAAATTTCAGAGGCTTTAATGTAGCAAGGATTTGTGTTTAGTTCATACCATATTGTTCTACTTTTCTCTGTACAGTTACTTAGCCACTTAAGTTGCAAAGGTAACATATTCTTTTTCTTGTACTTTCTAAAATTTATTGGTTTGTAAGCACAGCAGAATAAAAAAACAGTTTGGAATTCTCACCTCAAAAAAGTTTAAAATAGAAATATTGCTTGGCATTTTTACTCATCGAAACTTCCATTCATGGCCAGAACATGTTACATTACCCTGTTCAATTTTGAAGATACTGAAAACTATAAAGAAACACTTGGCATATTTTATGTAACTAATTCTGCTCAGTTTCTTCCTTTAGTATAATTATCCGAATTTCATATTTAAGAGAGTTTCCTCACAATTTGGGGTATCAGGAAAAGTATCATTGTCTTTTCCCTTTTGCCTAGAGTTGCTTTTAAATCTAGATAGTTGATAAAGTGTCAATGTCTCAATAAAGAGGATAAGACACCAGGGCTTCCATCATTTTTAGGTTCGTGTGTGATGTGAATGAGAAGGACATTGTCTATGCTACTGACTGGTCCAAATATGTGAGCCCTGAAATCAACACTCCCAGAGCACCTTGATCTCTCTGTTACTAGTGTGTCTCAGTAGGCCACACAGCACAGTTTTGCCCCTCTAGCCATGCCAGGAATGTGTCGGGGATACTGTGCTTGGGAGGGAGTCCAACGGAGGTCTCAGGTTCTTTTCTCAGAGATTCACAAATGATTTCTATCCTTCACAGACAGGACGAGTAAAATAAATGGCACATATTCTCTTTTGTCTTATCACACAATCTCAGTTTTTGAAATAAAGAAGACAAAAACTTGACTCTTTTTTTAAAATATGTTGCAATAGTTTGGCTCTAGAACATCCCATGAAGACTCTCAGACTCCAGGTTGGTGTCATTGTTAGCTAGGGCAAAACCTCAGTGAGAGATGTTCAGGTCACCGATGGTGTGCCCTTGCTGGGTATTGTGGGATCCCAGTCTCTTCTTTTTAATTTTACTTCCAAAATACGAACTGAGTGGTTTTGCTCCCCTACATGTGGTATTGTCCAACAGCAACAGGGCCAATTTGTCACTGATTAAAAACTTCAGAACTATAAGCCAAAATAAACTTTTCTCTATTTAGCTCGTCTATCTTCATGACAGAAACTTGACTCACAGCCTGGTTTTGTTTTAAGAAACCTCAATTGAAGCTGTAATCTTACTTGTAAAGCAAAAAATGAGGAAAAGAGATGAAAAGTACACACCCATCTTAAAAATTGTTCTGTAACCTACATACATATATATTGTTTTGAAAGAAACATTGTTGCCTGCCAAACTAGTAAAGTCCTTCTGGGAGAAGTTGCCAAGTCCAGAATACCTGCTGACTAAAGTACTCATGGATGATTTCTTGCATGCCAAATGATCACATTCTGCACTACGCCTCCATATCTTCTAATAAAACCTGATTGTCTAGTATTTATTTAGGACCCTAGTTCCAAAATTGTCCTATTGTGCTGTAAGCATAGATATTCAAACCTTATTCTAACCCTTAAAATTTCACTTGGGATTTAAGGATTTCCTCGAAATGGTAGATAGATAGATAGATAGGTAGATAGATAGATAGATAGATAGATAGATAGATAGATAGATAGATAGATACAGATATACAGATACATATGCCTTGCACTTTTATATTTTAAATAATAGAATGCATTTTTCAAAGTGGGAGTGGTTGTAGGAGACTGTTTTGTTGTTATTTGTTTGCTCATGCATTGGTGTGTTACTTTAAAAGCATTTTATCATTAGGAGAAGGTCATGAATGCGTATTTCTCTTTCTGTGCATCTGCTCTTGGGAAAGAAGTCCTTCTCTTGTCTTTTTAAGTCATTTCTCAATCAACTTGTCATTTAAAAAGCTAGGTGGGGTGGCTCCTGCCTGTAATCCCTTTACTTGGGAGGCTGAGGCAGGAGGATCCTTGCAAATTCAAGACCAGACTGGGCTACAAAGTGAGCTCAAGGCCAGCCTGAACTGCACAGTGAGACCCTGTCTCAAAAAGACAAAAACAAACAAACAAAAATACCTCAAAATAAGTAGAAATGGATCAAAATCTACTAATGGCATTGTATGGTTCTTAAATGGTTTCTTTATTTCTAGTAAACTTTTAATTGTAGAATAGTTTTTGTTAATCAAATAAAGTTTCAACATTAGTGCAGAAAATTCCTATATATCTTATATCTAGTTTCTGAAAATCATAACATTTCACACTAGTATAGTACATATGCAAAATTCCTAAACCAATATGAGTCAGTTATCATTAACTAAAGTTTGTGCTTTCTTTATATTTTCTTCTCAGTTAATATTTTTATTATAGTATAATTCCACCAGTAAACCATATTATACTTTGCTGGAATATTCTTCTTAGGTTCCTTCTAACTGTGTCTGTTCCTCAGATTATCTTTTTATGATCTTTGAAGAAAACTGATCAGATATGTTTGAGAAGGAACACTTTGCAGTGTGCTTTTAGTTTGGATTTGTTTGATGTTTATCTCATGACTACCTAGGTTCGTGACTTTGCGAAGAAAACCTCAAAGATATATTTCCTTCTCATTGTATCATAGGAAGAGTACCTGGTGCTGGCACGATCTTATTGTTGACATCAAACTGATTACTTGGCTAAGACAGTGTTTGCCAAGTTTCTCCATTGCAAGGCTACAATTTTTCTGCAAACTGTATTTTTGGGAATGAAGTACTTTGGAAAGCCTACACTTAATATTTAGAAAGGACAAAATCCATGACAATAGGGAGGGTGAACAGATGGAGAAGTGTATAAAAAGAAGTGGTGTTTGATCTAAGCTAAGCTTTGAAAAAGAAGTGGGCTTTCTACAGGCAGAAGAGAAAGTGGATGGGTGTTGTACTCCTTCTTAAACACTGAGTATATATACAAAACTTACTTGACATTTTTCTGTATAGAAGCTCTGTTTATTTTCTCTCAGCCATTATTCACTCTATTATTTATATAGCTATAGACTGATGAATATTTATTCTGTTCTTCTGAGTTATAATCCATACTACATTTTTGCTCAAATTGTTCCAGCATTGGACATAGGAACATCTTTGGTTGTTAGGTCCCTTTGACAAACCCATCATTATGTGTATGCATATGGATTCACATATTGTGTATTTTAGTACTTCCTTATTTTTTGGCAGTAAAACAGAGCCTAAGCTCTTCTTGTGTATTCCCTGCCCAAGTTCTCGAATCAACTGTTTCTTTAAGGTGCCCTGGTTCCTTTACTTAGTGAATAGTATTCAAAACAGATTTATCTGGAAACCTGGGTATGCTCATTTTTATGGGTTGTCTTCTAGGTTTTCTTAGTTAACAGAACAAAAACACACACACCTATTTCGATATATTTAAAACTGTAATATGTATATTAAATTAAATAATATGTATATTAAATTAGAGTTCAGTTTGATATTTACATCTTAGTCAGTTTTTACATTGATCATTCTAATATTATTCATTTTGTTTTTTACAAATTTTCCACTCTAGCAGGAAAAAACCCGGCATCCAATTGCTCCATTACAGTGTACATATTTAGCAGCATCTGAATTGTTAACTCAAAATCCATAGGAATCAATTTTAAAAGCTATACTACACTGCTTATATGCAATGCTTTCTGTGGACTATGAATTTTCAAAGTTGTTTCAGTCAGCATTCATCCTCACCCCCACTCTCTTTAGTGAGGTTAATTCATGTATTGGTAATGTAGTTAGATTCTTTTTTCAGAGTTTGCATTCTGCCCTGAGTATTTTTGATCTCCTAAATGATCTTGTTTTAATTTGCATGTGGTAAGTGTTATTCTTTGTGCCATAAAGTTCTATGAGTTTTGATAAATGCTTTATACCATATACCTATCACAAAAATATACAAACAGTTTCATCTCCCTAAAATATCCCTTGCTTTTTATCTACTGAAACCTGTTCGCTCCTGAAATTCTTATCAACCACTGGCCTATTTACCAACTTCTACAAGTTTACCTTTAGCAGAATGTCACATAGATAAATTCCTATGCTATATTACTTTTTTCACTTATTAATATGCAGATTAGAGTTTTGCATATTTTTATAATTTATTCTTTTTATTTTTTTTGTTTTTTGATTGATTTTATTTGATTTGGTTTCATTGTAAGACCCAGGATTTTTCAATACAGCTCAAGCTGCCCTCAATATCCTAGTAATCTCCTATCTCAGTTTCCAAAGTACTGGGATTATAGGCATGCATATTGTATCAATTTGAGCGAGAAACACCCAATTGAACTAGATCGGCAATGTTCTGAGTATGGTTCAGGGAATTTATTGAAGAGAGAAGACCCACCCAAAGGTAATTTGTTGCCAAAATAGTATAAAGCGGAAACAAAAAATGAAGGATGGCTTCTATTTCTTTGGAGGAACCCTGATGCTTTCCTTCAGTTTGTACATTATCTCCTGGTTTCTTGCACAGACTCTTCAGCCTTCCATCACAGACTCTTTGGCCTACTGATATGGACTCACATAGGATGCTAAGGAAGCCTTGATGCATCATGCAAAGCCCAGAAAGGGCCCATTCAGCAACCCCCACCCAGTTAGGGAGCCTTGGTTCACCATGCATGGCCTAGAAAAAGGCCCACTACCATCTCTCACCCAGCCTTGGAGACCCCTCTTGGATGGGCAGCCAATGCCAACACAGGAAGCAACTGGGACTTAGCTTCCAACTTTTCTGGGGAACTTAGGAAAATGACTAAAATCAGGAGCAAAATGCAATCTCAATTCTCCAGCCCATCCCAAACAAGTCAAGGAGGCACAGACATAGAATAATGAGGAAGTAACACACCTGAAATTTCTGAAATGATAGCTACTGAAGTAAAGAAACAACTTCATGAAACAATAAAGGAAATCAGATCAGAAGTAATCTCCCAGGCAAAACTTGGGATACTACACTGAGCTCCACGCCTCTGCCTGGATCCGTTGGATCTCCAATGCACGTACAGACCTTTTTCAGTCTTCCATATCTAACTCTGTAGGCAGCATTGTAAACCAATCTTGAAAAGTTGTATATGTTTGTGTATCTTGCATTTAATTCGTTTCTCTGATAAGAATTAACTAATAAAGTATGAATGTGTGTCATTTTGTTAGTCTTTTGTCTGCTTGTTTCCTTCCAGTTTGAAAAATTGTACACGAAGCATCTATAAATACTCATGTACATGAATGATTTTTAGCTTTCTCGTTTAAAAAAGTTTTTTGAGCCATTATGTATATAACAGAAAATTCACTCTTTTTAAATATACATTGGAGATTATTATACTTACAGTAGTATACAAACATCCCTATTACCCAATTCTAGAATATTTACAGAACCCACAATAAAACCCTGTACCCATTAGCATTACTCCCTATGCCCTCTTTCTTTCCTTTTTAGCTTTGCCCATTTGATATTTAACATAAATACAATTATAGAATATACACTTTTTCTCTGGTATTTTAAACAACATAATGTTTTCAAAGTTTTTTATGCTTAGACATTTTCAAAAATTATTAGCAATCTATATTCGTTCTTTTGTGTATCTGAGTATCACTACATTATATGTACATACCACACTCCATTTATCCTCCATTAGCTAATAAATATTTGAGTTATTTCCACTCTTTGGCCATTAAAAATACGCTACTATAAGCATTTAAGTGCAAGTTTCGTATAAACGTATTTTCACTTCTCTTCTAGGTCATGCAATATCACTATGCTTAACTTTTTGAGAAAATGCTACATGTCTTCCAAAACCACTGTAGCATTTTATGTTCCCACAGCACCGTATGAGTCTTATGGTTTGTGTTCCTGCGGCCCCGCCCCAAGCCTGACACAAACACTGACGCAACCAAATCTAGCGCTTGTAATTGGTCCATTGTCCACCACTCGAATTGGTGGTATGAGTACCTGCTAGGGGTGGAGACAGTATACAACGTAATCACTGGAAAAAGGTGTGTCTCTATATTCTTCTCTATATTCTTACCAATACTTATTATCAGTGAATTTTATTGTACCTTTATAATATGAAGCAATAATCTCATTTTTATTAGAAGTCCTCTAATATCTAATGATGTTGGTATTTTTTATATGCTTTACTTGCAGACATGTACATAGGTATGTTTTCAAATCAGTTTAAGAAATCCCTAGAAATATTTCTGTTGGATTTTATATTACAATTATGGCCTCTATAATTTGGTTAATTAAATAAATATCTTACGAAATTCAAGTGTATATGAAGTTCATCTACAACACACCATGGCAGCCAGCTACGTGTTAGCCAGAGATGAAGCAGAAAGCTCTTATTGCTATATCATTCCTTGAGTGTGGGCAGTAGTCACCTTCTAAGACAGTTGGCAAGATGCTGTCGTAATTGTGGTTATGACAATGACTATGTATGAAGCAGGTGTTCAGTGTTTGAGGATCAATCAATATTATGCAATGTGAGAAGAGTCGTGCACAATTAAGAAATTCCTTATCACAAGGGTCACTGAACATTCTTATGAAAATATTAACCAGACCTATTAATAAGCAAAAAATGAATATAAAAACTGTACAAGTAGACCTCAAAATTTACCATTGATTGGAGCAAGTATAAAAAGTAATAGCAAGTATAAAAAGTATAAAAGTAATTAACTGACAACTTTCTGGGCGATTAGATAAAATCTCCTTCCTGAAACTGTGTCTAGAATTTAATCTCCAGGATGCATGTATGTTGTAGTCTCTTTATAACAAGCTCTACATCTCTTGAAAGACTTGTTTTCCTTATTTACAATTTATATCTTTTTCTTGACTACTGAACATTATTTAGATTGCCTGAGCTAGTACCTAGTCTCGGTAATCAAAAGAAGCTCACCAGCACAGAATTTTCTCCTTTTTCATTTAAAGGTATGGACACAATATAATTGGGGGAGATTTTTCAGATTTTTACTTTACTGTGAAGTTGTTCACTATAAGCTGTTAAAACTACTATTTACACTGTGTGTGAAACATGACAAGTAATTGTGGTATATTTAAATATTAATCTGACAAGTCATTAGATGCTTTGACTAATTGTATTTTTCTATGTAGTTCTAATGAATTGCTTTCTGAAGTCACACAGAATTATAAAATTGATCTAGATTTCAAAAAAAAGTGGGAATGAGAAAGAAACTAGTACTTAGCATGCTTATTAAAAATATATGGGATATTATTCTGAAGTATTAGTCATCATTATAAACCTGGACATAACACGGAGAAGAAAATGGAAACTACTCAGTTTAACTCCAGTTGGTAAGAATAACAATTTAAATTGTGCTAAAATAGAGATTTGCCTAAAGAATGACCAAATCACACTCTATACCTATACCAGAACATTTATTTAAGTTTTGTATGTTGCAAAAGTGCTAAATTCCTTTTCTGTGGAGCAGTTAGAGATTAGCATCCCTTGTTTAAATTACTGGCAGCCAACTCAAGAAGTACTAATTAAGCCCTCTGGCAGACTGTTCCTTTGGTTGCCTCTAGTGAACCAGATTCCTGATAGTCAACCCTTGTGTGGTCCTCTCTCTTTAAATCTAGGCTGTGTCAAAGTAACACTGTGCTAAGATGCACCCACGCCTTAAAAATCATGGGTGTCCTGTAAGCTTCCACTGCATTCATAGAAGTCCTGAGCCTTCAGGCAGTAAGTAAGTTCAGCTATATTTCTAAAAAGATCAAGTGACAACCGTCACGGAGAGTGAGAGTCCCTGAGGCTGCAAGAAAAGAGGATGTTACCTAGAACTCTTCATTTTCCTGCTGCCCACAACTGACTTGGTGACTGAACTCACTCCCTCCAAAAATTGTACAGCAGCAAGATAAATGGGAGGATCTACAGCTGAGCTCAGCCCAAAATGGAAAATTGTAAACAAACCAAGTAGTTGTTATTTGAAGCCAGTAAGGTTTAGGGTGTTTAGTTTTGACTGGGGTGATTAGATTTGAAGCAATGAGTAATTAGAGAATCACTATATATCAGCCACATATCAGCATGATGTAATTTTCCAAGAATGTACAAAGAATACAATATATTTGATAACAGATTTTGAACTGGGTGCATTTTTTTAATTTAAAAATTTTACCAGTAATAGATTTAGCTACAGTTTTGATTATCCAAATGTGGCACAGCATATTAATTATATCTAATACTTTTGTGTGCAAATGAATTGTTCACATTAATAAGTAACTTACAAATCAAGTTTGGAACACATTAGTGCACTGAGTACTGGCTGTATCATCACATAGTTCTTCAATGTGTAATTTTCAGTTATTACAATAATTTGAGTGAGGAAGAATTTACACCTACCTGTATAATTTAAGAAAAATGTAAGAACTCTGTGTGAAGAACTGACAAATGAAAAGGGAACATAAAGATTTGCTTTATAATAAACTAAATGGTTAAAAAGGACTTTTAAGAAATTTCCTAAATGTAACTTAGGTTATTATATGAGTAAGCCACATGTTACAATTTTAATTTGGAAGCAATACATAGTAAAGGAGAGAGTTGACTAAAAAAAATCTTGCTGACGTTCAGTATTTTCAACAGCCTTCCTAATATTCATAAAAGTTTTTAAAATTAATACTTCATTTTCAAATGTAAAATAATTGCAATTCACATCAGTACTTCTCTTTTGCTTTTTGTGAAAGCCCAACACAATTCAATTTTACTTGATCAAAATGTTGAAGTTTTTGATTTTATAACTATTATGCTCATCTTCAGCTCTTCTGTGATTTGTTAAATGAAAAGATGTATTTTTTAAAAATTCAAAGCCAGTAATAACCTGGAAAAATTCTGTTTATATTGACTTTCCTTAGGTATTTTTGTACATGTATATGTATACACATGCTTTTCTCTTTTGCATTTATAATTTCAGAAATACTTTCTCATATTTTGAACAAACTAAGTAAACAATAGTTAAGCAACAACTAAATGCATTAATTTTATGGATTAAAATGTTTCCTTGTGATGAGAAAAGAAATTTACTCAAAAATTCAGCTAGAATCTGAAGAAATATTAAGTCAAGATGAAAATAGAAATGAAAAATTGTCTCAATTCTCATTTTAGTCCCTAAATTTTCTTAGAGTATCTCTTATCAGTGTATTTCATATAATTATTCTCAGTTGCATTGAGAATACCACAAAAATGAAAAGACACATACTTTGTTGGAATTTATTATTAAGATGTTTGCAAGCATATTCACATACAGATAATATTTCAAGGGTGATGTGCCTAGAACACTAATATAACCAGTGAATGCTGAGAAGATGTAGGTAGTTATAAAATTCACATTCCTGGGAGGATGAGCTGAGTTAGGATTTCTCCTCACATAAAACCTGCATATTCTGTTCTATGCAACTTTGTAGAAATTGGCTGGAGCATTTCCAAATTAGGGAAAAGTTCTTTAGAGGGTAGAATATTCAGTTAAATTTTCTGGATTGTTCTCAATGCTAATTTAGTTTTCCATAACATGTATTACTAAGAAGCATTTTGTATAGCCAGTATGTATGTGATCCATGCTTGATGATAGTATAAGACATCACTTCCTATCGCAATACGTAGCCATAAATGGTAACTACATAAAAAATGAAATACAAAGCATTTCTAAAAGTCTCTGTGTATGAGAATGTCTAAAAGAATGTCTAAAAGACTGTGATGTCTATATGTATTTTTAGGTTTGTCTACTTTAAATTCTACATTATAAACTATGAAACTTCTTTTAAAACCTGAAATCCTGCATGTTTTAGGAAAGCATCTAAATGGATATAATTTGGTTTTAACTATTGTTTGTGATAAAATATTAAAAGTAGTTTTTGGGGGCTGGGGATTTAGCTCAGCGGCATAAGCACCTGCCTTGCATGTGTGTAGTCATGAGTTTGATCCCTAGTACCATTAAAAAAGAAAAAGACAAAAAAGTAGTTTTTTTATTTGAAATATTTAAACTGGAGATGCCTGCGGACTACTTTCAAAATTAATACTCATAATCAGATGTTAATCTTAATTCTTTTTACTGTAATCTGAGCGTAAAGTTGTATTTTTATCTCTAAGTGAACATAATGAACCACAAATCTAAGATTTGAAAAACTGTATACTAATGAACTTATAATTCCCTTGTGCATATGCTGGAAGGGCTTTTTAAAAAAGCATATCTGAAAATATAAAGAATCTCTTTTTAGTGTTGATTAGCAGCAAAATTAGTGAGCTAGAAACATTGCTCCTATTACAATGGAGATATAGGAAAATGGGAAACTGTCCAATGGGGTATTTGCAAACAGGAACAACTTAATTGTTCTGAGGTTGAGAGATAATTTATTGATAACAGTTTCTCAGCAAAATATTCTCTTTAAATTATAACTGAATTTGTTGGTATTTTTGCTAATATTTTGCTGCATAATGCTTAGCACATAGAAAGTACTTAAGTATTTTTTTTTTTTTTTGTCTTTTTCGTTTTTATAGGTACCGGGAATCAAACTCATGACTGCCTGCTTGCAAGGCAGGCGCTTATGCCGCTGAGCTAAATCCCCAGCCCCCAAATAATATTTTTAAATGAATAATGAGTGTGTATCTGTCCAGTAATTATGTTTATCATGTATGTTTCTTGAACTTACTAAAATCTTTATTTTATGGATTAGACAAAGACACACCAAACTTAACACCATTTTGGTGGTCCTATGAAACGTATTTGTGATTTTTTTTACATCTGACTCAACATATCCACTCCTAGTATAAAAATAATATCCAATTTCTATGATGTATTAAAGGTATTTTATCATGTATCAAATTCTTTTTAATTTTTATATTACCTCTGGAGTATACATTTTTTTAAATGTAAACCTCAATAATAAAAAGGGAGAAAGTGCCCAGATACTAAATGAAATATTTAGAAGAATATTTTCCGATATATGTCCACTCAAACTGAAAGTAAAGAGTCTAGATCAGCTAAGAAGTTATGTTGAGATGCATGTCTCTATATGAGTGATTATATATTTTAGTTGTATATACATTAGATGATAGAATATTTTCAATATTTAAAATCAGTTTTACAGCTGAATGCATTAAGAAAGTTATTTCACTACCTACCAGCAAATATGACATTGGGAGGGGATAAAGAAGATCTAACATGAATAATGACTTTTTTGTTTGTTTGTTTTTTGAGACAAGGTCTCTTTTGGTAGTTCAAGCTTGGCCTTGACCTCACTATATAGCCCAGTCTTGCCTTAAATACAGGGTGATCCTCCTGTGTCATCCTCCCGAGTGCTAGAATTACAGGAGTGGGCCACCACATCCTGTTAATAGAGATTTAAGTAAGGCTAGTTGTGAACTAATCAAAAGTATAGAAATACTTTCTTTATTCATTGGGCAGTTGAATTACAGAATTAGAAATGTAAAAATTCCATACATTTTAAGGTGTTGATTTAGTTTCAGTTTAAAAGATGCTGCTAAACACTCAGAGAAGTAAATTAAAATATTTCTAAATGAAGGCTACCTGTCAAACAAAGGACAAACACACCAGGCTTTATTTAAATATACCTGTAAATTCACCTAATCTTTCAAATGTTAATAACATTTGTATGTGTATACTACCATGCTAAGTGATGAAAAGATAGAGGGTTATAAACAATTTTTTAAGCTGTACAAATTCATGAGAAAGACAGGAAACTGCCATAGAAGACATTAAGACCTGGCATCAACTACTTTGATTCTACAGGTAACTAACAATAATTGACCCTATTTCCATGTGATAGAAGTTGAAATATGATACATGTCAAAATGTAGCATGAAAGTATCAAAGTAAAGGGACTAAAACTAAGGGAGGAATAGGGTATTATACTTCATGCAATAACTAATATGATCAAAGGGTTAACATTAGAAAGAAGGAACAAGATGATGGAGTCGCCCTGAGCACACAATGTATACAGCCATGTGAAAGTCCTAAAAATGCAGGTTCACTAGAGTATTGAAAAAATTTTAATGCTGAGATAAAGAGTACTGGTGATATTTAGCAAGTCTGTCAAATAAGCAAAAATCTCAAAGCCTGGAGTAATATGATGAGGTAGTAAACTATAGGAAGAGTGCTTTGATGGAAGACAGTGAAAAGAATGACAGATAATTGTGGAGACCAATTGGAAAGTTATATTAATTTAGATGAGGACAAGTGAGATAAGAACAGTGGAATGAATAGAAAGCAAGAGGAAAAAATACTGTGAAAGTAAATGCTTATTAGAACAGATAAAATAGATGAAAATATCAGCAACTGTGACTGTTATGGATTTTTACTTCTGTGGTGGATAGTCTAAAATTTTCTTTCCTGGATTGTCATTCTGGCATGATTATCAGAATAATACAGCCCAATTGGGCTGAAATGCTGTCGTGCCCACTTTACTTTCTGGAAGAGTGTACATAGGATTAGAATTATTTACTTCTTGAATATTTAATAGAGTTAATAAGTAAAGTGATGAATTCAATTATTTAGCAAACAGAGTTATTTGTATTATCTGTTTCTTTTAGAGTAAGATTTGTGAGTTAGTGACTGAAAGCAATTGCCTATTTTATTGAGTTTATAAAACTATGGGTCAGTTATTTGTAATGTTTCCATAGTCTTCTAATGTTGATATATTTGATGTTTCTTTTATGACACTGGTCATTTTTATTCATGTTTTTCAGAATCAATTTAACAAAAGATCTATCAGTTTGAATAATCCTATCAAAATATCAGCTTTTGGTTTTGGTGGCTTTCTTCTATCAGTTTTATAATTTCCATTTCACTAATTTCTCTTTTTATTTCCTTCTACTTGATTTGAGTTTCAATTGTACCTATTTTTTGGTATAATTCTACTGTGCAAGGTTGATTTGAGACATTTCATTTGTGATAAAATGATCCAGTGCCTGTTGGTGGGAGTGCAGAAAGGTGCAACCACTGTGGAGATCAGTCTGGAGATTCCTCAAAAATCTGGGATTGGAAGTCCCATTCGACCCAGCTATTCCACTTCTAGGCATATTCCCAGAAGAACTGAAAACTTCATATCAAATGAGATATGCACACCCATGTTTATAGCAGCACAATTTGTAATAGCCACATGTTGCAAACAACCTAAGGGTCCATCAACTGAGGAATGGATAAAAATTTGTGGTATTTATATACAATGGAGTACTACTCAGCTATAAAGATGGATCACATTGAGATATTTACTAATAAATGGGTACAATTTGAGACATATTCATAAGCAAAATAAATCACATGTATAAATACCATATACTCTCCATAGTGTAAGAAATAGTAAGAATGCATAAGAGTTTATGGTAATCATGATTCCCCATTACATTGCTTTGAAGCCTTATAATGATTGCATTCATTAGTTGGAGTGGGTGTATCCTGGTATGTTTGATTTTTTTTTTATCTGTAATGGTATGAACAGCTATTTTGAAGAAAACAAGTCATTATAATGGCCAGTATTGATATAATTTCATCTTATTCTGAAGTCCTACCATGCTTTTGCTCTTCTATTTCCATTAGCTCTATCATGGTGTATCTTACTGGATTGTATTACGTGTGATAGTATAAACAAACTTTCTATGGAAAATGAGATAACATAGTAGCCATTGTTTGTTTTCTTGTTATTTGTTTCAGACTGCCCTGGAATACATCTCTTGAATGGTTTTATACTATTTTGTTATGTTTGATACTATTGTATATGAAGTTATGCTCAACTATTTCAAAGAAAGAGACATTGTGGTAGTTACTGTTAATTACAGGTTGTCTTCTGGTGAAATACTGTGTTGCTTACATTGTTCTGTTCTGATCTGCTTCGTTATGTCCTGTTTTGTCTTAATCTCTTTAAAATAAAAAAAAATGGGATACAAAAATGAAGTTATCCAGTGTTTTAACTGAATTTCAGCCAGGGTTTTGAACTATTCTGTAAATTTTGATCCATTTTAAATTAGTAATACAAGAATATCCATCGATATAGCTCAGAGGTACAACACCTGCCTGGCAAGTGCAAGGTTGTGAGATCAATCTCCAGTACAAACAAATGTATGCTTCCATTTAGTTGTCATAAAAATGATTTGATATTAGTAACAGAAGATATGATTATAATATATTAGAAATGAAGAAATGAAGCCTTGTGGAATATTCACATACATTTTGAAATCAGTTTTTAAAATACTCTGCTCTTTGCCATGAGGATTTGGGAAATATTTCACAAATTTGAGATATATACGAATTGAAAAAACAAGATAATGTTTTAAATACAGAAATGAAATAGAATCTTTTTGGAGAATAGGGTGGCTGTTTATATACTACGGTGAACTGGAACTACTGATGTGAAAAATAAGGGAATGTCTTGTTAAAGTTTTATGCTTTGATGCACCCTGAAATGTACCCCTAAAGATTATTTTATTCAGAGAAAAAGCAATTATATTTTCTACTCCTAAATTAAAATGGATTAAATATGGTTTCATTTTCTTCCCACATACATAGTTAGATAGAAATATCTGATCTAAGAAAGCCACAAGGAGCAAACAAGATAAGCTGCTGGAGACAGTCCAGTGGTTCTTGGAGGTGGAGAATCCATGAGGACTTCTTATATGACAGTCGTAGAATCCAGAAAAACCCTGGCAATTATGCATTCTGATTCATTACATTTTATAAAAATATATTTGCATTATTTTAGAGTATCAGAGTATTAGTAATAGATATACAAAGATACTCTTAAGACAGAAAGTAGAATTATTACTGGCAAATTCTGATAGAAATTGTAGAATATATAAGAAATAATCACAGTATTTTCCATATCAAGTTTACACAGAAAATCTTTTCCAAAATCGCTGTTTGAAAAAGTGCTGAAATTTGCTCATCATCAAAGCTGATATACGTGAAGTATTGTTACACATTGTCTTCTTTAAAAATGAGAACAATAAATAAAATGAAGGCCAAACATGAAATGTCACAAAAAATAATGTGAAATCATGACACTTTGGAAAGGGAGCAGCAGTTGCAGATCTAGTCGAGTGGCTTTGTTTCTGAAAAGAATGTGCTGCAGAATTAGAAGGAAATATTTTTAAAAAGAGTAACTTTTGCAAAAGCACTCCAAAACTGGTTTCTGTAAAACAAGTTATTTAGAGAGAGACTTTTCAGATGGAATAGTTAATAGTGAATTAAAAATTTTTAAAAGATTCTAAGTAAATTAGAGATTATATTACAAGAATGATAATTTACTGACATTCCTCAGGAAAAAAAAAAAAAAAAAGGACTTTAATGATGATGTACAAGAAAAACTTGAGCGGATACACCAGGAACAAAACATCAAAATAGTTGGAGATTTTCACTGTACACTTTTGGTCTCTGATATTTCAGTTAAGCATAAAAATACATAAAGAAAAATAGGAAAATTTGATGAATTTCATGGATTTCCTTTGTAAATAAATGCCCTAAATAAATGAGGACACACAAAGCATTTATCAATTGCTAGGTGGTTAAATGTCTCCTAGGCGACATTTTCATATTCTGTTAAAATGAAGAATTCTTTATGCAGAATATCTGACTAATCTAATCAGATCTTTCAAAATAAATTATATATGTATATCCCCAACCTACTGTGACCAAGAAATGCTTACTCAAATAAATTTGGAAGATAGCTAGAAAAAACAATGTAATATACATTTTATTCCTTGATTACTTCTGAGTCACTTTTATGCAATGTAAGACCATGCAACTGTTTATACAAATTATTACTATCTGTCACACAGTATTCGTAACTGTTTAGTATGCATTTATTTTATAATTCTTCTAATTCCATGAGCTGAATACTGATAGTTCCTCTATTTTACTAACATAGAAACTAACAAAAACTGGGATTAAATAACTTGCTTCTATTTGTACAGCGTGATTTCAGGATCTAGAATTCAAACAATCTGGTTTAGAGTCTGTTTTATTAATAACAATAAAAACAGGAAGCAGAGAATATAGGGCCCATTAACTTTTTTATTTTGAAATGAACCTAATAATATTCTGTATCATTAATGTTTCACAGAACATAATATGGAAAATCACAATCTGATTTAGGTAGATTTAATAACATACAAATATATTCAGAATTTATATAATTGTATATCTGAAAATCAATAATACAGGAAATAATTATAGAATTTGAACATTTACTAGACAAGACATTTCAAATATTTTATTAGAAGAAATACAAATAGAATATATATTCTGTATTCTTTGATAACAATAAAATAGGAGCTATTGTCTGTATTAGCTATGACATAATTGCTGCTGCTGATGCAAGGTCTCAAAATAATGGGCCTTAAAAAAATAGGAAAAGTTCATTGGTCTCTCAGCTCTTTCAAAAATCACTAGACTGGACAGATCAGCTACTTGGTGTCAGGGACCTCGGCTTCTTCTATTTGCTTATGCTACCCTTCCGCTTCCTGATCCACCTTGGGGTCCAAGGTAGTTGCCCCAGTTTCTCTCTTCTTTGAGTCAGCAGCATTGCAGGAT
Source organism: Cavia porcellus (assembly GCF_034190915.1). Lineage (NCBI taxonomy): Eukaryota > Metazoa > Chordata > Mammalia > Rodentia > Caviidae > Cavia > Cavia porcellus. The sequence goes on from NW_026947484.1 coordinate 119,281,621, forward strand.
CAAGAAGAAGATGCATGCTTTTTCCTTCAAAGTAACAGTTGCCATCATTTTGTCATCCAAGCACTTTCAGGCACCTATTTTCGTGCAATGTAGTGCCATGGCAACACTCACGGATATAGGATGCTGAGGAGTGGTCCTCTTTAGATCAGTGACAATGTACTCAGCTGAAAAATATATAACCTTGTCAAAGGACGCTGACAAAATCAAGAGTGCTGCGATAGCATGTAGCCATGGCTACTAAAAGGAAAAATTTCTCCTAACTCAGATAAAAGATAAAATCAAAATTATAATTACAGAGGGTTTAAAACTGGTGGGATGCTGCCAAAGCTATAATCATAAGAAAATTTAATGCTTTATGACGATATTAATCAAGAAAGAAAGAAAATAAGTGAGTGAATCATTCCAGTCAAGAAGCTACAAATAAATCTTTTAAATGAGTACAGAAAGACAGGGTGGAATTAATAAAGATACAATGGTAGATTAATAATTTATAAATGAGAAAAAACAATTGAATATAAATTTGAATAGTGCACTTCAAAACACCATTAAAAGAGACAAATTGCCGAAACTGCAAGTAAATAAAAAAAGGATATCAGTTCTTATCACTATATCACTATATCACTATAAAGAGAAAACATAATCACAGATTTAAAAAAAAGGAAGCTGATAATCAGAAGTCTACACCAACACCTAATACAGTACCTGTCAGACTACCTGACTTGTCCCAGGAACTTCATTTATTAATTCGTAGAAAATGGCTCACTACAGACACTTGTGTATAAAGTAATTGATAAAAAAAAAAGAAGTAACAAAATCAACCTAAGAAAATGTTAGAAACACAAATCATCAAAAGAAGACAATAAATGTTTTTAGCCCATTCTAAGTACCAAGGGCTTTACATGTGTATTTTTAAAATTGATTTAACTTTCATAATCCTAGAAGGAAACAATATTTCAGTTCAAAGGTGAGAAACAGATATTAAAAGGTTAACAATTTGCTCTACCTCATAGGTAAATGACTGAATCGACCTGTACCAGTTTCTACCCTGAAACTGATGCTGTTTGCACTCTGTACTTCTTCATTCTTTCTAAGACTTTTCCTTTCCAAGAACATCATTCTAAGTGCCTCATATGTGAGGAGATACATTTTATCTTTTTTGTAAGTTTAAATTTTAGGGCCTCGTATAAAATTTCCCATGAAAAAAATTGCAAGATTTCTCTTAGGTCTCTGAACAAATAATGTTGTGGAGTTTTTTGGGGTATTATTTTATGTGGTACCAGGGATTGAACTCAAGACCTGGAGCTTGCCAAGCAGGCACTTATGCCACTGACCTTAACTCCTGGCCTCCAAATAATGTCCTTAATGAGCTAGTTTATCTGTCATATATTTCTGGTTATTAAATTAACTCTGTTTCTCCTTCTTCATCGATGATAGGAAGATCAAAAAGCAGATGCCAACTTATCTATAAAACTGTGATATCCCCTGTGTGGTTTTGAACTAATTTTATGTTTTATTATTGTATAACCTATTTTTTTTTCTTTACACTTGATTTTTGATGCCTTTATTATACCCATAATGTTGTGTATATATTTGAAAGTCATTTAAAATAGTATGTGTATACAGTTGTACATATAAAAAAACCTAAACTAATCAATTATTTTCCTATTGTTTGTTAGTTGTTTTCATTGTATTTTTCTGTTTTGCTAACATGATTTACTAGTATTCTTTGGCACTAACAGTGTTATAGATTAAAAATTGGTGGTCAGCTTAACCCCAGCTGAATTAAATCATCATGGCGCTGAAAGTAAATAGAGATGTGCAGAAGAGTTAGGCATTGTGGGTTCTCCTAAATGTTGCTATTTTAAGCTGTTGGTTCCTTTGGGAGGAGCTCTTCATGACTAGCTTCCCCACTGTGAGTTCCACTATTGTCATCAAAGAGGCTCAGAACCTTGTTGGTAAGAGTGGCTGTGGTTCACTTTGGGGGAGCTCTGGTGCTTACATTGAGCATTGCTTCCTGACTCTGGAGAGGAAGATGTGTGCCATTTAATCTCCAGGAGAAACTCTCAGCCTGGCTTTCTGGCAGGTACTTGACTATTCTTATCATTGGAGGATTTCAGGACCTTCGTGTCACTGAGGATGGCTGTGATACTTTTCAGGACAGCCCTGGTCTTATTTTGAGTGTGACTTCTCGGTTCCAGTGTAAAACCCTCAACCTACCAGTACAGCAACTTCATTCTACTGGCACAGACTTTCTAGCTTCCACCGCGGACCTTTGGACCATAAAACAGACCAGTGTGAGTCCTTCTCGTGGGCTCTAGACCTCCTGTTGGACTCATGGAAGGCATTGTCATGGGCTCTAGGTTTACTCATGCGGGACGTTGCTGTGGAATATTTGAGTCTTTAGTGTTGTGGACAGATTTCCTGCACTTTCTGTGTTTAACTCTGCTTGACCATCATAAAAGAATATTAAAAATTCTGTGTCCTGATTCTAATTGTTCTCCTCACAAATCCTGACTACAACAAACAGTGTTGAAATGTTCTATTCTATCACCAGCAGATATGTGGTAGATTTGTCTGCTAGGAAAAAAAGAAAAAAGAAAGAAATGTATTTTCTGCTCGCAAAAGGAAAAGAACAGAACCAACCCATTAAATGAAAAATAAATAAATAAATAAATACTCTTTATACAGAAACATATTTTGAAACATATTATAACACAGGGAAGCTATAGTAGCAAAAATTTGTGAATGAAAACATTCAATTATAAATTATCTTGATACACAAAAGGATAAGACTACATGTATTTCAAAAATAGGATTAAATTGACTAATGAGTAAAACAAGACATGATAAATATCTTAGACATTATGGGGAGTAACGTACACAAAAATATGACTAAAATAAACAAAATAGAAAGACGAATAAAATACATGAAAGTTCTTATAAGAAGTTCTGAGGAAGAATATACAGGCCAAATTGTACATCAATACAAAATGGCACACTGCTTAAATACAAAAGAAAAATAAAATAATAAATATTGAAATAGAAACATTCCCTTTAGAAAGTATCAAGATTACAATATGGATTTAAAAGAAATAATAAACCAGAAGACAACCAAATAGTATACTAAGTGCTCGATATTAATAGAATTCCCAGAGAACGTACTCTTCAAAAGTTAAAAGGAAATAGATTTTTGTTTGATAAATCTGTGTAGAAATAATTCATTGTTATTAAGGTTAATGTTTTTTAATAAAGCAACACACATAGAGCAATCTTTAGCAGAAAAATTATCTTAGAGAAATTATTAGGAAAAGAATAAAAAAGTTGGGGCTGGGGATTTAGCTCAGCGGCATAAGTACCTACCTTGCAAGCAGGCGGTCATGAGTTCGATCTCCGGTACCGATAAAAAGGAAAAAGACAAAAAAAAAAAAAAAAAAAAAAAAAGAATAAAAAAGTAAGTACATCTATAAATATAAATGAATATGACATTAAGTAACAATGCTACTAATGGCTAATGGCTTAGAAAATTATAGGCGACACAAACTTAAAATACATCCAGAAAAGATGGGTGTGGGATAAATTGAGGAAAACTATTCCAAGATCCTTGTATTACTTGGGCCTGAAACACCAATAATAAACACAGATGTGTGTTTCAATGAGCTATGGCGACTCCCCCAAAACACAAAATGTGTAAATAGCAAAGTAACAGAACATAGAATAGTAATATATAATTGATTAATCTTAAAGAAGAGAAGAAATGACATAAAAATATAAAGCAATTGATTTAGATAAAAATAGTAGAGCAAAATACTTCTAAACATCTCATCAGTAAGTAGATTATTTATTAGTAAGTGAACTATCCTGATTAAAATATTAAAAATAATGTAACTATGCTTTTTATTAGAGATCTACCCTAAACATAAGAATGCAGAAGCAGTGACTGTAAAAAGATGTGAAAAAGAAATACTATAAAATGTTTTTCAAAAAGAAACAATATTACATGTTTGCAAGATAAATTTAATCCTGAGATTAGAAGAATTCTAGAGTGGAAGAATGTTTTACATTTATAACAGCCCAAAAAATAAAATATACAATTTTATAATTGTATACACTCAATAATATAACATATATATAATATATACAAATATATGCATACAGATATTTGTGGGTTTTTTTTTTTTTTGGTCTTTTTCCTTTTTATCGGTACCAGGGATCGAACTCACGACTGCCTGCTTGCAAGGCAGGCGCTTATGCCGCTGAGCTAAATCCCCAGCCCCACATACAGATATTTGAAAAAGAATCAGAAAAATGTATGCATACATCAGGAAAAGAAAAATTGCATGATTTTTTTCAACAGATAGTGTTACTTTCATAGAGGAGACACTTTTTCTATCTCAGCAGAAAATCTACTGCACTGCCAGCACTTAGAGTAGAAACTGAAAATGCAAGTGCAGAAATTACAGTGACCAAGGTTACCAATCAACAGTTTACCACAGTAATAAATGTTTGGAAGTTAATGCACCACTTTGAGCACTTCTTGTAATTGCAGAGGTCAACGATACCTTGTATTAATCTCATGATATCTCAAAAGAAATTTACTATTAAAATATTTATGAGTTTTTCTTTTCCTGAATGGAAGTTATATATATATATATATATATATATATATATATATATAACTATAGATAGGTAAACAAATAGATAAACACTGACAGAAAAAATTCCAAAGGTATATGAGAATTAGCCTCACCACTAATCATAGCTTGTAGAAAAAAATACAAGAAAAAATTAAATTGCAAGAATATACAAGATCTGAAAAACATGATTTATTAGCACAAACTGAGAAGCACACATAATTATGATAAATATATTACCTTTAAATATATATTAACAGATGTAAAATAATTGATAATACAAAGAATAGGCCATTGACCTCTATTGAATTAAGCTACAAAATAATAACATAAGTAGAAAATGTCCAAATTTGAAAATTGAACAATTTACTTTACAATAGTACCATAGTCCCGATGGAAATTAGCAACCTCGAGCACTGAATTACAATGAAGCATATCAAGATTATGGGAATGCAGTCAGAGTAGTGTTTGTTAGAGACATATTTGTGGCTTTAAATTCATATATTAGAAAAGGAAAAGGACTAAGAATCAACATCTAAGCTTTTATTTCAAGAAGTTAGTAAAGTGACCACCTTAAACACAAATTGATAAAGTACAATAATAAAGGTAAGAGAAAAAAATCAATGAAATAAAATATTATAGCATAAAAGAAAAATTCACCAAACTGCAAAGTTGGTTTCTGTTTTTGAACAATAAAATTGCTATCTACAAGCCCGATGCAATAAATAAAAGAAGCCTCACTTACAAGCAATAATAGGAGCATAAATAAAGATGTAACGATGGGTCTTACTGATATTAAAAAGATTATGAATAATGTGGATGACTTTATACAATGTGCTTGTAATTAAGGAAAAATGGGCAAATTCTTTGAAATACAATATTTAACAGTTTTCAAAACAATATACAGGAGTTTGAGCAATTCTGTATTTTAAATTTCACTCAAAATTTTAAAAAATTTCCACATAGATCCTGTCAAGTTGAATTTAATTTCTAAATTTTTAGGAAGAAATTATATCACTCCTATATTTTTTTCCAGAAGATGAAAAACAAAAAAAAAAAAAAAAAGAAAGGAAACATATTTTATTTCTTTATGAGGCTAACAAAAATTTAGTACTAAAATCTGGCAACAGTATTGCAAAAAATAGAGTAATGACTCAACCTCTTTCATGAAAAAATTATAAACAAAGGGGCCGAGGGTTTAGCTTAGTGGTGTAAGTGCCTGCCCTGGCCAAGTGTGAGGTTGTCAATTTGATCCTAAGTGCAAAAAAAAAAAAAAAAAAAAAAAAAAAAAAAAAAAGAAGAAGAAAAGAAAAGTCATAAGCAAGATATTTGCAAATCAAAGAGAGAGATATTCACGAATATAGGGATACTCAGGAATCTGTTTAATTCTATGCATTGTAATGGCATTTTAGCAATCAAATCAATACAACTGACAATATAAAGGTGAAAGCTCAGAAAAGTATACCAACAAATTAAAAAGTTAAATGTTACTCATTAAAAATCTATTAGTAAACAAAGAACAAGTGAGATCTTCTGTTGGAAATTGATCAGCTGATTTTAAAATTTGTGTAGAATTGCAAAGATTTAAGATTAGCCAAGACAGAATTCTAGAATACAAAAGCAGACCAACTTTAATGAACAGTTATCATATCTTAGTGTCAAGCTATAGCAATTATGACTGTATAGTATTGACAAATACGAGTCCTGTGAAAAATTAGCATCCAAAAACATTCACAAATACATGTGGACATATGAAAAAGGTGTTACGTGAATAGCCATATAGAAAAATGGTATAGCTTGACAAGTTCTAAAGTGTAGATTGGAGTGGGTATATGTCTGAGCAGTAGAACACTTGCCTATCATGCTTGAGGCCCTGTATCTGACCTCTAACAAACACACACAGACACACACACACACACACACACACACACACACACAAATGAATAAATACAGACATGAAGATCAAAATTTTTAAATTAAAACAAGATTAAGAAAATAAAATATTTTGTGGGAAAAGATTTATTAATCAATATGGTATTAATTTTATATGAAGAAAAAACAATTAACTGGTAACAATTATATAAAATTTCTACACTAAAAATCAGAATACCTCATGATTTAAAATTATCACTATGAATTTAATATAATGGAGTACTACTCTACCATAAAGAAGGATAATCTTGAGACTTTTATTGCTAAATAGATTGACCTTGAAACCATATTCTTAAGTGGAATAAATTAGGCACACATATGTAAATATCACATTGACTTACTGTTGTGAGAAACTGAAAGAACCAAATTGTACAAGAGATACGGCACCTAAGGATAGGAAAGGGGTCAGAGAAGGAAGGTAAAATGAAAAATGAGAAAGGAAGGATAAAATGGAAACAAAGCTGTACAAATAAAGAGGGAAAGAGGGAATAAAGGGAGGGGGAGAGGAATGAGAGGAAAAAGAAAGACAAATCATGGTATATCATGTACAGGTACAAATTCTGTGCACATGATATGCCTTGAAAGTGTCAAATGAGATCACCATATATACCTAAATTGTATCAATAAGCTTAATTAAATAAAAAATTTAAATGGAAGTATAGAAAGCAGAATCAATCAATGTGAGAACAGAATATCAGATTTACAAGACGGGTTTGTGATTTCTTAAAAATAGCAAGATATCATGAAAAATCAATCCAACAGCTGCTAGAAGAATCAAAAAAAGAATAGGATTGACTGGAGTCAATGAAAAGCCAGATGAAAAAAATCAACACACATAGAATCAAAATTAAATCCAAGATATGAAAGACATGTGTTGTATGTGTGTGTGTACGTGTGTATGTGTATGTGTACACATGTATCTCAAAAGGAATTTTATTTAAGGACTTGCTGGACTTAAATCAATGAGGAAAAGTGTGCAATCTAATAGAAAAACTGGCAGTGACTTGTATAGACAATTCACAAATGAAAATACAGATGGATGTGACCCATGGATAGGACAAGAAGTAGTCATTTTCATTTAACATCAAGTTAATGCAAATTTAAACCAGATTAAGATATTTATTCACCAACAGAATGAACAAATGAAAAACAGAGATAATTCCAGTATTGGTGAGGATATACTACAGCCGAAACCTCTCGTAATGCTAGCACGAATATGAACTAGTAAAAGGATATTTAGACACTAGAGAGACAGTAGCTACCAATATTTCTGATTATGCATTACTCGCAATTGAACTCTATTTATTTATACTCAGCAGTAATTAGTATTCACAACTCTGAGTGTCTGTGTTGAAATTATCGCAGCAGTGTTATTCATTTTAACCACAAATTGGAATAAAAGGCTAAATATCAAAATGGGTAAGTCAATTATAGATTTATTTATTTATTTATTTATTTTGTCTTTTTCGTTTTTATCGGTACCGGGGATCAAACTCACGACTGCCTGCTTGCAAGGCAGGTGCTTATGCCGCTGAGCTAAATCCCCAACCCCTAATTGTATATTTTATTAACATAAGATTTAGAACTATAACTGATGGATAGAAATACATAATTTTTGTAGAGATATGAATAATATCCAAAGATATGATACTGGATAAAAGAAACCAGACAAAATAATGAATACTGCATTATTATATAATATAAAATTCAAAAGCAGGCAAACTTACCTATAATTCTAGAAATTCATCAGTACTTGTGAGTGTATTAATGTCTTGGGAGTACTAAAATATTGTTTCTGGTGTGTGCTTGATTTTCCAGTATTTGGTCTAGGAACTGAGTATATGGCATGTTAACTTTATTAAAATTCATCAAGAGAGAAAATGTAATATTTTATGCTTTTATATAATATATACCAATAAAAAGTGCTTAGAGTTGCAAAAAAATATTTTTATGTTATCCTACTAAAAATTTGACAGCACACTCTATGCCATAAACTTAATATTCCAATGCTTACATGATTTTCTTTATTTATCAAGTGAATTTAAATTGATCTTACATTAACTGCTACCAACTGTCATTATAGCACTTATTCATAAATGCTTTCTTCTCTGCTATTTAACTACAAACTTTAATACATTTTAAAAATTTTTCTACAAGTGATTTTTCTATTACATTCTATGGTTGTGAATTTTTAGATTGTTTCAGTATACCACTTTATTACTGATCAATTTTAAAATAGACAACATCTGTCAAGGTATTTTACATCTTTCGTACAGTAAGATTCATCAATAGACTCAGATGTTTATTTTTTCACATGAATTTTAATCATATTATTTAGATGATCTTTTATCATGCTTCTTACAAAGGAAATCATAAACATCACAATTTCTTAGGTAAGATTATTCACAATTATATTAGTATTGTGAAAAGAAAACATGTGAGGAGTGACCTGAGAAAAACTTGAGAAGCAAATTTTAATGTTTTAAAAAATATGGCTAGGACAGAGATCAGCTGAAATGCAGTAGGATTAAAGCAATGCAAAAGACCTGCAAGACTGCATAATAGGTGATGAAATAAAGGGGAGGGATATAAGATTAACCAAGTGGAAGACTGTGAAAGAAGTAATAAAGCATAATTCTACTGTGACATGTTTGGTATACGATGGTGTTAAAAGTCTTCATTTTTTTCTTTTTTTACATAGAAGAAGAAGTTTGGACTGCAGGACAATGAAAATGTGAGAGTTCACCTCTAAAGTGCTTGGAAGCTGCATATGTGGACATATAACTTGAGTTCAGAAGAAACAAGGCTACACTGAGAAAGACCTCAAGGTTTCTAGCATGTGTGGACAAAGAAAATCATTAGAATAACAGTACCTTTTTTGCAATAAAAGAAAAAAGGACAAAATCCATCAGAAGAGTTAGAAAGTACATGTATTATCTGCTACCTGAAAGATTCTAATACATTCTCTCAGGCATTAATTGCAGGCACCAGATTCTTGGTCATAGTCCCAGTTTCAACATCTTGTTCCTCAGATGATTAATAAATTGACTTGATTCCAGGCTTGTCCTTAAATCTTAGATTTCTACTATTTTTCTACTCTGTGTTCTACAGTCTAAATAAAATTCCCTTTCCCCTACTAGAAGACTGATCACCAAGCAGCATATTCTAGGAACTGCACTGAACCCATCTCTATAAATTGGAAGGAATATTAAAGTGTTAGTGATATAGAAACCAGCCAGAGAAGAACTACGTTGATTACATAGGTACTATCATTTTGATTGTCTTATTTCTTTTGTATCCTAATGATTTTTTTCCTATTGATGAAAATTAGTTCAGATACACTAATTCTAATTAATTTTGGAGCATCTTTGTGGGAATATATCAACTATCAATGTAAGGAGCATGTTTTAACATGTTTTACTTTGGAAGAAAATTCAGGTAGTTCTTCTTTAACACTGTGCCTTAACATTATAATATTATAGTATTCTTGTACATTTTATCAGAAGAGTGTCACTGGAATTCTGCACAAATCTTCTATGGTCCTCTTTTGCCTTTTCTCTTGTTTCTGTATTCTCTGAGCTCCTTTCTAAGTTCCAGAATTTAGACACATGAACATAATCACATAACTCCTAACATACAATCTACTTTAAACTCCCTCCACGAAGCATGTTTAAAATATATTTACCCCCTTTTCTCTCTCCTAATATTGCAATTCATCCTGTCAAGTTGTATCTAGAAAGCATGATTTCATTAACCATTAAAAGGAACTGCTCCATTTAAATTTGCTTTTTATGGAAACAAAACATATATACATATATATATATATATATATATATATATTTATATATGGTTGCAGTGGCCTAACTTTATAGCCTTCTCAGACTTTCAAGTAGAACTCTTGATAAATTTCACTAATTGACATTTTACCACATAATTACTACCCGTAGATAGAATCAGTTTTAGAAATTACACAACCAATCAATCTCATCACATTTAGAAGGGTTTAAATGTTTCATTTCCAAATATATTTCAAAAATATTGTTCATGGGATAAATGTCAAAAAGGTCAATTCCATAATAAGTAGAAAATATTTGATATCTGACTAGTGGGAAAGGGGATGGAAATAAGAAAAACTAAACATGATGTGATTTCTGAACAGCTACAAGTTTTAAATATTCCAAACTTACTTAACATAGTGCCATCCTATTTTTCTCTGATAGCTCTTCTCTCCTCTCCCTATCTTCTCTTTCTCCTTCCCTGCTTTGCTCCTCCTGCCCCAGTTTTATTCTTCAAATCCTTCAAATATAAATCTATACTAGCTGCATCAGTTACTACTCTAACCAGGTTTTGCTAACACTTAAGATTTTTGTTTTCTACAACTCACTACCTCCTAAAACTGTTTGGATTCACCTCAGCTCTCAGACAACAAATTAAAACACCTATACTCATTCAAGATCAAAAGCAAGCAGAATCAAGCTGCTCAGGGTGGAGCTACTGGACTCAGATTACCCCCCCCCCCAGGCAAACTTGCAGCCATCAACTTCTTCAGATCTCAGCTATTTTCTTGCCTCTTTGGTGATGGCACTGAGAAAGAGAGATTCCAGCAAAGACTCAGACCTTTCGCAGTTGTGAAAGTTTGAATCCTTTCAATGGTATCACCACATCCATTACCACAAATTTAAGAAACCGCACAGATCTATGATGGACACTGTGTTTACCTGCTGGCTCTGTTGAACACATAGAAACTCCAGCTTCCCTAGCATGTACCTGAAGGGGCCGGTAAGCAGCCTCAAATTCTGAGAGATGATGTTGGATGGACAGCTGATAAGAAATAAAAAGTAAAAAAAAAAAAAGAGTTTACAAATAAATTGTTTGCTTTCCCATTATCTGACTATTCCATATTGCAACAGTCTCATCAAACCTCTCTAGAGATTTCCAACAAAAATCAAAGGTCAACAGTGATGCAGAGCAGTGAACAATTCAGGTATGTGCTCTTTAACCTCAATTTTCTTTCATGTTTGTTTTTCTAGGAATATAACTCCAAGAAAGACATCCTTGGCCTCCGTTTCTGTTTTTCAGAGAAGCTTATGCAAGACATGAGCCAAATACCAGCAAAAAAATGAGGTTTTCAGGCCACAAATAAATCCTCAGGTATGCAAAATTGAAAGAAATGTGGAAAGATATATGGCAGAGAAAAAGTAATATTTTTCAAGCTAATGAAGTTCTGTTAACAGATTAAACAGATTTAGATGAAGACAAAAACCTAATCATGATTATAGAAGAGTAAGTGCATACTAGTTTAAAAAAATTCACCAGAAAGCTTTAATAATTCTTAATTAGTATTCAACCAACAAATTACCTTTAAAATACATACAGAAAAAAAAGTCTGCAACAATGACACAATAATCCCTTGTAAAAGTGAGACTTCTACTCACCTCTTTCAATTCTTGATGCATTATGCAGAAAAACTGAGAGATAAAGGTCACATTGACACATAATGTATTTCTGATAGCAATTTTTCTAGTAGCTAATTTTTAAAAGATTGGAAGAAGCCAAATTATCCTGTCTTTCAATTTCTTTTTCAATGTCTTACTACGTACTTCAGGCTAACTTTGAATTCACTGTGTATCCCAAGCATAGCTTGAACTTGCGCGATCCTCCTGCCTCAGCCTCTCAAATGCTGGGATTACAGGCATGAATCACCATCTCCAGCCCAAATCATCCTTTATGGATAACTAAAGAAAAGTTTTGTAAAGTCATTCAGAAGAGTATTTTGTAGTCATAAAAATAAGAAGTTATAGCAATGTGCAGAAAATGAAACTAAGAAACACAAGTTTAAGTGACAAAATCGTTAGATAGGGCAAAAAGACTTGATACCATATTGAGGCTCAGAATGTCCATATAGATTCATTGATGATAGAAACTCTTTTAAAAGGGAAGGCAGTGCAGGGGATTATAGCTTAGTGCCTGCCTGGCAAGGACAAGGTCCTGAGTTCAATTCCCAGTACCCAAAACAAAGCAAAGTAAAACAAAAAGTTAAATAAAAGCAAAAGTAGAATAAACCCAATAGCCAGTATACTAGTTACTTTTTGAGGTTAGCAAGAGTATGGGATTTGAAGATATAGAGACGACTTCAGTGATGTTGGTAATATTCTACCTGTAAAACGGTTTAGAAAATCTATATCTTCTTTATTTTCCTGCTTCACTGATTTTATGGATATTGCATGCATTATTATTAGGCACCAAATATTATAACATAATATGCAACATTTAAAAATTGGTTTTAAAGAACATATTTATGGAGTAGAGCAAGGTATATCTTTTGTTACTAATAAAATAATTTAGGAAAAATAAGTTTAAACAATACAATTATCAATATTTTAATTTAATTTAATTTTTTTTGTCTTTTACCTTTTTATTGGTACCAGGAATCGAACTCACAACTGCCTGCTTGCAAGACAGGTGCTCATGCCACTGAGCTAAATCCCCAGCCCCTTATTTTGTTTTTTAAAAAAACTTTTTTTGGTGCCGGGGATCGAACTCATGACCTTGCATTTGCCAAGCAGGCACTTATGCTGCTGAGCTAAACACCCAGCCCAACATTTTAATTTTAAATGTCATCTTTGAATCATAATTTACCATTTTGGGTCTTTAGATTCACAGTCCAGAAAAATATTAGTCTGCTTCACAGTTTCATTTCACTACATAGCAAAAGGACTACATAGAAATAAAAGGACTACATACCAAAGTAGAGGGAAATTTTACATGTTTTACTTTATTGCATTCATTAATTTAGCTGTTATTTTAAAAGTGCCAGTGAATCTGTGGTAAAACTTTCTCAGAGTAGAGCAATGTTATCATTACTGAATGTTATTTAAACATTTTTTCCTTAAATTATTTTAACACTCATATGTTGTAATAAAAACAAAACTATGGGGAATGTTTAAATAAATAATTTATTACAAGAAAAATGCATTGCTACCAATGCTCTTCAAGATACTTTAAATACTTCCCTGTGCTCTGAACACACCTATCCAGCAATCATGGTAAAATTTCTTTTACTCTCATAGAGTTTTCAATATGAACACTGGGATTATACATATCCTGACCCTTATACTGGAAAACTATTATTAGTATAGCCAATGAAGAGAACTTTAAGTGTTAAGCTTACAGCACATGAAGAAGTCCTTATTTGTTCATTTGAAATTAAAAGCCTTTATTTCAAATGTACACATGTGTTAAGAGACAGACTAATCATTAGTAGGTCTTTCCAACTTGACCTTGAATTGATTCACTTACAACCCGGGGATCTTGAGAGGTTTATTTATTATGTCTCTGGCACATTTAAAAAATAATTCAATGTGATGTACAATTTAGAGATAGTGACTAAATAAAATAATATAGGTAAAATCCATAGATAATGTTTGTTTTACTCATCGCAAAAGGTTAACAATTATATACTGTTATTATTGTTATTATAATAGGGTTGGGGGGGTAGTTCTGACATCTGTGACTAGCTTCTATCTCAAATTCTCAAATGGAATAGGTCTGATGTGTTGTTTTATTCTTATTTAATATGTAAGGCAGAATCTTCAAGAAGATAGTGTTGATGCATTTGAAGATTAGAAATACATAAAAAACATGAAACAGAAGATCCAAATAAATATGGATCAAACAATAAGAATTGCTCATTATGTCAGAACTCATTCAGAGAAGTAAGGTGGTAAGCAGTTGGTTAATTCAGAAGCCTATGTTTTGTTTTTCGTTGTTTGTTTGTTTGGTGCCAGGATCGAACTCACAATCTCATGCTTTCCAGGCAGGTGCTTACACCACCAAGCTAACTACACAGCCCCTAGAAGCCTATGAATTTCACCAAAGATTGCTTATTTCAATCTTTCTTTTAATGTCCTCAGTGTGTCAGTTACTATTGCCAGCCTTGTAAGATACCTAGATTCAACCTGAAACAGCTCCATACAAGGTTGTCGAAAGGTTGGATGAGGGCTGGGAATACAGCTCAGTGGCACAGTGCCAGCCTGGGAAGCGCAAGGTCCTGAGTTCAATTCCCAATAAATATCAATAAAAATAAATAAATAAACTTTAAAAAGATTAGATGAGAAAACATCTCTTCCTTTTGTCTAAAGCAAAAACTATTTCAGGAAATCTTTCTCATGACTATGATTTCAATTACATCCATGTTCATCTGTAGTAAAATTGGGGGTGAAGGTAAGGTACAATATAAGCTACATATAGTTTGGGAAGCAGATATTAAAAGCAACACACACAAAAAAAGGTTAATCAACTGAGGATACAGCTCAATGGCACAAGCACCTGTCTGGCAAACACAAGGTCCTGAGTTTGATCACCAGTAACTATATATATATATATATATATATATATATATATATATATAGTTAATCAGTACAGAACTACTGTGCAGCATCTAGTACAGAGAAGTATTCTGTGAATATGTGGGGAAATTACAAAATACAATAGTGACAATATATCATTGAATAGACAAATAAATGGTAGGAATTATGAGAAACTAAAATGTATGAGGGGAGAAATAGAATTAAGAAAAATGTACAGAATTTTAAAGCAATGCTATCACATTACTTATATATATGTCAAAGTCATTATTCTATATATATATATCCCTTTAAGTACATTTCTCTCAAGGGAAAAAAAAACAGTCATTTATTTTCAGTATTAGCACATCACATGGCAAAAAGTAGTGGGTTTTTTTGGCCTGGTTTTCATCTAGACACTAACATTTTTAAAAACAAACAAGGGACTCCTCGAAAAGTTAAATGATCTGCATTTCATAATTTGCAATTCAGGAGGAAAATTATAATGATAAACTAAGTACTTAGCATGCATATGTAATATTACACATAGATTCTCAGGCTTACTGACAAATGATAAACATAAAAATACACAAACAAGAAAATAAACCACACTTTCATTCAAAGTTATCACAGAAGGTATAAAATTCCTTCCTGTGCCTTTTTAAACTTGAAAATATTGATAATTTATGTATATATATATATATATATATATATATGCACACACACACACACACACACTAAGAATTGAATCAAAATGATCATCAAGAGAGTGACCAATGGATCTGTGAACATTAGCCCTATTATTTTTAACTTGTTTCCATTATAGGTAAAAGAAATATTGAAGAAAAAAATTCAGTGGTATTTTCTGCTGAATACACCATGTTTTTAAAGGCTCTGGCCTCATAAAAATTTTAAAGCTAATAGCAACCTTATAAATAATTTCATCCTAATTTTACTAATGAGAGGCAGGTTGAGAAAGGCTAAGTGATGTTTCCCAGTTCATGTAGCTGGCTATCTGTTTGCCTGGACCGGCTCTTAGCCTTTTCCACCTGTTTTTGGACAGTACATAAGCTCCTTTTAATCTGTTCTCTAATGTGCTGATGTTCTCAATTTTTTTTTTTCCTTTTTCACTTTTGGAATACACAGAACTCCCAAACCGATATTTTAAAGCAGGGAAATAACTTTTTAACTTAAATTTTAAGCATAATCATGGAAACTGGATTCTGTTTTAAGTCAGTTGTGCTTTTATTTGCTCGTTTGGATCCTAATATGTAGGAAGATTACTTCCATGGTAACTGGGAAATCTAAACAGCAGCTCTGTTCCTAACCAATATCCCATCGTTAATGTTATCCAAAAGAATATTTAATAACATAGAACAAAAAGTACAGTAATTATATTTCAAAACCGAAAATCAAAGTGGTTCCAAATTCCTTCCTCAATATCATATATGTCCTTGTAGGGATATTGGTCTGAACAGAGTTTTATCTTCAATCCTTATCCCTGTGCTAACATCTATCCCTTTTCTCATCTTTGCTGCAAACTAAAATATACATAAGGGGATGTGGCCCAGTGTTATCCTCTGAATATACATCTGTGTCTATGCTGCTTAAATAATTATCTGCTTCATATAAACACATCTGCAGGCAGTTTCACCTGGTCTTGTTACTGTTCATGGCCATTTCTGTGTAAGAAAAACCAACCATCTACTTTCCGTTCAGAGATTCATTTCTTCAATAAATATTTGTTAAGTATCTGGTGTATTCTTGGCATCCTAACTAGATCTGGGAATACTTTGGTGAGAGAGAAAGATACAATTTCCTTACAAGCATTTAATCCAGCAGGGAGAGAGGCAATTAAATAACTAAACTCACCTTGCTACTTGCCATGATCCAGAAATTAAGGACTATGAGAAAACACATAACAGAGATGCCTAATGACTCCCAAAGGAAGTTACTTTTAAACTGGGCACTGAAGCCTGAGTAGGAAGGTAAAATGGGTTTAAAAAAAAAAAAAAGCCTACTTTATTTTATTTTATTTTATTTTATTTTATTTTTTATTTTTACACTTGCGTTTGAGACTTCTTTCTTGTTTTTCAATAAAGGTGTTCACAAAAGAATAATTTAAAATTTAGAAGCTTGACATTTGAAAGTTAAGTCTTTTGATTGGGGATTTTTTTGCCATACCTAGATTCCTATGTTTCCTAGATCTTAGTCTTAATAATAGCAGATTTAAATTTCTGTTGGGGCTGTGGTTTCATAAAGAATAGTTACTATCTTAGAATTACTTAAGGTAGTGTTACCTATGAGATACTAGAGACCTATCCTAGTTCCAGTGAAACAGAATCTCTGAGGACATGAGAATGCTACTTACATTTACATGCTTAACAGACACCTACTCTCTGTATTGAGTGTATATTCGGAATCTCCCCCAATTTTCTTCTAATTGCCTCAAAATGAAGTATATGTCTTTTGGGGCACAACTGTCTTAGCTGTCCAATGCCAAAGTCTGCCCTTGATTATTTCCCTATTACATTACCTAAGGCATTATGTTGGTATATAAGCATTTTTGGGGACTAAAGTGACACATGCCTAGGGCAATCACCAGTTATTGCAGCTCTCTTACTTGGGAGAAGTGGGAAGCAGAAAGGTCATTGTTCAAAATTCCTGCTTCGCCTATCTACAGTTGTATATTTTTATCTAGGAAAAGAAAATCACGGTCACTGTAAGTGACTAGCCTCTGGCCAACTCAGAAAATTGGAGCAAAGTTTATCAAAGTACTTTAGAGTTTTGACCCAACATGCAATGTTTTACCAACTATATCTTTTTAGTGCCAAATGATGCTGCATAAAACTGTTGCATTCATTGGGATAACAATAGCCTAGAGTAAAGATAGCACCCTATGGTAATTCAGTCTCTAAAGAAAGATTCAAGTTTATCTCTTTCTCATTTTAATAGCCAAATATCAGCACTCAAGTTGAAGGGAGTCTCCACTGGACATGCTTTTTTGGTTTTTGTTTTGTTTTGCTTAGTTTTTGGTGTTAAGGATTAAAACTAGGCATTTGCGCTGAGCTTCATCCTCAACCCTTTTAAACAAACAAACAACAACAAAAACCCCTCACAGTTTTGTTAAGTTTCCCAGGCTGATTTTGGGATCCTCCTGCTTCAAGTGCTAGGATTATAGTTTTGGGTCACCGTACTGGCATTCCACATGGTTTTTTAAGTGACAAGGTATTATTTCATTGTTCAAGTAACTTTTATTTCTCGTTCCTTTCCCTAGAACATTTGCTAATTGGAATGGTAAATCAGGTTATTATAGCTTCCTGTTAGAGGGAAAGAAAAGATTAACACTGAGAAAGTCCAAAAAAAATGCATATGTCACTTCTATTCATATTTCATAAGTGAAAACATAGTTTTGTGGTAACACATAACTAATATTGGGGATCAGAAGCATGGTCTTTGAGAAAATGCCACATGCGCAATTTGAATTATATTAATGTAAAAAAGGGAAGAATAGACATTGTTGTATGATTAGTGGTTTCCATAACTGTTCTTTAGAAACATACATTGAAAAATGATGCTTTTTGTATGGAAGAGATTATTAACTCTGAAAACAAATGCATGTTTTTTTAAAAGCATAGAAATTTGCTAGTTTAGTAAGAAATGACATATATTTCCTTTTGTAAAATAAGTCTGAATAAGTTATTTATTGGTGCTTTGCAAATGACTCATCTTTTAAAGTCTTGAGGTGTGTCAGCAAACTTTTTCTATAAAGAGAAGATAGCAAATATTTTAGATTTTGCAAGCTATGGTATCTCTGCTGCAACTATTCAACTCTGTTACAGTAGTGTTAAATAGTCTTAGACAATACATAAATACATAAGGGTGGATGTGCCCTAAATAAAATTTAAAAATCTCTAACAGTCTGGATTTGGCCCATGGGCTACAGATGGTGAATTTGCTTTAAAATAATAGCTTTAAAAAAAATGTTTTCTTTTGAGTCTGTGGGTGATAAATTCATAATCTTATTTAGTGGGCAGATCATCTCAGGTTGGAATGCTCTAGAATGGCCTCACTCATTTATGTGGTGTCTGATCCAATGGATCTTGGCTGCTATAACTTTTTTGTATCAAATGTCTTCTCTCCTTTTCCCTGTACTGATTTAAACTCCTTCTAATGGTGGTCTCAGGGCAGCAAAGACAGCTTCCCTAATATGCATGTGCTTATCAAACCTCGGCTTTCATTAGGTTTGCTGATGTTACATTGGTCAAATCTAGCAAAGCCCAGATTAAAGCGAGATATAAATTTTGATAAGAGAAACAATAAAGTCATATTAAAAAGATAGGGGTATATAGATATAGGAGAAATTATTTTTTCTTTGTAAACAATCTATTACACAGTCTTTGAATTAGTAAATGGCTTTACAATTCAATTTAACCACTAGCAATTTCTTTCAATGCTATATAATTATTTAAAGGGATTTTAAAAATATTTCTGACAATAAAATGATTTTCACACTTTGTAAAGCATTAAGGAAAATATGTATATATAATTTATACATACTATAAGGAATTAAATTCCACGACTAGAACTAAAACAAGTATTTAAGAATAAGTGATCCATACTGAAGACAAACGAGATGAAAGAGTTTTTTCCTAAACAACTAACTGGGTTGATTAATAGACAGTTCAATATTTGCTTAAATTCCTTACTTCCTGCAGTGCCCACCTTTAAGTTCCAGGTTATACACACTGTCTGTCATGATGAGAGACACAATGACCTCTGGCTCAGAATATTCTATTAGAGTTTGCTGAACAGCTGGGTACTGTATAGAGCAAGCATCAGACTTCACAAAAACTTACCAAATTTTGAAGAATGAAGTCATGGATTTAATCTAAGTTTGGGAAATAGATTAAAACCCAAAGATTTGCTATTGGAAAAAAAAATATGTCACTTTAAAACACACAAAAAAAATTCATGATGCAATCATATAGAAGAAATTTACTTATATAAATATTTGTAACTTTATTTTTTTATAAATTCTAATAAATAAGAGAAAAGATAATTTACAAGTCTTACTCCTCACAAATTTTCATGAATTAATTGACATGTTTTGTAGTGTGCTAAAAATGAAAAATCCTTTGATGTTTTGTATAACTGGCTGAATTGAATTATTGCATACTACCATTTTTGATGTTTATCATATACCAAGAATCATGTGAAATAGATCATCTATGAAAAGAGTCTTGTGTGAAGCTATCATATGTTTTTGTTGTTGTTTCAGTTTAAAACAACTAATGCTCAGTATTATGTCAGTAAAATGGCACATGAGAAATAAAACTCTGAAATCTCCTACCTAGGATAATTCAATTTTGGTGGTATAAATATTCTCATCTTAGTTTATTTCCATCTACCATGGTGTTATCAATGAACACCATATTGGAGAAAGATTCATAAAATCAGCTCTGTGAGCCGGAGGAGATGGCTCTGACAGTCTCTTGCCAAAGTCACAGTGACAGTAGGAATTAGGAAAAACAGAACTGGAGCTCCTAGTTGTCCATAAAGTCCATTCTCTGAACTACCACACCGTAATGCTTTCCTGGCCCAATACACTATTCAAGTGACAAATCATAAAATAATAAATGTCACTATCATCTTTAATTTCAGAAACTTTATGCTTCCTTATTCTATTTTTTAAATTAACATAGGAAATATTCAGTAGAATTACGGAAACTATCACATTAGAAACTCAGGAAAACTTTTATGCTTCTTTTATTACATTTACATTATTTTTTACTTTTCATCCTTATCTTAAGCTTTTTAATTCTTCTTAATGTTGCTTTTATCAAATTCCATTGCTATATTTCTTCCTAAAATCTTTATGCTTAGCTTCCAAAAGCTCTCTTGCTATTTCAGATTGTTGTTTCTTTCTTCTTTTTCTCCTCCTCCTTTCTCTTTTTTTTGACCATATATTTATCTTTCTAATGTTGCAGAATAATATTCATAAATTCACCCTAATTCTTCAACTAGGAATGAAATCTAGTTGATAAAATAATGTAGCTTATATTTTGAGAGCCATTTACTTTCTCTTAACCAGATTTTCTTAATCTGGGAAATGGGCTAGTTTAGTACATACCTTGCATTGTATGAGTGGCTGATTCATTAAAAACAAACAAACAAACACTCTCACTAAATCCATACACTACAGAAGAAGCAAATGTGAAAGACATGACAGAATGATGATGCTATGAGAATGGAGGGTATTTAAATTATTTGATCCTAATAAAGACTACCATTTGATGGTTAATGGAGCACATTCTGGAAGTGATAGAAATTTTCAAAGTAATAGCAATTTTTTCACAAGAAAAAAATATAAAATTGTGGTTTAGTATTTTCTTTACATAACATAATGTACACTAAGAATTTTCATCTTTTGTTAAATTAAGGTGTTAATAATAATGTTCATCACTTATGAATTGGAAGAATGACAAGTGAGAGATTATTTTCCCAAATAATCTTACATGTGTCAAGCTTAAACAATAAAGGAAAGATATTAAACTTTAGTATGAATGCCTAGCTGTTTGGCTAAAGGGAAACCAAAAAGCATACCTGTGATGATAGAACAAAACATATTTAAACTATAGAGCAAATGAAGAGTTTTGAAGGTCATCAGAATTTTCGTAACTTCTTCTAAAGTCTGAACTGAAATGAGTAGACACCCAAAATTCTTCACATGTACTTCTGCAGAAAAATAAAAGCAGATATTATGTTGATTCTTCTTTTTATACAAGAAATCCCATTGTGTATTTTCTCTGCATCTAAAGATATAAAATATAGTGTGAAATGGTTAGTTTATAATATATAAGTCTCACTACTGCAAATAGGAATACTCTTACCTTTTGTTAGATGTGTCACTTTTTATGAATCCATGGAAGCATGAGTGTTGTCTTGATTTCCCATTGAAATTATTAACTTTATTCTGTAGCATATGCTAGGTTCTGAAGTACCATACAGAAAGGTAAATGAGGAGTTTATTTTTTCTGATTCAGTTTCAAGTACATCCAGACAAATCAAAATAGAGAGGAAACAGAACTAATTGGAAGATTGAGGCTCAAATGAAATTAAATCAGCAATAGGAACAATATGGAACTCTGGGTCAGGAAATGGAGCCAGGAGTGAATTCAATTTTCAGTAGTGGTTAGTTATAATTAAACCCCAAATATAATTTGTAAATCATGAACTAGACCACTGAAGAGAACATACAACAACATTCATGTTTTGTATCTTTTACTTTCCAATCCTCAACTCCTACCCTACACTTACTGTTTTATCATGAAAAGACAACAATACAGGTTAAGACTATGTTTTGGGTGAAAAGAGAATCTTGGAAAGAAAAATAACTGACTCAAAATTTAAGCAATATTTTCTAATAGGTGAAGAATGGTGATGATGGCATACATGTTGCCTTAAAGAAAGAAAATAAATCTATCGAATATAACACTTTAGTTCTTTGTTAAGCCAAATGATTCTGTTTAGTATTCCAATGGCTTTACTTATTAAATTCCATCACCCAGTAGACAAAAAATGCAATTTGGCAATAATACAGTAATAACTGGCTTTTCCCCCTTATAATTAAAGAACTTGACTTTTCCTTTTATAAGGGATATTACATTTGCAATGCACTTGTTATTTCTCTTCAAATTTTGCTAAATTATGCTACTATAAAATGCATACTTCAGTTATTAAAACATAGTAACTGAAATTTTTTTTAATCTTTGTTCAGGGGAAAGTGCAGGAAAGACTCATTTTTGCATAAAATTTTGGACTGCAGCAAATCCCATTTGTCTCATAACTCTGGGTTAGGTTTTTATTGACCTGTAAAGTAACATGACATTTCAGAAACTTATGGTAATTTATTTTGTACGTAAAAAAGTATCACTGATGAACATCAAATTTAAACATACTCTAATTTAAACAGATTGTGAAACAGAAGTAGTGAGAAAGTCACATAAATAATAAATAAATTAAAGAGAAGTTGAGATTAGTCACTAAGTGCAAACGAAAGCTCTAATAATGACAAGGTTGCGAACAAAACATTTAAAGAAATGAAGAAAACATCACTTGCATATCAAAATTTCTGTTACATGTTTTCTGGGCTTCATTTCATTATAAAATTATGAAATCTAGCTTGATAAACAACACTTAATTTAAGAGAAATGCTGCAAAAATTGTCTTGTGACAAACACCAATTCTGTATGTTCATAATATAACCTAATTTTTAAGATGCTATACTTAATAATTTTAGTTCTTCAATATGAAAGACTATAATTTCCTAGAGTTGATTTTACTGGACTAAATAAATTACACATTTTATTATTAGACCTTGCTTTTTATCTTGAGCATTTTATTTTTATACTACTTCTAACGTCTAGAGAACAGTTGAAGAGGTTTAAAGTGATCATTCTTTTTATGGAATACATGGTTTGTCATGAGCAACATAAATAAATACATTAATTGCCTTATCATACTTTTTATCTGACAGATGGGTCCCCAGGCACAGAGCCTAACCTTTTATTTTGACACCTGCCACATTTGCCAGCCCTGACCCTTTTCCTTTGCCAGAGTGTCACTGTGCTGTTCACCATGGTTGCACTAATCTCCAGCTTTTAAAAAGCATAATGTTGGAACCCTTCGGAGAATCACTGCTATCAATCAGTTGATACTACAACAGCAAGTATTTCACAGATCCATCCAACATCCCTTCTCTCCTGTGATTCAAACACATTTTCTCTTGTTTCTATGACCTACTGGCTCAATAAGATTACATGGAGCTTGTTTTAATCTAAGGCCCCATATTGCTAACACCTGACACAAACCATTTCATTTAGCAATAATTTAGAGTTTAGAATTTTTTTAAAAGTAAAAACTGGAAACTAGGTTTGAATTTTCTTTTAGAATAATAATCTTCTAGTCAAAAAATCTGCTATTTAATATAACTGAGGAGCAAAAAGCAATCTGAACACACACAATTAAATGAATTTTTAAAAGCATCAAAGCAATAAAACATGTTTTGAAAATCACGGCGCACACAATCTCTTACCTGCACCTTTGGTTTCTGGAGTCACTCCAGAAAACACTATCACATATTACATGACTGAATCCTACAACTAAAAGTACATGTCTGCTCCATTAAACAGTGGGTTTCTTTTTTTCTAAGGAGCACTGGAAATCGGAGAATATACAAATGGCTGGTATATTACAGAAGCTCATCTATCACTGTAGTAATTTGGCATAAAGTTTAAGAAATTCACTCAAGCAAAATCAAACTATAATTATGGAAATTTTGTAATCAATCTCTGGGAAATTGGAAACAAAAAACTAGCTAGATGGGTTGATAGGAAACAGATTTTTAGCAGCAAACAGGTAGTTTCACTTGAACAACACAGTCTGCAATGTGGCTTCAACACTTCATTTCGGAGATTTGGATGCCAATAGCTTACCTATCACAAGGGCATCTATTGGCTCTAAAATAAATATATTTTATATAACATGAAAACTCAGTGAGTAAGTTTTGGTTAAACTGTGTATGTTTTAATAATTTAGCAGCTTATTTTATGCCAACTAGGATATATATGTTGATTACATGACAGCTGGTATCTATAATGTAGGGCTGTTGAGAAAATGCTGTCTAATTATGGGGGTTAAGGGCTTTTAGAATTAAGAGTAATTATACTGTTAGGACAACTTTTTGTACTCCAACATCAGCAGTTCTTTAATGTTCAGTGTCGAAATACTAATATGACTCAGCTCTATTGCACATATTCCTCTTTCCGCCCTGACCTAACCCAGATTTCACGAATTACTCAGTTTCTGGGAACTTGTTTTAAGCAAATAAAAAAATACAGAATGTCCTTGAAAATCCTTTCTTTACATATTAGAGCTAAATTCAGAGACAAAAATATCAATGGGCCCAGCTATGTTTTCCAGCTGTCATGATTTATGTCTGTGGCCCCCAGGCCTAATGAGTTTGCACTGTGCATTTGTGATAGTTCATTGTCTAGAGCTTGGATTGATGGTGTGAGTGCTACACCATCGTAGGGGTGGAGCCACGATGTAATGTAATGGCAGGAAAAGGTGTGTCTTGCTCTTTTGTGGGTTTTCTTCTTGCTGTTTGCAGCTGCAGTGAACTGCAGCTCAGCCATGCCAGCCTGCCTTGGAGCCAACTAAATAGGACTAACACCTCCAAAAAACAGTAAAAAATAAACCTTTCCTTTCCCAACTTTAGGCTTCAGGTATTTTGTCTCAGCACCGAGTCAAAAATAACTAAGGCACCAGCCTAGCTACAAAAGCCAAACTGCTGGCCAGACTATCCTTTGGATCCAAATGGTGGGAGGCACAGATCATGTGTGAGTAAACATGACAGCCTACGTGACCAACATTGTGGGCGAGGATAATTTTCTTGGAAGAGATGTAGCATGACTGACAAGCC
The DNA here is from genome assembly GCF_034190915.1 of Cavia porcellus. Classification (NCBI taxonomy): domain Eukaryota; kingdom Metazoa; phylum Chordata; class Mammalia; order Rodentia; family Caviidae; genus Cavia; species Cavia porcellus. The sequence goes on from NW_026947484.1 coordinate 119,307,015, forward strand.
AATACACCAAATGTGGTCTGAGACTGGGCCTGACTTATGTGCTACTTTTTACCTGTTCAAAACAGTAAGCACATTAAGGATAACAATTTTGGGGGCCCTTTTAGCTATTTGTAATAATAAATATTGAGAGCTGCTAAATTTATTATCAACAGACTCGAACTTGTGTTTTGCTTAACCTATTTTTGTTTTTTCTAGTAATTAAAGTATATTATAATATTAAAAAATAATGGCTTACAACATATTGGGGGATGGTGAAGAATTAATTTCCACCATAAATAGTTTGAGAGTAACTGGATTAGACTTCTAAACTGTTTGTGCTATTTTTCTAACCAATCAAGTAATAAAATCAACTCTTTATGATTAAATACTTATTCTGTGAACATCAGTTTCCTTATTGAAAAAAAAAAAAAACAATGACTACAATACCAGTCATACACTTCCAAGTTACCAGTAATGATCAGATACAATAGGTGAATTCTGAAAATTTGTAACAGGTTCATCAAAATGAATTTACTGTTTTTCACTGCTATTGAAGTTGCTGTACATAAAAATATATAAGCATTACTTGGAAAAGTAAGAATATATACTCAACTTTATTAGAATAAATATATACATTTTAAATTTTATAATGTTTCCACATAAAAATGTAAGGTATGGCAATATGAATACCTTTATTTCTGTTCTATTTCCTACTTTTTAAAAAGGCAATTAAAGATCAGATTGATAAAGGTTGATCAGGAACCTCCCCATGCTCAATAACTTAATTGTATGTAATAGTTAAATAAAAATATTAAGCATAGTAGTTTAAGGATTACCAAGAAAAAGCACATATTTAATAAATTAACAAATATTAAAATTTAAAGATATTCTAAAGACTTTGTGCCATGGAGTCAGAGATTTACAACACAGGCATGATTTATAACATATTACTAAAGAGTAAATAAGATTAGGAAACGGATGTAGATGAGCTCAGTTATTGTAGGAAACATAAACTATTTAAATGAAAGCATACACTCAGACAATCTATGTGCATGTGTGTGTTAGTACATAAATGGGTGGAGAAATATCAGGGAATAAATCAAGATAGAAACAAGTAAATGTAAAACACTAAAAATCAAAATGCAAAAATGTAATTTTTTTTACCATCAAAGACATGATATTAAAATGAAACTGGAACCTTTCTAGAATATTATTTTTACATGTACATTGTTTACCATCACATGAAATTCAAACATTACAAAGACAAAGTCATGTAACAAATTAGCTTTCCAAACAAAACACAATGCAGTATGTTAACTGATTTTTTATATCTAAGAAAAAATGCAAAGAGTAACAACACAATTTAAACAATAGTAATATGCTATCCTCTGACCTTCTGGCATTTCAGTTTAATGCAAAAAACAAACTAACTAAATGGTAAGACAATTCCTTATGCTAATAAACAATTATATCCCCAACAATTTTATTGCTTTACTATGGGGTCATATTAATTAAACTATAAAATATCTCAGAGACTTATGCAAATTTGGACTACCATACATATAGGTCTAATGCATATAAATCTACCTAATAAGAATTTCATTCATTATTTTAAGAAATAAGTTGTATAGCATTATTAATAATGCACCTTACTGATTTCAATACAGGTTTTTAGTATTCCTGCATTCAACTGTAGTACCAATTTCAAGAACAATGTAAGTGGTAATTTTGTTTGTATAACATAGTTTTATTTTATATTAGGAATTTTTTACGGCATAAGATTGAAACAATTGTTAGATTATACAAGATATACACAAAGGACAAAACAAAAGAGATTCTACAGTCTAGAGAGGTCACTGCCTAACATAATAAGCAAACATTGTAGTACTGAAAATTGAATAATGAGAATAATCCTACTTGGTGTCATATGAATATGACAGTATTAAAAGAAAGCGATAACTCTGCAGAGGTGTCTTCAGAAAGTACACTAAAGGAAATCAAAGATAATGAATGCAAACTGCAAGTACTTAAATAAAATTTGGACAGTGGCTGAAAGTCTAATTTAACCGAAATTACTGCTGTTCTTGAAAAGAAAAAAAGGGAATAAATCATCACATAATTATCAAACAAGATATAGAATTATTTGGTGATGAAGGAATCATAAGAATATACATAAAGGTAGTTTACAAATCTCTCTGCATCATTTCCCTCAGCATTAAGCATGTGAAAAGAACTTTTTTAAGTAATTAGAAAAATTACAACAGAGTAGATTAAACAAACCTTTTTCATTACATCACAAATTTATAATGCCAAATACTATTATTTTGCTTTGAATTGTCTTAGCTTATTGTTACTTTTCATTTTATCCAGTGTTTCTATTATTTTAATATCTTAATTTTACATAGGTTAATATCTTAAACTAACATAGGTTAAATCAGAATGATGGTTAATATACACCTAGTATATATTTAAAAGTTTTGCGATCTTTTTATATGTTATAAATTTTTATATTAGAACTATATGTAATATTTTGTTTTCATTACTTATTAACAATATTCAAATAACTACTAGAATAAATTACTGCATCAACCTTATTATTGTATTTTGCTGTAAATTTCATTTCTACTGAAGTTTAATATTAATTAAGTTATATTGGTTGATTTCAACTTAGACACTCAAAGAAAAAGACATGATGAGATCATGGTTCTCAAATGATTTTTAGTCAGCTAACTATCGTCTTTATATTATAATATAAAGACGTCTTTATATTATAATATAATATATAATATAAAAACTATCGTTTTTATATTAAAAAAAGAGAAAAACCCCTTCTACAAGCTCCTCTTAAAAAACCAATTCATTTTATACCTACAATGAAAAAATATTTCATCGCCTGACTGATCTATCAATTTCTAGTCTTTTTTTTTCCTTTTAAATGTTATGCTTCTCTAAAAAACAGTTTATTTTCACTCCTTGATAGTCACTGCTCCAACCACTTTCACTTTGGCTTCTTACCACCAGATTTTCCTGTTAAGAGCAGCTTTCATTATCAAACTTGCCACCTTTTCTTAGGATTAATTCTAAATCTTCCTTTATTTTTGACATTATTGATCACTTCCAATTTAAATGCAGTTTTCTTGGCTTCCTTGACCTCTCTGAACTCAGACAATCTTTCTAACTTCATCTTTCCTTTTTGTCCCAATATGCACAAACCTTCCTAAAGATCAGCTTTCTTTCCTTTCATTTTTTAATCTTCCCTCAAATATACTACTTTTCTCTTTCACTTTTGTCTCTACAAGTCTTTTCCTAAAACATTACTCCACACCAGGCTGCCTACTAGATATCAAACCTTATATACCACCAACACTCTAAACGCAAAACATCCAAACACGTATTTCTCTTCTCTCCACATCTTTTCCCAGGCCTTGGATATTAGAGGAATATGTTCTGGTTTGGGTATGATTTATGCCTATCTCCTCAAACATTTGTTTGTTAAAGACTTGTTCTCCATATTGGAAGTGTTAAAAAGATGATAGGGGTTTAATGGGAGGTCATGTCAGTGGTGCTATGCTCTTGGGATAGACTGAGGTATTTCTAGTGGAACTCAGGTAAGTTCTTGATAAAAGGTTGTTATAGAAGTGTGAGCTTGGCATTATGCAGCTTCTTTGGCTTCCCTGTTTAACAATATGGTTTCTTCCTCCCTCACTTGTTCCCATCCTTAACCATGTTCCCTGAGGGAGAAATAGGCTCAATACCAGAGCATCTGTCGTGTTTTTGCTTTTGGAACTTTGAGAGCCCTAAACTATAAACTAAGTAAACTGCGTTTGTTTAAAGTTTACCTGTGTCACACCCTTCATTGTAGTAATGAAAAGCCAGACTAATCCAGATCGTAATCCAAAAACCAGGTTGATATCAGATGGAAGGAACTCTGATTCCTGACCACAGGGCTTAAATCCGTAGACCTCTGAATTTAACCACAATACTCCTCACTTCCTCCTTCTATGAATTCTTATTTTGGCATTAGTTTCTCATGTAACGTTGACCTAAAATATCAAAATAATCATGTAATTTTTTTCTTAATATCTATTTTCTTCTTTCAAAGTTTTCCAGTGACTTTTTGTAAGAATTTTCAATTATTTTTTTCATTTCCAATAACTTCTATTATGTAGCCAGACATCGTTGTATGGTTTAATTTCTAAATTTATACCTTTTAAGATCACATTTCACGTATCTGTTCTTGCTCATACTAGACTGTCAGCTTCTGGAGAATTAGGGATCTGCGTTATTTTTCTGTGTACCTAGACCTACTTACCACACTTTATTGCAGGATCATAATATACATATTTTTGTGGTAAAAAAGAAATGAATGAAGTAGCTTTTATTAAAGTTTCTCTTCTGCCCTGAAATTCTAATCTCCCAGAGAAGTAGTTCTCAGCCCTGGGATGTTCACTGGAATCACTGGAAAGATTCTGAGAAACACTAATTCTCCACCTACACAGATTCTGATTTAATTGCTTGGGGTGGGATTCAGAAAACGGTATTTTTAAACGTTCCTCAGACAATCTGAAGTATGCTCAAAGTTAAAAACTTTTGAACTAGAGAGTAAGTGTAGGCTGAGGAAACCTGAATTTTGAAATTAGTTTCAGATTAATTCTTACATACTATATTTACCTCAACAATCAAATTCACCCAAATGGATCTTTTCACTGTCTCTACAACATTTGATATTTAATAGATTCACAGTTAATGGGAAATATACATGGAAAAAAGAACAAAGTTAAACTTTTTAAGTCTAAATGTAATAATCTTAGAATAGAATATTCACAAAGTAAGTGCTGCAAAACCAGAAGGCAAAATATCATAATTTATTCCTGGGCCTTTCATTCTTTTCATATCATTGTTTATTCATGTGACTAACATTAATATTCAATTAAATTTTTCTTATTTATAGTTGTAACTTTAAGACTAAAAGAATTCCAAAACAGTCTATTTTAAATTTTAGAGTTTATTGATCCTTAATACACCTTCTGTGATCATTGACAGTATTGATCTCTTGAGAGTTACTAGAACATTGGTAAAACCTTAATACTTCTTAAAAGTTTCGAGTCATGTAAATTTATTTTTGTGTTTTTTGTTTTTGCCCTTATTTTGTGACAGGGTCTCACTCTGTAATTCATGCTGGTCCTGTGTTTGCTATGTAGCTCAGGCTGGCCTTGGACTCATGTCAGTCTTGCCCCATCCTTGTGAAAGTTGTGGTTATGTTCATGTGCAACCATGCCCAGTGTTCATCTAAACTTTAAAGAGCTTTACACTGCACTTATTGTGGGAAAAGAGGCAAGTAAAGACTTCTAACTTTCTGGGGCTTTTCTTATTTTGTCTTGCTCTCTTCTTAAACACAGATATAATGTCTCAGACATACATTTTCCCTTTCAAATTTCTTCAAACAAGCAAACATATGTGGTGCTCAGCTAACCCTTCTTGTTTTAGGAGGCCATTAACCGTGTTTAATACCACTTTCTCTCATTCAACAGTCTAAGTAGTATGGAAAATTTAATCTTTTTTGTTCTTCGTAGGTTATTCTTTTGGCAATCTTTTTCCTGTTGCCTAAGAGTTTCAGATATGCAGCTGTTGAAATTTCACTGCAATATGGAAGTGAAAGGACAAAATATTTAATTCTTTTTTTTAAAAAAAAATGGCTACAAAAACTGAAACCTTAGGAAAACAGACTTCAGAATAAGATAAATAACTGAGATGGAAATATCTCAAAAATTTAAAATGTGCCTGTCATCCCCCCATTTAGGCTTATTTTAGTGTGGTGAATGAAGAGGAAACAAATGACACAAACAACTTATTTCTTTACAGAAACATACTTTACTAATGGCCATTACAGAAAGTAAGATAGAAGAAAACAGGTGGAATCTTGAGCCAATGTTCCAAGTTCAAATCCAAGTTCTTACTATCATGAACTGTGTGACATGAACCAAGTTATTATTGTTGCCTAATTTTCCAAATCATAAAAAACATAAGAATAAACGAAATTCTACCTCATCAAACTACTGCAGGGACTCACACTTTGGGGATATTGAAAAAACGAGATCTTACTCAGCTTTCTCACTTCATGTTCTTTACAACTTTTTTCCCTCTTGGCTTTTGTGATGTACTTTCATCCTTATTGCTTCCTATTATGTGGAATAGTTTCTTCAAATGGCTTTTGTAAGACCCTCACTTTTAATAACCATCTTTGGGTCAGCTCTCAAGGCTACAGACATCCCAGAAAGTCCCTATTAGCTGCTTAAGAAACTTCTTCAAGATTTACATCTGCTGTCTAAACTGAATCTTTGCATTTTTTTGCTTGCTCAATCTCTTTAGATGTATCTTGCATTTAATCCACTCAGTCTTTTCATTTCACATCTTCCATCCCATTGTATAATCTTAGGAAAAAGCAATGTTTTCTAGGGACAGGTAAAACAATATCCAACGTAAAGCTTCCAGATTTTTCTTCTCATATCAGACCGGAAAGAGACCTTCTCAGCAAACTTGCCACCCTCCATCAATAACAGGAAACGAGTAAAGGGCCATGCTCTTCTCAGCAAACTGAACAGAAGGCCATAAAGAAAATTTAGCATAAGACATACAATCTTTTTCATGCCAGGAAGTCGGTTACACTGCCCACACCACCCCACTTGTTATGCACTTAGTAGTTATGAGAAAGAGTAGTCACTTTCCTGCCCCAGTTTGTATGTAACAACAAAAACAGTGCAATGTCAAGCCTAACCTGAGAAAGGCCCTCTCAGTAAACATGTCACACTCCACAAACAACAGGAAACCATTAAAGGGCCATGCTGCACTCAGTAAAAGGCCATGAAGAAAATTTAGGACAGGACATAACAATGTCCTCCACATTGGAAAGTCCAGTACTATCTACACAGCTGCATTGACCATCCTGGGAACTCCGACCTTTAAAATTCTCCCCAGATTCCTTTAGATTATAACTACATCCCCAAACCCCATAAAAATTTAACTTCTCTAGTCAGCTGATGAAATAATTGACAATCTCAGTTGTATGCACCCAAAATAAAACCAACCTTTTGTTCACATAAAAACTGTGTCCAGGTGGTTTCTCATGTTCTGTGGATAACACTTCTGTCTAGCCTTGGAATTCAGAAGTCTCATTTTCCTCCTTGGCATGATAATGCAGCTTCTATAGTACATTTCTGTCTATCTTTTTACTACTTAAAGCATCATAGATTTCTTTGCTTTCTTAATTCCCACATTCATCCTAGAAATTTCCTTTTCATCCATAGTTTTAACATGCATTAAAATAATGGCATTGACTTCATGTCATTCTATACCAAGCACTATTTTGAGTTAGTTAGCTTTATGGTCTTCACTTTGAGAACTAAGAAACTGAAGTAATAAGTGGTAAGTAACATAACCAAAATCACATAGATCAAAAGTGGCAAAGGAAAGACTGACAATCCAGGTCCTTTTACTGGATTTATACTTGCATTGGTCAATTTTTCCATTGCTAACAATATCTGACCCTGCAACTCAAAGGAGGAGATGTCTACTTGGTTCATAATTTCAGGGCATCAGTCCCTAGTCTGCTTATTACAAGTTTGTATCACCAAGTTAGAAGGATGTAGTGGGACTCACAGTGACTGTTGTACAGTGCCAACTAAAGGGCCAGCGACTAGGTATATTACTGAACATCACACCTCCATGACAAACATAAGCACAATCAAAAGTGTACTTTAATCTCCTATGAAGTTCCTAGGCCAACAAGTTGCCAGTTAAAGTTAACCATTGCAATACTAAATATGCATTTAAAAGTAGGTTGTCTGTATTTGAATTCTTTTTAAATGGAGGAGCTGAGATAAAATAATTAACAGTCTGGATTTGAATTCTTTTTAAATGGAGGAGCTGAGGTGAAATATTTAGCAGATTGGTGCCTAGGTTTCTTGTTTATAAATGAGGATAATTATCCCTGCCTCCAATGGTTTGTGTGAGTATTAAGTATGTAAGCATACATATGGTACTTACTAACCAGCACTTAGTACTTTAAGGGTTAGTTGTTATTATTACTGTTATCATTATTATTATTATGTAGTGCCTCTCATGACATGCAAATCTCTTTGCTACCAATTTTAATTCTCCAAACCTTTTTATCCAAATTTGCTAGAAAAGATATCTAGTTATTCGCAAAATGTTCCGATTCATTATTATATCCTCAGCTTATTATCCAAATATAGGTTGCTTTGGTGAATGCCATCATTGTATCAAATGTAGGAAACATTAGAATTTTTCTTAAGTCAGTTAACTTCTTGTCTTTATTCTTATAAGGTGAATAATCCCATTTTAAGGACACACTCTCATGCGTTCATCTAAAGTTAATTATTGCCCAAAGACCCCCCTCTACAAATACCATCATATTGGAGTTTAGGGCTTCAATGTATGGATTTTGGTGGGGGGTTGGTTTGGTCCATAGCATCCTTCCAGCTATAACATTCAGAAGGTGATCCCATAATTTGATTCTGTGCAGTTGCCACACATGGCTTTAGGATCTAGCTAAAAAATCATGCTCCCTGATATTTTCAAGGCTTGAATCTGTTGAGCACTTATTCATGTGGATTTGATAGAGACTCATAGGAACTCTCCAGGTTATCGAATATTGGCATGGTTCTGACCATTGCTTTTGGGGCCACTTTCCTCCTTTCTTGACAAAGTAGCTCTATCATCTTATCAATGTCTAAGCATGATGTTTAGCATTCATTCATTTTGCTCCATCTTCATCCTCTTTGGTTCAAAATGGCAAAATGTCTGCTCACATTAACCCATAAACTCTTCACTGAGTGACTGTGCAGCCACATACTTAGGAAAATAACTTTTCTATATTTTCAGGAAAAAAAAAAAAAAACTTTCCCACATTTTGTAATATGCCTCTGCTAAAATTTTCCAAATCTTGAAGTTCTGGCACATGTTCCCTTAACAACTCCTTCTTCAATTCATGTATATTCTTCTGCATTTTATCATGTATCATCAGGAAGCTGTTCTTTCACACATTCCTTAGACATTTTTTTTTCAGCTAAATATCCAGTTTCACTGCTCATAATTCTTTCACAAACAAGAGAATACAACTCATGCACGGTCTTTTCTACTTGATAAAAAAGATCCCTTTCCTTCTCAAATTTCTCAATTCTGAGATATCAATGGAATCACACTTATATTCACATTTATATCATGAACCTCAAAATTATTCCATCCTTTAGGTCCATTACCAAAGTCCAAAGCTGCTTCCATGTAGCTATATGTTTGGCATAGCATTACCCTACTTCTTGGTACCATTGTCTGCTTTCAGTCATCTTGGGCCTAAGGAAATGTCACAGACAGAGCTTCCAGTAAAGATGGTGGAGAGATAAGAGCAGATTACAGAGGTTCCCTGAGAAAGACAACTCAGATGCCAAAATAACAGCGTGGGGAGTCCCAAACAGAGGGAGATGGATCCTCTCGACCCAGGAAGAAACTAAGGCAAAAAGAACCAGTCAAACATGCAGTCCTGGGGCTACTATTGCCTGAATTCCCACCACTTCGACTCACTGGAATCACAGTCGCACTAAAGCGCTGTCACACTGAAGTCAGAGGTTGAGGAGCCCAGCAGAGAATGGAGCCAGCGAGAACTTGCATTGACCTGCGGTGAGTGCCAAGAATAAAATCCTTCCACAGGAAAGCGGCACCAATGGGACGACATTTTGGAATCAGGCAGGATTGGCAAGAACAAGGAACAGCAGTGATTTATGTCAGTTGTTCCCTTCCCAGACCAGATTGGTGGGGTATGTTTGGCCTGGGTCACACCCCTGGATGAGACCCAATAAGTTGTCCCAAACCAATTGCCTATACCCAGAGCACACTGACAGAGTGAAGGCCTTAGCAGTTTGACTGACCCAGAGGCGAGGGGCCAGCATACACTGCCCCTGTTTGCACATCAATAACACACTAGAGTGGGCAGGATCACCTAGCCAGCATGTTTCAGAAGAACCATAACCAACAAGGAAAGGGACTGGGACCTCCTCTATACACCTATATGGAAGAAACAAAAAATGTAAGAAGAGGAAACAAGAAAAAGCCCCCAGCCCCCAGCCCTGAGAACATCGATCCAGGAGAAGTAAATACAAAAGAGATCGAGGACAGCAAACATGCACTATCAGACATGGCATCAATGGACATAAAGAAATATATTCGGGACCTCATAGGCAAGTTCAAAAGTGAAATATTTAACCAAGTAAAGCTTGATATAAGTAGATTAATAAAAGAAATGCTAAGCACCTCTCAAGAAGATACAGACAGAAGAATGGAGGAGCACAAAAAGAGGAGACAAACGTTTGATGAAGAATATAAAGAAAACATAGAATACATGAGCAGTTCAAAGAGATTACCAGAAAATAAAAAACTCCATTGAAAGCTGGCAAAACTGTTTGAAAGAAACTAAGGATAGATTATCTAAACTGGAAGACAGGTTTGCAATGTGAGATCATGAAAAGCAAAATTTCTTAAAAATAACAAGGAAACAGGCAGTATACTATGTCTGATGATATAGCCAATTCTGTTGGAGATAACAAGAGACAACACAGGAACCATTGTAGAATGATTTGTACAACTATCTTATATGTCTTTTTCATTTCATGTGTTTATAGGAATATGTTTTGTTTTGTCTTGGTTTGTTTTGTTTCTCCCTCTAATATAGAAAGGCTAGAAATAAATATTAAGACTCATGCATTCATAGAACCTATAAACAGTTTATGAGAACTGATCTTATAATGCATGATGAAATGAACAAATACTTTGAAGAAAAAGAGACACTACATTACCCAGTGCTGATCTCATAGTATCATGATGGAAAATTCAGCAATACTATTATTCTTTGGTAAGAGTGATTTTAGTCTGCTTTGGTTTGGTTAATCTCAACATAAATGAAGATATGGATAACTGCATTTATATTTAAGTACATAGGATTGATAACCATATTACTAAGTTTTTGTTGGATAATTAAACAGAACTGTTTTCAGTCTTGTTGTCTGAATCCCCACTTTGTATGTTTCACTTTTGTATCTTGAACAACTATTTATAAGAGGACAATATGTAATCATCAACTAGTGATTTCTTAGTTTATTTTTCTTTGAAAGTATGTGTTATTTCTACCCGTTTTGTTTTATTTAGTCTTTCTTTAAATAAACTTTTAAAAAAATGCCACAGACTACACAGATTAAATAATAATAAAAGTTTATTCGTTCTCTGTTCTTTGACTAAAAATCCAAGATAAAAGAGCCTTCAAGAATGGATTCATGGTAACATCTCTTCTCTTGCCTCACAGGTGGCTACCATTTCACTGTGTGTTTCTATTCCTTCTTTGTGCACACACAGGGATAGAAGACTGTAAGAATTCTTTAGTGTATTATATTGGAACATTTTCCTGTTCTAGCAAATAGCTGACACCCACAGTTTAAAGGAGGAGAGTTTAAGTTGCTTCTTGATTTCATAAGGTTCAGTACATAGTAGGTTTACTCCAAGGCAGGCACATCATGCCAGAGTGTGGCTGAGTGGAACTTCTTACTTCATGGTAGCTAAGAAGCTGACCACAGGAGGAGTAACACAAGAGATACACCTTCCAAAAGGATATCCTAGTGCCCTATCTCTTCCACCTGGCTTTCACCTGCTAATAGTACAGTCATCTAGCAAAATCAGTGAATTAATTACTAATGAATATATCAACTCATGATACAATTACATCTCCAGGAATATCTTAATATGGTGAAGTTGACAATTAAGATTTACTGGTACAGATACTAATCCCGTGAAGAAGTTCCATCATTATATGTCTCCAAAATTTAAATATCTTCTGAGAATCCTATCTCCATATACCATCACCTCAATAGTTACGATCTTAATACGTACATTTTGCAAGGATACAAGTAAGACCAGGAAAACACCTTTTAGAGACTTATGCCCACATATAGGCAAACTGTCACAATGAAATGCTTTTATGTGAACTCTACTGTTATCTTCCCCAAACTTGCAACAAATACTTAAATCTACAAAATCTACAATGTGACTGCTCCTTAGGATTGTTCAGTGTTCAACCCATACAAGCACTCACAAGAATACATTTTTGTCTACTTTGTCCTTGAGAATTTTTTTCAAAAGGTAAACATGAATGCTTTAAAAGTACATTAAATTTGCATAAATGAAATTTTTAATCTAAAATTACTAGAAACAATGACTATCTTAATAATAATCAGTATAGTTAACATGTCAACTTGACAATATACTATACAAAGAATAGGGGTGATCAGACTTTCCCACAATTGTCTTTTCTTCAAATACATCTATGAGTAGTTAACATGTTTGAATTACTGTCAGAAGGAATTAATGTAATCCCAATAGTTACATTAACCTTTTCCATCCAGATTATAAGCACTCCTATTAAGAGCAGGTTGTTTTGTTTTTGTTTTTGAACATTTTATGGATAGAATGTTTGCTTTTTTGTAGCATTTTTCTTGTAATTGTATTGGCTCCTTTAGTGTGTTTCTATTTTAATTGCATGGAAAGAAAAAAATACTCAAACACTGCAATCTGAGAGGTGAAAGGGAACTCCTACCTTCTTGTTCTTAATTATAACTTGCCCTCAGGAATAGAAATCATGGTGGCATAACTGGAAACTGCTTATCAGGTACGGAATTAGTGAATATGAGAGAAGAATGCAGTGATGAATTATGGAGAAAAAATAAGGGGTCGTTTTCTCATTTGCCTGGAAATGTAAGAAAATAAATTTAGGTAAAAATGACAAAGAATTGTGTTCTTTAGCAATTAACAGAAAAAACTTTAATCAAGTAGGTGTTCTATTTATTCCATATTGCACACACAAAAAGATTCAAAGAACTTAACCAAAATGGTTTGATTTTACTGTTGTTTAGTGACTCAGTAACTATTTTTTCCTGATGATGGAAACATACAGGTGTTTCATCACTGTGAGTGTTGACAATGTATTGATGTCATCAATGTCAGTGATATTTCTGAATACACACTGAACTGAGATTATTATGAATTTACCTTTGGATTTCTTGTTAAACATGAAAGTTCGTATTAATTTCTTTTTTAAAATTATCTCTTGAAAATACTCTTGCAAAGTAGCCCAAACATCTCTCTCTCTCTCTCTCTCTTTTTTTTTTTTTGCCTTTTTTGTTTTCGTTTTTATCGGTACCAGGGATCAAACTCACGACTGCCTGCTTGCAAGGAAGGCGCTTATGCCGCTGAGCTAAATCCCCAGCCCCGCACAAATAACTCTTGCAGAGATAGAAAAAGAAAGAATTTATCTCCTTGACTCCACCAATCACTGGTTTACTTAAAAATGTTTTTGCTTCTTCTCCAGAAGAAAGTTCAAAACATAACTGAGGAATGAAAAAACTGAAAGACACTGTGAACATTTTAAATGTAGTTTCAGTATAAATGATAGGTATTGATCTGCAGCACAGCAATATGACTCCACAGGAAACCCTTATATTATACAATAATAGGTGCATTTTTTCTGCCACATTTGACTGCTTTTCTTTGTCAATACTACTGTAATACTTGTTAATATCTATATGTTGAGAAATGAGGCTGTCTCTTACTAAAGTAATTTTAAGATAAGAGCTTTCATTATTTTCAAGAGCTAATCTAATCACTTAGCAATTACATGTTTTACACATTGAAAACCAGGTAAAAATGTGCTACCTAAAACAACAGAACAACAATTAGGTCAGCAGAAACTAAAAAATCTTTTATAGGAAATACAATTTCTTTTTCATATCAATAACATCTCTGTTCCTGTTAAATTATGACGTATAGGGAAAGTAAACTGATTTTGATTGCTTATTTAATGTTAATTAATGTATCCCTTTATACTTCCTTAATTTAATTTAAGCTACAAAATACAACTGCCAACAATCTATTTTTTGTCTCTTGCCAATAAATATTAGTATTATCTATAATTTAGTGTTAGTTTTCATTTACACAATAAAAAAATACTATTTGAAGTACAATTACCATTTTACCCAAAATTTAGGTTACATTTAACAACAAAAAATAATGATTTATTTATTGTATTTCTTCCTGAATCATACTTTGTCATTCTGGATGTCTTTATTTACAACTGAAGCATGTGCTTTAGCTATTCTCTTGAAGGTAGGAAATTTTGTGTTATTGTGCATGCTTAAATTTCTTTGTTACACTCTTTCTAAATGTTTAACATTACTTTGAGTTCTACTTTCCTTGCACTTTGAAGTTATTTTTTAACTGTCTTCTGGCCTTTCCTAATGTTAATGAAGTCTGCTATCAGCCTGATTGTTCCTTTGTAGATCAGCTTTTATCTGCTTGATCCCAAGTTTCCCTTTGTCTTTGATATTCTTTGATTCCACTACAAAATGACCAGATAAGTATAATCTCATTTATTTATATTTTATTATATTTTCAATATGAGGGAACTTTGTTTTCTTCAGCTACAGAAAATTTTCAGACATCATTTCAAAGATTTCTTTTATTGAGACTATTATTTCTTACTAAAATTCTGATAAGATATATGTCAGAACTTGATTTTTCCATGTCATTTAAATTCTTTTGAATACTTTTCTTTCTTTCTCTGCTGCAATTCATAGGCTTTCTTCTTTCAGTTAATTCATTTCAACTTTGCCTATGTCTACTCTGTCTATGTCTACTATGTATAGTCTACTTTGCATACTTTCTATTTTTTATTGAATGATTTATTTTATTTGATGACAAATTTTTTGGGATTACATTTGCAAGGACAAAAGATACAGAATTCTATGTTGTTTTATGAAAGTCATGGAATAGTATTAAATAGTAATTCTAGAGAAAAAATTCCTATAATCAGGCTTTAAAATGTATGAGAGAAAGGATGTCTCTTTATTTTCATTCTGTTCTACTACCTAAGTGAAGAGTTGGCACATGATATATTTTCAATTAATGTTCTCAGCATTGGACTAGATATAAACTAATTACTAAATTTAGAAATATATGTTATAATTTCAATAAGTGTCTGCACTGATTACTCATAATTCAAGCACAATAATTTTGTGGCATGTTAGAATGATAATGTAATACAATTTATCTTAACACATATTTTGTGTTGGATGATAGTTTTATTAAGCAGAACCAATAATCACAGTTATTCAGTTATAATGGCTAAATATAAATGGTCTTATTTTTCCTAATTTTAATTTTACCACTTAGAATATGACTTTCTAGAATTGTTAACATGTTTACACTTGACAATTATAAATTTAACAATCACTGCAAGTATAAGGCAGCTAGAGGTTAAGTGCAACTATTCTATATATTTGATACAAAACTATTATAATGTCTTGCTTCCCCTTAACTAAACTTGCAGACCAACAAATTTAAGTAGATTAAATTACCATTATGTGTTGGAGTCTTAAAATTGAGATGAAATCACTTCTGTTTCTGAGATGCTACCTTTCTGATATCTGTGTTTCTTAGTATAAGAATTAATAATAAAATTAGATAAAAGAAGGACTTCCTTCTTAATAAGTGGATTTTTACTTCTCACAATTGATTACAAAACTAAGTTGGTTGTTATCTTTAACAGGTATTTTTATCCTAAAGTGAATATTTTTAGGTAGTAATCATATTATTTTCTGTCCCAATAGAAACAAAGAGTCATGAAAATTTGTATAAGGGAGGTAATGAGGTATTTAGGGTTGCATATACTTCATGGCAAGGAGGATTTATAACGACAAATATTAAGGCTCTTTTAAGCAACATCAATTATCTGCTTAATTTTGTATAATTTTTGAGCATCCTTTCATGGAAATTTTTATACCAATTTTACACTGATGAGAAAAAGTATGGATACATTAACTCACACTCCTTCTATTTGCCTGGCTTGAGGGGAGACAAAGCTTAAGCTTTTCTCACATCACAGATTTTACAATCAGCACACATTCCTAAGGCTCTGGATGTCTGTGAACAGAGACAACAGGTCAAAAAAGTTCAAAAACAGCAGGTTAAAGGTCGTGTCAAATACAAACTTCATCAGCTTTATATTATTGTCCAGGGACCAGCATGCAACAATTGCTTAGAATTCAAGGGAAGTCATCTCCTTTCAGCTTCTGTCAGGGGCACTATAGGTGTCTCCTGTTGCTTTTGAGTAATAATTCTTTTTCATCTATACATGATTAAATATAACTTTCTTCTATAAAATTTTTGCCTAGAAGAACTAAAGATGCATTTTCAAGTATTCAAGGATGTGTAAGAAGAAATCAGAACTATTCACAGATATGAGCATGGATTATAATTTATGATACCATTATGTAATTTGTTATTTTACTTTATACCATTAACTTACTCAGTAAGTAACAGTGAGTGCCAGACCTGTGTTATGCATTAAGGTAACAGAGAAAATATACAGTCTCTATTCTTATAAAGTTCATGTCCTTTTAGAGACAAAAACATATACAAAACAATATGGTAAATAATAGAAATCCTAGGAAGTTTTGAGCATATAGAAAATGAGCCTTATAGCCAATCTTCAGTCATCTTTTGAAATGACTACTTACCATGATTGACTTACTTATGTGTATATCAATGATTTAAAACACGTATAAAAATATATTTTTTATTCATTCTAGATTTTGACCTTTGTTTCCAATTATGTGTAAACAGGGAAAGTCTATGGATAATTAAAAAAATTAAGAATGTGTTATGATTTGTGTCTGTATGTCCCCCCAAAGCCTCATGCAGTCATGGAGGTGGGCTTCTATAGTTTGTGATTGATTTGTGGTCCAATACTGGGATTGTGGGTGTGAGTGCTACACTGAAGTGGGTGTGGCATACACAAAATGTAAGGGGCAGAAACAGTCTCCTCTCCATGCTCCTCTCTTTTTGCTTTTGTTGTTTTTTGCCTCCATGAATTGTTGCCCTCTGAAAGTGCCACTCTGTCTTGGAAATAGCCAAGTATGGATTGAAACCTCCACAATCAGAGAAAAGTCAAGATGCACTGGTTGGTCCTGGAACAAGTAATTTAACCTAATACATATTGGATTATGTATGTTTGTAGGTGTATTGATAAGATATACTGAGTTACTCTTTTAAAATGCTTTTAATTAATTATTGAAAGTAATACTATCATTTAACCTAACAGTTATTCAATTTCTGAGTTATTGCAATCTATTAAAACTTTAGAAGCACTAGAAAGTTGTTCCTACCCATTAATTCTGCCAGTTTGTCAAAATCTATAAGATAAACTGAAATAATTGAATAGATAGAGTATTTCTGTTAATATACCCTGAGTAAATAAAACTCGGTTATAAATTATAGTTACATGAAATTTCATGTTTTACCAGAGTTTGTAAGTCGAATAGTTATACCCATTGATTAGTATAAATGATGCAAATTGAATGAGCTGTAGAAAAATCATTGGGCTATATTTTCATTATTTGTATTTATAGGAAAAGTGTCTCTTTGTAGTCAATTCTAAAAGGTTTTGCTATCTTTAACACCAGACATATTTTCACTCCAAAATTTAGTTTGTAATCTATAATTTAAAGATAATAGCTACTAATTTAGGATTCCATTCATTATGTTACATGAAAAACTCATACTCTAAATCAGTGATAGGTCTTCATGCTTGGTGACAAATCTTCAGCTACATCATGATTTCATCATTTTAGCACATCTTCATACAACATTCACCAGTGGCATTTAGCGAAAAAAAATTTTAATGATTCCTATCCAACTTATTTTGTGAGGATACTAAACTTGCCTGTTAGCCTTTGGGCAGGCCTATGTGAGCTCATCACTCAAAACATGTGAGTCTTTTTCTATCAATAAGCATTGAATCTTACTAAGCATTTTCTTTTTTTTTTCTCACATTTTTGATGTTGAGCTGTGGCTCACATTTTGTTTATAATCCACATACTGAAAACAATATACTAAGCAGAACTTTGGCCCATCTTCCAAGATTGAATAAGGTTACAATAATATCTTATTTTAAAATTAAACAGTAAAAAGATACATTATGTGACATCATATGAACAGTTCAGTTTAGCTGGTCAGAACTTGACAATATTCAGGTTTGTGTATTTTGTTTTTTCCATGTATTAATGACAATCTGATGGAATCTTTTCTCACTGGATTTTAGTTTTGTTTTATTTTAGGTTCACCAACTGACTGATGCTGTAACTTCAATTTGCCAATGTATACTGTTGCTCTCAAGAGGAACCAGTTTAGAGTATTAGTAAATTTATTGCCAATCCTTTGCTACTCCTAAAACAAAGCAGTTGTGTAGATTCTTCACAGATGATTCAGCATCATCTTCAGACACAAATATCTACATTTCACATGGTACTAGCCTCAGTGTAAATAACAGAGACTATCAAGGGACTGTACAAATTATCAGGGGCAATTGTTTTATTTATAGAGTAAAACACAAATCATGTTTCACTTTACATTGTGACATCATAGTTAATTATGTTATTTTCTTTTTTTTTAAATGTTTGTTCTCTCCTAACATCAGGCATGACTACTCTTTTCTTTAGTATTCTTTCTCCTATGAGATTTTTTTACCTCTTAGTGACAATATACCACTTTTTATTATTTAGATAATACTAAGTATTTACCCAATTATCATTCAGAGAACATCAGAAGACAGTGAAGTTGAACAAATAGGAGAACACTGGAAAAAGATTACTTGGTAATTATGTCTTTTTTGGAAGACTCAAGGAATGACTTTTTTACTTGTCAACATATATATTTCATTTGGACTACTATTTTTCTTTAATTTTTCACAACAGATTTTTCCAGCTTGTATTTCGTAATCTTCTTTCTTCCCCTTTGTAAAGCTATTATGGAGGTGTGCAAGTGTGCAGGTAAATTTTATCTTTTAAAAATAACTACTTTAAAATTTATTAATGCATCTATTCACTTATTTAGAAGGAACATACTCTCACATTATTTTTGTAATTTTGCTTTTAAACTAATATATAATATTAAAGAGAACTATTAAGTCAAATATCTTACTCTTCAGTTCAAACTGAATAACAAATATAAATAAAATATCAGTGCTCCACCACAAAATATTAAAACAGAATAATTCATTATCTCATTTAAGCAATTAGTCATATATCATACAAAACCAACTTTTTGCCGGGGATTTCTCTGTATACAAGAGTAACACATAGTGTATTTTCTCTGGAAAGAAAGTTGATTATATGGATGTGGAAACAAATAACTCTAATCCAATGAGCTTAGGTCTTGAATAGAGGTATATAAATTTACTGGGAGCTGTCTAGCCAAATAGATAATCCAATCTGCATGAAAATGTGTATTATTTCTGTTTCAATTTGGAATGCATTTTGATTGTTTTCAGACAAAATTTCCTTTATTAACTTTTGTGTCCTATTATCTGATCTTTAAATTGGTTTAATTCCTTGTATACTTATTATCTAGGAGTAGGCTGAATGAAACAGCATGATGATAAACTAACGCATCACATAAGATTAAAATTTGTAAAAAAACTAACTTAAAAACTGAAATTCAATGAAAAATGAAGAGGTAACTGCAAAATCAAGAATGTGTTCATGGAAATTCAGTGTTATAAGCCTGGCACTGACAATCTGATTCACATCTCTCATACTAGCCATTCACATTGATCTGTTTGGGGAAATTTGACAATGATGTATTGCTAATAGGCTGCCTCTTTCAAAGGTTCTTGATAACATTTTAGCAAAGGGAAAAATAGTTCTGACATTTTGAATAAATGTTCCCCAAATCTTCTCTGCTGAACATCCTATTAAGTAAGGAGCCTCTATACTGTAAAAAAGAAGTTTACAGAGAAATTTGATTCAAAACACTGATTTTTGTAACTAACATTGTGGGAAGTCTTCTGTGCCTTTCATGGATTTAATTTTTCTGTTGAAGATGTGTACCTCTCACTGTCTACTGTGACAAAATTTTCTGCCACTCACAACTCCTCTTCAAAGAGAATGCACTATAAATAAATATATAAAATATTCCATAATTTATAGAAGACTATTTCTGAAGGGATTATTTATCATGTTTCCATATGAATAATGACTGAAAAATTAAATGCAATAATTTGCTAATGAAATAATTCTTTTTAATAGCAATATTATAAGCCTTCTTTTAAGTACAGTATTATTTTATTATAGCCATTTCAGCATAATTATTTTCTTTTACTCTAAATAGACACTTGAGAGCAGGGTTTGTATCTTATTCATTTTGCATATCTTTGTATTTCCAACTTAACACCAAATATATATACATGCTTGATCAATGTTGTTCAGGAGTGAATAGGATAACTTCTGAATGCTTGATGCTTCCTGATATCTATTATTTCTTTTATAAACATGTTTGATGTCAAACTGTTTCAGTTTGATTGTCAGCTTAATACACTTATTTATTAAATTAGACAAAATAGTCCTATGAAGTCCTTCTCTCTGTCCTATTTTTGTCTTAGAATATGAGGTCATTCTTTGTTGCATTATAGAAACAGTTTCTTAGTGGTTACTTTTCACAATTCATATGTCACCAGACACCACCAGCCCTGATATAATCTTTCCAACATTCAAATATGACTAGGTCATACTCATAATCAGAATTACTCAGTGTCCACCCTTTATACTACCATGAACCTATCTTTAAATGTTGTTTTACTGAGACATACCTCCAGGAAAATGTGTCTTTTGATTTCTATCCCCCAAGTGCCTCATACAAAGTGTTAATGAAATATTTTAAAATAAATGCTGAATGACTGAATGGGTGAAGGTGGCTATTTTTGGTCTGCTTATACCACAGTTTGAGAAGGAAAATAGAAATTTCCAACTGAGCTCCCTGAAAATGGAGATGGGTATTTTAGAAATGCATTTCTCACACTTGTTCAAAAAAATTACCTGAGATGCAACTTTTCAAAGATTTCTGGAGATAGATTTTTAAATAATATGTGAGAATCTATTTTTCCCAAATAATTGCTCTAATAGAGCCTCATACTCATGCAGGTTTGGGAAAGATCTCTGAAAATAGTATTTGCTATTCAGAAGGCTGAATGGTTATGTGATATGGGATATAGACTCTGTCTCTTCCCCTGAAGTTTGGAGTACTATGATTCTGGTGGAGTTGCTGTTTATAAATGTATAGAAGCAGGTTAAGAGACTTAAATTTTATTTAAATGACAACATAGGGGTTTTGAGATAAGTGTCTGAATCCGGGTTCACCATATCTAGAGAGGCATGCTTGATTTTTAATAATACTAAAGGAAACCTTGTTGTAATCCTCAAGTGCTTTCATTCATTTAATAACTATTTGTTGAATATCTATTATTGGCCAGGTGAAGTTGTAGATGCAGAGAATGTTAGTAATAACCAGCTACACATAATCTCTGCCTTCATTCAACAGATTTTTCACTTTTACCATGCCTTCCTCAAGCACTATCTGGTGACTAAGAGCTGTTTTCATAGCTACTTGCTTCTCATCCATAATGAAAACAATCACCTCTAAAAGGGCTACATTATCCTTGTCAAACAAGTGTCCACATTGTTTGGTTTGACTAAAAAATAAAAAAAAAATTTCCACATCTTCTGAAGATATAATAAATGGTTTCAGATTATCAAGCATTACTTTTCAGTTATGAAACACATTTCTGTCCTTGACTGAATTCACTTTAGATGTACTCCAGAGTCCTTGGATATGAAATTCTCCAGTTTTCAGTGGATATGCTCTGTAGCTCATTTTTAAAAATCTTTCAAACTGGACATTTTTCTTCTCACTTTGATAATCCTATATATGTTTCAAGCTGCGAAGGCAGGATGTTCAAATGGAAAACACTGTAAACTTTGAGTATCAGATGATCTGAGTTTGGAACTCATTTAGTAGTTGCTAAACCACAGACAATTTACCTACACTGTGATTCAGTTTTCTCAGATATAACAATGGGATAATAATTCCTACCTCACAAATTGTAAATTAAATGAGATATAAAATACTATGATAGGACATGTTCCTTTTTTACCTATACATTAAAATGATTCAGTGACTTATTTATATTCAATGATGCCAAGAAACAGAGATTTTCAATAACTAACATGACTTACAAAAATATACTTATGGCAACATGGAATTACTTAAATATGTAAACCGGAATTGTCAACTTTGAAAACATTCACTGTTTCTAAGACGTGATGATCAAGGGACAATATTTTCTGCTATTACTATTTTTTAAGACTTTGTGATAGTGAAAGCTTAGATTTCTTGATGTTTCATTTTTATATTACATTATTATCACATTAATGAACAGATTATTGCACACATATACAATTTAAATTGCTACATTTTCTTATGGAAATTCTTTTAAAGACAAAGTCTGCTAAATTAAAAACAAAGACACTAAAATATGTTGAAATAAGCTCTACTCATAGATAAAACTCTGCACATAAAAAACTGAACCCCAAAAACATGCATGAGTTTTGGCCTTTTTGGCAAAAGTTTGTAAACAAATATGCTTTTAAGCTTCAATAATTTTCAAGAACAGTAAAAACCCTGTGATTTATTTGAATGTATTTTCAAATATCAGAAGACATGTATTGGGCACTAAATGTGAATTAAGAAGCACGAGCTCTTACAGATATTTCCACAGTAAATGAACTATTTTATTTTTGAGTCCAAAATTCTACCTATACTTATGTAGAAAAATAAAATCTAGAGGGCAATATGTTTTACTAATAGTGGTTTAAATGTCCATGTCATGGTACAATCAACCTTTTAAAACAGAAGGCCAGTATATGAAAATACATATCATTGTCTACCTGATTTAAGAGATTTAAAGTATTAATAGTTTCCTTTGTCTCATATCCCTGAAATCTAGGGAAGATGATCACATCAACCACAAATACACTGTTTTCAATTGGTAGAACAGAAAGAAAAGTCACCTCTCTTTACAGGGAATGTATGAGCTCTCTGTTAATGGATTTGTCTTTCTTTGTTAGGTGGATCATTCTAAATTAAACCACTAGCACTGAAGACTGCTACATACATTGTCCAACAACGTTTCCTAAATTCTTACACATCATGGCACTCATTGAAAAGAGAATCTGTACACCACACTGGGACAAAAAGAGAGGGCTTCTTCCATCAGAGGCTGAGTGCTAGGAAAAGTCTGGACTGCAAGCCTGACATCAAACACCCGAGGAACACAGGAGCCTCCTCTGTTACTCATAAACCTGCAGCCTGTTTGCACATCTTGAGATATATTAGCATACTAGCTATGAATTTTGTGTTTGACTTGAAAGAAATTAACTTTAAAAGCACTATATTTTTTTCCTTTGAGCCTAAATTTTAGCAAAAGATATTTCCATGTTTTGCATTCTATTTAGCTATTAACATTAATTCCAATACTTGTGATGTTGAGAGCCAAGTATTTGAGCTTTAGGGTAAAAATAAAGCAAATAAGCAAATGTGAGCCTGAACAAATTCATTCAGATTTTTAACTTCTCTGAAATTTTCAATAAAATATTTGAGGTTAAAACTAGTAAATCAGGATGGGAGATTCAGTTCAGCAGTGTAAACACCTGCCTGCCAAGGTTTTATCTTCATCAAAAAATTAATAATAATAAAAATAAGTAAATAAAAAATAGTGAATCAAATTTCTGAGTGACTTTATCTAATTAGAGTTATAATTAATGGTTTGGGGAAGAATGATGTGCCTGTGCATGAATATTTTGAAAAAAAAATATTACAAGTAAAGTTATTCAGGATCAGAAATACTGTAAATATGGTAGCTTAAAACTGTAATGTTCAATATTTTTCTTATAATTTGTGATTAATAATGATGATCTCTAAAACAAAGCAACATACTAACCAGTTTAACTTTGAAAAGAAATGTTTTTAAAGGAATTAGAAAGATGAGAAATATAGAGACAGATATATAAAAAGATAAACAGAGAAACATACATAAAAACTGATTTATCAACTTTTTTAGCATGATCAAAATTTAACAATTCTTCCTGTATAGAAATCATTATATGTAGCTTTAATCTCTTCTACTAGAATGCAATTTTATTTTCTGTTCTTATGTCTTGAAGAGAACAGGGCCTCAAGAGCATAAGAGAAGTAAAGGACAACCAGCTTTATGACCACAATTGAGTAGTGCTGTCACGAGTAAAAACCAAAAACTGATGTACTGGTTTAATTGCCTTTACATTTTGAAAATGGAGTCCAGTAAAATTTTAAAAAACAAATGAAAAATGAAGCAAAAATGCCCTCTGTTTCTCAGAAAAAATTGATCATAGGTCTGTCACTCCATGATGGATTTAGTCAACTGAATTTCTACCAAAAGCTTTTAAAAACAAAAGCAAAATCTAGAAGTTGTATGACATCACTGTGGTATCAGTGTCCTGTGACCCTTTATCAGTTGACCCTATGTTCATTTGACTTTATTAATAATCCTTGGTATATTTTCTGACATATTACGCTGCCTAGACTTCCATAACAATCGCTTTGGTTTTGAAAACAGTCTCTTTGCTCATGAGGACCCATTTCACCTGTTGGAGATTGAGATCATGCAGCACGAATACCCTTTGAGCTTTCTAATCTTAACACCACTGTGAAATTGGATCACAATTACAGAAAAATACCCAGTCTGTAACCATTTGTCTCAGACCTTGTAATGACAGCTCTTGTACTTGAAATTACTTATAGACAACTGTTCAACTTCAAATCTTTTTTGAGGAATTTACTAAAGTACATTTGAGTCTTATCATTCTCTTAAAAGTAGCAGGAAGTTTTGGAGAAACTGCTGGTTTCAATATATGTGTTCCTCGATTCTATCTTTTGTTTTTGGTTTCAGATGGATAAATGGGGTTTTTCTGGTCCCCATAAGATACAATGGATCCATTTCCGCATCATTTTGGAATGCAGAAGACATGAAGGTATTTACTAACACTTGCTAACACATTTACAGTATTTCTGATCCTGAATAATTTTATTTGTAATAAATATATTTCAAAATATCCATTAGTTTTTAGAATTTCAGTACAAATACTGAGTTGACATAAACATAAAAAAATGTGTACTAAATATTAAATATATAAAAAGTACAGTATACACTACTGTTATTCTACAGCATTTAGGTAAATAAGTGGATTTGGAATTCTGTCATGTATATCTTAGAAATTATTATTTTTCTCACATTTTTCCAAACTGAAAATTAAATAAGTTCTCAATACTTGTAAACTTGAGAGGAGGAAGGCCTGTGTGACACCTCCAGGTCTAGAGAAAAGATTTCTGGATACAAACTACACAAAGAAAACAACACTAGTGGAAAAAAAATGTATAGGATAATTAAACTCATTTGCAGAACACTTTCAAATGCTTATGCTAAACAATTTTGTAATTTTAAATTGATATAAGCTGTACCATGTGTTATGACTCTTTTAATAACAATCTCGTACCAAATATTAACAGAACGTGTTTTTTACAGGCATACAATTTTGACTATTTTCCTTAAATTACTTATTTGCACAATCATATAATTACAATACTACATTTTAAATAAATTTGATAAAACTATATAATTTGAAGACTAATTTGAATTAAATTATTTAGGTATCATATGAGTTGGGCTAAGTGATCTTTTTTTAGGGTGCAATAAGTTAAACACAAAAATAAACTTCAAGAAAAATTAAGCCTTGCTAACCAATTGAATTCACATGCCAATATCTCAATACATGGGCTAGTAAATAAACAAGTAAAACTTCAGAATAAATTTCTGATTATTAATATATTTTTGATCAATCGAACTCATGACCTAGTGCTTGCCATTCTGGTGCTGACACCGCTGAGCTAAATCCCCAGCCCTGATTATTAATATTATTGTTACATGTGTGGAGCTCTGTTCATAAACCCAACAAAATGAAGTACAGATGAGGGTTTTTTTTTTTTCTTTTTTGGGGGAGTTTATTTTAGGAGATCAAACTCATGACCTTGCACTTGCCACGTAAGTGCTTGTGCAGCTGAGTTACATCACCAGCCTGGAGGAATTTTTTTTTTTTTTGTATTTGCACAGTTTCCTTTAAACTATTATTAAAAAAAACATTTTGAACTAATATCATTTTTCAAGCATAATTATCACTATTATGTCTCAATTTTTCCCATGGAATGAATAGTTTACCTTTAAGTCTCTAGTTGTATACTAGGGAAACTTCTTCATCTATAAAATTATATTTCAATACAAGGTCCATACTTTAAAGGCAGGCAAAGAAAAATCCTGTTAAAGGCAATAATTTTGGGAATTTCTTTTCTTTCCATCCTAAGTGGTTCAATTGTTTTAGAAGTAAAGTCCAAGCCCTATGCTAAACAAAATCCCCTGAGTTGTCTAGCTATGAAATCTGCCTGGGACTCTAATTATACATTTATTGGTGAGAAGTTGTAGCCAGGTCAGGTCACCTTCAGGATTCTCAATCTACTGTAAGTTTGCCTCTTTAATGCAGTTCTGCCTTCTTCATTTGATGGGTGTTACCCACAAACAACACATGATGTGACCTGCCAGCTATTAACTGGTAACACTGTAATGAAACTGGAATCTATAATTGATATGAGTACAGTGACAGCAATATTTTAAAACATAGATAGTGGAAATTAATTGGTAAAACCTCTAAAAATCAACTTGCAGAATAAATCAAGAACCTTAACATATTTGTATCATTTGGCAATCTTGGGACGCTATTAAAAGAAAATTTCAGAATACTGATTAAAAGTTCCTTTGGGAGGCTTTTTTTGAGAGTAATGTTTATAATATTGATGATAGGGGCTGGGGATTTAGCTCAGCGGCACAAGCGCCTGCCTTGCAAGTGTGCCGTCTTGAGTTCGATTCTTGGTACTGATAAAAATGAAAAAGAAAAAAAAATATATATATATATAATATTGATGATAATAATGAGCAACAAAAAAAAGTGGGGAAATAAATTATAATATATCCATATGAAGAACAGATATAAAATAATTAAAATCGAATATTATTCATAATTTGAAAAATGTTTTTAAATGAAAGTACAATTGGAAGCACTGAAAAAATGATTACACACATTTATGAGGAATCATCTGCATGTAAACGCACATGTTTGCACTTATTTACTTCTATCTAAATATATTCAAAATGCATGACACTATTGTGTTGGTTAATTATGATTATCAACTTGATTGGGTTAAGAGATTTCCAAAAATGTTCCTATCTCAGCAATGGATGAATATATTTATAAATTCCTAGGAGAATAGGCTGTTAACAAGTGGAACACATTTGGGAGTCACTGGTGGCATGGCTTTGAAGAGTACATCTCGTCCCTGACTTCTTTTTCTCTAACTCTTTTTGTTTCTTTGCTTCTTGGCTTCCTTGGGGTGAGGAGCTTTTCGTTACAACATTCTTCTGCCAGGACATTTCTGCCACTCCAAAGCTCGAAGCAATGGAGCCAGTTGATCATAGATTGAAACCTACGAAACCATGATTCAAAATTTCCCTATCTATGGCATCTTTCTCAGATATTTGTCACACTGTAGAAAAGATAACAATAGCTTTCAAAATGTTAAGCCAGTCTATTCCTTATTTCTTCATACTTTTATATAAAAGTACAAAATTTTATAAAGCTAAATAAGTTTATTAATAATTGCAATAATATTTCAGAGACTCGGCTCTTGATAATGAAAAAGAAGTATACTGTATTTCATACAGTGATGTGCTTATGGGTAATAGTATCAAAAATACAATCAGATTGCCCTTGTATATTTGAAAATTCCATAATTTACTCTTGGGTGACAAACTGGATTACATGTGATAACTTGAGTCAAATATTTATTGTAAGTCATTGAAGTACATGGATTAGTATAAAATAAAATGTCCAGAGCTCCTTTTTTTCAAATGTGAAAGAATTAAAGGTGATTTTAGGTTTTTAAAAAATTTCAAAGGTATCAGAATAGTAATTAATAAATATTTAGAAAGCCACTTACAATTCAGAGGTAAACATTCTTTTTCCTGATAAGATACTTTGCAACATATACTCTAAGGGCCTATTTACAAACAATCCTGTCTTTGAAAAATTTCAATCTTTATGTTTGAAAATGAATGGGTATTTCTGGTTCATTTACAGCTTTCAAGGCCAAACCTTACTGCTGTAAAGTATCTTTGCATTTGCACTAACAATTATGTTCTATTACCACCACCAAACTTTTAACAGCAGAAAAAGAAGAATGAACTTAAAACCATAATTTGGAAATATGCATACTAATTTAACAATTATTTCAGTTTCTTCCAGATAACAAAGATCTACTGAAAGAAAATAGTTCTACGTGATGATTTTTAATTTACATCTCACACTTTGATCTTTATTTAACAATATTTAACGGAATAAATATAGGCATGGCATAATATTTATGAGTGAATTACATTAAGTTAATGTGTATAAAGTCTGCTTAGCACTAGACACATGATAGTATCATGTTCTGAGCATAATAGCAACAAGCTGTAAAGAATATTTAATGAATGAAGGCATCCTCAGTTTTCTTCCTCTTCATTCCTTAATGGGTATCAAAATAAAACTTTAAATCTGCTCTGAGGTCTGGAAGATATTATTTTAAAAATAATTTGACACAAAAATTGAATTTAGTTTAATATAATTTTAAAATTTTCAGAGTAAAATAAATTCAGTTAGTAGGCAAAAATGCCATTGGTTTAGTTAAATTCAGGTCTCAATGAAATATGATTCTTATATATGCCTAAATAGTAACCCTGTATTGTATGTTTTCATGAGCGCAATGAAATTACTTATAAGCTCCTACAGTGGCACTATTGAGAGTTACAATCATGATGAATTTGCATGCAGAAAGCAAATTTCGTTTTTGCTGGAGTGATTTGACTTTCTTCACATGTGGTTACTACTTTTTTGATGGATGCTTAGCAAATAAATATATTACTTTGTTTAATTGTGCCTATTTTAGGAAAAGAATCACATTTAACAGGAGTTAGGGAAAACCTGGCTTATATATCAGTGTTGCACATTGTTTACCAAGATATTTAAATATTCGTCAAAATCATCTTCTAAATATACCATTTAGAAATCATAATAAAGTATAATTAATGCAACTGACATTCAGCAAATGTATATAATTAGAATTTTATGTGTATTTTAAATACATCATTTTACTTACCTATAACCAAAAGTGAATAATATATTTATCTTTGGGTGGAATTTTCATCAGGAAGTAAAAAATTAGAACCGGATATGAAGATAATATTGTGTTTCTTTGAGTATAATTTTTAAAGAATTTAATTACCCACTAATATTGATAGTTTTACTGGGAAGTATAAATGAAAACTAATTCAGATACTGATTTCTTTTTAAAAAGTGTAAAAGGACAGGAAAAATTATTTTATTTCTTAGCCAATATGCCACTGTTGATTAAAGAAAAACATGAGATTTCACTTTACAGTACAAAGAAGAGTGCCATCAGTGTGTCCTTTTGGTAGCAATCTAGCTGTATAAACCACAAAAACAACTGCATTAAAAATACAATACATTAAACCGGTAATTTTTCAGAGCTATGTAAATACTGTGGACATTTTAAATTCAATGATAAGCAGAATCAGCAGATAGTGACGCTTTTAAATTTGCTAAAAATCAATAATGGAGCAGTAAAATGCAATTTTCCTAAACCAGGCTATAACTTCAAGTGAGCTGAACTATTCTTGATGCAAGTGAGAGATTTTAAATAGGACTTAAGAAAATGGGTTTAACATTGCTTTACTTTATTAGCAGTTCAGCAATATAAATGTGAAATGCTTTGAATTAATCTGTATTATATTTTATTAGCTCCAGAACATCTATATACATATTTTATGTTCTTTTCAGAAGGTTAAATAATATTACATTCTAATTATTATTTGTAGATGGTGTTTGTTTTTCTCATAATGACCAGTCAGATATTGGTACTCTGAGTTCAATGAAAAGAATCATTTCATGTTAAGTAGCAGTTATTCAGTATGCAGTATATCTCTTGCTCTCTCAAAGGGAAAGTTTTAAATAATTTATGGTAGATTCCTTTGTAATGAGGCATTCTTTTTTATGCTTTGTTATGATTTTGTCACTTAAGAGGAAATGTCATTAAAGGATCACTAATCATAGCAATGATTTTTATCAATAACGCATATTTCATCTATATATCTTTTAATGGGTAAGTGAATATCATTCAAAGCTCTTGGGCATTTAATTAAATGCCAAATTTAAGAACTGTGAGCATATTGATGCATTAGGAAAAACAGAATTCTGTCCTTAAAACAAGACCTAGGTGAACATCTTTTTTTTTTCTTTCTTCCTCATTAAAGATTCATCTAAAGGTTTTTTTTGAAGGAGAATTATTTGAGAGCTGTAGTCACTTTTTTTTTTTTATTTCCCAGGGTGGTAATAAAGAAATCACTCAATAAAACACAGTTTTCCTTTTCTTCTGTGTTCAGTACTCCCTCCTTGATCAGATGCAGCTGTTTTCTTAAGGGTTCTTTCAAAAATGAAGAACATGAATTAAAAAAGAACAATACTTCTGAAGAACCAGCAGATTTTAATCATTTAAGTCTATTTCTAAAATATACAATCTTACAGTAACAAAAATAAAAATGAAAATAACAAGGCTAAGTAAATTTGATTTTAACAAAGAGTAGCCTCTTTAAAGCTGTCCTATTATGTTATCTCTCTTCTTCAATTTTTCCCATGTGTGAAATCTCTTATATCTTCTAGCACACTTGACTTATTCAGCTATTGATAGTTATTTTGTGCATTTCCTTTTATTGCCTACACATTTCACTGTTATACTATGTCAGGTCCTTTGTCAACTTACAGTGTGTGCAGCTTTTGTATTTGGTATAAATGTTTAGGAAGCATAATAAGCGATACATAAAACACAAATCAGAAACCTTATATTCTGGAGAAATAATTTACCAAAGTTTTGTGATACTCTCTCAAAACACTAGCATGTAAATTTTACCTGTTTTCCAAAGGGCAAGCCATTATTATTGACATGCTTCTGGCTTTATGGTCCCATGATGCATGAATTATTAGTGTTCCTTGACATTTTTAAATCCCTAATTCTATTGCCTTTGCCATACTTTCTCTTATCTATTATGGCTGGCAGAACCCATGTTATTTTTGCTAATTGGTTGTTTGGAGGGGTTAAATTCTTTTGTGAGTTAAAAAATTACAGGAACTTAGTTATTTCTGGATATATAAGACATTATCAAAATGCACCTATAAAACACTATTGTGTATGTGATGCTTATATGATACTTTATCCTAATATTGTGAACTACTATCCCTACTTCCTATTACCATTTAACAATAAAACAATATTATTGAAATGAAACTATTCATATTTTAATCTTTCAAAAATTCCAGTTAAATATTATAATGTATTTTTCACATAACTGGATATAACTGAATATTTACAATGCAAAAATCTAAATAGTTAGGAAAAATAATTAATATATTTGGGCTACAAGAAGGTATAGCATATTTATGAGGTCTTAATTTTTCAGGAAAAAGTGTCTATTCTTAATAGACTTCATTTTTAAAAATGAATATTTACTTGTTATGAGATGATCACATTTGAAACAATGATATATAAAAACACGTGTCAGACATCTGCTTTTTGTCAAATAATTTTTATTCTTTTATTTATATGCATATACTTTAGAATATTGTTCAATGTGGGAAGATATTAATGGAAAATCTTGAAACCTTCAGGAAAATAAATGCATTCCCAGTGTATGTTTAGAGTTTTTATTAGAGAATCAAAGGGAAATGCTTTTTGTTTCAATTTTTCCCTTCATACACACTAAGCCTACCTTGTCAGCAGGAAGCACCTTCAATTAGGAGCCTTGTAATGAAACTTGGCACAATTAATTGCCTATTAGTCTCTTATGCTACATCTATACTGCCAGTTATATTGTTAAAAGTGATTTTGGAAACTCACCTTACACAGATTGACTTCCAGTTTATCGAAGGGTGTAGTCCTAAATCCTAATGATCAAATGCAGTGATTAAACTAAAATATGAACCATATTTCCCAGTGTTCTCCTACTGCCACCGTCAATGTCCGGTTTCTATCCTTATCCCAAATGATCTTTCTGAAGCATTTCAATCTGTAGGACCAGTCTCTCTGTCTTCTGCTCTTCCCTACACCCCTGCTTTGTCTTTCATTCTTATTCTCCTCTCATTCCATTTTTGTGTAACCCTTTAAACTTATTTTCTGGACCTCTTTTTTTTCCTATTCCTTAGATTCTATTTTTGGTGCTATTCTTATTTATTTACCAAAGAAACATTTGTATTTATTTACATAATTTACTAAAAAACAGGAAAACTAAAAGAAAGGAGATTCAACAGCATGGGTACTGTGCTGAGAACTTTTATCTTTGAAGTGAAGAAACTTCATCAATCTATCCATCCAAGTAGATATCCGTGCCCACCTCTCTATATTTTTATTCTCCTGGGTAATGTATCTACATTTGCACTTTTGAAGTAATTATTGCACCTCTCCAGGTAGTCCATGTACTTAGAATTTAATGTTACACAATAAATTCTTTTTTCTTCGATCAAAATATCTTTTTCCCCTGCTTCTCATTCTTTAGTGTTACTACTTGTATTAATATTTTCTCAACTTCATCATTTCTAATTTATTGTATATCAGTCCTTTATATTTGCTTTTTTATGGAATCTATAATGAAAGCTCACCTATTTTCCTCACAATGATTTCTGAACATTCACTAATTGTTACTTTTTACATACATCATCACTGATCATCAATATCATGTTGGTGGACAATCCCATTTGAGTATATGAGAAATTAATATGAAGATGTCATTTTCAGATCCATGTAGAATTTAATCAGACATTTAGAATTCATTCATCTGAATATAAGTTCTTCTTCTCCTCCTCCTCCTTCTCCTTTTCCTTCTTCTCCTTTTCTTCTTCCTCCTCTTCCTCCTCCTCTTCCTCCTCCTCCTCCTCTTCCTCCTTTTTCTCCTTCTCCTTCTCCTTCTCCTTCTCCTTCTCCTTTTCCTTCTCCTTCTCCTTCTCCTTCTCCTTCTCCTTCTCCTTCTCCTTCTCCTTCTTTTGGTACCAGGGATCAAACTCAAGACATCATGCTTACCAGGCAAGCACTTAAATGCCGAACTAAATCCCTGGCTAAGCGTCCCTTCTTTACAGATTAACTTTTTGTTTCTATAATATGATGAATAACCACTATTAACACTTTTAATTTTTATTTATTTATTTTATAGTACTGAAGATTGAACCAGGCTCTGTGCACTGAGATGTCTACCTGGCCCTTTTAAAATTTTTTATTTTGAGACAGAATCTTGCTAAGTCACTATGATGCTGAATTTGAACTTCCAATCCTCTTTCCTCCACTTTACACTTTATTTTTAGATAATATCCACATTTCAAATGATAACCGTCAGTTATGCCAAGATGTGGCCACTAAGAAACTTCAAACCTGTGAGAATCCATGGGCCACAGCTTGAAAAACAATGTCTTAAGTAGAGATATTTTCAACTCTTCAGAAATACTTCTCTTCATATTGGAGAGTATGAATCTCATGAACCATGTCTGAATTATGATTGCATTGCTCCATCTGTATTTTAAACAGTTACTTTCACAGGGAAACTATTTCTCAAATGTTTCAAAGAAGTTAAGATTTAAAGAAAGTGAGGTATGTCTCCCAAACAGTGGTAGAAAAGACAAATTACTTTTTAATCAGGAGAATTGAATAGCATTGGCAAATAGTTGACATGAATGGAGATATACATGGATCTAAATTATTGGGAACATCTCTGACATATTTTGAACATTTCTCAAACATGAATTTTGAATTAATCAGTGGATAAATTAAATGCAAAAAGTTGTGATGATACATGGATAGATAAGTTTGGAAACTGGCTGTCATGGAGCTGAATTTGGCCCACAGATGCATAGTTTGACCATAACATTTATAAAAATCCTAAGCCAATATTTAAATATCTGGATATTTTTTACATGAATCCCTGTGTTTTCAGCTTCTCTTGAAAATTTAGAAACTCTAATGATATTTGGCTCATATTTTTACACAGCACAATTGGATAGCAATGAAAGCAGTTGTTCCCTCTTCCCAGGACATACATTTACTTTCTGGTTCAGCAGAGACTGCAGCAGACTAAATTCACACATTAACTCTACCTGCCTATCCCCTGTTGGAAATTGTATTCCTGGAATTATGACCAGGAAATCTGAAAAGTTTGCTTTAAAAATTACTATTTTGAATAATTCATTGTATGTCTTCTACAGTGAAGGGTGAAAATACACACTCCTAGATAGTTACTAATGCTGCTACAGATCCTAAGAGATGGTAAAAGTAGGAAGAAAATTCCCACCTGTTTATTTGGATTCATACCAAATTGATGATGGAGAAACAAGAGACTTGAATTCTAGCACACTAGCCAGTGGCAAATTTCAGCAACAGTGAGAAAACATGAAAGTCACCTACTATATAACAAGTAACAGGTATACAGTCAAACCCAAAAGCCCAAAAAGTTTTCAGTGAACAAGGCACCTACAATTAAATATAACTTTTAATATTCACTACCTAAAAGAAAGACAGGAGAACGGAGGTTAGGGTGGGCTTTTTGTTCTCTCTAAATCAATATTCTTTAAATTTGTGTAACATGTTACAGTTAAAAATTATAACATAATCAAGGCCAGTTATGGTGGCCTAGGGAGGCTGAGGTAGGAGGATTGCTGCAAGTTCGAGGCCAGCCTGTGCTATGAAGTGAGTTCTGCGCCAGCCTAAACTTCAGTGAAACTCTGTCTCAAAAAAACAAAAAGATAAACAAAGCAAACAAAACAAATTATAACATAAACAAACAAAACATAAGTGAGCCAACGTTACAATGCTTTGTTTCTGAGTTTTCCTGTCTGATGATGATGATGATGTTACTAAAATGGTACACTGGCTATTATTTTTAGTTATTATAAATCCTTACAGTTCTATAGGCTTCAAAGAAGTTTCTTCTTGAAAAAAATTGGCTATACTACTGTTTGTTTGGATTGGGACTAAACAACAGTAAATGACTCTTTCCAATGCTTTGATAAATGTTAGACCAGAGTACATATTAAAGAGTGGATCTGATTTAAGAGGACTTTGAATTACTAAAATTATCTTGGGAAATCTAGCTCAAATTTCTCTGATGTGTCACTCATCTTTCGGCAGCCCTTCTAATATTAGAGTACTTCACTTTTTCCGAAGCACTCTTGCGTACTGCTAACTTGCCTTTAGGTACTGAAATTAAATCAATTTTAGCAAATTTAGCCTAATGGAAGTATGAACAAGGTTAGCTTAAAAAGAAGGGCAACTGATTCAGGACTTTCCTTTCTGGTTCAGTGGTCCTAAGGCTGAGAAATATACTAGTTATAAGTATGTAAGGAGAGAAATATCATTTAGTAAGTCTCTAGAAATATGAGGGTTTTCATTTGTATTATTTCTTGGACATTTATGGAATTAACCATTTGAAATTTTATGAGCTGTCCAATATTGTATGGTGTTTGAAACGGCAACTTTGAGTTATTTTCTTTTCTGATAATATGGAGAATCACTTAATAAGTGAACGGGTAGAGAGAACATCTATCTATTGTGTGCAATGTTATTTTGCATCTCCACATATAAAAATTTCCTTATAATGGATTTAAACAAAAACCTTTCATTTGCTTTGTTTGTTGAAAGAAAAATTACCTTCATAAAAGAGTGGCACTGAGAGAGCCAAAAGCAAAAGTTATTAACTGCTGGTGAGAGGATTTCTCAAATGAGCGACACT
Source organism: Cavia porcellus (assembly GCF_034190915.1). Lineage (NCBI taxonomy): Eukaryota > Metazoa > Chordata > Mammalia > Rodentia > Caviidae > Cavia > Cavia porcellus. The sequence continues at coordinate 119,342,953 of NW_026947484.1, forward strand.
TATGCTGCATGACATCTCTTTGTAAATATGAACATTTAAGTTTTCAAAAATTGAAAATTTCTGAGCTTGGGATGCAATTCAATAGTAAAGGTGTTGTCTGGCATGCACAGAAGTCTGTTCCGTTCCTGGTACCACAAAGAAAGAAAGAAAGAAAGAAAGAAAGAAAGAAAGAAAGAAAGAAAGAAAGAAAGAAAGAAAGAAAGAGTGAGGGAGAGAGAGAGAAAGAAAGAAAGAAAGAAGAGAGAGAGAGAGAGAGAGAGAGAGAGAGAGAGAGAGAAAGAACCCGAAAATTTCAAGAGTTTACCCTCCCTTATTAGTGACTTCGATATTTAATTTTCCAAATTTTGAACTATGGCTAATATTCAATTTACAAAAAGTTAAATTTAATCTTTACTTTGTCAAACAAAAAATATCCACAGAGTGCCTTTTCATGGAGATCATAAGATTAACACAAATCCAAACAAGATTCATTCCATAGAGCTTCCTCTCCCTCTAGATTTTAAGACCTCTATGTATGATCATCTGAATATGTATATTTCTTTTCACTGTTTTGACTTTGCATATGCCTTTAAATGGTTTTCTATGTCTAATAATGAGTTTTATTCCAGATTAAGCTTGGGTGACAGATTTTCTCTAGGAAACCTTGTCAAAAAGGAACCGAGTGCCTTTCCTTAGGACTACTGATGTACTCCGTACACCCTCTTACTCACATTTTCCACTGTATTGAAATTGTTCATCTATTCTCTCTACAACAGGTTTCCATCATTTGCATTTTAGTTTATTAGACTCTCAGGTCATGATTTTTTTTTTTTATTTGAGTAACTCAAAAACACCTGAAAAGTAGATACTCATGTAAATTCTGTTACAGTTAAGGAAATCAAGTGGAGGAATATGCACATCCAGGAGCGCGGAGTGCAGTGGGGTTATGAGGTAGGAACTGCACGAAAAAGAGGAACGTTAGCAGCAGTACTTCTCAGTACATTCAGAACATCAGTGCGCAGTTAACTGAGAGTTGGCAGTAAACTGGCAAGTGAGGAGAGCGCCATTACACTAAAAAATAAGCTTGCATTGAATCCAAGGGATACAATGGAAATTGTTCAATGGCAAGATGATTAGGTTTTATTCTGGCCCTTTCAAGGAATACTTGTCCCAGCTATCCAATGGAAATGGTTCAATATCCAGAGAAAACAAAGCACTTAGTATTACCTCAAATTAAAAAAAAATGTAAATAAAACATCTTGATAAATGAATAAATTATAATATTCAACTACACATGTAATTTTAGTTGTTTTGAAGTAATCAAAAAGAAATTATAACTGTGTGCTCCTGGTTTATTTTTATTACAATACTCATACTTTTTTGTAATTCTAAATAATAAAGAGAAAAGATCTAGAAAACATATTTCTTAGTATGATAATTCTTTTGGTTATGAAAATCAGATAAAACAAGAATATAATGTGGAATAGATCTTTGCCTTTGATTTTCCTTTAAATTTTTTCCTTTAAAATACAGTACCATTTTCAGGCTTCTCATATGAAACAATTACGTCTACTACATTAGTTCTTTAATGTTGTTTTATTTCCAAATGTTTAATTTTACCTAAGCTAGTTTCAGAATTTTTAAAGGGTCCCAGAAAAGAGCGGATTGTGAAGACTAAGAATGTCTCGATGACAACATCTCCAAAATAGAAACTCAATCATTTACCTTTTTGAGGATGTGTCTGAAGACAAAATTTTACAGTTTTACTGTAAGGAAAGGAAAACAGTTTATATACAATGATTGTATCACTAAATGTTATTATGTTTTTTCTTTGTTATGATGTGCACAAGCACAGTATGAGGTCCTGAAACAACAGCTATTAATTACAGAAATTCCTGCACTTTTTTTGGAAGTACCAATAACCATTGCATTGAGAAATTCAATGCAAGGGAAATGCCAGCATATGGAAAAAAAAAAAAAAACTACATAAAACCTCATACAAATGCCATGGGAGCAAGGAGGTAAATGCACTTGGACTAGTTTGAGAATTTGATGAATGTGTGCTGGAGATGATGTTATGCCTTAAGGGTGAGGTTAAAAAAAAAAAAAAAAGGAGAAGAGAATGAAATTCTAGGTCAGAGAGACAGCAGGAACCAAGACACAACTATAAAAAATACAAGACCAGACGAATTAAATCTTTGAACACACCATGTATGTTCTCGTCACAAGTTCTTCGTACTTGTTATTTTCCCATCTGGAATATTTGTTCTTTGGAGAGACAAATTTGTTTCTCTCTCATTTCAGTCAGCTTTCTGATCAAATGGGATATGGCACCTCTCAATCTAAACTCTCTATCTCCTTATACTGCTTTATTTTTAAAAGCAATTATTTTCACAAACTTATTACTTACCAAATCCCACACGAGGTCATGATTTAAATTTTTACAATAGGAAATGGATCTCAAGTACTGATAAGTGAAATAAAGAATCTGTTAATAACAGGTGAGCACACACACCTGAGGTACAGCTTCATATCCACAATTATTTCAAAATGAAAAGGATTTACTGCAGGAGATGTGTTAAAAGAATCCTGAACTCTAGGACAAAATCATGGACTACAGAGAAAAATAAAACTCTCATGCTCCGTTCTTTATCCTAAGACTGCACTGTCAGTTTCTTCAACCAATTCAGAATAAACCAGAAGCCTTACATATTTGTAGAAGTAAGAATTAATCTCTTATGTAAAAAGTTAAATCTGAATCCATACCAAAAATCATGCTACAACATCTAAATCAAAGTGTTTTTCAACATGTTCCTGGTATAAGTAATTTTTCCAATATATTCTTATCTATATTCTGAGTGAGATTTTCTGGACTGGAAACCCTATTCCCATAAAGTACAGTTTCATCAGAATCTCTTACTTATGTAGTAAATGAAAACACAAATAGCATTGTAATAAAGCAATACAGTTGTTCTTAATCTGGTACAATTCTACTTGAAACCCTCAAGGATATGCATGACTTTATAATATAATGATACTATATAATTTATGTTTATACATGAATACATGATCTAGATATATTGAACTCAGATTTGTGCAAACTGTTTGAATTACATTAATAAGAAATTCTGCTTATCACAAACAGCTGCTGATTATTAATATCATACAGTATACATTTTACACTTGATGCTAATTATTGCAAAATAATAGTAACAACAATTTAACTTGATTATAGGGTAAGTCAGTCTCTTATTTTTTAGTTTACTTATAAGTATTTTATTTATTTTTATTCAGCTGTAAGTGGGATTGTATTCTCATTTTCTACTCGGACAGTCTGTTTATAGTGCATAGGAACATAACTGATTTTTAAATACCGCATAACCTGCATCTTTACTGAATCTTTTCATTCGTTCTTATGATTTTGTGTGTGAGGTTATGTGTATCTGTGTGTAGTCTTTAGGGAGCAATCAACAGAGTGAAAAGGCAGTCTAAAAATAAAGAACACATTAGCAAAGTATAGGTGACAAGAAGATAATTTTTAAATGAATAAAGAACTGCTACATTTGAATAACAAAGTAAATACCCTCCAAGACAATCCAGTTTAAAATTGAGCTAAGGAATTCAATAGACAATTTTCTAATGAATACAAGCAAATGCCAACAGATACATGAAAAGATGCTTGACTTCACTAATCAACAGAAAAAATCAAATACGATCTTGCTTCAAAACTATAAGGATGGTTATTATTTTTAAGACAGTTAGTGTTGGAAAGTATCTAAACAAACTGGAAAATTTGTATACTGTTGGTGGGAAAACAAACTCTTGTAGGTGCCATGGAAAACAGTATTGAGGCTCTTCCCAAAATTAACAAATAGAAATAAGATATAACTCAGCAACATTACTAATTGCATTTTACCCACAAAACCTGAAAACAGGATTCCGAAGAGGTATTCGCACTCTTAGGTTCACTGTAGTATTGTACACAAAGCCAAGATATGTACATAAACCAAGGCTCCACCCCTAAATGCATGGCTAAATGAAAATATGAGATATTCATATTATAGAATATTATCCAGCCTTAAAACTAGGATATTCTGAAATATGTGTAAACATGGATTGGCCTTAAAGACATTTAAAGTTAAGTAAAATAAGCCAGCTACAGGATAATTCTTTGTAACTGCACTTTTATGAGGAATCCAAAATAGTCAAACTCATAAAAGCAGATGGGGATGGAGGTTGCAAAGGAGGAGAAGAGAGAGATGAATAAATTCTAGAGATCTGCTGTAAAGGATGTTGTGTATAGTTAACAATACCCTGTTTCACCCTTAAGAATTTTAGGGTAAATGTAATACCAAATGTTTTTATCTCAGTGCACACACGAGTCTGTATGGAAACAGAATTTGTGTGTTACTGGAAATACTCAAATGCAGTTTTCACTTTGTTTTGAAAAAATAAGTAGCTGTTCATTTATTTTACACAATACTATAGGAGAATGAGGAATATATTTTAGAAAAACTAGAAATTTGAAATAGTTTCTGAAGTTGAATTATTCTGAACAGATACATAATTATGACTATTTGAGACATCTTTAAATTTTAAATATATATTATAGAGCTATTTAAGATATATCTCCATGAAGCTTACAGATGTTAGCTGTATATGTGTGTTTGTATTCTTTACTAGTAATGTAAATAGCAAATACTTAACATTTATATACCACTTTACAGTCAAGCATCATAAAGACATTTGTTAACCATTAAAGAAAATAAGTTTCAAAATAATTCAGCATGTGTTATTTATGACACCATTAATCTAATTCTACAAACACCACAATAGAGGACTGGTGGTGATGGTAGTGAGATGCTCCGAGAAACCAAAGTATACTTGTTATAGGTTAAGGGATTTGGATGCCCCTTAAAAGAAACATATGGGTACATAAAAACTTTCTTCCCTATGTGACCTTGGATAATATTTTTCATGAATAACAAGAGTGAAGGGGGAGGGATGGAAAGAGGGAGAGAGATACACATACAGAGACAAAGACAGAGAGAGACAAACGGAGAGAGAGACACAGAAAGAATCCTAAAAATACCCATTACATAACTACATACTGACAATGAATTGACCTTGTTAATGTAGTAGAGAAACAGATACAGTTTATCTGCCCAAATTGTGTACATGAATGTCACCTGCCAATATCTACCCAGTCAAAAACTTGAAAAGTGAAGTGTATCAGACCTATGACATCTCCATGCAAAACTTTTAGACATGACAAATGCATCTTCTAGTTTTTTGACTTATTAAGGCATCCAGTGTCATGGCTTATTGATTTTTGATCATTAGTGTAATAAATATCATTAAATAAAGTATTAATTTTACTAAATCCAATCCACATCTGCCTTTTTCATTGATAGCTGGAGTCAGCTCTCTAGATGAGGGGAAAGTATTTGTATTTGAGTAAATGATTTAACCCATTGAAGCTTATATCAGCCAACCATTAATTTTTCCATACTCATGATTACAAATCATGAATCATAAAATTTGACTAGGTTCTCTGGATCTATAAAGAAGTTAGTTATATACACACAGAATTTGTCAATATTTCTCCTACAAAGGAAGACTTTATGTGAAGGACAAAATACTTTGGGAGTGAACTGATTAGTTAATTTAAAAAAAAAAACACTAAAATTAATGTACACCTATGGGTAGGTTTTCAGGGTGTGCAGCCTAAAATTATTATTCAAATAATTCTAAACATTAGTCTTTTTAATAACATTTTATCTTATTAGGGTTTTAATAACTTCTTTTGAAATTTTAATGCAATTATTCTTTTAATAGTATAAAGTTGTGGGAAATACATCATAAAGAAAATATATATAATATCAGAAATTTAGAATATCCATTTCTTATTAAATTTGACCTAAAAAATCGTTGATATAAATGGAACATATTTCAACATATTCTCTAAAATACTTTATTCTATTGTTCCATGGATGGGGCTTTTGAAGTTCCAAACATTATCCTGATTATATCATTCCAAAGTAAGGTATTTTGAATAATGGTGGATTCTGGAAATTTTAAGTAGTTACCTTCTTGTCAATTATTAGCATAGTAGGTCTTAGAATTCTACCGTATCACTCTTCTTCCCCTTTTTCTCTTAAGAAATAGTTGTCCCTGCACTAGCTGCATGTCATTGTGTCCATATGGATTTGAACAAGTGGTAAAAGTGTTCACTATTTGCTGTGTACCCACACTTGTGTCATTCAGCTGGAATACCATCTGGTGTGGTACTCTTCCCATTTTTCTCATTTGATTGCTTTCTCAGTCTGGAAAATGGTAGCTTGATCATCCTATGGGTCTCCAGATGGCTGCTGGATAATTTCATGTAGTATCCATCAACAGCTTTTGATGAGTTATTTAAAGTTCATCTAAGGTGTTTGCAAGTCAATTATTTGGTCATAAAACATGGGAAATTTTATTGGGAGAAATATCATAATCTCAGACTTTAGAAATAAAATCTTTTGGATTAGTTTGAGGAAAGAAATGAAAAACACATATCTGTCTGAGAAGCAGATGGCTACTCTTAAGTGTTAGCTATCCAAAAATGTTTCTATTTTTATCCTCTTATATTGACTATGATGGCATTTTAGAGAAAACGCCATCCTTACATACCAACCGTCTTTGTTTTTTGAAGGAAAACTGTTGAAATTATATACATACACACACACACACACACACACACACATACATGATTAAATTTCTGCAAAACAATGAGGCAGCCCAACATGGTTATAAGCATCAATGAATTAAAATTAAAATTGAATCAGATCATAGTGATATTACGAAGATGGATGTATACAAAGCAAGAGAGTAAAGATTGAGAGATTGTGATGCGTATCTTTACGTGATAATAAATATGTTTACAGGAAATCATGGTTTATCACCTCACCCTTTCTATCTCTCCTTTAAGGATGCCAACACTTTAATGAATTTGTAGCTTCCTAATTTGTCTTTCAACATTTTCCATTTCCTATGATAGGGTGCAGGAGTTTGTTTTCACTTCTGTCTAGTTTCTTTTCTATGTAATAAGGAATTTATCTCTGCTATATTTCCTTGCTCTCTCTCTTTATTCATTTATCCTTTTACTTCACAGTTACTGAGTACATACCACCCCTTGGAAAAGATGAGACATTTAGAGACGATGACTACATATGGAAGGACCTTTATGGTGGAGGAGGTGGTTTGAGAACCAATGAATACAGTAAAACATCCTGCATACCATAAGGTATTCAGATGGAAACATAGAAACACCCTTACTCATGTCAGAGTCCCATATTAAAGAAATCTTCCTATTTCTACTGAACCACTATCTGCACATAAAAATCTACATTCTTTTATCTTTTACTCGAGATTTACTGAGGCATGTTCAATGATATCATTTGTTGTATAAGTAGAATTATCACTACCTAAAGCTGGGTCAAAATCCTAACAAAGAAACCTTAATTAAAACTGGAACATAACTCTATTTATCCTACTGGTAAAATATCTTTATAATTTTTTTCTGAATTAATCATTTCCTTAACACTAGATAAAAATGAGAAGGATATTCATGATTCTTACCTGATATCTATTCATAGATTTTTATTTTATAACTTCAATAATATGACCACAACCTAACCTTAACTTTTGCCTCTTGGTTAGTTTACTGCATATCCTATTTTACAAAATTCCTGAGAAATTTATATCTCCAGCTTTTGAAAAATTCTTGCTCTATAATTTACCTTCTAAAAATAGCTACAGATTCTGTTACATTTACTTCAGGGAAGATGTTTTTGTTCTCTCCTAATGTTTAAATGTACTTGCAAGTTGATTGGAAATAACATTTCACTGTTATCTGTGTTTTAGAGTTCGACCTCAATGAAAGTGAGTTTTCAGAATTATTCTGAAGACTAAGTGATGTCTACTCAAAAGCTTAGACTTAAGTTTTGTAAATTCTGCTAGTTTATGTTTAAATCTGATAACATCATTGGACAGAAAATATGCTTAGTAAATTGATTCAATTTTGTATTTAATTCTTGCCATGTTGTTCAGTTAAGAACATTTGATGGAATAATTTTGGAATATCCATTTGAAAATACAAATTCTATACTATGTATGCAATATCAATTTCATTGTTACACAAAACCAATTTAACTGACTGACTTTTCCTTTGATATTCATTTACTTGTTGTGGAATTATGTAGACGTGTCACGATACTTTGAACATGAAATTTATGTCAAGTTTACTTTTACAACAACATAAATCTGTAATAGTTTTGGAAATATATATGCACTTTATTTTTGTAATATAAATACTTAAAATATTATAGTACTCATGTATAATACAAACTGATATAATAGTTTGCTAAGTCAATTCCTAATTATATCTTATTTTCCCAAATGTAGTCTATGTTTTGTGAATTGAATATATTCAATGTAATAAACAAGAAGGAACAGTTACTTTTCTAATGAGAGAGAATTGTTGGAATAAGTGTTATATTCTGTAAAAGCACTTTAATCTTTCTTGTACACTGTCACAAACCTAGAAAATAAATGATCACTGCTCTAAAAGAAAGCAGTTTCTTAAAAATGTATTAACCAGTGAAGGATAGTATTAAATACTTTATCCATCATCTTGCTTAAAGCTTAAATTTGTCATTTCAAATTTTTGCATTAGCAATTTTTTATGGAATTTTCCTGAAAATCATACTAACTAAATGAAAATGGACAAAATATAGTGTGCATTACTTAAACATGTTTATGTCCTCCAGATCTCTGCACTTGCTATTATCATGGCTTAGAACAGTCTCCATCAAGTATGTTTCATTATCTTTCACAATCTCAGAGAGATTCTGAAATTGGCCTCCCCCGCTTGTGCTATATCCTCAAGGTGTTAATTTAATCTGTGATTTTTTCTGGCAATTTGTAGCTTTATGTTTCCCTTCATTGGTTTAATTATTTTTGATCTTTCTCATCACATTGTAAGTTTCCTGTAGACATCAATGCTTGTCTGTTTTTTTGGCAATACAGATGCATAGCTTTTCATAATTCCTGACACAGTATAACTCAACAAATACATGTTGAAAACCAAATCAGTAAAATCAAACTTAATCATATTTTTTTACTAGGCAGAAATGGCCTTGAGTAATATTTTTTGTGTGTGAGAAAAATCACGTATTTCAGCTTTTAGTTGCTTACAAATTATCTGGGGACAATTTATTATATTTCACATGATGTTATTTATTCAACAGCAAAATGAAGCAAATAGTAGTAATTGCAGAAAGAAGCATTTGTTTTCACTTTGTCATCATTTACATTTTTATCAACTTTTAGGAAAGTAAAAAATGTTGAGAAAAATCTGCAAAGAGTTTACACACAAAACAATATTTCGATGAAGTAAAATATGTCAGCTCACTATACCATATTTTGTTCTTTCAAAATATTATAAAATTAACATGGGACTTAATGGTGTTTGATAGTCTACGAAAAATGCAGTTATGTTTAAGAGACTGTGGATATGGGATGGATCCCTCATTGTGAGAACCACCTAAGGAAATGCTGACATATTCAAGGCACAGATTTTTAAAAATTGTATGTATATGTGCCTAAAATTGCTTCTGGATTGTAATTAATTTTATTCTACTTAAAAGACCATTCACATCATTTTTACACAATTTTCACAGCTTATCAAAAATTCCTAGAGCTGCTATGAAGAAGTCAATACATTTACATGAGCAGTATGTAAACACACTTAAATGCTTCAGTATAGCGTTCTTGATATAGCCTAAGGTGTTCTATATGAATATATCAGGCATTCTGCTTTTTGAGTAGAAAAATGTATTTTTATGCTTCACCACACATACTGTATCTTTTATGGTTGTACTATATTCCCACCTTGCTTCACATCATCCATTTAATTTTTTATATATACAGCATAATAAATGCATGTTGCTAAATTCAAACTTTGTAACAGTCTGACAGATGATAAGTGAATTTTGTATCTTTCTCTGTGCTTCACTGATCTGGTCAGACTATCTACCAACAAGGATTTTTTTTTATGTATTTGAAATCAGGATATGGGATGAGGCTATGGGACATAGAGAAATATTTCCTAAAAAATTGTTATTGAATGATTTTTTTTTAAATTGTTTTCTCAAAATGCAAAAATAAAGTGCTCTGAGATTATTTAGAATCACAGAGGTCAAGCTACTTCTATCTTCTAATCCTGCAGAATAGAGAAGCGAGACCAAAAAACCTGCTTATATATTGATGAAAGCAGACTGGAACTCAATTGTGCTAATTCCCAAACCATTCTTAGGCATTATTCATCTTTACTGGTTGTGATAAGGAGGCACAAGAACGCAGGATGGTAGGAGTAGGAGAAGCTAACATGGGGTTTACTTTAAAATAGCCTCAGGTTCTTGAATTTATTAGTGATATGAATTTATGAATATGACAGACCTGGTAAACACAGGATTTTGTATTTATTAAATGTGGATAACAATGCCTGGCATAAATAATTTTGAATAAGTGAAATAAGAGAACAGATCCAGTGTACAATACTGGCCTTATGGAAGACATTCAATAAACTTTAGCTTTTACTATTACGATTATTTCCTATTAGCATTATTTTTAGAGTAAATCATCACTAGAAGCATTAATAATCCTTCAGCACTTCAAATGAGACAATCACCCTATGGATGGAGCTTATGTAACTTTGGAAAAATTTCTCCCTGTTTTGGCAGTTTAGAAGTAATTAGTACTAGTCAGCCAACATAATCGGGCAAGTGGCCCTAAGAATGTATTTGCAATTTATGCAAAGAGACATATTTCAATATTCAGTGATGATCAAGTATTTCCTGTGCTCAGCCTTGATGCCCTTGTGTAAGTGGGATTGTTGCCAAAATGGAATGTAAGTTGTGTGTGCAAAAGTTACCAGCAGCCTTTAATCATACTTACACAGCAAAGGAGGGGACTGTGCCATCATATGACTGCCAAGAAGTTGACGTCCTGAATGTGACAATCAGTTGAGTTTATTGTTAATATTAATAATAGCATTAATACCTGGACATAGAGTTGTCCTTCCAACCTCTGCTTCATAAAGGAGAAAATAATTCAGTGCTTATTTTAATGTTATATTTTTAGCAATGACTCTAATTCAAACAAAGACATTCAAATAGCATAAAAAGAATGTCTTCTAAGAATAACTAGAGGTTGAATAAAAATGGCAAACCTATGAATAAACTGTATGTGTAATAACATAGTAATGGTAATGATAAATGTATGATAGCTCAAATCACATGTGCACTGAGCTAGAGCCATGATCCATGACTCTGGAGTTAATATTACTAGCAAGACTTTCCTGAAGAAACTATTGCCATATTAAGAAAAGAGAACATTATCTCTAAAGCTTTGTCTCTTGTCTTTAAAATAAGAGGACTTATTAAAAAATAGCCTTCTTGATTCTCTGCCAGCACTAAATTCTAAATCCATCTCCTTCCTCCATATGGGTCTTGAATCTTTGGGGACTGAGGATGGAGGGAGGTCCACTTTGTGAATATCCAATATAAATCAAATCAAAGTGGAGTACTACAGGAGAATTTTTGAACTGAGTCCAGAGACATCATTTCCATATCCCCAACCTGTTTTATTTCTGACCATGTAGGACGGCATAAACTTGGTACTGACCTCAATAGGAAATCCCAGATAGAACCAGAACATCACTATTTGGCAGAATAAGAAACCAGTTGCAATGTGCCAGTCCATCCTCTTGCTAGAGGTGATACCATGACACCATAAAATATAAAATCAGCTGAATGTTGGGGGAACAGGGCAGAACTCTGGGCTTTCACTCTAACATACCTTTGCAGCCCCGTTTTGAGACAGGGTCTTGTCTCACTAAGTCACCAAGTTTCCCAGGCTGGGCTCAAACACACAATTCTCTTCTTCCACAGAGGCTGAATTACCAGTCTGTAGATAAAAAGCTTGGTTTGCTACTATTCTCTTTTGTAAAGAGCCACATGCCTTAAAAATTATCATTTTTTTTAATTTAAAAATTTTCCTCCATTCATTTGATAGGCAGATAGTCGATATTCACTGAGATTCAAGCATTTAAAAAAGACATCTATCCAAATTACCTTTGTTTCACGTATTCTAGAACCTGAATTGTCTCTGAGTAGAAATGACAGGTAAGAGAATTCTAAATCGTCTTCGCAGTGAATATTATGTTTTCATTTTGTACCGTAGAGCTCAAAATGCCTAATTCTATGCTTGCCAGTGGTGGACACTTTGAGAGTGTTTCATCTTTCTCTAGGTAAAATATGAAGTTGCCATTTGCAAGAAGAAATGAGGAAAATAAATGAGCATGAAACTCACAGCAATTGAGACCATATGAAACTCTTAGTACAGTTCTATCTATATCTGTTTGTAGACATAATTTTAAATTTGCTCTACCAAGAAGCTCACGCAGGCAGATTACTTCTTCAGTTAAAAATAGATACCTTAGGGAAAATATGGTAATTATAGTAAAGAAAGATTAGAAATATAAGAATAAACCCATGTTAATCAAATATATATGCACATATGTCACTTAATAATATGCAAACAGTTTTTAAAGACATACTCCTAATGGAGTTTAAAGATTAATGTCAGTTTTTGCAAAATCATTTCTGTAGCCATTTGAATCTATGAAAAAGCAAGTTGTTATGCATATAACAAGAGATCAGATATGTTTCACAAAATAAACTTTACTACTCAAATTAGTATTTTTATGATATAACAATAAACATGAAAATCACATAAAAGTCCCTCTGACCAAAGAGTAGAGAGAAATTATAAAGAATTTAATCTTTTAAAAACTAATTTCGGTAAACAAAATGTTAGCCTTTTTACCAAATGTGTTTTTTCTATTGATAAAGAGCATGCAACATTAGAGAAAAATGAAAACACTAATCACAAGTATCAAATCTCATTTTGAGAACTTGTTTTAGAATCATTCAGCCAAACTTTTGATTCAAAATTAGTGGCATTCTTAAAACAATGGGCTTCATTTTTCAAATAAAACAATGTAATTAACAAGAGAATTATTCAAACAATTATTTTACATTTTTAATGTATCTGAATAAGTTTTTCTAAGTTAAAAAAAAGCTCTGTAATATATGTGGAATTTCATTTTAAAGATTTAGACATTGAGATAAATGAGCACTAAGAATAACTCAGAATAGAATTTGAAATTTGGTTTAAAGCTCTTGTTTAAAAAGGTGACCATTACATTGAAAGAACTGCATTATAAATTTTTATATTTTGTAATTGTTTCTATCAGACCAAGATACTAAATCATCCTAAAGAGTGGATAATTTCTAAGTGATTATGTTTTTCTAAGGAATGAAAGTGACCATTGTGTGATGATCTTTTTATCATAGTTTGCTTTGATTTGTAGTGTTTAATTAGAAATTAAAAAGTTTGGATTGTATTTATACATAAAGTGCTACAAATATCAGTAGTTGAAAAAGATTCGAATTACTTAAAAATTTTCATCTACAAGAGCTTTGTGATTAGTTTCCAGCTGTTTTTTTTAAAAATGCATTTATTTGCACTAGAATGTCAGTCCTATAGTTTCATGAATCATTGTAAAACATCAGGGAATGTCATTTGTAATGTACGACAATGCATTTGATCCAAGAAAACAGACCTTGCTGCAGTATAACATTTTTGGATACTATTTTCATATAATTTGAGGTAAATGCTAAAATTATGATATTGCATTTACATTTGCTAGTGAGCTAGTTATGACATTAAAATTGAGGTAGGTAAAGAAAAGAAAATAGTAATACTTTGAAGAAACAAGTTCCAATAAAAAATACTGTTAGTATTATAAATTTAATACTCTTAATTCCTAGCCAAAGTGTGTTTTTTCTATTTCTTTATAATGTCTTCAATCATCTCTAACTGCACGCTCAAATGCTTTTAGTTTTTCCTTTTTAAAAACTATGTATACTATTTTAATATTATTTGAGAGATTTAGGAGAAAATAACCAGAATTCAAGAAGACTGTAAACTTCTTTGCTAAATACCAGTATCTAGAAATACAAGTTCATTTTGTGTTTAGTTAAATTTTACAAATGTAACTATTTACTGTATAATTGTACATGCCACAGCATGTTATTATAGGTAGAAATCCTAGTAATAGTTTGTAATGCAATTTGAATTGCAATTGAACATCCCGTTTTGCATTGTGAATGGTAATTTTTAATTCTATAAAAATATGAAATCTCATGAGAAAAACAAAATTCAAAACTTAAAATTAGAGATTAATAAGTATAAAATAATATATTTAGATGGATATATTAAAATTCCTTTTTAGTGTTGATCTTCATGCACAGGCATACTAGAAAAGTTTATAAGTAACATAAGATAATAATCTACAAATAAGATGGTTAAGAGACATAACTAAATCAAATTTGTAAAACACTCTGAACTCTCAGAAGATGGACATTAACCACTGATGTTTTATTGTTGATACTCAATAAACCCACACCTTATAACTTCTGTAGCTATGGGCATAGTACTTTAATTGAATTGTAAGCCCATGATTATGGAATTATCGGCAGTGTAGGACTACCATAAACCAACAGTTTAAATACAAATCTATGTTTTAATTTGCAAAAGATAACAACGGACTTTATGACACTTACCAACTTTCATAAAACTGACTTTGCCTTTATTAAGCATTTAAAATAGCAGTTTAAAATCAAAAGAATATGTGAAACTATCAACAAAATAATTGAACACCTAAAAATCAACATTTAAATAAAGGAAAACATAAAATGCAAAAACATTTAATAAAAGTGCAAAATGATAAACTATTTTTGGCATTTCCGAATCTCATGTATTTTTTCTGCCCAATATAAGATGTGTGATGCTCAATTTATGTCCTTTTTACACTCAAAACTGCCTCTGTTTAAGGACTAAAGTAGTAACCTTTAAATTAGTGTCTCATTAACCAAACCCATCAACCACAAGGTTACTGAAATGATTTCATTTCTCTCTCTGGTTAATCTGAAGTGGTTAATTTTAAAATATTAACTGTCAAAATAATGGCCCTTCCTTTCTTCCATAAGAATGACGCGAGTTTCCTACATATCTCTTGTCAATCATTCTATCCAAATTCGGTGTGTATAAATTGTTCCATCATTGTGATTGTTTCTTAACTTCAATGTTTAACTTTAGATGGTGTTGCACATTCCTACTGAAAAAGGAAATAAAATCATATTTCAAAATGTATTTAAATTCCTATGATTATATACAGAATATGTTTTTATGAGCAAGAAGTATTTTGTGGTCAAGTAATGAACAACTGTAAAAATGAATATCTGAAAATAGAATATTACCGAACATACTGATGGATTAAATTAAGAAATTAAAATACTATCCAACATTATTTAATGTTATACATAATTATTGGGGGAAATTTTTACAGCTCAGGCAATTACTTTCTATCCCTACAGATTAGTAAAAGTTGAAATTTTACTAAAGAATATTATTAATTCTCTATCATATGTCCTGGTATCCTATAGAAGATGTGACTAACTTGAAGTCTTGATATAAAAGCAACTGCAGTGTCTTATTATAAAAATAAAAAAAGGCTTAGGATAGAAAATAACCCAGAATGGGGCTGGGGATTTAGCTCAGTGGCGTAAGCACCTGTCTTGCAAGCAGGCGGTCATGAGTTCGATCCCTGGTACCAGAAAAAAACAAAAACAAAAACAAAAACAAAAACCCCGAAACATCAGTAAAATAGTACATTAAGGTAGCTTAATATTGTTTAACATTAAACCCAAAACCAATGTTTGTGAATCAGAAGTCTAATCCAAGTTTTAGGATACACAGTGATTTAGTCCTAATAGTTGCGTTTTTTCCCCAACTTTGTCTTAAATAAGTATTAACCAAGGACCAATTCACAGTATTTTAGAGTTACAGTTTAAACAGTTGAGCCTTTGCATTTCCAGTATTTCTACAAAAAGCTTGAATAAACAGCTGTTGTCTGAAGAGTACATTATGGTCCTATGAAATGCTCTTCAGTTGGCATAATGAGAAGCCATATGATCTGATTGCTTAATATTCTTTTTTACTATTATAGTCATGTATGTTCTATGTAAATTTTTATCAAATGCCATTCCAAAATACATATTTAAGTAACATTTTTTAATACTGTAATACTCATTTTGTAACTGTTCAAAGAATTTCATCAGAGAAATTACTTTACATTATAATTTTAAAACCCTTTGTATTGGGGCTGGGGATTTAGCTCAGCGGCATAAGCACCTGCCTTGCAGGCAGGCAGTCGCGAATTTGATCCCCAGTACCGATAAAAAAGAAAAAGATGAAAAAAAAGAAAAGAAAACCCTTCGTATCTTAGACGAATGAGTAAATTTTAATAATGATCTAAAGGATAAAAATCACACACACACACACACATGAGTACATGCAATCTAAAGTCCTTATTTAATACTATATGCCTTGCAATAAATGAATCTGATCCTTCTAGCTTTAAACATGAGATACAGTAAAATACCAAAGTAAAATGTGGGCAACTATTATAATTAACACAACAATTATAAATTAAAACAAAAAAGCTGAAATTTTGTAAAATTCAATTCAGTTCAATAATATAATTATAAAAATATTAATAATAAAAAGCACACTATAATAAATACTATGATTAGAACTCTTAATAAAATGGAATATTCTGAAAATTGTATTTCTCAAGTATAGAATTTGATGCTCAGGAAAAGTCATAATTTCTAACTTAAAATACTTATTCAAATAATAATAACAATAATAACAGAGCCCAAATTATTTAGGTCAGTGAATGGAAAGCAGTGGTTCTCTAATTATTCATAGTGTTACAATAATAGACCTAGTAATAGAGTAACTATTTTTTTTTATTTGAGAAAAGGTGTGTTTTATTCTTTTCCCATTGGATATTTACTTGTTCGACTCAGTTCTAAAGAATATCTATTGTATAAAGGGAAAAAAGATAAATCCATTTCTGGTAAGGATGTTTATTATTTTTGTGTCTGTGACGTATGACTTCTGCTGAATAGAGACCACAGTAACGCCTTGTACTAACAATCATACAGTTCCTTATTTGAAAGTAATCCCAACATAGTAAGGTCCTTGACAGGAGGCAGTTGCCTTACATTCTTCTGTATCCCCCACAGAGCTTACAACAACTTGGACTGCAAGATGTACTGTAGGCCACGATGCTTTGGGGCAAGGTCTGTTCATTATTCCTAAGTAAGCCTAACAGTTAAAAGAATGCCGAGCACATAGTAAGTACTGCATAAAGCAATAGATCTGAACAGGTTCCTCATGAATAGAACATGCACGATAGATACTTATTAATTCATTCTGAAAGACATTCTAGGTCTTTGAATATACATTTTGCTTTATCTTGACACATTCATTGCTTGGTAAAAAATCAAAGGTGAGACTGTACAAGTGTACTTGCATTGATGTAGATAACTTGATAACTGTTAAATTGGCATTACCCTAATAATTTTGCTTATGTTTCTACTTTAGGAATTTTAAGAAAAAGTCTATGTTTTACATTTTAAAAGTGTGTTCTTGCATATTTTTCATTAAGATGACTTACAAACATTCATTGCTACTAATATAACATTTAGTTTTAATAAAACTAGAAATGTGAGAGACTTTGTACTATTTATGGTTGTGATCGTGCACTAACCTAGGACTTCTGAGGCTTAAATAAGCCTATGTAAAAAAAAAAAAAGCCTATGTAATATCCTAAGAATGTTAATCTAATTTCTGTCCTAAAGTGTATTAATCATATATTATCTTTGTTTTCTTCATCATCAGTAATTGACAGCTACTGATGTAGTAATGGAGAATTGTTTCTCAGAATATAGAGGGATGGTTAACTTCATTCAGTGACAACTGTTTCCTTGTTTAAAAAAATAAAAAAGAAGCCTAGAATTCAAGGATCAAAAAGTTAAAGGCTTCCTCCTCCTTTCACTGATGTGAACCCTTAAGGCTCAGAAAACAAAGTTAGCCTACAATTAAGTGAGTGGGAAAGAACTGCAGTAAGGCCATTAACCCAAAAATCTTAACTAAACCGAAGTAATTGTTTTCTAATACAATATACAAAACCATTAAAGACAAAACACTTCAATAAGAGAAGTCACATAAAGGCAATTTTAAGGAGAAGGAGGATAAAAGTTCTGCCCTCCATATCATATTTTTTTAATTGGCAATCAATAAATAGATGAACTTCTGAGACACAACTCAGATGTCAAGTTTTTGAGAGTAACCACAAGACTCTATGAGAAATGTTGTCCACCCTCACACACTAATCGCTCTCTGCCAAGTATCCTTCACTATCTTTAGAGAAACAGGAGGAAAAATGTTCTGAGGTCTGTCAGGAAAGACTGCCTTTCTTTTTCCTTCTTGCCTTCTCATAAGTAGAATGAACTGTGTAAGACATCATGCTGCTGAGTCAGTGTAGCTTAAAAATCTACATCAAGTTGTGTGCCTGGAAGCACATTCTAGGGCCACTGTTGTCATCTAATTCCCCTGGAAATAATAAATGATCATGGAGAATTCCTGAGTGTAGAGGATAGTGGATAAGAATTGTGTTGCTCCTTCACTCCAACACAAATTCTGTTGTGGAGGAGGATTAGAGAACTGTACTCTCTCCAACAAATATGAGTAATCCTTCTTCCCACAAAAGCGTCAGCTAAATGCTATGCCAGACACCTGGGTGCCAGATCCACGCAACCATTTTTTGTGCACTTTTGATAATCCACCTGCAGAAATTACCACATGGCTATTGCTTAATATAGCATGTTGATCTGTTTATAAACTTTTTTACAGTAAAGAAATTGATTTTGTTTGTCTCTCTCCATCCTGTTTATCTCTCTAAAGGCTCCTCATGTTTTGGCAAAGACAGAGAATGACAGTAAAAATATCCCTGATATGATTCCAAGCATTTATTTGGGAAGAAATTAATATGTGTATTTTAGCAATGCTCAACAACCTTGACCTTTTTTAGATTGGAAGGCAAAATTAATTTACTACAGAGCTGCTTAAAAAAATAGTAAAAGGATTTGTTACTGTGCTTTTACCTCAGGTGGGTGGGCTAGTAATTATCCTGTGACTGAAGAGTCTGTATGTTATTTATTCCAGACCATAATAGACTAGAAGACCAGTAAAATTTCATGTATGTGTACAAATACACACATAAACTTTTATTGTATAAAATCTCAAAAACTATCCTATCATTTGTTCAAATGGCTTATAAATTAACTGTAAACTTTATTAATATAGTTCTAGTCCTAGCACTGCAAATACCATTTGAATTTTAAATCTATGACAATCTTTTTCCACCATGTTCACATTGTGTTGAATTAAAAAAAAAACTACATTTAAATTATCATTAAACTACTGAAGATTTGATTCTCAGTGGTATTAAGGTTGACATTTCCTTTTTATTTGTACTACATGAAGGGTTAATAAGGTTTGCATAACCTCATTCTTTGACAGCTTTTCAGTAGAGTATTTCAGGATCGCTGCCAAAACAGATTTTAACCCTTTTAATCATACTGTTAATAACCACGTTGCACACAGTACAGAGCATACTGCACATAAGGCAATGTAGCTCTGAACACAGTTTGACCTGATATCTAATCAAGGAAACGTTCCTAGAGATGCTTGCCATTTTGGTTGCTATGGTGAGTTTCATATTTTGTGGAAACCACTGCTACATGTCTTAAAATAGACCTTTGCCAAGAAAAACATTGGTCCAGGGGCATATGCTGGCAGAGCATAGCAAGGTTGCTCAAATTCCCTTCCTTTGTTTTTCTCTCTCCCCGCTGGGGCAACTGCTCCAAGCATCAGCCCACTAGTCTGGCAGACTGAGAATCCAGAAACTTGCTGCTAATTACAATGTTGACAATTCCCAACCTGTTTACTGGCGCCAGCAATCAAACTGCATCCTCTCAAGTGAACCAAAAAGCACTTGCTGGCTTTAGCTTCCTGAGGTTCCAAGCTGGCTATATTAATTACTGTTAACTTAAAACTGTATATTATACAGAAGCAGCTTAATTAGCTGGTTTGAGGATTAAAATCTATCCTTTACAAATCTTCAAGCATCTTGTTCTTGACCAAAGTATATGAACACATAAAACATCTTTTCTTGGGGAAAACAATAATTATTTTATGAGTGGCATCTACAAGTCATTTTGGTACCTGTATTATCTTCAATGAGCATCAAAATAGATCACAATAAAATATTATCTATCTTAAATTGTATTTATGATTCGCTTTTAAAATTTCTGGAAAATGATGGGAAAAATTACTTGCAATGAGTAAATGAAAACTGAAAATCTTTCTGTGGAGACAAAATATTGATATTATTATCCTGGAGAATTTTAAAACAATGCTAGTTACTTAAAGTAATTTTTTTCTAGTAAACTCTCACTGTTGTGTCAGAAATCTGACTGAGGAGCAGTAATATTTCAAATTTAAAAGTATGTTTCTTTGAGTGATAAGTTAATGACCACACAATGAGAAATCATCCTCTTGGCCAGCAAAATACTTAACATTATAGTAACCCATATACGACAGTGACAGCTCACCCTGCAATTTTCATAAATGGCATAAAAGAAGTGAATAGGAGTTTTGTAAAACTGAGAATTTATTTTTCTTGCTTTAGTCCAAGGATCAACCTGTCTTTCTTTATTCAACAAGACAATTTTAAATACTTACAAATTGAAATAAAGAGAATAAGTACAATTTTATAGTGCATATTAAAGTGTAGTTTTATTTCTGCTCTTTGGTGTGAGAAAATAATTGGGTTGGTGTTATTTACCAATGTTATTTTAAATTTTCCATTGTATAAGCTACATGAAAAACATTTGATTAATCCAACCTTTTAGGCAACATTTTCATTTAAAGCTTATTAAACTGAATGATATAATTGCAATTAAATTTTTCGTTTTACTGAAATATTTTAGCTATAGTACATCAAATGAGTCTTTTAATTGTAATTTGTATGTCTTTTAACTATAGTACAACATCGTTAGTCTTCTAATTGTAATTTGTATATGTTTCCAAATCAGTATTAATTTAGCCTGTAAAATTTTCCTAGATTTTGGAAATTCATAAGTATAAACATACTACAGACCTTTAGAATCTTTTATTAACTCATATCTACATATAAAATACATGAGTTTTAAAAAACCTTTAAATTATAGGCATTAGGTGAAAACAATCACTGAATATTATGAAAAATGGAGAGATTATTGTCAGACATAGTAAGTGGTAAGAAAAACCACAATAATGATTTTTTAGTGTGATGTATTAAGAAACAAAACATCCATTGAGGACTTTGAAAATCATCTCCAAATTTTATATGAGTATTTATGGAGAAGCTTAAATTATCTGTGTTGTGAGGCTTTCAGATATAAAACATTGGAACTATATTATATATCAAAGAACTGAATCTCTGATAGAAAAAGTAACGAATAATTTGCTATGTGCTTTTCTAAGATCTGTGAAGTTTTGTATTCTATGTGGATAATAGACTGAGAAGTAATTTCAACAGAAGCAAATAAATAATCAACTCGAGAGGATATGTCTTTGGAAATAAAGGCCAAGTTACAGAAGGACAAACATGTCAAATTTCTACGTCTTTATTGCAGTTAAGAAACAAACAGCCCCCTTCCTTAAAATTTAAATCAGAGGAATCAAACAGTAAAAAACTAAACTCTTAAGCAAAGTATCTGTATTTTATATCAAGAATTTGCTGATGCGATCCTAAACATTTTTCTAGATTAAATTCTAAAGCACAGATTCAAATATAACACTATCTTTTCAATAGGAAAAAATGGATAAAGATGCCTCTCTCTTTTGAGGAATGCCTCCCTTAGTCTTAGTTTTCACAAGTCTAGCTTTAAAGACTGACATTTTTTCTCCTGAGTTGAAAAAATCCAGATTCCTTAACTTTCCCATTTTTCTGCACATAACCTAGGGCTCATTGTGTTGAGAGGTTATCTATGTTTTAAATGATGCACAGTTCTGTGTAAAAGCACACCTTCAGATCTGAATAAAAGCAAGACTTTTGAATATAATTTTAACTCATATAGTAAGTTGATTTCTTCTTTATAAACTACATAAAATCAACACCGCCATTGCCCATCACAACCAGGAAAGAGGCACTACATTAAAAAAAAAAAAAAAAAAAAAAAAAAAGAAAAAAGATCTTCGAAAGTTTCCTGACATTCACATTTTCTTCAAGATGTATTGGTACTAGCTATTACTTTTATTAATACATCACCAGGAGTATTATTTATTTATTGTTTACTTTTAATTTGTATCAGTAGATGTCTGCAGTACATGATTATACTCATTGTGGGCAGCTGGTACAGGTATATAACACATCACAATTCCTTTTACAGTGCCTTCTTCTCTCCCTTCTAATTTTAAAAGAAAAATCGCTCAGAAGCATTCCTCTCTGTAGTCCATGTTCTTACTATTAATTGCTATCACTATCACTTGTCTCTTGTCAGTTACTATTGTCATCTACATAGATTGTAAGATAAAGTGTCAAGCTGTCTCAAGAGTTTAACACAACCACTATTTTTTAACAAATATTTCATCTACAACTAAAAGCAACCTCTTTGTGTCATTTTTTTTTTTTTTGGTTTTTGGTATTTTAGTATACAATATTAAATAACATAAAACTTGTTTGATAAATTACATAAAACAACAGATATTTAAATAAGAATTTAAATAATAATGTGGGTAAATGACTATCAAACCTTATTGCTCCTACTCCCAGTATCTGTTGAAACCAGTTACTTTTTAAAGCTTTATAGAACTTTTGTTAAACCTACTCCAATTTTAAATGGACAGATTTCTTAATGTTGCTGAACTGTAACTTAACATTACATAAATTGTCTGAGTAAAGGAATACCTGATATATAACCTTAGCTTTTAGAAAATGGCATATTCTTTTGTGATTAAAGTATCAGTTTGTACTTACTGTACCTGGAATATCCAGGAAACTTACAGCTTTCAAACAGAATTTAAATTTAGTCTGTTTTCCTAGTAAGCTATGAAAAAATGGGAGGATCACACAGATCCTTGGTTTTGAAAATGTAACTATCACAGTAATTTTACATTGTGAGAAGTATCTTTTTGCTAAATCTTTTAAAATTAATTCTTATAAATGGTTACATAGTCACCAATAAATAGAATACATCAGGTGAAATTCACATGGAATAAAAGCATTGTATATCAATAGCAGATTAAACAGGTACTTAAGAGTTTCAAAAAGACTACCACTGGTAAAAAAATTATGAAAAATTTTTATTTGTTTAAGTTTTATATATAAGAATTAGAGAAAATGAATATTACTCCTTAGTATAGGATAACTGTACTCTTAGTAAACAAACTGGAGAATAAGAATGCATGGTAACAACGAATTTAAATTCATACTGTGCAATAGCCATTTTATATAATAGCTTTTAAAAAGACACCAGTTATAGAAAAAATGCAACATTCTATATTAACATGCACCCTAAAAGAGTGTCATTGCTTTCACTAAACAAATATCTTGAAGCACCAACTATGTGCCAGAGACTGGACTAGTTATTTTATTTTATTTATTTTATTTTTATTTTTTGTAATTTTTTTTTTGAAACAAGGTCTCACTATGTAGTTCAGGCTGGCCTTGAGCTCACTTTGTAGCCCAGGCTGGTCTAGAACTTGTGATGATACTCCTGCCTCAGCTTCTTCCCAAGTGCTGGGATTACAGGTGTGTGCCACCATGCCCATTAAGGACTATTTATTTTAAATGCTACTTCATTATATTAAAATTAAATGTCATAGACAAATACTGGTATTTTTTAACATGATGGGAGAAAAATCACAGTAATTTTTTCATTCTCCAAATAATTGCAATTCAATTTAATAGGACAAATGTTTGCACACAGTATGTAAACACTTTGAAAAATCAAGTATTTATCTACTCAGTCATATTTATAACTTCAAATAGGATTCTTTGTAATTTTGTCTCATTAGGCTGAAGTATTTTTGAGGCTAGATTTATGTTTTAAGGATCTTCAAACTCATACATGTATATACATACAGGAATTTCCAAGATATCACATTAGTATAAAACTGTAAATCTTTCTTTTGAGGCTTTTCTTTCTGAGTAAAACCTCAAATAAAAATGGGAGGGCAAAAGTTGATGGAAATATTTTCCTATATGTCTTATTTTAAGAATTTAAGTAAAAATCTTGAAGAACAAGTTTATTTGATATCAAGAAGTATGCTGAATACCTTTGAAAGTTTTACGGAGTTTCTAAGGCTTTCTTTTTGCTTATGTTATTGATTTACCCATCATCTATACATAAAATGAAGAGTGGAATTTAGACCAATAAAAAAATAATTTCTGAAGAGGTAGACAGGTGACGGGAGAATAAAATTGTAGCCTGCCATCCGGACGAGACAACTGAGGACCAACCTGTTTCCAAAGTCGGATTTTCTAGTTTTTGTTTCAAAATTGTTTCCA
Source organism: Cavia porcellus (assembly GCF_034190915.1). NCBI lineage: Eukaryota > Metazoa > Chordata > Mammalia > Rodentia > Caviidae > Cavia > Cavia porcellus. The sequence goes on from NW_026947484.1 coordinate 119,367,569, forward strand.
CCACGGTACATGGACTTTCCCAATAAGTTTCATGTAAGTAAGAGGAAAATTAAATGTTAGTTTTCCACTTAACTGACTGTCTCCCCTAATTTGCTTTGTCTTTATAAACATCATCAAAATTTGTTTATATGTTATGCAAACAAATTGTACATGACACTGAATTCATACTGAAACTATAATTTCAATTCATCTAGTTATGTTTAAAAATTTCAGTATATTTATAAATTTTATTTTGTTTCCATTACAAAAGATCTTTTTCCTATGTCTAATATGTCCTGGTAGAAATATTAGGTATGTCATTCATTCATTCATTCATTCATTCTTGGAATCTAAAAACCAATAGAATTTTTGGTGTATGCAGGTATATGGAAACTATCTTAAGTAATTTTTACTTAATACTGTGACTTGTTTAAAATTGTTCTTGAAATTGACCTTATTTTCTTACTGGAGAGTAAAGACTCTAGACAAGTAGTTCTTATTCATGTATTCACATAAATTGCAAATCAAAACTGCAATAAATATTAACATTGTAAGTATATATCATTTTAAAGATAATCATTTAAAGAACAGTGTTTCCTAAGAGCATGTATTTTAAGTTTGTAAACAGATACTACTTTCAATTTATGCAATTATGTAACTTGCAATATAATTTATCAGATTTTTAAATTATATATTATGATATAAGTTATGTTTGAACCATGAACCTATTAGAATGTAGGTTATAGCAATATAAGTATCTTTAATTTAAATTCATCAGATGTGGCTAAGATAGTGAGCTTTATTTCAAGTGTTTGAACTGAATTAATAGTTCACAGAGATTTTTTTTTTTTTTTTTTTTTTTAGTTATCAGAAATCTTTTGGCTATAGGTATGGCTATAATTTGTTTATGTTTTTGGATACTGTGCATTAGTACTTAGTCTTGAAGAGCATTTTCATAAGTGCAATGAAAAATGTTATCTCTACACTCATCCAGCTAATGCAATGATTTACTGGTTTTGGAGACAAAATTGTCTGATTTAGCACACATTATCACTATACCAATTATAACAGAATTTGTAACTAGAAATTATTTGGACATGTCACAAAGTTTTAATCAGGACAAAATTACCAATTTTAGAATGCTTTGTTTCTATTGTTAGTCTGTAATAAACTCAAGAAAATACATTTCAAGAAACAGAAAACTTCATAATACTTTCTTCTAGCTTATCCTTTGTTATGAGTTGCAATATTTTCTCAATTTAATGGTTGATATTTTAGATGTACACAAAATTATTTGTAGACTGAAATTTAAGGCTGGAAAGTTATGATTTAAAACACAAGTGCTATAGGAAAACAAACACTCAAACCATTTAAAAATAAATTGTACTACAAAAATGTGTGCTTAAAATCTATATAGCATTTATGTTTATAGTTGTGTAGCTACAAATAACTAAATTCAATAGCTAACTAAAATAATAGTCTCCGAGTATTTTGATGTCATGAATATTATTTCTTTTTAAGCAGCTAAATCTAATCTGTGGAACATGCCACTCCCTAACACTGTGAGAATGGAATTCCATCATTTCTCTGGTATAATCATAATCAGAGCTGCACCTCTACACTATGAGAAGGTGCAAAACTGATGTTCTTTCACAGCCACCTCTTCTATGTCCTTAGCCCTTCTCCTCTGCTGTACCTAACATCTAAAAATATTTTCCCAATATGCCATCACCGGCATCTTCATTTGCTACTTTTATTTAAATATTTACATCACTAAAATCAAATACAAAAAGAGAACGCAACAACACAGTTGGTGGAATTTTCCACCTATCAAACATTATTTCATCATTGTTTTCCTTTGCCTGGATTTTTTCATTAGTACTTCTTTTTCTAGGTTGGCACTGTTGTGATACCAGGAACACATGTTTCTCAGGCTAACAGTGGTTTTGGAGGAACTGGTTCTAAGATATGATTATTTATTAAAAAGTGTACTTCATCAAAGTAATATTTTTTTTGAACTCATAAGAGTTGTCATGGTCCTCTATCTATCTTTAATTCTGAATATCACCATTCCCAGCAACTCTGTTTAACCAAAAATATTGGAGAACATTTCACAAAGAATAAAATAAGTAAATTCTTTGTCAAATGTAGTTTCTATCAAGTTCCTTCCTTAAGTGACTCAGTAAGATCATCAACTAACATGATGTTTCTTACACCTACTAATGAATGTTCCTGGAGTACAATATTGAACACTCGTAGACAGTATATACATTTTGATGGCAAACATAAGATGTTCTATCTATAAGCCATAAATTAGACTCATAAAAATTTGAGTATTTAGGTACGATTGACTAAAACTAATAAATCAAAGCAATTTTAGTAAATTTTCTCCACTCCCTTCTACTATGCCTTACATAATATTATCAAAGAAATAGTCTAAGCTACCCCCATGTACATTTCCAGGCATATTCTTCTACCTTCTTTAGGTAAATAATTTTTTAAAAAAAGATGTTTCATTTTTTTAATATGGGGTACCAATTAAAAAGCAATAATTATGATTACTATGTATCATTTGGATCCAACACGAAAACTACAAGAAAACACATCTTTAATCTTGACTATCGATATTAACAGGGGAAAAGTAGTAACTGGCTTTTGGTTCTGTAATTTAATTTATATTCTGAAGAGAAAAGCCATCTTATAACAGTTAACAGCAGTAATTTTAATTTAATAAAGTCTTATTTTACCTTCTTATCTTAAAAGGCCTGGACTGGTGAAATATTTTCCTCAAAAAACAAAACAAAACAAAACCTAAAATAGGAACCAGTTCGGTCAGACTGACACCTAATGGAAACTTTTATAAGAAAATAATTCTGTAAAGTAAAGAAAGCTATGTAAGTATGAGATAAGTAATTAAATCGCTGTATCAAACAAAAAAATCACACACAAGAAATACTTTGTTTACCATGAGTGCAAGTTTCCTTTAAACTTTATTACTAACATTTGCAATTATTCCATTCTAAAACTTATTAATCATTTATGAAGCAACTGCAATCATAAGCCCAAGTGCCAGTATCAAATAATTAAACAAAATACCTTATTTTCAGAAGTTCTTTCTCATTCCCCCAGCAAAGACAGAATATTACCTCCTCCATTTCTAACAAACCTTAATAAGTGGCCTTCAGCTCAGTCTTCCAACCATACACACTTACTATGTAGCCAACCAGCGTGACACCAACTTTCCAGACATCATCTAAGAACTCCATTATACTGCTTCGGTCTACTTTTCCGATTTCCCAGTGAAACAATGCCACCAGTGGACATACATATTGCATACTGTTAAATATAGTATAAGTACAGCATTTAAAACCCCGTGATCCGTAACTGGTGGACCCCTAGAGAAACAGGGTCATTCAAGAAACAAGGGAAGAACACTAGTTAGGCATTTTCCTGTCAGTGATAGAAAAGACAAGTGCAGAGACACCACCTGTGTTTTCCTTTCTACTCATCCCATTCTTACAATGGAAATCGCCTTGGGAGCATCTTAAAAGAAACTTAGGTAGCTTGCAGCCACTGCCTAAGCCCTAGAGTTGTGAATGTAGATGCCCTGAAAGTTTCTGTGGGATCAGACAGAGGGGTAGAAACAGGGGTAGGAGGGGCCTGAAGCACCCTTCACTAGGAATTGTAAGTACTGGAAGAAAGGCCAGTAGCTAATGGGAGAACAGGAGCCTGTGTGCCTCTGCCTCCTCGAAGGCACCAATCTCTCCGCCTCCCCAGGCTTCCGACAGCTCTCGTGGGCAAGAACCCAGCGGGAAAGATGTAATTCTCGCCGGAAGAGGCTCATCCACCAGAGGGAGAAGGTAGCTAGGGAGCAGCGCTGCTCAGAACGGGTCCCGGAAGCACTGGGAAGGAAAGCTTCCCATTCCATTTCTCCTGCAGCATCCACTTCTCAGGAACTCGGTCTTCGCAACCTCGTGCAGCACCAACATCTGGTGGAATCTTCTGGGCGCCTGGTAGGGTCTTGTCCTCAGGGTTTCTCCTCTCATCCTTGAAGGGTCTCCACCAGAGGGGCGCTGGCATCCCGCCAGAGAGAAGGGCACGCTGCAGAGCTCAGTAGTCCGCGGCCAGCCAGAGCTGGAGCCTCAGCCTTCGCTTGCACGGGGATTGACTTCTCCAGCTGCAACCTGGGGATCCCAACTCCTGCCACGTCTGGTCGTCTCCGGAGTGCCCGGGCCTCCTTCAAGGGGTCCGTGGGAAGTTGTTGCTCTTCGCTCCATCCGAATTGTTTTATCCTCCATCAACATTTGAAACAAACACACAAAAACTGGAAATAGGTAAAGGCTTTCTCTTCCTCCTGTCCCTCCGCAGCAGACCTGAGAGGGGGTACATGCCTTGGGTTTGCTGGTGTTTGAGACTCGTCCTAAAAGCAGAGGCAGGGAAGGCAGCGCTGAAGAGATGTCCCAAAGAAACTGGACTTCTGAACAGTCACTGCCTGCCCCAACCTCTTTCAGGAAGGTTTCCAGTTCCGTGCTACAGTGCAGCCAATCCGCTTCCCATTCTGTTTCTCCACCTCTTCGCGGAGAATCCAAACAGAAAGAAAAAATGCATATATATACTTATGGGTTCCTGAGAGACCCTTTGCACTTCCAATCTGAAAGTTCCGCGGGGACCCAGCCCACAGTCCCCCGCCCCCTCACAGCCCGGCCACCGGCTGCAGAGTGGCTCCGCTGGCCGGGGGTGGGGCTCCGGCACCGCCCCGGCGCGGGATTCGCGAAGTCACGAGCTTCCGCAAGCTCGCGGGGGCACCTTCGCCCACGGACACGCCCTTCTTGCGGAGGCCGCCCCCAGCGACCCTGGCTGGGCTGCAGATCCCTGCAGACAGCGCTGCCGACGGCTCCAGGCCCTGCGGTCATTGCCAACTTTAGAGTCGCCAGTCCGCGTCTCTGCCCCCAGCCGCACCCCACCAGAGCGCGCAGACCCGCCAGCCGGGGACGCCCAGCAGCCCGCAGGCTCCGCAACGCAGACCCCTTCCTCCTTCCTTCCTTCCTTCCTTCCTTCCTTCCTTCCTTCCTTCCTTGCCTCCTGCCTCAGCCCCTCCCCTCCCTCCGCCTCGCCCCCTGCCGCCCCCTCTCTGCGTGCACCCATTTTACAGTCTGGGTCACCAGAAGTGCCACGCACAGCCTTTCTGGTGGACCCCTAGCAAGAACACCGGAGAAAGAGCAAAGATAAAAAAGTGCTACCTTGGCAACCACAGGCGTTTAGTGGCCAGCTGGTGGGCTGGGAGGGGCGGCCGCTGCCCGCCTGCCGCTGGTACTCTCCTCGACTACGCGTATTCTTAAGCAATAACAACGTAATCCGTATTATCCACCCAAGAATACCCGTCACCGAAGAGAGTCAGAGGACCAAGCTGCCGCTGCCGCTGCTACCGCTGCCGCCGCTACTGCTGCGCCGCCACCAGAACTCTTGCTGCTGAGCCCGCCCCTGGCTGGGGCTGGGCTGAGCTTGACCGGGACCATAAATCCATAACTCGATTTCCCTAAAGGAGAATCCAAAGCTGTGCTCGGCTGCTTCCTGCCCAAATCCAAATGGCTGCTCTAGTTCCAATTCTGAAAGACAGATCACAAAATCAAGCAGTTAACACAGAAGGGTGCTCTCTTTCCCACTGAGGAGGAACGTGGCAAGGCTCTCTGGGCACAGGGGTGATAAGCAGCCTTCACTTTACCTGGTGGTCTCCAGTGTGTGGCTCTGTACTTGTTCTGCTCAGTGCCCACTCTGGTCTTGGCTAGCGCACTCTAGGTGCTTTGATTGAGTGTCATGGCAGCGAGAGAACCCTGTAAGAGATATGCATAGTTAAGCACACAAATATTACAGATGTATTTGCTTTAGGAAAGAAGTGAGGCTCAAATAAAGGGTCACGCATGAGTGAAATTTTTAGCAGTGTGTTTTGGAAGTACATTTTTCACAAGCCCAAGACGGTAGAATATAAACACTCCTTTAATTTACTACTTGAAATTGAATACTTATAAATCTACAAAAATAGTCACCTCTCCTTTGAAGGCCTTACAGCTGTATACAACATAATGGTTTTTAAAGATAAAGAAAAAAAAGCTTCAAGGCACACAATAATCAAACACGTTTTCCATAGTATCTGAACTCACTAAGTTGGCAAGCTGTTGAAGTGTCTATGATTTGAGCATTGTTTTGTATTACCACAGTGTTTAATTCCACAGCCCACCCTTCTTATACACAATATTAATGTATGGGTGTGCAGCTGCCGTGAGACATCTACAGAAAAGCCTTTGAAGCTCTGTCTTCATAAAAATAATTTGAGAAGACGACCAAGAAAAACTCATTTGAAAAGTGACTAATTTTGGCATTCAGAGAGAGAATCTCTGATTCTTGGGTGATCAATACGGGTTTTACTCAAAAGCTTTGTCTTAACACCCTGCAGTGGATATTCTGATAATAGAGGTTTATTGTTCACTAAATAAAATGGACAAGTGCAACGTCACTACCCAAGACATGCTGTAGCTCCATTAGAAAGTTCTCAATTTGCCTTCCGCTTTACTTCTCAAATACATGGAAGTGCATCCATGCAAGTGGGATAGGGAGTCTGAAAACATGGCATTAGACATTATGATTTCTCAAATTATGTAAGTGCAAATAGCTCTTCATCAAGGAGTAATTATATAACAGAGTCTCTCCCACTACCACAACTCATCTCTGACCTGGTTGTAATTTAGGACATTTACTCTTAATATTGCTCTTATTATTGTTTTTATTATAACACTTCTCCAGGCACACCAACTCATCATTTTTCTAACATATTGCTTACAAACAGAAAAGTCAACATGAATTCTAGGTTTTATGAACGATGCTTGGTATAGAATGCCTCATACTTAAAATAATTCAAAAGAAAAAATAGCACTGCCCAATTACTACCCTATTTTACAATATTTTAAGATAACTCTTAAGTACACCATTTACAAAAACTGATGCCAATTTAACAAATTAATAAACACTACTTTCTGCTGTTACCTAACAAGCTATAAAGTAGAGCTTTTGCCTGATGCTATGATAAAAAAAATCCAGAAAGCTGACAGGTTCTCTTCAGCTTGAACTCCTAGAAACAAAAGCCCTTAGGGAAAGTAATGCAATAGTCTATGAGCAAAGTGTACATTTGCTTCCGAACTCTTCCATTTAAATTTCAACTACCATTAAAAGGAAAACAACACACACTATACAGATAGGGTTTGATTTACTAAGTAGAATGTTTTTAATTCAGAGGAATGGCTAAAGCACACACACACACACACACACACACACACACACACACACACACACACACACAGAACCATATAGTGCATCAGAATCACAGCATAAATATCCACATAGCTTTTCAATGCTTTCCAAACAGTCTCCTTTACTTTAGCTCCTTCACAATTACAATTAATCTCTCTCTCTCTCTCTCTCTCTCTCTCTCTCTCTCTCTCTCTCTCTCTCTCTCTCTCTCTCTCTCTCTTTCTCTCTCTCTCCTTTACAGGCTCATAAGCTTTAAGAAACTAGAACAACGTACTCAATAAGCTTTTCTTTCTACTCCAGTAGCAGTAGCAGTCCTCTCCCTACCTACCCAAACGTTCACCCGTTTCAGCACCTGGACGAGTGGACAGCTCAGCCCAGGCTGACTGCCGACAGCACTTGCAGCAAACTGACGCTCTGAGCTCTAACCAAAGCTCTCTCGTGCTTCAGCGGGGTAGCCTGACTTACGAGAACACCATTTCCTACGAGACCACTGCCGCTGGGTGCATATTCAATTCAAACCTCCTTAAGCTGTCGGATTTCCCCCACCCATCCACCCTCCCTCCTTTTCCACCCTCCACACAAAAACAGAAAAGGGAAAAAAACCCCAGTACTATCAGGTCGTTTGCTGATCAACTTACACTTCGCTTTTGAATATTGGGATACTGCTAACGGAGCAATATCATCGGAGGCTTAGGTCCGCATTAAGTACCTTTGTTCATCGACTCCTGCAAGCCATGTTTATTAGAATCTACAATTCTCTCGCGCCCCAATAACTAGAGGTGTGTTTTGCGGGCGGGGGTGGGGGTGCTTTCAATACCTTTTGATCTCTCAAGGCCACCGCCGCTGACAGCTGGTCCCCACTACTTTCCCACCCTATCCCCCAGCTCCCACACCTATCCCGCCTAAAGGCTTGGTAATTAGAAACCAAATATACATAAAGAAACGCGACAAAGCAATCGGTTTGAGGAAATAAGCCAATTAAACCAAAGCAGAAATCTCTCTCTCTCTCTCTCTCTCTCTCTCTCTCTCTCTCTCTCTCCCTCTCTCTCCCCCTCTCCCTCTCTCCCCTTCTCCCCCTCTCCCCCTCTCCCCCTCTCCCTCTCCCTTGGCTCCCTCCCTTCCTCTCTCTCTCCCTCTCAAGTAGAAAGGGGGAAACACCAAGGAGAGGGAAAAATTGGGAGGAGGGTAGTGAGCCCACTCTTACAATCAATGGGAAAAACACTGTACACATCTTTACTGAATAACACGCTCGTCCTCAGACAAAAAGAAACACGTTTACCGATGTAAACAGTCTCCCTCTCCCACACAGCCTTAACGTTTGCCGAGATTTGGCTTACGGTATAGCAAAGTAACTGTCACAAATCCATCTCGATTGAAGTGCTTACCCTCTAAATCCAGGTTTCAAGCGGAACTCCAACTGTGTGCAGAAGCCGGGGAGTCATCTGATGCGCGGTGAGGTGCTCCGGGCTGCGGAGCTGCTTCCCTCCGAGCGCGGGTTACAGTGTTAACAAGCCCTGGGAAGGGACCTCAGCGCTCTGCTCTGGCTGTGCCCCGGTGCCTTCGCGTGGTGGCGGCTTGCTCACGCTTCCGAGGAGTCCCAGGCGATAGCCTTCAGCTGATGCGAGCTTCCAGAAAGGAGTGGGGAAGGGAAAAAAAATCATCTAATGCAATCAAATCGATCTGATCTACACCATCTGTCGCCTGCCACTATACACAAACGTTAAAATAGGAAAACGGAAAACACTGACAGCCCGAGAGGATTGGTCTGCAAAGAGTTCATTTTTAGCAGAGCATAATTGGGTATGGTCGGCGTACAGTTACAAAAGCTGCTGTTAACCATCCAGTAGTGGATCCCAAACATGCTAATGGTGGATTAATTGAGGAAGATCTGACGTGCGAGCTTCATAGTCTCTTATTCATGACTTCCCAATGGGAAAGGACCAATGCCTTGTGGGACTATGGTAACATACAGTCAAAAAGCTGCTAAGAAAATGGCTGTGTGTTCACAGCACCTCTCTCTGATAACAAACATATGTCGACTAAAACGGTTTAGTAGAATGGGAGGGGGGTGCTGGAGAATAAAATATTCTTCCTGGGTGTAAGCAACCCCCATATTCTTTCCTTTAAGATAAGTAAAAATAGATGGCATATCTTTATCATAATGGGGGAAAGGATGTTTAAAAGGTTTTTATCAAGATCAAACTCTGCCATGTAAAAGAAACGGAACACTCCTGTGCAGCAATTCCTGAAAGAAAAATCTATTATCATTTTTTCTCCTTACTGTGATCAAAGTAGATCCATAGCGTGTACTGTCTATAGAAACTCAGCCCAGTTAATCCCATCAGGATTGACTCAGGGTTGTTTAATGCCAGGTACCGTTTTGACTTCTTGAAATCAGGATGCCTTTTGGGCAAGGCATTTTGTATCATTTAAAATGGACATAATGAACATTAAATGTGATTGCAGTCAGGAAACAGGGATAGTTTTTCTTTCTTTCTTTTTTTTTTTTTTAATTCTACAATCATTCCCTCCAACCCAAATCCCTTCGGTCTGTTTCCAGTCCTTTCTGATCAGTTGATGGTGTAGGCAAGGAATGGGGGAGGAAATGGAGACATGCAGGGGGAGGTAAAGACAGTGTAGATTATCAATAATCAATAAATTCTATTCTATCCACAACAGAAAAATAGCAAAACAGAGGCCATTTATTAATTATTGATCATATTTAAATATAAATCAGTTTTAAAAATTAATGTTTTATGCATTGAAAGGAAATATATTGGAAATGGTAGGGTGATTATCTCCTGTATATTTGCAATTATAAATTATTACAAAAAGAATATGGAGCTGATCATCTAGAAGTGTGACGATGCTTATAATTGAAATATTCCATATTTACTGATTTTTGTCCCTCATCTGAACAGTGAAAACTTTGACCATTTGATTCTGTTTTTGCTAAGAACACATTGCTTAAATTCTACTTTAAACAATTAGTGTTTAGGATAATTCTTGAAGTAACTAAATGTGTCTCCATGAAACTTTGATAATCTCTTTAAGAAAGAAACTTGTGAGTTATGAAGTACACTAATCTAAAATATAGTTTGAAGACAAATGAAACAATTTACCTGATCTTTTGTTTCAGTATACAATAATTAAGCACTATTTTCAACCTATGCAACATTCCAGGGTCATAGTCAGAAATCCTGGTCTAAGAGCTCAGCTGTCTGTCGTTATTCGTGTCAAGCTATTGCCCCCTGCAGGTTAGGCTGAGACTGCAGACAGAATTTGGCCAAATACTCAGGAAATTTATGGTAGAGGATGCCATTCAAATTTTTAACTTTGTTTACATTGCAATTTAAACTATTTATTCAGTGGTATACAGTAAATTGGGAGAAAAATGAGCAATAAAAGATGATTATTTGAGTTTTTCCTCCAAGAGTTTAGCTTGACTGAACCACTCACTTTGTTATAACATACAAAGCACCTTGGTGCACTTAACATAGTTTTCTCCATCATTCTTTATTATTTCTCCAAAAGAATCAGAAGGATTAAGGGGGAAAAAAAGTGAGACAGAATTGAAATTATGATTTTTCAGTGATGTAGTCCTTAGCAATTCACTACTTGGTGTCAGTGTGCTCCTGATAGAGGCAGTGAAGTTCTTTCAAATCAATCCTTTTATACTCTTCCCACTACTGACACGATGGGCACAATTACACTGTTTTTTTTTTTTTCTTGATTGTAAAATGAAACATTTTAATTTCCATGTTCCTGCTACCCCATCATCCTTTCCCACAATCAACTTCTCCAAAAAGGCACCTAGCCAAGATGAGACAAATTTATAATTGACAGAATAGAAATTAAATTACATCAACATTTTCTCATTATTAGAGTGCAGAGTAGGTTTATGGGAACAGTGTTAGAAAGTTTAAAGGAAGACACTTTCTTTCACATTTCAGAAGTCAGTGGTGTGGTTATTCACACTGAGCTGTAAAGCAACCTGCAATGATATTCTGCTGCTATTTAAATACACACCTTGTTGAGAAATGGAATATCTTATGCCAAAATATATGTTGTACTGTCAATTAACCATCAGTGAGTTTTATCAGCAAATATTAGAAGTGTTATCTGAACATTTTGTGAAAACAGAAACAAGAATAGCATTTTTCTGTCTTAAAGTTATTCTGAAATGCTCGCTTAAATAATGATTAGTTATAAGATTTAGGGCTTTCATCGATTTTTTTTTTTAACTTTAATCACTGGTGGTTTTCCCAAAGCCCCTAATTTTTAAATGGTCACTTGAAATTGGAATTGAAGTTGGCTATGCTATATTTTACACAAAGCTAACAGCTAACAACAACAAAATATCAATTTCTCTTTTTATTACATTTCTAGTGTGTTGTTGCATTCCAAGAGGACAGTATATCTATACACTAAAACCGTGGCCTCTAAGCTTCATTACCCACTCTTGCTCCAAGCGAAGGAGGCCTTGGACTAGCCTGCTGTACTATTAAATGCATAAGCACCTTGTAATCAGAACAGCAAGCAACTGGTTGCTTGCAGCCAACAATTCTTGCTGCCTTTCAGAAAATGTTAGTAAAGGAAAGAAAGTTCGCCTTCCTTTGGAAATCATATATGTGTGATATAATTATATACTATTGTTTATATGGAAACATCGCTATTGAGCCGCAAAATTCCAAATACCTAGATTCAAATGGCTGTCAATTACTTATCAGATTTACTCTTCACAGTCCAGAAAAGAGAGATGACCTCATAAGACCTGCGTGTTTGAATCAAAGAGGTTTATAAAGTTCTCCTCATACCAGTCATAGCCGATTGTAAATGTCCTGAATAATGTGACCCTACGTTTACTAACCCAACCTTGTTTCTAAAGAATCAGAAAAGGGTTCTAGAAACCTTGTAGTGTTGCTATCGAATCCCAGATTATTAAGCATTTGTTTCCTCAGGAGTCAAAACCTTCCAGTCTTCTTCACCTGTGTACTGCGACTCCTCTGGGTTTCCACTTGACAGGGTGTGTGTGTATGTGTGTGAGTGTGAATCCATCCAGAAAGTGCTTAAGTTTCCAGAGGTTTTTCAAATGCAAATAGGGTGGGAGTGGTGGAGGTGGAGATGGAATGTGCTGTGTGGGTGTGGGGGGATTTGGGGAGAGGGTGTTGGGGGGGGGAGCAACTTTATACAAATCCCATATCATCGCTATCACTGCAGATCAAAACAACTGAGGTCTGAGAGACCTCCCTAGAAACCTACAATGCCTTTCTCATCTAAAGAGAGGCGAGTGCTCGCGCAGTTTTGAGAAAGGGTCGTGCAGGGAGCCAGAGGCCGGTCCTAGTGGCCTCGGGCAGCACTGGGCTCCCACGCGCGGTTCTGCAGCCCCCGGGCTGGGCGACCACGTCCCGGCGCCACTGAGGTCCGGCCCTCGATGCTGTCTTGGAGCCGTGCCCCGTCCGGGAGAGCAGGGGCCGAAAGCTGCGCCTTCACCCGGGAGCTCAGCACGAGGACCGGAGGCCCAGGAGAGGTGTGGCTCACTGGGGACACCCAGGCGGACCGGCCCAGCCCGCGCTCTGCAGCCCCAGCCGCACGAGGAGCGGGCCCGGCCCGGAGCGCAGCCGCCCGCACCCGTCCGCGCGCCCGGGGCGCCCTGGCGCGGAGCCCGCTGCGGCCTCGCGGGGAAGACGCCGCCCGGGCAGGGAGGCCGGAGCCGGGCCGGAGCAAGATCGGCGCCGCGGGACTCGGGCGAGGGTCCGGCCCGGCTGGGACCGATCCCAGGGAGGTCCCCGCGTCTCAAGTAGCCAGGGGCCGCTCCCCGCAGCCCCGGCGACCCCACGCGGCAGCAGCCCTGCGGGTGCTCCGCGGCTCCTCGCCGTCCCTCTAGCACGCCCCTCTCCGAATGCCCCGCCAGCGCCAGTCCCGGGCTGCGGCGGCGAAGCCCACCGAGCCTGGAGAAGAGCGAAGGCGCCCCCTGCTGGCCAGATGCGGCAGGCGCGGCCACCGCTCGCTCCCCGACACCCTCCCGCCGCGGCCCGCACGGACCCAGCTCCACCCTCCCGGCCCCCCGCGAGGGGGACGTGTTCAAAGAAACAGAAAACAAAACACAAACAAAGCGCCAAATCCACTCTCACCTGGTTTGCTGCTCTAAGGTAAGTGTGAGTTCAGCTTCTCCCATGTGTCTCTGACCTTCCTCTACACACACCTCTGAGGTCTGGGGGAATGGAACTCCTCTCCCCAAATAAATCATTGCTTCTCTTGAAAGCACGTTTTTGAAAGCATCAAGATGACACACACACACACATACACACACACACACACACACACACACACACACACACACACACACTCCTATTCAGTCAAACCCACACTTACCAGTCAGGAAGGAGCATTTCACTAGCTATTGGAGGAAATGTTTACTGATATTTCAGGTTGTAGGCAATGGCAGTAGTCATTCTGTGAATTGAGGAAACAAAATTCTTTGTAGCTTAATTTTCCTTCCCTATCTGTGCATTTGAGTCCTACTTCCAGGGTCAAGGCCTGGCCCAGGTAGGAAAGTCTCATCCTCATCCAGAGGAGAGGCAGATGCATCTACTTCTGTAAGGTTTTCTGTGCCCCTGTCTCCCCCAAGCACCAGGAAAGGATCTTTTGTTTATCTAGGCAATTCATGACTTACTTTTGTAAGGCTTTTTCAAATTAGCTTAGCCTTGAACGAGGCTATATGCTTTGAGTGGCGTGGTTTTCCTGTTCTCAGGAAGAGGTTTTTAGAAATCACAATGTTTCTTTCTGTTCCAGCAACCTTGAGTGAGTTAGATGTGGGCATAGAATCTTATCATCATGACTTTCACAAAAGTCTGTTGTCTCTGGATGTTTACTGTCTTTGCACAGACATAAGCCCTTACTGCCATGAATTCAGGCAAATAAGTATAGATAGGCCCAGTAAGGGACTGGGGCTATTCCTTCTATTTTTGGTTTCTGGGAAACAAAATTAGAAGACGTTTTACTATTCTTGAAATTACAGTGGGCAAACTCGAGGGATCTTTTAAATGGCATCTGTCTTCTTTCTTACTGTTTTCATGTGGATAACAGAATCTTTGATTTTAATATGGAGAGGAAGGAGGCTGTTTTGAGGAGCACTCTGATTTCTCTTTTTTATGTCCATCAATCTGGTAGACTTGAGCAGGCCCTGGAGAGTTAATCCTTGTAACAGAGGGTAAGATAACAATTGTAATAATAAAAACTACCATGTTTGAGTATTTATTGCTTGGTGCTGTGCTGTGGCCTCTGCCTTGAGTATCTCATTTAATTTTCACTAAAATTCTAAGGATTAAATACTGTTATAGCTTCTCATTTTACAGAAAAGGAAAGGAAGGTTTCAAAAGGTGAATTTACTTACTGTTACGGCAGTAGGTAAGCAGAAAAGTGAAATGTGAATGTGAATTGCAGACGTGATACCTTGAGAAACCAGACACACTGTATTGAATTCAGACTGGTAGTTGAAATGGTAGTATTTTTAAAGTGTGAGCTATAGTCTCTTACAAAAACAGGACCTTTGTCCTGGATAGAAATATTTCAGTAAAAGGAAATACTGACTCTTTTTAAAATACTTTTCATGTTTTCATTCCCATTTCACAGATAAAAAACAGAAAGTGAACTTACATAGCTATCACAGGAAAGTGCATAGGCAGACTTTAAAACCAGAGTTTGGATTCCAGCTACTCTATCCATTCCACTAAACAACAATGCAAAAACATAGATTTACTTCTCTCGAAATGGTAAATAGTGGGTCATGAACAGCTCAGAGTCCATAATTCTCAGTGATAAGCTTTCTTTCACTTTCATTGTGGACACCTTTTTACACAGAAACAACGGAAATTTAGAAATAATTCTATTCATAATTCTATTCCCATTGCGTAATTAACAACATAAAACTGGAGAAGACTGAAATTACTATGTCAGTTTTGCTTGAAAAACATTTAAAGCAGTTATAAAGATATCTGGAAGGCCTGTCTCAGGACAATTTCGGTCATCTTCACCTCCCCAAACCCATCCTAACCTACTCCAGGAAAGTCATATCATATTATATTTCACAAAGGAGTTTAATATTGATACTTAGGTGCTTTTCATCTCCAATCATGTATTTCTCCTTTGCAACAATGAATGGTTACGATAAAAATGTCAGAACAAATCTATGAAATGAAAAAAAAATATATGTGTGTGCATGTATGAATTAATTGACCAATGAATTTTGACTGTCACATTTTAATGTACACTTATAATACACTGAGATATATTGTAAAAATGGATTTACTGTGTGTGTACAGGTAGCTCAGACCCAGAATGTGTTTCGTAAGATGGTTTTAGGGCTCCTGTTTTTTCTCTTGGGCTCAAGCTTCAGAGGACATCAGATGAAGACCACAGACTGCTTGACTGCGACTTCTGTGTATTGACTTTCTCAGTGATTTGTGTGCAGGCTATTTGGCCACATGACCTCTTGACATGTTGGCTATCTGTGATTTTTCTAAAGCTTTAATTTAGTTGAATATGATTGTTATATCATGTTGGGAATTTCTTCCCTCCCACCTCTCATTAAAAATCTTAGTGTGAGCATCAGTTTAAAATTATTATGCTATATAATGAAACCTGCTTATCTGTGTGACTTTGTGCCATAAATCCTTGCACAGATTATTAGGCCTGAAGCAATTTTTGAAATTATCCAGCCTAACCTTTTTTATTTTACCCATAAATAAATGAATGCAATCAGAATTCTCAAAGTCATCCCTAAGTTCAGGAAGGGAAAAGGCCTGGAACCCAGGCTGTTCCATATTCAAGTTTTTTCTACAAACATTTTTCTTAATTTTTTTTTTCAGATTAAGTTTCTCATGTGTTATAATAGGCAAGACAAACAAAAGCTCGCTGACATTCATCTGCATTGCTATATTAGAGAAATTTGTGGAACCAATGGTGCCAAATACTGAAGTTACTCACTGGAAATTAGTAAGTAAATATAGCAAACCTTAAACAGGAAAATGGAGCTTTGTTAGCTGATCTATTCATGGATCAAGGATGAGTCCTCCAGCCTCTTTCTTGATAGGGATAAATGTCTGTGGGAAAATATAGACCGCAGGAGTTGAGATAAAGAAACAATAAGGAGGTTAAATAGGAAATTGTTCAACTAGATGCTTTTTTAAAATTATACATTATGAATAAATATGAGACTGTCCTAGCAGGTGAACCAAAGGGCCAAGAAAATAGTCCATTATAATTGGCTTCTGTGACTGATTCAGCTTTCGCCTTCTAAAATATGGTACACAGCAGTCTCCCTCCTTCTTCTCAAAGGAGTAATTGGGAAAGAAAAGGTATCGCAAACTCAGTCCTAAAGAATCCTAATTTTCTCTAATGTAAGATTCATAAAAAGCAGTATTTCCAGGAAATGGAGCTGGTCATTACAAAGAAAACAAAGAAAATGCTGGTCTTTGAACGAAAAAATGACCAAATGATTAGGATCGTAATGACTTTAAAAATACCTCATCTTCTTCCTTCACAAGAATTTTGGGCTGATACAGTTTGAAAAATGAGAACCAATGGCTGATTTTCTTATGTCTTTATTTATCACTAGTGAGACACACATGTTTTGCAGGACTTATGGTTTTTGATTTGAATTGAAGCTACTTTTTGGCTTGGAATTTTAGTTATTGGGGAAATGGGAGAAAGAGGAGGGAACTGTATGATATTGAAGAGGAAAGCGTACCTTTATTATACTATTTCTTACAAATTTAATTTGTATTTGTTCTGAGTTCTGGTAAAGGAATAATATAAGAGCAGTACTTTATCATATAATTGGTATTAGAAAATAATAGTTTGGCTATTTCAGTTGTTTACGTATTAGTTATGTGATGGCCGGGACTGGCTGAAAGAAGCTGTTGGATGAGAATCCTGTAGTACTACGGGCTACCTAAACCCAGTTCATGTACTATGAACTATTGAGAAGCTTGTGAGAAATTTCTCTTTCATGTTATCTGGTTGTCCTGTGGTGGTATCAACCAAGGAAATGATTAGGTTGGAACCTCAGGAGAGTTACTCAGCTAAATGCCTCCAAGCGTAACTGAAACCCAACTACAGCTACATGGAGTGTTGAATTACAGGGAAAATGGCTGAGTTGTTATCTCTACTGCCTGTATTATTGAGATTAGGATCATAAGTAAAGAAGTCTGTTTCTCTTCTGACTTTTTCTGCCCTGAGGCCAGCTGGAGAAGCAATAGCATGTTCCCTTTCCATGATCACTGAAAAAAGCAGAAGATCTTAAATAAAGGAGAACATGAGATCTGAGATCTTTTTGATCTGCTGTAAATTGGAGTGAGCTTATGGAACAGTTGTGTTGGAAGTCCCAAGTGATGAGATGGAGGTTATCTTTCTGGAGGGGTGCAAAGGTCTTTTGATCTACTGCTTTCAGAATAACTCTCTGTAGAAAGATATATGGACAGATAGAAAAGGTTGAAAAAATAACAAATCTCATTTGAGTTGGGAGTTGAGATAAATCTTCAGATTTATTTGCTCTGCACTAAGCATATACTAATACAGCTTTTGTATATTTCAGCCACACTTAGGTAGACATTAAATTTTAGGAATAATTTGTTTATAGAAAATAAAGTCATTTCTATTTGAAAACAAATGAAAAAAATAATTATTTCTCCCCAAATGTGTACCCTTTTAATTGATCAAATGCATCCAAGAAATTCTGCTGGCAATTTGAACACTCTGTAGGTGTTGTTGCTGCTCTAAATTTGTCTGCGAGAGGAATTGTAAATGGTATTTACCTTTTAATTAAACAAAACATCTTGCAAATTAAACACATGTTCTTGCACATCAAAATTTAGTTAACATCCTTTTCATTGTTCATCCTGCTGACATTCTGACAGCGTCATGAGTCCACACACAATATAGAATCGTGCTGCTCCCCGCCCCTCTACTTTGCATTCCTCAGAGTAGATGATATCAGTTGCTAGAGTACACTCTGTTACTGACTTCTAATAACTGAGCAGCTTTCTCCACTTAATATACTTAATATTGTGTAAAGCTCAGGACTACACTGGCATGTCCAGAACCTCAAAAGCTTTGGACACTGATCTGGCGTATGTCTTATAATCTCATGCTGGATATTTGACAGTGAATGACAGAACACCTTAGAGGAATATAAGCAGCTGATAAAGGCAGAGGCCCTGCATGGGAATGCAGAGTCTGGTGTCTAATAGCTACATACTTTTTTACATGCAAACCAGTAATTTGACATTTATAATTCACTGCAGAGCTGAATTTCTGTCATTTTCTTACTGTCAAGTTCTCCACATTTTGAAATAAATGTCCCTTCTAATTATTATATGAATTTGAACTCCAACATTCAATTTTCCCCCCTGTCCCTTATAATGGAGTACTACATTTGGCTGAAGTCTGATTTGCAAGACCATTTAAGAAATGTGATCATTTCAAAAAATTTCCCACAAACTATACAGGGGAACCCTTTCTCTTGATTGTATTCTGCCTTCCTTCTGAAAGTACAGTTTAAAATCCATCCATCAGTACTGTTTCTAAGAAAATAAGGTTATTAATGGCAGAATGAAACTGAGATAATTAGGATATGGTCTTAATGGAATGGAAGTCAGAGAAAGGTTTTTCCAATAAAGCAAAATTGTAGTTAATGACTGTCACTCAACTGTACCAGTGCTCATTAATCTCTTTTATTTCTGTTTACTTATGATTCATAAAATTGAAATAAAGTCATTTGCTTACAACATTGCAAAAGGAGTAATACTTCCTGATTTAAAGAGATGCAACTCATAATAGTTAAATAAAATCTGCAATGAGATGAAGACTTTCCTTCATTTTAGAGCATCTTCGAGATTTTTGTCTTAAAAATAAGAGATTATTTTCATGATTAGTGTTCAGTTTGAAGGTACAGGCAACTGATGTGTTGAGGATACACTACTTGTGATAGAAATTGTTTAGGAGCGCACAAATTGATAGTGTGCATCTGGGTGGAGAAAAGAGGAGGGAGACCCTAAGTGTCATCCGAAAAAATGCTTTAGATCAAAGGAATAAAGCTTTAAAACCTCAAAGTAAATTATAAAAGTACATGTTTTTGCAAATATAGAATTTTATATTCTATAAAGATATTTGTAATATTTTTGAATAATGCTGTTTGTTGAAGAATAAATTCAAGGCTTTTATAGTTAGGTGGATGTGACTTGAGACTATATTCCTGAGATAAATCAGACTCACACGTGTTAACAACTTGTCTCACTAATGTGAGAAGCTGAATAAATGCACAATAGATATTGTAAATTGGGAAGAAACTGCTCAAAAGAAAAGAGAAACTAATGGAGGAAAAGGGGAAGGAAGGAAAAGAAAAGGGAAAATATATATACAAGATAGTGAACACAGTTATATAGCTAGTTTCCATTAGTTCACTGAAAAGAAAGATTTGTGTTAATGTCTTGACATCATTTCATGCCTATCTCTAGCACTGACTACTATGAAAATAACAATGTGCGATGTGTTAATTATTGTTACTCTCCAATTAGCCTGATTTGAAACTCTTTTATTTTATTTCTATTTTTCTTCTTATTCTCTTTAAATTAAAAGAAAGTATTTGGTCTTAAAAAGTAAACTTTTACATATTAAAAGCAGAATATCCTTCCTCAATTTCAAGGAGATGAATTGAATGTAAAGTCGAATAGGATTTAAAGTAATCAAACTTATTTTCTGAGATTTAGATAAGAGCAAAGAATAGGAATTTTTACCAGTTAAGAAATTTTTATATTACTATTTGATTTTATATCAGTACAAATTTCTGTGGCATTGCTTAAGCACTTCACAATTTAACTGAATACAATTTCCCAACTACAAAGAAAATCTATGCCGGTCAACAAGTTTCAGAAATATTGATTGGAACTTGCACTGATGTGTAAAATGTGCCTGAACTATAGATGTAAGATTTTCCATGTGAAAAAAAAATTTAAACTTTGATATTGATCTTTTTGCCATTTGGTTTTTACTAGACTTAGGCCAGCTAATGCATTGATTTGACTTTTTATAGAACCATCCAAATGTGTAACCATTTTTTTATGAGTGATGTATGAGACTTCTAGAGTATTTTTATATACAATTGATAATATGGTTCTATGCTATTTTATATAATAATTTCCAAAAAGTGAACTGTGCCTTCATAAATACTATCAAATGGCCATTGTTTCCTTAGTTATTGCTAAGTGTCAATTGTTTGATCTATCAATTATATTACAGTAGCTCAGAATGGGAAACCGGAAGTCCTCCAAACTGACCCCAATTAGTGTTTTTTTTCCCTGTCAAGATATTTTTTTTAAAAAATGGAATTTTAATAGCTTTGCATGGTGCATAGATTGTCCAGTAGCATAGTCTCTTCCTGCACATACCATCCTGTTGTCCTTCTTTCACACATTTTCTCTTTGGTTCTACAAATCCTTTTGAGTCTATGATTATGGTAGAAACAGTCCAAAATGGAATTTTTAAAAGATAGACTTCAACTAAGTTAGATTTGTAAACAAATCTAATTAAAACAATTCTAAACAATTTGGCTAAACAAATCTAACAACTCTTTCCAAGGTCGGTGTCACCCTTCCTAACATGTAGGAAGTTCTGAGTTCATGCAATCTAAAAAACATTGTTAATGCACGAATGAATGTGATAGATACGAAGCCATAGCCTAAGTGTCTCTGATCCTAATCCCATGTTGATGGACCTTGCCCGCAGTTTTCAGAAGGAACATCTTTACTTTTGTGTTCAGGAAATTTGACTCTGTCTTTCTGCCTAAATCAAATGAGGCTTAAACTAAAAGCAATTTGAGCCAAAGGAGATTCATTCAAAGGTTGGTTTCAAATTGAAATCATGTAAACACAACAACTAAATGTACAATACTTTCCAGAAGACCTAGAAAATCACATTTACTTCCAATAAAGTCATGATTATTGATGTTGTACACTATCTGCATCCCCGTGAGTGAAAGAAACATCAGACAACAGTTATCTTTGCCAGGCATATTGAGACTGTTGCAGAAACTTTAAGACATCTTTGAACTGAGCTGATTTTATACTCGCACATTCAAAAGAGAAGCAAACGAATAAATGAGCTCTTTATCCCTATGATTAGCCCATGTTAATTGATATTTGGATTTACAAAAAAATTGATCCTTTCCTTTAACATTTTTTCTATGTAGTGCATTGCAGCTTAGGGCCTATTCTCTCATTGTGTAGGTTGTCTCCAAAGAAATTTGGGAGGCTCATTCAGAATATCTATATATGTAAGTGAAAAGTTATTAATTTCAGTCAGAGATAAAAGAATTTTAAAGGCAAAAATGACATTTCTAAAAATATGAGAGGCCCACTATTTGAGGATATCAATTATACAAATCAAGCCAGGGGGTGACATCCACTGTTAATCTAAGACCAGGTCTTTCCATGTCACACGTGGTCACTATGATTCAGTGATACCAAATCTTTTAGAATTTTCAGTGTAACAAACAGCAGGCTGTGAAACGCCACCCCTGAATGTGCTGAACACATTCCACGCTGTTTTAAAGCCTCTAAGAATCTGTATTTTCCAAGGACAAATTTCTGTATCCTAAGTATGTCCCTCAAGCCTCACCACAGTAGGTGCTCAATAAATATTGTTTTCAAATGAAGTCCTGGATATTTGCTGCTGCATGCTGTGTCCTACGTTCACCCAAGAATTCTTCAAGGCCTCTAAAGTTTCATGGTTTTGTTGTTTACTTTTTGTATTTTTCCTGAATGAAAACTTCCCCTTGTACGTCCTGGGAAAGCTTCACCTTGTCTAACAAACTGCATCGGGTGCTGCTCTTGAGCATTCTCTGAAGGATTAGAATTTAGGGGCCTTCTTCTCTATCATTTTGCCATACTTTTCCTGCTACTATCCCAGAGTATGGCATGGCTTGTCTTCTTTCTAGGTGTTGTGTGTCTAATTGTATTATGTACATTATCAACTTGAGGTGCATGGCTATTTTGCTTAAACTATAGCTAGTTTGTACACACTTTATAAAATGTAAGCAGTATGAAGAAGCGATCATACTTTAAAAAATCATTGTTTATAGGTTTTCAGTGCATATTGAGTTAATTGGTCAACTAACCACAGTGGACTGCTTGTATACTGAAAACAAAAAGGAGGAGGAGAAAGAGAAAGAGAAAGGGGAGGGGGAGGAGGAGGAGAAGAAACAGAGGAGGTGCTGATATCTTTTTTGAGCTGTTTCATAGCCTTATTTTTCCTTTTATTATTAAGACTCTAGAAAGTATTAGGTTTTTTTCAGGTTCATTCTTATAAGTTGGAATTTTTTTTTATTTTTTATTTTTTTTATCGGTACTGGGCATCAAACTCACGACCATGCTCTTGCAAGGCAGGCGCTTTATGCCACTGAGCTAAATCCCCGGCCCTGAAAGTATTAGGTTTTATCTTTACTTTTTTCTTACTTAAATTTCTTTTAAAAACAAATGGAATTTATACAGAAAATATGATTGTCTCAAGACAATCACATTTATTGTATTTATGTTGACTTTATTAAAAACATGTCTTAGATGCTAAATTGTTTTAGATGTCAGGACCATTACTGTATTACATTTGATCTTAGCAAAAGGCTGAGAAGCAATAAGTCATTACTTTATTGCCAGAATTAGCTTTTGCTCTCATTTTGGTTCATTCAAAATATTTATCGTAGTTTCAAACCTTGAAGATTTACAGCAATTTGAAAAATTCTGTCAAGTAAGAGTGATTGGTCAGAGAATAAAAGATACCAGTCCTTACAAAGAATTTATACAGCTGTTAAAATAATCACATTATAGTAAGAAATTGAGACATAATTTACATAAATATTTTTATTATTTCTTGCTCCTAGTAATATGCTTTTCTGGTTTTGTTTTAAAAATTAAACTTGGAGAAATTCAAAGAACAATACAGTGGATGCTCATATACCCTTCACCTTGGCTTATCATTGTTATATTTTATAAAAATATTTTTTGTCTGTTTCTCTTATTGTTTAGACTGTTAGAGATAAATAGGTGTACGTATGTGTGTGTATGTATCTGTGTCTGTGTCTGTGTGTCTGTGTGTCTGTTGTACCTAGGCCCAGCAAATTTTTCTTCCCTTTGTAATCTAAATTCTAGTTTTACTAGAATTTGTCGGGGTCATTTTTCCAAGATACATAAGAGCACTTTTAAAATGGGAGTCAATTCTTTTGCTACTTGAAGAACTATTTTTTCCGGTTGTAATTTTATGTATTAATTCTATTTCATTTTGTTTTTCTTTTTCCAATGGTTAGATTCTTTCTGTTAGACGTTCTATGTCTGTTTCATATCCACCACAGTTTTCTGATGTTTTACTTTTCTTCCCAGTCCCATAACGTTATGCTTTCATTTTCTCAATATTTTAGTCTATTTTTGTTGCTGTTAAATCTATTCTCCTTGAATCACCTTTCAAGTTACTCTTTATTTCCCAGATTTTGTCTTCTTAAAAAATGTTTCTAAGATTGCCAGTTGTCATTGTCTTTATAATGTTTTGTTTTAAAGTTTATACCTTGTGATATATGATTTTTAAAAAGGTATAACTCTTATTTAAAGATTCGTTTGGGTGACTTACATGGTTAGCTAAAGCAAGAGTATTTCCTTCTGATTTGGTGACATTGATTTTATTTGCATTTATTTTTCTCTTGGGAGAAGCATTGGTTCTACTGATTTGTTATGCTTTTTTGTTTGTGTGGGCTTTTAAACAGTCATCTCTTGCTTATTTATATTTCTCACCTCCTTGTCTCCAAGAATACCTTCTGCCTATTTTGTGCAGAAAGTGGTTTTGCAAGACAGCACCTTTGGTCTTCTGTACTTTAGTGTTTCACGGTTGATGTCTTGGTTGCTGGCACTCTGGTGTATCACATCTTGCACTTGCTTCCATATTTCATCATCTAAAGCTCAGTATTCCGATTCTGGGGGTTAATCATGACTGTACCTGGCAATTCATGGTCTGGTCTCTGTCTTGATGTATAGAATCTCTACTTGATGTGGGCTCAGCAGCTGCCTCTGCAGGATTTGGGAATTTATTTCCATTGTTACACAAAATGCAAAAGTTGCACTTTCCTTCCATTCTAGTTCTTCTGTAGTGCTTTATTTATGCTTCTGGTGATGCGTATTGTCCTGTGGACATAGTGTGGAGAAATTAAGGCTTACATGACTACATTATTTTAGGGAAGCCAGAATGCCTGTCATTTATACCGTTTTGTTTTGCTTTTGGAGAGCTTTGGTGGCTGTTACTGGAAATATTTTTTGAAGACAAGATGAAGAAGTGATCATAGTGGATACACTGAGCAAAACTTGTCACAAATCTTCTTGACTTATCTCTCTCCTTTAGATTATACATGGGATATAAAAGAACACAAAAGAATAGTGTGACTACCACAATCATATTTATTAATGGTATAAACTTTCCCAGCAAATTCTCTAGGAGTCTGTGTACATTAATTTATCCATTCAGATTATAACTGTTTGTGTACATTAATTTATTCATTCAGATTATAACTGTATAATAAGATTCTTTGTGAATGTCTCAGTGTTTTTTAACAATAAACTTTTAATTGCAAAAATGAAAGTGTTTTTGTTTTAGAAAGTAAAAACTTTGCCTTTCTTGAGTTAGGCTCAACAAAAGCTTTACATTTCTACCATAACAAAAAAATTCTTGATACTGCATTGCATTCTAGGTGAATTTAGATTATCTCAACTAAGTGAATTGTAAGTATAATTAAATGAATTATTCATGTATACATGCACACATTTGTATAGCACTCTGGAGCATTTATGTAAAGAGATAGCCAAGTCATCTTTAAAGAAGGAGTCAGAAGGCGGTGATGGGAGACACAGTGCTGAGTTCCAGATAGGGCAGCTGAACTGACAGCCGCCTGTGGGAGGTGGGCCTGAGATCAGGGCAGCCCTGGCCTGGTTTAGCAGGAAGGAGTGTGTTTATAGCATTACAGTCTTCCCAAATCAGTAACTTTGTTCTTTTCCTAATTCTGTTAAAGGCAAAGGTATGGAATATGGAAAGAACAGAATAAGAACTAGATTGAAGGTAGGCAGTGATATATTGCAAAATATTCATATAACAGACAGAATGTATTTGGTTAATCAGTCACTTCAAGTATGTCACAAGTGTTATGGCTTCGTTTTCTGGGAAGAGCATGATTAAAAGAATCTGAAAGCAGATGAGAGACACAACACAATCCAGGTGATTATTTTGAGTCAGAAGTTATAGTGTTTCCGAAGAAAAAGTTAAATTGAAACAAAATTAGGTACTTCACAATTAAACTATCTGGAAAATAGATTTTATAGCTGTAAACAGAAAAGAATGGGACTCTATAAAAGAGTTCAAAACAGAAATCTGGGAAATTAAAAATATGATTGAAAGTAAGGGCAACAGAAATGACCTGTGTGAGGACAGAGTGTCAGAGCTGGAAAAAAGGGCTATAGTTTATGATTGACTAATGAAAAATACTTTAAAAAGAGCAAAAGATTTCATAGCTGCATGACTTAGATTTGTTTTATTCTTGAGAATTTTATTCATTCCATTTCAGAATTACATATTTCTCCTTAAATGGAAAAAAGTTCCACATTTTATTCTGACATATAATCTTACATGATGACATACATGATCAGAATCAGACTCCTTCTCTGTTTCTTCCACCTCTCCTTCCTTATATCCTATCAACATGTAGAAATTCAGGAAGTAAAATCGTATTTTTAGGTGAGGACGTGGTTTAGCATTTTGGAGCTGGGGAAAATTTGACATCACCTGTCAATTTTCCCATAACAATATGTTTCATATTGTATTTATCTTATGTATGATTAGATTTACAAATATTTCTCTATATAAGATCTCATATTTAATGACATAGTATTTCATTTCTTCAAACACTGAGATGACTTACTCTGACAGTTGGTCTTTCTAGGGTTAGTTCCCTTTGCACGAAAAGTCCTTTCTTCCCATCTTTGTTTGGTACTTCTGCTTATTCTTTAGGCCTCTGCTTGGATGTGTTCACTGACAACTTTTTCTGACCATTTGCTGCAGCCAGATCTTGACCCAAATCACACCTGTTAGCACAGCATCTTGTCACATCTTCTGAACTTATTTTCATGCTGCATATTTTTATTCTCTGACCCTTTATTTTGTCAGCTCCATCAGGATAAATTTATAGTAATTCACAATGTGTACAGGTAGAAATGCTTCAAAGTAAGCAATGCATAGCATGCAATGACTAACGAAGTGAAAAAAGTAATTTTTAATAATTGTACAAAGAACAAACAAAGGTTGGTTGTACCACATTCTAATAATTCCACGAATTATAGCATTTTCTCCAGTATATCAGTACTTTAGTACTCAAGTAGAAGGTATACAAATATGTATAGTGATTACAGAGGTTGTGTTTTCCTTTTTGAACCAAAAAAAGTCATTATTATTAATCTTATTTTATTGAGGGCTTATTAATTTCCAACTGGGAAAAGTGAACATATATTTCTCATTTTAAAATACCAATAGTTATATTGTAAACATTATGTAAATGTTATTTAAAAAAATTATCTGTGATTATGTAGGAACAGCCAGTACTTTTTAAATTCAGATTGACATTATACATCTAGGGGAAACAAATATCTCTTATATATTATTTGATTAGATATGTTGAAAAGCTTCTGAACTTTTTTCTTTTAAATTAATTTTTAAAATTATTTTAAATTAAAGTGCTCGGTTGTTTGGCTGTAATGGAGCCAATGCCAGGTCTGATCTTCAGCGGTTACAGTGTGTGTTCTTGAAAGGACTATAAATGCATTTAGTCACTATATTATGTAACAGCACTTTTAAAGCAATTATAATTTCAGTGGTTCCATATTATCAAAATAGTGAGCTGACAATAGGATATGGTTAAAAGTGATTTCAAGGCAACTAGATCATTAAATTTGAAGTTAAATACTTAGAGAGATAAAACTTTTTTTGTGTAATCAAAATGACTCTAAACTACAGCAAAACAAAGAACGCTACTGTCTGTCACTATCAGGAAACAGTCAAATGCAGAAGCTTTCTTTATGGCGGCTGCCTTTTGCAGCTCTCTGTTACTATTCTGTCCCATGTGATCAACATTGGCGAATCTTCAAGCCATGCCTCCTTCTTTCTCTCCTTGCAAAATTCCCTTCCAAATCAAAGGGAACTTACGATCACATCTGGCTAAAATACCACCTACAAGTAGTTAAAGGATGGCTAAGTCTTAGTTTTTGAAACTCCACAGCTGGAGGAGCTTGATGACAGAAGAACCTAGCCAATCCTTATGAAACAAAATTATCCTACAGGATTATACTACGTAGTTTTGATTCTTCTATTTCTTCCATTAAAGTAATATCAGGCTTATTTCTTATATCATTAAATGTTATAAATTGGATTTTTGAATGGCCTGATTCCATGTATTGAAATATTTTAATCATCGTGATTTAATAAATCTAGTTTTGCAAGTTATTAGAACCTTATAATACTCAGCAACACATGAGACATTCTGTGTGTACTTACTGAGCTAATGAATATTGTTGGAGGCCTTAGGTTGATGACAATTCTGCCATGCTGAACACATGATAGGCAGCAGATAACATCATCTCTATAGTGGGAAGGAGGGAAGAAACAGAGGGGTGTTTTGGAAAGCTTTCTGGGCTAGGCTTGGAAATAACGTAACTAAACCATTTCAGTGCTTATATTAACATTCTGAAGTGAGAAATCACTGAGCTACATCTAAAGGCAAGGGAGAAGAGAGTCCAGGAAACAGAGTGCAGCTGAGCCTAAGTATAATTCTGGTACTGTTGTTAAAATTTTCTAAGACACACTTCATCGCACAAGTAGGAATTAAGGCCCATTTTTCTACTTGTAGATGAATCCCTTTACACTTGAGTGTTCAATACTTAGTATAATTTTTGAACCCTAGTTTTTGCTTACAATATATATTTTTATTTTTAAATTTAACTTAATAGCATATTTTTCTCTACATTTCATGATATGGTTCATTTGAAACATTTTTGTTACAGTAGTTAAATCTAAAGTGTAACTAAAAATTCATTTCAGCTCTCATGATTTGTGCTTCCCAGCTAATGCATGACTCTGTTGAGACAACTGAAATAAGACTAGTTTAGTGAACATCCAGGTTTTCTTGCTTTTTGGTACATGGAACTGAAATAGGATTTTTTGTCAATTTCCAATAAGAGATCCTAAAAACTACCAGTTGGCTTATGGATCTCTCATTTCAGTTACTTTACAATCTGATCCAGATTGAACCACCAACTTCTAGGAGGGCATCTTATAAGGCCACTGATATTACTTTTCCATTTCTTCATAACATTTGGCTCCTTGTTTTTACAGTTTGCATCTTCTATCACTAGAAATATCACAAGTCATATTTAGTGCATTACTAACTACATTACTGCACGACTCCTATTTCTATGCCTATGAAATATACACACAAATAAGACAAGGTAGGTCAGCTTGATAAATGTTGATTTTGACTAGAGAGAATTTATGTCTCCTGCATTGGATGAGATAAAGTAGGCTTAATCACACTTAACTATCATCATTAATTTTTCTCTCTAAAGTTCTAAGTGATAACAAATCAGCTAAAATGTGTATCCACTCTAGAGCAAGCAATGCAGTCTTGAGGCTATTACACTGCTGAAGCGACAGATTTCAATTTTTACATAAACAGTTCCCAGAGAGATATAGATATGTATGTAACCCATGAAAATAGATAAAATGAGACTCACTTCAGCAAATTATCACCTGATTTGACATTTTTTGGTACCTATAACTTGATTTAAATAATTGAGTATTTGTTTGATTTAGCAACAAAATTGGTTGACCAAACAGTCTAAGGGATTAATTTGTATCCAATCTACCCTGAATGTAGCCTTTTTTAAAATGTAAGGTTTGAGCAGAAATGTTGCTTTAAGAAAAATACTCGTGCTAATACAAAAATAGAACTTGTGCCTGTGATGTTACAGTTACCATGGTTACTACAAATTTGTTACTTAATAGCAAAGCAAATAGATTCATAAACATGCTAATTATATCTGATACATTTTTTCAAACTGTTTTATGTGAATATGCATATAGTTTACATAAGAATGAATATATCCATCCAATAATTGTTCAAGTTTGGGAAGGTTTTGCTAGGTTCTCTGTGATGTAGTATATGATCATATTGACACAGAAAAAATTTTTTTTTTCAGGAGTGTGATTTTTGTGACTTATAATGCAGGTAACTGATGGTGCTAATATAAATAATATAGCAATTTCCACATTCTAAATACTTTATAATCTACTCAATCTTTGAAAAAACTTAAAATTTGAGATTTAAAATAAAACTTCATAGTTTGTTATTCTATTTAAACAACTATTAAGAAAGAAGCAGTTTTGACAAAAGAATGAATGCAATGTTGAGTTTTTGACATGAATTAACATGCTTTAAATTTGCATATGAAGACAAAAATGATTCTCTAACTAAAATGTTTTCCCCTTATAGCGTAAGTGTGTGAGAATCTTGAATGCATACTGAACACTGCAAAACTTTTAGGACCCTCAAAGAAGCTCCTACTTCCACTATAAAGCATAGACACCAACATAATGAGAAGAGTGGAAAAGTCTTTGGTGATTATAAAACCACAAGGAGGGGAAAATTAGCCAAGGGAATCTATGATATAACTCAAAATTGACACAAGCAAAGGCTATGACCCTTCCTGAGAAAGAGGATTTGCTTGGGAGATTTGTGACTTGAGTCAGAACCTTGTACAGCTTTCTGATAAAAGAATGGAAAAATATATGTCTCTAGAGAGTTACATCTGGAGGAGTCTTTGCCCTTCTCTTGTCCTTGAGGATGCCACCACTCTTCACTTAAAACAATGCTACACTTCCTCTTTTATTGACACTTTTCTTCCTTTTGATGACGTTTTAGGTAAAGATATCAGCTGGGATCTCTGAACCTGGTAGTATTTAGTAACATGTATGATATTATCATTCAGCTCTACATTTGTTTATGCTGTGTTTTTCATGTTCACAGCCAAATCATATAGAAGTTGGTTGCTATTTTCAGATATTTGAGCTTGTCAGGGATACTGACTGAAAAATCTGCTCCGCAGCTCACCTAGTGATTGATATCAGCTAGTGATTGATATCAGCTGATAAAATGTGATGACATCATAATTCTGTTTGATGTAAGGTAATCTTTGATCTTTTAGTATCAACAGAAGATTATAATATATACTCAGTGTGATAATTAATACCCTTTCACTGATGTCAGAGGAAAAGCAAGTTAAATTGTTAACACTGCCAGAAGTTAGTATTTTATTTTCAACGTTTTAAAGATTGAACACCTTATAAACAAAAAGACCAGACTCCTAAAATATATTATTGGTGAATTATTACAACTTCTGTGTATTAATAATTAACCATTAATGATTTGCTCTTCACAACTGAAACAAAGGGTGTGTTTTAAAAAATGCAAAAAAAACATAATCTTGAAATAAATTTTCACTGGAGAGCACCGTGGCATTGGTGCACCAATTATATGCATTGATTTGTCAAGAGATTATGTAATAAAATCAGAAATTTAATATTTATAACATTAAAAAGTATCTTCCTTTGCCTTTAAGATAGTCTAAACTGTTGCTACATAGAAAATGCTTGATAGATCTTTGCTCTTAACATTATTGTTTTTACCATTATTAACTGGAGTTCTTTGTAAATGCCATGATCTTATGATTTGCCACAGATAACCCTGTTCTGTCTAGAAACATTTTCATTCCTTAAGATAGAGCTTAAATGCCGCCACTTTCTGTGTAAAGTTGTCCCACTGCGTTATTTTTCTGTCCCCAGAAAGGAATCATGCTCCTTGCTTTCTGCTCATTCTTTCATTATTGTCGTTTCTCTTTGCCAGGAGAATGACTTGTTGATTTATGACTTCATTAGACTGTGAGGTCCTGGGGCCAGGAACCAGGTCTTATCCATCTGTGTGTGCTGTGTTCTCTGAGTAGTCAGTGAATGTTTGTTGGTGAAGTTACTGAGTCCTGTGCTACTTCGGTGCTCGTCATTAATTGGTTCCAGGAGGCGTGATGTGTACCAAAAGTAATGAGTACCAAAGAAATTATTTTGGCTGTAAAGGGTACTGAGTCATGAAGCAATTCACACTGGCAAGTTTGGCTTGCATATTGAGGATCAGGCACACAATAAGTACTGGAACTAAATTTTCATGTCAAATTGCGTCAAGTACCAAATTTGAGGTGTTTCAAAGCTGTTGAGTACTAAGTTATGCCCACAAGGTGGAAAAAGTAAAAGGGCTGAAAAATTTGCTGAAATTATCAACTCATAAAATTAAATGGTTGTAAGAAAGATAATACAAAGCTTAGTTCTTGGTGTCAGTCATTTCCACCTCAAACTTTACAGCTTTATGGACTTTCAGTCTGTTTCCAGCAGTTACATGAGATTGAGTACTAAAGAATTATGTAGCTCCTCTCTTTTCCTTTGGACACTGGTAGTTCAGTACTTATAAGAAATTTCTAATTGAATCTTTTGATTTGTTGTTTACTAATCATCCTATAAAATAAGCCAAATATATCTTTTTTTTTTTTTGTTTCTGGATCCAACCAAATGCTCAGTAATCCACCACTGAGCTACAACTCCAGGGTTTATTATAATTTCTTTATTGAAGTAGGAGACAACAGTAAAGATGTTAATGATTTCTGCAGGGTTGCCCAGCTAAGAACCAGATTGCAAATACTTTGGGAATCTGACTCCAAGCAAAGTGTACTTTTATCGATACCACAAATCTTGTTTGGTTAATCAGGAAATATTTACATTCAAAATCTTTGAGTAACATTCAGACAGCCATAAAAGACTATTCAGTGATGTCTAAAGTCAAACTGGATATTAGATATCACGTATCATTTTCGTTTCTGGCTACCAAAGTGATATGAGAATGTTAAGAAGTGAGAACTCTGAAATCTGAGGGGCCTTCCAACTGTAATTCTGCAGGTTTTTTTTTTTTTTTTTTTTTTTTTTTTTAGAGTTACAGTGTTTCATTGCTAGGAAGTTTTAGAATCAATGTCCTCCCAAATAAGGAAACGTTTAAAAAGCTCTTTAAATTCACCTTCAGTGTTAGGATTGTACATATAGGTCAACACAGTGCATTGATCATACTGTATTTTTTCATTGTGTAAAAGGATAGAATCTCCCCAAATAGCAACTTTCCTTAGACACTTTGCAGAATCATTGGTCTAAGAAAAATAACAGATGCCAGCTTTTTTAGGAAATAAAAATCTGATCTTTATAAACAGTGATGAATAATATTCTAAAACCAAAATTTCAATTAATTTGGTTTTATACTTTCTGTCAACTATTGTAACTTAGGGGACTAAAAGTTATCCTTAGGCTGGGGTGGTGGTTCAGTAGGAGAGCGCTTGCCCAGCATGAGTGGGTCCCTAGGCTCAATCACCAGCACCACACTTATGCACCCCACACACACATACACATAAATGCCAGTTACACTTTCTGTGTTTACAGAAGAAACGGGTTTACAGAGGTTAAGAGGTACATGCATTTTCAAAATGTTAATCTACGGTGTAGCCACGAGTGGAGCCCAGTTACTCTCTTCCTTGTTGATATTCTTTAATCTAAAATTTACCGACTCTCAATGGATATACTAGTTGTCTACTGCTGTATAAGAAATTGCCTATCTCTATCTATCTACCTATTTATCTATCTATATATCTATCTTATTATCTACCTCTGTGACAATTATAAAAGTAAATATGTAGTTTTATAGTTTCACCAAGAATGGTTCAACATCAAACAAATGCATCTGCATAAAAGTAAGTCTATTAAAATATGTAATACCTCAAATAACAACGATTTGTAACTTCTAGAGGAAAGCCAATTTTGGAGTCAAGGATTATGATTTTTTCCAATTGCAGGTTTTTACTTGCCTCTGGAAAAACAGTTATTTAAGATTGGAGGAATCAAAAGTATCATCTTGGACTCAGATTTCATTGCTTTTACAAATAAAAATGAAGATTCAGACTTATAAAAATGAAGATTCTGAGGTTTATGCAATGATTTGGGATTTCTTTACATCTGATTTACCCCTGGTTTATGTGTTTCAGGAAAAGTAGAATCTTAAAAAATGACCCCCTCCCAAAAAAGACAATCATTTCTGGTAACAAAAAGATATTTTAGAATCTAGAACATCGCCATCTCTAAGATGGAGAAATAACTCATAGAGGATCTGAAAATAGTATTTTGTAGCAGAAATCCTAAAGTTCATTACTAGTTGCACCAACCATTACTCCAAAAAACCAAATTCAAAACATATTTCAGTAGAAAAAGACATGGGAGCATGAGTAAGTCAGAAGTAAAGAAGATAACCCAGCTAGTGGCAACCTGGGTTTCCTTTGGTTTCACTAGTTTCAGTTTCTGTTAATATATATGCAGTTTTTTTTTTTTTTTACTAAGCTAAAGAATATTTTAAACAATAAAGTATGTTACATTTCAGGAAAATAGTGGCTTAATGAATTTCGTTTTCTCCTAATTTGCTTAATTGATAGAATTTCTCCTAATCCTGTGTCACCTGGGATCTACCATGTGTCTCTTCTGGCATCAGACGTGAGGGCACTCATGTGAAGGAAATAGTGCAGAAGCTTAATGGACTAAATGACTTCCAATTGCCTCACTGGCTTGCTGGGATGTTGACAGGATTTCTTTCATCCTCCTTTCACACATTTGACAAGTAGTCTAGCTCAGTGTTCTTTCCACGGTGTTGCTTGTTCAAAGGGGCGTCAATGGAAGCACAAGCTTAGACCTTCTGTGGTTTTAGTGATCCTGCAGAGGTTTGAGGCTGACCCAAATTTATAGCAGAAGTGAAATAAGAATACAGATAAGTTTAAATTTGTATCTGTATGTTTTTGTCTTATTATATGCAGTCTTTTGATTTGATGGTATTAGTATCATTATCTGTAATTTTTATGCTGAGTACTTATAAAGAATCGTAAATCAACAAGCACAAAAAAGTGCTATTTTAAGAAGACAGGACATATTCCAGTTGATTATTGTTCTACAAGAAGTAAACATAAATGTCACTTAAGAGATCCATATAAGTATCTTGCCCCTCTTTTTAGGATTAATACAATTTGAAATAATTTATTTTACTGTGAAAGAGTAACTATTGAGAGGAAGGTGGGTTGGCAATGAATATTAATGGACAGTAATTTTATTATAGAAAATCTTGAATCTAGCCTGAGAAATATTCACATAGGAGAGATAGGTTCCATGGTGAAACAGCGAACTAATTCAATGATAATCAAATCTGATGTGCATATTGTTTAGCATTATAAAATCTATGAAGTCAGGATGTGTCTTATAAACAATAACAAGAAAGCATTTTGTCTTATTTTAGTTATTTGACTTTGATTTAGAACAAAACTATGGTGTCAGTGGTTTCTTTCATTCATAGATGAGACATCTGAAATATATAAATTTAAACAGATTGTCCAGTGCCACATGGATAGGTGTTGGGGCACTGGCCAGAGGTATGTGTGAGACAGATGTGCAAAGACAAGGGACTTTGGGAGCCACAGCCTCCTGGAATGCAAGGCTAAGACTGAGGGAAGTCTACATGACAGAAGTCCCAGTAGGATGAAAACATACTGCCTTAAGGAATGTATGCTCTGGCTCTTATCTTCCCCATGCTCTGATTAATTACTTAGATTAGCTCTAAGGTCAGTCATGTAACAGACCAGCCTGCCCTTCCGTGTCCTACATGAATTCCTGCATGGATGTGCTTCTTTTGTCCTTTATCCTTGCTTCCTGGTTCTAGCAGTATAAAGCCATAGAAATCTCAGTTCACAGCTGTTTTTTCCTGAGACTCTCTTATGCTAAGTGTTCTCCAGTAAAAGCAGTGCTCTGGGCTCTTGGAGGTACATGAGCTCCCAGTAATCTCTCATTCTTTCCACTCTCACAGTCTAAAACAACAGTGGGTAGGAAGGGTTGAAACAGGGCTTGAACCTAGGAACTCTAGTAACAAGACAGTCTAAGATAGCAAAGCTAAATCTGAGTACAAAGTGTGATATTATAGAGAGTTGGAAAATGGAAAACTCGTAGTGAATGGTGTGTTGTTGGGAAAAAGTTTTCTATATTCTGTTCTTGTTTTGTTTTTATTCCAGGACTGGGGGTTGAACCCAGGGTCTTCACAATGAGCTATGTCCGCAGCCCCTGATTTTATTTTTACTTTGAGATATGATCTTGCCAATTTGCCTAGCTGCCAAGGCAGGGCTCACATTTGAGCAACTTGCAGTGCTCCTGCCTCAGTATCCCAGAATTCTGAGACTACAAGCCACCAATCCTGGCTCATATCCTGTTCTTGTCTTATCTTTTTTTTTTTTTTTTGAAACAAGATTTCACTATGTACTTCAAGCTGACTTTGAATTTATGTGTAGCCCAGGATCCGCCAGAACTCATGGCAATCTTCCCGCCTCAGCCTCTAAAGTGCTGGGATTACAGACTGTGCCACCCAACCAGCCCACCCTAATCTTTCCATTTCCAGATTATCTATCATGACACCATTGTCCCTCTGTTTTCTCTTCCATTACCCTTTCCTCTGATATTCAGTGGACTTTTATGCTTCTTACCTAAGTGTCACTCAGTCTCTAATCAAACACTATATTCTTTTCCCCTGTTCCTGTTTCTCTAACTAGCAAGGTTAAAAATGCAGCTGCCTTTCTGTCCATGTTCTCAGACAAGAAAAACCCCACACACGGCAAATTCACAATAACCAACCTTAGTCGCATCTTTAAACACTAAAGAAGTCTACTTTTTTCCTCTTTTTCAGCTCCTTTACTTTTCAGATCAATAAGATCATCTCTTTAAGTCAACTTTCTAAATACCTCCACCTATTCAAGTTTTTTTCATTTTTTCTCTAATGCAAATTTACTGTAAAATATTTGAATCTATCTTATAGCATATAAAATGTTAAAATGTTATTATAGTAACAAAGCTATCACATCCATTATTTTAATGGAACCCAGAATTAACATAAAAAACAATGTCACCTAGTTAATTATAGAAGAGCCAGTTTAGAACAAGTTTCCTGCTTGTAAGAAATTACCATTACTCTGTCAAAGAATATACATGCAAATATATACACACATACACACTATGCAAACGTACATACAAATACATATTATATACATATATTTATATACACAAATACATACTTCTTTCACAATTTGATTTCACAATTTTGATTATTGCCTTGTGAACTGATAATACACTCCTATGGCTTGAAATCATTTATTATAAACCTTTCCTCATCTACCCCATTTTTCCCTACCTGCACGAGGTGGGCATTTTCTCAAAGTTTTTCATGCAAATATATGAGTAAATATTTTATTTCTCTTTTTTGGGTGCTATAAATCACACATTCCACCTATAAGCTAAACTTGTGTGTGTGTGTGTGTGTGTGTGTGTGTGTGTTCATATGTTGGATAGAAAGAAGAGTCTCTTGAGAGAAGGATATCCATATACAGTTACTTGTTCATATAAATATTTATATGTGTATATTATGAGCCTTGAGTTTTTTCACTCAAAATGTATTTTGGAATTCTTTCCATGTCATTATACAGAGAGCCATCCTCTTTTTGTTTGCTTGCTTTTTTTTAGTAGTTGCACAGCATGCTGTGGTATTTACCATTTTAAAGTTTCTTAACAGTTCTATATTGAAGGACTTTTGATCTGTATCCAAATTTTGCTATCAAAAGCAATGCTACAGTGATATCTTAGTGTGTTTGGCATTTAGCTCATGTGAAAATGTCTGTGAGTCAGTTCCCAGAAATGGATCAAAGAGGAAATCATTAATAATTTTAATGGACATTGCAAGTGTACCTTCCACAGGGCGTGCACCAATTATATTCCTACCAGCAGTTTATGGGAGTGCCTGTTTTCCCGTAGCAGTGACAATCCAGTAAATTATCACATTTTTCATTTTTGTCACTGTCATGGTGAAAGTAGAGGGTAAGAAATTTGCATATGTTTAAGAACTGTTTGTGTAACTATTACTGAGAGCTATTCACATGCTTTGCTTTTTTTTCTTTTTAGTCTGTTACCAGCATTTTCCTTCTCTATTCTCCATGTTTTGAAACTATTTATCAAGAGGATTAGTTAGTTGCTTCTGGTATCCCTTGGTGTTTCTCCCATTTCATTTTCAGTATGTTACATTTAATTTTGATTAATTTGGCCTTGTGGATGTTAAAAAAAGAAAGTTGCAGTACAACTTATTAGTGTTTTTTATGGTTGCCAAATTTTTGAGTTATAATTAGGGAATATTTACTTTTCTAAGATTTTGAAGAAATTTGTCCATTTTTCTTCTAGTATATTTGTGATTTAAGCTTTATATTTGTAGTTTTGATCCCTTTAAAGATTACCTGCTAAAGGTCAAAATGCTTATCCATTTGTAGTAGCATCATTTAAAAGTTTTCATGTTTGCCTCACTGATTTCACATACTAGTTTATGGTAAAATAGACGTTTTAAAATTTGAATTTACTGTTTACTCAGTATAATTCTTCTGTTTAGTCATGTGCCAGTGACTTACTGATACAGTTGTTAGAACTGCGCTATCTAATAAGACAGGTTATTGAGCACTTGAAATGTGGCTAGTATAGAGTGTTCTATGCTATGATCAAAAAATGCACACTGGAATTTGAAGTTTTAGTTTAAACAAATATCCCATTAATAACTATTGCATTGATTACATATTGAAATGATAATATTTTGGGTATACTGGCTTAAATATGTTTTAAAATTAATATTGGGTATTTTAAACTTTTTGTAATTGTAGCTACTGAATTTATTTTAGAAGATATATGGAGCTTTTGTTATACTTCCATTAGCACCAGTTTTGAGTCTGTTTGATGCCAGGGAGAGTTAGTCCTAATGCATTACTCTTTTAAAAGCTTTCACGGTTATTTATCTTTGTTAATTTTTCCTGCATAAACTTAGAATTAGCTTGTATATTTCTAGAAAAAATTACCAATATTTTTATTGAAATTGAATGTAATTTACACAATAATTTAAAGACACCTTATATTTCCATAATGTTGAATCTTTCTATACCCCATGATATGTATTTTTATTTATTCATATAAATAGAATATAAAGTACACCTTGCTGAGGTTTACTTTATCTACTTTATCTACCTGTTAGTATTTTCTTATACAGGTTTGGACCATTTTGTTAAGTTTATTCCAAGATATTTTATTTTTCTGTAGATATTGTAAACATATCTTCTTTTCCATTTATTTTTACTTGCCTCTACATATGAATGATACTAATTTCTGCAAATTAATCATGGTCTTTGCTATCTTAATTTTCTTTCTTTTATATTGTTTTTCTCTTATACTTTCAGATTTTCTGAAAATAAAAATTATTCATCTACAAACAGGAAGAATATTACTATTGTCTTCTAAGTGTTCTATCTTTAATTTATCTCTTGCTGGTACTATATTAAAGAGTAATATTAAGTGTGACTCCTCTTGTTTGAATTTTAACCGAGCTGCCTGCATTAGATGGATGCCAACTGGTTGTTCTCTGTCTCTCTGTCTCTGTCTCTGTCTCTCTGTCTCTTTCTCTGTCTTTCTCGAACACACACAGTGTTCATATATTCATATTTTTGTCATTGTTTAAAAAATCTAAAATGGATGTTTAATGTTCTGTGCCTTTTTTTCATATCTATGGAATGACTACATAAATTTTTCTTTGTACCTGTCAACTAGATGAATTAAATTAGTAAATTTATAATGGCTCTTTTGGTGATGTATTATAATTTGAAAATTTTAAAACAACTTTTAAAAACATTTTCAGGATATTTACAATGCTATCCGTGAGTGAGATCTGTAAGTATTTTAGTATGTATTTTTCTTGCCTTGATGTGAATACTTTCATTATTACATAATTATTTTATAAAATTTCTTGTCTTCATTATTCTCTGAAATGGTTGAAATGGCAGTGGAATATGCTCTTCTTCAAATCATTTTTCCCCATCCCCTCAATATTGAGAAGGGATTTCTATTTAAAGGCAGTTGGCCCCAGCCCTGTTCTAGATCTTGCCCTCTCTTACAATTTCACAGGTTTTGAGCCTCGGTGTTCAGGATTTCCTGCTTTGTCCTCTTTGCTGCCCATTTCTTCAGAATTTAAACATGGGCCTTCTTCTGAAATGTAAAATAAATCCTAACCTCCTAAGAAGCTTATTGATAGGACAAAAACAAACCTTTAAGTCCAGCTCTTCCAACATCTTTCTCTCCTTTAATGATCAAACTCTTGGGAGCATTTTTCTCATGCACCATCATTCTCTTCCTTCACAGTCACTCCCAAGCACACTGTAATCTGTCTTCTCTTCTGTGTCACCCATCATGGTGGATCTGTAAATCTAACACCTGCCTGCAGCACTGGTTCTTTCCCTCCCTTCTGTTGGCATCTGAGGTCACCCCTGATTGTTATTCTGTCCTATCTCACTTCCCCAGTGTCCATTCTACCAGAGTCAATGGATTTTACAAAATTGGAAAACTTTACATACTGGGATTAATCACACCTCCTTTCCCAAGGACCTGGCTAATATTCTCTCTTGCAACATCCTGTGCCTTAGTAAATTATGCTTCCATCCACCTATTTTCCTAAACCAGAAACATGGAAGTCATTCCTATTATTACCCTACATCTTACGTTCTTTATGTCTTCAAATACTGTTGACTCCTATAAATCTCTACTTCATCACTGCCTCAGGCTTTCTGATGTCATTTCTGACTGGATTTTCAACCTTCCTTCACCTGTCCCTCATAATGCCAAAGTGATCTTTCAAATACATGAAAAATGAGGACACACATAAATGTTCTCTGCAACTTTCCATTCCTTTAGGAGAAAGTCCACACTGCTTAACAGTTCTCTTTACAATTTTCCACAAAAGTGAGACTCCACGTTTGTTCATTCTCTTTGTAATATTTCTTTCACTTAATGCTGGTCTAACATTTGGAAATCTTCCTTTTCACTCTTTATTTTACCTGAGAAATTTTGATGATGTTTTAATTTAAAATTACTTGATTTAGAACACCATCTTTGTTAGGTAAATTTAGGTAGCATCTCTTCTGGGTTTGTTTAGAGCCTGGGATGTCCAACTTTGGACTAATCACACTTTTATTGCTTGTGAAAACTATAAACACTAAAAGGCTATCAATTCCTAACACTTGGTATGGAATATTTATTAATTACATGATTAAATGGAAGAAGCGAGGAAACTTGACTTGAGACAAAATTTTGTAGAATTCTTAGTTGCTGGGATCAAGTGATAAAGTTTTAATTGCAATTTGATGTGATAGAATGGAGGAATGCATTCAAGGTTCTCAATTTGAGAAATGTGATTAAAGTAGTATTTTTGAAAGATTAATTTTACTTTTTTTTCTGTTGAATCAGATTAGAAAGAGATTAGATGCAATTTTGTAGAGAAGACAACTTAGACAAGTGGTAGCACATTAGAATCACCCAGTGGTCCTGAAAAAATACCCACTTCCCAAGCTGAGTCTCACAAAGATTAAACTCACTGATTGGGAGAAACCTTGTATTTTACTGTTATACAAATCCTTTACACTCAGCTGGGGTTTTCTAAAATTAAAATGGCAATAGTATAATTGGTATCATCAGAATATGTTCTTCCTAAGAATGGCTGAGTATGGATCAGAAATTTTTTAATCTAGTCAACCAGAGAATTTCTTTATAGGATTAAAGAACTGGAAAAACTGAAGAGGGAGATGACTTTAGGAAAGGTTGTAAGTTTCAAGCATATTGATTTGAAGGTTTCAAAAATACAGTTAATGGAATTGTAGGGAACTGAAAATGATTAAGCTTGTATAAGAAATCTGTTTTGTTCAGATATTTAGGACTTTTCCTGCTGTGCTCTCACTTCTCTTCAAATCTTTCCCAAATATTTTTCTTTCTGCAATGCATATACTTCAGTTTTCCTCAAGACTGTTCTAAGTACTTTGAGGTCAAGAACTTTGCCTTTATTTATGATTATGAACTCACTACAAAGCACTCTGGATACAGTACAAACACTATTTATTTGTAGAACGAAGTAGTGAAGAAAACTCAAAACTGGTTGAATCTTCCATCAGGAAAAACATTATAGGACAAAGATTGAATTATAGGAGGCATCTTGAGGTAGTTAATGTCAGAAAAAGAGAAGCAATGAAAGTAACCTCAAAAGAGAATTCCAAAAGGCCAAAGAGTGAGGAGCTTTAGCATTCTAAAAGGAAATGTAATGTGCTTTGTTGAATAGTTAAGAAATCATACAAAAATATTCAGCTTGTGTTCATTTTAGCAATACATGCAATAAAAAGTTACTCAGATTGTGTGAAAGATTGATGAGACGCTATGGTAGAGGGTAAATTCCTAAGCAAGAGGTTTGGTAGTCTACTGGACTCATTTCAGGAATATCAGAGTACCACAGCAGTGTTGGGAGTTAAATATATTAACGAATTAATCTCATGTCATTCAATCTTATTAATTTTATCATCTAGCATAAAATCAAGTGATTCCTGTGAGAGGGATCATGTTAATAAGTCAGAAGAACTAGAGGTCAAGTGAAATGATTTTATTTTTATTTTTTTGCTTTTTAAATGAGAAAATTCATGCAGATTTAGAGACGCAAGAAAAGAAGCCCACGGAAAAGGAGAGATTGGAGGTGTAGGAGAGGGGGGGGGTGTAAACATGCTCTTAAGGTGCCTTCGTTGGTGAGATGAGAGAATTTGTTAGCTCAGTTAAAGGAGATAGCTCATGAGACATGGCAAGCATCTTTTGCTCTAGGAAACCATTTGTACTGGATGATTCATGGAGCAATGGTGCTCAGATGGTCTTTGCTATACTTAATACTTCAGCTTCTTCTACAATTTATGACCAATATTGTTTTCCAATGCTGTGTGAGACACAGAATGAGGAAGATAGTGGCAGTGTTTGACCATAATCATTTGGTATATCTGTGTGAGTTCTATGTTTGTTGCATGTGTATATGTATGTTCTAAGAAAGTGTCATTATACTCAATTTTGTCAGCCTTTTTCATACACGGAACCATACTGATTTCAAACTTATTTAAATGTTTGAATTATTTGATTTTCTACCAGAGATTCGTGGCGCTAAAAATATTCACAGATTGAATTAAATATCCATGTAATTTATCCCTCCTTTTCATAAAGTACACAGAAGGATAGTGCATTTGTCTGACAAATGTATTTATATCAGATAATATCAGTTTTGTTATCATCATGTGAATTCTGCTATATTTTAGTAATATGAATAAAGGCACCCATATAAAATTGTGGATTTGCAAGAGATATCATCATTAATTTCCACATAACTAAATGGTTTTTGTTAGTTTCAAAATTTTAGAGTAATAGAGTAAATAGAAACTACAGCTCTATTTTATGTTTTTGGAAATCTTATATTGTATAGTGGATTATGTTAGAGAAGGAAGCGAAATGGCAAATTAAACATAGTTTAGAAGATAATTCAAAGGCAAAAAGCCTGTTTTTGATCTGAAAGGAAATTATTGAACAACTTTGTGATTATACTGAAGATTCAGAGTTCATAATCTATTATTTAAGATTGTCAAATAACCCCAAGATAAAAACTACTATATTTTCTCTACTAATATATGCAATGAAACTATATTGTTTACATTATCATTCCAGCATTTATTCTTTTCTTTAAAAAATTAAAACATATTATAGGGTTATTATTCAGCAGAATTTTGCCTTAGTATTCTTACATATAAAACTTAAAACAAAGATTTTGATATTTTCGTAATGTATCAGTTACACAATCACAAAAGTCAGATAAAATGGATAAATTTGTTCATAATCTTATAGAATAAAATATGCAAATACTTAAATTTCTTGATCATTTGTCATCATAATCTAGATGCAAACTTAAATATGCTGATTTACCTATATTGCCACATCTCTATAGAACTTATTTTTATGTATCCACACCATCCAATTAATTTAATTAATATAATTTATGTACTTCCATATTGTAGGGTGATTACATTGTTTATAATTTTACTCACTGAAGATGCATAAATATCACTTTACCCTTTCAATGGTAACTCAATGTTAAACCTGTTTCTGTCACTCATAGTGATTTAATTAAATCATGTAATTTTCCTAAGCTTTAGAGTTTTCATTTGTAAAATGGAGTCACTGTTCATTGTGTTACTTTGTTTTGTGGCAATATATCCCACAAATATGAGTTTCATTCTGCATATATCTGTTGGACAGACATCAGTAGGTACTTTTCTAATTTGTAGGAATACTACATTGGAGAAAACACTGTCTCCTGTTAGTGATCTTACTACTTGCATAGGGCAAAATATGCAATAAGATCAATGTATCTAAAAAAAAGAGAAGTGTTATAAAGGGATAGAAGTCTGGATACCTTTACAGAGACCTAACAATGATGGCACACCATTCTTCAATGCATTTTGAATTTCCATTCTAATTTTTAATTCTAAAGTCAAGCAACCCCCAAAGAACACTCAAAAGAAATGTTTAATGGCTCCTTTCATTTCTTTACATCTTTGACCTTTTAACTATTTCTCCATTTTGTGACCTCAGAAGAAGACTGATTAGGTCAGACTTTTGATTCTAAACTCAGCTCTTTATGTAGACGATCTAATTTAATTTTCAAATTCATCCAGTGAACTTCATATTAGTCTTACTATTTTCCTAGAGAAGAAAACTGATTTTTATGTAAACTTGTTTATGACTACGATGTGTAAAGTTACATTATAGATTC
This sequence comes from Cavia porcellus, assembly GCF_034190915.1. Lineage (NCBI taxonomy): Eukaryota > Metazoa > Chordata > Mammalia > Rodentia > Caviidae > Cavia > Cavia porcellus. The sequence goes on from NW_026947484.1 coordinate 119,411,826, forward strand.
AAGGGTCAGTTCTATCCGAACCTAAACCCCCATTATTTCTCAATGTTGATTTGACTTCTACGAGTGCTCTAAAGTCTTTAAAGAAGTTAAATGTGACATCCAGCAACAATAATGTTTCTTCTATGACTTCTTTCATTAGGTATTTATTGGGTGCTTATCTCATGGATATAAAGGAAAGACAAAATGGACATAACTTATGGTATCATAATGCCTGTGGTCTTTTCAGGGAGGTAACTCAGCAAGTCACTAAGATTGCAAGAGACATTAGAGCAGGTGAAGTGCTAACTAAAAGGCAATATAATTATAACAAATTATTACTGAAAAAAATTGTCAGGCATCACAGATTAACTTGTCTTTTAATTATGAGGCTAAAACCCCTAATACTTCATGATAGTAGGTTTGTAATAAAAACAATTTATTATATTCTTAATTGAATTTTTAACATAATTAAACTTGATCAGTCTTATGAAAGTTGAAAATAAAAAGCAGTTGGTTTTTTAAAAAGTTTCTCTAGAGTTTTATGAAAGAATTATCAATATAGTCTTTGATCTTTAAAGTCATATTCTGTGGTTCACTAGAGGAAATAGGAAATAGTAAGTTTTTAAGTCCAAAGTAGAATATGATCTTTGCTTCATTGGCAAGAATGGACAGAAACAAAATAGCAACTAAGTGTAAGTCACAATATCAAATTTTTGGAGATATGGAGAGAGACAAAATTGAAAGAGACATAAGAAAAAAGGAAAGTGCATGACATAATGCTCTTAAAATGTTTGAACAGATTGTCACCATATACAGAAAATTGTCAGCAGTGTTGTATTTTGAAATCTATACTTTGTCGCAGTGCCATGAAAACTAAAAAGAATAACACAACATTTACCTTGTAAGTACTCCAGAGGTATGGTGCACATATTTTCTTTTCTAGTCTGTTACTCAGAAAATTCTCCAAGTAACATTTGAGGTGGATGCCCAAGTACTTTGACATTATGTGCATTTTTTCTTTCAGGAACAGAAAGGAGCAGATCTGTGTGCTTTCTTCAATCAGGGATCTAGTAACTTGAAATTTCCACAATACTTCCCCGTCACTTATGGGATAGAGAACCACCCAACAAGACAGACAACGCAGGTCATCCCATCTGATCCTTGTCATCTCCAAGGCTTGTCTCCTGCCCTTATCACTTTCTAAATTCCATCTAATTCCAGAACATCTAACCCTACCCTTTGACATGCTATTCTGCTTGCTGCTCTTTGTCTGATGAGCTCTTATTCACTTGTCAAAACTGAGATCAAACTGTCACCTTTCTGGGATGACTTCCCTGACCTCTCCAAGTGAAGTCAATCATCACTGCTTTTCTGTTCCCATAGTGTATATCTTTGGTCTCTATGAATTATTTTATTGTTTAAATATTTAACTCCTCTCTTACAAGGGTAGTACCATATTAGCCTCGTCTATATTGGTGTTTAAGTAGTGTAGGCTTAAAAAGCTATTTAGGGTTGATGTGCTGGGAATGAACCTCAGAGAATAAAATACAAGCTTCTAGGGCCATTAGGTTTGAGCCTATTGCACGAAGATTTGTTGTTGCTGGTAATGAAGAAATAAAGCCAAGCATGCAAATGAACTGGAAAAAGGGTAACTAGAGTAGGACAAATTTTGAAGGAGTTGCATTTGTATGCTTCAGCATTCATTTCTAAAGGGCACTGTTTCAAGACTGTTTTATTGGAGTACAGTAATGTTTAGAGCCATTTACTTGTCCTTAAGACATTCTTTGTGGCTATAAGGCTATATCTAAATTAAAGTTAATGACCAAACAGAGACTTTTTTTCTCTATTAATGTCTAGCAGGAAAGAGTCATTAGTACATTTATGAATTAGAGTCTGTTTATAAGTTACTGAGAAAAATCATTGCATATTCCCTTGAGCAATTCTCTGTATCTTAAAAAGTAAGTATAGCTGATGGGTTCAATGAACAAGGCTCATGGCATGTAACCAAAAGCCACCATTATTCTAATAAGATTTATCCAGTGGGTGGAAGCTTCTGCTCTGACCCTGCATACAAATGCATGCAGTCCCAAGTCCTATTTGCTCTATGGCAATTAAAAACCCTTTGGCCACTTTAAGTCACAAGTGTAGGCCCCACTGAGAAATTAGGAAGGCTAAAGCTCCTTGTAATAATCAAGAGTCAGCTTCCTTTATGCTTAGAGGAACTTCCTGATGTAGGCCAAGCTTTGATTTCTCTGCTGCTTCTTACCTCTGTCTCCCTGGCTGGTTGTGATTTTTGACAGTGCCAAGGTTGAAGTTCTAGAAGAAAGATTGGGCAGGAGGCTGAGAAGGTCTTACTTGGCTGACACGGCTATATGGTAAGAGTAGGGACTCAAAATATTACATCTTTTTTAATGGGGAAATGATTATATATGTTTATGATGTACAATGTGATGCTTTGACTGATGGACATATCATAGAAAGATCTAATCAGACTTAACATTTCTATACCTTTACCAGAATGTTAAAAATCTATCATAGCACTTTTGAAATAAGTTATACCTTAACTGTGGTCACCATATAGCAGAACAGCTCACCAAAACTTACTTTTTCAGTTTAATGGGGATCCTTGTAACGTCTGATCTGCATCTTCCATTTTCCCCATTCCCTCCTTTTCCTAGTTTCTGGCAACTATTTTTTCATTCATTGAAAAAAAAAAAAAAGAAGAATTCCACATAAGATCATATAGCACCAGACTTTCTGTACCTGGCTTATTTCATTTAGCATAATGAACTCCACTTCATCCACTTCGTTGGAAATTACAGTATTCTCTGTACAGAATTTTGTCTTAGTCTTCAGAGATCCTCAGCGGGAATCATCTGCTCCATATCCTAAAAAAGGTAGATAATTTGAGTTTCACATCATGCATTTTCCTCTGCCTGTTTTCTAATCAGCCCCTCATGGATCTACCCCAGTTGGAATTACTTTGCCCTCACCAGACAGACTTTATCAGCCAAATTGTCACAAGGCTCTTGCGTACCTGGGACTCAGTTTTAAGTCCATATCCTCACCAAAAGTAGAATGCAGTCACCTCTATCTCTTTCACTGTCTGCTCCTCATACTGAAAACTGAGCCTCACCCCTGTGGATTTTTCAGGGTAGTGAGCTCACCAACCACCAGGTGATACATAAGAGATGCACACTGTAGCGCATGTTTCTAAACTTCAGTGGAGGAGAAAGTATCGCTATTTCCTCACCCCAGCACATTTATGACTGTCCTCAGGATGACCCTCATAAATCCTCTCTGTGTTCAAAAACTTGATCAGTTTGCATCACTGGTGAAGATGATGATTTTCAGTAGTTGTATATCCACTTTACAGCCATTCTTTTTCAAATTCTGAAGATGGCCATGTAGCTCTTGGAATGCATTCTTTATTTTAAATGGGTGAATAAAGTGAAACTTCGTATTTAAATCCCGTCAATGAAGTATGCATTCACACAACAGAAATACTTATACATTCAAATGCATTACCTTTCAGTGAAACATTATTGGCTCTTACATATGAACTTGAAGATTTATATAGAGGCCTCAATTAGAATATTGATTAAGTGTTTTTATGCTCTTAATTTTGATCTTGTCTTGGTACATTCATAGATCTAGTGAGTGAGAAGTTGAACATGTGAATCCTAACTGATATCCAGAACTTTTCTAGCTACTGAGTGGGTTTGATTCCAACACATATGCATGTACATTTATTTGAAACAAAATAATTAGTTCACAGGACGTGTATGATGAATGAATTAAATCATGATCAATTATTTGAGTTAGAGGAACTCAGAATACAGTGTGGGATATGAGTTCCCAGAGCAGAGGAACATAGGAAAGAGGGACTTTTTCTTCTTCATTTCTTAGTTTGAACAAAATCTTTAAGTAGTAACCATCATGTTAACATATATATATATATATATATATATATATATATATATATATGGTGTCTTTATGTTCTCTTTGCACCTTTTTTCTGATTCCTCACAGTATTCTAGTATTTCTTTCAGTTCTAATCTGCATATACCTTTGTTTTCTGTGTTTCTAACTTCAACAACCAAGGTTTACCCCAGCATCACTGACCTAAGCTGTGTTCTGACTGGGTTGGTTTAAGTGATTGGAAGCTAGTTGGCCCCAGCCAGGAATCCAATACTTACATTTTTTAAAAGGAGGCTCATTATTCCAAATTAATTTAATCTGTGATCTGTGATAAAATCAGCTTTCCCAGGGCCCAGCATATGTTTTATTATTTGTTGAATCAATGAATGAATGTTGGATTTTCAGGCAACAAAAACTGAAGTGAACTTTTACATAATTTAGCAAAAATATTTCCGGACAGGGGTTGTATTTTCTGAGGCATATGAGATCCACTTCAGGGCCAACTTCTTAAGCTACTTTGACTTTTCACAATCTTGAAGTCCACAAAATGTCTTTAAAAATCTAAAAGTTTCACATGCATAGAAGTAGAAAAAATAGGCAATGGGGGACTGGGGATTTGGGAAGCAAGATAGGAAATGCAGTGGCTAACAAAGAGACTTCTAAGTCATCATCTGTAAATTGAGGGGCTCTGAACTGAAATACAAAATGGGTAGAGTATAAAAATTGAGTTTTAAACTCAACTTTAATTAGCTTTTTGGTCTAAGATATCTGGATCTTTCTGTAGATCAATATAACATGATCCCTTTCATTATTTTCACAACTATTTTGCTTCTTTAAACAAAACAAAATGTATCAAAGACCAGAGCCAAAGGCAAAAGGCATAACACTAGAAAGCTGCATTGTGTTCACAAGCAGTGATCTTGGGCATCAGCAGAGGGGGCTTAGGAGTCTGTCTGAGCTACGCCTTAAGTTATGAATCCAGGTTGGTGCTTTTGATTTGTTTTTATTAGCCCAAGTAATAGGTAATCTGGTCTGCAAAACAACGAGAAAGGCAATATTGAATAATGCATGCACACAAGGTACTTGAAATTACTATATAATGAACTCTATGTAAAATAACCCTTTGGTACCATAAGTGGGCACAGCTAAACCAGAGCCTTTTCCAAATAAATACTAATGTGGAACATTGGAGGGAAAAAAGCTTGACAAATTCAATACATGTTTCATGTTAGAAGAATGAGGCTATGGGGTTAAAAAATAGAGGAGGAGAAGATAGAAAAAGAAATCACAAATGTTCAAATAATCAGAGACTAATTGGACTCCCTAAAATTGTAGTGTTTTGGGACCTACTGTTTGTTAAACAGCAACGAATTCTGAGCCTTTATTACTGCACATTGAAAATGATCCTTTATGTACTTTAAGAGGTCATGGTACCTTTTAATGCTACTACAGGAATACTGCTGTAAACACTGCACAGATCGTAATCTTCAATCCTCAGATAGGGTTTGTAGTGCTGCCTGCAGAAAGATCTCATTTGTGAAAGTAGCCACTCTGTTTTCATATTGCCAGACATCTGCTCTTGGCTAAGAACAATATGAAAGGAGGTTTGTTTCCTGGTAGAGTTTTGAAAATTTATCTATTGAAGGCCATCTTTTGGGTTAAAAAAATCATTAAACTCTTGTGGTTGTCTAATGGCATTCATGTCCTTTTACTGTACCTCAGGCTTAGTAACTGCAAATACAAAGTGCAAGGTATCTGGGGAGATGTGAGTGTGTGATGTAAGACAATAGAGAATGTAGCATTCAGTGACTGCCTTTGGTTTGCATACATCAGGCATGGAACTCTTGTAAATTTTAAAATTTAAGAACCTGAACTCACGGAGGTTAAATAAATCATCCAGTGTTCCTCAGTCTGTAAAACTAGATTCCATGCATAGAGCTATTTTACCCTTAATCTCAAGATTGTCCTTTTGAATCCTATTATTCTAAGGGACTTCCTGGCTATGGGAAAGACAAGATTCTTAACCAAAGGTACAGAAATACTAATCAGCCATGTAGAGCAGTGTTGGGTAGAAAAGACAGTCAAGCAGACTTCTTTAGTTTTCCCTAAATAGATGCTCACTTGACAATATCTGCTGAATGTGCTTGTTTCAGTGTTTTCTAGAGACAGTGAAATATTTTCGTGGTCAAGACTTTTATGCTTACTATGGCTAGACTCTACTGTGCCTAGCAAAGTATTGGTATGTAAGGGAATGATTCCATTAATGCATACCGTCCTATCCAAAAGGATCTCAGGAGTGTCAACTGAACACCTGCTTGGCCAAGAAAGTGAGCAATGTGATATATTTCATAGCCGTTTTATTTTGATGTTTTAAAATTTACAAGCATATCATTGACTATGAATTACACATACTTTCATACCCTAGACTCATTTCTAAGATCTCCCTTTTTAACTTAAGTAGCCAAGGACCAGAAAATTATTTTCTTCAGAATAATTTTGAATGATATGGTCAATGTCAAAATGCTTTGTTGCCTAATAAACAACCTGTCATACCAATCAGTCCCCCTGGGTTCTCTGTGATTTCATACACATCAGTGACTTGAGTGCTATTGACATTCTGGTCTCTGAACCAGGTAAATATAGTTAAAATTGGACTATGAGATCAGTGGAAGTGTTCTTTTGGGGATATTAATCAGATTTGGAAACTGACACCAGATTTCTCAGCATTGTGTTTTTCTTTCTTTAAAAAAATCTATAAAATTTTATTAAAAGTGGGAAAAGTTGAAACTCTCAAATAGACGTAGGGAGATATTAAGTAGCCTGTCTATTGATATTAACTGTGGAATTTGCTGCAGGAAAAAAAGGCAGACTATTGCAAAATCAGCATTGTGTCCAATTTTTATCCTCTGTGATAAACATCAAACATTTTATGAATCTGAAATAATTTGGAGTTAAGTAAAAATAGCAGTAGGGCTATCAAACCTATTTGTATAGATTAGATGGCAAAAAAAAAAAAAAAAAAAAAAAAAAAAAAAAAAAACCAACACCAACAACAAAAAAAACAAACCATTGAACAGAGAGATAGGAAACAAATTTCAATCCTGGGCTATTTATAGCCTGTATGAGTCAGTGTTTTACTAGAGAAACAGATATAGCATAAGATATTCAAAAATGTGTAAGAAATTACAAGATTGGCTTACCATGGTCAACCAGAGTCAGATGAAGAGGCATTCAGAGGCTGTCTGCACACTGGAGACTGAAGGCTCAGTCCAAACTCTGGAATTTACTGCAGTGTCACATGCAGGTCTGTATCAGGAGGCTGATGGGTCTGCAATGGAAGGCTGAGGAATCTGATGGAGTTGGTGTTGGAAGGCTGAAGAATCCAAGTTGGAAGCTGAAAAGTGCACTGGAAGCTAGAAGATGATGTCCAAGCTGAAGGTGAACACTAGACCTTCTCCAAAGAACAGAAGCAAGTCACTTCTCCTCCTCCTCCTCCTCCTCCTTCTCCTCCGCCTCCTCTTCCTCCTTTAGCAGAAATATTTATTGAGAGAAAAAAAGCTTCTGCCTGAGAGAGACAGAAGGGGACCTGAGTGGGTTGTCCCCTCATTTCTTCTTTATACCCTTCAGGTGATGAACCACTCTAGGGAGGGTCCTCTACACCCCAGGGTATGGAATTACCAAATCAACTTAGTTAAGCTTCTGAACTTCTCAAGTTGGCACAATCTACTATCACACAGCCATTGTGATGTCACAGCCATTGTGATGTCTAGTGACCTCATCTAGAAAATAAGAGGAACAATACTTTCCTTAGCTTATCTGTGAATACTTTGAGTATTCAACAATATTATTGATGTATACTAGCGTTGAGATGTGTCCTAAATATATGTTCATCTTATTATTCAGAGTTAAAGGTGTTAAAATGAAGACCTAATTTGATGTCCCTGAAAGTACTAAGCAATAAAATACTATCTAAGCCAGATCAAGGCAATGTCTTTTGTTGAGGACAGTGAAATATATAAGTATAAATCACCTTTACTACCAAATCTTCCTTCTGTTTCCTAGGGAGCATTCCCTTTCACCCCCTAACAAAAATTATGCTGTAGAAATCTGTTATTGTGACATTTAAGCATCAGACACTTAGTTTACCAGCTCACTACTTTCCTTTTAGCTATCCCTAGTGGTAAATTTACCGGCAATGGAAGCTCTGGAAACATGCAGGTTGGGCATTTGGAATTCCAGCAGCAATAATTGCCTAACTGCTTGAATGTCAGTGGTTGGTGTTCAAAAGGACTTCACTAACTGAGATTTACAAGTTGCCCTCTTTGATATTCCATTAAGAATACTGTGCAAGGAAGGTTGCTTTCAAAAATTGTTAAAAACACATTTAAGATTTCTAGAGCTCTTCCACCTGTAGCTTTATGCTCAACAAGGAGTGAGGTTCTAAGAAATGGGCGAGAGTTTTGAGAGTGAAGGCCACTGCTCAAATCTTTGTTCCTTGTTTTATCATACTAATTGAAATGACGCTGATTTGAAGCTTTGAATTACTCAGAGCCTCAGTGTCCTCATCTATGTAAAAAGAAGAATGTGTGGTCCATGTGTTGAGCACTTGCTATGGGACAGATAATGTGCTAGATTTGAAGGAGTCAGTGATGACCATCAAGGAATACTTAAAAATTGTTTGCATATAGTAGGGAAAATAGAAATAAGCCCACCAATACAGAATCAGGATAATAGGCCTCTCATCACAAAGGAATCAGTGTGAAAATATTATGGGATGTACATTACTGTTGGTATCCATAGGGGACACACTTAAGTTTTAGCACTCCCAAGCATACCAAAAGTCTGTGGATGCTCCAGTCTCCTGCATAAAATGTGATAGAGTTTGCCTGTAACCTACAGACATTGAGTGCATACTTTTTATCATCTCTAGTTAACTTATGATGCCTAATATATTATAAATGCTACATGTTAATATAATGAAAATGTCACAAATGCTATGTTCATAGTTCTTATACTGTTTAGAAAATAATGACAAGAAAATAAATCTGCATATTCAGCACAGACACAACCACACAACTGTTGTAGGCCAGACTACATAGTAGCTGAACAATGCTGTCACAGTGCTGCAGAGAGACTGAGCATCTGTGAATGGCAGGAGGCCACAGCAGGGTGCAGAGTGTGCTTGTACATCACTTCATTCATACTGAGCCACCAGTGTAATGTTTGGGGAGTTGTAAATGCAAGTGTTACTTGTGTTACTTAAATATATGCAGTTGCTTGAATCCACAGATGAGGAACCTATAGAAATGGGTTGATTATAATAACTATATTAGGTAATTATGAGATTAAAATTAAAAACAAGGTAGGCAGAAAACAAAGACTTGAGCAAGGTTTAGAGAAGAGTGTTTGAAAGCAATTAAGATACCAGTATGTTAAATCACATAATAATCATAATAGTAATATCACAACTAAACAATTTATGTTTGCTACAGACTATAATATGATTTACATATATTATGTCACTTTTTGTACTGTGAGATATTTATTACTGTCTCAGTTTACAAAGGAGAAAACTAAAGTTCAGAGAGGCTGAGTGATTCTCTCAGGACACTTGATAGTGTGATGGATTTAGAATCAGATTCCAGGTAACCTAATGATAAGCATTTGTGGACTTTAGCACTATCCTATACCACTGTAACAAAAATTGAAATACTTTGGAAATAATATTGCCTAAGTATCTGCTCTATCTATCCTATTGCTTATACAGAAAAAGCCTTTGAGATTCAAGAATTGGAACCCATGAAGAAATTTCATATTCTAATTTAAAGACCTTTTTTTTCTCTCTTTAAGTTTCCAAGTTGCATGGCAGAAAGTTCCTAACTAATATATTTTCCTGACAAATAAAATAAAGCAAGTACGTCGTTCTACCTGGAAATCTTTAAATTATCTCTTTAGACTTTCAGCACACAATTTACAAGTGACAGGCAACATATTTCATTATTTTTATGTTTGAAATAACTTTCAAAGAGAGAGGAAAGGGGCGTTTGACGTTATTATAATCAATTCTGTCAGAAATATTATTAGGTTTACCTGATTTTGTGAACACAATCATTTTTCATTGTTATTCTGAGTTTTCTCGGATGTTTTACAGGAGGCTAGCATACATAGTAAAATATGTTTCACTAAGACATCTGTTGAAAAAATAATGAGGATGTGCTTTGTTGAGCAAAGATGCTGTGTAAGCTGTGACAGTCTCTTCTGATAGCAAAGCAGCAAGTGGCCGGGTGTCCTTGGGCAAACACAGACTCCGCACTACTCCAGCATGAAGGCTGCTCAGTGTCCCAGAGCCCTGATGGCAAGTTTATGAATCAGCCTGTATTGGCATCAATCCAAAATTGATGTTTTATTGGACTGAAAATATCCACTTAAAGATTTCCTCTTCTGCCTCGCTGTCATTTATATGTTGAATTTTCTTGTTGAGCATTAGGGTAGAGGAAGGCACAAGGCAGGCAGCTCTGTGTGAATCATGTCCAATAATGGCTCAGCACATTTTAAGGAGAGCTGTACCTGTGTCTTCCATTATGTAGATGAAGGAAGTCTACTTTTATTCCTAGCACAATTTAAGACTAAGACTATGCATTTCAAATAAAAAAGCCTAAAATTTAAAAATTACCATTGAATGTCCTTAGTTGACCCTTAACTCCTTATATCTTGTTGTTTTATTTGGTTTCCTAAAGAGAATCAGTGATCTTATATGTGGTATCTGAAAGAGTATCTGGCAAAAGTCTTTGACACAAAAAAGGAACATTAACCTTATTTTACATAAAAGAGACCTGAATATCTAAGAACTTAGTGAAATTTATTTAATGACTCATATATTAAGGGACAAAGAAGACAGTGCTTAAAATCTGAATATACATGCAGTACCAACAGCTTGAATTTGGAAATTTTAATTTTATTTTATTATTATTTTTTGTCTTTTGAAGATAAGATTTAACTATGCAGGTTAGACTGATCTTGAAGTCACTTTGTAGCCTAGACTGTTCTTGAACTCACAGTGGTCCTCCTGCCTCCACCTCCTGAGTGCTGGGATCACAGGCATGAGCCACTATATGCACCAATGGTAAATTTTGCCATATATTTACAGTAGAGAGATGAATGTTGACTTTGTTTGTTCTAAGTGTCCCTTCCACCCTAAACACATTAATTACTAAGCACTTTGGTTTACAGGCCTGTGAATGACATGTTTGTGTAACTCATATGTATGTGTATTTTTATGAAATAAGAAACATTCTCAAAATTATTTAGGTGAGACATTAAGTGAAATTTTGCTTCCATAAAGATAAGGGGAAGAAATATGTTATTTGTGCCTGTCCTTTGGATAATACTGATTTATTTTTGTTATTGAAATATATATTTTGACTTTATCAGGAGTAGTTTTTAAGGAGAATGGTATAATGTGATTCTTATTTTTTATTACCAACATCTAGCAGAGCAGTAACTGTAATTGAGTAAAAGATTATAGGACATTTAGAAAGTTTGAAATTATAGAATTCTTTTTGAAGGAAAGTAGTTTGGTTTAATTATAACTGTCTACCCAAATAACGAGTTATTATTACCTGAGAAAGTATCCACAAAGATCAATTTTGATGAATAACTGAGAATTCTTTAGCGATAGTATATCAGAAACTGGGATGTAATAATGAAGGACTTCTGAACAATGTGAAATATACTTTACATTCCTAAAACTACCCACTAAGACAGGTAGTGGCTTAATTTGTTACAGCTCCATGTTAGAAATTCTGGAAGAGTTAAAGCAGTCACATCTTGGCCTGGAGGTATAAAGGTTAGTTGAGAAAAGTGAGAGCTAAGTTATTTAGCTACCTAAAGAAACTTTCTGACTACTCACAAGGAGAAGCATCAACCATTACATAAGACACTGAAGATTTAAGGCAATGAAGATGCAAACAAGACTGGTAAAGGAAAGCAAGAAAAAAGTAATGTGGACGTAGACTAGAAAAGACTTTCTAAAGGAAACAGAATTTAGACTAGACCTTTAAAGACTTAGCTTAGCAAAGATGGAAGAGAATAGACCAAGATGATACAAAAGCAAGGAGAAAGAGACCAGATGGGCACAGGAATAATACCTTCTAGGGCATAATGAGAAACAGTAAGGGGACCGGTATGGTTGAAAAATGGCTTGCCCATCAAAGGTTGCCTTGATTTTGCTGTCTGATTGTTCACAAATTTGTATCCAAATTGATGAAGTTGTAATGCATGTGGTTTCCAGCCTGTTGTAAATTTCCTTCTCTGTGTTTATGAGGTCTCTTTTGCTCGCAAGCTGCCTTAGAAATCAAGGGAAAGAATATACATTGCAGAGGAAAGAGAATCTGGTCCTCATGCCTCCCTGCTGTGGTGCAGCATGGTCTGATGACCAGAGGCACAGGATCCTATTTCTAGGATTAGTCAGAAAGGATTGAGCACATGTCTGTAGACTTTTGCCTCAATATTATATTTTAGATGGTTCAGTCAGAGCTGTTACATTTGGCAGCATTCCTTGTTAGCATTTGATAAACAATTATTGCCAAATGTTAGTAAGGAAACCTGCCAAATGTTACAGCTCAGATTTAACTGCTGAAAAAAAATGCAGCTCAAATAAGCTTTTTGCTACAGAGCTGTCGCCTGGTGTGCCAGTTCTGAAGCTGCAGGGGACCCCAGTTGCGACAAATTCTGAGTCTAAAGGTGTAGGGCCCTTTGCCAGCAGTTCAGGGTTCCCCTCTGAAGTTATGAATTAGTCGACACCTGTTGGTTTTCAAAGTAATAAAATTTGGGCAAATCATTTTTTACTGAATATTTTACTTCAGGGCTTCGAGCCACATTCCATATTTGACACACCTTCTTCTATAGCATTTTGTGCCAATAGGGAAAGAGGTAGACATCAGCTGGTAGAGTCATTTTTATTTTTTGTATTTATTGAGCTTAACTACTATGAGATCATCTCTATTTTGTTTTGTCCAGGAAACATTTTTTGTGTCTTTCTATTCTTATTCAATTTTGGATATCTATTAGGAAAGCACACCATGCAAAAATTACCCCTCCAATTCTTTTGTGATAGTCCTATCATTCTAGTAAATCAGGAAAGTATTTGTGAAATAGTGCATTTGAGTTTTAGTTGAACACCTAAATGTATTCTAAATAGTTGATAAGGAAAAGATTGAGAAAAGAGGAAGTTGTGATAATGCCATAGCTTAGCATCTTCACAGCACATTAAACAGCTCTCTCAGTGGAAGTTGATTAAGATTAACTTTAGACCTGAGGATCTTTATCTTGGTTTTCCACAGAACATTGCTTTTGTTCTTGCCCTACACAGTTTGGCTAGAGGCTTGTGCTAGGAGAGGTATTTTTATTTAATTTCTGGGTGGTTAAAGCTTGAGGCAGTCAATAAAATATTGAAACATATTCAAGGTAAAGAAAGAGAAAGGTTAAAATGGTTAACTAGATTGAAATATCATCAAGAATTGTTAGAAAACAAGAGGACTTGTTTTATAGCCTCTATATTGAGAAATTAGTTCACATTTATGCTTTAGCTCCAACATCTAATCCTTCTTTAAATGGTAAGATAGTTTTCCTCTAACTAGAAGCTCAAAATGCCAAACACTTGCTTTCAAGCATAAGGCCTTGCCTTCACCCTTTGGATGTGCTAGTGCATGGCTTTGGATTTGAAGCCCAAGACTCTTGAAGCAGTCAATCTTCTTATTACTACTGCTACTTTCTGGCTTGTATCTTTATGATCGTTTCCATGAACAAATAAAATGGTACCTTTACTGTCTCCTTATATCCACAAATCTACTCTTTTCATGAATACTAGCTAACCTATTAAGTGTTACATACAAAGATGAAAAGCAACTAATTGGAATAATTTTTATTTTCAGAGGAAAGAGCGATACAGTAGGAAATATTAATTAATGACATAAAAACCATAACAGGAGAGGATTAAGTGGATAATATAAAATAATATCCTTGGTCAAACACAAAGGATAAAAATGAATGCAAATGTTTTTGAAACTTGTGGGAAGATAATGGGGTCACCAGGTCGGGTAGTGTGTACCTCTAATCCCAGTACTTGGAAGGCTGATGCACAGAGGTAGCATCAAGTTTGAGGCCTGCCTGAACTATATGGAGAGACTGTCTCAAAAGAAGGAGGCAAGCAAGATGCTCTCACTTTTGCTTAGAAAGCCCAAGGCAAGATCATGTGGTAACATTCAAAATAAAGACAAGGAGAGGTAGAAGCTTGGTATACACACTGAGGGAAATACCAGCTGGATAAAGAAAATTAAATTACCATGATGATAACTTAACTAAGATTGAAAACTACAGAACGTATTACATCGTCTACTGGTATAGTTGTGAAAAGAAACCCTTGGTTGATAGTCAGGATATAATAATATAGAAAGAAAAATAAAGGACTAATTTGGATTTGGGAAATTTTCCTGATGCATTTTGTTGAAGGATAATTTCACCAAAAATCTGAAAGATGAAATTGAGCAAAATTTCACCTCTGAAAATATGGCATAGATTGGTAAGAGAGAAAAAAAAATTAATCACAGACAAACTAGCTAGAAATAGAAGAGGGTAAATTGACTAATATTATCACACATTAGACAATCATATTGCTCTGAAGTAGAAGGAAAGCAATATATACAGATTTTTATTCTTTCAAAGCTGAAGCGTTTGTGGAAGATATGACATGATAGAAAGGATTTAATTATTGAGATGTGATGAAGGTAAATGTCACTGGAGTAGGATTTTATCTAAAACTGTAATTGGAAGTCTGTATTCTTTTCTGAAGTAAGAAAATATTTTTTCTTACAGGAGAGTGATGGTAGGCTGACTACAGCTATTGACCCATCCCCTTAGGAGAGAATACCATAATCATAATGATTTTACATGTGGTTGAAAGCATGCTGCTTAAGAACAAAACTATATCATTAACAATACTAAGGCAGAAAAAATTTAGAAACTTTATAATTAGTATAAATTTTAAAATTCTTAAAATGTAAATACCTACTCAGTTGATTCAACATGTAAACTTCCTGACCAACTTGCATACCATTACAAGTGACAACTTACCTCGCCTATAATGTAGTTTATTCTCGGATAGAGTTGATCCAACTATTGACAATTTCCTAAATTATGAAAATATGTAGCAAAGTGTTTCTTAATTTTTTTTCTCATTTGTAAGACAAAATCTTTGACAACCAAAGTTAGGGAAGGGAAGGTCTATTTCTTACAGGTTGGAAGTTTCAATCTGTACTCAGTTGGCTACAAGGCAAAATGACATGGCTGAGGGGCAGCAGTTCATGGCAGCCATAAACAAAGTACAAAAATAAAAAGACAGAAAGACACACCTCTTCACACTGTTATACTGTAAGATGGCTCCACTCCTTGGCAAGTGTAGCCCTCATACCCCCAATCCCAGTGCCAGATAATGAACCAATCATGAACGGTAGATTCAGCTGCATCCATGATTGCTTGAGACTTGCAGGGGACATCTGACATAAACCATAACAAACAGTTTATATACTTACACTTTCCATTGACAATTCTTGAGTTGTAGAGTTCTAGGTTGTGTTGCTTGTACTTCTTCTCAGATAGACTAAGACCATTTTCTTCATTTGACCCATATAAGATAATTTATAGGTCTTTAGATAGCCAAATTATGAAGGCATAGGGCTTGAGTTGGAGATCTTATTGTGAGGTATCCTTGTCTTCTTTACCCTATATGCTTGGCCATGTCTATCTCAGAGTCTTCTGAATGCCATGAGTTTTCCCTAGAATTATCACCTTTCATTCCTTGCTTGGCAAACTCTTATTTATTACTTAGTATCCAGTGCAAGTGTTACTGTTTTGGTTCCTCAAGGTGGCTTTGTGCTGTTAGTACTCTTGTATGTAAAGCACTAAAATTTAGCATTTTATCTAGAGAAAGTATAAAGTCAAGAATCTTATCTTTGTAGTCCTACCGCTTAGTATCAGTCTTCGTCTTCAACCTAAGAAACATGTTTTAAAATGTATATTAATTTAAGTGTGATGCTTCCATGGAAACAAGACTTCCCTGCACTGTCAAATGGGAATATCACATTACCTGATGTGAATGGTGATTTTGTGCTGAGGTGCTTATTCATCTGCTTTATTGTTGGTTTGTTTCTTTGCATGATGGCTCTGGATTACTCACATTGTCTTTATACACGACTGCATTCTCTGATCTTTTTTGCCAGGATTGCACCAAAGCAAAATATACTCCACACTCAGTTCCTAGCAACAGAAACAGATTCTGGCCAAATTAGTCAGAAAAGAAAAAGTAGTTGTCGAAAGGTGTTGTATAGCTCACAGATGCAACTGGAAATCTGGAATTTAGAAAACAGTCAGAAGCAGGGGGTGGGAAGGCTAGGCAGCTAGAAGTACAGCCAACACCCTGGGGAATGTCGACATTTAATTGCCAGATGGAGGAAAAAGAGCCTAGGAAAGAAAACTGAGAAGGAGCCATCAGAGGGAAGTAAGAAGAGACACAGTACTGTAAAGCTACACATACTAAAAGTCCAGAGGAAATACTAGAAAAGCATGCTGAACAGTGGCAGAAGCAGAAGGGATTTCATAAACATGATTGATTGCACAACAACCATTGGATGTCATAATCAGGCGTTTCTTGGTGAGGTTGGAAGAGCATGTTTAGGATGGGACATGGCTTCTAGTGAGGAGTTAAGAGAACAGGGAGGGTGGACTGAATTTTTGAATATTCTGATCAGATGTCTGTGCAAAAAAAAGTGTGAGCCCAAGTGAGAGCTTAGATGAGCTTAGGTGAAAAGCTTGCGGGTTTTTATAAGCTGTGAAAAAAGGGTGGGACAGGAGTTGGAGTAGAGAAAGAGAGGAAGGATGATTGTTTATATGTGTATCTGAGATATAGGAGGGGTGGGGATGTGGGTCATAAGCAGGAACTGTAGCCATGACAGTGGCAGAGACATTTTGCTGAGGTTGGGGGGAATTGGGTAAAGATGTGTGCCCCAAAATGGGCTTGTTATTTTGGAGATCAAAAGTTGGTAAAAATCACATTTGGTGACCTGGATTTTCTGAATGAAGCAAAAGCAAAATTAATTTATTAAGAATGAAGTAGGATGATGAGGAGTTCAGTGTTTTTTGTTTTTATTGAGTTTCCTTCCACCATCTAAGTCACTGTGGTATTTGTCCAACTTCGCACTCACCCTGAAGAGTTTAACTTAGTGCTATTTGTGGTGGGGTCCACTAGAGTATGTAGCATAACTTAATATGACGCCATAGGCCTCACTTCCTCATTAAGGGTAAACTGAGAGAAAATGCTTGTGCTTTTTCCATTCTCCACCCATAGATAGTACTTCCTGATGAACACAGAGGTTTTTTGAAAAATTTCATCTGTGTGTGTGTGTGTGTGTGTGTGTGTGTGTGTGTGTTTGCTACTTTAGCCCCATAGCTTTCTCACTGAGCTACATACCCTACCCTTTTTTATTTTGATACAAGATCTCACCAAATTTGATATGTGCACAGGCTGGGCTGGAACTTGTGATCCTCCTATCTCATCCTCCCAGAGTAATGGGATTACAATGTAAACCATCAATGCAGGTTTTAATTTAATTTCTTTACTCTGGTTTACTTCAAGAGCATTTATAGTTGACATATATGTGCAAGGCAAATTAGAAAGGAAAATATGGCGTGTACTTTTCTAATACCTCACTCTGGAATTTTTATCAGACTTGGTGTTATATTCTTTCAGTTCTCAATATTTCATCATGATTCTGGCCTTTGTGCTCCTGTGAGGGCATCAACAAACCACTGCATATGCTGATGTGTCCATCTAATAATGTGAGCAAAAATGGTATGAAGCTCAAATCTTCTGATGAATGATCAAGTAGGCCTGTATGAAGCTGCTCAGAAAAGGAGTCAATAGACCCAACACCCTCAGTCCCTTAGTTTGGGCAAGGGCAGAGCCAAATTCTCTAAATGGCCACTGGATTCCTGTGCCTCATCAGAGCAGCAGCAGATGGGATAGTACTCTGGGTTTTTTCCAGCACAAGTGATGACCACAAACTCCCTACTTCACCATTTTTACTGTAGCTTACAGAGAAATATGGTGGTCAGCAGGCTTAGGTGGGCTGTCCACAGTAAATTATAGCTAATAAATGAACATAATTCATGGTGATGCAGAAACCTAGACAGGGTGCACGTGGCTTGGCTCTGAGGCTGTCAGACCATGAGCACTCCCTGTGTGCTTGGCAAGGGTCTGCAGAACAGAAAATTTCCTTTATCTCTACACTAATTATATTAGATGCTCACCAAAATGAACTTCACATTTAATGAGAAAGAGGGGGAAAGGACACCAGGAGTAGCAACAGATTTTTCATTGAGTCTGATAACGTGGATCTTGCATTTCTTTCCCTGTTTTGTCTTCTGACTTAATTTGGAAGACTGTAGTGTTACTGCTCATCACGTAGCACAAACAGGGTTCCCTGAAGGCTGATGCCCATTCTCATTTATAAATGCTTCTATAATCTCTTGATATTACCTATTAAACTATATTAAGTCTTAGATAAAACGATGATGTAAGAAGAATGTTTCACTTTATTTCTAGAATATCAATAGTGATTATCCTATAAAGGGAGGCATTTATGTGCCAATCTCTGCTGGGCATTTTATATGAGCAATTTTAACAGTAAGTCTGAGGCAGGTATTACTCACATTTAGCAGATATACAGAGAGTCTAGAATGTTTCAATGCCATGCCTAAAATCAAAATATTAGGAAATTCGTAGAGCAGTGACTCACAGTGAGTTTTCCTGGTGCTAACATCCAATTCTTTTCTAGTTAATGAGCCTCATGAGCGGTTTTAGAGAGCAAAGCTAGCACTAAACAAGAACTGGGAATCCTAAAGTTTGAGCAGATGAATGAAAATGAGCAATTTCTTTGAGAATGTCTTCCCTACACTTTATCTTTTGCATTAGTGAATTTTGAGAGCAGGGCAGAGAGGAAAAAGCGGGGAATTGTAGGTTAACATGCATATGAATTTCTCAGCATTTCATTGCTTTACCCTGTCAGGGGGATCTCTCTCATTTACTCCCCACTTACTTTCCTGTCCAACTTGCCAGATCTCATAATTCTCAACCAAGGATATTTGTCAACTCTCTATGGCATTGGAATTTTCCTACCAAGAGTTTAAAGTAATGCAACATGAGAGGAGAAAAGGAATGAGAGACAGCAAATAAAAGACTGAAGTGGAAAAGGAACCAAAGACATTTTGCCTCAGCCATTTTTTTTCCTTTATGGAATTGTCCATTAGCTGCCAAGTATCTTCTAAATGTAACAGCTGTGTTCTTCTTGAATATATGCAGAGAAATTTGCAAAGTCTTTTGTTTTAACTGAAAGAGTTGCTTATGAAGTTCTGATGAAGTGAAATGTCTGGGGTTGTAAGTTAATACTCATACTAGAAGCTGATTAGGGTCCTGAAGAGCCCCAAAATGATGAAGGTCAGGAGATGTTGGTTTCATCCTGGAGCTACATACAGTGTTGCTGTCATTACTCAGGAGTGTGGCTGAAATATTGGTGAGAATGTAACCATGGTTAAGAGCCTAACTACCTGGGTTTAACTGTTATATCTTTCTCTTTCTGATGACAAGATCTTGGGCAAGTTACTAGAACTCATGGTATATTGATTCCTTACCTGAAAAACGTTCATAAAAATTATTTTGAGTCACCTAATGCATACAGTGAAGATGTAACAGTGCTTGGCGTGTTCAAAGTCCTATGTAAAGATATGGGGGGCATTCCAAATCCAGTATCACTCTGCAGAAATGTACCTGTTTCAACCCAAAGAGAGCTCCTCCTAACAAGACAGCTCTAGAAGAATGCTCTAGGAAGAAGATACATGGTCAGGCCACCCCTGATTAAAAATTTTACTTTTAATTTGAACTTAGAGTTTCTTTTTCATGAGTATCATCATCTCAGCTGTTTCATTTTTAGTTTTGTTAGGCCAGGGTGTATACCCCTCAATGAACCAAAAGTTCTGTGAACTTGGAACCTGGTAAATTATAATGTACTGTGAAGTTCTCTGCCATACACATATAAAGAAGAAGCTTTCCAAGTGGGGCTGTGCTTGGTAACTTTTCCTGGTATAATTTATCATTCTGGAAAAGCAGAGAAAACACTGTTCCCTGATGGTTTATGTGGATATGGTTATGTGCAGTATGTTTTCTGAGCTGCCTGACCTCAAGAAAGCTAGACTTGATGCTTATAAATGTTGGAATCCTAGTCTAGCTATGTCAACACTGCAAGTTGTACAGTTCTCTTCAAAGGCATTAATGACAGGGGCTACCCATGGGGTCATGGGACTAAATCATGTGATACATATAAAGTATTAAGGCCAGTGAAGGCTATAATATATATTCAATGTGTTAGCTTTTATTTCAGTGATTTCCATGAATTAACACAAGCTGTGATTATGCTAAAGGAATGCTTTTCTTTTGTTTCTGATTCCAAATGTAACCTATGATTTATTTTTTCAATTGGTGAAGCTGCCTCAGATTTTGATAATAAAGGCATTAAAGTATCTGTAGTCCCCAAACCTTCAAACCTCTTGTGCATTGTAATCAGACATGATGCAGAGACACAGTATACTCCTGGGTGTTCTCTCCACAGAGTGGACTGTAGGTTCCAGCCCCCTTCAGATTGCTTACTTGGGGGAAAGAATGCTCCCTTTGCCCAAGCATTATTTGGTCAGTGTACATTTGTTTCCTTCCTTTTCCCAATTTTTTGGTGGACACTAATGAGAAGAGATTTGGGGCTTGGAACAGATGTAATTTTACTTACAAGGTGACAATCTATTATTTCATTGATTATTTTAGTTTCACTTCAATTGTGTTCATTTAGTATATGTGACTATAATAAATGCATATTGTGGCTTATGATGTTTCACAAATATATATAAAATCAGTGCTATTATTCCACTTTGGGTTTCAGTGCTAATAAATGAGCTATCAGCCTTTGCTCAGGTACTTTGTAGCTCTGCTACAATGCCTTGATGGAATTATAGCATTATCCATATACAGTTGGGGGCATATGATTCCTTTTATGTAATATAATACACTATAACATAATGAGTATCATTAATAAAGTGACAAAATAAAACTTGAATTACCACTTCAGGATGTGCTTTATTCAAACAGTAATATACTTTTTGGTCCTTTGTAGTTTCTCTCCTTTGAATTCATGGCTTACTGCATTCAAACTGTGATATTAACACACCAACCAAGTACACCCTGTTGTGTCATAAAGCCATGTACTGTGGTGTCAAAGGGGGAAAAACAAACATTATTCTAAAACAGAAAGAGGAGAATGTTACTGTGATGCTTTATAAGAAGATATGGCTCTCATGAATAAGTGAAATTATTTACCACCCAAAAGCAACATTTCTGCTTTGTTTTTGGAAAAGTAGACGCTGTTTTCCTCAGGAAAAAAATGTCATGAGTTTTGTGTTTGAAAAATAAAGCTAAAAAATAAAATCATAAATTAATATTAGCTACGTTTATATAGTAAGAATGCTCACACAATGCTGTAAGAATACTGAAAAATGTAGTAGGTATAAAACAACCATGCATAAAAACTTTGATTTTCTTTTCCTCGCTTACAGTTGATAGGACCAGTTGAATAGTCCAGAGTTTCTTGCAAAGATAGTTTCAAGGTTTCTCTGGTTATTTCAACCATACCCAAAGTATAGAGGATTTTGACATTTGATTACTATGTCAAGGATTTCAGTTACAAAGGAAAATTTTCCTGCAGGTAGAGTTAGGCTGAGCACACATTCTCACAAAGCAGTGTCATATTCAGAAGATACTCAGAATCTTAGAAGCTTGTCTGTAACTCTAGAGCATAAGAAGTCTGTATGTTCATGCAAGATAGGGATGAAAAGATTTAAGATTTCTAATGTTCAGCACTAGAAAGAATTATATAAATAAGACTAGAAGACTTATTAGATTCAAGAGAAGTTTCCGTATAAGGACTAGAAATGAAAAACCTGTATAGTTACATGGGAAAGACTAGAATCTCTGTATCTCAAACTGTTTTCTTGAACTTTCTAGCTGATACATCAGGTACCAAAATTAAGCCTTAATCTTCTGTTTACCTCTGACCTATTAAGTCCACCAGAGAATAGTTTGTAATAGCTATATGATGAAGCATAGTTTTGAGAAATAATATGAATGAGATAAATAAAAGGTGTAGAGGAATAAATGAATTACCTTAATTCATCTGTGATGCTTAGATTAGTGTGAGGTCAAGAATTAGTGACAGTTTCTGCTTCCTAGATATTTTTCTGTTACTTGGCATAATAAGAGAATTTCATCTATAATATTATTAGAATTAAGCATTAATTTTCAAGAAATATGCCAAATGTGATATTAGAGGCTATGAAATCATGGTGCTCCTTTGGAAATATTTCCTTATTCATTGAGAAAAAGATCTAGTGTGACTCTAGTAGTGTCATTATCAGTAAATTCAAGAAGCAGAAATCTCCAAGTATATCCACTTATTCTCCCTCTATTATAGAAAAGATAGAAACACATGTTAAGACTAAGGCTTGCATAAAACCCATAAACAATTTATGAGAACTGATCTTATAACACATGATGAAATGAACAAATATTTTGAAAGAAAGAAAGAGGCACTGCAGTCCCCAGTGCTGATTCTGGAGTGTTATAATGTGAAATCCAGCAATATTATTAAGGATTTGTTCAGAAGGATTTTAATCTAATAAGTTTTGTTAGGTCTCAACATAAATGAAAATATGGATAAATACATATATGTCTAAGTGTATAGGATTGATAGCCATATTACTTAGTTTTTGTTGGATAGTTGAACAGAACTGTTTGCAGTCTCCCTAGTTGAATTTCCATTTATATGTTCCACTTTTGTATCTTGAACAACTATTTGTGGGAGGACAATACGTATACATCAACTAGTGATTTATTACTGTTTATTTCTTTTCTTTGAAAGTATGTACTATTTCTTCCCATTTTCTATTTTGTTTTTTCTTTCTTAAGTATAATAATAATAATAAAAACAAGTATATCCACTTAGTACCATTATTCAAATGCCAAAATAGTTAGTAAACCTCTAAGAATTTGGGGAAGAATTGTTACTCTGAAATTGTCCATTAGAAGTTTATTTTTCTGGCAGCCTATCCATCCACCTGTTCCCTGAGTCAAAGGTACTCTCACATCTGAATTTCCCTGGGGGTCACATATTTTTAAATTTCCAGATTAATGTTGTCCTGTATCTCTAGAATATAACTTTCCTTAAATTATACCAACTGATATGTATGAGAAATCATACCCTGTATTTGTTGTAATGCCATATGTCAACTGTTCTAAAATAAGTCTTGTATGTACTGCTGTGTAATTCATGTGCTAGTAGGTCTGGGAGGTCCTGTTACTAAATTAAAAATTTTTTAACTCTTTCATTTTTTAAAAAATTGTGTTTAAAATTGTTACAGTAGGGCACATTATGAATATTTACTCAGGATGCTTCTCTTTTATAAATGTGCTTATAATCATACTTCAATTTCATAATTGACCATAGTGTTATAAGTTTCACAATATGTAACAAATTGTGAGTAAATACAAACTGTCCAAATCTCTTTTACACTGAGTGAAAGCGCTAACTCCGATTCTGTAACCAGTGATGGCCAGGAGATTGAGCTTCACTTGTGCTGTTGTCATTTGCAGGTCTCAGAATTGTCCTTTTAGTATACTACTTGGCTGTTACCATCAAGTAGAAAAATTAGAAGTCTTTCTACGAAGCTAGGCTAATCTGACATAACCTAGTCCCAGTAGAGAATAAGAGGAAATAGATGATACATCTTGTTGAGAAAATAAGATAAATTTTTCTTCTGTAGCCTATCTATTATATCTGGCTTTAAAGAAAGTTTTACTTTATAGAAAAATTATCAGTTTTCATCTGCAAAACATGAAATAAAGAAGAGGTGACAAAAATCACCACAGTTTCTCCCTGTGCACTGTGGCACACGGGTATGAAAAGGCTTCTTACACATTCATAAAGCAAGCTGTTCCTGACTTTTCTTCCTGCACCTCATTGAGACCAAACCTCCAGAAATAGTAGAAAGTCCTCCCAATGTCTCAAAAACTTTTATCTCCTTTGGGTGGACCACAGTCATCGGTTCAAGGTTTGTGGTAGAGGAGGCAAATTGCAAAATGGTTTATAAACAAAAGTAGTCCTGGAAGCTACCCTATCCTCCCACAGTTCTCTTAAAGATATTGTTAGTCTGGAGTGGACTTTTGAGATTTACTCCTGCCAAGTTTGCTCCAATTTAAGGTAGATTGAGTAACTGTAAAGATGGACTAGGGAAGAGGACTAGCAAATACGTTTCATTTAATCCTACACAGAAAAGCCTGCAGAGGAGCCTAAGCCACCCCAATTCATCCTTCCTT
Organism: Cavia porcellus; assembly: GCF_034190915.1. Taxonomy (NCBI): domain Eukaryota; kingdom Metazoa; phylum Chordata; class Mammalia; order Rodentia; family Caviidae; genus Cavia; species Cavia porcellus. Next base: position 119,436,247 of record NW_026947484.1, read on the forward strand.
CCTTTCTTCTTTTTTTCTTTTATTTTCTTCTCTGGCCTTTCTTTAAATAGTTAATAAAATGAAAGAATATTTTAAATTGTAAAATGAAAAGAGTCACTTTTGTTTTAAAGCTTTTATCAGCAGGAATAAAGGTACACCCAATATTATGAGAAGAAAATTGTGTATTTAATTGATGTAGCCAAAACTGTTTGTTGTAACAATCTTCATGCAGCAAAGGACTTTAAGATGAGAAATACTTTTTCTGCTTAAAAATGTTATATGCAGTTATTTTAATTTTTTTCCTGGCACAGTCAGACATGCAGAGATAAAGGGCAAATTAAGTAAAATAACAATTCTGTTGTGATTGAAGTTGTGTGTTTAGAGAGTCATTTATATCCTGTATTTTTTTTCACTTAAATATATAAAGCTTCTGTTTAAGTTAGAAAAAAACCATAGATGCTGGCCAGTCTTGTGTTGCTACATTTTGCTAAAGATTTATAGATGTTGCTTAAGATTGCTGAAATCTATTATCACAAAACTCAAGTCCTGCCCAAAGTACAGCCTGCACCATAATCATCAAACTCTGCTGCAAAGGTGAAATGGTTTCTCAGAAACTCCCAAAAGGATGGTGTATGTTTTTAAAAATATAGCTTAAAGTTGTACAATTTAAAAAAATGCATTTCAGTATTTTTTAATGTTATACCTAAGTTTTCAGTGTGGTTTTCCTTTAATTTGCTTTGCAAAGACCTTGAAATTGAGTACAAATATAAGAAATGTGACTATTTCAATTGGTACTTCCCTTTATCTGTGAAGAGCAGCCTGAACTATAAGTCTATATTTTTGGTGTTACTGCTTCTCTCTTTCAGAAATGTAGCCAATATCTTTTTTTTTTCTTTAGGCTAGTTATGTTATTATATAAATGTTCAGATGATTAAAAATATTGTTTTTCAGAATGTCTGCAAAATTAATATACATTTGACAGTTGATCTTTTTCACCTGGGGGCACTGAGGTATTATCTACAGCAATTCTGGTGGGTTGCCAACCTCTAAGTATTTGTTTAGCCAGGAGAACCATATTTTGTAGAAAGAAGGAAGGGATAGGATTGCAGAAACCTATCAACTATCCATGGTGCTGAAACACTGCCTGCTCTAAGGCAGTTCATTTCTCTGTCTCCTGTCTGTCTCTGTCTCTGTCTCTCTGTCTGTCTCTCTGCCTCTCTATCTGTCCCTCTCTCTCCTCTATTCCATCTCCTCCTCCTCCTCCTCCTCCTCCTCCTCCTCCTCCTCCTCCTCCTCCTCCTCCTCTTCTTCTTCTTCTTCTTCTTCTTCTTCTTCTTCTTCTTCTTCTTCTTCTTCTTCTTCTTCTTCTTCTCCTCTCTCTCTCATCTGTAAACCTGGTGCAACTTGACCAGATACCAACCTTTTCTTTTAAATTGAATGTATCATTACTATATACTTTAATTTTATATCAAAAACATAGCTGAAACTTATGTTATCCAACAGGAATGTTAGTTTTATTTTATTTACAAAATTACACTATGCTGCTGGGGATTTAGCTCAGTGGCATAAGTGCCTGCTTGACAAACACGAGGTCAGTCATGAGTTTGAGCTCTGACACACACACACACACACACACACACACAAAATTACACTATTCTTGGAATATTTGCTTTTCTTTCCTATTAAGTTGGAAGATGTAAAGGGTCATGTGTGCCTCCTCTAACACTGTACTTATGACAATAAGTTTTCAACCATAAAGATCTGGTAAAGGCTGTACAATGTTTGTAGGAATTAACATATACTGATCTGTTTCTATGTAATCTCTTGGAGATGTACTGATGACAATATCCAAACTGACCATTCTTCAGCCTTCCACAAATGCAAACCCAAATTTAGCTGAGTAGAACGTAGTGTACAGAGTTGGAAATGTCATTATTGATTTTAGTGTTCTTTGCTGTGGGAACTGCAGTTTGAAATGCAGTGGAATTCAATACAACAAATAAAATTAATAATGCTAAGAATCCCAAAAGAGAGGGCCACCTAGGCTGATGTGCCAAGGAGGAACAACACAAGGTTATTTCATTCATCCTGTACTAAACAAGTTCAGCAGAATCTACATTTCTCTACAATTTATAATGAAATATGATCACATTAGTCATGTTCTATGACCTTTGTGAGACCTATTTTTCCTATCTTTAAAAGGTAGATTTAAATTTAATAATACTAATGGTAATGTCAGCTTCCAAGTTTCTGTAGTTAGCAATGCAGGAAGCCAAGTTACCATAAAACCATTCACTATTCTAAGAATGATGCTACTTTTTACAATACACTGGAGGTCCCATGAGTATTATTTACCTAAAGAAGCAATATTTACCTTTTGCTCTTCTGTGTGGTGAACCATAAACAATGCAATACTTTTATTCATTCATAAAACAAGATATCAAACTCTCAATAAAATTCTCTCTCTCTCTCTCTCTCTCTCTGTCTCTCTCTCTCTCTCTCCCTCTGTGTGTATGTGTGTGTGTTCAGTAATATAAAGCAGGCATTAAATTTTTGGGGGAAATATGTAGGAAATGAGACAATAGCAAAGCATTGATGAGTAGAAAAATTGTTTCTAGATCATATGTATCATTATATATCATTATGTGCCAGATTCAGCCCTGTTCTTTTCAAAGCTCAGAGCCTCCATACTAAACTCTGCATTAGGCAGTTTTGAGGGTAATGGTTGCACTTTGTGGAATAAGTGAAGTCTAATTATGTTTTAGAGGTGCAGTTTTTCAGGTCTTCAATGCACATTTTGTATCTATTCTTGTCCTTAAAGAATTATTTTTGTATTATTTTAAGTACTAACAGGCATTTGTAATCCTTTCAAAGGTTGCAGAATTCTTTATTCAGCTTGAAAGCACCATTTTTGTTATTAAAAATGTTAGTTAAGAAACTAATTCAATTTCTTTTTGCTTTGTGAATTTGTTTTTATTGTAGTGTAAATGCCCTTGTATCACGAGGACAGATCCAGGAAGTTAAAGACTTGGGGAAAAAAAGCTCAATGTTATATGCTTATATCTGATGACCTGAGCAATTACTTTGAGGATAGCGAAATGTAACAACCATTGTTAAATTTTTATCATCTTGTTTTGAAATCCTATAGTGGCATTTTTTGTTGTTGTTGTCATCATTTTTGCATTTATTGTTTTTTGTTTATTTCATGATTTTTTTCTATTTTTTCTCTTTAAAGCAAAAAAAAATATCAGAAGAGAAGAAATCTGCAATATTCTATAAAGGAAATTTAGATGGCATGAAAAGTTTAAACTACTGAAATGTAAAGAGTATTATGAAGTTTTGACTGTAGTTTGCCACAGTTGGCAGGTCACTAGAAGATCATCTTCCAACCAGGTACTTGCAAGTGATTTTGCACTGTACACATACCCTGAACATATGGAAGCAGGAGGAGGTCACTGTGGGTATTCTTCTTAAAGCTTGGTCATTTCTTTCAAGGCCAGGGGCATTTGCGATTAACTTCTTTCCAGCACTATTCACCACTTTCAATAATTGTGCCACTTGAACTCCAAGTGCTACTTTTGTCACTATTATTGGGAGACTCTATCTCCTCTGGAATTCTGGGCAGGAGAGGAACCACATGTAGGCCATGATGTAGGGCATGCGTAAAACATACATAGGCAACAGTAATTGAGTTTTCCCTGAGAGATTAACTATGTAAAAAGACTGCTCTAATTGTTGCTTTGATATTTTATGCCATTATTTCCTTAGCTATTTCTTCAAAGACTTCTAATTATTTTGTAAAATAAACATGGTTTGTTGCTGTTATTGTTAGTAGTAGCTTAATTGCTGTAAAGTAGCCATTTATTAAGGAGCTATTATGAGCTATGGTAAACTGCAGCACCTGGTAGGCAGAACGGTAGTAAGAATGCAGACAGAGATCCAAAGGCTGAAGAAAGACTTGCAACTGTTTGCTTGGTGTAGTTCGTGATGCTTTCCAGGGAAGGTGAACACTGAGTGTCACACTGAAGAAAGAAACAGACTGCATTATTTCATGTGTATCTTGTGAAATAGTCATGTATGGACAGCGTTTGTGGTGAAGCAATCATTAAATAACTTTTGACTGAGTAAGCAGGGGAAATGGGTAACTGTAACATATAAATTTTCTGTATTGATTATATTCAGTTGTTATTGAAGGAGAAGAAAAACAATTAACACATTTTCTTATCTTCACGTTTCCTCTTATTCTTCTCTACCACCTTTAAAAGTGGATTTTGTGCAAGCCATGATCAAATTTAAAATGTAAACAATGTTGTTACTTGTAAAAATAATATGTTGGGCAGGGAGCAAATAGTTCCCTACTCCTGGACGGTGTAATCTATTATTAGGAACATTGTTGAATACAAAACAGAAAAAGTAATAGCACATAGTACACAAAAATTACATGTGAATAGATTCTATTTCTGGGAAATCTCAGCTTTGCTTTTCTTTTTTAAATATTAGAATGTCTGTGGTTTAATCTCTCACGGTTTTTATTGAATTCCCACAAACATTAACCTCATTTTAAATATGTGTATGTAAAGCGTATGAATTAGGTTCTCATTCCCTTCATAAATGGAAAACCGACTTTCACTCATAATTTTAATGTTGCTCCTGTCTTATTGCTTCTCAGCTCCACGTGAATCCCACAGTTATGCCAAGACATTGAGACTCAACTGTGGTACCATCCTTAAGGTTAAATGGACTCTTGCTACTACTTCAGCAGCTATGGTCAGTTTTAAGGAAGGGAGAGATAGAGATCTTTAGTCAAATGTATCCTGTTTAAGTTTTAGCAGGTTTTGATACTTATATGGCAGGCATAGAGAGATGTAGTGTTCTTTTAGTTATTCATTTGTAAAAATGGTAGAACCATAATCCAGCTTCCTCTTGTAGTAAGCTATCATCATAACCTCATTCATGGTTGATATGATTTTATCAGGAGTTTTCTCTGTTTAAAAATATTCATTGTAGTAAAGCATTCCTAAAAATAAGAAAATTTTAAGAACTAAAAGTATTTACAGTGATGGATTTCAGATAGCACTAGTGACTGAAAGTGAGTGTAGAGACTGAGCTGCAAATTAATCATGGGGGCAACTATGAGAAATGGAGTTCACAGATCAAAAATAAACTATCTAGGAGGCATTTCCTTCTGTCTTGTTTTGTAAATCCAATTTTGTTCTCATTGTTTTGTTTTATTTAATGTTCTGTTTTGCTTGATTTTACTATGTCTGATGCTCTGGAAAACTACAGTGAAGATAACAAGGTATATTATGGCAGCCATTGTTAATTTCCTATTATCCTGTTTTGAAGTTCTGTATCACTTTCACTGTTTTGTTTTGATTGGCTTATTTCTGTTTTTTTTTTTTGGTAAGTTTTATTCTCTTTATAAAATAAATAAAAATAAGCTACCTGAAAAAGAACTGATGCTATACTCACTGGTAAATAGAACAGATCATAGGAGGGAAAAATAAGAGGACAAGGGGAGCACTAGGAAACAATTTCCTCTAAAGGAAGCAACAGAAATTAGTAGAATCACACAGAGAATTTTTAAATTTACAGGAGCATGTGAAAATTATTATTGAACAGATCAGTTTTATATCCTGTAATCACATCTTAAACTATGTCTATATCATCTTTACCTATGTATATGTAATATTTATCTATACATCTATCCATAGTTAAGTGGTTAAACTGTAAAACTCTCAAGTATGTATCACCAAGCTGCATAGTTCATGATGCTGTACAAATAATATTAGAGTACTTAAGTTTTTTGGAGTATTAAATAATAGTTCAGACCTCAATTATTAATGCATTAAATGAGAAAAATGTAGAATATATATGACTGGGATATAATAGCTAAAAGCCAGAGGCCAAAAACACTCAGAATATCAGAACATCAGAGTAAAAGCAACAACAATGACAAAAACGACAACAACAAAAAACAAAACAAAAAAATGAGAGGCCATTTGAAGGACGCTAAATATAAAATTATCATAGACTACATTGGAGGAGATGGATGCCCAAAGAAATATGGTTGAATAAAGATGGATTTTTATTCTGAAAAATAAACTCGTGAAGGCAGGCATCAAACATTTCAAGGACAATAAAATTTTTAAAAATATTGTATTATCTTTGCCTATGCTTTTAACAAGTGAGGAATAGACTGGGCTGAGTGTCCTCAGGATTTTCTTTCTGACACAGAAAATGTGATCATTACCTAATAAGGTAGAATTGGAATTAATGAGAAGAAGCAATGGATTGGTAATGTCTAGCTAATATAACAAGAACTTTCCAAAGGTTTATACAGTCCAAGAGTAACATAGGCTAGTTGTAGAACTCAACAGTTGCTCATCGAAGAAAGTTTTAGTTGTAGGCTGAATAATCATAGATGGTGGTTGATGTAAAGAAATGTAGGCATTCAGTCTGATTAGACTGTTGTTATGTAGTTCTTTGATTTTTCATTTTCATCTGTTAAATGGAATAAAACTGGCACTAAACTGGTTTGCAATTTCAGTGAACAAGGGAGCTTGTATTTGAATCAAGCATCCCTTAGCAAAGTACCTAACCACTACTTAATGCTGTCTTTTTTTTTTTTTTTTTTTTTTTTACAGATTATTAGAAAAGTGTCTTAAGGTGGCTTCAGGCAGACAGAAAGAATTAATTTTAACTATTGTTATTATTCAGTTTTTTAAAAAATTTAGATTTTAGTGAGTACACTGGTTTATTTTGCTCATTTACTAACTATAGAACTATAAAGATAGTGTCTTTGTACCTTCATCTGTAAAATGAGAACCATTACCTACCTTAAGAGTTGTTTGGAAGCATTTAGGGAAATAATAATATAACATCCTCAGACCAACACCTAGGACATACTATGTCTTCAACTGTTGTCACCTTACTATGATTACTAGCTGTGTACCAGTGACCATAAAAGAAAAGGCTTAGCATCAAACAGAAAAGTCTTCAAGAGGTACTTGCAGTTCTCTGAGAAAGAGTTATGTGTCCATAAATAATGGAGAACATTAATGTATGTGGTTCAGCGTTTGAAGTTCATGCTCAGAGTTGAAATTGAGTAAGTGCTAAATATGAGAATAGCCACAATAAGGTTCCAAATTGGGACTTTGGTGCTAAGATGAGGACAAGCTGTATCTCAGAGACTTGCTGTCTAAGTGAGCAGGAGGAGAGGAAAGCAGCCAGATGGAAGAGGGAGTGTCTTAGAAATCTGCTCCAACAACATGATTGATGGTCAAGCATTCTGGATATAAGATGTTTTATTTTTAAGTCTTTGCTTTAGGTTCTCATTTGTGAACACATATACAATTCTCTTTGCAAAATTCCAATTCAATAATATGAATAATCTCTTGCCATGCATTTTCATTACAGAAGCCTTAAATAAAAAGTTTCCTAAAACCATAACCTCAAAGACTGAGAGGTGATCAACACAGTAAACAATAAATATCCAATATTCAGCAAAAGATGCATAATTTCACCAGTGGAAAATGTTAGATATAAATAGTCAGTAAACTGTTGCCAGAAAAATACTCCTTTGGCATGTGAAATAATCAAGTAAAATTCTTGAAAGATGAATTGCATTCTTGATTTGCATAACTTGGATTCAATACATTTACACAATATTTGCATTGGAAACATATCTAAGGCCAACCAATGGAAAGAATGCATGATTTTACCAACATGCTTATACATTAATAGCATTACTTGGCAATCTGATGTTTCAAGACCCAGGGTGAATTACTTATTAAAAACCCATATACAGCTATCTGTCTTTATCTTTCTTTCTGTATGAGCCATAATGGCTCTGATTGTTTTTGAAATTATATTTGGACAGGATATGACTGTTACATGAGACCTCTCAAACCGATATCATTTCCCTCACTCATAAAATACGTTATACTGATGTGTGCATGGAGCCAAATCATTAATGAAGGAAGCATAACCTAACCTTTATGCCTCTGATTTGACCAGAAGTTACACTGTATCAAGCTAACATATTGCAAATTGTTTAAAAAGTGAAGCTAACACGATTATGAATATTTATGGTAGATTCATTTATTTCTTGAAAATTTATCCTGCCATCTGAACCATTTCATTATTCTTAACTGTTTTCTAAGAGGCTTAACTTTAAGATAAAAAAAAACAGTATCTGAATCTTACATTATTTGTAAAATCAAATAACTGAGTTCCTGGAGTATATCCCCTCTCTGTACTTATTTAGGCAAGCAATAGCTATAAAAAGTAGTTAGATTCTGTGGAGTATGCAAAGTGGGAAGAGCATTGACACAGTATTCGCCTTTTAAAAATATTTGGGAGACAGTCATTGACTTTCTATTAGCATTTTAAAGGACTTCTCAAGTTTCAATTTTAGTGTTGCAACTTAGTAGAAATGACTTTATCTGTAGATATTTTTTTCTTGCATTTTCTAGGCAAGATATATTTGGGTATCTGAACTTCATGACTAGAATTTTTACATAAGTATAAAGTGAGTGAGTTCATATTTAAGATTAACAATAACAAGTGGCCCTGAGTTAACGACTAGGTAGAGTTCCACGTAACTACTATTTTTTGCCACCTTCCAAACAGAATCTTATAAAAATTAGGAATTAAATATTAATTCTGCCTTACAGGTGTGAAAGAATGAATATAACCTAGGTATTTAGGGAATGTTATTAGTTTAATTAGGAAATTTGAATGAATTTAGACGATGTAAAAGATGCAATGAAATCTGACCCCAAAGCATCTGATTGCAATGCAAAAAGAACCAGGTAAGCTAGAGATAGACCTAAAGCATGGCCCATACATGTTTTTGTTTGAGCATTTAATTTTAATGTACTTTGAAAAGATAGCTGTGGATAGAACAGCTTACTACAGTTTTTGTCTTGTTGTTTCATTCACTTATGATACCTGATCTATTGTCTCTTGGTGTGGCTATCCTTGATTTAAATAGTGATCGGAGAACAAAGGAAACCTTGAAGAAAAACGAAACTCAGACATTCCAGGATATCTGTTTTCAGATTCTTTGTTCAGAAAACAGGGGCAACAATACCAGTCAGTGCTTCAGTGATGAGAAAATCACTTAGTTTCACTAAGTTATATTTCCTAGAATTTTCTTCAGCACTATTCTAGAAAATTTACTATTTTAGATAATGTAATCCTGAATGATTTAAGCCTTGCTGTTTGTCATTTTTCCAGTTATCACTTTATCCTACATATGTCATCCTTTGTAATGAAGATTGCTTTAAAGTATACAAATGTGTGCTTAGTAACACAACAGTCATTGGCAGGGTCGTTACCAATGTTTCCAGATGGGATCCTGATTTTCATAGCTCACTCACAAAACACTCAAGAAAGCATCAGACAAATTTATGGAATTTAGGCTCTGTTAAAAGTGATTCACTCACAGGCTAATAACACATGAGTACAGTACTGTGTTCTGCTGGATGAATTACAGCATTTCTAAATCCAGGATTCATTAGAAGCAAGGAAACAGACCTGTGCTCAACAGTGATTCAATTTTAAGAGATGTTCGTGTAATACTGCCAGCTGTGACCCCTATCGTTGGAAAAGACATAAACATCACTACCCTGAATAGTGTTTGTAAGGAAGCTCCTAGCTGGGGGAGGAAAAAAAAAAGAATAAGTAGTCTGTGTTTCCTCTTATCATATTTGTTATTTTTTCTTTTGGCTGATACCCTCAATTTCTTTAAGAAGGGTGTCCAATATTATCATACAGTTTCTAAAGATTCTTGGATCTCATACCACTCCCTTAGGCATATTGATACAAGAGCAATAAAATGTTAAAATTTTGGGGTAAAACTTTTTAGGGGTCAGAGACTGGAGAGATGTACAGGTTAGGGTTGTTCCTACCTCTCTTCTAGATCCAGATCTGGAGCTGGTATTAGTAAAATGAAAGGCATCTTTTGGCACAATTAGATGAAGATAACTCAGTATTATTTAATTTTACTAGAATTTATCAGAGTTTTTCTTTTTTGAGGGAGAGTTCTCCTTCATCCTTGGAAAAATTTTTTTTGGAGAAAAATATTGCAGTAAAGCTATTCTCACAGAAAATACCTGAGACTTTGCCATTGGTAATGTGACTTTTGGCAAAGTAGTATCCATAATGAAGGAGAATTAAGAAAATTCACATCATTAGCATTCATGATTTATCACCAGATTCACAGAAATAACTGATGGTGAATAATTCGGAATCATGAACCAAGCCTTTGACACTGTTACTATAGTATCCTGTAGATCCACTCAAAGGTAGGTAAAATCCTAGAGCACATTCTGTTATTTTTGTGGTTAATAATAATGCAGAAGTTCCACTATCCACTTTGTTTTTCTGTGACGTAAAATCACATGACATTGCATAATGATAAAGTAAACTGCAAAAAGTGCATTCAAGTGATGCTGAGAGTCTGCCTTAAATGGGAAAATGTTGAGTGGAAAGCTGAAAACTTGCCAATCCCCATCTGTGGCTTATAGCAGATAAGCCATTAGTCTTGGCTAGGTGTATCACTTCCTACATTATCGTGCATGCAAAACGTGAATTTCCAAGACCTGTGTAGTGCTTATCATCTAGCAGAGATGTGCCCTTAAGAAACAGTCTGGATAAGGTCACTGTGTCAGAAACAGATATGAGTTTTGGTGGTTGCTAAGATTTTGAGAAAAAAAAATGGATTGGAAGTATAGAACTTACTGGCTTAGTTAATTAAAAGTCAATTAGTGCCCTCCTCCATACAAACCAGAAAATAACTCACAAACTACCTACTGCATTCTTTTGCAAAAGATTTGGATTCTAAGAGCTTCAATATAGAATTCTAATATCTAAGTTTGTTTCAGGGGACATTTAATTGGAATATATTACACAAAGATATCCACTGACATAGAAAACCAGCTTATATACAAAATTAGAAAATAGGTTAACTGTATTGATTATTTCAGGGAAAATAGACAAAGAAAAGCTTTAAATCGAATCAAAGAGAGTCTATCTTATGTCATGATTAAACCAGAAGCTGAAAACTCTGATTAAAAAGTAAACTAATGGTTTGTGAATCCCTAGGAAAAACAAGAACACTAAGACCTAGGTTTAAATTTTAAAGAAAACGTCAGATAAATCACTTCCTGTCTTTGTGTAAAGGATTATTAAAATAATAATTTTGGACATCACTGACACTGACTTCAGTCAAATGTCTCCATTTCCTTATGGTGTCACTGCAGATAGGGTGCTACATTATAGATGTGGACATTGTTAAGAGTTTTTAATTGGTTAAACAGCAATGTCCCTAAAGGTTTTAATCAAGCAAAAAGGTTTAGGTAGAGAGAGATCACAGTGATGTATCAGCTCTCTTCCCGAGGTATCCAGATAGGGCTATCCAGATTGTCTAAGGAGTTTACTAGTTACCATGGTGATAAGAGAATTTACTGATCACACTTCATCAGGGATCATTGACCAGTGCAACTCAACTCACAGATTGTCTGGTCCACAGAGACATGGATAAACAACTGTCTATTCATCCACAAATAAGGCAAATAGTATTGCCTGAAGAAGATGATTCAAATGGTTGGCAACATATCTAACACATGTATTCATAAAACAAAAACAAAACAGAAAGTTATTACAGGGAAATCTTAATTGCTCATTCAAGAAGAATTTTGATATTCTACTACAGGGAAATATACCCATAACCTTAGCTACTTTACACAGAAGAATTTCCAATTGTTAGGTCTCAAGTCAAAAACAAACCTATTCAGTGATTATAAATAGAGAGCTAATTAGGACCAATATTTCCCTATGATATCTACAGGAAATTGGAAATGCTGTAACTGAAAATAACTGACCTGGGAAAGATAAAGGTGACTCCAGTAATTCTGTCTATTTGGGAATCATTTAGGGAATGGAACTTTGGACAAAGCAACTTCAAAAGTTGATGTTAAAAGGAAGATGTGAACCTCTCGATGGACTTGAAAATTAGAAGTACTTAGATAAATTATTTCACAATTTCACAGGGTGACAAGACTATTTTAATTCCTAGTAATCAAAAGAGATACCCTTAAGTGATGGAAATTTTGGAAGAGTGGGGACTTTTCCCAATTAGGTTCAATTTTAAGTTATCAGATAAAGGCTGGCCTTTGCATGTGATTTGAAATTTTTTCCAGGTAGGTTAACCCTTCTAAGGTGCAGGTGCTGTGGGAATGCAGCAAAATCAATTAGATTCTTTCCAAGAGTAGCTAAAGAACACTGAAGACTTTGTTCAGTGTGCCTTTGCTCTGGAAGCAACGCCCTCAGAAGGGAAGTCAGGACCACAAGGATTTTACCTCAGAAAGTAAAACAGAAGGTAGAGAAAAATTCACATTTTATAAAGACAGGATCTGTCTATGTCTTGTCATCTAGTATATCCCCATAACTTAGCACAATGTGTGGCAAATAAGTAGCCATTCAATGAATGTTAGCATCCTATAAATTCAATAAATTTCGAATTCAAATAGGTGAAAGAGATTGTAGAGTTTGATTTGGAGCCAGCGGAAAAGAAGGAAGATAATTTGCATTTTATAGCTATGTTTCAGCAACTGCATTATGTTTGTTGTTTTTATAAGTAGTAACATCAGAGAAGTTCAGGAGTTTTTGATCTCTGTATCTACTGCACCCTATGCAGAGGTCTATTTAATAAAACACACTGAAATTACTGTTCACATCCATATTTTGCTCATCAGATTAAACTTACTGAAGAGTTGAGAATGTGTCCTTAATAATGAATTCCAGTAATTAATATAAGCCCTTGTACAAATGTTCACTGATCTGACTTACAATAACCTCACATGTGTTTCTTAGAAAGTACTTAGATATCTACATACTGCTTTCCATATTGTTGCTTCTGGTTGATGATTTCTCTGTGGGAATGTGTTTACAGAACTGATCGGTTTTCAAACTTGCTTTTCATTTAAAAAGAATTAGGTAGCAAGTGAGACAGGGTATTATAAAGAAATGTGTGACCCCTTTGGCCTGCCTGACACAAACTCTTCAGAGCCCCACATCTCATTTGAGTTCCCTGTGAATTCTACATTTATAGAAAGATTTAGTGCTCAGGATTAGCTTCATTACGCAGTTGGACTTGGACAGAGGCGGCAGGAGATCAGGAAGAACTCTTTTAGGAATGGGCACAGAAAGACAGGGTGCAGAGATGAATTCTCCTTTAAATAAAAACTAAGTCAGATTTTAGAATGAAATTCTGTAGTGCTGTCAAATTGTTTGAAACTGGAGTTGGCAGTTGTCCTTTCAAACTGTTATTTCAGAGCACGTGTCCCAGAAGGGACAGCTAAGAATGTTTGTCATATTTGAACTCTTTCCAGAGCCATTCAGCAGGATACTGGCAGTCCACTTTCTCGTGTTAATTATTTCTGCCCTGATTGCCTGGCAACACATAACATGGGAAGTATTATATTTTGCTATTTGCGAATGCTTCCAGCTGAATGCAGGAAGAAAATGGAATACAAAGTCAGCTGGAGATGCAACTTAATAAGTTAGGTGTGTTTTTCGATTGAAAATTTGTTATGGATGAAGAAGTTTGTAATCCTACGATTATATGTGTTAACCACAATTTGAGAGAGCTTGAGGTGTCACAGTGGGTCTTTTGGGGAAGAAAAATACTGATCAATCTTAGTGGCCAATGGACTAGATTCTGTGAACATGAATGATGTCTTTCATAGACAAAATAAATTTGCTGTAAGCCCATATTTTTTTCTCCTTTGAGAATTTCCTCCCTCCATGTCTTAATCCCTCTCTTCCTTCCTCTTTTCTATGCTTTTCCTTCCGTCCTTGTTTTCCTCCTTATTTTTTCTTTATTCATTGCTTTTTGTTTGTTTGTGTTTTACACTGTTGGCATCTAGAAATTAGAGTCCAGGCATAGAAACCTAAGAAAAAATGTGGTGGGAAAAGCTTCCATCACTGCAATAATAGCAACAATAGTAAAAATCACTGCAAACTGTAGAGCAGTGAGGGTTTTTTAGTGTGATTCAGACATGATAAGAACTTCTCACCACACAAGTGCTAGGAAATTTTGCCTGTGGCTGTGGTTCAGCTAAAATCCGTGACGTGGAACCAAAACCAACACGTCTACTCTTAATATTAGAAACCAGTCATATTTTTTAATTGTATCCATGACTTCGATAATTTTTAGAAAACAATTCTCGGAGACTTTTCTTCTTGTTGTGTTCATGAAAGCTACCCCAGAGTGAAAGCTTCATTTGTTAGGTGATGTGAGATGGTGAATCAGTGCAAATCAATTCCAGAATGCATTTATTAATGTGATCAGAGATATTTTCTTTCTTTTTTTTTTTTGGTGAGCGTAAGTACTAAGCTGTAAGTGGTCTGTTATCAACCCGTATTTTAAAAATACCAATGTGAAGATTCAGATCATACTTGAAAATAGTTTTTTCCTATGATAGGACTCCCAACATTTAGATTTTAGATTGTCACTCTCAAATACATCATGTAAAAGCAAACCAAAACAAAGAAAAACTAAAACAAAATCTCAAATCAGTTACATATTCTTGAACCAGACACACTTGGTACCACACAAGAAAATCCCTACATCTGTCCCTGCCAAAAAAAAAAAAAGGTAAGAAGAACCATGGCTTTGATTTTGGATATTGAAAGTGCATGCTTTGGATTTGGTTCTGCATCAACTTTAGTTCTTGTGCATTTACAATAGCTTTGGTTTCTATAAGAATTAGCATAGGGCCGAAAAGAAAAAGAACCCAACTATGATGATTGTATACATTAATTAAGTAGCGAAGCTCAAGTTTCATTAGACAAGTTTGGTTTACAAATGGGATTATTTTGATAGCAATATCTATATTCTTCAGTGTCTCACTCTTTTAATTTAATGCTGCCTCTCTTCACAATGTTAGCCACTTGCCTGCCAGCACCCCATAGCCTCCTCTTTTCTTGCCTTCCTCAGGGGATCCCTGTGCATTCTCGTGTGCTGACACAGTCATCTCTGTGCAGCTTCTTTTTCTCACTCTTTCAAGTCTTCGCTGGTCTGCAGCCCACCTTCTGTGCCCTCCTTGCTCTCTGCACTGGGCCACAGCAGGCCACAGCTATTTTAGAGCTGTAGACATGCCAAAGTTCAGAGTTGTTTGGTGACAAATGGAAAAGAATACTTCTTTCACGTAATACTTGTGTAATACCTAGTACAGGTACTGTGTCTATTTGGTCCAGTGTAAAATTCTCAGGAGAATGAAAGTTCCTTTAAAAATTTAAACTTAAGCCCTTCAAGAGAATTTAGATAGAAATTCATGAAGATGATTCAAGGAAGTGAAGCTATGTAAAAGAATTCATATAAAGACTGAAATTTCCTTCCACCCTTGGAAATTCCACTGACTATGCAACATGGGGAAGAGGTGGGAAATACGGTCTGGGACCAAATCAGCTGCAGATCTTGCTTCTGCAAGACCAACCAGCTGAGGTTAATATTTACATTATTAAGTGGTTGAAAAATACCAAAAGAAGAGTTATTTCGTGGTGAAAGAAATTAAAATCTCAATGTCTGTCAATGGAGTTTCATTCTGACATGGGTATCTTGTTCATTCACAAGTTGTGTGTGGTGGCTTTCGGATTAGAATGGCTGACTTGAGTAGTTTGCTATCATGTGGCAAGTCAATCTAAAATATCTGCCATCCATCCCATGGCAGAAAAACTTTACCTTGCTGTGACATAAACATGGAAACACTTTATCTGCTGAAGGTCTATTTTACAGATTGATTTTTGGAAATAACTCAGTAAATACTAGAGGCAGGAATGGTGAGCACACCTGTCATCTCAGCACTCCGGGAGGGAAGCAGGATGCTAGCGAGCTCTAGTCCAGCCTGAACAACTGAGCCATTCAGCAAGACCTTGTAACAAGGAATCTGCTTGCTCTCTAGTACACTACAGTGTACTAATTCGTAGTCTTTCTCTCCTTTCTACGTTCCTTTCTTTTCTTCCCTTCAGCTTTCTCTCCCCCTTTTTCCTTCTCTTCCTTCCATCCTCTCTTCTTTCCTCCTCCTTTTTCTCTCTTTCTTTTCTTCTTCCCTCCCTTTTTTCTCCCTCTTTCTCTCCCCCTCTTTCTTTCTCTTACTTGCAGTAGCTCCTTATGAATGTTTACACATTTTTCTAAATTTTTAATGTCTGACAAAGAGCCGATTGCAAAATAGTTAAGTCAAATCACTGTCTTTCAAAGATTCCATTATGAAGTGCATTTTAATACACTCTAATAATAGTCAAAATATATAAAGACATTTTTATTTTTTGAAATTAAATGTCAAACATAACTGTTTCATTTACTTTAGATAAATTATGCTAGGAAAACCACGACTTGTTGACAAACACATTTTAAAATATTGACGTGAGGATTGAAATATATTAAAATTTAACTGGGTATTCATAATATTAAAAATAAGTAGTGATTGTCTTTAGGAATTAATGTTTGGTGACTTGTTACTTGTGCTGAAATGTATATTTATACAATCCCAGGATTTTTATGACATATAAATTAAAATGTTTTACATAAGATAATTTTTGTTATATTTATATAATTCATTTTTATGTAACAGTGATTTTTGATCTCTGAATATTGAAATAAGAGAGTTTCAGGTTTGCATTTACAAGCACTTTAACACAACAGCATGTGTTGTACATATAATCTTTCTTTTTAAAATGGGCAAACCTTGGTAAACTGAATAACATCATACATTTTAACTTTTAAATTTTGGTTTTACAGTAATGAGCATATTTTGATATTATAATTTCATTTAGAAGAATGAGCTTCATTGATCATTAATATCTTGAAGTACAAATATATCACTTTCATTTGTACATTCTGGGGATTATAAAAATGAATATTCTTTGTATCTGATGGTTAAGGAATGAATGGGTGAAATAATTATCTCTACCTTTAGAGGACACAAGAATCACTGAGTGCCAGCATCCTCGCCCTGTTGACCATGAAATGTCTCCTTCATTTTCACCCTTTCTAAGTACATAGTGTGCAGTCCTTTAATTGCTTTCTTTTCACTTAGGAAGACATTGTTTCTTCTGCAGCAAAACTGTGTCTCCCAGCAGCAGATACCCACAAGCACCAATATGTGCTCTCCCAATTTATTTGAAAGCACAATTCAAGTTACCAAATGGATTATATTTGTGGTTCTTTTATCTATGAGTGGTATTCAGACATCTTTGAAACTGTAACTCATTCATATATTTTAACAAAACTTTCCTAGATTCAGTGATATATAGATTAATAAATGCATAAATAAATGGATAGTTGTAGGTATATTGATTAATATAGATGGGGATGTGTGTAGCTAAATTTAAATAAATATGTCAGTAAATTTTTTAGCTTTATCAATTGTTTTAAATATCCCCAAGATAACTAGCATACATAAATATAGTAGAACAGATACACATGTGCACCCCATTTTTTTCAAATAACTGTACATTCATTAGAGAAGACAATATAACCCAAAAATCACCTTAAAGTGTAGATGATCACAATAAATTGAAAGTTAATAAATGTTGGGCTATTTGGCATATTTAAGTGATTTGAGCCTGGTCTTAACATAGATATTGCTGTCCAGATGTGTGATAAATTTTATTATAAATAATATTTCATATATTTTTCTAACAATGTAAAATAGCATTTTATAGTTTAATTTTTTATTTTAAAAATAGAAAACTAAAAATGATACAGAATTTCAAAACAAAGTAACAGGAAATTAGCAATAGTATATTATGTATCATTATTTTCAAAGTAGTTGCTCAGATTGCAAGATACAGGCATGTATAACTGATCATAATAATATAAACACAAACCATTTTTCCCATGAATTAAAATAAGTAGTATAACTGTCTTAGCTATCTTTCATTTATATATATATTATATATACATATATATATAGTATACATATTTTTCTTTTTCCTTCCTTCTTTTCTACTTTCACCCATCCAAATTGTTGTGTCCTTTTGAGCATTTTCTTTCTCTTTCAAAATATATATTACAGATTTTGGATTTTTTTATTATTTCAGATTCTTACACTAGGGAGACAATACAATGTTTACATGTGAGCTTTATTTGTTTCACTTACAAGTATTGCTTCTTTTTTATAAATTTTTTTTTTTTTTTGCCTTTTTCCTTTTTATCGGTACCGGGGATCGAACTCACAACTGCCTGCTTGCAAGGCAGGCACTTATGCCGCTGAGCTAAATCCCTAGCCCCTAGTATTGTTTCAAATTGCATGTATTTGCCTACAAAAACTTCAAGTTTATCCTTCTTTATAACTGAGTAGTACTCCATTGTATACTACAACATTTTTTATCCATTCTGTGATTGATGGGCATTTTTAGTGTTTCCAAGATTAAGCTGTACCAAATTGTGCTGTCATAAACATGGGCGCATATAATTGCTGTGGTGTGATGTTTTTAATTCTTCTGGGAAAGTACCCAAAAGGAGAATAGCTGGTTTGATGGGACTTTTAATTCTTGGTTTTTGAGGAACCTTCATACTGATTTTCACAATGCTTGTACCAGTGTACACTCCCACCAACCGTGGAGAAGGATTCCTTTTTCCACAGAGCCTAATCAGCACTAATTATTGGTTGATTTCTTGAAGACAGCCATTTTTCCTGGAGTGAGATGGATTCTCAGTGTTGTTTTAATTTGCATTTTGTGAATGGGCAATGATTTTGGATATTTTTTCATATATTTATTTTCCATTTGTATTTCTTAATCTGGGAAGTGTATATTCATCTCAGATGCCCAATGTTGGATTGGGATCTTTGAATTGGGGAGGGGGCCTGATTGTTTTTCAATTCTTTTTTTGTTCTGGATAGAAGTTTTTTGTCTGAGTGACAATTGGCTAAGAATTTTTCCCACTCTGTGAGTTTTCTTTTCACTGAGTTGGTGAATTCTGTGCAAAAACATTTTAATAACAGGGGATCCAGTTGTTGATTCTTCGAACCACTTCTTGTGAAGCTTGTTCTTTTTTTTTTTTAATGAGCCCTCTGCCTACCCCTATGTCTTCAACATTTCTATCTACTTTCTATTCCAGTAGATTTGGTGTTTCTTTTTTAGTTTTGACCTTTGACCTATTTTGACTTTAGTGTAGTGCATAGTGATAAACCATGGGTCTAGTTTTAGTCTTCAGTAGTGGAAAACCAGTTCTTCCTGCACCATTCATCAAACAGGCTTTCTTCTAATGAATATGTTTTGCCACATTATCAAAAATACGGTACTGAGTGTGTTTGTAGTTGTGTCTATATCATATTCTGTTTCACTGAGCCTCAAGTCTTTTTTTTTTTTCCAGTATCATGCTAATTTTATCATGGTAATTTTATCACCGTAGCTTTGTAGTATAATTTCAAGTCAGGAATTGTGATGCCTTCTGCCTTGCTTTTGTTGCCCAGAATTGCCTTTATTCTTCTAAGTGTCTTCTCTTTCTAAATGAATTTTAGGAATGTTTTCTCTAGATCTTTGAAGTATGCTAATGGTATTTTGATTGAGATTACATTAAATCTCTATAACAGTTTTGGGAGAATGACCATTTTCACAATGTTGTTTCTTACTACACATGAACAAGGGATTTTTTTTTTTTTCTGATATCCTTTTTGATTTCTTTTTTCAGAGTGCTGTAAATTTCAATGTACAGATCTTTTATTTCCTTTGTTAGATTGATTCTTTGTGTTTTTTTTTTTTTTACATTTTAATTTAACTGCACTATGGTCTGCTAACATGCATGGGATAATTTCAGTTACTTTGGATTTACTTAAGCATATTCTATGAGCTAGTAGGTGGTCTATTTTGGAGAACATCCCATGTGTAGCTGAGAACAATGTGTATTCTGATGTTGTGGGGTGGAATACTTTATAACATCTACTGATCTGTCCTTTTGTGACAGTAGGATATTGAGTCCCCAATACTATTTGATTAGTGTATATTTGATTTTTCATGCCTGTTATTTGTTTTATGTAGTTTGATGCGTTGGTATTTTTTATTGCATATATAGTTATGATTGTTTTCTCCTGGATTGTTCCCTTTACAAGGATGTAGTGACTTTCTTTATCACTCTTTAATGAGTCTTGGCTTTAGATTCACTTTATCTGTAAATGCAATAGGTATACTTGCTTTTTCCTGGGTTCTTGTAACATATTGTTTTCTATCCTTTGTCTTTCAGTCTATGAATTTCTTTTTGAATTAAATGTGTTTCTTACAGGCAGCATATTGTTGGATTGTGCTCTCGATTGATTCTGCCAGTCTGTGTCTTTTGATTGGTGAATTGAAACCATTAATATTGATAGTTATAACTGGTATGTATTGTCTTATCCTTATCATACTATTTTCTGGTTGTGGGTTTCCCCGCTGTTTTCTCTTCTTTCTGTTTACTGTTTGCATGCCTGATGGATTCCTTCTTTTGGTGTTCTGGGGCCTGTGGTCCTTTTTATCTCTTTCTACATTGTTCTTCAAACCTTTGAAGTGATTACTTGGTTGTCATAAATTTCCTGATATGTTCTTTGTCATGGAAATATTTTATTTTTCCATGAGTTTTGAAAGGTAGTATTGCATGGTACATCAATTGAGGTTTCAGGTTATTTTCTTTTAGAACTTGAAATACTTCAATATCGGGTTCTGACCTAGATCCTGGATCTCTCAAATGAGTGTCTGGTTGAGGTTAAATAAAAAGAGACAAGCTGTATGATTTTTAGGACTCCAGGTGGGTCAAAACCCTTTAAGCTTGAGACTTTGAGGGTAAAGACAAAGGATAATCTGGATCAGTCCACTTATATTAGGAACCAAGGACAAAGGGCAGAGAGACTGAGGAAAGTGCAGGCAATGAGCAGGGCCTTGGGAGTCACTTCAGGGACATCTCCAAGGCATGAATCAAGTCAATTTAGTAGCACTGTCTTATCATGAAGACATGGTAGAAGTGAGATTGTAGGAGTAATCTTTGTGGCTCTAGTCTCTACCTAGTTAATTGGGGTTGGAGCCAAGTGTGCACACCTGTGGCCTTATCTTACCCTTGAGGTATCTCTGGCCTCACAGGCCACTACAGGCCTCAACTAGGACCAGTGATTCATAGAGGTTCACTTACTAGGAATCAACTCCTGTCACCAGGCAAGAGGCCTAGGCTTAGGACAGACTCACAGATAAACATAGAAAGCCAATTAGTAAAATTTAAATCCTGCTCAGAGACACTTCATAATGGTCTCCAACACTTCAACTTCTTCTTGACTTGAGGGTTGCTGCTGAGAAGCCAGCTGCGACTGTGATGAACTTTCCATTATAAGTGCTTTTTGTTTTGTTTCCTTAACAAGTTTTAAGATTCTGTTCTCATATTGAAGTTTTGAAATTTTAAAACATTGATATGCCTGGCTGTTTTTTAATTTTTTTAATCATGGCTAATTGGAATTCTGTATGCCTTACTTACCTTTACCAAATTATTTTTCTATACCTGGGAAGTTTTCTGCCAAAAAAATTATATGAAGAGATTTTTATGTCATTTTTTGCTATTTCCTTTTTCATTGACTCCAATCAATCTTAATTTATTCTTCTTTGCTTCATCTAGCATCTGCTGGATTGATTTCACATGGTCTTTTGTTACTTTTAAGAAATCTTTTTTTTTTTTTTCATAATCACTGACCATAACCTTGTCTTCTATATCTGAGATGCCGTCCTCACATTTACTTAATTGGGAAGAATTTCAATGGAATTTTTGTTTTCCTGCATACCTGCTTGAATATGCCTTATGGATTCCATTTCATTACTATACTGAGAATTCATGGCTTCCTTAATTTTCTTGTTTGTTTTTTATCTGTATCTGCTGTATAGTTGCTAAGCATGGTCTTCATTGTGAACACTGTCTCTTCAGTTATTTGAGAAATTATAGCTGATTTGATTTTTCCCCCAAATCTTCGATTACTTTGTTGTTACTGCTTCAGAGAGGCCAAGTCAGTGGCTTTTGGAATGTCCCAGTGATGCTTGTAAGTTGCCTGTGATGGATTGCTTTATTGCTAGTGTTTAGAGCCCTTGGATAATGACTACTTCTTTGAGGTATCTTTCAGATCTAGCTGATTTTTGGGTTTTGAATTGGTTGGAAGATCCTGCTTCTTCAATTTGTTGATGAGAAGTTGCTGCTTATTTGGCTCTGTCCCTGGTTCTTTGGCACCATGCCACTGTAATTTCTGTGACACTTAGTCAGTCTCAGTCATGGAAAGCCAGGAAGACAGCTGTTTAGAATAGTTACGTCACTCTTGGCTATAGTGACACCACTAGCATCAAACGTAACCTACAAAATGACAAACTAACATAGCCATTAATTTGCCACTTTTAAGAAAATCTAAACAAACCATGAAATTATATGCAGTATAAAAGTCTTTAGTATGTCAATTTTCCCTTAGGGGTTAAAATTTCAATGGATTGAGGAAAAAATAAAGAAGTAGGAAAAGTGGAGAGATTAGAAGTAAGGTTGGTGCAGAAGAGCAGGGTCACACTAACTTTGGGAAATTGTTAAAGGAGAGTGAAGGGAAAGACAGAGGAAAGAGATAAAAAGAAGAATGGAATGGAACAGATCTGAAAAAAAGAGGCTGGAAAACATTGTTATATTCATATAGAAACATTATCAAACAAGGAAGAAGAAAAACACAGAAAGAAAAAGTAAAACACAAAAACAACACTATCACCACCATAACAAAAAACAAAAACGAGTTAGAAGAGGAAAGAAAAAAAAAGAAAAGAAAAGAAAAAGAACAAGCCCACTTCCAGGTTTATCCCTGCTGTCACTGGTAGACAACATGTGAGACAGGGTCCTGATCCATGCTGATCTATCGCAGCAAGGCAGCAGTAGGTTTTGGGCGGGGCAGTGGACAATATCAGTGAGCCTGCACTTTCTGGCTGATACCAGATACATTTAGCATACAGCCATCCATGCATCTTCTGTGACCCTGAACCCAGTTGGCAGTCACTGGATGGAGCCAGTAGCATCACTGGGCTCTGAGTTCAGTCAGCTCCACTCTCTAGCTGACTCCCAGACAATCACTTTCTTGTGCCGGAAGATCAAGCTCTCAGTATTCACCAGCCAGTGCAGTCCTTCACGCCTGCTGCTCCCTTTCACTGCTGCATCTCTCCGTGGAGGCCTCTGGGGTCACCACGAGTCACCCTGTGTCTGAAGGTTTGAACTGTTTCTCTTGTGCAGTCAGTCCCATCTCAGGAGAAAGCGTCACTGGCTACCTCCTAGGTCTTTGTTGAAGGTTCTCTCTTTACTCTCTCTACAGGTTTCAATTCATGCTTCAGATTCTTCCTCGGCCCAGGGGACTTACTTCCCCCCTTCTTATCTTCCTCATGTTGCTATGTTCCAGTGTCTGGATGGAAACTCTTAGAGAGGCTGTTTCTCTACTGCTTACCACTCTGCCATCTTTGTGCTTCCCCCTTTTGGTGATGTTCTGATGCTGCGATTGATACTACATAAACATACAACCCCTTAAAAAAGCAAAACCAGCAACTACCATGAGTCTTACTAACTTGCCAAATGTACTTTTATTTCTACTACTGGAATCATTTTCTTGGATTATACAATAATTAAGATGAAAAGATTAATCTTGGAGAAAATCATGTTTATTTATTTATTTATATATTCATACATGTTTTTTGGTGCATACTTATCTATTGTGTACTCACTTCTTGGTCCTGGAAGTGAGTGAAAAGAGGGAAATGCCAGAGAAGCAAATCCTAGAGCTTTTTTATTTGTAAATTAAATATTCAGCTCCCACTGTATAATCAGTGTTGTGCATAGAGACAAAGAGGAATAAAACCTGTTCCAGTCAGCTAAGCAGGTCTTTACAGAGAATACTCGATTCTTACAAGAAACATTTCTATGTTCTTTGCACTTTGGGGCAATATAAAGGAATTTGGAATAAAGGTTGCCTGATAATTATAAAAAATTCAGTCCTTTATGCAGGTAAGATGGATAGATAGGAGACTTCTTTAGATAGTAAGACCACTTAACTTCTATAAGTTTATATAATTGTACCTATGTACACATATTTAATAAATGCTACCCAGTAAACATAGTTGGTTATCATTGAGGCAAATTAATAAAGTTTTTTGCTAAAAATATCATTTTCTCAAGTATGTATTTGTTCCTGCAAGATCAAAATCATACTTCTGAAAAGAGTTGCCAATGACATGTGTAAAAGACCCATTTTAACAGAAAAAGTTGCAAAGCCAAGGAAGTTTAATTGCATGTCACCTCTTGATTTTGATGAAATATAATGGCATAAGTTGCTAGTAAACTTAATTATGTAGATTTATTTTAGCTTAACCAAATATATGCTATATGGAGTAAGTAGTTAGCTATGAGCCAGGCTTTAACTTGGTACTCTTTTTTTGTTGTTGTTTTGCAATGAAAATGAAAGAATATTTTAAATTAATGAAATTTATCTGTATAATTATGTCAGATGCAATTTGATACTGAAAGATACCTCTTCCTATTGTTCAAGGAGAAATGAAAGAACCTTTTTTTCCATGTTTAGGGAGAAATGTGTTAAAGACATTATGACTTCTTGCTTGGTCTTGCACCTCTGCCAAGATCCTCAGAATTTTCATAATTACCCCCTAACCAATATAGCTCAAGTTTTTCCAAGCCCCTTCTTAGAACGATACTTATCACAGGGAAGGAAATTCTTAGCTAAATGAAGATTTATGATCTTTAGAAGATGATTCCCTACTTCTCTGCAGTAGCCTTTCCCATTTTCTGAGCATCAAAGTCCTTCTTTGACATATTTGTAAATGTCAAAGGCAATCCTTGACTCTGTTTTCTCTTTCAGTAACTTGTAGTCAGTCACCAGATCATCTCATCTATACCGTCTGACATGTTTTCTAATATCTGCGCTTCATGCCTATCATTTTAGTTCAAGTCTTTCTGCCAAAAAGCAATAATCCTTGATTTTATTTTCTGGTCTTCTTTGTTTTTCATCAACCAATCCATTAGGTAAGATTAATAGTCCTAAGATTTTATTATAAACTTGCTCAAAAATTTCCAGGTTTTCTGTACAGCTTACAGAAAACAGTTCGAGTCTCCAGAATGCCCTTTGACATTTCCCATTTTTTAGCCTTTTTCCCTCAACCTACTTATCTTTTGAGTTTAACCAATGTTATTGATTGTCTGTCTATCACACCTAAAGTCTTGATCCACAGATCAAGATTTATTCTTTGTAGTCCCAATTCTTATTAGTCTTTCTCATTAATAAATGCTCCCAATTTTTATGACCCACCTGACATACTGTTTTTACACAGCTCTCCAAGTCTCCCAATTCCAGTTAATCTATCTTGTTGAAGTTCAGAGAACTTGTAAGCAACATGTTTGTACCTCTGTATTGTGCAACAATAATTTGAATGCCAGAAAAGTGAACTAGAAACATGATATAAGTTCTGTCACTTTTCTTTTTATATTTTGTGGCTTTCTTATCTGCTTAAAGAGACTATGTTCTAAAGAGAACTGCATCTCTCTTTTTGTAGGCTAAAGACACCTTACTTTGTATGATGAAACATATCATCTTTAAGTGACTGTTCTTGCCTTCTATTCTGTAAAGACTGAGAAATAGAGATTGTGTACTGCAGAGATTTCAGTGCAAAGTGGATGCTACCATTGGTGCCCTTTACAATTATGGAAAATTCTAATCAAGTTCCTACTTCCAGCTTACTGTTTAAGTTGAATATAAAACCATATATTATTGCTGAAAGATGAAAAACTGTTTATTCATCAATTAGCTAGGTAATGCAGCAGAGAATAGAGATTGAAATAGTATAAAGTGTTAGAATTCAGACATTTGACTGAGAAATAATTTACTGACTTACTGAATATTATAAATTAAAAGAGGATGTTAGAAATACTAAAAGAAAATGCTTTTTTAAATCATTAGATTTTCTCCCAAATAACTTTATGATGTTGATTATTGTTGGATTGAAAGGAAATACAGGTATATGCATAATTGTGCCATTGTACATAAGACACATTTTGCTATTTATTTGTTTATTTAAAAGGTTTAGTCTGTGGTCTGGAATATCTGGGGAATGATTACCATCACATTATCTAAGCTACCTTTTGCTTCAAAGAAAGACATACATGGAATCTGGATTTTATGGAAATCAAAGAATTCTTCTTGACTAAGTAGACACAGATTCTGTGTATTCTTTCCTTGTTAGGCTAAACTGTGTGTATAAAATTAGAAATGTCTATATAAAATATCAAAGCACATATTTTGAATTTAAGTCAGAAAAATACATTTTCTTTTTTGTAAGGACCAGTTTTCTGTTGAGTAATAGTGATGACCAACAAGAGTTAATGCAAAGTCAACAGCACAAGAGTTAAAGATTTACAAATGTTATTTACAAAATCATCCTGAAAAAAGTCCGTGTGCAACATTACATTTCTCACTTTTTGTAAATCTTGGAAAGACATGATATTTTTCTGGTTTCATCAGCAGTGAAAATGCCTTCACACAGGCCTGTAACTGATGACATTGTAGTGAAAGCTCTCCAAACACTAATTGGAAATTAAAAAAAAAATCTTGACAACACCTCACTGTATCATAGTTACGTTTCATCACCTTAGACATTCATTATCACTCACCACATCCACATATGTTAATGCAAAATTGTTTAGAATTGTCTTTCATTGCTATTTTTCTCTTCCCTTTTAATCTTGTTGAGTTATTTTTGGACGACTAACAACTTATGATATCAATTTTAATTTTATACTGCTTATTGTGCAAAATAGCATGGAAGCCCCAAGTTTTTGGAGGAAATTATTCAGGGGATGTTTTTCCAAAATGAAATGCATCACCTTTCTCATATCATTGGCAGAAAAAGAAATGTGAACACTCCCTTTAGATGTATATAACTTACTAGAAGTTCAATAAGAGACATTTGGCTTTAACTTTCTTACTACATGAAGAATGAATATAACATATTTTATGGTTGGAAAATTAGTGACAAATATTACAAATTCCATAGTTCATTTTAATATTTGAATACAAAAAAGAAAAATAGTGACATAATGAGCTTGTAATATGATAAAGTTTAGTACACACCACTTCACTGGTTTCTTCGCTGTGTATCTCACAAGTTTATAATAAGTATTCTTGTAAAATTGTAAGCAAAAAAGAAAAACAAGTGAATTTATATCTGATTCATAAATACACATGATCTATAAAAACAAACAATGATTTTGACTCTACCATTTGTTCCACAAATTTACCATAGTTTCTGATTTTGCATAATTCTTTTGTACAGCTTTAGAGATTCTCCTAAGGAGTCACGTCCCTACATGGAATGCATGTGAAGCATACTGCACAAACTTAGCATATCCTATAACGTTCTGATCCATGAAATGTCTTACTTATGACCTTTTTCCACTTTTCTTTCTCTCCATTCATTTGTACAACCATGGTCTTCTTCATGAAAATAGTAGCCATATCATTGCTTAAGGCTACTATACTTATTAGAATGATAATTTACATAGGAAACACCAAACAGTCCATCAACTCCTAGAACTTAAAATATTCATCAAGGCAGGATATAAAACCAACACACATCAATCAATGGAGTTCTTGTTCACCAATAATAAAACCCATTGAGAAAGTAATTAGGAAAACAATACCAATGAAAGTAGCATCAAGAAAAATTAAATTACTTATGAATTAGAAGTGAAAGAAGTGAAGGGTCCTAACTCAAATCATGGTATTCTGGATGGAGAGATAGAAGAAGACCAGGGGAAAATGGTAAAGACAACCTCTCTTCCTGGGTAGGCAAAAGCCATATTTTTTGAAAGGTCATTACTTACAAACTGGTATGTAGATGTAATATAATCTCAAAAGCAGCAACAGCTTTCCTCACAGAACTAGAGGAAAAAACTCCATAAAATTCATATAAAACCTGAAAAGAGACAGAATAGCAGAAAGGAAAATTCCAGGTAAGAAGAACAAAGCAAGAGGCACCACAGTCCTTGATTTTAAATTATATTACAAAGCTACAGATATAAAATCAGCATGACACTATTAGAAAATAAAACAGACATGTAGATTAGTGAAACACAATGCTGGACACAAAAACAACTCCAGGCATCTTTAAGCATATAGTCTTTGACAAAGGGACCAAAAACCTATGCTGGAAAATAGTAACCTCTTTTTCACATGGTGCTGGGAAAACTGGCTTTTCACACACAGAAAATTAAATCTAGATACATATCTTTCACCATACACCAAAGTAAAATCAAAAAGGATAAACAATACAGATATTAAAACAGAAATACTCAATCTGTAAGAAATAATAGGTAAAACTTTGAAAACATAGGCAAGGACTTTCTGAATGGAATCCCAGTTGCACAAGAAATAGTATCCAGAGTCAGTAAGTGAGACTGTATCAATTAAAAAGCCTTTGCACAGCAAAGAAAACAGCCAACAGGGTAAAATTCTATAGAATGAGCAAAAATTTCCAGCTACTTTTTAGACAGAGGACTCCTGTAATCTCAGCTCATGGTAGGCTGAAGCAGGAAGATCATTGAGAGTTCAAGAGCAGCCTGTACTGCAAAGTGAGTGGAAGGCCAGCCCAAACTACATAGCGAGGTCCTGTTTCAAAAAAAAAGACCCAACCAAAATAGGGGTAATTGAAATGAATAGACATTTCTCAGCAGAAGTGCATGTGGTCAATAAATACGTGAAAAAATTGTGACCATTTCTGACCACTAGAGAAATGCAAATAAACACTGAGATGCTCTGTTTCTCTGGAAAACATGGCTATCATTGAGAAATCAAGTAAATCCTTGCAAGACTGTGGGTACAAAGGAAACCTTCTACTTTGTTAGTGGTAATTTAAATTAGTACATACAGTAGGGAAAACACTATGGAAGTTCATCACAAAAATAAAAGTGGAAGTTCTATTTGGCCCAGCTATTCCCCTTCTAGGTATCTTCCTAAAAGAGTTAAAGATGTTGCACTGCAGTAATACATACATACCCGTGTATAGCAGCACGAATCAGAATAGCTAAATATTACAAGCAACCTAATGTCCATCAACAGTTCAATAAAGACCTTGTGATATTTATACACAATAGAATAACTACTCTGCTATGAAGAAGGATAAGTTTGAGTCATTTGTAGGAAAATGAATGTATCTTGAGACCATAATGTTAGATAAAATGAGACAGACAAGCTTAAATATCACATAGTTTCCTAGATACGAGAAACCTGAGGTTTAAATAAGTTAAGCAGCACAATAAAAGGTATATAACACAAACAAAGAGAGAAATACTCTATAAAAGAGAAGATGGCCAAGCGATAGAGGGAGGTGGATGACAAGAGAGAGGAAGTAGATGAAATAAATTAAATGTATTATGTACACGAGCCAACTCCTCATGATGAATTAATTATTATGTGCTGCTAATATGTATTAATAAAATATACTAGAATCATAGAAGAAGCTATGACAGAATTTTAAAATTTCATCACTGTAACTTACACATTTGTGACTTGGAAATAAAATATCTTAGACATATGTCTCCTACCCCCAACTATTGATTGGTAACCAAATCAAATTAAAATTTCCACAAATTGGTGACCTTTGTTCAAAGAGGGCTTATTATGTGTATGATATCTAAGTTAAAAGATCATTTCATTCTTCTAACTTGTAGGAAAGGAACTGAGAGTTTAACTAAGAAATACATAAACAACAAAACTGAATATAAATTAACTTCATCAATAAATGACAATTTATTTCATTTAATTTGTCTCTGAATATCAACCAATAAGTGACAGCCTCATTCATTCAAAACTGGTCAACTAGTGCTGAGTTTACTCAAGCAAACAGACTTAAAGGTGACCTTGACCACTTATTCCTACAGGATGAAGCATATTGAACAATTCTTGCCTCTTTGACAAGGAGGTACTCAAGTCAAGCATTTGTCAAGTATCCTCTAAAAGATCAATGGTGTTTCCTCACTTCAGAATTGAATATATTATAGTTTTCTCATTTCAAATATTGAATGATAATCTCTTCCTATGACAAAGTGTTAACTAATTTAATTGTTTTGTCAGCTCTATGGATTAAATACCATGATTATCTCCATTTTGATATGAAAGAAATAAGACAGAGGAGGTTAAAGAGTTTTCTCCAGGCTATTTCTACTTCTTAGACCACATAGTTGGTGAGAGCCCAAGCAGTGAATCTCAAAGCCTTAATATCCAGTCACTTTACTATACTACTTCTTTGTGCCTTGTCAAAGATGATTGGAAAAGTTACCTCCACCTCTCACAGGCTAGAAAAATAAGCAACGGTTTAGGGAAAAGACTGTTGTGTTTTTCTCCTCACTTTTAACAGTTTGAAGCAAGAGAGATTTATGAGGATGTGGATACAAAGTGAAGTACTTCAGGGTATTATTTGGGAACTTGTAAAATGTGAAATCATCAAAATATGGATTGTATGTGGCTGCAGAGCTACTTGGTGAATAACCTTCTATTCCATTTGTGAAACTTTCTCTTGCTTGAACTTTTTTATCTAAAGAAAGAAGGAAAACAAACCTATCTTGTATTGTTACTGACAGATGATAAACCATTATTCCACTCTGCTTTTCTTCCAAGGCTGCACTTCACACTGGGTCAGCCAAAATGTTATAGGCTGACAGTAATTCCTTAATGGAAAATCAAAAGACCATTAAGAAGCCAGGGATCTTGGAGTTTTAAGGTTGGATGATTAGCAGTGAAATAACTATTTCAACACATACAAGTGTATTACTGAAATGTTCTTGGTGGTAGGTGCATCATATTAAATTGTTAAAGAACAAAATTAGAAGAAATAATCAGAAAATGTATGACTATGATTACTATGAATTCCTCCAGTAGGTACCAAAACAGTGCTAACATTAAAGCATTGATTACTAGAAAAGACCTTTAAAACTCAGGAACTGACAACAAATAACCTAGTTACCAAGTGGGAAAAGATCTAAGCAGATAGTTTACTATGGAATATATGCAAATAGAAATAAATCCCATAAAATCGTGCAACATCATCTGTCACTAGGAAAGTAACAAATTAATACCAATGCTTCATGGTTAAGACTGAAAAGAAAACAGAAACCAAAAATCTGACACTATCAAATTCTGTTGATTTAAAGATTTAAAAAAATCTCATCCATTACTGGTGGAAATGCCAGCTAGTACTTCACTTTAGAGAATAGTTTAGGAATTTCTTACAAAGGTTCACATAATGTTACCATATGACCCAGCAGTCATACTTCTAAGTGTTTACCTAAGTGATTTGAAAATTTACATATACTCTAAAACTTGCATTTAGATATTTATAGACATTGTTTCATAACTAGAGCCAACTAAGATGTCTTACAATAGTTAAATGGATAAACAAGCCATGGTATGTTCATACAATTAAACACTATAAAATAAATAAGCTATTAAGTCATGGGAAAACAAGAAACAATCTTAAATCCACATTGCTTGATAGAAGAAGCCAGTGATAAAAGGCTACATATTGTTTGATTTAAATTATGTAACAGTCTAGAAAAGACAAAAAACTATTGAGACTATAAAATATTGATCATTGCCAGAAATTTGGAAGAAATGATTAAAAATGGAAAGCACAGAAGAATTTTTAGAAAGGTAAGATGATTCTTTGTGATACTGTAATCATGCATACATAGGAATATTTAGATTTTACAGTAGAAGCTTGAAGTATGAACATTTTAAAAAATCATATAACATGTTGAGGGACTTGAGGCTGGATGTACCTTGTGACAAAAAACAAAATAAAACTAAGTGTATCACAAATGTATATAATAAGCTTTGTGATTGAGATTGGAAAAAAGTTACTGACACTGTAGAAATGTGTTGAAACTTGTAAGATTAAAGACAGAAAAGAATTGCATATAATTACTGAATTTAAATTGATATAGTTGTTTCCCATGAAGAAAGCAATTTGCAATGGTGATGTTACTGTATATGTATACCTGGGTTTAATAACTATGTCAGTAAAGGTTAAATAGGTATCTTATTGTCAGAACAAAGGTAAGTAGGTAGAATACAGTACAGTAAATCCATAGGATAATAAATTAGAAATGATGATGCTAATATAAATTCATGCATATATTAACTTAGACCAGACTGGAAATTGTTTGCAGCCAGATACATTATAGACATGTGTCTAAGCATAGGTTGGATCATAGGCATTTATTTTCTTTCTAAGTCCAATGAGAAGTCCTGGAAATAATATTACCGCAGTAACAGTGAGCATCCCTAGCACCATCATAATCTATACTAATACTTCAATAAAATTAACCAAGGATTTTAGGAGAAATATACGATTCTAGGTCTGGGGCAGAAAATAGACAAGGTAAGCCTCAATCATCCTGTGCTAAAAAGTAGGGAAGTCAAAATGAAAAAATAATAAAAGAAAGATGGAGTACATCAAAGCAGATACAAGCGATTTCTAATGGCAAAATTTGGAAATATTTGAGCAACAAAATAAAGAGCATTAGACCATAATGAAAAGCATCAAATAAACATACTGTGTCCATACTGTTATCAATGATTAAATAAAAAAGTAAAAACTTCCAATTTTGTGAGCCATTTCTTCAAACTCTATGTCTCTCTGACACTTTCTCTTTTGTTTTTCTTCATACATGTACATATATTTGTGTATGCACTATACATTCCATAACATATACTAAATATATACACATCTAAATGTAAATATGTATTTATGTGTAAATATAAATTTACATAAACTCCTTTTATTTTTCTCTGGAGAATCTTGACTGATGAAAACAGAAGCTTAACTCTCCACTCCTTAGGTTTGAGCTGTGTGTAGTGTACAAGTACAGTACAGAGAGAGAGAGAAAATGAGCAATTTAATACCAGAGGACCCTGACGTGCCCTGAACAAGATCAAGGTCAACGTTGTGAGTGACACATGTTGGTATTATATACTCTTGACACATTATCGTGAAAATACTTTCTCTGCAATCATTCTTCCCAAAACTTGTAACTCAAGTCTAATTGTGAGAAAAAAAATCTTTCAAATCCCAGTTGGTTGACATTATACAAAATACTTGATCAGTGTTCTTCAAAACTGTCATTAAGTATAAGGAGAAACCGTCATAGCTAAAACGAGACTTAGAAGATATGACTACCAATGTAATATGGTCTCCTGGACTACATCCTAGAACAAAAAATGATGTTAGGGGAAATTAGGGAAGTATTAGTAAGTTATTGAGCTTAGTGATAACAATATTTTAATATTGGTTCTTTTTTTTTTTTTTTTTTTTTTTTTTTTTTTTTTTTTGTACTAGGGATCGAGCTCACAAACTCACACTTGCCAGGCAGGTGTTTATGCCACTATGCCACTGAGTTAAATCCCAGTGCTGATTCATTTTTTAAATATTGGTGCATTAACTATAACAAATGAACCAAACTGAGATAATAAGTTAATAATAATGGAAACTGGGTACAGGGAATATGGAAGCACGCTACTATTTTATGACATTTTTTAAGTAAGTCTAAAAACTCAATGTGTTTTTTTTTAAAGTAATTGTTAGCTTTCAATTATTAGTTAATGGAATTTAAGTAAAAATAAGGCACTGAAAAACATTCACTAACTTACATAACATTATAGAATTCTGACAACAGAATAGCAGTTTACTGCTATGTCACAGCTATTTGATGTCTTGTACTGAAAGGAATTAGTTTTTTCACTAAGGAGAAGTAATAAAGGAGCACAAAATAAAAATATGAGATTGACAAAATTTTACCATCCTCTTCTCACAATCAGAGAAAGTAGAGGTAGACTGTCAAAACAAGGTAACCAATCTGATTTACATTTAAGAAAAGTCTGATTGGTTTTCCTGACTTATGTGCTTCTCAACAATATTTTTCTTTATATCCAAATAGAATGTTAAATAGTGTGATGAGATTACTATACCTTTGAGATGTAAATACAAACTTACTATATGTAATACAGTTAAGTGATAAATTTTGTTTCAAAGAATATCTCTTGTAGAAAACACAAAAGTTTTTTTTAGTCCAACCTGAAAATTCTTGGTTTTAGGTTATTTGGTTCATTCATGTTGAGTAGAATTATTGTGATTATCAAGTTTAAGACTATCATCTTGTGATTTGCTTTTTTCTTGTATTTTTGTTACTTGAATATATTTTCAATTACATTTTATGTCCTTTTTTACCTTTTATGCAGTTGTTGATATGTGAATTATAACACAAATTATTATCTTACTACAGCATGGTTTGAATTGTTACTTAATTACTATAAAATATAGCTATAATAACATATTCCATTCTACTTTATTCCTTGTGTTATAATCATCATATTTTTTGTTTCTACACACAGCACATTATAAACATAGTACTTGTATGCTTTGAAAAATAACTCGTGCTATAAAGGCTTTTCATAATGCTTATGTTTGTCATTATGGCTTCTTATGTCTGGAGGATACAGATTTCCATATTGTATCAGTTCCCCTTCTTCTTTTTTTTTTTTTCACTTTGAAGATAGTAAAATACAACAGAACCAAGCCAATTAGACAGTGTAGTGAAATTGGTACAGAATTTCACAGCAGGTTACTGGGATAACAGTAATAGACATCACAGTATATCCCATTATCTTCACAATAGTTCTTTCAATCATGTATAGCAAAATAAAATGAAATACAGAACATTATTGAACTTACCAGAACAGAATATTGAATAGAGAAGTATCATTAATCAGAATAAAGCAAAACAGTAGTAAAAATGTTTGCCTTCAAAGAGATGGTAGAAGGGAATCCCCCTTATTTGCTATATTGCATATGATCAACCTCCCAAGAGATGCTCAGATCTCTGGTTCCCATTTGCTAACAGTGGGTACGGGAAGTGGGATGTTTGACTCTCAGCCCGTGCACCGGTAGGCTCACTATTGCTTAGCAGGGAGGCAGGCCGGTTGCTTGGTTTCCCAGTGTCCTAAATTCCAACATGGCATGGATTTCAGGAGATGCTGGTGGTTCTACCCCTGGAGGGCCGCAGCCTGCCACACCACAGCTACTTACCAGGGAAGTGAGCTGGTTGCTTGGTTTCCCTGATTCTTTTTTTCTTTTAAAAACAAAACAAAAAAAAGGATAAAAATGATGCAGAATTTTAAACAATAAAAAATCAACACGTTAACACATTGTGTACTGTTATTTTAAAAGCAGTTATTCAGATTGCAAGATTTAAGCATGAAAAAATGATCAAATAATCCAACAATTAAAACACAAACTGTTCTTTTTAATAAGCTTACAGAGGTTAGTACTGTACTTATCTATCATACATACATACATATATATATATATATACATATATATATATATAGTTACAAACATATATATACTTATATACATATAATATTTTCCCTTCTTTTCTCCTTTTCTCTATCTCATTTGTTCTTCCATTTTGAGCACTTTTTCCCTTTCATTTTCTCAGTATCCATTGAACATTTTGTATCTTATTTATTTCTTTTTTTTCTTTTTCTACACTAGGGAGACAATAAAATATTTGTACATGCAAGTTTGATATATTTCATTAATGAGTATGGGCTCAAGCTGCATCTATTTACCTATAAATGCCCCATTTATCCTTCTTTATAGCTGAGTAGTACTCTATTGTATAAAAATATGACATTCTTTTTATCCATCCCTTGGTTGATGGACATTTAGGTTGTTTTCAAGATTTAGCTATTAACAATTGTGCTTTTGTAAACATGGGTATGAATATATCTCTGTGGTATGATGTTTTCAATTCTTCTGAGAAAACACCCAGAAGGGGAGTAGCAGGGTAAGATGGGCCTTCAATCTTAGTTTTTTGAGATAACTCCATATTGATTTCCACAGTGCTTGTACCACTCTACACCCACACCAACAATGGAAAAGTGTTCCTTTTCCCTAGTTCCATTACCACTTATTATTGGTTGAATTCTTGATGACTTGTTATTGGTTGAATTCTTGATGACAGTTATTCTATCTGGAGTGAGTTGGAATCTTAGTGTTGTTTTAACTTGCATTTCTCAAATGACAAGTGATGTTCATGTATTTATTTGGCATTTGTATTTCTTCACCTGAGAAGTGTATATTCTTCTCAGATGTCTGTTTTTGGATTGAGTCTTTGAATTTGGGGTGCCTGATGTTTTTCAATTCTTTATTTGTTCTAGATATGTCCTTTGTCTGAACAACAGTTGGCTACACTTTTTCTCATCCTGTGAGTTTTCTTTTCACTATGTTGGTGATTTCTTTTGTTGTACAAAAGCTTTTTAGTAGGACAAAAGCCTGGTTGTTAATTTTTTGAAGTATTTTCCATGTGGTTTGTGTTTTGCTCATGAACTCTTTGCCTAACCTTATGTCTTAAAGATTTCAACCTACGTTGTCTTCTGATAGATTTAGTATCTCTAGCACTTATATCTCTGATCCATTTTGACTTTAGTTTTGTGCATAGTGATAAACTTGGGTCTAATTTTAATCTTCAGTATGTGGAAAGCCAATTTTTCCAACACTATTTAATGAAGAGGCTTTATTACAGCAAACATATTTTACTCCTTTGTCAAAGATTAGGTGACTGAGTATCTTTGCAGTTGTGATTACACCTTTTAATCTGTTGCACTAATCCTCAGGTCTTTTTTTTTTTTTTTACCAGTACCATGCTGATTTTATCACAGTAGCTTTGTAGTACAATTTCAAGTCAGGGAAGGTGATGCCTTCTGCCTTGCCTTTGTTGCCCAGGATTACCTTTGCTATTCTAAATCTCTTCTCTTTCCAAGTGAATTTTAGAAATATTTTTTCTATATTTTTTGAAGTATGGTAATGGTATTTTTTTATTTTAGAGGGTAAAATTAAATACAACAAAACAGAACATAAGAAAGCAATGTAAGAGACATAAATTTCAAAGCAAGACAACCAGAGATCTTCACTATCTATCATATTGTCTCCTGTTTTCTTCCAAATAGTTGTCTATATCTTCACATACAGAGAATTCACACAAAACAACATGGTATAAAAGGGATCCAAACAGGATGAAGAAGGTGTTTTGGGTCTTCAAGACCAGACAATAGGGAAGTCAACAATGGCTGCTATAGTGTCTCTCATTCTTTTCAAAATAGCTGTCCATACCTTCATGCATGTTGAAATTAAATAAAACAAAACATGCTAAAATCAGTCTGAACAAAGAATAATAGTATTGCTGTATCCGCACTGGGTGTTATAGTATCTTTTTCTTCAAAGAAGTTGTTCATTTCATCATGCATTACATAATCGGTTCTCATAAACTGTTTATAGGCTCTATGCATGCATAAGCCTCTACACATATTTCTATCCTTTCTGTAGTAGAGGGAAAAACAAAACAAATTCCTATAAAAATGTGAAATGAAAAGTCCTATCAACCACAGTACAAGGTGATCTACAATGGTTACTGTATTGTTTCTTGTTATCTTCAATAGAATTGTCTATATCATCAGGCATAGTACAATTGAATATAGCATTACATAACAATATTAATAAAAACAAAACATTGTAGATGGTGTAAAATTTCAAAAGCAGGTAATAATCAAGTCAGAGTGGGTATCCTAGTGAATCTTGTCATCTTCAGTGTAGTTGCCTATACTTTCAGATGTGATATTATAAATCATAACACATTAGAATAAAATTCATCCACACAAAACAGCAATCTAACAAACCAGATTCAAATAATATCAGTCATGATAAAACAGTTTAAGTAATACAGGGCTTCAGATTAAGTTAATAAGAAATTAAAGATAATTACTATGCTATGCCTTGCTATTTTTGGGATAGCTGTCTGTGCCCTAAAATCTAATACAAATAGACAATCTGGAATAGAATAAAATACATCTAAACAGAGTAGTGTGAGTAATGTGGGTTTTAAAACATGATACACTATTAACCATATCCTCTGCCTTCTTTTTTTAGACTATTTCTTCCCTTTCACTCCCACAGGGTGCACATTTTGGGTCCCACAAACTCCCTCAGTTTTTAGATTGAGGGGACAACCTGCTATTTACCTAAGTGGTTCCAAACCTTCTCATTCCTGGACTTGATCTCAAGCTGTATTCCTTTACCTACAAAAGCATCAAGGTTTCCTTTGTTATAGCTGAGTAGTACTCTACAGCACACAAGTATCCTGCCTTTCTAACTTATCTGCAGGTGCTGATTCAGTTGCCCCTGTTTCTCTCTGGTTCCCTATCACATAGAGCATTGTTTTCTTATATTTGATTTTTGGTCCATAAACTCTTTTTCAGGTTAAATATATTTCCTATACAGAGCATCTCAATGGACCCTTTCTCCTAATCTACTCTGCCTGTTTTTTTTTTTTTTTTTTTTTTTTGTGTGTGTGTCTGTGTGTATCAAGGCCATCTATATTAAAGATTATAGACAACCTTCTCTGCCTCATTTCTGCTATGCCATTTTTTCTGCCACTGGTTGTCTACTTTTCTCCTTTATTCCAATGTTTGCCCCATTCATTGAGGCCACTCTGCCATTGTTCCTGAAATCCTGGTGGTTTTTTTCCCTCTCTCTAGAATGTCCTACAGTATTCTCTGTAGATTTGGATTGGTGGTCACAAATTCCCCCAGTTTCTCTTTGTCATGGAAGCATCTTGATTCTCCATTAACTACTAAAGACAGTTTTTCAGGGTACATCAATCTGGGCTGGAGGTTATTTTCTTTCAGGGCTTACAATACTTTTCTCCAAACTCTTCTTGATTTGATGGTCCCTGTTGAGAAGTTGGCTATGATTTTGATGGGTTTTCCTTTTAGATGATCTGGGGTTTTTTTCTCTGACATCTTTTAATATTCTATTCTTATATTGAATTTCTGGGATCTTGATTACTATATATCTGGGTATAGATCTGTTTTGCTTGTAGGTGGCTGGAGTTCTGTATGCTTCATACATCTGAATATCATTTTTTCCTACACTTGGGAAGTTTTCCTTAATTATTTCTGTGAATAGTCTTTGTATTTCCTTTGTTTTTACCCTACTTCTTTTTTTTTTTTTTTTTTTTTTTTGTCTTTTTCATTTTTATCGGTACCGGGGATCGAACTCACGACCGCCTGCTTGCAAGGCAGGTGCTTATGCCGCTGAGCTAAACCCCCAGCCCCTACCCTACTTCTTCACTCACATTTTTTCTTCTTAACTTACAGATCCTCTGATCATCTTCCAACCTTTGTATTGTTACTGCCTGTTTCCTTGTTATTTTTAAGAGGTCTTTCCTTTCATGATCATACATTGCAAACCTATCTTCAAGTTTTGATAGTCTATCCTTAGTTTTTTTCAAACAGCTTTTCCAGCTTTCAATGAACTTTTTAATTTCCTGGTAATCTCTTTGTATCTGCTTCATGCTTTCTAGGTTTTCTTTATATTCTTCATTGAACATTTTTCTCTCCTTTTTTGTGTTCCTCCATTCTTCTGTATGTGTCTTCTTGAGAGATACTTAGCATTTCTTTTATTAGTCTTTTTATATCTTACCTTACTTGAATTAATATTTCAGTTTTGAGTTCATCTATGAAATTGCTAAGATACCTCTTTATGTTCACTGATGCCATGTCTGATATTACAAGTTTGCTACCCTCAGTCTCTTCTGTATTTACCTCTCCTGGATCAGTACTCACAGGGTTGGGTGTGGGGTGTTGGGGGCTTTTTCTTATTTCTTTCTCTTTTCATATTTTTGGTTTCTTCCTTACATATGTATAGTTCAGGTCCCAGCCTCTTTCCTAGTTAGTTATGGTTCTTCTGAAGCATGCTGGTTAGGGATTTCTGCCCTCTCCAGTTTGCTGTTGGTCACTGAAGTGCAAGCAGGAGTGGTGTATGCTGGCCTCTCCCCTCCAGGCCAGTCAATCTGCAGGGGCTTCACCAAGTTAATGTGTGCCTTGTGTATGGGATCAGTTTGGGATGACTTATTGGGTTCTGGCCAGGGGTGTGACCCAGGCCAAACAATTCCTACCAATCTGCTCTAGGTAGGGAATAACTGACCAGAGTCACCACAGTTCCTTGTTCTTGCCCATCCTGCCCATTTCCAACATGTTGTCCTCTTGGTCACCCCTTTCCTGTGGGAAGGCCTTATTCCAAGCACTCCCCACAGGTTAGTGCAGGTCCCTCACTGGCTTCATTTTCTATTAAACTCACTGACTCCTGACTTCAGCACAACCATGGCTCCTGCGAGTCATGGTGGTATGAGTTAAGGCGGCTCTGGCTAGTTGAGGAGGTGCAAGTTTGGGCCAATCTGGTGCTTAGCGTTGGCACGAGTTTGAGTGGCTCCAATGAGAGCACCATGGCTGCTAATCTTAGCTGCTCCAATGGTAGCCCTGGGACTATATGTTTGACCAGATCTTTTCCCTATAGTTTCTTCCTGGGTCAAGAAAATCCATCTTCCTCTGTCCAAACCTCTCCAGGATGTTTTATTTTGGCATCTGAGATGTCTCTCTCAGGGAGGCTCTGTATCCTGCTGCTTACCTATCCACCACTGGAATAAGTTAGGGAGAGCTGCTTTCCTTTCAGTTTCATTAAAGAGTTTGAGAAGTATTGGTGGTAAATCTGCTTTAAATTTCTTACAAAATTCAACCATGAATTCATCAGCACCTTGGGTTTTCACTGTTGGTCAGTTTTTAATTGTCTTCAACTCCAGTAACTGATGCTGGGTTATTCAAAAATTTTATATAATCTTTATTCAGCATTCATAATTCATATGTTTCTAGGAATCTGTTTATTTCCTCTTTTTTTCCAGGCTACATGAGTAAAGATTTTCTTTTCTTGCTGTTTTTTTTTTTTTTTTTTTTTTTGGTCTTTTTTTTTTTTATAGGTACCAGGGATCGAACTCATGACTACCTGCTTGCAAGACAGGCGCTTATGCCACTGAGCTAAATCCCCAGCCCCAGAGTAAAGATTTTCAAAGTAGGTGTTAAAAATCTTGTGATTTTCCACAGTATCTGTAGCAATTTCATTCTTTTCATTGTTCATTGTATGAATTTGAGCTTTTCTTTCCTTTTCTTGATAAGATTGGCTAGTATTTTATCAATTTTGCTTATTCTTTCAAAGAACCAACTCTTTGATTCATTATATCTTTGCATTTTTACTTAGTCTCAATTTATTAATTTATACTCTGATCTTTATAATTTCCCCCTTCTGTAAACTTTAGTCTTGATTTGTTCCTTTTCTAAAAGCTTAAGGTGCAGCCTTAAGTTGTTTATTTGTGCTTGTTCTATTTCCGTGATGTGAGAATTCATTGCTATATGTTTATTTCTTAGATATGCTTTCATTGTGTCCTACAGATTCCTGTATGCTGCATCTGCAATTTTATTTATTTGTAGATATTGTTTAATTTATTCTTTAATTTCACCTATATTCCCTTGGTTGTTCATCAGGGTTTCATTTCATTTCTGTGTATTTATGTAGGTTTTTTGTTGCCATTAATTTCCAATTTTTGTTGCATTAATTTCCAGTTCTGAAATATGGTCAGATAATATGCATAAAATAATTTCATTTCCATTGAATTTAATTAATTATTTCCATGGGCTAATATATGATCTGTTTTAGAGAATGTCCCATGTATAGCTGAGAAGAATGTGTATTCTGATGTTGAGTGGAACACTCTGAAAATATCTAGTAAATCCATTTATTCACAGGTTTCTTATCTTTTCTTTTTGTCTACTTGATTTATCTTTTTGTGACAATGGAGTATTATGGTGCCCTGTTATGACTGTTTTATTCCTTATTGGATTTTTTATATGTATTAGTATTTATCTTATATAATTGGGTGCTCCTGTATTTGGTGTATATATTTATGATTGCTATCTTTTCCTTTTGAGCTTTTTCCCTAACAAGTATTATTTATCTTTTTTGGTCATTTTGGGTTTGAAGTTCACATTGTCTGCAAACAGAACATCTAGCCATGTTTTTTTCTGGGTTCCTGTTACACAGAATATTGTTTTCCATCCTTGGGCTTTCAATCTTTGAGTTTACTTATTTTGAGTTAAATGTGTTTCTGGTATACAACATTGTTGGATCTTATTTATTGATCCATTCTGCCAATCTGTTTCTTTTAATTGGTGAATTGAGGCCATTTACATTGATGGTTATAAATGATATACATTGGCTTAATTTTTTCATGTCATTTTCCTGTTGTTTTTCCCTTTTCTCCCCCATGTCTAATTTCTTGCCCTTTTTATGGTTTCTTTCTGTTGTCCGAGGAATTGTGGTCATTTTTATCCCTGTCTATAATGTATCTCAGTATTCTTTCCAGGTTGGTTTGCTGAACATGAATTTCTTCAGTTGTTCTTCGTCATGGAAGCATCTTATTTCTCCATTAAATTTGAAAGATAGTTTTGTAGGGTACGTCAGTCTGGGTTGAAAGTTCTTTTTCTTTAGGTCTTGAAATTCTTCACTCCAAGATCATTTTGACTTGAAGGTTTATGTTGAGAAGTTGACCGTGATTCTATTGGGCTTCCCTTTAATAGGTGATCTGCTTCTTTTCTCTCACAGCTTCTAGTATTCTGCTTTTATGCCAGATTTCTGGGATCTTGATAATTATATGTCTGGGTGTAGATTTATTTTGGTTATGACTCTTTGGATCTCTATATTCCTCACTTATCTGCATATCAGATTCTTTTTCTATTCTTAGGGAATTTTCTGATATTACTTCTGGAAATATATTTTTATGTCATTTGCATTGACTTGCATTTTCATTGACACCAATCTGTCATATATTTTTTTTTCTATGCAACATCTGATAGTTTTTGGATTGTTATTTCATGGCCTCTTGTTAATTTTAAGAGTTTTTTTTTTCCTTTCATGACTGTTAGCTTCAATCCTGTCTTTAAGGTCTGAAAGTGTATCTTCAGTTTCTTTCAATCAGTTTTGCCAGCTTTCAATGAAATTTTTAATTTCCTGAATATATTGTAGCATTTGTTTCACGCATTGTGTTTGTTTCCTGCATTGTTCATTGAAGGGTTCCATCATTTTTCAATGCTCATATACTTTTGAATTTATGTTTTTTCTAGCTATGCTGAGGAACTCCTTCATTAATGTTGTCATTTCTTTCTTTACCTGAGACATTTCTAATGTGATTCTCTCTATAAACTCATGGATTTTTTTTAATTTCAGTTGCTATCTCTTCAGAAATTTCAGATGTGCTACTTCCAGATTACTCTATTTCAGTGACATCTATACTTGTTCCAGAAGGGCTGTTGAGATTGGATTTTGCTTTTTTGTTTTGCCATTTTCAACTTTGGGTTAATATTTGGGTCTTTTAAGTCATGCTAGTCTTGACTTCCGTAGTGTGTGTCTTAGGGCCCTACTGTATG
This sequence comes from Cavia porcellus, assembly GCF_034190915.1. Taxonomy (NCBI): domain Eukaryota; kingdom Metazoa; phylum Chordata; class Mammalia; order Rodentia; family Caviidae; genus Cavia; species Cavia porcellus. The sequence goes on from NW_026947484.1 coordinate 119,479,686, forward strand.
GCTGATGTTTACTCATTTGCCAAGTTCTACAGCCTAGGGGAGGAGCTGGTCACTTGAATTCCTCCTGCATGGCCAGTTGGTGCGTCATATATTTTTCCTAGTCTGAATAGCCTAGGAGTATTGACATTTACCAAACCTTAACTCATATTGTTACTGAGGCTTCAGGTTGTTCCAGGCCATGAGACCCACCTGTCCATGGACCCTGCTGTGTCATTGGAACCCGGTTAGGTTCTTCTGGTGGGGGGAAGCCTTGCCAGTGCACGCACCAGCCCACCTGGGATTCTCTGTATGGCAGAAGGTCTCAATCACACTGTCACCTGCCTGCCAAGGTTCTAAGGGTGGGGGAGGTTTTGCTAAGGTTCCTGCTGACCCCCTGAAGTCTTCTGCTTAGAGGAGGACCCACTGTGTTCTTGACAGCCTACTGAGATCTTCTGGCTGGGTGGGAGGTGGTCAATGTTCCTGTGGGCTGCCAAGGTTTTCAGGGTGAAGAAGAGGGATGGTGAAGACTCCCCTTGGCTATTGAGGTCATCTGAGTGAGACAGAGGGGCAGCCAAGGCTTCCTCCAGCTGCTGAGGTCATCAAGATGTGTCTTCCTTCTTTTTAAGAACTTTTTGTTGCACAGATCTCTTAAGAACTATTCTCACAGCTTTTGTTTACTTGCAGATGTCTTTTTTCCTGCAAATTTGGAGAATAAGAATCTGGTAATATTCTTTAATGCTTTCTAAATGTCACATTAATATCATTCAAACTTCATTATTTCTGATGAGAAATAATTTATTCAACATTATCATTCTCAGACTCAATTTTTTATTCTTTGACTGTGTTTTTTTGATTGGCTCATCAGTGATTTTTACCAGTTGACAGTGAGATGTCATCTAGATAGTTTCTTTTTTTTAGCATTGAGTTCAATGAATTTATTGAATTTAAAAGTTCCTATCATTTACTATACTCAAGACTTCTTATAATTATTATTAAAGTACTTTTTCTTTGGTATGGGGGATTGAACTCATGACCTAGCACTTGCCAGGCAGGTGCTTATGCTGCTGAGCTAAATCCCCAGCCCTAAAATACTTCTTGTATCCCATTAATGCTTTTGTTTCTTTCCTTTTCTTTTTTGAAATGAAATTATACATATTTATACTAATTCATATTTCTCTACAGCTATCTGAAGATCTGCTCATTTTATTTTTCATCTTTCTCCAGCATGGTTCTCAGATTGGGTCATTTTTAAAAAATGTATTTTAAAACAAATTAAATCCGTTTTCAAACTCAGTGATTTTTTTCTGTGTCCAATCCACTGTCAAGCTTGTCCAACAGTTATTTTAGAAAGTGATTGTATTTTCAATTTCTATTTGACTTTTTCTAGATTTTTATTTCCCTGCTCTTATCACTGAGTTGTTTACTCACAGGTCCAACTTTTGTCATCTGAGGCATATAAATCCTTGCTTATGAATTTTAATATCTAAAAACTTTTTGGTCTGTTTGTATTGACTATGTTTACCTCCATTAATAGTAGGGCCATCTTTCTGCTTTGTTTCATTTGTCTAGTATATTTTATTGTGTGCTGATCACTGTGAATAATAAACTGGAAGGAGTTCAAAATATGTTATTTATCCTTAAATTGTTTAGTTTTGCTCTGGCAGGCCATTATGTTATTGTTGGGTACTATTGACCTTGACAGGCTTAATTTTATACTTTGTTAGAATGAGAGAATAGGTCAGTTTCTCTTTTTTTGTTAATCTTATGCCCCTTCTTAAAAGGTAGTATTGTTTTGATCTTAAATTATAGCCTTATGATGTATCAGTTGAATGCTTGAGGTGGTCAGTGAGATTTCATCACTCTGCATGGGTCTAAAGTATACTTTTTCTTAGGCCTATGTACTTTTCATATCTCAAATTTAGATTTTATTTCCATAATAGACACTTTGCTAAATCTTGTTTTTCCTGTCTTAAACTTTAACTAAGCACCCACTGAATACTTCTCAAGGACTCATAGAAACCTTCTGTCAGATTTCTGAGCCTTTTGCATTGTGGGATATCTATTTTTACAATACATCCTTCTGGAAATTTCAACTTCTTCCTACAGTCTCTACCTGCTCAGTTCTGTAAGACTCTTGTCCATGTGTGGGCTCTGTCTTCTCAAACTGTGGCTTGCAAAGGACTCTTATGTAGAAAGCTGGACCACACACACACATACACTGGTGATAAAAATCTCAAAAGTACATTTAAGATGAGTCTATATTTTAATGGCGAAAGGACAATAAAAGTTCCATATGTATAATGATGTCTCCATTGTAGAGCAAGTTTTAGAATTAGTAATTTAAGCCTTGTAATTGTCATGGCATCATGAGTCACAGATCGATGAAATTGTATGCAAATAATAGAAGTCTTATGGCTATACTATGGTAAACTAAATTGAAAAAAAATTTTGTAATGTTACAATAGAACCAGAAAACAGAGGCTCAGCCAAAGAAATGAAAAAAATCCTTTACTATTAAGATCATAATATCCATGCATAATTTTCTTTTTAAATTTTTTTAAAATTTTATTTAAAGAAAAAAAGAAAAAGGGTAAAAATAATACATAATTTAAAAAAGTAAGAAATCACTTGTTGATAAATTATATATTTTCCTCTTAGAAATAGCTCTTCAAGTTACAAAAGTAAAGCATACAAAGTCGACATTTAAACAGCCAGACTGCAAACAGTTCTGTTCAACTATCCCAAAACTTAGTAATATGGTTATCAATCCTACACGCTTAAACATACATGCATTTATATTCTTTAGAGCACTTTGTTTTCCTCTCTTTTTTATAATAGCAATTACGCATTTTGGGTTTTATTACTCCTAGATTTCTTATTAATTTTTACACTAGAGACTATACACTATAATGTGGTATTTATAAATATGTTTCTTATTTACTTCACTAATGAGGATAGCCTCAAGGTGTCTCCATTTGCCTATGAAGGCTTCAAGATCATGCTTTATATAGCTGAATAATATTCCATTTTATAAAAATACCACATCTTTTTCATCCTCTCTGTGTTAGATGGGCATCTTGGTTGTTTCCAAGATTTAGCTATTACAAATTATGCTATGTTATGCATAATATTCTATCAAATTTTCCAACCCAGATGCTGATCATCTGTAATATTCCTAATACCTAAGTAAAATGCTAATTATAAACTGAATAATGAATAATGTTAATACTTAATTAAAATGTTTGTATCATTTTACAATGATCAGAAGCAGTACAGGAATTTCTGTGAGATTTATACATAGATGGAAGAAAATAATTTCATAGAGTAAGTTTGAAATGGGAATAGAGAAAACATATATACAATAGTATCTCACAAGTTATACTTGTTCATTATTAAAGTTTTATAAGAAATCAACAGATCTTTGTCATCATATTTTTGCTAAAATTTATAATGGTAATAATGTCCTATGAGACTATTGAATATTTCCAAAGAGGAGATTATAAAATAGCCAAGTTAAAAGACATGTGTTTTGCCAATAATTTTTCCTAATTTCTTATATAGATGGTATTCTTATGAATAATAATATTTTATAAATATATGCACTTCCTCTGACATTAGTATGAGTAGTTAGTATAAGCACCACAGTTTGGACTGCAAGAATCTCACCTTTGTGAGTATTTCATACATGGATGTACAGTCTCTAAATCCTCATCCAACTCTGTGGTTTATTATTCAACAACTGTGTGTAGCTTTCCCTCCTTAAACCCACAAAGTGCATTTATTTTTGACAATAAAACTTTTCCTAAAGGAAACCAATGGCTGCTTCCAGTGTCTGTGTTGATCAATCACTTCTCCAAGTAAACATCTTCTGTCGTTTTATTCCAGGCTGTATTTGCCAGTTAGCAAGGAAACACTCTTAAAATCAAATTTTTAAGTGCTTTTTAAATTCATAAATTTGGATTTGTCTATAAATAAAGCACTGTAAGTTTAAGAAAATTTTATTTTCATCTTGTAAAGAACACCAAAGTAGAATGAGGAAATTAAACACTGCATTAAACTTTTGGTTCAAAATTAGGATGTCAAAAGACATAGGTAAATGAAAAATTCATGTAACTCTTGCCCCAAATGGTTAAAACACAAAAGAATGTTTTTTATTACTCTTTTATTCTTAGTGTACCTTCATTAGAATTTAAAAACACCGTAAAGTACAGAGACCAATGCTGCCTTTATTTCTTCCTTATTTTGGATATTCAGTAGGTGTTCCTTGTAAAGTACATAAAATTTTTAAAAAGTAGTGAGAACATGTAAGTATTCATTAGATGCCTGGAGGCGTAAATGCAAAGGAAAATTATCAATGAATACAAATGAGTAAATGGTACTTTTTTTTTTAACTTTACTTTGAGGAAGCCACAACTGTGAGCAAATTTTAAGTACTACTTATCTTCATGAATAAGCCCCAAAGTAAAAAAATAAAATAAAAATATATATTTCCAATCTGACTGACAAGGATTATCAGCAATAATAGGTTTACTTTGATTTTCACTTCACATTCTGATGCTTACCACTTCTTTTTAAAATAGGAACTGTGCAAGTAATTTCAGTTAATTCCAGATATTTAGTGCTCCTGTATTCGGTACAGATTTTGTATTCATAATCAAAACTTTTGTTACTATTTCCATTCATAATGTTATCTAAACTGATCAATCTTCTACCTGAAACATGACTGAAATCTTACTGTACTAATTATTTCTGAAGAAAACAACCAGCACCTATGTATTTGCCTGGGAAGTATGAGTGCACAGTTTCAATGCCCGATCTCTAATTTACTAATAGCCTTGGGGTGATTCATGTTACATCTCAGAATCCAGCTTTGTATCTGTAAAATAGTGGATAATAATTATATCTCTGACAATTGTGTAAAGATTCTATAGATAATGCACATATATAGAGCATTCAAAATGTGTAGCATATGATGAGATTATAAGAAATAACTACTTTCTTACAAACATCTAAACAATTGTTGATGCTGTTCCACATGGTTTATATTTATAACATTGAGAGGTAGTATTTATTTACATGAAGAATATCTCTTGAACTTTCCAACTCTGATAATCTTAAACATCTATTTTTCACATAATATGAACCAGTGTAAAAAAAAGAGTATACATCTCAATTTGTGGTAGAAGCAAAATTTAATTTTCCAACATATGAGTCAACAATTTAAAGGTTTTGTGTTTTAAAGAAGAATATATGCATTTAGGCAGACACAATTTTCAACTAAATAGCGTTTCATAAAACTATTTGGAATAACGAATTCAATATATTCAAATCTTTACAAGCCCAAAGCAGCCAAACTGTAACTTCCAAATGGGCTTTTTTTTTTTTTAACTACTATTGACTTACATGATTGCAAAAGCCAGAAAGAAAAAAAAAAAAAAACATGCTTGGATTATCAAAATAAACTAAATTATGAATGTATTTTCAGGAATAATGTTAACTGAATATTACACATGAATTTCGTTTTGTGTATTCTAAATATAAGTGCTGCCAATAATAATTGGTTTTGTGGGCTATTTTGGACAACACTTTAAATGTCACGACATAGACATCATTTTTCTTTTATTTTTAATCAGTTTAAAATACTGATTTCTATTTCACAAACAATAAACATTGCAAACTGTTGAATAAATAATTTTTCTAAGTGCTGTTGCAGGTATATGAATAAATATAATCCGGTTTCTACATGGAAAGAAACCTGTAAGTTAAGAAAAGGTAGAGACACCCAGTGATGCAGAGAAATCTGAATGGGGCAGAGAGGCAAAAAGACATCGTATCTACAAGATTAGTTACTTGCTACCAGAGTCAGTAAGTAACTCCTTAGTTTACCAAACCTATGTTTATAAAATACAAAGCATCTTTCTTCTTTGGTCTTTATTTTTATTTGTTACTCCATTCTCAATGAACATACTGTTATTTCAGAGTAAGTTATCTGTTAAAAATGTATTAGAGCCCATTTACTTATCAGTGTATGATGTGATTTCTTTTAGCTAAAACACTTTTTGACTTTTTCTACTGTTCATGGTTTCTTTTCTGACATATAAACTATATAATTTATTTCAAATAAATTCATTTTTTCTTCTGAAAGAGGTCATATTTAAAACTAAGACCAAGCAATACATAATGACCCAGCTCTAAAATATTGTATTTCTTTGCCAGTACAAACTTCTTTCTCAATAATCAAACCCAAGACAACCTGTGATAATCTCATGAAATTCATTACAAAAAACTTAGAAAATCTTAAAGTTTTAAAAAAGAATGTTGTGTATCTTATCATATATGTTACATTTGAAATAAACAACATGTATTTTTGTCGGAAAGGAAAAGAGCCTTTTTCCTCAAAGACCAAGACCTTTTGCAGTATATTCTTCTGCAATGGATACAGAATCCATTTGTATAAAATAAAATCACCTATAAACTCTACAACTTTATTCTATGACCATAACAGCAAATCATAGAGACTATAAACAATAAAAATATAAGTAATAATTATGATAATAAAATTGAGAACTCCATTTTTCTCCCTAAATGTTATTTAATTTAGTGTGACTCTTTAGAACTTGCCTCATTTAATATGATCCCTAGCTTCTTTTGTGATGAGAAATGTTTTTTTAAATGTTTATTCATGGCAAAATTTGCTGACTTGTATCTTATTCAAAACAGAACACTCCTTTCACATGAATCCTAAAGTGATTCATGCTATACATATATGAATAGAAAAATCAGGTATGTAGTCTAGATATTAAATGACCATAGCGGTATAGCCATATAACAGGGAAAACTTTGTGTGTATAATGTAAATTATTGTATAAATTTATATATACATTTTAAACATGATGTCATAATGTAAATCATGCATAAGATACATGCCATTGATGTTTACCATATTATATTTCCAATAACTATAAGGCAGTTATATCAGTTTGCTTTTATTTGTTGAAAGTTCCTTTTCAAATTTTTTCCTAAGTAAGATCAGCTGCAGGTATTGGAAGAATTTAAAGGTCCTAGATATGCCATGTTATCTTAAAGAAACTCTTTAAAATCAAGGATTATTTACCATGCTCTCTAGTCTTTCTAGCAAGGAAATTGTAAATACTTTGAAGCTTTGCTAATTTAGAGACCCATAATGCTGGGCTGAGGGTATAGCACATGATGAAGAACTTATCTAGCATACACAAGGTCCTGGATTCAATTCACACCACTGCAAAACAAACACTCCCCTCCCCACAACACAAAAACAAAACAGAAAAAGACCCAAATACCTCCTAATGCCAGTCCCAGAATTCTTATAGGATGATAAAAAGAACCCATAAACATAGATCTAGTGTTCTTCACAGACTGTGTGGTGAAAACTCCAAGATGCTGGACTAAAGTACTCTACCAAGGAGTCTGAACACTAAATACCAGAGACTGAGCCTATGCAGGCTGAGGCTATGATGGAAATCTTCTCACACAATTCCCAATAAACTTAATTTGATTCGGAATTTAGAAAGTGATTACCAGACAAGTACTAAAGTTTTAAAAGTCAATGCTGGCAAAATGAAACAGTGTATATCAAAGCTCTTTCTGCAAGAACTTTTATAGTGTGTGGTCTTTTTTGAGGATAATGGAGCAGTAGTGATCACCTTAGGCATAGCTATGGAGAGTACTTAAGGAGTATGTTGTAGTTAAGGCATTTGAGGTTGGGGCCGCTGAGGTTTCATTCTTATTACTTGTTACTCCATTTCTGCACCTGCAAAATGCATGAGAATATGTATCTCCTTAAATGAATGTGAGAATTGTTAATTTTAGCATGGTAAGTTCACCGTGGTCTACAGCGAAGGAGGAGAAATGAGGACAATGTCAGTTATGTTTTCTGACTACAGGCTCTGGGGTACATTTAAAAAGAACATACACAGAATAGGAAGTTCCCATTCAAAAGATTTTTTTTTTTTCCTGTGCTGTTAGAAAAAAATGAAAAACAACTTTGTCTGGAGATTGTCTTAAAAGCTGTATCATTTTCTTTTACTGTCAGTGGAAATAGATAATGAATGGCCTAATGTGACATTCTGTCACTAAAATCATATAGTAAGCCTACAGCCTACTCTATGCCAGAAATGTAAAGGAATTAAACTGCCACCTTCTTACTGTTATATCCATTTATGACAGTATTGTTCTAGAGTATTTGAATTCCAAATACAATCCTTTGAAACTTGGTTCAGAATCATTGAATGTGCTTGTTAAAAATGCAGGGCCTAACTCCAAACCAACTGAATTGAAACGGGTGTTGTGTGGCCCTGGAAGTCCCACTTTTATACATCCTAGGAGATCTCTCAAGTGAGAATCAGGAGTTAGTGCAGCATTGGTCAAATATTTGACCAGCAATTAGTAAAACCAATGATATCCTAATACATACCGTACTCATAAATTGTGGAAACAACAAATGTACACAAAATTTTAAAGATAGAGTGATGAATGGGACTAGAAGTTAACTATTTTATTTCAATAATATTGTTCTTATAAACTCTTTTGGGGTGCAAAAATTATTCTTTGCCTCTATGACTCAAAGTATATATTCACTTCATATGTGGAAGATAATAGGTATATGGGGCATTCAGTGTCACCTGTGTGTATTCCTTCTTTTTTTGAAAAATATTTATTGAAAAATCTAGTATATCCCTTGCCTCCTATTCAAATTACAAAATCTTAACATCTTGCCAAATTCAGAATTTTTCAACAACATAGAAAAACTAAACAAATAAAAATCTTCTGTGTAACCGTCTCTGTCCTGTGTTACCTCCTTTTATCTTCACATTAACAATTATTCTGAAATCTAAGCTTATGAGTCTCATTTATGATTTTATACTGTATCATCATAAGAATTTATCTATAAGCAATTTCCTTTTTCACACTTCACCTCTGAGAAAACTTATATGTAATTTAATCTTGTAATTACTTCTTCATTTTGCTTATAGTTTGATCTCCAGGATATATTTATACTGACACATATAGCACTGGCTTATTTATTTTTACTTTTATATTATTTCATTGTCTGACTATATGTATTGTGCATATATGAAAAATCTTTTCTTGAATTACAAAGAAAGTTGAAATTTCTGGCTTGTTCATTTAGTCTATGTATATTTTTAAAATTTCAGATGTTTTAAATTATTTTAGTTATATTTTATGTTAGTTATAAAGGTGTAAAAGTGTATGTTGCTTTAAATTATATTTAACTTATGATAGGTGACATGGTACATGTATCCATACACATACCTATTCCGTTTTCTTTTTCTTTCTTTCTTTCTTTCTTTCTTTCTTTCTTTCTTTCTTTCTTTCTTCCTTTCTTTCTTTCTTTCTTTCTTTCTTTCTTTCTTTCTTTCTTTCTTTCTTTCTTCCTTTCTTTCTTTCAAGGACATCCTGGGCTACATAATGAGTTGAGGGCCATCCTGAACTACAAAGTGAGATTCTTCCTCAAAAAGTAAACAAACAAAAAATAAAGACATGGAAGAATAATTCCATCATAACAATTCACAAAATTTTAAAAATTAAATTGGCAATTTTTTCCAAATTAAAAGAATAAAAGATATATTAATTCTCAAATTCATATGATAAATTTGTAGTATTATGAAATATAAAAATATCAAAGATAAACAAATAGTCTCAAAAGCTACCAGAGGTATTAAAATAATTATGAACAAAAGAATAAGGATTAATCTGACAGACTCTTTCATTAGCACTAAAGAATAAACTAATATTATTACAAAAATTTTGCAAAAAGGTATCACATTCAAATTTTAATTTAGGTAAAAAATATACATGTAGATATTAAAAGACAAGAATTTTGAAGACTACACTGAAAGTCTGCAGAAATGAAATTTACCAAAATTTGTCACATCTTGACATATTTAGAAAATCATACCTGTGTGGGGGCAAAAACAAAGGACTGCTTACCTGAAAGCAGTTCCTCTTCTGAGACCCACTGAGACATTAAAATTGAAAAGATCAACATTTAAACATCCACTGTGTTGAGGCACACCAGTGTGCCACTAATAAAAGTTATACATAAAGAAAGCTGTGCCCTTAATAAAGAACGAGATGGTAAAACAACAGTAAATAAATTAATAAAAATATGCTTCTAACTGTAATTAACTATTGATTTTTAAATTACATGATTTATTAAGTATTTTTTAAATTATAGAGCCATCATTCCAGACAAATAGCAATATGAACATAAGTGTGTGTGTGTGTGTGTGTGTGTGTGTGTGTGTGTGTGTATTTGGTGAGATACTCAGAGGGAAGTTAAAGGGTTAAAGTTTTCTAAGATCTTTGGAGCACATTTTGGAAGGAAGAGGAAAATACTGAATATAATTAGGTTTTGTTGAAAGCACTTGTATTTAATTGTACATGCAAAAAACAAGGGAGTCCTCTAAAATATAGAAATTTGACGCGAATCCTCAAGTCAGTTAAAGAAATAGAAACAAATTTTAAAAATTACCAATTGTAAAGAACAAAAGAGGGAAGATGAAGGTAATAAAACTCATGAAATATAATTATAGAAATAACATGTGGATATTTATAATATGCATGAATGTATTTTTAAAGAGAAAGTCTAAATCTTACCAAAATACCAAAATTGAGCTTATATCTCCTTAACAACTTAAAAAAGAATGAATGCAAATATTTAATGTCAACTAGTATAACTCAAAATTATATGCAAAAAGAATATAACTGATAGCAATAAGAAGACAATATGCCTGGAGAAGTAAGACAAGCAGAAGCTGTAATTACCACTTTGTAAAACTATAATCTGTGCAAAAGTTGATAGAATAACAGGAAGAAGGTGATAAAACTACTCTCCAAGTGATCGCTTTTGTCATACAAATATCAGAATTTGACAGAGCAAGCAAACAATAGAATGAGAGCATCACAATAACGAGACCCGTCCACCTCATGTATCACCTGAGATGATGTATAGGGTGAAGTGCAAGGTCAGAACCACTTCTGTGGTGCTCTTGTGCAAATTCCATAAGCTAAATTTAATTATAGAAACTGTACAAATTTGAAATGAAGTCTAGCCTAAAAAGTAACTGATGAGGATTCTGTTAAAGTAACAAGTACTACACTGGGAGAAAATATTTACAAACCATATATCCAAAATTAACTTCTATATTAAATATTAAGAACTCTTCAGATTTAATAATGAGGAAACAAGCAACTCCCCCAAAAAGACAAATGAATTTGAATCACATTTCCTAAAACATTTAATGTATAGTCACTTAGAACACAGGAAGAAGACTGAAATAATTGGTCATTGGAACAATGCAAATTAAGACCAGAATGATATACCAATACAGTCCAACTAGAATGGCTAAAAAGCAGTAAAGATAACAATAGCAATAATAATAAGCAGGTAATAGGTAATATTGATACAGAGACAGAATAAATAAAATCTTCCTACATTACAAAAGTGACCACAGTTACTCTGGAGCAATGGTGACAGATTCTTATAAAGTAAAATAAATATTTATCTTTGGAATATGCCCTCTGGAGATGAAAGAAAGCATATGCTCACACAAGCCTGTTCAGGAACATTTACAGAAGCAGCTTTATAGTCAATGAAAACTGGAAAAATCTAAATATAGTGAACTAGGTTAGTGGATAAACTGTGGTATGTCCATATAATAAAAAATTAGCACTTTTTAAAAATGTAATTACTCATACAGTACAAGTAACAACATCTTATATCAAGTAAAGGAAACCAAATTCAAAGATTTTATGATTACATTTCTATGACTTTATTAAAAGAGTACAAAACAAAAACAAGCAGACTACAGAGTTTCCTTCTTTGGGGACACACAGCTGTAACCCCAGCACGGATGCTGACCAGGAAGATCTACAGTTCAAGCTCAGAATGGGAAATTAATCATTTATTGAGACCTTGTCCCAAAACTGAGAAAAAAATTAAAAATATGGTTGATGAGGTAGCTCAGTAATTGAAGGCCCTGGCTTCAGTCTCCAGTATCTAAAACAAAACAAATCAATCAAACAAGTAACCACACGTGCACACACACACACACACACACACACACACACACACACACGTGTGTGTGTGTGCGCACACACTCACAAACACATAGACCTATAGAAACAAAGAACAAATCAGTTGTTGCCAGAATTTAGGCCAGGGCATGTGCAACCTGAAGGAATTCTTCATCAAACCATTCAGCATTCTGCGTGTGATAGTGCTCACATAAAGCTGTGTATTTGTTTAATACTACAAAATGGCTGAGAATGGGGAGAAGGAAAAGAAAAGATAACGGGAATTTTAGCACATGTAAATGTCTTGAATTTATCTTTCTTCATGACTGAGAAGTACTCAATTATATAAAAAACCTAATTATTTTACCCATTCCTCAGCTGGTAGACATTTGAGGTGCTTGCAAGATTTAACCATCACAAAATATAAACATGATATAAATATGGTGTGCATATATCAGTCTGGTATGATGCTTTTAAGTCTTCTAGGAAGATACCAAAAGGGGATATATCTGGATCAAATGAGATCTCTAGTTCTAGTTTTTTGAGGAATCTCCACACTCATTCCCAGAGTGCTTTCACCTCTCTACATTCCTACGAGCAGTGGAGAAGTGTTCTTTTGCACATACCCACCAGTGTTTGTTATTGGTTAATTTCTTGATAATAGCCATTCTTTCTGGGGTGATATGGAATTCCAGTATTTTTATAATTTGCATCTCTCAAATGACCAACGATGGTAAACATATTTTATATATTTATTTGTCATTTGTGTTTCTTCATCTGAGAAGTATATTGATTTCAGATGCCCATTTTTGAATTGGGTCTTTGAATTGGGGGGTTTTGATTTTTTTTCAGTTCTTTTCAGTTTTAGATAGAAGTCCTTTGTTTGAGGAATAATTGACAAATTTTCCCCCAATTTGTGGTTTTTCTTTTCTTTTCTTTACATTGGTGATTTCTTTTGCTGTGCAAAAACTTTTTAATGAGATCCCAGTTGTTGATTCTTTGTAGTATTTGGCATGTAGTCTGGAGTTTGCTCCTAAAGCCTTTTGTTATACCCGTGTTTTCACCATTATGCCTATTTTATCTTCCAGTTAATTTAGTGTGTCTGTTTTAATGTTTAGATCTTTAATCCATTTTGACTTTAGTTAAGTGCATTTAGTTAAGTGCTAGCCGTGAGTGTAGTTTTAGTCTTTGGCATGCAAAAGCAAGTTTTTCTGGAATCATTTATTAAAAATGATTCTTTCAGTGAACATGTTATGCTCCATTTTCAATGATCAGAAGGCTGAGTATGTTTGGAGTTGACCTGCATGTTCTATTCTGTTCCACTGATCTTTAAGACTTTTTGCCAATTCCATGATGACTTTATCATATTAACTTCGTAGTACAATTTCAGGTTAGGGGTTGTGATGCCCGCTGCTTTGCCTCTGTTACTCAGAATTGTTTTGAGTGTTTTAGGTCAATACTGGGTCCAAATGAATTTTAGGAATGTTTTTGCTAGTTCTATGAGATATCTAAGGAAATTTTGATTGGAATTGTATTAAATCTGTATAACAGTTGTGGAAGTAGGGCCATTTTCACAATGTTGGTTCTTCCTACCTAAGAACACGGGATATCTCTCCATTTTCTAGTATCTTCTTCAGTCTCCTTTTTCAGAACATTGTAGTTTTCAATGTAAAGATTTTTTTACATCCTTATATTGATTTCTTGGTATTTCATTTTTTGGATGCTATTATGAAAGATGTTGTTTCCTGATTCCTCTATCAGTGACTTTATTATTTGTGTACAAGAAGGTTGTTGACTTTTGAGTTGACTTTGTATCCAGCTATGCTACTAAGTTTGCTTATTAAATGTATCAGTTTTTTAGTGAAGTTTTTGGGATCTTCTATGTAGAGTATCATGTCATCTGCAAATAACAACAGTTTAACTTATTCCTTTCCTATCTTTATTCCCTTTATTTTTATTTATTGTCTACTTGCCCAGGTAAAATTTTCAGGGCAAGGTTGATTAAGATGGAGGGGGTGGATATGCTTGTTTTTTTTTTTTAATTTTATTTTAAGAGAGAGCTTTCATTTTTTGTCCATTTAGTATGATGTTGGATATTGGTTTCTCATAGCTAACTTTTATCAGATTGACATAAAGATCATCTATTCTAATTTTTATAAGATTTTAATCATGAATAGCTGTTGGACTTCATCAAGTTCTTTTTCTATGTATATTGAGGTGATCATGTGACTTTTGGTTTTGGTTCTGATAATATTCATAGGATAATTTCAATTCTTTTGCATTTACCGAAGCACATTTTATGGGTTAGTACATGGTCCTTTTAGGAGAACATCTCATGTGCTCCTGAGAAAAACACATGTTCTGACATTGTACTTTGTGTACATCTACTAAATCCATTTTTTTATAAGTTTGGATCAATTCCAATATTTCTTTGTTGAGTTTTTGTCTGATTGATCTATCAGTGACAGCGGGGTAGTAGGCCCCCCATTATAATTGTGTTAGTGCTTATTTGATTTTTCATATCCAGTAATATTTGTTTTATATAGTTGGGTGCACCTGTATTTGGTTTTATTTGCTATCCCTTTACCTTAGAGTTTTTCCTTAACAAGTATGTAGTAACCTTCTCTGTGTCTTTTGGTCGACACTGGCTTGAAGTTCACTTTGTCTGCAAATAGAATAGTTATCACTTCTTTTATCTGAGTTCCTGTCACATGAAGTATTGCTTTCTATTCTATGACTTTCTGTCCATGAATTTATTTTTGAGTTAACTGTACTTCTTATATGGAACATGTTGGATCTTATTTGTGGATCCATTCTGCCAGCAGGTTTTTTTTTTTTTTTTTTTTTTTTTGATTGGTGAATTGAGACATTTATATTGGTGGTTATAACTGGTATATTTTGACTTATCCTTGTTACTTTATTTTCCTATTTTTGTTTCCATGTCTTTCCCCTCTGATTGCATTGCCTGGTAGATTCATTCTTTTGAGAATTTTGGGAGTGTAGTCTTCTTTAGCTCTTTCTAAAATATCCTTCAGAACATTTTGGAGTGCTGAATTGGTGGTCATGAATTTCTTCAGTTATTCTTTGTCATGGAAGTATCTTATTTCTCCAATGATTTTGAGAAATCATTTTTCATAGTAAATCAATCTGGGTTGGAAATTGTTTTCTTCAGGACTTGAAGTAGTTCTGGCCAAGATTTCTTTTAATTAAGAGTTTGTGTTGAGAAGTTTTCTGTTATTCTATTGGGATGTTTTTTTTAAAAGAGAATAAAACCAATCAAAACAAATCAGTGTAGAAGATACAGAACTTCAACACATTATGAAATCCACAATAGTTATCATAATACCTTTTAATGTCTTTAAAATAGCTGTAGATAACTTTGGACATTGTAAAAATCAAACAGAATAAAATAGAATGGAAATAATGAAAACAAAATAATGAATGCAATAAAGGATTTCAAAACAAGCTTATAGTAAATCTAAAATGGCTACCATAATGTATCTTGCTATCTTTGAAATAGCTGCTCCTGCCACTAGATTTAACTTAATCAAACAAAGCAAAAGAGAATAAAACCCAACCCAAAACAATGAAAATGATATAAGACTTTCAAAACAAGTCCATGGGAATCAACAATGGCTGCAACCCTCAGAAGGAGATCCCCCCTAGATGTCACACCGTGATCCTTTGAACCTATGATCAGACCACTGACCATAGACCTGCAATGTTAGTAAAACACCCAAACACCACAGGCATCCAATTTCATTTCACCTCCATAGCTATCATCACAGCTTGTGTTTCTCCAAGAGAGGCCAGTTGTTTACAGTGGGGGTTGGGTGGGGTGGAGGGGTTGGTACTTCTTGTTTGCTGGCCAGTGTGCCAAAAGGATCTGGGATCTGTCTGTTCTCCACCAGAGGTGGCCCACATGTGGTGCTGATTCCCAGACTGGGCTTGCTTGCTGGTGTGGCTTTGTTCTCTTTATCCCCAGATGGGCTCCTCTTTATAGGTAATGATTTTTTTTTTTTTTTTTTTTTTTTTTTTTTGTCTAACAACTTTTAATATTCTATTTTGTGCTGAATTTCTGGGATCTTCATTATTAAATGCCTTGGTGTAGATATATTTTCACCATAAATAATCGGAGTTCTATATATCTCACCTGTCTGTGTGCCTAATTCTTCTTCCATATCTGGAAAATGCTTTTTTTGAAATCATTTTCATATACTCCTCTGTTTTTTTTTTAAATATATGTCTACTTTAGGTTTGCTGAGCAAGTCTATCATTCTGGTCATCATCTCCTTTTACTGGGAGATTATTTCTTCTCTGATTTCTTATATGCCTCATTAATTTATTTTCTAATTTCTGCTGCTGTTGCTCCAGAGAATTAAGGTGACTAGCTTTTGATTTTCTCTCTTTGTCCCATGAATTTATCTTGGTGGGTTAAGGTCTGAGGTTGCATTTTGTTTCTGTATCTAGTAAGTTTCTATTATTTTATTTTGTTTTCTGAATTGATGCTTGTAAGCTTCTAATAATAGATAACTTTATCACTTATATTGAGGCTTTCTCAGGGGACTTTTGTTCTTTTTTTTTTTTTTTTTTTTTTTTTGGTCTTTTTCGTTTTTACCGGTACCAGGGATCGAACTCACGACCGCCTGCTTGCAAGGCAGGTGCTTATGCCGCTGAGCTAAATCCCCAGCCCCTGGGACTTTTGTTCTTCAGAGATATCATCTAGGTGTAGGTGATTCTTGGTCTTTCTGTTTGCACCAAGATCTTACCTTCCCAATTTATTAAGCTAGACATGTTTCTATCTGTTTGGCTCAGTATCCAGTTCTTTGGTACTGGAATGTTGTGATGGTTATGACCCCCAAAATTCAGAATGTTGTTGTACAAGCAAGAACAACTGAGGGCAACAAATTTGACATTCTGACTAAAGTTGTACAATTAACAATAACACTAGCATCAAGCACACCTAAAATCTGACAAATTGTGGCAATTATCAATTTGGTTCCTTTAAACATAAGGCCAAGATTTACAGTCACATAACAAATTCAGTATTATTCCTGAACTTGTGTACAAAGAGTTCTCCCTTAGCAAAGTGATTTGGCTTTGTTGTGGGGGAAATTTAAGAGGAATAGGGAAGAACATAGGAAGTAAAATGAAGAGAAATATGCTAGTGTAAGAGCATAATTACATGATCAGTAAAGATACAATTATTGAATAACAAACTTATACACATGTTATAGAAAGTTAAAAAAAATAATACACTTTG
Organism: Cavia porcellus; assembly: GCF_034190915.1. Taxonomy (NCBI): domain Eukaryota; kingdom Metazoa; phylum Chordata; class Mammalia; order Rodentia; family Caviidae; genus Cavia; species Cavia porcellus. The sequence goes on from NW_026947484.1 coordinate 119,497,006, forward strand.
CCTATGTTCCTGCTGCCTGTCACATAAATACTCTGTGGAACTCAGTAAGCCTTGAGTATCTGGATTCATATTCTTCTCTTTTGATAATGCACTGGGCCAATTTGACTATTCTCAGATTATGTTTCCCTTAATTAAAAACTATATTGCTTGTAACTGGCTTTAATGCCTTTGTTCAGGAGCAAATTAATCTAGTCAAAGATGCTTTTTTTAACTCTCCTTTGCTCTGCGTCAATCTCTTCTCCTCACCCCCAGGATGATCCTATGCTATGACAAAAAATTCCTTTTAAGCAGATATATTTAGAATTAGTTTTCTTGATAATATATGAATTAATTTAATCTATCTAAACAATCATGTAATACCTTGTACCTCCTGTTTGTAAACTATATTTACTTTTTTATTTTTCAAATATATTTTAAAGAGAAGAAAATACAACAAAATTTCAAAACACTATAATTAGCGGGTGCCAATGGTCTGTACATTGTGTATTGTTATCTTCAGATCAGATACTCAAAGTGAAAGATATCTGCCTCCAATTGTCCAAACAATACTAGCACAAACCTTTGTATTGTATTCAATAAACTTAGAGAAATAAGTAGGATAACTATTGTAACTACCATATATATATATATATATATATATATATATATATATATATGCGCCCCTTATACTAGTGGGCCAATATGATGTTTACACATGCATACATGATGTTCATTCCACTTATGAATATTGTCTCAAATTGCATCCATTTACCTATAAAAGTGTCGAACTTGTCTTTCCTTATGGCTGAGTGGTACTCCATGATATAAAATGCCCCATCTTTTTTATCCATTCCTAAGTAAGTGGGCATTTAGGTTGCTTCCAAGATCTGGCTATTACAAATTTGCTGCTATAAACATGGGTGCACATATATTTCTGTGGTATGATTAATTCTTCTGGGAAGATTCTCAGAAGGGGAATGACTGGGTCAAATGGGAACTCCAATCCTTGGTTTTTGAGGAATCTCCATACTGATTTCTTCAGGTCTACACTCACACCAACATTGAAGAAGAGTACCTTTATCCCCATATCCTCTCCAGCACTTGTCATTGCTTGATTTCTTGATAATAGCCTTTCTACCTAGGGTGGGTTGGAATCTCAGTATTGTTTTAATTTGAATCTCTCGAATGATCAGTGGTATTGAACATTTTTTCATATATTTATTTGCTGTTTGTATTTCTTCATCTGAGAAGTACATGTTCATCTCAGATGCTCATTTTTGGATTGGGTCTTTAAATCTAGTATGACTGATCTTTTTGAGTTCTTTTTATGTTCTCAATAGTAATCCTTTGTCTGAAGAACTTCTGGTAAACATTTTTTCCCACATTGTGGGTTATGTTTTCTTTTTTTTTTTTTTTTTTTTTTTTTTGTCTTTTTCGTTTTTATTGGTACCGGGGATCGAACTCACGACCGCCTGCTTGCAAGGCAGGTGCTTATGCCGCTGAGCTAAATCCCCAGCCCCAGTGGGTTATGTTTTCACTTTGGTTTCATGTGCTGTGCAAAAGCTTTTTAATAAGACAATATTTCAATTGTTGATTCTTTGTGATAGTTCCTGTGCAAGTGGGGTTTTGTTCATAAAGTCTTTGTCTACACCAATGTCTTCAAAAGTTTTACCTATTGTGTCTTCCAACAGATTTAATTTTTATGTTCTGATATTTAGATCTTTGATCCATTCCAAATTTAGTTTAATGCATGGTGAAAGATATGAGTCCAACTTTAATCTTAAGCCTGTGCAGAACCAGTTCTTCCAGCATCATTTTTTAAAAGGCTGTCTTTCTTTCACTCACTGAATGTTTGGCACCTTTGTCAAAGATAAGGGAGCTTAGTGTCTCTGGAGTTGTTTCAGCATATTCTAAACCATTCCATTGTTCTTGGGTCTTTTTTTTTTTTTTTTTAACAGTACTTTATGCTGGTAAACAATACTTAACCTGGACTCAAACTGACTCTTTGCTAATGATTTGTTCTTGGTCCCACTAACCTGCCAGCATAATAAACAGTTGCCTTCTGACTTTTCATTGTAAAGAATGTTCTATTTAAGGGGCTGGGGGTTTAGCTCAGCGGCATAAACACCTGCCTTGCAAGCAGGCGGTCGTGAGTTCGATCCCCGGTACCGATAAAAATGAAAAAAAAGACCAAAAAAAAAAATGTTCTATTTAGTTTGATATTGATTTTCCTGCAACAGTGGAAGCAAATCTGAAGGATGAAGGATGATTTCCAGGCTTTGGGAAGTTTTGAGGGCCAGAGAGAGAGACAATAAAGGAGAAAGTACAACATTATGAAGCAGATCAAAAAGAATAGAGAGAATGTTCACTCACATGTAAATATCATAAAATCAAGAGAGACAATTGAGCAAATAGAGAATGAAGAGTAATAGATGACAGTAACAGCAACAACAACAACAAAAAGAAAAATACCTAAACAATCTAAAAAGGAAAAAAACCTAAAAAGAAAACAAAAAACCCAAAACCAAACCAACCAAACAAACAAACAGAAAAAAATCCTATTTGTCTCTGTATTTCTCTGCCAGCTGCTGTGGCACCCTCAGACAGAGACAGCCCAATCCTGCTGGTATTGTGTACATTTGACTCCTCCTGTTCAGGCCAGCTTGCCCTTTCCCAGCTCCACTGGCATGCCCCTATCCTCTTGTGCCACATGTTGCTGGGCGGAATGGAGTGCTGTGAGCTGTCTCTCTACTCCTGTCATCACTGCAGAGATAGCCAGTCTCACTTTGGTCTCCTTTGCCTCAGGGGAAGTGTCAACATCATTGGTTGCACGGAAGGAAGGATTATGCTACTCTTCTCACTGATCTTCACCTCTGCCACAGCTGTCATGCCTCCCCTCTGCCATGGTCCCTAGTCTTACTGACTCACTGCTTCTGCCACCTTCTCAGAGCAGCCCAAGTCTACTAGGTGCACTTCAATCTCCTTTCCCATGCATCAAGTGCTGCAGCTACTTATATCTTATGTGAGCTTAAATCCAGCCCTGTGTGAGCTGGATCACTGTTTTGTAAAGTCCTATTTGTATGTTTTGCTTGATCTATGAGTCTCTTATTTAAGATCCACTTGGGCATCAAGATGCATGTCCTTTCCTTTCTTCCTATTACTTGTGATTTTAGTTGATTTTATCTAAGTAGCTCCAACATGGCTCTTCCTGTGTTTAGCCATGTTGAATCACATCAGTGTTTTTTTTTTTTTTTTTTTTTTGTCTTTTTTGCCTAAAATTTCTACTATGGTCATACTCTCCTCATTGATGGTTTCAGTTTGTATAGTTTTGCTTCTCTGTTGTCAGCAATAGTCTTGACATGTTAAATGGAACATACAGAAATAGATTATTCCCTAGTTTACACATAATTGTGAAACCATAATGTAATATCCCTCCATACAAATCTGTTCTACCTGGGATTTGAAGCTGTGTGTCTAATGTATATGCCACTTACTCATTAGTAGTTCTCAGACAACAGACTTACTGTTACAATATCTCATTGTATGTTTTCAAATAATCCTTACTTAATGGCATCAAAATGCAAGAGTAATGATGCTAGAAATATTACTGTGGTATATTGTTTTAAATGCTTTATTTTATCATTAATTATTGTTAATATTTGAGCAATTTTTAAATTTAACATTATTTTAGGTGTGTATATATACATATATGAAAATGTAGTATAAATTGAGTTCTCTGTGATCTGTTGTTTTAGATATCAACTAGAAGTTTTTGAATGTATCTGCTTGCAGAAATGGGGTCTACTTATTTGTTTTCTCATTGTGAAAGTGTTTTAAGGTGGTATCTAGTGACTCATGCTCTCATATAACCCTCTTTCTCTGAGTGTAGGTGGAATCTATAACTTGTTTCTAAGTGCTTAATATTTAAAAGTTGATAGACTGCTATTCCCATTATGTTTCCTCCTATTTCAATGACAAAGAGAATTTGCAGATAGAATCAATGCCCTTAATCCACTAACTTTAGGGTAAGCCAAATAGAAATTGCCTTGGCTGGGCTGGTTATAAGCAGTTAGACCTTTGTAAAAAGGGTTCAGAGATCAGAGAGGGGAGAAATGGAGATACTTTCCTCTGAGGTTTGAAGAAGAAAATTTTCCTGATTTCTAATGCCACAAGGACATGTGTTTTGCCAACAACTATGTGAACTTTAGAGGTCACCAAATCTCAGATGAGATGACAACCCTGACCAATGCTATAATTACTGCCCAGGAGACCCTGAGCAGAGGGTAATGGTAAGCTGCAGTTGTCCTCCTGGCCACAGAAACTTTGAGAAAATAAATGCACATGTGCTTGGTTGGTAAATTTCTTGTAATCTGTTACTCAGAAAATTTGTGTATATATATATATATATATGTTCTTGTTTTATCATTTATATTTTAACTCCAGGAATTTTTATTGCTTTTGGAATATTATTATGTATTTATTTCTTTGAATATTTTATTAACATTTATACTTCCATTGTACTATTTTTATCTTATCTTCAGTAGATATTTAGTTATGTTAATTTTCTAAAAATGCTAATTTTATTTATGTAACTTTGAAACTTAGGCTCATTTTAGTAGGAAACCTTTTTTTTTTTTCTTATTTCTTCCCATTATGCTATCAAAATCTTCAGCTCTGATATCTGTTGTTTTGACTTGATTTCTAGAGGGATATTCATTTGAAAAGAAGCCTTGTGTCATTTGTTCTATGTTAATCAGTACTAAAGATAAAGGGGAATTTATTTAGGTTTTGACTTGATGTTATTTCTGGCTGCCCTCCCAGTTCTTAAATAACTTACTACTACAGTGTGTAGCCCAAGAAGTTAACAGTGTTTCAAGTTTCTTTCTAGAATAAGGGAGTTCCATAAAAGCCACTGGTTTCAAGCAGTGCATTCATTTCAAAACATGTAGCTCCTCATTTCTCCAATTTTGAAATTTCCTGGTAGGAGGAGTATCTCCCAAGCTTCAGGAATGTCTTAGACACAAAACCAATCTCTCCCACTCTGTATCTTGTCTCATCAAATATTCCACCTGCTACCACAACCTTCTGAAACACACGAGCTACTCCCCAGTTGCTCCATAGAGGAGAGCACAATGGTTAAGAATATAATTAAAGTCCAGAATCAAGCATGAAATCAAGTATGAATTTAACTTATTGGTTTTGCAACTTTCCCTAATTAGGGGAGTATTTGCATGCAAATTTCTTCATTTGAAAAGTGATAAAAATAACGTTATAAGGTTGCATGAGATTTTTAAAAATCAATATTTGTATATATTAGTGTCTGGCTCAGTGTAAGCTCTCAATAATTTGCCTAAAACTCACTGATGATTTCCCCTTCTCGATTACTGGCTTTTTTTGCTTCTGTCTCTTCTGTACTCTGTTTTGTTTCCTGCACTGTACCTTATGATTTCTTGCTTCTGTGTAGACTTCCTATTATAACAAGTGTAAGTCCTCCATAATATCAATTTTAATAATCTCCTTTTCTGACTATAGCTTCAGGTTTTCCTTTGGTATTTCAATTTCAATTTCAATAATCTTTCATCCCCAGCTACAACTTACAATCCATTGATCTTCCCATATTTGCATTATTTCTCACCTCTTTGTGCTTTCAGATGACTTACTTCCTAATGGATCAGTGGACCTAATCTATTTCTCATAACCTTTATCTTTCATGATCTTCCTTATCTAAACTCACTTGGAAGTAAGTCCATCGTGGCAAAATGCTGCTGTACTAGTCAGCTTCTACATATGTGAAACTGATTGCATTTAATTAAAGATAAATTGTATCATGCTGATTGGTCTCACATTAGATTCATTAAAAATAACCTTGAAAGCGCCCAGATAGTTTCCATCACACTTAATAATAATTCTTCATTACTTTGCAGACTCTGGTAGACAAGTTTATACTTTCTCAACTCCTCAGACTTCTTTTGCATGCATCCTCATTGATGATTTCCAGAAGACAAGTGAATGCATTGAGAAGAAATTGGAAAAAATCTCCTTCAGCTATATTTACATACCTACCAACATGCATACATACATTTCTCTCTTTGTACAGAAGTGAGGTAGCTATGCTTTCATGAAAAGCCATCCTTTGTTGCCCCTGCCACCTTGTACACTGTGTTTTCTTTTGGAACTCAATTCTGTCTCACTCCTGTAACATCAGTGTTACAAGATGTGCTGGATTATACTTAGCAGCGTCACGTACTCTCTCTCAGTTAATTAAGAAAGCTTCTTCTTGACCTTAAAATTTCCTCTCTCTAATGCCCTCTTTGTAGACAAACATTTTGATAGAACTATAATTGCTGTCTCAAATTAATGTTCACTGGTCTGTTGATTTACTGAGATTGATTATTACCTTATACATAATATTATCTTGATTTATGGTTTTAAATTCCACTTACATATTGGTAACTCCCAAGATTAAATTTCAATATCTTCTTATATATTGAACAGAGGCATCACCAAATTAACATATCCTCAACCACTGTATCTACTCCCAACCTCAGATGCCTGCTACTGGCCTCATTAGTCTCTCCCAGTTCACCAACACCATCATTCCAGTTACACATGTAAAAAACAAAACAAAATTTTGCAGTCATGCTTGACTTATTTCTCACAGACAGTATATCCAATTACTGTCATTAATTATATCTTTCAAATATATTGAATGCAAATATGTTTGGCCACCTCCCTTGTTTTTATCCTTGTCCGTGCTATCTGACGTGATCTGAAAAGTCTGCAGTAGCTTCCCATTGCAATCCTGACTATTAATTTAACTCTTCAGATACATTACCATAACGTTTCAGCATAGTTGAAATGATCTTGGCAGACATTATAGTATAGTGACTACTCTGGGAGAATTTTTAAACAAAATAAAAATAAAATTCTTGATATTGGTAACATGGAAGATGGAGAGAAGTGATAATAACTAAAGTATTTTAAGTTTCCTCTGTTAGATAACAACTAATTAAGCCCATGTATTGCATTTAGGGGGTTTCTGGGGGAGGGATTTTCAGTGCCATGAAGTGATTTTCAATGAAACTAATTCCCTGGTATAAATTTTCAATAAACCTGATGAAAGTGCTATATGCTAATTAGTCTTAAAAAGGAAAGAACATTTTTAAACTTAATTAACACTATGTTGTTTTCTGCACAGGGTTGACAAGAGACCCAGTTGTATAAGAACCTTCCTTTATGAATAGTATATTTACTATATGTGTTACACGTGGCCTTTCATTTAATAAACTCATATTTTCCAGTGGAGGGGTCCCCTGGAAATATATATATATTTTTTTAAAGAAGAAAGTAGCATTACTGAGGAGAAAAGGGAAGTTAAATTTAGATTGGGTCTGCTTAGTGGAAAAATAGGCATTCTTTTAAGTATACAAGAATTTTTCACATGATAAGTTATATTTTACCTATGATGTAGATGTAAAAATTAATAAGATGTCAAAGCAACAAGGAAATTATTTAACTACAGTAGTCATTACCTATGAAGAAGAATGTGTCTGTTCTGTCACTAGAGGATCATTTGGGATTTCCTGCATTCTTTAACGTTACTTTAAGGCACTTATACCTCCAAGGTTCCAGAAATTACATTCTAACTCAATGCATGTGAACTTCAGGTAGAAGGTAGGGTATAAAACAAATGTAAGACCATGCCATTCTACTCAAGAAAAGAGACTTGGGTCATTCTTGTCATTTTAAAGTTTCCTTAGTTTCTCTTTTCTGAAGTCGAACTTTCAATGGTAATTTAGGTATCAAACCAACATTCAGATTTGAATTCCCCCTAAATGTAACATAGAGAATCTGCATATTCACAGTGAAATTCTGCAGTGTTTAACCATTGCATACTTCATTTTAACCTTTTGTTTGGTCTGTCATTGTTTGGCTTTTATAATAGCCAATCCTTAAAGAGGAGCCTCATTTATTAATGTTTTTTAAATCATGTAACTATAAAAAGGATGAACACTGATGATATTGTCATATGTTCCTGTTAATGAAATGCTTTCAGTCCATAAGAAAGGAGCTTATCATAGTTTATTTCTATTCAACTGCCAGTTATCAAAAATGGTATAATAATAATTTTTCCAAAAACTTTTAGTTTGGTCTAAATGCTTGATCTTGCTAAATTTTGACAGGCTGCAAATTGTTTAATTCAAGTTCCTTAGTTCCTATTAGATGGATTGATGTGAGAGTAGAATCCAGATTGTCTTCTGTCAGCTGACACAATCACATAGATGATTGGCTTTAATATCACTTTGTTAAATTTCATTAATAATGCAATAGTTTATAATTTTACAAGAAAACTGGCCCAATATTTCCTTTCTTTACTATTACACCAATAATGCAAATAAATTAAATTAAATTATGGCACTTTGAGAGGAAAGCAATCTCAAAAATACTTATTAGAGTGTATACAGAAGTTTGGAAGGGTTTGGAGATTATGTCTTCATGTTAATATTTAATCACATCATCATAGTTTAATCATATATATATATATATATATATATATATATATATATGTTATTGTCACCTTAAATATCCAATGAACTACAAAAGTTAGTAAATGGCACACTTGCAACTTTCTTTTGGCTGGCTCTTAATAAATAGGCAGATAAATATTTAGTTTTTGTAAGAAATAAGAGAAAATCTCCAATTTGCATAACCTCAATTTCTTTGTGATCTACTGCAGTAAATATCTCTACATTTTTGCCTAATTTACTACATAGATTAAAGTGAAATCATTAAGAGAAGCAAAGTATATATACTGTAATAGAATGAACAAATATAGCCGTGAACACTGGGCAAAGACTCTTGGCAGCTCTTCCCTGAAAGCTGTGGAAGACCTGCTGTGCAGAGCCCTAAGGCACTCTGACAGTGAGAAAGCACACTGATAAATAATGTTTTAAAACATTTAATTAATAACTAAGGCCACAGTATGTATTCCTAGCCAGACAAGCGATGATTTTTTTCCCTTCCTTATTCTTTACAGTATTAGTTACTTTCCCAAGAGGTAACTTACAAAAGGAAAATATTGGGAAATGCCAGTGTCTTTTTAATTAGTGTTTTTGACTATAAAAACTTTATATGCTTTCCAAAATGAATTATAGAGGAATAAGATGGCAACTTACCTAATAATAACATCAATAATGACAGTAGCTAGATGTTGTTGCATGGGAACACAATGGAGTGTTTAAAAGGTTAGCCTTGAATTGAAACTTGGCTCTGTCAGTGTATGGGCTTCAGATAGCTATGCAACTACCCATACTTTCTCTGTGAAATAGGAATAAGAATGGAATCTGCACAAAGTGTCTAGGATTAAAATGGGCAATACATTTAAGATACTTAGTAGCTGTTATATAATAGTAACAGTGCACCTTTGTTGTTAATTACAAATACTGGTATTTCCTCCGTCTTGAGGAAAAGGGTGGTGGTGCATCCTGTGTGTGAATGTGAGGAGAGCTCTAGGTTGTTAGCCTTGAGACATACTCTGGGGCAGGAAAGTTAGAAAACTGTTTGTGTCGTGTTCATGGGAGAACACAGAAGACTCATAGGCATCATATCCCTTCGTAGTTTCCTCACAGATTCCTTTGAGATTATAAAGAAGAACAGAATAGGAGGAGAGGAAAAGAAGAAAAAGGAAGAGGAAAATGAGGAGAAACAAGAGGAGGAAAAACAGACGACTCCTTGTGAATTCCACCTCGAACCAGAAAAACAGACATCATCTTAAGTCCTGCTCACATTACAAACATGCCCTTCAATTCCACATGGGCCAGTCTTCTTTGTTTGTTTATTACCTGTCCATTATTATTTATGAGGTAGGTTAAGTGTGTACTTGTCAATCTTCAAAGAAACCTTTACTGACCACCGCAGTCTAGACTTTGTGTTCCTTCCATATGCTACCCATGCACCTGGTACTTTTTCCTTAACTCCATGTGCTGTGACGGTGGCTCTGCTTTCTTGTTTTAATTTCCTTCCAAGTACATATGCTCTGGAAAGGCAGGCAACGTCTCATGCCCAATGCCTACCACAATGCTAGCGTATTGTAGGTGCCTAATAATACTCATGTTATTTATTGTTCATGGCTGCATGATGGCTAGCTTTGAAGAATCTGCCATACAAAGCCCAGATTCTGGAGCACATATGTTCTCCAATAGAAATACAGGCTTACAATATATAAAGTGAAAGGTTATACATTTTGGCAATACTAAAATAAATGAAGTAGATCAGATACAGCCCTTATTTAATGCTGTTTATTTTTCTTTTGCAAAAAGAACAAATTTTTCCATTTGTTTGGGAGAGACAGGAATGTATGGAAATGTGCATGCTGTCCACAAAACCTCTTCAACTTATATATTTGCTTAATTCTGTTGTGCTTGGAAAGCAGTTAGGTTATCCTTTTTTAAATAAGGTGACAGTAATAACAAACATTAAAATGTTCAGCTAGTGAAATAACTAAAAGCAAATCTGTACGTGGTTTTATATTTTACAGAGCACTTTCATAGTACTGTTTCACCATAAATAAAGCCTTAATATTCATAATCTCATTTTCCCCTAGGTTATACATAACTCACCCAACAAATTTTAAGAAATGACTTCTACATCCAAACAATTACCTAGCCTTTCCTTCCAATACTGACTATAAGGCCTTGGCTAAAACGTTTTTGTTTCTAATCAAAGAAAAATTTGAAGATTTGTGGTATTTTGACTCCAACTATTTTTTAGTGGCAACAAGTATATTTTTATTTGAGGTTCAGTCACAGAGCTGAACATGTCCTCACATCTTTTCACTCTTACTAATTATCAGTCTTCAAAATGATTTTGTCTTTCTCTTTAATCGTCTACTAATTTGGCAGGAACTGCCTGGTACCATCTAGGTTTTTCACCCTATTTCAATATCCTTGCATTGTGATTGGAAGGCTAATTTGTTCAGGACTTGTACAATGATGAGCTTTTCTCAAAACAGAAGCAGCAAGCTGCTTCACACCAACGTATACTTGGCCCCTCTCCTGTCAATCCATATGTAGCAGATGCAGATAAAATCTGTTGGTTGGCACAAGAAGCTCTGTGCACATGGCTCCTATTTTTAAGCCTCTGTTGGTATCCATGTGCAAAGAATGCAGCTTGTTACTGATGGACTCTGAATCCCTCCAAAAGGAACCAGACTCAAAAATCCATGCAGGCAGCCTAAAAATGAGAACTCGATGTGTGTATGTGTGTGAGCACATGTGTGTGTATGTATATAGACTAGGAAAACATGAATAATTCAACCCTCTTGTACCTACCCAATAGGATCACAACATTTTGAACAGAATTGCAATGATTCCACACAAATTATATCAGTCTTAAAAGGTCCAGTGATTTTATTGACAGATTTTCTCTCACTCCCCACCTTTTGAAAGAGTACTATTACAGATGCACAGACATGTGAATTAATCGTTCTTTGATTATAAATAATTGATGCAAAAGGCCATAAGGATAAATTGCTATAATATGACATTTTATAGAGAATAAAGATCCAAACATAATTTCAAAAACATATTGTGTCCTGTCATTGCTGATAAAAGTGCATTAATTGCTTTGGCGACCATCAAAACAAGAGATAGGTTACGAATGATGTTTTCTTCAGATTGCTTCTGAGACTGTGAGAAACAAATGACTGCTTCATTTTTTTTTTTTTTTTGGTTAGCAGTTATAGTAATTACTTATTATAAATCATCATCATTATTGTTATTGTATGAGATATTTTTTCAATATATTATAAAATTCCTTCTGAGGATTTCTGGTAGAGAAAAGTATTGTTTTGCAAAACATTTTTCATTTTCATAAATTTCTCTTCTTCTGTCTGAGCTGACACTTTGTTCTTTGATCTTTCTTTTTGGCTCTAGTAGTATACACCTAAAAAATTTCCACATTCTACTATCCTGTGATATGTGGATACCTCAGATATTCCTTACCTTGTTAAGTATATTATGAATTAGAATTTTATTTTGGAATAAGGAATTCAAGAATGGCTACGTGATATACTCTCCTGCCAAACATTCATTCTAGTGTTCCTTAAACCTGTTGCAAATATTATGTTGAACCTTAGACACCATCTTTTTTCAGACTTTGATTTACTGTTTGCATTTCAGTTAGGGAAGGCATTGCCTAATACCCTTTTCTTGTCTGTCTGTCTCCTGTCTCTCATGCCCAGACCTGCAGTGGCTAGGATTTTATCACCTCAGTGATAGAGAAGTATTTCTCAAATTGCAAGTGGCTCATAAAATCAGCTAGTAAATTTTGACCAGTATTTTTAATTAAACAGAATAGAAAGTGTCAGGATGTATACACAAAATAAGAGAAAGCACTACGTGGTTTAGTGAAACATTTATTTATAGTTGTTTACGTGTCTCTAAAATGTGTGTGTGTGAGAAAGAGAAAGAGGGGAGGGGGAGAGAGAAAAGGGGAAGAGAGAGAGGCAGAGACAGAGAGACAGAGACAGAGATGGCTATGATTCAAATATATTTGTTACTGTAGCATATTGCCAAAATATTAGAAAAGCATTTTGTTGGTCTCTTATCATCCACAAAGGAAGCATAGCTATTCTACCCATCAAGCAATTTAAGAACTGGCTAATAACAACCACTTTAACCTCCCACTTAGACTCTGTATCAGAATTGTGATACTTTACAGGCCCATGTGCTGACATTACAGGACCGTTGAGGCCCTGGGCTTGACCCACTAAAGACGAATGGCTATTAAAGTAGAGCTTTTTTTCACATCATTTTTGTAGCACCACAAAGTGCTTTTTAAAAACTCCTACCCGAGAATGAGAGAGGAGAGAAAAGATAATGGTATATGATAGCTTGCTTTCTCCTAAATCACATAGCACACTGTTATATTTGCTTATATTCTACATCAGCAACACAACAAAGCTTACTAGAATATTTGGCTGATTGATTACAATAAAAACCTTGATGGCAGGTCATTACCTTTTTGGGGTGGGGTATCTTTAAATCCATCTCACATGCTCAGACGAATCAAGTTATTGCTATTTCCTGCCAATACTCTTGGCTGTGTGACTCACCTTCTCTTTGATTGGTGGCTTCTAGCTCTTGTCTCAGATCCAGTCATTAAGCATCTTTCTTGAACAATTTTATCTGAACTGACCCTCAACCCACTCTTTGGGATGGAACTAGTTACTTAATTTTGGTTTCTGTACTTTTTTTTTTAACCTTAAACATGACAACAAGCAATTGAGTTGAGCAAGCCTTATATAGCTTCCTGAAAGGCAAAAAGGAAATAGGAAGACTTCTCTTTCCATCATTAAACCACTACTGCATAGCCTAACTTGGTATCGCTACCTGCCCAGTGGCAGAATTGTTGGAAAGAAACATAAAGTGACCACACGATAACAACATAAGAATGGAAGACAGCTAAATTAAATTATGACAGTATAGTCTTTGCTTTCCCAAGATAGAATATCTCTCCACCTTGCTCCCTCCTATTATTTTTCTCTGAAAATAACTCAAACTGTTTCTTGGTTAAGTTTTTCTACATGTACATTCTGAAGCAAGAATGGAGAACCCGGGGATTGTATTAATCACTTAACAGTTTACCTTGATCATCCCTTGGGCAGTGCATTTGTTTAGCATCACTGAGGCCTGTGTCATTTCACCCAGTCAGTTCTTGTTTGCATAAAACTCATACATCTGTTTATTTGCTTTACATTGAATATTGTCTGTATTTTTATATTTAGAATGTTTACTTGCCTTTGATGCTTATTTCCAGTGAAATTTCATAATACATGTTGGTTGTTTTCTTTTACTGATTTGTGTTTATTTGTGAAAAATAATCTATGATTTTGTGCTACAATCTAAAATGTCTTGTCATAAGCAAACTAGGTATAATTTTATACTTCTCAAGAACCCAGTGATATTCTTATACAATACAAAATAAACACATTTGTCACCCGGAGACTGAATAGGAAGGAAGTACCAAAAGATTTGCAAAGGAAAAAAACCGGAAAATGTAGACACGCTAGCATGTCACAGAGGAAAACTCTGTGACAGAAGACGAAAAGATGTTTCCTTATTGTCAACTATTCATAACATGGAAATGATAGAATTAGAAAGAAGAAACAAAATTTAAAAAATTTTGATTATGGGGACTGGGGATTTAGCTCAGTGGCATAAGCGCCTGCCTTGCAAGTGTGTGGTCGTGAGTTTGATCCCTGGTACTGATAAAAATGAAAAAGACAAAAAAAAATTGATCATGATTAGTGATTATATTAATTCTATGGGTGATGTGGACAGGACTGCCCACATTCAACAAGATATCCTGTCACCAAAAAGCAAGAAAAAAATAGTATTATACAATATTTACGCACCTGTTGGGCCAAACAATAATGAATTAATTTGTTATTTATTCAAAACAAGAGAGTTCAAAAAGTCATTTACAATTTAGACTAGAGCTAACAGACCAAAGTATTGAAAAATATGGGATAGAGAAACACCAACCAGGATGTCCATCATGGACATCTTCACCGTTACATTTGGTGGAAGACATTTTGTTGAAGTTATAATACCTACAAAAAAAAGGAAAGGCTGAAACAGCGATGGAAAGTCTGTTGTTAAAAGAAAGACAATAATGCAAAAAGAATTTGGAAAGATACCAGATATTACTTTGCATACTGTGATGTAGTGCTATGGATGACTGTTTTAAAATATGCCATAAGGGGGAAAATTATTGAATAAGTCTAATAAAATATCTTTTTTATATTCCCTGTTTTACTATTTTACAAACATTAATGAAAAAAGATGCAAGCTGTATTTAAATAATTGGGCTGATGCACAACTAACTAAGCACTCTCTATAGAAATCACCACGGGGTGGCAAGGTGAAGAAGACTAGAAGGCTTAGACTAGGTACAGTTTCCTCAGCCCCTCCTGGAAGGTTGGCCACACCTGAGCATTTGAGACAGAAGAGGTACATATACACATATTCATATACATATACACACATGCATACACATATATAAAAGTACGTATGGATATATATTACTGCTTTTAATGTTATTAATGTTACTGCTTTTAATATTATTAAATTCTCTCATTAGTCTGATATGATCACATTAGTATGCAATTAAGCCAGGTGATCTGACTTTAGAGCCTGTACTTCACTGCCAAAAGCAGCTAACAGGGTTCTGCAAAATTAAAAGAAGAAATGTGAAACTCCTGGCCTGAATCAGAAAATAAATTTCTACTCTCTGAAAAAAGGTTAAACACACACACACACACACACACACACACCCCAAAACCAAAGGCAAAAGAACTCCAAACCTATATTCATTAAACTAGACTAAGATGTGCAAATATACGGGTGAATATGAATATAAGGTTTCTTAACGGGGTCATAATCAGAAAATAAACCCAATCTTATGCAATACTTTTCCTTCCTAGAGGAAAATCTTATTTTCTGACAAGGCTTCAAAGATGCAGATCTTCAGAAGCCCCAAAGTTTACAAAAATGATGATACAGTTTTAGTCTAGAGTTCAAAATATAAACAATACTCAACTATGTCAATATACTGAGTTCTGTTGATTCTTAGAATTTACTCATGACCATCACTTCTTCCTTAGTTAAGATATATCTAGTTCTTTCAGACATTTATTCTTTCAGGGCAATGTTAGGTGTCCCAGCTATTTTGAGGTCTTAAGTATAAGCATAATCAAACTCCTAAATAATTATTAGCTTCATTATTTCTTTTCTACCCACCTTCACACTTCAAGACATGTATGTGCACTCGCATGCGTGCACACACTCATTTTCACATCAACAGGTGGTCAACCTTTCCAATACATAGTTCATGGTATTCATTAATGTTACATATAAAATATTTTTTCCTAGGAATAAAGTAATGTGTCTCTTAGGAATAAGGTTTGAAAGACATAGCTGCTTTCTTCATACCAGTTCCTTTTTTCACAAGCAGTAGGAGGCATACTCTCCTTCTCTCGTTATGTGGTTGTTCTGTCCATTGTGCTGTGTGCTGTGGTATTGCTATGATTTCTACTACAAAAAGAGTTTTCCCATTGCTATTGCATTATGTTGTTCTCCCCTACAGAGTTCCTTACCTGGTTTCTTTCCATCAGCAGCAGTTTGTGAGTCTCAGATGCTTTGCTATTTATATTAAACTGTGAGTTGTGTCAAAGAAGCTGTGAATTTATTACCAGAAGGCTGTGATTCCTTCCTAAAATTCGGTCTTAGTTACCTGGTTTGTCCTTCATTATTAGTCAATACTTTTCATTTAGTGCTGTACTATCTTAGCTATTCTGTTCAGCTGTTTTTCTAAGTGCCTTTTTAGAATGGAATATAACTCTTTAGCAGAAGAAATTATGTGGACCTAATTCTTTATCATTTCATCTAAAAATTGTTGTTCCACATATGTTCCATAGGCAGAGTATGTGTTCTTTCTAGTGCATCATTTTAGTTATGTTTGTCTATGAATTAATGAATCTACATTTGTAGCATTTTCATATCAGTGTTAATTAGTATCTTATAAAATTAATTTTGAATCAGTGCCACCTAGTATTGTTAGGAAGACATATGAGAAGCACTGTACCTTTTTTCCTAAGGCTTCTCTGCAGAACTGACATTTTTCTACATTAGAGACAAATCTATTAAAGTCACACTATCTTTGTCTTTCTAAGCCTTAGTTTCCCCAAGTGCTCAGTGAGAAATAATATAAAAGGCCCCCTTGTGCTGTGTAGACTAATGACAAAAATTACTGGATTAATGTTTGGAAAGTGTTTCAGAAATCTCTTAAGAAAGCTATTATGTAAGTAGAAAGTATTATTATTATTTTGCAATTTCAGCTTCCTTATTTTTCATCTCTCATAGTCATTTGGGTCATTTACTATGAAATTTTCTGATTCCTTGACAATTTTTAATGGCTCTTTGGAGAGCCTTTTGAGGGCTGTTTAATCCCTTGTTGATGATCCATCTGCTTTGTGGAGTTCATGCTTTTTTCACAACACATTAATATTCAGTATTAAAAAAATAGTTGTAGCTATTTTGTATCTTGATAAAATTGCACAAGAAATTTATGATCTGGCTTTTGAATTAGATTTTTTAAGTTTTTGTATCCTTTCTTTTGGGAAAGTGAAAATGGAACTCAGGGATGCCAGTTATTAATTAACAGTTTTATTAACAGTATTTAGAGAAAAAAAAACCCAATGGATTATGGACACCAAACCATCCTCCAAAATTATCCTAATGATTATTCCTATAGTAAGCAACCTCCAGGGTCCTTAGATTAGCACCAAAAATTAGTAATATTACTTCTTAGAGTATGGAGCATGTACTACGAAATTCTGTGTATCTATTGTTAAAATTTACATTTCTCACAGTTTCTAAAATTAACAAAGAGGTAATGTATTTTCTGGCATTCTTGTCTTTTAAGCTCCTGTAAAAAGGAAATGAGATGAGGACCTGGATTCTTTTATTGAATATTATAGTATAAAAATTCTAGAGTAGGAGAGAGTGGTGAAACTAGTCGCTAAGAGAATATTGCCAGTTAGTTATAAAATGATGCCTATGAGATTGTTTGGAATTTTTCTTCTGGGTTTATTTTTATTTTAACTACATTAATTATGGTCCCATCCTTAAAATAACATACCATATTTAACGTATATAATTTTTACATTTAGAAGTGTGAAATAAAGAAAATGAATAGAGTCAAATTTAATTTTCTTTGTCTACAATATTTTTCCTTTTTTCTTGCTGGATAATATTAAATGGTTTTACTTTTAAAAACTAAGTAGTTACCTGTTCTTGATAAGAAGCATTTAAAAAGAAATAATTTTACAATACTGTACCTTTGCTACATTAAGTTTTAAGCAAATGGCTTCACTTGATCTGTTTTGTTTTTCCTCTTGCAGAAAAACATCAGCTGTTGAATATGGAAGGGATTAAAAAATCTTGAGTTTGATGCCCCCACTAAAATAATAGCTCAAAAGAATTGTCTCCTATGGAGTAGACTGTGGGGGACTCAGAATCCCCACCTGAACACTACCAGATGTATCTGTAAAATGGAAGAGACAGCCTCCGTGTGCTTCCTGAGGGGTTTAGCGTGGAGTGGTCCTGCCACAAAATGAAGGGACTCAGTCCTCCAGGGCTAACTTAAATTTAAAAGACAGGAAAATGAAAACATAAACTTCATATTGCAAAAATCTGGATAAATAATAAAAGACAATCTATAGCACAAATGATCATGTATGGGAAGACAGGTATGAGGAGTTACATAGTTTAAAATCATTAGAAGTTCATGGGTAAATCACGTTTGAGTCTTGATTCTGATAATACAGCAGAATATCTTTTCAGACATGGAGAAATTTGACTTAGACGTGTACTGTGTAATGATAGCGAGTTATTCATTATAGGTATGACAATGCCATCACAATAATTACATATATATATATATATATATATATATATATATATATATAAATACTTCAGCCAGGATTTTACAACAGGTAAATCAAATGGAATCAAAATTTGGTAGTCATATGAATAATCGCACTTCCTTTTGTACATTTCATATTATTCAGGGTATAATTTTTAACCAAGGCAAAGGTTATATGTTGGACAAAACACTTTGAATTTCCTGCTTTTTCCACTATAATATTAACAATACCACTGAATTCTTACATATTACCATTGCTAACGATTGTCCTAATAACTGATGAATTGGAATACTTTATGTTTTTCACTTGGAATCTGAACCCACAGACAAACTTTTCTTTCTTTCTTTCTTTTTCTTTCTCTCTCTCTCTCTCTCTCTCTCTCTCTCTCTCTCTCTCTCTCTCTTTTTCTCCCTTCCTTTCTCTTTCTTTCCTTTGGGAAAGTTTTTTCCTTTGGGAAAGTTTTCAACTTGAAAGTTTTTCAAATTGTCAAATTTCCAACCCTCCTGGCTTGATTCTATTTCCGCAAAATGCTCTGTACCTTTCTGTAGTGGAAGCAGGAAACCCACTTTTCTTGGAGAACAAGATGTTTTGCAACTTTTCTCTCCATTTCTACTAGCAGAACTTCTCTGTTTACATGAAAAACATAATTTTATTCACTTTGGATTATTGAAAACTCACAGTATTCATAAACACTGAGAAGTCTTTCAAAGCATTCTACAATGTTGAAGGGTTCTTTTCCAGAGCAAACAGAGCAGTATCAAAATTATTTAAGGGATGATCCAAAGCCAGAATATTTGAATAAAAAGCCATACAACGTATTCAAGAAACTACCAACAAGTTGTTTTTGCCTTCTTGGCATCCTACTAAAATCCTTTGGTTTACAGTCAGTAGAAAAGATTTTTAAAAGGGAAGTAATCAAATAAACACAGGCTCAAGACATGAGAATAAATGAAAAACGTTAGAAAAAAAATGTATATGTCGTATTCTCTATAGTATGGAAACCGAGTGGGCTGCATCAATTTGTTCCTGGTAGAGATGCTAGGAAATGCATCCAATCTTATCACTCAGTTTTTGAAATCATTGCCTATTCTGTTTCCCACTAAAACTGGATCTCTGAAAATGACCCTGGAACCACTTAGAACAACAAATATTTTCTCAAAGCAATTTAGTCTCTTAACTCACAAGAAATAATGTCAGAAACAAAAGCAAGCATCCTGGAATAATAACAAAAAAATGTAATAAAAAGGAAGACACATTTCTTTCTTTTGTTGATTAACAGTGGGGCTTTTTTCTTATGGATATAATCTGACATATATTTTACTATGGGAATAGTGTAAAATTCTAAGTCCTTTGACATTCTATCTTATATGAAGTATGAGACGCAGCTTTGTTTGAAAGAATGAAGAAATACTTTGCATAACCCAAAATAAGTTGCTCTAGACAGGGAATGTGGAAATAGATGATGAGCTAGATGTTGCTCACTGGGTTTTTTCTTAATACACATGTGAGGACTTGCTAAGAAAGGTCCCCATGTTTATAGTTACAATGATATGCTTCAAAAGTTTTACAATTGCTTTGATTTCTCTGTGCAGTAATCTGACTACCTGAGATCTCACCAATTGCTTTGTCAGTGCTGTAGGAGATCTTTACTTTTATTGAGACCAACAGCAACAGGGAGTAAGAGACGGTGTGAAGAAAAATATAAAGAAATGAAACCTTTATGGAGAGATGTTTGGCAAAAGTTATGGAGGCATCTGGGAATTTTTGATTGGTTTTATGACAGAGAAGTCATAAACCACTTGAGGTAGATGGTTCTCAAGAGGAAGACCAGGGTAGTAGTTGCAGTAGTGCCTAGATTTAAATAGTTGAGACACCATTTAACACACATTATTTAACATTCTATGCATTGACTTTTAATATATAAAATGGAAATAATAATACCTTTCTCAAAGGGTTTTTATGAGGATTAAGTGAGTTAATATGGGAAAAGTATTTACTATGATGCTTGATACATATTAAGTATTATATATGACTTAATCAAATAAGTATAAAAATACTGATGATGTAAATGTGGTTTTTGATTATGAGTGTGTTAAGAAAGTCACAAACATCAATTTATATCAGTATTTTACTGGTTCTTTAAAACTTGTTTTATATTTATATGAAATGTACTCTAACCTCATAAAAACACACACATATATAATAATTACATAATCATCTCCATTTTCTTTTGTCTCTTTACCATTGTTCACATGCTAAGTTAGAAGAGTCCTTTCATTGCAATTTAATATTTCCATGTTAAAAATCTTTGCGTGAATTGGAAATAGCAATACAAAGAAAAAGATTAATACAAACAACTATGATTATGGTTTCATAAGAGAATAATTTTACTACTGAAGTAATGGGAAAACTGCAGAAAATAAATTATTATAATCTGTGCTTGTGTAAGTTAGAATTATTGCATAACTCATATTATCACTTTTCACTAAAAATTAAAAAATCTCCAAATCTTCTCCTTAAACTTAATGACTGGAGAATAATCTTTTCAATTATTCTTATTCAATATCAGGCCACTCATAAAATCCTATAAACATTTTTTGAAAAGCAATTTTTTACTTAGTAGAATATTCAAAATTTAAATGTATTCTATTCAAATACAAGAGAGAAGATTTATGGGGCTTCAGAAAGATTTCCACAAAATTGGGCAGATGCTCTCATGTATTTGTGTGCATTTTTAAATGAATGCACCTTGTTGTACTCCATCTGTTTGGTGCTTTAAACTGCTTCTGCAAATGACATCTCAAAGACTCCAGGAGCCTAACACGCACACTCACAGTAAGATTGCAGACCTGTTTCACAGTGAGGTAAAGGCTAGTTGCTGAGATGGTACTACCAAAATGTTTCTTTTATTAAGATTAAAACATTTTGTAGAAGAAACTGTATTTAGGATGATTTTTCTTGTTTACTCGTGTTGTTCTGTCTTTTTTAAATGTCTTTGGTTATAAAAATGTCCTATTAGGTTTTAAATACTGCAGGCATCAGAGAAGGAAATGGTAATGATTTGTGCTTACTGCTGCCCAAAGTTCAGTAAAGGTTAAGGAACTTCTACTACTAATTGAATCAGATATTCATTTTAAATCCAGGCCTGGTAGTAAAAATATGATTCTTTTAAAATCTTCTACAAATGTACTTAGGCATTTCAACATTAGTTTTAAATTTCTGTGCCTAAATAGAATACGTTAACTGACAAGGTGATCTCATTTGAACTATGTTCATTTAGAATTTATCTAGTCATTTCTTCCATCATCATTGACCCAGAATAAGCAGGTTAGGGTTTGGTGCCTCATAAAGCAAAGCAGATAGCTTTGTGCAATTGTTGCATAGTGACAAAGGATCACTAAATGTCAAACTATTTTCAGTTCAGCAACTGAGATGAGGAATAAAGGATTTAACATATGCAATATAACATCACGAGAGAACTCAGCAACTGAAAAATAACACTTTCTCATGAGAGTTACACTTTCCTTTACTAAATAATGCAACAAAAGACTTTATGTTTTTCAGAACTTTCTTCTGTGAAGCCACAATTTACCTACTTAACAGGATGGGTGTGTATTAGGTTAACATCCTACAGTAGGATGTCACAGTTAAATTCCTTTAGATTAAGATTGGCAGCTTTATTTTTGTGTACAAACTACCAGTTTGCATTACCTGGGGAAAATCTATACTGAATTTCCTCTGTGGAAAGTGTGGACAACTGGAGATGAAGGATGCTCCTTGGCGAAAAGTTGAAATTATTCTTTTTAATTCTACTTAGAAGAGACAAAATAAGATGCTTATTCATTGATTTATTAATTCATTTAATCAATTATTTTTACTTCCCAGGACTCAGAAACTGTGAAAATCTTGTATAACCATGAGTAAAACATGAAATAGTTCCCTTCTAGAGCTCTGTTTCATAGGAAGGGACAAAGGATGAACTTGCAATAGCAGATAGATATAAACAGAGCATCTTTCAGTCTCACCATACTCCTGTGGGCTGAGAAGTTATAAGGTTCCTTGCTAAGATATTGATTAGTATCCCCATAAGGTCCTCCTACGGTTTCTAAGTGGTTGCTACTGAAGGAAGCGGTACCTAGGTGGCTTAAGAGGTTAACGCACAGTTTAAGAGGTTGCCTAAGAGGTTTTGTCTACTGGGAGGTCCCCTTAAAGGCCATTGAACTTGTGGCCTTAAAGGGGATTGCAGGGCCTTGGTCTCATTCTCTTTCTCTGCTTCTCTGCTCAAGATGTGACAACTTGCTATGTCACATTCACACCATAATAGCCACTGTCATAGGCATCCCATACCATGGGTCTCTTAAACTTAGACTTTGAATTCCACACCCATGAATCAAAATAAACCTCTCTTTATTTCCTAAGTATCTCATGTCAGGTATCCACTGTAGCAATGAGCAGCTGACTAATACACCCTTCGTATGTATGTATTTATCAGGTGAGGATTGAGGTTGACAACAATAAAGGATAAAGAGAAAGAGAGTGGGGGAGTGAAGGCTATTGTTGTTAATACATTATGTAAGGGAGTGCCTTTAACGGGAAAGGAGGAGGAGGGACTATAGATAATGTAGGAAAGAGTGCACGCTTTGAGCAAAGGTGTGTTTGAGTCATTCACGGTTAGCAGAGGCCACTGAAGGTTCTGCAGAGTGATGAGTGGCAGAATGATACCATGGTAATCAGAGTCTTTAAAGGATGAAGACTATTACTCTGAATAAACAGAGTCAATAAGGAATTTTGAGCAGGGAAGGAACATACTATGATTTACACTTCAAAAGGATGACTTAGGCTTCTGTGTTGATCATTTGTTGAAGGGCACAGGGCATAAGAAAGGAGAGCAGTTACAAGGATGTGTGGATTATCCAGACTGAGGAAACAGGCTCTTGGAAAAGCTGAGGGTGGTGTTATGTTTAAAGAAGTAGTTTGATTTAGAATATGCAGGTATACCTTATTCCAAATCTTCCTAATAAATAAATATTTCCCACTAAAGTCCCTCTTGTTTTTTTAAAATTGTATTTTACAATATATACATATTCTTCAATGTATTTTAAGTGTCACCCAATATAAAAATAATATTTATGTCCCTAACACTTACTATTTAAAAAGTATGGTATATCATCTAAAATAAATGCAAGAAGATTACAGATTTAAGCACAAATGGGGCTGTTTAATGACTTAGAGCAGACTTGTTCCCCACCACCAAAAAACCCAAAAAACAAAAAACTAAAAACCAGGTTAAGGATGTAGTCCAATGGGAGGGTCAGTTGATTGATTATTAGAATCAAGTGTAGGTATTTCACTGACAGCCAGTCATCAAAAAGACAATGAGTGTCTTAGCTGCTGTTAGTTCTTAGAGGTCTAACAGATTCCTCCTTAGAGCAATGGTCAGCTTTATTCTGAAATGTGGGGACACAGAGCGGCAGACTTTGCATTTGAAAGACACATTCCTTTCAGCTCTGTGAAAAATATGACAAAATTGTAATTAAAACCTCATTTTGCATTTTTTTGTCCCAACATTAAGTAGTTTTTCAAGTTTTCACTCTAAAGATGTCTGCAAATACCAAATGGCAGAGAATCTTGGCCAGTTACTTTGAATCTGATAATTCCTGAAATTGCCCATTCATCACCCATACTATCACTACAATCAGTTTTCAGAGCAAAGACAAAACCAGTTTTAATCTTTCCTCCTTATCAATTTTTGCCAAGTTACAAGTGCCTACCTTACTTGGTAAGTAAACACATTACCAAAAACCATTTAACATTTATTATAAAATTTGCCTGAATATTTTTTGACAGGTATTATTTACTATGAAAGATTTGTAAAACATTTATAGTGTAGCAATTTTAATGTGGGTTAGATACACTTTATAAATTTAGTTGATGACTTTTGGTTTGTCAGTTTATTGTACTTTTTTTTTTCCTACTTGAAATTATTTGAAGTAGGCTCTGGCTAAGTTTCTGTACAGAACGTTTTCTGCTTAGAAAAACTGATGTTATGTTCTTTAACTCCCTACAGGTAGAGTTTACAGGGAAAGGGAAAGTGAAAGATGAGTAGGAGCTAACAGTGAGGAGGACCAAAGCAGAGAGACTCAAGAAGCAAGTGAAAGGTACAATGTTCTTTTCCCTTTCCTTCCTTTAAAACAGACGGAGTAATCGACTTTGCTGAGTGTTGCACAATGATAATGTAAAACAAAGGCTGATGATCTCCAATGACCTTAGCAACCTCAAGGTCATTGGTGGTTACTATTTCCTTGAAAAAGAGGGGATACAAAGTTGGCAACAAGGCAGAAAGCACAGTGACAGCAATGAGTCCAGATAACTTTTGAGACCTTCCACTGCAAAGACAATGAAGAAGCAGTATGGTAGCTAAATGCAGACGGAATCAGAAAGGGTTTTTTTGTTAGCTTTTTATTGTGCTTTTGAGTTGATAGATTCACTATTGTACCCCTAATGTATGAAGAAGTAGAAAATGTTTGTACTAAGACAGTATTGACTACAGGCTCTTGTCCAATTTTCTTAATATGGAACTAAGGCCCAGTTCCTTAGCTGAATGCTAGGAAGAGTGGAGTGGGTTTGAGGTTAATGATAAAATGTGTTGACTGTAGGTTAGGAACTGCCAGTGACGGCCAAGATCAAAGAAAGCTGGAGGTGACTGGAAAATACAAGTCTTTGGAAACAAGAAGGTAAAATATATGTAAGGCAAATTCATTGCAAGAAGACATAAAAATAGGGATAGAGTTTCTATAGATTTTTAACATTAGGTGGAATAGTACTCTTTAACCAGGATTTCACAAGCCAGTCACAGTGGCCTACCAAATGATTATCAGTATTTACAACAAAATAAATTTTTATAATTGTCAAGAGTGCAAAAATGGGTTCCTTTCTGTCTCTATTCTAGCCCAATTCTCAAAATTTGATAACAAGCATAGGTACCAGGTTACTCTACGTCTATCAAAGGGATAATTGGCCTAATCAGGACCTGTTAGAAGATTAGGAGATTAGTTAAGACAACTCAGCAATTGCCTTCCTTTTATTTCTGTATGTAGAGGAAGAGGTTGTAGAAGAATGTAAAGGTTGTGGAGAGCTTTTAGTGTGCCATAGTGTTTCACCTCCTCTTTCAAGTGAAATGGGCTTCAGTGGGGCCTCCTAGGGTAGTTCAGTGTGCCTCAGAATTGTAGCCTGGGCTGCCCGAGCAAAAAAAGGAAATCTGAACCAGGAGCAGGTTGCATGTTCATCCCAGAGCACAGTGGTGCAAGTTTCCCCAGAGCAGATGGCTCTTGGAAGAAGGCTGAATCAATGTAATTTTAAAGGAGACACACA
Organism: Cavia porcellus; assembly: GCF_034190915.1. NCBI lineage: Eukaryota > Metazoa > Chordata > Mammalia > Rodentia > Caviidae > Cavia > Cavia porcellus. The sequence goes on from NW_026947484.1 coordinate 119,522,846, forward strand.
ACGTTTTCCAACTCAGAACAAAGTGACGGGCACAGAGAAAACAGAACAAAGCACCACTGGTGAACTATAGGACCACACAACTCAGGAGGGCAGGAATGTGTGGCAGAATGTTTAGTGTGTAAACATAAGAGCCACACTGCCCACATCCAAAGAGCTGCTCTGAAGCTTTGCTTTGAAGAAGCCCTTGGAGCCTTCTAAGGAAAACATGTCCAGTATCAAGAGTCCTGGCCGCCTTATGTCAAGTAAGACTGGTTGCTCTCCTAATCCCTTGTTCCTCTGGACTAGGCCAGGAAGGATATGGAACTCTTACCATCACAGTAGGAGCTGCAATGGAAGAGAGAAAAAAATGCCATATTCTCTGCACTGCAGGGTTGCAGGGATGAGACAAGGTCTAGTGGGGATGTGGAGGGGAAGAGAGATAACTTGGGTATAGGTTTCCATTCAGGGTATTATATTAAAAGAAAGCGACCACTTATATTCTCCAAATGAGACTGTGACTGAAGCAGAGGTCTGGGACTCACCTGAGGTGTCTCCTAGAAGTGAGGAAGTATCTGTCTCCCACAGGTTTGAAGACTGGGGGAGAGAATGACATTGCATCGCAATTCCCCTGTTGAGTGCTGCTCTTCCAATAGATCAGTTTCTCCTCCTTACCCAGGTCTTTGCCCCACTGTATACTGCTAACTCTGCACTGTCACATGAACACTGGGTCATACAAGTCTTACTCTGTCGATTAAATTGGTACTACTAAGCACCTTTCTAACAGTTCATGGTTAGTGATGTGACTTCGTACAACATTACATTGAACTCAAATGAAAACAAGTATTTATGAGGATATGCAAGAATATTTCAGTTTTGAATACATAGAGAAACACAGAGAAATGAATTCTCCCAATGCTTTCACCCAAACAGCTACTTCTAAAATCACAATATACAATATCCTAACTAATGTTAATTTCCCACTATTTTTTTGAAATTCTGTATTGTTTCTATCTTTCATTTTTTTCTACAATAAACTTTTAAAGAATTTTAATTTTAATTCACATAAAATAATTGCACATATTTATGGGGTACAGTGTGATAAATTGACACTTTTGTGTAATATGTAGTGATAAGACAGATAATTGGTATTTCCATTTCTTTGAATATCTGTCTTCTTTTTTGTTAGAAACATTTAAAACGTGCTTCTTGTCTCATGTTGACTGAATGATGAAGAACAATCAAATGAAAAAAAGATAAAATGTTTTATATTCCCTATAATGTCAAAAGAACTTTGGAAGAGCTAAACATTTCATCAGACATTGTAGTTTCAAATTAAAACTATATTATGAAAATGTGAAACTAATGAATAATTTAATAGCTGTGGTTGAACTAAAAAACTCCATGCTTTGAGATCATGACTTAATTTTAAGAACCGTAAATGGAGATGATAAAAGCATCGATACATCATAGTAATCAGCTTTGGAATTAAACAGATCTGTATTCAGATTCCAGATCTGCCATTAATTTGAGTAAAATAGTTATTTACCATATATATATATATATATATATATATATATATATACACACACACACACACACACGTGTGTGTGTGTGTGTGTGTGTGTGTGTGTGTGTGAATGTAAATGTTTATTCCTGTCCTTAAGGTCAATGGCAAAATATCTTTTCACATGTTTGCACGTTTCACATGTTTTTAATTACTGAAAAATTTTTCACATGAGGGTATCACATCTTCAAATACTAGGCTGATGGACTTCAGAGCAATTTTATCATTTGATTCCTACTCCTTTTTCCTGAGATGCCAATAGAACATGAAATAGAACTCTGGTTCAAGCACAGGGTGAGACAGGACTGTTAGAGATCTCAGAAGCCTGGATATTCAGTTATACTCTGTCATCTCCATCACCCATCCCAAAGGCAATTAACCAGAACATCTTTTTTAGAACTAGGGTTCTCTTTTATTACTCATGTTCTTACCTTCCAAGCCAATCTATATTCATAGATTAAAATATGTAAAATGGTAAGACATACCTAGATCACAATGTATCTTTTCTGTGTTCGGCATTATTATTGTCTTTCAGGTTGGCCCGCCATTTCTTGTCTTTCTACTGAACATAGGCTTCCTGTACAGTTTATTAATCCCCTTATATTTTTGTCCATACCTCTGCCTCAAAGATTCTATCAACTCATCTAGTGCCACTTATCACTTACAGTTCGGTATGTCTGCTACCATCTCACAGGCCATCTCAATGACTCTCCTAGAGTCACCGCCTTGCATTTTATCCCAAACTTCTCTTCCTGTCCTCAAGTACGTTCCTCTTTATTGATTCAGTTCATCACTTTCTTCTAGGTCTAAAAACCTCACAGGCCTCTTTGATGTTCCCTGGTTATATACACCCTCTCTTCTGTTCGTTCCTAAAAGCCATCATCCTGGTTAATTTGTCATTGACTCTTGCTTGGACAAGTGTGGTAAACATCAAGAGGGAATCCCATTGCCGCCTTCTTCCTTGAACAAATCCATCACACTCCCTGTTGCTAAACTGACCTTCCCAAAGCTCTGCTGCTCTTATTCCAGTGCTCCAAAGCCTTGAATGTCTTCCCTTACTCCTCTACAATGTGTCTGCAACCTGATTTTTAAGCTTTATCTTGTTTAATGTACCATATAAAGTTCATATTATAGCCAAATTAGAAAGTTTTCTGTTCTCTGAACATACTCTGTGTTAGAAATATATCCCCTTGAGCTTTCTCATTTTGTGTCTAGAAATCATGTCCATCTCTGTGAAACTTCTAGGTACTTTTTAAAGAAAGTATAAGCCCTCAACTATAAGCGTGGGCTTTGGAGTCAGACATAGATAGGTTTGAGTGTTACCATTTAAAGACTCTGAGACCTTAGTTTAGTTATGTAATCTCTCTTAACCTTAATTCTACATTTTCAAGATGAGGACAATAATGTTATAAATGTAATAAAATTGCAGAGAGAATTAAATGGTGTAATGAGTGTCTTGAATCTTAAAATTTGCTAGAAATGTTAAAATATAGTATGTCCCAGTAAATAAGTTTTCTCTACTGCATCAGCTGTGGATCTCAGGTCCTTAGCACCTGAGGTACTTTGGTCAGAAATGCCCTTTCTGTCCTTTTATGTTTCAGTTATTCTGCTAGGTCTCTCTAAAATATCATTTCTCCTAGGCTTCCTGAAACATCTGAAGAAAACCCAGCATTTCCACTGTTCGTTACCCCTTTATTTAGCTTCATAAAAAAGAAAATAATTAACATTATGTTATTTGTTTATTGTCTGCTCAGCTGAGTTATAAATTCTACGAATCAGGTCCTTATTTGTTCTGCTTATTGCCAAACTCCAGGTACCTAGAAGAGCACCTGACATATGGGAGGCTATAAATGAATATTTATTGACTGGCTACATTGCAAAATAAATTCATCTTAACATTAATAAAAGGCAATTCTAAATACTCTTACAATAATAAATACTTTTAATCAGCTTACTAGATTAGTTACCTTCATAAATATCACTCTAATGAAATGTGTATTCTGATTTAAGTGTTTATATTGTGTTCAATACAGCTTGCCTGATCAAATAGTTCTCAAGGACAGGAATGCTATAACTAAAGGATTAGCAAGTATATTCGGTAAAAGATGTTACAATGGAGACTTTAGATTTTTGTGGACTACAGAGTTTGTCATAATCATTGAACTCTACTGTTGTAGAACAAAAACAAAAACAAAATGTCTGCAGAACCTATGTAATGGAAGGGGTGGTTGTAGTTTGCCAACAACTGCTCTAATTTATCGGCATCTATCCACTGGCCACCTATGTAGTAGAATTATTTACAAGTCACTCAATTATATGAAGTTATTTTAAACAAGTATTTATTGAATACATGCTATGTTAGTATATATCAAGTGAGATGAATAGTTAAGACATAAAATAATGGACATAGCCATGATTTATTGAGCACCTAATGTCAGTTAATGCTCCCTTACTTGACTTTAAGAGCCAGAAAAATAGGTGCACAAATTTGTAGGAAGTTAGTTAACCTTTTCAGATTCATAAGGAATAGTAATCATATCAGTAATAGTAATTAGCATCTATGAGTCCATCAATATCCATCTATCTATCTATCTATCTATCTATCTATCTACCTACCTACCTATCTCTCTGTCTGTCTGTCTATGCTTGAAGTACACAATGATTGCATTCATGGTGGAGAGTTGGTACAGGTACATAACACATGTTAATTCCTTTTTAAAATCCCCTTCGCCTCCTCTCTTCTCCCTCCTATCCTCCCTCCATCTTTTGGTCTCTTTTCCTCTTGTAAACATCCTATCTCCCTGTTTCCCGTGATCCATCTTTTATGTTTTTTTTTCTTTTTAATTTGTTTATACTCTGGGTTTCTCATATAAGAGAAACCCTGTAATATTTATACTAATTTGTCTGATTCACTTTGTTTAATATTATTGCCTTGAAGGGCATCTATTTTCTACAAAAGACTCACATTTATACTTCTTTGCATCAAAGTAGTACTTCTCTATGTATAAATGCCACTTTTTCTTTTTCTAACTGTTGATGCACATATAGGCTGCTTCCAAGATTTTGTGTATTAGATATTTAGTTGGGAAATGTATATTCATCATACAATTTGATTTGATCCATGGAAGATGCTTTTGAAATTGGTAATGCGTTCCTCATTTTGTACATTAAGAAAATAAAGTTCAGCAAACTTAAGTGGCTTTCCCAGTATCAAGTGACTTGTAAAAATTAAAATACAGATTCATGTTTGCTTGTTATCCTAACACAGCAGGTGACTTGCCTTTTCTTCTCTGAGATGTCCGTAACTGAAGCACTTCCAACCACAGCTTCTTGGTGCGAGGATATATATTATGCTGAGCATTTGGGAGTTTCGAGTTTCGGAATAAAACTGAAAATAAATCAACATCTGAAGCCTTATGTATTATGCCTCTTACTTATCAACCTGTCTGCCACTGCTGACTCCTCAGGCTCCAAGGTTACCCCGGTTGAAGTGCACCTAACGGCCGTCAGGGTAGACCGTAGATATTACATTTCCTGTGCTTTTACTTCAGTCCTTCTAGACCCTAGCCCCCCAGATCTTCTAACCTAACTTCTCCACTTAGCCAGTGTTTTCTTTTCTCAAGTGTCGGCATGCCCAAGACTTCAGTCTGCATTTCACAGCTCTCAGTGAAATGTATATTATGTGGAAGAGTCATCATGATATTTTTTTGCACAGCATTAGATATTCATATTTAACATATTTTGTGTATCTATATATGTCTTCTCACTAAAATTTTACGGACCAAATTCTGTCATGTATTCTGTTTCTCTAACACAGTAATGAAATACTGACAGAGAGTGGTTTTCAATTGAATTTGAGATACCAAAAATAAATAATGTTTTAAAATGTATGATTAGGGCTGGGGTGTATCTCAGCAGCTGAGAAGGTGCTAAGCATGTGTGCGGCCCTGGTTTTTATTCCTACACACAAGTTAACCAACTAACCAAAGCATATTAAAATAGACTACTTAGAAATAGTGTAAACGTTTTAAATGAAATTAATAAAATGAAATTATGTGAATGTGTTTCTACAGTCTCCTACAGGCATACATTTAATGAGACTGAAGAGCTAAAGAAAGTACAAAGAAGCAGGAATAACATACAGGGTCAAATAAAAATGGGGAAAAAAACCAGAAAATGATTTCAGTGTGAGGATTTAAATTTTTGCTTCTCTGTATAAATGAAAAGTTCAGGGATTAAATAAGTATGCACCTCATATTGTTGCTGTAGAGATCTAAATAGCAATGCACAAAGCCTGTTTCCATTGTTCAGTCATAAAACTGTTATTTAGCAGTCATCCCAGCCAGAACTGAACAACAATTAATATTAAGATCTCACTGTGCACATGGCACTATGCTAGGAATTTAGAAGGAAGTTTGAGGCATTTATTTTATTTAATCTCTGCTCTTAAGGAGCTTACAGTTGAGATAAATGCATTGAAAGAGGCATACATATCTATACATGTATTAATGAGAAATCTAAATGATAGGATACAGAATGTGGGGGAGAGAGGTACAAAACATTTTAAAGTGTGCTTTAGCTACTCTGTATTTTGATGGAACTTTGAATTGATTTTTAGAAAGGAGAGAAGATGAGTGGGACTGAAAATGCTAAAAGAGAGTAAGATGTAAATGTGTTTGGTGGGAGGGCTCAAATCTTGAATCTGCTTTTGTGTTTCCCTGCATCAACAGCGCATAACTGGAGCAACCAATAGGTGTTTCATAATCCTCTGTTAATATGCCTTGTAAGTAAACTTAAATTTTTCTCAAAAATAAAATTCATTATTTACCAAATGCTACCCATCCTGTCCCACTGACCCTACCACTTCTTCAGACTTGTTTTTCTTTTTCATTTTTCTTTTCCTGTTTTGGAGAAACCTACTTGTTTGCATCTTTTTGCATTTTTCTTTCTGTGAACTCTCAGATGATCTTAATAAGTTGTTGAAGTTGTATGCTTTTCCTGGATTTGGGGGATGAGTAACCTTGAAAATCCCATTGCATTTTCTAAACCTACAAAAAAAAAAAAAGCATAAATCCAACAAAGGATCAACAAGTAAGTTTTCCAACCCAAAGTTCTGGCAAACATACATTGACGTGCACAGAATTCCAGAGCTCTCCTCACAATCTACAGGATTTTACGTAAACAGTGAAAATTTTTAAACATGTGCAAGAGATATTAACTAAGGGGATTCTGCTTCAAGATACTCAAATATTTATGTCCTCCACATAGACTGTTACTTCTATTGAGATTTGAAAGCAAAAGGCTACAGAACTGGATGTAAATAGTTAACCATGAGAAAGTGGGAATCTAAATGCTCTGGTGAAGCAGCTTAAGAGATTCCACTAAGACAAACAAAGTTCAAGGACAAGCTACACAATCATCTATTTTCTATTTGGGTTCATACTGTAAATTGAAGTCTGTCATGTATGATTATCCTCTTTTCATACTCTTCAATTAAAATGAAATAAAACATATTTCTTATATCTTAGAAATACCAATAAAATTAGTCTCCTTTTAATCTCTATTGACATTATCTAGGACTGCCTTGCTTAACTACTCAGTTAATAAATACTTTCCCAAGCTAAATTCTTTAGTTTCATCCCCGTATTCTTACAGGAATGCTATAGACTGCATTGCATCTCCCCTTCCACTAAATTCGGGTATTGTACCACCAAACCACAAGGAAATGATATTCAGAAATGAGGCCTTTTGGGAGATAGAATTAATTGAGGTTATGAGAGAGTAGGTCTCTTATGATAAGGTAGGTGCCTTTAGTAGAAAAGACACCAGAGTTCTGCAGTTTTTTTCTCTCTCCCTCTCTCTGTCTCTATGTCCCTCTCTCTCCCTCCCTTCTCCTCCTTTTCCTCTCCCTCTTCCTTCTCTCTGCCATGAAATCCCAGCAGAAAGTGACAGTCAGCAAACTAGGAAGAGACCCTTCACCAGCATCCAGCTCTTCGAGCCCCCTGACCCATGACTTTCAGCCTCCAAAACTGAGAAACCACATCTGTGTTTCTGAAACAACACAGACAGTTGTATCTGGTTAGGGTAACCTCAAGTGTGACTGTTACCTTCCTGAAGGTATGTGTGGTAATTTGTTCTCTTGCTTATTAAACCTAATCTTTGCTTAAGTCATGTTTCTCAAAATAGAATGCAAAGTTCTTGACAATTCAGTGCCTTTGTACCTGGTGGCTGTCATCTGTGCCATCTCATCCATGCCTTCACAGTGCTATTCACACCAATCTCTCAACCACTCCTGAAACCAAGCATGCCCTGTAACTACCCTGTAACTACATTTGTGTATACTGTTATCTCTTCTGTCCCTCATCTCCTACCTGGAAAAAAATCTAAATCAGATACTACTTTCTGCACAAAACGTAACAAATGCTACTACCAGTATTTTCTCTCACACTTCATAGGAACAATTGTTAGAATGCAGGATTACAGCACTCGGAGTGCCGAGGTAAGAGGCTCCCATCAGTTCAGAGTAACCCTGGGCTGCACAATGAGTTTAAAACTAGCCTGGGCTACAGGATAAGACCCTGTCTCAAAACAAAGCATCAAAGAGTACAGGGCTACCTTATTGGTGCAGTTGAATGGATCAATGACAGTCCACGTTCTTGTGTGTGATGAGGAAAGACCTGCCAGTCTCACACCGGTAGGATGCAGTTAAAAATTGAAGATCATGGCAAAGGTACAGCAGAAACAGGAAAAGAGGCCGTAACTCAGGCTTCAGAATTGAAAGCCAGACACTTCTGCTTTTGGTATCTTTCACAGAATCTCCCTTGGTGCCTAGGTCATGGCAATCTCCTAGATTTTTGTTACTATATTTTGTAACCCTTTTAGGATAATTGAAGCAGGAATAAGTACTGAATATTATTAGAACTAAATAGAGGGAAAGGAGGGATTCACTCAACATCTTTGTTTCTAGCTGTACTATAATATACTGTCTGTAGGCACACTTATCTCTCCCTGGACCACAAGACCTAAAAAGGCAATTTTTCTTTCCATAGAATCTCCCAGGAAAATGCTTGGTACATATGAAGTACTCAATAAATATTTATAAAAGCTAAATGGAAGAGAAGGAAGGAAGGAAGGAAGGGAGGAATGAAAAGAGATAGGGAAGGAGGAAAGAAGGATTTTCTTTGCCAACTCAAGTCCAGGAACTGTTTTAATTGATATGGCCCTTTCTGTGCTGGGAGAGTCCCAGCAATTTTGCTTTCAAAAACAAAATTATTTCGTAAATAATTAAGATATTTATACTTAAGAACTCATTATCCTCAATATACTTCTTCTAATTTCATATGTTTGGATAGCTTTTGACAATGTTTTGTTTTTGTTTTTTGTTTTTTTGTTTTTTGTTTTTTGTTTTTTGTTTTTACTCCTACTCTTTGAAACAAAACAAAATAAAAAAGCTTTAAAAAGAATAGAAATCAGACTTAGTAGTGAAACTAGACCCCAGAGCAATGAAAAAATGAATTGATAAGGATAAAGAAAGTTTCTGAAACATTGCTATATTCAGTCAAAATATTAATTAAATTGTAAAGCAAGAGTATCATATTGTATGTGCAGGCACTCAAATGCTCTATAGTTTATGCATTCAGCATGAAAAAATTGACATATATACTAAGCCTAAATAAAATAGGAATGTGAGAAAACAAATATATTTTTAAATGATGGCAGTTGAGTATAATCTATTAAAATTTTTAAAAATAAAAGTTATTTAAATTTAAGTGGGAACCAGTCTATGGACCAAACCCAAAGAAACTGCAAATCACCGAGTAGACAATTTGCTACATTTGAATCACCTGAAAAAGAAATTTGCTGATATGATACATTGGGGGAAGAGCCTTTAAATCATTCTTGTTGCCGGACATTCCATATTGTTCACATGAATATTTAAATTGGAAAACCATAAATTTTAATCCCTAAACTGATCAGATATCTGAAGTGGTAGAGGTCTTACTTTCCATTACCTGAAATCTGTTGTATTTCTCAATATGGAGTAAGATTTTGCTCTTTGTATCAAGACTGTCGAGATCTATATTAAAGCAAAAAATTCTAATATCACATTTTATGTAAATTGTAATATTTCTTACTAATTTCTTTTTACTCTCTGCAGACATTTTAGTAGTTCCTTTAATAAAGTTATTAATAAAAATTTAGTGTTTTATGTTATTGTTTCTTGCTTGATATTCCATAAGAGAAAATTAAGTTTTATTAAAATTATTTGGAGAAGCTCAGAAACTAAAGTAACATGAGTAAAATTTGGGATCGCATTAATCATGGTTATTTCACTATAGATTGCTAGAAGCTGATGATAAGAGAATCATTTACTAATATTATCAAAATACCCAGTTACAAGTGCAAAGCAAACATAAGGTAAAGACAAACTAGTTCCAATACAGTTGGATTGATGTTTTTTTCTTGGCTTACCATGGGCTTGATATTTATTAATAAATATAAAATGTCATCAAGCTTTCAGATAAAGATAATGACATTGTCATCTGTACTCTCAATGGCAATTTCATGACCAATAATATGCAATTTAAACAAAATCTATAACTTAACTTTTTTTTTTTCATTTGAAGAAATAGTATCTGCTAAGAATAAAAAGAACTTAAAAGCATCAGGCAGGCATTTGTCAAAGGCAGACATTGGCTTTAGACAAATGTAATTCTAAGAGATTGTTAGGTAGCTACTTTGTTACTCCACTAATTTGTTAGCAGAAAATTTGGATTGTACTACAATTTAGAGTTAAAAGTAGGATAAAATTAGTTTGGTCTTTATTACACATTTCTTTCTAATCTCTTTGCTGCATGATCAATTTCAAGAAGAATAAAGGCATGGGACTAATTTCAGATACATATATGTTTTATTGCATATAATGAAAACTTCTGCTGCTCTAAGTAAACACAAGAGCCCAGTATAGTGGCATCTACCGTAACCCTAGCACTTAGGAGAATGAGACAGGTGAATCAGGATCTCTTAGAGTTCTAGGTGGGCCAGGGATACATGTTACATTCAATGCCAGCCTGAACTACATAGCAAGACCTTGTATCATAAACTTCAATCAATCTACCAGACAGTCGGCCAAATAGACAAATATGAAATTTTTGAATTAATTTGAGTTTTATCTCTTTGGTCTCCCCCTGAATGACTATGTTAATAATACTGGGTTAGATGATGTAAGCAAACACACAATAGGAGATACATTGTTGTCGCTACTTTTATATTCTAACATAGAGAGTTTTAAAATTGTTAGATATTCTGGGATTGAACTGCATTGGTGCCATTCATTTATGTGAATAGCACTTTTTTTTTTTTTTTTTGTACTGGGAATTGAACTCAGAGCGTTGTGCTTTTCAGGCAGGGTCTGCACCGCTGAGCTACATCCCCAGCCCAAATAGCACAATTTTATGTATTTGTTCATTATTTATCATATACTTGGATGTTAGATACTGTAGGAGATGACAGAGAATTCAAAAGGAACAAACAGGTCACAATGAAGAAAGAACTTAACTTTTCCTGCTGCCAATTGTGAAAGCCTTCTCATTTTCCCTATATATGGTCAAGCCTAGCAGCAAGAGAAAACATTCTGAGTCTGGAATTTGGAGCCAGATGTGTGTTTCTGGAATACTGAGGGCCAGGGGCACTAAAGAGTCTTTAGAACCATATTGAAAGTGATCTTCTCATTCAAATACAGGAATCTGCAGTTTCTTTTCTTTTGAGCACAACTGGAATTTATTAAAATATTTTACACTAGTAGATGTAGGTAGGGGAAAGAAATGATGGTGGTTAGATCAGATATGTGGCTAAAAGGAGAACACACTTGAAGCTAAAAAATGGCTACAGAATTGGGCCCACAGTAGAGGAAGCCTGGTATCATGTCACTTAAGTTTCCATAGCAAGTAAGCGCTAGAGATACCATCATCTCCACTTCACAACTGAGCGTATAGGAAATCAGGAACTTGTGGGTTCACCATCAGATCCACCTGGTGTGAATGTCCATGCTTTTTGCATCTGCAAAGTCAAATTGCATCAGATGAAATTAATCATTTAAGGAAGGCTTTATTCAAGAATACTAAATAGAAGCTAAGATTATTGATGGAAGAAACAAATTAAACACATTTTCAGGGAAACAAATGTAAGGAGGGAGAGTTTTAAGTACTCTTCTCAAAAGTACTGGAAGAAGTTAGTGGGGGAATTTAATCAATATGATTAGAACGTCTGTACATTTTTTGTGCTTTAAGAAATGAGGCTCCCAACTTCCATAGACACAGAGATAGGGGCATGCTGTCCTTGATGATGACACCTCAAAAGGTGGCCTTGAGAAAGGCATTCTTTGGTTTTAAAAATGGCAAAAAGCCTGAAAGAAGACTTACATTTTAAAGAGGCAGTGAAATAAATTGCAAGTTCCGTAAGCAAATGTTCTAAGAAAAGGAATGTCAGGAATCTATAATTGTAAAGAAAGCTGTCAAAATCATAGTCAAATTGAGATCATTAAAATCACCTTGATCACTGCTGTGCAGACCGAATGAGCACTGGGTGAATGCTTCTTGATGGGTTGCAAGCTGTTGAAGTTTCCATATAACATCTGCATTAATATCCTTTTGTTGTGACAAATTTCTACAAACCTATCTTACAGTTCTGAGTACGTGTCTCACTGGTTGAGAAAATAAGATTTTGGCAGGACTAATTTTTAGAGGCTCAAAGAACTGTTTTGTTGACTTCTGTAGTCTCTGGAATCCATATACTTTCCTTGGCTTGTGGTCCCTTCTTCCATTTTCAAGTCCATCAACACAGCATTATCTTAACTCTACTTCTGTCATCCGATTCCTGCTGTGAAGGAACCTTCTGCCTTCCTTCTTAAGAATCTCTTTGTTGACTCCTCCCAATAACATAAAAGAATTCCTGCATCCCCAATTCTTCATTCAGTTATATCTGCACAGTCCCTTTCTGCCATGCAAAGTCACCTATTCAAGGGTGTCAGAGATTTTAGGATATGGACATCTTTTGGGACCATATTTTATGTCTCACTACTTTCAAATATGCTATTTGTTTGCTGCTGTCAGTTTGGGACTGTCAATCTGTCATCCTGTGTCTGTTCTTCCATATCCATAGGTCTGAGAGATACCTGACAAGTAGAACTTACACACACATGTGCACACACTACAAAGTCACTTACACAGTCACTTTCATCTGTACTGACAGGTGTCATACTGTACAACTGAGTAGGTTTCTGCAGCTCCAGGGAGGACATCATGCCTCAGGCTTGGGACTGCCTGGCTACCCTTATCTTTCCTAGATGGCCCAGTGTGTCTCAGAGTTTTACCTCTCCAGATGTGTTCCTGATGATGATGCCAGTTTCACTTGCAAATTCCCATGCAATCCTCAGCCCTCTGGTTGGGGGATTTTGATTTTACTAGATAATGATCTTGGGTGATTTTAAACATTTCCTGTTGCTTGTTAAACTGCCTGCTCGATTCAGCTCCAAATAACAGCTTTAAGCGTACAAGTGAAAATTTAGCTCCCAGTATTTAACAACTACTATAATTTTAAAATCTACTTTCAATTAAGAAAACCTTGTAATTCTAAAGAGCAGTTGTGTTCCAAAGAAGTGCTGAAATGTCGACTGAATTCAAGTTGACTTTATGTCTGGCAGAAATTGTCCTGTTGTGTGCCTTAGCATTGAAAAACCCATTCAATAGTGCCACAGACACCACTGGTCTAGTGCAGCATTTAATATTTGTCTTTATACCTCTCCCCATGATGTCAGAATAATAATCCAGTAATCAAATGAGAGGAAAAGAGCTAGAATAAAATATTTGTTAAATCTAAATATGTAAAAGTGACATTTTAAAGGAGATGTGCATCAGGGTTGTATTGATTTAGGAAATGAAGATCGTTTATGTATCTGGAAACAAGGTAGCATTTGAGAATGTGACAATAATATGGTTTATGTTGTCAGCACTATATAAATGAAGTCAGGCTTCCAAAGGGAAGGACAATCTTTAAAGCAATGTTTTTTTCTGAAACTCAGTCTAATAAGAATGTCTTTGAAACAACAAGTCCAAGTTTCACAGCAAATTTTCTTAGTATTTAAAAAATAAGTTTAAGGTGAAATTAGTGCCTATGCTTTTGACCTTAGGAGTTTGAAAACTTGTCTATAGTCCTGGGAGATGCATAATAGGCTTAGAACACCCCATTTGATCACTTATTGATAGGATACTTGTTGACACCAGAAGTTTACAGGCATAAGAAAGGACAGAACTGCCTTAGCATGAATAGAATCTGTGCTAGTTGAATATATAAAAGGTAAGCCCGTAACTATGTATTGAAATGAAACTAAAAGCAAGTTTGTAGTGAATGTAATAGCTTTTGTTCCCCTGACAATGCTCTGCCCATAATTGGGTGTTTCTTTTATTTTTTAAAGTAAACATAATTGAAAATGTTTTATCCAAACTTCATGTTTTTGTTTGTTTATTTGTATGATATTACATTTCAATAGATGTAGGTCAAGAAACGTGCTAGTTTGGTTTTACTCTCTTTGTTATTTTGATCATCATTTTTGCTTTCAAATCATCATTCAGCCTTGGAGAATTGTTTTGATTAGAGAGAGGTCTTTGAGATGGATTGCTGAGTGTTTTCTGGTTTCTGCAGGCTAGCAGGTGGATTTTTTTTTTCATTGCTTTTCTCTGTTTCTCCTCCCATTTGGTCTTTTTATCTGGTCAAGGACATCTACATGTTATGTGAACAGGCACACAGAAATTTATAGATGAAGGCTGAGCACAAGTTTCTTTTTCTTCAGAGACAGAGCTAAAAATATCAGATTGAATACATTTATGATTGAGAAGGCTAAGGAATTGTGCTTAGCATTGGTTGTCTCATTGTTCCTTTTCATATTTTTTTAAAGTCAGGGAAAAATTAAACAGTGCTTATTAAAGTTAAAATGCATTTATTACATGTGCACTGTTTCCTTTATTAAGAAAATCATATTTAGTTCAAAATTTAAAGAAATTTGCATGCATTATAAAGAATTCTTGATAAAGGTTACATGAAAAGAAACAGCAGTTTATTTTTTATCATTTGTAAAGAGCACAAAATATTACATTGATTCCTCAATGACATACTTTTTTATAGAACAGTGTGACAAAATTTGTTAACTGACTTTCTGGGGTTTATCAATTTGAAGTTACTTGTTGAGTAATTAACACTCAGCAAGCAGTCTTCCAAATTCTAGCGTAAAGTTGTAACACCACGCCTTGGTTCAAATTCATCACAACAAACAGGTTTGGGAGTGGGTTTTTTTCTTTCATGCAGTGAATGGACTGATCAGTTTCCAAACAATAAACATTGTCATTTTGGTTTGATCTCTGAAGCTGATTACTTTGTTGTCTCTATTACTCACAGATCAGCTTGCCATATTCAGTAACAAAGACAGGGCTAAACTCTACTTAGCTGTTGCCCGCAGTTTATGAAGAGATAATCCCGTTCATAGGAAATGAGGCACTTCAAGTATACGAAGAATGGCAAGCAGATATCTCTCTGTCAGCATGGATTCGACTTCAGATACTTTCCATACTGATCTCAGGACTGCAGCTGTGTGCAATGTTGATCCATGCAGGTATAATTGTAAAGAATTTCCTGGATTTCTTTTACTGTCAGAGAAAACACCCTGCAATCACTTTGCCCATAGTTTATAGTGAAAAAATCAATCTGAGCATTTGGAGCTTATAGCCATAGGTAAGCCATGGTGATTTGCTTGTTCCTAGGTTTTGCAATATGAAAAGTAAATTACTATTGGGAACGATAGTGGGAAAAGGTACACTTAAAAAAGATAGAAAAAAAAGAAATTGCCACATTTTTAATAGGAAGGACTTTGAAGGTTTATTTTTTTTTCTCTGAATTTACTAACTTGAGTCTATTTATCAGCCCATTGCTGTCACTGGCTAAACTGATGAAGCAGGTAAACACAGATTACACCTTTTGGTCTGCCAGTATTAGGAAAATATCCTGATTCACTAGTAGAATTGTGGCAAATTAAGACAAGTGAGTGCTTTAGGTTCATTCAAATCAGTTAGCAAATGCATGTAAAATACCCCCCAAATCGTGCATGCACTTTGACCCAGGAAAGTTACATTTAAGAATTGGGCATAATAAATATGTTGGAACTAAGGTTTTGCTGCAAAACCACAGCAAATTACAGTTGGTAAAATTAGGAACAACTTGTATGCTCAATTGTTATCTGAATAAACCTCATGAAGGTGAAGTCTTATAACAAGGTACACTCTTAAATTCATTAAAAAAAAAAAAAGATAGATGTTATTCCAGATACTGAATATAAAGCAGTAAGGATGAAAAACAAAGTCCATGGTCTTCATGAGTTTATTTTAATGAAAATATACATTACATATGGAAGAATTCATAGTAATAGAGAAAGACTTTAAATATTGCATGGCTTTTTATATGAAAAACTCAAAAATACATACACATGTAAAGAAACATGAAGAAAGAAGATAGAGAAATAAAAGGAAAGAGAAGTTCAAGTTAATTTCCCAAATTCTCTGTTCTGTTGTTTCAAAATGATTTCAATACACATACTAATTTGTTTCATTTATACTACTTCTCTTAGTTTATTGAAAATAGTGTTTTGGCTTCCGGGAGAACATGGCGGACAGATAACAGCAACTACCGGAGGCTCTCTGAAAGACTTGGCTCAGAAGCCAGGAATGGTGCGGACTAAGGAGACATAAGCAGGTGGAGATATGCTCTGCTGACTCAGGAACGAACTGGGCTGAGAGAAACCAACTTGGAATGCATTCCTGGTGCTAAAACAGGAACAGAAAAGCCTCGGTGTGGAGGCTGGACCCCGCGCCATTGTAAGCCGCAATTTGGGTTTCCCGCTGCGTGGTGGCTGGCTGCCTCTACAGTGGCTCAGCAAGGAGAGAGACGCGCAGAAGCTCTGAGAACGGCAATCTGCGAACGGCAGGGAGGCGTGCACTGACTTGTGGTGAGGTGAGTGAGAGAAGCTGACACTCTACCACAGTTTGACTCCAGCGGAGGACTTTCTGGGCCCAAGCAGTCCTGCGGGAGCAGGGCGCGGTGGCGACTCCAGCCACACATCCCCCTCTCAGGCGGGATTGGTGAAAAGTGCCTGGCCTGCGTGACGCTGCTGGCGGACCTGGTAGGCTGTCCCAACCCAGATCCCAGAGCCTGACGGTGGCCGGGAGGGGAGACGCCTAGGCTGCCTGGTCCGTAACTCCCTGGTGCGCAGCGGTGAGCAGGAACACCTAACTGGCGCAATTCGATCAGGCTGTGGCTGACTGGGAGAGAAGCTGGGCCTCTTATATAAGCTTGCATATATAAGGAACAGAGAAGAAGAGGCAGCATGGGAAGAGGCAGCAACAAGAAAGGCTCCTCGGCCCCCAATTCTGAGAAACAGGCAATAGCAGACACCGCACCAATATACATAAGGCACCATATAGAGAGCCTCATAGACCAATTCAGGAATGAAGTTATCAACGACCTGAAGCTAGAAGTATGCAGAATAGTTAGAGAAATGCTAAGTACCACCCAAGAAAAAACAGGCGGTGGAATGGAAGAACAGAAAAAAAGGGGAGAATTGTTTGATGGAGAAAACAGAGAAACCATAGAATACGTGAAGCAGGTTCAAAGGGACTACCAAGATACCAAGAAGTCTATAGAAGACTGGCATAACAGCTTGAAAGAAACTAAGGACAGACTATCTGAACTGGAGGGCAGACTTGTAATATGGGAGAATGAAATGAAAAACTTCTTAAAAATAACAAAGAAACAAACAGCAATAATACAAAGACAAGAAGATGATAAGAGGATCCATAACTTAAGGATTAAGAACATAAAAAAAGAAGTAGGGACACAAACAAGTGAACTACAAAAGCTACTCACAGAAATAATCCAGGAGAATTTTCCTAATTTAGCAAAAGGTAAAGATACTCAGATGTATGAGGCATACAGGACCCCAGCTACCTACAACCCAAACAGAGCAACACCCAGGCATATAATAATAAAAATTCCAGAAATTCAATACAAGAACAGAATATTAAAAGCTGTCAGAGACAAGAAACAGACCACTTACAAGGGAACACCCATCAGAATTACAGCAGATTTCTCGGCACAAACCATCAAATCACGAAGAGCGTGGGGGGAAATAATTCAAGCTTTGAAAGATAATAATCTCCAGCCAAGATTGAGATATCCTGCACAACTGTCCCTGGAAATTGATGGAAAAACAAGGTGCTTCCAGGATAAAGAGGAACT
This sequence comes from Cavia porcellus, assembly GCF_034190915.1. Taxonomy (NCBI): domain Eukaryota; kingdom Metazoa; phylum Chordata; class Mammalia; order Rodentia; family Caviidae; genus Cavia; species Cavia porcellus. Next base: position 119,540,727 of record NW_026947484.1, read on the forward strand.
GGGGGAATTTGCAACCACCAATTCAACTCTACAGAGAGTATTGCAGGATATTCTAAAAAAAGAAAAATACAAAGAATCCAGAAATAATGGCAGAGAGGCCACAACGAATGGAGCAGAGAACAAAATGAAGAAGACAAACTGACAGCTACTGACAGAAAAAGAGCTCAACAGAAATGAGGCAGAGAAGATTGGATGATAGGAACAGCTATTTTGGAGAAAATGACATCTTAATAGGTAATACTGATTTAGTATCATCTTGTTTTGAAGTCTCATCTAGCTTTTGTCCTTCTGTCTCCAATAGTCTAAATAGGTTGTATCTTACTGGATTTTATTATGTACGATAGTATAAGCAAAAACCTTGTAAAGACAAGGAGATTATACAGAAACCATTATTCATTTTCTGTTAGTCGATTCTAAATACTCTGTAATGCTGTCATTCTCTTGAATGGTTTTACATTGTTTTGATATACTTAATGCTACAGTATACGAAGTTGTACTCAAGGATTTCAAAGAAAGACAATATGGTACCTACTTTTAGGTTAGGATTATCTGGTGGTGAAACACTATTCTGCTTAAATGGTTATGTTTTGATCTGCGCTGTTTCGTTGTTATGCCCTCTTTTATCTCAATCTCCACTCCATTATTTACTTTTTTATCTTTATCCTTTTAATTAAAGGAAAAAAATAGCAGGATATATTATAGTAACCCACTTTGACTTTTCATTACCTTGATTTAAAGCCCTGTATTACTCTCACCATCTGGTTTTTAACTGATGTTCCCCTATTCTGTTTTGCTGGATAGTATCAGGTTCGAAAGTTTAGGCATCAGCTGTGAAGATAATGAGATTCATTATGACGCCCATTCTTGTTGACTTTTATCTACTTTTGAAGACCTACAATGTCTCCAATGTTTTGGTTTTGTTGGTTTTATTCTTTACTGTTTTGTTCAATTGTATTATAACTAACGATATAGGCAATTCTATTAGAGATAGCGGGAGGCATTATGGTAACCATTGTTGATCACCTTGTATTATGTTTTTACATTATCTATTATGTCCACCCTTTTGACTTGACCGATTCTGTTCTGTTATGTCACATTTGGTTTTACTCTCTTCCAAAAAAGTAATAAGAACCGTGGGAGCAATGAAACCCAAAATGTGTAATAGTCATGGTACAAAAGAGAGGAAAAGAAAGTGCTCCAAACTATATAACTGCGTGTATATTTAAGTGTATAAGATAGAAAATGATATCATAGAGTTTTATTGGATCAATGAACAGAACTGTTTGCAGTATCATTGATGGAATGTCCACTTTACAAGCTTTAATTTTGTGACTTGAACAATTATTTCTAAGATGACAATATGTAATCCATTAACTAGTGATTTCCTACTGTTCATTTTTTTTTCTGTAAATCTGTATAACTTGTACCCTTTCCCTGCTTTTTTTTTCTTTTCTCCTTAAATAAAATTAAAAAAAAAAAAAAGAAAAGAAAATAGTGTTTTGTAGTATTATCTCTTTGTTTCTTGTTTGTAAGAATCTTGTTTTTGTCTACGATTTGTACTCTGAGTAACATTTTGGCCATTGTTTTACGATTATGGTATGCAGTGCATTAACGATTGTTTACCTCTAAATATTTTGCTGTGAATTTTGTTCTATTTTTTCAGTGTGCACCACCAACCTCTAGGTGGATCAGGTTGAAACTCCAACTGCCACAAACATAGACTGACTTAGCAACAGGAAAAAATTTTAAGGCTCTTTACTTTTTATGCTGGGGATGGAACCAGGTACCTATGCACGCTTGACAAGTGATCTACCACTGAGATATGCCCCTAGACCTTAAAAGATATTTTTAAAATTGAATTTTATATTTTACTTACTGAGAAAGTTCTAATATTTTCACATGGTTGGTCGTTTACTTAGGCTTAGTCTAACAGATATAAATGCATCTTGGTTAGAACATAGACAAAGATTAAAAACTCCATGAAAACTGCCAACTCAGTTGTTTGTTTCCTCTTAAATACATGTTCTTCTCATTGCAAAATATGTTTCTGGACCCCAATAGCTTGCAAAGGAAGATGGAGAAGAGATGTAAATGAGTATGTCACACAAAAAGCCTAATAGAGGATAATGAAATTTTTATATAAAGAGAGCTGAATATGGAGAGGAGATTAAGAATATGGGTGTAGGTGACAGTGTTACATAGGGCGATCAAAGACTGTCCAGTGAGTGAATGACGCTGGAAATGAAATGTAGGAACTGAGGAAATAATTCTGGAGCTAATTTAGAGAAGAAGAGTTGCCTATTTGGAGAAAGGGAAAAATCCCAAGATGGGACTGTGCCTGGCATAGAATGAGGCTGGGAAGGTATACCTGGGTCAAGGGAGGATTACCTTACCACAGTGCCTTACCTGTGGCATACTCAATGAACAGTAATTGAGGAAGTCTAGTTTTGAAATTGTGAGATGTATTGATCATCTTTTCTGTTGCTGGGACAAAATGTCTGGCACATACAATTTAGAGAAGGCAAAGGATTATTTGGATCATATTTCACAAGATTCAATCTATCCGCTAACTCCGGCGCAAAAACATCGTGGTAGGAGGGTGTGGCAATCAAAAAGGCTGCTCTTCCTGGTGTCCCGGAAAGCAGAGCACAGGGAAAGAGTGTTAGGAAAAGATCTATCTTCCCACAAGTAACCCCCAGTTGACCCACCTTCTTAACTCTTAAGAGCTCATTCAGATACAAAGTGAGTACGGTTCCTACATAATGCATTCACTTCTCCAGGAGTTTCCTAATTCACTCCAGTTGAGATTATTGTTTGTATTACCTTTCTTTACATTGCCTTTCTTCATGGGATTAAGTGTTAGTGCAATGCCAGGCAAAGTGTATACTTGCAGAATTAATTAACTTTCTCTTTGTTATATTCTTTAAGGTGTTAACTTATTTTTTAAAAGAAAACTGTTATAGTTTATATGTCACAGAAAAGGCTCATGTGGTCATAGGTGGAGCTTTTGAAAGGTGATTAGATCATGGTGATATGGTACTCATCAGTGGATTATTGCACTGGTGCATTATTTTTAAGAGCATTTCTGACACTGGGTTTCTTCAAGAGACCCTAGGTCATGCACTGGTGATTTTATAGCTAAATATATTGTTACAAAGCAAAGGCTGGTTGGAGGAGATGGATCACTGGGAACATGTCCTTCTCTCTTCTCATCCATGTCCCTCTGCTGTGCTCCCTTCCTTGCAGCCAGTTGACTATGGACTGAAACCTCTACAAACTGTGGCCAAATAAACCTTTCCTCCTTTAATTTGCAAGTATCAAGTATTGTGTCTTGGTGATGAAAAAGTAAGATAAAGTATATGATTCCTCAGGTACACATGTAGTTGTTTGTATTCTGAGCAATTCATCAGTCCTGGATAAATGGATAGCTTTGTGAGAACAGATCTGTGCATGGTTTAATCATTATTGTTGTCCTTACCTGGCACACACATTCTTTGAAAAAAAACAAAAAAAGTTCAACCTTTCTAACAGCAATTTGCAAAACTGAAAAACAATTAAGATATAAACAAGCTACTTAGCTGGATATTAAATAGCTCTTTAAAAATTAACCCAGTGATTGGTACCCTAGGTAGAAATGTTCCGAGTTGAATTAGAGGAAAAGGGAAAGCCACATAAAAACTAGCCAAATGACAGCAGGGTAAAAGCATCCCACATCAGTCATGCAGATGAACTGAGCTGGCATCAGCGGCCAATTAACAGGAAAGTGGACAGTGCTCTTTCTCATAGCTTTCTTTATTTGAGTGAATTTCACTCAAAGATGTAAAGTAAAAAACAAAACAGTCTTTAAAGGAACAGAGCATTTCAGCCTAAACCTCTTCCATACTCATATTTTGTGCCTTGGTGTTTACAAATGATTTTTTTTTTTTTTTTTTACTGTGAATTCTTCCCTCATTGTCTCTTCTTGTGCTCATTAACTTACTATTTTCAGGTCTCAGAAATAATGCCATGTCCTCTGAGAAGACTAACCTGTCCCCAAGACTAAGTCAGGTCTTCCTTATTGTAGTCTCTTAGCACTCTGATTATTCCAAGTGATAGTTCAACTATTCTGTAATTAAATAATATCTAGGAAATAATCTGCTTTGCTTCCATCTTCTCTATAGAAAATATCAGTTAGAGAGAGGTTGTACTTGTCTTGATCATTTCTGTTTCCAGAGGTTAACAAGTACTGCAAACCAGGATACATTAACATTTATAGCAATTTAAAATTGTTGTTAGTGTGTTTTCAACTACTGTCATAAAAATGACTCATTCCCAGCTACTTTTTTAGAGTCTTAAAGACATAACCTGAATCAAATAATTTAGAAATTATTTATAATTGGGAAGAAAGCCAAGATAAGCCTCTGGCCAATGTAGATACTTCCACTGCCACTAAAAATATCAACTATGTCATGCAGATATGATTGAGTTAACCTACCTCTTAGAAATAGATAAAATCTGTCATGTGTTAGTTTCTGCTTCAAGTCATGCTCTGATGCCAACTATATGTGTTTTTAAAGACTCTAGTTCTTTATTTTTTATATTGGCTCAGCACAAAGTTATAGCGAATTACAGAATTCTGCTACAATTACCAAACACTGCATAATTTCTATCTAATTATACAGAACTAATGTGCAACCTCTCTGTATTAATAATAAAGCAATTAACCTAAAATACCAAGTTGGTGTGAGTTTCTTGACTGTTTTCTCGTTACCACAGTCTGTTCTCAGTTTTGAACAATTGAACATTATACATTACAAATGTTGGCTGCAGATAAAGTTTATTTTTACGTGGATCACAATAGCTTTAACATCATCACCTTCCATTTTCTCACCTGTCCCTTTCCCCAAGTTTGTGTATGGGAAAGGTGACATGTGCAATAGGAGTTCATTATATAGCTGATGAATTTATGAACAATTAGGAATGTTCAGAGCCACAATATTATATTTTCAGAGCCCTCCAAATTTACTTTTCTTCCTTTTTAAATGCCAATAGATTTTGTAAGAGACACTTTCATTGTGTCTGACACTTTTGATGTTATAGTGTCAATGGAAGTAGGTGTGAAAACCATTACCTTGTCAATTCTGTGATGTCAATGGCAACTTGATGTCAATGAAAATGTATAAGGATCTTCCATTATCATTATAACAGCTTCTCTAGTCCTTTCAAGTATCAAAAGACACTAGTCTCTAAAAAAGACTAACTACTTGCAATTGTTGCCTGTGTTTCTTGAAGTTAAAACTAGATACTGCATTACTATTTTTTGTTACAGCTTAGTATTTGCAAAAATACATAGGAATACAAATAAAATAATAAGCAGTTTTTTGTATCACTAAGAAGGCAAATGGCTTATATTTTAAATTTCTACAATTCATATGGCTACATATAACAGAAAACAATTCTTATTTATAAATGAAAATAATGAAGAAAAATTTAGTTGCTGACAGTATTATGTTAAATATACACTATGAAACATATAAAAGCAAGAAGGTCACTGGAAGCAATTACTTTACCTAAAATTATGCCCATTGAGAGCAGCAATATTCCCGTTGTGATATTGAACTGCTTCATACCGTGATTTCCTAGGAAGAAAGTAATCATGGTGTATCACTAATCTTAGGTAAATAACACTTAGATCCTTGTGTAATAAAATAAGTATAGATTGCATTAGACTTTCACAGTTTACATTTCTTTCTCATCTGAACAGTAATTTTAACAAGGCTCACTCACTGTGTTTAGAACTCTTTAGGCTTGAATTTTGCCTCTATTTACTTTTGCATATATTGAATACTTCTGAAAGAACTGAGTGGATACTTTTGCTGTGTAACACCTCCACCTCTGAAATATAGTGGCATTAATTACTTTAAATTCCACTAATTACAGATAGTAGGATTTGCAAATTTTTAAAGTAAAATATTAGTAATTTCAAGAGCTTGCTAATTATTTCTTTGCCATATGAAATTTTATTTGTCTGTTTGAGATAAAGTCTCACTGTGTAGTAGCACAACTTTGAACTTGCTAGGTAACCTATGCTGGGCTCAAATTCAATGATCTTCCTATCTCAGCCTTCCAAGAGTTGAGATTACAGCCATGTACTCCCATGCTCAGTGGTACATGGAATTTTGAAAATAAGAAGAGATTGGAAAAACAATTTGTGTGTTTGTATATAGGTATATCACTAATCTGAAAGACTTGACATTGTGAAGAGAAACATAAATATTTAGATATATTACAATTTTAAATACTGTGGTTTTAGTTGTATTTTAAATTCATGTATTCCAAAGTCTTGAGAAGAATTTAGAGAAGATAAAGGAAATATAAGATTTTCCAGGTGGAGATTATAGGGAAAGCCACTTTTAAATTATAAGGATGAAATGAACTAATAAATAATACTGTTATCAACATATGCATAGGTATAAGTTTGTATATATTTAGATGTGTACACATAACTACATATATATGAAAATCATTTTGATTGGATTCATAGCCATAAAAATACCCATACAATTTTTAATCTGGGATATAAATATTTTATATTTATAATATCTGAAAAAATATCATTTTTCTCTACTTTTTTGATGATAATTATTTCTGGCATTTCAGTGCTTGTAAAACAAAGAAAAAGTAATCAAAACTTTCATATTGTAGATACATTCATTTGCGACTTACGAGCAATTCTGATGAAAAATTGAGATAAAATTTAAAACCCTTAATCAGAAAAGATTTCTAAAATTTTGTGTATTTCAATTAATTTTTCATATTCTTATATGCTATTTGCAGAATATATCTTATATACTGTTGGCCACACTGTATCTCTGTATCTCTGTCTCTGTATCCATGATAAATTATGGAAACTTTGGAAAAACTGCTATTTTTTATATGATCTCAACCGAAAGAACACACCATTAAAAAGAGAGTCATTAGGTTTAATAATCCCTTTCAAAGATGGAATCCCCGTCAATTCTGTTGGGAATGTAATGCATTTCCTTATTTTGACTCACAAAGGCTTGGGAAGTGGTCGGAGAGTGCTGAGAGAGGATCTGTCCCCCACACCCATACAGACCTACGGAATCTGCATCTATCAATTGAGAGAGACACTGAAAAGAAAATAGAAAGGAGAGAGAAGAAGAAGCGGTGTTACTTGAAGGAAATAAAATTGACTACTGAGTTGAAAGCTGCGTGGCACCATGGACTTTGGTGTCTCGCTGCCCAAAGAAAATCCTCTTAGAAAACATTCCCTCCTAATCACAGTGCTCTGTTTTCCCTCTTGTGAACAGAGGGAATAAAGCACAGCTGAGGAAGATATTTTTCCAACACGTAAGTGTTCAGTTCTGAATCAGGTACATCCTCCCACAGCTAGAATCACATACTGGCAGTATCTTTTCATATCCTACATCTGTGGTGCCACAGTAGATTCAGACAGTATTTTCATTATAAAGATCATAGTGACACTGAAAAGAGAACAGCTGCTAGATGGAAAATGTGAATCAAACTCTGCAGGGCATGGGAGTAAATAGTGTCACCAAATTCTAGCTGGATTTTTCTTAGGAAGAGAGGTTATCGTTCGTTCTCTCCCATGAACATTTGGGGAAAAACTCGGTGACTTTTCTTGCATTAACTCATCATATGCTTTCCTAATATTTTTGTTATTATTGTCAAAAGTCAGAGAAGCCAAAGTGCAATACATTTCAAACTAAACGCTGGCTTTCTCAGCTAAGGCAAGTGTTATCCCTGATGTCAATGAGTATCTGAATTAATACCAAACTGTTCTATAATTTAAGTGGTTACTCAGTTAATATAATATAAATTCATGTCAGCTGTGAAGGAATTGTTTTAAAATACTTTGCTATGATCCATTGCTTCAAATTTATTAGCAGCAAAGTACTAATGACCATTCTATCAATGCATCAATATACTTCGATGCACTAGTGATTTAGGTAGGTGTTTATCCTCATACTTAGCTGCTTACCAAGGGCTCTGTGATATACACATATTTTTTTCAAGCACCATTTAGAAAATATTAGCTATAGCTGCTGCATCCACAGAAACTTTAAACCACTTATTTTGTTTCTAATTAACAAATAGACTTCAAAGGCAATAAAAACTGATTAAAAAATCTGCCAGTTATTTTGTAATATAAAATAATTTGTCTCAAATGAAATCCAAAATTTAAAAATAGAGTGTTTGCCAGGAATGTAATAGTTAATTAATACTTGATTTTTTTTCTTTTTAAAGAAAGCATTGGTATAAACTTTGATCCATGTAGCATGCTAAATGCCAACTTAAACATCATTTATATAATGTTGAATAATTCTATTGAACTAAATATATCTAATCATTGTTTACCAAGATGCCAATGACTGTTATTTTTTAATTTTTTTGCTTTTTAACGTAGGCTCCACAAACACTTTATGAAACATTATTATTATGTTGTTCCATTTATTTTTGTGGATGAAAAGACTGACATGAAATTGTATAACTTGTCCTAAAATTGTCTGGCTTTTAAGATTTGGAATTGAAATTGTTGGGGTTGAGAGGCTGAAGAGGTATTTTCATGAGTGAGGTTCCCAAAGAAAACACACAGAGCAGACACAGCAATAACAGCAAGGAGCATTGTTATTGCTTAACTTGTGTGTATCAGCTGTGATCACATATTTACATTTACTGGCTCCAATATTTTTATCAGTTTGGCTGCCAATGGCTTCAACTATGTCTTCCAATGTGTGAGGATGGGACACTGGTCACTCTGCTGTGTATGGTCATAAGTGTGGCACATGTTCCGCTAGATATGCTAAGTCATGCTTATATAAGTGTATCCCGCTGTGTGCCTGCACTAAACAGCGGGGTCACATCCTGATACATTCTCAGATGCCGTGAATTTTGAAGCAATCTTGAAGCAGCTGCCCACATCCTACCCTCTCAAAGGTCTCAAAGGTCGGAGGAGATGTTACTTCTTGTGAGCATCCCATTGTTGTACCTGGGTCCTTATGAAATGGGTTTCCTGGTCAGATGCTGTCCCTAGTGACATCCCGTACATAGCAGTCAATCATTGCAATATCTTGTCAACGCCTCTGCTGAGATACACTACTTGGTCAGTTGTTTGGCCATGTTCCTGCAGCTAAAGCGTCAGCCCTCTATGTATAGCCTCGCTGTGCAAACATGTAGGGGGCCTTTCTTATGGACCCCAAATAACCACATTGCTTATAATTCTGTCTATTCCAGTTTCAAACCAGAGAAAATTGGTGCTGGGGTAGATAGTAACTGCTGTTCGTTTCAGAGTTATGTCACAACGGAACCCATTGGTATGCCACATATTGGCTCCCTTTTCTCCTTCTATACAGGGGTGAGGTGTCAGAACCTGCAGTGTCATCCTGCATGGTTTCCTGTGCTGTATATGTCACTGATTCCAAGACTGTTACTAGTTTGGCTGTCAATGGCTTTAACTATGTCTTCCAATGTGTGAGGATGGGGCCTGGACCACTCTGCTCCTGGGGTGGGATGTCTATATACAAACTTATCTCTCAGTTGAGTATCTAGTCTGTATTTTACTACCTGTTGCTCCATGATACTTTCACAGATATGCAAAGCCCCATATACTGCTGTTAACTTTCTCAATCAGGAAGTATTTAGGCTTTTGTTTCCTTTCCATAACTGTGACCAAAATTTAACAATCTGCTTCCATTTTCCCTGTTGTTGCCTCAGGCCCCAGCCAAACCCAACATTGTCCGTACTGTCCTTTAGGGTAAGTCACAGGGTAAGATCAACTACCTGGAGGGCTTGCACCTGTGCAACTGTCCTCTTCAAGTCCTGAAAAGCAGCTTACACTGTGTCTTTTCAATCCTATGTTGCACCTTTTCTGGTCATCTGGCATAAGAGGCATAGCAAGGTGCCATATGAATGTCCACCTAGCAAGCCCACATATGCCTATAATTGGCATATTGCTGTGGGTCTGGAGTATGCTTGGATTTTGTCAATTATGGCATAGGAAATCACTTTTGTCTTACCTGACCAGATAGCACCCAAGAATTTGACAAGTAAGTTAGGTCCCTGAATCTTGTCTTCATGGGCTACCTACCCCCAGGCCAGAAAAGCTTTCTTCAGACTGTGCATGGCAGCTTCCAAATCTGCAAGGCAATGAGAGTAACATAATATCATCAATGTAATGGAACAGAGATGCTGAAAGTGGCTTGGTCCAGATAGCCAAGTCCTGGGCCACCACCAGGCCACAAAACAAAGTTGGGCTAGGCCAATAGCCTTGGGTACCACTGGGAAGGTCTATTGCCTGCCCTCTCAGTGACATCAAACTGGTTCTTACATTCAGGTATGATGGCAATGGAGAATAAGGAATTGGCTAAATCTACAGTGTAACGGTATCCAACCAGCCTCAGGCAAGATGATCCATCAAGACAGCAGTTTTGGGCACAGCCAAATGTAAGGGAGGAGTTATTTTATCCAGTTCCTAGTAATCCACGGTCATTTGCCATATCCTATCTGGCTTCTGCATGGTCCAAAATTTTTCCTGTGTGGTGCTGAGTTGAGCATCACTCAGTAAGTCCACTTCCGGAATGTATTCAGCAACCAGAGAAACACAAACATCATAAGACTGTGGAGCCAGTTGCCACATACTCAGTGTTACTTGAGTTCTCAATAGCTGAGGTGCACAAGCCAAGTCTCCTTCCCAGGGGCCTGGATAATCTGGAGCTCCTCTTGCTTGAGCCTCAGGGATTGACTCAATTCTGGCAACCCTGAGGGCATTGTGAGCTCTTCTGGTTTTCCTTTCACTGGCAGCCCTGTGGCTTTTTCTGTGTCACTAGAGGTCCTTTCCACCCCACCACAACAGTGTGCAGCTTGGGTGCCAGTGTCATGGCCACTTTCATCTGCAAAAAGCTTGACCTTGATAAACTGAGCCCATGCCAGCCATTGACCCCAGCACACACTATGTGTGCTTATTTCCCAAGTAGGGCTGCCCATTTATCTTATCTGTGGCTAAGCTGGCACCAGCAGACCTACCCAAATCTGGTTCTGACTGACCTTTGGTGGTCCCATAGCCTACCTGTGTGGCTGGCCCTGCTTGACCTGGGCCACCCTCTTGTTGTTTTACTTGCTTTGCCAGTTCCAATAACTCCATGGCCATATATAGTGTATACATCATGTAGCACATAGAGGTGAGTGGTCCTTTCTGCCCATGTCCCTGAGTTAGGCTCCTCCAACCCTCACTTTCTGGTAAATACCAGGCATACAATGGAGATGGACTGTTCTGGTGATGCTATGGGAGGAGGTGGTACTACCTATGTCCTACAACATGGCTTCTGCAGCAGCCAGCCACTGTTCCAGTCCCCCTCTGTCCATTGTACTGAAGTAGGGATCCTTGCTGCAGCTGGAAGGGTGTGTTATCGCTGTCCAGATTCCTACTGCTGGGCTAGCTATGGCCAGGGATGTTGGTGCTTGGAGTGCTGCACCAGTGTTGGAAGGATGAGGTGGTGTAAGGGGGATCCTTGTGCTCCTGTGTACTGTGTCCACGTCCTGCTGTCCTTTGCTGTCTGTTTTGGCAGTGGGCAAGGGTCTCTGCTGGGACTCTTTCCAAAGCCACCACCTAGGTGGAGCAGGGCTACTGTCACCTGGTGTTGGGTTTGAGGGCCCACTCAGAGTTGGGTATGCTTTTTGTGCTTCTGTTTCTTGTGCTTGGATTTCTCCCAGGACTTGGACTCCAGCTGAATTCATCAGGGTTGGCCTTGTGCCTGCTGGACTTTTTGTGTCGATGCACCTTTTTAGGCATTCCTGGTCAGCCTGGCTCCATCTTGTATCCTAGGACTCCCTTTGGCCCAAAAGGATTTGCATGTCTAGCTGTTCTAAGGTGTTCAAAGTATATCTGGGTGTCAGGCAAACTGATTATCAGTCCTCTGGGGTTTTTCAAGCCTCCAGAAAAGTGACAAAAGATAACCAGACTGAGGCTGGGAGAGGCACAATGTCATCACTTCTTTGGAGCTCTTCCTTGCCATCAGGTGCTGTTTGCACAGACTCCGCAGGGCCGTCACCTCACCATCCTGCTGACTACACCACTTGTTGGGGCCAAAGAGCTGAAGGGTATTTTCATGAGTGAGGCCCCCAAAGAAAGCCCACAGAGCAGACACAGCAACAACAGCAAACAGCGCCATTATTTTGTGACTTATATATATTAACCTTTATCACATATTTACGTTCTGTGTACTGTCATAACCATGGCACAAGCATGGTTGTCTATGCTCAGTCATGCTTAGGTATGTGTATCCGTTGTGCTTCTGTGCCAAATGGTTACGACCTTGATGCATCCTCAGATACCCTGAGCTTTAAAGCAATTCTGAAGCAGCTCCCCACAGGAATTTACTCCTGTTTGTATATTATTACACAGTCAATACCTGTTCAGTCATGCCATTCTTTCTAAGAATTAGAGAAATTTTAGAATCAAAGAAATATACTAGAATATATACTATTTTTGTATTCTGTACAAATCTGGTTCATCCTGAGTTGAATTTTTAAAAAAAATTTAATGTAAGCAATGCAGTGTAGTAAAAATGTAGGAATCTAGGAAAAGTAGGAAAGAGTTTTAAAGAGATGGATCCAGTGGTGCTACTGATGAGGATGTATCTTGAAGTATTGTCCTCGGTGTTGCTCTTTGTTTTGTGAGTTGCGGTATGTGAGTCAGTAACATCTGATTCAACTGGGAACATGTGAGAGACACAGAGTCTCATTCCATACCTAATTCATAAATTCATTTTTATCACATTGCCAGATGATTAATGAGCACATTAAATTTTGAGGCACACTGGTATCAGGTGCCAGGTGACAGATTTTACCAATAACAGTTGATGTGAAGTTGATTTGGTATGCTGCATACACTTGTTGGGAGAACTTGTATTGCCCCATAGTGATGTCTGTGAACCTGGGGCTAAAGACACTAATAAAGAGAAAGTCTGTTCGGGAGGAGTTGCTATGGGATTTAAATGGCTAAGGTGCACACAATATTTCTAACCTAACTCAAGGTGAGCACTTCAAGTCATAGAGACTTGGCCTGCTGCCAATGTTATCGCCTCAGCTGCTTCTTCTTCTTCTTCTTCTTCTTCTTCTTCTTCTTCTTCTTCTTCTTCTTCTTCTTCTTCTTTTTCTTCTTCTTTTTCTTCTTCTTCTTTTTCCTTTTCCTTTTTATTTTTCTTTTTTTCTCTGCAAACCTGTGTCTTATACCCATGTATGCTTTCACCTTACCCCCAGTTTGGGCATGAATGGAATCACATGTGTATAGTATCATAAGAATGAAGGCAGAAAAATAAAATAGCTCATGACCAGCTCATGTACAAGTAAGGACTATTGGTGAAGTAAAGTTTTCCCCAGAAAGGGACACTATATGTGTGCTTAGAAGAAAGAATATGCAAGGATGAAAATTTGGGAAAATTACTGTAGATCTCTGAGAATAAATACATGTTTGGGATCTAAATTTAATACCCAGTTTTTCACTTTGGCCATGAAGCTATTTTCTTATGTAAACCTATGATTTTCGTACCATCAAGAAAAAGAAAAACAACAGGCTATAGATAAGCCTTACAATAACAAATTTCCAATGTATTCATAGATTTTATTGAATTAAAGGGTTTGACATTATGTTGTAACCTTAACTGTCATAATAATATGACAATAGCATAATTATGATTAAATTATCACTATTACATCTGTCACAGTGAATCCTCTGGATAGAGGAAAAAAGACCTAACTTTTTCATTATTTTATCTTCCCAGAAAACATCCTAGAATCATGTCACAATTTCAGATAGTGTCCTTGAGAGCCGGACTTTTCATTAGAAATTCACAGTTACAGTGAATTTTGTGAAAAGCTACAGATAACAGACCTAAATTTGTACCGAATATACGTTTGATAAAATCATGTATCTCCTTTATTCCAGGCACAAATGAAATATTTTAAACTTGTGAACTGTATTGCAGTTAAACTTGTTTGGGTGGCAGGTGAGAACAATGTTGATCTGCATTGAAAACTTTGAGGCTGAGGGAAGCTGCGACCCTTTTGGTCTGTGAACACGTGTTCCTCTGCCTGTGGAAGCACACTGCTCTAGCTGAGACCTTTCACCTTTCCTTTTTACTCTTAAGTTTACAGAGTGCATGTTATGCTCAACTAGACGTCAGTCATCATTAATGATTTCACTAAAGGGGTGGACAGGAAGTTTGCATTTACATAACATATGCAGAGAAAAAATTGCTATGTATGTAGTATTTTTCATATAACTCTTATAATAATTTTTGTTTCATTTTTTAAAGATAGTCTCACCATGTAATTCAGGCAAGTCTTGAATCCACCATGTTGCCCAGGCTGGACTCAAAGTCATGGCAGTCCTCCTTCCTCAGCATCTCAAATGCTGGAATTGCAGCCATGTGCTACCACACTGCTCTTACATCTAAACTTTGTAATTGTTTGAACTATGTGTTATGGTGACTGAGCAATGAGGGATTAAGGTTAAAGCAATTATATGATTTGCTCAGTGTCACATAACCAAAGAGTAGAAAAATCTAGGTAGTATTTTATCTAGATCTTGTTCACTTATTTTATTTTTAGTTTGTTCACTCATTCATAAAATATTTATTGCATAGTGTTTGGTTCCAACTATTGCACTAAAAGCTGGTCTACAGAAACAAGCAAATAGAAGCAGTGTTGCCATTTCTTCAAATTATTGTGCAAGGAGATGAGGAAGGAATGTGGGACAGGAAGTAAATAAAGTTTTTATTTCACTTCACACTGCCCAGCAGTAGTTAAAGTCTGTGAAAGAGAACTCAGGCCAGAGTATCCTCACAGAGCCCGGGAGTCACCATTATGTTCTGCCAAATTAAGTCATTGGGCTGGAACTTGAAAAAACTAAAAATATTTCTTCATAAAATGGAAGATACGTGTGGAAAAAAAAGTGAAGGAGCTAGGATAGTTAATGTCCTGTGACAGGGGAGAGGATCCCTCATGTGGAAGCCCCAGCACATGGGGAAGCCGCAGATCATGGGAACTTGATATTTTCAAAGAAATAAAGTGTGTGGCTGAAGCAGGAGCCAAGAGGGAAGGTGGAAGCAGGGATTGAGTCAGGGCTTGAGTGTGCCTGATGAACCTGTGAACAATGCCAGTCAAAGGTGATGAGAGTCCCCTTAAAGGCTGTATATGGAGTTCAGGAGTTCAATAAAGATGACAAAATTTGCATTTTGAAGAGTCACTGGGTCTGACATGTGGAAAATGGACTGAAAGAGAACAAGAAAAATGAGATTTGAGATATAATTGGATTATGACTTAGAGATGTCCCAAATTATTTTTTCTTCAAAAATTTTATTAAAATTAAATAAAGATTTGATTTCTGCTATAGTTATAAATAATATTTGTGTGTCACTATTTCTTGACTTGTTAATTCCTGGCAATGACTTTCTGTAATGATTTTAAAGTACTTATATGTGCCATTGTATTTTTTCACTGTTTTCCCATTTTAATAACATATTAGTTAAGTCAGTGATTATATTATCAATCATTATGCAAATTCTTCCTGATGATACTTGTAATGAATTATGATTATAGTTTTTATTTCATGCAACTTCTTGTTTTCTTGTGATAAATATTTTATTTGCTTAGATTTTATTTGCTTAGATGCTTAGATTTCTGAAGATGATTGTATATTTTTCCAAGTGTTTCAATGCCTATCATTAATTTTTTCCAAATTCTGGAATACATAAAATGATCCATGGGTTCCATTCCTCCCCTAGAAATTTCTTGGGAACAGATTTTCATTCCGTGTTCCCACTTCTACTGATTACTACTAGAATGAATGGATATAATTATATCTGCATTTATATTTATAGATATAATCTATATCCATCTATAATATATATTATATATGTATAATATGTAATATAATGTACTTGTTTTATGATATATATATATATATTCTATTTTATAGTTTTATATATTTCTTTAAGTAATTGCTTTCAATAAATAGGTTCAAATTTTCCAGTATCATTTTTGATGACATTCCCTTTATGCCCTCTGATCTTGACTTTTAGATGATATCTTAGCTACTTTTTCTCTTGTTTCAGGAAAAAATACTCATCACACAATGCTAAAAGAGGAAAGGTTTATTTAGCTCATGATTTGTGGAGGTCTCAGTCCATAATTAGCTAGCTCCAAGGCAAGATGTTATGACCTAGGGGCAACAGTTCATGGCAGTGGAAGGTAGCAAAAGCAACAAGAGAAAAAGAGAAAGAGTATCTTTTCTTCCCTTGAATTGTGTGCAGGTCATTAGGGTGGGTAGCACTCACATACCCAATCACAACCCTAGAAAATGAACTAATGACAAGCTATACTGAGCCACCTTGGAAAAGTCTGCTTCCATAACCACATTAGGCTTTGAGGGACATCCACACACAAAACATAACACTCAACTATGGTGCCTCCAAGACTCGTGTGCATCTATATAAAAAAGTCATTTATTTTATCTCTAAGAGTTGTTAAAGTCCTAACAATTTCAGCATTTCTGAAAAGTCCAAATCCCAAGTCTCCTCTAAGATGTAAGACTCTTAGCTACGAACCCCTGTACAAATGAAAAGAATGTTAAACCCTTCTAACATACAATGTCATAAGATAAGTATTTCCATTCCAAAAGTTACAAACATAAGGATGCAAAGAATTGAGACCAAGAAAATCCAAAATCCAGTAAGGCAAACATTAAGTCATGTAGTTCCATGTGTAACATCTGAGGCAATTTGTGGCAAGTTGTGCGCTCCAAAGGGTTTGGATGGCTCTGCCCTTAGTGCATTTCCAATGGTAGTAGCTCCTATGGCTTCTCTATTGGGCTCACTTTGTTTCCTCCTTTCAAATTTCCCAGACAATCCATGCTCTTGTCTTCTACAGACTTCTGGGGTCTCTGTTGCACCGTTGGCTTCATACAACCTCACATACACTACCTGGCCTCCTAAGCCTCTGAAATCTGGGTGGAAGTCTTCTTAATTTCACAACTATTGCACTCCACATGCACCAAAAATCTGTGCCATGTGGATGATGCAAAGTTCTGCTGCCAGTTGGAGCAGTAACCAGGCTTCCTTCTCCTTTACCTATAGGGGTCTAGTGCCTGGATCCACTGAGCACTCTACATCCAAGTCTGAGGAACAAATTATCTATGCTGTCACCATTCTGGAACATGGTGCAGCTGGTGCCAATCTGGTACAGGTATTCTGGGGCTTTCTTCTCAAAGCAAGGTAATTTCACTTTTGTAATTTTGAGACTGTGAAGGATGGTGTCCTATTCCATTTTGTGATGCCCTCAGGCCTTTTTTTCTATTCTCCTGTTTCTTTTTAGTAATCAAGATATCCTCTGATATATATTTGCAGTCCACAGGTTTTTTGGAGCTTTGGACAAACTCATAATATTTTAGATCATTCTTTTAGGTCTTGATGCTCAACAGATTATCTCGCTAAAAGCCCTTAACAGTAGCTGTGCCACTGTCTCAATATTTGGCGGCCTTGAAATTTCTTCTGTCACATCAATTAGTCTACCACCCTTAATCTCAGTCTCAGGCAAAGTCTCTGGACACGAGCAAAAATCAGACAGAATTTTTGCCAAGCTATAACATACATCATCTGGAGTCCAACAGTGAGTGCAGTTCTTCTTCCCAAGCCTGGTGTTTACCTGCCAGATTTCTACCAGCCTTCTGGTCTTCTGAGCTCTGACCAGAATGTCCCATACAGAACAGCTTAAGGGTTTCCAGCTCTGCTTTTTCAGCCAGCACCCCCAAACCTTTCCAATCTCTTTTCACAAGCCATTCCCAAAGACTCATAAACCACACAGGTGTAGTCACAGCAATGATCCCACTCTTAGTATCAAATTCTGTTTTAGCCACCTTTCTCTCATTGCTGGGGAAAAATACCCAACACTCAATGAGAAAGGAGGAAAATTTTATTTAGTTTGCAGTTTGTGAAGGCCTTGGTCCATAATCCGTTGACTCCAAGGTACGGTGGTGGCATGATAGAAGTGCAGCACTTTATGGTAGTAAAAGACAGTAAAAGTAACAAGAATAGAAGGAGTAGAAAACATCTTTTCCTCTCTCATGTTGTGTGCAGGCTACCTGCCCTGGGGCTAGTGCAGCACTCACAGTCCCGATTCTAGCAGTAGACAATGAACCAATCACAAACTAGATTCAGAAAAGCCTGTACCCTCATGGCCACATGAGGCTTTGCGGGGAACATACAGACACAAACCATAACAGATTTATAAATTTGGTGCTATAAATTTGCTTCTTGAGTTCAATACTAAACTTCATGTGTTGTGTGTGTGCGTGTGCGTGTGTGTGTGTGTGTGTGTGTGTGTGTGTGCATGTTTGTGTGCATGCATGGTTACTTTGTGAAGAGTTTCTGATTTTAAAATTCCTTCTTTGGAATTAAAGTACTGTGATTGTGATTTCAAGAACTTTTTCCTCAAATTTTATCTGGTTTATGCATTCTTCTTTTTTAGTTGATCATTTTATATCACAAAGAAAATAACCTACAAAGTTTAAAGAAATATATTTTTTCTGTATGCTCATCCCCTCTCCACTCCTTCTCTCTATATTTCATGCCAGAAGCTGTCCTAAATATCTTACACTTGTTAGGTAATGATTTTATGTCTAAAATGATAGCCTCAGTGATTTGTATCAAATATTAATATATATATATAGGTATATATAAGATACATATAGATATAAAGAGATATTTTAAAAATAGTGAAAGCTTAAACTGTGAGAATTAGACTATGAATTTATATCCACATAATTACATTATATAAAATATATAAAAGCAAATTAAAATAATTACAAGAATAGAATAGCCCACAATTATACTGAAAAAAATCTTATTTCATTAGTTGATAAAAGGCGGACATAGAATATCAGAAACACAAAGAATGTAGATTTTTTAAAAGTATATAGAATAAGATTTCAATAATGTGATTAAAATTGAGTCTCACTATACATACATATATTATTTTTGATTACACAAAGAATATTTACAGAAACTAACAACATAGTAAGGCCATAATCTGTAGCCTGAACAAAAATCAAAATCATAAAGTGTGTATAACTTATCATAATGAAATTGGAAATAAATAATGTGATAATATGTGGAAATTTTCCCTTATAGGCAGTTTAAAAATGAATACATCACACTAGTCTAAATTGGGTGATAATGAAAATCTATCAAAGTGTGGTATAAAAAACAAGAAAGGTAACATCAGCAAGCAAACCCAGCCTGGGAACCAGCACCATGCATGGACCCGCAGCAGTGTGCACATACTGGAACAGCCAGACCCTAGCCTCTCCCCATGAGTCAGCACCAATTGTGGACTGAGAGTAGACAGAATGAAGGATGCATCAGTGAGCAAACCCAGACTGGGAACCAACATCAGGTACGGACCCCCGCCAGCCTGTAATAGCCAGATCCTAGCCCTTTCTGGCACATGGCTGGCAAACAAGAAGTACCATCCCACTGCTCCCAACCCCACCCCATAAGCAACCAGCTTATCCAGAGACACACAGGCTGTGATGATAGCTGCAGAGATGAAATGCATTTGGATGCCTGTGGTTCTTTGGTGTTTCATTAATATTGCAGATCTAGGGCCAGTGGTCTGCTCATAGGTTCAGAGGATAGTACGCAGTGTGGCATCTAGGGGGGATCTCCTTCTGAGGATTGCAGTAATTGTTGATTCCCTATGAGCTTGCTTTGGAAGGCCAATATTTTTTCCATTGTTTTGTTGTGTTTGGGTTTACTCTCTTTTGTTTTGTTTGATTATGTCAAATCTGATGACAGGAGCAGCTATTTCAAAGATAGCAAGATATGTTATGGTAGCAATTTTGGATTTACTCTAGGCTTGTTTTGAAGTCCTTTATTGCATTCATTGTTTTGTTTTTATTGTTTCTATTCTATTCTGTTCTGTTTTATTTTTACTATGTCTGAAGTTATCTGTAGCTATTTTGAAGACATCAAAGGATATTTTAGTAACTATTGTTGATTTCATAGTGTTTTGAAGTCCTGTATACTTTACACTAGGTTGTTTTGATTGGTTTTATTCTGTTTTATCTTTAAAATAAATAATTTTTTTTAAAAAAAAACAAAAAAGGCTAAGACAAATGAGAAAAACAGAAACATCAAGTTTAATAAATTGGCAAGTGAACAATAGATTAAACAGAAAGAAATTTTAGGAAAGAAAAAATAAGGAAAAAAAGAAGTGAAAATAAGGGAAAAGTATGCAATAAACCATCAATAAATCCAAGTTAGTTTTTGTGGTGTTTTATTTTACTAAAAAAATTAACAAATTCCTCTAATAAATATGAAAAAAATAAAAGACAAAAAAGCTGATATCTAAAATAATCTACAGCCATCACTATTTACCACACAATTAATAACATCATCAGATGTTATTAACTTTATAGCAAGCAAAATAAAGTGAGAAAACTTTTGCTTTTGGTATAAGGATTAGGATTTACCCTCTTACCTTAAATAACCAGAAAACCAGACAAAGTCAAACAAGATTTTGTATACCTGAAAAATAGATCATGCTGGACTATGATTTCTGAAAGAAGAGAAGAGAGACAAGTATGATATTGAATTCCTGCCTGTAAGTACTGTAGTTTCTAGGAGGAAATGGAACAGAATAATGAATGAAGGGAAGGGAATGATGACAGAATGTGTCATGAATTTGAGATGAAAGAGATTGAATTTGAAGAGGTTGACATAGCTAGATTTTGTGAGGTTGAGCATATCAAATAGGGATCTATACAAATAGTTATTCAGAGAGGTGCATTGTTCTCTTGATTCTTTGGCAGAGTCCTGATTGGCACATGTTTCAGGGGAGACTGTCAAATAGGATGGCGGTGAATAACTGCTGGAACATCTGTTGGATTTGGAGATACTCATGTTTACAGTGTCCAGAGTAAAAGCAATTAAACAAAAATGAAACTGCATAAACACAGATACATACCCCATTTCCATACCACATAGAACCTAATGTGATCTATTGGGATGCTTGTAATATAAGCCCTACCCTGAAAATAGGCCTCAGTTAAGACTGTTTGCCAGATAGACATGTTTAATACATCTGATGTGACACACAAGGCATACTGAATTATAAAACAATAGTATTAATATATAACTAAATATAAACAAATATTACTGACAGTGATACTAAAAAGAAAGGATAATATAATACAAATTATAATTAAATATTTGTAAATACCCAAGCAAGCACATTTGAGAAGAAAATGCCTATTTAAACAGCTAAACTTGAGACTTACTGCCAAGTGACCAATGTGAGTGCAGACACACTGCACAAACAACGTGTGCACTTGATAAGGAATGCAAATGGTTGTGTCTAATGTGCACCTTTGTCTCATTTCAATGTTTCTCATTGTAACTGTTGCACTTAATACATTCCTGTGCAAAACAGAAATGTTTTCTGAATTATGGTACTTACAAGCTTTTGTTGCTTCGACTGTCATTATTTTTGCTTACACTCCTGCCTTATAAGTCTTGAGCTAACAGTTGATTTAATGGAAAGCCCAGACTGAAGGAGGTCATGACTCGGGTGAAGGACTCCTGGGCTAACATCACTGACAGCTGTGTTGCCAGTGTACCGTGAGCAGGCTATATGGACAAAAAAGTTTCATTTTAGTAGAAGATGTCATGCCTGCATTTGAATAAATGCGAACTTTTGTAAACAAATACATGTAGAATGTTGTACATGAAAAGACATCCCTGAAAATAAGACATCCCTGAAAATAAGACCTACTGTTGTAATTTGCTTTTAGAGCAAATATTTATGTGACCCAGTCTTATTTTTTGGGGAAATATGGTAGGGATTTATATAGCTCCTTAAAAGGGTATTTCTTTAATAATTGGGCTGAAGTAATCCTAAACTAATGGCTATTTATACCTTTAAAATGTTTAATGATTTCTAAGTAATAAGCTAGAGGCAAGAAGGGCCCTGGGATTATTAATGGTGTTTTTTTTTTTTTTTTTTTTTTTCAAACTTATAACCTTGCACTTGCCGGGCAGTTGCTGTGCCATTGAGCTATATCCCTGGTCCAATTTTTTTTTCAAAAAATAACATAATCTAGCAACTAATAGAGAAAATCTGACAATATTTTCAGTCAGATAAAAATTACCAGACATAATAAAGAAACTGGAAAACATGATCCACAATCATAAGAAAAACAACTAGCAGACACAGACTCAGAGCTTATAGATGATGAAAGAAACTGAGTAGGATGTAAATAGAGATATAAATATACATGCTATGCTCAAGAGCTACAAGGGACTATAAATAAAATGTGATGAGAAGTGGAATATTTAAGAAATACTGAAATTAACTATAATTGAAAAATGCAACATATAATGAAAATTCACAGGAAGCAGAGCACTATTAGACTCTAAAGAAGGACAGAATTGTTAACACAAAAATACATTAAAAGAAACTAAACAAGATGAAGCATGTAGAGAAAAAGACAAAAAAAAAACTGGGAACAGTCATGACATCTGTCATAATAACAAGTGATATGATATAGCTTCAACTAGAGTTCCAACACAAGATGTAGAACAAAGCAAAGCAAAATTAGAAGAAAAATCCTTTATATCTGATAAAAAGTATAGACCCACACAAGCTGTGTGCGGTGGTGGACAAGTGTAATCCCAGCCCTCAAAAGGCTAAGGCAGGGGGATTGCTTGCAATTTCAAGACCATCCTGGGCCAGATAGTGAGCTCAAGTCCCACCTGAACTATATAATAAGATCCTGTCTCAAAAACGAAAAACAAAGCAAAAATCTCCACACATGATATTCTTATTTTTTTTTTTCTTTTCTAACAAATTACCACAAACAGTGTAATTCACTCAGTTCACAAATTCAATTCCCTCTACCATTTTGGGTAAGATAATTGGGTTCATGTGTGTGGGAAGAAGGTTACTCTGTTGTTCCTCACCAAATACGGAGTTCATGAATGGAAGCACAATCTTGCCTTACTTGAAAGCTTCTATTTGCTAACCCAACTGCTCAGAAACAGAAGCGTGGTTGAACCAAGGAATTACTGTATATGATCTTAAAGTTCTGGCAGCCAGAAGTGTCCAAAATGTGTCTACCGGGGTTAAAATTAAGCTGCAGGCTCAGTTGGTTTCTTTGGGAATTCTCAGGCAAAATCTGTTCTTTCGTTTCCACATCACAGTGTTCTGTATTGCAGTGGCTGCTGATCATTTTCCCCCACCAGCAATTTGTTGTGGACTCGCATTTCTCTTTCTCTTGTAAAAACACTGAACCTAGTTGGATGATTTAAAGTAACCTCCTCATCTCAAGTCCTGTAATTAGCATTAAATTTTATCTCTCACCTAAATTTTCCTTTTCTCTACTGCTTAAAGTATTTGCAAATTTTGTGTATGGATACAAACACAGTAAAGGTCCATGATTCTTCCTATAATCTTCATATCTGTACTAGTAGGGTTTAGTAGGGTAATATATACATAAAATATATATTATAGGAAGGGTATATCGATGATTTTCAAGGTAAGTTTACAATGGCCACTGGCAGAGTAAGAATGCAATAAATAAAACCATGTGAATGCCCATCATAAGATAAGTATTGAAAATTTATTGCAAAAATTAAACCTTAAAAAGAGGTATAAGAAAACAGATAAGCATTGTATGTATAAGAATTAAAATCAGGGCGCACTATTTTTTTCAGAATCTTTGAAAGTCAGATTATCATAAAGATAACTTTGAAGTATTAAAACATAAACTGTCAACTTCAAATTTTATACTCTGGTATTGACATATCTGTTATAGTGCCTTTAAAAACAGATACAAAACAAAGACTTTTGAGAAAATGACACCTGAAGGACATTATCAATAGCTTATCTGCACTACAAAAATATATTGGAAAAGATAAAAAATTTCAAGGAAAAGGGAATTGATACAATATAAAAAGTCAAATCTACAGGAAGCATGAAGCACATTGCTATATAAAATATATTTTCCCATTTTAGAAAGCTTTTGAATAAAATAACTTATTGACTAAAATGATAATAATATATTTTGAGGGTTATATTTTTACACAAGAATTAAAATATGTGACAATGAGAGCAAGCAAAAAAAAAAAAGGGCACTGAAATGATTTGGTAAATACGAATTGTTCTAAGCGCCAATCAAAGGTAGACTATATTAAATATCTGCCCTTTTGTTGACCTATAAATGTCAACAAAAATAAAAGACATAGCATGTAAGGCTATAATGGTGATAAAATGAAGTTATAAAAATTGATACCCAAAAAAGGGGCATAAGAGGAAACACAAAGAGCACATAGACAGATTTAAAAAAAAAATAAAGTAATATATTTGAACACAATCAAAAGTCAGGAAGATTTGAACACAATTGATTAAAAGCCAGAATTGTCAGTCTGGGTAAAAAACAATAACCAGCTCAATCATGTCTACAAGAACACATTTCATGTATAAATATGTAGATAGGTTAACAATGAAAGAATGGAAGAAACTATGTACCAAAAAGTCTAATTACAAAAACTACTTGGCTATATCAATATTAGCCAAAGTATACTTCACGACAGATGTATATTATTACCGTGGTTAACAAGAGACTCTTCATGATGATAAAACGGTACATTCATCAGGAGAAAATAAAAGTTCCAAATGTGTATTAGTACCTCAGAATGTTAGAATACACAAAAGCAAAATATGACTGAAACTGAAACACAGAATTGTAGCTGGAGATCTCAACATCCTTCTTTCAATTATTAGTAGACTACATAGTAAATGAAAAATCAATAAAAACATAGAATGACTAAATAGTAATGATCACCAACTTGTTCTAGGTGACACATCGGTAGGGCATTCTATATGCTGCAGTGGAATACATATCCATTTCAAGTGCACTGAAAATATTCACCCGTGTATTACACCATTACCATATATTAAATTTATTAATTTTAAGAGTATGGAAATCATAATAAACTCAATAGTTTTCTGACTACCATATAACTAAAGTAGAAATTAATAATAGAAATATATGTTACATTCCAATATTTGGAAAGTAATGCATTTTCAAGTAACAGTTCAAAAACAAAAGACAAAAAAATTAGAATGTGTATTGAACACAATGAAAGCATAAACATCACAATTTCTGGAATATATAGCAGCAGTAAAAAGTAATATAGAAGTGCACTGATATTGGAAAACTAGTGTTCAGATTACAAAATTAGTTTTAACATTAAAAATTCAAAAACTGAACTTAAACTCAGAATAAGTGGGTGAAATCATAAAATTCTTCAAAATGTATATTAAATAGTATACATCACCATATATATATATTTATATGCACTCACATATTTTGATAAAACATAAAAAAGATATCTGTTAATAAGCCCTTTCATGTTTATAGATATTGATTTTCTAATTTCAAACTTTCTCATGAAGAATGGCCAGGAAGAATGG
Organism: Cavia porcellus; assembly: GCF_034190915.1. NCBI lineage: Eukaryota > Metazoa > Chordata > Mammalia > Rodentia > Caviidae > Cavia > Cavia porcellus. The sequence continues at coordinate 119,566,281 of NW_026947484.1, forward strand.
GTTTGCCAGTGAATTCTGTCATTTGTTCTCACAACCTGTTCCAGAGAAGAGTGGCCAAGGCACATTTGTAACACATTCCACAAGCCATGTCCACTATTGGTTTGAATGCCTGACAAAGATACTGAAAGAAGAAAAGTACCAGCTAATCTTGTTTATAAAAGAAGATACAGAATAGTAAATGCAATGATTAAAATACATCCCTCAGTGGGTATAATGGGCAATTTAACACAGCCAAATCATGTTTATCCATGAATGAAAAGTCTTAACATTTAAAAATCAACCTCTGTAATTAAGCACATTAACAGAACAAAAGTAACTACCTGATAGTAATTACTTGGTTAGATGTAACTATTCCATAAAATGTAATGCTGTTTATGATAAAATACATTTAACTAAGACTGAATAAGTATTTCTTAATTTGATAAATATAAGAAATAATTTATAACTAATATTATAATATCAAAGTATTGAAACATTTCTAATTGAGATCATAAAAATATACAAAAATGCCAACTTTGACAACATCTATTAAACATCTTTTTTTTTTTTTACCGGTACCGAGGATCGAACTCATGACCACCTGCTTGCAAGGCAGGTGCTTATGCCGCTGAGCTAAATCCCCAGCCCCTTTTTAAACATCTTATTAGCAATGATATCTTGTGTAAAAGAAAAGAGGCAAGAGGAAAAAATTAAAATATTAAGGATTTTGAAGAAATGAATTTATTAGTATTTATATAATTATATATGCAGAAAATTCAAAAAAGTTTCAGATAAGTAAAAGTTTAACAAGTTTCCATGATACAGATTTAAAATGTTTAAATAAACAATATTTTTCTACACCAGAAATAAATAAAATACAAAATTAAATATGAAAATTAGAGCATTTAGAATACACCAAATATTGAACATATAAGTACAATTTTAAGGAAAATGATGCAAAGTTTCTATAGAAAACTAAAAAAATTATATATAAATTAAAGAGCTACATAGATATGAAGTGTTCTACAGGGTTTATGCGTGAAAAGACTCCATACTGAAGCAACTGTATTAACTACCCTATTAATTCATACTCTCAGTGCATTCTCAGAGAACATCCCATTTAGCATCTATTTCACAGACAATAACTAAATCTAAATATTCACAAGGAAATGCAAATGGCCAAGGGCTTTTTTATATTATTCATCAAAAATGTCTTAATCTATGTTGATTAAAACACTATTATCTCAAGAATATGTAAGAATGATGCACACAGTTTTAAGGATCCAGAACCATGCTTGTACCAAATTAAGGTCTTTATTTAAAAAGAAAACACCTCTTTAAGTAATGGTAAAAAAAATAATCTTTCCAAAAATGGTCTAGTATCATCTGGATATCCATATTTTATAAAGAGAAACTTGTTCCTTTTTGTACCATACATACAAAGCCTGTTCAGGTGGATTGTAGATCTACCTATGAGCAGTAAAAAAACACCAAATATATCAGGGTTTAATCTTGTGAGATCCAGAATAGAATGCTATTCTATTGTTTTAGTCCCAGGAATCAAACTTAGGACCTTGTGCTTGCCAGGCAGGCATTTATGTTACTGAACTATACCCTTGCCCTTAGGATGCTGTTTTAACACAATTCTTACCTTTATAATGCTTTGTATTTTATTTAATTTACCTCAAATTATTCAGAATAGTGCCTGTAGGCCTCCTGAGATTCCCCAAGGGATCTATGAAACAATAGTATAAATTTCTATATGTCAGCCTAAGAATATATTCTCAATATTGGCGGTAGGAAACAATTTCTTAAATAGAACATAATAAGCAAAAATTATTAGATCAGAACTCATCAATGAAATATATTAAAATTGAGAGCACTTCTTAGCAAAAGGCACAATTAAGAGAGTAAAAATACATGCTAAAGTTTGGATTTACCATTGCAAAAGCTCTTGTTTAACATTATTTTAAATCCATGTGAAAAAAAGATAACTGAATGGAAAATTGGGCAATAATGTAAACAGATATTTTATATAAGATCAAAATTCATTAATTATCACATAAATACAAATCAGAACAAAACCAAGGCATTATTGCACATATATCATTATTGGCAAAGATAAAAAAAAATCATAATACCAAGTTTTGTCCATGATGTTAAGCAACAGAAGCCATCAAACTCTATTGATAGGTAAATTATCACAACCATTTGGTGTTATTCAACAGGCTTTGAAAATTGATATAATTTTAAGATCCATTTATGTATGTCTCATGTCTAGCACAAGTACCCCAAAAGATGTATGTACAAATGTTTATGATAATAATATTAATAATAGTCTAAAATTCAAATATTGAACAGTGGTCAGAAAAGGTGAAGGAAATTTAATGTGATAGAATTGCTGCTATGTAGATATCTCGCGTAAATCTCACAAATGAATTGAGGGGAAAAAAGCCAACACAAAGTAATATATATATACTATATAATGTCATATGCAAAACTTTTAGAATGGGGTTAATCTACATCATTCATTTGGTAATTTTTATCTGCAGTGAAGGGAGCAGCTAGTGAAAGGACTGATACATAAGGGATTTTCAGAAGCTGATAATGAGTTCTTTCTTAATTTGGTTGCAATAAGTTTGCTCACTCTGACATAAATCACTGAGCTATACACCTCGGCTTCTGTTTTTCTGTATGTGCATCACACTTAAATGTGTTTTAAAAAGTGCCAAGAAGCCAATTGCAAACTGTACAAATAAAGGTGGGGATGTCAACCAGTGAGATTTATAGCTGATACTAGGCTGTCGAGCACCTCTCTTTAATTGGGAAAAGCCCAGATGTCAATAGTTGAAAGACTTGTTTTGGAAAGAGATGCATGTGAAGGAATTTAGAACTATTGCCAAAAGCCTCCGCTGCATCAGGGACATTGGGTAGGGGCAGTGGGCTCTAGAATCAGAATGCTACAGATTATGTGGAGAAATAGGAGACGTGTCTGTGTAAACATTCACTTTACCCTAGCTAAAGGGATCAGGATAAAGAAAAAGTCACACAAGAGGAAAGTAGAACATATGGCACTATACTTCAGGACTGTCCTGGAGATGTCCTGAGGGAGACACAAAGAAATAAATGAGTCTAAAACAAAAAGGTTAATATATTGCTTATAAAATTCATTTGTCACCAAGGGTACATTAATGTGGCTCTAATCCATTCTTAGTTTAAACAAATATTTAGAATTTAAAAATCAACAAATGTAGAACTATCACTCTAAAGCCTAGGTTTTATTAAAAAAAAGTGTGTTTTCCTCGTTTTTCCCACATAAATATATGTCAATGTTTCGTCAATGCTTTTCTTTTCTTTCCCAGGACTTGTGACTAAAATCCTGATCTTGTGTGCATCTAGCAAGTGTTTTACTGATGAACTGCATCCTCCACTATTCAATGTTTTAAGATAGTATGTAATTTTCAACGTATCATAGTATTCCAGTTCATTTATATTAAATTATTTATTGAAGTATATTTAATTTACTCCCTGATTTACTTATTCCTTCACTCATTTTTGAGGCACTTCACAAATTTAGGAAAAACATCAAGTGCAGGAAAGAGTAGAAAGCTACTATAACTTTATGTATGCGTACAGCTATTGTAATGTATGACAAATTCAGAAATATTAAAACATGAAAACAAACAATGAATGAGAATTGAGATAAACATTTGAAAGCAGAGATACACCAGACTTACTCTATGGTTGACACTCTTGTGGAAATGGTGACTGTGATAAAAATTATGGTATGGCAGTGGGGAGGTAAGAAGGAGCCATGATAATACAGGAAGTATAGTCTTTTCATTCTTTATCATGTCACACACCTTTGGGAACTGTCACTGCCTTTCTCCAAGGTGTCAACTATCACCATTCAATAGTAAAGCAAAAACTAAAAAAATGCAATCTGTATTAAGATCTAGAACATGATCTGTGTTGTTGAATCTCCTTATGAGATTTCTTTTCTAGTTCTTAAAAATTTGAGTTCTTAAAAATTACTGTCTTCCTGCGTTTTATGCTTATTATTTGTCTTCAAATAACAGTATGTTTGTTTCATAGATTGTGTAACTTATTTCACTTTTGAGTTTTATAAAAAGAGAATTACATAACATTCAGGACATTCTATATTATATAGAGTTTTCTGTGTTATAATTTTTAATACAAATTTTCTTGTTTGTGTAGGTTGTCACATGTAGTATGTAGTATAGTTTATTATTATATAAAATTACATTACATGCATATGCCGTGTCTCTCCTCTGGTGGTGAATGTTTGAGTTGTTTTTCTTTTTTTCTTAATATAAATTAATTGATAGTAAGGGATTTTTGTTGTTGTTGTTGTTTTTGTTTTTGTATCAGGGATTGAAATCATAACCTTGTGCTTGCCAGGCAGGCACTTGTGCTGCTGAGCTAAACCCCCAGCCCTCTTATCATAAATTAGTGTTATAAACATATAAAATTTTAACATATCAAAATATTTCTTTAAGATATAGCTCTAGTCTCTTAGGATTTTTTTGCCAGCAGTCAAATGAAATATTGGGTGCAGCAGAAGGTTCATAAAATACAGATTTAGAACTCTCTAGTGAATTTTTCAAACAGTGATACTTGAAGGAGCCAGAAGCTAACATGGTAGATTATTCCATTGTTGAAAACAATATGACAGTTTCTTAAAAACCTAAGCTTAGAGTTACTATAGATCTAGCAATTCCACTTATGAGTATGTACTCAGGAGAACATATAACAAGGACTCAAACCAAAGGTTTTCATACCAATGTCCATTATAGTATTATTCAAAATAAGCAAAAAAAAGTGGCAAAAGCCAAGTGTCCATCAATAGGAGTTGACAAAAAGAACGTGATATATTAGTAGAGGAATATTTTTTTAAAAACTTTAAAAAGGAAATCTTTTATTTAATTTCATTTTGAAGTGAATAAAACCAAATGAGAGAAAATAAAATGGTGTCAGTCAAAGCAAAAGGATAGATATAGTACATGACTTAAAACCAAAATACAAGGTGATCAACAATAGTTACCATAATCTCTTGTTATCTTCAGTAGAATTGCTCATATTATCAGGCACAATAAAATTGAACATAACAGTACAGAACAAAATCAATAAAACCAAAACATTGGGGACATTATAGGACTTCAAAAGAAGATAATAATCAAACCAGAATGGGTATCATAGTGAATCTTACTGTCTTCAAAGTAGTTGCCTATACCCTCAGACTTGATACTATCAAACATAACAGATTCCAATAAGATCAGTCAAGGCAAGACAGTGATAAAACAAAACATATTGAAATAAAATCATTAAAAACAAGACAATGTAAGCAATACAAGGTTTCAAATTAAGTTAATAGGAAATCAAAAATGGTTACCATAGTATATCCTGCTATTGTTGGAATAGCTGTCCATGTCATCAAATCTAATACAAGTGGGCAAACTGGAACAGAATCAAACTGAACAGAGGATAAAAACAATATGAGTTTCAAATCATGATACAAGATTAAGAATGTCCACTTCCTTCCCTTTATAGACAATTCTCCCCTTTCACTTTCACAGGCTGCATTGTACATTTTGTATCCCACTAGCTCCCTTAGCTTTTAGATTAGGGAGGCAACCTGCTATTTACCTAAGTTATTCTGAACTGTTTTACCCCTGAGTATGATGTCAAGTTGTATCCATTTACCTACAAGAGCCTCAAAATTTTCCCTCCTTATAGCTGAATAGAGCTCCATTGTATAAAAGTGTTATGTCTTTCCAACCAATCTGCAGCTATTGGGCTAGCTACCCTACTTTTTTCTGTTACTCTGTCATATAGACCATTGTTTTCTCATCTATAACTTTCAATCCATAAACCTTACTTCATTTTTTAATAGAGTACTGTCATGGGTTTTGTCTGTGGCCCCCGGGCCTCATGTGAATTTGTGATTGGTTCATTGTCTAGTGCTTGGATTGATGTTGTCAGTGCTACACCCACATAGGGGTGGAGCTAGGATGTAATGTAATGGCAGGAAGAAGGTGTGTCTTGCTCTTTAGCTGGTTTCTGCCTTGCTGTTTGTAGCCACCATGAACTGCCGCCCAGCCATGCCACCCTGCCTTGGAGCCAATTGAATATGGACTGAAACTTCCAAAAACTGTAAGAAATAAACATTTCCTTTCCGAACTTTGGGCTTCAGATGTATTGTCTCAGCGAAGAGTAAAAAGTAACTAAGACAAGCATCTTGATGGAACCTATCTCTTGATCCACTTTGCCTATGTTTCTTTTTATTAGTGTATTGAGGTGACCTATGTTAGTGATTATGGCCAACCTTCTCTGCCGCATTTCTGCCATGCTATTTTTCTGCCATTGATTGTCTACTTTCCCCCTTCATTACACTGTCTGACACATTCAGTGAACCCCCTCTACCACTGTTCCTGAAACCATGGTCTTTTCTCTCTCTCTCTCTAGAATGTCCTTCAGTATTTTTTGTAGGGTTGGATTGGTGGTCCTGAACTCCCCCAGTTCCTCTTTGTCATGGAAGTATCTCATTTCTTCACTAATTTTGAAGTTTTTCAAGGTACATCAATCTGGGTTGAAGGTTATTTTCTTTCAGAGCTTGGAGTACTTCAGTCCAAACTCGGGTCTTGATTTGATGGCTTGTGTTGAGAAGTCTGTCATGATTCTGATGGGTTTTCCTTTATAGATGATCTGCTTCTTTTCTCTGATAGCTTTTAATATTCTGTTCTTGTGTTGAATTTCTGGGATCTTGATTATTACTTGTCTGGATATAGATCTATTTTGGTTGTAGGTGGCTGGAGTTCTGTATGCCTCATTTATCTGAATATCATTTCCTCATATATCTGAGGCTTGGAATACTTGTTCCTTGTTATTTTTAAGAGATCTTTCCTTTGTGATCACATTGTCTTCAAGGTTTGATAATCTACCTTTAGTTTCTTTCAAGCAGTTTTGCCAGCCTTCAATGGAGTTTTTAATTTCCTGGTAATCTCTTTGGATCTGTTTCATGTATTCAAATTTTTATATTCATCATCCAAAGGTTTCCCTCCTTTTTCTTTGCTCCTCTCTTCTTCTATCTTTGTCTTCTTGAAAGGTGCTTTGCATTTCTTTTATTATTTTTATTATCTCTTCCTTTACTTATATTAATATTTCTGTTTTAAGTTCTTTTATAGTTTCACAAAGTTGTTTCTTTATGTCAGATGCTGTTGCTTCAGAAACTGTGGGTATGCAACCCCCAATCTCTTCTGTGCTTACCTCACCTGGACCAGTAGTGCTTGTGTTGGAAGTTAGAGTCTGCTTTTTGCTTCTTCCTCTTGTCATGTTCCTGGTTTCTTCCAGACAAGTGTGTAGTAGGGTCCCTGGCACTTCCTGTATTGATTATAATTACTCTGAAGCATTCTGGCTATGGGTTGCTGCTTTCCCCAATCTGCTGGTGACTACTGGAATATAAGGAGGGTCGGGAAGCTGGCCCCTCCCTTCTGAGCTGGTTAACCACAGGGAGTCTTCCTCCATTAGTGTGTACCAGGAAGTTGGGGTTGATTTGGGATAACTTTAGGGAAACCTCAGCCTTGGCAATTGGATTGCACACAGGGGTGAGACTCAGTACAAGCAATTTTTACCAATCTGCTCTGAGCTAGGAGTGGCTGAATGAAGCTAGCTGCAGTTCTGGTTCTGGGCTTATCCTGCCCAACTCCAAAATGGCACCCAGCCAGTCATCCAGTCCTGTGGGAGGAATGAGTCCCCCACCCTACCATGAGCAAGTGCGGTTCTCTGGTCCACTGCTCCCCTCTATGACTGTGTCTTCTCACTGAGGCCTTCAGGCTTACCAACCCCAAACTTCACTGTGACTGTGCGTCTCTGGATTCCAGTGGTGCTTTGCACACAGTGGGACCAGCTTCAGTGAGAGCGCATCTGGCTACTGCTTTCTGTTTATCTTTCTTTCTTTCTTTTCTTTCTTTTCTTTCTTTCTTTCTTTCTTTCTTTCTTTCTTCCTTCCTTCCTTCCTTCCTTCCTTCCTTCCTTCCTTCTTTCTTTCCTTCCTTCCTTCCTTTCTTTTTTCACTTTAGTTTCTTCCTGGGTCAAGAGGATCCATTTCTTTCCTTCTGGTCTTCTCCAGAATGCTATATTCCTGCATCTGAGCTGTTTCTCTCAGAGAGTCTTTTTAGTTTGCTGCTTATGTTTCCACCATCTTCCCAGAATTGCTCTAAAAAAGAAATTTCTGACTAATACAATGAAATGGAAGACCCACACAGATGTGAAATGAAATAAGATGAGCACAAAGGGACAGATATTGTTAAATTCCATTAAGATGAGATAATTTGAGTAATCAAAACCATAGAGACAAATAATAGAATGGTGTTTGTCAGACCCTGAGGCTGGGGCAGAATGGGGATTTGTGTTTTCATGATATGGGTTTTAGCTTGGGAAGATAAAAACATTTAGGAGTGGATAGTAGAGATGTTTGCAACACAATGTAAATATGCTTTTTGTTACTAAACTCTATACCAAAAATGACTTAAAGTGATAAATTTAATGTTATACATATTTTATGACTATGCTAGATATGAGTTGCATACTACTAAATTATCTTTCATTTGTGGTCATATTCATAAACTAGGCAGTGATTTTCATTTGTTTTTCTTTACTATTGTTCAAGAACTATTAAGTGTATGGGTATACTTTGCATAAAAGTACAGTGAAATATATATATATATATATATATATATATATATATTTCTATGTTCAATATGTGCCAATTTCTTATAAGAAACAATAAATAGGCTAGACAACAAGATTTCTATTTACTTTTGTATTTTTATGTGTTGTTTTGCCAGATATCCTAAAGGAATAATTCTATAGTGAAAAATTTACATTCTCTATATCAGACAATACAGATTCAATCAAAGAAAATAGAAGCAACTCCTCCATAAAAGCATATTACAGGATTTGATACTGAAAATTATTTTCTTGTTTGCACAGACCACTTGCATTTTGAAATTGGAATCCTTATTATCAAGCATTAATTTTTGCCAAATAGAGTGTGATTTGGGATGTTTGGTCGCTAGTTCACTGCGCTCTGCATCTCATTAGATAATTTATTTGTCACCAGTATTCGTGATGCTTGCTAGTCAGTTTCATTAATAAATTTCATTAAGAACTTATTTGCGACACCAGGGATACAACTCAGCAGCACAAACACTTGCCTAGCAAGTTCAAGATTCTGAGTTTGGTTTCTGGCACACAAAGGGCGGGGGGGGGGGAGAAACTTACTTGCTTCTCTCTCCACACCTTGAATGAAATTGTTAAAGCTAACCTGAATGAAAGACTTCTTAGCATAACATATCAAATTCAATCTGAAAATGGAACCACTTTTCAATTCTTATATCCAGTTATATTCAGTTCAATTGGTGTTTATGTATTTATTTGAAACAGGATCTTGCTATACAGTATAGACTGGCCATGAACTCCCTACATAGAGCATGCTATCCTCTAACTCATAGCAACTCTTTTGCCTCATCCTACAATGTTCTAGGATTACAGGTGTATACCACCAAGACCGACTGATTCTACTTTTTGTAGAGCAATTAATATAAATTTAGTTAATTAAACTTTACGATTTTGTAATTTCCCATCTAATCTAAAATAATAATTTTCCAGACAGGGATTCTGGAAAGGAGTGCTTCTGGGCTGAGGAAATGATCTATTTTAGATAGGTTCTTTTGTTTCATTATTGACAAAAATCATCATGAATGAGGAAAACCTGGAAGGAATAGTGACGTATTACTCAGACATTCGACATTTCCAGGTCACATATCATGATACCATTTTTTAATCTTATTTTGAAAACTATACCCTTTCTTAAGATTGTGTTCATTCACTCATGATTATCAAAAATTATTATATGATGGACATTAAATTATTGTGATTATTACTTTTAGGGTGTATACATTTTGAATCACTATAAAGCTGTTTCTACTTTTTTTTTTTTTTTTTTTACTAATTTAAGTTATACACTTGCTTTCTTTCTCTTGTCCAATTCATTTCTCAATAAACATTTCCCAGTGGTGCACTTATATTACCTTTAGCTTCTAAAAAGCAGCAAGTCCTCTAAGATTTTTATTAGGGAGTGAAACAGATATAATACATATGAATTATGATAGGCTTTATACCCAACTGAAACTTTCAAAAGAAAAATATGTGAAAAATGATTCACAGAATTATTTTCCACTATGGTTGATCTCAGGTCCAGTGTTAGTAGCTTTTTTCCAACTAGAACAATAACACTTATTGGGCTTATATTTGATCATTTCCACTAACCATAAGTCTATAAATATGTGGATATAAATTTTTATGTTCAGAGTTGTCTTTTATTCTGAATAAATAGCTAAGAATGACATTGCTGAGTCATTTGGTACAAGTAAGTTTAAATTTATAAGAAAATAGAAAATGGATATTTAAAACTGCTCTATAATTTCCTATCACCATAAGCACAATACAAAAGTTCCAGTTATGCAACCTATAAGTATTTGATGTTGTCAGTGTTTGTTTAGTTAATAAGTATATCATGATATCAAAATCAATTGAATTTGCATTTCAAAATGGTTAAGGATTTGGGCATCTTTGCATGTGACTGCATCTTACCAACATCACTTAAATGTCCAAATCTTTTGTCAACTTTTATAATTGCACTGTTATTATTAGTTACAAGAAAACTTGTATACTCTGGGCATGAATTATTTTCTAAATAATTTTTGTAAATATTTTATTCTAGTCTGTACTTAGCATTTTCATTTCTTGATAGCATCTTCTGAAGAGTGGAAGTTTTCATTTTGATAAAGTTCAGCTTTCAAATTTCATGAGTTATGAAATGTTTACCCTATCTGAAATATATTTATTTCATCTGGAATCAAAAGACTTTCTTCTGTATTTCTTTCTTAAAGTTCTGAGTTTTACATTAGGGTTTATTTTCCATTTTGAAATGATTAGTAAATATCATTTGAGATGTAAGACTTTTAAAAATATGTGCCAATTTTTTTTCATTGCCATTTTTGGAAAAAAATCTTTATCTATTAAGTTACTTGGTCAACTTTGTTTGAAAATAGATGGAATATATAAGAATCTATTTCTAGACCATCTATTTTGTTCCATTGTTCTACCTCCTAATAGTTTATAACATTAAAGTAAGTCTAAAATTCAGGTAGTACATATCCTCCCATCTCCTTCCAAAAATTGGTTCTTTTATTCAAGATTTTTTGTTCTTCACTCTAGATTTTATGCTATAACTTTTTTTTTTTTTTTTTTTTTTTTTTTGGTACCGGGGATTGAACTTGACCTTGCACTTGCCAGATAGGCAATGTGCCACACAGAGCTGTATCCCTAGTCTCCTTCACTCTAGATTTTAGAATTAACTTTTCTACCAAAACAAAAGACTACGTAGAATTTTGATTGGGATCACATTAAACCCAAAACTCAAATAAGAGATTTAAAATATTAAGAGTCCTGATTTCTGATTCATGAATATGGTATGTCTCTCTGTTAAATTCTATGTGTTTGAGTTAGAAGTATTTAGGAGTTCAAAAAGAGCTGCTAAAAGTAGTGACAACAAATTAATGATAATAATTGTTTGTTTACATTATTAATAAATGTTTAATATTGCAATATTGATAAAACCGTTGGCATAGTACAGTATTAAACTTTGAATATTTACAATGTTTTACTTTTCTAGAAAAGGAAATTTACTTTAAAAATATATTCCCATTCCACTTTTATATAGGAAAGTTTAGATTTAATCATCAATGCAACTCAGTCTATGATTTTTAACTTTTAAAAAAGGAAATGATGATACAATTAAATCAAATTCTTTAGCCCCTCTTCCCCAGAGTGGTGTCCTGTTTATGTGAAGATAGTTTCATGTAGCAAGGACTATCCAGTTTATGATTTCCTTCTGGTGTTTCATGTAACTATAATGAACTTTGCTTCAACTGGCTCTATCATTTTAGGTAGACATAAGTGCTGAGTGTCACAGTACTTTTATGATTTCAGCCATCAAGTGTAAATGTTCTTACTTCTTTTTCTCCTTACCCAGATCCCTACAAGCTGAGGGTCCTCTAGGTTGTCAGGCATCCTCACCCAGTATTATTGCTGAGGTAATCTGGGGCGTGGTTCAAGTCTATAGTGAAGGCCACTTTACTACTATTTTGCTTTGGCACCTCGGGGAGGTGGGACTCCTAATAAGGTAATTAGTATGTCTCCTCTGAAAATTGACAATATACAAGATGCATGCTATTTCTGCCACAAAACTAAATATTTCTATTTCCCTCTCAATAACCCATCATAACCAAAGACAAGACAATCCTATCTTGGAACCTTCAAAGGGCATCAGGTATAATGCTTTATAAAATTGTTCTTCCCTACCAATTTTCTCCTATTTTGTTGTCTCTGATTGATAATATGTTTCCCTATGTTAAAAAAAAAAAAAAAACCTGGAGCTTACATTATCATGATTCTTACTCTAATGTATCCATGTACATTTACAATTTTATGCTTTGTCTCCTGATATTTGAGGTCAAATATTTGATATTTAATGTAACTCAAGAAATTTTTTTTCAAGACTATATGTTTAAACATCAACTTCCTCAATAGATTTGCTTAGGCTGTATCTCCTTTCTTGCTGAGAAAATTATTATTAAGATACTTAAATGAGGGGAGTGGAATATATGATAGATCATTGGCAGCCTAACAAATATGGTGAGAGGGAAATTTTAGTTTATATCACAAATATTAAGTATCATCCCTACTAATAATTTATTTTCAAATTCTGTGCTTTGAGTCTTAAAATGAATATTTCAGTTCACTTTTAAAAGCTCATGATGCAATTTATATTATTTTAGAAACAGAATTAAGCAGCTTATCTAGGGAACAACTATACCAGCTCTTATTTTATAGATAAGAATACTGAGATTTGGAAGCAAGCCTAATTTGAATAAGAATATGTTTTTTGTCAATTACAGAACCAGAACTAGGACCCAGTATTCCAGAGGTTTGCTCTGCTCTGTATTCAAAAAGAGGTCCCTGTCAGGGTGGATCTACTTTAATTTCAATGAAAGTGTTAAACTCTTAGAGATAGGTATATAATTCAAGGTGATTTTCATAAATTAGTTATGTGATCCCTGAAAGATAAAATAAATACCAGGTAGTAAGTAATGTGATAAAAATAAATTATACGTATGGGAAATAAATTGCTAGGCATTATTGCTTTGATGGAATGCTTAAAATGAGTCAGTGAGACTACTTGTATTCTAATAATTCACTTGGCTCTGGATATATTAGCAGTAATGTAACAAGAAATATTTAGAAAGCAATTCTCCCAAAACACTCAACATTTACTTGAACACATCTTCAATTTTTTAATGGCTTATATTATAACAGGGCTGATAGAAGACTGAAGTTGGTTCAGCATAGAACAAAAAAATGAAAAAGTTATGGAGAAAATACAGAATTAATAATTTATGATCAGAAAGTGTTAGTGCTGCTAAACTTAATCAGTACTTTTGAAGAGGAATATTTTCCTAAAATAAAAATAATAGAATTTTAAGTTTGTATTTTATTATATTTGAAGTATAGAAAAGAACATATGTAAAAACAGATGCATGTTAGGGTGTAGAACATTAACATGAACAAATGTGAGTCCAGTTTAAAAACTAGTCTATCGCCTACCAGATGACTTCTTCCTGTGCTCTGCTTCTGTTTCCAGCCTTCCCCAAAAGAAATTTCTACCCCAGATTTTATGGTTATCATTCTTTTGCTTTATTAAATACTTTTACCATATGTAAATTTACTTAACAATATTTATTTTTGTTTGCTTTTGAGCTTTGTAAAAAATCATATATAATCTTGAGATTGTTTTTTTTTAAAAAAAAATAGTTGTTTTTAATTTATTCATAATGGTTTATGTAGCCACAAGTTGTGATCAAAATACATGTTGAATATTTAAATTTTAAAAACTTATTATAGTAAAAGACATGATAGCACTAATTTCTTTCAAAATGCCTTGGCTTTGACCTTATCCTATAGCTTTTGCTGTTTTCTGTAGCAGTTCTGGAAATACTCTTTCGGGAGGGTGATCAAAAACACAGCAATGGAAAAGCAGATGCATAAAAATACTACAGTCTCTTTTCATGCAAATTATACAGTTACCTTGGTACAATGTGACTTCTGGTTCTTCTCTAGCATCAAAATGATTGTGAAAAGTAAAAGTTTTGAGTTGATTTACATCATCAAGCCAGCCATGGCAAAATGGCAAAAGACATGAAAGTGTACTTCCAAAACTGCATCAGGAAGTAGTCAGAATGATAGGATTAGTGTGTTTAATGTATATGGAAGTATTTTGAAGTAAACCAAAAGAAATGTGTCTTTTAGTATAGTTAATATTCACATTTGGGCATTCACCTTAGTTTTTGATCACACCATGTCTAATGCATACGTTTTGGTGACTGCATAATTTTCTAAAGCAGCACATTTTTCATTCCTTATTTTGTGCATGAAAATTTAACACATACTCAGATTTGCTAATATTAAGGTTTTTGAACATATATCCAATCATACTATATAAAGGTTCTTAGGAAGGAATTACTGGACTGGAGGTTTTGTGAATGTTGACCTTTGTGTGATAACCTTAGAATTCCACTCTCAGAAATTCCATTTACTTGCATTCTTTCTTTACAGAGCCCTTAGTTAGAAATTTGAATTTTGACTCATTTGTTAGTATCTTCCTTTGTTTAATACTTCTTTTCTTTTTGTTCATTCATTTATTTAACACCTCTTACACCCTGTATAAGAGAAAATTTCCATATACTAAGGAAGGCACGGAAGATATGATACCTTATTTCTTTCTGTATTTTTAAATTTTTTGCCTCTGACATGTAAGTTTGAATCCATTGTAAAATTTTTTATGAGGAATGTGAAGGCAAAAAATTGTTTTCTCATGATTAATCTATTATTCAGTCTCATTCATTTCCCTATAATGTCCAGTGACCTTTCATACATATCAATTTCACTTATAAGTATGAGTCTGTTTCTGAAATGTGCCAACAGGATCACGCAGTGAAATTTTCTGTTACTCCTCCGTCATTAATATTAGCCCATAGCAATTATGGTTGTATGCTTTTTATATCTGAGAAGAGATCTTGCCTACCTTATTTTCATCAGCAAGTGTCTTCACTGCTTTTTTTAAAAAGGGTCATCACCTTATCCTTTGCCTTCTATATAAAATGGAAACAAGTTGCCCAGTTCCTTTAAAAAATCCTTATTGGTTATAAGTAAAATGGATTTAATTATTTGGAAAAAATTGATACCTTAAAATATTGAGTGATACTCTCCATGCATAAAGTGTTTCTTTAGGTTTCCTGATGTATTTTTCATAAACATATTTTTCTATTGAATAAGTTATAATTTTTGTTATTTATACATTCACATTTTTATATCTTATTATATTTAAAAACTATATAAGTTTATGCTAAGCTATATAAACATAATTTTTATATGTTGATGATAAATCTAGATAAATTTAAAGAAATAATTTGAGTGCCTAACGAAATGATTATTTCCATTATTTGAGTATAATGTTCTTTAAATATTAATTAAGTCAGTTGGTTGATAATTTTATTCAAATCTTATACACCTTTACCTATTTTCTGTCTACTTATTCTATTAGAGAGAAAAGCAATAAAATCTTACTTTAACAAGGGACTGACTTACTTCTTCTTGTAATTACATCAATTTTATTTCAGATGTCATGAAACTCTATTATTAGATGTATAAACTTTTATAATTATGTTCTCTTGATTGATTTATCCCTTCTCCATTATTAACTGGCCAGTTTCATTCCTCAGATCTTTGAAACCTACTTTATCTAATACTATAAATAAGGCATCCCACCTTTGTTTTGGTTAGTAATACCAAAATACATCGTTTCCATTGTTTTGCTTTGGATTTATTTATTTAGCATACTTAAAATGGGTCTCTTTGTCACCAGGAAAGTTTGAGCCTTTCACAATCCTATATATAGTTTTGTATAATAATAAAGCATATAAACCATTTATTTTCAACATGTTATTACAATGATTATTTAAATTTGACATCATGTGTGATTTTTATCACATCTTTTTTTGTCATTTTCTCTTTTTTCCCTTTTATATTTAGTTTTTATTGATTACATTTTATTTCTGGTGTTTTTTTAATCACTCCAAATCTTTACTTAGTGGTCTTTACATAAAAATATATAGTATACATCTGTACCATTTTCCTTCTGGTACTATTTTTCTTCTTCTTGTGGGATTATCTTTCACATTTTTTATACTATAGAGTTGTTGGAGATAAATTGTTTTGGTTGCATATCTCAAATACTTTTACTTCACTTTAGTATTTGGAACATATATTTGATAAATTGATAGAATTTTTCTTTCATGACCTCACAGATGCTCATCCATGGTCTTTGATTTGGCTTTGTCTATAATATGAAGTCTGATGTTCCTTCTAGTAATGCTTCTGACATATGGCATGTGCCCTTGTCAAATATGAGTGAGCACATAAAGAATAGACTCCATAAATATGAAAAGACTCAAGGAAGAAAACAAACATGCTAACACCTCATCTCTGATATCAAATAGACTAGCAACCACAGGATAGAATGATAAAGAAGAAAAAGAAATCCAAGTTTGAAAATTGTTACAAGAAACTGACACTGTATATACTACATATCGGACTATGTAAAAGAACCAAATAGAAGTTTCGAAAGTAAGACATGAAAAACTCAATTGAAGAGCTCACTATGCTGGCTTAATACAACATAAATGTAGCTAAAGAGCCTTAACAGGCTGGGTAATAGCGAGGTACAAATAGTGAAGCATAGAGTGGAAAGAGAAAATGATTTTTCCAAATCTAGGGTATAATTTTAAGACCCCAAAAGTAAAATTAAAAAGAAAAACATCACAAATAAAAGCAAATATCTTTTTTAAAGAAATTAGAGAGAGTAAAACCAAGCAAAACAAAACAATAAATACAATCAAAACAAAACAATATGACACAAGATTTCAAAACAATGTAATAGGAAATCAATAATGGTTATCATAACACCTCTTATTATCTTCAAAATAGCTGACCATACCTTCAGACACATAAAATCAAAGAAAGCAGAAACAGAAAAGAACCAATAAAAACAAAACATTAAATGCAATACAGTACTTCAAAAATGACTGATATATTTTGTATCTTTGAAATAGATACCAATGCTATCAAAAATCAAACAAGACAAGATACAGTAAACTCCAACCAAACAAAACAATGAGAAAAATACAGGATTCCAAAGCAATATAATAGAGAATTAATAATGGCCACCATCTGCCCTGTATGCTACATTGTATATTGTCATCCTCTGAATAGATGATGAGATTACCAGCTTTAGGCCTACGAAGTCAGTGAAACACAACACTACCAGCATTGTGTTGTATTTTACCTCATTAGCTCTCATTACAGCCTCTGTTTCTCTGGATCAGCTGGTTGCTTATGAATGTTGGCTTTTCTTGTTTCTTTGTGTCCACACTGGAAGGTGCTGGGGTTTGGCTTTCCCCCTAGTGGCCTGAACATGGTGTTGATTTGCAGGGAGGGCTTGTTTCTTGGTGACTTATTCTCTTCTCCCAAAGTCTATGAATGGCATTGAACCACAGGAAAAGACTGGAGTCTGACTGTCCTTCCAGCAGCTGATGCATGGTGCCCACTCGCAGGAGGTCTTAGCTTCTTGTTGAATTCTTGTTGTACTCCTCAGCAGTCTGTGAATGGCACCAATTTTCAGGAGAGGGCTGGTGTCTGGCTCTCCCCCAATCGCCAGCCTCTTTGTTTCAATTAATTATTCTATCAGAAGGAACTAACCAACAGATTACAATATTTTTCCTGAAGTATCTCATGTTTCTGGCACAAAGAGTAATGGCAGTTCTCGCCCACTTTGTAAGGACTATAGACAGTGTCCTTGTTGCAAAGAGTTAATAAGTAAAGGTTAGGTTAGCCTGTATATGATGAAAACTATGAACTGAAATCATATCAATAATATTAAGAGTTTGAAAAGCAGTGAAATGAGTAAAACTGAACAAAATTGTATGAATATACTGCTGCAGTAGAAAAGCATTAAAACCTTAGCTACTTTCAGGAACAGTGCTATTATCGCTATGCAGTGTTCATCACTCTCCTGTTTTCTTTCTGGGGTATTTAGTGCATGGATAAATTGGATGGATTACTGACCAGAGGGATCAACTTTCAAGAAAATCCATAAGCAACATTGGTTAAAATGATAAATTATACTAAAGATGTAACCAAATATTTAGATATAACACATACAAAAATAAGCCGGATGTACCAGATTTTACAAAATACTTATTTGGAACACAGGAAACTTGACCACAATGGTAAAAAGAGAGCGAGCCAGCCATTGGTTTGTACTGATATTCCAAGCAGTTGTTTAACTTGGCATATATAAGGAGAGTAAGAACTATTTCACTGAGAATGGTTGAACTCATGACTGACTGAAAACTACATATATTTGATGAAAATTTACAATTAAACTTAATTTTACTCCTGCATCACAAAATAAAATTTTATAAAAATTGAGTAAGGGAATTGTTGAACTAGATTTCATTTTAGGTTTTTCCTAAAGTATCTTCACATTTCTCAGATGTTTATCTGATAGTTGCTTCCGTACTATATGTCATGATTTGAGTCTGTATATCTCCCCAAAGCCTCTTTCAGTTATAGGGGAAGGCTTCTAGAATCTGTGGCTGATTCATGGTCCAGTGTTGGGATTATGGGTGTGAATGCTACACCTGTCCTATGGTGAGTGTAGCCTACATGCAATATAACGAACAGAAAGAGTCTTCTCTGTTCTCCATCCTTTTTGCTCTTGTTGACTTTGATCTCTTCTGCCACCATGAACTATTGCCATCTGCCATGTGGCACTGTGCCTTGGAGCCAACTGATTATGGACTGAACTCTCAACAAACCATGAGCTAAATAAATGTTTTCTTCCCTAACTTTGGATGTTGGGTATTTTGTTTCATCAATGAGATAAAAATAATCAACACACCATAGTATCATTAGAAGAATTTATTTAATCCTTCAATTATTTCTGAATTCTTTATGATTGGCCAAAAGTTCTATTCTCTGATTCTAATTATGATCTGAACAGACTCTGTGTCCTTCATGTTAATCCATACTATGAAGCTCAGGAGTGAAAATTATGTTCAGATATTTCACAGGGTGAGTCAGTTATTGGGTCTTCCATAAAAAACACCTTTCAATAATTTGATTATCATAAAAATGAATGCTGAGAATTTCCTGGATTAAAACTCTTTGAAAGCATGGATCATTCTATTTCATTTTTAATTTTCTAATACTAAACAAAGTGTGGGACATAAAGGAGCTACTCAATTAATTTTGAATTAGCAAAATGAATAAATAAAACAGTGCTTTACCAAATTTAAATTTTTAAATTTATTAGTACATGCTTGCCATTCATACAATTTGCAATCAACTTGGAAAATGGTTTACCTATATTACCTCAGCCCATTTCTTTGTTTTTTTAAATACTGTTTTCTTTGTCTTACCTGCTTTCCCTCCTCCTCTAGTTCCCTAATTCCATTTTTCCTTGTTGTTGATATCATTAATTTTAGCTCTGATTATGGGACAAAATGCCTATAATTGTTGAAATTGTTAAATTCTTGTACATGGCATATCTTTATTCTACTTCTCCCGTCTCCTCTTCTTCACACCTTGTGCCTTTGTTCCTTGGATCATCTCCCTATTAAAAGAGATTCGTCTCCTTGTCACCTTTGATACATCACACATTATTCTTTGTGTTTATATTTTGCCTCACTCAAATGAGAGTTGCCATATGGTATTTGTGTGTCTGGTTTATTTTACTCAGCATTGTATTTTCTGGGTGGATACATTTTCTTACAAATGTGAGTAGTATTTAACTATACATAGATACCACATTTTCTCAATTAAATCTTCTGTTCATGAGAATACAGCTTGTTTCCAGGATTTAGCTATAGTAAGTTTTGCTGTTTTAAATATTGGTACTCATGTATCACTGTAGTATGATGTCTTAAGCTCTTTGGGGAAGATGCCTAGGGGATTGCTGGGTCATGGAATTTCTAATTTTACTTTTTTGAGAAATCTCCATACTGATTTCCATAATAGATAGGATTCTGACCAACAATACAGGAGGGTTCCTTTTTCACCACAGCCATGCTAGCATTTTCTATTGTTTGATTTCTTAGTCATTGCCATTCTTTGTCCCTTTGTTAAGATTAAATAGCTGAATGTGTCTGGTTCTGAATTCACAATCCTGTTCCATTGATCCATGTAACTGTTTTTACTCCACTACCATGCCATTTGTATCACTATTGCTTTGTAGTGTAGCTTGAAGTCAGGTATTGCTGTCTTCTATTTTGCTCTTGCCCAAAATTATTTTTGAAATTCTGTATCTCTTCTGGCTCATATGACTTTAAGATCTTTTTTTTAGATCAGCAGTGTGTTCTGTTGGTATTTTTATTGGAATTGCATTCAACCTGTATAATAGTTTTTGGAGTATGATCATTTTGATAATACTGAATCTGTCTATTAAAAAGCATGGGACATCTTCCCATTTTCTGATATCTTCTTCAATCTCCTTTTTCAGAATACTTTAGTTTTCTTTTAGAGGTCTTTCACTTCATTGGTTAGGTTAATTTCTAAGAATTTTATTTTTCTTAAAGATACCGTGAATGTTATTACTTAAATGATTTTATTCTCATTCTATTCATTTTTGGTGTGTACAAATACTAACAATTTTTGTGCATTGATCTTGAATCCTTTTATACTACTGAAATTTGTTATTAATTCTAAGAGTTTTTGGTGGAGTTCTTTGGGTCATCTATAGAGCATAATGTCATCTGCAAAGAATGTTAGTTTCAATTTTTCCTTTCCTATATGTATCCCTCATATTTATTTATCTTGCCTAATTGTTCTGGCTAATATTTTAAGTGCTGTGATGAATACAGCAGGTGTTATTGGACATCACTATCTTATTCCTGTTTTTAGGGAAAATGCTTTTAGTATGATATTGGCTGTTTGTCATATATAGCCTTTATCATACTCAGGTATGGCCCATTATGCCTGTTTCTTTCACAGTTTTTATCATGAAGTGATGTTGGATTTTATTGAAAGTCTTGTCTGCATTTATTAATATGATAATATGGATTTTGATTACATCTCTATTGATGTGATATATTTATTGAATTACATATTTCTAGCCACCTTTGCATCTGTTGGTTATGGTATATTATCTTTTTGATAATATGCTGCATTTTATATTTTAATATCTTGTTGAGGATTTTGTATCTATATTTATTAAGGAGATTGGCTTTTTTTAGTTGGATTTTTACTTGGTTTTGGGTGTAGGGTGATACTGGCTTATATAAATGAATTTGGGAGCATCTTATTCCTTTCAATTTCTTTGAAGAACCTGAGGATTCTTAGTGATATAACATCGTTAAAGATTTTGTAGAATTCAGCAGTGAATCTATCAAGTCCTGGGATTTTTTTTAGAAGGCAGAATCTTTATTGCTATTTCAATTTCATGGTTGTTACTGGGTTGTTAAGCATATTTTTGTCTTCTTGAGTTAGTTTTGGTAGTTCTTAGATATCTAGAAATTGGTACATCTCTTCAAAATTTGCTAATTCATTAGAATATAATTTTGAAACTGTTGCTATCTTCTGGATTTTCACAAGTGTCTGTTGTGATTTCACTCTTTTAATTTATAATTCCATTGATGTGAATTTTTTCTGTCTCTTGGTTTGTCTGGTTAAAGGCTTACCTATTTTATTTATTCTTTAAAAGAATCAGCTCTTTGATTTGTTGATCTCTCTCTCTCTCTCTCTCTCTCTCTCTCTCTGTGTGTGTCTCAATTTCATTTTTTTCTGCTCACATCTTTATAATTTCCCTCCTTAGTTTTTGCTTGGAGCTGGTTTGTTGTTGTTTCTCAAGTATCTTAAGAATTCTCATATGGGAGACAGATAACTCAGATGCCCAAATAAAACATCATAGGGAGGTCTGGACAGAGGGAGATGGATTCTCTCCACCCAGGAAGAAGGAAAAAGAATGGGTCAAACATGCAGTCCCAGGGCTACCATTGCAGCTAAGATTAGTGGCCAGGTGCTCTCAGCTGCAGGGCCCAAACTTGCGCAGCTGTGACTCAAGCTGTCTGAATTCCTGCTGCTGAGATCCAGCTGCCCAAACTCTCACCGTGTCAACCAAGCTGCCTGAAATCTCACTGCTGCTACTCACTGGAACCTGGGTCATGCTGAAGTCAGAGGTTGGGAATCCCAATGATCAATGAGCTGGCAAGGGACCTGCATTGTGAGTGCTGGGAATAAGACCCTCCCACAGGAATGGGGCGACCAACTAGACGACATGTTGGAATCCGGCAGAAAGGGCAGGAAAAAGGAACGGCAGTGACTTCAGTCAGTTGTTCCCTTCCCAGACCAGATTGGTGGGATATCCTTGGCCTGGGTCTTGCCTCTGACTGGGCCCAAAAGTCACCCCAAACCAATTTGTTATGTGGCACACACTAACATAGTGAAGGCCCCCGCATTTTTGACTGACCCGGAATGGAGGGGCTGGCATATGCGGCCCCTTTTTGCACCTCAGTGACCAATAGCAAGCTGGCGAGGACAGAAATCCATAGCCAGCATGCTTCAGAAGAACCATAACCAACAAGGAAAGGGGCTGGGACCTCTTCTGTACATCTGTTTTGAAGAAACCAAGAACATGACAAGAGAAAGAAACAAGAAAAAGTCCCCAGTCCCTAGCCCGGTGGAACATTGATCCAGGAGAGGTAAATACAAAACAGACTGAGGGCGGCAAACATGCAGTATCAGACACGGCATCAGTGTTATGCTTTGTTATGTCCTCTTTTGTCTTAATCTCTTTAAAATAAAAATAATTAAAAAGTAATAAGAACTGTGGGAGTAATAAAACCCAAAATGTGTAATTGATATTGTAAAAAAGAGAGGAAAAGAAAGTGCTCTAATGGATATAACTGCATGTATATTTAAGTGTGTAAGATAGATAACTATATTACTAAGTTTTTGTTGGATTATTGAACAGAACTGTTTGCAGTCTCACTGTTTGAATGTCCACTTTGTATGCTTTAATTTTGTAACTCGAAAAACTATTTCTAAGATGACCATATGTAATCTATTAACTAGTGTTAATATAACTTACTGTTTATATTTTTGAAATTCTGTATTACTGTTTGGTCTTTTTTCTCTTTAAATAAAATTTAAAAAATAACAAGGAAACAGGCAGTAATAATACAAATGCTAGAAGACAAGAAGAGGATCTATAATTTAAGAAAAAAATGTGAATGAAGAAGCAGGAGTAAAAACAAAGGAAATACAAAGCCTATTCACAGAAACAATTAAGGAAAATTTTCCAAGCATAGGAAAAGGAAATGATATTCAGATGTATGAGGAATATAATTATTCCAGCCACCTACAGCCAAAACAGAGCTACACCCAAACCAATAATAATCAAGATCCCAGAAATTCAATATAAGAACAGAATACTAAAAGCCATCAGAGAAAAGAAACAGACCACCTACAAGGGAAAACCCATCAAAATCTCAGCAGACTTCTTGACACAGACCATCACCTCAAGAAGAGCTTAGAGCGAAGTATTCCAAGCCCTGAAAGAAAACCTCCAGCCCAGATTGATGTACCCTGAAAAACTATCTCTAGAAATTAATGGAGAAACAAGATGCTTCCAAGACAAAGAGGAACTGGGGAAATTTGTGACCACCAATCCAACCCTAGAGAGAATACTGCAGGACAGAGAGAGAAAAAGTACCAGGATTTCAGAAACAGTGACAGAGAGGCCACAATGAACGGAACAAAAAGTGAAATGAAAGGGAACAGTAGACAACTAATGGCAGAAAAATAGCACGACAGAAATGAAGCAGAGAAAGTTGTCTATAATCTCTAATATAGATGGCCTTGACACATTAAAAAAAAAAAAGGAAAAGAAGAAACATAGGCAGAGTAGATCAGGAGGCAGGGTCCACCAAGATGCTCTACATAGAAAATATAATTAACCTAAAAAAGATTTTACAGACCAAAAATCAAATATGAGAATACAATTTTCTATGTTATAGGGAACCAGAGAGTAATAGGGACAACTTGACTTCCTACCTGCAGATAGGTCGGAAAGACAGGTTTTGTAGATAAAGGAATACAACTGGAGATCAAGTGCAGGAGGGAGAAGGTTCAGAACCACTTAGGTGAATAGCAGGTTGCCCCCTCAATCTAAAAGCTAAGGGAATTTGTGAGACCGAAAAATGCACAGTGCACCCTGTGAAAGGGGAGGAACAGTCTAAAAAAAGAAGGCAGAGGATCTTGTTAATAGTGTATCAGAATTTAAAGCCCCCATTACTCACACTACTCTATTTAGATAGATTATATTCTGTCCCAGTTTGTCTACTTGCACTAGATCTAAGGGCACAGACAGCTATCCCCAAAAGAGTAGGATGTAGTACTGTAATCATCCTTAATCTCCTATTAATTTAATCTGAAGCCCTGTATAATTTATACTACTTTACCATGACTCATCTTATTGAATCCGGTTTGTTAGATTGCTGTTTGGTATCGATGGATTTTATTCAAAACTGTTTTTATTGATAGTGTCAAGTCTGAGAGTGTAGGCAACTACACTGAAGATGAGAAGATTCACTACGATATCCATTCTGGTTTGCTTATTACCTGTTTGAAGTTTTACACTGTCTACAATGTTTTGTTTTTACTAATATTGTTCTATACTGCTATATTCAATTATACTATGCCTGATGATATAGGTAATTCTATTGAAGATAACAAGAGACAACACAGCAACCATTGTAGAACACCTTGAACTGTGGTTTTTTATATGACTTTTTGTTTCATGTGTTTAAAGGAATATGTTTTATTTTGTCTTGCTTTGTTTTGTTTCTCCCTCTAATATAGAAAGGATAGAAATACATGCTGAGACTCATACATGCATAGAACTTATAAACAGTTTATGAGAACTGATCTTATAATACTTGATGCAATGAATAACTACTTTGAAGAAAAAGACACTACAGTAACCAGCGCTGGTTCTGTTGTGTCATGATGTGAAATTCCGCAATACTATTATTCTTTGTTCAGAGTGATTTTATCCTGCTTTGGTTTGTTTAATCTTAACATACATGAAGATATGGATAACCGCAGATATGTTTAAGTATAGGATTGATAACCATATTACTAAGTTTTTGTTGGATAGTTGAACAGAACGGTTTACAGTCTCACTGTTTGAATGTTCACTTTGTATGCTTCATTTTTGTAACAACTATTTGTAAGAGGACAGCATGCAATTATCAACTAGTGATTTCTTACTATTTTTTTCTTTGAAATTATGTATTATTTCTACCCTTTTTGTTTTATCTTTTCTTTAAATTAAAAAAAAAGAAAAAAAAAGAATGCTCATATGAATTGTCCACTTGAGTTTATTTTATTTTCCTAATGTGAGCTCTATTTGCAATGGATTTTCCTCTTAGAACTACTTTTATAGTGTCCCAAAGGTTTTGGCTAATTGTATTATCATTGTTATAATTTCCAGAAATTTTAAAAGTCTTCCTTGATTTCATCCATTGGTTGTTTAGAAGTATATTGTTAATTTTCTGGGAACTATTGTCTTTTCCAGAATTTCTTCTGTAATTTGTCTCAATGTTAATTGCACAGTCGTCAGATAGTATGCATATGGTACTTTTCTATTTATTTAAGGAGGATTTATGGACTAATATGTGATCTATTTTGGAAAATGCATC
This sequence comes from Cavia porcellus, assembly GCF_034190915.1. Lineage (NCBI taxonomy): Eukaryota > Metazoa > Chordata > Mammalia > Rodentia > Caviidae > Cavia > Cavia porcellus. The sequence goes on from NW_026947484.1 coordinate 119,592,221, forward strand.
ATATGCTTCTGAAAAGAATATACTCTGTTGTAAAGGGGTGGAATACTCCATATATATCCATTAAGTCTATAAGTTCAAGGATGTGGTTCAGCTCTGAAATTCTTTCATTTCTTTCCTTACATTTTTGTTTAGTTGATCTATTTGTTTGTGAAAGTGGGATGTGAAAACACCCTGCTGTGATGTGTTAGTGTTTATTGATTTTTTAATTTCAGTAGTTTTTGTTTTATGAAGATAGGTGCTCCAATATTTGGTGCACATATGTTTGTCAATGTTATCTCTTCTTGTTGTATTGTTTCCTTAAATAGCATATAGTAACCTTTTTCAGTTCTAATCAATTTTATCTTGAAGTTTACTATGCCTGATATGAAAATTGCTACCACTGCTAGTTTTTGGAGTCATGCTGCATGCAATGTTTTTCATCCTTTAACTCTTAGTCTCTGAATATATTTTTGGATTAGATGCTTCTTAATTACAACTGACTATTGATTCTGTATTTTTGACTCTGTCTGCCACTCTGTCTTCTATTTGGAAAGTTGAGACCACTAACATTGAGAAATTGTTTATTTACTATCATTGCCTTCATCACCTGTCTGTGTATCCTTTGTTTTCTGTTTCATGATATTTTTGTTGCTATTTACCCATTGACCTCACTGGTTTCCTCTGTATTTTTAGTTGTATTTCTCTAGAGAAGTATTTTCTCTTACACTGGTTTAGCAGTCAATCTTGAGCTCATCTTTTTCATGGAAATACCTTATTTTGAAAGATAGCTTTGCTGGGTTAGCTTTGGTGGATAATTTAATCTGGACAAGAAGTTATTTCTTTTTGAGCTTTAAATACTTCACTCCTTGTTCATTTTGGCCTCTAGGGTTTGTGTTGAGAAGTCTGGTGTAATTCTAATTGATTTACATTTATGCATGTTTTTGTTTTTATCTGGCTATTTTTAAAATTCTAGTTTTTTTTTCTGGAAAACTTATTTTGATAAGGATGCACCAAAGTGAGCTTTTTAAAAATCTTGTTTTCTATTCTCTAAATGTCACTTATACTTTAAATTCTTTCCTTATTTTGGAATATTTTCTTTTATGATTTCTGTAAACATGCCTGTGAATCAATGTGTGGATTCTCTCACTCCAGTTAGCCTTAGATGGGTCTTCTTCTTGTCATCTTGTAGCTGCTGGACAGTTTTCTCTTATTTTCTTTTTGGTTTCTTTGACCAAGATCTTTATCAAAACTGACTATTTTACACTCAGTCTCAAATATTCTGTCTTCACATTGATCACTTCTGTAATATAAGAATTACATACTTTTTTATTTCAGATGTTTCTGTTTGTCATCTTTTTGAGTATTACATATGCTTTTGAGTATGCCATTCAGATTTTGAACTGTTTTGGTTAGACTATCCAATTTTTAAAATCTGTTTCTCTGAAATTCACTGTGGGCATATTAAGTGAAATTGCCTCAAACTTTCAGTTTATTTCCTCTTTAACTCATATATTTTCTTCATGCCTTCTGTGAACTTCTCGTAGATTTCCACTACCTAGCATTTGTTTTCTTTTCCCTTTGTGACCTCTTCCTTTGCTATGGGAGAGTTGACTGAGGGAAAGGGTTTGGAATTTTCTGTTTCCTTCCTTCCCTATTCTCCTGGGTGATGTGATATATATTGTCCTGTATATAATTGTTTTCCTTGCAATTCCTGACTACAACACATGGGAAACCGGAAGAGAATCTAAAATGACCCTGAATTATGAAATAACTCAAGGAACATACAAAAACCGAAAGGCGTTCAATGTGAACACCCATGAAATATTTCAATGATTCATTTCCTGTGTGATTTCCAAGTATTTTCTTTGCCAGAGTGTGAGTGCTCACACCTGCATAATTCCTCTGAGCCTTCCACTGCCACACTGAAGCTAACTGCCACGGACATCTTTCTGCCAGGTTATAGGCATTTTTGCATAGTCTGATACAGGCCAAATTCTTGGTTTAGGAACTCTTGTAGTCGCTTTCCCTGGTACGATGGTGGGTTCAGCAGACAGATTCAGTGGCATGAAATTGTCCACTGAGCCAAGATCATTCTTATGTAATCAAATCAGTTACAGTAGTAACAGGCTAATGTGACATAGTAATATCTACCCAGGCTAATTGGCACCCTCTTTTGAGTCTCCCTTTAGCCTAGAGAAGAAATCAAATGCTTTGAGTTTAAGCATCATAACAACCCAAGTCTTGATCCACAGTTAATGTGAAATAAACAAAATGGCTATGACTCCTCTAAAGGTGAAAACAAAATTCAACAGTCATTTTATAGAATCTATTAGCTAAAGCCCAGGAGTTTGGGGACCAGGTAGCTCCAGAAAAGCGAAGAGAAGAGAAAAAAGAAAAAAATTAAAGTCTTTTGCCCTGTGGTTTGGGAAGAAGGAAAGAGGAGGTGAAGGCAAAGATCTTAATAGTGGCAAAGATGTGTTATATATTTAGAAGGGAATAATGGAGAAAATTGTGTATAAAATTGGTGATGAGAAATGGAGGTGGCAAAGATTCTATGGCTGATAAAAATTTTAGTGAAAAAATTAAAGGAAGACAAAAAGAGGGAGAGGAATGAAAAAAATAGAGAAAGAGTAAGCTACAGAAGAAAGAAGTCAAGAGAAAAGGTATGGATAAAAGTAGGAGAGATGTAAAGAGACAGAGGGATTCCTTTACCTTTTATAAATACCACTGGATGAAAAAAGGCACAAGCCAGAGAAGCACACCTATATGAATAGACATGTTTATGAAAGGAAAAGGGGAAAAATATTGAAACAAAAATGTGGAGAAAATGTACAGGAGGAGGAAAATAACAAAGAAAAAAATTTAAAATAAAAATAAAAAATTAAAAACAAAAAAATACAGTAATGCGTCGATTCATAAATACTCATGTTTGCAAACAATTCAGTTTGCAAACAAAGCAGTTGGTAATATTTTGCTTTTGTTTGCAAACTGCATAAGATGACAAACGTGACCATAGCCATCTTCCCCACACAAACACAGATGCACTAGTCTTTTTCAAAATTATTGAAAAAAATAAGTTTTCAAGCTGAGGTATCACTATACGATCAAATAAGGAATAATAAAAGAAAGCTTTTTACTGTATCTACTTTTTCCTTATCCTTTCTACTCTTTCCTTCTCCTTGGGTTAGGGAGCAGAGCTCAAGGCACGATGTGTCTCTGTGAATGCTGGAAGTCTAAGGTGGCCCTTCTGCCCCCAGATCAGTGCTGAGTTTGGAGACCTGCTTACAGTGAGAACATAGCACCAAAGTGAGCGTCCAGTCCTGCGTAACTCAGGCGAAACCTGGTCTCTGACCACAGAAGCCAGGTCCATCCCTCAGTGAGACTCCCCTCAGTCTGCTCTCCAACTGTCTGCTGGCCATGGGGCCAAGAGGCTGCTCTGAGACCCACGACCCACGTCCAAACATTTAGCCCTTCCTTTCAGTGGCATCCCCACCGGGTCCTGTTCCATCACTGTGGCTGCAGGCGCCACGCTGAGGCCACTCACCCACTGCTGACTGTAGAAGAAAGCTCTGGAAACAGTGTCTCATGTTTTCTTTGCTGGTTCGGATTGCTCATGATTATTTCAATCCCATGTACTTCAATTCCCTGTAAGCAAAAATGTTGCTTATTTCATTTTGTTTCCTGGCCAGAGGCTAACCACTCAGTGCTGTAGGGGTTCCCCTCTCTCCTCCACCATGTGATCTCTCTCTTCTGTGTCACTTAGTTCTATTTTATTCTCCTTTGTCAGTTCCCTCCTGGTTCCCAGGTGACCTCAACTCACTTTGCTTCTCCACTAAGTTATTGTTTTCCAGACCCCAGACACTTTGTCCTGAAGAAGCTGAGTTGCCAGTACTCACCACTCTGCCATCTTCTGTCCCTTGTGCAGCTACAGTCAAGCTTCACCAGGGCGGCTGTGGTCAGTCCACCAACCTCAGCTTTGAAATTTGTATTAATATGATTACGTACGGTGTTTTTCAGGTGTAACTACGTAAGATGAAGGCTTATTCACTGTTCCTAAGGGCTGTATTTTTATTAGTATGACATATATGAAGGTTTAGATACTAAAATTCAGAATACATATGCATATGTGAGGTCAGAGTCTTTTTAAGGAGCCATGTCAGCTAGTTTTGATGCGGCTCACTGTATTTTATAAAGCAATAGCTGCAATTTTGAGAAGTGTCACCTCTATTTTCACAGGACACAGGTATGATGTGAATGATGTCAGCCTCATTAACTGCTGTTTTTTAAACCTTTGGAATTCTTTTGCTAGATTTAGTTCAAAAAGGTTTTCAACCAAATAGAAAAATGCTGCTTTTAGTGTACTTTTTTATTTAAAGAGCCTCCAAACCAGACTTCTTTTGTGTTTGATTCAACTCCTGACTCCAGGATAAATATTAATTTTAGGTACTAATTTTGAATTGAATTTCAGATAGAATGCAATTTCTAAGTATTTGTCTGAGGATTTTTGGTATAAATGTGGTTTTCTCTTTTTTTTTCAAATATACATAAGTAAAAATTCTTATTATCTCCAACATGCCTAGATATTTCCATGAATTTTCTTCTGCTTAGAATATATTGCTTTCTTTGTAATACAATTCTCAGCTTTTGTGTGAGTAATAAAGGAGAAGCAAGATTATATTTAATAAAGGATTTTTTTTTTTTGGCTGCGGAGAAAGGCCACATTTAGAAGATAGGTTCTTGCACTGTATTCTGGAAAGAATTGAATATAGGCATTTGTAGATCTTCCTCTTTACAAAGCACTTCCTCTGACATTTATGAAAAATATTTCACAGAAAAGGAAGAAAATGGCAATCTGCACTGCTGAATAGTTTCTATCGTTGTATAGTAGATTGTCCTTGAAAATTTTATAAAATGTTTTCCTGTTTATTCTGTAGCTATGTTAATTTAGTACTATCGTGTGACTGATAAGCAGTCGAGTGAAAATTTCCTGCTTTGCAATTCTCAGAATGTTAATAATTATACTAATTAGCAATCTACAATAGGCCTCAGTCACGTTGACTCATTTCTGCCACATTTCAAGATCATGTGTAAAGTTACTGTTGTTTTAAAAATTATCCTCTGTGAACAAAATTCCCTAACTGCACTGAGGTCTAAAAGAAAGGAGAGATCAGTGAGAAAGTAAAAAATGACCAAAAAAATGTATTTTAAGGAATACGTATCTATCCTCAATTCTCATCATTTAATTCTGTATCAAGTGAGCTAGGTTTCCTGTGTTCAGTTTTAATGCACATTCAGCAATTTATAAGGTGTAAAATAACTTTTCCTGAAAAATTAAATAGCACATATCATTTTTGGGAGACAATTCCCATATGGCTGAAAAAGCTGAGCAGCCAAAGGATATAGTCCTCATGATCAGTGGGTGAAATTTTAAATAGCTGTGATGAATATTCTTCCTTTGCATTGCATATCTGTCAAAGTCATATTGGTCTAAGCAGCGTAGCAGCCATCAGCACTTCTGGAAAAGATGGTTAGTTACTTGCCCTGAGCTTTGCTAACTGTCCAGCCTGTTTTTGTCTGCATTCCTAATTCATTTAGTAAGTTATGATTATGTCTTTCTCAGCATTTATCTTGCTTCACCTATAAATTCTATTTTTTTTCTTATCTTTTGAGTACTGGAACTCTTTGAGACTGAGGATATATTTTCAGCACTCAGTAAAATTGAGGGTTTGTAGTATCCAGTCAATAAATATTGTTAAGTAAAGAAATAAGTACAACGAAATGTAGGTATAATGATTTTCTATTAATTAATTCATTATAATTTATTACACAAATTTTTAATGCTAACCATATACCAGATATTGTGTTACGTGGTGATAACAGCAGAAGGGAAAATATATGCCAATTTAGTGTGACTAAATATTAAGTGTTTGATCTTTCCTCTTTAGTTTAATGTTGGAAGTCTTCCTCAGCAGGTATATTTGTTTAAATTTTTTAAATGGCTAAGAATGTGCTGATTCCATTGCACACGTCAAAGCAGAGATTCAGATCTGATTAACAATGACAAGGCTGTGCCTCCCCGACTGATTTCCTACCCTCTCACTCTGTCTGCTCACCTTGGTCAGTGTGCACTGTGGGTCAGGCCGTCACTGGTGCTCAGTGTTTGAGAAAGAACAGTAAAAAAGACAGGTGCTACTGTTGATCTCATAAAGTGTTATAGTCCAGTGAAAAATACAAGCATTTTTACAAATAATACTTAATCACAACTGTGAATAATGTTACAAAGAAGAGTAGAAAGCTATAAAACATACAATGTGGGAGTGCTATATCCTGTACCTGGGAAGTTCTTCCCACTATCACTTATCTAGTTTGTCTTTTTTTTGAGACTCCTTCACCTTATCTGCTACTCAACTCCATGCTCATCTAAATTAGTCTTTATTTTTATATCTTAAAGTGTTCTATTGTTGCTTCAAATTAGTTGTCATAATTTATAATATATGAATTTATGCAATGTTCTATTGTCTAGATTTCCCATTGGATTTTGAGTTTCATGAACAAGGGAACTACCTTTTTTTTGTTGTTTAAAAATTCAAGGCTTAACACAGTGCCTGAATTTTGCATGTTTTCAATGAGTGTTTTTGTATCGTTAAATAGTCAAGAGATATACTTCTTAAATCAGCTACTTGAAAATGTGTTCTAAAGCAGTCTCTACTGCAGGTTATAACTTAGTGAAAAAGAAAACATGGTACACAGCCCATTCACACTGAGTGAGACCCTCTGAGTGCGTTGGGAAACAGCTACATAATGAGAGGCTGGGTGTTCCCCGCCCTTCCTCAGGTTTCTCAAGAAGTATGGTTCAGTGTGTTTTTCTGTACATTTTTCTCCCATGATTAATCAAAATTAGGAATGCTGTTTGCAAATGGCAGTAGTGTACAGGAAATAGAATTGCTACCTAAGGGTTTACTTAACCAGTTAGGCTTTTTCTTCAGAAAGCTTGAACATACAGAAAATCACATTTATGGTCTATATAATTTCACTTTCAAATACAAATAAAATTTGAGATTACATTTTATTGTGTCTAGACCCTGATATTCAAAGTCAGAAAATTATACTTTAGAGCCAAGTAACTCAGTGAGTCAGTGTTGTTTACAAATACCAGCACATTAGGAGTTTGGCCTTAGGCAGGAATATGCTACATTTACACCATCAGCTGCAACTGTGAATAGAAAATAAACAAAGAAGGCGATATAAACAAAAGGATTGTGGTTCAGGTTTTATTCTTCTTATAAGTCAGCTTATGGGTTGGCATAAGTCATTTTTTTAGACTGGTCACTCTGTTTTCTCCATAAAACTTTCTGTTTGGTGACCTCTTGCGAACTCCAAACATTTGAAGCATCTCTCATTTGATTATTTGCAATTAGACAAAAGTATGTTTAGTGCTGGTGACCTTGCTACTAGCCTCCTCCAGTGATATGTGTATCCCTTCTGGGTCAGAGTCTTGTTGACAAGCTCCCAACACGTTTTTTGAATATGTCAGAAAACTGGTATCTTTGTGAGCACTGTCTTCTTGGTTGTAAATAGATAAGGCCTTCAAAGGACAGTATTAGTTGTTGTCAGTTCCTAGAACATTCTCAAATTTTGATGTCTATTTTAACTATGATCAAATAATATATAGAAAAACTTTATTTCATCCTGAATCAATTCTCATAGGAAATCATTTACTGATTAGAACAGATCTAGAAAGAAAATAGAAATGAGAACCTGAGGCACAAAGAATTTATCCAAGGTCATGGGACTAGAATTTGAATACAAGCACTGTGTCTCCAAGATTTTCCATTCCTAATCTCTAGGCTAATTGCTATTCATAGCATGTGATATTGCTTCTCTAATGACACACTAATGAACATTTTAAAAAATGTTAATGGTTATGTTTATTTAAATTGTATTAGAAAATTCAGTTTGAACATTTAAATCATGATTTCATGGATATTTCTCTGGCTACAGCTAAGATAAAAAGTGATTTGGGTGCAAGATTTAGCTCACTGGTAGTACATGTGTTTAGAATAAATAAGGTCTTAGATTCAATCCCTAGTACCAAAAAGTAAGCAATTCAATTTAAATGGATTTATATAAGAAGATTGAATATAGTACACATAGGACATAAATATGACAAGACTGGCAAAATAAATGCTGAAAAATTATGTGATATGGCCTTAACTTAATGAAATACAGAGGCTCAGAGATCATTCATTTGATTTTGGGCAATGCCTTCTACATGGAAAAGTCTACACCTGTTGTGACCTTTAATTGCAACGACTAGATTAAGAGATGCTTAGCAGGTTATTAAGCACAACTCTGGATCTGTCTGGCTGGAGACTGTATCTTATTCCTAACCTTTTCCTCTCTGGCACCTTTTCCAACCTGTTGTTTCCCAGCTGACTTGAGCAGCTTTGCACCACCATGCTCTGCCGTTGCGTTTTTCCTGCCTTGGAGCCAAGCGATGGATCATAGGCTGACTCTGAAACTGTGAGCCCAAAATGAAGTTCTTCTAGTTTAAATTGTGGGTGTCAGGTATTTTGTATCAGTAGTGGAAAAGTTGAGCAATACACATTTCTACGGTTGAAGGTGCTGCTATTTAAAAATGTAGCTTTGTATTCACGCTTAATGCTCCGCTAATCTGCAACAACAACAGAAAGCAGGTGTATGCTACACTAAATTCCAGAAAGGTGGAAAGGATTTTCAAGCTGTAGATTAAATTTTCTCATTCTTTAAGAAAAAAACCATTCTTGAGGGCTGGGGATTTAGCTCAGCGGCGTAAGTGCTTGCTTGGGCAAATGTGAGGTCCTGAGTTCAATCCCCAGTACCAAAAAAAAAAAAAAAAAAAAAAAAAAAAAAAAAAAAAAAAACCAAAAAAACAAAAAAAAAACATTCTTAATTAGGTTTTATTGTTTTCACTAACTTACTACAAGTTATATTATAGTTTGTGATATGTGGATACTTCTTGAGGACAGGGTTTGTAATTTATATTTTTGTAATCTATAACTGGCAGGTTTATTATTGGATAGAATTGGGCGTATGATTGTCATATCATAAAGAACTATTGTTTTCAAAACCAAATACCACCCCATTACCTGAGATATCAGATAACCTCAGATCTCTACTCCTGTTTTTGTTGTATTCTTCCAAGTTTCTGTCATCTATGACTTATCATAATGGTCTAAATCATACTGTAAGTGTAAAGTTGAAACCAAATGCAAAATAATAATATTTTAATTTTTCTATAAGTTTTACATAAAAATTTTCAAGATAAAAGAGTGATAGAATTTAGATACTATAGTTATTAAATATTAAACTTTTTGAGGAGGAAGAACAAATTTTTAATTTGAACTGAAAAACTTTGTATCTGAAAACAACCTTTATCTGTACCACCTCTTACTGTTGGGGCAACTTAATTTACCTGTTGTATTTCTAAAATTTTGTTTCATCTTTCATATTTATTTTGGCATGAAGTTTATATGTTCATAAAGTTTAAGTATTTGCAACTCAATGTTTCAGTTGGATTTATGTTGCTGTAATAAAATACTAACACTTAGGTTTATATTAAGTAGCTTTATTTAGCTCAAAATTTTGGTGGCTTCAAGGTCTAAATAGCATGTCATTACTGGCCTAGCAAGGGACCTCTTGGCAATATAATATGTACAGAAGCCAGGAAGAGAAATGGCGATGTACCAAAGAGACCAATCAAATGGGGGTGACTTTACATTCTAACAATCTGCCTTTGTGACAAAGAATTCACCCCCGTGAGGTCAGCATTAATCTATTTGTGAGGATGGAACCCCACGACCTTCAGTATTAGATCCCCCTTTTTGAAGAAGCCATAACCCCAACACTACCACTATGGAGACCAAGCCTACAATACAAACTTTTGGAAGACAAACTATATCTAAGCTGGAGCACTGAGGACATAGGAAAAAAGTATTTGGAGAGGTTCCTGAAAGCTCCTTCCAGTTATTCTCATAAATAGTAGCCCAGGTGTCAGAATTTTTTTTCTATTAGAGTTTTATTTCTCCACTTTAAGCAAATGTGTTTTCAGAAGGTGCCTGTCAAAATAATAGGAAGGCAAGAAAGGTAAACAATACAACAATTGGCTTTTAAGATTTTGGTGTTTGTGCTATTGTTAATTGCCTAACAAAACTGTATTTCTTCTACAGAGTAAAATAATTTCATTTTATATAATTTAGAAAATACTAGTATACAACCAGAACTTGCATATCTTTGTGCATATTATATGATAATGTTTCTCATGTATTTTAAATCTTTCAGTGATGCTTGATATTATTATATTGCATATCTGTAGTATTCTGTTTTTGAATATGCTATTTTATATTCTCATTTTCTTTTTTATCAGTATATGCTTATGATACATAATAATTATTTAAAACTCAGGGAACTGATACACAAACATATTGCATCTTAATCATTCTCACTTTCTCTTCCAGTAATTCCATCTCCTTATATCCTCAGATCCCCTTCCATTTCCACATTGTCTACCTTAGATTTGGTCTAATTTTTGCTATTGGGCTGAAATTTCTTATAATTATCTGTGAATATCTATTATACTTTCTCCTGAATAAATTAGGACTAACTAACCTCCCTCTTCACACCTCCAAGTGAAGATCTACTAGATACAGTAATTTTTGACAAGTTGCAGGCCTTGATGGGACATCATACTGAGCGGAGGGAGGGTTATTGATAAGCCCTATGAAGGGATGCCAATGATAAACTGTCTCTCTGACAGTTTTAGCAAAGAATTCTTCATCCTTTATAGATTGGTGTGTAGGGCTGAAATTTGCTTGCCCTGCTATTCAGTGTTTTCCTTCTAGTGTGCTTTGGACTTTTCTATACACATTTGTCTATTCACTCCCACTGAACTATTATTGCAGCTTGATGGCCAGAAGCTATCGTCATCAAATAAAGACAATATTTTCAGAAAGAAATGGCTTATCAAATCTCCAAGTTAGAGTATTGTCTTTACTAGTACTCTCATCTGGAAGCTTTTCTTTAAACTGAGATTAATTTTGTTTAATAAATGAAATAATCTTTAGTTGTTATTGATCCTGCAGTTGGCCCAAGGATAAATTTTCATAATCATTACTATGTTAAAAAGGAAGGTTGTGATAGAAAAACACAGCAATAAGTGATGTGACATATTTTTAAGAGATTTTGTTTCAGTAGTGATTTACGTGAGGGACTGTCATGAAGGAATACCATATTTATTGAAAATGGTATAAGATCAAAAAGAAACCCTAATCAAGGAATCTGGAAGTAGTTATTTCTTTTATTTTAACATTGACTCAAGTTATCTCTCACTCGGGTGAGAATGCTATCCTGTTCTTTGAAATCAAGTCAGTAAAATGTTCTGTGCACAATAGATTTTGCAATCTGAAAAGTTCCCTACAACTATACTGATGGATCTGTTTCTATTTCAGATCTCCTGAATTTCTGAGGAAGGAGACTCTTAAAGAATTATAAGACATTGATTTAAAAACCTGCAAATGTAGTCAACATTATTTAATTCAACCTGTTAGCAGTGTCTATCTTTATTTTCAAGAGAAAAGAAATGCTTGGAAATCATGTGTTTAGAACATATTCCCCGGGTACAAGTTCAGTTCAATAATTCAAATCTATGAACAAAAAGAAGAGCTCTTTTTGGCGCATTAATTATACTTTCACTAGACTTTAAAATGGAGGAGTTATGTAGACTTCTCACCTTAATTCAACAATTTTCTGTGAGGTCACTGAGAGCTTTGTCTTTCCTACAGTATTTTTGAGGGAAAATGTGTTCTAATAAGTAAAATTATTTCTCAAGAGCGTGAGGACTTGACACTGATAGACCAGAGCTAAAGATGCTCAGCTCTGCCAGCACCTTTTGCATTAGTTCATATCCTCAGGAGTTTTGGACTGTCAGTGCTGAAGGGTTTGAAATTGGGAAATATATTACTCGAGTTTGCCCATTAAAATATCGAAATATTGAGAAAAAAGTATAGAAGTTCCAGGCGTGACATGCAGTATGTGACACCGGAAAAATGCTATGAATTTCTGGGGTTGTCTGAGCACAGAATCATATGATATGACAAGAGCAGGCAGTACTATTTTTTTGTGTGTGAACAGCTGATTTAACAGGAAGAGAAAACTCCATGGAAAAGCATCAGTGCATAAATTGCTCCTTCCATGAACTCAATACTATTAATTCTTTGATGCTCAAAGTCAAATTTTGTTAGAATTGGAACATGCTTTGACAGTCTCTGCCAAATGGATGTACCCTCAAAAAATGACATTAGATCATATTCATGTTTTGACCAACTTCTTAAAGAAAGGCTTTGCAGAATTATGGTCAACATAGAATCTTCCTGTTTAAAGTTCATCAGACTTCAGTGTCAGGTTTTACTATTTTGACCATTCATAATCTTTTATATTTAACAAAATATTCTAACATACTATCTTATTTAATACTGTACATAGACAAGAAGAGGCTAAGCTTCCAGAGAATATAATGATGGCAAATGTCTGTTTTACTTTGAAGAGGATAAAGGAGAATTAGTAAGAATAATAATTCTGTCCAAACAGATATATTGAATAAGTTCAGTGATTTTTAATGTAGTCTGCATATAAAGAAATTTTAAAATGATACAAAGTATAGCATCTATTGTTATGAATCTTGAACACTAAGTCAGTTTCTTCCTATGTATCCAAAAAGAATAAAGAGTTGCATCATCCCTTTCTTATATTGTCTTTAATGTCTAGTTGCTCTGGGTTCTATGAGATATTCACTAATATCCAGAAATAGTAAGATTCTTAAACAACTGCGTATATATTAACATTTTCTTAAATAGTTCCTAAAATGTCAACCAAAAAGTTATGCAATTCAAGCCCTTGGACAATCTAAGGAGCTTCTTTTTTTTCTCCTCTTTCCTTCACGATCAAGATAAATATCTCCTCATTCAGGAGTAGCCTTATAAGAACACCTTTGAATTAGCACATTTGTGTATATTCAGAGTTCTCTGATTTTTTATAAAGAGTTTTTACATGTATTATCTCATTTGATCTCACAGTGATCAATATGATCAATTAAATGGACATATCAGATAGTAATACCAGGGCAGAGCTTCCATATCACCTCCAAACCAAAAGACAGACAGTAGGACAGTCATGACGGTTACTCACCTGAAACTATAATTCAAATCATTTGCTATTTAGCTCCTGTCAAAGACTGGCTGAAACTGTGAAAGAATGAATTTCTGGAGATAAATTTGGTAATTTGTGACAAAAGGTTTTTTAAATTCTCCACTTTAACAAATCAATTAAAAGATCATCTATATAATATACAGAGATTTTATATATATACATATATATATAATGTACATATTGTATACATAATTTATTGAAAATTTAAACCTGAATTTTCAAATTAGGAAACCACCTGGAAGCCTTTGATATATATGTCTACAGTGACGTATGAAACTGAAATTAAAAATCATGTTACATGATGCTATTCTCTCATTAAATCTAACATACTTGATAATTTAATAAGTGGAAAATCAGGCAAAAATGGTGCAGATATTCTCAATGAATTCTTGAAAATAAAATAAATATCTAATAAATGAAAAATATTGGCTAAATACATTGAAAACATGCAAAGAGCAACCTATCAGTGATAGAATTATATGAGGTTTGTTTTACTTTTTGTTTTGCTTGCACGTGTGTATGTATGTGTGTTCGCACTAAACATGTATTATCTCTATAATTAATGTTAAAATATTTATGATAAAAGAAGTCTGGCAGAGATAACTGATACCTGTAGAAGCTAGGGTGAGAAGCATGCTGCTTAGCCATTGTTAATTTACAGAATGCAAAGATAACATAAAAATATGAGTTTAGTCACTTTAACTATCACCTTTCCAATTATAATTTTGACTTTTAAAAAAATAAAATTAATACTGAGATTATTATTCATTTTGTTCTTCAAGTACTTTCTAAATTCTAGAGTGATAAATTACTTTTGAAATTTAGCGTGGATCAATGCATTCTGTATGCATGTATAGAAATATCACAATAAATCTTATTAATATGCATAATTAATGTATGTTAACCAAATACATGTTTGAATTCTAGAACACAAGGGCAAATTGTATAAACTCATGTGTTCATACTGTCATTTCCTTGATATATACAGGAAATGTAAAATAAATGTATCTACCCTGTGTTCAGCATGTTATTTCTCTTCTTTGTATTGTTCTTAGTTTTTAAATTTCTATTTTACATTAGTACATATACACTTTTTGTTATAACTCTCATTTATTTTTTTCATATCGTGAGATAAATTTGGATATAAATAATATCCCTTCCAGTGAACTCGATACATTTTTCTTATTGTGTAACTGAAAAATTGAGAAACACTGCCTACTTGTGTGGCTATTATGGTAGAAAATTTGAAGACAGAGTAACACAACTGATGAAAGACTCTGGAACTTAGAACTCAGGGACCTGTAACCCTATCTGAGAAATTTTATGATAATACATAGGAAGAGAAGAGATGTTTGCCTCCCTCTAAAGCGCTTTCCCCACCTCCTTTGTCCTTATTCTGCCTCCCAGAAAGACAACTATAAAGAGTCAACTCCTTACCAGGTGCTTTCCTGGCTCTTTGCCAGTGCTGTGGGATTTCTAAGATTACACTTGGTGAAAGATTTTGTTTTTCCTTGATAACAAAGTAAGCTGCCCTGGTTTTACTCCTTTGCCAGCACCTGTCCCCAGTTACGTGCTTCTGGTATGGCTTTTCCTGGAGCTGTGAGAAACAGTTTTTAAAAACAAGATGACAGGCTAAAGAACAAAAAAGTCAGCTTGCATCAAATGGTCAAGGGAAAGAGACTGAAAGACCCAGTACTTGACAGTGTTAACAACCCCCCCATAATGTCATTAACAAAATCTAGACTTAGTGCAGGGAGTAAAACTCTGCTTGATTAAACAACTGCCAGCCAGGCTGTCTGAAGGAGCCTGGCATGTAGTCACTACCACGGAGTTATTGTGGGAATTAAGAAAAATAACATATGCGTAATTTCTTTATTACCATCACATAACTACAAATTTACTGTTACTGGGAGGACAAACTCAGAGCTATGAAAACAATATTTGAGCTGAACTCTGACAGATTGATTTAGATTTGAATTCCATACAACTACTGTACTAGGTCTTGTGCATGGCAAAATACGAACAATCTATCAGTTGTATCATCTGTAAATTGGAAATTAATATTTAAGTACTGATATTAAAGGAGGTAAGATATGAAAAAGTTCTGGGCACAGTGATTGATGCATCTTGCTCAGTAAATGTTTGTTGATGTGAGAGAAAAATCAACAAAGAGCAAGTAGTAATTGTGTGTGTGTGTGTGTGTGTGTGTGTGTGTGTGTGTGTGTGAGAGAGATCTTCTCCAAATGAAGGTATATCCTCTATCCGGATTAGGTCATGCTGGTTTTTGAATTTTTCAACCTATATGCAAAGTTTAGGAACCAAGGTATATTTCAGGATGTCCTGTTAGTGAAAGTGGTAAAAGAAATTGTCCTAATTTATTAAATGGTATAGAGCCGCACAACATTTTAAGAACTTCACATAGTACTGATCGATTTAACCCTTGTGAAATTTTTAGGGTATGTACTATTCACTTCATTATACAGAGAGTGAAAGGCAGTGCAGAGAGCTTATGTTATTAGCTCAAGTTACACAGCTCATCCTTTGAGCAGCCAGGATTCAATTCACATTCAAGAAATCTGGTGCAGGAGCCTAGCTCTAAACCTTCACCTTATATTGTCTTATGATAAAATCATTAATGTATTGCATGAAACCTATATATGGACAGAAAAAACATTTAATTCAAGTGGTCTCTGCTTGCATGTTGAGATTTTTTGCAAAAAAGATAATAGACCTGCTGTGTATATTTAGTTTTTGAAAAACATGGGAGCTATTCCATCCAGGAAATAGAAGAGTTTTCAACTGCTGGGGAATTGAAATGGCTACAATTTCCCCTGGGCTTCATCACATTAGGCCTCCCTGGGCAACAGTCCAAGTCCAGACTTCTTTATCAAGCTTTAAATACAAGACTACACCATTCTCTAAATAGATAAAGCACTACAGGGAGCCTATACTATTCATTTTTTCTTAGTATAAACTTAACATTTTGGCCGACTATTACTAGGAAGGCAATAATATGTAGTAATAATTTTTATTCTTAAAAATGAAAATTTATGTGATACCAGTGATAAGAGACAAGGTCCTATTAAGATGCTCAAAAAATGATGCAGAGTAAATAGACCTTAGTTAAGCTTAAATCTATGTAAGTTCTAAGTCTGAAAGTTGTAAGACTGGACTTAAAATGTGTATTGTATTTCCACTCTGCTAGTTTGTTTTACTGTATTTTATAAGCTAGAAAGTAAAACTATATCATTCCCAGACTTTATTGCAGATACATTTCTGGGTATAAATTAGTTCTGACAATTAGATAAACTTACTTGGATTTGAAATGGGAGAATGAGAGGTATGATTATAGCACTTGACTGTTTCTACTGGGGAAATGGTATGTGCACCAAGGAAGTAGAAAGTGTCACACTTGAGTACCGTGCATTCCGTCCTAGGATTTTACCATGAGACTCATGGAATTTTCTGGACCAACTTAGAGGACAACTAAATCATAGTGAACTTTTCAGGTAGCATGGTTAGGGGGACATTTACTCCTAATGGAGTATATGCAATAATCAAAAGAAAGATGTTTCCTAATATAAAAGGTGTAGTCACTAAGGACCTGTAATCTTTCCATTGAAGTGCACCAAAATGAGGCAGCTACAGAAGACCTGGGGTGAGAAGTCTCTGTATAAGGATGGATCAACCGTCTGACAGATGCAGCCATGAGTCTACAAAGCCTTCAAAATCAAGAGGCCAAATAAAGAGCAAATAAAATTGAAATCTAAAAAGTCAGAGTACGACAAGAATCACAGATAAAACTCCAGCAGGTGACAGCATCAAAGATCGGTAGCAGTCCTGAGGTGTTGCTTATCTCAGCAGGCATCTGGTCAAGGAAGCAATCCAGAATGGTGCATCTCTGGCTGAGAAGAGTGAGGTTAAAAGCCTCACTATGAAACCCCAAGAGAGGTCACTCCTGTAATCTCAGTACTTAGGGAGGCTGAGGCAGGAGGATAACATAGCAATTTGGTGAGTTCCAGTCTCAAAATATGAAAAGGCTGGAGATACAGCATGGTGTGGAGGCTCTTGATTTGATCCCCATTACTGCAATAAAAAAGATAATTTCTCCTGTCTTCTCTATATAATGCAAATTTTGTCATGTCCAAGAAGAGCACAGGAATGACTAAAAACCATAAGACTGTAGCTTTTAAGTTAAAAATTTGAAATATAATCTGAAGGAATGCTTAAATTATTACACAAAAGTTTAACATACATAGTAAGTAAATCATGAAAACCTTCAGGTCAGATGAATATAAAGCACTTGTGTTTTTTCTGAGTGAGAAAAATATGAGTATCTGACTATTCCACAGATTAGCTTACCATAATTACTTGCAACCTTAATTACCTGCGCCTTATCCAAAAAATATATAGCCATGAAATGAAAGGCTTTTTTGCAGGTTAAATATAAGGCTTTCTTATCAGAAGAGACTAGAAAGAATTCTGAGCAGGGAAGCAGCAATTTTTCAACGTTTCTGTAAGTTAAACTAATATAAATTTATTTATTTATTTTTTGGTTTAACTTTGTGGAAAACTCTGAACATCAGATTAAGCTGCATATTCACGTTTACATACAGAGACTATAAGGTTAAGTCTACACTGATGTTTTAATAAATCTGTGCAATGGCTCCTCTGGGTTACCAAGAAATCACCAGCTCTCCAGCTCTCTGTATTATGCTATGGCCTCTTCACTCCCCCATGGCACCTGCATTGTAATTGCTGCTGGAGAAGGATTCTTAATAAAGGCCATCTAGGGCTCCTTGACTTGCGCAGGGCAGGGGAACACTAAATGCACACTTTGTCCACCAACATCATACCCACCATTCAGCTTAGACATGTCTCAGATTGAAAAAACAATCTCTTTTTTCTCCTTACTTATTTTTAAAAGTTTTTTTTTTCTAATACACATGTGTACTTGTTTCTTAAAGTAATAATTGTTTTCTGGGAAAAAAGAAAAAAAAATTAAACTACCTATCATGGTAAAACTCACTAATCTCGTTGCTTAATAGTATGTGTTATAAATATATCTTTGTCCTACCTGTAGCATTTTTAATCTTAATGAATTAATTCTCTTAAAAGTAACTCCTGTATTTATTTTGTGATGCAAAAACACTGATCTCGTGTTTGGTACATTGTATCAATTTGAGTTCAGAAGTTTAACAGAGAGACTGAGCAGGTAGCCAGGATCTTTACTTTGTAAATGTCCTCATCCTGTTTAAAGGAGAACAAGAGATTTTGTGAGCACTACACCTGCCCTGGGCGCGGTGGTAGCCTGCATACAATATAAGGAGCAGAAGGAACTTGTTTCTCCTTTTTGCTCTGGCTGCTGCCTTGAAGTGTTGCCCCAATGCCATACCATCCTGCTTTGAAGTCAACTGATTATGGACTGAAACCTCCAAAAATTGTAAGCTAAATAAACCTTTCCTTCCCTAATGTTGGGTGTCAGGTGTTTTGTCCCAGCAACAAAAGAAAAGAAAAAGCAACCAAGACATTGACTGCTTTGACTTTGCTCCTGGTAGTGGGTCCTGTAAGGTCATCATACAAAAGGCATTTTGTACCATGTTCAAGGACATTCACCAATCAGTCAATTAGCCCAGAGAATCACTGGTCTTTATAGTACTCTAAATGTGATAAAATTGTGTTTTAACAGTAGTAAACATGGACTTAATCCTCAACTCTAATTTTGCAAGATACTTCCCTGTGACTCAAAGTTCTAGGGGAACATCTTTTGTCTAATGGTTATTTCAAAGAAGCGTGAGAGAAATCAGTGTTCTGGATTTACTTTCCATAGCTCTGATAAGTGTGAGACTTTGTTATGCATAGAAATGATCCATGGTGCTTACAGTGTATTCTCCTTGGTCATCGACATGTTGTTAAGTTCTGGAGATTCTGTAATTGCACAATGATTAACTGAGTCCTTGAATCATTTAGTCAGTCAGAATGCAAACCATTTTGGCCATCTAGGTTTCATCCATGCATCATGGTAAGCATTCAAAAATAGAAGAATGTTGAATCAAATGGCTGTTAAACTCAGCTCTTCAGTCTAATGGACATGATGGGTCTCCAAAGTGGGTTGTGCATACTCACAAATTGTATAAGATTATTACAAATATTTTTCTGCTTGAATTTTTATCTAAAAAATTAAGATAAAGGGGCTGGGGATTTAGCTCAGCGGCATAAACACCTGCCTTGCAAGCAGGTGGTTGTGAGTTCAATCCCCGGTACCGATTAAAAAAACAAACAAACAAACAAACAAACAAAAAAAAACCCACCGAAATGTATTGGGGCTGGGGATTTAGCTCAGCGGCATAAGCGCCTGCCTTGCATGCAGGCAGTCATGAGTTCGATCCCCGGTACCGATAAAAAGGAAAAAGACAAAAAAAAAAAAAATTAAGATAAATAATTTCTAGTAGTCAATGTATGGGGTGCAATTGAACAATCTGTGGTGTGTGTGTGTGTGTGTGTGTGTGTGTGTGTGTGTGTGTGTGTGTGTGAATCATGTGTCACTGAGGTATAACTTTTCCCAAGGAAGACTGGGACTTCTACAATACAGAAAGATTTATGGGCTACATTTTCATTTGTTAGTTTATATTCATTTTGTTTCTTTTTGCATAAACAGAGAAGAAAGCATAAAGTGATATAGATTTATGCTGGTGATTTTTAAAAAACTTAAATAATAAAGAAACACTATGAAGATTCTGTTGAGAAGTTCCTCTGATGGTTTCAGGGGAGGAGATACATAGAAGACTGGAGCAATATATGCCCAAGAAAGATACTGGCTTCTTGGTTAAATTCCATAGAACTCCGAGTAATTTTTTTGTTTTGTTTTGTTTTATAGTTCTAGAGATCTAATCGAGAGCCTTGTGCAAACGAGGCAAGGCCTGCATCACTGAGCTCAGTCCAGTCAATGTTTATTTTATTATTGTTTATTTGATTTTTTTTGTCTGCCTCCTCCAGGGATCACAAACTCAGTGAAGATAGGGGCAAACTATTCAGGATTGTTCTCATTTTGCATCCTTGTATGTAGCAGTTTTGGGCACCACGAATGAGTTCCACTAATGACTACAACATGAATGAGTTAGATAAAGTGGGAGATAGATTTGATAGCTATTTAGAATATTGAAACTTGTATATTGCAGATTATGTTTTTGAGACATTTGTCTAGCAAAAGTGACCTCAGCAAGCTGTGTTTCAGACTAAATGAAATCATAGATAGATGAACTGATCAATAGATAAATAGATCCTAGACACAAACAATTAATTTCACTTTGCATCACTTTTTCTAAAACACATTGAAAACAGCTCTGATTATTTTATATGTAGAATAATTATAGAAATACATCAGCCAAACTGTAATGCTTTTGAGAAACAAACTGCCAACCAAAAAGACTGAACTGAGCACAATGACTGTGACTGCTTAGAATAGATGGTCATCCTACGGTTAAAGGATAATCAAAGAAATTCTGCTTATCCAAATTAGGAATACTTTGAGTCATCTTGTTGATTAGAAAGAAAATAATAAACATCTCATTATGGGTACCACTGATAATATAATCTGAACATGTCAAAAAAGTGAAATAATTTTCAGGGTTATTAATGCTGTAATAGAGTCATATTCTGTACTTTCTTCATCATATGAAGTACACAATTTGCTATTCATTTTTCACTTGCATAGCATTTTGTTCTAATATGGTTGGAAACACTGTCAATACAAGGACTGTGTTCACTTTGTTTGCAACTGCAAACCAGTGTCTACACAGTTTCTAGTACAAACACATGGCAACACAATCCTAATAAAATACTTAAGTGAATAGAAAGTCACTATAAAAGTTTTACAAAGAGTAGTTTGTTGAAATATCAGAAAATTACTCAAATTCTTTGATTCTCATCTGCAAAATGGAGACAAATGTATCAGTTAAATAAAAAGAATGCTTAATTCACAGTCCAATGTTGCCACACTGTATGTGTTTGATAAATGTTACCTGTTAGTAAGGTATTTATGGTTAATTCAAATGGATTTGGGGGTTTTGCAAAATGTTTATTATTGCCTGGACTTTTCAGAAGCATACTGACAACACTTGACAATTGCTTCCCTTAGAGTTTGGATTTTGACTTGCTGCTTTTGTACTAGTGACATTTCTGTGGACCATTCATCAGATATAAATTATCTCAGACTTTAGCTGGACAGAGTAGGGGGCTCCACAGTGATAGGGATCAATATATGGGGGTGGCCAGAGGCTTTAGTGCTGGTCTGATTTAATGGGTCTTGGAAAGAGTTGTATTAAAAGCTTTTAGACTAAAGCTCCCTGTTGCTGCTTTTTGTACTCTGTCTAGTACTTTAATGAATGCTGCTATAAAGAATGTTTTATCTCTGTGTTATGAGCCTAGGTTTGACTGTTTGTACTCTCTGAAGTATTTTAGTTCCCTCGGGATAAGATTTTATGAAGAGAAGAAAACTCATATGGAAATACAATTTTTATAATGAGTACTAATCCGAAGAAATTAACAGCAACCACTGATATTAAATCCCCAAATCAGAGATTTTGGACTGATTAAAAATATATACCATTCAGACAACAGAATTTCATACCAGATTCTGATAGTATAATTGTCTTTATGTTATTGTAATACTTTGGGCTGGAATACAGATTTATTCTCTACGATACTTAAAAGAGTTTTAGGATATCTTAATTTAAAATCTTTGTAAAATTCTGTGCTTTCTTCAAGGTCACCTTTATCTTTTCAAACTCGAAGCTTAACTTTTACAGTAGCATAAAGGTTATACTGTTGAATATTGATTGAATTTTTAAAGTAGGAAAGTAAACTCGGACCTAGCATGTATCAGTATAACTTTCCTGACTTCTAGAGTAGGATGACAGTCTCAAAGAGCAGAGCAAAAGTTTCTTGCTTTGCATGGGTCTAAACTTTCCTCAGTCACAGATGCATCACACAATTTGCTTCTAAATGATACTTTAAAATCTCCTTTTAGGTTTTATTTTTCTGAGTCTTTTTTCAATTTAAAATTTATTTACTTATTTATCTTTAATAGCATGTGTTTGTAGTACATAATGTTTATATTCGGTGTGTTGAGCTGGTATATGTACACAATGTTGTGGTATATGTACATAATGTTGTTATGCTTATATACGAAGTCAGAACTTTAGTAAGATCATTTATAACCTTTTTGATACCCACTTATTTCAAAGCTTACTAAAGCTGGGAAAGAGACTCTAGTACTGAATCGATTGAAAATGTTTGTACTCTTTCCTGTTCCATAGATTATTTCAAAAAGCATGAACTCATTAGCCATTATCAGAAACAATCCAGCTAAATTCTTTGGTTGAAAGAGATGACACAGGAGGATGTTACACATAAACTGAATTTTTTCTAAAATTAAGTAAAATACTTCATTTTGATATGGTTTCATTAATAACCTATATAGATATAAACCATAGACATACAATTAACTACTACATCCCACACTATTATTTCTTTAAAAGATGAAGCTCTGAAAATATTTAATTCTTTTTAAAATGTTTCTACGATAGTCCATTTTACTACAATGAGACATATCATTTTTTTTATACAAGGTCTCCCTATATAGTTCAAACTGTCCTTGAACTCATTATGTAGCCTAGGCTGAAACTCACAGCAATCCTCCTGCCTCAGCCTCACGAGTCCTGGGATTACAGGCACAATGCTTCATTTTGCTTTATTCAGTTTTCACTACCTGTTGGAATTTGGCTGTAATATCATTTTTAAAAGCTGTGTATTCCTTACTTTGATTCATTTGTTCACTGTCACACATATTATCAGTGAGCATTTATTAAGCACTTTGATTGAGATCATAAAGCTGAATGAAGACTTTTTATTACACTGTCTCTGGGGAGGAAAGAGTCAGGAATGTGGCAGGAATGTTAATAGAGATTGATAAAGTTGTGTAATTCTGCATGAGTTTATTGGAATAACTACATATATCTTATCAGTTTTTCTATTATTTTAGATTATTAGATGTGTGTAATATATGATATTCATACCCCATGTGTGGCGGTATAGTGTGCATAATGCATATTTATTCCATTCGCTGCCCATTTCCTTCCTTCCTTTCCCCCCTCAACCTTGATTACCTTCCTTTTGTTTAAAATAGCAATTTTCATTTCTTGTTTCTCATTATAAAATCAATGTCAGTTTTAGGAAATTCATATTATTAGTTTTTGTATATAAAATTTTGTCTATAAATGTTTCACATATCTGAGTTTATACTGCTTAGGGATTGATTTTTTCCCCACTTGACCCTGTACCACAAATAATTTCCCATTCCAATAGATATTCCTCTATAATTTCATTTTTAATTGCTAGCTGCTCATTGTTTCATTATTTAGATGTACCATAATTTATTTATTTAACCAATCCTTCCTAATTGGATTTTTTTTAGGATTTTTTGATGCTATCATAAAGTTTCAGTGAAAAATTTATGCACAAAATCTATTTTTTCCTTAGGAATAAGATCCGGACCTAAAAGAGTTGTCTATTACAGTAATATATTCATATTTTAACTAATATATATACTCTCCAAATGTTCTTTAGAAATTTTATGTTATATAAGGACTCCTATGACCTTTATACTTTAGTATTGTTTCCATATTTTCTGGTTTTGGTGAATAAATAGCGTTTTGAGTTACCACTTTTTGGTTAATAATGATTTTTTTTGTTTTTTGATATTTTAATTTTTATTAGCCATATGTATTATTCTTAGAAAGTTACTACTAATGCTTATTTCCTGTTTTCTTAATTTGTACCACCCAATATTTTCAGTTTTGTATATTTAACTATTCAAGATGGAAAAACCTTCATCATTATAATCAAGTAATATTACATAAATGAATAGAGAGATAAATAAATAATGAAAATGTGAACCTATCAGGCATGTGAGAAAAGGAAACCTCATCATGTACCAGACAGAAAGAGCAGGAGAGCGCTGATTCTGCCAGCTGATGCTATGGTAGACCATGTGTACAGTGACAGGTACAGAGTGCAGAATTGCCATGCTGGTCACCTTCTATGTTCCAGCAGACTTGTTGTAAAAGGTTATACTTAAACTGGGCTTTGTATTTACTCTAAACATGTACTCGAAGAATTAAAATTAAAAGAACTATGCCTACAATTAATTTTGAGTCCAACAGTATAGTACTTATATATTTCAAGAAGTTCATGTTAGGAAATAAACATAGAAATTGGGCTTTGATCATTTGTACATCTCTGATGTCTTTTGAAATCAAATGCAAAGCTCTCTAGCAGTACACTTAAAAAATTTGATGCAGGAAATTCCCATAATGACAACATACTTTTCATAAAATAAGCTAATATAAAAAATGACAAAATACAAGATAAAATAATGCATTCAGCCATAAAGAGAGAAAAACCTGAGACTTTTATTGGTAAATGGATGCAACTTGAGACCATTCTCATAAATGAAATAAAGCTGACTCACATGTGTAAACACTGTGTTGTCTCTTTGGTATGAGAAACTTAAAGAGTAAGTAAGATCTAAAATGTACAATAGATATTGTGAAATGAAAAGGAATTCTTCAAAAGGAAAAAGGAGCTAGACTAGGGGTCAGGGCAGAAGGGAAAAGGGAAAAATGCAAGTCAGTTATAAGTGTCTCTTAGGTCATTGAAAAGGAAGGCCTGTGCTAGTATCGATTGGAGAAATTTCAATGCCCAAAACTTGTACTCTGAATAACTACTTTAAAAATAACAATATGAAATGTACTAACTACTATTATTCTCTTATTATTTATTACCAAATTTTGTTTTACTTTCTTTACATAAAATAAAAACCAATAATGGTACAGGTAGATTTCCAGAGTCTCTAGAACTCATGAATCATCAAGCCTAGAATGCAAAGTTTTCACGAATAATAATAAGAAGAAAATAGTAATTCACACACAATAGTTAGATGAGTAACGCCAGAGGAAAAGTAAAATTTTAGTTATAATGAAAAATGTAAATTAATTATACAATCTCAGCTGTTAGAATAAAATAGACAATCAACCTTAACTAGAAGCTGGAAAATAGTAAGTACTGAAGCAGAGAAAGGTGTCAGCCTAGAAACCTAATAGTTTATAAACCATGTTCAGAAACGAAATAGCAGTGACACTGTAGGGAAACAAACACAAAGTGCCACCCACTTTGTGGCTACTGGAAGAACAATAAAGTGCTTTCTTCATTAAGAAAGCAGATGAATACAGACGGTGGAAGGGAAGGAGTGATTGGCAGCAGATAATTAAGGGAGAAACTGATAAAACTTCAGTAAATCTACACTGGTATTGACAGCAAAAAACAGAAATAAAAATCACAAATAATTTGAATAGTCACAAATCATGTACCTTGAAAATACAGGGAATGGTGACGTGAAAGATGAGGGCAGAGAAAACCTCTAGGGAGAATTAACTTTGCCTTTAGCCATATCAAATACATGTGTGAAAAATTTAAGTGTAATGATGAAAACTAAAATAGAAGGCTCATTCAGAATTACATACCAGTAAATTGTGAAAAAGGAATTAAACAAGTTGTTGATTCAAGAATTGGAGGAAACTAAATGAAAAACAAGTATAAGATAAATATAGCAATTCATCGTGGGCTTAACTTAATAGATACAAGTAACGGCAGTTGCATTCGTATAAACGGGAAAATTTACTATTTAAAATACGGAGAAAGTCAAATTAGTCATGTACATATATCAGTTATTAATAAACGTTAGAATGAAAAAATGACTGAAAAAGCTGATAGGAAAATAAAAGGACATGACAATGTATGTAAGTCAAACTCTAAGTAAAACAAAGTAGATTGTTATGTACACAAAACAAAACACAATAAGGCCAAATTCTTTAATAGGAGTAAATATTAGGTCATTGAGAAATAGATCAATTCATCAGAAAAGTACAAAGATACTGAGCTTGCAAGCCGCTCAAGATACAGCCCCCAGAGAATCCTAAAAATTAGAAGTTATGCAACAACAAGGAAGCATTGAAAAATACCAAGCCGGATTTTAACCAAACTCATAAATATTATAATTTTGCCACAAGAAATAACAAACTCTAGAGAAAATTTGCCGTAGCACAATTAACAAGCCTCATGTGATAAACATCCTTGGGACAGGTAAGAGAACACTCAGTGTACTTAATGAGCATAAATCACAGAAAAACTGACCACATTAGAATTCCAAAGCAAGTCTTTGTAAATACAAAACAAAACAACAAAAAGCCCAAACACTCACCCATACACACAACCAAATAAACAAAACTCAAATACTATATACGGTTTAGGTCATTTTATTATACCTCAGTGCAAAACAGTTGAAATTAAACTCAAAGAATGTACAGATCTGGTGTAGATAAATCACTGGTGGGTCAAATTTTTATAGTTGTTTTGGAAAACAAGTTTTCGTTACTTAACTGAAATCTACATCTCTTGGTGCTAAATTTACTTCCATACAGTGGGAAAATTGACTAATGTTATTCGTGAAATCTGTCTAGATAATGGCAAAAAAAATAACAAATTTAATTTCCTTGGTAGAAAAGTGAGTAACTATATCTTACTAATACAATATATTATGCACAATAATTTAAATTGACCCATTCTACAGATGTCATTATCAACAGTACAAAATATAAAAGCATTATTGAAAAGAAGAAAGTTACAAATATTGTGTGTGATATTTTAATGTTTACATTAGCTCAAACATTAAGTTAAAAATATTAGTTTGGGATGTGTGTACATAAAGAGAAAAAGAGAGAAACATTTATAGGAATGATAAGGTACTAGCAAGGATAATGATTGCTCTAGGGAGAAGAAAGTGGTAAGTTAACCAGAGTTTTCTCTGAGTTGTAACTTTTTTTCAAAGTGCATCAATCAGAGTTAGTAGAGAAACAGATAAAAATACAAGATGTACAAATGCATGAGAAATTACAAGATCAGCTTACGATGGCCACCCACAGAGTCAGATGAGGAGGAACACAGAGGGTGTCTGCACACAGGCCACTGGAAGGTTCAGTCCCAGGCCTGGAGCTCATAGCAATGTCTTCTCAAGGCCAAGCAGTCTGCAGCGGATGGCTGAAAAGTCTAGTTTATGCCAGATTTAAAACAAGATAACTCAATACATGAGTGCTACTTTCTACAAATTTAAAATGTGTAATGTATAAAAATTTAAGTAATTAATATAAAGCATTTATTTTAAACATTCATTGTAGCAAACTTTTGTGTCAAATATATTACAAATAGTTTCTCACTTACCTAATTATGCTTTGATGCTCTTAAACAATGAATTTTAAAGTTTTCATCAAGTCAAAGCTATCATTTTCTTTTTGGTTGGATCTACGCTCATGTTTATGATGTTCTTCCCACCTTCAAGAATTATTAAGCATTCCTATTTATTCTATTTTGCTATATTTTTTTTCTTTTTACATTCAATTTAGCAAGTAATATACCATTTATTTTGTTATGATCTGTGACTTCAGTACCCCTAAAAATCCACTTTCCTGGGTTTTAATGTTTTCAATTTATCAATCACTCTGAGTCATACTCTAAACAAACCTTTTGGGCTCACTGACTAGAAATTAAATTTTCTTACCCATTAGTTTTATGGTATCCCATCTAATAAATTTTATTTTTTAAGATTCTTATTCTGTCTCAGTCTCTGTTTTCAGTTCCATAACTTTAGACTAAATCTTGGTACCTGTTCACAGTGTTCTTCCTGCTCTCCTCTTCTCTTAGTTCTTTGTGTGTATATTTATTAATTTTTGTCTGGATTATTCTTGAACACTTTTCCTGGAAAGTTCAAAAATCATTCTGCCAGGTTCCAAATCAAACATTCAGATTGCAACAGGAATTGCTCTGAACCTGTCAGTTAATATCAGGAAAACCTGACCTCTTTCTGTAACTGGATTCATTCACATTTTATATTTGAAAACTATAATATTTTATTACTTTACATTTGTTGTTAAATTGCCTAAATTAAAAAAAATTTCCTTAACCATGTACTTTTTATATTACTGTTTGTTGTTTGCTATGTTTTAATGATTACTCATAACATATAAGACAGTTCCTCTTCCTTCATCATCGTGTGTGTTTAATCTGCAGATGGTTATAGCATTTCGTTCTGACACTCTAGGTTTTTCCAGATATTTTATAGTAGCATTTGGAAATAGAATTATTTTATTTTATTCTTTGTTACAGACTCACTTCATATTTATGTAATGTTGTGCAACTTTAGAGCAATGTAAGTATTTATTGTAATAGCAGGCATCTTTCTTATGTTTTTTTTTTTATACTTAAGATGTCAGCTATGGGGTTGAACTATATAGCATTAATATGCTAAGAAATTAAATTTGGAGTTTACAAAATATTTTTATCAGATAAGACTGAATAAACAAATTTCTCACAGTTACTTAGATTTCTTAGCTTTCATTTTGAACTATGGCAAATTTGCTTTATTCCTTCAAACAAATCACAACTTGAAATATAATTGTTTTCTCCTTTTTTAAAATAAAGAAAAATCAAATATTGTTATAGTGTGTTTTCTCAAAGCAAAACAATTTCATGCCATCAATTTGAGGCAAAACATTGATGCATTATTGATGAACAGCCTTGCGAAAGGCTTTGATTTACAGGTACAAAAATCATATACTTAAAAATTTCCTTGGAAAAATTATTATGTAAGCAGTTTTTTATTAATATTTATTATGAGCTATACCCTATGAGGATATATGTATAGATGTTAAATAATGGAATGATAGTAAAAATTCTTAAATTTACTTCAGTATAGTCAAAAAGAGAATAAAAACCAGTAATTGAATTTCCTGGACTGAAATTCATTTTGCTTTCTTAAAAAATTGTGTTTCTTTTATACACTGTACTCTGGTTACAAACGTCCAATCCCTTATGCATAGCAAAACATCAGACAAGATAATTCCAAATATCTAATATTTCCTAAAAAGAATACATGAGAATTTTAATTTATGTATCTCTAAATTGTCATCAAGTAAACTTGGTTAATAAATGTGCCATTTCTGCTTTTTATTTCATAAGGAATGCCTGACTTTACCCGATGCGTTGTTAAAAACCTCCAAGCGGGGCTAATCTGTGACAGGCTGATTTGGTTGATTCTTGATGTAACATCGTCCAGTAGAGTATCAAGGGTGTTCTTCCCCACGCCTCCACACACGTTATTCCTAATGAAAGAATTTCCAAGATATCAAATTACAATGCTAGAATTGTGGAATTATAACCCATAAAATAATAGTTGTATTAAATTTCTTAATTTAGAAGCTGTAGAAACTGAGATTCCAAGAGGTGTAGGGATGTGCCTGGGGTGAAACAGCTCTGTGGATGCTTCCGTGGGACTGAAATATCTCTCCAAAGGACGGCTTGTCCGGTACTTTTTCCATCACACCATACTGCAGGACTGTGGAGGCAAGCTGTCAGCTTTTAAATTTTAAATTATGATTCAGAAAAAAAGAGAAATAAGTTTATTTTTTAGTTTTCGGAATCTCCTTATCTAACATACTCCATTCTGGTGAAAGCTATATAAAGGAAGGCTAGGTAAATTTCCAAAGAAAGTCTCCAAGCCGCTCAAAAATTTTGAATTTATCTCAGACTTGAGTTTACTCAAATCTCCATATCTGACAGCTGCTTTAAAATTTGTATCAAAGTTTGGGTGGGAAGAAGGGAGGAAGGAAGGAAGAGAAATTGGGAGGGAGGGAGGGAGGGAGAGGCAAGAAGGAGAAAAGAGGCGGCCACAAGGCTAGCCTGGGGGGGGATTTTCAGGGTAGCCACGGAAAATGGGTATCAGCCACTATCACCGCCTTAGAAATAGCAACTAGAAGATCATTTTACGCACAACAGAACTTATTTATTGTCAAACTATATTAATTTTAGCGTCCATATTTTAATAATTCTAAATTACTTTAAACTTTTATTTGTAAGTGTAGTTTCTTAGGTCCCCTTCCACTTCATTCTTGTAACATTCAAATGAATAATGATTTTAAACAAAGGATACAGATAGGGTATTAACTAAGAGTAAACAAAGAAGTACAATATCCAAGAAGTAGCAATAGCAATATTTTGTGCTAAGAGTAGGTTTCAAGTGTTATCATCAGAACAAGGGGGCAGGAGATTTAGCTCAGCCACTCAAGCACTTCCCTCATCAGAAATAAGTATATGAAGTAATCTATATGTTGATTAATTTAATGCTTCACATATATGCATATATATTTAAAAGCATAATATGGATAATTTTGTCAATTAAAAAAATAACAGTCTGCTAGGGATTTAGCTCAGTGGCGTAAGCACCTGGCTGGCAAGCCCGTGGTCGTGAGTTTGATCTCCGGTACCAAAGGAAAAAAAAAAAATACACTAACTAAAGTAATACAATGATAAACCAAATATTGAAGATTTGTGCCTCAACTTTTGCATTTCTGGAGCCAGGCATAGTTAGTTTCTTAGTAGAAATAATTGTTTGATGTGTAACACTGCATTAGGTTTGGTTGGGGTAATCATATACCAAAGATATCATCTCTCTTAATACTCAAAAAATTAAAGGTAATATGCAGTAAGAAACATTTTCCCAAATTATATTTCCAATTCATTTCCCGTGATTTTTACCATTTTTGAAAAATTTTCTTTGCCTTGAAGTTGAACATTTATTTCATATGTGTAAGTGCATTCTGGTTAAATTATAAATGTTTCCAAAGAAGCATACTAGAATTTATGTTTTTGTGAATGAATCTTGAGTATTTGAATAGGGCCCATGATCCTATTATGAATTCTGACATTCCTCAGTGCTTAAGTACAGTTTTATAAAAAATATACTTCAAAAACCCAAACTATTTCCATTTTTGATTGTTAAAAATTGAGACTTCTAGATTTCCTTCTATGTTTTATTTCTCATTTTCTGTGGAATCTTAACTGGAGAGTGTCAGGTGCAAGCTTTCGGGCCTTTGCTAATGTAGTATAATTCTTTAAAGAGGCTTCACAAGGGCAGATTTTTTTTTTTTTCTTGACTGGTATATTATCCCAAGCTTAGAATAAGGCCTGGAGGATACAAAATGCTTAATGAGAATCGGATGAATCAATGAAAGGCAACACACATTTTTAGCCCTTCTGGGTCCTTTTCTCCATTACAGTGCTTGGAGCAAGGAGGAAAATCTGGAACCGTGTCCAGCATAAATGTGGGACCCACCAACTAAAAAACCCCGCATCACATAGCTGCTGAATGGCTGGGTATAAACTTCTGACTTTAGATAAAAGAGAAATACAGTTATCTTAAGGTCATTGTTAGTCGGAGATTTCTGTTACTCTTGAGTGAACCGTATTCTAAACCAGTGCAAGTAGATAACATTAAACAGTAAAGCGCCAAGAATATAGTTCAGTGTAGTGCACTTGCCTGGCATGAGCAAGGACCTGAACTCAATCCGCGGCTCCTCCAAAATGAACAACTGGAAATCACCCCGCCCATAACAGGAAGTGAAATTTTATGCAAAAGTTTGACGACTCTGAGACAATATATGACCAAAAATGACTTTTTTTGAGGTCAAAATTGAGTTTGCAAAACACTCGGTGAGCGTTGTCAGTTTTGTATTTTCAGTCACGGTTTGTGATTCTGGACAATCCTAATGTAGAATTAATCTTTTATCAAAAATTCAGGGCAATTTATTGAAACTGAAAGGCGAAAAATTGGGGGAAGAATTAGCTAGAAAGAAGCTAACATATAGTGTTAAACAGTATGGTCTGATATGAGAAGGGTGTATTTTATTCTCCCTTCTTTTGCCCTTGCTCTCCTTAACCTAAGCAGTTCTTCAGAATACACACTATCGATTTATTTGAAAATATTAGGAAAGTAACCCACATAGTATTTAAGTAGCAGGCTTATAGTCATTCACTCAAATGGTATGAAGGCAATTCAAATCCTGACCTTGATTCCAGTCTTGTTTTCTCTGCTCATCCATGTTAAAGTTCATGAAAAACAATGCAAGCAGAACACCTAACCTGCTCTCCCCTTGACTCGTAGTACAAAACACTCAGATTAAGTCCTAATCCTAATTAATGTAGGCATAAAAGTACATGACACATTAAATTACATTAACACCTGTGGGGATTTAAATTTTTTTTAAAGTTTAAATTTAACTTATTTGTAACTGGATAAAACACATTTACATATGAAAAGGGTAACATGGTGTTACCACATGTATATGTTGTGTTACATTAAAAATCACATTAAACATATCTATCTCCTCAATCATTTATCGTTTCTTTATGATAAAAATCTTCCAAAATCCTTTCTTCTAGCTGTTCTGAAATCCTGATAGATTAATGTTACATATTAGGTGTTGTACTGTGCAATAGCACACCAGAACTTACTTCTTCTATCTAATTGTGACCTTGTCCACTGATTAACTTTCCCCATACCTGCCTTACTCCCAATCACATTCTCCCCAGCCTCTAGCAAACCATCCACTGTCAACTTCCATGACATTAATTTTTTTTGTATCCCACTATGCGTGAGTTCATGAGGCGTTTGTCTTTCTGTTTCTGGAAGGAATATATTATTTTAACAGTGGAACATTTCATAAAGAGAAGAAGGGCATTCAATTCTCAGACTCCCAACACATTTTATCAATGGTTAGCAAATGTTACAATGTATAAATAACTGAGTATTGTGATTTCAGCTTTCTGGAGGCTGAAGCAAGAGGACTGCCCTTAGTTCAAGGTCAGCCTGGGCTACATAGTGAATTGAAAGCCAGTCAACCTACACTACATAGCAAGACCTTATCTCACAAAAACAAAACAAAACCAAACAATATATATTTATTTATTTATATAAAGTTTCAACATCAGCATGGTCTAACCAAAGCACTGGAAACTACCAATATTAGAATCGATGAATTGCTAATTGCAGTTGACTAGAATGACTAAATTTGTAGATAGAAAAATTCTGTAGCTATAGTGTTTAGTTTATAGGAAATCACTGGCTAAAATACTAGGAAAATGATAGAGAAATACTAGCGTGGAGTAGATGAGCTCAAAAGTGTTAGGTATGTTTTGCTCAAACTATTGTTTACCAGATTAATATAGATCCAAAGTACTGTTACTTTATAGTCACATCCCATGAATATTTCCACTCTTTTTCAATTAATACTTAGATAAGAATGTTATAAGATTTATAATATGAATCTTATAGAGAGCGGTAATTTCGTTCTCTAAAATATTATACTTCCAACTTTAGTATGACAAATAAATAATCTTTGACAGCGAGTGTCTTTTGAGCCAGAAACTTGTATGGGGAGAAAATAATATTTTCTTTTTTAATAAAAGTTACATTGCAAAATTGTCAAAAAGTTTGATTAAAATTCTTTCTGGTTTTGAGGTTTCATTAATCTTCAAGGTGCAGGTGGTGTGATCCCTGACATTAAAAGCTGATGACCTGACTCTGGCACACAGTTTGCCTCTGATTGCCCACCTGAGGAAACGTGTGCAGCAGGTGCACAGGTGGGAAATCACAGAAGCCTTTCCTCATTGCTCGGACTGGTGAGAGGCTTGTTTCTGTACATGCTGGAGAGGTCTGGGCCACTGCACACTGATCAAGCTATAGTCTATTACTGTTTTAGGAACAATCAGAGCAGTACCAGAGGCCTTGGACACTGCCAGCATTGTATAGTTCAGGGCAGACAATTGTAGTATTTACAGCTGGCACTAAGACAATAAGCCAGATTTAGGGATAAATGATCATAATCATTATAGTCTTACAGTTTTTCTGCCCCTTCATTATTAGTTATGGATATGGCATATTATCTCTTAAATTAAGCATAATTTGTTCCCACGTAGTGCCTCTCACTTGAGAATTTCAACGTGCTTTATGAGCACTGGGCTGAGTTTACATCTACCCTGAACTTCTGCCGGAGCTCTTCTGAATCCCTCTGGAACTCTTCTGTGTGTGCTACTATTTCCTTAATGGCACTTCTCACTCGGATGGTCTCTGCTGGGATGACAAAGAATTCTGCTGAGGTTTGAAAGCGAATGTGAATTTGAATTTGGAGCACTAGCTTTTTAATCCTCGCAGCCTTCTTTGAAGTAGAGAAGTGATGAGTATTATCACATCCACTTTCTAGACTGAGTTTCACTCTGTTGCCATTGAAACCATCTCCGCAGAGGTGACTTGCAGGCCTTCGACTGTCCTCTGCCATATGCTGCCTCCCTGATATAAACTGAAGTGGGAAGAGAACAGAGAGATTTGGATTCCAGAGCTTGTTTCCATGAAATTAAGTCGCATTTGATTTTTTAGGCATTTAAAATGGGTGACAGGTTTATTTAGCTTTTATTTTTTTTGTAAGCTAAGTGTACATGTACAAAAGGTTTTCAAACAATTGCTTGAATTCTATACATACTGCAGTGCTGTTCGTTTTTAAAAGCATCTCCTTTTGACCCACTTGTCTTTTATTTTTGAGTGAGTTTGTGTATGTTACTTCAATGGGATACTTAGATTGTCATTAAATTAGTATCTCACAGCCATCTATTCATAACAAGCATTGTTAGAGGAGATGCATGCAAGATACTGTACTAGAGGCTGCCATAGGCTGCAAAGGGGGACAAAGTGATTATTTTGGGAGCCAAAGTAGTCTTTAAATAATACTTCATATGTCATCTCAAAAATACATCATAAATAAATTCAGGTTTATATTTTATACACTTTTCATTTTTGAAAAGATTTCAAATATATCCTCTCAACATAAATACACATGTGTATGTACATGCACACATAGAGTTTTTTTCAAAGTATTCTTGGAACTCTAAAGATAATCATCACCAAAATCTTGACATTTTTTCCCACTCTTTTCTTGTGTTAAAAACATACCACTTCTGTCAGTTATGGCTGGATATGTTTTTTCACATGCAGACTTTTCCTGTTACCAAAATGGAAATGCCATTAAAAAAAACTTTAAGATATTTTTTCAGAAATCAACAGGATGGGTTTTTAAATGCCTATTTATTAATAATACCTTATCACTGGAACAACACTGGAAAAAGCATACAGTACTATTTATTTGAGACTGCTAGAGCCTATAATGGGCTAATGGTTAACTGTACTGTATAAACCAAAGGCAGAATTCCTTACATACCACATTCTTAGGTTGCATAATTTGATTAATTGATGCTGAGTGATTGGTCATCATAAAGCATGACATTTTGCCCAGACAAATGAAAACTGGTGGGAAAAATTTACGTTCAAAAACAATGAAAAATATAAGTTGGAAAGGTCAAAGTGCAATAGGATAAAATCCTATTGACAGTTAACTCATATTTACCTTATAAATTTTTTAATAATAGTTGATGCATTTTAATCTGTGGCTGTCTTACCGTACAAACTATAAGTCAATGTATAAGCTAATTGCATTAAGCGAAAGTGGTATTTAATGCACTGGACACTTTTGCTATCAGAATATTGTATCTCTAATTAGTGTTTGTAACTGATGTGACAGCAGTTTACAGAGAACCAAAATAGTTCCTAATTTGTCAAGTGGGTCTGAAGCTTATGGCAGCTTTCTGATCATCTCCGTTGCCACAGGACCTGAAAGCACCTTCAAAAAGCTTTCTCTCATTGATCTTTAGTCAGATGCTGACTGAAAAGCAGACAGCCCTGCCAGAAAGAAGATAGATAGGTGCTGCACTAGCATGAAAAACACCGCACCCTTAATGAAAAAGGTTCCTGCATATAACTCATGTGTGTGTACAAACACATCCACGCAGGGGTTTTCAACAGATAACCGTGTAGTCCTTGGAAATTAAGCGTGAATGCATTTGCTATTTTTTTCTCATTCTTCTCATATACAACTGGCCACTATGAATGTCCGGATTATACTAAGAAGCTATTGTTAGTTCCTACATAATTTCCCTTTTGTCTCTTGAAAGGGTGGAATGCTTTAATATTTACTTACAATATTCAGAAAATCACTCAGCTAAGGCAGGCACATAAGATAAACACCAAGTTGTGGTGTTCTGAAAAACACAAAACCTTATCTTTGTTTTTAGTTTGAAATTGGTAGAAGAAAATTTATTCTGTTAACTCAAACTCATCAATCTTTGGTGAAAATCCCTTAGTATCTTTTAGGTACAAAATGATCCTACCACCATAATATGTCAATAATATATTGTAATTATGTTTTAAATATTTCATAAAATATACAATGTATTCAAGCAAATTTACCCAGCAGAGTGCATTTGTTAACAATTTTTAATTCATAAATGTTACAGAATGTAATCCTAAAGATACAATAATTATCCCACCCATGTTGTGTCTCAGCTTTGAAATTTGCAATGAGCACACTCTCTGCAGTTGTTGGGAGTACTTTACTGGGGAATTCTGTTACCCTGTAATTGAGGAGGGATTGTGCTGTGTTTCACAAGTAAATCCAGCAAATTTTGCCACTCCTAGCTTCTGTGCTCAAATGTTTTTATCTTTTGTAAATAGATCTTGAGATACAAGTTGTGGTGTTCTTCTGTCAGCTCAAGAGTTTCTCAAGTAAATTGCAATTTGAGAGCAATAATTCAGGAAAACTGCATAGAGCTGAGCTGACCATAACAAGGGGAATTCAAATTCAACGCAAAATATTATCACAGTCTTTTTGCTCATTTTCCATTTAGATTCTTTTCTCATGCTTTATGGTTTGGTAGATGGTTCATTGCCTTAAAGCTGTCATAAACCTTGGAGTATTTCCCTGTTTCATTCTCAATTGTGCTTCCCATATTCATCTGCATTCCGTA
This sequence comes from Cavia porcellus, assembly GCF_034190915.1. NCBI lineage: Eukaryota > Metazoa > Chordata > Mammalia > Rodentia > Caviidae > Cavia > Cavia porcellus. Next base: position 119,629,298 of record NW_026947484.1, read on the forward strand.
AGTCTGAGATGTATTATTTAACAGTTTTCAACTCTGCCTGCTATTCCCATTCTGTGATGACACCAATCCAATTTATCCTCATTTTTTGACTGGATCTTGAAAGAGCCTCAATGAACCTCTCTTTTTCCCACCATATCTCCCACAAATTTATTTTTATAAAACAAATTCAACCATGATGTTCTCTTCCTTAAAAAATGTAATGGAGATGTCCATAAACTGGCCTTAAGTTTCATTCATGTTCTAAACATTGTTGCAAATCCCAAAATAGTGTTTTTGTGGGTATGTGTGTAGATGGTTACCATATCAAATTAAAATGGATAAATTTTAAAATATTAATGTATTAAAGCAATGAGCATACTATATACATCATAGCATAAACTTGTAATGGAAAGCAACAGCATTCTACAATACAGGCAAACAAGCTATGATAAGAGCAGTGTGCTTTGCATTCTTTGACAAATATGTTTCAGTTCTGGGTTAACAGAATAAAATGGATTATTGTATTTGCATCTGCATTCATTTTTTTGCAAATGTCATTTTACAGCAGTTCCTTGATTTATAATTAGGTTTGTCCTGATGAACTCATTGTATGTTGAAAATATCATAAATCAAAAATGTATATTAGATATACTATTACTATATTATAGATGTGCAATAGCATCATTTAGAGTATCAATTTTTTTGTTTGTCTAGTTTTATTTTTTGCTGTGAGAAACCAATCTAGGGTCTCACAAATGACTGGCAAATTCTCTGTCAGTGAGCTATACCCTGAGCCCAAGTATTGTTTGTTCTCTGATCTTCACTGCTGCCTAACATCACAAGAGAGTATAGTCAGAGAAAAAGATCAAAATTTAAAGTACAGTATCTACTCATTACATATTGCTTTTGTATCACCATAAATTTAAAAAATCACTGTTTTAAATCATTGTATGTCAGGAACCATCTGTAGTTGGAGCATATGAAGAAAATCCAGTTTCTAAAAGATAAGCAGTTAGAAAAGAGGAATATTTTAATAGCTTTTTGATATTCTTTTTGATACTACACCAAAACTTGACAAAAATTTATTAAGGTCTATTGCTTTGTGGAATCTGAAAACATGTCTATGAAGTCTTTGTACTCTGATACATTAAGATTCATTGGTCTGTCTAGCACTTTGAATTGATCCTTTACCCATGAGTGATTTCATAACATCATGCACTTATTTGAAAAATATTAGCTTACTGAGTTACATAGATCTACCAAATGTTGACACATTTCATTGTACAATATCAAAATACCACATTTTTAATATCACTACCATACATAAGAGAAGTCTTTAAATATTAAGAAACTGTCAAGATCATGGTAGTGAATACATTTTCCAAAATTCACTTTCAAATCTCTAATTTTATCATTTACAAAAAATCAGTACTTGGCTTGAAGTGACAGGCTCACTTACTTCGTTTTTATAAAATATCTGCCACATTCCAAGTCTGAATAACCACACTTTGTTCATAAGTCATCCTTTTCAGTAAAAAGTGTTCTATGATATGCTGTTCAGTGAGGTCATCTCACAACTCAAGTAATTGCACAAATACTTTGGCGTAAGAGTTTGAAATGTGCCAAAAGTGATTTACTTCTCAGTTCACACACAGAAGAGTTGAAAGATATACACTCAAAGGTTGATATTCAGTAGAAGTGATCATTTTCATTTCCTCACCAAGTATTCTTAAGTGAAACTGGCCCCCTGCCCACTTGGCAGTCAGTGCCTGGAGAACAGTGTCTACTGGTGTAGTTCAGTGCCACAGTCTTGATTCATTCATGCTAATGTGTTGGCAGTTTTTCCCACCATTGCTTTTGCATGATCAATGTAAATGGCAATATGTCTTGTTCCAGAAGAAACTGTGAGATTCCAAAAAAGTGTTCAACTCTGAGTATTTTGGTACCATATAATGGCCATTGACAAATAAAACGTTTTCCTGGATGATGAGTTAATACTGCTACAAGACACAATAAGAGCACAACCATCTAAACACATCTATGAATCTGTCCACTCAAAAGACGAAAATACTAATTTGCAAAATAGATATAAACTCAGTCTTCATGTTTGCAGGTAAGTCTTCCATTGAACAAATTACTTACTATATTGTTGGAATTTGACAAACTAAGGATTCTTGTACTGACTTTCCACCCACGAAGAATTTGGCAGTATCAAATTTACCAAACATTGCCAGTCTTTCAACAGTTATTCGCATGTCTCCATCCAAAGCAAAAATACAACAACTGTAGAGTGGCTAATGGACTTTTCATTTATAATCTGACAAATGGTGAACAAGTTTTTGGCTTTTAAAGACTTAATCTTGCTTCATGTAAAATATTTATTTTCCTTTCAACTCTGAAAGATTGGTCACAAAATGATGTCAAAATTTTACTAGCAAGAAATATTATTCCAAAACTTGTGTTGCATAAGACACTGTAGTGTAAAATTAAATATCTATAAAGTTGAAGGAAAGATTTATTTTGCCATATTTTCATTTTCTATTTATAGTTTTGCTTAATTTCTGTAGAGTGCAGTCCTCTATGAATTATAGAACTCTTTGGTGGTCCAGTTTCATCTTTTTTAGCATCTTTAGATGTGTGTGTTTCTTTTAAGAACAAGTTTTCTGATCACTCTTTCGAAGTCAATGATCATCCTAAAATACAAGATGAAATATATAAGATGAATAAATGTATTTTCTTTTAGATTAAAATATTATTCCACAATAAAATAACACCACTTTTTGAAAAAAGAAAAGTTAGAAAAGTTTTCAGATTAAAAAATGAATACAAATCAAGGTATGAAATTATTCTTAATTCTTTGTGTACTTTTGCATAAGCACAAAGAATACTTCAGAATTTCAAAACAATTTATTGAAGGATAAAGTTATACCAGGTATAACCCACAATAACTAATCAGAGTACAATAGAAGTAATGAGGGATGGAAAAGAATTAAGACGTTTTGTATTTGTACCAATTCCCTGCAGTGAATATAATCACTATGTTCTGTAAACATGTACTAAAAAGAAACATAAACATTTAAAAAGTAAATTTATGAATAAACCTAAACTGATACTTGAAAATGTTCGTAACTGTATTTATAAGTATGATCTTATGTCTATGACCTTAGAAAATTTTAGAAAATACTGAAATAAACAGCAATCAAAAAATGGCATCATCTTGTTTTATGTAGCCTCTGAAAAACTCTACTGCACACTGCAGGAAAAGATGTGAAAAAGGCAAAAACTTTTTTAGCATTTTTGTAAAAATGGCTTCTTATTTCTGGGATCCCTGAAAGATCTGGAGGAACTTTCAGGGACTCTGTATTTTATGATTGGTAATAAAATGATGTCAAAATTTTACTAACACAAAATATTATTCCAAAATTTGTGTTGCATAAGACACTGTAGTGTAAAAACTAAATATCTATGAAGTTGTAGGAAAGATAGATTTTGCCATAATTTCATTTTCTATTTATAGTTTTGCTCGGTTTCTGTGGAGTGTGGTCATGCCCTCTGTGAATTAGAGATCTCACTAAATGCTCAGGATTAAAATTAAGATCTTTAATATGTCAACACAAAACACTAAGACTTTCTCTTTCTCACAGTGCAACTTTCAACTGCGATAGGCCCAGCTTCCCAGAACCTATAATCAGGTTCTCTCCTGCCAGGACGTTACTACCCTGCTTGCTCTTCCTGAAATGCTCTCAGATTGCCCAGATTTCCCTACCCTGTATCAGTATGACTGCTTAGCTTCGTTCAGCTATCTGGGCTTTTGGGATTCATATCTGCAAAGTCCACAGAGCACTTTGTTTGTGTTCACAATTATACCTAATTTATTATTTTTGGACACCATCTGTGCTTTTCTGGTGGTAGATGATGATTCAGCTCTCTACACACTCCCACCTCTCGAGTTTGTACGCCAACAATTTTTAGTTAAAACAATAGTGTTTACATTGCTTTGATTATGTAAATATTGTTCACTGCAGAGGAAAGTAATATATTAAGAATCTATTTCAATTCTTTTACAATTTTTTTTTCCTATTGGATCTATCAAACTGTTTTCATTAAGTTTTCCACATGTTGAGAACATTAAAAAATCTACAGATTCCATTTTTATTTTTTAAAAACATTTATACTTTTGCTGAAATCTTATCAAGTACAGACTTTAAAATGTTTTAAATTTTTATTTGTATCTATATTAATTATTGGTTAATTTTTCAGCCTCCTACATAACTGTGATCCTACTTTTCCTTTCATACTATACTGAAGTATTTTGTTTACTGGGTCCCCCAGTTTTCATTTCCTTGATAAAACATTAATTTGATTGACACACTCCAGTAGCTTTCTAAAACAGGTACTGTATATGAAAAGAAAATATAATGAATACTTGCTTGACACGGAATATTTTTGTTCTACTCTGATTTTTGAATTATGGGCTCCTTGTTGTTTTTCTGGAAGCTGAAGAAAAATGATACTAAGGATTTCTCCTTTTGATACACATATTTTCTGTTGATGCCTTTGTCAGCCTGAAATTTTACAATATTGTCTCATGCCCAATGTCTGTAAGCTTTGGCTGAATTTAACTAGCAGATTTACCTTCTCCTTTGGTGAAGGAGGCTTATTACTTATCAGATGGTGCTGAGTCTGGAGAAGGAAGCGTATTATCTGACTCCCTGGTATGTAAATTTTCAGTTCTTTCCTCCTCCTAAATCTGTCCCTCAATCCCACTCTGTTTCACCTGGTGCCCTAAAGTCATGACCTTTCGAGGACTTACCCTCACAGTTCCTGAACTGATATTATCTCATATGCTTTTCTTTGTCCTATAAGAAGAGTGATTATTTCTTCTATTTTCTACCTTTCCATCTTCTATTTTCTACCTTCTATTCTCTACCTTTTGGGATACTTTGTCTCTCTATGTGATTTTATTTCATTTTTTGTGAGAAGATAGATTACTTTTTCTGTTAATTTCCTTCTTTTGATTGTGAGTCTTGAGAGAGAGAAAAGATGAATTCATTTGACTGACCTATCATCTTTTCTAAAAAAAAAAAAGAGAGAGAGAGAGAGAGAGACGTGAATTTAATATGGAATCAAGTATAGAACGATCAGTTATTCAAGTAGCCCAGGATTAAGAAGTTTCCCAGGTATGAAACTTCCAGGGTGAAAACGGAAAGGCCCAGGGAATCCAGAGCTAATGGTCACACTAGAAATAGTTTTCTGTGGTGGCACATTAGGAAATAGTCTACTAGTTCATCCTGTTAAATGGGCAAGAGTTCTGTTAATAAAGTATTTCCCATGGGTTCAAGTATGATTCATGAACATTCAAACACTTCAAAGGAAATATGTTGAATATGAAATATATGAATGATTCTGATGTGTTCTGCTTCTTTTTCTTTATTTGACATAAAAGTCTTATCAGTTGAGTTAAAGGCACATATTCTCAAAAAGGGCCTCTCTATCTGTGCCACTATTGCAGGATTTTCCCTTAACAATTTTGTTGTATGTACCTGTACATATATATTTCCCAAATGTATGTGCATTTTTTTTGAAATCATACTTACTAATCTTCATATTATCACAGAGTCTGGATTTTATTATATTTTGAGAGGTTAACTATTGAAAATGCAGCAAAACACATTGGTTAAATAAGAAAAAGTCTCAGTGTTGTGTTTCTAAGGGTGATGATACTCTAGAGAAACAACCCAGATGTTACAGTAACAAGAAATAGTATTGAAACTCCAGGGCTGGAGTTTAGGGATTTGTCATAATCCTTGAAAGAGTAACAGGACAGGATTAGCTTAAGAATTTTGATGGGATTTGTAATAAGTAGGAAAACTGGGCCAAAAAATGTACCTACTTGGAATAAGCCAACATGAAATTGAGTTTCTAGAGGTCGTGGACATGGAAAGGTGTGATTCAGGGATATGGTTGCTTTTGGAAAGTCACAGAATAACAGGGATAGTGAAGTGTGCTTAACTGTCTAGTGATATCAACAAGAAAAATAATACATACTATCTTGATGAGTGAGGTCAGTAATGAAAACAATAATAACAACAATGAATACTTGCATATTACTTAACATGATTCTGTTTTAGTCCTTCCACTATATTAACTAATAAAACCCTCAGAATTACTCTATGATGTAGTTACGACTATTGCAATTTTTCAAATGAGATAATTGAAACTCACTGGAGAGATTTGATGAAGGTCTCGCAGATATCAAATAGAGAGGCAAGAGTTAAACCTTAGAACTCTTTAGTACTCACTCTCATAACCTCTTCCCTAAGAGGAAATGAAGGTAGGGAGTCATCAGCCTAGCCAAGGTAGGGGCTGACTTAGCTGAGAGAAATTATTGTCTTCAAGAAGAGAGATGGGTCATGGCCAGTGACTGTCTGCTTTCTATTTTCTCACTGGAGGCTGTTTCATTCACCATATAAATATATTCAAACTTAGCCATAGTGAGTTCAAGGCAATCTGAACTATATTAGCAAGACACTGGCCCAAAAAAATCAGAAATGACAATCTGATCCACTCCTATTATCAGCATACTGCTAATCTTTATTCCCTTATGACCTGATTCCCTTTCCCTACCAGATTACTATAACCCAGATTTTCATATAGCGCAAAACACATAATGTTTGTTCATAAATAAGACTTTAGTATGATTCTATAAGAGATAGACTACTTCATAATAAACATACTATTTTACCACCTTAAAATGTAACAATGATTCCTACTAATATACATTTAGTTAATGAAACCTTTTAAACTTTATCTCTTATAAGGCATCTCTGTAGAAATTTGCATAAATATCTTAAAATCTTCTCTTTCCATGACTCTGTAAAAGTTTTCCTTTCTATTACCCTTCTGAGGTTGCCCACCGCTACCCTTAGAGCAAGAAGGCTATTTGGAGGACCTCGCCCTGGTCTATGGCATGGGAAGCCTCTCTCTGGGGCTCTCTTCCAATGTAACCCTCTCAGCGAGATGAAGATTCTTAGGACCAAAGACGATTACTACCTGAAGCTTTATTCCTACTTTCAGAACATGCTCTCGGTACCTGGACCACCATATTTCTTTGTTTAAACGGCTTTGAGCCTATATTGGGATGAAACTGACTAATTATCTGAATCTGTTCACCATGAGAGACTATGCTGCTTGAATGTACAGTTCTTAGACCAGTTACACTGTAGGAAATTGTGATGAATTTAAAGTTACAGGTGGGAGTGTTCTCTATCTACAAACATATACAATCTGTACTGAGCATGGATGTGCATGCATATGATTTGTACAGGCTCATTTTGTATTTTTGTCCTGGTTTCATTATTGTTAGCATTGGGACATCTCTTTCTCCTTTATCAGCCCCTTAACTCCAAGAAATTCGTATCTTCCTATTCTTAAGACTGTGTTATAGCCCTTTTCTCACTTACAAATTCTCTCCAGATTCTTATGCCTTCTTCTATACCTATGTACAAGTGATTTTGAGAACTATATTTGTACCAGACTATAACAGACATGCCTTAAGCAGATTTGCTTGTTATGCTTATGGAGAGATTTGAATCTCTTCACAGGTCTCAGGAGCATCTCAAAATTAGCTTCCTTGCAATAGAACATGCTTCCACCATCAAATCTGCTCCCCTACCTAATTAAATAAGCAAAAGAATGAATGACAAAATTACAGGCAAGTTGTAAATTAGAACTTTGGATTAGATAGACTTCTATCAGAGTCAGAACTCTGGCATTTGCAACTGTGTGACTTGGAACAAATTCCATAACCTATCAGAGCTTAAGTTACCTCACTGCTTAGTGACAGTTGATATGGAGATTAAATGTGTTAGTGAGTCTTAACTGATGGATATGCCTTCCCTACTGAAATGAATAAAAGAATGAGAAAGTTAAAATAATTTCAGTGTTTTTCAGTTTATGAAAATGGAAGAACTGTTGCTATTTGACAGCTGTGAACTCAGCACCTCAATTGTGATAATTTTCTCCATTACTCCAAAAATCAAATGTAGTGCTTTATTCAATGATATCTGGTGGGGCTGGTATATTTCAAACTATTATCTTATTTAGATTTAAACTTTTGGCTTAGTTAAATTAAAATTATTGATGAGCAAAAGCAAAACAGGTGAATACTATGAATCATAACACCATACATAGGATTAATATAAAACCCCTACTAAAATATTTTAAAATCAGTTTTGGCTATGTTGAGAAGCATTTTCCAATCTTGTAGTTGCTTTGGACAGTTGCAAATAATAGCTTCAGACAGACTGACTTGATAGTCAGTAATAGGAAGAATAAGTGGCTCAGTGTTAGCAAAAGTTACTTTTGGTGATAAGCTCTGCAAAAAGGTTATCTTTTCTGTGTGTTTTAAAAGGGTTTTCTAGCATATCTAAATGTTTTCTCATCCACAGACAGCAATCACTTGTCGGTAGTACTATCTTCAAATGCAAAGGATGGTGATGTCTGTAATCATGTTTCTAAAAATTTCAAATCATGCTTGGGTTTATTTCACCACAGACAATCAAAAGAAACCTCTTTTGGTGTTTCTCTTTACCTCCAAGGAGCATCTACTTAAATAAACCTTTTTCTAAGGTTTATTGTTATGGCTATTCTTAACCTTTGATATGTAATCAAAACCATCAAAAAATTTTGGAAAAGAGGAGGCACCTCTTTGGGAATTTGCTGCTTATATGGATGATGAAATTGAAGCCCGAGAAATTTAGCAAACTTGCTTTAGGTTGCACAGCTAGTAGCTGGATCAGGATTAAAACTCAGAGCTACCTGTTTTCAATTTGGTATATGGGCTGACTCTAACCCCAAAACGTTTTGGGATTTAAATGCTTCTGGAGGAACTTAATAAATACTCTAAATAGATGCCCAGATTTTCCACAGACCAGCAGTGTAACCCAGTGAGGCTGAAGTCAATAGTAAATTGACTTTAGTTTAGAGATGTTTAGTTTAGAGATGTTCTTCCAAGGAGCTTGGTCTAAGTAAAGGTCAGGGTAGTATTTGGGCATAACACTGGTGCCTGTATAGCTACAAAGATATCAAAAGCAACTACCAGACTTGAGAAAAAAATGTGGAGTCAGTTGCTGTACAGTAGAGCTTGACTTGGTTAATAAGGGCTAGAAATCTAGGAAAAGATGTTAAATGGACTGAGGAAATATGATGGTTATTAGTTTGATGCCTACAGCCAAATCTGGGGCCATCAAGGCTCTTTACTACCCTGGGCATAAAAGGCATGGGGACAGGAGGCAATCTTATTCTGAGAACAATCACTATTGCTAAGAGCTCCCAATACACCAATAACCAAGATCTCCAGGAACTAAAAGCTGAGTTTTAAGGTGCAGTACTAGAGTCCAGGCCGTGCCCTTAGCCCATCTGTGCAGGTAAAGAACATGCAGAGGTGACAAGATCAAAAGCACTTTCCTCTTTGTGTCTTTTCTTCATTCCCCAGAACTGTGCCTCCATCATAGGTTATCTCAGTCAATGAGTAAACACATGACTGTCCCCTGCATATGCATAATTCTCTTCCTCAGAAATACTGACAAGGTTGAGAAGCAAGAGTATACTATGTTCGCTAAATTTGTTTGAGCTGTAGATTTCATATTACACAACCTACAACACTATTCACTATTAGAAGTAAATTAGCAGCCTTTGACTATGATGAGATTCTCCCAAAGTAGCATCATACAAAACTTGGAGATTATGATACATATCCTTCCCAAAATCACGTGGACTCACTTGAGACAGACTCTCAGAGTCCACAGGGAGCTACTTGATTGTGAACCCTAGGCTCAAATATAATGTACTTTTCCCTGTCTAGCTGCTTGAGCCTAGTGGCTCTGAGTGAAAGTTTATTATGCCATCAATGGCATGTTTATGACCAGTTTTAGCCAGTGCAAGCTATAAAGGTACCTTTCCTTTGACCCAGTCAGTTAATTTTAAAATGCCTTGGGCCAAAACTCTCTGTGGGAAACATGCCTTTGGAATCACTAGGTAAAGTCTTGGTTTCCGTATCTTCACTATTGTGCGATTTCACTCCATAAATAGTAAGTGTTGCTGACTTTTATAGAAATAGCTCTTTTGATTTCTCAGTGTTTAAAGAATTTCCTATCTCAGATACAAAGAAACCAAAATGTGCTACTTAACCTTTTGTTTGGTGTCAACATCTTTATTTGAGAGATCTCTAAAAAAAGGTGTAATTCTCAGAGGTCATTTCGTTATGACCATTTTTCTAACTTACAGACACAGAGAACCAGAGCTTTATAATTACTTACCATCTGGTGACAAGTTCCTCCTGAAATGCCTCACACCCATCCATATTTTAATGTCTTTTTCTTTCAATCATATGTAATACCTCAGCCAAATATATTGGTTTATCAGTTATTTTCCCAGCTTCTCTGGGTGGCATTTGTTGTATGAATATTCATTCTTTTTCTTTCTAGGCCTTACTTTCTTGCCGATGACAGCTCCACAGTCGCTGAAACACTAGGTCTGCATTTTACAGACAGCTCAAAAGGTTTCTGGACTTAAGGTTTCTGAGTTGAGAGACCTTTCCTATGTGAGAATCTGAAAGCTCATTCTACTGCTGTTTCTATAAATTGAAATAACACCAGACACACCATCCCAACCTGGCTTTAGAAAACAAACTGACAGCTATAATCCAGAGAGAAATAATGTGTAAAACCTTTTTCTAAGTTTAAATATATGCGTATATCAAAACAAAGATTGCATATACTCAAGCTTTTGAATGCATACACCATACCCACTGCAAATGTGAATTTAAGCCCTGGAAATACTTTTTACAACCCACACATACGATTACTGCTTCTTATATCTGTAGGCACAGGGTCAAGGCACAATTGTAAAGATAATTTCAGCTTTTAGTTTTAGTTAACAGCCACCTGCTACCATTTCAGAGTTGAGGAGTGAGCCTGTGCTGTGCCAATTGTGACTGTGTGGTTGCGTGGCAGGTTGTGTTGCTTTGGGCACATCATGAGACAAGCGTGTAAGACTCAGCTTTCTGGTTTAGCACAGAGCTGGCAGTCATTCATCAATTCCCAGGATCTCATTTTTAGGACTAGTCAATGTATAAAAGGGAATAATTTTACAAGATTTTTTTCTTAAATACAATTGTTAACACAGATAAATGAATTTGGCAGCATGTTAGACTTGGCATTAATAAACAAAATTTCATGTTAAGATTTATACCTGACAAAGCTTTCGTTTTTATTTATTTTATATTTTTAGTTTTGAGTCCTTAAAAGGAAACCTCAATCTGCATGCCTGTACATACACATACATACATACGTACATACATACATACATTCCTCCCTTTTATTTTACAAATATTTATTGAATACTTATATTTACCATTCCATCACAATAAATGGAAATCCACTAAGAACACCTTTCAGATCTAGAGCTGGTGGATGTCAGTGAGGCACCATCTGATCTACAGTTCTTTCATTGTCTGAGGGAGAAATGAGGTGACCCAGCTCTTACACACGTGTCATTTTAAGTAGCCATAACTTTTTTTCTACTATTTTAAAGCAGTGAATTTTAAAAACATTAAAAATATAATATCAGGATTGGCTATGTTTCTAGTAAAGTGTTTCTAAATTCAGCTGTACAAATGTGATTCATCAGAAAGGGGAAAAATGCCAATTGCCAAACAGAAGTTGTTGCTCATGTACAAACCACACTCCTGAATGTTTGTGTTTATTAAAAAGAAATGAAACATCTAATTTTAGTTTCCAGAAAGAAAGTAAAATGCAAACTTAATTTAAAAGTGGGTCAGATTTTCTAAGTAAATGAAAATGGCTCGATAAGAAATGCTTTTAGAACTCAAGAGGAATTAAACAAAATTAAAACAAACCCTGATCAAGTAACAAGTAAACTATCAAATATAAATTGAAAAGAAGCAAATGTCAGCATATTTCTTTTGCCCTGACTTCCCCTCATATACACTGATCTGGTTCTACTAGAATCGTAAAATAAGTTCAATACTGGTGAAAGAGTTGTGATAGAAACCTTAGATTTAAGGAAAAGAATAGATTGCCAACTATACTGCCACTTAGGAAAGTACAAAAAATATTGGAAGGATCTCCAGGATTTTAAGGTCCTGTCTTCCCGGAGTCGAGTGCTGAGGTTGTAGCTTTCTCTATCTTATAGCCCCCTCTAAGGGACATCAACTTGCAAACCAGTTATTCCTCCCCACTTCTAAGCCTCTTACAATAATCTGTTTTGTCTGGTCTTGCTTCTCTCTGTCAACTCCTTCCCTACCACTGTGGAAGCAAAATGTAATAGAGTTTATGTCCTTTGCATAAGTAAGACTCAAAACCCCATTTGCCTTTTTTCAGGTTGTGACTACGGATGTAGTGAATTTACTGTAAGGAAAAAACCTGTGTGCCTGATGGAATACTATACACTTTTGCATATGTTTCTACTGTGATAGAAATTACCATTTGCCCAAGTACTTTTTATATAAATGCCCTCAAATTTCTAAGACAGTACAGTATGTTCCACCCACTTTCGTGACAGATGGAAGAAACATTTGGAATTGTAAAATGTCTCTATGAAGAGCTGAGTCTCCTAACATTGTAGTTTTACCTCAAGATAATATAGTTTTCTCTACCCCAGTAAGGTGCTGAAAAATAAATCAATTTTTATTGAGCTCCCAAATGTTTATGGCACTCGTCCTTTTTTATTTAGAAGCTTCCATGCACTTTCAATGTCCTTTTGTCCCAAGGCACTTTCTGTGGTCTACTAATAATGTCTCTCAAGATTTTGCCTCAGAGACCTCATTTTGTCTCAAATCTATCTTCAACCTTGTTATTCTTTTAACATAGCCAACATTTCTTACTGTCAGAGGATGTTTGCATTTGAGTGTCACAGATTTACTCCAAACAAAACATGTTGAAACAAATTCACCAGTTTCCTGACTATTCATACTGAACAGACCCTTTACTGCTTTTGTCCTCTTGTTATGCTACATATACATGCAAAATTTGATTATGTATTATATAAATGTGCATAATTACACTTGCTAAAAACTTGGCCATTTCTTAGTACGCCATCATGATTGCATTTCAAGATTTTGATACTTGTTAGTTATTATTTCCTTTTTTATTTAAAATCCAAATGATTATTTTATGAATCTGACAGTCACCAAGTTTACTTTTTTTCATATTCAGCATCTTTGACCATATTTTTGGCCTCAGCCAAGCTCTCTATCTAGTTGCCCTTCTGTTTCTTTCTAGCGGGCATGAATTCTCAACATGCAACATGCATCATCATATTCGCAGTGACTGGTAAACTTTGTGTTAGAAAGGATTCTAGAGTTACCTTGGGGCTCACACTTGCCTACAACTGATTGGTAGATTTTTCTCTGTGTGTAGTCAGACATGGCCCTGTAATTGCCATCCTCATAACTAGGTTATGGCTGTCAGTATTCTACTGCCTTAATAGTTGGCACTGCATAAAGTGACCAAGACAAAATGAAAGGGGCTTGGAACCATGATCCGAAAAGTCTGGCTTGGTTAACCTACCGGGTATACCACCACTATTACAAGATTTTGGTAATCAACAATTTATGTGATCTCATTTCGATATTGTTAAGGGAGATTTTATATACAGCACTGACAACCCCATAAGATTACGAAGTCCTACTTAAAATGTTTGACAAACTTCTGTAAATTGATGACATAAAACTATGAGACATCACATCAAAACGTTGAAAAATATTTGTCTTTTCTATTATTTGATTTCATTATGTGTGAAAGTATGATAGTATGGAAGGAAACAAGAGACACTATGGTAGCCATTGTTGATTTTCTGTTGTCTTGTTTGGAGTCACATAATGCTTTCATTCTATTGCTTTGATTGGTTCTATACTGTTTTGTTTTGTTTAATTGTATTGTGTGTGAAGGTATGAACAACTATTTCAAAGAAAACAAGACACATTAATGGTAGCCACTGTTGATTTCTTCTTGTCATTTTGAAGTCCTGTGTTGCTTGCCTTGTTCTGTTCTGATTTACTTTGTTTTTGTTGTATGTGGTTTTATTCTCTTTAAAATAAAAAAATTTAAAAGGTTGAAAAATGTGGAAGCACACAATCATTTGAGTAGATACAGAAAAATCATTTGAAAATAATCTAGTACCCATTCATGATGAAAATAGAATAAAATAATAATGGAAGTAAATGCCCTCGTCTTTATTAAAAACAAAAGCAAAACAAATACTCTAACCCCAGGACAATCTGAAACTTGAGGATAAGAAATTAGAACTTTTCCGGTAAAAATCAGAAACACAGCAAAGATTCCTCTCCCCACTCTTTTCCAGTATCACTCAAGACATCTCAGTGCAAAAAGATAAGACAAGAAAGATGTACAGATTGGGAAAGGAGAAATGAAACTGTCTTTATTCACAAATGACATGTTCAAGTATGCGTAAATCTCACAAAATTTGTCCAAAAATAAAATAAACCAAACATGTTGAAAAATAAGCAATTGCAGGTTACAGAATACAAAATTAATATAAATAATTATACAGCCACTGTCTGTACAGCAATAATGAACAAGTGGGGTTTGATAATAAAACACAGTATAATTTGCTTTTTAAGAACTCAAAATCTGTTACCTGGACCCCTTATTTGTATAAAGGCAAATCTCTGTAACAAACCCTTTTATATAGAAGCATTTATGGAGCTAAATGTCCTGTAGTTCTGCTTCTCTGACTGAATCCTAATCTCTTCACATAGCAGTATCTTTGTTTTCATTTTAAAGCAACTTTCTTTGCCTTTGTAAAAAAAAATCACTAGGTGCTATTTGTAGAAAAATATGATAATAATCATATTTTTAAGGTCTTAACAAAATGAGTTTTTGCTAAAGGAAGAAGAAAATTAGGGTCTATATTCCCAGAAGCAGTGACACGCTAACAAAATCTGTGCAAAAATCTAGGAATAAAAGAAATTTAAAAAGAGGAAAAGAAAAAAGAAAAAGAAGAGAGAAGAAAAAGAGGTGAAGAGAGAAGAAAAAGAGAAGGAAAAAAGATAAATGGCTTAGAAAAATATCACACTTAATAAATCACTAATTGTAACATACACTAAGTGGTGTATAAGGAGCTATTTTATTACAAATTTATTTACTTTGAAGGAGATAATTCCAAAATAGGAAATAATTTCAATTGAGTCCTTAAGCAAAAATTGATGCAGAAGAGACTTAGAAGATTAATGAAAAATATAATATATCAGTAAAATATCATTTCAGTGAACTGATACCAACTTTCAGAATCTTTAAGAGGTAACACTGAAGGGAAAAAACACACAGGTTTTTGCCAAATGATCTGTCACCAAACTTGGTATTATGAAAATGTATATAACTTAACAGGCTGATGATACATTTCATCTGTTGTTCCTTCAGAAAATACATGAAGCTTCATGCCTGTGCTTAGCTCAGAAAATAAAGCATTCATATTTTAGAATCACAGAAGGACAGAGAACACATTCAATCTTTTCAATTGCAATTTCTGAAGTTGGTCATAATGAAAGTTTGTTATTTCATAATTGAAAGAGTCAAAACTTGTTTCTTTATTCTAACATTCAATAGCTTAGAGTCTTAGTGTGTCAGTGTAATATTTTTGTGGTTTTATTACACATTTAAGTAAGGTGAAATAAGAACGAGAAACAGGATATACTACTAACTCTAGTTCGTCACTGAGGACATAGTACTGTGCCAGAGTCTGAGTTCTGGATGGCTGCATTTGCTCCTCATCTTCTGGATGCGAATGTGTTAATATTAGCCAAGAGCCACGTTCACCAAGTGGTCCTATGTTATGTGTTCAGTAAGTCTTATCTTCAATTTCTCAGTAGAATTTTGAAAACAAAATATGATTTAAAGTCAGTTGTCAAGGCTCCCATGGAAACCAAAGTAGTCTATCTACCTACAGAGCACAATTCCATTCTCTATTTCTTTGCTGACGGGAGTGGCCATATGTACTTGTTTTTTCTAATGAGATGAGAGAACTGGTGTCTTGGGGCTATCTTGCTCTGGCTCTACCTACCAAAATTTGGTGAGCCAGCTGCTGAAAATAGCCATGGCTAGCAAGTAAATTATGCAAACTAAGAAGCAAATCAAATTTCAAACAAAGATCAGAAATACTCAAAAATATGACATCCTAAGGATTTCATTACATTTTACTACCATGTACGTTCTTAAGGTTGTTTCTATCTTTGTCTCTGAATGTTTAAAAAGTATGTGAAATTGAACATTTCCTCCGATTCCCACCTTCATTGTACGGATGTCATGCAAGTAACTTGCAATCAGTCATAGTGGGAATATTTGCATCACAGGTATGGACCAACTATATAAATCACTGCCATCTCCCGCCAGAACTAATTGACAAAATTTTTTCCAGAATATATTTTAGTGGTATTCATTTATTATTTGTTGTTCCTATGGAGAGTTTTTTTCAGGCCAGGATGCTCCCTGCTAAATAAGGAAATGCGTGTTGAGTCAGAGCTTCCTTTAATCTGAGTATCTCTGAGGAGGGACGCCTGGGATCCCAATCCCAACCCATAGGCTTTTACTGCATCTGTGGCATAAAGTAGGTTTTACTTTTTTTTTTTTACCATAGTCTATCTGATCAAAAGCAATAGTAAACTGTTTCCAAAATGTTGCATAAATGTGGTCTCATGATAGTATAATACTTATTGCTGTGTCCACAGATGGATTGGGTTCTATACTTCTCCTCTTTATTTTAACTGATGATTGGCATGTATAAGGAGAAAAATTATGCTAAAAATGAAACTTTTCTAAACACTATGTGTTTTAAAGTTTAAGTCACTAAGTTCTTCCTTCAAAAAGATCTGATTTTACTTATTAGCCCATGGAAAGCAACTTCTATTTTTTAATTGAACACATAGGAGCTGAGTGTATCTATTTCTTACTTTTACATACACCTGCATAGACTTCTGTCTGCTGATTATGAGGGTATTAGTTAAGATTGATGCAGTCACTAACGTCATAAAAAACTTACAAAGTTCTCACATATCCATAATACTTCATAATTCATGTCAACATTTTGAAAGTCACAAAATTAAGACAGTGAAAAAGAGAAAGAGATAGACATACTATCAAACAGAAAAAAATTCCAAGTACACTTATAAACAAGTTAAGAGTAAAGAGTAACTGAGTTACTTCAGAGAAAAAAAAATGTCTTGGTTTTTGGCTTGCATATAGAGTCAAGTCTGAACTTTTATTCCTGAAAATTATCAAGATGAACTTAATAAGAATTCCAAATCTGAGTTTAAAAGAGCTGTAGGTCTAGAGGAGTGTCCCTTACATGTTGGATGAAATCAAAAGCTAGGCAGGTCTGATAAAAAGACTTGGGCCTCGTGAGACTGTTGTGTTCGTGGTGGAATAAGCTTCCAGTTTTGTGTAGAACCAAAAGAAAATCAAGACAATTATCTATGTTTGTCTGCAAAAGCTATTCTGAAATTATCTGAATAAAATTGTGACCATATAAGTACAATTCAAAAATTAAACTACATGAATGATTATTTGAATTACAGAGAAAAGGAATCAGACCTCACTTGGTACCACCTGAGCCCATTCCCGAAAACTGGCCTTATGACCATTCTTTACTGCTTAGTGGTATTAACTTTCTGATTGTTTGACTTTCCTTAAGGAAACTCTCTGATAGAACTGTGGGGTACCAGCAGCGGCTGAAAAGATAAGAAGTATGAAATATAAATGACCTTTATTTTGAGAATGCGGGGAGACACACCCCCGATCCCCTGGGGAGTGGAATCCCCCCACCTCCCTATCGGTGGTGGGAATACGTGGAGTGAGGCACACAAGTAGCCTCAGCCTGGGGTGGAACCTAAGGGGGCATTAGGGATGCACAGGTAGCCCATTGGTCATAGTTTGGCGCCAGAGGTAGATTCCTAAGGGTAGGGGAGATAGGAGCTCCTTGGTTCTGGCTGAGGCTTTTCCAGCTAGTGTCCGGCCTGGGCCAAAACCCTTTCACTCTCTGCTGAATTAATGCTCCCTTTGACATTCGTTCCTCAACTAGTCAAATCTTTTGTAGTCTAAGTAAGTTTTCTACAGGCACAGCTACACTCAAAGAAAGGGTATCTTCATTTGATAAGTCATGCTCAAAAAAGAGCCAACTCTTCCAGTGCACTTTATATTAACTGTATTAAACTCCCTAACAGATTGCAAAAATAGTCTGTAGTAGTAGTTCCCAAAAATACCATATCTCAGAAGTTATTGTAAGGGGTGAATCTTTCATATGAACGACAATATGTATATATTTATTGAAAGAGTGACTTTTCATACATATGAGCTATGATTTGTATGTATGTAGATACTTTTGGCTGCTATATTAGAAATTTATTTTGAGTGGTTTTTACTCAAAAATAAGCATGTAATTTCCATTGCACAGAATTGCTAAACTGTAAAATATTCTTTTGAGTTTTAATAATTTCAATCAAACAATAATATTTCTGCTTAGAAAGCCTAATAATAAAAAGAGATTTATAATTTCATATATAAGATTGCATGTGTTTTATATACAACTATATAAATAATTCATGTATAAAATATTAAGAATGAGCATGTGTGTTTATTTAAAACATTTGTATTGATTCAGCTCATAATGTAAGAGTTTGGAGATGCTAGCTCTGGGTTATAATGTTTTCTGCCTTGATACATCAGCAATCCAACCTCTATCTGTTTTTCCCAAACTGGTCGAAAGACTCTCATCGCCTTATCCTTTCTTCTGTTCTGAAAGTACCATAGATTTATATCTTTCATATAGAAATTTTCAATGGATTTTTGCTGGGCAAAAGGAATCAACAAATGTCTTCACTTTAGCATTTCAACTTGAAATCTCTTCAAAAATTTTCACATCAGGAATAGAATAAGAAATACAAATAAAAACAACGCTGAGTTTCTTTCTCACTCCAGAAACAAAGACCATCATCAAGGATTTAAAAGACAGTGAATGCTGGCAAGAATGTGGTAAAAGGAAACCTTCTACATTCTTGGTGGGAATGTGAACTAGTACAGCCACTATATAAAACAAATGTGGAGATTCCTAAAAAGGAGGAAGGAGGAAGGAGAAGGAGAAGGAGAAGGAGAAGGAGAAGGAGAAGGAAAAGAAGAAGACGAAGACAAAGATGAAGATGAAGACGAAGACGAAGACGAAGACGAAGAAGAAGAAGAAGAAGAAGAAGAAGAAGAAGAAGAAGAAGAAGAAGAAAAGAAAATTTCTGTTTGGCCTGCTATCCCTCTGTTCTGGGTGTCTCCCTGAAAGTTAAAGCCATTATGTAACAGTGATTCTTACATACTCACGTCTGTAACAGGACAGTTCATAATGGTTAAATTATGGAAGAAGACAGTGTTTATGGCCAAGAGAAGATGAGTGGATATATACACAGTGGAGTACTAGTTAGCCATGCTGAAGGATAAATTTAAGACATTTGTAGGAAAAGGGACATGGATCTTGAAACCAGATGCTCAGTGAAATAAGTGAGACACAGAAGAACAAGTATCACGTGGTTTCTCGTATATGAGAGAACCAAAGTATAAATAATTCTATAGAACAAATTGAAGGAAAGATGGCAGGAAACAGAGAACCTTAAGCAGTGGGAAGGAGATGTGGAGAAGAGAGAGAAGGGGCCAGAAGAAGAGTAAAAGTTAGCAAAATAAGAATACACTGTGTATCACTTCTCCAAAAAGAATGTAATTTTCATGTCTCATAAACACACACTAATGAAATATTCAAAAAAGGAGGAAATCTTCCTGCTTGGACACATTGGGAACCAGTGGTAAAGAGCAAGAGTCCAGGATGAATCTCAATTTTGCCCTGCGTCTGGTCCTCACCAGCAGTGTGACTCGGGACCTGTCACCTGAGTTGCCTGAGCTCGGTTTCCACTCTTGTAAAATGGCCAGAACACCAGTATGCCATTCTTTTTCTTTCCCTCACTGAGTACACCACAGATGAGAAGACATTCTTCCTGTACAGGGAACCATCAGATGAGAAGAGAGAATAGACTCAGACCCTGAATTAAATGGGAAAGCAGAAAAGAAGGTGTTACTAGGATAAGGAGCTTTGAAGGAGTCAGTCAAAAAGTTGAGGCATAAATATTAAAGAAATTGAGTCAAGATCCAAGGAATACATGGACGTGATCCCTAGCATGAAAAGAAGATGGACTTGGCAGACGTAGTCCAAATAAAAGGAGGAGAAAATTTAGGAAACAAAGGCCAAGGAGCGGGCGGTTGTGGTAATTAAAACAGAGTCTCTGCAGCCTGCATATGCGCCCTGGCAGGAAGAAGAGCAAAGAAGGATTACATGTTTCACTAAGAGTGATTGGGATGGAAACAGCCACATCCCTTAATTATTTTACTCTACAATGAACTGGCACGTTTCTAATAAACAGAGCTCTAAATATTTCTAGTAAAAAATTCTTAAACAGTTTAATTGGAGGGTTGAAAAATGAGAGCTGAATGAATGTAGATGAATGTAAAAAAAGAGGAAGGAATAAAGAAGGAAGGAAGGAAGAAAGGAAGGGAACTCTGATATGGCCTAATGAAATACTGTGAAGAGCATTTCAATTGTTTGGCTTTCTTCCTTGTGTTTGTAAGTCTAGATAAGGAGCTTTGTGGTGGCGGGAAAGCAATGAAGCTTTAATTGCCTATTAACTGGCAGCTTCTGGTTATAGCCTACACTCTTGCTCTCAGATCCCCTGATTTGGCCATAGCCACCTATGCTAAATGGGTTCTGATCAGCTCAAAATCACACAGTAATTTAAGCTGGAAATTTCAGTTAAATCCAGACAACTCCCCAACATATTTTCAAAAAGATGAAGGTTTTAATCAGTACAATACAAGCCAGGAGGAATAAGGGAGAGATTGGGTCAAAATATGGGTCAGAAAAACTATAAAGTAAATGCTAAAGGGTTAAGTATGTCTGAGCTTTTTATCTTAATAGTGCATACTATGTTAAATTAGCAAAATGGTTCAGGCACTAACGAGTTAGATAAAATGTTCATGTGATATGTATTCACCAGAAAGATTCTCCAGGAGCCTCTTCTAAAGAGGTTCAACTTTTCTTTTTTCTTTTTCACCTTTGGAGGCAGGAATGATTACATAAGCCAGCCTCCTCTACTTTGAATCTAGGTGACCTCTTTGCAAACAGCTTAGTTACATGAGCATCAACAAATTTTGTGGTGATCATTCACAGAGTGTTTGGTATGCATGGCTAGTTTGGGATGTGCAGTGCATATGACTCTCATCAGGATATATTTCTTTGTTGTGAATAAGAAATTTAAAAAATATTTCAGAAATTACATCTTAAGAGACATGACTTCAAAGAGCAGTGATGCATATCAGTGTCAGCTAAGTGTCTTTAAATAGTCAAATGTCATGACTTTTTTTATTCTATCTTTTGCATCACATGAATACTTTGAATACCATAACCATGTAGCCAGTTAATTTTAAAAACTATTACACACACATACACACACACACACACACACACACACACACACACACATATATATATATATACACATATATATACATATATATATACACACAGAGAGAGAGAGAGAGAGAGAGAGAGAGAGAGAGAGAGAGAGAGAGAGACATTTCCATTTGTCAGCCATAAAGGTTTTCTCTCATTTAAGTGACCTAGCAGAAATAAAGTACTTGCAACAGTATTAACAGTGAATATTATTATTATTATTATTATTTTGCAAAGGCATCAAAGCTTTTTCTTCTTAAGAACTGTTTTTTTTTTAAACTGTTTTCATTATCCCTCCTCTGTTTCTACCCCCATAACTGAATTCTTCTTACCTTCAGGGCTCAGCTTAAAGATCACTCCTTACTTATTCTCTTTAAAGTCTATTTTCTATTTTTACTTATTTCATAATGGTTTCTCATATAGTACTTATAACCACTTGTTGGATCCTATTGATTGGCTTATTCACTTGTGTACTATTTGGCTTACCCCTTTGATCTTTAAGGAGAGGAAACTATTACACATTATACAACCTCAATAATCTTTGCTACAAGAATGCATACATAACTTAGCACATTAATTTTCCCAAGAAAAATTCAGTATTCAGTTCACCACAAAGTCTAATCATTATTTTTCTGTGTATGAGTCACACGGTGACGTGGATTTTGGTGAGATACAGTTATATGTTTACTAACTTCTTTTCAAATGAGAGAGCAGTTGGGGGGAAAACCTGGCAGTGGAGATTGGGAAATACTGCAGGGCAACAGTACTTCCTGCAATTCTGACATGAAAGCCCCTCGTGACATTGGCAAAAAGATCCTGGAGCCTGAGGTCAAAATATGGAACATTCAAATATCACAAGTGAAAACATTCCTAATTCGATCACAGAAATACAATTTGAACAAACTCTGCGATATATATGTATTTTTATGGTTTCTAGGACAGGTGATTTCTAGAATGTTTCAGGTTTCAAATTTGTTGAATAAGATAGTATTGAGTGCTGCAAATACAATGATGTGCAGTATATAAAATGTATGCTACATTGTTTTGCTGCCACAGAGATTTCTGCCATCTTTATTAGTTTGAAATTTTACCACTGACTGATGCTTACACTAACTTATGCTTACACTAACTGATGCTTACACTAACCATCAAGGTATTCTGCTGATTATATGCGAGTGATACAGTGAAAATGTACTATCTGGGATATAATTCACAGGTTTGGAATTTTTTTAAAATGATAATTAACAGCACTCTTTACTGTGGCGGTAGTTCTGGCTTTCTATACATCACGTATTTCAACTGAAAAAGGTGAATTAACTTTTGGAAATGACAAAAATTTTATGACTTAACAAATGATCTTAGTTACAGAGGCGAGAAATCTGGTTGGATGAAGCCAACAATTTATTGAAAAGACATGACATCCTCTGAGAAGTAACTTGTCAGCAAGGCTTTTGGGAAATAGAGCCATCAGGAGCAGAGGCTCTATTTCCCCTCACTTTCTAGTGGCTGGCTTTTGGGGCTCTTTTGTGCATTGTTTCTTTTGTTTTGAAAATGGGATTGGTACACCACTACTGCTAATGCCTGCCCCTAGACTTGTCTTGATATAACCTTTCATTTTGGACCTTGGTCTCCCAATGTTTACTGAGTGTGCAATTTGGTAAAAGAAAACAATGCCTTGCTGACAAGTAAATAAGTTAGCTTTCTTAGGTCAGATGTTTAATTCTGATATTAAGGTTCCATGACTGTGGTGGTGCGGGCTATGTGGTGAGCATGTGGTTAGCTAATTCCGCGTTTCAGCAAGAACTGAGAAAGCAAATGATTCCAAAGGATAGTTGTGTATACAATCATGTGCCATCTTTCATGTTCATCAGCACACACACACAGACACACACACACACACACACACACACACACACACGCTTACACAGTCTTTAAAAATAAAATAAGAACAGAAAAATTGAAGTAGCTTTTACCAAAAATAAAAAAGGTGATTTGCAGAATGCTTTTTGTATCATGTATATTTTACACTTAAATTCTTAGTAATGCAGAGTCTAAGATTATTTTAACTGTGAAATATGACCTTCTTTGAATTTAGGAGAAGTAACAAATTTATTTTTAAAATATTTCTTCTGACTTTAATTTTTCCTATCATGTATGTGTGGACATATATTTCTAGGGTACTAAGAAGAGTGTCATTTGGATTCTATTCTCTCTTCTGCAGCTTTTATAAAGTCTAAGTCCCCTCCAGCATGCTCTCTCTGACTGAAGTCTCACTCAATAACTAAGGATCATTCTCTCCTTCATTATCTTTGGTCCACAATAAATTTCAATAAATCTCTCTCTCTCTCTCTCTCTCTCTCTCTCTCTCTCTCTCTGTCTCTCTCTCTCGCTTTTATCTTTCAAAACCTATTATTATTTTTTCTAAACAACGATTCTCATTTTCTTTTGTAGTAACACAACAGTTGTGAATATTAATGGTATTCACTTCAAGGGGCATTATTATTTATAGCAGGAAATAGGGGTCTTTGATGAGTGTTTTTTTCCCTTAAATAAAAACCATATGCATTGTGAGTACATTGTGTTTCTCTTATCTTATGCTGAGGATTCTGTTGCTCATTTCCATCTTTCCTTATGTTACAGAATTGGAGGCCATTGGGGACTTTTAAGTTGTTCTTTTTAGAAAGTCTTTTTCCCCTTTTTATGTGATCTCTCTAATGCTCATTCTGTGTATGGTGATGTCTGTCCTGGTTGGAAATCCTTTTGCTACACTCCCTAAAGGCAGCAAGTGATTCAGGAGGGAGTGTGTAATTTGTTTTGTACCGTGGAATTCCTGCCATGCCTATATGTATTTAGACCACAGGCAAACCAATAAAGTTGTCATAGAAACAAAGCATTTCATGAATAAATCAATTCATAACAAACTTGTAAACTTCAAACAACCCACTGTGCTTTAACAACACATCCGTTACATACACAAAATAATCATGTTTGTAATGAGCAATGCACAATATTATTCTTTCCCATACATTTGGTCCTGTTTGCCATCTTATAAATATTCCTTAATGTATTTTCATGCAGTCTGTGGATTCCTACTGAGCCAGAATGAAATAAGTAACTCCAGCTGGCATGATAATGCTGGAAAAGCAGACTTTTAAAAATGTACCTAATGATGAACTCTAGTTTAAACAGCATGTTGGGAATACCTTCTCAGAAGACCAGAGGAATTGAAACTCTGGCAAAGTACAGTTTCCTTATTTTGATCGACTGCAGTACTCCTTTATTACTCTGCAGTCTTCTTCTTTTGACTTTTGATACCTGCTCTCCATATAGTGGGTATATATGTGGTTAACTGGTGGTAGGACTGAAAAGTCATTTGGAAAGTGACGCTGGATGCTTTAAAAAGAGTGAACATTCCCTGCTGGAAACTGTCATAGCTGTACGGGAAAAAGAGAATGATTTGGGAAGGAAAAAAACATTATTGTGTAAAACTAAAATTCCTTTACAAGCTATAAAAACCAAGGAAAATGAAGAGCTACTGAAGGAGGTCAGTGTAATACAAATCCTCTGAGACTGATTTTTGTTTCCAGAACATGAGAACGTTTCTTACTGTTCTTCTCTGAAATTCTCTCTGTGACATTTAGGTGTGGCCCTGCCTGACAGACATGTTGAATAAAATCACCTTGTTACCTTCCTCTATTCCTGTGGGTTCTGCTAATGTCTTTTGCTTCATCTTTATTGTGACATCTCAGCCTCATTAGACATCTCTCATAAGCCTGTGACCAGATAACTGAGGGTCCCTCTAACCATATATTTTGTAAGGATATGAATTGTGTTAATAATGTTCTTTATTTTGATGAATCTCATCCTTTTGTCTTCTATTGATATCTGAAAGCATTCCATATTTTTCTGCCACTGTCAATTATGAAAATTTAGTTTCATCTAGTTGATCACCTTGGTTTCATTTTTAAGTCAAATTCTCCCCTCCAACACTTAAGTAGTCAGACTTCCTGATTTATGTAAACTCTAAGGATGTGTCGTTTACAAAACGAACAAGGTGGGTGAACAAGAAAGACTAAGATTTTCTTAAATAGGAAAAGCCTCTTGTTCATTGTATTGTTTATGTGTCTGAGGACCTCCACCAGGAGGGTTACATCTGTGTAAACATATTTATCTCCTCAATCATCTATTTTTTTCATGATCAAAACGTTCAATATATTTTGTCTAGATTTGTGAGATTTATGGTACATAATTGTTATCTCTTGTGCAGTGGCAACCCTATCCAACTGTATCTTAATACCCATTGATCAATCTTTTCCCATCTCTCCACTTTAATTCTCCTCAGTCTTTATTGTCATTCTACTTTCCGTCACTATGAAGTCAGTTATTTTTTTTAATCCATATGAGTCAAATCATGTGACACTTGTCTTTCTGTGTCTGACTTATTCCATTTAATGTAATGATCTCCAGTTCCTCTCTGTTGTCACGAATGGCAAGATTTCATTCCTTTTATGGAATAATAGTATTGTTAGAGGGGGTTCGACTGGATGGAATAGTGTCCCTTCAAAATTCATATCACTTAAAACCTGTAAATGTGATCCTATTTGAAAATGAGGGTCTCAGCATAAATAATAAAGTTAAGACAAATGTATCCTGAACTAGAGTAGACCATAATGCAAGACTTCATAAGAACAGGAGAATTTAGATGCAAGGACAAAGAATAGGAGAAAGCCAAGAGGAAACAGAGGCAGAGATTGGAGTGATGCATTCACAAGCCTCGGATGCCAAAGATTTCTGGCATCCCCTAGAAGCTATGAAAAGGCGAGGAAGGATTCTCCCCTCCAGCCTCTGAAAGAAATGCTGGCCTGCCAACACTGATTTGTCTTCCAGCCTCCAAAATTGTGAGGATAAATGTCAAGTTGTTTTAAGTCCACCAATTTGTCCTCCTTTGTCACAGCGGTCTTGAGAAAGAAAGTACGTCACATTTCCTTTCAAGGTGGGGAAAAAAATAAAAGGCAAATACTACTTAAAGTGCTTATCGACCTCCAACTCTGTGCTCCAAACTGAAGTTATTATTTCCCTAAATCTTCCTGTGCATGTTTATCTCAAGCTCAGGGACTGGAATTCCCTGTCTGTGACTCTGATCTTATGTTTGGGAGTCATCTTCTATTTTTCCCTTTTCTTCCTATTATCTCTCTCCTTATTTCATTAACTCTTCAGTTTTCAAGGTGAAGTCAAGATTCTTGAGGTTTACTATGTTTCTATCTTTTGCTGTTCCAATGCTTTTTTCACCTCACCTGCACCTCCTCTACCCCTGATGTTTTGTTCTTTATGTCAAACTCCCTGCCCTTACCCACCTCACCTAAGGTTAGCTACCTCTTTTTTGTTCCGTGAATCTCAGATAGCACTTTGTGTCAGGTTACTACTAATTGTCTCTGCTGAGTCTCACTACTCATGGAGATCCTCAGGATAGGCTCACTGCCTTGTGTGTCTCTGTTTCCCCTAGAGCTGAGCAGGAACCCTGTTCTGATTGGAGAAATTAAAGAGGACATGCACAGTTTGGACAAAACTAGAGCAAAGGGATAAAGCTTATATAGAAGGAGGTGAATTCCAGAAAGACAGACCAGTCATACAGGGTTATTTTAACTCCTGGATTATTACTTTTCCATAATCAGTAAAAGGACTCCTAAGAGTACCTAACAAATGTGTGATAAATGAATGACAGAACAAATGATAACACACAGATGGCTCATGATGTGCCAGACCTTATGCTAAGCATTTAACCTGCATCTCTCATTTATTCTACACAATAACTTACAAACAAATGAGTTTCTCTTGTATTAGTGAAGCAAATGGAACACTGAGACAGCAAATTGTCCAAGATCATACACTTAGTAACTGGTAGATATGGGATTCGAACCCAGGTATATCTGAATCTGATCATGATATTAACAACTAAAATTCATCCTGTCATTTTGTACATATTCTGACCATTATGAGCATTGTCCTGTAGCTGAGGTAGTGCAGCTGCTGAATGCAGTTTTTCTTTATTGGTACAATATCAATCTAAAGTCAATAAAGAATATGATCATTAAGGAATATTTTACCCAGGTCTCACACTTCAGCAATGTATTTAATTGTTGCATCATGGAGAAATTTGGTAAACAGCCTTAGGATATTAGAAAGGATATTGCTTAAACACTTATGACATATATTTCCTCAAGTGTAAAATAATCATTGTTGATGATTACTAAAAGGATTATAAGAAAAAATAGCATATTTTAATTCTTTGCTTTGTCTGCCTTTCTCCTGAACTATGGCTTTTATTAGTGCCTTATAGTTTATAAAAATGCAATATATAAACTTGATATAAGAATAAAATATTTGGCATAAGATATATATGTATGATGGGTTATTAGTGGTAATATATCTGACCATCATAGATGTAGTGTTGAGAAGACATGACTTCTAGATAGTCATCATCAACCTGGGCCAAATAGCCCTAGACAAACAGTGCCCTTGGATTTACCAATGCTGAGCACAATGATCACTCAACAGTAAGCTGTGGCCCACTGAGAACATCAGAGCCAATTCTGATTCTTGGAGAAGACTCAGGGATGGGCAGTAGTATTAATAAAACTGCTGTTCATTGCAGCTGTCTAGGATTTAAGTCATTTAGTTTAAGTTGGTTTGCTGGTTAGTTGACTGATAGATTGATTTACTGATTGATTGATTCTGGAGATTGAACACATGGCCTTCCCACTGAGCTACATTTTTGTCCTTTTTTATTCATTTTGAGACAGGATCTGTCTAAGACACTCAGTTGTTCAAATTGGGCTCAAATGTGCAATCCTTCTACTTATGCCTCTCAGAGTGACATTTTAAACTCTTAAAAAATCACTGGGTCAAAAAGAAAATCCATATGATATTCTTAACCTAAGTACTTACATGTGGTTTTTATTTGTGTGTGTGTGTGTGTGTATGTGTGTGTGTGTGTGTATATGTGTGTGTGTGTGTGTGTGTGTGTGTGTGTGTGTGTTAACAGTAAAATATCTACAGGATTGGACATTTTTTTTCTTTCTTAATCATACTGGAGACTAAACTCATAGCCTCAATCCTGCAAGGCAAATGCCCTACCACTGAGTTACACCTCTATTGCTTTTTAAAAATTTTATTTTGAGGCTATTTCTTATTAAGTTTCCCAGGCTGGGCTTGTACTTCTGATTCTCTTAGTCTCTCAAGTAGCTAGGAGTACAGTCCTGCATTGTTTTTAGTGTGGTTTATTAATCAATGATGGTACTTTTTTTTTCTTTTTTTACCTTAGGTTTATTCTTTGTGTAACATGTCCAGTATTCCAAAGAGTCTGACCATATAATACTCCATCCCCAGAGACCACATGAAGCTTAGTTAATTGTGAAAACCTTGAAAACATTTTTAGGGGTTGTACAGTTGTCTTTACTCAGTCTTTCTACTCTAGACTCATTTCGAGGCTGATAATTGTACTGTCTCACTCCTGAATGACACTGCATAGTTCTGAAGATACAAAACAGGACATGTGTAAATGTTGAATTACAGACTTTTGCTTTTTTTTTTTATTTAAGGAGAAAAAGAAAAAAACAGAAAAAGGGTACAAGTTATACAGAATTTCAGAAAAATTAAATAGTAGGAAATCATTAGTTAATAGATTACATATTGTTATCTTAGAAATAGTTGTTCAAGTTACAAAATTAAAGCATATAAAATGGACATTCAAACATTGAGACTGGAAACAGTTTTGTTCAATGATCCAACAAAACTCAGTAATATGGTTATCTATCTTATGCTCTTAAATATATATGTAGTTATTTTCTTTAGAGCACTTTCTTTTCCTTTCTTTTGTACAATGACAATTGCACATTTTGGGTTTTATTACTCCCACAGTTCTTACTACTTTTTTGAAGAGAGTAAAACCAAATGTGACATAACAGAACAGAGTCAAATCAAAAGGATGGACATAATGTAAAATATGTAATGTAAAAACAAATAATAATGTAAAAACAGATAATGTAAAAACAAAATACTAGGTGATCAACAATGGTTACCATACTGCCTCTTGCTATCTTAAAAAGAATTGCCTATATCATCAGTTATAATAAAATTGAACAAAACAGTAAAGAATAAAACCAAAACATTGGAGACATTACAGGACTTTAAAAGAAGATAAAAGTCAACCAGAATGGGCGTCATAATGAATCTTATTGTCTTTACAGTTTTGCCTATACTTTCGAACTTGGTACTATCAAGCAAAGCAGAATAGGGGAAAATCAGTCAAAGCAAGATGGTGAGGGCTATACAGGTTTCAAATCAAGTTAATAGGAAACCAAAGTGTGTTACTATAATGTATCCTGATTTTTTTTATTTTTCCTTTAATTAAAATGATAAAAATAAAAAAGTAAATAATTACCTAAAAGGAGACTGAGATAAAAGATGGCATAACAACCAAACAGGCAGGTCAAAGCATGAAGGGCTATTCATGGAGGCTCTCCTTTCTTGAACTTGCCTTACATCTTTCCCACTTGAATTTCCAAAATCACTACTTCAAAATCAAATTTACTTTTAAGAAAGAGATTAAATCTTACTAACTAATCTCTCTTGATGGGGGTAAAGACTAGTTTTACACATCTAAGACAATCTCAGAACAGATCTTGTTTCCAGAGAGAACCAAGTTTCCATTTCTGACTTCCATACACTAGCTGTTTGAACGGGGACATAATGACAGTGGACGTAGCATATCAAACAATCAGGATAGTCGTTACAGTGAATAACCCAGTTGTTCTTGGGGGTGTCTGGAAATTAGTTCTATGCCCTCTACTGTTTTCAAAGTCTACATATATGGACTAAGAGTTGAGCTCAGTGGTCTAGCTGTCAGAAACACAGTGTTTGATTCCCAGAATCAAAATAAACAATATCTGCAGATGCTCATGTCATTTATACAAAATGGAGTAATGTTTCCACACAACGTGCATCCTCTTATTATTTTAAATCATCTCTAGATTACTTACAATTCCTCACATAATGAATAGTCATTGTTTTTTATAGTTTAGAGATTAATGACAAGGAAAAAAGACTATATGTGTTCAGCATAGAAACAAAATTTTGACGTATTTTGTATACTGGACTGGTAGAATCCACAAAAATGATATACATTTGGCAATACTTAATAATTTTTTTTAATTTTGAGAAGTGTACTTAGAACTTTAAAGTACTTCAAATTAATATTTTAAATAGCTAGTGTTTAAGGTGAGGATATTAAGGCTCCATATAGAGCAAGTAACAGCTCAAGGCTCCATACAGTGACTTGCGTGCATTGGTCTCTCCACTTCCCATAGTCTTCCAGGAGAAACAGAAGCCCAGTGCAACAGGAGACTGACTTCCTGTTTCTCCTAGTTCAACCAAACCTCGGCAGGGCTGCCTCTTCTCTCGGGGCACCACTCCACTGTCTCTCTTCTGTCCAACTCTCTATCAGAAAAGTGGGTAACTTATTGAAGGACAAATGCAGACATTGTCTGGTAATTAGGCTCATTAATTTTATAGGAAATAATTCAGTTTTCTATGGGGTCGTATTCTTGAAATGCATTATTTCCCTTTTATGACTTCACTTGCCTCAGTGTCAGTAGAGATTAAAGGTAACATGCCCTGCTGGGAACAAATACAATTTTCCAGCAGCTGCATTTTGTTTTCCTTAATAATTAACAATTGCTGCTGACTAACCCTTGCAGCATAAAATGCCCACCTTATCACAAAGGAGTGGGCATTGGTTGGAGGAACTCACAAGGGATATCAGAAAAAGAAGTGTGATTAAAGCATTAAAGATTTAAAGGTTGACATTAGTATGAAAGGTGGAATTACAGTAAATATAACACTGTTTAACATTAAATGGAATGTGTTGTACTTGAAACAGTTGCTCATTTTAACATTAATTATTAAGGGAACCTGACAACTCATTTTTAATTCGCACTAAAGACACAATTTCGTAAGATATAAATATAACAAACGAGCTCAAAGGGTTGGTGATTCTTTATCTTCCATGGTTTCATTTTCTTCCTTGATATGTACAACCTATAAACAGATTAATATGAAAGATGCCTAAATTATACAAACCAACCATAGTTCATGGTGAGTTGATACTTTGATATTGGACAGAGGGATTAAATTAGGTTGTCCTGGATATGGTTTATATATTGTTCATTGTTTTGCATGACTTTTCTTTCAAAGTATACAATTTAAAAAGAATTTGAGGCAAATTTTGAAGGTGTGTCAATTCTCTTTTCGGACAAGGGTGTTGTTCCTCCATTTTGTTTCAGTAAGGCTCAAAATAAAAGACAAACCAGATGTTATTGTGACCAAATACGCACTACCTGGCTTCTATGTGAAACTGATAAATATTCAAATTGGACTTTAAATCTTTGCCCATTAAAATCTATATCTGCTTGACGAGCAAGACAAGGGAGAAAATTTGTGATGGCCAAGTGACACTATAAAGTTTACTTGCACAAGGAGTAAAGATGGTGAAAGAACTTACAGCAAAGACTCAAAGGGCGATCTCAGTTATTCTGTCAGGTAAATACAATAAAAATCCATAGTGCCACTGTGATTATGATTCATTTTCACTTTAAAGAATGTCTATATACTGATATTAGGGTTCTTGATTTATCCAAGTTTGGATACTTTTCCTCCAAGTTGTAAAATATTTCAAAGCATTATTTAAAATCTTTGAAATTGTAATAAATGAAGTGTAGGAAAAATTACCAATACTAAAATACTTACAAATATTTAATTTCTTTAATGCATATTCATTTACTTTTCAAGGAGTTTCTTTTGCATATCTGTTTCACCCTCTACATTAAAAGAAAATATTAATGTATGATACATCACTATATTTAACATATCACCACAGACTGAAAGAAAGCCTCCTGTCTGGGACATTGCTAGTACCATAGCAAAGAAAAATAAGACAAGGATAGGATCATTAATGGTTCTTAAAGTTTCTACTAAATAGAAGCACATGTCAGTTCTGTCGAGCTTCATTAGTTGGAGCAAATCACAAGGTCAAGTCTGATATTAGTTGGGTGGGGAGTAATAATAGAACTTAGAGTCAATCGTTATTGTAAGCAAAGAAAATATACTACACACACACACTCTCTGAAAGTTTTCTTCAATAAAATGACACATGTAACACAAGCTTTTTTAGGAGATTTAAGTTCATAGTTTCTATCCAGTCTCTCTCTTATAATAAAGAGATTTATCATGTTGATTTCATAGAATACATTCAATCACAATGATTTTTATTGAAAAAATTCAAGCTTTAATCAGTATGCGATGATTTCTGAGAATACAGATTTCTGTCAATTGACCCTGCCCTTAGGAATATGGATCAGAAAAATTGGATGGTCCTATTAGTAGTACTCTGCATGCATCGAAAGCTAAACATGCCCTCTAGGCATAGGGCAGCTAGTTAGTATTTTCCACTTTGAGAATCAGATGAAACAGCTATTGCAAACTACAGGGTCATTATCATATATAGATAAAGAGGTAACTGCTCCTGAAATGAGTTATAAAACTTCCACTTTACAAAATAGGAAAATAAAGCATATTTATGATGACAGAAAATAATTTGTTAAAATATCTCTTGAATAGTGTTGAAGAATTTGTAAAGTGTTTTTGTAGAAATATCACTTGAAATGTGCAGCACAATTATGTTACTAATAACCTCATTTTCTTAGTAAAAGAAACTCCGATTCAATGAGGTTAAGTAAACTGCCTAAAGAGAGGGCAGAGATGGGACTCAGGTCGACTTCCTACTTTCAGTCCAAAATTCTCTCCATTGACATAAACTGCCTTCGCTACATATATGGTCATATCCTCCCATTGTCTTTATTTTGGAAAAACTTTAGGATGGCATTGACAAATACAGTATAGTGGAAAATAGTAGAATGGGTTAGTCATGGTTGTGGTATATTACTAAACAAGTTGTCTAAGTTGCCTCAGTTTCTGTTGCCTCGATTTCTATGCCTCAGTTTCTTCACTGGCAAAGTCAGGGGTTTGTCTTCTATCTTTTCTCACAGTCTTGTCTTAACAATGATACTTTACAACTTTACAACTGGGAATCTCTTGTCACTATTAGTGAAGCTCAGCATCCAGATACCTACCAAACCGAAAGAAAAATGTATTTTTCCCTGGCACAGTAGTTTAGAAAAACATGACATTGTAGTGTCACTAGCAGACTAGGGTGGTGTTTTTGGTTTGTTTGTTTGTTTAGCTCTAGGAAATCTAAGTAAACAGAGAGAGGGAGGGAATGAGAGAGAGAGAGAGAGAGAGAGAGAGAGAGAGAGAGAGAGAGAGAGGCATTAGCACATGTAATTAGGAAACCCAAAACGAAAAGCAAAGATTCAGAAACTATCTCATTTCTTTCCCTGTTCCTATTGGTTCCTGAACACCTTTAGTCTCTCCCAAGGTAAGTGGTTTTTCTGTGACCATTAGTAGATCCAGAAATGTGTTCTTCCTATATCTAGATCATAACGTAGCAGACCTCTTCTGCTTCAGGTCCAAACTGAAAGTTTTAGAGAGGACTCTAATTGGCATGTTTGGGACACATGTCTCCACTAGACTGTTGGCTGGCAAAGGGAATGTGAATTATGGTTTGCTAAGCCCGTGACACTTGCCCAGCACTTGACCATGTATTTTTCAGACCCACTATAATCACACAAGGATGAGGAAAAGTAACTCCCCAAAGAAAGTGAGCATTATTTTCAGAAGAGTCAAAAAGGGGCTGTGGTTAGAAAAGGACAGGAAATATTCCCTCTGCAGAGTAAGTTTACATCTGTGCTCTCTCAGGTCCCAAATCCGTGGAGGAGAATTGAATGATGAAGCATAAAATTTTAAACTCTAGAATACACATATCATATATGATACCTACAATCATTTTTTCCAACCTTTCCAATTTTTAAAATAATCTATGAAGAAAATCCTATTGTAATCCCAAATATTGAGTTCAGTCATGCAAATATTGTAACCCTCTTTCTAGTTGAAAGATATCTAGGGTGATGTAATACTTTAATGATTGTGAATAGTGTCACCATAAACATAGGTATGCAGGTATTTCTTGGGTATATTACTTCATTTCCATAAATATATACTTTTTATAGTACATGTCAGTTATACGGAACAGTATGATTCATTGTGTCTTTGTATTCTTGCATATAAAATATTTTTACTATATTTAACTCCAGCACCCTCCCTGACCATCTCTTCTCCTCTCCATGATCCCATTCCTCTTCTCTAAAATAGTTCCATAGATCTACTCTGATGAGTTTTTCCCAAAGGTTGTTTTGTGGATATTTATTTTATGAGATGCTGTGAGAAAGTTCTAAAGCTAAATTTTGATGGGAAATGCTCCATGTTATATCCATCCATTGCATATTAGCATACTTAAAGTCACAATAAAATATTATTTAAACCATTAAATCACATCTGATTACAGAACACCTCACCACACACATAGAAAAAGATAAAAAAAGGAAGAAACCAGGACATCTGATGAAATTCTGTGGAAATTCTTTGGAATAAATTTTGAAAAAAAGGTGGCCTAAATAACTATTGAAACTTCATATATTTGTCTTATGTTCCCTGTTGGGACAAGAAATTCTTCTAGTACTTATCTGCTGCTGATAGTTAATATTTCTTTCAAATTTCATAGAGAGAAAGCTAGCTTTATGCTACTTCCATATGATAAATACGACAAAATTTGCCAAATCCATAAACTTACTGATAGATTGCAATACTTGGGATTTAGAGGCAAACGTCACTCCAACATAAATATGGAATAATCATATCTGTAATTAAAATTTGATTATTACATACTGATTGAAAAGAAATTATAAACCAGGAAATGTGTTGTATTCAGAGTCTATTAATGAGTGGGATAGAGCCTCTTTCCTTTCCCTTGGAATAATCAAATGTCTGGGCAGCAATGGGCATGTTTTTTAGTTTTTCTGAGCTTTACTTTTTTTTACCTATAAATTTGAGATCACACACTTCTCAGAGCTATTTACAAAAATTACATGACAACACGTTTATGCAAATCAAACAGTAGTTATCAAATATGTTAAAATTAACTTCGCTCTTGAACATTCATTTTACTTTCAGCCTAAACATTCAAACCATACAGATCTGGCGGGTTCTTCCAGAACACAAAACTATTCTAGGTGTTGTGGAAAGAGGGTGGAATTCACAAAAGAGAAACAGAAAGAATTGTTATGGTTGTGAGTTAAAAAAAAATCTCAGGAATGTCTGAGAAAATAAAACAACCATTTCATAAACAGAAACACTAACAGTAAGTGACAAGACCAGGTGATTGTCCTTGATATTAATACTATGGGGATCTCAGAAGTGAATGAAACCACACTGCTAAGGTAGTAAGCTGAAATGATGCTTCATAAAATTTCTAGAACTTTGAAGCAGAAAAGGGGGAAAAACAAGTAAGAGCAAAACTGCATAAGCAAATGCACAGATACTGAAAAAGCAGAATATTTTGAAGTAGTTCTAATAGATTAAAATAAAGGTAGCGGAGATATTTGGGCAACAAAAAGTAGTGCGCACAGGTATGTAGGTTGAGGCCAGAGTGTGGTGCTTTGAATGCACCCTCAAGCATGTACAATTTACTTCATTAAATAAGCAGAATATATAAACAGAATATATTAGCGATTTCACACAGGAATACAATATAAAATAATGAATATTTCTGATCAAATACCATCGCAATTTGAAGAGAAATTTTATCACTTTAAAATATTCTAGCTAATATACTTCTACAAGCATTCTGGGGGATGGCTATTTACCAGAAAACTGATTGACCCTAGATTGGCATTGACCTTGTCAATTAGAGCAATAATTCCCCTCACCTGGCAGGATAGCCACTGTTTTCCCCTGAGGCACAGCTCAGTCTCTTTGCATAAGCGCTCTTCCTCCTGATAGCATCAAGATCACATTTCCTCAATAAAAGGAAAAATCTATTTGTGACTGTTAAAGAAAGCTCTACAATTTGCTTGGAAACCATCCACCCTTAGAGACACTGCTCATTCGGAAGCACAGACCACCAAATGCTACTCCTAGAAACTGAGTCCTAAAGTTGGATAAGAAAGGGGTCATTGTCCTCCCTTTACCTGATGTCAACCTCCCACGAAAGGGATTCTCATTACATTGCCAAAACTTGCCTGTTGTACAATGAATCACTCCCTGGTAGTCAGATATCATCAGAGCCTGTAAAATTTTCAATAAGCTTCTAAGGTTTTGATGAGGAAAATTAATTAGATTTAAATTAAAGAGACATCTAGTAGCCTTCTTTTCTAAGTTCCAGAGGTGACTAAGCTTTGAAAAGTCCCTGTTGCAGTCAAGGCCAGTTCAGGAGTGTCCTGATGATGGTTATTTTTTGAGCTAGTGGTGGATGCAAGGAAGTATCTGTTTTGAATGAGCATGAGCAAGCAACTCAAACCAGCAGAATATAGAACTCTAAAACAAAACCTCTTTTTAAAAAAATGTATTTCTCTTTTCCTTTTCTATTCTCATTGTGTTCTTAGGGTTGAGAAAGCAACCTGACCCTGAATATAGATAGGCTAATGACACTGAACACTTGTTTCCCAAATATGTTTGAATTACAAAGTATTTTTTCAAATTAGGACATTTCTTAACATTTGTAGCTTTTCAGTTTGCTTTGTGTTTTGCTTGTTTTTTCTTACCTACTGCAAGTTCCCTATTTGGAGGAAAACTATCATTTTTACCGTCATTTGTAGGAACTAGGCCATATAAATGAGAGCGAGTGAATAGGTTTTCCTCCTTGTTTCTGTCACCAGACAGGCAGCAGGATTCACTGGACAGTCTCTTTGCGCTACCATATGTTCAGATCAAAACCATGGGACACTTTTCTTATGACTGATATAGTGTAGAATAGAGGAAAGTCACAGGGTTGGTAGCTAAGTATATCTAAATTTAAATTCTGGTTCTGATCTTTACTGAATTGGTGAGCTTAGGAAAATTAATTTCTCTGTCTTATTCCATTTTTCTGTGCTATAGCATAATATCTAAGACTGAGTGACCTATAAAGAAAAGATTATCTATCTATCTATCTATCTATCTGTTTTTTTTGTTCTGGACTCCAAAAAGTCCAGGGTTAAGGGACTGAATCTGCTTGTGGGACTCTACATAGTTCCAAAGGAACACAGGGCACCACACAAGGAAAGGTGGATGAGAGACACGCAAGCTAGCTCTACAGGAAACCTCCCTGTGGGAGAACTCAGCCACTCCGCTCCCAATATCCCTTAGTTCATGAATTGGTTAATTCATTCATGAAGGCAGAGCCATCAAGGCACATCAGCTGTCAAAGTTCTCACTTCCAAATGCTATTAACTTCTAACTTTGGGGATTAGACTTCTAGCACTTAAATTTTAAGGTCAACATTTAAGCCATCCTACTCTTAGACTTCAGTTTCACCATGTATAAAAGTGTGACCCAAAGTGTAGTTAAGGGAGTTAACTATTATGAATATTAAATATGGACAATTCAGATCTTTCCTCATTAAATGCCCAACAAATAAAATGTATTTGCTTTTAATTTTTTTTTTCTGTTGTGAGCATCTATCCATTCATTCATTTTGCCAGCCATCTTGTAAACAGAGGGACATATAATTTATCCTAAATCTTTATGGTGATATATGTAATCATAATATCTTCTGTATGTGGGACATAGGAATTTAAAAAAAAAAACTTTTCTACAGAAAACACAGTAAAACAATTTTTGAGGCTTAAAAATTTTTGAAGATTAGAACTTCACTTAAACCTAAATTTTTGAGACATGTTAATAAATAATAGTTAAAAATGACATATCTTTACACAGGCAAAATGAATTTCAATCTAAATTGAATTTTTCGAAGTTCTAATTTCTATTGTTTCTTTTTCTTGTACTGCTGCACTAACTATATTTACATAACATCATTTGCCCATACAATGTGTTCTTATTAAACTTAATTGACAACTGAGAGAAAAAATGAGAGTTGCAAAATTTGAGGGAATTAGTACTTCAATAAATAATAGTGAAACCGAACAAACTTGCTCCCTCCCCCGAAAGAAGATCCCCAAATAACTTCCATAAAAACAAGACTATTCAAGTACAAAAAGTACCTTTGGTTATTTATTTTGACCAGTGTTGTTTGTTTAATTATTTCTGACAATACCCTTACAAATGTACAGTAGTCTATTTTCTACACTAATGAAGTTTTAACAATATGAGCAGCCAATGTATTACCTGGTTTGAATGTCATCTGGAAAGCTAGATGTCATTTCATTTTTAAATTGATAATGGCATTTGAGACATAGTATGATTTAGTGTATACCACACTTCCATTTTCATATCTGTATGTGTTATGTTTATTTTGTGTTTCCATATGTGTGTATATGAGTTATAACTAAACTAAATAAACTTGAATAACTAAACTTGAATAGAATGAACTCTATGTGGGTAGATACACAAATTGTGATAAAAGGCCAGTTTATGAGTTCATGGTGATATTCGTGTTTCCTGATTCCCAAACACCATAGTTTTTTATTTCTATGTATCACTCTATGTCCTGGAGAAAATGTGGCTGAAAAGGACACACTGACCACTTTTTCCTGTTTCCAAGATTAAGTAACATTGTGCTTTTGTTAAGGAGTACTGAGTTTCAGAGATAAGCATTAACTGCTAATCACAATGCTTTTAGGAAAGCACAACTTCATCTTGACAATGTCATAGTTTACAATTACTAAATTCTCATTAGATAAATGTTACTGATGTTTCTTCTATGTTCTATTGGTTTCTCATGAACTACAGTACAATCATGTTGCGTAGGTTTTGTTCCTGCTTATCCATTCCTCTCAAATCCCCTTCCTTTCCTCTCATTTCCTTCCTCATCAGTCCATCTATACAAATTCCAGTTCTGAGGTCTCTTGGGTTTCTGTAAAGTTTAATATTCCCCACATTCTCGCCGTGATAGTGGGGGCTTGGCACATTCCCTGGAAAGTGTATGCAGAAGGGATAAAGGCAAGCAGCTGAGCAGAAGCCGAAAGGCTGACCTTTATCACCACTGGGAGGTAATACCATAAAGAAAAAAATAAATAAATAAGCTAGGGAGTTTTAGTGTGTAACTTTATTGAGGAATTCTATGATTTACTGTTCAATATAGCAAGGCTTATCGTGTAACTTAGCTGTGGAACTCCCTGATTTACTGTGAAGCACAGTGGAGCTTATCATGTAACTATTATATGAGAGTCTTGGCAAAAACATGGTTAGGGCTTTACAGAGACTATTAAGACTGCCTGGTATGCTTTTCTCAGATGGACCAAAGCAGACTCTGACCAGCAAACACAGTTTTATTCTCAGCATCTGAAATTCTACTATTTTAAATTTATTCGGTGCAGATGTTAAGAGTAACTTATATGCTTACTTTATCTTTCTCTCAACATTTTATATCTGAGCTTCTTGTTTAAAGTAAATTGCTATATGAAGTTTACTGTTTTATGATACTGATATCCATTTTGCAGGACTTAAACTCTTTTTAAAAGAGACATTATAGCCAGAGAACAGCACATTAAAACCCATAAAGCATGGGCTCTGCCATCTCCTGTCAGTCCTAGATTTAAGTCCTTCAGAGTTTTCCCTTGCCATTAGGATTGGATCAGAGCCCCAACTCAAATTCCTGCTCTTTTGTTATGAAGGGAAGATCATTAAGAAAAGCTGGAAATAGCCTATAAACTAGGGTCAAAATCCTCACAGATGAGTATTTCCTCATTTTGTTGCTCACGGGAAGCTCAAGTTAAACAGAGATGAGGAAAAAAATCATAATTTATGTGGTGTGGCTAAAAAGTATGGTGAATGTATAAATAAAAACAAATATACAGTGGAAGGCACATTGCAATTAAACTCAAAATATTCTTCATTTGAACACATTCACTCTATTATTCTTGCCATTTTCTGACAGTTCTGGAAATCCTAAGTATCTTTAATCAGGTGATCATAACTGCTTTGAAGTCCTGTTTCAATTCAAAACATTTACTTTCATGCTCTTTGGACTTTGGCGAAGAACCAGAAGCCAGGTGGTGCCAGATCCAGTGAGTAAGGTGGCTGAGGACACTGGATGCTTTTACCAGTCTGCCTTTCTGTTGGATGGCACTGGGCAGCAGCATTCACTGGTGGTATTTTTTTTTTTTTTTGTCTTTTTCCTTTTTATCGGTACCGGGGATCGAACTCATGACTGCCTGCTTTCAAGGCAGGTGCTTATGCCGCTGAGCTAAACCCCCCAGCCCCCCCCCCTTTTTTTAAATTTTTTTTTTGTCAAAATTATCTTTTGATTCTTTTTTTTTTTTTTTTTGTATTTTTCTTTTTTATTGGTACCAGGGATCGAACTCGCGACTGCCTGCTTGCAAGGCAGGCGCTTATGCTGCTGAGCTAAATCCCCAGCCCTTGCTGGTGGTATTTTTTGTATCACACCTCATGAAGACGTTGACAAAAAGAATTTCCAGAACTGCTCAAAAAGCAACAAAATGATGAAATAAGTGAGGGGAAATATATTGAGGAAGATTATTGGCAATGTATCATTTTACTGTAATAATTTTTTAAAAATTTCAACATTTATTGTGTATATTTATTGCATCTCATATGCTAAAAATATCTTGGGCCTCACAAAAGTGTCTCCTAATCTGATTGTAAATTTCTTGAGAATGGCAATTTTGCATTATTCCCCATTTTGTCCCTAGTGTTTAGGATGGTATGCGCCACCTAATAGATGTTTAATAGTTTGAAATATGAATAGAAATTGGCCTACAGTAACTGTGATTTCTTCAATTCACATGCTTGTTTTTGCCTCTGTATCTTCCCTCATAACATTGCATATATGTCATGTTTTCTCCTTCACTGACTGACTGTTGCTCTTGTTTTAATCTTGAGATTGAAGTACTTTATTCCAGTTCTTTTGCTTTTTCTTTTTATAGGATTTGATACACAATTCTATTGCTTATCAAACTAAAGTCCATTCAAATTTGTATGTCTGACACCTTTTCTCACACTTTTTATTGCAAAGCTTAGTACTTAATTTAATTTCTAATATAAATTGGATATTCAATATGTTGTTCTAAATTGAATGAATAAAAAGTCAAGGAGAGTGGGCTTACTTCTGAAGAGTGATAAAAATGGTAGAATTCTTCATAGGAAATTCTTTGTTTAAGCAATAGATAGAAATAACTAGGGGAAAGAATAGCATAAAATTGAGCAGTGAATGAAATCATGGAAAATCTGAGGGTCATGATGAAATAATAGTGTGGTAGATGCAAGGAGAGATTTTAGAGCAAGATGTCTAGGATCCAGATCTTGATTTTTCCTATGAGATAACAGTCTAGTTGCTAAACTTCTCTATGTGTCTGTTTATTCATCTGTATAACAAATGCTATAATTATACTTGTTTTTTGAGATTTTCATGATGATTATATTAAATAGATATAAAGTGCCTAAAATATAAAACATTTATGTAAATTCTGACTATACAAATGCAATAATTATGCTGAGCATGGTGGTGCATGTCTATAATCCCAGGACTCAGGAGGCTGAGACAAGATCACCGTAAATTCAAGGCCAATGTGATCTGCATATTGAGATTCTGTCTCAAAAATATACTATTATTAATGTAGATTTTTCTTAGTCTTTTAAAAATTCCTCTTAAGTGCTTCTTAAGAGTATCCTTATTTATAATTTAATTTCCACAGTATTTCCTGTGTGGATGTTAAGGCTTCAAATTCATTGATTAATAGTATAGCAGAAACTAGAGAAAATTCAGTGTTTTGTTAAAAAACATAGAATTTAATAGGCTTAAGTTATAGAATTCCTTAAGTTTAAAGTTATGAAGTTAGAGTGTACAAAATTTTAAAATGATTTGGTGTTATGTCTCTGTCTAGAAAAGTCTATTCTTTTTCTATTCTCTTCTTGACCCAAATTATGGCATTCCAGAAAATAACTTGGTGCAGCCCTCATTTTGGGGAAATTTTAATATGAAAAACTATGTCAGGAAATTCTTTATTTCTTGTTAGAAGATTGAGTCAGTTTTGAGTTCATTGAAAATGATAGAACTGTAAGTTCCTTAAGCAAAGTGGAGTCCAAGAAAATATGTTATCTATAATAAATAATATGCATTCTAGCCCATACAGGCTGCTACAGTAACTCATATCATCCATTTCTTTTGCTTAGCTGTTCTGAGTCCTCATTTCAAAGATGACCTATCTGCCATTATGTGGACACTTTGTCCACTTTGCAGCTAAGAAGCAAAGAAACTTGAGAAGGGTCTCTTAATCATCTCTCATCATTAACGTCACCAGGCTTCCTTTCTTACATCTGAACACTTTTTCCTTTAATATGCATCCCTTTGGTGATCTCATTTAGTCTCGTGTATCTAAATAAATATGCCTGCCTTCTTTAGGCTGGAAATTACCAAGTTTATGTCCAGTTACTTCTCCCTTCTATCCATAGTAAATCGCCTCAATCTGGATTTAGATATCTAATTTCTTGACCTACATCCCTATTTGATGATGAATAAATACACTATTTGAGTGTAATATGATCAAAATAGAACTAACTTTTGTCCCTCAAATTTGATGGAAATCATCTTCCTCCACTGTACAGTCATTTTGACCTTTCTCTTTCTTTTATGTGTATATCTAATCTCTCAATAAAAAATTTTGTCTCTACTTTTAAAATGTGTCCAAACTGTACCTGTCTCACTATCAGTTATACTAGAAACAAGACCTAAGCATAATGGTTGCTTTTGATTTTCAAATTTACCAGATAAAAAAAATACCAAGAAAATGAGTAATGAGAAGTGTAGCAGTTGTTTTTACCCCTAAGACAATGAATAGAATCCTTTCAAATTGGTCTGTAGGAGGAGTTTGAGAAATTGAGTGAAACTTGCTAGAGAAAGCTTAGAATGCTATAAGTCAAGTTTAACAAGAGACTCAGAGGGAGGCCCAGAAGACCAGAATTCTGTCCAAAATATGCTGATGAGGTTTAAAGAAGGAAATGAACCATCAACTGATGAATGGAAGAAGATGAGGGTATATATATATATATATATATATATATATATATATATATATATATAATGGAATACTATTTTGCCATAGAGAAGGATAAGCTTGAGACATCTCTAAATGGATGCACCCTGAGACCATACTCATAAGTGAAATAAATTGGACATACACATATAAATAACACATTATTTCTTTGGTGTGAGAAATCAAAAGTGTAGATAAGGACCAAAATGTATAATAGATATTGTGAAATGGGAAGAAAATGATCAAATAGGATGAAGAATGGAGGGGAGAAAATGAATAGAAAAGTAAAAAATAAATATATATCTAAAAGAAGGAAAAATGGAAACAAAACTCATAAATAAGGAAGGGAAAAAGGGTTGGAGGAAGGGAGAGAGTTTTAAAATCAAAAAGAATCAAGTTATATCGTATGCAGATACAAATTCCTTATTAAAAATCTGATCATTATGTATACTTAAGATGTATCAATAAAAATCTTCTTTGAAAATAAGGAAAGAAATGAGACTTGTATTAGGATCAGACTGAAGTTCACTTCCTGCATTCCCTATCTTTCTCTCCATTTTTTTATTCATGATATTTATCTACTTAATTAAACTATATAATTTTCTGCACTGAAGTTCTTACTTCTTTTTCCAAGATATAGGCTTCATTAGAGGCATAATCTCTCTCTCTTTTTTTTTTTTTTTTTTTTTTGTCTTTTTCATTTTTATCGGTACCGGGGATTGAACTGACGACTGCCTGATTGCAAGGCAGGCGCTTATGCCGCTGAGCTAAATCCCCAGAGCCCTGCATAATCTCTTTTTTAAAAAATTTGTTACTGTAACTCTAACAGGCAGGGGAATGTCTGGCCACATCTTATGTATATAATCACTAAACTCATCACAGACACACAAGCCAGAAAAAAATAAATCAAACAGCAGAATAATGTCATGTT
The DNA here is from genome assembly GCF_034190915.1 of Cavia porcellus. NCBI lineage: Eukaryota > Metazoa > Chordata > Mammalia > Rodentia > Caviidae > Cavia > Cavia porcellus. The sequence goes on from NW_026947484.1 coordinate 119,673,938, forward strand.
TCATTGCAGATTTATTATATTATATTGATGTTCACATTTAAACACTGTATGCATAGCCAGTAATCTATCAGGATTTATTTCTGTTTTCCTGTTTGTGGTATAGGATCTATATTATAGAAATTATCCTATGCAATTGTTGTTGAAATACAGCTGCTCCACAAAGGATTATATTTTCCAACCATCTGTGTCTAAGTATAGCTCAGTGGTAAGGTATCAATGGAATTTACATGTGACACACTTTGAAGTCAGAGGTCTTAAGAAGCAAACCTGCCTCTTCTTTTTCCCTTTTCACCTTCTTCCTCCTTCTTAAGTGAGATAACTACATAGAATGAGAAATTGTTACTACTTTGTTATGATGCTTTCAATTGCAGTTCATTATTATTTATGGAGGTAGGGATGATTCCGTGTAGTGTGAAGAGGTTTTAGTTTGAAGCTTAGGGTATAAATCTTCTTCTGGAAGGGATAATGGAAAAGAAATAAGCCAAGAAGAAATTGTAGAGCCAATAATGAGGTAATGGGAAGTATGGAATATGACTGCCAACAGCTTCACCTCTTCCCTGGTTATGATTTTTCACTCACTTTATATCTTAAAGAAATACAAAGAAGAAAGAGATAACAAATGTATGATCTGAAAAGAGGAGTCCATGTGTAAGATAACCATTGCTAAAAGATAAAACAAAGAAAACCAATTAGATCTCCAAGCTGTAGAGCAAAGGTCTTGTCCAAAGATTTAATATTTCTAACTTTAGCCCCTGGTGCCTTCCTGCTCTTATTGATCTCTGATAGTCTCAGGCTCGCACTCTCTAACAGTCACCCTAGCAACCCTATATCCCAACAGATATGAGAATTCTCTTTATGTTTTACACATAACTTAGTTGGGGAAAACAAGGCAGTTGGGATTTCTAACATGAAGAGATTTTCTTTTATAAGGGCTAGCTCCACTCTTTAGAACAAAGATATTGGACTCAGATGGAGGTCAATAAAAATTGTTACCTACTTGTAAAATCACTGTTCTTCTTTGGGTCTGTAAACTTCTTGTACATCCAAGCATTAGGAAGTGCACTGACAGCAAGCCTTATTCTGTCTTCATCTCACTTTGCCCATTATCTACTCAATATTTGTGAAAATTGTTATTAATTTTAAAGTTCCAGGAATGAGAGTAAAAAGTAGAGTTGAAATGAGCACAAAGGAAGTGTTTCAACTAAATCTATAAGTTAGTGCTAGAAATGTCAAGACACAGCCAGAAGAAATCAAAACAAGTTTATTAGATGGTTGAACTGTTTTGGGTAATATTGTTTTATAATAATAAACAATGAAACAATGTTCCATAAAACCTAATATATGAGGTGAAAAACTTCTTTTTTTGCTCTATTTCCCTACTAAGTTTTGCTGGCAGGTATAAATTAGGAAATGTTAGGACCCGAGCATTTTACTTCTTGAAATGTCTGGTTATCTCCCTCAAGTTTTTTTGTTTTTTTTGTTTTTTTTTTTTTTTAAGAGGTGAGAGTTTTTTGGAACTGTGGAATGAGGCATACATAAATGAAAAAAAAAGGAAAAATCAGAAAGTTAGAAAAGTAGAGGAGTTGAGAGACTGGGTTTTATTGATAATCTAATATCAGAAAAAAGACAAATTCAAGTCCAGTTTATAAATAACTTATCGTCTGTAAGACATAGTTTGATATAATGGACTGGATCATTATATGGTATTAATACAAAATTATGTAACATACACACTTTATAATTAGAGACATAATACTCTTTAACCCCATTCTTTATTCTGCTTTCATAGTATGAAATCGTAGTTCTGTCTCCTTTTAGGCCCAAGCTCTCAAACATTACAATACACAGCTTCAAGCTTATCATGATTCTTCCCTGTTCCTTGAATTATATACACATCCACTGTTACCAAAATTGTATTTTGTCTTTTAATATGTACCTCCTTTATTTCAAGTCCTTAATGAAGTTCCAGATTATTGCATCTCTTCAATACTATTTCAGTTTAAAACATCACAATCGAAGTTGCCTACCCCACAGGTATGTCATTTCTTTACTTAAAATTATCTGGTGATTCAACATGCTAATCCAAACTCCTCATGAGGACACTATGGCTCCTGAGACTTTATGTTCAGTTTTCATTTTTTTCTTTATTCTTTCAAGGTCATTTTGGTTAATTAGTTTATTTAGCTTGATTCCATGGCTGTGGAATCTCAGACTGTTATTCTTTTTTATTCCCTTAAGTATTTCATCTTCTTCTACTCCTTCACATTGATCCTCTCTAATAACCATGCTCACTATGCCTTCTCTCCAACATAGATTTCTTTTTAATGTTGAATCTTTGTAACACTCGTTGCATGAAATCATGCTCAAATTAATTTTTAGAAGAATTCCAATCAAAGTTTGCCATCTGGGCAATCACATATTGTACAGAGATGACTAATGTAGCGTAACAATACAGTAGTGCTTACTAATATTCCATGGGCTCCTCTACTTTTCCAAGTTCCCCTGGTAATTAGCTTGACATTGGATAATGAGTCCTGGCCAGGGGTAGGACAAGAAATGACTTAGATCTGAGGTATTTAAGAGTAATATCTAGAAGGTGGGACAGCAGTGTCACAAGATAGATCCACCACCAGTGAGTGAGGTATTTAGTGACCCTTGCCCACTTACCCCCAATTTTGCTTATAAAATGAATGATGAGTGCATGCTGCTAGTGTAAAGCATCTGAAATCTTTGAGTCAAGATATTTCTCAAACATATCCAACTCTAAAGTGACTATCACCCTTGGTGAATAGGATGCAGTGGTGATTAACTTCATAGGACTAAGTCTGCAACATGAGTGACAGCACTGAATAACTGGTTAGAGACCTCTGTTTCTCAAACTATAAAATTGTTATAGAAACAGTGGCTTTTTTTTAATCAACAGAGTTAGATGGAGCACTAATTAAATAATTGAATGCATGTGCAACTCTCAGATACTGTATTGCTATCCACAGTTTATTACTGACAATAGTAAAATGGTGCCATTGGTTTTTGAACATTTATGGTTTGTAAGGTAAATGAAACTTTCACTGGCAAATTGTCCATTGTGTTTACATTTTGAGTTGGTTTTAGTTTTTCATAACTCAGTTTGGAGTTTTATACATTTGACCCAAGTTCTAAATAAAGACCTGAGATTTGCAGATGTCATCACACCAATTCATCTTTTAGTGTGCTGCTTACTTTGAACTTCAAAAAAAATGAAATTTGTTTATTTGTCAAGCTTAATTGGAATGGAGTGCTCATACTCAAATTAAGAGGCTTTTACTGAACTATTCTGCCTTGATTTTTTTTTAAAAGCTTTTTTAGTTAAGGCATGGTATTTATGAATCCATACCTAAGAAAGCATCCCTCGTGCAGATACAAAGTGCAAAAGGTATTTTGGTAAATTTATAACTGTCTTAAGAATTTTCAAAGTGAGAAAAGAAGATTCAAAGTAGGATACTTTAAATTTAAAAAACCAATGTTTGGCGAACTATACTTAGCCTTTGTTTCTTGTTTTTTATAGCCATTAATAAACTCCTGGATTTTTGGGCAATATGAAAGAAACCCACTAATACTAAAAAGTTATAGTCACCTCTAAGTAGTTTTTTATACCAACTCCACAAAGTATGTCTGGATACTGTATAGATGTTTAAGAGAGAAATGTAGCCTAAAATCAGAGCAAGTGTGTGCTTTTGACCCAGTATCTAGATGAATCTCTGTACAACTGTTTATTTCTAGTCCAGTAATATATATATATACTTCGAGAAATTCCTAAACGGAATGGTCTAGTTGTGATGTTTAAGGGGAGACCTTTACTGTAAGCAAGAGAGGACGAATCTGTTGTAAAGCTGATTAAGCAGATTACTAAAAGCAGAAATGTTGATGATTGCCTGATAATGGAAGACTTTAGACTTTTTGATGGGCACACCAGTTTCTTGACTCCGAGAGTCACCCTGTCCTGCCATGCAGGTGTCGACTTTGACAGCTGTGTCTCTGTGTGCCTCATATCTAACCCATTCGCTGCTTCCCTACTTATTTCTAAGCTTATACACACCTTTCTACTATATTTGCCAGTTAGCTTCACCTGATGCTGTCAACAGTTTCTTGATTGATAGAAAAGCACCCTTTTGGGCTTTATTCTGACTTACTGTTCAAACTGCAGTGAAAACAAGAATCATTATATGCCTCATCACAGTATGCTTAGCATTCCTCAGTGGCTTTAGAGTCCTCTGAAAATAAGGCAAAAATGTCTTACTGAGCCTAACCCCATGGTCTGACTGGTGTTCCTGCAAGGGTTACAGCTCACCTTCTTTCTATTCGGTTCCCCCATCCCTCTCTTTGCTGCAGCCTTATTAGCCATTTTTAAGTATCATTTGTCATCTCTGTATGTCCTTACACCACAGATTTTGTATATACTGTCAGCTCTACCTGACATTCTAGTCTTTTTTGCTGTCCCCGTCCCCCTAACAGATCACAATGTGTCCTCGCCTCCTTCAGGTAATTTTCACTCATGCCTCAGAATGCAATATTTGTAGCTTTCTCATTGTACATATTTATACTCTATCTCTCTTGTATGCTACTAATTATAGTTACAATTTTAAATTTATTCACAGGAATAATTGATTATTGTATGTCAGTTAAACTCCATGTTCCATGAGGAAAGATCCTGGCTGCTTTTTAACCCAGTGTTGGCATATTACAGATATTCATTAAAGACATGTAAATACATGTTGAATGAATGAGTAAATCTTTAGAAATAAACCTCAGCTTACTTATCATCAAATATCTTAAGTTTTTTTGTAGGAATAAATGAAATAGTGCTCATGAAGTGTCTAATACAGTACCTGGAACACCAGGTGCTCTCAAATTTATAGTAATAATGAAAAATATGAGGTGACCACATATAATTCCCTCTCCTTTTGAATAGCACCAGGGAGTCACTCTGTAGAAAACATGGTTGTTGTTATTTTTTCTTCTTTTTGTTGAAATTTTAGTAAGCTAATAGTCAACTCTTTTGTAGCCAATACAGTTCTGTCTTAGTTACATTTCTTGCAATGTTGAGACAAAATACCACGTACCCAAAGTTAAAGGAAGAAAGATTTGTTTGGATCACAGTTTGTAGTTATTTCAGTCCATAGTCTGTTAGCTCCAAGGCAGATTAGCATGCATGGCGGAAGGGCATCACAGAGGAGGAACAGCCTACATGGAGCAGACAGACAAGAGCACAGTAGCACTCTTTCTGTCCTTTACGGTTATGCAGCTACCCGCCCTAGGCTGAGTGTGGCACTCACAGCCTTAATCCTATCTAGAACTGTGCCAAACCACTCAGTGGACTCATTTAATAATAACACACCCTTGATTCTAGCAGTATAATCTTTAGATCCAGCCACCTCTGAAAAGCATCCCTTATCACTGTATAACATTGGTTTTGGAGGGACGTCTGGACACAATCATAACAAGTTCTAAGAAAATTGTCAGCTTTATTACTTAAAAAGAAAAACTGGAGAATGAAGCTGAAGTTCAGTGCCATGATAGACCTCTCATTAACGAAGTGCAGGAGGAGTCTCAGTCAGCCAGTTGTGTGTAGCACCAAGCTTTACCTGAATCTTCAGGGCAAGGTGTTCACCACTAGGCTTTATCAGGTGTCATCAAGCTACTAGAGCACTTTGTAGAGACAAGCCAATCAGTCAATAAATGGAGCTGCCAAATTCTTCCATTCAGCTTCACCACTAAAATAAATCTCTTATCTTTCCATGAGAATGAATAAGGGAAAGGTTGGAGAAGAAGCAAAACACTATGACTCTAATGGAAGTCCATTCACATAAAATGAGAAATTAGGATTGGATACTAAGTATTATGTTCCTGCATTAACATAAAGGTCCTCTCTTCGAATCTCACTATTGCCTTTCTTCTGTTTCCACTGCTTCACCTGACTCAAGTTGGCTCTCACCTTTAAGGCTAAATAAAATAAAAACCCTGACAAGAGGGATGGCCCCACTAAGAGCTCAGGAGAGTCAGCTCTTGGGTTTTTAAACAGTGACACTGGAAAACAAGAACTGAACGGGAAATCAGCAGATGCAATTTTCTTCCTTCCTCTCATTTTGGACTGTGCTAAGGTGCAGTTTCTCCTTGTCAGCCCTTTGGAGAAGTCCTGCATAGTGAAGAATAATACGCACTAAGCCATTGCTGTCTCTTTACAGCTCCTTGACAAGCCGCAGCCATTTGATGCCTCAGGACCTGATGTTTTCTTTGCCTCATTTCTCCATTTTTCCTCACCCTCAACACTGTCAGTGCCTTCCACACTTAAGAGTGAGACCTTTAGGAAGGTCTTCACCTCAGACCTTCCTTTCCAGAAGAGCTACTCTAAAATGTATATAGTTTAAAACTAAATTGTACGATAATAGAGTTCTCTTTGATAGTCTTTGCAGATAAGTGAGAGGCTTCCAGTTACTCTCCCCATTATCTGTTTTCCCTTTCCTCTGTGTTCTTAGAACTTCAGCCAGGATCATTGCCTGAGTACTATTTAAATGAATATGGCTATGTAAATGAGGCTCTGGCCAATGGAAATTGGGGGAAAAAAAAGACACTTAGAACTGTATTCCTATGCTTTTAAAGAAAAGCACTTTTCTGTTCCTCTTCTCATTAGCTGAAATTTTTAGCATGATGGATCAGCCCTCTTCAGTGGGTCAGAAGAGAGCCCCACATTAAGAAAGAGAGTGAGATGAAAGGAACCAGGGTGACAAAGACCAACCAGACCATAATAGGTAAGCCCAGACCTCTGAGCGGAAGAAACAAACTTGTATTTAGTTTGTATCACTATCACTTTGGTCACATTGGTGTAACTGAATTAGACACACAAACAATGCTTTGTTTTTTTTTTTTTTTTCTTTTTTTAAGAATTCTAATCCATGGCACTGAACCAAAGCATTCAAGAGAAAGTCAAGTTAAATTATCTTATAGAGAACATTTCAAGACATCTGCTCAAGGTTTCTACTCCAGAAATATTTTCAAAACAGTTTTACCTGCTGGAGTTAAAGACTGAGCAAACTGACTCCCAGTGGCCATGGACAAGGAACCTTGTATATTTGACATCATAATTTGCATAGCTTAATAATGAGCATCTGAGCATGTCCAAAAACTGAAAATGATGTAGTGTTTACATTGTGGAGAAAAAAAATTACCAGAGTTTCTACGGTATGGATGCAACCAAAAGGGTAGGAAGAACAAATCTGGTAAAAAAAAAAAAATTCATTTTCATTTATTAGAATGAAGCAGTAAGCTTCTTTACTAAATACTGAAGGAGTAAGATTTGTATGGAGTACTCAGAAAGACATCTTTAAAATTCCTCATCAGGAACCCTTTAAATATCAATGTGGGTAGTCCTCTGAAGATAGAATCAATTTTTCAGTACATCCAGGTTATAAAACCCTATTGTCTCTTTAAGAACCATCTCAGTATCATAAACTGTCCTGCGCAGTGTGTTAATTAACGCACTGGTCTTACCCACCTCTCACAGCTGGGTGGCTGTGGATGGCTGCTGGCCTCCCAGGGGAGAGGCAGTAAGTGGGTCTTCTGACAACTTTTACTCACCAATCCTTCTCTTTCTCCTGTCTCTCCTCCAACATGGGTTTGAAATGGGAGCAGGAAGATATTACAAGTGATAGTGATTGTTTTCTTGATCAAACCATAATCAGACTACTGACTGAACCTTCTCCTAGGGCCATTTGTGTGCTTCTTTGTTAAAAATCCAGTTTCAGGAAAAACCCTGCAGAGTAATTTTAGCCAGAATGTCCCATCCTCCAGCTCTGATGGCCCTAGACAGGTCCCTTATCATCTGTCCTTCTCCAGGTGATGTCTGATCACCTAGGCCTGTTAGGTCAGTGTGGCTAGTCTGTCCCTTACACTTGTTGTTTCTTCTTGAAATGTTTCCTTCACTCACCCCACCCTATTTCTCAGCCATACATTCTCACCTGTAGATGTTCTATTCGAAGCTGGGTTCAGTTCTAGCTGAGGTTTCCTTTTGGCTATTGCAATAGTTTTGAATAAAATTTGCTTCTACCACTGTAACTACTTTCCTGTTCTGTTTATCCTTGACAAGAATACCTTCCTAGATTGTTTTAGATTTACTGGAGTTTCTTTTTTTTTAAATTTGTAATACTGTTTTAATGTGAGTCTGTCTTGGTTATTTTTCTCTTGTTGCCGAGACAAAACACTTGACACTCAAAATGAAGGAAGGAAAAGTTTATTTAGCTTAAAGTTTTCAGAGATTTTAGTCCATAATCAGCTGGCTGCAAGGCAGGGTGGAGTGGTTGAGGGGCAGCCATTCGTGGCAGCTGCAGCAGATACCAGAAGTGACCAGAGCAAAAGGATAAATGGGAGAAACAGGCCTCTTTCCCTCCCTTATATATTATGCAGGCTACCTACCCCCCACCCCGCAGGGCAGGTGCAGCACTCACACCACCAATCCCAGACTAGTCAGTGAGCCAACTACAAGTGCTAGACTCAGCCACTTTTGAAAGGCCCACCTCCCATGACTTTATGAGGTTTTGAGTGACATTCAAACACAAACCATAACAGGGCCTGATTTATTTCACTTATGAGGAAGGTCTCAAGTTGCATCCTTTACCTATAAAAGTCTCAAGTTTATCCGTTATGGCTGAGTAGTGCTCCATTATATAAAAATTTATGCAAATATTTGTGATCTAACCGGAGGCTCTCACAATGCCCTTCCTAATTAATACTTCTAGAGATAGTCAGTGATTCTCCTACAGGTAACTGTCCACAGTTCATCTTCAGCAACTATGATTCAGGTTTTTGCTCCGAGGTTGCCTTGCCTGAAAAGACTCTCCTTTGTTCATTTCATCTTAAATGGGAGCAGAACTGGCGGGGAGTAATTTATTTTTTTTAAACTCATAAATCCATTAATATTTTACCTGGTACATTGATAGGAGATCAACTACTGATCCATTATTAAGTATAAGTTCAACACATAAATTTTAAAAAACAGATGTCTGTGTAGTGGTTCACTAACATAACTTACAATTTACTTGGCAACCAAGACAAATGAAAAAAGATAATGTCAGACCAATACTGCGGGGGGGGGGGGCAGTTCCTCACAACACCCAAGTAAGGGCACTGTGGTTCTTTGTGAAGAAAACCAATTTTATGTTTTCTATTGATTTGCTCCTTTACTCATACCTTCAACTATTTACTTACCTTCACTTGTTAATCATATAGCATTCATATATAAAAGGAGAATCAAACAGTAAGAGAAAGAAGTAAGTGAAGGAGAAAAATAGAGCAAGAGGACAGAAATGGGGAATGAGATCAAAACTTAGGTACTGTGAGAGGTGTGTGTGTGTACAGGTTCATGTGTGGAGGTGCAAATTAAAATATTCCAAATTAGAAAAAAAATGTTTCTTTTTTAACTTCTATCATCTATAAATGTGGAGTAAACTTCGTTTTTAAGAACTTTGAATGAAAATGGTTAAGAGCATAATGACTAAAATATATTCACTGATCACAATTATGAGAATGCATACAAAGTATTTCGCCTGTGTAGTTTTCTTGGGTAGAAACAATAATCATTGTAGACAACTCAGGGTGCTGTAATCATAGTGTGCTTTTGTCTTGACACTGTTACGTTGACATAAGTGGCTTGACTCCTTCAACTAGCTGAGGCAAGGGGAAGGTGGACTTGACCATGGTCATCTTTTATTTTATTAACATTTTTCTTCCTCTTTCTTTATGCCTGTTATCATAGCTCATGTAGACTAAAACTTAAAGTTTCAGTGAAACTTGGGTATTTATAAAACATCCAAATACATAAATGTGAAGAATGTGGAAATACTTCTCAAAATCACATTTGAAAAAAATTACCACACAAATGCATATTTCATGTTAAGCAATTCTGAATGGTACTAATATAACTCATGTCAAATGTTAACATAGGGATTCATTTAGGGATATGTTTAGTGCAGTGAGTGACCTATTACTCTTTCTTTCTTGAAGTATCTACAGAAAGCTTTGAAAATGAAGCTTAGTGCAAAGAACCAATACTCTGTAAGTAATTTCCTAAGGCATATGCGTATATTACATGCTTCTACAAGTTATAACAAGATATTTTGTAAGTTCTTTAATTCTAAGTAGGGCATTGTTCAATTTTTACAATAAAATGTTCACAGTTAGTTCTTACCCACCTCTGTAAATCACTGTAAATGAAAGATGAGCAAGAGTTTTCCAAATATTCTTAGAATTGTAACGCAGTACCATATTAAAGAAATTTCATTTATTTTTAACATTTTAACCTTAATTTGTTGGAAATATTGAGTCACTCACAGAAATTAGTCATAAAGTAAGAAGAAATCTAGAGTTTTAAAATATTTTCCTTTTTTTAGCAATTTCCTTTTTCAGGAAAAAGTATGCTATTTAATGTATAAAGTTTTCCAATCAAACAATTAGAGAGAAAGAGATGCATAAAAAACCACAATTGAAAAAAAGTGTTCAAATTTGACATTTTATTTTCTTTTCAACTTTAGGTTTGGGCCTTGAAAGAGTCAGTGTGCTCTTGAATTTGGAAGTTTATTGAATGCACACCCCACGTTGGAACCTCAGCACTCCAACGGTGGGATAGGTTTGGAAGACAGACACAAGGTATCAAGGTTTTGAACTTAGACAAAATTGCAGCTAATAATGAAATTTCATATTCCTTGGCCATAGGAGTAAGTAATGAGCCACTGTTTTCTTTCAAGCTATTTGTTAACAGTAACCTATGATTTCACTTTCTCACCTTTAGGTACCTGTGCTTGATTGTAGTCCAAACGTATTACTCACCAATAAGATACTGGGGAGGCATAGAGAGGAAAGGAGGAAAGAAGGAAGGAAGGTAGGAAGGAAGGAGGGAAGGAGGGAAGGAGGGAAGCAAAGAAGGAAGGAAGGAGAAAAGAGGAAAAGAATAAAAGAGAACCTGACTGATTCAAAAAGTAGATGTTAGGAAATTGCTGAAGAGTATTTACTGAGCTCTCAAAGAAATTGTGTGTGTGTGACTGTTTACATGTGTATATAACAAAACAAATAGGTACAGAGAAATTTTCACCTGGAAGTAACAGAAAAAAGCATATAGAGGTAATTTTTTTCATGTTGTGTTTAACACAGAAGCTTAGTTACCTCGACACATTTCTGTGCTTGTCCAGAAACTTAGAACCAAAAAGTTTTAAGAGATGCATTTTATCATGTGATGTCATTTCCTTTCTTTTTGAAATACCACTAAAAATTATTAGGAAAGTAATTTTTATTCATAACATGGCCGTAACATGTCATACAGTTCAATGCTCCCCTCTTGATCTATAAGGAATATGTGTCAAGACCTGCAGTAGATTCCTGAGACCAAACTTAATATGCATTTTTTTTTCTATATGTACTTTGTCCCTTTTTCTTTTTTTCATCTTTCTTTACAACACTGGGCATTAAACTCAGGGCTTTCACATTGAGCTACATCCTCATCCCCTCTGTTTTTAATTTATTAATTTTAAGAAATGATATTGCTAAGTTGCCGTGGCTAGAGTTGATCTTACAATCCTCCTTCCTTGGCCTCCCAGAATTCATGCGTCATGTAATCATGTCCTGTGTTCTAACCCTGGCTTAGCCTGGGTCAATTGAGTGCTCTAGGTTAAGGATAACTGGACAATGATCTCAGTAGCATTGCAATGTGTGAAATGGAAAGAGGTTATTTCACACCAAAGAAATGGAAGGGGATAGGAAGGGGAGCATAAAGCCAGGTAACAAATTAATAAAGTCCTAGCACAATGGGCCGAGGAAGAAGACACTCAGCTGGGAAGTGGTAGCTGAATCACTGCCAGGAACAACGAATCCAGTGCTCCTTTCTTTTTGCCAGTTCAAGCTGTGACTTGGAATTTTTGGACCACTTGGAAACAGATCAGCTTCTTGCTCTCCAACACTGAGTATTTTTGCAAAACAAACTTTTGTGTTCTGTGGAGGCGCCTTCAGCGTCACCTCACAGGAAGGGACAAGTGGTGCTGCTGGGTCAGAAGAAGCTCCCTGCTTGATGGCTTCTCTCCTTCTAACGTTAATAGATGGCGGCTATTGGGTTCCTTGCTGCATACATAGTCTGAAACCCTACTGTTAAAAATTGCAAGTAATGGGAAAATGCTCTAAGGATTTCATTAGGGCATGTTTATCAGGAAGAGTAATGTTCTTTTCATGTGAAAGTACAATCTTGTAAAAGAGAAAAGGAAATATTACTGGCAAAGCTTTAAACCAGAATGGAGACTTTCCACAATATTTGTATAATTCATATTTCAGACATTTCGAGCTGTATAATTGAACCATTTCAAAATGTCATGTATCAATGATTTCTTAGTATTGTAAGGGTACAGAGCATTCATACACGTTTGGTGTAAGCTTGTCAAATTCTTAACCTACATTTCTGGAGGAAAAATAGGATTTCTATATTGGAAACTTGAACTTTATCTGTTCCACATACTATTCTGTGAAATTTACTTTCTGATGAGGAGGATTATAGATTAATGCTTCCAACTGTTGCCTCACTTGAGACTTTGGGAGCTGTATGTCTTCTGCTCTTTGTGGGGCTATTTTGGCCATCTTCTCCCCAGCCTAATCTTCTATTTAAGTCTCACTGTACTGCTTCCAAGTCAACCAAACCTTGCCTTTGTATTTGAGCCTCTATCTTCCTGCTCTTTCTATTTCTCCATCCCCAGAATCTATCTGAAGTTGACTTCTTAAGTGGAATTCTTCACTGACGACTTAGAAGCAGCAAACCGTGCAGGCAATACACACATTTCGTTACTTGAGTCCAACACTTACACTGCTAGATGCTAGAAATGTCATAAAATCCTCACAGTATGACAGAGGAGAAGGAGTTAATTATTGGCCAGGGCTGGACCTAGACACATCTCATTAGAATGTCTGGTAATACATTCAGGGCATCAAGGAGGAAATGAAAAGAAAACATCAGAAGGCTAAAGATGAAAGGAGAGCAATACAATAATAAGAGAGAGCTTCTAATTTCTCAACTGTTGCAAATTTTTCTTTAAAGCACCCAACTCTCTTCTGTTTTTAAGCTGTTTTTTGTTGCAGAACCATTAGTGTGCTGAGCCACAGTCACTCAATAACAACAGCAATCAGACTGGTATCGAAAAACATGATGCCAAATTGGATCCTGGGCACATTAGTGTCTGATTTCCTAAGACAAGGCACAGAAGTTATGTGACTTCAAGGTAGATAAAAAGAAAGATACAAAATAGTTGGAAAACAGGTACATAAACATATACATTGACATATAGTCAGATACATGATTATAAAATGAAAAGGCTATATACAACTTCTAGAGATTTTTTTCGAAACTTGATCTTTCTTCCTATCTACTAATTCTATGAATATACAGTCTGTTGACAAGAGGAGATGAGATATAAGGCATTCACAATACTGGAAGAACATGCAGACGCTCACACAGATAGATGAAAGGCTGGGGAACATTCAGGGAATAGCAATTTACTAGGCTGATGCCAGCATAGACTTACAGGCAATTGCGAGAGAATATGAAAGATAATACATAGAAAAATTGGAACTCACAAAAGAAAAGAATCACAGAAGATCAGGGAGAAATTTATATGAATTTACCTTATGGCATTGTTGTGAAGACTGAAGTGTGGTTGTGGTTTTATTTGCTGTGCGTTTGTTTTGCTTTGTTTTGCAACAGGATCTCCCTATTTACTTGAGGATAGCTTTGAATTCACTCTGCAGCCCACTCTGGCCTGACAGTCACAATTGTCCTGTCTCAACATGCTGAGTGCTGGGTCAGATGGGTATCATTACTGGCATGTATGTCATTAGAATAACTAGTATTCATATCATACAAAACACAGTAAAATGAGATACGTTCTATCAATATAGGGAGTAGCAGAATTATTAAAATAAGCAACAGTCCGCTGTCAGAAATTCCTTTTAAGTAGCAAATGTTATAATGGAAAAGAATGGATGCAGTAATAAACAATTTAATAAAAGGGGTAGATTTCATAAAAGTAGTGGATTGCTACAAGGTTTTAGCTTAGATCAAAGAAGAATATAATTCTCTTAGGTCCAGCACACTGCTTATTTTGCAAATAAGTTTTTACTGGAAAATGTTTAGGTGTCTGGGCTGCCTTCCTTTGCACTACAGTGTCCCATTCAAGTGCTTTTAAAGATCAGATTGCCTGAAAAATCTAAAATATTTACTAGTGTGCTCCTCAGGAGGAAGCAGTCCAGTTTGCTGATCTTTGCTCTAGATAATCAGAATAATAAAATTAGCTACCATTTACTAATCACTATTATTCTAGTGTGTTGAATTTTTAAGTATCTCAGGAAGGTACTGTTATATGCACATTGAATAAGAGGTCTAAGAAACTTACCAAGATAGATAATTAGTGGCAGAATTTTGGCTTTCCAAATTTAAAGATTAAAAGTATAATTCAGTTAAATTTGAATTTCAGATAAACAATGAGTTCTTTCTTAGTATAAGTATGCCCTGTGTAATTTCAAAGTAAATAGGATATCCTACACTCTATCAGGTATCTTAGTTCAACCCCATTACCCCGAGTCCAGCCTTAATAAATACTATACTGCCTTTGTCTTTGAAGGAGGGCAGATTTATTTGAACAGGAATGGAGAATCTCACAGAGAATGAGCCGAACACAGGCTGTGTTTTATGTCTGGTGAGTGAAAGAGTTAGTATAGCATTAGTCTGTACTTTGAGAGACCGAGCTGGCTTTTTTCCCAGGAAAATCTTAAAGATGAAGCTTGGATTTGGGCAGAGAAGATTAAATCAGCCCTGGATTGGCTCGCTTGTGGTATTATCCAAATTTAGGATCTGACGCTCGGAAGTAATTAGGACAGGAGGCATACATAAAAAGTTACCTGAATGCGAATGGTAGTAGAAACTAGAAATAACCCTTATGTCCAAAGAGTTCAGAGTCAAATTTCAGCTTAAATCCTACCATAACGATCCTTCCAGGCCTTAGCCTTTCAGTGCTAAACTGTTAGTACTCAGCAAAGCTTTCAAAACCCACACCATCTCCATAATGTAGGCCCTGCTGGAATTGTAATAACATTTCACATCAGTATTTAAGGAAAAGCTATTAGAAAAGAGAAGCTAAACTCTTTCCCACAGACTCAAAGATCCTGAAATTTGTAGGCATGAACTGTGCTGAAAAATAACATTTCTCAGTAGTAAAGTAAGCCCTGCATATCATTTCAGTTTGCAAAGACAGGGCCACAGATGTGGAAGCAAGATATTGAAAAGTACAGTCCATCAAGAGCAATAAAATTCAGCATGGAGAAAAACTCCTAGTTGACTTAAGGCGTGGTATGTTGCTGTTGAAATCATAAGCTTGCTGTAATGAAGTATTTTGAGCAAAGCAATTTGAATAAGGCAAATGGTAGGCATAGTTATTACAATTATTATAGGCAATAGTCCATGAGTCCATTTATATGCAGATAGTGCTCCAAACACTGATTTTGCTGATTTCTATCCCTTTATTGCAGTTATATTTTTTAAATGAAAGAGTGTGTTTCTGTCTAAATGGTAGAGACTGAAATGCTGACCGGTTTGTGATGTGATTGGTTATATTAGGAGCAAATTGTTGACTTTTCTGAAATAGAAAATATAAGAGAATGTGTATACCACTTAATTGAAATTTCAAATTTATACTTTATAAGCTATTTCTATGTGTTCTGTATTCAAAACTACAATTGGCAACACTTGGTGGTTTGAGTACCTGCTGTGTACCAGGTATGCAGTAAGCGATGGTTATACTCAGTTGAAGGATAGATAGACAGACTTCTAGTCTAAAACCAGAGCCAGAGATTTGTACAAATAATGTTACTGAGGTGATTTATCCCATAATAGAGACATAGGAGAGTCCAATGGCCAGTGTTTCCTAGAAGGGCAAGACATATTTCATAAAAGGAAAAAAAGAAAACAAAGTTCTGACAGAGTTTTCAAATGAAAGAGGAAGAAGGGAGAAGAAGGGTCTCACTAAAGCATTAGAGAAACACCTGACGAGAAGAAAGAAAAATGGGGATAAAGGAACAGAGCAAGAATAGACAGAAGCAGAGACTGACAAACTGCAACTACAATCTAAACCATTGTCTGTATAGCAAATAAAGCTTTATTGACCCAAAGCCAAGTTCATCCACTGAGGTATTGTTTATAGCTGCTTTTGTGATACAATGGGAGAAATGAGTAAATGCAGGGGAGACCATAGAGCACACAAATGCTAAGATATTTATTATCTGGTCTTTTTCAGAAAAAGTTGCTATCCCTGTACTACAGCACCATTCTATATACAAAAAAGCAGAATTTGATTCTATGGATAAAATTAAAAATTGTACTATATTCAAGTAACTAAACAACTTCCCTGTGCATCTCTTGTATAAGAGGTAAAATTTTAGCACGAATACTAATGAGTAATCCACATAATCTCCAATTCACAAGGGGAGAAATACATTAAATAAATAACTGCTTAATAGATATAATCAGAGAAAAGAAAACCTACAGGAATGTCATGAAGGCGGAAGTGGTTTTTCTTTCCTGGGATCTCTGCTGTGGAAAATAGGCCTGAGGCAACACGTGGGGCCTTGAGTGAGCAGATATGGTAAACAGGTGGTACAGGTTGAATTTGTTCATTTAAGGTAATGAAAGTGTACACATACATGCTTCCTATTTGTCCATATGACATAACAAAATAGAAAAAAGTACACCTGTATATTCATACTGAAAATTAGCACTCATCTACCACTTTAAAAATATTAATTGCACCAGGGATTTAGCTCAGCAGCATAAATGCCTGCTTGCAAAGCACAAAGTCATGAGTTCAATCCTCAGCACAAATAAATAAATATAAAAATAAAAATATTGACTACACTATATATGATGTCCCAAAACTTGGTACAGTATAGGTTTGTACTGGTTATTTTGACATCATATTTGCCTAGTATTTATCATTTGACTCAAATTTGGATGCTAGAAACCAGAGAAAGCTCAGAAGTCTGCATTTAGAAATTTAAAAGTTGTAAAATGTACATAATGGAGGACTTTTCCCCATTGCTCCAACTCATAGACAAACTGATAATAATCAGACACATATGGAACAGCTGGCATGGTATACTTAATTTTATGTTTTGAAACCTTTTCTTATTATGGCAAGAATTGGTTGTGCTATTTTCAACCAGAATCTTGTCACGGAATTCCACTGACCAGATTCCAGGAATTCCCTTAGCAGAAAAAGTCTAAAATGCAGGGACGAAAGAAAATTGCAAGGAGCAGGAGAATTGGAGGGGAGCTGTCCTCAGACTACAGAAAGTGCCAAAGGAAGAGACTGAAACAATACATAAGTAGAATTCTTAGTTTTGAGCCACTTTTTAAAAGGACTAAACCATGATCTGAATCTAAGAAACAAACAAACAAACATTACATGTAAACTTTGACTTCATGTGCTACAACAAAAAAAGAATGCTACCTCCATAGAACCATATTCCAAATATACCAGGTCAGACATGAGATGCTAAAGGGTTTCTGGTAAGCATGCATACACGGTGCAAAGAAAGAGTTTAAAACATTACAGTTTTATGACATATGTCATTATTTGGCTATTGGATTAGAATATTAAACTTCAAAAAGTAAATTTCCAAGTGTTAATGAAGATATACATGCATATGAGTAGTATTACACAATAGAATTGATATAATCAATATATACACTATCTTTTCAGTAAAATAAGTATTGAGGTCACCTTGGCTGAGTACTGACGGTGTAATCTTGAAATAATGACAGAGGTTAGTGACTTTCTTCTTGTTACTTTTCAACTGTTGCACTTAATTGATTTTTGTTTTTTTACTTGTTTTTAATGAAAGTTTTTTCAATTTCCCAGGAACACTTTAAAAGTCATTTTCTGCTTCCAGAATAAGACATAATCTTGTTCTTTGGATTTTTAAATACATATTATGATCAGTAAAATCATATGATACGGCTCTTTCTTTGCCATACTTCACAAGTTAATGGGCTGTGCTCAATTGCTAAAAGCTCTAGATAGAACGGGGAAAGAGGCTAAGGACTGGCCCTTTAGCACACTGTCTCTACTCTTGGGGAAGTGATTTACAGTGGCTCCGATCTCTGGCTTCCTTTTGGGATCTATTCATTAGACAGAATTCAGTTCTGCTTGGCTGAAATTTCACTCACCCTACACTTGGTACAGACCAATTGGAAAACTCATGAGTCACTGGTCTTGAGAATGATTGCTTTTTGAACTTCCTTTTGTTTATTAGTATGTGTGGAGTATATGCAGTTAACAATCAGAATCGTCTTGGGGAGTGGTTATGTGTACATAACAGGACTCTTTCTTTTTTTGATCCTCTTTCCTTCTCCCTCCTTTCCTCCTTCCTAATTTAATCCCATTTCCTCAGTGTCTTTAATAATTCCTTCAAAATAATTTTTGAATTCCTGCTCTTTAAGACACTCGCAGAGAGTGGGGATTTGGAGAGGGTACTACCGAAGTGGGGTCAAAGACACCACTTTAATAAACTATAGATCTCATTAAATCAAAGATATAATTTTTTCTCTATTCGTGATGACAGAAATGTGAGAGTGCAAAATCCAAAGTGAATAAGTAGCAAAAAGATAGAAATCAACTGATAAGAGTTTATTTGGGGAAAATGTAAAAACATAACTTCTAACATTCACTCAGAATAGCTACAGAACCAGAAAATGTAAATTGCAAAAGTGCAGATTTTATTAAAACCAAGTTTAATTTGAATATCATAAACAAATAAATAAAATTTGAAGCAAAAGTTAAGAGGTTTATTCTAAACTAATATACAAAGTAAATGAAAAATTTATTTGATAAGAAACAAATGAAAAACATTGGCAATCCAGTATAGTAACTTACAAAGTTGTATTTTTTTCCCAAAATTTGTAGGATTTCCTATATTTTTACCTCATAGAGTTGGTGGCAAAATACTCAAACATGGCAAACTTTAGGTGTAACAAATGTAATGCAATCAAAAGGGAAAAATAAACTAACACAAATAGTGTTTTTTGGAAGTTGTTTCATCCCTCTAGACTATTTGAATCTCCTGAAAGCAGTTTCTATTGTCCTATTTGTCCTTATTTGCATTCCAAAACGTTTCCCCAGAGCAGTCCTTAATGAAGAGTGTCCCTACAGAGTTCTTTCCTAACAGATTTCTAAGACATCAGAAAGTAGGTATTTCTCCTCAAGTGGCCAAACCTCCTCACACTTAGTAGCATTCATTTCTGCTCAGTATAAAACTTCAAATACACACTTTTTTATTTTAAAGAGAAAAAGAAAACAAAAATATTGATATAAAATTTCAAAACTAATAGAAATAATGGTTAATAAGTTGTATATTGTTATATTCAAAGTAGTTGCTCAGATTACAAGTGTAGGCAAGAAAAATAAATGAAACAATATAAGCACAAACCTTTCTTTTCAATGAACTAATAGAAATTAGTTGCATAACTATCTTAACTATTTTGTCCCTCAAAGGACTTATATCTAGAACATACAAAGAACTGAAAAAAAAAAAAAAATTAGATCTCCCAAATTCAAAGACCCAATCCAAAATGGGCATATGAGATGAATACACAAATCTCACATGAAGAACTTCAAATGGCAAATAAATATATGCACTTTCATTTTTTTCCAATCTCTGGGCCCAGTGTTAACCATCTTGTTTCAGCTGAAGGTTCTGCAACCCCAGCAGGAAGCATCCTTGGGAAACACTTCGGGTCTTCCTAAATTCCATTAGCATCTTTTCTGCCTATGAGATAAACATATTTATTTAGAAGAGTTGGGGAAAATGGGATATTTGGACTTTCATTTTACAGTTTAATGCTGCTGCTTTGTACCAAGACACTGTGAAAACCTTCATAAATTTGAAGATTTCCTCTCTCTGCAGGTTTAGGTATGAAGCATATGGTTATGATGTTCACAGAATTACCATAGGTTAAAGAAACAGGAGTTCTGATTAGCAAGGCCCAAGATTCCTGATCTCTGAGGTCACCCCTATTATCTCTGGAGTCCTCTGACCTGGAGATAATAGGGAGGGGGGACAAACCATGAGATGATGTTTTTCCTCAGACTGGAGCCAGAATGGGGTCATTTAGGGACTTGGGAGCTGCTCCCGTCACCCAGTATGTCTCATCAGAATCACCGTAGGAAACTGTTTCTCAGAACTCCAATATTGTCATTGGTGCTGTTCCCATAGGTTTTGATATATTGATATTAGGAGCTTTAGGTGGATCTGAGGAAATATTTTTGTAATGTCCAAGTGTCATGATTTAAAAAAAATTCATTTGAATGCAGTCATCTTAAAACCACTGTGTTATAAGCAGTTCCCTGGTTCAGTGGAATCATTTTTCTCTGTTTATTCCCTTACAGGTTCACAGAAATAGAAAAGCCATGTGAGATTTCTTGGTACAATTTCTTCAAATATTGAAGTCTCAAATTTGGGAGACAATATAAAAGAGAGAAAAGGAGGAATATATTGTGCTGATTAGGTAACAAATTGAAAAACCATGGGGCATTTCTGCTTTGGAAAAAGAAGCGATAGCAGTGGGAAATAAAACACTATGTAAATCACCAGTGAAATTAATATATTTTAAAGGTTATCAGAGCAAAACTGCTGAATCCTATAGTTTGCCATCAGTAAATTAAACACAAAATTTCTAATTTAATTTGTATAAGTTACCAGTTGACTTCTAATATAGGGAATAATAAGGACTAATGCTACTTTATGAACCAGAAATGAGATATTTTTACTTTCAAAAGAGTAAAAAGACAAGAAATAAAGTCAATTCCCTAACCAGAAACCTTTTAGTTACAGCGATTTGTTGACTTCTTAAAAAGAAAAGAAACTCCTTCTGAGTCTTATTTGCAATTTTTTCATTCAAATATAACTCATGAAATGTAGGATAGCAGTATGGTTTCAACTCAAAGAGAAGAGGTTCTAAGCTAGGGCAGTGTGGGCATATTGCAGTTTACCCAAGAAACCATCTGCAGTCTAGTTTCTCAGCCTGAAACTTGATGAGAAGAACACAAGGTTTGTTGTTTTTTCCCTTCCATATGTTTTTCATTGAGTATGAAATTGGTTTAACAAAAGATGTTTGTGACAATATCTGTGATAGAATAAATTCAAGTTCTAAAACTTTAGCAGAAATTAAAAATATAGAAAGTTAGAAGTACGGGAATTTAAGAGAGCACCTTTAAACAGTTACTCAATTGAAGACAGTTAAATAGAAATTCAGACACAAGAGACTTAATGGAAATTGTGTAGCTCGTTCAATCTGGACTAAAAGTCATGGCAGAAAGCAGGGATTTATAATCTTTCATCAGTTGCAAAGATACACTCACAGGAAAGGGAGACTTTTGCAAAGACATTTAATTTTTCCTAAACACACACACACACACACACACACACACACACACACACGTACACGCGCATGTGCACAAACACACACGGATCCTGGTTACTACTCATTTTGCTTGTGTACTATTTACGACATGAACTCAGAAATAAAGGGACCAGAAATAAGCATATTGTGTGACTGCCTTCTCTTGAGATTACATTATTCCTGAATGTATTCCTGGAAATATCTGGTATGTGTAGCATCTGTCTTAATTAAGGGATCCTTACCCTCAGAGAAATGAGCACCAAAGTGGGATTCCTCAGCCTGCTTAGATGCCTGAAAGACATACGTGATTAGTTCCACAAAGTACTCTTTTTATTTAACTGGCAAAAGAAGTAAAGGATAAATCTCTTGTAGATTGAACAAGGAAATAATAATTTTATAAAGAGTTTTCATAATGAACCAATTTAAAAACAGACAGCGGATTTAATTAAAGTAGATAAAAAGAGTCATGTAAATGGTTAGTAGGTGGTATGAAGAATTCTACTTCCTAAATCATTTCTCAGGCGGATACCTCATATTTTGTGTTATGGTTTCATCTTTTTCAAATGGATTTTTGGCTATCAGAAATATACAATGATTCCCTTGCCCACTGAGTTTGTACAGCTCAGTTTGACCCTTGGAATAGACTCACCAAAATATAAGTATGAAGGAACCATGGCGAATGTCAGACTTAAACACCACTCTTTTTATGGATGGAGAAACTGACTTCAGTGACCAAAGCAACTTCTCCAGCTTGATGAATGCAAACAGTGATTAGAATCCAGGTTTCTCCATGTTGCTATATCTGGTTTCAGAAATGATGTGTGGTGTGCAGGTACGATTCTAGGATCTATGATGAAATATATGTCAGGCATTTGTTGTAAATGTTTTCCTGCAAAATTGTTTAATATTTCTATGGTATGGTTTCATCTGCATACCAAGGATAAAGTGGTTCATATCACATCAAGTGTTGTAAAAATTAACAGGCTTAGTTCAGTGCCTATTTTAACACAGTAACAACACAATGAATATGAACTCTTATTAGGAGAAAGAATACAGGAACAGCAGCAAAAGAGGATTATCCTGGTCACACAGGCACTTGCCTGTGTTATATTTCAGATCCAAAATTTAATATTAATAGAATAATGACAAACGAACATTTTGGTAATTAAGATTATATATGTAAAATACTCAGTACTATGTCTGACCCAAATTGAGCACTGGATAAACGTACACTTTCTCTTTCATTGCTAATATAGTCTAATTTATCTGAGGGCACTGGCCTGATGACTCTGCCAGGTAGCCTGCATTTTCTCAGTTTGTCTAGGTCGGGCAACCAGATAGAAAATCTCCAAGACTTATTATATTGCCAGTGTTCTCTAGAGAAATAAAATCAAAATGAGATATTTATGTATGAGATTTATTATAGGAATTGTCTGGTGTAATTATGGAGGCTGAGAAGTCCCACTATCTGCCATCTGTAATCCAGAGAAACAGCAAAGTGGGGGGTCTAATTCAATCATAGAGTGAAAGGCTGACAACCAGGAAGTATGCTTGTCTGGGGGCAGAAGATGAGGAAGCAAATTCACCTCTTGCCTGACTTTCTTTGGTCTTATTCAGCCACTGGAGGAAATGAATGAAGTTCACTCACATTAATTGAGACAGAACTTATTTATCTATTCTATCAAACCCAATTCTAATTTCTTCCAAATCACCCTTAGAAGCACATTTAGAAATTATGTTTTAATAGTAATTTGCACATTGTTTAACCCAGTCAAGCTAACAAGTAAAATTAACCATCACTTTTTTACTCCTTAAAACCATTTTTAAAAAATGTTTCTCTAATGAAACCTAGGAAATCCTTCATTCATGTAATTAACTGAACTAAATTAATGTCTAGAAGTTTCATGTTCATTGCATCATTTATATTCCTAATCCCTTCCTTCTTCTATATTGGTGTCCAACACTTTCATAATCTGCATTCTTGCACTGAGCTTAAAATTGTATGCCATAAAACATATATATTATAAATAGAGGAATAATACAATCAAAATGTTTATCACTCAGATATTTAGGTTCTAAGCTTTCTTAATTATTATGGTCCATCCCATTGTGAATCCTTTCAGAGACACTGTTTTGTTAGCCATAAGGTTATCCTTCTCCTCTCCCCAGCTTTCAAGCTGACATAGATGAAACATCTGAAATCTGAAACAGAGACTTTCATATTTAAATTTTTATAGTGCATTGCATTCTTTGCATGTAAGTCTCGTGAAATGAATAAATGTTTCTCAAATCAAATTAGATAACAGAAGCACTTCTTAGGCTGTAATATTTACCCTCCTTTGGTTTTATATAACTCTAGTCAAAAGTCATTTATCTATAAAAGAATCCCTTTCTAGATTTCAATATAATAAAAAATCTATTAACTAACTCAATTTCTTTGATACTAAAATTGATTATATTAGGGGCTGGGGATTTAGCTCAGCAGCATAAGCACCTGCCTTGCAAGCAGGCGGTCGTGAGTTCGATCCCTGGTACTGATAAAAAAGAAAAAGAAAAAAAATGATTATATTAAGCAAAATTGTATAGTGTTACCCCCTTCTTTAGTTATTTTTTCATTCAGAAAACATTTGTGAAATATCTTCAGCATGTCAGTCATTATATTGGGTGCTAGAGAAGAAAAATATGATACATCATGTCTCTGTTCTCAGTGTTATTCACAATGTAGCAGGAAAATCAATTCCAAAGAAAAAAATCATAATAATTTATGCCAAACGCCACACTAGCATGTGAAGACAGCAAACAGTAAGGGTGCCTCAGGAGGACTGGGGTCGGTAGTATTTCTTGAGAAAGATGATGCAAGTTTGCAAGTTTGTAGGATGAGTAGTTTAATCTGTGGAACGAGTTGGAGAGAGGAACATTTCTAGCAATGAAAAGAACAAGTTCAGAGGAAGACAGCTGTAACATAGCACAAAGGCATTGTAAACAGGCAGGTCATTCATGGTGGCTGAAGCCCAAGGTTGAGAAGGAAATACTGGGCTCAGTACAACTGAAGTGGAAGTCAAATCCCTGGATCATGAAGGGAATCAAATATACCCAAGACTTGTAGCCTTATGTTGAAGACACCAAAAAGTCATTGAAATACTTGTATGCAAAGAAATTACTTGGTCAGATATTCATTTAAGAAGTATAATTCTGAATGATGAGTGAAGCATGGCTTGAAAAACTGATGATGGAAGAATGTAGAGAGACTAAAAGAAAGTAAGAACTAAGTGAAGTCAAGCATAGTAAGTCTAGAACAGGGACAGGGACCAACTAACATGAGGATGTCAGGGTCAGGAGGTGGTCAGCCAGTGAGAGGACTCAAGGATGGCCATTTTCTAATTTGGACTTCCCAGGTTGGTGAGGTATCACTCTAAAAAAAAAATACTATATAGGAGGAGCAGATATGAAAGAGAAATAAATATTGAATTTATTGATACATATGTTGAGTTTGGAAACACACACGGAGACCCACGTGTTCTGGAACACAGGGTTTATATAGCCTTTTTGAAGGAAACTGAGAGAAATAAGTGTTTTTCACAAAGCTGCAGTCAGCCGGACTCTGATATCTGATCTTTTTCTTTTCCTGACTCAATCCCCTTTTGCTCATGCGTGCTTCTCTAGATTGTGCTTCCTAAATAAGTAATGGCAGCTGAAGATTTGTCACTCAAGCTGCTTCCTAGAAATCCAGGACATGGGAACTACTGCTACGTGAGTGGGTACTTCCATTCAGAAAGCATGCTTAGGGTTGTCAGATGGATCAAGGGACACATTTGTGGGGTGCGAGTGTTTAGAAACAAGAAACAAGATGGAACCAAAGAAAGCGAAAAGCAGGGGGCTGGGGATTTAGCTCAGGGGCATAAGCGCCTGCCTTGCAAGCAGGCAGTCGTGAGTTCCATCTCCGGTACCGATAAAAAGGAAAAAGACAAAAAAAAAAAAAAAAAAAAAAAAAAAAAAAACCAACAACAACAACAAAAAAAAACACAAACAAACAAACAAACAAAAAAGCCAAAAGCAATGCAGAGAGGAAGTAGAAATAAGAATCATCAGTGTTGAATCCAAGAAAGGAGACAATCCATGAGATCAAGTAATACACAGCAAATGAACTAATGTTTTGAAATGAATGTTAGATGGTGATTGGCAACCTTGGCTGAAGGTAGACATAAGGCCAGATTAAGGAAGTTTCAGATTGAATCAGAAGAGATGAAATATTGGTAGTGGGCACAGACAACTCTGGAAATGTGCTGATTCTGAAAACATGAAGGGAAGGACTATAACTAGAAAATAATACTGGTTGGAAAAATCTGTATTTCTATTTTCATCTTTTTGTTTAGTGATTAAAGAAAGGTTTACAGCCTAAAAAAAAAAAAAAAAAAATGAGGCCATGGAGAGAACCAGATTAAAGGTTCGTGCAATATATAGGGAAGTTGCACAGGTATATACCTCCTGACAGGGTGCACCATTTTCCTGTTACTTACCTTGAATGCTGTCACAATGCAGAAATGTGTTTTTCTCCTCCAAATCTCCACTAGAAGTTCGGCCACATTGTCTGTCTGAGGAGGCTTTCTCTGAGGAAGTCACGGGCAGCTGTAAGAACGTTGTCTGTGGGCGACTGCAGAATACGGCCACTACACTGCTCCTTCAGTCTTCCCTTTACAACTAAGTCGGATCTCACACTCATTCTAATTAAAACTTGTAGAAATCAAGGTGGACCTTCACTTCCAGAAGATAAAAGGACTTAGCTGAGAACTCTTCAGACTTGTCCTGTGTCTTCTCTCTGAAGAAAGAATGCAGTCATAGAGTGTGGTGAATACTAGGTTAAAGCAACTTGTAAAGCTTCTTTCCATTGGTGCTCTCATAACACACACACACACACACACACAAGCACACGCACATGCACATGCACACACACACAAACAAATGGTTACAAGGGTACACTTTTCATTTGTGTAAGAATCACAGATCTGGGTGGAGTGTGGGGACGCATGCCTGTAATCCTAACACTGGAGAAGTGAGGCAGGAGGATTGCTGAGAATTCAAAGACAGCCTGGGCTACAAAGTGAGTTCAAGGCCAGCCTGGAGTACATAGTGAAATTTTGTCTCAAAAAGAATTACAGATCTTTAGTACTTGAATAATTTATTTAGAATGATTTCATCCAATACTCTCATTTTACAGTTGAACTAACTATAGCATAATGAAAACTTACAATAATAACAAATGTATCATGATCATATATTATAGTATCACAGTAACACTGTGCTCTCATTCCATATATTAACTCATCAGATCCTCAGAGATTTTGGAGGATGGGCAAAACCAAGTCAATTAAAATTATACCTTAACAATACTGTATTTTTCATCTTCATACTTCTGTAAAATAGGGATATTTATTACCCCTCTCTCAAAGCTGCAAGGTAAGGATGCTAAAGTTAAGATACATACAAGGATTTACTTGATACCAGACAAATATCTAAGAATAATGTCAGAATCATAATAGACCTCAGTATTCTTTGATTTCAGTGATATCTCCCAGATTTTCACTTTCAATTTTCTGGCACATTATGCTCAGCTTTACTTTCAAAATTTAGTTAATTGCTCTGAAAAACTCACTATAAGATGAAACCATAAAGCAAGTGAAGACAGAGGACTCATGAAGTCTCCTGTATTTTTAAGGATAACACTAGCGCCAAGCACTACTTGAGCTTTGAGGTTTTCTCCTCCATATCAGTTGTTCTCAATCCTGACTGCAAGCTGGAATTATCAGAGGAGCTTTTTAAAAATGCAGTGTCTACCCATACCCCTCAGATTAACTGAATCAGAATCTCCAGTGGGTGCACTCTCGGGGTTTGCATTTTAAAAAGCATTTCAAGTGATTCTTAGAGCCCATGTTGAGAATCACTTGTATACAGCGTATCTGTCAAGTTCTTAATTTTCATTCCACAGAATCTGACTTCTTCTTCTGCAATAATAGCTAGCATTTTCGTAGCTTTCTGGCAGGGATGCAGGATTCATTTTATTTTAGCCCTCCACTGAACAGAAACAGTGCTATGTGTATACAAGTATCTTGCAATACACATTACCAAAACCTATTAAATTGCCCACTCTCACAGCAAGAAAAACAAATAAAAATAATCTCCTCAACCTTATGCAACTCTAAAGCAGTCAGTCAAATGCTTTCTGTATCCATATAGTACTGGATGGATAAGATCACATTGTATGAGGAAAGTTTAGAGGAATAAATACTAGAAATAGAATACCTTTATTTTAATTGCTGATGATGGTGGTTACAGCGTGAGCAGAAGCTCCCTGTTGCAGGATGAGATTCAGAACGCAGATGAGCACAGAGCTCGCTGTCTCGTACACCAGAGCCCCCCGTGTATTATTGCTGGTATCCATGTGTAACAGATAGTATTGTGCACTGAGCTGGAAGATAATAAATAGATGTGAGATGATGATTTACAGAAGGGTGCTTAGAACTCCTTGAACCAGCAGGAGAAGAAAACCCTGTGAGTACAAGGTTGTACTGTCAAACTCAAACTCGATGGGTTTTTTTTTCTTTCTTTTTTTTTTCCTTTCTCTCCAGAGGGCAATTTTACCAAGACATAACTTGATTTCTGTTTTATCATCTGGAAATTTAGTGGCTAATTACTAAAATGCCTGATCCACACATTTCTAGTCATCATATCCCCACCCCACTTTGGTTGACTTTGTTTTTTAAACCAAAGTCTCATTTTTAATGAAAAATGTCTCATTAAAACTGTTTTAACTTTAGGAGTCCAATATTTCTACTGCTTTTTAAAAATCCTCCTTAATTTATGCTGTAGTGGCTTAAGGAAATTGTGTCTAACTAAATTTGTATGATCTGAGATTTTAAGAGAAACAATAAAAAAAAAAAAAACCCTGGCTGTGCCAGTGAATTATTTGCATGATTCCTTATGACACAATTGTTTCACTTCATATCTGTCTCATTGACAGAGAAAGAAGCAATTCTAGAGAATATGATTGCGATAAATATATTCAGGTGATTAATGATTGCATTTGGTTGATGGCTCATCCATTTCAAATGAAAAATAGGTGACTTATTTATTCAAGACTATGCTTTTTTATCATTCTAATATTAAAAATAATCACAAGATGAAAGCACTAACATTGCCAAAAATGTAAAATGATTTATTAAGGGCTCATTTTAGACCAGATGTTCCATGGAAAAATAAGTTGCCATTGAAGGGTGAGTTTTACAAACAGAACAAGTAGACTAGCCTTCTCCCTCTCATGAACCCATCGTTTAACACTGTGAGCATGATACCCTAGAGTCACACAGATGAGTGCAACTCCCAGTCCTACCACTTGCTTGCTGAGTGACATGGGGCAAGTTGGTGCTCAGTGCTCATTTGTAAATGGGAGCAAATTAGTACTATCTGATAGAATCCTCATGAAGCCTCAAATGCCTAGCACTTAATCTCTCCCTCATAAATGTAAGTTATCATTATGATCATCAATCTAGGGAGCCCTGCTTGGTAGTCATTTTATATTTAGAAAGCTCTTGATA
This sequence comes from Cavia porcellus, assembly GCF_034190915.1. Taxonomy (NCBI): domain Eukaryota; kingdom Metazoa; phylum Chordata; class Mammalia; order Rodentia; family Caviidae; genus Cavia; species Cavia porcellus. The sequence continues at coordinate 119,703,032 of NW_026947484.1, forward strand.
CAGCATTTACCTCAACAGGAAAATATAAGCAGGATAAATGCAATTCATTTCTTTGATAACTCAGTTATCTCATATCCAGGAAAAGAAAAACCAGAGGAAAAAGTGAGTTAAGTTCTGTCGGAGCAAGAGTATAAGCTACTCTCTGCAGAGCTTTGTAATACAGAAAGCAGCATAGAACAGGGAAGAGCACAAGTGTCAGACCAAAGTGTATTTGAGGACAAGCTCTGCCTCTTGCCATGAGATGTGTAACAAATTATTAGTCTCTTGAATTCTCAGTTAACTCAAAAGTAAGATGAGCTAAGGATTTACATAAGATCACGTCTGCATGCTTCACTAGATGTTAGCGCTAAAGTTTTGTGTGTTTTTTTGTTTGTTTGTTTGTTTTGTTTTTGTTTTTGTTTGAGTACTGGGGATCGAACTCATGACTGCGCACTTGCAAGGCAGGGGCTTATGCCGCTGAGCTAAATCCCCAGCTCCGCTAAACTATTATTATTGCCATAATTATTATACAGTATTTATTTTGTCTTGGGAGATAAGAAAGAGTGGAGACATTTGGGCAGTTTAGACAGGGAGAGATTTGGAGTCAAAGACCAGTGATTAGAGCCTTCAAATACTACGTGGGCCCTGGCTGCCATCTCTATCTCCCAGTGAACTACAACCATCATGTTCACTCCTTTGGGTTGCACATGTTTCTAGATGCCAACCTGAAAGTAGTGAACAGTAGTAAGCAATGGTCTTACTATTTGGGAACTTACATTCCCGGGGACCTTACAACAAACCAGTGAAGAGAGAAACTTCAGGTTATGAAGTACAACACATTAGAGGGAGAGTGTACCCCTAGGAAAGACCAGCGGAAAGGGTGACAGTTAAAGAAGCTAGAGGGAAGAAAAAAGAGCTACATAAGGATCTGAGAAAAGAGGGTTCCATTGAGAGGCTCTTGCATATAAAAGGCCTTAAAGTGTACATGATTCTGGTCTCAGTCTAGGTCAGTGTTGCTGTTGTTCATATTGGATCATGCTATAAAGACTGTCAGGAGCTGGTGGATTGGAGGACTTGTAAATCACACCAAAAGCCAGAACAGCAGTGGTTCAGAAGCCAGGAGATGGCTTGGAGGTGGAGGAGAGTGAATTGGGGGATTTATAACACAGCCTTTGGCATGATCTCAAAAATTCCTCATCAGGTAGCCACTAGACTTTCTCCCATTTTTTTTTTTTCAAAATGCAAGTTTGGTGATTGAGTACAAATTTCATAGATAAGAGAAGCAAGGTTCAGAGTGTCAGTGCTCCCTCAACAAGATACTTGAACAAGGCAGAATAAAACCTGCCTGTGGCAGAGGTATCATGTCCAGTCTGTTTTGGCATGTTAATCCTGACAACATTTCTTAGGAGAAATTCACATCACAGTTGGATTAGCTATCAGATTTATTCTATTAAATCTATTTTTGTACAGCTTGATTATTCTTCTCCTGTTTGTTTTTCACACCTTATGATTTCTGTTTGATTTCCCATTAGATACTGCCAACTAAGGGTAAACTCCTTGGATGTATGTGTTAGGCTTCTGTGAGTGGTAATAACCACACTGCTACAACAATCACTAAACGCATAAATATGACATGAGTCCCTTCTCACCATTCCCTTCATGGAAGAGCAGATCAAGCATAACAAGAAGTCCGGTGAGGGCTTCAGACTGGCTCTGTAAACAGATCAACATCTATAAAGATTTCATTGGTCCTCACAGACCTTCTCAAAAACTTGTCTCTCATTAAAATAGCAGGCACAATAATTTGTATTCTATGCTAATTCTAACATTTGCGATTCAGTATTGAGTATTTACTGTTTTCCACATTACTGGATCAAAAATTCACAGGGACCAGAATGACAACAGCTAAAGACAGATGAGGAGAATAAAAGGAGTTTCTTAGAATGTAATGGGAAGTAGAAAGAAATACTGCTTGTTTTCAGAATTATTGGTTCAACAGTACTAGACATTGTACTTGCGATGATTTCCGGCAGAAGGTGGATGTACATGGGCATAATGGCAAAGAGTTAGGAAAATTGAGCTGTATTAATCAAACAGAGTAAAGAAACTGTTCATTAACTGCATAGTTTGTATGCACCACATTTTTTTACTGTTTGTTAGGAAGATGGAGGCATGCACTGGAAACACTAATTCTAATTATTACTGTAAGTGGGAGTTTTTGGCACAAGGTCAAGAAATAATAGGAGAATGTGTGAATCTCACTATTGAGCTGCAATAATCCTAATCATTTGAATAAAGCCAGTTGTTTTTTCTTGGACTGTCTCTGGGCTGTTCAGTGTTCTGGATGAATCTAACACAATCAGGCTGTTCTCTGGTGTATAACCACTTCCTGCTGACTCAGGGCAACTGGCTTCCTCAGCCGTTTATTAAAATAAAACATTCATATTAAAATCCCATTTTTTAGTGATGACCAGATACACATTAGTAATGACATTATTAAAACTATTTTGTTTAAAAAGAACTTTCACACTAGCATGTTGCAAAGCGGCACAAACAAATTTATCTAATTTCGCTGGAGATGGTTTTAAAATACTCACAGATCTTCCTGGCACTATTACAGAAGGGGATTTGATGTGTGGTTCAGGAGACAATCTAAGTTTTTATGGCCATAAAAAATGAATACTGTTTCTACTATTCCACATAGCAAATAATGTATAATTCATGATTTTTCATTAACATGCAAATGTGAAATAGTGTCTTCTATGTTTGCATCTACTAATAATCTATTAAATATTTAGAAGCATAGTAAAGAATACTAAAAATATTTGGTCTGGGTACTGTTTAAGTAGATTGTTCCCTTGTTTTTTATTTGTCCATATATTTATACATGTAAAAATGTGGAAGAAACAGACAACCAAAATAATCAATTCAATAACTGGCATTTGTAAAAATAAGACAATAACTTTGTTTATATAGTTCTTGGGACAGCATTTTCACATAGAGTATATGTAGTGGATTGAAAACTGATGGTCAGCTTACACACCAGCTGAACTGGATCAGAGTGGTGCCGAGCATGGAAGGCTCACCTGAGGTTGTTGCCAGCATAAAAAGAAGACTTGGAGAGGAAGAGTAGTAATGTGTTGTTTGGTGCTTGGTTCTTTTATTGCCTTGAGTTGTCCTGGAGGAGTTTGTGGAGCCTCTTGCCTGATAAGAACTCAGCTCTTCTCATCAGCAGAGGAGCTTGGGATCTTGTTGTTGCTGAGAGTGTGGTTCTCTTTGGGGAAGCTCTGGTCCTTACTTTGAGCATCGAGCATCGCTTCCTGGTTATGGAGGGGAACATGGTGTCCTGCTCAGTCTCCAGAAAAAGCTTGGCATGCTGGCTTCCAGATACAAACTTGGCTGTCCTCATCATCAAAGAAGCTCAGGACCTCATTGTCACTGAGGATGACTGTGGTGCTTTTCAGGGGATCCCTGGTCCTTGTTTTGACCATTGCTTCCTGGCTGCAGTGCAGAACACTCAGCCTGCTAGCACAGATCCTTCATCATGCTGGTATAGACTTTCTAGCTTCCACCACTACTTTTGGAACTTCCCAGTGCAGATCCATGAAGCAAGCTTGTATGAGTCATTATGGTGGGCTCTAGGCCTCCAGTAGGGCTCTTGGGAGGCACTATCATGAGCTCTAGGTCTTCAGCTGAACACATGCAGGATATTGCCATGGCATCCAAGCCCTCCACTGCATTCCTCCACATACTAGGTCTTTAGTATGTGGATAGATTGCTTGAATTTCTTGTACTTAACTCTTTGGGTGATTATTACACAGTAATTCTGTAAATTATGTGTCCTTTTGTAATCATTTTCCTTGCAATCTTTGAATGCAACAGTAAATTTCCCAACCATGGCATAGTCACATGAGGCAGACACTGTCTCCATGTCATGGATCAAAAACCAAGATAGTGGTTTACTAGATTGTTTGGTAAATGTTTGGCCACCTAGCCAGGACAACATCCCATGTGCCATGGTATATAATTCATTATATCTTTCGTCTATCATAGAGCCTTAAATACAAAACCACAGAGTTCTAGGTGTTTGATAATGACATTTGGTTAAAACCATTACACATAGCTTGTATTAGTTATAGAAGATTAACAACTTCAGTATTATTTTTGAACTGCCATATCTTTGGTTTATTCTACAAATATTCATTAAACAAAACATGATGCTGCTCTGAATTAGCCTTCTTTTGAAGTTCTGTTGTTAGTGACAGACAAATTAGATACAGACTTGCTGTCAGTGGTAGAACACTAGAGTCAAGAAAATAAGCTATGAAAGGAAATTAACGTCATGAAAGGACTATTGCATTAAATACAAGGTGGCACAGGAAATGTTTGAAGGAAAGAAAGAATATTTTCAGATGAAAAGAAGATCCATGCAGACTTCGTAGAAGAGCCTATGGGCCTGGCTCCAGTATCTGAAGGAGGAAGTCTTTGTAGGTCTTAAGGGCAACTTGATGACATTTTAGGAAATTAAAGTTTAGAGACCACATGATATAGTGGAGACAAAAAAAGATAATTGACCATTGGAGTACTCTAGAATAAGAAAATGAATTCTAAGTTGAAAGAATAATGGAAATAAATATAAATGAAGAGAAACACTTGAAATTCAACATTTTAGAAAAATTCTTAGGGGAAAATACTCTTTTGAATAGGGCAGTGAAGAATCAGTAAGGGATTTTATTGAGATTATGGCAAAACATTCATCCACTATCTTTTCTTTCTTACTGTATTCTGTTTTCTAAAATTTCTCTGCAGTCACAATTTTTTACTGTTTTAGTAAAAATTTTTTATCAAACTAGTAAGGTTGTATTAAAGCATTTGAAAGAAATAAATCTACTTACAAGCAGAATTACTATATGCTTGAAAATCATATTAGTGACATAGTTCATGCCTTTAAGAGTTTATAGGTGAATGAAGTCTTCAGTCCCTGTGCTTAGCAGGAGTAGAACTAAGGAATTGCTTACACTCAGACAGTATCATTCTGCCACCCTTCAACCTGGGCGAGCATTCCTCTGGCAAACCATGCAAATGGACTCTCATTCCAAATTTCCAGGATATTTGAAACCATCTATGAAAGTCAAGTTGTAATTAATGAATAGAGAAGTAACTATAAATATATTACAAGTAAAAACAATCAGAATCTTTTAAAGTCCTCTCAAAGCGCAACGTGAATGCACTTCAAAGACACAGTGCTTGGGTAAGGCTCTAAAACAATAGGCACCTGCAACAAAATACTTATCTATATGTTGTTACCACTCAAAAGGGCTCTTTGCCCTACCATGTGTCCATGTGTTTGCATGTGTGTGTGTGCGTGTGTGTGTGTAACTAGAGATGGAATCCAGGGCTTTGACCCTTAGGTCTTAGTTACATCCCTACTCCTTTAAAAAATTATTTTTTTTAGATCTTGAGACAGGGTCTTTCTAAATTTCCTAGGTTGGTCTCAAACTTGCAATTCCCCTGTTTCAACTTCAAAGAGTGCTGGGACTGTAGACCTATATCACCAAGCCAGATCTTTGTTGTAATTTTTGCTGTAGGATCCTGTCTCGTAGAACTGTCACACTAAGAATGCCTTCCTCCCTCTGCTGGTGAATAATTTTGTGTTCTCATACATTTCTGCTAAGACTTTCCCTTGTAAGTCTCAGGGAAAGCTTCATTCTGTACCACTCACCCCAGACCTATCACAATGTGGCACTGTTTGGTGTTTTACATACAGGCTTAGTACATCTTCCTGAGCTGGTAAGCAAGCATCTTGTTATTGTGGAGTGGCTGAAGAATATACATGTGAGGTTTTTTTTTTTTCTTTTCTTCTTTTTCTTTTCCTTCATTCTTTCTTCTTCTTCTTTTCCCCTCTCCCTTGGTACTGGAGACCAAATCCAGGGGAACTTTACCATTAAGCTATATCCTTGTCCTTCCCCTTTAAAATTATTTTTGGAAAAGAGACTAGATTTTGCTCAGTTTCCCACATGGACTCTAACATGTGATTATCCTGCCTCAGTCTCTCCAAGTGCTAGGATTAGAGGCTTGCTACCATGGCAAGCTAAACTCTTGATATCTGCATAAATGCTGTGATTTGTTTTGCCTGCTAGGGTCATTTTCTGTAAATCCTTCTTAGTGATTTCTTTTGGGGAATTTCTCTTTGTTGAAGTGAACTTCTAATCTCTTTGAGATTCTCTAGAGAAACATACCCTATCTTTGTAGGGTTAGACAAGTAACTCAACTATAATAGATGCTATCACAGTGAAAGCCTTATTGTAAGAAGTCACTTTCATGCTTTATAAAATGGATTTTTGTGCTTTGCCGATCTGATTAGAATATAAAGACTTTCATACAACACTTAAAGTATTCCAATAACTTCTGCTGTAGGATTTATCTATATCCTAATTCGCAATTATACATGACAATGAGTATATTATGCAGAGTAGAACCAGAGAAACAGAATACCTCTATGATGCCTGGTATATAGCGTGCTTCCAGTAAATAATCATTTATAAAGAATGAAAGTTCCTCTTATACTTAGCAAACAAAATGAATTGCTAATTTCTGTATCCAGACTAGAAAAATCATCAGAAAATGACTTTTTAAAATGTAATTGCCATCTGATATATCCATGTCAAACATATCAAATCTCCTTTCATGACAGAGTACAGTCCTACAAAATGAAACAGAAGTGCAGAGATAAGGTACCTTGATGTTACAAAAGGACTGATAGATTGCTTGTCCTGCATAATTTTTTACTTCCACAAAAATTAAGTATGGTTTAAACAATAATTCTCACATGCAAATCAGCAGACTAAGACTGAGCTGACCAGAGAGGGAATTTGTTTTGCAAAATGTAAACTCTAATAATTTTTTGATCTGAGAACTGCTTTACTTATCACTGCCATTAAAATCCAAATTCAGAAAGCCTAGGGTAGAATATGCATAAGAATTATGTTTCTATAGTCATTCCCCTGATAATTGCATCCCACATCTAGGCTGAGAAATCAGGAGCATTCTGCATAAACCACTGGTATTGGGATCATTAGTGGTTAGCAACGAATCAGTGAGAGTCTAAAGAGGAAGACCATAGGGACCCAGGCTCACCAGTGTCTGTGAAACAAATACCCCCCCCAAACTTTTGTTTTCTTTTTTTGAATTGTAAGTAAAAATTGAGCAGGAGAGGCTACTGTTACATTCACTTGAACAAAGCACTATTTTTACAGACAAACTTATAGCTCAAGAATAAAAGCTTTTTAAATGAATGCCTTTACCAACACAGGGTTTTTTGACGTAAAGGCTAGTCAGCCAGGACAACCTCAGTACAGTGTAATCTTAGAGATGCTCATGGAATCTCAGGAGGACTGGCAAGTGAGAGAATCTTTCTACTGACAAAGGGAGTCAGGAAATGTTTTAAAAACAATTTTTTACACTGAATATGATAAAATTTTACAGAAGCCTTAGTGTGAAACCATAAACAAGACAATAGGTATCTCCAGCAAAACCTAAAAGAAGCATTATCATTAGACAAAAACCAGGAAGTGGGTAACAAACAATGAATGATAATTAGAGTAGAATTAGATATCTGTTTGTTGTTTTTTAAGAAACTCCCAGAGACCAAACATGATTCCTTGCCTGGCCCAAAGCTTGCCATAATCAGTTGCTGGCACAGAGAGAAGACTCAGATGCAGAAAACCAAGTATAAACATCTTTTCCTTTGTGTGGTCTATAATTTCTACAAGATCCAAGCTTAATTTTTGGGGGCAGAGACATTTTACAAAACAGCTCCAAGTCCCCACATGCATGGAGAACAAAGCTGGAATATATAATACAAAGTAACTTCTTGCAGGGTAGTGTGAAGCAGAATACGACTGTCAAGAAAAAGTTCATAAAGAATCTTGAGGAGGAATCCAAAAACCAGGTCATTTCTCTCATGTTTAGACTATGTAGACAATGTAGGTGATATGCCTACCATTAGTAGTCAGGCATAATAACACAAGATACCAATTTTCTCATAGCTTTGCCATGACTTACTGTTGCGATATATTGTTTTCTATGTTTAAATCTATTGTATCAACCCATACTGACTGTACTTCTTTTGAGATATATGAGATATTGCAGGGTTCTGGGCGAAAATCTTCCTAAATACAAAGAGACGTGGTGATAAAATCACAGTCATACCCATTGTGACATGCCATGATCACAGTAATTGTATTACTAATGAACATTAAGACATGGAGATACTATTTAGTTGGGAGACTTTCTTCAATGAGGTAATCAACTTACTTGACTAACTGAAAAAAGTCTCCATTCTATCCTAATTTTTTTGCCCTATACATTTATGATGATCCATCTGATAACCACAGGTACCAATAATACAGTATTAATGTTTGGAGTCAGAGTGTTCAAATTCTTACTGTCAAAAGATATAACTTCTGCCAGGTCTGATCTCTTTCCCTCCCCTGCCCTCATTGAGTTTGTGTTATTTACACATCTTTAGTAGTTAAAATATCACGTCTATTTCTTTGGTCTAATTTTCAAGTTTCAAGCATTATCACTGTGACCACAAAGAGCTATGAGCTGCTGCTTTGTTTGATTTTTTTCTGTTTGTTTTAATGGAAAAGTAGAAAGGGAGGAAGAAGGAGGGGAATATTTCATTTGCTGTCTAGCCAATACAATTCTAAAAAGCATTAAGCTGAAACTGCTACGTGTTTATTTTCTAACTCTCTCTCGTATAATGGGAACAGTCAAGATCTGAACATGAGTCAATACAAGGTTTGTGGTTTTATGATAAGCATATCAGCCAGTGGATAGAATAAACCCCAGTGACAGCTGTGATGGTTCTTGGAATCAGACATCCTTCAATAACATGTTCCCTCGCAGCTTACAGACACTGTGGTAGAACAGGGTCAAGACTTCTGGCAGATGTTGAATGTCTCTGAGCTCTGTGAAATTTCTCTCTGTGGATCTGTATCTAACAACCATTACACAAACCACAGGTACAACCAAGTCCATTTTCCTCTTCAATATGATATTATTGTGACTCTGGAGGCATCTTATGCTATGACTAGCCAGAAAAGACAGGTTTCTAAAAGCTTATAGACTTGGGAACAGTTAGAGTTACCAGTCCTCAGAAAATAAAGCAGTGATATTTATTTAGCCTATTCCACATAATTCATTATACTATGGTATACTGGGATGAGGAAACCTGAAATAATAATAACTTTACCAAAAAACAACTTTATGAAAATTCTTATAATGTTAAGATGCTTCTTAAAAGTGATTCAATTCAACCCTAATATTTATTGTGACAGTAATTGCTCATTATTTTTATAAGAAAAAAAAACATGTCTGCTTCGCTGATTGATTCACAGACTAAAGTTGTGTCATTGAGCAGTCAAGTCAGGTTTACTATGAGCGTCTGACTAAAGAAAGTTAGGAAGACTACAGAAGACATGAGTCTGTCAATGAATTATCATAAAAACTGTTGAACTGCTTATAATTAACTGAGAAATGCTGAATAATTAGAAATCTTATGGGTACTCTAGAGAAAGTTCAAGGAAGAAAAGTCAAATTTCTATACTTGTTAGGCATTCTGGGAAAAACTAAATGTATTTTAAGAGTAATATTAGGAAAACTGCAAATGTTGCTAAAAATTACAAGGTTGACTCCATACAATTTCAATATGTAAAGCTAACACCATAACAATCCATAAAGATTACTAAACTGCTATACTGCACTTCATTTTATAATCACAAGAGTACAATGACTTTATTATAGCCAACAGCATCACTCCTATCAGTCTCTAGACTTATAATCATGTCTTTTTCAACACCAGAGTATACTTCCTTGCATATGTTCCTGTTGGTTCACTGATGAGGAAGGAATATCAGAAAAAGGACCTAAAAGGTAGTAACAGAAAGTAAATCCCTTTGATCTTAAAAGTCAGATACTATCCATGCCCAGCCATTGTTGACGTATGATGGGAAATCCTTTATTGGATTTGTAAAGATCATATAAAGAGAATAAGGTCCTAGCTTTTTGATTCTAGTGTTTTATTAATGACAGCTTTAAAAACAAAAAAGAGCTTTCCTAGAACTTGACTAGAGTCCCCAATCTACAAAAATATCTTTTGTATGTTGCCCTGCTGATCTCCTACTTGAAAAGATACCATTACCCTGTATTTCAAACTTCAGTCAGGTCAGCTGTATCATAACAGTTATCAAGAAAAAATAAGCAGTTGTCCTAGGAACCTCTAGAGAATCAATGTTTTGAAAATGCAGGAAATTATTTTGTTTGATACACTGTGGAACATTGTCTTGGCATTATGATTTGCTTTTGGTTTGGCAGAGTAAACACAACACTTGTATCTACTCTCACTTACCAGAATGAATGAGAATTTTTAAAAATAATTTTCTTCCGAAGATAAAGGAATATTCAGCTTCTTTATCAGTATACAATTTTGTTTCTCATACAACCTTTGCAATTACGTACATTCTTGGTACTTCATTTTTCTAAGCATTTGTCATTCTATATATAGGAATGATTCATGACTGTGTCATATTTGAATAGTTTAACAACATTAGCAAGTTATCTTAAAATATGTTTATAAGTTAAACTTTTGTGACCATTTAGAAGAGAGCTATTCATTTAAAGTTACTACATGAGAAACTTTATTATTTTCACTGTACTCTCACTAACAAATTTACTAATTGTAGAAATTAATGGACCTGGAAAATAGCCTAAATTTCATTTCTATTTTAAAAATATGATATTACACATATAAAATTTCCACTGTAGTCCATCTGATGAGTTAAGCAAAACTTTTAAAAAATATTTTTGGTTTCATGACTTATAATTAAGTAATTTGGGCTATAACTAGTAATAACTTACTTTCAAATATAACTTTTTCTGTCTTCAACTCCTTGCCCCAATGTCATAACATGACTCTTTTCACAAGAGAAAAATTTTATATTTTCTTCACAGTGGTGATATTTTAGGGAAAAAGATTTCCTATCATTTAGGCAATGAGTAAACAGAATGTGAAGTGGAAGCTCCATACATATCTCATTAACTGATCTGTGCAAACAGTCTGAAAAGAAAACTAGTCTGAACTATCTACCCATTTTCTACAAATGGCATGTTTCTTAATAAAGTGCAAATATGCATTATAATATCTGAAAAACTTACCTACTTCTACTGCAAGAAGTAAATTATTTGGATTGGTTATCTACATTGATACGATTAAGGGTCAAATTGCAAAATCTGCACTTCACTTCGTGATGCATAGACCTAGTTTTGTTATGTGCCCCTGGGAATTGTAGCTGCAAATGAAAGCAGTTAAAGAGCTTCTGGGAATTATTTTACTATTAGGAATTGCATGCTCATCTGCCAGAAAGAGGAATGATGGTAGAAAGCTGGAAAATTTTTGAAGAAGGACAGCAGTGGATCCATATAGAAATGAACAGGACGTGGGGAACTGAAAGTGTGGTCATCAATTAAATACATATCTATTTGTATTTTTTTTCTATTTTATGGCTACCAAAGTCAGGTGCAACTTTAGGCATTAAAATGAAAAAGTCAATATCTCTATGACCAAAATGTTCATATTAATGAAAGATTACAGAAAAATTTGTGATTATTATAGATTAAAGTAAATGTAAAAGAAGTAGACATAACATATACTTAGGAGTGAACATACAGCAGAGTAACTAATAGCCTGGAGAGGTTTAGAAAATGCTTTCAAAGAAAATAATGCTTGTTTTGATCACAAATGACAGTGTTGTTAGTTGGCTGCTGCTGATTAAACAGAAGTCCAGGCATAGGGGATAAGTAATGTTTACAAAGAAGAAGATATGTGCTAGAATCTGGCCTACTTAGTGAAATGCTAATAAGAATGCCTGACAAATAGTCACAGGAAACTGGTAGCCAAAAGACAGCTCCTGAAGGAACACATATAGCATTTTGGACTTCCTGCTAAAGATAACAGGGGACCATAAAATGATTTGAAGTTACAGAGAGGCAGGTAAAGTTGTGAATAAAAGTCTAGCACATACACATAAGTCTTTGGGTGGTGGGTCTCCTTTATTACACTGGTAGAATCTCATCTAACATGGTGGCGAGAGCAGTAACAGTATAAGGGGAAAGACACTGAGCTCTTCTATCAGCCCATCTCAAACTACCTGTGGGGAACCTAAACAGCAGTCTCAGACTCTCCAGACTAATTTCCTTCATTGCAAACGAAGAGGTTGGAATAACTGATTTTTGAGGTGTCTTCAGCCTGAAACTTGTATGCATCATTTTTTTTTTAAATTCTAGAAGTGTATAAATGCTACTATCAAGAGGCAGCTTTGGCCTTGTCTTACTATGGAAGAGAGAGACAGTGAGTCACATGATGAAAATAAACTAGGCCCCAAGTTAGAGGGTGGGGTGGTCCACTTAATGAGGTGCTCCTGGAGGCAGAGTTCTGCTTTGAAACCAGGCAGTGTGTTGATTTGTGAGAGAAGCCATAAGAGGATGGTACACATGGAAGGAAAAATAATTAATTTCCACACCTCCTACTTAAGCAGCAGTCCAGCTATGTAGAATAAGAATAAATGTGAAATATTATAAGTCCATCTGTGATTTTTTTTTTTTTACTGAAGTGGGCCAATAAATTTTAACATCACTGCCAACTCAACTTTTCCATTTAAAAATTCAAGTAAAAAGAAAACTCAAAATTCTAGCTTTGTAGTGGCTTCATTTAAAAAACATAGAGGAGGGCGGGGGTATTAAAATATAGTTTCAGAATTTGTAAGCCTGGAGTTTATTTAAACAGGATCAATACTTTATCTAATTTGAAATTAAGACACACTGATGCAGTGGCACAATAAAACTTGGATTCTACATCTACAGGCATCCACGCACCACTTCTGACTACTGGTTTGACCCTCAGGCAGGACACATTTTGAAGCCTCTCCCTCTACACTGACAGCACATGAATCTTAAAAAGCTCAATGAGTCTTAAAAAGTTTCCTTGGAAGTTAGATTTTTGCTTCATAAAGGAAAATTCCAAGAGTATGTAGAATACACACTTAATCTATGATGGGATCTAATAAATGTAAATGGATGTCTATGATGAGTCTAACATTCTAAAAACAAGAGTACAAATTAAGGTCTATTTGAACATACAAGTTAGGACTAAGAAGGTTTATCAAGTACAAGGAGTACATTATATGAGTCTACATAAATAGCCACATGAATAGCAAAACAAACAAAACTGCTTCAGAGGACAATGGGCCAGTTTCTCCAAGCTAAATTTTTCTATTTGATTATTTAACATTAATGATAAAAGCAGGTAATAGTTTCTTTTTAGGTCACAAGGGTCAATATACTGACATTGGTCAAAGTTAATTACATCATCTAAGAATGTCAAAATGGCAAATAGAATTAGAAGCCATAAATTGTTTAAAAAAATACTTCTTGACAAATAAATATGTTCTGTCAAATTTCAGTCCTTTATGTGATTTGCACATAGTACAATATTCCAATCTTGCTCATCATTCAATGTCTGATCAGCTTAAAGATATATCTTGATCATGATGTGATCAAGAAAACAGTAAAACCTTTCTTAGACCATGTTGCTTGCAACAAAATGACTAACAGTACCTATTAATAGGTAGATGGGCTCTAGATCTTTATTTGCTTTTGTTAAATAATTCTAGGATGGTATGATACCAAAACAACCAGACTAAATTTAAATTCGAATGTATATTTTTAGTAGAAAACAATTCCATTTCATTATAATGCTGTTTCAATTCTCTCTCTCTCTCTCTCTCTCTTCCCCTCTCTCTCTGTCTCTCTGTCACACACACACACACACACACACACACAATTAAAATATAGTTAATGCTTAAAACTGTAGAAGACATATATACTTAAATAAAGTATTAAGATACATTGTGATATATTGGTAAAATGAATAAGCATAGGTTTTTTTGTTGTTGTTGATAGCATCCCAAAAAGTCTAATGCTAGCATGACTGGAACAAAACAGTTTATTCCTCATCAAAATTAATCTATGATCACCTCAGTTATTCTGCAAATTTTATTGTGATCTGCCACATGTAAGACATAATTATATTGAATTATGTGCCTTTGTCATCACAAATATAATAAATACATATGATTATGATAAAATAATCCATATAAGGTATCTTAGATATGTAAAAAGTGATTTTAGCACAATTAATTTCCTCCAAACTAATTCTACTCTCTGACAAGCTAATCTGTGCACTAATACTTAGTTCATTTTTATTTATGTTGGGTCCTAGATGTTTTACACGTGAGGAGTGGGTATTTCTGAGAACAAATCCATCTAATTTTGACAATTTATGTTCAAATGGAGGATAAATAATGAATTTACAGATTAAAATGCTACGTGCTATGGAGAAATTAGAACAGGCTGTACAGAATGTAGGGAATGGGTGGGCTGGCAATCAGAATAAGAGGTCATGGTAGACCTTCTTGAATGGACACTTGGGTAGTAGTAATATAACTAACTCACGTTCCTTTCATTCATACTTAGTAAAGCAGTTAAAATATTTAGTATTGGGCGCTTGGAGAGTGATCCAGCCTGCAGATCAATCTGTGGGGTGTACCTGGAGGGGGAATGGGGATGAATAGAACAGGGGGAGACAGAGATTGAAGCAAGTCAAGAGAATCTGATCAAGCCTCGTTTATTCAGGAAGTGATCACATCTTTTATGCGCCAAGGGCGGGATGGTGGGACAGGAAGAGGCTATGGGGATGAATACAACAGGGTCATGGTTATGTCCGGGTATGTGATGTAAGCTGGAGAGGATTATGGTTAGTGGATTAAGGCAGGTGCATCATATGCCGATAGGAGAGAGGCAGGGAGGCAGCAATGGGGCGGTTGTGCCACTCCCTACAAGAGAGAGCATATTTGTGATAGTCTTCCATAGGTCTCTAGGCCCTCACTCCTAGAACCTGTAAGTGCTAACTCATAGTAAATACCACTTTGCAGGTGTGATTAAGTGAATATATAGTCATGTGGAGGTTGACTGGGATTCTGATGTCGAGCCTGATATCATCAGTAGGATCCTTATGAAAGGGAGACAGAGGAGTCCACATCTGAGGAAGGCCATGGGATGACAGAAGCAGAGGAAAGCAGAGTCACAGAATACAGTGTCGTTGGTCTTAAGATGAAAGACGAAGCTATGAACCAAAAAATACCCTTTGTTTCTAAAAACTAGAAAAAGCAAAAGAAATGGATTCTTTCCTGTAGCCAACAGGTACTAGTCATTCTGGTACCTTGATTTTTAGTTCCATAATGTTCATTTTAATCTGACCTCTAAAATTAAAATTATTTTGTGTTATTTAAATCATCAGTTTGATATACTTTGTTATAGAAACAATAGGAAACTAATAATTGTTTATAATAGTTCAAACCCAAGAGCTCTGACGATTATTTCTGCCTCTTGAATACACGTATGTACATTGATTAAGAATTTAGAGTGCTAATACCTGGATTTTTCTTTTAATTTTATTAGTACATGAAGTTTACATTTCTCTTAGGGAGTAATACATGAACATAATACATCTTAATTCTTTTTATTCCCCTTCTCCTCCTTCCCTTAATCTTTCTATCCATTTTACCCGTTATCATTATTGTTAGCATTATTATTATTTGTTCATATTTACAGCATGCAATGTTTCTATTCATTGTATTTGGTACTTGTTCATGACACATCTTAAGTCCATCTCGCTCAGTCTCTTCCTGTTTGCAAAAGATCATTCTTCCCATTTCTTTTTATTGAAACTTTATTTTACTCTTTATTTACACTTTGCTTCAAATTAGGAACACCATATGGTAGTGAAGCTTGTGTGTCTCATTTATTTCACAAAACAGACTTTAGAAAAATGGATACACCTGGATAATATTTAGATTTAAATCCAAACTCTGTCACTTACTGTCCATGACACTTTGCATACTTAATGTCTCTGCTGCTTTCTTACCTGTGCAGCGATTCTGCTAGTAATATCCACGGCATAGAGATTTCACTAAATGCTAGGATTTGTGACATATAGTTGAGCTTTTGATACATTATGTTAAATGAATGTACTGAGTTTAGGGGAAAACAAATATAAATAAAATAAGGGTAATTTTGTCAATTTATAGATCAATAAATGTGGATAAACATGTAATGTCTCTAAAATTTTGTTTCATTATCAGATGATATTTTCAATACATGACTAGGCTGCTTAGAACATAACAAAAGAAAATATGTAAAAATGTAAGATACTGCTTTTTCATTTGTTTATTCATTCATTTAAAGATACTTAATCAGCCTCTGTCATGTGCCAGTCACTCTTATGAGTCCTGGAATAATATTAGAAATGTTATAGGCAGGGTTTTTCTCCTTATGGTTGTTTTATTCTGGTTAGTGACACAGAAAATAAGTAATTTCAGACAATAATTTCAGATATTTCACAAGTATGCAGAGAACAAGAAAAAGGAGAAGAAATTACTGGTAGCTTCACATTTGAACTCACACTTGATCACTGAAATGAAGGTAATACTATGATATGAGAAGACCAGTTTTAGGTAGAAAGGACAGAAAGTTGAATGATTTTCTTGTCAATTTAGTGCTTGAAAAGTTGAACAGCTAGTTAGTTAACATGTAGTGGCTGACAGAATAAGATGTATCATATACATGTAACAACTACCCACAATGAATATATTTATAGTATACCACAAATGTGTATTAATAGCAAGGATGTATTAATAAGAAGGAATAGCAAAGATGAAATCAGAGAATTAGGAATGATCCAAAGCTTTGGAATGTATTCTACTTGTAAAAGAAACCTTGGAGGAGTTTTAATCAAAGCTAGACAGGGTTTGATTTTTATTTTTTATAGTTATACTGTCAGTGATGTAATAGCTATTTGAGCAAAGATATATTCTCTTTATTATTAGAAGCCATATCATACTCTATAATTCTAAAAGTACAGTTAGACCTATCTCTAGACATAGGGAAGTACATTGCTATGGATAGAAAAAGATTTATGTTAGTAGCAACTATCTAACCTATCTATCATCTATCTTTCCATGTGTATTGTTCAGAACATATCTGGACAAATTACAGCTCACAAGGCCAAGCCACTAGGTCAGTGATGCTGAACACTGTAGAGCTTTCAATGATAGCAAACATCCTGCTGTGGCATGCATGCCATAGGTCACCACCACTGCACTAGGTGCTTCTTTTCATACATAAAGTTTCATTAGAACACACCCATGTCCATTTGCTGATTATTCATATTGTCTCTCACTGTTGAATAGCATAATCTGGCACAGACTTTATCACCTTCAATACCCAAAATATTCCCTGTCTCTATGATAAATCTAGGAAAAGGCTTTCAGTCCCTGATTATATACTTTCCTCCCTTTTACATAAACCCTTGATTTTCTGTAGTACAGGCTGCCATGTTTCTTGTGTCTGTCTTAGGGCTGAATCTTCGGACTTGCTTTCTCCTTAAAGCTCCTTTATTGCCAAACTTGACTTCAGTGTTTCCCTCATTTTTCTTGCCAGTAGCTGTGTTTCTGTTTCTAAAACTTGACCTTGGTCAGGTTGATAACTATATTCTAACTTTGTCAGAAGATTTTTCTGTCATATTCTAATTCAGTTTTCCTAGAAACAATATGCAGTGTATGTTCAATGATGTACAATCAGTGGGGCTCCATTCTGCCATTCAACTTCACAGAATTTCAGTATTTGCAGAAGTCTTTTTTTATTAACAGCAGTAGCGTAATAGGGTCTCAGAAAAAAAATGTTTGTTTGCTGATCTCTTCATAAATAGTTTCTACATCCCTGCATACCCTTAATTTTAAATAAGAAACTACTGTGATGATTTTCCATGGTTCTCTTACAGACTATTCTGCACCATGGCCATCGAGCAATAAATATGCTACTTAATTTCTCTTTGCTTGATTCCTAGGTCCCAAATGAAGAACAAAATCAAAATTTCTCTAAAATTCCTTTCAACTTACATGAAATGTTTTGAAGTCATTCTAAAATTATGTCTTTTACAAAATATGATCTTTGAGAAAATAATCAGTGCATAGTAAGTCAGTTTACTTCTTTGCTGAACTCCTGTACCACATAAAATGTTTGTACCACCTTCTTATGCTTGTGACACAGAGTGGCTGTCTGTGGTCATTGTTGAATGAAGATTCATCATCCTGATCTTTTTGGTGGAATTCTGTTAGCACATGTGCTCAGAAGAAGCCAGAATCACATCTCCTAGATGTGATTTTTCAGAAATAAAAAATGTTCACTCCCTGAAACAGTTCCTTTTTCTTCCTGACAGAACAGCTAGGTCTCTGTAAATTCAGGAAGTTATCTAGTGAGCCTGCCAGGAGGTAGGGGATTTTTGAAAATATTTTAAGTCAGACAATATTTTCTGACAAATATGGAAAATAAAATCCATAGTTTACAACATATTGTCTAGAATGACAACAGAAAAAATGGATCCAAATGAAAAAGTGGCTATAAGAAAACCCAAATAACAATGAAACAGGCTTTTAGCTACACTGGATTCATCTGTTGACTTTGCCAGAGCTTTCTTCTATCAGATGAATGTAACAAGTTGATTAGGCTTTACAGGCTTCAAGAAAAGTCAGACCACTTATACTGAAAAATAGGACTCAGGATGTAAATTATTCACAGTTCATTAGACTAAGACAAGCATTTCTCAAACATTTCTCTATGCTTGAGAAAAGCGACATATTGAACCCTATTTTACTGTGAGGCTCAAAATGGCAATTAACAGTCTTAAGCTGCATATAAAACCGAATATGAACTGCATTTACAGGAAAATTGTATGAGAATCAAATTATGTTATCTTTGGTTTGAAGAACTAAGAAATAATTGCCAATAAGTATTCATGTATAGGACCAATTTTTTTGAAACAAGTTATTTTAATTACTACTAGTGTCAGAAGTACGTGAGGGTGATTTTATTAGATTTAATATGTTTAGTGGAGCTGCCTGACTGCTGCTATTCTTGACATTAGAATTTATTTTATACTTGCATTGTTCGGCACAGACCAAGATGCTATAATAAAACTGTATTTTATTTTAAGTTAATGTCTCATTTTGCAATAGATTTCAAAACTTCTGCTAAAGAAACAGTGGTAAGTTGCACAGTCCCATTCTGCAGAACGTACTAATACTAGTAAGAAGCAGATAAGGGATTTAAAGTCTAAGAACTTCTCCCTCTATTTGTATTAGATAATTCCTGTTTGCCTTAGATCATTTGCTGAAACATTTACCTATTGCATTTGTCCTTATTCTCTGTTTTGGCACCACATTTAGTCATTTGAAACTTACTAATCTTTGAAGCACACCTGACCCTCATTAGAAACCCTTCTTACATTACAAACACAAACACAAAAACATGTCATAGAGAAATGAAACAAAAACTAAAGTGTATATCAAAGCACTAAAAGCAAACAAAATAACAAGTAAACGCTCTTTTACTGTATTATGTAATAAGTTCTCTGAAAATTCGCTGAAGCAGAGACCATTATTCTTTGTGGTGAGAAGATTGAAAATTCAGTGTATTTGAGGTTGGCATACATGGACTTCTTTTCACCCCATCTAAAAGTTAACTGCTTTCTTACTCAAGGCTACTTTCTCTTTCTAGTCCTTGTAAATTTCTTCCCTCAAAACACCTAAAGTCTTGCAAACACACATCTAGATTAATGTATTTACTGGAAGCTATAAATAGCTCAAAACTCAAAAGAATAAATCTCATTGTTTATTTAACATTATGTGATATAAATTAACACTCTGAAAGGTTTCCACTGACTATTAATTTGCAGTTCTTCTACAAGAAAAGAGCTTTCAGATGATCGTAAGAAAAAGTCAGAACGTGAAGTAGAAGTAAACTGTCATTATAAAAATAAATCTCTAGAAAGAAGGGTAAAAAAAGAAGAAGAGTGCTGTAATCTTACCTTCATCATAATCTTATTAGCATTTCTCAGTGAGTAGTTCAAGTATCAGTCTATAGTCTTATGACTCTGTCTCATAAATATGTCAAGTGCAAAGTATAGTTATTTTAATAGTCTGTGTTGGTAGACCATCATGGATTTAATTAAGAGACAACTAGTGTATGAAATATGACACAAAAGCACAAGACTTAATGGAGAAATGTTTTACTGCAGATTTAAATCAGGGCCAACAGACTTAATGATGATCCAGGCTCAGAAATCCTACTTAAATTTAATTAATGCAGACTAGAGCAGACCTGTTCATATAGGAGAAAAAAATGCAGACATAAAAACATTAGTGATTTAAGATTCTTAAAGTACACTGACTTATTTATAAGGCGATGTGAGCATGGGTTATTAATAGCTTATTGTTTTGAATTTTATTATATGAGATATTTAGAATGTAAGCCATATAAAAGTCTTTTAAAACATTATTTCTAGCCTCATTTTCTATAATAAAATGCCACCTCCTTTACTTCTTAGCAAAAACAGCAAAACACAGAATGCAATGTTAGCCATTTTAATCAATGACTGAAAAAAAATGTGATCCGATCCTGTCTTTTCAAAGAAGCATAGATATTACTTCTCAAATTTAAATTCACATATGGACATGAACAGAGAGTGGACTAAAAAGTGGATGATCTTTACAACGTAATCCTTGTTTTGTTGTTTTCTCATTAGAAATACTGAGTTGCAAAACCTGGCATCTGTTTTACCTATAATTTTACTGTTATTGCATGGATAAAACCCTCACCAAAAGATAGAATTCCAATTAACTTGGAGGCATTTGATTAGCTCATCAGTATAACTTTCATAACATTTACTTCTTTTTAACAGACTTACATGAAATCATACCCAAGATTATTTATCTTAATTCTTAAGAGTCAGTGTTATGATTTTTGTCTTGATGTCCACTCCAATGCCTCATGTAGTCTTAGGTGGAGCTTTCTCAGAGGTCACTGAATCTAGTATGTGATGCTGAGACAAAGGGTGTGTTATTACTAAGTCAGTCCACGGGTTGTCTGACATCACTCTAATCCAAGTAGTCTGCATAGACTATAAAAGTGGCAGGAAAACACTCTTATGGTTCCTCACTGCTTTGCTAGCTTATGGTGTCCACTAGTTATTTCTTAAGTAAACCCATGATGGGCACCGTGAACTGTTTTCCTCTGTGACACTCCTCTTCTATGAGCTACTCTGCTTCGGAGCCGGCAAATTATGGACTGAGACCTCTCCAAACTGTGATCTAAATAAATCTTTCCCTTTTAACTTTACGTGTCATATATATGTGTCTCAGCAGTTGGTATCAAAAGTGGGGTTATTGCTGTGACATTACATGGCCATGTAGCTCAAGAGTCTTTGAAACGGCTTGTTGAATGAGGAAGAGTTAAAAAATGTTCAGAGATGCTTGCTGAAAAAGTAAACCCAGAATTCCTTAGAATGTACTCGAAGGGAGATTCTGGTTAGAGAACAGAAGACTGAGAGACTGACAGAAATCCTGCCAATAAAGACCAGACTCTGAAGGCTTTTGCTAGGAATTACTGCATTGGTTGTTAGACTTCAGATAGTGTGTTATGCTTGACAGAAAGTTTGCCTGCATTTTGCTTATCTCCAGAGTTTTTGCCTGAGACTGAAGTTAAGGACCAGTGGGCTAATTAATCTTGGAGAGAAAATTTCAAGGAAGTCTCATGTTGAGCTCATGTCAGAACTACTGTTGGGGGCTTTTAGTCAGATCTTTATTGAGAATCAAGAACAAAGAGACCAGCAGATTTATTTAAAGTGCTTTGAATTTGGCCAGAAAGAAAGTTCCAGTAAAGGTATGGATCCAAAGATAGAGTACAGGAGATCATGATTGCTGCAATTGAACAGACTATAAGAGATAGCCTGTGTGCATCAGAAGAAACAAGGACCCCACCCTATACAGCCGCATAATTACAAAAGTGAAAGACTTTGCTTTGATAAGAGAGCCTCAGAGCACCATATGGGTTCCAGAATAATAGTGATCTAGGGAAATTGTTCCTTAAAATTCATAAGCACTCAACTTATATATTCTGGAGAGCAAGAAATCTGGTTGCTCTCTACAGCTAGCAGCAGACCTTAGCATAATCCACATGGTACTGATTTTAGGTACATGCAGAATGCAAGAGTTGTGGGGTCAGGAAAATTTCCATCTAGATTTCAGAAGAAACCTGGGTGTAGGGCAGCGTGTCCCTAAGAGAGTAAAGTATGAATCTGTGAGTGTGAAGCCAAAAGTGCAGAGGAGACCCCAGAAGTTTGGAGAATCCAAGAACATGGGTCATCTGAAGGGAACTATAGAGAGAGAAGAGATAGCCCCCAAGAAAATCCATGGAAACGAAAACCTCCAACAGGGGTGGAGCCACCCAATCCCTTTGGAGTTCACAATTTGCCACAGCTTGCATATGGCACTTATAGACTTAATGTTTGCCATACTTGATTTTGGACTTGTTATGGTCCCATTCCTTTGTATTCCGGTTGTAACTTTTAGAATGGAAACATCTGTCTTGTACCACTGAGTATTAAAAGTATTTAACTTTGTTTTCATTTGTACAATGACTCACAGCTAAGAGTTTGCCTTAAATCTCAGAGGAGACTTTGTATTTGGACTTTCTAGTAGTGCTGAAACTGTCAGCACTTTGGCAACTCTTGGAGATGGAATAAACTCCTTTTACATGAAGGGATGAACATGAGTTTTTGGGAGGCCAGGGGCAGAATATTATAGTTTCTGTCTATATGTTTTCCCCAAACCTCATGCAGACTTAGATGGGGCTTTTTCAGAGCTTCCCAAATCTAGTTTGATGCTGAGATTAAGGGTATATGATTATTAAATCAGTTCACTGATAAGTTTGGCACCATCCTAATCTCAGTAGCCTACATAGAGACAGAGTATAAAAGGGGCAAAATATATTCTTAAGGTCTTTTGTTTTTCTCTTTTTTTTTTTTGGTCTTTTTTGAGAAGGAGTCTGGCTATACAGTTCAGGCTGGCCTTGAGCTCATTTTGTAACCCAGGCTGGTCTGGAACTCACAAGGATATATGATCCCAGCCTCCCAAGTGCTGGGATTACAGGCATGAGCCACCACACCCAGTTTGTTTTTCCCTTCTTTGTGGCTGCCACAAACTGTTCTTTTCTGTGATTCCCCTTTGCCATGTGCCACTCTGCCTTGAAGCTAGTCAGTCAATTGTGGACTGAAACCTCTACTAACTGTGAGCTAAATAAACCTTTCCCCTTTAAATTTGGGTATTGGCTATTTTGTCTCAGCAACAAGAGAAATGTAACTAAAATAGTTATTTTCTGTTTTGTATTTTACTTGTAATTCCTCTAAAATTTATTTTTAATAATATGTTTGTTAAAGATTCAGTGAATGAAATTCTTCCTGAGGACTCCAGGTTCTGTTGAGCCCTGTTCTGGAAATTTGTACATGTTCCAGTTTCCTGAGTATTTTCTCATCTTCATCAATAACACTTTTTGTAGGATTTATAATGTTCTTCATGAACCAAAATATTTCTTTCTTAATTCAAAATATTAGCCAGTAAGAGTAACTAATGTTTTATGCTTTTATTTATTAACTAATGGTATGTATTCTACCTTTCACCAATCTCTTCATTTCTCTGATTGTATTTGGAAAACTGTTCCCCCTCATTTTTATTTTATTTACAGAAAATCCATTCTGCTTTATATCTTTGATTTTTTTATTTATGCATTCTAGTTGAAACAATCTACACTAAGCTGAGGTTTTTCTTTTTATTATTTTTATTATAGATGCTTTTTTCTGATATACCACTATTTTGTGGGAAAAAAAAATTTCTTCCAGTTTAAAAATCCATTCTTGGCATATGCTTCTCTAAAATGTGCCTTACAATTTGCATATATGAACATCCTGTTTTATTTTTAAAAATAACAAGGGCTCACAGGTGAATACATAAATAATATGTATATTCAAGCTTTTAGCATTCATTTATTTGAACTTCAAATCCTCTAAGATCCAAATGCCACTTGATAGGTCAAGTTTTCACTGCTGATTTGAGCAGTTTGTGAGATTTTTGATTAGGATAACCTTTAAGATACTGGTTGTTTTAAGAGGTAGTTAAACAAAATAATAGTAGTTTTTATTAAACTTTTATTACTTGAAATAATCATTGCAGTGGGACTTTAATAATTAAAAACCAAACTTTTAACAAAATCACCTTTGTATCACCAAATCATTAAAAAAACTAATTACTCTGCATTGTTGGGTATCTAATGAAAGCTATAAAGTTAATAAAGCTATTAACTGAGTTTAAATATATTTAAGTCAACCAAATGCTTATAAGACAAATATCAATACAGACATTACTAAGGCAAAAATAGTATTTAGATTTTTTTAAATGTCTAAAAAGTTTCAAAAACGTTTTAAAATGCATGGATCAAAAGTTAATTCTGCATCTCTAACATAACAGTGTTTTAGAAAACAACCAAGCCATGTATTAACACATTTATATGAAATCTACTTTTTTATTGGAAATTTGCATAACTTATGTCAAATTCACCTTATCTTTATTTGACTTATTATTCTTTTTCTGTATTTGTCATTAAAACTAATTCAAAAGTTATTTAAAATGATGAAAAACAACCTGCAAAAATATTTAAATTTTTCCATGAAGTCTCTAAATAAATCTATATCTGTAAAATTTATTTTATGGTAAATGTAAATAATCTATATGTTATTTTATGATAATGTAAATAGTTCAAGCTATATCTGTACAAGTTATTTTATGATAAATATAAATAATACCTAATGGAATGAACTTAAGTATGAATAAAATGATTATAAGATCTTTTTTTTTTTTTTTTTTACCTAGAAAATTGTTTCCTACAGCATAGGAAAGTATAACTTGCATACTATAAACACTAAAATATGTTAAGCAAAATGAATCTATGAAAGCATGAGAACTCTTCTGTGGTCAAGAACAAACTGGCAGAAGAAACTACAAGATGGAGGTTAGTCCTGAATGTTCACTAGTATCTGACGGGGAGTCTTCCCAATTGTTTGTTGTAAAGTCAGCAGCACTGGCATTATCTGAGAACTTGTTGGAAATGTAATTATTTGCCCTACCCTATACCTAATTACTGAGACTGTCTCACTCTAGTAACATAACCAATGGATTTTCGACATGTTGAGAGAACCAATCTATAGTTTTAATTGTTCTTTATGGAATGGTGAGAAAAGATACTTCCTTGGGCCTTTGTGCACATATAGGCCCTATCAGTTGTGTTCTACCAGTAAATTTCCCTAGATTAGGGAAAGGCTCACTTTTAGGCAAAGGATTAACTAACTGGGTTGGTTAAGGAGAACCATTTTTTCTCAACATTAGACACTAAAAAAGCTTACAGCTTTCAAATTTGTTTCTGAGTGAAACAGAAAAAAACAACTCCCTGAGAAATCATAGCCCTCAGTAAGTCTAGTTGTGGTTTAAAGCATTAATTTTACAATGAATAATCACAGTTGGGAAATTTTATTAAAGTTACAAAGGTTATTGGTACACTAACATATTGGAAAAAAACGTTTAATTTGTTTTAGGACATAATTATAATACAAAAAGAGTATTTTTAAAATATAGCTTTTTATAAAAATTCAATTCTATTTTCTGTAAGGTGAAAAATAATTTATAGATATAAGTGGTATAGTTTTAGGTCAGTAGGTGCATATAATTCTAATCAAATATACTTATAACCACAACTTAAAAATTTATAAAGCAAAAAATAATGATATAATTATCATTATAGTAGTTAACTGATCAATTGTCCACTTGAATGGGAGTGCTCAGCTGATCTGAGTGGCTGACAGAAGGTATAAAAGAAGAATTTCAGCTGATTTCCCTTGACAGAGCTGCATTGTGCCTGCGTTTCTCCAGGAGAGTTTAGGCAGTTTTTCTTGAAGGAACTTTGGCTGCTTTCTTCTTCTGGGAGTTTCAGTCCTTCTCTTCATCTTGAACATGGTCTCCTGGCTTTCAGTGATGATGTCTCAGCCCTCTGCCACAGATCCTTTAGCCTTTTGGCACAGACATTTGACTCTTCAGCTTCCAGCAGCACTAGCCCTTGGGCCTTTCTTGAGCAGATCCTTCTTTTCTCCTGATTTGCAGATGACATTGCAGTGCACTCCAAGACCACTAGCGCCATATCCAGTGTGCACACAGTTGTCTCGCACTGTTCTATATCTGACTCTAGTTAAGCATTGACTAATACACAGATAAATCCACAAAAATAATAATGCAGATAATTTAGTCATTTCAGTTAACACAGTTAATCTAATATCTGATCATTCAACAAATATTTCAGTACTTACCTATGGACTAGCCAGTTGGGAATATAAGTTACATGGAACAAAACAGAAAAAAAATTCCCATTCTTAGGGAAATTTGTAGCTAGGTCTGAAATGTTGAGCTCAACCTGTGGAGACGAAATGTTATTTCCAACACAAGAATTATAGACAATTTGAGTATGTATTAAATAACAAATATTTCCAAAATTTCCAAAGAAGTCATGTGAAACAAAGAAAAATTGTTTTAATAATAAAACAATTAGGCTACAAATCAATAACAAAAGAAAGATAACAAAACTACACATTTAGAAATTTTAAAACACATCAAAATATTGTAAAAAATAGAACAAAGCAAAACCAAAAATATTTTGTTTCTAAAGAGCAACACTGAGAAGAGCGCTAACACTTTAAATACTTTTATTAAAAAGAAGATTGAAATTTAATGAGCTAAGTGCCAACTTTGAAAATTAGAAAAACTTAGAAGTGTAGATAAAAGCCCAAAATTCATAAATACTAGACACTCATGTGATGAAAGATAAAGTAAAACAGAGATGAACAACAATACCAGACTTTGACAATGTGTTGAAATATTAATAAAACCAAGACGTTTCTAGTAAGATTGCCCAAATATTATAGGCAGAAGTAAACAATAGGAAAGTAGACTTGCAACTGAGATAAAGCATTAAGGAGAATATATTTTAATAATAACTTCATATGACAAAGTATAACTTACAACTTGTCAAAACTGACTCAAGTAGAAATAAAAACTGTAGTTTGTACTTTAACCTTGAAACAAGACTGCTGAGCTGGTAATCCAAAATTATGAAATATTTTATATTAAAAGTAGCTATACGCTACTTTCACAAGAAATTTTAAATGTATCAGAAAACATATCTGAAAAGTATAAAATGCTTATTCTAAAAAAAACAAATGTAAATGTAAAAAAAAATACCTTTTGACATAAGAATGGAAAAATAAGTTTTGAGACCTATATCATGGGGCACACATGTGGATTTACTCCAGTGGAACTGCATATGCCTCAGCCGTCCTGAGAGAAGCATTCAGGACCCTAGTAGGACTCCCGAAGTAACACTTGACCTTCTCTAGAACAAAACCAGGCTTAGAACTCTTTCCTAAGATATCAAAATCATGTCATTTTGCAAGGACCTCTGAAGTCATCTCTTGTGTTAGGAGCTGTTGCTTTGTTTTTATTAAGCCTCTCTTTTAAATCTTCCTTTGTTAGAGATAACCAATAGAATGGAAGAAAAAATTGCCAACTGCTCTTCAGAAAGATAACTAATATTTAGCATAAATAAAGGCCTCAAAAATTTAGACCACCTAAAATTACAGACCCAGCCATGAAATGGGTTAAGTGAAATAAACAGATACTTCATGGAGAAATAAATACAAATGGCCAACAAATATATGAAAGAAATGTTCAACATCTGTGGCCATTGGAGAGATGCAAATTAAAGCAATGCTAAGATTCCAATCTTACTCCAAAAAGAATAGCAATAATCAATCAGTAAAAAATAACAATACTGCCATGGCTGTGGTGAAAAAGGAAACCTCCTACATTATTGGTGAGAATGTAAATTATTACAACCATTATGGAAATCAGTATAGAGATTTCCCCCAAATTATAAATTGCATATGACAGTTATCTCTCTGCTTGGTCTCTTTAACAAAGAGCTCAAGACATTATACTACAGCAATACATGCATACCAGTGTTTATAGCATCACAATACATGACAGCTAAATACTGGAAATAGCCTGTATACCCCAAACAGACAATTGGATAAAGAAATTGTGAGATGTCTGCATACAGTGTAATATTATTCAGCTATAAAGAAGGACAAATTTGACACATTTGTAGAAAAACAGACACACCTGGAAAGCAATGTTAAGTGAAATAAATCAGACATATAAATTTGAATACCATATGGCATCTCTTGTCTGAGTAAGGCAAATTACAAACTAAGAAAAAATAAAGGAAAGATAGAAAGAGACAAGTGAATGGAATTTTGTGGATGGGAAGGGGTTTGGGGAACCAACAGCAAGGAGTGAAGGAGACGGGATAGAGAAATAAGTGAAGTAAAGATATGCCAGGTAAAAGGCCTAAAGCCCCAGGGACTGTGGGCATCATATGCTGAAACATAATATCAACATACATAATATCAACAAGAATGAACAGGGGAGGCTGGGGATTTAGCTCAGCAGCATAACTGCCTGTGTTGCAAGAGTGTGGTCATCAGTTTGATCCCCGCTACCTACCGGGAAAAAAAAAAAAAAAGGGAGAAAGGGGAACTATGTCCCAACTTCCCGAGAGGACAGTAAAATGCATGTACTGCAAACATGTGCTAATAAAAATTTTTAAAACCTCTTTCTATGGAAACTATATAATTTCAAACAAATTTTAAAGTATTCTTGGATTTTTTCCTCTGAAAATGCAAATAATAATAATACCTACTTACTGATTATATGTTATTTGATGGACCATAAGATCTGTTTTCATGATAATATTAATTGCAACATAAAACTATGTGGAGCTTTTTAGATTGCAATGCAAATTCAGATGTCTTATTTTAGCCACATAAAGAGTTGATATATGTTCCTGTTTAAAAATTATTGACTGATCATTTAATTTTCCTTACAATAATTAGCATTTTTCTATTTATTTGATTATTCTCATGAACAAAGTTCTGAGGTAAGTACTTTTTAAAAAAATTCTCATTCATCTCTGCCATAACTCAAGGCTAACTGTGGCGACAGAGGACCCGTGCTGGGTAGAGGACTTCCAAAGATGATATTAGGAAATAAAACAGAATCCTCAACTAGATGTGGAAAAGTCACTTTTTTTGTATTTCATTATATTAAGAAATTAACAGCCCCATTCAGGCTAAAAGACATAGAGGTCATTAGAACAAATAATGAACATATAGTACATTTTTGAGTGATATTGGAAGTTTAATTCAAGATCCTTACACTGAGTTATGTTCCCAACCATTAACCCCTGTTAAATGTCAAGACAGTCTCAGTAGCTCCATAAATTGCCCAGATTTGACTTGAATTTGGAATCCTCCTGCCTCAACCTCACAGATTATAGGTATATTCCACCATGCCTGCTTTAAATAATGAACTTAATAGCAAATAATTTGGCTTAGGGCACTCATTAAAATTATTTGTCACCACAAAGACCAAATTTTTAATAGTGAGATACAGTGTTGATAAGGACCCTAGCTAGTAGTAGATGTTTTCTTACCACAGGGATCCTCTGTGTGAGCGTTAAGAATCCCTCAGAAGAATGTTAGAAGCTTTTTGTGTGTACTAGTGTTTGAGAATTACTGGGATTGCTTATGTACACGAATTGAAAATGACTATACGGAGAAAAAGAACTGTGACATTTAAATCAAACAGATCCAGATTTGAATCTTGACTATTTTCCTTGACATCGACTTTTTTAATATGCTTAGACTCTTCTACCACCACCTGATTGGAACTGTAAAATGTTAATGGTTGTTTTCCTAGCTATCATTTTTCTTGCCTTGATTGGCTGCCCTTTCCTACTGAGAATCCTCTTTTCTCTGAGACTGCACCCTGTTTATGTTCTCCTTTTGTCCCTATAACCATAGATTCTCTGTCTTTGTTATAGATTAGTTGAATTTACACCTGATTACACCCATAGGGAGTTACATCTGTCACACAGTTGGGATTAAGTAAGCATTATTTATTGCTATTATCAGGGCTGTACTACAAATAAACCAAGTTGCTATTGAATCCTTGGGAAATTGGGAGTGAAATCATAAGAGGTTCAGATCTAAAGTCTCCTGGATGATGTCAGCCTTCAGTTTATCAAGTTTTGATCAAACAATTAAGCAAAAGAACAGTCTCTTATAAGATCTTATAAGACACTTTAGATAAATATTTTAACTAAACTGACCAGTTGCACAAAATAATTGGTTGGGTTTATAGAAACAATTGGTTGATTCATCATTTAACTGATTTAGCATTTCACATTCTTCATGTAAGAATACTATAATTGTTTTCTTCTGATTTATATCTTTAAATTCAGATTCATAGAGTCACTTTCCTATTGAAAGGAAATCATATGAACTGTAACATTGCATTTACCTGAATATAAAAACAGCTGTTTTATAGAGCTGAATACATTAAATTGGTGTAGATGGAAAATGGTGGAAATTGCTTTACAAAGAACATTTTATCTTAAACTACTATCAGCTACTGGGAGATTTCTTTCACTGAATTTTAAATGATAATCATACAAAGAATTTCACTAAAATGTTTATACTGTGTTCTCTACTCCTACTTACAATACAGAAAAATATCTCTATTACTTTTTAAAATTCTAGAACAATAATTTCCTTACTTGATTTTCTTGTACAACTATACATGATGATCTCCAAAAGGTGCATCAGCTTCTGTCCATGGTTACTCCGACATCCTGATAGCCATTGGCTAGAGGTCACTTTATTTTTCTTACTGGAAATATTCACTAAATTGAAATGTGTTTATAAGTTTCAGTTCTATTGGTTGTGGCAACTAATCCAGACCATTTTAAAAGACCTATCATTAAAATCTTAACTTAAGTTTTGTTTTATGTAGTATTCAGTCTCTTAAAATTTCAAATAACACAAAACAGCACAGTAAACTTTCTCCAACAAAACAGAATTTATTATTTCACATACTTGAGAAATACCAAAATCACTTACTTCAAGCAAGGCTTGATCTAATAGTTTAATTGGCCTACTTTTCTGATCTCTTATGTAGAAAAAATAAGCTGAAAACAAATTTATATAATTTTAGTTTTCCAAATAATCCATCATAAGCAAAATTAAGGACTGTTTCAAAGAAAAGTCATAAAAATGTACTGACTATGCTAATTCTCGTGTGTAATGATGCTTTCCACTTTAATTCGAAGAGATGCTGCTAATATTGTTCTTTCTGGTCTTGCCTGGATCTTCTCTCAAAGAGATCTACAAATATTCCCTGAACAGAGAGAACACAGACTCTTATCAAAATTTTAAGACCTACAATGTCTCCAATGGTTTGGCTTTGTCGGTTTTGTTCTTTACTGTTTTGTTCAATTGTATTATAACTAATGGTATAGGCAATTCTATTAGAGATAGCGGGAGGCATTATGGTAACCATTGTTGATCACCTTGTATTATGTTTTCACATTATCTATTATGTCCACCCTTTTGACTTGACCGATTCTGTTCTGTTATGTCTCATTTGGTTTTACTCTCTTCCAAAAAAGTAATAAGAACCGTGAGAGCAATGAAACCCAAAATGTGTAATAGTCATTGTACAAAAGAGAGGAAAAGAAAGTGCTTAAACTATATAACTGCATGTATATTTAAGTGTATAAGATAGAATATGATATCACAGAGTTTTATTGGATCATTGAACAGAACTGTTTGCAGTATCATTGATGGAATGTCCACTTTATAAGCTTTAATTTTGTGACTTGAACAATTATTTCTAAGATGACAGTATGTAATCCATTAACTAGTGATTTCCTACTGTTCATTTTTTTCTGCAAATCTGTATATTGTACCCTTTCTCTGCTTTTTTTTTCTTTTCTCCTTAAATAAAATTTAAAAAATTTTTTATTGTGTTGTAAAAGTAGTCATATTAAAAAAAGTATTCATACTTAAAACTGCAATATTCTTTTCATTTTCAATAGAGTGTAGTGATAGATTAAGACTTAAGTATATTAACACTAAGAATTTTTGCAAAGGATTTGTCATCTAGTTGCTCCAAGAAATGTTATTAATAAAAGTAACTCAAAACAAGATTTTTCCATTGTTTTCCAAAGCAGTTGTCAGGAAAACTTTGACTATGTCCAAGTTAGTGTTGGCCATGCATTCTGATGTCTGTGCTCATGTCATTCAAAAGTGACAAACTCCCTGGAAAGTAACTGGGTCGTGTCTCTGAGAAAAACATAAAAAGTACTCTGAACAATAGGTAACTACCATTCAAATGTTGTATTTTTTGGAAGTAAGGTTGTAGAACTTTGAAATAAATTTATGTTAGAAATAAAACACTTGCATTTCTATTTCTGAAAATCAAATTTTAACTGGGTATTAGCGGGAGAAGCAATAAAAATATTCAAAAATGAACACACAAGAGATAGACACTATGTATATTCATTTTAACAAAGAAAAAGGCCTGGGCATTCATCCTATCAGAAATTATGGCATGAGTCAAAAATATAGACATAGGAACAGAATAATTCAGGTGCATGCTGTGATATGAGATCATACCAATGCACATCTGTAATAGCACTTGGGAGGCTCAGACAAGAGGATCTCTATGAGATGGAGGATATGTAGTGAGTTCAAGACCAGCCTGAACTTCATAGTAAGACCCTATTTAAAAAACATAACAAGAGGAACATCAGTATTTTAGTCATGTTTTATTCTAACATCCTACCTAGTATAAAAAAATTAAACAAGGGATGAATATAACACATTTAGAGATATTTTTAAAAATACAAAATGGAAGCACAAAGAAAATTAACCTAAGATATTAACAGAGCATAAAAGCAAAGTTGATACAATGGTAATACAGAATTAGAAACAGGACCTGCGCATACTATACTAAAGATATGTTAAAAAAAATAGGAGAGTATGTTTAAACAGTTTTGAACTACCTGATATCCAATGAAGTGCATGTACACACACACACACACACACACACACACACACTCACACACACACACACACACAAACAATTTAACTGCTAAAAAGATAATAAGCTGAATTAGAGAGTATTTCCACAATGAAAATTATCCATTTATTAGAAATAAGATATTTATGAGTAATAATTTTTCATCATTTTTATTATGGTAATTTTTAAATTAAGTAAATATGCTGGGAAAATTCAAATAAAATCTGTAAATGCATCAATACTGAAATTCATTAAAATCTTCACAGCAGAAACCAGTAGGGAATCTAAATATTCTTAAATATTTTCATATTTAATGCTATTTTTGTATTATTTTTACTATAATCATAATAAATATAATTAAGCATATATCCCTTCAAGATCAAGTATCTTTTTTAAAAAATTTTATCTTGAAAATAGTCAAAACACAACCAAACAAGAAGAACAAAGCCAATCCAGTCAAGTAGATATGGTGAAATCAAACTAAAAACAGAACTTTATAAAACCAATTGAGAATATTGAATAGAGCAAAAGAAACATAAAAAGCAAAACAGTGGAAATAACCTTTGCCTTCAAACAGAAGATAGAAGGAAATCCCCCATATTTGCTACATTGCATATGGTCATCCTTCCAAGAGATGCTGAGACATCTATCCCCAGTAGCTACGGACGGGAGAGCGGGGAAGAGCAGTGCTGAGGGTGTTTCTCAGCCCATCAGCTGGTAGGCTCTCGGGAGCTTCTGGTTCACCTCCTGGCCCACGCCGGGGGCACTTACCAAGAGGGCAGAAGAATAAGCTGCCTAAGTCCCATCATGGCCAGATCTCAGGAGCACTGGTTCTCCTCCTCAAGATCATATACCTTTAAAAAAAAATTAAGCAAAGATTTTGGTCTCAGGTCCAACACAAGAGTTTGAAAGTTGCCATCCTTGTACTTAGAGTAACAAGAACAAACTAAAAATTAACTACTTTTCTTGGACTCATCAGACAACTGAGTTTGCAAGACAAAACACCACCTCAAAAACTAGAGAGACAGGGAAATCTAGGTTAATCGCTGCAATTTACTTAAACGAGTGGATTCATAAACTTATGACACTTTGGTGGTCATTTTTGACAAATTGCTTTAGACTGTTCACAGTTGACATAGTTTAACACCTAGCAAATCAATAGAAATGTTCACACCAGAGACTTATTTACCTTAATTCCTGTTACCCAGATCCAATATTCAGCAACATCAACAAAATTTTACAAACATTTCAGTCTGAAAAGACAATCATTAAAATAAGACTTAGACATTAAAATTACCAAAGAATTTTTAAAGCTATACGCAATATAGTAAAGGTGTTGATGAAAAAAAAATATATGGCATGTATAGCTCCCACTGTGTTATGTCAACCACCATCTGCCATGAGTCTTATACTAGGGACAAGCAGTTTTGGCTCCTTTCTCTCAAATCACCAAAACTATGAGCAAATTAAACATCTTTTCTTGGTGAATTTACTCATCTTGGACATTTCACTATTTTAATGAAAGATAGACTGACAAAGCTCTATTACATGTAAAGTGGAGCAGTGGTGTATGAAGGTGAATGATCCATGTGATGATGGTTAAAGCTGTCATCAACGTGAAGTCATGTTTAGCTTACTGAAAACATCTATAGATATGAATAGACACACGATTTAATGTACACAAAGAAATGCTTTGTCAGCTGAGAAGGACTATAAGCAATGATACCCAAGTAGGAATAAACATTGAATGTTCAAATCTTAGTTTCTGGTATAACTGTCCTAGAAGAGGTACCAGAATGCCTTTGAAAAATGGCTGGCGCTAGAGCTGATGCATCAAATTAGTCTGGAGCATCTTGTGATGCCCCAAAGCTAGAAAGTACTTGAAACAAACAAAGAACTCACAACAATGAGAGTATATCAAAGTCTTATGGAGCTAACTGAAAGATTTCTCAGTAAAGAAAGCAAGAAAAATTTGATGAAAAATGTAGCTAAATAGCATTAGGCTATATTCCAAAGTATATTCCAAACATATACTGATAGAAATAAAATTTAGTAAATAGATGGAAGAATAAACAAAATTCCCATGCAGAAGAATTCTAAACAATATATGTAGATAATCTAAACTTAGAGAGGTGGAGCATTAGTCTCCAATTTCTTTTTTTTTTCTTTTTTTAAATTTTATTTAAAAGGAAAAAGAGAAAAACACAAGACAAAACAAAGCAGTGTAAGGGTACAAGTAATACAGAACTACAAAAAAAAACAGTAAGAAATCACCAGTTAATAGATTACATATTGTCGATGTCCGCTCCCGGCCGGCAGGAAGGACACACGACAAAGTCTGGCAGTGGACAACCTTTTCTTTTATTTTCCTTCTCCGTACAGCCTGCCCTGGGATCGCTCCCAGCCGAAGCCTCCTTTGGTCCGCTCCCCGCAGCTCCTTCTGGGCTTCTACTTCCGGGCTTCTTCTTCCCCCCCAGGGGTGGCACCAGTATATATACGGATACAGTGTCCAATCATGTTAAAGTGAGCAAGGCAAGCTGATTGGCTAACATCATCAGTTGCCAGGCAGACTATATTGTTGAGCGGGTTGCTTACGCGGTAAGCAGGAAACTAACGTGCTCGATGGGAGAGGTAATCTACCTCAGGCTTTACTCTTTACTACAGGCCTCACGTCCGCCAAGTGAGGCGACCGGGCTCGGGGCTGCGGCTCCCAACAACATATTATCATCTTAGAGATAGTTGCTCAAATCACAGGATCAAAGCATACAAAGTGGACATTCAAACAGTGAGACTGCAAACAGTTGTGTTCAATGATCCAACCAAAAACATTAATATGGTCAGCTATTTAACACCCCTAAACACACTTGCTGTTGTATCCTTTAGAGCTCTTTTTTTGCCTCTCTTTTTTACAACAAAATTTACACATTTTGGGTTTTATTACTCCTTAGTTCTTATTACTTTTTGGGGGGGAGAAAATAAAGTCAAATATGGCAAAACAAAGAGATAGACAATTCTTTTTAAGGAAACAAGAGACATTGTTAATCTCCAATTTCTTTTTGTTCTTTTTTTTTTTTTTTTTCCTTCTCTTGAGACAGGGTCTCATCATGTCATCATGTTGCCCAGGCTAGCTTTCAACTTGAGATGCTCATGATTTAGCAACCAGAGTGGATGGGATTACAGGTGTGTGCACATGCACCTGGTTGTGCACCACTTTTGGTGTATTAACTTCTCATAGGAACTTCTAAGAAGCTAGTGTATAAACATGAGGATGGGAGAATGGGAAAGTTTTCAGTTGAAAAAATTGGCAAACACTACCTCAAGTAAAGTAATCAAGGTTAATGTCAACAGGGACGAATCAAATTGATAGCATGCACCTTTGTTGTGCTGTAATAATAATTACTTCACCTTGGTATTCCTTTCAAAAACACTTGACTCAGGTAATTATCCTGAAAAACATCAAACAAACCCAAACTGAGAAGCATTCTACAAAATACCTAACCAATAAGCCTCAAAACTGTCAAGATCATCAAATTACATGTGAAGCTAAAGTGCTTTACAACCACGAGGAGCATAAGGAAACATGACCACTAAATGTAGAGAGATATCCTGGACAGGATTCTGAAACAGGAAAAAAAAAAAAAAAAAAAAAATACTTCAAGTGAAAATTAGGAAAATTCAGCTAAAGTATTGAGTTAGTAATAAGGCATCATTATTGGTCTATTAATTTTGAAAAAAGTATCATACAAGTAGAAGATTTTAATAATATGTTATACTAAGTTTACATTATTTGAAGTTTTTTTAATATTATTTTTGCCATAACTGATTAAATCCAGAATTGCTCTCAGAATTAAAGTTTAATTTTGAAATTAACCAATATATTTGAAATTTTCATGTAGCGTATTATTTTAAAAGCTTTATAGAATTATGATTGATATGCAGAAACTGCTTATATTTGATGGTACAATCTGATGAATTTGGACACAGACAAACATGATGACACACCATTGCCACAATCAAGTGAATGTACACATCCAATATCCCTTAAAAGTTTTTGGTCCCTTTGGTTTGTGCTTTGATTGTTTTACTTTGCTTTATTCTGTTTGTTTGGCAAAAGCACTTAACAAGAGATCTACCCTTATCAAATTTTCAAGTGCTTCGTATGATATTGTTCACAATAGGCATTGTGTTATACAGCAGAATTTGCCTAATGTTACTGAAACATATTTATTGAAAGAACACTTCCTGTTTCCCCCACCACTAGCTCCTGGAAAATACTTTTGTTTTTTCTGTTTCAATGAGTCTGTTAGAGAAACTGCTTGTGCCTTTTAATCTTCATTCGTCAACTTGATCGGATTAAGAAATGCCTCGAAGATTTGTAAAGCACACTCCTGGGTGTGTCTTAGTTGGTCACGGAGGCATGACCTGGGTACTATATATGGTGCCTACCCTGTTTTCCGATAATGTTCCACTCCTCTGCTTCCTGGCTGCCTGACTACCACATGCTTCTGCCATATTTTTGCCTTGGAGCCAGCCAACTATGGACTTAAAAAAAAAGCCCTGAGCCAAATTAAAACTTTTCTCCTTTAAATTCTGTGCTGAGTATTATGGCCTAGTGATAAGAAAGCTGGTTAATAGAGAAAATGGGTACCAAGAGTGGGGCTACTGATATGACTGTACCTGAGTATGTGGTTTAGAAACTTTTGAAACTGGCTTAGAGGAGATATTTGGAAACGTTTAGAGAAACAGGCTGGAGAAGCCTTAAAATGCTGCAAACAGAGCATTATGAGTAGTTCTCTGATAGGACTAGAGACACTAAAGGTGAAACTCAGCAAGTTTCATCTGAGAATAAGGATTCTTTCGGTAGCTAGCCTACAATCTATGTGTCTTATGCTTGTAGCATAAAATTTGTCTATATTTTGACTATGTCTGTTTGGGTGACTAAAAATTAAGGGCAGTAAAACAATTAATTTGAAGATGAAATTTCAAAGCAACCTAACATTCAGGCAGTGCCATTGGGACTGTCGACTGCTGATAGTTAAATTTATAGTGGAACAAAAGGAAAAGTAGGAAATTTTGAAAAATTTAAATTTGGTCCATAAAAAAACCATTTGTAAAAGTGGGATCAAAATGGAGTGTGGTCACCAAAGAAATTAAGACCATAAAAACAGAAATCAAGACAAAAAGAAAGATTTCCGGAGGGTACCTTGGGAATTAGCAAGCCCCGAACTGTAGAAGACTCAAGGGTACAGAATTATAAAACTTTCATTTGAGAACAGTCTTTGGATCCGTGGGCCAAGGAAACCTGACTACTTCTCCTGACTCAGAAGACCTTGGCATCATCTATATGATGCTGGTTTTTCTATCAGTCAGAATGTAAAAGCCTTGGGGTCAGGGTGAGCCAAAAAAAGAAAACAAAACAAGCAAACAAACAAAAAACAACAACAACAAAAACCCCAAAACTTTCCTCCTTTAAATTATGTCTGTTGAATACTGTGTTCTAGTAACAGGAAAGTTGATTTATACACTTCATATAAATGAAATCATGTCCTTGAACAAGCTAAATTTTATCTCTAAATGAATGAGGAAAAGAAGAAAAAACTAAGCTCAAATTTAATACAAAAAAAAAGAGTAATAAAAATTAGAGTAGGGGGAAAATGAGATAGAAACTAAGAAAAAAATCAACAAAGCCTAGTTCTTTGAAAAATTAAAATTGAAAAAACCTCTAGCTGGATAAAGAAAAAAGAGAGAAGATTCAAATTAATAGTCACAAATAAAATAGAGATTATTACAGATACAAAAGAAAAAAGAAAGATAGTGCACCAATAATTATGTACTAATTGGACAACCTAGAAGAAATGGATTTCTAGATGCATACAACTTGCTAGGGCTGAATAATTCATGGCTTTTAAACCTAAAATGATCAAAATATTAAAATAACAAAATTTCAACAATTTAGGTTTTTTTAAATTTTTTTAAGCAAAAGATTAAAGGGAAGGTTGTTTCACAACTTGTTTTTTGGCCTAGTCCTCACAGTGTGGTACAGAGAATAGAGAAAGAATGACTGCACACTGAGATGAAGCAGAGCAAGAGAAAGTAGAAAAAGATCAGATAAAGTTAAAAAAAATGAGAAATAGTATAGTGACTAGTTTGGAGAGTGTGACCCTGCTGTAAAAAAGATTATCTTGTGACTTTGCCCGAGAAATCATTTCAGGGCCCTGATGTTGTTTGGCACACTAATATTTACATCAAAGAACTGATATATGAGTGAAATAAAATAAATAGTAAATAGCAATCATTTTAATAAGCTTAGCAGCAACAGCCCTGTCATGTGAATTTGTGTTATATGATGATATTCTACACCTATTTCTTCTTTTTATTCTCAGCTGTACCCTTGCAAGAATAGCATCATTGTTCTCATTTTTTATGGGAAAATAGACAGTTAGAAAATATCCAAGTCACACTGCAAATGGAACGCTCAATGAGATTTGTCTGGCTTCCAAATCTTTGCACTTTAATGATACTAGAATTCCCATAAAAAATGTCAAGAATTAGGGCAGCAGGAATGAGTGGGGTACATGCTCTAAGTGTTGACAGAATACTTAGAATTGACTTGTATGAGTAATGCAATCTGGCAGGACACCTATAAAACACTTTTTGATTACATTGTGTTGAGTTATCTATATTAGTGACATATTTACCTAAATTATATTTTGTACGGATAAATGTTAAATGTGATATGTATTCATTGAACAATCACTTTGATGCCAACCTAGGAAAGGCAACACAGAAGTATACTCACTTGCTTGCATGGTAAAGATTCATACTTTATCATTTATTTATTTGCAACTAGATACTTGAGAGCCTCTCACTGTTAAATTGTTTGCACTCTGTTAAATGATTTGATGCTTATGGGCCCCAGATGTCCTGAAAATGTTCCCACACCCTTGATGACTCCCTCCATACACTCATTACTGACTTAGCATGGCTGAACATATTTACAAATTCTAGGTCACCATCTGCAAAGATGTTATGTTGTGCCTTTTTCAAATAAAAAGCATATTCTTATATTTTATGAATAATGCAATGGTCTTTGAAGAATGTGACAACATGGGAGTATAATTATCAATGGTGTATCTTTGTGGTTGGGAGTTCCAGCACAGGCATCTAACATATCTGCCTAATTACTAATTTTGTGCCTTTGAACAAATTACATGACTTTGATAAGCCTCAGTTTTCTGATCTAAAAAATAGGCAGAGTTACACCTGTCCAGATGGTTATAAAAATTAAGTAAGAGTTATATAAAGGGTCCAGGGCTGAGCACATAGCAATTTAATAAAGGATTGGGTTTATAAGATATAAGCATGATAATTTTGCATATGAATTTTAAGTCCTTTGCAAACCATATTTTCTTTAAACTGCTCACTTCTGTTACCGCTCTACTTCCCCCTTGGAAAAAGAGGTATAAAAGTAAAAAATACATATTTAGAAGTCACTTCTTGACAAACTTTTTTCAACATCCATTGAACGTAGCATACTGAGCTCTCCTAAATATTGAATTTAGCAAAAAGGAGACCCAGAAGTGAAGAAGAGGTAGGAGCAGACTACTCACTCACACGTGGCCTGGGACATAGTGGGAGGAGGCAAGGGTGACACAGTTGATGGGGGAGAGATTTTCTTCCACATTCCCAAAACTTCCAATCAATGAGATGTACAAATATACCTCAACAAACTTGCTGAAGAGTGGCTCATCAGAGGAAGGGTGTTTTTCAGGTAAATGTAGCATTTGTTTTGTGAGCGGGACCCAGAGCTCACCATCGCACTTTTGAGATGAGCACCAAAGGGCCTGGCATGGAAGAAACCAGATGATCCAGAAGTAAAGGCTGGATTTATTTTCCCTAGTGAGGGTGCTGAATAGAAGATGAGAAAAAAGAAAAAAATTAAAAGATTCAGGTGCTTTGAGAGCTGCAGTAAGGCTGAGTTGAGGCAGCTGATACCGTAGCATCAAAACTGAGAGCCTTTTGTCAAAGCCTCACATCCTCTTCACAACCAGGTGCCTTCCGGAGGACGTGGAAACACGCAGAAGGCCTGTGAAAAGCCGATACATTTTATGTTTGAGCATTATCTAAAGGAATAGCTTACTTTTGTAGATTATTTTCCCCCATCCTTATCCAGTGTGTCATAGCTCACAAAAAAGCCTGAATTAGAGACAAAACAAAGCCTCATTATGTTCTCTGAACTTCTAGGTTGCAGTGTAAGTAAATAGGCGGCCTCATTTCATTGCTGTGATGAGGGTTATTAACGACCTCAACACTTTTTAACCAGACCAAGCCTAAGTGGAATTTTTGAAGAGATAGTGATTGGCTTGGTCTAAGAACCTGCTCTCTTACCCAGATTCTGCCTTCTACCAGGCTTAAAATTTGTCTTTTCATAGCCTTTGGTACTATAGGAGGGGCTCAACGCTCTCAGCAATGCTTTCTAGTTCTAAATGCATCAAAGCCACAAACTTGATCTCCTTAGCACTGGGTAGCAACCAACAGAGCTAATAATAACTATAAGGCATGCAGACGAATCCTTAACCAATCTGGAGGACTTTGAAAAGTCAATAACATGGGGTTGGGGATTTAGCTCAGTGGCATAAGTGCCTGCCTTGCAAGTGCGCAGTCCTGAGTTCAATCCCAGGAACTGATTTTTTAAAAAGTCAATAATGAAGTCATTGTGATGGATATTTGTGACTACTCACCTATGCGAGGGTTTTGAGGAAATACTTATCCTTCTCATGTTTTTTTCTGGATACCAAAAAGTAATTCAACAGTATTTAAAATAAAGATAATGAAAAGAACAGAGCTTTTAAACATGAGTTCAGTGTCAAACATAGCATGCAAAACCTCACTCACAGCTATCATGCTACAGAGGCACTGACTGATGCAATAGAAACTGACAGAGAACTTGTCTGCTAAAAAGTCCATTTGAGAGGACTCTCCATTAAAGGATGTGGGCACAGGTAAAAGCCTACATTTTCACATGCCAAGTAAATCACTGCAAGTCTGTTTATTCTACTTGCACATTAAGTTTTCCAGCACCCACCAAACTATGTGCATTTTTGCTTTGCAAGTGTGAAGAAACCTGAGTTTGACATCACAGGTCTTTAACAGTTACAGTATTGTCTAAGGGCTAAAAGTTTACACAGATCATTTGGCCTGTAAAATTTGCATTCATCCCCATACAAAGGAGACCACTGTACTTAGGGCAGTCATAGAAGCTAACAAAATGTGAACATTAATTTTAGAGCATTTCCATACATTAATAAAACAATGTATAACAAAATATGTAATATATATGTATAATAATATATACCATATAATAATATTCATGCTTACCCTTGCAACTCAGCGATATGTTTTTGAGAACAAGTGCAGTTAAATAAGGCACATCCTTCCTCCGAAGAATTTTATTGGCGAATAGGTTTCCCAATGGGAGTTGGAAGCAAACGAGGCCTGCTGAGCAGGAAATGGAGCCATGATCTAGCTGCTACTATGGGCAGTGTAGAGAGTTGAGGAAAACAAGTATACTCGCGCTTACATCTGAGTTTCTGTTCTTCTGTTGAAGGAGAAAAAAAAGTTGTATGTTACCAACATCAGAACATTCTGTGACTGTGATAAGTCAAGACAAAAACATAATATGAATACGAACAGAAAAATACAAAAATTCATTGCTGCCACATAATTTGACAAACTATCTTTCTCTCCTGCCAATACGAATGACTGCTTCACTGTCAGACTAAGTTTAACTTCACTCCATTCTTCTCAACTTGAAGAATTATTAATTGTAGAATTACCTGATTCCTCTCATGAATAAAGCCCATATCCTTAAAGCTGTCCCCAAATCACCTAACCCTTGACAAATCCTAAAATAAGTAATTTCTAAGACCTTTTTATTGAACTCCTCCACAAATTCATAATGCAACAAGTCAATAAACCTAAAATAGGTCAAACAGAGTTTCTGGTGACATATGACTAACAAATGACATCACTGTGTCCCTTCTTTTGAAATTCATGAAATCTTAGACAGTCACACTTACAAATTCTTAAAATTCTTAAAATCATGCAGTCTGAGTTGTAGTCTCCTTCCAACTATGTGTATAAAAATTCTACAATATATTATTATGAATCCTTCAATAAATACCACTGGTGCTTAAAAAACACAATGGTGTACTACTCTGTCACAAAGAAGGGTGAATTAAATCATTTGCAGGAAATGAGTGCCTTGAGATCATAATGTTAAGTGTACCAAGTCAAACACACAAGCTTAAATAGCACATGGTTTCTCTTATATAACAAACATATAAATAAAGAGAAAAATAAAACTTATATAA
Organism: Cavia porcellus; assembly: GCF_034190915.1. Classification (NCBI taxonomy): domain Eukaryota; kingdom Metazoa; phylum Chordata; class Mammalia; order Rodentia; family Caviidae; genus Cavia; species Cavia porcellus. Next base: position 119,746,476 of record NW_026947484.1, read on the forward strand.
TAAGAAACAAGATATTCTACAAACAGGAGCAAGACCAAGAGACAGAGAGAGGGGGTTTGAGGGAGGTGAAGGGGATGAAAAAAATTAGATGTGTTATGTGCATGTGCCAAGTTTCTTTATGGAATGCAATCTTTATATACTGCATATATATACTAGTAAAAAAATTGAAAAAAAAAAAAAACACATCTTCCAGATTGCAAAAAGTTAATCCATGGTGGACCTCATTTATCAGTTATCACATAGATAACTATAGTTACTAGAAAATGTTGACTTATGTTGAATCAGAAACCTGCCATTTATTATCTTTACCAAGACTCTACTCTCTTGACTTATGCACAATGAGACAAAGCTCTTTTCGTGTGACATATATTCAGATATAAAAAGGCTATCATAGCCCTCATACATACTTTTTTTCTGATTTTGAGGTTCAGTATCATTATATATTATCATTTCCTTGTGTTACATACTCTGAACTATCCTAGACCTTCTCTAAACAGTGTACTTCGGTCTCTAGACCAGCATTTCAGGCCGGAGAAAATTACTTTTAGCTGAGTTTGGATCTACATTGTTCATTGATTGCCTCAAAATCATGTCAATAGCATAAAATTTATCCACATTGTTTAGTTCAATAGAAGGATAGAAGAGATTCTAGATTTTGATCACTTAGCTTTTCATTTCTGCTCTATTGTTTATAAGTTTTGTGGCTTAAAATTTTGGTGCCTCAGTCTTTCCAACAATAATAGGGAATAAAACTGTGTAACATAGTTGTTGTGATGAAAAAATTTGAGTTAAAAAGTATTTTTACCAACTTTTATGAACCTGATTATTTATAATTATCTCTGCAATGCAGGAAAGTCTTAGAAATTACTTAGAGAAATTACGTAAAGCTCCTTTGTGTCTTTTAACTCTAAAACATTAAGTTTATATTTATCTCTATTAAATTGCAAGTTTTAGGTTTGACTCCGAATCTGACCCTTTTGAAAAATCCTTAACTTAGAACCTCTGACCTCTTTTACACAATATCCATCTCCGTTATATGTCACCCAAAAAAATGAGACAATATCTTCACTGAAGAGATGGAACACATATTAAACAGGAAATGTGTGAGGCACAGACCTCTGACACATCTGTACGCCTCTCGCTCTATACTGATGGTTCATTAACAATATCCTTGCAAAATGGTCATTATAGAAGTCTACTAAGTAGTAAATTACTCCCAAACTTTTGTTCAACTTTTACAGCATAAGGAATTCTGTCAAATGATTCAACTGAAATCTTGACATAGTCTTTATTGTAGCTCAAACTGATATCTAGGAATACTGTTGAAAATAATGTATTTGTCTGGCATAATTTAATGACAAAATCTCATATTTTCCTTCTTTTAATCTTTATAGATATACTACTTTATCATTTTATAATATTTTCTGTCACAACATCAAGCTCACTGGCTCATAAGTATCACTTACTTTATCCTGTTTTTAAAAATCAAGACAATATACGCTGATCTCTGTCTTTCTCTTAGCTATTTGACATAACTTTTTATACATCACCAATATTGGTGTATTGATTGCATGTTAACCAATAAAAATTGACAAGTTCCTCATTTAACTCTAGAATAAATGTGGAACAGAAAAAACATATTATGAGCAAGGGCCCTTGACATTACCAGGTTACACAAACTTTGAGGATCATTATTTACATCAAAATTGAGTCAATGAAGTATTCCAACTAACTAGGTTTTAAGCTAGTGACTTTCAAACTTTTTGATAATGAATCACATTAAGAAGTCCACTTTACTTTGATCTCTTCCCTGCTGTCTGTCGCCCACACATATGTGCATGCATGCACATGCACACACACAGAGTCATGCATAATCTTACTACATTATATTTTTAACTTGTTCTAGAAAAAAAGCTGGATTGAAATACATCAAATTCATTTTATAGTCCACTAATAGATAAGCCATAATCCATAAATAGAGAAGGACCACTATAGCTCACCAATATTTGCATTTTTATTTTGATTAAATCTAATATTGCAGTATCTTTGTCAAACCATCTTGAATTCTATAGCAGTCAGATTGGATAAACTACACTAGAGCATCAACTCCAAAATCCTATTGACTTAAGACTACAATGGTTTCTCAATTTCTCTCTTTCTTACTTTCTTTTTTATTTTATTCTTTGCAGTACTGAGGATTGGACCCAAGGTCCACACACTAAGGTTCATCCCAACTGCACATTTCCCTCTTTTAAAACATTTTCTGAGACAGGATCTCACTATGTTCCCAAGTTGTCCATGATTGGCTCAAACTTATGACCCTCCTTCCCCAGAGTGTTGAGATTATAAGCACGGACCTAGCTATTTCTCAGTCTTCATGTGTATGACTAGCTTCTAAGTCATCCTGATACAAGGATCAAAGCTGAGCAAAGTCTGTTTTTCTGTTACCACTATTGCCATATAAGAATAAGAAAAACAGCAAGTGATAAGCTCGTTTGCCATTTGAATTTAGCACCTGAGTCATGGCTGCTTCCATTTTGTTTGTGAAAGTAAGTCAAAGGAGTACTTTCAAATCAACAATATTACACATATTTTCTTTTACCATGCACCCAAACAAAATGAAAATAGAGTACATCTCAACAATGCTGATGATTGTCACAACCCAACCAAATATTTCATTTGGCTTATGTGTCCCTTTCACCCAAGACTGCAGGGTGAAAGGTCAGTGGTGCTCAATGTTCTCTGTAGTCTCCAATTCTGCTCTCTGGGACATTCTGCTTTCTCTACTGCCTTAATTAGTTATATTCAAAGTAAGTATTGATGACTATATCTTGGAGGTTAAAAATTCAGTAATGATTTTATGATATCAAACAAATTCTCTTTCACCGTAAATTATAGATTTTTGATAGCATGAATTTCTCAAAAATTTTTTTTCTCTTTATTCAGTCAAGTGTATTTTTAAATAGTTAAACTCGTTTATCACACACTTTGTATTCTTTCTCTTTATTTTTTTAACTATTCGTTGTTTCTGCCATAGTTATTTCATTATTGCCGAGACAAAAAACCCAACACTCACAAACTAAAGGAGAAAAGATTTGTTTTAACTCACAGTTTGTAGGTTTCAGTGCATAGCCAGCTGGTTCCAAGGCAGGGCAGCATAGAAGAGGGGCATCTCAGAGGAAAACCGTTTCTTGGCATGACAAGCAGAAAGCAACATATCCTTTTTACTTCTTTCCCTTTTATCCCACCTAGCCCGTGAGCCTATTGGTTGCTTCCACCCATACCCAGACTGGGTCTTCCCTACTCAATTAGTCCATCACCCATATCCAGAATGATGCTGAGCCAATCAATGGACTAACTCAGTATCACACACCCATGATCCATTCACTCCTCAAAGCCTTGCCTATAAAGTGATAGTTATAAACCACAACAATTTCTATTCTGCTTTCTCTTTGTCCCCAGCTATATCTCACTTTCATCCAACACAGTGACTTTTAAACTGTTTTTCCTAATCAATATTGTTCAATCCCAAAGATTCACTGATTGTAACTATTGCAATTGAGTCTTTGCTCTGAAATTAATTTAATTAATGGATTTTAACAATGGATGTGGAAACCTGTTTTTTGTTTGTTTGTTTGTTTGTTTTTGTATTTGGGATGGAACTTACAATTTTTCATTTGGCAAGCAGATGCTTATGCTGCTGAGCTAAATCCCCGACCCTTACCATTTTTGATTTGCTCCTTCTTTAAAAGTTCAGTTCTAATAATATTTGATGCTCAACAGCCTCCAATTTTTATCTTGTATCCTTGAGTTTGGGTTGCAGTGCTCTAACCCTATAAAAATACTGAAGTTTAGATTGTATCCATCCTCTTTTATTCCTGCCTATGGATAAACCAATGCTTTCTTACACATATCTTATTTTTATGTGCCTTGTCAAGTGCAACAAAGATTAATCCTAATGTAGACTGATATTCTATTTTCCAGTCTTGACTTCTAGAACTTCAAGTTTACTATTAATTTGATAATTATTTATTTGCCTTCCAAATTATTGCAGGCAACAGGTTTATCAAGTGGTTTCCAACTTCGTTACATAGATCACCATCTTCCAAGCCTTAAAACACAGTTTTTAACTGTAATATGAACAATAAACACACGCTATGTGTTTTGCTAGGTTAGATTCACATTATAGCAGAACTCTAGTTGTATCCAGGTTCAAAATCATTTAGTAAAGGCTATATTACACTATGGAGGCTTAAAATTACAATAAATCATTTTCTTTTATGCTATGCACCAAATGCAGGCCAGATGGGACTTGGCTGTGTTTGTCCTCTCTTAGGGACCAGGCCAAAGGAAATCTATTTCAATGCTTCACAGTTGCTGCAGCACAAAAGAGGAACATGGAGATTTCATACCCATGCTTATAAGGTCACATGGCAGTGCTTAATATTGAAGATGAAATACTAAACTCATACTATGTGCCTAAAAGAAGCCCACATAAAATATGTGGGATTAAAACATTACATATATATATATATATATATATATATATATATATATATATATATTTCATTTAATTGTCAACACATGATCATATAAATTGAAAAATTAGCCATTATTATCATGTGGAAACTAATATTTTGGAAAAGGGAAAGACACAAAACAGGTAACCAAACACTGAGACTGAAGTTGTCATTCTTCCATGCTTATGTGCTTAGTCACTTAGATATAGTTTAAAAAAAAAAAAGAAAAAATGAATATAGTACCATAACCCCCTGGGCCTCCCTTCTATAGCTACTCTGCTTAAATTGCTCAGACATACATGCTTCTTCTCATTCTTTTCCATAAGTCGCCACTCTTCAGCATTCCCTCCCATTGTATCATTAATGAGATTAAGCTAAATTACTATAATAAATGTACCTTAAAATAAATCTTGAAACAATGGAAGCTTATCTCTCATTTGTGTAACAAGGCAGTTTTTTATTTTCTGTAAACTGAATGGCTCTTCACTAGATACAGTTTAGGAACTCTATTTCTACACTATGTTTCTGTTACAACTGAGGGCCTGGTCATCTTTTGAATTCCATAGATGTGTAGGAGAGATGCTGTCATCAATTCTGTTCATATTCTATTATGAATATTAATCAATAGCCTTACTCAGCTACAAAAGAAGTGCAAAGCATAGTCCTTAGGAAGGCAGCTGTTCCTAGTCACAAGTCTATAACTATGGAAGAGGAGGAGGGATTTTGGGGACAATTGATTCTCCCTATCACCCCCACATACATGGAAACATAATCAGATACACTCACCCATTCTGTTCTATCAGAATCTGTTCTCAGAACACACATGATATTAATCACTTACACTTTAATGTATATTTAACTCAATACTTCTGCAAGTTTTTGCATGGAAAAAACCTTTATCTTGACCTTAGACGCATCTAATAAAATTTCTTTAAATGAGGTCCTGTAGTCAAGAAATTTGGGAAATGCTGGTCTAAAGAAAACACTTCGTTTTTTGCTTTTTCCAGATTTTTCATAGCATCTGAATATATTAATCTATCTTATAAATCTCCAATAAAAGAATACCTATGCAACTTTTCCCCAAAGTTCTATGTCCAAATTTGACCATAGAACTCTATTGTTGAGGAATAATCTTTGTCATTTTGCAACTCACGGTACCTAGGATACTCTGATTTGGAAAACCAGTTTTAGGTTAAGAGGAACTTAAAACTCTAGGGAGATTGAATAGACCACAAACTGATTTCCTAATCTTAAAATTGCAACGTATAAGAAAATGTTTCTCCACATATAGGTAAAGGGAGGCTCCTATAAACTGCGTCTGTTCTTTTGCAGTACATTATTGTGAAAAGGGGTGCCCTGAGTCCTGACTGTCTGAACTGAATACCTTCTGCTCTGACAGATGGGGGCCTGACAAGCTGTTGCTATCAATGCAATGCAAATGTGAATTCTCTTTACAACTTTGAACAATATTCTTTTATAGCACCAGAAAACTGGTCCTAGGCCCTCAGGAGCCCTTCGAAAGAGTGGTTGTCCTCATTTCTGTGAAGTCTCCACCCCACTCTGCGCTCCTTGTCTGGAGCTAGATAATAAAAATAATCCCCAAAACAAACAAAAGATTTTGCTTGCTGGCCAAATTTCAGATCAATAGAACAGTTGGGAGGGAGCCAGGATTCAGAAGCGTGCATGTTCAGAGAGGCTGCAGATCATTAAAGATGAACAGAGCCATAAAACACCAACACAATTGGCACAACTGTGTGCTGTGCTTTTGGCAGACTGTGTATGGAGCCCGTGGACAGAACATTCCCGGAATCTAGCACAAACCTTTCCTCAAAAAGAGAAGGTGAGGCAGGCTTAAGTCACCCATAAGATACATCATGGACCAGGGCAGGGAGATATGCTTTACTTGACGCAGACTCTGGATAACTGGGACAGTGTGTTGTATATAGCACTAGGGAGCTATGAGAACTTAAAACAAGCCATAGCATCAGTTGTGACGTAAGCTCTAGAGTCTTGTTCACATCCAACACACCTACAAAGAGTTGATAAACAATATTTTAATGCACACACACCAACTCACCAAGATGAATATAATCATTATGGACCATACACACATATTAATAAAGGTAAATAAATAATTTGAGGCAGTTTTTAGAAATCATAGCTTAGCATTTGCACTAATTTTGAATGTACTATTATCAGTGTTTTGGAAAAGGGCTATTTTCAAGATGGAAATAGGTGATTTCTCCTTCATAAACATAAATATGTGAGTGCATATATAAATGAAACAATCTATTCCAAAACCAAATTGTAAAGTAAGGAAGGATAGATTGAAATCTATACACTGTGGCTCATTCAGGTTTGTTTGATTGGTATAACTTACTCTAAGAAACACTAAATTTCAAAATTAATTATTAACTTTTAAAGAAAAGGTGGACTTTCTTGCAAAAATGTTGTTCTCTATACAGAGGAATTTACCACAATTTTTTTTTTAAATTTGAGGAACATTGCATAGAGAAAAATGCATGGATTAAATGACATTTGGACTATCTTCTAGTTAGGCATATAAATAAAATTGTTAAGCATTTTTGTACAACTCAGTCTGAAAACATGTATTTGTCTTTTTCTGGGATAGAAACTGGGAATAGTATCCTTGCCTGCAAAATAAAATTAATGTTTCACTTTCAAAGAAATTGCCCAATACCTTTCCTAAGTGGTTGGATACATAGTTTTTGTGCTGATCCATGGCTCTACCAAAGATTTGTAATATTTAGGCAATCCTAATAAGTATGAAATATATTTTATTAGAGTTTTAATCTGTATTTTCCTGATAAATAATGATGTTTAACACATTCATGTACATATTGACACTGTCTTTTTACTGAAGGGTTAGTTTTTTAAAAAATTTACCTGTTTGCAGTGTATAATGATTACACTTGTCTTGGGAAATTAATAGTCATACATAATACATCTTAGTTTTTCTCTCTTTTTAAATTCTCTACTCTCTTGTTCCTCATTTTTCTTTTTGCTAAGTTAGTTTTCAAAAGACTTCTACAGTAAATTCTGGCTTCATGTATCTATGTAGATTTTTATATTATGTTTATCTTAGTGTCTCTAGTATGTAGCAAGTTCTGATTTAGTAAATTAGTAAATTCTTCTACACTAAAGTCTGATTTTATGTATCTACGTAGATAGACAAATTATACTTAGCTTAGTATCTCTAGTGCTTAGTAAGTCTCCAAAATATTCACTAAAACAAATATAAATATAATCTACTATTTGGATAACATATGATTTTACAAATTTATTTGCAAAAACATAAATTGAAACATATTTATGAATACTATTAGCAATAGGTATATCACCCATCAACATGGATTCACTCAATATTTTCATTGGTTCAAGTAGTCAAGGACACACATAAACCCATGTTTGATTCATAGCAAACCTTTGGGTTAGGGCAAAGAAGATTTCAACACTAGATATTCAACATAGAGTAGAACAAAAAGAAAATGAATGCGATAATGAAAATATAAACTTTTTTACGAGTTATTTACTAAAGGTAAAAGTATGCTGTTGTAGTCAGGGATTGTGCAGAGAACAATTAGAATCAGGACATGGAGTTTATAATATTGTTTTATGACGGTCATTGGGAGTAAACACAAGAAAATGCAGGAAATCTATACACAACATCAAAGACATAGAATATTTAACCAAGGGCCTGAATCCCACAGTAGTGTCCCACATGAGTCCAGATGAAAACCCAGAGCTCATGACAGTGCCTCCCACGAAATCCAACTGGAAGTCCAGAGCCCACAAGAAGGACTCACGCCAGTCTCTTGTACGAATCTGTGCTGGGAAGACCCAAAGGTCAGTGGTGGAAGCTAGAAAGTCCATGCCAGCAGGATGAAGGAGCTGTGCTTGTGGGACGAGGAGCCGAGAAGTCACACTCACAACAAAGAGCAAGGCTGTCCTGAAATGTACCACAGCCATCCCCAGCAACACGGAGGCCCCGAACTCTTCCTCCGACAAGCATAGTTTGAGTACATGCCAGGAAGCTAGCGTGATGAGTTCATCCTGGGGACCAAGTGGCACATGTCTTCCCCTCCAGAGCCAAAAAGCAACGCTCAATGGGAGGACCAGAGCTCCTCCAGGAGAACCTAAGGGCTCAAACAGCAATTCATAGGAGAACCCACAGTGCCACAATAACTCAGCTCAATAGCTTCTCCTTCTCCTTGTCTCTGTTTATGCTGACAACTTTCTAGGTGGAGCATCTAAACTCAGCTCCATGCTTATGTAATCTAGCTGGCGTTACTGGAGTTGCCCACCAGTTTTTAATCTATAACATATGTCAATTACAACCTTAATTTAACATCTTGACAAGGAATGTTTTCCTTCAGATGATGAATATTCCTTCTTCTAATAAATACATTCGCTGTGGGTATGAACTATATAGTGATTTTATCTGTGGGTAAGATGTGTTTTAAGATTTATTTCATGTGCAATAACAAAATGCATAGAAAAAGTGATTTAATTATATTATAGCCACATCAGAATTGTTATACAGACATAAACACACATACATGGCCAAATAAAATTTGTCCTAACATAAACTTTTTATTAAGTATGTCTCTAAATGTTTCTAATGTGCTTTTGTCTTTTCTCTTCGAAAACCATCTTCTCAAAAAATCTTAACCATGAATCTGAACAAATAAAACAAAACAGAATAAAGCATGTGCATTTTTCACCTATTATTGAGGAACCAAGAGATACTGTTAACAGGGAAAAAAAAATCAAGTAATACTTTCTGGCCTGAAAGTAGATAATGTAGTATGAAAAAGATATTGGAATGACTTACTGGTAGTTTTGAAGGGTTTTTATGTTTAATTTTTATTTTTTGGTTTGGTGATATTCAAGAAGGTATACTCATGGCTTAATGTCTTGGATATATTTTGTTTTTACAATTGCTGCATTCATATTAACACTTGGAAATCAAGACCACATTTTATCTGCATTTAGGTTGTCTACTGTTTTAAGAGCTCTGTTGAATTCTGTCTTAAATCAAGTTTCCTTTAGTCATCCAAATGTATCTCCTTGACTTATCATAATTTAGAAACAGTTCTTATAACATGAATGCTAAATCTAGATGTTTCTTCCTCCAGTGTGGCTCAGTAATCTTTTATTTGTACTTTGTATTATAAAATCCTCCTTTTGCATAAAAATATTATGCAAGTAATAAGTAGTATCTTTCTACTATATACATTTGTTCTGTTTTTTAAAAAAATTGGAATGTTCCTTGTATTTCAGGAAAGACTAGAATAGTACAATTGGCAAAGATTTGGAAGCAGATTATATTTCAAGTAATATTTAATCATAGTTCAAAACACATAGGGAAAGAGAATTTGAGAATTTAGATTTTACCATCACCTTCCAAATGTAGCCTAGAATTAGAGAATTAGGATCAGAAATTAGAGACTCCATTAATTTCTCTGAACAATTCTTGGTAGGAGTATTTCCAGGCACTGAAGGAGTAGGGGATAAAGGAGGTAATTTATGGGACAGACTGGAGATGCAGACAGCATTAGAATTAAGAAATCCATATATCAAGAGACTGGGTTTATCTGTCCACTTTACCCAAGCAAGGAGCTGAAATATATAAAGAAAGTAATAGCAATGGTTGTGTCTAAAAATAGAGCTGGAAACATTGCAAAATTACCAAGCTAGCTCATGGCCAAAAGGCAGAGATCCAGTCAGAGTTTCTTAAGAAAAAAATGTTCCACTAGAATGAACCTGTGTTTTCTGCAGAAAACCACAGAAGCAAATAAAGATATAAAACAACGGATTTCAGGAAGCTTGTGTTGTTTCTTTTTGATAGCTACCACGAACTAAGAGAGAACCTGAGACTAGACACAGAACATAGGTGGGCCATCAAAACAGGCTGCTGGGCTGGTCACTGGGCTAAAGCCATAACTGGAATCTGAGTTATATTCTAGGTAGCGTATGAGGCAGCTGTTTTTGACCCTATTCTCAGTGCTACCAACACACAAACCTGCATGTTGAGGGATGCCTGAAGATTTCTCTAAAAAGCTCCCTGACTTTGTCCAGTTTCATTTTTCTAGCTTGGCCATTTTATCTCTCTCTTAAAATTCTAGACACTTTTTGTACTATCAGGACTTGGCTCTGTCCCTTTATTTTTCTCCTTTGCCTCGCTGACTTAGATTTGGTCAGTCAGATCCAGCCTATTTCATGACTCAGAATTCCTAGAAGGTGCATTTTATTTCTCTTAGCAGCCAAGCTACTAAACCACACCACAGAAGACATAGGCTGTGCTCAGGCCTGGAACTAGGTGCTATGCCCTACCAGTCTCTTTCCGAAAAGAAAGGATGATGGATTGATTTCCTAACGTGATTGGAATGAGCTCTGTTAGGATTGGACCTAATGTGTATGTTAAATCAGTTAAATACCAAGTAGTACTTCAAAAGGCAGGGATGAGCACATTAGCTCATTCAAACTTGAAAACAACCCAAAGGAATTATTTTACTTGTTTTGTGGGTATGGGAATTAAAACTAAAGAGAGAAAATTACTGACTGAAAGTTATGAAGTTACATTATGAGGCTGGGTTTAAAACCCAGGTTTATTTGATGTTTTCTAATAATTATCATTTCTACCTCCCTGTAAGTGGCCTGCTCCTCTAGTCCTTTTGTTGTACATTCAGAAAAAAAAAAAAATAGAAAAGTAGAACCGGGGGATGATTTTGTGTGCCCTAATTCTTTATCATATCTCTTCTATTCTTCAAACAGGTGGAATTTTAAGGTGAAAGAGCAGAAGTCTCAAAATTTAGTGGAATTATAGATATTGTCAAAAGAGAAGAAATTGTTCAAAAGGAAAAAAATAACTAGTGTTGGGAAAAGGAGAAAAATATAAGACAGTTATTTTACTAGTGTATTGTAGTCTAGAAAGGTTTGTGTTAATATTGTTCAGTGGACATTTTATGCCTTTAGCTTATACTCTGTGTAAATGTTAACAGTTTAATGTTAAATACAACAGTACAAAATGTATTAACTGTTGTTATTCCCCTGTTTAAATTTTGTTTTACTCTTTTTCCATAAAACAAAGAAGTGGTCACTAGAGAGGGAAAAGGGAGGGATGGAGATGAAAAAAAGTGGTCAGTGGATATGTTACTTTTTAGAAGGAAAAATAAATTTGGCATTCTGTTTAAAAACAAAACACTGGAACTGTAAGGAAAGGCAGAAGTATTGTCGTAACAATTAAGGTCCCTTTTTTAGGAAAAAAAGGAGTAAAATCTATAGTTACTAAGTTAAAATTTGCCCATTAATTCAGAAAGCTGAGGATGTATATTTAGTTGATTAAGAATAGACATTACCAGCAAAGGCTTTAAGCAGGTATCCGACCTTTTCAGTTTAAGGTAGAGGATAAAAACTGTCATGTGGCACATTTGTCCAGCAAATGAGTCTTTTTAAAACCATAGTGATTTTAATAAATTGTATTTCTTATTAAAATTTATTTTCATTAAAATGTCCCTTGATGGAGTACATATTCTCCAGTTCAATAGTTTCTACAGTTTTCTATTGTCATTCTCTAACTTGCTTAGATAACTTTTAATAACTATTCTTACAGGCATATGGGGCTACTTTTGATACATCTATTCCCATTTATTTCCTTTAGTAAATTTATACGGGAGTGACTGTTACCATTTTATTAAAGAGGAACCTGAGGTTCAGGAAGGTTCACTATTGTTCTTAAAGATACAGCCCGGAAGTAAGTGGAAAAGAGTCCAACTCCAGGCTACTTGATCCAAAACCAATATTCTTGGCAGTACACTCTGCTTCCCCTCCCTCCCTGTCATACCTGACCACCTGGGCAAAGCTCTTCAATACCAAAGCAGATTTTTCCCTGGTATACATAAATGGATTTTTTCACTTGCCCAGCAATTTCAAACCCTTTTTGTAGTGCTTCTTAAGTTTTGCGCTGCATAAATATCACCTGGAAAGCCTGTGAAAAATGCAGATTTACCACCTGACTATACTTGGCAAAGCTGCGATGTGGAAGTTGAGGCACATAACAGAGCCAACCATCATGATAGGCACCCTAAAAGATAGCAAAATCGACAGTGCGCAATAATGCCAGCCCTTTTTCTATGGAGATATTTCCAAATTTCTGATGAGATAAACTAAGTTGAGTTCAGGGAACCCAGACTTTTTTTTTCAGCAGTACATGATGAGATTTTAGAACTTCCTCTATTCATCTGAATTCCCTTGTTAGTGTATATAGCTGCAAATTAAGTCTGTGAGAGTTGTATCTAAGTGCTTCAGAAATGATACTAATAAATTTTTTGGAAGAGTTGAAAACTTAAGTCAAATTTTCCCTTTATTTCATATTCATAAGAGAAGTATGCATGATCATATCAAATCAGTAAATGTTATTACATATGTCTAGTTCATGAGAAATTTGTCAGACATATTCAGTTGAGTCCTATCTGTCAAAGTACTCTTTAACTTACTGCCTACCTTGCAGTAGAATCTTCCTATACGTTTTTGTTGAATAAGTTCATGAAATTATTGAACCAAAATTTTCATGAACTGCTTCCTTTTTTTTAATGACAAACATATTTGAACACCTTTTTAGAATTTCTGTTCCAGTTAATAAGTCTGTTCTGAAAAATATTATTTATGTTAAAGGTTTATACACTAGCTTGCCTTGTGTATATCATATGACTTGAAATAACACTGTACAGGTTAGAAAACTTCTACTGATGTTTGAACAAGATGACTTGGATATATAAATATGCATACATGTGGTGTAAATATACCTGTCTCTAGGGGGAAATTTAAGAGAGGAGCATTTCTAGAATCTTTAAACAACTAAGCCAACATCTCAATGATTTTATAACATTTTGAAGAGCTAACTCTTTTAAAAGACAATATTCATTTTAAAGTACGAGTTTTGATTTCTTTCTTATCCTGGTTTCAGAGACCTCTAGCATTTCACTTAAGGCTAGGCATTCTTTTTGTGGGTTTTTTTCTCTGCTCCAATAGCAATACTTTCTCCTAAATTTTTAGTAATTCTTTGTTTCTGCCTGCTTGTCCAGAGACTCCATTTTATCTGCCTTTCTCCTTCTATGTTAGCCAAGATTCTTTGTGAAAGGTTCTTTAGACACCTTCCGGTTTCTCACCTCCCAGTCAGACTTCAAGCAGCCACATCTGAGTGTATTTACATCATCTTTTTTTCCCCCCGGTTCTAGGACTCAATCTCAGAACCTTGCACATGCCAGGCAGGCACTGTGATGCTGAGCTATATGCTCACCCCTTTTATATCACCTTTTGACAAGATCAATGGAGCTGGGTAATTTTAGCCTAGATAATGTGTCATTATACCTTTTCAACCAGACTTATTACCTATTTAGAAACAAATGCGAAGTCAAAAATAAAACACAGAGATACACGGAGATACATGTTCTAGTGAATTGTATATCTAATATATCTTCCACTGGGCATGGAGGCACACACATGTAATCCCATGTAATCTCTAGCTTTGGAAGCTAGAGAAGGAAGATTACAATGAGTTCAAGGCCAGCCTGAGCTACACAGGGAATTCATAGTGAGACCCTATATCCAACAACCAAGTAAAACATAAGTAAAATATGTCCCTTAGGGAAGTAAAAGATGACTTGTGTCAAACAACAATAAAACTTTTCTAAAGTGTCCAATATTCTTGATGACAATGTTTGCTTTGATGGTATAGGCCTTCTGTACATTTCGTATTCTGACAAAGAAAATAAGGATTCTATTTTTGTCTTCAAAAATATTCACATCATTTGAAGTTCATTTGAATATCATTCAAGCAAAAATATTTTAATAAAGTTATAAAATTTGTAACCCAATAATTTATCATACAGCATATTTATGGTGTCAATTATAGCAAAATAATTCAATTAAAAGGAAAACCATCTAGAAAGAGTTCTGTTTCTACAAAAAGCAGGATAAGAGCATCCTACCCTATTTCTTCTCTTTATTAAAATTAGACAAAAATTCACCTGACGACTATCATAAGACTGAAAGGTGAAGAGAAGAAAGTAGGTTGTCCAAGGACTAATGATAACTTCCCTGCACTTACTTGGTTTGGTTTAGTGCGGTTTGGTCCCTACTTTTGTCCATTCAAATTTTTATAACAAAGCATCATAAGCCAATTACTTAAAAGCTACAGGATTATGTTTCTTATAGATTTGGAAAGGAAGGGTTGAGGGAGGGAGAGAGCATAAAAAAAATTCATAAATCTCATATACATGCACCAATGCCCACAATGAATATAATTATAATGTTCTATAAACATGTACCAATGAAAAAGAAAAAGAAAGAAAGAAAAGAAAGAAATTCTCCTGCCAGCCTACTGGGTGTCTGGTAAGGGTGCACTTTCTCACAGATGGCTCCTGGCATCTGTGTCCTTCTGCATTTGATGTGGCAAATAAGCTCCCAGGGTCCTCTTTTATAAGGGCACAAATCCATTCATAGGGCTCTCTAGCCAAAGGAACAAGAAAAGAGTAGCCTGACAGCAGGGTACTAATTTGACTACACCTGCATTACTCCAAGTGGACACCATGAAATTGCAAGACACTAAAGTTTTTTTCTATCCACCAGACACTATAGGCCCAGAGATTGGGTGGGTGAAGCTTGTTGATAATTCTCACTTTCCTTTAACAGGGTGGTGTCCGTATGCTTCTCCACTCTGTGCTATGGCTACAGATGACATAGAATGATTCCCTATTGACCATTCATATTTATATTAAATATAAACAGTCTAAAAAAATTCTAACCATGTAATTAAAAGATAGAGATTGAAACACAAGATGTAAAAGTTTGTTCCAGATGTATGTTTCTTACAAAACAATCATTTAACATATAAATATAAATATAAATATGCATGTCAACAACAGAATCATAAGAAAGATATGCTTGTAAATGCTAATCAAAGGAAAGAGTGGCAATATTAATATAGAAAATATGCTTCAGAGCAAAGAAAATTAGCAGATGCAAAGACAATCACTATATAATTATAATATGTCTAAATCACTATGCATATATAACAATCATATTTATGTGTGTGCTAGCAATAGAGTTTTAAAATACATTAAACAAAATTAACACAATCAAAAGAAGTAAAGAAATTCATAATTACAACTTGTGAGTTGAATGTATGTATCTTACTAAATAATAGATCCAAAAATATAAAATCATCAGATATAGAAAGACTAAAAACACTATAAACCAGAGAGACATAATGGATATTTATAGAATCTCTTACTTATAATAGCAAAACATACATTCTTTTTAAACAAATTTATGACATTCGCCAGGTAAGTAATGTCACAAATACTAAAACAAACTTTCCTAATTGCAAGATTGAAATATAATAAATATATTTTCTGATAATGGATTCTAATTACACACAAAAAACTAAAAACTTTTAGAAAAATTAGACAGCATGCTGCTAAATAACTTATGGATCAAGGGAACATTTCATATAAATTTTAAAACTATATTGAAATAATTATATGAAAAAATGTTCAATATCGTATCTCATTAGATGGTGCTCTGCATGTTAGAATAGTAAAAATCCAAAACACCAGTTAACACCAAATGCCGGCAAGGATGTAAATCAATGTTAACTTTCATTCCTTGCTGGAATGAAAGCAAATAGGTGTGCCACATTGGAAGAAAGTCCTACAAAATCAAATACACTCTGACCATGTGACCCATCAATAGTGCTCTCTGCTATTTATTAAAAAGAATTGAAAGTATAGACTATAAAAAATTGTACACAGGTATGCTTGTAATGTCTTTACTCATAATTGTTAAAATTTAAAAGTTATATGTGTAGTCTTCAAGACTTAGAAGAAATAAAGACCAAAAAACAGACAACAGAGGATTCTTGGATGAGTGATAATATCTACATGATGATATATTAGTGGAAGCACCAGGTCATTAAAAGAACAGAAATAAATGACAATGAAAACTCAAAATATCAAATTCTGTGAGAAGCAGTAAAGCAGTGCTTAGAAGGAAATTGATTGTGCCAAGTGCTTATGCTAGAACACGAATCTTAAGTCAGTCATTTAATAGTGCACTCAAGAAACGAGAGAAAGAATAAAAGAAACCCAAACCAAGCAAAATATTGAAAAATATTAAGACTAGAAGTCAATAAAATTGAAAGCAGAAGCAACAAAGAAAAAAATCAAAACAAATTTATTCTTTGAAATTACCAATAAAGTAATAGATTACTCCAGTAACTCACATAGGGAGAATGGAAGAAGATCCAGACAACCAATATCAACTGGGAATGGTAGACCATGCCTAAAATCCCAGCACTTAGGAGTCTGAAGCAGGAAGACCATAGCCCAAAGCCAACCTCAATTACACATTAACAGGTGATTTCTTACTGTTTTTTTTTTTTTTTGTAGTTCTGTATTACGTGTACCCTTACACCGCTTTGTTTTGTTTTGTGTTTTTCTTTTTCCTTTTAAATAAAATTAAAACAAAAACAAAAAAGTATTACTAATATCAAAAGATGAAAAATGTCCTATAGACAATAATAAAAAATAGGGTGTATTATGAACAATTGTGTACATATTAATTCAAAAACTTTGATGAACAGAACAAATTCATTGTAAGTCACAGACTACCAGCTCAAATTTAGAGAAATTTAGTACAGGCGGCAAATACATTCAGGACAAGTATAACTTGAAATGCATATTTATCTATCCAGGTGCTACCATTTCTTAAATCTAGAATTTTGCCAAATTATTTGTTAAAACTAAATGTATACATATACATAGATATTTAAAAGAATATCAATAGCTATGAATATAGGTAATTAATGTCATTCCAAAAATTTTCGTTGGTCTTTGTAAGAGTATTCACTTTCTCAGGCATTAACAAAGGCTTGAACACACATTCAATTAGTTGTGCTGTGGATTCTGAAACTCAGTAAAAGCAGACCTTAGGCCCTGCTTATATGTTAATCTGAGTGCAAACACAGTGTCTTGAATATGAATAGAAGTTTATTACATTAAAATTTCATGTTCTTGATAAATCTTTAAAAGTTTTTCATAAATGCATACTGTATTATTTACATTTTTGCAGGAACTCTTTAAGAGAACCTGCAACTGAGTTAACTTCATCACTGGGCATTATCTTTGTCTGGAAACCATTTCTGATTTGATGAGAGGAAATATTTCATTTGAAGTATTTCTTTCATCAGTAGTCATGTTGACCCAGTTTTCTTATGCTCTTTATACATTTATAGTCCTCCCCTCCTCCCTCTCCCTACCCTTCCCTCTCCCCTTCTTCTTCTTCTTCTCCTTCTTCTTCTCCTTCTCCTTCTCCTTCTCCTTCTTCTTCTTCTTCTTCTTCTTCTTCTTCTTCTTCTTCTTCTTCTTCTTCTGCTTCTTTTGGTAGCAGGGATTGAACTCACGACCTCACATTGGCGAGGCTGTTTGTACCACTGAATTAAATCCTCAGCCTTTCCTTTAATGAATGACTCATTTATATTTTTGTAAGGAGAAATGATACAATAATTTCAAAATATTAAGAACAACAAAAAGGCAAAAGATTACTAGCAAAATAATATTTACAACATATTTGGAAGTGTCATTCATACTAAATATTTTCACCAATCATCAAGAAAATGATGCAGAGATAACGTGATACTCTACATATAACATCCTAAAAACTCCACTAAAAAATTGGTAGATTTAATAAGCAAACTCAGCTCAACTCAAAGTCAATACTCAAAAGTTAATAACCATTCTGTACACGAATGCAAACTCACTGAGAGAAAAATCAAGGAAACAACATCTATCGCAATAGCACACAAAAGAGTGAAATATCTTGGAAATCAATTTAATGGAGGATGTAGAAGACCTCTACATTGAAAACTACAGTACTTTGAAAAAGGAGATTGCAGACAGTATTAGAAAATGGAGAGCTAGCCCATGCATCGGGGTAAGAAGAACCAATATAGTGAGAGTGGCCAGATGTCCAAAACTGTTATACAAATTCAATGCAATTCCAATCAAAATTCCAATAACTTATCTCACAGAATTAGAGAAAACAGTCCTAAAATTCACCTGGAACCAGCAGAAAACTAGAATAGCAAGGAAAACCCCAGACCTAAAGACCAGTGGAACAGATTAGAAGATGCAGACACATTACTATAGACACATTAAGCCACTTTGTCTTTGAAAAGGTGCTAAACATATTCATTGGAAGGAAGGCAGCCTCTTTAATACATGGTGCTGGAAAAACTGACTCAGAAGATGCTGAAGATTCAAGTTGGACCCTTATCTTTCATCGTGCACTAAGCTACATTTGGAATGGATCAAAGATATAAATATTTAAACAGAAAAAATAAATCTACTGGAACATAGAGTAAATAAAACTCTTGAAGACATAAGTGTAGGCATAAACTTTATGAATAAAAACCCAATTGCCCGGGAACTGTCATAGAGGTTCAACAACTGGGATCTCATCTTATTAAAAAACTTCTGAATGGCAAGAGAAACCATCCACAGAGTGAAAAGAGAATTCACAATGTGGGGAAAAATGCTTTCCAGCTGTTCCTCAGACAAAAGATCACTATTGAGAACATATAAAGAACACAAAATCATTTCTCCCAAATTTAAAGACCCACTCCAAAAATGAGCAGCTGAGTTGAAGATATATTTTTCAGATGGAGAAATATGAATGGCAATAAAATATATGAGAAAATGTTCAACATCACTTGTCATTTGAGAGATGCAAATTAAACAACTCTGAGATTCCACCTCACCTCAGAAAGAATGGCTATTACTAAGAATTCAAACCAATAACAAATGCTGGAGGAGCTGTGGGGAAAAAGAAACTCTTCTCCACTTTTAGAGGGAGTGCAGACTGTTACAACCACTGTGGAAATCAGAGTGGAATATCCTCAAAAGACAAGGATTTGAGGTCCCATTTGACCCAGCTATTCCCCTTCTGGATATCTTCTCAGAAAAATTTAAAACATCGTGCAACAGAAATATACATGCAGCCATATTTATAGCAGCACAATTTGTAATAGCTAGAACTTGTAAAGAATTTAATTGCCATCAACTGAGGAATGGATAAAAAGATGAAGTATTTTTATGCAATGGAGTCCTACTCAGCTATAAAGAAAGATAAGCCTTAGACTTTTACAGATAAATGGATACAACTTGGTATCATACTCACTAGTGAAATAAGTCATACATGAATGTGTGAACATCCTATTGTCTCACTAGTGTGAGGAGCTGAAAGAAACTATATACATAAAAGAGCTCATTGAATAGAAATTTTTGTGCTAGAATTGTCTAGACAGTTAAATGCAGATGTCATGTACTCTGAGTAACCGATTTCAAGATAAAAAATGCACAATGTAAATACCATTGTTACCCCATAATTGTTGTGTCTTGAAATGTTGTTTTCAACATTTCAATAATAAATATTTATTTATTTTAAAATAAATAAATAAGTAGAAAAAATGGTGCAAAAATTAATGGGGGAAATTAGCAAAAGACATACCACCCTTATTCAATAACAAAGGCAGCTTTAAATATATGTATGTAACTAACATGTTTATCAGGAAAATACTACTGCGATAAAAGTTTTGTTCTTTTGTTCTCTCTCTCTCTCTCTCCATATATTAACTCTTAAGTTTCATTTTTTCTTTCTTTTGAAAAAGTTTATCATTTTAACTTAGTATATTTGCATTTGATTCTAATATTTATGGTTCTTTTCTTACACTTGACTCTAATCTTTCAGTAACTTACTTTTATGTAGCATATAAATTAGAGTTTAGGAATTAAAATTACATGTTTAGTGCTTTTTTTCCTATTTGCAGTGACCTCATTATTATCAGTGTGCTTTGCTACCAAGTAGACAGTATGTAAATGAGAGCAGGTGCATGGAAGGCAGTGCTCTTTGAATTTATTTTGGTATCTGTAATCATAGACCAAAGCACTATACTTAACTCTTATTTGTAAAAATTAGATAAATCAGAACTCACTACAATGATAAATTAAATCTTTTGGGCCCCATAAATAATTACAAAATTTTAAATCAATGGAGTTTAATAGGAAGATCCAGGTTTTGAATATCTGAATTTAAATCTAGCTCAATCATTTATCAGCTGTGCGACCTTCGATAAATTACGTACCTCCCTGCACATCTAGTTTTTCATCTTTTCTGTATAACTATGTGTTATGTAACTATTTTTTGTAGTTACCAGGAGCTGCCATAACTTCATAGATCCTCTAGAGAAGCAAAAGTTTTCACTCTTGTGCTTTTTCCAGTATCAGAGATGAAAAGAGGTATTTTCTCATGCCTTTGATTTATACACTATGATCAACAGTGCAATGAAGAATACCTGTTTGAATTTTCTGCTCATGGGACACTCTTTCATATTAATTATCTGTTACTATCACTTGTCCATTTTTCTATTGAATTGTTTTATTTTCTTCAATTTTACACTTTTAGATTTAGCAAGGGTAGGAAGGAAAAGAAAAAAATCTCTTCTTATAAATTATATGTATGTTGAGTTTATTTTGCTAATCCAAACATAAAGTACCATTTTACATAATTTTAAATAATCTCCATATAACTAATTTAGTATATTTATGCATGTTCCTTGATATCTCTTGAAGTTTATTTATAGTTACATGGGCTAGAAGGATGTAGATCAATGCTACTCGAGCATCATATGAATCAGAAACATCAACAGTGCAAGATTTTGAAGAAGGCACAGTGTTGGCCCAAATCTGTTGAAACACGTCTTCACTTTGGTGAGCGTCCCTATAAGTGATGAGCAGATTAGGAAATCTTGCAAAGCCAATGCATTAAGATAGATATCAATCTAAAATCATCCATCTTTGGTAACATAGGTTAACTTTTGCTATATCATATCAATAGTACCTTCCTAAAATCTTTAAAATGGTTTCTATTTTTTATTCATGGTATTTGTTCCATGTATTGAAAGTGTTATGCCTTCAAGAATGTCTATCCTGTTCCTCATGAATTTGTAATCTTGGCTCCTTTAAAAGAAGCTTACCCTACTCAAAATCAAAGAAACTATACCATACTTTAAATACACATTTTATAGATTTTAATCTTTTTAATATTTACATTTATAAAAATCATACAATTTCTATGTGTGGTCAATATTTTGATTCAAGCAAAATGTGATAAATTTGAAGAGATCTGAATATGGAGTCAATTTATTATGTATAATAGCCTGTTTTATAACCAGCTTTTAAAAAATCTCATGTTTTTGGATTATTAGGCTATATTTTTCCAGATGCTTTCAAAGCCACTCCAACCAAGAAGATAAATCCTTCTGGAGACAAAATATTTTAAATTAGCAGATTACTAATCTAAGTATAGCATGATATAATTGTGCTGGTCTGTTTTTTGCGAGAATTAGGGTAAATAAGAGAATTTTAAATCTTTCCAATAATAACCAAACTAATATTGTATAACCACGATTTGTGTTGTCAAACACCTGATTTATTGTTGTTAGTCACTCTTGTGTTACTAAGCTCATTTAAAAAGAGTGTCATGCAGTCTGGGAGATTTGAGCCGGGACATCTAGTAACTGATGCACTCTAGAGGTCTGCATTATATCTAACTTCAAAAGCTATGA
This sequence comes from Cavia porcellus, assembly GCF_034190915.1. Lineage (NCBI taxonomy): Eukaryota > Metazoa > Chordata > Mammalia > Rodentia > Caviidae > Cavia > Cavia porcellus. The sequence continues at coordinate 119,768,703 of NW_026947484.1, forward strand.
ATTGTAACATTTAAGAACTCAGATAACAGTTGCCACATTCTCTATTCCTCTGTGTAATACACTAGCCATTCCATTTAAATCTCCTTTCCCTCCATTTCAGTTCTCCCTCCTTATGAAAAACAGAGACACAAAGACATAATCCCCAATTAAATCTCCTGAACTTTGTTACATAACGAACAGGCTTGAGTAGTCAAAACATATTCATTTAGTGTGTAGTACAGTCACCGATACAGTTTCCATAATAAAAACAAATGAGCACTCACAGTTAAAATGAGCATTAGTTTCTTAAAATGAGGAGACATATTCTTCTTTTGAGTTTAATGTTTTGTTTTGTTAACATCTCTGTTTCCCCTCTTCCACTGTATCACAATAAAGCTAGCAAAGGGTAAAATAAAATAAAAAAAAAACAACAACAAAGATTCCTGCTTTTAAGGGAAGTAGGAGACGATGACTGTTAAGAATATCAAACTGAATAGCAAGTTTTATGTCCAGGTTCCTCCTGCTGCCATTTTTTTTGTTACTAAAATAAATATTGGCTACTAAAGCCTATGAAAGTACATAAGCAGCCACATAAATCTGACTATGTCTGTGTAATCCATCTCTTTACAGAGGAAAAAAACTGTCTTCAAACTGTACAAATATACATCCCTTACTGTCTTCAGGTTTTTGTAGTATATATTAGTAACAAATTTCAAAATAGTTCTGTAGTTATATTTAAAGTTTGAAACAGCATCCATTTTGTTTCATTTCCAAGTAGTTATTGTGCAGATTGTTCCATTATTTTTCAAGTTCTAAAGTAATTTTATTGAAATTTTTCAAAGCACTTCATTGGCATGAGATAAAGCCGCACCTTGCTTACCACTAAATGAAGCAACATTGTTGCCATCAAAACCCACTATTACTTTCTTTCCCTAAGACTGCTAAAGAAATCTGAATATGTATTTTCCCATTTGAATATGAAACTTTCCTCTTAGGTATACATCTAATGTTTGTGTCTGATTTTTTTTTTTTTTTAGCAAAACTCTGCAGTGAAAGATTATGTAATTTTTTATCTCCATGGTATTAGTACACATCCAAGCCCAAGCATAAAAAATGAAGAAAATATTGTGTGTGTGGCTCATTTAGTGAATAGAAGCCCCGTCTTCCAGTGTCATATGCATTTTCATGGACATAAAATTGAATAAGAAGATAGATTTCTCATAGTGTTACTAATATGGAAATACTACACTGACAAAGCTGGAAAGAAAAATGTCATTGCTTTCAGTACCTCAAATTTTGTAACTGTTGTTATGTGATTTTACTCCATAAGTGTAAAAGACTTGCCAAACAAAATTTTTTAAAAATGTATTTAGATAGTTTTACATTGTGAACCATGAAGATTCTTCAAGGCATAGACAGCTTCTCTAAGAATGATTGTTTTATAGACCCTCTCATGCTTTCAATTTTTTTCTTTGTCAGGTTATTTTTTTTTTTAACTATTTCTTTCTTCTGACTAGCTTAGAGCTCTTCAGTTCCAGCTGTTTCATTCTGTAACTCTAAAACCCTATCACTGGGGAGTTCTGTGTAATTGCCCATAATATGTACCACATTATCCATTTCAGGAACTGTGCTGAAAGACAGCAGCAATAAGGGGGTTTCTAAAGGCAGTCTGGCTTACACTAATGGACCTAACAGGAAGGAAATGCAATTTGAAAGAAGCTGATGCATATGTTCTATTGCCGAATATAATGTTTGATTTAATTATTAACTGTCAGTGATGGAGAGGCAGATCCTGTTCAGCTCTACTTAGAGTGCAATGCTTTGCATCCAAAGAAAACAAATGACAAAAGTTTTGCCTTTCATTGTATAACTTAAAAGAATATATTTCTTTTCATCAACAAGTCATCATTTTCCAAATTGCCTCTACTTCAGCCACAAATTGGGCAAGGTTTTATTTTATCAGTCCTCATTTTGAGAACACATGAATATAAATTTTAGCTAGCATTTTGTTTTCATCCCACCCTACATTCCTTTTCCCTTTTCCCTTCCTTTTTTCCTTGCCTCCTTCCTTTCTCTTGCTAACTTGCTGACTTCCTTCCTTGCCATTAATATAACGCATGAGAATTTCCCCTGTTGTGTGATTCTGAATCAAAGTTAGTGAATTCTGGACTGAGCAACTTTCTAAATCCCCTGGCAGCTGATTCTACCACGTGTTGGCTGGCAGAGGACATTTCAGTGAAGAGAGATAAAATGCATAACTGTCTCTATCTTCCTCTTTTTTCTCAGAATGAGTGATTTGGCACTGGGCTCCTGTCCATTTCTTTTAATTGGCATTTTGTGACTTCCAGTAATGCTCTCCCTCATTTTAAAAGCCCGTAATTGTATGTGAAAGGCAGAGAGCAAGATGTAAAGAACAAATTCATTAGACAGCAAACATATGCAGACTTCTTCTTAGTTACTTTATTCCTGTATTGGTACAAAATGACCTAATGCACACAAAGAAATGAGTATTAGCCCACTGAATTTGCAAGAGAACTCAATGAACAAAATGCTCTGTGGGTTAGTCAGCTGGAAAAGAGTGGTTTAGTGCTACATGTAAACAGAATAATAGAGCTCTGTAATTTTAGTTGTGCATTTTATATCTAGCTGGTGAGATTATTATCTTTGACTCTAGCCTAGGCAGATGCATAACTGGGGCTGAAATTAAACAATAGTGATGATATTTGGAGTTTGTCCAAAATGCTCTCTCTATTGTTTATGTAAGTGGCTCCAACATCATTATTTGATCCATAATTTCTCATTTTTTATTACGCATATGTTCTTGCATGTAACAGCATACAACATCAACTCAGTGGGAGGCATTTTTCTTTATGATTTCAAAAGGAATTGTTTATTTTTGTCAGGAGGATAATAGAAAGCAATGAAGCTTCCTGGAAACACAATATCACAATTCAAATGCCTAATTGATTTAGACAGTTTAAAGAAAAAAATATAAGGACAGTCTATATTTTTCTTCTCTGTAACACACAAATGTCTTATTTGAGAGTTGTCACTCTTAGTCTAGTCAGTGGGTTTACTACTTTAGTTATGAATGACTGGAATGTGGCTGATGTGGAACGATTACCCAACAAATAGAGTTTAATTAGAATATTCTCAATTGCAAAGAATTTAGAAAAATATGACTTACTCATGAAATGTCTAGTAAAAGGTTCAAAAGCTCAGGTCCTAGAAGCATACTGATTCACAGATAATAATGCTACTCACATAATATCATTTAAATCATTCTTTCATTTTTTCCTGCCTAACTGAATAGTTAAGTAAGCATAATGAACTTTTTAAAGTATATAAGGAAATTTAAATATTTATATAATTGTTTTTCTTGCATTTAGGATCACTTGTCATTTATTGTAATGTTATATAAATTATATGCATGAGCATACTTCTACTTTACTTCTAGAGATGTGTTATTTCATATTTCTAGTTATAAAGGTAAATTTTCAAAGGATAAAGGTTTTAAATATTTTAAATGATCAAAGAAAATGTACATTTGAATCATGGGCTGCCTGTTCTTTCCAAGATTATGAAATAATGTGTATAGGTAGCCAGGCATAGTGGCGCATGCCTGTAATCTCAGTACCAAGGAAGCTGAGGTAGGAGGATTGCAAATTTACGGGCACACTGGGCAATTTACCAACTTAGTGAGATCTTGTCTCAGTATAAAAAATTAAAAAGGACTGGAGATGCAGTTCAGTGAGACGGCCTGGGGTTCAATCCCCAATGCCATAACAAAAAAAGAATAAATATTATGTACAGTCTCTGGCTGATCCTACTGAGAAGAGGAAAAACTGCTTCTGGTTTGGAATAGTCACCCTCCCATAAATACACAGTGTAAAGCAACCTTTATGGAAAGCACAAACTTGCTTAAAAATACAATTTTATTTTATTTTTCAAATGTCCAGGGGAGGCTATCAAATGGGACTGAAGTCACTTTTCAAGGGTACAGGATATACATGTATACTGATAGGAAGGTATTCACCCAAATGCTAAGAGATTTGTTTATAAATACACTGTAAATATTTGACTGTGCAGGTGTGTCTTCATTTCTAATATGATTCCTCCAGGCAGGAAAAACAGGTGTTCTGTCTGCATGCTAATCGGGGAAAAATGCATCTGCACACTGACATCTGGGCAGAGATTGTCCAAACACATTCTCAAGTGCAGAGTCTTAGAAAATGCATCTCTTTTGGCTTTCCTTGGCACGAGGAGGCATACTCTGCATGTGGAAAAACCCACATTTACCAGCCACTAGAAATCCGTATGTGTATGTGGAGGATGAAGTGGCAGAATGCAGACACTAACTAACAAGCTGCCTGAGTTTAAGACAACTTGATAAAAGTTTCTGGGTTACCTGGAAGAGGAAATTAGTCCCCTAAAGAGGATTGGGTCTCCAGGAAGATAGAGGTCAGGAGTTGTCGGAAGGAAGGCAGAGAGAGGGTGATGTTTATGCAAAAGTTTCCTATTTTGTTTCCCTCGTTTTGTTCTTTTCAGTCCTTTTTATTTTAATGCCTCCCTTTTTCCTCCTCAGGGACACCTCTGCTCTTTTCCTTCTTCTTAAAATAAGAACTGAATTTTAGTTGATGGGATTTTCAGAATACAAAATATGGTGAGTTGGATTAATTAGAATATTTCACAGAAACTTCCCTGCTTTCAGTTATGCTCTTGACAAAGATAAATGCAAATTCTTACAGGATTTATAAACCCAAGTCATATTTTCTGGATACATTTCTATAGGTGCTAGACAAGTAAAGCAGCATAATAAAGAAGGAAACAACTGAAAAAAATGAGCAAATGTAAGATGTGCTGCAAAATATATTCACAACTCATAAAATGTATTCAGTTCTGAATTTTCACTTTGTCCGTCTGCACTACCATATATCAACACCATAATAAGCCTTATTCTAAATATTTAACACTAATGTGAACCACCTTGGATTTTTGTTTTGAATAACTACTTTGTGCCTGCATGAGTTTTAACCTAACAATTACTCCCTGGAAGAAATATCATCACTCTTAAATCCATGCAAACAGACTGTAATCTTTGACTATCTGTTAATTTCATCAATTTATATTAATTAGCCAGGACGTAACTCTGCAGGAAACAGCCATTCCCGCAGCAGTCTCTGCTTTATCAGAGCCCAGGATTGTTAATCTTCTTCCCAAAGTCTGCTGTAACTGGGTTCCCGTTAGAGCCCTATCACTTCAGTGACTGCCAGAAGGATGCACTGGGCTGTAAAACCCATGTATGAACTACGTTTCTTAGACTTATCCAAATTCATCATTGATTTTTTTTTTAACTTCTAAGCACTGAGGATCTTAGCTAATATCAGTATTTCCTCCATAATAAGATTCCATTTTTAAATTTAAGGGGAATATAAGATCTTACAGAAGTAACTTCCAAGATTCTAACAGTTTCCAAAAGTTCATTTTATCAGAATCACTAATAATAAATATTAGAAGACAACAAAGCAACAGTTGACATTCTGTGAAAAAAAACTTCTGATGCTGCTGCTCCTGACTTCCATACAAAGGTAGCAACCCCACACCAGGGACCTTGTGACATCTGCTTCTCCTTCAGGTCTCTGTTCCAGTGACTTCAGTTCTAGAATTCTTATCATAAAAATCTTAACTCAATATCAAATCAATGCATTCCTACTGAAGGAATTTTATCCATATTCTAAGAAGCAGAGAGAAAGAGAATAAGAATAACTGTCTAAGTGACTCAACAACATCCAAGAAAGATGCTTTAAATATAAGGGTTTAAAAAATAAACAGAATCTGGCGTGCAGTAAGTTGAAATTATAATCAACCTTATTCAATTGCTTAAAACACTCTTTTTAGAAAAAGATAGACAATAAAAAGTGATGAAATGTTTTATTTTACTAATTTCATCATGAAAAGTCCTATTTTCATTTGTTTAAAATTTGTAAGGAAATTTGAAGTGAATAGGCTTTAAGTAGGGATGCAGGCAAATCCTCTCCATGGAAGGGTTTGTGTGAGAATCCTCTCAATTGCCCTCTTCAAGCAACTCCCAGGATGAAGCATAGTTGAACAATTGTCACGGGCACACCCCTTGTAGATAACTTTAGGAAGGACTGTGGCTAGGGAGTCCTCCCATATCTCATTACAAGGGGAGAGTCATTTGTATGATTTGGCCCTGGATGGAGTTAGTATTTACTAAGAAAAAAATATCTGAAAGTAGAATAATATTTACTGGAGATTTGGGGAAGGGGTGATAGAAGTTTAAAAAAACCTGACATGATCAGAGTCAGTTCTAATAAAATGCAGTTTTTGCTTTTGTATGAAGAGCTGTCGTAAAGTAATATTAAACTTGTGAGATTTGGTATGTGGTTCCTGAAATACATTTTGTCAAAAAAATTTCTGAAAAACAAAACATGGAAAATATATGTGCTTACTTATTTTAGCCATGTCTACTCGTATAAATTAATTTGGATAGAGAGAAGTTGAAATCAAATCATTATTTTCTTTGAAATGGCCAATTAGTTTTTGGCTGAATAACTTAGCTCCTTCGCCATTCCTCCAAACTTCTCTGCCTACTTTCCATCAGCCAATTTAAGTTTAAAAAAAGATCAAAGTGTAAGCAAAAGAGAAAAACAATAAACATTCCAGAAATCTTGGGAGTATGCATGGTATAAGAAAATTTGTGTTGTTTGGAGCTTCAAAGAAGGAAAAAAAGAATAAATTAAGAGTATCAGAGAGAAGGAAACAGGCATCTCTGTGAAGTTCTTTTATACTTATTGCTGAGAGCAGAGCAAGTGACCTTTAGGAGATTATTGTTTATGATTATTTGTGTGTGACAAGAGTAGCAGGAAAGAATATTCCAATTTATTTCAAAGGTTACATAACAAAATTGAATATGCAGTACAACTACATTATAACTTTTACATAAGAAGTTGGAGCTGAATCACTACCATTGTTCCCTTCAACCTAGTATGTTTTGATTTCTTTTCTGTGAAACACGTCCCTTCTGATTTCGAAAATGGAATATAGTGCCATGATGCAAATAAAGAGAAAAAATATTGTTGTCTGCTGTTGAAAATGTTTCTCCAACTGAGAAACTTGATTCAAGTATGAGCGATCTATGGAATTATTTCTCAATGTATTCCACACAAAAGTAACGAAATTTAATTTCAATTTCCACTTTGTTTTTAACCAAGCCATCACCTATAGTGATTGAAGTAATACAAAAGCATCACGTGGGCTAACAGAAGAAAGAATTCTGCTTCCAGGAGGGAAGGGAAATTGAGCAACAGGGACAGATTTTTTTCTCTGCCTTAAAAGGCTTTTAGGGAGAGGCTGCTGTGCATTTTATTGTCCTCAATTTTCCCATCCATGCAACTCAGTGTTTTCGTTCAGTAAGCCTGTTCATCCTCAACTTTATATCTTTGGACAGAGTGAAACTTAAACCAGGAGCACCTCCTTTTCTATCTTTCTCCTCAGTTGTCAAACCCGGTTGTCAGAGAAGCTCCAGTGCAAGGTTGCCAACAGCTAACCTCATTTCTTTTTTAAATTAGCCACTTGGCCAAAGGGGTCCCTTGCTACACAGGGTGGAGGAACAATTCTTTCCATCTGAAGGTCAACCCTAGCTATGGGCTTAATGTCTGTTTTACGTTCAGCACAATTTGGTGTCAGAGTTCAGCAGCGAGGCAATTACTTTCTCTTAGGGACAAGAAATATAAATAGAGCAACCTCCTTCTCATTTTCTTTTCTTTTCTGCTCCTGAATGTTCCTCCAGGAACTGCAGGCTGGCAAAAGCCACGGCTATCACTTTTAGCAAGGTCTGTGGTGGAGTCCTGGGACAGAAAACATCCTCACCCACACAGGCCAGAAACTAGGGATTTTAAATCCAGATTCGGCAAGCTTAAACCACAAATACATTTTGAACTGGTAGCACAGAGGAGTCCAACACACTATCCGCTGGCATCAGAGCCCCTTTAAATAAGAGAATCTGAATGGCTCCTGCAGCGTCTGCAGTGGCCTCTGATCTCCGCGGTCTCTAATGCCTGCTCTCACGTGTACTTCTCAGGGTTCCTGAGGTAACTGACAACGTGGTTCCCTGGGACTTCAAAGCCAGACTTTCCCCCCTTTGTCTGGTGAAAGAGAATTTAAAGAATGACAACAATGAAGCAGGCATAACTCTGGAAACTGGATCTTGAGGTAAACAAATCTGAAAGACTTTACAGAGAAATAGAAGTTTCATGGGCTGGCAGCACAGGAGACAGCCCAGCAGACACTCAGCTGTGGGGCGCAGGCAGGTGTTCCAGGCTTTTCCTTTAACCTGCAGACTGACAGGGACCTGGTAGGAGACACCATGATAGACAGCTTTCTCACTCTGTAGGTGAAAGAATGAGCTTCTTCCAAATGGTATTCTGTGTTCTGAATCGTTACAGGATCCATTAATTAATTTTCCTTCCTTCTTTCATTTGCCTACTTCAATGTTTTTAAAGTACCTTCTTCAGTGTCAAACCTTTAAATATATGTTATTTCATTTCAGAAGTATTCCATTCCTATTTACATGTTAAGAAATTGAGCATCAAAACTATTATAGTTTACTTGGCCTAAGTCACAACTTTAAGAGCCAGTTGTGAACCAAGGACTTTGGATTCCTAGATCACAGCTTGTGCCCCTAGTGAAATCACATGTTGTGACTGGCTATGGTGGAAGCAGACTAGTTGGACAGGTTAAAGAAAAGGTGAAGAAAGGCAGATGTCCGAGAAAAGAATTTGTGGAAAAATTTACTTGGGATCAGTGGTTCAGTATTTTTTTGAAACAGAAAGCCAGTTTACCTTGACACATGGGGAGGTATTGAAATAAGAGAATGTAAATGAGTTCCCAGAGAAATGGGAGCTCTGTGTTCAGACTGACAGATGAAGGACCCAATGTGTGAGTTGGGCTAGGTACAGTGTGGCACAGTCTACAGTCCTAGCACTTGAGGAGCTGAGGCAGGAGAATCACAAGTGCAAAACCAATCCGAGCTACGTAACAAGTTCAGGACCAGCCTGAGCTACATAATAAGATACTGTCTCAAAAGAAAGAGGAAAAAATCAGATAATAAGCGGTCTTAAAACCGCACTGAGAATGTAGCATGTATGAAGCCATGACAGGACAGAATGAAATGTTTCTGGGCACAAGTAGCCAATTTCAGACTGTACTTTAGGATGGTTTTTCCAGTGCTGTTGCGAAGCTGTAGAAAGGAAGAAATTGGAGGCAGAGATGGCTGTGCTTAGAATGCCACTGAAATATTTCAGACTGGAAGTAAAAACTCCCAATATACGTCAAGGTGAGAGGTGTGAAAGGAAGGAGGCGCACACCAGAGATTTGTCACAGGAGCCTGTGCTCATCGGGAGATGAGACACCACCTGGAATAGTGATCGGTCTCAGCAAGATGGGAAATGGGTAGGATTTGCCACAACTGGGCAGAAAGGGTTGCTGGCCAGTTTCAACACCTATAAATTGGACCAGGTATGACGTCTTCCCCACACAACACACTGAGGAGATGACAATATACTTGGACAGAGCCTCTGTGTATGCTGGTGCCAGTTCCCTCCTGATTTGCACTTTCTTGCATCAAGAGCTCTGTTTCCCAGCAGAGTTCAGGAGCTCCTGCTAGTGGTCTTTCGTCTGCGCTCCCTGACTTGCATGCTTCACCTCATCTCACCAGTCTGCAGAAGCCTAGATGGATTACTAACTTTGATGCTATCCTTCCGCAGCTTCTTCACACACCCAGTTACCAGGAAGCAACAGTATATATATATATATATATATATATATATATATATATATATATATCCTTGGTTGGCTCTAATAGCAGCACCTCCGTGCAAGTAAAGAAGTAAATTGGAACTGACACTATCCACTTAGAGCTTTAAGTATTCGTACCTGGACTCTCTTGAAGCATTTACCGTTTAGGATCAAATAAAATACATTGTTTTCTTTTGTCTTATCTACAGTCTTCTTCAAAGGGTCTTTTAGAACCCTGGCATTAATCTCCCCAGTATCTTTGTGTTGAAAGAGGGACACAGTAACTAATAGTAGCCCATTTTACAGAAAAGAACCCTAAAACAGCAAGTAGTTTAATGATCAACCCAGTGTCACTCTATGCTCAGTTATCAGGGAAATTTATATAAACACTTCTGTGGCTGGTCATCAAGAGTTTCTTTGTTTTTCGTGCCATCTTGGAGGAAATTTTAAATTGAAATTAAGACTTGAATCTTGGTGCCCTATCACTTCTCTAATTTCCTCTTCTTGACCTCAGTGGTTTTCAAATTGTCCTTTTAGGAAACCCAAGTTTATACAATGGGGTTTAGGGTTTTAGGAAAAGAATAAACCACTTGCTGAGGTAAAGTGATGATTTAAAGTTCAAAAAGCCCATTCTGTGCTTTTACTTCTTTTGTAAATTAAATATCTGTGTAAGAACTCATTTTCTTCCTTAAACACTTGAAATCTACTGTCTCAGGAAATACTGTTGTCCAAAGTAAGCTAAGGCAAAATACTTATAAATCAGCTTCAGTAATGTCACATACATGTATGAATCAGAATTAGAAGGTCTGAAGCTAATTGTATAAGAAGTAATTGCTATCAGGAGAAGTGGAGCCCATTATATCCTTGAAATAATTTGAAATAGAAGACATTCTTAAAAACCCATTTAGCTTCATTTTTCATTGACTATAGAAGGGTCAAGTAAGAGCATTTATTAATATTTTCCCTAGGAGTCTATTATTTGTGATTTCATATCCCACCACAAAAATAACAATGCATCCAACTAATTCTTACCTTGAATTAATGAAGATCTACATGTTGCATTCTGAGGGAATGCTTCTGTCATTATGTAAAAGTTGTAGTCAGTTCCCAGAATTTTTTCTTATTTTTTTTGTATCATATTATGATAGTAAAGTGAATGCTCAGACAACCTCCTAGATGTATGAAAATCTACATTCCAGTCATCCAGAACCCACCCCATCAGACATGCACCAGAATTTTGGTCCTCTTTGTAGAGGCTCAAACCAGCCAATGCATTCATACTCAGGTTTCATGCCCCAGGACAAGGTCTCTTGCCACCAAATCACTTAGCACTGCCTCTCTCTCTGTCTCTCTCTCTCTTGATTCTTCCCCACTCTGCTCTGTGCTCCAGAAGGTCAACCTGTATGTAGGACTAAGCCAGGATTTTGATCTCTTTAGCTCTGTTCCTGGCATCACCATGGGCTAGCTGAATCTGTGAACTGAAGACCACAATTTCTGGCAGGTAGATTTTTCCAAATAGCCTGTACTATTCCAGGATTCAGATATTTGTATTTCCCCTTGCTCCATAAAGTCCAAGAATATAGTAAATCCCAATACATCATGCTACCTTATTTATCTAGCTTGCTCACACTTTGGTAAATGGTCACTCTGTAATCCTTTTCTTTAATTAATCAAAGAGTATCATGTGTTTCTTCTAAAACTATAAATAGGACACTCACCACCCCGACCTATCTTTCAACATCAGAGCAGATCTTTGGTCCACTGTACTTGCACTGTAATTCATGGACGGGTGCTGCTTAGAGCATGTTGCAATCTTCCATTTATAAGTCTGTTTCCTGTTCCAGAGTTTGAGGATTCACTTGTATCTTTATGGTGTATGTCACAATACAGACACTCAGTTAAAGTCAACTTTTGCTTAGCAGAAATTCCTACCACAACTCCTTCTACATGCAGATGCCATTTCCATTATGAGCTTATAGAAAAGAACATAAAATAGTTTCGTATCTATAGCCCCTGTTTCTAACTGAAAACTCTTTTAGGACAGATTTTTCCCCCTGCCAGTTTTTACTGAGTACCTGACATAGAATAAGTGCTCAATAAATGTTTATTGAGTAAATAAATTGTTCTCTATTTTCTTTTTATGTGAAATGCAAATAGCCAGAAAAGAAATAAATGTGGTATGCTATTTTATTATTTTTCATTTTTAGCAATTTATATTTTCCTTTCCACCTTAAATTTGAGGACAAGAGTAATCTATTGATTCAAAATGCTCAAAAGAATAAAGGAAGTCTGCAGGAATAGCAAACTGAGATCAACTATTATATATGATTTACATATTTTATGAAGCCAATAACAATTTTATCAATGTACTTGTCTCACCACATTTTTTATTATTGTTGGAAATTAGAAATATTAAAATTTCATCCAGGGTTTTCTATGTGAAAAAAAATTGGGAATATACCGATAAACAACATAATCTAATATTTCCCTTTGTAGAATTTACGAGAGAGACAGCTCGACAAAAACAATCATTAAGATAAGTAAGTAAAGTTTAAAGTGTGTTAGTGAGAGACAAATATTGAATGGAAGGCTTGGGATATAGCAAGGTCTGCTTCCTCTGAATGAGGAATTTGATCATCATTCTGTAACTGAATGACAGTTGGCTTTCTCATTCTAATGACAGTGTAAGAATATTTACAGTGATGGGAACATTCTACCTTATAAAGTGGCTGCTTTGGGAATTTTTTCTAGTTGCTAGATGATTTTTTCCTTACATAGAAACTAGATTTTAGTTGTCTTATATCCAAACAAGAAAATAACAACTTAATGGCAGGTCTTAGATTTGGAAAATAAATTGGGTTTCACTATTCATGATTTCAAGGGTGTAAATTCACTTCTTCTTTTTCTTTTTCTTTTTCTTCTTCTTGTTCTTCTTGTTCTTGTTCTTCTTCTTCTTCTCCTTCTTCTTCTTCTTCTTCTTCTTCTTCTTCTTCTTCTTCTTCTTCTTCTTCTTCTTCTTCTTCTTCTTCTTTTTAACTAATGATTCAACCTGAGTATATGCTACGTTATAAAGATGACAATAATATCTTAAACATATCACCAATTCACTGTTTATAAAACACATGCACATAATTTGCAAAGCCTTTTAGTATTCAGAGTAACCTCTAAAATAACAGTATTTCCATTCTCCAAATGAGGTGACTAAACCTTAGGTGTTAAGTGAGTGCTTTGGCGGGTGTCTGAATTATGTGGTAACAAGACATGAAAAACATAAAATATACCAATGTATTTTCTCTGGGAAAAAATGGGCTTTCCAATCTAAGGGGGAACAGGTAACTGTGTCTGTTTTTCTAATTATTTAGCCCGAGATCAGCATCTGAACTTGACTCTGTATGTTGCTGGTTTAGTAAGAACAGTTTGTAATGTTATACATCTTTGACTGATCATTAAAAATACAAATCCTAACCGTTTCTTTCCTGTTCAAATTAAACATTCTAATTACCAAGAAATAAGCAATTTATGTGTGAAAGAGAAAGAAGTAGCTCTAAATTGTGAAGTGTTTTAATTTTTTTAAAAAGCATGTCACCCTTATGTTGTGGGGACATAGAAACCTCTAGATGCTCATCTCTCTGTATTTAAGTAGGACTGTTTACTCCTTTGGGCATTTCTACTGCTTCAAAATCTTCAGCATACAAATTTCTCCTTTGTGAAAAATCGGAACTCTGATTTTCTGCAAAGGTCACAGAGTAATACCAATGTGAAAGAGCTAGGAGAATCTAATGTTTCCATGGTATAATGAAGCCAAAGAAAAGTTTCTCTCTAAACACAGAACATTTTATTCTTAAGCAAAGGCAAGGCCATGGAATCTAATCCAATGAAATGCCTCTTTTAATCAAATGATACCTAAAAACATGAATTTGCAATATAGCAACTATGTCCAGATCCCCATCTTGAACAACATCTGATCGCTGGGGTTAGCAACCCAGATATTCTCTCACCAATACCACATCAATATTTTTATTTTACAGGAGCCTACTCAGGAAATTATAGGTACCTAGAAATAGCTGTATATCTTTGATCCTTACTAACTGCATAATTTTCACTCCCCAATATTTGCCATGCCTTGTGGTCTCCTAGATGGGGAGGCAAACACAGTGTTTTATTAGTAAAATGAGTAATCGTAGATTATAGGTAGTGCCTTAAGGACAGTTTTTCCATTTGTTTTGTGCTGTTCTTAACTACCTGAGATTTAATATTTTATGAAGAAAAGCAGTTTCTTTAGCTCATAGTTTCGGAGATTCAAGAACATGGCACTAGCATCAGCTAGGCTCTGGTAGATAGTCTCTTGATGGGAATCCATTCAAAAGGCAGAAAAGTTCATGAGGTGAGAAAGAAAACAAGAGATCAATGGGAATGGGCTTGCTTTGTTCATAATTTGTTCTAATGGGAATGAATCCAACCCATAAAAGCATTAACACTCTCTGAGATTGGAGCCCCTATGACCTCACCACCTTCCACCAGGCTCCTTCTCTTAAAGATTCCAACTCTTCAACACCACTACATTGGGAGAATGAGTTTCTAGAATATGATATTTTGTGGAAAAAATCATGGTAGAAAGATGAATGAAAAACTGTTGGTAGATGGTAGAGATGGAAGGTAGGGAGATGGACTGCCGGAGACATTTTAACTAGAGACAGAGAAAAAAAGATTAAGTAACACTTAATTTTCTCTGTTTTGGAAGTTTCGTGAACATTGGTTTGAGCCTACATCATATATTCTTCATCACCTCAGGTGCTCACATGATTTCTCCAAGGGCAAAGGAAGAACAAATAGGGTGTCACTATAGGAACTGCAGATATTGAGGCTGACTTAATGAAAATATTCATCATAACCTGAAGCCTGCTAAGCTAAGTTTTTTAGACATCTTGAAATGCCAAAGTTTTTCATCAAAGTTGGGGAAGAGCTTTCATAAACAACTACTGAATTTTATTGCTTTTCACAAAGTTTTCAAAAGTAATTCACTAATAAGAGATCTACATTTCATATTCCATACATATTCTGGATTGGTAAGAAAGAGTCAAATATAAGTTTAGTATACCTGAGTTCTTGGGGCTGAGCACTAAATTATTATTGAGGATAAATATATGTTTGTTTATGTATTTGAGTGAATTTCTGAACCTTATGCATGTATATGCCTACTAAAGCATACATTTATTGCCTATCACACATACTCACCTTACAAAAAAAGCTCACACTGAATTGTACATAGCAATGGTTACTGTAACAGTCTCTAAATCCAAATCTTCATCTGTATGGAGAGATGTGACCTCTCTCTGCTGTGGTACAAAATGACACATCCTTAACTTTATAATTGACAAGTATTGTTTTCTATAGATTACTTCATAGTAGTGTAGAATTAAGGATATGGACTCTATAGATCTGCTGTATATTTTCAGTTAAATGCAATTTGATAGAACCATTAACCATCATTAAATACCTTATTGCTCGAGAAAAATGTGTTCTGCTGTCCTAGTAAATTTTCCAAAGCACATTTATCAGTGTGTGATTGCAGAGATATGGAAAGTGTGGTCATGTTTGTTCGGTCCGTAACGTGTTGGGAGAGGAGTGGTCTCAGGGTACCAGAAAGTGCTTTGGAATTTAAAGAGGCTGATTGCATCAGAGCCAGTGGGATGGTTGGACTTACTATTTGAAATCCATGTGTCTCAGACTTCTCCACTAAGAAAAGTGGATGTTCATAAACCTCTTTACAGAGGTTCTGTGAGAATTAAATGAGAGAATGTATAGAAATGCCTAGCACCCAACATTCACTCAAAATATGGTAATTCCTCTTGTCACAATATTATTCCGTTTTCATTCTCAGTTTTGCCTTCAACATCATTTCCAGATTCTCTTCTCTTCAGCTTAATGACAGCTCTTTCCATTTTACACCCTTGCTTTCTGTCTGACTGCTTTAAGCAGCACCTCCATATTATGGTCCACTGCTGAACTAGATTTTCCTAACACCTACCAGCTCCTTGGAAGGCTCTTTTACTTGTTTTTGTTTTTAGAAACTTCTACAGGTAGCATTTCTTATACAGCTACTGGATGCCAAACACTTGCCAAGAATGGCATAAATATTATGATCTCATTTAATCTCCATAACATCTATGCAAAATTTAAACTGAAGTTTTAAAGCTCAGTGAGATGATACAATATGCCCAGAAAGGAAGAGCTGGCATATGAAATTCCCTCAGTCTAGTACATTATAGTTTTCAATTAAGGGTAGAGAGAAGAGTTGTCCATTTAAAGTAAACAGAGGAAAAGATAAAACAGAAAAGAAATCAAAGACTCTTAGACATTAAAAAAGAGAAGAAAAATTAGTAGAAGCTTTGTTTTTTCCAATCATTTACTTATTAAGACAATGTTTAGGTATTTAAGCATGGTGTCCACATCTTTGAAAATTTCAGTACGATAGCTCCCTTTCCCCATTTTTCCATGGATGTAATGGTGTAGCCTTCCTGCAAGTTATATTAACAGAACACAATGAAAACTTAGCAGGAGAGGTATGCAGCATATTCTGCTAGGGGCAGCTACTGAAGCATGTAGCAGCTCCTCACTGAAGGATAATGGCATCTCATGATCTGTATTTCACGGTCCAGATCTACCATACCTAGTTTAAAAACCAAAAACACCAATGTGACATGCCTGTCACTTCCCTTTGAGACACGCTATGTGCCCTAAAACACTTCAATCACCACTCACACTTTGAGTAATTTCCTTTTAGGCCTAGCTTCTCTGAAATCTTCCAGTAAACAGCATGACATTAGTATTTGTCATACATAAGTAGGGACATGGATGACTCTACTTCACTGTCCTCATTAAACTGAAATCACAGCAAATGAGCTTAATTTAACAGTGATTTTTTAACAACACAAGAATGAAGTATCACAAAGGAACCCTAATTTCAGAGGAAAAAAATCTCAGTAATCTTTATGACATTTCCAGTGATGTATATTTTACAGTAAAATCTTCATGTCCAGCAATTTGTGTCCATTTTTAAGTAGTCAGTTTCCCTGTGTGGTTTTATCTACACAAGTGCATCATGGTTGTGTCTGTTTTTCTGTGAGTTGTCTAAGCTAAAGTTTCCTAGCTTGGCAATGATGTGGCAGAGATCCTATTATCTTAAGAGAATTGATTTTTCCCTTGATTTTGGCAAAGTACCTGAATGAGTCTTAATTCAAAATCAAAGGGGGCAAGAATGGAAAAGACAAGAATGGAGGGAGGATGTGGGAAAGAGAAGAGAAAAAGAAGAAAGATTACTGCCAAAACACTGCCTGAAAACCAACGCTGTCAGTACAATCATTGTCATTTGATTTAACACGGCATAATTTAAAATTCATAATGAAATCTATTTTAACTGTGAAATACACAGATTTTGAAAAGACTTTCTATTGTAAAAATGTGAATGCTATGAAATAGATGATTCTTCCCCCAATCCCTTTATTTTAATGTTTCAGGGTAACTTTACTCTAAATTATGTGAAGTTATAGTTATCAACCATATCCAATTAAAAATGCTAAGCCAGTTTCATCTGAAAAGAGAGACGCTGACAATATCTAAATATATATATATGATAAATTAGTTATTGTCAAAGCTATTGCCACTCATCATTGGGCTATGCAACAGTGTCATCTAGTGGACATTGGTCAGGTAAGTTGTAACCAAGATTCTTGAAGGAGCTTATTTAAAATGAGCTAGCCTTAATGAAAATCTGCTTTGTCTTTTTCGATTTCCTTATATTAAAGCCATTTAAATAATGATTTATAACCCAAGCCATCATTTCAATTTACTTTTTCCAGAATAGTAAAGGAACTGAGAACTTTTTAATGCCTGCACAAAGAAAAATAATTTAAAGATAATTTTTTTTCCAAGATAGCAAAGAACAAAAGAAAATAATAAAATGACTATAAAAGGTAGATGTCAGTGTATGGATAGCAATTAGGAGGAGGAAGCTGGAGCAGAAAGATTACTGAGCAGATTTCTGTGTTTTCGGTCTACGTGAACAGTGGCTACATCAACAACACAAAACAAAGGCAGTACATGGAGCTCCGTTGTTTTATTTCCAAGCTATGCCATTTTTCTCGTATCTTTTCTGTAGTCGTGCAAAAGAGATATCTTCTTTTTAAGAATTTTTCAAAAGCCTCTCGTTTTTCACAAAAGCAGTAAGTGTCATTCATTCTGAATATTAAATTTCTGTTTTATCAAAGCCATTTGACTTTAATTCTCCAACTAATCAAATAGTGGAGATACAAAATGAGCACTGCAGTACATTCTATAATTTTGTAGTTTTCCTGCATTGTTGATTGAAAAACATGAAAAAACTGTATTTGCAAAACTGTATTTTGCAAGATGCAAAAGTTAGGCTTTTCGGCATCTCATCAAAATAAATATGGACATTAATTTGTAAAGCCCTAGTGTAACACGGGAATTTTAAATGTTAATTTGCTGCTGTTAGCAGGTCATTCCCTTGCCTCACATAAAACCATACAAATATAGGGTGTTACTTTAAAGCTTTTTCCTTTAAAAGTAAAAAGGACAAAGTCACATTAAGGCTATTGAGGGGTATGAAATTTCTGCTTTTCAAGTACCTGGTTCTAGTTGCACTTTCCAGGCGCTCTGAATGAAAGTTTTTTGCCCATTTGATGTCTTTGATAGCATTGTTTCATTTGATTTGAAAATGTTAAAATGATACACAAAAAAACACATATGATTATGTTAGATTTATATCCCTGTGATATAACACAAAGTATTTTTTCCTATCCATTTAGGTGTTCAAAACATTGCTGAGATGAAACATCTGTGTTGGATGATTAAGAAAACAATAGCACACAACTATATTTGTATTTTACTGAATGTTCTTGCCCATATATTCTTAAATATCATTGAGAATATATTTAAATATTAAAGTACTTTGCCAACTTGAAGTTGGCAAAAAGAACTGACAAATTTAAATATTTATTTAAAAAATTGTTAGTTCACTCCAGTAAACAGAAAATGTTCAGCTCTTCCCAAATATTATTATTTTACTTATTAACAGTCAAATTAACCAAAAACTTAATGTGCTTTCTGGGTGTAACATTTATTAAATATTATTTCAAAATGAAGAGTTAGCTGTTTCAAGATAGAATATTTATGTTGACTTTTGCTCATATTTTTCAGGTAAAATCACTAATTCCCCATAGTATAAACCCATCATAATCAAAAAAGCTTATATTTGATTATATTTACATTGATTTCAATTTACTGTACTTGTAAATTAATGTAGCAGAAATGTGCAAGTTATTTAGGTCTTCTAGTGAGACAGAAATTTAGAATTTTGTTGGTACTAAAAGATAAACTCTTTCCAAATTTGCAGTTTTTCATCTTGCAGAATACATTACTTTGTGTGTACTTGCTCAAAATTGGATTGGCAAGTGATAACAACTGACTGGCAGCTGATAGGCAAGGACCAAGTTTGGAATTTTTAGTGGCTCTTATCCCATCATCCATATTTATTGAATACCTACTAGAGACTATGACAGTTTTCTAGATGGGATTAAAAAATGGAAGACATGTTCTATGACCTTCCTAAACATTACATTCTAGTTGAGAAGATAAAGCATACATGAATGAAAAATTAAACAGCAATGCAAGATTTAAATAACAGTTCAATTGGATAATAGACATGTCACAGAGAGCTTCATGCTCATTTATCATATGAATAGTCCAGGAATTAAGAGGTTCCTTACCTTTAGAAAGGTATTTTTAAATAATCCTGGAGAACAGCTTCCTAATTAAGGTCTTTGTAGGGCAGATGTACGATTAAAAGAAAATAAATTATACTTGTGATTTTTCACTGTCCATTTCTGCTTTTGTTTTCCATGAGTATTTTGGAAATAACTGCATGCCTAAACTATAGACACCAACATTTTACCTCAAACGCATAAAATTTCCTTGATCATTATGAAAATACCAACTTTTGTGGAGAAACCATTGCCAATATCTTTCCCTTTAATAAATGTGACCCAGCAGTAAGTATGGCAGAGATGATCTGTACTCACAGGCAGCAAAGATATTTCTGATATCATAACACAATACTGGCTGCTGAGGCACTGCCCTGGTCTGTTTTCTAAACACTGTATATCAATATCTTCAAAAAAGTCACTTCTGAGTCTTCAAAAAATTTAAAAACAGTCATTTTTTAAGGTTATGTATAGCTCCAATTATATTTCTCTGTTTTGCTTTATTCTTGTAATACTAATATATGGCTTGAAGTAGTCAACTTTTCCATTATGTGGCACCTGCAACTTCAGTAAGGGAAAGCATTTAAAAATAAACTATTTATCTCCGAGTTTCAGAGGTTTCAGTGCATGGTTGGCAGGTATCAAGGCAAAGATGGCAGATATCAAGGCTGGTGCAAGGGTACAGAGGAGTAAACCAGCTTATTTTCTGTAAACTGGGAACAGAACACAGAGTAGAAGAGACCAGGGACCAGATATCTTCTCCAGGGTCCTATCCCTGTCAGTCACTTCCTCCAACACACTTCAGCTCCTAATAGCCCTATCAGCCTGCAACTCATCCATGAGTTACCCCCTTCGTGATATTAGTGTGCTCACAGCCTGCCGGTCACCTCTCCACGAATCTCTTAATCTAGTCGAGTTGACAATCAGATTAGAGGTCATAAACTGATAATACTACTTTCTATTACAAGGAAGTGTGTGTGTGTGTGTGTGTGTGTGTGTGTGTGTGTGTGTGTATTTTTAAATAACTATCCAGGTTTGGTGATACACACTTATATTACCAGCACTAGGAGGCTAAGGCAGAAGAATGAATTTTGATACTAACCTGGACTAAATGAGGAGGCCAATGTCAAAAAGCAACAAAAAATATAAACAACTCTACATAGCATATTATTTTCAGTAACTCATTTGTAGTATTCTCTGATGGCCTCTGTAGTTACGTGAAACACAATATAATATCCACTTAAAAGTTGATAATTTTTATATCCTAATCACCATGTTCTAGGTTCAAAGTGAGATTTTATTATAAAATGATTAATCTTTTTATTTTCCATTTAACCTGACCATGAATATTTTTATTTTATAAGCCAAACTAACTTTGTTTTATAAACATCTTTTCCCAAACATAATCTCTATCATTTATTTTGTGCTTTACCTTAAATAATTTCTATTTTCCTTTAGCTAAAAATTATTCCATACTTACAAGACTCTTCTTCTTTAGAATGGAATAATATAAGAGTTTAAAATGATGGATGTATATTTCTAGAAACCAATAAAGACATTTTAAAAAGCATTCTCAGACTTTATAAAGCAAACTTTGTATTTAAGATATTAGAAACTGAAATTATTGCAACACAGATTATAGAAATATTGAAAAACTTTTTGAATAGTTGTTGGAAAATGCAATCATTCTTACATGCTTAAATTCATTCTTTCGTGCATCTAATTAATGAGAATGTATCAGTTAATACTAGGTACTTTGTTAGGGCTCTATGTTAATCTCAAGGGCGTCAACATATAGACCTATGTAAAAGCAGCATAATGTTCACAGGAATGTAGTGGTATGGAGCAAGTCTCTCACCTCACCTTCCCCTCTAGGAATCCCAGTGTTATGAAAAAACTGACTTAATGATGCCAACATGGGCCCTAAAGGGCCTGCACCACTCAAATAAGAGTCTTTAATAATTCACTAAGTCACTTTTTAAAACTACCAGCTTCAGCTGGGTGTGGTAGCTCTCACCTGTAACTCCAGCATCCAGTAGGTTGAGGATCGAAATGGTCAACCAGCGCTCCACAATGAGTTTAAGGCCTGTCTGAACAACATAGAGAGACCCTGTCTCCGACAAAACAAAACAAAACAAGTAGATTTTATTTCTGCTAATGAACATAATATTGTTTGGCATATAAAATTAGGAAATCACAGTAATTTTTAAGAAGACAATTCATGTTGATGCAATGTAATGACCAAGAATGAAGATTCACTGATAACATTTTTTGCCACATATATTTGCATGTATTTTAATAAAACACATTTATTTATAAAATACATAAAATTTTATAATTGTATGCTGTATAAAATACATAGTTGTACATTACGTGTCTATATTTTTCTTGTTTTTAAATATGTGTAATATATACATGTATATTCCTTTTATCTAAAAATATATAAATACGTAATTTTAATGCTTCTTTTCCATAATTGAGATCATACTGTGACACAGGCTTTTTCAACATGTTGTTCAAATGAATCTAAAACTAGCATTTATATGATTTGGGCTTTGGAGCAAGCAATACTTCTCTAAAGTAAATTCTGGGAGAGTTTACTCAAAAGTGCACAGAGGAAATACTCTCTTATAGGTTCGTGAACATCCATTTCCAAGGCTCCAGGGAAAAGGGATTTGTTCACT
This sequence comes from Cavia porcellus, assembly GCF_034190915.1. Classification (NCBI taxonomy): domain Eukaryota; kingdom Metazoa; phylum Chordata; class Mammalia; order Rodentia; family Caviidae; genus Cavia; species Cavia porcellus. Next base: position 119,790,967 of record NW_026947484.1, read on the forward strand.
TTGTGCCATTATGCTAATGTCCTCGTATCCTGTTACTTGAGTGCTTGAGCTCAACTGCACACAGCCCTTCTCTTATTATGCTCTGGGGAGGCTCCTTTTAAAGTAACCATTCCCATCCGCTTTAGACTTCCACGCCAGGATTCTGGGAACATGAGTTCTGATGAAAATCACACTGGTGCTTTTTTTGACACTAAAAGGTTTCTTTACCTGGGAGCTACTTATGTAAGTGTGTTTTGCTGAGCAGTACATTATATTCATTTTTCCCCTTATATTTCAACAGTGTTTAAAAAGAAGCTTATTTCAAGTAGTATGGAGGCAATTCACCACTTTCTTTGCCTCAGTTTTTTGTTTTGTTTGTTGTTGTTGTTAATGTTGTTTTGGGGGAGGTTTTTGGTACTGGGGATCAAACTCTCAAGCTAGCGCGCTTGCCAGGCAGGCGCTTATGTCACTGAGCTAAATCCCCAGCCCTCATCGTCAGTATTTTAATGCTGTCATTTTTCAAAATGATATAGTAAATTTAGTAAATGAAGGTGTAAGTATAAAATCAATAATGAAATTGAAGGATTATTTTATTATGTTTTAAAGTTTACTCAGAAGTTCCACATAGTATTTCCTATAGTATCTCAGCTGAGAAACATGTTCAGCTAATTATACATAATAAGTGTATAGATATATATAGTTATTATATCTGTTTTTTTCTGATGCTGTGCTAAAATAACATAAAAGAAAAGAAAGAAATTTATTTAGCTTACCATTGGAACTGAAGCTCAAGCCATACTGGTAAGGGCTTCTGTGATTGTGTCACATTGTTATGGGTGGCATCCTGGCAAGAGCACAGGCAACAGGGGTAGATCATGTGGTGATACAGGAAGCCAGAGACCAGCAAGGATACCGTCTCACTTTTCACAATAACCCTATCAAGACCTAAGTAAGATGCAATGAGAATTACTTAAATCCCTCCCAGGAGTCATAGCCAAAAATGACTTTCTTGAGGTTACATCCATTTCTTAAAGATTCTATCACCACTGTCATCACACCAGTAACCAAGCTTCCAAAACACAGACCTACAGGGGACAAACCATGGAAGGTAAATATTTCTGCATAAAAATCACACATATGTAGATAAAATTCATGCATATATAAATACCTAACAATAGAAACATAGAATGCTACAAGTTTTTACAACTTTTAGTAATTCAGTTAATATATATATGTAAACTAGTTTTCTAAGTGAAATTTTATCTCCTTCAGATTATTTAATCAGGTCAACAGATCAACAATATCTTAATAAAATATTTTAGTTCACTTCCTTTTGAGGATATATTCATTCACTTATTCAAAAAATAGTTTTTACACCGTACTGGGTGACAGATTCTTTTCTAACCATTTATAAAATATTAGGGAATACATGCATATAAATTTCTGTACATATAAATATATAAATATATATCCCACAGAAATTATATATTTATATATTTATATATATTTATATATTTATATGCATGTATTCCCTAATATTATATGATATTTAGCTCGAATAAATGAAGATTTTACAAAGTCATAATGTAAAGAAAGAAATTATTTCCTTTCTGTGGTGTCAGCTGAAAAATTGAGCAGAATAGGAGCATTCTGATCAGTTGTTGAAAGAGAAAAAAGTCACTCAAAGCAAACATATCGGCAAGTTACACCTGAAAGCTTACTTTCTTCAAAAATCACTACATGAGTGCTGCAAAAGGCCCTAACCCTAAGCAATACTTGTTTCCAAACCAGAAGTTTTTTTATGCATGAATTATGGCTGTTTATCTGAAAATATTTATACATCATATTAGGATATCTAAATGACTTAACATTCTCTCCAGTTGTAGGCAAATCTAAATTGCATTGCATTTTCTTATACCTCAGAAAAACTCAGTGATAATAGCAGCTTCAAACTGTATTCCATATCTATTCTTTGGATATTTGAGTATACTTGCAGGATATCACAGAAGTGTAAATAGAAATCAGCAGATAATAATCACGTAATTAGTGTTGCTAAGTGGTAGTCCTTTGTTCATATATATATATATATATATATATATATACAATTTTTGATATCCTTACAATGAAAGTCACAATCTCAAAAGTTAGCATACTAATAAGTGTAACAAAAATCAACAGTACAACTTAACACTGAGTCTCAGCATTAAGACCGAGTAGAGTGAGAAATCCGGAAGACTAGACATTACACACCATTACCAAAATAGGAACTTCCTAGTAGCTCCTGTTAATTGTTATCAAATGGGAAAATGAGTTCTGTGTTTACAGGCACTGGGATTTTTAAAAGATACACTAGAGACTTGGGGCAAAATCTCTCTGTCTTTTCAAATGTAGTCATTAATAAAAATGCTCAAAACCTCATCAGGTTGGCCAAATTAGACATATTTAAGGACTGCATGAACCATTAGGCTACTAGTTTATAAACTTGGTTAAATAGACTGTCTTCTAACGATGTGAATCAAACTTGTTTATTGTTGATTTACAATTAGAAAGTATTTAAGCCACAAGATTCACTTATAAGTGGCCTTTCATTTCTTATTTGTGTTTTTTAGTTTAAAAAGATATTTTCACAGTCATTACAAAATTATAGCTTTTCTTACTTATTCATAAATTCATTTTTTTATCAGTACCGGGGATCGAACTCACGACTGCCTGCTTGCAAGGCAGACGCTTATGCCGCTGAGCTAAATCCCCAGCCCCATTATTAATAAATTCATTGGGATGCTCTCTCTAGCACTGTATTTTGTCACAGCTCTATTTAAGAACATACTGAGATATTAGCTCTATATTCCAGGCTCAGATTCCTTTCTTCATATGTGACTGGAATCTCATGCTTTTTCTCTGACCCTCCCTTTCTTCATGTGCAAGAGAGTAATGAAATAGTATCTGCTGCATAGTGCTGCTTGTGAAGTGTTTGAGATTAATCAGGAAGAATGATTGGACAATGGATGTAATGGGATTCTGATGGAGGCAGTTTTATAAACACTAGGATCAATCATAGCCTCCAAAGCAAGGTTAATCTGAAAGAAAATATTGAGTGAATTAATTAATCAATTAAACCCCTCTCTCCAGAAGTAGTCAGACCTAGTAGTATTCATTTACTTTCTATGCTGAGGTTTAAGTGAGTTTTTCATACATCAAACTTCTACTAAAAATTGACCAAAATAACTACCACCACAGCAAATCAGATTTTCATTTTCTTAGGAGCCAGCGCCTTAACATCTTTTGTTTTAGCCTAAACCCTCCTTCTTCACACTGGAATTTTGCCCATAACCCTGGCATGGGCAATTTTCCACTTTAGCCAAACAGAAATAGACCCTGGATTTCAATGAAATCTCAGGATGACACCTTCTCAGCCAGCACTCTGACTGCAGTGGAGTGGCATTATAATATGTCTACATGTTCTCTGTTCTGGAGAAGGAAAGATGAGAAAGATCTGTCTTCTTGGCTTCACATTTGTCTTCACAGCCACCACACCTTTTCATATGATTCTTTTTAGAATGCAATGTCAGAATGAAGCCAAAAGAGAAAAGTTCCAGCAAATAGAATTGCCATAGCAACACTCTCCATTCCTCATCAAGCCTGGTCTTGTGTGGATCATCATATTAAAGCTTATTTTTCAGCTTGGTGAAAGCCATGGCTATAATCTTCAGTGTGAAAATCTCTTTGGCCCATCCAGAAATTAAAAATAGAAGAGAATACTCTGAATTATTTCACAAACATAAAAATCTGGAATTTCAGTTCCACCACAGATGGAATCAACTCATAGAATAGTGACTTTTGGGACCACTTGAATTTCCCCATTACAGTTTCAAATTGGATTCAGTTCTTGTCATTATGACTTATTATTTGTTGATTGCTGACCAAAGACCCAACTCAGAACAACAACAACAAAAAGGTACAGTGCTCATTTCCTTTGAAGGGACAAGTTACAAAGCATAACAGAAAAGAATCTATACAAAAGCTGTGTGTGTGTGTGTGTGTGTGTGTGTGTGTGTGTGTGTGTGTGTGGTGTGATGTACTGTTTTTGAGAGCGAGGAAATTATTTTAGGTTTTTCCTAGTCAATAAAACATTTGATTTCAAAAGTCTTGCACTTGCAAGTGTCTCCGCAGGGTGAATAGACAATGTTTGTTTGTTTTTGAAGCAAGGATTTTTTCAGAAAAGTAACATGCATTAAGAGGTATTTTAAAGATGTTCTCCCATGATTTGGTTTGGAAAGTTACTTTTTTCATTTCAAATGGCTGATAAGAAGCAAAACTATTGAAATGTAGTGACTACGAATTTTGGAAGATGCTTTAGAAAATATACTCTACAGTAGCTACTATAAAATTCAGATATATGCTCTCTCCAAAAGAATATCAAAATTTACTATCACATATTCTTCATTTTTCCCCAATAAGTTGTCTGTCCTGTGAATATTTGGTATGCTACAACTGAAGCCTCACATAGCTGTTACAACAAAATAAAATTATAAATAAATAACATGAAAATATATTTTGCCAATAAGATTTTACAAATGAATCATTATTACCAAAGAATATACATTTGAATTACAAATATTGTATATCAAGTACTAATTGACTACCTTATGGTTATAGGGAATTCTGGAATCTACAGAATTAGTGAGAGATAAACCATGAACCTATAACATGCAATATTCTTTAAGTAAATATGATTTAAAAATACTTAATGGTTCAGAGAAGAATATATATAATTAAATTTAATCATGTTAAAAACAGACATGCGGGGGCTGGGGATTTAGCTCAGCGGCATAAGCACCTGCCTTGCAAGCAGGCAGTCGTGAGTTCGATCCCTGGTATTGATAAAAAGGAAAAAGACAAAAAAAAACCCCAAAAAACAACAACAACAACAACAAAAAAAAAAAAAAAACAGGGGGGCTGGGGATTTTAAAAAAAAACAGACATGCATAAAATTCATATATTGTTAGCAACACTCTGGAGTAAGGACTTCATTTTATACTACAAGAGTGATAATTATTAAATTTTAAATGTTCCTTCTCTGGCCCTGAAACAGATATAGTCATACAACTGACGTATTTTCACAGCCCTTGTCAATGATACATGCAATTTTAATCATGGATATTAATTCTCTAAACCACCACCTCACCCCTTTAACTACTATATTACTTCTCACTGGTATTTATTTCATTGCCAAAAGCAATGATGCATGGAAATTAAACTATAGATATTCATTATTTTCCTGCTTTTGCCTCAATGCATAAAATTTTCAATTGAACATTGTTAAAAGGTAAAAATTTTATCACTTAATCACAGGCTTATCATGTGACCTCTAGCTTGTGGTTGTTAAATGTTCTGAGGACGTGGCACAAAGAGTAATCAGCAGCGAGAAGCTACAGTAACTAGTGACAGGGAAGATGGCCATGTGGCACTGACAGCTGTGAAATACCCTGCAATCTTAAGGAAAACAGCATTACACGTTATAACCTTAACCACCACTTGAAAGCTAAGGTTTTACAATGAAAAGACCAGAAATTCATTTGTTTTCAAATGACACAGAGGGTTACAATATTTTTTTGTCAGCAATTACTTTGTAACAAAATCATTTATTCTTGCCTTATTCACCTTCCACTCTGCCAGGGAGTACTTAGGGGTGGGGACTCTGGCTTTTCCTAAAATAACCTTTAATTATAGTTTCTGATCTTGACATTCTCAAAAATGCCCTACTGGCTAGTCTTCTATAAGTACCATCTGTAAGTTTTGATCATAAACTAACTTGTCCTAGAATCTGCCTGGCAAAAAGCATTACGAGTCATTTTGGGAAAAGTCAGGCATAGTCAATTTTCACAGTCTTGAAACTTGAAATGATTTCTTCCAACTTTCAAGAGGAAAAAAAAAACTCTGGCATGAAATTCTGTTAGAATTTTCAAACAAAAATAGAGAGGAAAGCTGGAATATAGAAAAAAGAGGAAGAAAAGAAAAAATACACAGTAAAAATTTGAATATACTAGAAACTGAACTTATCAAGAAAATAAGAAATTCACAACAATATTGTTGCAGTTACACCTAATTATTAATGTCTGAAATATGATAAATTAATATTTCTGAATAATATATAAAATAAAAAGGAAAATGTATCCAGTTTCAGTAGGTATGAAAAATGTGATGCCTAGCATTTTTAATTAATTGGTGACTTAATAAGCATGTAAGGGACAGCTTTTATTAAGGAGATAAAAAGGGTGTAAAATTCAGTATTTATTCTGCTCTACATATTAATAATAGTGCTAACCTTAGTGTTAGAAATGACAGCACTACATGGTAATCTTAATAGTGAGACACTGAAAAGACAACTACTTGGAACAGTATCAGGGCCTAATAAAAATTTTGACAAAAGTGCTCTTGAGGAGAATACAGTGGACTCTGCCTTAAGCAGTATTCATAGGAAAACTGAGGCTTGCACATTGCTTCATTTGTCATTATTGTGTACATCTGGTGACTATAGAGTCCTTGAAGTATTCAGTCTTAAATAATAGACTTTAAATATCAAAACTTTCTTTTGGTTATATATATATATATATATATATATATATATATATATATTCCCAAAGAATCCTGGAGTTGTGCATTTTCACCAATGCAGTGAATAATGCACACTTATATTTTCTTAGAGGATCAAGTGTCCCTACAGAAGGTCTACCTACCATACAGATGAATCACAGAACTAACGCAACATTAATTTTCAATAAAAATTTCAGACTTCAGTTTACACTACAATTCATGACAATGTGCATTATAAACAAAGCTATTTTAGAAGTCACTTTATGTATCACCTTATCTCATTTCCCTTCTCTAGTGACTCTAATATACCTTTATGGCAATGGACACACACTACTGAGATTATGACCTATTTCTTATATCAGATTTATTTCTAGTACCAATGTTTGCAAATTAAATTTATGGGAAACAATCCTACTTATTCATATTATGGTCAGTTTATATCTTTTTTTTACAAAAATACATATCAAAAGAAAGCCTTTGTTTGATATTTAAATATTATGCTACATAACCCTACTAATTATTGTGCTGAAGTGCATTTATGTAACTTAGTAATAGCTTCAACCTGCGAGCTGAAGTGCTAAGCATATTGTCCATTATCATCATCACCATCATCATCACAGTTAATGCTTATTGACTACTTACCTGGGAATGTGCTTTACATACGTCATTTAAAATTCCCAAAACAGAAATTAACAGAGTTCCATAACTAGTAAGAAGTAGAGCCTATATTCAAATCCAGTCCTCTTCTATATGCTACAATGTAGGAGCTTCTCAAGAGTACGTAAGTTTTAAATTCAGTGCAATTCTCAACCTTCCCAAAAATTCATCTTTTGAAATTGAACATACAACCTGACAAATGTGTCTTTTGAACTAAGACTCTCTGGATTCAGGAGATATTTAAGACTCTCTGGATATCTCTTCAGAGATTTTCTACTGAAAAGCAAATTTCTCACGTCACATTTCACAGTTTAAAAAATCTTACGAATGACTAGATGTAGAAGAACTCATATCTCACAGTGACAGTCGATGTCATTGGCTCTCGCTCCTTCTTTCCTCTTTCTTTTTCTTATCGCTTTCCTGTGGCAACAAAATTCCCACTCTTGTCTGTGCATGAGTAATGCTTACACACCTGGAAGACTCTGCACTGAGGTTTAAAGATGGTAACTAAACCCCAAGCGAGCTTATCAAAGAACTATTCAGAAAAAATCATTGTCCTTGTAAAAAAATGTGGAAAATATAATTTTCTCCACTTTTCATATGTAATTCACTTGAAATTATTCAAAAAGTAGTAGCATTTTAGATGCTAAAAATATGCATAGAACATTTCCTTCAAAAATATTTTTATGCCACGATGGCTCAGAAACTTTCCCCACATATTCCCATTAAAGTCCTGTCATATCCACAACTCTTCTTTTAAAAGGAGATGCAGAAAGCAGGAGGCTCAAAGGATCTAGGAGGAAATGTATACACAAAGTCTGCTATGCATTAAAAAAAAAAAATTGCTACTGGCTGTAGACTCAGGAATGCACCACAGGCTCAGGGAAAAACTAAGAAAGAAATCGATCATTTACTATTTTTACCTCCTTAGTCTTGGTGTAAAAGTACAATAAAGAATTTGAGAAATAATCTCTCTTCGAGCATTCCACAAGTTTCTTAGAATATAAGAATCAGGGTTCCAGCCAGGCATGGTGGTACACACCTGTCAACCCAACTATTCAGGAGACTGAGACAGCATCACAAGTTGAGGCTAGCTGGACAATTTAGGAGGTAGGGCAGCAACAGTACTTCCCTAGCATGGACAAGGTCCTGGGTTCAATCCCTGGCTCCAACAAAAGAAGCAAGAGGAGGAATAGGAAGATACAGAGAGAAAGAAGAGGAGAAAGTAAAGGAGGATTCTAAGATCCTGTCTTGCTTAAGACTAAGGAGTGGGAGAGATGGAGATGACACCTGGACAACATTTGTGTCTAATTTCTCTAGTTGGCTTTGAAAACCTTTACTAAAATTATATTAACAACTAGAAGTGAAAAGGAAAAAAATCTCAAGTACAATAGAATTAGTTCCAATTTGAGTTAGAGGGAAAAGAGCAAAACTTTAGGAGCATCTCAGTTCTCAAAAAGCGTCTGAATGTCCTAAAGATGGTACTCAGAGACAAGGAATTGAGAAGAGCTGTCATTTTCCACTCTTGCCATTTTAAGGTTATTCAAACAAAGAGAAAACAGAAAAATCACAGGAGTCTAATACAGTTCGGAAGTGCACCTTAGATTTAGAAAACAGCACAATCTCACATAAGAATTTCACTATGAGCTTCACTATGCACTTGAACATTGCTCATGATCAAAAGGCAAGGCATTTGATACAACATGAAATGCTTGTTGTCAATGATTTCTTCCGGAAGCAAGTGAAGGGATGGGGCCATGGCAGACACACAACTGTGCTAGACCCAGTGAACTAGGGCTAAGCGTGAATTCAACTGACCTACAGTACTCAAAAGGTTCTGCTTTGGAAAATTTATGTGCAAATCAACATTATTGTCTCCATTGTAATCATTGAGGAAAATTGTACTTTCTCATTAATTAGACTTAACCTGCTAATCTAATAATCCTATTGTGATAACTATGCCTGTAATTCTTTACCTTCCTTAGATCTTAATTCTCTTCACTACTGATTTTACCTCTTCTACATACAAACACAATCTGAGAAGTTTTCATCAGCTCTCCTAGTCTAGCAAGATATTGTCTTCCCTTTCTATCCTCTATTCTTGCTTGTTGTCACCTTACTTTTCAAATAACTGTGTATTCATTCACTCCTTCTCAACTTTGGGACCTTCACACACCAGTGCCACTTTACTTTGAAAGTGTAATATTACCCTGCTGTTCATTATATCCAAGAGACTTTAAAACTCCATTGTGTTGTGATATAATTAACAAATTATAAAATTCTCCAACATAGATATATACTTCGGTTCACTTTAACAAGTATGCATACAGTTGTGTAACCCTAACCACAATCACAGTTCAGAACATCTTCAATATATCTCCAAGAATGCTCCTCTTCCTCTTTGTATGAGGAATTCTTCTTAATTTAATTTTAAACTCCTATGACTACTTTAAATAATAGTAACAAGAATTCTTAAATTTAGTAGTCCACAGGATTTATTTTGCCTGCTTAGTAAAATTGTAGATCCCTGAAACCTATTTCCTGAAATTCTACTGAGTTTTAAACATTCAGAAATCAGAAACTGATCCTGGTACCCCACTGCTCAAAGCAAAGCAGTGAGGAAGACCAGACTGCCTTCCCTACTGCCTGTGGGAAAACTACAAACCCACGGCCTGGATCGACACTGGGTCCTGTTCGCCTTCTCAGAGGTGCTCCCTCAGCTTTCGCCACCTCTCCTACGTCCATTCTTATTCATCTCGTATATCTGGCATGTACTGTTCACTTGGCAATTACTGGTCTCTCAGCCCAGTGTTTCTCTTCTTCCAGTCCTAAACCTAAAAAATGCACTCCCCAAATCTCAGCACTGTGTTGTTAGGAGCCCTGTAAAGCCAGGACACAACTCTCTGTCCCTTCTCCGCTACCACATGATCTGAGGTAGTAGAATGGATCACACCCCAGGTGAGTTACTGTTGGGTAATCACAGTCTGTTTCCCTCTATATAAGCAGCATGCCGCAGGTTTTCGGTGGGATTACCTTCTCTTTAAACCCAATACAGCCATTACCACCATGGAGCATCTATCCCTTGAAATTTCCTTTCAGAAAATTCAAATTCCCCTTCAGGTCTCAATTCATGCTTTTTTATGAGGACTTGTACTGAGTCTCCTAATCTAAACAAATAATAGTACTGTCGTGCTATACTATAAGACAGTATAGTTATTTATTTTTGGTTATTTGCTAGATGTCTATCTCATGGTTTAGTAAGATCTATGAGGAGAAAACTATTAGCAGTTTTGTCTACTTATGAACAGAAGGAACTGGGTCCTTGTCCATGCTATATACTTAAAGATATGTTTGCAAACTAAGTTAATCTGTTTTGAATAGATATGCTCAGTTGTAAACTGATCATTAATAAATCTCTGACACTAATAAAGTTATCACATATATTGCCTACAATATTTATTCTTTTACCATATCATTTTAAACTTAACAAAATACTCTCATTTTTCTTTATTTTGTTAATATTGCCTCCCTAACTAGAGATATTTTCTGAAATATCAACCTCGACATACTCTATTTCATTTATACCCTCCACAACACTGACCAGGGCTATTTGAAAATTGAAATAATAACCATAATGATAATAATTTGATAATGTTAGTTACATTTCGTGAGGGCTTGTCATTTCTAAGCAATAGTAAAAGTACATTAACGGAATGAAATCATCATAAATGTTGGAACAACTACATAAGGTAGGTGTCATTGTTACTCCATTTTACAGATGAAAATTCTAAAGTCCAGAGCGATAATTGTACAGTAAAGTTGCTGTGACAGGAGGTGGATCAAAGCAGTCGACCATGAGTATAAAAACTGCACTTGTGTAATTTAATTTCAATCATAATTTTAAGAAATAAATGAATGCATTTATATTTACTTCCATGTATTTGCATATCCATGTGTTTCGTGAACCAAATTTTATTTTTGAAGAAAACTCTGTTGGAAGAAAGACAAAAAAGCTATAGTCACACAAATCTGTTTCGGGCTTCCCTCCCAAGCTTTAACAAACTCAGTATCTACCACTTCTCTCTATTTTATTCATGCCTTTTAAGAAACAATGTATATGAGTAAAACAACCAAAATTTTTCAGAAAAATAAAAATACCTTATAAATATATACCTAACAAGGGCAACCTAGAATAATTAACTGCTAAGATATTTATATGATAGAGTACATTGCATTCAACGACTTGCCACAAATTTTTATTACATATAAAGGTGTAAAAATTTTGCTTAAGTGAACACAATAATCAGTTACTTTAAAAACAATTTTCTCTAAAATTCATTAATTTCACTGTTTAGTGTTAACTATAGAACGGAGCTTGAGAAATACTTAGATAAAAGTGAGCAAAATGGTGTTTCAGCTTTCTTTACTTAAAAACATAAAACAAAAACAAAAAAATAACTTAGTTAAAATCCAATAATGTCTCCAGTCTATGCACTTGAATTCCATGTTATCCCAATATATGTTACTTAATGTAGAAAACATGTTTCTAGGAAAAATAACAACTTTCTTTTTGTCTGGTGGGGTCTGAATTAACTCTAACATGATTTGTCATATTTTAGAAAAGACCAAGAGATAGTTGATCTGCTATAAACTTTTAAAATGTGTTAATTTATTTCATGTTTTAATACTAATTCTCATCATTTTCCTGACCCTACCCTACATCTGGCCCCTGAGGGAAATGTAATAACTCTGCTGATAATGAAAGTCTTACCCATGGTGAAAAGCTCTATCGTTACTATACATTGGGGACTAGTTTTTATATTGCTTTGATAATGCTGAACTTTTACATTGTTCTTTCCAGGGCAAATTCTGCCCTCCAAAACTTAATTGGGCAGACTCCTATGTTGACTCACAGGGAATAAAATGTTCTCAGAGTAAACCACTCACCATTAATTTTTCCAAGGCATCAAGGTATCATTTAATACCTGGAAAGAGGTAATTTACCACCAGGTCTACATAGGAGCTACTGACTGAGCAGTTTACTCCTAGGGAGAATGTAGCTCACCCTGGTTCACTACAGAAACAGCCTCCTATTATAATCAGTATTATTATCCTCCCTTTACTCCCTTTTCCTGTCTGAGTCTCTCAGGAACAGTTGGGGGTCTCAATTATAAACAACCCACACTGTAAAATGCCCATGATGCTCACAGTATGAAAACACAGAAACACAGTCTATCCTTGGGCATATTATTATTTTATTATTATTTTATATGTATTCAGTGATTTTCTCCAGGGAGCTGAAGGCATTTCATGAACTTTAAGTAACCAGTAGGTATAAATCTATGAGTCTATCTCTCAGTTATAGTTATTGCATAATAATAAACAAGCTGAGTGCAAAGAATCACCATTATTTATTTATAGTTAACACATAAGAAAAGACAATTCAATAATCATAGAAAAATGCTAATTTTAGTTTCCTTATTTTCTTCATTGCTATGGAATTAACCGTGCTTTTAAATTTAAAACTGCCATTGCCTAGAATAAGAGCATTTACTTGTAATGGCTACTCAATAAACGCTATGGATTAACCACTAAAGTTGTATCTTAATTGCATACAATGTGTTTAACCTAGTTTCCTATAGCTCAAATATTTCTAAGTTTCCCAGCTTAGGGAAACATTTTTTACTTGAATCTTTTAGAAAATGTGTTTCAATCTCCACCTTGCTAATGAGAACCCATGTCTACCTACTACCCCAAGTCAATTCCTCGGGTTCATGGGCTTAAATTCTTTGGGTTTCATGCTTCTCTAATTTTCCTTTCTGATGGATTTTTAAGTTTCAATGGAGATTAGTTTGTGAGTGTCTTGAATTATTTTCTCAATCCTTAGGTTTAATTCCTCCCTAGATGTAGCTCCTTTGTCTTCATTCCTGTCATGTAATTGCCCAAAACTACAACCAAAGAGCACAATAGATTTTACAAACATTTGAGCACCCTGGACATGGACATAAATGGCAGGAAAACACAGTTCTGGAACAGTTCTAACTACTGCTACGCTATAAATCATCACTGATCACATTCCTCCTCTCTCAGTTCAGTGCATAGGCCTTAGATAGGCTACTTTCTCCACCATCTCTTTTCCTCTTGGGAATCTTCCTCACTTTGTAGCCAATTTACACCAACTGAATTTCTATTTACTTCCTAGAACAACTAACTCTTACATATATACATTTTCTGACATGATCTAGGCCCAGGGAAAGATTCCTTTGTTAAAAATGCCTTTTCCTATCTCAAATTTTTCAACTGGAATATTAATGTTTTACACATCCACCTGGTAAATGTATATTTCTTTATAAACCTCTAACAGAAAAGCCCTTGAGCACATATAATCACACGCTCATAGACATACACACACATACATTTTAGTAGTAATGCATACATGTGCATTGGAATAATGAGCTTAATTGATTCTACAAAACAAGCAACATAAAGTACTTGAAGCTTAGCTTCGCCTGGTACCATAAAATGTTCCGTTGACCATACTGATTGTTTCGAGTGTCATAGTGTCAGTACCTGGTCTTTCCTGACTCTGAAATGCCCTTCCTCCTACTCAAGTGTTACACAAGATGATGTGTAGGTGTTTGCAGAGATGCTCTTGGATATGATGGTTACCATCTCTTTGTTCCACACCGGTGCCCTCTTTCACATGTGCACCCCTTACTGGCCACCATTTGTGTCAGCAGTTGCTGGCTGCGGTGGTCTGAAGACTGCTGTAGTACTTTCCTGTTGCTTAATGCCCAGAGATCTCAGTGACTGCTTGACCCGACCTTGGCTCATCTCAGGTTTTTTGAGGTTTAACTGTGCACAACTTAGTCCCTGCTGAGGTTGACTGTTCCTTGGCCTCACTGAACTACTTTGTTCCTTTTTTATGTCCCCTCTGGTGAGCACTCAGGTAGACTCTTCCATAACTACAGATTTCTTCTACAACATAGAAAACAATATCTTCTCATGAAAGCTACAATCCTTACTTATATGTATTAGGTTGATGCCAGGCTGGCAACTTTCCGGAGTCCCAAAACTGAAGGTACAACAGCTCCCTACTCTTCTGCCCCTACTGAATTATAGTTACCTTTTTGTTACTCTTTGTTTTCTTCCTCTCACCTCTTCACAACACATTCCCTTTGAAGTGAAGTCCTGAGAACTATGAATCCCGTGACTGACTACTTCTATTACCACGTGCCTTACTGTGAAAAGGCGATTGTCCTTGCTGCCCAGGGAGTATTGCTGTCTTCTCTACCATGAGGGAAACGCTCCAGTATAAACTGCGATTATCTAAAGAAGATTAAAAAGAAAAACATTTTCCGAGATCCAAAGGTTGCAAGAAAATTAGTTTGTCACATTCCAGTAATCTATTTTAAATTCCAAAGGTGAATTCTTTTTATTATTCTTTAAATTGTATTTCTAGTTTAACCACCATCTAATGTAAACAATAGTAGTTCCATATATTCCAATACACATATCAAAAGGTATTTATTTATAATTAAATGTTAGATGTCTGTCTCACTATTTTGTAAGTTCTATAAAGAGAAAATTATCATCAGTTTTTTAAACTTCTAAAAAGGAAAGACCTAATTCCTATTCTAAGATATGTTTGTTAAATGAGTAAATATATTTTGAAAAGCTGTGCTCAGTAATAAAATTGATGATTAGATTTTGGCAATGATAAAACTTGTATATTTGCCTATACTATTTATTATATAGACCACACTGTCTTACATTTAACAAAATACTACATCATTTCTACTGTAGGTAGATAAACTTTAAAGAAAACAATACCATAAGCAAGTATATTTATACTTAATTCTAATTTTAGTACTAAAATGTCACTTAGATTTCTTTCAAATTTGAGAAAATAGAAGGCATGAGAAATCCTTGTGTGAATGGACATTCAAATTTTTTGTGTTCTTCTGTAATGTTTTATGTGCTTCCATAACTTTAGAAAGACTTTATTCAAAGTGTTAATTAAAATGTGTATTTTCTAGCTTTCTATAATCAGCTATCAGTCAATTAATAGTATCATCTAAAATACTACTGGCAATGATAACTAATTTTACATAGAATGAATAAAAATAAGTTTTGTTTCTGGCCAAATAATGTAAAAGATTTATGATAGTATCTGTGGTAGTCAGTCCTCTAACTATTGGATTGCCATTCTATTGCCATTATAAAAATTTACTTACAGAGTTTCATGCTAGCTTTATATATGTGTGTGTATGCATATATATATATATATATGTATCAGTACTATTTTCTTGCTGTAAAATTGTATTAAAAACATTTTTCAGTTGATTAGAACAAATTCTCATAAATCTTTTTTTCCACTTATGAGTTTCCCATATGAAAGAGCCAAGTGAAAGAATGTCTGCTTTATTAAAATTCTTTGGCACATACATTCAGTATACAGAGGAAGGTGGAAGGGATCCTTCTGCAGCAGATGATGAACAATAATTATAAGCAAACTGTAGTGAATTCAAAGGATACACATTCAAGGAAATATTTGAAATAAACAATAGGGAAATAAAGAAACTCTAAATAAATGGAAAATGATCCAGAAGGCAGCTTTGAAATGCACAATGGATGCAGAAGATGGCTGGATTGTAAGCCATGAGAGAGCCTGTGTGGGTGTTGGGGTCCAGACACTGGACTACAGCAATGTGAGGAAGACAAGAAGGTGGGAAGTGGATCCCCTAAACCCCAGAAGGATCTGAAGGGTGAACTGAACACACTGGGAGAATAAAGAGAGAAACTTCAACAAAGAAGGAGGGAGTACCCAGTGATGCTTTCTCCCTAAGTCCTGGCTCACTGCATGAGAGGAGCGGTTCAAGCCTGTGGACACACGGTGACAGCTGAAGACCACAGAGGCCTCCGCAGAGAGACGCAGTGGTGGAGGGGAGCAGCAGCTGTGAATGACTGCATTCATAGGGTTTACACAAGGGAGCAATTGAGCCAGTCAGGAGAGGGGCAGGCTGATCTCAAAACTGGAAGAGTGGCTATGGGCTCCACCTCGTGGCCTCAGATACATAGAAGGTGCACTGAGGTTGCAGGCTGAAGGAGTCTGGTCTCAGCTGGAAATTGCAGGCTCACTGAGATTATCCACTACCCTGTCAAAAAGCCACTTCTGGATTGCTGGGATACACTGGTGTGAATCAGGTCTCTGTCTCCACACATGTACCAGTGATAGCAGAGAAAACCCTGAAAGTGGACCTTCCTCTCTCTCTCTCTCTCTCTCTCTCTCTCTCTCTCTCTCTCTCTCTCTCTCTCTCTCTCTCTCTCTCTCTCTCTCTCTCTCTCTCTCTCTCTCTGTCTCTCTCTCTCTCTCTCTCTCTCTCTCTCGATTTTGTTGTTGTGATGGTGGTTTTGTTTGGTTTTCTTGTTTCTTTGCGTGGTTTTTTTTTTTCCTTTATTGTTTGATCTTGCTTTTCTATGATTATGAACATAGTTTCTAGCCTCTTTGAAGCTGTGGTTGTATTTTGTTCTTTTTATCTCATCCCTCTCTCTTTTTTCTAGCCTTCTGCCCCTGTTTTCCAAATTTAGCCTGATTCCTCTATGTTCTTCAGCCTTATTTTTAACTTCTTCCTCTTCCATTTCTTTATTTTCCCCCTAACTAATTTTAAATTTTAACGCTTGAGGGCAAAACTGGCATATTAAGCACTTATATACTGCATATAATTTTCTGTTTTTTTAAAAGATTTTGTTATATATCACAAATCTAGTTCATATGGTTAAAGATGGCAAATTAATGATTAGCTGTTTGTCATGTTCTAAGCTGTTTGATGCTGTTGTTGTTACTGATAATACCATTTTAGCCAAAAGTAACATAATTGTTCTAAACAGCTATTCTTCTTAGTATTGTAAGACTGAGATTGATTAACAATCACAGAAAATACTCTGGCTCAGTGCCAAAGAACCAGGGACTGAGCCAAACAGGCAGCAATATCTCATCTTGGACAAATTGAAGAAGATGGATCTTGCCACAGACTCAAAATCCAAAAATTACTTATACCTGGAAGATACCTCAGAGAAGTAGTCATTTCCTATAGGTTCTAAACGCTAGAAATAAAGCCATCCACCATACACAATTTAAAAGCATCATCCCAGCAATTAAACTAAAAAAAAAAAATGAAAGAAAGCAAATGAGAAGACACTTAAACAAGATCCAATCCCAGACATCCAGTTCACCAAAGGCCAGCCTAGCAGGAAATGAGGTGGCACAATCCAAAAGCCACCTACTGGCCTCTCTGAAGTGGTCCCAACAAAGCAATTGAATGAGGCTCCAGAAAAACCAAATCAGAAATAATTTCTCACATAACTGCAGAAGATGATGTTCACAATGGAAACATGCTTAGTGACCCTAGAGCAGACTCAGACAATAATTGAAGAGCTAAAGAAAATTATAGAAGCCATGAATGCTCAGGCTAGGAGAGAAATGGAATCCATTAGACAGATTCAAGTAGATATGCAGAAAAATAAAAGCTCCATTTAAAGTATATGTATCAGATTAAAGCAGTGTGAGGACAGGACTTCTGACATAGAAGACAGACTTGTGATTAGCAATTATGAAAAGAAAAAATTCTTAGAAATAGAAAGAGACCCTGAGAAGTCAACATAACAATGCTAGATGAAGCAAAGAAGAATAACTTAAGATTGATTGCAGTCAACAAAAAAGCAGGAAATAGCAATATATATATATATATATATATATATATATATATATATATATAATATTCATAAATGTCATGGCAGAAAGCTTTTCTGGTATCTGAATTTGACATACAGATAATTGAGGCATACGGTACTCCAATTAGTCATGATAAAAAAGAAAAAATATCTACAATCAGGCATATCACAGTCTAGATTGCAGAAATTCAACAAAATAATAGAATCTTAAAAGCTGTTGGGGAAAAGAAACAGCTATAAAGGTCAGCCCATCAGAATCACAGCTGACTGTGCAGCACAAACCTTCAAGTCTAGAGGAGCTTGGAGTGAAATATTTCAATTTCTAAAGGAAAACAGTTTTCAGTCCAGATTGATGTACCTCACAAAACTATCTTTCAAAATTGATGGAGAAATAAGATACTTCTATGACAAAGAATATCTGAGGCAATTTACGACCACCAAACCCACCCTCCAAAATGTTTTGAAAGACATTAGAGAAAGAGATAATGGCTACAACTCCATGAACCCCAACTGAAGAAATCCACCAGGTGAGGCAAATAATTGAACAGAAGAAAGAAAAATAAGAGGGAAATCTAACAGCAGAAAAGTAACATGACAAGGATAAGTCAATACATATCAGTTATAACCAGCAATGTTAATTATATCAACTCACCAATCAAAAGACAGATCGCAAAATGAGTCAAGAAGCAAGATCCAATATGCTGCATGCAAGAAACATTAAATGCAAAAAGAACTTCAATAGACTGAAAGTCAAAAGATGCAAAATAACAATCCATGCAATAGGAACCCAGAAAAAGAGGAATAGCTTCTATTTGCAGACAAAGTGAATTTCAAGCCAAGACTCATTGAGACAGCTAAAGAGTGTCACTATATCCTTGTAAAGGAAACAACACAAGAAGAGATAACAACCACAAATATATATGCAACAAATACCAGTGCACTCAACTTTATAAAACAAATATGCATAGGCATGAAAAGTTACACAAACACTAATAAAGTTGTATTGAAGGATCTCAATGCCTCACTGTCACAAAAAGGCAGATCAAATAGACAAAAAAATCAACAAAATCTTAGAACTGAACCAAACTTTGAATGCGTGAACTTAGCAGATATCTACAGAGTTCCACCCCACAACATCGAAAAACACATTCTCAGCTGCACATGGGATATTCTTCAAAATAGAGCACATACTAGCCCGTAGAACATGCTTAAGTAAGCATGCAAAGGCACTGAAATTATCCCATGCTTCTTACCAGATAATAGTGCATTGAAATTGGAAATCAATAACCAAAGAAACCACAAGAACTTCAGAAACATACGGGAATTAAATAGCACCCTTCTGAATAGCCAATGGGTCAAAAAATGAAGCTAAAGAAGAAATGAAACAATTTCTACAGTTCAATGATAATGCCAACACAACAAACCAGAACTTATGTGACACAATATATATCCTAAGAGGAAAATCTATAGCAATAAATACCCAAATGAAGAAACAGAGCAATCTCAAATAAACAGCATAATGATAAAGCCCAAAGTTCTAGAAAAAAAAGTAGGCTAAGCCAAAAATTCATACAAGGAAGGAAATTATGAAAATCAGAGTAGAAATTAACACACTGGAGATTAAAAAACAATACAAAGAACCAATGATTTGAAGAGTTGGGTTTTTGATAGAATAAACAAAATCAATAAACCCATATTTAACTTTAGGGAACAACGAAAGAAAAGACTCAAATTCACCGAATTAGAAATGAAAAGGATGCAATCACAACAGACCCTGCAGAAATTCAGAAGATCATCTATACTTATTTGAAAAATTGTATTCTAATGAGATGGAAAACATATAAGAAATAGAGTCTTAGACACATATGAATTACCAAAGCTGAATCTAGATGACATAAAAATCCTAAAGAAGTCAATATCAATCAATGAAATCAAAGATGTAATTAGAAATCTACTACAAAGTAAAGCATATCCATATAATCACTGTGAATTTTTTAAGAAATTTAGACACAACTTCTCAAACTCTAATGAAATTGAAAGGGAAGCAATACCCCCAAATTCTTTCCTAGAAGCAAGTATTATCCAAATACCAAAACTAGAGAATGACCAAAATAAAAATGAGAATTAAAGGACAATCTCCTCAACGAATATAGATGCAAAAAATCCTTAGTAAGATACTGATAAATGAATGCCCCAAATCATCAAGAAGATTATGCACCAGACCGATTGGGATTTATCCTAGGGATGCAGGGATGGTTCAACATATGTAAATCAAAGCTAGATGAGGAGGCACATGCTTGTAGCCCCAGCATTCAGGAGGCTGAGGCAGGAAGATTTCTGAGTGCAAGGATAGCATGGGGTACACAGTTAGTGCAAGACGAACCTTAACTATATCGTGAGATTGTATTTCCAAGAAAAGAAGACATATACAAATCAATAACTACAATATATCTTATAAAATCCAGGGATAAAAATCACATGATTATCTCAATAGATTCAGAGAAAGACTTTGACACATCCCAATACCCATTAATGATAAAAATCATACAGAAAATTGAAATAGATGGTCTTTATCTCAATCTAATAAAAGCCATCTATGACAAACCAACACCAACATCATA
This sequence comes from Cavia porcellus, assembly GCF_034190915.1. Classification (NCBI taxonomy): domain Eukaryota; kingdom Metazoa; phylum Chordata; class Mammalia; order Rodentia; family Caviidae; genus Cavia; species Cavia porcellus. The sequence goes on from NW_026947484.1 coordinate 119,811,552, forward strand.
CTAAATGGACAAAAACTGAAAGTTATCTCTTTAAAATCATGAACAAGACAAGCATGTACACTTTTTCCACTGTTATTCAATTCAACATAGTCATAGAAACTAGCCAGAGCAATTAGACAAGAGAAAGACATAAAAGAAATAACAATAGGAAAGGAATAAGTCAAACTATAATTATTGCATATGACCTGATACTCTACATAGAAAACTCCAAAAACTCCACTAAAAAATTACTAGATATTTTAGTCAAATTCAGTTGCATAACTAAATACAAATTCAGCACTCAAAATTCTTTAGCTTCCTATATATGAATAACAAACTCACTGAGAGAGAACTTAGGGAAACAATACCTTTCAAAAAAAAAAGAAATATATAGGAGTTAATCTGATGAGGGATGTAAAAGACCTCTACATGGGAAATTAAATTATTCTGAAAAAGGAAATCAAAGAAGATATCATAAAATAGAACGATATCTCTTGCTCTTGGAAAACCAATATAGTGAAAATTGTCACACTTTCAAAACTGTTATACAGATATAAAGCAATTCCAACCAAAATTCCAAAAGTATTTCTCACAGTATTAGAGGAAACAATCCTAAAAATCATTTGGAACCAGAAGAGATCTAGAATAGCAAAGCCTATTCTAGGCAACAAAGTCAAGGCAGAGGCATCACAATCCCTTGCTTGAAATTGTACTATAAAGCTACTGTGATAAAAATAAATTAGGGAGAAAAAAGCCCTGAAGATCAATGGAACACATTAGAAGATGCACAAACAACTCCAGACACTCTAAGCCACTTTATATTTGACAAAGGTGCCAAATACATTCACTGAAATAAAGATAGTGTCTTCAGTAAATAATGCTGAGAAAACTGGTCCTGCAGATTCCAAAGATTAAAATTGGATCCATATCATTCACCATGCACTAAACTGAAATTGAAATAGAACAAAGATCTAAAAATTAAAACATTAAATCTTCTGGAAGGTAGAAGAGGTAAAACTTTTGAAGACATTGCTGTAGGCAAAGACTTTGTGTATAAAATTCTGATCACACAGGAATTATCCCAAAGAATCAACACCTAGGATCTCATCTTAGTAAAAAGCTTTTGCACAGCAAGAGAAACTACCAACAGTGTGAAGAGACAACATATAATGTGGGGCAAAAAAGTTTGCCAGATGTTCCTCAAAGGATTACTGTTGAGAAAATATAAAAACCTCAAAAAATAATTTAAAGACCCAGTTCTAAAATGGGCATCTGAGATGCAAACACACTTTTCAACAAATATAAGAAAAATGTTCAGCATCATGGATCATTTGAGAGATGAAAATTAAAACAACACTGAGAATCCATCTTACCAAAAAGATGGGCTTTTATGAAGAAATCAATAAATGCTAGCAGAGCTGTGGGGCAAAAGGAGCACTTATCCACTATTGGTGGGAGTGTAGACTGGTGAAAATCAGTGTGGAGATTCCTCAGAAAACTAGTATTGGAGGTCCCATTTGACCAAGCTATACTCCTTTGGGTATCTTCCCAAAAGAATTAAAAATATCGTACCATAGTGATCTGTGTGCACTCATATTTATAGCAGCACAATTTGTAATAGCTAAATCTTGGAAACAACCCAAATGACCATCAACTAAGAAATGGATTTAAAAAGGTATGGTCTTCTTATATAATGAAGTACCATGCACTAATAAAGAAGGATAAGCTTGAGACTTTTATAGGTAAATAAATGGGTGCAACTTGAGAAAATACTAACAAGTGAAATAAACCAGAAGCACATGTGTAATGACTGTGTTTTTCCCTTAGTGTGAGAAGCTGAAAGAGTAAATAAGTACTAACAGGTACAAAAGAAATTGCACAATGGTAAAAAGCTTCAAAAGAAATGAGAAACTGGAATGGGGGAATGGAGAAAAGAAGGAAAGGGAAAGTCTAGACAGAAGAACAGATAGATTTGTATCTATCTATCTATCTTTATCTATCTATACAAAAAATAATACAGTTATACTACTAATCTATCTCAATTCATTGTAAAGAAAGTTTTGTGCTAATATTGTTTGGATAATTAAATGCTGATATCTTGTACTCTGAATAACTAAATTAAAGATACAATATGCAATGTATTAACTATCATCACTGTCCATTATCTTGTTTTGAAACTTTGACTTTTTATTCTTTAAAAAAAATGAAGTCGGGGCTGGGGATTTAGCTCAGCGGCATAAGCGCCTGCCTTGCAAGCAGGCAGTCGTGAGTTCGATCCCTGGTACCGATAAAAATGAAAAAGGCCAAAAAAAAAAAAAATGAAGTCCATAATGTCAATTGTTACATGAAGAAACTGTAATAAATAGGTCTACCATTTTCCTTTAATACTTATAAGAATTAACAAGAATAGTAACCTGTATTCTTATGCCAGTGAGGTTAAAGGTACTTTTAATTAAAAATTAATTAAGATAAGTTAGTAAAGATGTAAAACAACATCATGACACACTGTAGTAGATGTTAAAATTCAGAAACCAATGGGCTTATCATTTACATGTATTGAGCTTCTTTTAAGTTCAGATAAAAAGTCTGTAACCTTCATTAAATTCCTTTCCTACTTTTATTCTATTTTCCACAGGACCAAACACAAGAATAAACCTTAACTGAGATCATAAGTGATACTTATTTAATTAGTTAAAGTAGTAACATCTGAAATAAAATTTAAATTATACATAAAGAAGCTACTTTAAATTTTTACTTTTCTCTTCTTCCTTCATTTTATATATCTTAGGTTTCAGGAATAGAATACTTGAGACTGAATAATTCATAATGAGCAGAAATTTCTTTGGATCATGGTTCTGCATACTGGGAAATCTAAGGTCTTGGCTCTAGCATATGGCTAGGGCCTTCATTGCATGTCATCACATGGTAGAAAGCAGAACAGAAAGAGAATGTGAGGGCAAGAGGGGGCAGAACACATTTATATAACAAATCTACTCTTGTGACATTAACCCATTTATGTAAGAGTAGCACCCACATTACCAGAGCACTTCTTATCAGGCTCCACCTCCCAATTCTGTTGCACTGGGAATTAAACTTCCAGCATATAAACCTTGAAAAACACATTCAAACCACAGCATCCCAATTTTGGTACCCAATGTTATGTTGTTCTCACAATGCAAAATGTATTAATTATATCCTAATAATCCCAAGTCTTAGCTGCTTCCAGCATCAACTCAAAAGACTAAAGTACAGAGCCTCATTTAAATTACATATGGATGAGACTCAAAGAATGAATCATCTATGGGCAGACTTCTCTAGCTATAAACTTGTAGGATAAACAGATTACATGTTTCCAAAATACAATAGTGGGACAAGCATAGAATGAACATTCCTATTCCAAAAATGAGTTTTTTTGGGAAAAAAGTAACAGGTTCTAAATATATCTAATATCCAAGTTGGAAACAACACTAATTCTTAAACCTACAGAATAATCTCCTTTTGCTATATATCCTGCATCCTAGTAACACTGGGGCTAACACTGGGCTCCCAATGTCTTAGGCAGCCCTGCCCAATAGCTTGCTGGTCTCAGTACATGTTGGAGCCTGGTACATGAAGCTTTCACTCCCAGGCTGCAGAAGCACACTGATGGTCCTACAGTTCTGGAATCTTAGGGCAGGTCGCACTTCCATGACCCAAAATAGGTATGAACTAGTATGGATTTTCTGTGGTGGTTTTACTTAAATGGCTTTGCTGGGAAATACCTGCATTTAGGCTTCTGTGATATCTCCTTTCCTGTAACAAGTCTCTGTCTGGCTCCCGATCATGTGCAGGACATCCTTGCCATGCCCCATATTTATTGCATTCTATGTGTCTACAAAATTAGCATTGTATGAGTGCTACCATGGTCCACAACATATACTTTCTGAAGCAGTAGCCAGTGCCTAACGTTTGCCCACCTGAGTTGTCTGGGCTGGCCAAGAAATACCATTCTCGAGTGCAGGAAACAGTTCTGAGTCAACCCTGGAGATTAAGCACTAAGGTTCGAATGTTATTTCCTGTAAACACTGTTCTCAAGTTCCTGCTCTGGGACTGTAATGGAAGGGGCATTCTCAATGATCTCTGAAATACCATCAGGGTATTTCCCTCCATGTCTTGATGAACATTATCTGCCTCACGTCCGTCTTGCTGCTTTGTCTTTCTCTTTCTTGGTAGATTTGTGATATTGGAGTTTGAACCTAGGGTCTTTAGGCTGAGCCATATTCCTGGTTCACTTTTTCAATGACTTACCTGTTAATGTCTGTTAGGATTTATAACCAAGGTACATTGTTGTTGTAGTCAGAGGTTATGAGGAGAACACTTAGAATTAAGACACAGAATTTATATTATTTTATGAGGGTCACCCAGAGTTAAACATAGAAAGTGCAGGAAATCGGTTCACAACACTAAAGACCTGGAATATTCAGCCAAGGGCCTGAATCCCACAGCAATGTCCTGCATGAGTCCAGATGAAACCTAGAGCCCATAACAATGCCTCCACAGAGTCCAACTGGAGGTCTAGAGCTCACAAAAAGGTTTCACATCAGTCTGTTTTACAGATCTGTACTGGGAAGGCCCAAAGGTCAGTGGTGGAAGCTAGAAATTCTATGCCAGCAGGATGAAGGAGCTGGCTGGTAGGTTGAGGATTCTACACTGGAGCTAAGAAGTCACACTCATAATAAAGTCCAGGGCTGTCCTGAAAAGTACCACAGAAATCCTTAGTGACACAAAGGTCCCAAGCTCCTCTGATGATAAGAACAGTTGAGTACATGCCAGAAAGCCACCATGGCAAGTTTCTCCTGGAGATTAAATGGCACATGTCTTCCCCTCCAGAGCCAGGAAGCAATGCTCAATGTAAGGACCAAAGCTGCCCCAAAGTGAACCACAGCTACTCTCACCAAAAAGGTCCCAAGCTCCTCCAGTGACAATGGTTGAACTCACGCTGGGAAAGCTAGTCATGACTAGATCCTCCAGGAAAACCAAAGGCTCAAACAACACTTAGAGAAACCCACAATGCTTCACTCATCTTCTCCATGTCTATATTTACGCTGGCCACTTTACTCAGGTGGGCCATCTACGCGTAGCACCATGCTGATTTAATTCAGCTGGTGTTGTTAACCACCAGTTTTTAATCCATAGAAGTTTTTCAGGCTTATGACTTGCTGCTTGAACTTATGACTCATCCTTTTTTTGTGGGGGGATACAATTCTATACATCTTGATTATAAAGCTCCAGTGGCTTTTTTTGGTACAGTACTCCTTGTTCATATGATACTATAAATTTTACTGATAGTACTATAGTTTTATACATCGCAGTACTGCATGTAAATGTTATGCAAATAAAAGCAAAGTCATCAATTTAGAGTTTCTGTAGGATATTTCTTTGTTCTAAATATGTAATGTGTATACTATGTACAGTTCCTCATTTAATAATTAATTTAATGACTTGGTGGTAGGACTATAACTCATTCATTAAACAAGTATGTCCATGTTGAGAGAGGATTCCCTTAATTTGCTAAATTGCCTAGACTGTCTTAAAATCCTACTGCCTCAGGCTCCCAGAGGGCTAGGATGATGTTACTCTTTTCCGAATAGTCACTTGGCATGATTTCCCAAAGATGCATTTTGACTCAATTCATGAGTCAAACTATACATTTGACACTGAAAACTTCACATTTGACACTGTTTGTTTTCTAATTATAATGTAATCTTTAGATCATTTTTCACTACATGAATATTACTATATACACATAGCTCCCTCAATGTTTTGCTTAAAAGTTTCTTCTTTCAGATATCCTAGTTCATTGCTCTTAAACTCTCTTCCATGAAGTTCTTTGACATAGAAAAAATTCAGTCAAGTTATTTGCTGCACTGTAATAGGGACCTTTATTCCATTTCCCCATATTATGTTTCCCAGTGATAGTTGAGAGCTGATTAGAATAGCTTTTACTGACCGTGACTATCAATGTTCTCATGAGCTCTTAAGTGATTTCTAAGAAGTTCTAGTCTTTCCCTATCTTGTTTGTTTCTGAATCCTTAAAGAGGAATCTATTCACAGTAATCTAGGTTTTACCTAGCTATGCCTGAAGATTCTTCCAGGCTTTATTATGAAGTAGCAAAGACAATGACACATTTCGCAGTATGCATTTGTTAAGAAACAGCCCCACTTCTCAATGTTAGTATTCTAGTTAGTTGGTTCTGTGCTAGTATAACACAGAAAGATCTTTAAACTGTGTCATTCAGTGCCGGACAGAAGCACAAGGGAGTACAATGGTAAGCAAGCAAGAGCAAAATTTCCTTTTATGACAAACTCATTTTCACAGTAACTAACCAGCTCCCACAATAAGGACATCAACTCAATCATGAGCCCACATGAGTGAGTCACCTCTGTTATGGCCTACCTCCCAACACAGTTGCATTAGTATTTACAGTTTCTAACCTAAGAATTTGGATTGACACATTTCAGCCATAAGAGGGAGTTAAGCTTTTGAATGAGAATTTTTGATCACCAGTTGATCACTCATTTTTTTAAAACAATATGCTTATTCTTGGAGAATATGATGGTAGTAAAGGATATATTTCTTAGTGAAATTGCCTACTGCACCTGAGTTCTGAAAGGCAGCCAGAGCTAATCATTTCCTACAAAATCAGACAAAGTAAAATGAATCTTCTCTCTTTGTCGACTGTACACCATAAGTGAAGCTTTAGCTGGCAATGGAGCTATAACCATACAGAGGAGATAGTCCCGGGCAACAAAGGACATTGTATAGGAAAGTCAGCAATGTGCATCATTCATAGAAATGACATTATTAGCTGATTTCAGCTACAGTGTGGCATAGTAGCAGATATAGTTTGAGGGCTAATCCAAGGCCATTTCAGGAGCAAAGTGTGATTTACAACTAAAGGTTAAAATGTCATAGATGAGTCTTTTCAGAGGTGACTGGATGTAGTGTGTGTGATACTTGGATTAAGGGTATGACCCATGATTGAGGGTGTGTGGTTATTAAATTAGTGCAATGGTTGGCTTGGCATAGCTCGGGTTGTGAATCATGGGAACTCACACCCAACCTGGAAGGGGCAAAGGGAAGAAGTAGGCTGCTGCTTCTGCTGCTGCCACTGCTGTTTCTACCGCTGCTTGCTGCTTCTGTCACTTGCCTGCTATGCATGGGCTTTTTCTGTTTTGAGGTGACCCACTGCCATGCCACTCTGCCTTGGAGCCAGCTGACTATAGACTGAAACCTACAAACTGTGAGCTGAAATAATGTTTCCTCCTCTAATCTTGGGTGTCCAATATTTTGTCACAGCACAGAGAAAAGTAACAAAGACAATCATTCTTTATGAAATTGACTCTAAAAGACTAGTCAAAGATTTTAGGCAAGGAAAAAAATATCCAGAAATGCATTGTTTTCAAGAAATCAGTTTTATCAAGTGATGCAAGGAAAGATATTAGAAAGAGGTGAAAAATTATGGTCTATATGTAAATAGTTTTGTGCATTTGATATAGAAACGAATATATAGATTTTGCAGGGATAGGAACTTAATGGAAAGTTTGCTTTATTTTTTTTTTGTTTCTGTCATGAATTTTACCCAACCATATATGTTAAGCAGACCAGAAAGCCAATGGAAATAAAGAAATTAAAATGATAGTTATTGTATGAAATAATAGATGTTCCATGAGGCAATGAATGAATTATCAAACCTAGAATTTTATGATAGAATTTGTCTTAGGAAAAAATGCTTTTATTTCATGAAAAGAAAAAAAAATATTCTCAAGTGAAGAAACAGTAAAATACTTCAGCTATGCATAATTTATCACTATTCCTGCACAGGTCATGCTATTTGTGCTTCTATGCATTTATACAGAATATTTCTTCTACTTTAAATTTTCCTCACTGTACTTTCCACTTGATTTAAATGTGGCTCCGATAAACACTGTCACTGAACCCCATCCCTATTTCTCTCTGGCATAGAAAGATGTCCTAGGTAGATGTTTTTCATTACCTCTGTGACCCTGTAATTTTCTTTCTGTGCTGTAATCAGAGCCATCATTCGTTCACACAATTATTCAAAAAATATTTTTAAAACCTTTCATAGAGTAGGGACTCATTTAGTCTGTAGAATCATAAAGCTTTATAAGATGAATATAATCCCTACCTTCATTAAGCTTCTGTTCTGATGTGGGAGACACAGTGTAAATAAGAAAGCACGTAAATAATCTAAGTACTTTTAATTTTAATAACTACTGGGAAGAAAATCATCAGAGGGAAGATTTAGAAAACATAAAGGGTCAAAGAGTGAGGAGGTGCCTTCTTTGGAAAAGAAGGTCAGGGAGGAGGAGTAAGTGAAGCACTGAAGGAAGAGACGTAAGCAGCCATGGGGACAGTTTTTTGAGAGAGTGCTGAAGTGGAATGAAGGCATCTCTTGGCCTTGAGCATGCAATTGTCATGAATGTAACCCAGTTATAATCTTAATGCCAGAGAGTCAGAGATAATGCTCTGATGATGCTATGATTTTAAAGACAAGTATTAAAAAATTCTAGGTAACTGAAGTAATAAATAAATGCTTAAAATTGAAATTATCATTTTTAAAAAGTGACAATCTTTTCAACTCTTTTGAAAAGAACAGCTGAGACAAGACTAAAACTGGAAAAGTGAGACAAGCAGAAAAAATGCATTTGAAGGTATAATTTGGATCTTAGTGAATTAGAAGTTGTGTGCTGCAGAAAGGTGGTAGAAATGGTTTCTAAATTCAAATAGTATAGGAATGTAAGAGAGATTTACAAATTAGGTAAAGCAAACAACAACAACCAGAAAACTCAATTAGCTTCTTGAGATTAAATGGTTACAAATTTTAGTACTCCTGACTATCCAAGTTTATCCATTTTCTCTGTGAAGTATTTATTGCCCATACACTATATATGCCAGGTTGTGTTCTGATTCTAGTGATGTTATGTCAAGTAGGAGTAGTAGATTTTTTTTTCTTTAGAAAAAGGTAAATTTAAACTTTAAGGAAAGTAATAAGCTGACACAATAAAGAGTCTGAGGACAAGAAGAATACCTTGGATATACTGAAGACTATGGAAATTAATAACAAGACCAATCTACCGGGACATTCTGGTGTATAATAGGAGCACTGTCAACACTGAGGCTGATGTAGAGTAAGGCAGGTGGCAGGTAACGTGGGAAGCATGGAGGTTTGGTTTAGAGTGTGAGATATGAACAAAGAAGTTTTGGTAGCCTGAGTAATAGTAGTCAAATGAAAACAAAGTTGAGGTTAAAAATTGGAACAATGATAAATGATAATAAGGCACAGTTTTTCCAACTTTTTGTTCAGATTTTAGCTTAATCATTGCTTTCTTAGGTAATTCTCTCCAGATCTTCTAACTAGGCCAATTCCTTTATTATTCAAAACCATAGTTGAATATATTTTTTAAATAGCATGATAGCAATTTTAAGTGGCTGCTGATTCTTCAATAAGAAAGCTGATGATATGGTCTTTGGAACTGAATAAAGATAAAAATAGATAACTTGAGTTGAAGAAGAGAGATATTTGTAAGAAACTATGGAGTCATAGCTTTATGAAAAATGACAAGAATGTTGATTTGAAAGGATGATTCAAGTAAATGTGCTGGAAAGTATATCTGAATCAGATACTAAGCAAGTCCCAAATCTGCATGGCAGAAACTAAAAATGAATTAAGTAAGCAGGGAAGACTGGAAAAACAATGAAAAATTTGTTGTTAAATGCCAGGGATTTAGAGAAGTTTTTTGTTTATTGATGAGGAGTTCGGCAATATTGCAAATGGAAAAGACACCTAGCATTGTATATTCCAGGCATAGTGTTAAATGTCCTCATTGTTTTTTTTAAGATGTATATGTAAAACTATGCTAAAATAGAAAATGACCAAAAAGACTCTCTCATAGTTACTTTCCTAATTGCTAGACAAAATACTTGACACTCAGAGGTTAAAAGAGAAAGAATTTATTTCAGCTCACAGTTTGCAGAGGTTTCAGTCTACAGTTGGCTTGTTCCTAGGCAGGGTGACATGGCACAGCAGATCCCAGAGGAGAAATAGCCCATTGTAGGGCAGACAGCAGACAGTAAACAATGCAGCAGCAGCAGCAGCCGCAACAGCAAGCCTCCCTTTCCCTTTTATTTCATCTAGGCTACAAGCCTTTTGTGTGATGTCACCCAGACCTAGAGTGGGTTTTCCCATTACCCATGGCCAGAACTTGCTAAACCTATTTAATTATCACATACTTAATCCAGATTCACACGCCCTAGGTCCAGCCACCTCACAAGACCTCCACCTATGAGCAGAAATGGTTTTTGGGAAGGGGTTTAACAACAGAGTTTGTAAGTGAGTCCTATTCAGTTTTGTAACAAACTGTAGAAAATATAAAGGGTTTAGAATTGTTTTGTTTAAGTTGGAACTGCTTATTGTCCTCAGTTTTTACAGCCAACAAATGATTCCCTTTTTAATGAATGTTCATTTTACAGGACAGTATGTTTCCTCTTGTCACGTATTTTCATGCTGACAATATGCTTTTTCTCTTCCCCATCATTGTCTCCCTTTTTCTTCCTCCATCCTTCCCTTTATTTGCTTCCCTCTCTACTTTTCTCTCTTTTATGTTCTCTATCTCTTTCTCTTGTGAAAGAAAACATGGTGTTTGTCTTTCTGAATTTCTTTTATTTCATTTGATTTTCATACATTTTTTCTGCTTGTGATTTGTTCTTATTTATGACTAATATTTCATTGTGTATATACCACATTCTCCTTATCATTTATTTGGCTATTACTCATCTTTTACTTAGGTTCTTTCCATAGCTCAGCTATTGTGATTGGCACCAATAAACATGGGTGTGAAGGTGTCTTTATATAGCAGTGACTTGAATTCTTTTGGGACTTTTTGAAGTGGAGGTATGTTTAACTCAAATGATATCTCTATTTTTAGTTCTATGGGAAATTTCCATTTAGATTTCCATAGGGATTACATTCCTACCCACAGTGTATAAAAGTTCATTTTTACCCTCACTTCCTCACTGTCATTTATTGTTTTGTGCATTCTTGATAAAAAGCCATTCTGATTGATATGAGTAAATGGTTCTTAAACTAGAAGATGTAAGTATTAGGGAATGTAACAGATCCAGAACACTGCCAATAAACTGTAGCCTCACAGTACAGTTCTCATTTAAAAAGTGGCTGAAAGGTCTTTTACCAGACAAGAAAAAGATTACAGGAATGATGTGAAGGAATATCAAAACCATGATCTGTAATTTACAATGATCTCAGACAAAAGCGGAGAATAAACTATTTCAGAAGAATTGGTAAGTAAGCTGTGTGTGTGTGCACACATTGTGTATGTGTGTGTGTATGTGTGTGTGTGTTATGGACTGAATCCCAATAAGATTCATTGATAATTTGTGACGTTTTAAGGAAATCGCATTAGCAGAAGCATCACCAGCTTGAACTGAAAAGACAAAAATGAATCAAAAATAAAATACATATTTAGACTCAAACCAGAGACAAGCAGACTGACAAAGACAGTGACAAATACAAGACATTTATAATTACAGATTAAGGATGACATAGGATGAAGTAAGGGAAGTTACTCCCAAAAAGCATAACTCTGGCCAGGGGATTTAGCTCAGTGGTACAGCAGTTTCCTGGCAAGTGAAAGGTCCAGAGTTCAATACTCAGTCCAAGAAGAAGAAGAAGAAGAAGAAGAAGAAGAAGAAGAAGAAGAAGAAGAAGAAGAAGAAGAGGTAGGAGAGACAAATTGGTAATATTGCTATGAAGATACATAATTCTGTATCCTATCCCCTTTTAAAATCTAAGTATATCAACCATTTATCTGTTGATAAACATGTAAGCCACTATAATGAGTTGTGCTTCTACAAACATGAGTATATGGGTAGCACTGTAATGGTATGTCTTTAACTGTGTGTGGAAAGAGACCTAGAAGAGAAATAGCTGGATGAATGAACTTCTAGTTTTAATTTTTGAGGAACCTCCATGCCTATTTCCATAGTGGCAATAGTAGCTGACATTCCCTCCAACAACCGTGAAAGAGCTTCTTTTTTCTTTGTAGCTTGGCCTGCATTTTTTATTATCTGATTTCTTGATAATGGCCATTCTTTCTGTAGTAAGGTGGACTCTCTCTCTTGTTTTAATTAATGTTTCTTTAGTGGCCAGAGATGTTATTTTATCATGTATATGTTGGCCAGTTTTACTTCTCAGAAATGCCTATTCTTTTCATTTGCTCATATTTTACCTGTGATAAAGCCACACTTATCCTGTGTTATTAGAATTGCGACACTACCTGAAAGAAAGACTTTTACTCTTGAGTGTTTAGGTGTCTGCTCAGCCTCCCTGCCCCTTTCTGGGGGCGGTGCCAAAGAGATAAGAAAAGCAAGAAGGATTTATTTGCCTGTCTTTTCTAGACTTCAGTAATCTTAAGTAGAGCTTCTAGGTACAGGGAAGGAGGGTTTTAGTCCCTACTGTTTTTTTCTAGATTTCAAAAATGCCTTAAATACACAGGACAGACTGGCTTCCTGCTGGGCAGCAATATGAATATCTGATTTGCCTCCTGTTCTGGAATACATCATACTCTGGACTTTATCACAAATTTGCCCACTATCATCTATTGTTTAGTCTCAGATATCTATTCTATGCTTCTGTTAAGGGTGTGCATTTCCATTTAGTTGGAGAAACAGGCAAGTGTTTACTTACTTTATCTTGAGCAGAAAGTGGAATTCCTACAGAAACTACTTGAGCAAAATTTACATAATATAGAAATAACTATTTAAATGCTATAGTCAAGATCTATAATAACTCGATATCAAACATACAAAATATTCTCAATATATATGATATAATAATATGTAATCTTTCATAAAAATGTATATTATAGTCATTTTAATGCAATCACTATATAATCATGTTTTAAATCAAACCAATCATTTTCTTATAATAGATATCAATTTTTCAAATGTTGTAAATGTTCATATTTGTAGAAATTTACATTACCCAAAGAGACCAAAAATATTTGACAAAGTTATAAAGAAAAATGAACTGGAAAATAAAAAAAGAAAAAGAAGGGATAATAAAATAGAGAACAATAGCAGGCAATAAAATATTCAAAAATGTAGTCAGCATATTTGGATACAGTCATATATTAAAATACTGCTATTTGTTTTCCACAATCATTTCAATTCATGATTGAAAGCTTAATTTTTCACTGTGTTCTGGACATTGTTCCATTCCTTCAACTAGAAAAATGAGCTTATGTGTCAGAAAACAAATTAAAACTTGAGGGAAAAGGGCCCCAATAGTACATTCTGGTGAAAGCTAAGCAAAAAACAAAAATGTAAAGAAATGTAAATCATTCTGTCTTTTAAGCAAATGTAAAGCACTCCTTAAAGTTTTTGCATTCCGGAAACGCATATATCATGGCAGCTGTGGTTTCTGTCTATTGTGGAATTTAATGAATGGTTATTTTCCTCTGATGTTTATTCTAGAATAACAATAAAGGTCATTGATCTCAAATTTTAGGTTGTTTTTGCCAATCATCCACCCACAGCTTTATATTCTTTTTTCCCCCACATGATGTTTTAAAATTTTCCTTCAAATTTACAAATAACATTTTTGAAAGAAAAATTTCTTCAGTTTTGAAGTAATCATTTGTCATTCTGAAACTAAAGCTAAAAATTCAAAAAAGCACATTTTCTTCAGTTTTCTTTTGACATTGTGTTAGGGAATATTTTGTTGATTTATTTTTAAGTCATGTGCTAACAACCTGTCTTTCGCTAAGCTTCAGAGCATCTCCAAGGGGAAATAAAAGTATGTCTGTGACAATAACATTTTGTTTTGTTTTGTTTTTTTTTAAATGTAAAAACACAGTTGTTTGACAGTGATAGCTTGAAACTTAGTTCACAATGCCCATAGTAAAAAGGTTATATTCTTTGCTATTTTTATATGAATGCAAACATATGACATTTCTCCTAAATGATAAAATGCTTTCATTGAATTTCAAGAGTAAAGGAGATGTTGGATTAATCTGGACCCAACCTACTTATCATCATGAATTTCAATAAAACAGAAGCTTCCTTTGTATCAGGAATATAAAGAAAGTGTGGCTTTGGAAAAGGATCATGTTGCACAACCTGGCTCTAAATAATAACTTCATACACACACATGCATATTCTGTGTTCTATCAGTAAATGTTCCACAATATCCTCAGGTTAAACCTTTCTTTTTAACTTGCTTTTGGTCTTGCTTTTGGTTTTGTTTCTCTACATCAATAAGAGCAGTACAAAATGCTGGAGAGAACATGTAAGTACCTTTGAACATTTGCATCAAAAACTATTTTTGTCACCAAAGCAAAGATTATATTAGTGTTAAAATGAGCTGATAAACAAAAGGAATTAAATTCCAATATAGATATATGAAGTTTATTTTTTAAAATTTACTAATAATTCTGCCAGAGAAATACCCACACACATACACACTTTCCCATCACCAAATGCAATCACCAGAAAATTTTAGTTATTCAATAAATATGTTTTAAATATCTACTATATACCAGGAAGTATCAGGACATATTCTAAGCCCTAAGACACAAGAGTGAGAAAATCATATGACTGTCTGTCAAAAAAAAAATTTTAATTCTGCTTGAAAAACATAGCCAATTATCATAAAAATAAATTTCAGTATATTAAAAACTACTATTTACTATAAAAATAAGCATAAGTTCAAGAGATTGGGAAGGGTTGAGGGAAGTAATAATGGAATACTACTAATTTATTGATAAATTGATGTCAGAGATGAAGAGAACAGAGTCATGATTTTTATAAAATCTGAAAAAAATGAAGTGTTTACTATGCTGTGGAAGACTGAAGAAAGTTTTTTAAAGGTGAAGAATATCAGGGTTTTTGGAGTCTATTTCACATGTATTAAATTTACCATGTCCATTAGAATTCCAAATAAAGTCATAACGAACATTTTCCTATTCTCTCCTGAACCCTTTCCAGGGTAGATTTTTCCCTAGAAGCAGGCAATAAACACCAAAAAACAATGAGCCATGTTGACAAATGCAACTGTTGAAATTCAGGTTCTGTCTTCTCAACACATTTGACATAGTTAGTCATGCTGTCCTCTTTAAAATTCATTCTTCACTTAGATTCCAAGATATTCCATGGTCTCCTAGTTTTCTTCCCCTTTGCTATATTTCCTCATCTTCTAAACTTTGAATAATGACATGCCTCAACTTCAGTTCTCCATATATCTTCTTTATATCATTTTTAGGTGCTCTCATCTAATCTAATGGCTTTAAATTCCCTTAATAAGTTAACAGCACCCAAATATGTGTACCAGACCTTCTTTTATCCCCTAATTTGGCTATCCACTTGCTTATGAGACATTTCTAGCAGGATGTAGTTTTAACCTCCGGTTGGGAGCGTGCACTATTACTTTATCATGGAGTACAAACCCAATGATAGAGAATGAGTATAAAGGAAAATGAAGAAAAAAATATGGAAATCTCAAATCAGAATGCACTGCACAGTTGGTCACTATTTCTATGCATGATGTCTTAGTTACTTTTTGCTCATTGCTGAGACAAAATACCTGATGCCCAAGTTGGGAAAGGAAAGGTTTATTTCTTACAGTTTTTGGAGGTTTCAGTCCACACTAAGTTGGCTCCCAGGCAGGCGGGCATGGCTGGGCCGCCTTTCATGGTGGCTGCAAACAGCAAACAGGAACTGACAAAGAGCAAGATACACCTTCTTCCCGCCATTACATCACATCCTGGCTCCACCCCTTTGTGGGTGGAGCACTGACACCATCAATCCAAGCACTAGATAATGAACAAATAACAAATGCACAATTCAAACTCATGAGGCCTGGGGGACACAGACATAACCCATGACAGATGACTAATTGTTCAATTCTCTGTGGTCTCCCTGCACGTCAGGACCATGCATTCATGAAAAAAAAAAAAAGAGGAAAGAAATAATTTTTACAATGTCTATCTCTCATTGGTCAAAAGTTTAACTACAAAGGCTTACTTCTCCCCTTTTCCAGATAAGAATGGGCAATATATGGGCACCTGTCTTCAGGGAAATCTCAGGGAAGGAAATAAAATACTTATAGCAAAGGCAGTGAGTGACACTGTTGATATATGGTGATAAGTTGAAGAACCCTGAGCAACTTGCTGTGATCAGTAATGGTACTGGTGGCTATGGAGACCTCAACCTAAGCCTGTAGAAATAACTCAGCTCACTCTTAGGGTACTGGTATTGTAGAGCAAGTGTGTAAGGTTTTGTCAGAAATAAATAACAATTCAATACAGAGAACTACAAGATCTCAGGTTTTGCATATTAAAAGTGAATGTCTAATTGTCTACTCCCAGACTTGTGTTTTCCACAACTACTTACCATTTCTTCCCAGTATATGTTCATTCCCAGATTTGGAATCATCCCTGTTGTAGTCAGAGGTTGTAAGGAGAACAATTAGAATTAGGACACAGAATTTATATTATTTTATGATGGTCACCCAGAGTTAAACACAAGAAAATGCAGGAAATCTATCCACAACACTAAAGACACAGAATATTTAGCCAAGGGCCTGGATCCCACAGCAATGTCCTGCATGGGTCCAGATGAAAACCTAGAGCCCATAACAATGCCTCCCACAAGAAGGACTCAAACCAGTCTCTTTTATAGATCTGTGCTGGGAAGGCCCAAAGGTCAGTGGTGGAAGCCAGAAAGTCTATGCCAGCGGGGTGAAGGAGCTGTACTGGTAGGTTGAAGGTTTTACACTGGAGCCAAGAAGTCATGCTCAAAATAAAAACCAGGGCTGCCCGTCAAGTACCACAGCCGACTTCAGCGACATGGAGGTCCCCAGCTTCTCTGATGATAAGAAAGCCAGCGTAACGAGTTTCTCCTGGAAATTAAAAGGCACACATCTTCCCCTCTGGAGCCAGGAAGAGATGCTTGATGCAAGGACTAGAGCTCCCAAAGGGAACCACAGCCACTCTTATCAACAAGGTCCTGAGCTCCTCCAATGACAATGGTCAAATGAACTCACACTGGGGAAGCTGGTTATGATGAACTCCTCCATAAGAACCCATGGCTCAACAGCGTACTTACAAACACCCACCATGCCTCATTGGTCTTCTCCATGTCTCTATTTATGCTGGCAACTTTCCTCAGATGGATCATCTACACTCAGCACCATGGTGATTTAATTCAGCTGGTGATAAATTGACCAGTTTTTAGTCCATAACAACCTCTAAAGGTTTTCTCTCCCTTATCACCTTATAATTGTGAAGAAATCAGTTATAGATGACTCACACTTTTTTCTACAACACATCTTTTCTAGGTTACTGCCTTTATCTTTTTCTTCTGTAGGCATTGTTTGTCAGAATAATAATTTTATTTATTTTTTATTAGTATATGTTGTGATGCATAATAAATACATTTGCCATAGGAAATTGGTACATATGCATCTCACATATTGATCCTTTTTACTTTCTCTTCCCCTCTGTCTCTCTCCCCAAGCCCCAAAATACTTTTCACATCTCTGTAAAGTTTCATATCCTTTTAAAATGTTAAGTCAGGGCATGACCTTCTTTAGCCACTTATAACAACATTCAAACTTAAAGTAAAATCCTAAGAACTTCAATAGCTTTTTAGAATCTGCCCTCTTCTAACAATTTCCTTATTACTCTCCTCCATATTATTTCTATACCAGTTATATAGGTTTCCTTCCTTCTGTTAAATAGGCTAAATACAGTTCCCAGTATGCTGTATGTAGTGTCTTCAGACAGGAATGTTATTCTTTAAGATAATCTTCATAGCTCCCTCACTTTCAGTCTCAGCTCACATGTCATTACCTGAGATGAGCCATCTATAGCCACTCCGTGAAATAGTCTTGCCCACAACTGTCCATCCATCCACAAAAAGTCCTTCTACATGTCCTTCCATGTGCATAATGACTTATGCCTATACTTGAGATGTATTTGTTTCTTTATTGTCTGTGTCTCCCACTAGAATGTACATTTCTTTCTTCAGAGCAGAGAACTTTCCTGCTGTATTTTACTCCCAAATGCCTAATATTGAAAATCAATTTGTCACATAGAAGGTGCTTATTGAATATACATGGCATAAAGATGGTATTTTTTATACCATGTTAACTGTGTTCTTTTTTATTCTGCTTTCTTTTATTAACTCATTAGCACAATAAAACTTTAGAATCTATTTGCAGAAAATCGGGCCTGACCTTACCCATAATCCTACAAAAGATAACCAAAACAAATGAAAAAATAAGATACCAAATAAATTCAATTTCCTTTTATCACCCATTATTTGGTTTACTTTATGTCCTCTCTGACGTTTTTAAAGCTCTTTAATGAAGAGGAAAAGAAGAATATCAAGTTTTCCCTAGTAAACTGCTAGGTGAAATGCAAGGACAATGAAATATACTGAAATAATTTCCCTGAATAATTACCATCTTATTATGCCAAATGGAAGTAAGTAAGCTATTATTGCTGCTTGTGAGATTTCAAATTAGTCTAAATGCTTCTCTAAGTGATTCATAAAAGAAATCTTTTATAATATTCTGTAAATTTCCAGAAATTGTGTTTTTTATAGTTGAAAGACTAATTTTCCCTTTTGCAAAATTCCTTGCAGAGATTGGTTAATCTACACATAGAGAACATCAATTTCTTTTTATTTCTAGATTATCCTATCCGTGTCAAGAACAGAACATGTTGAATGATGAAGTTTTTGTATATTTCAATTAGCTAAATCAATCATTCAATGGAGCAGACTGCTAGTTATAATTTCCATTTTACTATAATAGGTACAATTTATTTATGATTTAAGCATGAATTGTGTCATTTTTTTTCTCCTGCTTAAAGCATTCCAAAAGCCTTCCATTACCTGAATATATCCCACTTCCTCACCAACACTTGATGCAGTCACTGTTTCTAATGTAGCCTTCCTATTGGGTAAGTAGTAGTAACAGCTGGGTATTTAGCTCAATGGCATAAACACCTGCCTTGCAAGCACACAGTATGAGTTTGATCCCTGGTACTGATAAAAAAAAAAAGACAATTTTTTTGGGCTGGGGATTTAGCTCAGCGGCATAAGCGCCTGCCTTGCAAGCAGGTAGTCATGAGTTTGATCCCTGGTACCGATTAAAAAAAAAAAAAAATATATATATATATAGATAGATATATATATAGTAGTAACCCATCATGTTTTAAACTTTATTTCCCTAATGACCAATAATGTTGATCATTTGTATATGTTTATTTTCCATCCACATAACTGTTTTGGTGAATTATTCAAGTCATTAGCCTAGAAGCTATCGATCTTGGAAAACGTTAAATGTAGACCCCCCAAAAACCAAAACAAAACATTTAAAAAACTTTATTTAATTATTGTCAAATGATATCTTAATCTGTTTTAAGTTGCTAATAAAGTAATATCATGGCATGAGTAAGATATAAAGGTAAGAGATTTATTTTTGCTCCCAATTCTGATCCTAAGTCACATCCGTGAATGATTTTCTGTTGATAGTCTTGAGAAGGCACAGGACATGATATGACCAGAGACAGGGTACAAAAAATGCCTAGTCAAATTGGCTTTTGATGACTCAAGAGATAATACATTAACTCATTAATTAATTAGCATACTAATCACATGAATATATATTAATGCATTCACATAAGCAGAACACTAATTATATATTAAAGATCCTACTTAGGGCCTCTTGATTTATAATGAGGATTGAATCTCAACAAGATTTATAGATCAGACAGCCATTCAAACTATAGCTGATGGAAATATGGTAAATTTCTATAACTAATTTTCTTTTTACTTATTCTATTGAGAAGCTCTACTACAATCTATCAAAAGAATAGTATTTCAGTAGAAATGTTTAATCTTTCAATATTAATTTTAATGATTTTTTAATTTCTTCTTGCAATTTTTCATGTGTTTTTACTTTCTGTGTTTTCCTTCACAGATTTTTCATTAAAGCACTTGAGATTATTATGTTATGTTGAAAAACTGATCCATTTTTCTCATGAAATGATAACTTTTATCAGGTAAATTTTTTTGTTCTGAAAGCTGCTATTCTTGATATTAATATAGCTACTCTAGTTTTGTTCTATTGTGCTATCTTTCCATGTTCTTTTATTTTTAAACTGATAAATTTGTTTAAAATGAAGTTTTCTTTGCTATAATTTAATATTTTTGTCACATCCAGTACGCATTATATGTGTACTGATTTCATTATACATATTAATATGCTTTTATATATGAATGTGTCTTGTTGACCTTTTTCTTCATGTTGCATCTGTTCTTTGTCATTTTTATTATTTTCCTATGATCTATTATCTCTTTTTGAATTAAAAATATATTTTATCATTTCACTTTACCTCACTGACTTGTTTTAGCTATAATTACTTTTCAGCTGTATATATTATACATCTTTAATGGTTACTAAAGATCTATATTATTTCTTTCAAATAATGACATCATTTCACATATAAGAACTTTATAAAAACATTCTATTCTCTTCCTCTTTGTCTTTGTGCTATTGTTGTCATATACTTAGTATAGTTAATAACTCTATAATACATAGTTATTATTTTTGCCTTAAGCAGTTAACTATCTTGTAGAGATATCTTAAATAATACAATATGCATTTTATATTCACCCCTATATTTTAAATTCTCAGTACTCTTCATTTTTATATATGGATATAATTTTTATTTGGTATCATTTTCCTTTAGGGTTTCCTTTAATGTTTCTTATAAGGCCAATTCATGAAAATGAAGTTTCTGAATATTTTCCTGTCTAACATGGTATATATTCCACCATAGTTTTGAGAAGAATTTTTGCTAGGTACAGAACTTGAGGTTGGCATGCATTCCCATTAATTATTTAAAGTTAGGAATTGCAACTGTTTTCCAGCTAGGAGTATTTTATTCCATGCAACTTCCCTGGCCTTAATTCACTATATACCAAGAAAGACCTACTTCTCCAATTTTAAAAAGTACATATCCAGAAATTATCATGAAGAGAATAAAAAGTCCTCAGTTGAGAACTACTAATTTGTAAATAATGCTTCTTTTCTCTTTTGGCTTTAGGTGCTTTTAAGATATTCTTTTTATGCTTCTTTTCTTTTTTGGCTTTAGGTGCTTTTAAGATATTCTTTTTATAAGTGATACAAAGAAACCTGATCATAAGACAGCTTGTAGCAGCTTTCTTATATTTTTGTACATCATTGGTTCATATCCTTCAGTTGAGAATTTTTTCATGTTTATTTATTGAAATAGTTTTCTGTCCCCTCTTTTCCACCAGGAAATGCACATTTATTAGCCTATGTGATGTTCTGGATTTTGTTTGGTGTTTTAGTTTCTCTCTCTCTCTCTCTCTCTCTCTCTCTCTCTCTCTCTCTCTCTCTCTCTTTCTCTCTCTCTCTCTTTCACCCACTCTCTCTCTCTCTCTCTCTCTCTCTCTGATAATTCTATTGCTGTTTTTTCAAGTTCACTAATATTTTATTGTGCAATTTTCAATTGAATTTTTCATTTAGAAATTGTATGTTTCATCTCTTGGATGCTAATTTGGGTCGCTAAAAAAGTATCTCCCATGTATCTACTGAATGCTTTCAATCTTTTCTCTAAACCCACCCCTCTCCAGGTGCTCCAGTTAAAATAATGGTTTTAAAGTCTTATATACTAATTCTGTCATCTGTTGCATTTCAGGATTACTATCTACTGAATTTTACCTTATTTTTGGCTTTTTGCTTTTTATTTATCTAACATTTTTGAGTTCAGTGCTAATATTGAGAATTTTACTTTGTTGAGCACTGAATATTTTTGTATTTCTATAACATTTTGAGTTTTTCTGTTGTGTGATTACTAGTGAATAGTTTTTCTTCAGGTTGCATTTAACCTAGAGTAGGCCAAGACTATGTTTGTTCTATTTCTGAAACAATACTCTTCTGTACCATATTCAGTGAAGTTGGTGATTCTTTACTCATCTTTGGACCCTTGGGTCTTTTTAAATATACATCTGTTCTGAGCTGAAGACTTGCACGTGGACGCTCTGGGCACTGCTGGGAGCCCTACACGCAGCTCTTCCTATCCTGCACTCTTTGCTGAGAACACCAGACTCTGTGGCCACTCCCTTGAGTTTCCCTGTCCATACGATGCTGGGAAACTCAAGGTAGTTATCTAGGGCAATTATTTATTTCATTTCCTTTTATTACCCTCTCTCAGATTTAAAATCATTACCACTTATCAATTTACTCATTTTTCATTATTTAAAGTATATAGGAGCATTCAATCCTGTTACACGTTTTGGCCAAAAAGCAGAACATCTGAACTATTTTTGAGAATTAGTTTTGTGTTTTGAGAAAACAGACACTGGTTCTTCTTCCTACCAGAGTATCAAAGGATTAAAGCAAGTATGGAGAGCTGCTCTGGAGGGACCAAGTGCCGCTGATGAGGTGAAACCATCCTGTCCTCTCATAGCTCGTGTGGCTAGGGAGGCTACGGCCAGATGTGGGTACGAGAGGGAACACTGCCGCCATTGTCCTGGCTTATGCAGTTGGCCTTCTGTAGGGGTTAGAAGACCTTCACAGAATGGGCTGAGAGTGGAAATGCTGGTGGTTCTGTGGATGTAGAAGAAGATAAGCAACCACAAGAACGAGAAATGCTTCCTTTTGGGAAAAATGGATTCCAGGGTTGAAGGCAGTCAAACAAGTTTTCTAAATAATTTAAGAGAATGCTCCAAAAGACAAGCAAATTTAATTTCCTAGAGATCTACTGAGGGGCACAGTTCTATTTGCCAAATCCAAAAGACCTGAAGCCAAGCACCTGGCTAAAAATTATTCTGTTCTCTTTGCCTACTTTGCTTTTTCCAACTTCAATCATAATAGCAGCTGAAAGGGAAAAGGTGAGCACCCAAAAGTGGAGAGAAGAAGCATCATGCCTAACTTCTCGTTCATCAAATTCCAACACACTGCAATAGGGGAGAGAAAATTTAAATCTAACTGAAGCAAAGAGTTTTAATCATTGCATAGTACCACATGGTCTAAGAAGTGAATTGTAACTGAAATTAACCCAAAAGAGATTCTCTGCCTCTCTAAATAGGCACAGCTAGTAGTCAACAAAAGTAAATATAAAACATAAGCAGATTCAATGTCAAGTCCTTTATTACCTAATAAAAACCAAATCATCCAAATTTTTGTATTTCACATAAACAAATTCAGTCTAATATGATTTTTTTAATTGAGAAACACAACTATCCAGCTTTCCAACCTACAAAAAAAATAATACCTGCTGGTTGAGTGAACTTATAATTTCATGCAAATAAACTTCAGTACTATGTTTAAAGACTTTCTATGCTCTCAGTATCTGAGATTTTCAAAGCTTTATTATTTTAATTAACTCATCACAATATATAAATTTAGTTTATATGTTTTGTAATATTTCATACAAATAAACTAAAAAAATAATTTTTCCATAGAATGAATGTTTAATTCATTCACTGACAAATAATAAATAGATACTTGGTCCACCTATAAGGCTGGCACCTAGCTAGGGCTAAAGAAAAAGTAGAGATCAAGACAGAAAAATTTCTATAGCATGAACCTTGTAATGTAACAAGGAAGATGCATAGGACAGGAGCCAGTAACTTGAATTGTAAATTTTATTTAAAAAGATAACAGCATGTTTATAACATGAAAGCCTAATGCTTGAGAGTGAAGTTTGTCCAGAAGGATGAGTTTTTGAACCAGCTAAATGAAAAGATTAGAAGAGACTTTAGAACACTATCCTAAGTCCTATGTCAGTCAAGACAACTGAGAGAACAAACTGTGTTAATACTATTGAAATTTTCCTTTCTGTGATTACAAAATGAATTGAAACACACAAAATGTAAAATGCAGTCTCCCTACAATGTTAGCAGATTCCTGTTATGAGTTCGGTGTAAGATGACATGATTTGTTCTCTTTGTCAAATTATACACATAAACACATGTGCAAGATGGATTTGTCTCATAATACTGTTATATGCATATTTAATCTTCTAATGGATTTGTTTTTGTACTAATAAATATGAATATAGAGACATCTTATTGCTGGATGTGGTGGCACAAACATGTAATCCCATCACTCAGAAGGCTGAAGCAAGAGGATTGCTACAAGTTCAAGGTCATCATGGACTACATAGTGACTTCAAGGCCAGTCTTAATTACATCATGAGACCCTGTCTCAAAGAAAAAAAGACATATTTAAGATGTACCTAATGCATTAAAACTAATTAAACCCATTTGTATGCTAACATTTCTTCTATTCTTAAAAGTAATAAGGCTATGCTAAATCTATATATACATTTTTCCATTTTTGTAATTATTACAAATAAGAGTTGAAATTTTTGGATCAAATTTAAAATTTTATATTCATAATAAGGCTACCCATAAATAATATAAATGAACGTCAAAATGTTCACATATAGATGAATATCACTCATTTTTGCCTACAAATGTATTAAAATATATCTAAAATATAACATAATGTTCTTCAAATTTATTGTACATTTTTTCAGAATGTCAACTCATTTAGACAGATAAGGATGAAGTTACATAGCTAAAGTGAGACAACATAACAATGTATTCACTCAGTATTCACTTACGTGGTAATATTATAAAAGGAAATAAAAAGCTAAGTGAGAGACTTGCTGGTTAATAATTAATAACAAAAACAAATTAATGTTAATTTTTATAAAACAATTATCAGTGTCATGTTTGTTTGATTTCTGTAGTGTAAATATGCACAATATTTATAAACTTTTGAATTTATAATGATTTGTGCTAATATTGAAGACAAGGACATTAACTTTTAAAACTAGGTATCTTGCAATTTAAACAGATAGCATTAAGTCACTCAAATGTTATTATATGCAACACTGAGCTACAATTTAAACTCATTGATTTATAGGATTTCATTTTGTAGATATCAGTAGTCATTTGCCATAGCAAATATAGTATAATTCTCTTTTTCATGTTAACATAAATATGAAGCCTAATATTAAGATTGGAATTCATTTGTTTTATTTAAAGAAAAAATTCATAGTTTTTAAGGATTTCTGGCCCATAGTAAGTATAAATTCTCAACCAAAATACTAAAAAACTGTGCTTTCAATGCAATAATGACAATCTTACATCCTACAACCCATCTTTTATCTCTGACAGCACATGCAAAGTTGGAGTTATCAGCAAGGCTATCCAGACAAAGGTGATGATTTTGATAGATTCTAGACTCATCGCTCTAGTTATGACGGAAAACTGCAAGTGAATGTTACCATAAGGTTTAACACCAGTGGTTCAGCTTTCAAAGGGAGGGCCAGGTAGCAGAGAGCCTACAGAGTATTCAGTATCCAAACGAATCTGTTGTGGTTCAGATTTTGGCCAAGAGATCTGCAGCCTCCAAATTTTCCTGAGACTATTAGGGTCTTAAGCTCATACCACCAAATTCCCAAGATACACATATGTAAACTATAGTAAATTCTTTGTTAATTTCTTAAAAGGAATGATAATATTATTCATTCATAATAATTTTTAAGTGTCACAAAAACTGTGTAGTGAAATTAATGATTGGAAAGTTTCTTGATAAAGATGAAATTAGATTTGAAAAAGAATGGTTTGAAGAGGCATCTTATTTGGGGAATGAAAGGTAATTGAAGAAAATCTGCTAATTTGTCTTTCACAAATACCTTTGCAGTTTGACTACTATAATGCATATATTTAGAGAACACATTAATTTGTTCAGTACTTAATGAGGAGAATCTATTTTAGAAAATAATCATTTAGCTGATTTTTCAGGATAAATTTGTATTTAGTGTAATTTCCATGTGCTTATATACATACTCAGCCTCCTCATGGCACTTGCTATTTTTTTATGTATCATAAGTTTACACTACACTGTTGATTGACTTCATGTAAATGTGTCTCCCCAGTTTGACTGTTGGCTGCCACTGGCTAAAAAGTACAAAATAGTTATCAACAATCTTTTACAGTAACATGTAATAAGTGTGCTTAGTGGTGTAAAATTCCTAATGACATGATGCACTTAGTACTATAGAGCTATGCATTTCTCTTTGAAAAGGCAGTAATGATTGTTAAAATTATGTTAGAAATGAAAATATTGTTATAAATGAAAATGCAGAAACTTACATAATATTTATTAATTAAAAACAATGCTAGGATCATTACACATTAGTGTATATATATAACATATAAAATATGGCATTAAAATAACATTTTCCAAAAGAAAAACCTTTAGTGAAATGAGTGACCGTGTCTTGCATTTTTGCAAAAATATTAAATCTCTTGCATAGTAGAGGGCATGTGGATTCTCTTAATTGCAATTGCCTTAAACCTGTTGTAATGGTACCTGACACAAAACCTCTGGAAAACCCCACTGTGCAGTCCTAGAAGAATAAAAGTTAAAAAGCAAGTAACATTTTAGTATTGCTACAAATATAATTTGAAACTCATGGGCTTCAGAAGAGTCAAGAAGTATCCCTGAAAACTGTGGAATTCTGTATTCTCTACAGTAAAAGTGGTTTAATGAAGTGTGTAAGTGTATTGACTCTGGAAACCAGCCTGTCTAGACACAACTTCATCTTATAGCGTTTTATGGTTTCACAAAAGTTATTTCCACTTGTAACTTTATTTGTAAACGTAGCTAACACTCCTGTCCACCCACAGAATGGTGGTGAGATGTAAAAATATTAATGTTGTGATATGTTTGACAACATGCCCAGTACAGAGGTAATGCTGTTTTATTAAATATGAAACTAGATTTTGCATTCTTTAACATGGATTTTTCTACCATTTCTACATGGTTGGGATAGTTATAATGTTAAGATATATTTTTAAATTTGGTAGATGACAACATCCTTCACTAATCTTTATTTTTAAAATATCTTTGCTGGTATACCATGTTTACTACTCAGATCATCTTAGCAAATTCTAATAACTTTGAGAATTGATCAGCATCATAAATCAATTAAAATTGGTTTGAACTACCATCACTGCAATATTAGGTTTTTGTCTTTTTGGAAGATATTGGAAGTTTATGTTAAAAATGAGACATATTGTTAGAACAGCAAAAATACGAGGAACAAAAATAAATATTTCTGTATCTATGCCACAATCTGTTTCCATTCTTCCTCTATGATCACAATGTATTTGCAGTCCATAGTATAAATCTAACCCAAGGCTATGGCCTGTGGTGCTGCCCTACCTCATCAACTATGTTAAGACTATAACTGGCCAGGTCATCTTCAGTGGATGCATCTGTCACCACCCATAATTAATTTGCTCTAGTCATCTGTAGGTAAAAGATAGAACAATTCATCTGTGTTGATCACTCCACTTCTGACCAAAGCTGTGCACACAAAGCAGGGTGAAGTCAGTTTTTCCATCCATATCATTACAGAATTCCTCCACCCTTCCCATCCAAACTCTAGCCTGACCAGATGTTAAAGAAGTGGGTCTTCACCTGCTTTTTCAGAGGTGAAACTCTAAGCCAACACTCTTGCTGTTTCATCTAGAATGTCTTTATGTCTTTATGAAGCTGGATAAACCTGCGTGAATTCACGATCCAAGATTCTTCCACAGTGTTATTGCTTTTGTTAATCTTGATACAGTCCACACATACAACCCAAAAGACAGAGGAATCAGCCTCAGGTTGTGGCTCAGTTAGATGTTTCCCCTGGACAGCAGTTACCTTAGTAGCTTAGTAGATACATCATTGAGTTCAGCTACTTTCCCAAGAAAGTCTTCCTAATTGAGCCATCATTTTCTCCAACCAATGTCACCTTTTGCTACTTTTTTCAGGTAACTTAATAACTAGTTGCATCATTCTGAAATTTTCTGGCCTATGACAAAATTATACTTTTAGAATCCAGAAGAAGCATTGCACATATTTCTCCAGATTCAAGGCATCAAGGTCCTACAGTGGCAGTGTGATGTTGGTCTTCCCGTTTGACCCTCCAGCAGCCACAGCACTGGCTTGTTGGGTGTCTTAGTTACTTTATGTCTCGCTAAGACAAAATACCTGAAGCCCAAGTTGGGAAACGAAAGGTTTATTTCTTACAGTTTTTGGAGGTTTTAGTCCACACTCGGCTCCAAGGCAGGTGGGCATGGCTGGGTCACAGTTCATGGCGGCTGCAAAAAGCAAACAGGAACTGGCAAAGAGCAAGACACACCTTCTTCCTGCCATTACATCACATCCTGGCTCCACCCCTTTGTGGGTGGAGCACTGACACCATCAATCCAAGCACTAGACAATGAATGAGTAACAAATGCACAATTCAAACTCATGAGGCCTGGGGGACACAGACATAAACCATGACATTGGGAAACCTGCTCAGACCGCTTAACATTAAGCTTTACAAATCTGAAATAAGATATTTATTTCCACTTATTTAAGTAGACACAAAAATATTGGCTATTTTTAAATAACTCCTGCACTAAAAATTACTTGATAATTATAGAAGTAATATGTTTATCACAAAAAAGCTTTCCATCTTTACAGTGGAGAAACAAAGTTTTAGCTCAGAAATTTTAGTAATTTGAACAAAGCCTGGTTATTTGAATAAAGCTCCTTATTTTAAGCACAAATTTATTGAGTGCTGTTTTCAATAAGTATCACAGGTTATTGTATTTGACACATAATGTTCACAGTGAACTTTAAATATTTGAGTCACTTGCTGGAGATAAATTTTACATCATGATTTTGAACCTTAGTCTGTTTGACGTCAAACAGATCTATTATGCAACTCATAATTATGCATTTTTTCATTTGGTTGATTTGGAGTCTTTTTGACACTGTAAAAATCCCTGTTGATCAGCAGAGGCTGCTCAAAGTGCTATTCACATGTGAGATCTAAAACCCCTGGAGTATGATTCAACTTTTCCCAGTCTTGCAAAGGATCTTACTTTGGCATCCTTTAAGTTAGACTTCTTAAAAAAAAAAAAAAAAAGACCAGCTGACTGACTAAAGCTTGAGTGCAGCAAGTACCTCTGTGACTTCATGAACATAATACGGAATAAATTTCCATACACTCAACACAAAAATGCTTGCATAGATAATAATAGAATATATTTGTAAGATGCTCACTTAAACATACATGTAATTTTGCTGCTCCAATTAAACTGCATAACGTTTATAGGAAGATTTTGGTTTGTTTGTTTTTTTAGTATCAGGGATCAAACTCATGACCTTGTGCTTACCAGGCAAGCACTTGAGCCACTGAGCTAAATCCCCAGCCCTATATGCTTATTTTTGAAAAATATAAACTATTATACATTTTCTTATTATTATGATGGGAAGTTTTTGGGAAATTGGTAGAGATCTTTTCTCATATGTTAAGACATCTTCCCAAGGTGTAGAAATTAAGACAGCAAGTGACAAATATCAAACAAGTGTTTGTCATGCAGTAATATTTAACAGGAAGTTACGCTGGCACTCTGACAAATCCAAAAATATTTGCTGAACATCTGAATATGGAAATGTAGATCTCTTTCCAGTTTACTACATTGGCTGTCTATGTGTGTGTCTACTAGTAGAAATAATACAGAGACCATGATACGATCACATAAACTACAGTTGAGCAAGTTGACTTCTGGAGGAAAGGGCCACTGACACTGTTGCCCAAATACTGACAGACGATAGAGTGATGATACATCATAAGGACTGAAAAAGGCAACTACCCCATCCTAGAAAAAGGAAGGACTACTGGTTTCAAATGGCATCTCTTATCAGCCCTTCTTCACCCAGGTTAATTCTCTTATTCCCACAGTCAAGCCCTGGATAGTCCATGACTTTGGGTTGACTCATTTACTAACTAGTACTTACATTTTATCTGAAGTTCCTATTTGACACAGAAAATTACTTCATGGCATTTTTTTCTCAGCATTCTTTCAAAGCACCCTCCTATTTATTATAGATATTCTTGCTTTGACTTTGAGCCAATCTTTGTGCTGTCAATCCCAGTCTTGTCTGCCTCGTTTCCTGAACCATGATCACAAGTCTCCAGTGTCCACACATTGCCCTGACAAGGTCTTTCTCTGTACACTACTTCATTTATTCTCAGATCTGTACCCTATTGTCCCAGATGATTCTAGGTTTCTGCAATAACTCTGGTACCTGGATGTTCTGAGATGTCTCTTACTATTTCCAACAATTCTAAATCTTTGTGGTCTATCAGCTTCTGGGTCCTGCCAAAGCTAGCAGACTGGTTTGGCAGGATGACTGGATTAGAATTCGATCCTATTTTGTACTTTTCCCTGTTTGTGTTTAAAATTAAAAATAGTATTGAGAACCAAAAATGGATGAAGATATGCATGGCATTCAAGCAGAAATTCAGAAAGTAGTTATTTTTTTATGTAACAAATCTCTGCCTTTCTTTCATTTCTTTATCTCCTAATGAATACTTCGATGATATGCTCAAAAAATGCTATTTTTTATTTTCCTCATGTTTTTCCATGTCACATCGCACATTAATTTATATTTATCCTGGATAATGTAACTCTAGTCTTGATCTTCTTGACCTGCTTTGATGGAACATAAGACTGACTCTCTTTCCATTCAGACTATTCAGTCCTACTACTAGCTTGTTAGCCTATAAGTTTGTGTCATGAGTTTGTTTTCATGAGTTTATGTAGTTTTTCTTTTCTTTTTAATGAAATAGAAGAGTAAAAGAAAAATATAAACAATTCAACATAGCCACAAACTTCCAACTCTCCCTTTTAAAAGATGTGTTTACACATCCTAGCATGTAATAATATCCTCCTTTATTTTACTATTTAGAAACAAAACACGAATACAAATGCTAAATAAACTTCATTTTTACAAAGATAAAAATATAGCAATTCAAAACAGTATTTCATGAAACCATGAAGATTGCTTTTGTATATTTGGTACTGTAACAAACAGTTACATTGCCAATATACTTACAATGATAAAAATGAAATAAAATACACTAGATTTGGAATGCATATGAATATTATGTAACTTTGTCTTTATAGTGTAATTATTTTAACTTAAACTATATGAAAAATTTTTTCAATTGGCCAAATTTAAAGTTTGCTTATAATTTTTTATTGTTGTGTTAAAACCAATTGTTGTTTGCATTAAAACCAATTTTGTAAAAATATTAAGCATAAAAATAAATTGATCTAATACATTTTGTTTTATGTTATGTCATCACATATTATGCAAAAATCAAATATTTAAAATATTTAATTAAATCATGAACAGCCTCTGTCACTCAATATATTTTATAAAGTACTTAGCAGGATGATCTGCTGCTCTTTCAAATGTTGAAACTAGCAGTCCTAATATTTCTAACTATCTTTCATTGTTCATATATTTGTGAGACTGTACTTTCAATATGACATGTTTCAAATTGACTTAATGAGCATTTTCCAAACAGTGTCTACATGCCAGTACATTTTCTGAACTGGAATAAAACTGAACAGAGTAAATATGTTACATTTTAAATGTGGATCTCTTGTAAGATCCCATATTTGGCGACTTGAAGTGAATTCCCCTTCTCTTAGAGAATATGAGTCCTCCCAGTTTCTTAGGAGATTATTATATCAGACTTCACTGAGCCTTCCATCTGTGGATTACTGACCTAACTATGGAACTTCAAAACATATGAACTCATGAGTTTGGCCAACACGTTAAGTCCTAGCATGGCTACACCCTGCTGGCTATGTCTCCATATGTCACAAGGCTGGGCTTGGAAACCTTTTACATGTGGTACCTTCTGTGTCTTAGCAACTTCCACTGTGGTAGTCAAGCCAGCTTGTTCTGAGATTATTTCGTAAAGGAACATCTCAGACTTTAATGAGACTCCATGCTACCCTGTTCTATTCTAATTAAGAAACTGGATTTTAATAATTAAGGAATTTATTGGGTTCCTAGTGTTTGTTTGTTAAGTATATTCCCTGTGTGTTTTTCACATTATTCTTCCTCTATTTAAACATTGTGAACCTAAAACATTTTTTAAATTTATGATACTTTACAGTCTTAATCTGATCATATGCAACAAAAAGACTATGAAAAGAGCAAGAAAAAGAAAACAGTTCATTAAAAGCACATTTCTTTGCCAACAGTATATTGATGATGTTCAAAAATATATTTGATTCCTGTATCAGTGATACAAATAAGGCTTAGCACAAAGGATTATACAGTAAAGGGAGAATATTTGGAAAAAAAACAAGAAATTTACTTAAGTTCAGATAGTGTAGTTTAATACTGGCGAGACTGAATTCACCACGGCTCCTTCTAAAAATCTGTTTCTCTCTTTCCTCTGTCATGGAATGGCAGTGCTTCATGGATGTTACTTTCTTTGGTTACAAAACCAAAAATGACTGTAAATTTCTGCAGCCGTAGATCTGTTGCTTCTTGCAGGCAGCTTCATATATCTTTTCATTGATCATGTTTTCCATATTAAATAACTTACTAAATATTTTTGAGTGAAATTGACTTTTGACCCACCTAAAGCAAGTGATAGGTCTTCATTAAATCTGGTTCTGTACTTATGTCACTTTTGTTTTTATCTTACATTGTGTTAATACCAGTATTTCACAGCTGTTTGTTTTCTTCTTCATTAATTCTTTTCAAAATATGTATGATGGGCATTTAATCTTCTTTAACCTTAATTATAATTCTGAATTACCTGAAATAATTTTTGAAAAATTAGATTGGTATGTAAGATAAAATGACTTTAATTTCTGCTCAGTTGCCCAAATCAGAATCTGTATTAACTTTGAATATGTTTTTCTATATCTCCACATCTGATCAAACAATACATTTTGTTTATTCTATTTTCTCAATATCTTTCCAATCTACTGCTTTTACCACCATCTACACTTTCTGCATTCATTATGCATTCAGTTTTCTCAAACAAGTTGTTAAAAGGGATTTTTTGGCTGGCCAGATGGCCTCTATTTATTCCTGTGCGCTTTTCTTCTTAGAGTCTCTAAAGTGAATATTCTTAAAATAAAACAAACAAAACCAACAACTCACGAATATCTTACTGTCATGCTCATTGTCACCGAATGGGTCCCAGCTTTTAGAGTCAAGTTCAAACTTTATACCACAGTATATGAGGCACCTAAAAATTTACCTTCCATATTTCATTGGCTCTGCTTTCAAACTTTTCCAGTTTAATTTCTCTCGAATGCTGCGTTGCAGACCCACTGGGCTATCCATGATTTTCCACCATAGTATGCACTCTCAACTTTCTCTATTCTAACTCTTCCAACGCCGTACATAGCCAGAGCAAACTGTCTTTGAAGTACCAAAGTATCAGGGTTTTATTAATGTAGATTGACCAGTAGCCCAGAACTAGGAGAAAGGTCACCTTAGGAGACAGGTGTCAAAATGGATGGATAAACTATACCTTGTCCAAGGTGTCTAAGCTAACCAAAGAAGTATGAAAAGTTGAGAACAGATAGGTTCCTTGCCTGTGACAAGAGATATACTGCAAGTCTATAAAAGAATATTCATTTCTCTCACCAGTTACTATCACTGTATCAGAAGATATTGGCAGAGGGTCTAGTAGCTAAGTGAGCCACACTATGACTGGAACTTCTGACCACATGAGTATCAAGACTTCCACATTCTTGGAATGTTTTTCTCTTTTCCTGTAAAAAGAGAATAAGAAAGCTTAATTTCTGACACAGTCTCTAACTTCTTGGGAGAAAGTATGTAAAATTAAAAGAAAATAATCCTTTCTACCCTACTTGGAAAGTTCTACTCACTTCATTTCAAGAGATATAAAGAATGTTTACTATGTAGAATAAATTTCACCTTTGTTTACACAAACTTTATAACAAGATATTAATTATTAATATCCAATTACCTCTTGCTTTCTGGTGTAATAGACTGATTTTAAGTTTCTTCAAGAAAATATATAGATTCTTAAGCACAGCACTATCAGTGATTAAAAAGAAGAACAATAACACTTAGAAACAAGTACTTTCAACAGAGGAGAGGATGTTGCACTTAAGCAGTGGATTCCATTTGAAAAAGCATACCCATTAAAAAATCAATATTCTTAGCTTTTGAGGGTCACAGCAAATGTTTTTAGTACGTACAAAAAAAAAAAAAACAGGACTTACAAGCATTTCACCTGGCAAACATTTTAGACTTAAGATTTTTCAGACTTTCAAACTTTAGAAATTATAAAAACAAATCCTCTTGAGTTTTGTTGACAAACTATTTACAGAATCAAAACAGCATAAAAATGGTAACTATAGCATGAATTGTATAATCTTATCTATGATAGAATTGTATAGGTCATAAAAGAAGATGTATACTTGTACTAATATACTTTATATACTAGAAACTAAGAAAATAAATAAACTTAATTTCCTTTAAATTACAAATTGAATGAATGTTTAACAATAATTGACACTGATGTTTCTTCATCTGGATTTTTCAAAGGAGTTTAGGAAAATCTTAAAGTTTTGTCATTTTAAAAAGTGACTAAAAACTCAAGTATTTATTGATTTATATTGATAATTCAATTAAAAATCAATAACTGTTCATTCTGCACAGGCCTTGTTGTTTCTATTTGATATATACAGAAAACCAAGCCAACTCTATTCAGCAAATTTTATTTTGATTCTCCACCTCAAATAATTTTTTTTTTGCTAAAGTAAATACTAAAATATACAACTTTTCTAAGGTTCAGTCAAAATATCTTAACTTTATAACTGGAGGATCATCAATAAAAATACCATGTTTGAAACCAGTTAAGTGTGTTCAAATTTTTCCACTCAGCTCACCATATAAAAGAGATCTTTCATAATAAAGTAGAAAAGCATTTTCTACATTCTCTCGCCCTTTTTTTTTAGGTGATAGGTGATAAAAAAGAACCAGAGTACAATACAAAAGTGAAATCTGTGTAGAAGCTAAGTCACTGTGGTAATTAGCACAATGGAATCCCATAAAGTTCTCCCCAGAGTACAGGGATTATTTTATTTTGATTGGGAAACTGCATGATTATTTATCTCATGAAATATGAGACAGATTACTAGCAAACATAATGACATTTTTTTGCTTGTAGTTTAAAAAAACTGTAAGTAACTCTGATGCTTTTATTCTAGCAAACAATTAAGCCATGGAAACAAAAAAAAAAAAAGCGTTGGTAGGTGTGATTGTGTCAGTTCTACACAAAAAGCCTCATTCAAAGAATGGTTAATATCTGCTGCTATATTTTCTGCTAAATCAATCTAAGAAATTCAATGCTTTCAATACTGTTTTTCTGTTATTTCCTATGTCTCTCTAAATGCTTACAAGACACTAAAATTTTATGTCCTTTAAAACATTTGTTCCTTGTTGCAGGGAAATTTTTGTCAGAAACTAGTAAATATTATTGCAAATCCTAGCATCAATTTCTGACATAGGTCAATTTTTAAACTCATCTTTGTATTTCCTCCTGACTTTGTTAATCTTTCCCTGTGCTTTTATCTCTAAATCACTTTTTTTATGAATTGCTTTCCAATAAACAGAGCTGGATAACATCTTGTTGATATAAAGAGCTGCATTTTGAAGACAGAATATGGCAGTTAAGATATTGATTTGTTGATATGCTGCAACTTAACTGCCACATATACCACTAGTTTAAGACTTCTGGGTCATGATGGAGTCTAAATTTGTTAATAGTTGTTTTTTTTTTTTTCCACTATTCAGAAAGTAGCACCCACAAGAGGCAAACAATTATATAGTGCAGTTATATAGATGAAATCTCAGAAATTATCAATGCAAAGCCCTAATTTCTACAGATGAAGGAATAACCAAGAGATACTAAATTATGTACGTAAGGATCCAAAATGTTTAGCATTATTACAGCACTTGAAATTGGTTGTCATGAATTCTCCTCCAGGGAAGAATACCACAGATGACTATCCTTGACCTAAACCAACAACTGCAATTATAATCTATTATATTTCTTTTGCAAGGATTAATCACTTATTTCTTTGTAAGTGGTTCTTTTTAAACCTAAAACAAATATTAGAGTGTACAAGCAGAATTAAAATTTTCTGTTTTCTGTAACATCTGGAAAACCACTGATTTGAAGTCTAAGAACTATTTTGATTCAAAAGAATAAGGAAACAAACTCAGGAACTTATTGAAGTCAAATAATTTAATTAAAAACAACGTTGTATTTTGTTTTAACTTTATATAGCTTTCCCACATATATCTGTAGCTATCTTATGAGGCAGGTGTTCATATTATCCATGATACCAGGATTTAACTAATCTGTTTAAGCCCATACAGTTATTAAAATTGCCTAACCACTTATAGGAGGAATAAGTTAGGTTTTTCTACACAATTGGGGTTTTCCATGACTTTTCATTCTGAATTATCCAAAAGGAGGAAATACTCAAACGAATGACAATAGCTTTCTTACTTGCAGAATGTCTTCTATTCAGTTGATTTTAGTGTCGGGGTCTTGACTTACGTATTTCAGACACTGGCACAGCTGCACAGAGTAAGTCCTATATCACATCGGTTCGAGCCATGCACACAAGAGGTGAGCTCAGAGGCTATCTGGGGCTGTGAACTGCAGAAGCCCAGCCTGAGGCCATGCTAACAAAGAAGCGGCTGGGTCCATCCTGCTCTTTGTAGGCAAGTCACTAAGTAGCTCACTTTCAAGCCATACAGTGTCCTCTTTATGAAAGAAGTTTTGAAATAAGTAGTTTCCTGACAACTAGGGAAAAAAAAATTTTTTTTTTTCCCTAAGAAGTAAATGTACATTTTCCTTGTGGAAAAATTAAACTAACATTCGCCATTTGTGTTTTGACTGCCATGAAGATCAATTTAAGGAATTTGGCCGCACTGCAACTAGTACATCAGCAGGCTAAATTTTTGTTTAATCTTATTTTTTTTGTTCTATCTTTATATTTCCAGGTCTCTCCCATTTTTTTTCTTTCTCTCCCATGTTCTAATTTATATTCTATCTCACTAACCTTATCATGAATGTGATGTACCTGAGTTCAGTGTATTTCACAGGAGTACAAAGCTCACATTTGTCTACAAATGTAATATAAAAGTAGCTATAGTTTTCAACAATTGCCTTGTGCACATCTCACAGCAGCTCCTCAGATTGATCCATTTTCCTCTCAGTTTTGACACATCTGACACCTTTAAAACTAAAGGAGACTATCCTGCACCTCGTCAGTTTCCCTGTCTATACCTGTCTCCTATGTCTTACTCAATCCAGTCAAAAAAAGAAAAGTCCCAATTCAATGCAGTTAGAAATGAAAAAGGTGAAATCACATCCAACTTTACTGGAACCCAGAATAATCAGAAACTACTTTGAAAATCTGTATTCCAGTGAGTTGGAGAATTCAGAAGAAATGGATAGATTCTTAGATATGAATTGCAAACCTCAACTAAGAAGATATCAATACGCAAGTAGTCATAAAACAAAACAAAACACCTCCCGCTCCAAAAAAACAAAAAACAAACAAACAAACAAACAAACAAAAACTCCAAAATAGCAAACAAACAAAAAAATGACTAGGAAAGGCCAGGACCCAGTGGATTCACCATTGAGTTCTACAAGAGATTTCTACAAGGATGATCTAGTGAGAGTAATCCTCAAAATCTTAAATGTAACTGAGAGGGAAGAAGTTCCCACAAAGTCATTCCTGAAGACAGCATTACTCTAGGTTCAAAACCAGAAAAAGATCAATCCAAAAAAGGAGAATTACAGGCAAATGTCTTTAATGAATATAGACACAAATGTCTTCAAAAAGATAACAGGCTGGGGGTTTAACTCAGCGGTACAAGTACTTACTTGGCAAGCACTAGGTCATGAGTTTGATTCCTGCTACCAAAACAAAACAAAACAAAAAGATATTGACAACAAAAATGCAACAAATTATCAAAAAAAATCATGCATCACAAGCAACTGTAATTCATCCCAGGGAAATAGGGACAGTTCAACATATACACACTGATATTACACAAACAGAAGCAACAACAAAAATCACATGACTATTTCAAATAAAATCATTGACAAAATTCAACATCTATTCATGAAAAAAACCTGAAGAAATTAGATATAAAAGAATCTTAGTTCAATCTAATTAAAAGTCATAAGTGGTAAATTTACTGCCAGCATTGAACTGAATGGGGAAAAACTGAAAACTCTTCCTCTGAAATCAAGAACATAGAAGGATGTCCACCATCACCACTGCTGTTCCATATAGTCAGTACTTGAAACATTAGCCAGAGCAATCTAGCAAAAAAAAAGAAAGAAAGTAAAGAAAAAGGGATATATATATATATATATATATATATATATATATGGAGAAAAGGTCAAAATGTTATTATTTGGAGGTAACATGATCTTATATGGGAAAGATCAAAGATCCCCCCAAAAATTCACCAAAAACTCCTAGAATTAATAACCAAATCTAGTAGTGTAGCAGGATACAAAATCAATATATAAAAAACAGGAGGATTCCTGTACACCAGTAATAAACATCAAAAAAGAAATTAGGAAAACTCTACTATCATAACAGTATCCCAGAAAAATTAAATATTTAGGAATTAACCTAAGGATGTGAAAGATTACTGCAAGGAAAACTACAATACTGTGGAAAAGGAGGTCAAAGAGACCATCAGAAAATTGAAAGGTATCTCCTGTCTGGATATGTAAATCCACTGTTATCAACAGGCCATACTTCTGAAGCTGCTGAGCATATTTAATGAAACTCTTATCAAAATACCAAGAACACTGCCTAGAGAACTAGAGAAAACATTCCTAAAATTCACAAGGAAGAAGTAGAAATCTAGAATAGAGAAAGCAAACAGGCAAAACCATTCCCAGACTTCAAGTTATATTATAAAGTTACAGTGATTAAAAGAAGCATGGTATCGACAAAAGTAAATAAATAAAATGATTCAGTGAATAGAATATGAGAACCCAGGCATGCTCTGCTCTCAGAGGCAAAGGGGCCAAAAACATAGCCTTCTAAACTACTGACGCTGTGAACATTCACTCTACATGGAAAAAGTTAAATCTAGATCTATCTCTCTCACCGAGTACTAAACTAAAATAAAAATGAATCTAAGCTCTAGTGTTACAAGAGAAACATTTAATCTCCTGGAAGATAAAGCAGGTAAAACTCAATCACAGAGGCATAAGCAAAGACTTTCTGAAAAGAATGACAATTGCATGAGAGTCCCAAGAATCAACATATGGGATCACACCAAATTAAAGAGGTTTGTACAGCAAGGAAAACAACCAACACAGTGAAGAGACAACTTACAGAACTGGAAAATTTTTGCCTGCTATTCTGCAAACAAAGTACTAATATCTAAAATATATAAAGATCTCAAAAAATGAGACCCCCTCCAAATAAAAGACTTAACCAAAAATGGGCAAATGAGAGCATAGACACTTTTCAGAAGATACACCAGTGGCCAAGAAATAAATGAAAAAAAGGTTCACCATCTGTAGTCATTAGAGAAGTACACACTGAAAAAAACACAGCTTCTACCTTCGGAAGGAACAGCTACCAATAAATCAAATAATAACAAATGCTGGTTAGTCTGCAGGGGAAAAGGTATGCTTCTGCATAGGTGGAATTGTAAATGAGCACAACCATTATGAAACTCGATATAGAAATTACTCAATATTCTAAAAACAGAAATTCTATTTGATCTATCTGCTCCCCTTATAGATATCTTCCTGGAAGAGTTCAAGACACTCCAAAATATAAAAAACAAATAAAAGATAAGGAGAAGGGAAATAGCTCTTTTGCAAAAGAGAAAGGGGCTGGAATTTCTTACAATATAGTTAAGAGTTCTAGAGTCATTTAACTTGAAAGAAAAAGTAACAAGATTTTATATCCTGAAGCAATTAAGAAAAAGTAGTCTAATTATATTCCTTTGATCTCCTCCAACCTCATCTGACCTTACATGTTAATCATAAGGACCACCTTGTAGCATACAGAGTAGAACCAGAGTGTGTCAGAATCTTTCATTGATAATTGGGCACTGGTCTCTCACCAGAGCCTCACAATATCCCAGTTTCACCTAGACGGGTGGACTTCTATCAATTAAATAAGTAGCTCTGGAATAATTCCTATATATATATTTTCCAAGGATAGATAAATATCATGGGGTCCCTAATTAAATAAAGCAAATTTTAATTTTTTCCCTTAAAAACCAATTGTTTGTTGGACAGTCAGTATGTCTGCCTTAATTTCAGCATTGAGTGTACTGGGTAGGGAAAATAACATGTTCATCTGCCTCGCCCTTAAGCTCGTCTCTGAACATTTGTTCTATTTACTTGGAAACCTGGATCATCCCGTAAGAAGTGAATTCATCTATCTGTTTTCAAGATGTAGCTGTTTTCCTTTGCACATCTTTTGTGCCACCGGAGTGAGAGGTAATCTTTACATTTTTCTCACTCCTCACCATGGCCTTCAGATTATTCTGCTTTCCTCCTCTTGAAAAGTGATGTTCTAAATTTTCCTCACTCCTCATCATGGCCTTCAGATTATTCTGCTTTCCTCCTCTTGAAAAGTGATGTTTTAAATTTTGCCATGTTAAACTCTTCCATCCACTACCTGACCCTTATTGCAGTCATCTGTAAAGGCCCAGCTGGGTCACTCACTCATTTTTTCACTCACTCTCATTGGCTCACTATTGCTTTCTATAACACCACTTATATCTAGTTTCTAGGAAGTTTAAAAATTCACAAGTATGGCTTTGTATACTGTGAATTGTCAGTTATTTGGGATGTCTCTCCCCAATGTACTTTGTCTTCAGTCCAATTTCAGCTAATTATTCTTGGCCTTAGCAATAATTTAACTCCCTCCAAAAATCCCAATTTTAAACTTTCCATTCTTGAGCCATCACTATCTATCTTTGCACTTCCAGTCTTAGAATGTCAACTGCAATAATCTTGTAGGGAAAAAATAAGAAGTCTTTAACAAACCACTCTAATTACAATTGTCAAAACTTATCTGACAAGGAAGAACATTTGGACACTAAAAATATGACAACTAACAGTTTAAAAATTAAATAGAATGGCCAAAGATAGCTTTCAAATAAATAAGATTGGCGAATACTCTTCCCATGAACAATTTCTTTAAAGCTAATGAAAGATCCAAGAAAATAAAGCAATAAACTAAGAAAGAAGAAGACATAGGTTCCACAAAACAGGTATCTAACACATTAGAGTAGAAAGGAAAGTCCCCAAAGTGATAACTGGGCAATAAACCTATATAGAAACCAGTGTAGAACAGAAAATAGACAGAAATCTCTTGGATACAGTCTCTAGAAATATATATATATATATATATATATATATATATATATATATATAGAGAGAGAGAGAGAGAGAGAGAGAGAGAGAGAGAGGGAGAGAGAGAGAGAGTCAAGTATTTTTTTAAAAATATGAGCTCATGGTTCTGTAGGGAAGAATTATTAACACATACATGGTCAACTTTCTGTGGCTGGCACAAAATACCTGCTACTCACAGCTTGAAGGAGCAAGAAGTTTGCTTTGGTTCACAGTTTCAGAGGCTCTAGGACATGGTTAGTTACCTCCAAGGAAAAAAACATCATGCTAGAAGGGCATGGTGGAAGAGAGCTGCTCAATTCAGGATATTCAAGAAGTGGGGAACAAGGGAAAAGTGCCAGGGAGGAAGGGGTCAAAAACTAGATACAGTTGCCAAAATTGTAGCTCTGTGACCCTCCCAAACATAAGCCGAAATGTGTTTTACCTATCTCCTAGGCATCTCTAAAGCCAATTTACTTGACAACCAAGATTAACCACTGCAATACACAAAGAGAAGTAAAAAAAAAGTAAGAGCATTATTAGTCTGGGGAACACGTAAGATAGAAAAGATTGTACTAGGAAGAAAATAACCATGACAAGTTAGCTAGTTGACTCTCCAATGAATAATACCTCTACTACATAATGCAGTAGGGAGCTGATGATGACTTAATGAAATAGTATTTTAATAAGTATTTTTAGGAGATGGAGAGATAATGAATCAATGAAAGTTAAGAAAATTCATAGGAAGTACAATTAATCATACATTTTAGGGGCTGGGGATTTAGCTCAACGGCATAAGCGCCTGCCTTGCAAGCAGGCAGTCGTGAGTTGGATCCCCGGTACCGATAAAAAGGAAAAAGACAAAAAAAAAAAAAAAATCATACATTTTATTTTAATATTAAGCAATAGCAGCATAAGTAGATTATTTATAAACATCAGAAAAGAAAACTTTAAATTAATGTTGGGTCTTAGGGAGGATGAAGTGATAAGATCAATGTATTTTGCTGTGAGTCTTTTAATACTAATTATTTTTACCTTAATAAAATATTGATTTTTAAATATTTTTTGTAAACCACTTGGAATTATTTTAGCAATTAATTGGATAAATAAGTAAGGCTAATTGGGCATTAATTTGACCACTGAATTAGCAGGTAATGATCAGTGAGTCCACATATATGAAAATGCACTTCTGTAACGGGTATTTAGAGCAGTCATTAGAAACGCATTGTGAATCTGATTTAGCATCAAGAATTTTGGATCTGATATCATCTCTACTGGAAAGTTTGTAATCCTTGCTCTGCTGTAGTTGGTTTTAGTTATCCTTATAAGACTTGTATATATGTTTCTTTTTTAAAAAAAATAAGCAAACATAGCCATCCCCCTCCCTACTGGTGGTGTTTCTATGATATAAACATCCTAGAAATTGCTGTACTGATTGACTGAGTGTGCAGTCCACTCTCTCCTGTTTCCAGTTCCTGTTTCTGCTTCTGCAAGAAAGGAAGCTAATTGTGGCAGTGGCCTTTCCCGGAGTGGTGCTGATTACCTGGTATACACTGAGGTTACTGCAGCTGCTGATTGTCTCTCCTGGCCAGTGCTGCCCCATCCACAGAGCTGTATACTCTGCAGTCGGCTGCAATAGCGGAAAATGCCTCATTTCTAGAAATTTTATGGCACCATGCTGGGATGCAGAACCTTCAATGACCCTAATTAAGGAGAGGACTCAAAGTTGAAAATGGTGTGTTTCAAAGGTTTGAAAAAGCCGATAGATCCTCTAAGTTCAAATATACCTGATTTCTCTCTCCAGCACTCCGATCTTGAATTCAACATGAAATAACACTTGGCTTCGGAAAAACATTTCAGTCCTCTTTCTGGGAGCAACTACCAGCTACCCTTTTTCCATCCACTGTCTACCTCTCTCTCCTGAGCTCTGAAGCACTCTGTGCAGTGTTTGCCAGGTGTTGCATTAGAATGTGCCCAGTATATCTCAACTGCAGCTTTTGTGTAGTCAGAAACTCATTGTTATCTACCTCATTTGTTGGTGAAAAGGGTAAGTATTTCATACACGTTCGCTCAAGGAGCATTATATCCTAAATCCATGACTGATGGTGGGCCAATGAATGCATGAAGAGGCTTATTTATGTCAGTAAATGTGCCATTGTCTACCTGATCCTTGTACTTCTTGAGCATGTGTTAGAGTTTTTCTACCCTGGCTGACAGATTTATTCATGAAAGCTTTCCAAAATGGCTGATGCTTAGTTCACAACCAGACTTACTGAATCAGATTTTCCAGGGATTAGTTTCAATATTGGAATTTTTTTAAGTTCCACAATAATTATGTTAGGGGATTACATTTGAACGCCACTATATTTCTATGTCTTCTTTTATTCCTCTAATCACTGAGCACATTTAAATCCTCACCAACTCTTCCCTAGATCTTTGCTGTGATTTCTAACTGTACTTCTTACATCGTGTTTAAATGCCTTAATGATATTCTATCTCTTTTATTTCACAAATGTTAGTTGAGAGTCATGCTTGGCATTGAATTTTCTGTCCATCCTTTTGCTTGAATCATTTTTAGGAAATTGAAGTCTCATAATAACATTCTAATACTTAAAATTCTACAAGCTCTTTTTTATCCCTCAATATAAATCCCATAATTATTGTAGCACTGATTTTACCCCATTTCTTCCTCTAAACAAAGCATATTAAATGCA
Organism: Cavia porcellus; assembly: GCF_034190915.1. Taxonomy (NCBI): domain Eukaryota; kingdom Metazoa; phylum Chordata; class Mammalia; order Rodentia; family Caviidae; genus Cavia; species Cavia porcellus. Next base: position 119,855,699 of record NW_026947484.1, read on the forward strand.
TCAGATCTGTTATTTCGTTCTTCTTAAATATTTATATATCTGGTAGAATTGCACATGACAGTTCAATCGCCTATTCATGAAGTCATTGATCCTGTATAACTATAAAGAATCCACTAAAAAAGAAATAAGGAAAATAATACCACTCACAATATTTTTAAAATTTACATACTTAGGAATCAACCTAACCAAATAGACCAAAGACTTCATAATAAAAGTTGGATAATATTGAAGAAAGAAAGTAAAAATACAGTAGAAATATGTCCCTTTTGAGTCTCTAGAATATATAAACAAAAAATAACAATAACAACAAAAAACTAACCCCCAAAATACCCAAATAAAAAGTGAGCAAATAAACTAAATACTTCCCAAAAGAAGTAAAAATGACCAATAAAATATATGAAAAAATGTTCCATGTATTTAGCCATTAGGAAAATGCAAGTCAAAATTATTTTGAGATTCCATCCAGAATGGCTATCATCAAAAATACAATGCTGACTAGGTATGGAGAAAAAATAATCCTCCAGTACTATTGGTGGAAATATATACTAATGCAACCATTAAGGAAATAAGTATGGAGATTTTTCAAAAACTAACAGTAGAAATACAATTGATTTAGCAGTACCTCTTGTGGGTATATTTCCGAAAGAATTAAAGACAACCTATTACGCTGATACATGCATACTCATGTTTATGGCAGTTCAAATCACAAGAACTAAACAGAAAATAGATTATATGTCCATCCACAGAAGAACTGGAAAGTAAAATGTAGTATATATAAAAATGAATTATCATTCCATTGAAAAGAAAATGAAAACATTTCATTTGCAGAAAAATTGATGGAACTTGAGACCATCATGCCAAGTCAATAAATCAGATTTGGAAAGTCAAATATCTCAGTATTTTTATATTTGGAAAATATAAAATGAGTCAAAGTATGACCTGTGTTGTTATATTGTTGGGTCCTGTTTTGTCTCAATCTCTCCCTTATTCTTTAAAGAAGTTATTTAGTTATTTCTTATGTTTGTTTTGAGGGGAAAAATTGAGAAAATTAGGATATATAATGGTAGCTCTTCTTGATTTCCTGTTGGCTTGTTTTGAAGTCCTGTGGTGCTCCCACGGTCTTGTTTTGACTGATTAGACTTTGTTCCGTTCTGTGTGATGGTGTCGGGTTTGAGGGTATAGACAACTACTCTGAGGGCAGTGGGATTCGCTGGGATGCCCATTCTGGTTTGACTATTGTCTCCTTTGGAAGTCCTGTGATGTTTACAATGCCTAAGTTTTGTTGGTCTTGTTCTCTGCTGTTTTGTCCAACTTTATGATATCTGGTGAGATAGACAATTCTTTTTGGGGAAACAGGAGACAACGTTGATGGCCATTGTTGATAACCTTGTGCTCTGTTCTGCATCGTGTGCTATGTCTATCCTTGGTTTTGACTGACAGCCTTCTTTTGCCATATTTGACTTTATTCTCTCCCCCCAAAAAAGTAGTGAGAAGTAAGGAGTAATAAAATCCAAAATGTATAAGTTTTGTTGTGAAAAAGAGAGGGGAAAAAAAAAGAGCTCTAACGGATATAACAGCAAGTGTATTTAGGGGTGTTAAATGCTGTCTATATTAATGTTTTTGGATCATTGAACACAGCTGTTTGCAGTCTCTCTGTTTGAATGTCCACTTTGTGTTCTTTGATGCTGTGATTTGAGCAGCTGTTTCTAGGATGATGATATGTAATCTATTGGCAGGTGATTTCTTACTGTTTTTTTTTTTTTTTTTTGTGGTTCTGTATTACATGTACCTTTACACCGCTTTGTTTTGTTTTGTGTTTTTCTCTTTTTCCTCTTAAATAAAATTAAAAAAAAAAGAAAATATAAAATGAGTAAATTAACTAATTAAAAGACTGACAGTAATGTAGAAGATAAACTTTTGGAAAGAAAAAGGGATGTAGGGGAAGAAAAGGAGAATGTAATGGGATTGAACAAGATCATGATATGTACCAGCTCCCTACCTGTAATACTAATATGCTCATAAAACACTATCTTCCAAAAGTTACACTTTTCTTGTTCATTTATCAAATATAGAAAAGATATATAGCTAAATATTATGTAAGAATGCAGAACAATGAGAAATCTTCATTTTATTTGGCTACTGCTCATGTGGCAATTTTTAAACCTAAAAGAGTATCTTATCAAGAAAAAAAATCCATGAAGTAAAACCTATTATTATTCTCTTTTAATATGTAAAGCGGCCCAGAGTTACAAAAATGCGAAGAAAATTGAACAACGTCACATATCTTTGAGTGATAAAGACAGGTGTTCTGACTCAAAACCTTCTCTAACTACTATGTCAAACTGCTTTTTCAAACTGAAGATGAAAGAAAAAAAAGATACCAGGAGTGATACTGCACACCCGTAATCGTCACACTCAGAAGACTAAGACAGAAGGATCATAGGTAGTGTTATGGGTTAAGAACTGGTGGTCAATGTAACGGATTATATCAGCATGGTGCTGAGCATAAATTCTCCACCTGAGTGAAGCTGCCAGCATAAATAGAAAAGTGGAGAAGGAGAAGTAGGATGTTAAGGCGTTAATATGTTATTGCATTGAGGCATTGTGGGTTCTCCTACGAGTTGCTGTTTGAGCCATTTGTTCTCTTAGAAAAGCTTTGGTCCTCACATCAAGCATTGCTTTCTGGCTCTGGAGGGGAAGACATGTGCCTCTTGGTCTCCAGGATGAACCCATTACACCGGCTTCCTGCATGTACTAGACTGTGCCTGTCATTGGAGGAGCTCAAGGCCTCTGTGTTGCTGAGGATGGCTGTGGTGCCTTTCAGGACAGCCCTGGTCTTTGTTTTGAGTGTGATTTCTGGGCTCTAGCATAGAACCCTCATTCCAGCAGCACAGCTCCTTCACCCTGCAGGCATGGTCTTTCTGGATTCCACCGCAGACCTTTGAGCCTTCCCAGCATGGATCCTTAAAAGAAACTGGTGTGAATCCTTCTTGTGGGCTCTGCACCTTCAGTTGGACTCATGGGAGGCACTGTCATGAACTCTGGGTTTTCATCTGGACTCATGTGGGGCATTGTGAGATTTAGGCCCTTGACTAAATATTCTATGTTTTTGGTGTTGCAGGTAGATTTCCTGCATTTTCTTGTGTTAACTCCCAGTGACCATTATAAAAATAATATTATAAACTCCATGTCCTGATTCTAATTGTTCTCTGCACAAACCCTAACTACAACAAGGAGTTTGAGGCCAACCTGAGTTCAAAACTAGCGTAAATAAAATAGTGAGACCCTAAAAGTACTGCCATAAGGTAAATATGGTTTCTACTAGGCGCATGCTTCTTCACACTGTATTACAGTCCAAAATGATAAGTCAAATCATGGTCAGTCACAGATGATGAAAGTGTTAGATGAACATTGATCAAATACAGCAAAAATAAATAAAGTCTTCAAATGGACAAATTGAGATTCTTTGCTGATATTATCTAAATCACTGAGGATATATCTAAAGTCTCTTTAAGTGTATTAGATGATTTTCCTGGTAACATTTTGGATGAAATTCTCACTCTTCATGATTGTTTCTTAAAATGATTTCAAAATAATTCAACATACCTTCACAGTCACACCCAACCCAGCGAGAAAACACTGTGTTTTGTCTTGTGCTGTATTTGATGGCCACCCTTGATTAAGTAACCGATAATTCTGAGGTAATTTAACTGAAAGTAGTAGAAGAATGAATACTGTACTCATTTCCTCCTAGAAGAACTGGAGACAAGAAACTAAAGTTAAGCAGATGTGGTGCCATCTTGTGATCCTAGCTCTCTGGAAGCCTGAGACAGAAGGATGGAAGTTGGAATCCAGCCTGAGCAACTTAGTGACGTAGGGAGACCCTGTTTCAAAACAAAATCTAAAAAAGGCCTGGGGAATAACTCGTACAGAGACCCTGGGTTCAATCTCAGCACCAAAATAAACACAAGAAACGAAAGAAATTCAAGAATTTTGTTTAAAAAAGGTAGACAAGTAAACTTTACAATGTCATTCTTTTATTTTTTAGGATCAATATTTAGATGTTAAACTATCATATTGTAAATAAAAATTATTAAAAAGGAACAATATATTTGTCTTCATCAGAATATAAAGATTATCTATACATTCTCATGTCATTTATGAATGAAGATATTTCTACGTATTTCTTTCTTGTCTATGTGCTTGCTTTTTGTTTCTTGTACTCAGTTCAATGCTGAGGAACAGTAACAACAACAAAAACCCACATTATCCCTTTGTTCCCAATATTAGGGTGCTATCAATCTATCTGGCATTATTAAAAATGATAATAGAAACAGCATTTTTGTTAAATTTAAAAAATAATGGATATCTTAAAACAATAGTAGCAACAATGTATTTTGGAATTGAATGTGACAAATTTATCACAAAAGACTATAAGAAATGGAAATATATATTAAAGCTTTATATTACAAGCGAATAATGGTAAAGTAAAGATGGTGATTACAGACTAAAAGGTGAAAAAAAGAAATGTATGCTGATTTGTCTGAAGTTTTCTTCATAGGAAGAGTTCTAACTGTAAATTCACTTTCTTAACATTTATGAGGTTCCCTGGTTCATATTTAAATGCTGCCCCCAAAGCCTCAAGCTCCTTTAGGGGGATTTAAGGAGGAGTTTGGATGAACGGGTTGTAGTGCACTGGCGAGTTTATGGTAAGGTGTGATGTTGAGAGGTGATGCCTGGTTAGTGAAGTGAGTCACTGCAGGAATGGCCTCAGGTCTAGCTTCCTTCCTCCATCCGACTCTGCTTCCTGACTGCCCTGCCACGAGCAAGTCTTCTCTCTTCCATGGCCGCTGTCTTGAAGCCAGCTGGCTGTAGACTGAAACCTCTACAAATTGTTAACCAAAAAAACCCTTTCCTCCTTTAAATTGTGAGTGGTGAGTATTGTGTCTCAGCAATGAGAAAGCAACTATGACATAAGGCTATTCAGTTCCCATCTTTCTTCCTGAATTTTTCTACTTTAAGTCATTGATTTGCTTAACATATAGATTTTTATAAAATGTTCTTATAATCATTTTTACTATCTGAAGAATTGTGCTTATGTCACTTCTCTTATCTGTGAGATTAGTAATTTGTTCCTTCTCTAATTTTTGGATTGATCTAAAGAGAGGTTTATCCATCTTACTGACACATATACCCAACACCGGCATTTTAACAAAGGAGAGGTTTATTTTGCCTCACACTTTCAGTTCATGTATGGTCAATTGTCTCCAGGGGAAAAAAGCAGACTGGTAGAAGGGCTTAGCTGAGGAAAGCTGCTTACGTAGGAGGACCCAGGAAGGAAAACGAGACAGGAGGCTCCAAGGAGGGAGACAGAAACTTCCAAACCCAATTTCGGTGACGCACTCCTCCAACCAAACTCCACCTCCTCCTAGGAGTGTATTCAGCCCTGGATACATCACTGATGAATATATAGCCCTCAAGATCCAATTACCTTTCAAAATCCCTGCCTCTGAGTCCAGGAGAGTTCTGAGGTAACATTCTAGACCTAAAACGTAGCATTATCTTCAATTAATTATGTTTTACTAGTGAATTTTGACTAAAATAGTTTTCAAATGTTTGGTAATATTTGAGAGATCTTGCTAGTTTGTATGCCTGATTAATTCTTTTGTATTCAGACAGCCTACTTTATATAATTAGACTTTTAAAATTTAGCATAAATTATTTTACTGCCCAGAATATGACCTGCCTTAGTACATGTAATTAGGCAGTTGAAAGCAATGTGGATTCTGTTCTTAATGGATAGAATATTCCAGGAATGTCTGTTAAGCCTGTTACTTAAAAGAGTTGTTCATGTTGTATCTTTACTTATGTAATATTTCATTACATTATTTTATGCCAGTTTTGCAAGGGGCACATTGAAATCCATCATTAAAATTACAAACTTGTCTATTTGTTACAGGTTACTAATTATTACTTAATCGTTTTCAAACTCGGCTAGTAGATTAATAAAGTTGTTTACAATGCAGTGATTTCCATTTGATTAATATAGTTATTGTTATGAAATGAATTTATTCATGGAAGTATTTTATTGATCTAAAATCTTTTCTATTAAGATATTTTCCATTAGTGGTAGAATTTGCTTTATAGTTATTCCATTTGTTCCTTTCCCCTTCTTAATATACGTCCTATGTGCTTTTTCTCCCTTTCTGTTATTTTTCCATATTTATGGATAGCATATTTTAATTCTATTTAATCTTTGTTGATTTTTTGACTACAACATTTTATCATTTAGCGATCTGTTCAGCATTTACTAAATACATCTTTTACTTATCACACTCTGACTCTAATAAAACTATTCCACTTTACCTTGAACATAGGTTCTTTATAACAGAATACTTTCATTTTCTTATTGCATCATTTGTGTTCAAAGTTTATTTTTTATACATGCTATAAACCTTAGCAAACAAAGACCTCTTGCCCTCCACATGCAATGGCTTGCCTGAGTCTGTTTGACATGATAGGACACTATGCTGCTAGTCAGAATATTCTGTTGCCCTCCAGATAAGAAAACGTATTCTCTCCTTGTGTATACCTATAGACAGTAAGGTACAGTGGGACAAACTGAGGGTGTTTTTAGATCCCTTAATAAGTCATATTCTATTTTAAAATGCCTGTTTTTAATAATAGTTCTGTTTGATCTAACTTCAACTGAAATTTCTTTATTTTAATGATTCTAATCTATGATTGTACCAGCATCTAGTAATCTTGAAGGGGAACCAATAGGCAAACTCTCCTTGTTCTCTCATTATATAGTCACACTAATAATTAATAACTAATCACTATTAAAAAACATGGATAGGTATAATCCTTATAATTCCATATTAAAATTTCTGTATCATGTAACACAACCTAACAAAAATTTTGCATTCTAATACAGTGTATGTGATGCTTATAAAATTGCAGACACATCAGAATATAAGAATATACAAGAGTTCAGGCTCTTGATAAATTACTTGTCTTCTGAAAAATGGCTATAGTTACTGATGAGAACATGGCAACATTTCAAGTAATGAGTCAGTAAATTCATTAATTACTATAAGAGAAGACAATGAAATTCACAAATAAGTAAATAAATCATCTCAGTATTTTAGTAGTTTAAGACCTAATTGAACACACTGAGCTATTGTAACAAGGAAAATACAACTTATTGTATAAAACTATAAAATTTTACGGAAAGATATACTATATTACATGAACAAATGATGAAATATTCCATGTTCAACTATTCTTTAACACAACATTCTTAAACTAGCAACTCTTTACAAATTTATGCATATTCATTTAAATCCATTTGGTATAATTGTTAAGGGAATCTTTTTAACTGGAGAAAATTATGTTCAATGTCATTGGGAAGCATAACTCTATGAGAATTTTTGAAGAATTTCTTTATCTAAAAATAATTAACACATTTTCACAACATAATCTATATAGGCAAACGTGACACATATGATTAAATGAATATTTTAAACTCATGTATGTGTTTATATAGCATATATTTGTCATATAAAATGTATGTATATTTAGATATATTCATATATAAAGGTTATAGATCATTTCACAAGTCACTTATAGATGATTAATCCACAGGACACTGTGAATAAGATATTGATATTACTACTTTGTAAAGTTCTTTAAAAGCTTGTTAGAAAGGATGATCTTGAGGCTTTTATAAGTAAATAGAGGCAACTTGAGACTGTCCTCATAAGTGAGATAAATCAGATTCACATTTGTAAATATCATATTATCTCTCTAGTATAATAAATAATGATAAAAACTGAAAGAATTAATAAGATCCAAAATGTAGGGGCTGTGGATTTAGCTCAGCAGCATAAGCTCTGGCCTTGCAAGCAGGCAGTTGTGAGTTCGATCCCTGGTACCGATAAAAAGGAAAAAGACAAAATGTATAATAGATATCATAATAATGAAAAGGAAAGAAAGTGCTCTATATATGCAATATATGGTCACTTGTGTTTATATCAGCACAATTTGGAAGCAGCTAAACCTTGGAAACAACTCACATGAACATCAACCAAGAATGGATAAAGAAATGTGGAGTTGTTTTTTTTTTTTCATACAATGGAGTACTACCCTGTTGAGAAGAAGGATACACTTGAGATTTCTAGATAAATGGATGCAACTTAAGGCCACTCCAGTGAAATAAATTGGACTTACATGTGTAAACATTGCATTGTATTCCTTATGTAAGAAACATAAACACCAAATAAGGACCAAAATGTTCAATAGATAATGTGAAATGGGAAGAAATTGCTCAAAAGGAAAGAGCAACTCAGAGGGAAAGGAAAGAAGAGAAAAGAAAAAGTTTTAAAGGATAAAATGAAAACAAGGTTTATAAATATGGAGTGGAAGAGGGGCTTAAGAAAGGAGAGGGAACTGGGGAAAAAAAGAGGGATCAAATTGTATCCTGTACAGGTACAAATTCCCTATAATTAATATGATCCTTGTATACAGCTACAATGTACCAATACAGTTTTTAAAAAGGTGTTTGAACCACACACTAAACTTATATCAAAATGGATCAAAAATCTAAATATTAAAACAGAAACACTAACTCTACTGGAAGACAAGGTAGGTAGAAATCTTGGAGACATAAGGGTAGACAAAGAATTCATGAACAAAACATACACCACCACAAACCACACGGGAAGTATTTCAAAAAATCATCTTATAGAAAGATCTCATCTTATAGAAAAGTTTTTGCACTTCAAGAGAAATTATCAACAGAGTGAAATGAAAACTCGCAGAATGGGAAAGAATTTTAGTCAGCAACCCTCAGACAAAGGATTTATATCCAGAACATATAAAGAATTGAAAAATATTAAACCCTAAAATTCAAAGATCCTCTCCCAAAATGGCATCTGGGATGAACACACAGGTCTCAGATGAAGATATACAAATGGTAAATAAATACTTGAAGAAATGTTCACCATCACTGGTCATTTGAGAAATGCAAATTAAAATAGCATTGAGATTTCATCTCACTTCAGAAAGAATGGTTGCCATCAAGAAATCAACTGATAAGAAATGTTGGCGAGGCTGAGGGGAAAAAGGAACACTTCTCCACTGTTGGGTTGGATTGTAGACTGGGGCAACCACTGTGGAAATCAGTATGGAGATTCCTCAAAAAATTAAAATTGGAAGTTCCATTCATTATAGCTATTCCTCTCCTGACTATTTTGAAAAGGTAATATCTCAGCGATATATGTGCACTCATGTTCATAGCAGCACAATTTGTAATAGCTAAATCTTGGAAACAACCAAAATCCCAATCAACTGCAGAATGGATCCAAAAGATGTGGTATTTTTATACAGTGGAATATTACTCAGCCATAAAAAGCATAATCTTGTGACTTTTATAGGTAAATGGAAACAACTTGAGACTCCTCTCATAGGTGAAATAAATCAGATTCACATTTGTATCGTATTGTCTCTCTAGTATAAAAATAATAATAAAAAACTGAAAGAGTAATAAGATCCAAAATGTGTAATAGATATTGTGACAATGAAAGGGAAAGAAAATGCTCTAAAGGATATAACTGCATGTATAAGTGTGCAAGATAGATAATCATACTACTAAATTTAGGTTAATTAATCAAACAGAATGGTTTGTACTACCATTGTTGATTGTCCACTTTTTATGCTTTGATTTCGTAACTTGAACAACTACTTCCAAGATAACAATATGTAATTTATCAACTAGTGATTTCCTACTGTTATTTTTTTACCTGGTCATTTCACTTTTTTTGATATTTTGTATTATTTCTACCCTTTTTTCTGTTTTTTTTTTAATTATCTCTATAAAATAAGATTGAAAACTTGTAGAAATTATAGTGACTTCATTGCTTTTGGTGTATCATGTTGCAAACCTACTGTTCACCTGGTCCAGATTAATGGCCCAATTGAAGAAAGAGCAAGCGAAAAATGTTTTAAAAGTAATTTTTTCCTTATTTTTCTTAAAACTATAAAGGGCAAACATGGCTACAGTCCCATTCCTTAAAATTTTGATACTCTACCTTCTCCAACATAGATGACTCTGTGATTCTTCCTTTGAAATTCTCCTACACCCAGCCTACGTGCAAAACATCTTGCCTTTGGTGGGGGGGAGTATTGGGAGTCAAATTTGCCCTTTGTTACTGATCCATATAACCAAACAACCAGTCTCAGGCACAATGACCACAAAATGCATGTATTTGGTGTTATTTCCAACCCATTTCTCCTTTCCCCCAACAATTAATGGATGCTGTATACTTCTCTTACTTTTTGACCTTGTGCTTGCCAAGTGACATGTTTGTCCAGTGAGATGTGCAATGTGTCTGGGATTTAAGAAATAGCACCATATGCTCATGCTGAGAACTTCCATTCTTGACAGGAATAAGAATAGCCCAGCCATAACTGCCGCCTCAATCCAACAGCTTTGGGTTGTTAGCCCAAAGCTAACGGCCTGGGTGAGAGATAATGTACTTGCTTTCTATGAACTAGCCAAGCACTGTCTTCCAAATGATACTTCTAGGTAGACAAGATTTTAGCCTTTCCAGGTGGTTTGTGCACACATGTAATCCCAGCACTTGGGAGACAAGGAGGATCACTATGAGTTTGAGTCCAACCGGGGCTACATAGTGAATTCAAGGCCAGCTGGACTCCATAGCAAGACCCTGTCTCAAAAAGCAAACATCAACCACACACTAAAAACATTTTTTAAAAAAAGTTAATTCCTATTTTAGAAAAAAAAAAGTGAAGCAAAAGAAAAAAGTTAAGTAAGTTAACGTGCTTTATAACAATAGATGAAATTTTAAAATATCTTAGCTCCCCTCTGTTCTTTGACCACGTAATGTATTTTAACATGCCTTCTGCTATAGATTTAATATGTGTATCCTGCTAAAATTCATCTGTTGAAATCTAATCCCTAGTACAAATATAAGAGAGAGAACTTTGGGGAGATAATTAAGTAATGAGAACAAAACACTGAAGAATAGGCTTTAGTGCACTGAAAACAGAGACTGGATAACTTCCTTCCCTTTTGCACCATGCGAAGACTTGTAGGAAGCCGAACACTTAAGAATCGTGAAGAAGACTCTCCCCAGACATTCATTCTTCCAGAAGCTTGATCTGGGATTCTCCATAATCTCCAGAAATTAAATTTATGTTTTCTTAAAAGCTATCTAATTGATATTATTTTGGTATAGCAGCTTTAATGGAATAAGATACGTATTGTTTCCAAAATGTCACAGAAGTTCTATATTGCACTCTAAAAGTTTTAAAATTTTGTCTTTCAATTTTACACCATTTGGCACAAAAGAGAAGTTTGTTCTTGTAAGATATGCTGTACAAATTTTTTAAACATAAATGGCTGCTTAACACTGACTCATGCCAATTTTGGCATGTGTTTGTAATGCCAGTACTCTGAGAGTTTAAACCCAGCTTGGAAAAATTTGTGAATGAGTGAGACTCTATCTCAAAACAAAATATAAAAATGATCTGGGGATATAGTGCCAGGCAAAGAGCCTTAATTCAATTCACAATAGAACAAAAAATTTGAATCAAAATATTGTTACTTCTGTTGTTTGAATTTTAATTTTAGCTAACCATTTGTAATGTATATCACAGCACTTCGAAAGCTACCTGCTCCTGATTCTCTAGAGCACAATTATATTGATACATTTTTCATATGTTTTTATTACTTTGTCTAGATGGCCTCTCAAAGCCTCACGCAGTCCTAGGTGGGCATTTGAGAGGTGATGTGGTCTAGCGTGTGTAATGTTGGGATGAAGGATGTGACGCTGGAATTGACTCATGATATAATTCTCAGAGTAAGGGCACGGGTGCTACCCAGCCTACGGGTGGGTAGACTAGATAAACGTAACAGAAAGAGGGCTGTTCGGTTATTATTTATCACTCATCCTTTGTTACTTGCTGCTTTGCTTCTTTACCAGTTTTCTTGACTTTTGCTCGTAGTGAACTGTTTCTCTTCTGAGACGCCCTCTACCAGGCCGCCCTAACCTGGAGTCAGCCAGCCGTGAACCGAAACCTCTACACACTGTGAGATAAATAAGCATTTCTTCCTTTAATTTTGGATTTCAGTTATTTTGTCTCAGTATGAGATAGTAACTATGGCACATATCTCAGCATGAGATTATAAATAATAATGTGTATAATACTCATAAAAACCTCCATACTAAAGCAAAATTTGTTTTTTATCTAAAAACTGTATGTACAATCTCCATTATTAATATTACAATTATCATTTCAGTACCAGGGATCAAACTCATGACCTCGCACTTGCCCGGCAGGTGCTTGTGCCACAGAGCTAAATCCATGCCACAATCTCCTTTATAAAAGTATCTTAATAACCAGACTGTCAAATTTTATTCTTGGATGACTAACAGAATACTAGTGGGAGAGATCAATGACTAAATTTATCCATAAGTTATGACCAAAGATCATGAAGGACTTGGAATGGAGAGAGGAGGCAAAAGAATTTCAAGATACTAATATAACCAGTATACTTAATAGAACCCAAGTATTTTTATTTGCTCATTTTACTTTTAGATGACAATAAAAAAGACAGAAAAGTGTGACATGTAATAGAACAGAATGAATTCACCTGCCACTAAACTTTAAAATACATTAAATTAAAACTGGGTTATAGTATGAGAAAAATTGATTTCTACCCTTATCATCACTAGCTTTCAGAAAATAAAAAAATGAATTAAATATAACGTAGCCCAATATTTTAAATTTTTCATTCTATAAAATCTATATATAACATTATTAATTTATATTGTGTCCCTATAGATAAAAGATTAATGAACTTGTTCATGGAATATTCAAGGTTTGAAGGAACATAGCTCCTAATTAATAGAAATATAGACCTAGCATTCTATGGATTATTCATTATTTCAGCTTCTTCTAATATTTATGTAAAAGTAAATATTAAGGCACTATGTAATTGTTTCTAAATTTTAACATTATTTTTCAATTATCTAATCCAATATGTTCATCTACATTTAATTGGAAGTGAATGTGCAATTAAAGATTAAAGTAATTTACATTCTCACATAAAAGTGAGAAGTTTAATAGTATTTTTCTTTAGTATTTTTAGATTAGACAATGAGTTTACTTCTCTCAACTCTGGAAGTTTCTTATATTGTCACAGAGTGTAATTAAGTAGAAAAATAAAACCATATTTTTGAAAGGAAATGTCAAAAATAAGGACCTAATTTCTGAGGCTGCAACCAAGACGGTGAAGTCTGCCAAGTGAGGAGCAGAAGGGGGCTCCGTGGAAATTTTGTCTCTCTTCTCTGAAAGCAAATTTAAGTCTTGTGTAGATCTCTCCCATTTAAAAATGAATAGACAATAGAAATGACGGTAATAAGTGTCAAGTTTTGGGAAAACATTTTGCTGCCAAGAAAAAAGCATTACTAAAAACACGACATTTGAAAATGACTTTGCGAGGCACCGTGTCCCCCACCTCAGGCCCAGCCGCCAGAGGGCTGCAGTTGGAGACCTGCTCAGTGGAGGAGCTTGAAGTCAGTCTGGGCAACACAGTGAAGCTGTCAGAAAACATAGGTAAACAAGAAGGAGGGAATAAAGGAAAGAGGGAAGGAAGGGAGGGAGGGAAGGAGGGAGGGAGGGAGGAAGGAAGGAAGGAAGGAAGGAAGGAAGGAAGGAAAAAGGAAAAGAATGTGCAAAGGGAAGAGGGCAGGAGAGGGGAGACAGCTGGGGAGGGAGAAAGGAAGGAAAGAAGGGGGAAGTTACTTAACAGCGAAGAGCAAAATATTTTAGAAACATACTTCAAAGCTTCTGTAAAGCCAAAAAGGAATAAAGTCACAACATACGGTAAACAAGAACAGTTGATGATAAATGTAGAAATAAAAAAAGTAAGACTGAAAAACAAATAACTCAAGGAAACAGAAACTAAGTCTGCATAATAACAAAGAGCTGTTACCTTCCTTAGAAACAAGCTGGCATAAAGGGAAAGTGGAGGAGGAATCATGCATGGTGTAATGACAGCTGACACTTCCCTGCCACACACGCACACGCACACGCACGCACACGCACACACACGCACGCACACGCACGCACACGCACGCACAGAGTCACACCAGGTTTCCAAGAGCAAGGGCTCCATGCAGAACAAATTGAGAGGCAAAATGGTTCCCTTTGTTATCACTCATTACCAGTTTAACACACAAAATGTAAGGATTAACAATATATTAGCAACACAAAAAAGATATAAACATTAGCAAATAGAAGTAGAAGTGTATCTTACTTTGATAAAATAGGATATTTTCTGTGAATAAGAGAATGAATGAATAGAAAACGAACTATGATCCATCAATTTGTATCCTCAAGAGAAAGAGAAATGATAACCTACATAGACAAAAAGGCAGGAGAGGGCCCAGGGATGTAGTTCAGCTGTGCAGCACCTGCCTGGCAAGTGCTGAGTTCCAGTCTCTATACTAAAAAGGAAAATATTTTTTTAAAAAAGGCATCAAGAAAAATTTAAATGATGTAGCTAAACATATTCCATTAAAATAAAAAGATAATGCCTTCTTATGATGAATAAATATGTGTATGTAAACTTACATATAATATAAGCTTGGCATAAATATGTTTATATATTGATCCAGCAAGTAGATTATAGCAATGATATGAATATTCCTATTAAATCAAAAGAATGAAAAATATTCACTTTTGGTACTCTCAGACAGAAGTAGCCAACGTACAGAGTAAGAGAAGAAAATAAGGCACATAAGCATTTAAAACAAGAATACAATATTATCATTGCAGGGATGGTATCGTTATAGATACTATTATTGTGTACCTAGAAAATAAAACAGAATTTAAAATTCAGCTATTAGATACATACAGAACTCAGTAAGTATTGCTGGATATATAAAATTTTTCTGTTTTCTATATACAAACATATCAATATTATATACAAACATCTCAATGAAATAGATATTCTTGTAGATATCATAAATTACTATATTCAATTCAGGGACATATTTAGCAATTAAAATAGGCCATTATTTAGGGGACCTGTAGTATTTTATTTTATATAGAATTTTTCTGAAGGTTCTAAGCCACATAATTTTGAAAATTTCATTATTTTAAAAGATAAATATTTCTTCTGCTACTATAATTCCAAACTAAACACAATGATAGAGACCTGCCAAAATAATGAAATATATCGAGGTAATTCAAAGTAAAAATGAATAAAGTAAGCAGAATAAAATAATAAAGAATATTTGGTTTGCAAAAAAGACAAATAGTAATTCATTTCTAAATATTTTTTTCAAATCGATAGGTTTTACTTAATTAAACAAGATTCAATATCATTTAACAGATTTCTTGTTTAAAAACTGCTTCTGTAGGAGATTTAACTCAGTGGTATAAATGCCTGGTTGGCAAATTTGAAGCCCTTAGTTCGATCCTCTGTACAAAAAAAAACAAAACAAAACCCTCTAAAAATAGCTTTTATGGAAGAATGTATTATAGAATGTCTTCAACATCAAAGCCAACGGTCAAATCATTGTGGAAAATAAATTTAATAGTGTGTATCATTTAGTGTGAATGTTAGTTATTTCAACAACATTATAATTCATTATCTTAATTTTAAAGAAAATTTTAATTTACGTGAACAGAGACCGGAACGTCTTGGAGCAGGAATACTTTTAATACTGGTCAACTTTTCTATTGCTGGAGAAAATACCAGCAAAACGGTGTGCGGGCTCCAAGGTGGAAACACTGTAATGACCCAGCAAAGCTGCTCAGTTCATGGCACTGGGAGGCAGAGAAGGGGAACAGTGCCAGAGAGAAAAGGGCGAGGGGCCAGGTGGATTACCAGAGGGCTCGTCCCCATGACTGATCCAGACCCACCAGAAGCGTGCTTTAATTAACACTTGCTGAGGTCTCAATCCGACCAAGCTGACAGTTCAGCTTAGCTGCTGTGCTGTTTTAGTGAAGAAAATAAAGGAAATCCCTGGAGGAATAAGAGAGATTTCCTTTAAAAAAAAGAAAAAATTAGAGCGTGTTTACACTACATCATGGTTAAGTTTTTATTAGGGAATTGGCTCATGTGAAATATATCTAGATTATTTTAGATTCCTTCACCCCGTCTCCCTACCTTGCTCTCCCTTCCCATTTGCAAAACATCTGCCTTTTGTTTCCTACAATTTATGTTTTATTATTTAATTTATTTATATTTTATGTATCATGAACAATAAAAACTTCATATCAAAAAATAAGTGAAGTCATCTGGATTCTGAGAAAACTCTTGCATCTGATCAAAATGGATTATTGTCATTAATATAAAATTAAAAAGAATTTTTAGTTAAATATTTTCTTTTAAAGATCCATTGCATTAAACCAAACTTTGAGTGTTATAACTACATTTTTTCCTCATAATATTTGAGACTTCTATCCCTTTTCCCCAAGCTTTGTATCTTTTCTAAAGATGGAGGAAAAAATGCATTAGAGAAATTCTTGATAAAAAAGTTACTGTGTATTTAACTTTTATTAAAATTATTATCTTTGATGATTCAATTCACTCTGACTTAAAAGTACCTTAAAAATATCCATAGGTTTCATATTATGATACCATCACATTTTTATTTTTTGACTCTTCAAAACACGCAATTAACTTTTCTCACTTTTGTACATTTAATATGTTAAGTCTATTATCATCAACCTAAATATATCCTAACTGCATATGTCAGGAGATTTCTCTAGTTATTGAAGAAATTTAATTCCCTTTGATCAGTTAACCAGGTTAAATAACTTCATTTGGAGATAAAATTTTAATTAACAAGAGAATGCTTCAGACCTAAAAGAAAACAGTTCAAATAAATTGAATTAAAGTATTATTTAATTTTATGTAATCAGTACATAAAAATATTATCAGAGTATACAGGAAGCAGAAGGTATTTATCTCTATTGTCTTTGTCCATTTTATTCACTTAAATGTTCCAAATGGGTAGTCATAGCATAAAATGTATTAACTTTTCAAGAAGACATTCCTAAAATCATCTTTATTCTCATTTTCTTTAGAACTCCATGTGTAACTGCTAAATACAGGCAGATCTACGGTGAATGCCATATTTCATATTTATTCATCTCCTTTGGCTGAAGTATCTTGTGCTGAACTGTCACACAAGGGGTAATGTCTTCTGGACTCCACAAGATGTTTCAAAGAATCATGGAGTCAATGTCAAAAGAATATTTTTTCACTTTCTCTCACATATATATTCTTCTATTCTGCACAATAGAATCTAATCAGTCACCCTTCAGAAACATTCCTTGTCTGATAATGACAATTCACTAAACAATTTCCCTGTGAAGAGAACACCTGTTAGTTGAGACTGTGAAGGCTGCGTTTAGGATGTTACTACTTCTGCTACAGCTGTCCACCTCTATACATATTTAATGGTGAGCTATAATCTTGTGGTCTCTTATCAATTACCATCCACATTCTCTTCCTTGGGTCAAAGTGTGTCTATATTATACACACTGTGTTCCAAATGATTCCCATTTTTTCCTTGCCCCTTAATATTTAATGAGTGCTTAGTGTTTACCTGCATAAATTATTGAAGTTACCTATAAAATGACACAATGGTTCCCATTCATAACTTCAGATATTTCTCTTCTCACTCCTTACATTGAAGATTATGCTCTTGCAAATTATATTGTTCAAGTCATTATCTCTGGCCTTGAAGAGACCATTCACTTATCCTTTAAGGCTAAGTCAAGGCCCATTCATGCATTCTTATCTCATGTCTTATTAACATGCTCTTACTGGGGCCTTGATTAACTGCTTTTCTTTCCAGGTCACTTAGTGTCCATGTGGGTGCTGTATTTACCTCATTGCACTTAAAATAGAAAACAAAGACTATAAGGACACAACTAGTTTATATTCATCTTCATAAAACCATCATCAGACTTGTTGCACAAGTAACCCCTCTTTAAATGTTTATTGAATTCACATTATCTATACTGAACTAAGTATAATAGGTAAGACAATATCTAACTAGGGGTATAGTATTGTAAAAGTGTTTACAAGGTATTTCAGAGTGTTACAGAACAAAAATGCAAAGTTGGAAAAAGAATTCACTTAGTATGCAAGTTCTATTACTATTATTACACAACTCTACCCAAAGCTTCTAGCTTTTTCAAGACTCTCAATCCATCCTATTCTTGGTCTTTCATAGGAGCCATCATTAGCCAGGCCCTGGAGAGTGCCCATTCAACTTCATAATGCTCCACCTCTAAACTTCTGTGTTCTGAAAACCCTAACCGCACTTTATTCCCCTAGGATTTGGATGAAAGTTGCCTCCTGTAGTTATTATTTTTTGGTTACTTATATTCTGTGTTTTGATTTGTCAGCCTTCTAGCAACTGCACGATTAGGCTTGTTTTCTATTAAATTTCCTTTTGAAAGACATATCTTGGTGATTTTAAAGTACTTTTTTTGACTAATATTTCCTACTTTAGATGGTGTAGTAAGATCACACCAACTGAACAATACAGGAACTGATTTTTGAAGGATGTGTAGAAAAACTATGGACAGCTTTACAGAACTATAAAGCAAAAATGTTCTTGGCTAGTCCATTTTAATCAACTGATCAATGACTTAGGGTGATGTTAATTCTAAGGAAATTTTATGAAATTTCCTTTGAAAAGAGAGTTCTTCAATTCAAAGAATAAATTAAATAGGAGAAGTAATATCCTAATCCAAAAATACAAATCGAACTGGAAGCATATCAGTAACCATTATGTTCAGTCCTATTAAGGCAAAATTCCCTGTGATTTATGGGTGCAATTGGCTTTGATCTTTTCAATAACTCTGTACAATAATTCTGTTAAAACCTATGTAGTATTTTTATGCAGTTTAAAAACTATTTCAGATTGATTTTTCTGAAGTCAGATAATTTGTAAGAGATAGACCCCTCCATTAGAATGTGGAAAATCTGATTTATTGCTCATTACACTACGTGGTCTTTCACTGCACATGAACTGTGCTGTTGGAGAAAGTGTATATGCTGTCACACCCTAGCCTGCTCCTAGGAAGCCCTCTAAAAGTATGGCATTTCTTTTCACGGTAATTACTACTATTCATTTGTACTTACTATTTATAACATGTTCTGCTAGGGTTTTGTCTGAATGTATCCAGTTCTTATCGCTATTAATTTCTCCAAATTAGAAATAAGAAAAACTAAGACTTGGAGATGTTAAATAATTTTCACATAGTTGATAGGGACAAAGTCATAATATGAACCAGGCATTCGGTGTCCAAAACTCATGGACTTAATTTTACTACACTTTTTCCTTTGATAAGAGTAAACACAAGGAGCTGGGAATATAGTTTAGTGGTGCAGCACCTGCCTGGCAAAAAAAAAAAAAAAAAAAAAAAGACTAAACAAAAGTGCATTATATACACACACAAAAAAATCATTATTTTAGAAAAGATACTGTTCATATAGTTATGCTTTACTGATAGGCATTTTTTAGCAACATCACAGGAAGGGGAATTTTCATTATAAATGTCTGAATACATAAATACTATTTTATATCACAAATTTAAACTAATTTGTGTATATATCTTTGTGAGTTAAAAACGAAAGAAATTTGTTACATTTGAAAATTATGGGCATTAGAAATACAAAGAAAAAGAAAATGAGGAAGCTTTTGGCTATGATACATACGTTATTTTCTTGATTATGTTAATGGCTTATACTCATATGTTCAGATGCATCAAATCATACCCATTAAATTTGTGTAGCTTTTTAAATATCAATTTTACATCAAAAACTTTTTAATACATAAAACAAAGCTAGTAGAAATAACCTAATTCTAATACCAAACTGAAATGTTCTTAGTTTTACTAGCATTACTAAATCTCATCAACAACAAAAAATTGAAGTTATTTATATGTTAATTACTGAAATGGGTACATAAATTTTCATAATATTCTAAATAGTTACTTTTTGTGAATTTAAAATGTGGTGTTTGAAATTAATTCTGCTATGAAGACTATCACATTTGTCAGGCTTTGCTATTACTATATATATATATATATATATATATATATATATATATATAAAGAGAGAGAGAGAGAGAGAGAGAGAGAATGCATCACTCTCTTCTACTTTCTCTCATTTATAGACATAATGAAAGGTAAAGCTACTTCATTTTCACACTCTGTCCATAATGTTTTAATTCCTGAAGCACTTATATCAATTACTTTTCAAAAACTATTCAGTTCTCTATTTAACTGAAAGATAAAACCAGGTACAAAATATAACACCTTTTAAAGTATAAATTGATTTTTAAAAACACTAATAAAGAAAATACTCATAAAAATTCCTTTCTGAGACACAAATGAATGTCTAGTAATTACACCAAATACCAGTGTAAGTCATAAAAAAGTTTTTTCAAAAAGATTTGTCAATAACACAATAGAAATTGTCATATCTCAAATACATCAATGTAAAAAACTAAAATCTAGTCTTATGAAGCTGATCAAATGTTAATATGAAAATAAAATTTGCTCACTCTATATGTTGGTTACTTTTCTGTCATTGCTAGGATAAAATACCTGACACCCAAAGTTAAAGGAGGAAATACTTATTTAGCTTACAGTTTGTGGAGGTATCAGTCCATACTCAGCTGGGTCCAAGGCAGATTGGCACATGGCAGAGGGCAACAGTTCATGGTGGCAGAAGACAGCAAAAGCAAACAAGAGAAATAAGGAAGGATCATGGGGAGAATATTCTTTCTGTCCCTTATATTGTATGTAGGCAACCCCCTTTGGGTGTCAGTAGCACTCAAGTCCATAATCCCAGCATTGCACCATGAATCAATCACGAATTCTAGAAGCCCTCCTGCATGACTGCATTAGGTTTTGGGGGGCCATCTAAACACAAACCCACACTATCAGGCCAGTATGTTGACTGTTAAGTAAAACCACATCAAGTGCTTTTCAATACGTCTTCTGTCCAAGCCAGTGGCAGTGAAGCACTCCAGGCTACTGATCGTGTTTGTTTCACAGGTAACAAGGTTTGGAAATTATTGATTTAATGTATGTAGCTTATGTAATGTCATGCACCCCTCACACACCCACACACAACCACATACCCACATTTCTTTCAGGATAACTAGGTTGTCTTGGTAAATTCTTTTTAAGAAGAGGCACTATTCCAATCTCCAGCCATATGACACCATTTCCTGTGTGCTTATGCTTATTTCTTTCAGAAATCCTGGGAATTTCTAGAATGAGACTCTCATCCCTGTTATGACACTTAGAATTTCTAGTCATTGCTTGCAAAGTGTTTCTGCCAGCTTCCAATCATTTGCTCATTTTGACTCTATACTAACCCAAATTCAGTGAGCTTTGAGTACTTCATGATCATACCCAAAAATTGAAAAGATTAAACATAAGTGTATTACACATACATATAATCATTATTTTAGAACATATTCTTTTTAGATAGGTATACCTTTCTTATAGGCATGACAAAAGTTTTTAAATCTCCTCCAAGTCTACTTGTATGATTGGAATTTATATTGTACTGGTCGTAATTGAAGAGTGTATTTAATAACTTATTCACTTATCTATTTTCAGAAAGATGTTCACATCTTTTCCAGGTTTTGCCACTCTATATACTTCTGTAATTAAAAATGTTGTATGTATTCTGATTCTTTCTCTTAAAAACAATTGTTATGTGTTCATAAACTTTGCATTTGAAATATGTATTATGCATTATTTCAAAAAATACTGAAATAATTTACCTATCCATCTGTATTTAGGGAGGTAGTTTTTTCTCAAATTAACAGCAGCAGAAATCATGATTAATTCCTTTTTCACTAGTATGTTTGTAGTACCTGATAATTTCATTTATCTTGGGGAATGAGTGCACGTACATACCAAAGTAATTCTTTTTACTTCCCCCACCCCTGTTCTCCCATTGTGTGCTCCATTCCCAGAGCCTCTTCTCAAAATCCACAAAGACTTTCTGCCTGTTTCCTATCATCTGTCTTTTATTTCACTCTTCAATAATATGTTGAGTTTCTCATATAAGTAAAACCATGCAGCATTTAACCACCTGTCTCTGATTTATATTCCATCTGACATCAAGGTGTATCCTTTTTTTTATGGACGAGGAGGTTTGTCAAAAAACTGCAAACAGAATTTCTATTGGACCCACTTAACTCTTTTATCCTGCGTTGAGTATTATTAATTCTCAGTCTTCTGAAGGAAAGGATAAAGGTTAAGCATCTGACTTCACACAGCCAAGAAAGAATATGTGTATTTAATTTTTCTTTAATCCATGCATTCAGAGCCATTGCGCTTGAGGTTTCCAATACTTGATTATTTATGGGTTTCTGCAGAGTGAATTCCTTTATTCTTCACACTTCCCTGCAATTGCAAAGGCCTCGCCATTCGAGGTGCTCTAGTATGCTGTCAGTCACAGCTCACTCCTGGTCTGAGTTCCAGGTTTCCTGCTGCCTTCATATTACCTGCATCGTGACATACTGAGATCTTTTCTAAAAGTGCCTTTCCTATAATTTTCTAGAGTTTTCTGGAGGGGAGTGGTTCAGAGTAACAGTGTTTCTTCTGTGGACTTTTGCACTGGCAGTGATATGTTCAGCTTCCAGTTTTCATTTCTGTGGTTTGCTTTGGTGGTTCCTTGTCACTTGTGGTCATCTGTACTTTTTCAAATGTGTGACCACAGAGTTTTAGAACACTGTTTTGTAATTTTTAATTTTCTTTGGTTTATACTTATGACTTACTTTAGGTGTTGGGGTCTTCTTGGTCTTTTTTATAGGTAGCTTTTATATTTTATTTGCTTTTATCTTGTTTTCTCTTAATTATTTAAGTTTTGTTATTCAGTTTCTTTTTCTTATCCTTCATTATTCCTGTTACTTTTCTAATTTCTTGACATGGTTCTTTAGTTGCTTTCTTTTGCTATTCATCTCTTCTTTGGTGGTAGAGATAAATATCAAACACCTTCTTCTGTCTGATTCACTGAGTCCATTAGACTTTGGAAGGATATGTTCTTTTCATTTTGTTGCTTGTTTTGTTCTTGTTTTTTAAGGCAGGATCTCACCCTCTAATTCAGGCTGCCTTGAACTGACTATGTAGTCCAGGCTGGCCTCGAACTCGCTCCAGCCTCAGCCTCCCGAGTGCTAGAACTACTGATGTGCATAACCGCATCCAGCTTTTCATCTTTTTCTAGCTTATTATTCCCTTTATTTTATTATCAAAATATTATAAAATATATTTATTAGCTTTCAAGCAACTTTTAAAAATATTTCTTGTATGTTTACAACAGTTTTTATTTATCGAATTATTAAATACACACACACAATGATTCTGGATGATTCTTCAGTAAAGGAATTCATTATACAGTTCCCTTTTTTGTTTATCCTAAAATCAACTTGAGATATTCCACTCTATATTTCTAAATTGATTCTGAAAGTTGAAAAATAAGAAAACGCTGCCTGTGACTATATGATCAAAGCCAAGCAGAGCCATGCCAGATCCTGGAAAATTCAAACGAAGTCACTTAACTGTCTTTTTTATTTTTATTTTATTTTGCTTTTTTTTTTTTTTTCTCCTTTTTTGAGACAAGGTCTCACTATGTAGTTTAGGCTGGCCTTGAACTCAGTATGTAAGCTAGGCTGGCCTGAAATTTCCAGTGATCTTCCTGCCTTAGCCTCTCGAATTCTGGAGTTACAGGCATGCACTGCCACACCCAGCTACTGAACTGTCTCTTGTCATTGAAAATGAAATCTACTCTATTTTTCCAAAGTTGCTATTTTTTCAAATTTCTGTGTCTTTTTTCATGATGTTTTTTCACCCTGCCTGGATACCACATTTCTTCTTTTCTCCACTTTTTGAAAATTTCCTCGGGACCAACTGTCAACTCAGCTAGAACTTATTTCATAGCCATCAGGCAGAAATACATATTAAATCAGTAAAAACATATATTGAGTGTCAGTCACCATAATATGATAGGAATATATCATCAAAGCTTCTGCTACTCCTACAGAAATGAAAAGTGCAATGATTTGATTACTTATAACGTGTTTTATAATAGGATACTATAAATCTATATATCTTTCCCAAAAAAGAATGATTTAAGGTTCTCCAAATTATGTATTTCTATATCTATTCTAACAGAATCTATTCACAGAAGAGATAATATATGGAATAAATTTTATTCAAAATAAACTCAGGTTAATTCAGTTTAATAAATATCACAGAATATTTGAAGTGCTCTAATTTGAAATGTAGATACTTGAGTAGGTATATTAGCACTG
The DNA here is from genome assembly GCF_034190915.1 of Cavia porcellus. Classification (NCBI taxonomy): domain Eukaryota; kingdom Metazoa; phylum Chordata; class Mammalia; order Rodentia; family Caviidae; genus Cavia; species Cavia porcellus. Next base: position 119,880,100 of record NW_026947484.1, read on the forward strand.
AAATTGAAAAATGAAGAAAATGACTCACTAATCGGTCATAAGTGGGAAGAGTAATAGTGGATCCACATCTGGGTGTACATCATATCAGCGCTAAAGCTTAAGAAAAGATGAAAGTGTTGCCCAATACTCCAAATATCTTCTTCCAACTCTTGACATTAAAATGGATCTCAATCATACTTTCATTTTTTGAGATGAAATATTTCTATTGTTTTTAATCTTTAAATGAAAGACATATAGTCATCCTTATAAGTAACAGTTTAAACCAAATTGATTTTCTATGGGGTTACAAATGTGTTTCCTTTGTTATTTCTACCATCATTGTAAAAAAAATCCAGGTGAAATCAAAACTTAGCAATCTGAAAACCCAGTATTGCTCATGCACAATTTCTTGGTAATTCAGCAGAAAAGTTGCTCTCAAGGGAGGGAAATTTAGAAACTCTTGTTAATTTTTATGTTAATATTATTTTATTAGAGAGATTAGATTTATTATATTTTAGAATTTATTTTGACAGTTAGGTGTCTATATTTTACTATGTGTTTATCTAAAAAACATTGAGATTTTCCTTGTGATGGCATCATTTTGTTTTTTCCAAAGCAAACAAGTTGATGTTTCTACAGAAGCAAAGATAAATATATAGTGTATAATTCTTTTATGAAACTAAATACTTGTTTTTCTGATTACAGTACTAAATAGTGCATAATTTCAACATTAGTAATCCCCAATACACACTTATGTCCTATGATTTGAATATGTTCACTAGAATCCTTGTGTTGAAATTGTAATTTCTCTGGTCATATTTTAATATTATTTAGAAAAGAGTCTTTGGTGCTTTATGAGAGAAAGAGGTTCTAGCATACTTGCTTTTTTACACCATACTATTTCCTCACTTAATACTACATTGACAAGGACCTCACCATGCTGACCCTTTGTTCTGACTTCCTTGCCTCTAGAACTATAGGCTAAATAAATTTCCATTTATGATAAATTTTACAAACTCATATTTAGCTATAAGTAACAGAAATCAAACTAAGATATTGTCAAATTTAGATCTAGAATATCTCCCCAAAACCTCGTGTGTACAGAGATGGAGATTTTGGCAAGTGATTGGCTCATGAATGCACTGTGGATTAACCTAGAGAGGAATTCAGAGATAACTGTGCTGTTAGGTGAAGATAAGTCACTGGCGCGTGACCCGGAAGGACTTGTCCCCCTCTCTGCTCCTCTTTTGTCTCTCTTCTTCCTGGAAGCCATGGATGTGAGCAGCTTTTCCCTGTGGCAAAGCTTTCCTCCGTGTTGTTTCTGTGGTTGAGCCTGCCAATCATGAAGTGAAACTTCTGAAACTATAAACCTCCTTTTCTTTCAGTTGTTTGTGTCAGGTATTGTGTTTCAGTGACAAAAAAAAGACAGATACCAGACTTTGATTACAAAATGTCTTAAAAATTATTGTCTCTTTTTGTCATTTCCTTTGTCTCCCCAAACTCCAAACATTGAAGTATCACAGTTTCATCAGATATTTTTTTCTCTATTCTTTATACATTAGGTCAGTTTATCCAGTTTCTCAATTTAATACCGTCTGTTGGTTCTCATATTTTGCATTTCCTAATGAAATTGCACTGAAATTCAAGTTACACAACTTGCCATCCTCAGGTGGTATCTAATAGGCTTCTCAAATTTAATGTGTAGGAACTTCTGATTTCTACCTTTCTCAAACCTGCCCATTATGTAATATTCCTCACCTTAGTAGACATCAGTGATATTTTTCTAGGTTCTCATGCTAGAACTTTTAAGTTCTCTGCTTCCTCTTCAGTCTTTTGATAACTACATTAAAAGAAATTGGCCTTAAGTCAGTCCTGTTCTACACTAAGTCCACCTTTGCCTAGAGTATGAATCCCAGGCCTAATCAGCTGTGGCCTGGAAAGCAGATCCAAGTCCTCACACGCAACTGGGTAAAGAATTCAACCAACTTCAACGTTCAAAATTTATTCAGCAAGCAATATTCTATTTTGATCTAAGCTACCATTTTTTTTTTTTTTTTTTTTTTTTGCTGCCAGGATTATTATAATAGTGTTGCTATTGCTTCTTTGCCCTCCTAGAAGTTGTTCTCCCATCCAAGTACTAACCAGGCCCGACCCTGTTTAGCTTCCGAGATCAGATGCGTTCAGGGTGGTATGGCTGTAGACTAGAAGCTGTTCTCTATTCAACACCAAAGTGAGTTTTCCAAAATGTAAAAGAGATTCTTTTGCTCACATGAGTTTCCCAATGGTTTTCAATTCTTAAAAATTGAATCCTTACAAACACTTATAAGATGCCTTGGTGACTGGATTCCTGGCCACTTCTCTAACCTCATTTTAAATCACTCTTCATCTTGCTCTCCCTCCAAGAATAGGCCAAGAATAATACTGCCTCAGGGTATTTGCACTTTATATTTCTTTTTACTGGACTACTCAGCTCCAAGTGTGCCAGTTAGTCTTAAATGACAACTTGACTGGATTGAAAGACTTTTGTAGATGAAATTGGACCATGAGAGAGCTATCATCATAAAAATGCTGATAGGAGCAGTTGGAGGACGTGGGTTACTCAGGGTGTACTTTTGGAGAGTGTTCTTTCCCCGTGCTCTGCTACCTGGCTGCCATGAAGTGTACAACCTTTCTGTACCACACTCTATTTTATGATGCTTCTGCATTGGAACCAGTGGATCATAAACTGAATCCTTTTAAATTGTGAGCTAAATTAAAGGTCCCCTCCTTTAAATTGCTAGTGTCAGGCATTTGTTTAACAAATGTTCAGAAACATGACCAATTAATCAAATTCTTGTTTTCTTCTTTTGCCTTTTCTTGACTACTACCATTATCAGACCATTATACATAACATAGTAGGATCTGTGACATACTATAAATAACATTACTAGCACTGTCTAATTCACTTAACATGTTTCCTTTTTCTTTTTATATACATGAGGTAGGAGACCTGGACTGGGGCAAACAAAACAACCAACTGAGCAGAATGTGTCAAAGCTCATAAGTAACCCGTGGCTAACAAGTTGAGTGAAACATTTCCTAAAATGAACGAATGTGTACAGAACATGGGACTCAAAATGACATAAGGCTTATGATGCCTGATGACTACAAAGCAGTTAGAAATTGATATTATCAGTCCTTCATTTGAATCCCGCACTGTTACAAAGACCAATTAAAAGATGCTCTTTTTGAACCATTGTTTACATACGGTCACAGTCAGTCAAAAGGCAGAGTTCTTGATCCATCATTAACATTTGGTGAGAGGCCAAATGAGTGTAAGATGGAATGACTGTTCTAATGCCTTGTTTGCATAAGGTAAATGTCACCCTGGAAGTTTTACATACTAATGACCTCTTCCCCTTCATCCTTAGGCCACTTTTGTAAGCATGATCCTTTTCCACCTTCAAAAATTTCACACTCTTACTGTCTTTTGTGAATGTCTTGCCAATTTTTGTTAACAACTCAAAGGACCCTGAAGGAAGACCCTGGGACACACCTTACAGTAACATCCACATCATATAGAACATTTGTTTTTCTTTTTAATAGTCTGATTCAACCTATTAAATGGGAGTGGACATTAAGGCAGGGATATTATACCTTTGTTTTGTTGTTGTTGCAGAAATCCCAGCATTAAATTGTCAATCCATTGAGTCTTAGTTGTTTGATAAATATTTTCTGCAAACTGAATTAGTTTAAAAGTAACCAATATTAATTTTGATCTTAGCATATACTAATCCAATGCATGTTGTAGATGATTAGATTTTAATATTATAATTAAAAACTAACTTAAATATTGACAAGAAATTATTTTCAGTGTTAGTAATGCTAGTTCATAAGAACTTGCTACATCTAGAGTTTTGTTTTAAAGAATACAGCTATAAGCTGCTCTTCCCAAGTGAAATTATTAACCTTTAGGTTAGTGATCTTGTTTTTCAAGTAATATTGGTAGGAAGGTGATTCCTGTCCAAGGTAAACAGTGGATGTATGAAGAGTAGAGTTGGCATTAAAAAGGTCATTTTCTTTTGATTTAGTTATCAAAAGGCTATCTTTTATTATTTGAAGATGGCAAAGTATCCTGGACAAATATTTTCTTTTGGAAACTCTGAAATTGAGATCTACCTTGGATACACAACAGGCAGCAAATACAGTGGCACTTTGGTATTGATCATCATTTGTTTCTGAGAGGCTAGATGAGTACTAAAAATGGCAAGTACAAATTGTTTTGACGGGAAAGAATACTTAGTTATGAAGCAATCAATACCATCCATTTCTAAGATGCATGCACAGTAACAATCAAATGACAAGTACTATGTACTGGGACAAAATTTTCACTTCAAGTATCAAATTTGATAAGTTTCAATACCAAGTATGACTGTACATGTACTTTAAAGAGTGCAACACAGGGTAGTAGTTATAGCCATTGAGGTAGAAACACTATCTCTATCTCTATCTCTATCTCTATCTCTATCTCTATCTCTATGTCTATCTCTATCTCTATCTCTATCTCTATCTCTCTTTATCTCTATCTGTATGGTAGAAGCTTGTGAAGCTGTGATACAGCCCTCCCTTAGGCTGATCCTGTTTTATATCCTAGAAGCAGAAGAACTCAACTTCTAAAATGTTTTCCCTGAGCTTTCACCATCCCATGTGCATTTATGACAGTATATTTCCCCCAAAGTTCTGTTTTAACAGGCTTTACAAACAAGGAGAAATTATGACTTTGCTAAAATTATGACTTTATTCTATGTGTGAATTTTGGCAATTACTTAACTTCTGTGTGCCTCAACTTTCTCCTCTGTAAAATACAAATAATTTTACCTCCTCTTTAAGCTGTTGGGTGGAATTAAGTGACTCATACTCATAAAGCTTTGAGAGGTGACTGCTACATCTGTGGTCAATAATCCCTAAGAATTAGGTGGTGTGGGACACTGTCTCATTTAATCCTCGTAACTCCATGAGTTAGTTCTGTTGTGCCCCATTGGTGTTTGAGGGAAAAGAACCTTAGAGACTATATGTAAGCTTTTTGCTTCTGATGTCCACGTGGCTGACTGCCTCCCAGCTCCAGTATGAGTTTGGTGTGGACCTCTTTTCCTTGAGACCTTTCAAGAAACTACTGCTCTGCCTAACACAGTAAGAAGAGTTGCCCAGAGGGAAACAAGGATGATGAAGTGAATGCCACTGCAATTTGAGGGTCCTATGGGCCACTTCAGAAAAACTGTAATGTGGTTCATATTTTAGGGTTAAAAATATAGAACGTTACTTTATTTCATCACCTTCAAATGAGTTGAACAATAGCCAAATTTCATTTATAAGAACTACTGTATCTTTAAGAAAGGAAGTAAATTCCTTTTGTTGTTTATTAGAATTTGTTGGGGTTCCTCTCACTGTTAACTGAAGACATACTAAATGCTTCTAATGGAGATGTTTTGAAATATTTTGTCCATTTGAAATCAATTTGAATAAAGTCTAAAATGGTTACTTCTAGATCTGAATTACACATTCTTACCACAGAAAATTCCATGCTGAAATAATTTTCAAATTATAGATAAATTCTTGACATGAATCACCAGGGTTATGAATTACATTAATTGTTGGTAATTAAATTAGGCAGTTTTAAGTTCTCTCATGAATCTCCATAAAATTAAATTAAGCATAGGCAAAACTTTAAACTTTTGTTTGTCTAACTCCAGATTTAGATTTCAAAATTGAATAGAAAGTGCTTTGATTCAGTACTGAAATAGAAAATATGATGACCATTTAAAAATATTTTGAAACAACTAGGTATTAGTTATATTGTGATAAGCAAAGGTGATGTGATCTTTTTTTCTTATGAGCTTCTTTTCAAATTCAGCAGTGAAAAATAGGGAACAGATCAGTAGACAAATGCTGCTCTAAACAAGATGATGAGAGATATACAGAACACAAACAGAATAGAGCACAATGCACAGTGGTAGAGGACAATGAATGAAGGAATGACTAACTCAGATAATATATTCCACATTGTTTTCATTTTAAAAATAACATTTTAAGTCGATGACAACAGAAAACAGGGAGATATTTTTGCAAATAGGAAGGAGACTAAAAAATGGAGAGAGGGGAAGGGAAACTGGGAGACGGGGTAGAGGAAGAATTAGGATGGGTTATGTATTTATACCCCCCACAAGAAAGGTAATCATTTTTACTGCCAACGTGTACTAATAAACATAAACATTTAAAAAACAAAAAGAAACTGTAAAACCAGCATACCTGGGGGGAGAAAGAGGGAAGGGCTCAATGTTACATTGGAAAGGTTGCCAGTGTTCTTATTTTTCAGGAATTTTTAGATTATAGCAAGTCATTTGGATTTTGTTAGACTTGTCTAGTCCCCAGGGCCACCTCTGTCTTAAACTTTGTAACAGAAGCATAATTCTTCTCTGTCGGTGTCACTCCCGGCCGGCAGGAAGGACACACAACAAAGTCTGGCAGTGGACAACCTTTTCTTTTATTTTCCTTCTCCGTACAGCCCGCCCCGGGAATCCTCCCGGCCGAAGCCTCTGTTGGTCCGCTCCCCGCGGCTCCTTGCGTGCTTCTCCCTACAGTCTGTCCCGAAGCCTCTACTGGTCCGCTCTCCGCGGCTCCTTGCGTGCTTCTTCTGCTTCTTTTGCTTCTTCTCTCGTGGCGGGAGAGGCACTCACTTTTATAGGGTTACAGTGGCCAATCAGTTCAAAGCGCGCGATGCGGGCTGATTGGCTAACATCAGTTGTTGCTAGGCAGACTATCTTACAGGGCGGGTTGTGAAGCAGGAGATCTTACAGGGCGGGTTGTTTACCAAGCAGGAAGCAGGAGATCTTACAGGGCGGGTTGTTTACCAAGCAGGAAGCAGGAGATCTTACAGGGCGGGTTGTTTACCAAGCAGGAAGCAGGAGATCTTACAGGGCGGGTTGTTTACCAAGCAGGAAGCAGGAGATAAGCGCCATCTTAGCACACTCGATGGGAGGGGTAATCTAGCTCAGGCTTTGCTCTTTCCTACAGGCCTCACGTCCGCCAAGTAAGGCGACCGGGCTCGGCCGCGGCTCCCAACACTTCTCAGGAAGAGCTCCCACATAGCAGAGAATAATGACAGAAATTTAGAGATCAAACCAGACCTGTGGGTCTCCTTTGGAGTTTTGTTCCCTCCGGTATTTGATTCTATCATAGCTGACAGAATAATATAATATCATTATTAGTATTATTATTACTGATTTTTTGAGTCAGTTTCACTGTGTAGATCAGATTGTCCGTGAACTGGTTTTGTAACCCAAGGTAGCCATGAATTCATGGTAATTCTCCTGTCTCGGCCTCTTACATACTTGAATCACAGGCATGTAATACCACATCCTGCAAAGAAATGTTTTAAAATATAAATTTGATTGTTGTTTCCTTATTTAAAATAGTTAACCCAAAATGAAATGGTTCTAAAACATGCAAAGTATAATAAAAATTTTCAAGTTTTTATTTAGCTATTCATTACACACACACACACACACACACACACACACACAGATACATTGTTGTGAAACAGGCAGCCCCTAAGAGGAGACCCCTGTAGCCTTACTGCTCATCTCATCATCCCCTCAGCACACCCCGGGGCCCATTCCATGCCGTGTCTCTCTCAAGATGGACTTATGGCCTCACTGCATGACACCTGAGTATTTGTAAAGAAGGAAAGAAAGGAAGAAAGACAGACAGACAAAGAAAGAAGAAAGAAAGAAAGAAAGAAAGAAAGAAAGAAAGAAAGAAAGAAAGCCCTAGAATCATGTGCTGGTGAACCAAAAACTAAAGCGTTTGGTGATTGAGATGAGGAGATACCGTGGCAACTGGAGAGAGAGAGACAGAGAAAGATCAGCCAAGGGAGGCACTGACTCAGTTAACATGCTTTCAGTTACAAGGAATGAAGATCAAACAGGAGGGATTCATTGGCTTTCTTGAGTGAAAGGTGTGAGATACTGAAAATTAAAGACAATGGTTCTGTCAGGACTCTGGTTCTTGTTCTCTAAATTTGTTTCATTATTCTCTTCTATGTGGAGCTGTTCCTCAGAAGAGTGATACTTCTGTTACAGAATGGTTATCAGCAGAATGCAGTGTAGGTGCTGTTTCATTCACTTTCAAGAAAGGAAGAAGATCCCTTCCCAGAAAAAATGACACAATATACTTCTAGTGTAGCAGGGAAATGGCCTGAGCTAATTGACACAGATCTGACCTCATATCCAAGTATTGAACCAATCACTGTGACAAGGGCAAGGATGGCATAAAGATACAACCCTAAAACTGGGGAGGTTCATCTCTACCGAATTGCTCTGTGTTACGTGATTAGGAAAGGGAACCAGGAATCCTGTACAACCAAGACTTCTTTTTCAAAAGTAGAAATCAATGAGATGGTATCAGGAATGAAGGAGTTACCAAATGCATTCAATTTCATAGCACTGAATGAGAAGCTACTTTGGAGAAGGCAGAGCTGTGCATGTGTGGTAGGAAAACACAGTCAACACATATAAAAGATCTTAATGACAAGGCTTGAGTAGGAGCAAAGGAATGAAATAGTAGGTGGAGTGCAATGTAAGATCATAGAAAGATTTTGTTTGTTTCTTACACAGAAGTTCTACAGTATTTTTTATGTTTTGAGGAATTATACAGTTGTGAGACGAGACGGAGAACTGGATAATAGAGAAAGAATAGGCTGTAACTGATTTCCATGAGCTAAATTGTGTTCCTCCCAAACTCATATGCTGGTGTCTTAACCCGTATTACTCCAGTAGGAAGTGTATTTGGAGATAGAGGCTTTAAAGAAGTAATTAAATTAAAATGAAGTCTTTAGGGCAGGTCCTCATGCAACATGACTGATGTTGAGAAAAGAGGAAACTCAGACACAGGCAGGCTCACAGGAAAGACCACCTGTGACTTCAGAGAGAAGACAAGACAGCTGTCTATAAACCATGTGAAGACTGCTATGGTTTGTGTCCAGATGTCTGCCCAAGGCTTCATGAAGTCATAGGGTTTTGGGGAAGTGGCAGAATCTAGAGTGTGTGATTAATTCATAGTGCAAGGCAGGAATTAAAGGTGCTGGGATTAAGGGTGGTTGATTGCTGGATCACTGACTGGATTGGCACCACTTTAATCTTAGTAGAGTGGATACCAGTTGTTTTTGCTGTCTTCTGCCACCATGAACTGTTGCCTCTCTGCCAATCTACCCTGTCTTAGAGCTAGCTGATTAAAGACTGAAACCTCTACAAACTGTGAGCTAAATAAACTTTTCCTCCCTTTAGTTTTGAGTGTCAGGCATTTTGTCTCAGCAACAATATAAGTAACTAAGACAGAAGCATGGACTCAGTTAAACCTCTAACTCATGGATTTTACATTCTCAGTTTCCAGAATTCTGAGAAAATACTTTCTATTGCTTAAGCCACCCAGTAGATGGTATTCCTTGTGTAAGCTCTAGCAAATTAATACAACAATAAATCAAAGCCATGGGACCTATAACAAGACATGGGGGAAAGACCATGTGGGAAAGGCCTGGTCTTTCATAGGAGAAAGGAAATTTCTTGCCTTGCAATGAGAACTGAAACAAACACCAACACATCCGCTGGTAGGAGTTGATCAGGTTCCCACTGCTACTGCAGGCCTGCCCTGATTGCCTGGGCTACTGTGTTTATTCCCTGCCTACAACCAAGTAGGAGAAAAACCATGAAAATGGAATATGGGTTTATTACCAAATTGGGGAGGACAGCTAGTCTCCCCTTTCAATGCACAAAAACACTTCAGTATATCTAAGGTGTAGAACAAAAACCAGGAGCTCTCCATAGGGAGATTTAGCCAAGCACTGGTAAAGAGCACTGATAGTATGGAATTCTCCTCTTCAGAACTGGGATGGAAATTTGTACTTTCATCATGGGGAACCTTGGAGAAACAGTTTAACTTCTTAAAAACATTATAATTTTTAATGATTCATTTTAACCTCTTGATTGTGTCATCAGATTTTCTCAAATGTATTGATGGAACAGAATAGCAGTATAGATTTTGCTTAGGCAAAGTGGGTTAAATTGTCAATATAGGAAATATCAGGAGGAAATAAAAGTTATGGACTTTTATTTACATTTTTAAAATTTTATTTGGTTACAGACTCACTACTTTGGCGAGCGGAAAGCAAGAACAGTTGTCATTGACACTTAATTTAGCTTTAATATTTACCTTTGAAAAATAAAATCTCTTACTTTGGTTCTATATAAGTTTTTAAATTTTTGATTTAAAAAATATACACCAGATGGGACTATATTCCTAGCTAGTTGGGAGAATGAGGATAAGTTCCAGACTAGTTTGACCAACTTCAAGCCAGTTTGAATAACTTAGCAACTTAATGACATTCTTCCTTAAAAAAAAAAAAATTCTTAAAAAGGCTGAACATGTAGCCCAGTGCAAATGTTTTGGGTTCAATCCCTAGTACCAAAAGTTTTTGAATATATAATTTAGAAAATATAAAGAGAAAACAAATTAATTTGTCAAGAATAGCTAAAATTTGTTATTTGTTGGTGCCCAGACAAAGGCTGGGCCTAAAAGGTATCTTTTTTAAAGAACTTGAAAACATTTTAGAAGTAAAAAAAAAAAAAAAAAAAAAAACCAACTTCATTTCTTGGTAATGTGAAAAATAGATTATGTCTTTATTGAGCTATATCACAGTTGATGTTTAGTTGAAAATATCAGCAATGTTCTTCATGCCAGTGCTATATATCAGAGACATATATAAGAAAATAAATCTGTATGATACAAACAGTAGTCATGAAGCTAAAATATCTTCAGGGCAATAGAGTTCCAACACTTTGCTTCAAATATTATAAATTTCAATGGTATATTGACTCTCTTTTTCAAATGAATACATGATATTATAAATAATGGTTTCAAATATTTTGTGTTGCATCAGGAACACCATCCTATTACAGCTGAATATCACTACCTAGCAAAATGTCATTCAGTATTATTCTCCTAACTTCCTTTGGTCCAGTTCCAGTTTCAAAATTGATACCATCTTGGTCTGCAGCAGCGACAGCAGGTGTGGGTGAACTTTGCCAGGTCTTCCATCTCTGTGAGTGCTATCCCAGGACAAATCAATACAGTTTGTATCATCTGGCTTAGGTCCTCCTGCTGCTTCACTAAGACAACAAAATGATATGATTATCCTGAAAATTTTTTATCATCTTTTCTTTTGCATTTTATTTATATATTGTGTATCTCATATAAGAGAAGTTGTGCCATATAAGAGAAGCTTATGTGTCTGTTACTTCACTTAACATTATAGTCTCAAGGTAAAATGTGTGTTTTAGGACAATTTCAAAATATGTCTAGGGAACAGTCAATGGATCATTTGATGGATTAATGGTGAGGATGAAACAGGTGAGATAGTAAGAAAGATTTATAATTTCAGTAATTGGGCTGATTATAGTCATGTCATTTGCTATAACAGGAAAAATTCATGAATGAAGAAGGAAAAAATAAATTAAGCATTATAACCAATGTGAAGAAGAAATTATATTGAAATGAAGCAAATATTATGCTGTGTTAAGGTCAATTACTCACAAAAGTAAAGAAAATCATCCTCAGTGTTGTCGAAAAGGAAGGAAAATAACTGAAGGCCTTCTTTGTCATAGTTTAGTAAAGAAGAAGCCAAAATCTAGGTTTTTAAATTCAGTATATTATTTGATATAAAACCTTCCTTTAAAAACCTCTATAAATGAATACCAAATATTAGCTTTGTCTATGAGAACCAGAATTCCTCTTATTCAAGTCCTTTATAAATTTCCATATCATTTTAGATTTGATCCCATTCTTCTTTCTTTCTCATTTTGGAGCAATCTGTCATTTTACGTTCTGGATGAAATTGCTCATCTTTTTCTTCAACAGAAGTACCAACTATATGCAATGATATATAATTTATCAGGAGTCCAAAATTTTAACTTGCTGAAACACTTTGAAAACTGTAGAGAGGCCACACTGACTCCATTTTGTCCCAGACACATCTGGTCAACAATGTTTTGGGAAAAGTGCAGGCCTTGAAACATTGCCCTCACCCCAAGGTAAAAACATGAGGTCCTGTAAGGTCAAGAAGCAAACAAGTTATATAATCTGAGCATGCACAATTTGAGTTTCTTTGTTCTTTATCTCAATAAAAGCTACTTGCTTAGACTAGCTGGGCGGCAGCCATTTTGGTGGTCCTTAGTATGTGTGACCTTTTATTTTCCCTTTGCTAGCAGAACCTTAACAGAAAATTCTATACTACAAACCAAAATACTACAAACAAAACGCAGTTAAAGGTGAAGCAGAGTCTTAGTAGAGTAAGGTCATTTTATGATGATTTCAGGGACATTCACAGTCTAAGACACCAGAAAGGAAGAAAGAAGAACACAAAAGATAGAAAGTGAGAGCTCTGAGATAAGCCAGTTTGGGTAGGTCCCAAGTTTCTCAAAAAGGTCACTAAAGTTCTAAATGGCTTTCAGTGAAATGTGGCCATTTTCAAGAGAGTCAAGATATTCAAGAGAGTCAGGGTCATAATACTGAAGCGTATAGCCAGCCATGTGAAGGTGGCGATGAAGAGAAGGATGGAAAGGACCTTACAAAATGGGCTACATATGGTTTTAACATGTAATGAAGACACTTGGAGAGTGTCGTAGGGGACTCCCACTCATAATCTCTGGATGTCAGGGAGTTCAGAAAACTCCCCTGTGCAATCCCTAGATGTGGGACTCTTAGAAAAGATGAAGTCCTTAAAGAGGGAAAAAGGAAAATTTAATTGGAAAGAAGGAAAAAAAAGAAAAGAAAAGAAAAACCCAGTCTCTCTAACAGACAGCACTAGATTGGATTAAGGAATGTTGACTCACCAACGTGAATCTTGATTTCTCCAACCAGGAAAAAATAGCAAAGATCTGAAAATGCCTGGGTAAAAACAACATGGTGTTACCAGGTATACTGGTGCACACCTGTAAACCCAACCCTGAGGAGGCTAAAACGGGAAGATTGCCGTGAGTTAGAGGTGGCCTGGGCTACAGAATGAGTTTAAGGCCAGCTGGAATGTATAGAGAAACCAGTCCCAACCAAACCTTCCCCAACAAAAAAGAAAACCAAAATAAACATAAAAACAAAGAGCACATTCCCAGGTACAGTCAGCAATCCACCCGAGAGGCACAGCACCATTAGTGGTCAAATAAAAAATTAATCTAAATTTAGTAAGAAGAGACTTTATTTTAAAGTATTATTGCAAAAAGCTGGGGAAACTGAGCAGAGACTAGTGGAAGACCAAATACTATTGTAACCAACAAGATAAATGAAACTTTAAAAGTTAGAATTTTTTATTTAGAGATAGTTACTTCTCTAGATTTCCCCAGGCCTGAGGTATAAACTGTCATCTCTTCTTGTGAGCCCAGGTAAGTGGATAGAAATGCAGGTGATGGAGCAGGAGACGGGGGTCCAGTTTTCTTTCCACAGGGAAAGGAAGTTGCAAAGCGGGACAGTTGAAGCAAGCCTGGATTTGTCTATTGTGCAATCAGTTTCGGCTCCTTTATTTTCTTTACTATAAAAAGGACTTTGTACACTTTGACACAGTGGGATGACGATTTCTGGCAATCTGAGGCGTGCCTTCTTAGAGCTAGCTTTCCCCATTTTACCCAAAATAGCCTCCAATAATTTGGTTGTGGTGAGCAAATGGATCTGAGAAGCTGGTAACTTGTGGTAGTTCAATTCGGAGATAAATTCTGGCTCCTGAGAGGCATGGGTCTCCTGGTTTCCTACTATGGAGACAACAGGGATTTGGGAAAATGGACTGGCTGCTAGTGGCTGGCTAAACAGAAGGCTGGGACTTGAGGAATGATATTCCATCACCTGCAAGGGATACGTTTGTATCCTAGCAATTCTTCCTTCTTTCCAGTTTATGGCATCAACTGCTTATGAATAATTTGTTGGTAAAAAGAAAAGGTTTTTTTGTGTGTGAGTTGGAGTGGGATCTGATGAGCCTTCCTTAGTTTCCATTAGTTTCCCACCTTAAAAATTTGATTTCCATGTGATACGATGTGGTCAGTATAACTGAGAGTGCAGTCTAATTTTACACAATTGTCCTCTAAACTCTTTGGAGTAACTGTAGCTGGGATAATATGCATAACTGCTTTATTTTTGCCCTTTCAAAGATCAATAATAAGTACCAACAGTGGTCTGTGCCTACTGATCATTCAACCACTCGGATAAATGATACATTTCTTATTGGGATTTATATTCCTTTTTATTTTGGCTGACAGTTTGCTCTGAACTGATTGTGTTTCATAATATTTGTCAAACTTTCTATATGCTAGCAATTGAGTTTTATTTCCTTCTCTTACAATCTCCATTCCTCAACTGGGGAAATAAAATTTGAGTATGGATAATTGTTGCCCTTGTGTTTGTTTTCTTTGGCCCTAATTTTTTTTTTCACTTGAGGAGGCCTTGTGAAGAAAGTCATAATAAAAGTGTAAACCTTCTTTTGCTATAAAGAGTTGATAGCTTCGATTTGTCTGGTCTGTTAATGTGTTTTTTATGTGGAATAATGCTAATAATTTTAACTTGTTAAAATGACTTCCTGGATTCTTTGTAATAGATTAATTACTACTGTTTTTAAAACATTGTTTTATTTTTACAGGAAAGTCTTCTAAGGTTCAGAAACAAAGATCTGAAGATTTCCTCACCCCCAATACCTTTTGTGTTTTTTCTGTGTAAATGTACAGTGTTTACATTTATATATGGTATTTACAGTTTAGGACACAAATATGAATAAAACATGAATTTTTAAACTGCTGGCAACCAATATACAATATAGCATAATTTTATAATGATCTAAATCTTATGTTTTTGTCATAAGCTTATTGCAAATTCCTAATATTTAAGTAAAACATTTCTAATTAGAGATAATCTGTTCTGTAAACATTTAAATAAGAAAATAATCAAAATGTAATACACAAGAATAAAGTTAGAATTTGTAGTTATTTATGTTTCAAATAAAAACTTCTTAAAATACTGATCTGTTCATAAACTTTCAAGTAAAACTAACTTAAAAAGAACATTTAAGTTTATCAAAGTAATTCCTTGTGTTTTCTAGCATCTTTTTTTAGATTTTGATTGTTGAGAAAAGTAAAGTCTTATTGAGTTACAGTATTTCTTTAAAGTTTTGTTTCACAATCATTATCCTAAAAACTGCTATTATATGTCATGAACCTTACTTTAAGAGTTTAAGTGTTGTCTCAGCAGAATACAGTCAATCATGATTATTGCCATAATATGCAGCAAAGGTAATTGAATTATAGTAACTTACTACCTTGCTTATTTGACTGTCAAAGCCAGTCTTCTCAATCAACAAGAGAAAGTACAGCTTTATTACAAAAATGGTGTAAAATAGATACTAATGCTTGTTGATAAAGTAGATATTAATTATTGTACACAGTATTTAGAAAATGTATATTTTTGTTAAGTGTGCCTTTATTGGGAAGTTAACCAGAGTCCTCAGTCTCCTAAAAATACGTTTATGGCGAAGGCTTAAATAAAAGGGACAAATAATATCAGGAAGATCAGAAATCCCTTGAAGCTATGACAAAGAATTCTCTGTATTGCCTGTGTTTATTGTGCTTTCCAACAAATCGAGGGGTAGCTGAGGTAAAAGCAAGAAAACAAGCAGGACCTTGAAAGTTAGAAAAAAGGCTTTTCCAGACAGTAAAATTTGCCAATTAAGAGGGCTGTCTTGCCTCTAAGGTTGACAGTTAATACATGAACCAAATTTCTATAACTGCAGTGTTATCTTAAGAACTGAAGTGAGAGCCAGGTGTCCTCAGCTGCGCCCTTACCTTATCCTCTGAGGTGTCATGGTGTCACAGACAAATAAAGGCCTCTACTGTGAACACTGACATCGAGAGTTACATTAACTGTCAGCCACCAGCTCTTTAAGCAAGTCACATAGGCCTGGGGCAGACTCATAAGTAAATATAGAAAGCCAATCAATTAACTCTAAATCCTGCTCAGAGCTGCTTCAAAGTGGTTTCCATCAGTGCCTAAGATGTCCTAAAATGCTGCCTGATTGCTAAGCTATAATTCTTTGTATTTGACATGAGCAAATGGTGTGCTTTTTCCTATATGGTAATTTACATTAGTTTACAGAAAATGAGATTCTAGACATGTGCTTAATATACACCTAACAGATTTAACATTGTTTCACAGACAAATTGGCTTTCTTTAATAAACTTGATCACTATGTTTCTTAGTTCAAACCTAAGATTGTGTTTACTTGGCTCTTACTGGCTTGTTTCACATCGGGTGTTCAAGTTTAGTAACAATAATTGTCTGTGTAAATTCTAATGTCATTGGATGTTACAACCACCTACATAATAGTTGGGATGAGACCTGGCAATAGGTTTTCGATGAATTTAGCCTAAACCTCTGATAATTGCTCAAATTTGACAAGAAGAACTTTAAGACACTGACTCGAGTTATCACTTCCCTTCCAGCACAGGGCATGTTCTCACTGACCATCACCTGAGCTTCCTCAGCAGCAAAAGATAGCATTGCAAGATGGTTGACTGACAAGGCATTCAAAGAAAAAAGAACACATTTCAAGGCAAAGGACAGGTGTTATCAACTCCAAAGAGTTATATGTGTCAACCTTACATTACTAAGTAGAGCTGCAGAGTCTGTGAAAGGAGTTCTTATGCGTGATTGCCTATTTTATAAAAGGCCTGCCATCAAGTGTAGCTGTTAAGTATTTCCTGGCTTTGGCTTTATTTTTTATTTGACTTCATAATCTTTAGTGATATTTTTAAAGGTTCAAATATCGAGCTCCCTTTTGCTTAAGCTCCAGTGGCCTTGGATGAAACTTAGCCATCAATCCAATATTAGAAAGTGACTAGATGATGTGGCAGCTCAGGTCCTCAAGACTGAGAACTGAACTAAATCAAGAGGGAATTGAATTGTCAGGACAAAGTAGAAATTTAAAAGTTAAAGTTATTTTCTTCAGAGACAAGCAGCTTCTCCAAATGTCTTCAAGCATCAGGCATAAAATGGCTCCCCTACGTCTCCTCAGCTCACATAAATGGACAGAATATGCACATGATGGTACCAGGCATCAAAGTTCAGTTTCCTTTACACAGAGAAAGGAGGGTGCAAAAATGGATACGAGAGATGAAACAATCTTGATTCTGTCTGTTGTGCCATTGTGTTTTTCCTCTCCCTGTATTCCTTACTGTTAAAGGACCTTGTACACCTATTCATGATAAGATAGTGATTTGTTGCAATACGAGGTCTCTTCATCTCATAGTAGAGCTAGCTTTGACAGTCTGTTTCGTTTCCACCAAAAAAAAAAGGCCTCCCCTATTTGAGAGTGTGTCAATCAAATGGACCTGAGCATTGGAACTTCAATGGCTGGTACATCTATGAGTACATGATTTGCAAACATTTTTTAATTTAACTTAAAAATATTAACTCTGAGGGTTCTGAAAGGGGAGCTGACCTGAAACATTTATGCTTATGGGTCTGATGCTTAAAACAAATATCAAGATACAGATGTAATAGTTGTTGACTGGTAAAAGCAATTGCATCATTTTGGGTGGATGCTGTAACCAAAGGAGAATGTGTAAAGAGAGAAATGTGTGAAAAACAAATTCTCAGTGTGACCAGCATTTAAGAACAGGCTGAAGAGGATGAGCCTTACAAAGAGTGGAGAGGAATAAGCCCTGAGGAGACTAGAGAAAAAATCCAATCAAATGGGACCTTTCATAAAGAAACCAGACATGGGAATTTGTGGAATATGAAGGTTGAGTAAAAATTTAAATATGAATCACAGATTTTTTTTTAAAGTTAAAAAAAGCAGAAGTTAAATGTATGACCACAGGCACACACTTATAAACCCAGTACTTGGTAGGTTGAGGCAGGAAGATTATTATGAGATCAAGACCATCCTGGGCTACAAAGTGAGCACAAGGCCAGCCTAAACTATATAGTGAGACCCTGTCTCAAAAAAAAAAAAAAGTAGTATGACCACGGGAGAAAGAGGAGGACTGCTATAGAGATCAGTAGACTCTTAACTTCAGTCATGATCCAACATGCCTGAGCCAGTCTTCAGAGTGAATATTGAATAAACTAATGAATAAGTTAGCTTAATCCCCATTATCTGATGTCAGATTCCTTACACTATATGCAAAAGTAGCAAATGGTGTATTGGATGCCTCCCACCAGGAATTATAAATCATTGAAGTAAAAACACCCCATATTTCTAGAAATAGGATTTAAATAATTGACCCAGATTTGTAGCAAAATAGATGCACCTAGAGACCATAATATTAAGTGAAATAAATCAGACATGCAAGCTTAAATGTCATATTCTTTTACGTAAGAAACTCAGAGTAAAACTCAAGAGCAAAATAAATGATTATAGGAAGTAGGAAAATAAATAATTCTCAAAGGGGATAAGGATAAAGAAATAAAAGGAGGAAGGAGGAAGGAAAGGGATGAAGAAATTAGAATATGTCAGCTTCCCACGAGGAATGTAAATGTTATGTTCTGCGAACACATATCAAAAAATGGAAGTGGCTCAAGGGAGAAGGAAGGGAAGGGCAAGGAAATGAAAAAAGAAATTAAGAAGTGTTATGTGCATGTTTGAACTTCCCTACAGGACTGCAAACATTACTACATATGTGTACTAATAAATTAGAAGCTAAAGTTAAATTAAATTAAAAAGACATAGAAGAAAAAGAAGTAAGGAAAAAAATAAAGTGCATGATTTCTTTTTAAAGCAAGCAAGGAAGAAAAGACTCAGCTGCCCAGACCTTTTTCAGGTGAAAATGACTTTGTGACTCAGATCTAGTTAATGAGAAGTGAATGGGTGGCTACTCATTAGTGTTTCTAAGACAGCCATATCTTTCCTGATGTTAAAAAGAAAGGACAGATTGACAAGATTTATGTTTTGCCCTTTGCCTTTTCTAATTCTTCCTAACTAGGACAGACACAAAATTTATCAAGGTAAAGCAGCCATTACAGACCTTGAGACGGAGGAGGACTCCACTGTGCTGGCCTTTTGCTGTCAGTCTCTTGGTTTCCCGTGTCAGCAGGTTCATGTTCTTTAAGCACTGGAGGCATCTCTGAGGCTCAATGCAGTCTTTATTTTCCAGGCATTTACACTTGATGTGTATCATGTTCTTCATGTCTGATCTGAGCTAGATGTGAAGGGAGCTGCTGCTGAACTAGAAATCTTCCCGAGTAGGTTCAAGGAAGACAGAATCACCATCTTTGTCACATGTCTGAACTGTTGCATCAGGATCTCAATTTTGTGAATTTTGTCATTGTCTTTCTGATTTTTATTATCCCTTTTTTTTTTTTTTTTGTCTTCATCTTCTTTCTGATTTCTAAGGTATAGCCCAAGCAATTGCTTTGGACTCACTGTGCAGTCAGTTAATTGTCTTCTGTCATTTGGACTTTTGTTCATCTGCCAGTGTGTCCAATAACCATTTTCTTTTCTTTTCTTTCTTTGATTTTTGTTTGTTTACTTGCTTGCTTTTGTTTTGTTTTTGAAATCGATCTTTGCTATATAACCCAGGTTGGTCCCAATTTCAGGACAATCCTCTTGCCTCAGTCTCCCCAGTGCTGGGATTACAGACATTCACCATCATGCCTGGCTCCAGTGACATTCTGAGTAGCTATAAAGTCTTCATTTTCAGAGTACATATCAGGATCCTGGATGAGCTAGATACTTGGTTTCCAAAGCTGGATAGGGACACTCTGAATTTGATCATTTTTGTTCATGCATCTTCTTATTCTCTCTATTCCCTCTTTCACTTTGACAAGAGGGAGGAGGTAGGCTACAGAACCCATCTTGCATCCTTCATACAAGGCTGCAGTCTCATAGAGCAAAGTGTCACCATGACAGTAGGTTGTCTCTTTAGGAAAGGCATGGGAACAAGGGTGATCACCCACAGAGAGGTTCTTGTAAATTAATTCTACGTAGGACTCTGAGCCAAAGTAGTCTCTGCTGGAGGTAGAGGATGCTGTGAAATTATAAGGCTGAACCTTCACTGCCCATCAGGTCTTAAGGGTAAAAGATGAGTTCTCAACTTCTGAGGTGTGCATGGGTGTGCAGGAGATATGCAAATCCCTCCAGATTGTGAGTCTCTTTTGCTAAGATTCTTGGGTCATAAGTCTATGACTATTGAATATCATGGCAATATGAAAAGAGAGGAAAAATGGCAGAAGACCATAGGATCTATGCCTTTGCCTCTAAAATATTTTTTCAAAAAAAATTATAGTTGATAGTACATTTGCAGTACATAATGATTACACTCCTCATGGGAAGTTTGTTCATATACATAATATATCTTAATTCTCTTTTCATTCACTTTCAATACCCTTCCTCTCCACTTTCTCCATTGCTTGGTCACCTTCTCTTTTACAAAACACCCAGCTCCCTGATACCTATTATCTATCTTTTATTTTGCTTTCTGATTTATATGTATTTTGGATTTCTTACATAAGAGAAACCTTGTGATATATAAGCTTGTACATCTAACTTATTTCACTTAACTTTACGGTCTCACAGTGCATTCATTTTCTACAAATGACACAAATTTATCCTTCTTTATGGCAGAGTGATATCCCATTATATAAATACTACATTTTCTTTATCTATTCACCTGTTGATGGACATATAAGCCACTTCAAAGATTTAGCTATTATGAATCACACTGCTATAAAAGCAGGGGTATTAATGTATCACTATAATGTCATGCTTTAACTTTTTGAGGAAGGTATAAGAAGTAAAACACGAAAATATTTAAAGTAAATAGAAAGTATATAGAAAAGGAGGAAAGAAATTATGTGTTCAGAAATTATTCATACATACAATAATGTTGTATAATATACATATATATAATCTATTATGGTTTTAAGTCACTCAGAGTAAATTCAAGTTTTAAATATGACAAATAATACCAGTAATTTTGATAGATGGAAATATTTTATATCATTATTTTATTTGTGGTTATACAGCTGTCTGTTATTGTCAAAACTCGTCAAATTGTACATTTAAATTTTGTGAAATGTACTGAGTATAAATTATACCTCAGTTAAGCTAATTTAAATTTAAATACTTCTGATAGCATCTATTTGCAATAATAGTAGATTAGAAATTTCAAATCAAATTCTCTATTAGAAAAATAAACTGAATTAGATATAGTAAAAAATATGAAGTAAGTGTCCTGGAGGTCTTTAGTAACCTGAAATAAAAAATTTTCACCTTGGCAGGTTCCTTAGTAAACAAAGAAACCTCTATTCTATATAATGAGGGGGGCTGATGGTAACTTCCCATTTCATCTCTCACAATGAATCATTTCTTAAAGGACTACTCATTCGAGTATACCAGAAATGGTATCCCCAGTAGCACTATTAAATTTAGAATTTTCCAGAATTTAGAATGTTTTACAAGGTCAATAACAAGAAAAAAGTTAATGCAAAAAAACTTAAGATTAAAACTACTACCCAGTTATTCCTTAATATGCTTTGAGTCTTTGATATTGTTATTTCCAACAAATGTGATAAAATACTGAAGGTTGTTATGGTAGGTTCAGGTACTTTTCTATCTTTAGCCTGCTAATTTTATAACATTGGAAATTTTGTTTTGTTTTGCTTTTTTGCAGGATGAGTGTTATAGACTCTTAGTATGATCAACAGTTCTAGGTAATCATTAGCGATCAATCACTTTCAATACTTCAGAAGACAAATACACAGAAGGTGATATGTGGACAGAAATGAATCAATCTAAATTTGAAAACTAGAGCTTCTGTTCCCCTTATATAGTAGATGAAGCCGCCTGTTGAGAGTAAGGAGGAATGTGGGATAAGCGAGATCAGAAGACACTGGTTAAACAAATGTAGCAGAAGAATAGCTGAGTGTCAGTGACACCCCACGGACATGTTAGTGACTATCTGTAATGGTAAGTGAGTTTTCTTGCCAGCAGCACCAAGTTCCTCAGGCAGACTGAGGACATTAGAGACAAAAGAGAGAAGAGAGCAAATGTGTTTGAATATTAAAATGGTTGGAATGAAGAACCAGAAAACTTAACTTTCACCGTCACATTTCAAGCAGAAATAAGTAAAACAGTAACCTAAGGGTCTGATGAGACAAGAGAAGGGTCATACAGGCAATAATTGTAAGGACAAGCAGAAGAATGGAAGATTTTGCTTAGGAAACAGAACTGCATTAGCATATTTGGTGACAGAAGAAATTTGTTTCTTTTAAGAAATTCTTTATAAACCAAGAAAATACGAATGAATTATCCTTTAAATTAAAAAAAAAAAACTATAATTCTTTGGTGGATTTGAGAAAAATCTAAAAATGGTTTTAGGGACTCACACCTTCCCTCTCTGTAGAAAATTATACATATACACTCATAGAAAATATGTGTTGTTGATATATCTATGCATTCCTGGCCCTAAACCAGAACATTTTAACTACTTTAAACTCCACTTAACATGAATAATTTAAAATACTTTTACAGGCCAAAGTATTGATACTTTTAATCAGTTTTCCATCATTATGACAAAATACTTGAGATGATTAACATATAGGAGAAAGGGGTTTATTTTGGCTCACAGTTATGGAAGTTTCCATCCATGACAAAGTGGACCTGTTGCCGTGAGCTTATGGTGGTATAATATGTCACAGAGGGAGCACAAGGCAGAGGAGATCTTTTCTCTTGGTGTCCAGGAAGCAAAAAGAGACAGACAGAAAAAGGCCATGGGCTAGATATTCTGTTCAAAGGCCAACCCCCAATGACCCAACTTCTTATCGCTAGTTTCCACATTTTAAAGTTTCTGCCATCTTTATGGTAGGCAAAATTTCAGGTAGTACATCTCATTCTTCACTTTTCTAGGAATGATATACGATAAGACTTGTAATACAGCAGCTGCCTTTGTCATAGTCCAGTGAGTCATGAACAAATTGTCTGTGATGGCAGGAATGAAAGTTATGCATGGGCTCAGCAACATGGGTTTCCCCTTACCATAGCAATCTGGCTATAGACATGACTAAATCCCAATCTTCCAGGACAACAGACTAACACTGAGTCCTGAATGTGACACCATTCTCTGGGATGGTCAGGTAAATTGATCACAGTTAATCACTTTCATCATGAAGTAAGCAGAATTTTTTTATTAGAAAAATATTTCCTATAGATATAGATTTGCCTTCACTGCATGCAATGTTTCTGACAAAACTGTCCAGGGAAAGGCAGAATGTCTTATCTACCATCATAGTATTTCACACAGCATTGCTTTCAGTCAAAGAATTCTCTTCATAGTAATTGAAGTGTGCCAATCAGCCTGTGCTCATACAGTTTATTCTACTTATCATGCATCCACCATCCTGATGCAGCTAGTTTGACAGAATGGTGGACTGACATTTTGAATACTCAGTTATGAATACAAGTGAGTGAAAGAACTTTCCAGGACTGAGGCAAGATATTCAGACGTACCAAATCAACCAGCGTCCAATTTACAGTGCTTTTTCTCCAATAGGTAGAATGCATAGGATGAGGAATCAAGAGATAACAATCAACTAAATGCTATCATGGGTAATTTCACTAGAAGAATTTTTGCCAACTATTCCCATATCTTTTGTTGGAATAACGGTCTTAGTTACAAAGGGAAGAATTTTTCCACCAGGGTACACAATAATTTCATTGAACTGGAAGTGAAAACTGCCTTCTGATTTTTCTGAATCAACAAAGAAGCGAGTTACTATGCTAGCTGGGGTTATTGATGCTAATGAAAACTTAAGGAAAATGAAATTCTTTAAAGTGTTACAATATTTATTTAAGAATATCAGAGTATTGCCATAGGAATATTCATGCCACAGTATACTATGGGTGCATTCAAAAAAGTTGAGGTAAGGAGAGGTTTCTAAAGAAAATATGAGGAGGATTGCATCAGATATTTTGAAACAACCATCTTTGGTTACAGTGAAGAGGAACAAGAATGGTATGGGTCTGAGGTTGAATAGACAGTTTCAAGTCAGATGCCATTGTAGAAGTATCTCCTTGCAAGTTGATAATTCTGGCAGTCTTTTGTGACAACTGCTATTAGGCAGTTGTGCATAATAGTTCTTCCTTCATAATCTCCTGGAGTTATCTACTTATTGTCACAAGTTATTCTACCATTTTTCACATTTCTCTCAACAAACCATCTAAGGGAAATTAGAGTCCTATTCCACAATGAAGGTAGGGAAGACTAGGTCTGGAAAACAGGAGATTTCACAGAACAATGAGTTATATTATTATGGCCAGTGTCTAAATTTAATGAAAAACGAAAAGAATTCAAACCAGGTAAGACTACTTTACTCAAGCTGAAGGCATGGGGCTGTATTCCTAGCATTGTGGGATGCTGAGGCAGGAGGATTGTAATTTCAAGCCCAGAAAAGGCAATTGATAAGCTTAGAGATATCTTGCCTCAAGAGTAGTGGTGATGAGGGGGGTGATGCTGAGGATGTATGTCAGTGTGAAAGCCCTGGGTTCTGTACCCAGTAACCTCATAAAAAATTAAAAATAAGGCCCAGTCCGGCAGAACTTGCTCCCTTGCCTGGGGGCCAGGCCACGGCTTCCTGTCAGGATCAGTGAGTTGGGGGGGGGGGCAGGGACTCCCGTCCCAGCCTGGCGGAACTCTCTCCCTCACCTGGGGGCCAGACCGTGGCTGCCTGCAGGGAACAGTGAGTCCCGCCAATCCACAGAACCCATCCCAGCCTGGCTGACCTCTCTCCCTCACTTGGAACAACACTTGAAGCTGGACAAACGGAAACTGACAAAATGAAAGACCAAAATGCAATCTCAAACATCCAGCCCATCCCAAGAAAGCCAAGGAGCCATGTGCATAGAAGAAAATATATGCCACATACCTGGAATACCTGAAGTAATAGCAACTGAAATAAAAAAGCAACTCTGGGAAGCCTTAAAGGAATTCAAACTAGAAATAATCTCTCAGATAAAAGAAGAAATGATAAAAAATATGAAGGAGATGCTGAACATATCTAAAGAAGACACAGTTAAAAAATTGGAGGAACTAAACCAAAAGATAGAATCCCTGAATGAACAATATAAGAAACAAACAATATATAAAGCAGATGCAAAGAGATATACAGGAAATCAAAAACTCCATTGAAAGTTGTAAAAATTGCCTCAATGAATGTGAAGATAGAATTTCAGACCTCAAAGACAAGATTGCAGCCAGTGAACAGGAAAGAAAAGAACTTTTAAAAATAACAAGAAATCAAAAAATAACAATTCAACACCTGCAAGATGACACAAAGAGGAACAACATAAGGTTGATAGGGATAAATGAAAAAGAAGGGGACAACATAAAGGATGTCAAGAGGATATTTAGAGAAGTAATAGCTGAAAATTTCCCAAACATGAGATTGGAAACTGATATCAAGATCAATGAAGCATATAGAACTCCAAATAGCCATAATCAAAATAAATCTACACCCAGACATATAATAATGACCATCCCAGAAATCAAACAAAAGAATAGAATATTAAAAGCTGTCAGAGAGAAAAGACAGATCACCTATAAATGAAAACATATTAGAATCACATCAGACTTCTCAACACAAACAATAAAGTAAAGAAGAGCATGGAGTGAAGTATTTCAGATCCTAAAATAAAATGATTTCCAACCTAGACTGATGTACCCTGAAAAACTGTCCTTCAAAATCAATGGAGAAATAAGATACTTCCATGACAAAGAACAGCTGAAAAACTACGTGATCACCAACCCTGCAAAGAATACTGAAAGACAGCCTAGATACATTTAGGAAAAAAACCACTAAACAAAACAGACAATTAAACAGAACAGAAAGATAAAGATGCAACAGCAGAAAGATAACATGACAACAATAAACCAACATATAACAGTTATAACCATTAATGTAAATGGTCTCAATGCACCAATTAAAAGAAACAGACTGGCAGAATGGGTCAACAACATCCAACCATATGTTGTCTACAAGAAATCCATCTAATCCAAAGGATACTCACAGACTGAAAGTCAAAGGATGGAAAACAATACTTCATGCAACAGGAATCCACAAAAAAAGCAGGAGTGGCTATTCTGTTTGCAGACAATGTGAACTTCAAGCCAATAATGATCAGAAGGGATAAAGAAGGTCACTACATACTGGTTAGGGGAAAACTCCAAGAGGAAGAGATAACTATCGTATATATATAGGCACCAAATGCTAGAGCACCCAGTTATATAAAACAAGTACTAACAGAAATGAAAAACCAAATTAACAGTAACACAATTCTAACAGGAGATCTTAACACACCATTGACACCAATGGACAGATCAATCAGACAGAAAATCAGCAAAGAAATAAAAGAACTGAATCGCACCTGTGAACAAATTTACTTAATAGACATATACAGAGTATTCCACCCAACAACAACAGAATACACATTCTTCTCAGCAGTGCATGGGTCATTCTCTAAAATAGACCATATATTAATTCAAAAAACATATTTAAATAAATGCAAAAGGGTTGAAATTAACCTTTGCATGCTATCGGACCATAGTGCTATGAAATTAGAAATTAATGATAAAAGATACTGCAAAATTCCCACAAACACATAGAAACTGAATAACACACTCTTGAGTAATCAGTGGGTCACAGAGGAAATTAAAGAAGAAATGAAACAATACCTATAAGCAAATGAAAACACAAATACAACTTACCAGAATCTGTGGGATGCAATGAAAGCTGTCCTCAGAGGAAAATTTATTGCACTGAGTTCCCACATCAGGAAAACAGAACGAATACAAATAAATAACATGATGCTACACCTCAAACATCTAGAAAAAGAAGAGCAAGTCAAGCCCAAAGAAGAGCAGAAATTATAAAAATCAGAGAAGAAATCAATGCAATAGAGACTAAAAAAAAATCTAAAAAAATCAATGAATCAAAGAGTTGGTTTTTTGAAAGAATAAATAAAATCTATAAGCCCCTAGCCAACCTTATTTTTTAAAAAAAAGGGAAGATAAAGCTCAAATTCATGCAATAAGGAATGAAAGAGGAGAAATCACTACGGACTCCATAGAAATACAGAGGATCATCAACACCTATTTTGAAAACCTCTACTCTCAAAGGTTTGATAACACAGAGGAAATAGACTGATTCATAGAAGCATACGAAGTACCAAAGCTAGATCATGAAGATGTAAAACTGCTGAATAATCTAATTTCTATAGTGAAATAAAAAACGTAATTAAATCTTTACCTACAAAGAAGAGCCTAGGCCCAGACGGATTCACTGCAGAATTCTACAAGAAATACAAAGATGACCTAATGCCAACACTCCTCAAACTCTTCAGTGAAATTGAAAGGGAAGCCATCCTTCCTAAATCGTTCCTATTAGCAAATATTACTCTAGTACCAAAACGTGAGAAGGACCCAACTGAAAAAGAGACCTACAGACCAATCTCCTAATGAACACAGATGCAAAAATCCTCAATAAAATATTGGCAAATAGGATGCAGCAAATCATCAAGAAGATCATACACCATCACCAAGTGGGATTCATCCGAGGCATGCAGGGATGGTTCAATATATGTAAATCAATAAATGTAGTACACCGTATCAATAGAGCCAAAAGTAAGAATCACATGATCATTTCTATAGATGCAGAAAAAGCTTTTGATAAGGCCCAACATTCATTTGTGATAAGAATCTTGCAGAAAATTGGAATAGATGGTCTTAACCTCAATATAATAAAGGCCGTCTATGACAAACCAACAGCCAATATCATACTAAATGGCCAAAAATTGAAGGCCTTTGCTTTAAAATCAGGCACAAGACAAGGATGCCCCTTATCACCGCTCCTATTTAACATAGTACTGGAAATACTAGCCAGAGCAATTAGATGAGAGAGAAATAAAAGGCATAAAGATAGGAAAAGAAGTTAAGCTACCATTATTTGCAGATGACATGATACTCTATATAGAAGATGCCCAAAACTCCATGGAAAGACTCCTAGATATAATAAATAAATTCAGTAATGTAGCAGTGTACAGAATCAATACTCAAAAATCAATAGCATTCCTATACACTAGCAACAAAGTCACAGAGAGAAATAAGTAAAGCCACACCCTTCACACTAGCAACCAAAAGAATGAAATATTTAGGAATTATTCTCACGAAAGAAGTGAAAGACCTATACGGGGAAAATTGTAATACAATGAAAAATGAAATTGAAGATGATCTCAGAAAATGAAAAGACATCCCTTGCTCATGGATAGGAAGAATAAATATTGTGAAAATGGCCATTCTCCCAAAACTTTTGTACAGATTCAATGCAATCCCAATAAAAATACCATCAACATACCTCATAGAACTCGAGAAATCACTCCTAAAATTCATCTGGAGCCAGAAGAGACCTAGAATAGCAAGGACAGTTCTAAGCAGCAAAGGCAAGGCAGGAGGTATCCCTGACTTGAAGTTATACTACAAAGGAACCATAGTAAAATCAACATGGTACTGGAACCAAAACAGGGCCGAAGATCAGTGGAATAGATTAGAAGATACAACCACAACTACAAACACACTCAACCACCTTGGCTTCGATAAAGGGGCCAAACATGTTCACTGGAAGAACGACTGTCTCTTTAATAAATGGTGTTGGAAAAACTGGCTCTCCATATGCCGAAAGCTAAAACTAGACCCCTGCCTATCACCATGTACTAAAACAAAATCTAAATGGATCAAAGATCTAAATATTAAAACAGAAACACTAAATCTATTGGAAGACAAATTGGGTAAAAACCTTGAAGACATAGGAGTAGGTAGAGAATTCATGAATAGGAATCAAACTGCATGGGAAATACTCCCCAGTGTCAATAACTGGGATCACCTCTTGTTAAAAAGTTTCTGAACGTCAAAAGAAATCTCCAACATAGTAAAAAGAAAACCCACAAACTGGGAAAAAAATCTTAGTGAACTGCCCCTCAGACAAAGGACTTGTGTCTAAAACATATAAAGAATTTTAAAAAATCAGACCCCCAAAATTCAAAGGCCCAATCCAAAAGTGGGTATCTGAGATGAATAAACAATTTTCAGGTGAAGAAATACAAACGGCAAATAAATATATGAAAAAAATGTTTATCATCATTAGTCATTAAAGAAACGCAAATTAAAACCACACTGAGATTTCATCTCACTCCTGAAATAATGGCCAGGATCAAGAAAACCACCAACAACAAATGCTAGAGAGGCTGTGGGGAAAAAGGAACTCTCCTGCACTGTTGGTGGGAGTGTAGACTGGTGCAACCACTGTGGAGGTCAGGCAGGAGATTCCCCAAAAAGCTGGGATTGGAAGTCCCATTCGACCCAGCTATTCCACTTCTAGGCATATTCCCAGAAGAACTGAAAGCATCGTACCACAGTGATATATGTGCATCCATGTTTATAGCAGCACAATTTGTAATAGCCAGATCTTGGAAACAACCTAAGTGTCTATCAACTGAAGAATGGATAAAAAAGTTGTGGTATTTTTATACAATGGAGTACTACTCAGCTATAAAGAATGATCACATTGAGACATTTATAAATAAATGGACGCAGCTTGAGACCATACTCATAAGTGAAATAAATCAAACTCACATGTATAAATACCGAACAGCTTCCCTAGTATAAGAAATGATAAGAATAGATAAAAGTATGTGGTAATTATGATTCCCAATCATATTGGTTTGAAGCCATATAATGTTTTCACTCATTAATTATAATAGTTTTAACCTGGGTTGTTCGATTTTAGTATCTGTGATAGTACAAATAGCTATTTTGAAGAAAACAACACAACATAAAAGCTAGTGCTGATTTAATATCATCTTGTTTTGAAGCCCCATCAAGCTGTGGTACATCTGTTTCTACTGGTTTTTAACATGTTGTATCATACTATATTGTACTCTATGCGATAGCAGAAATAAAATTTTTTATAGGCAAAGAGATAATATAGAAACCATTGTTTGTTTCTATTAGCTGGTTCTAAATACCCTGTAATTCTTTCATTCTCTTGAATGGCTTCACACTGTCTTGATATGCTTGATGCTATATCATACGAAGTTATACTCAAATAATTCAAGGAAAGAGGCACTATGGCGATTACTATTATGTTAGATTATCTGGTGGTGAAACACAATGATGCTTAAATTGTTCAGTTCTGACCTGCGTTGTTCTGTTACAATGTCCTCTTTTACCTCAATCTCCCTCCCTTTTTTAATTAATCAATTTTTTCTCATTTTTTTAATTAAGGGAAAACTAAATTAAAAAATAGCGGGACATATTATAGTAACTTTTTGTTTTCCTATTAACCTGATTTGAACCCCAGTATTGTTCTCCCCATATTGTTGTGTCTGATTATACTATATTCTATCTTGTTTGATAGTATCAAGTTTGAGGGTATAGGCAACCACTTGAAGGCAATAAGATATACTATGATGCCCATTATGGCTTGATTATTATCTTTTTTTTGAAGTCCTGTAAGGTCTCCAGTGTAGGTTTTATTGGTCTTGTTCTGTACTGTTTTCATCAATTCTATTATACCTAATGATATAGGCAACTCAAAAATAGCAAGAGACACAATGGTAACCACTTTTGATCACCTGGTATTCTATTTTTGCGTCATATACTATGCCCATCTTTCTGTTCTAACTGACTCTGTTTTGCTTAGTCATGTTTGGTTTTATTCTCTTCAAAAAAAAGGTAATAAGAACTGTGGGAGTAATAAAACCCAAAAAGTGTAATTGTTATTATAAAAAAGAGAAGAAAGGAAGGTGGACTAAGGGATATAACCGCAGGTATGTTTGAGTGTGTAGGATGGAAAACCATATTACTGAGCTTTTGTTGGATCATTGAATGGAACTGTCTCCAGTATCACTGTAAGAATGTCCACTTTATATGCTTCAATTTTATAATTTGGACAACTGTTTCTAAGAAGACAATATGTAACCTATTAACTAGTGATTTCTTACTGTATATTTTTTTCTTGAAATTCTGTATTACTTGTACCCTTTTACTGCTTTGGGTTTTTTTTATGTCCTTTCTTTTTTCTCTTTAAATAAAAATAAATAAATAAATAAAAACATTAGTTTGCCCAGACCCTTTAGGAGTCAAGATTTGTCTCACCTCATCAGGGAAAGAAACAAAACCAAAATAGGGAGTGAAAGGAGGAAGTTACAAATATCAACAGAGTTTTACTCTAAAGAGAAAGAGAGAGAGAGCGCTTGTGTGTGAAACAAATATCTTGGTTTTCTTATTCTATTATCATGTGACATAATATATTTAGCTTGTAGTACAGTATTAAAGATTTGTAATTGCGTATCACAGGGTTTACGTCACAGGTTAATGCTACAGTTTGGATAATTGTCCCAGCCAAAGTAGTGCATTAAAAATTTAGTTGCCAGGCTATGGTGCTATTGGGAAGTGATAATGAGATAGGACAGCAAGATGAAGGACATTTCCAGAATGAGGGACACTCCCAATACAGTGATGGCATCTTCATTATACAAAGAACTAACTAGAAAAATTGTATTTTGGACCAATCAGAAACTTACCATTTGCAATCCATCAGAATCTGGTGCTTTTCCAGTAATGGATCAAAAGAAACTCTTTTCAATCCTTCATTTGTATGCAGGCACAACCAATCCAAAAGCAGTATTTCTGATCCTTCATATGCCTGCAATAGGAAGCCAAATGAGTTAATAGGCTAATTTACATATCTGGTAATCCTAATTGAGTATTTGTCAAATGACTTTCCCAGTGTCTTATTCACACAAGTGAGAGAAAACACAGGAATTTGGGGTACAAAAAAAAGTTCCATTTTCTTACCTGCAGGCTACTGTTAGCCTTTTTGCTGACCTGAATTTACAAAGAATGTTTTTTTGTTACCTTAAGTAAGTGCACACTTTCATTGCTTTTTCTTTGAATCTTGTCCAGTTTTTTGTTTGCGACACCAAGAACCTGGAAAGAAGCCCATGGGACACTCCAACTGGTCATCATGGAACCTTTAAGAAGTGGGGCCTTGTGAGAGAAGGTGGGTGGCTTGAGAACTTCTCTTCTGACAAAAGGGTTATTACATGTACGGTTGTGTTCAAGAGAGTTGTAGCACGTTACATAGAGTTATGAGTTTTTTATTGTTTTTGTTTGTAAATTCAGCATGGTTGATGGAGATGTAGATAGATACTGAAAAGGATGAAA
Source organism: Cavia porcellus (assembly GCF_034190915.1). Taxonomy (NCBI): domain Eukaryota; kingdom Metazoa; phylum Chordata; class Mammalia; order Rodentia; family Caviidae; genus Cavia; species Cavia porcellus. The sequence goes on from NW_026947484.1 coordinate 119,912,409, forward strand.
AAGATAATTCCACAGTGCTCTGTATAATTTACTTCATACACAAAAGAAGTGCTATTATTCCACAATAATGCAGTTACACTCTCTAACAGACACCAACTAGATCTTTTACAGTTCACTGCAATTGAAACACTACCTGGAAATAAAATCAGACCCCACAGTTGAGGGCTCAGTTGCAGAGGATTTCTCCCAGCACCTCAAATGCCATTGCACATAGTTTATGTTGAGATTACCCACAACATTTACTTAAATTGGCTACAAAACAAAAGTTCCAATGACCCTGCCCTTAGCAGTTTACTCACTAGGTAATTAGAGTGTTACAAAACATACAACTCAGAAACGGTCAAATAGAAAAGGTATACCGCACAAATTATGCAGGCTTCTACTACCTCTCCAGGGTTACCGTATCATTATGCTTGGTACTTCACATATTCACCAAATGCTTGGAAAGCTCCCCAAATCTCATACTTTGCACCTTTTAGAGTGGCTTTATTAAGTAGGTGTGGGTATCAAAACATTGACCATTGAGGATTTAGTCAGTCTCCAATCCCTCTTCACCCTCTGGGTGTCAGGGTATGAAGTTTCAAATTCTAATCCTCTGATCGCATTATTGGTTTCTCAGGCAACCAGTCTCCCATCATTAGGGGATTTCAGAAAACACTTTATTAACATAAACTCAAGTGTGGTTGAAAGGGATTTTCCCTGAATAACAAAACAAGGTCCATTCATCTTTTATCTGTCTTATCACTTAGGATATCCACTGTTTTTGGAGCTCTTAGCCAGAAATCATGGATAAAGATCAATTATGTTTTTATATTATGATATATCAAGTGCCAAATTAATAAGATTAGCCTTGTTTTAGTTAATTATGCATATCAATTTGACTGGGTCATGAGGTGACCAAATAAGACTATGTAGTCAAGTTTCATATGTTTCCAGTTTGCCAAGAATGGATATTGGAACTTTTTCTAAACAATCATCTCAATCAGTGTGCTGCAATAAATATCTTTAGATAAATACACAGATAGATTCTATTTATTTAATAATGTTCAGCATTGCAGTAAGAAAGTGAAATAATGTTCCATACTTATTCAAAGAGAAGACATACTACTATCTCTATTTGCGGATTGATTTTGTGTACTGAAAATCTTAATGAACCTATTTAGGAGCTATCTGAGCTAAGAACAAAGAGAAGCAAAATTAAATAACACAAGATCAATATTTTTAAAATGTATTGTTATATCATAAAATTAAGAATGCAACTCTTTTTACATTATTATTGTTATTGGGTAGCTTCTTCAAAAAATCGTTCATCAAATAAATGTTACCAGGTTTTGTGGTGCTTGGATGACTTTCCTGAGTTGGATTCCAGGTTTTTCTCTTCTAGAACAAAGAACTGAATGAAATGAGTAGAAAGTGATGACAAAGTTTATTTCAAACAGTAAAGTGAAGAACAAGGGAGAAACTGGCTCTGCAAAGCAAGCTTGGGCCAAAGAGAAAAACTCATCCTAGAGAACACAGGACAAGGTATTTGAGGAAAGCCATGATAGCAACCACTTCTTGAAGCCTGTATCATTTATGTAATCCATATCTTGAGGAAACATGCAAAAAACTACATGCAGGTCCTGAGAGGCAGTACTGGGATCCTATGCCTCTGGTTCACATCGGTCTAGGTCATCCTATTGCAAACCTGCCTGAGTTCTGGTAAGTCCACATGCAGGGTTTAGAAAATGTTCTGCACATGTGTTCTGAGATTTTGTAATTAACAGGTCATATCTACTTTGTCAGCCAGATTTGTCACACCCTAGTTTCTTGTCTCAGTATCACAAAGCACAAAATATCTAGGAATAAATTCAATAAAAATAAGTTTTAAAATATATGCTGAAAATCACTAAACAATTTTTTAAAAATTTTTAAAAGACTTCAATAAATGGAAACATATCCAAGCTAGAAGACAATACTATCAAGATGGTTTTTCTCTACAAATTTATCAAAAGATTTCATGTAATTCCTATATGAATCTGCCTCTTTTTTATTGTAAAGTGTTTCTTATACCTCCCATAGGGACATACCAGCATTCAAATACTGGGTCCCCAAAATACATGTCCTTCTAAATGAAAACTTAATTTATTTAATAACAATTTTTCAAAAGTTTTAACTCATTTCAATATTACTTACAAGTTTAAAGTCCAAAGTCTTATTCAACTCAAATATGGGTGATGTCCAAAGTGTAATTTATGTCAAAGCAAAATCCCCTCAAGCAGCAGGGCTGTGCAGTCTAGCAAATTATTTTCTTCTAGCTAAACTGCCCCTCCCTCCAGAAGGTCAGGCTGAGCCAGCTTGCAACAACTGTTCTTCTTTCACCAAGGAGAATATCTATCAGAGGAACTACTTACTCTTATACTTTACATATGCTAACTAGGAGTACAAAAAGGGTTTTAGTCAGCCTTTCTCTTCTTTCACATGCATTTAGAAAACTGATGAATGTGCCTTTACTAACTGTCTTAGTTGCTTTTCTCTCATTGCTGGGACAAAACACCCAACACCAAAATGAGGGAAGAAACGGTTTATTTAGCTCATGGTTTGTGGAGGTTTCAGTTGATAATCAGTGGCTCTAAGTTAGGGTGGCATGGCACTGGGACAACACTTCAAGGCAGCAGCCTGAACAAAAAAGAGGAAAACAAGCCTCTTCTTCTTTTTACGGTACACAGGCCATCTCTCCCCCTTCAGGGCTGGTCCCTGCTAAGTCTCTCAGTTAAACTTCTAAACTTCTCAAGTTGACACAATGTATCAACCATAACGCTATCATGTAAATTGTGGCTGCTGGGTAACAGGTATAAGCTTAAACTGTAAGCCTCAGTGACAGAAATGAGTAAATTTGCCCTTTGATTTATTTTCCTCACTTTTAAATTGGAAATCAATGATTCGGATTTCTTGATTATTGGGTTTGCTAGCATTGCTTCCTTCTTTAAACATGACTATTAAAGCTGGAATCAACTACAGTTTGTGCCTTTAGAAACACATGAAAGACTTAGGAGTGTGAGTTTCTGGGGAACATAGGGCCACAAGTTGGTAAGGGTAACTAATTTGACCTGATTTCCTGATCACTCTCCAATGGTAGCCACCTGCTCTGGAGCAAGTCACCTTGGGGACATCTCAGGTATAGAAATCAAGTAGGAATGGAAAGGGATGCCTATTTTCTTCTTATATTTTAGATGGGATATTCAGTGCCCAAATCTCTTACTCCTTTGGAATGTATTTTTAAGCATTGGAAATTGCTCAACCCTCACACATTGAAAAATAGAGGTTCACTGTTTTTCTGCACCTGGAGAAGACCTGTCTACCCTCAAGAGCCACAAGGGATGCAGAGGGAAGTATTGATTAAGATACTATTTCACAACTGGAATTGTACTATAAGAGAGAGGAAAGCAAAATTACCTTTTGTTCAGATTTTCTTTGCATTAAGAGATAAGCATTGCTTGTGTCCAAAATGTAAATTTAAGCCACAGGAAAATCAGATACCTCTGGCTTTTAAGGCATCTACTGTCACTGAGCCTGGGGTTTCTCATCTTTCCTCTATGGATGCTGGTGATGAGGTTTCCAAGGCAATCTTAAGCAAATTGTCACCTACTATTACTGAACCCGAGGATGAGGTTTTAAGGGCAAATTTAATCAAAACCTCTTTACTATTACTGAGCATGAGATTTCCCCCACTTGTTCTTTGGAGTCCTTTGGCTTTATACTTTGGACTTTAAAGGTTGGGTTTCTAAGTCAGCTTTGATGAACACCCCTCCCCAAGGGTAGGATATACCTACCCTTAGTTGATTTTGTTCAAACACCTCAAGGACAATACCCCTTACAGGAAGTAAATGGCAAATTTGGCCATACCCATGCTCATGTGTCCTTTTCTCTCAGTGTCCTCAAACAATCAAATAAGATCTAGGAAAGTTTTCAGATAACACTGATAAGTACATTGAGGTCTTTAGAGGACTTACTCAGACCTATCAACTAGATTAGAAACATGTAATGTTTCTCTTAAATCAAGTATTAACTTCTAATGAGAGAAAAGAAGAATTACAAGTAGCTATTATATGTAGAGATAAATATCATATTGTTAATTTTGGAAGTCCAGAAGGCAGGCAGCCAGGGGAACAGTCAGTTTCTACTGGAGCCCTACCAGTGCCTACATAATATCCCTACTTGCTTACCAACCAGACAAGAGGGTGGAATAGACATATCTTCAGGCATCTATTCTTAACGATCTAAGGATGAGAGTTAAGCCATTCAATTATTTTAAACTGTCAAGCATTCATCTGCATAAATAGGAGAACCCTTCTGCCTTCTTAGATCATTTATAAGAACCATTGAAAAAACATACATTTCTGGATCCTGATTTGATAGAAGGACAAATTATTCTGAAATACAAAGTCTATTATCCAGTCAGCCTCAGATATTATAAAAAAGCTACAAAAGACAGCTTTTACTGCAGATAGCTCACATAATACTTCAGTGGTATTTTATAATCAAGACCAGGGTCTAGCCAAGGGAAGAAAATAGAGAGATGAAGAGAGTACAATTGCTTTAATTCCAGCCTTAAAAGGAATAGACCTTAAATCTGATTCTTGGGTCTCCTAGAAAAGCTTAATGACTAAACTCGCTTTCTATTGCTGTGGAAAACCAAGCATGTTAGGAGAGACCTCCTGGGCCACGCCCTGATTGCAAAGATGACCACTGGAAGTTGAACTGTACCTTCAGGTGAAAATCCCAAAGATGAGACTCAGCTGGCTCAGCATGACTGAAAGGCCCCAAAGCACTCTCTGCTTTCTCCCTCTGGTTGAACTGTCACCTTCAGTGAGAATTGGAGATGACAATTTCATTGTAGAGTGAAAAGAAATCAACCTTTCGCTAAACACTGGCTCATGTCCCTTGTTCCTTCTTTTCAACCCCGGTCTCCCCTCCAGCCATCATAGCTCAGTGAATGGAATCACTGGAGATGCAGTAACTCATTGTGTCTCACAACCATTAGGCTGTAACTGGGATGGCTTTCTTTTTACACATTCCTTTTAATTATGCCTAAAAGTCTAGTTTCCTTCCTGGGAGGAGACATTTTATCTTGTCTGAATCTGTGATATATATGCACCCAGGTTAGGTACAATACCTCCTCTTCATTAAACAGAAATAAATCCCAAAGTAAGGGCAACTAAAAGTAGAGTAGTTAGAGCAATAAGAACATCCGCAGTGCAAATACATCTCAAAGATCCTATGTTTCCTCACCAGAGAAAATATCCTCTATGGTCTAAAGTTAAAAGAGTTTTATGGCCTATAACTGATAACTTAAGGTCGTAAGTTTTACTTAAAATCAGTAAAGCTCATGTAACACCTCAATGTTGGGAATTAAAAAAAAACAATGGAGAGAGTAGATTGGTACAGGACCTTAGATTGATAAATGAGGTAGTAATGCCAACCCACCTAGTAATACCTAACCTGGACACTCTCTTTTCTCAGATCCCAGAAGATGCTAGTTGGTTTTCAGTGTTAGATTTAAAGGATGTCTTCTTTTGCATTCCTTTACATACAGGGTCCCATTTTCTGTTTGCCTTTGAAAATCTTCACCAACAGTGACCTCATTTACTACCTTTACTGCCTTTACTCTTTCCTAACAATGCCACTGAAGTCTCTCTAGTAAAACCCATTAAATAAGAGTAAGGGTTCTGTCATGAGAGCCAACAATCATAAAGATGGCTACTTTCAGTTATAGGATAATTATATGGGAGTAATTCCAATTATTGGACAACTTTATACAAAGACCCCCTTATGTTGAGAACAAAAAAATCACTCTTGTTCTTATTGGCCTAACTGTACTAAGTACTTGGGACGGACACCACTTGAACACTATATACATGCCTTAACTTTACAGGCTGAAGACTGGTTTGCAACAAATTGGTGTATTTACCCTGGAATTAGGTGACAAGCCCACAATGGCACTAATTAATCTTGTGGCACCAGTTCGTAACCCTGGCTAGTCCCTGTATGGACAGGAAGATGCACAGTGAGATTTGCATAGTTACAAAGCAGGAGAGTCAAAACTATCAACAAATCTACAAATGTATTCCATCTAGGACACTGATGGCCTAGAAGTCTGCTTCATTGGTATGATTATTTGGATTTTATATTTTTCCCTTCTCTAGGATTAGAGGATGTCATGCAACATAGTGAGGCCTTGGCTAATATGGGCCTTAAACAATATCTCAGCAGGCCTCTCTCTCCTAAATAAAGAACTAAAATTAATGAGGCAAGCTCTCCTCCAAAATTGAATGATATAGACACTTGAACATCAGCATAAAGGGGTATTTATAATAATTCTAAAATCTGAATATTGTGTGTGCATTTTTGATCCTGCTGCTAATAAATACCTTGATAGCTGTTCAGATATTAAATGACTGTGCCATGTCAGATTTTGAAATTACCTGGATCTTTTCTTTTTACTCTTTGTGAGAGGCTATTAATGGCTCTTCCTGGTAGAAATATTTGATTGTATTCATAATAGTCTTGTTTATCTTATTATTTGGCTCATGCATACTTGTTTTTTTTGGCCTTGTGTCTTCCAGAGTTAGAACTATATGCCTATCCAAAATGAAAACTCCTGACGTCTACTGAGGGCCTTAGGTAGACCCTCTGGAAAGTATCTCTGACTACCAGTTATAACTACGATTCCTTTCAATTGAAAGAAGCCAGAATGATCTGTGCCCCTTGCCCTTCACAGCAGTTAGGGTTACCTTTTCAGAGGTGAGAATAGTATGGACAGCCAAGTTAGGTAATTCTAGGCAGGCTAGACAGAGCTTTGAGAGAATCCATAGCAATAGATGAAAAGCACATGACAACTGTGGTCAGAGGTGCATCTTTCGGAGGAAAAGCCTCAAGATAAAGATGAAATGACAAGACCTCATGCCTCCCCAAAGGACAAGACAATTGGTAACACTTGGTCTAATGAAGTCTAGATAGATGTTAGTCATCTTAGTGGGAAACCAAGATCCTGAGGCCCATCCTCTTTCTGAAAAGTTCTTCATTCTTTCCACATATACTTACCACATGACTTGTTTTCCCATTCGATCAATATTGCCTAAGAAATATACTTGTAAACTTACTGATCATAGTTTCATTCTACGTCATTTGTATCCAGTGATTTTGCTTTATAAAACTTTCCATAAAAAGTGGGATCCATGGAAACCTACTCATGTCCCATCCTGGTTCTGAGGAGCTGTCATTTTCTCAATAAAATTTCTTACTCTTCACCTCTGTCATCCTTTAGAATTCATTCTTCAGTTTTAGAAAACACAAATTGCACGTATCTGACATCTAGCAATTTTGGAGTTATATTTTCCCTATCTCATTAGTACTAATTTTCTGTTTTAATCCATTCAGGATGTCATAATAAAATGCTACAGATTAAATGGTTAACAAACAATAGAAATTTATTTTTCATAGTTTTGAAACATGGAAATTTCAAGATTAAAATGTTGGCAGACAGGGTATCTGACAAAGGCCCATTTACTGGTTCATGAATAACTGTCTTTTCTCTGTAATTATAAGTGCAGCTAAGCTAGAAATACTGCATATAGTCAGACAAAGACTAAGCTTTCAAGGAAGTTAGCAGAAAAAAAAAAAAAAAAACACATCAGAATTGTAGCTGGAAGAGCACGTGAAGAAGGCCAAGCCCAAGATAAAGATGGTGACAGCCAAACCTATATGCTTCCCTAAGGGATAAACAGTAACTTGAGATTATATCCTAACTAGTACCACTTAGACCCTTAATTCCAGACAAGCATTAGACACCATGTGTGCAATCAGAATATCTGAACTCATCCCTTCCTAAAAGCCTTTTTGTTTTAGACATCTTAGATAGGCCAATATTCCCTATTGGTGCAATATTAGCTGAGCAGCTCTACTTGATTGTAGTTGACCCACATTATATGCACATTGTGACTTTCCTTTATAAATTACCCCCAACAAAGCTTTGGTAACAACATGCTTTTAGGTTCCTTCTTATCTCTCAGAAACTATCTCTCAATAAACCTTTTCTACTTTTGACTACTATTGTCCCTTAGAATCCATTCTTTGATATTCAGGGAACATGAACTCAGCACAGCTTACACCTAGCAGGTTGGAAGTTACAGTTCTCCACTATCGATAACCTTATATAGGAAAAGAAATCCAAGTCTCTTTTGCAAGGGCATTAATCTTATTCATGAGGATTTTGTGCAAATGACCTAATCACACCCAATTGGCTACACCATCTAATATGAAATATTTAGGTGTTAGGATTTCTAGGTAATAATTTTGAGGTTCACAACATTTCACAGCATGGTGTCTGGCAGATATTTTCTTAAATATTACACCAGAAAAAGATGAGAAAAGAAAAATAAGTAATCAGACTTAACAAAAGTGAAACAATATAAAGGAGGAAAGGTTTACTTTGGCTCACGGTTTCAGTCCATGGGCTGCTGGCTCCTACACAGGAACACTGTGGTAGAGGGGCATGGCAGATGACAACTGCTCACTCCCTGGCTTTCATGAAGCAAGCAGAGAGAGGAAGGAGAACTAGGGGTAAGAATATGTCCTTTAGGTCACACCCCAGTGACTCACCTTCATCCTGGCCCCACCTCCTTTTGGCTATACTGTTCCTATAATTCAATCATATTCCAGACATGTGAGATATTTGGAGGAAATTTTAGATTTAAACTATAGTAGCATTCCACAGAATATGACATATTATTTTCATAAAATGTCTCATAAACGACTTACATCTAGGAATTTAAAGAATGTTTACCATAGTAAAAAGTCAAATATTTCAAAATTATGGAAAGGATTTAAACAGATATTTCTACAGATAGGACATAAAAGGCCACAATCACATGAAAACATTATCAATGTCATTAGCCAATAGGCGAATGCACATCAATACTGTAATGACATGTACTACTTTAGTCCACTAGAATTAATTTAACCAAAAATGACAATAGCAAGTTTTGTCAAAGATAAAGATACACTGAAACTTTTGTACATTGTTGGTAGTAATGTGTTTTTCAAAAGTTTAAAATAGTTATTATATACTTAGTAATTTCATTCATTAATGTATACCTAAGAAATATGAAAATATAGTCAAATAAAAATATGTAATTTTTCATAGCCACATTATTAATAATAGCCCCAAAGAGAAAACAACATATGTGTTCATTAGCCAAAAAATCATCCATATAATTGAATACTATTTGGTGATAAAAAGAATGAAATATTATTACATGCTGTAACATAGATGAACTTGAAAAACATTATGCCAAGTACAAAAAGCTAGTCTCAAAGATTATACATTATAGATTCTATGTGAAATATGCAGAACAGGGGCTGGGGATTTAGCTCAGTGGCATAAGCACCTGCCTTGCAAGCAGGTAGTCGTGAGTTCGATCCCTGGTACCGATAAAAAACAAAAAGACAAAAAAAAAAATATGCAGAACAGGAAAAAGTCTATTGAGATACAAAGTAGGTTATTGGCTCCAATGTCTGGAGCCTAGGGAACAGAGCTTTTTGGGGGAGATGATCACAATGTTCTACATTGATTTTGTTGATGGTTTCAAAACACTGTGAATAAGCAAAAAACACTGATTTATGTATTTTAAATGGACGGATTGTGTGCTATATGAGTCTGTCTCAAAAATATTATTTTGAAAAAGAAAATAAACATTAGTCTTGCTTTTATGATATAATTCCTCTATATTTTATAACACTAGCACTTAAGGCTATCACCAAAGTTTCTACTTCAGTTTACTAAAAACAACTCTTTCTAAAGTTTTCATAGGCAAGTATCTTCAAAGAACTGCAGACAAATTCTGGCTTTTCTGGTACTACTTAAATAAAATTCCATGATAGCAAGTGTCTGTCTTATGGATTTGTCCACTAAAGGAGAGTATGGTTGATCCAAGAAACTTTATAAACAACTAAAAGTTTGTTTTCAGTTAAAATATTGATATATTGGAAACAAACTTGGCAACATGAAGCTTCTAAAATCAGCCCACTTGTAGAACTAATTAGGTCATATTCATTGAACAAGGAACATATTCTGCCCTAAATTTACCCTCTATACTTTCAGTTTTGTTATATAATAAATTTACATTTTGTTTTGACTAGTGATCATTCTTACATTCTTGCTTTTGATAGCAGGATTATTATATCCTATTCAAGAGAAAAGTAGGCCATTTTAGATTAGAGAATTTTTTTTCTTCACATTTTTTGAGTTCAAGATACAGTATTTAAAAAGTATTTAAATTCAATTCTTATCATTTATTTGTTTCATTAAATGATAGAGGCCTTAAAATTGCCAGGGTCACCAGAATATCAAGGGAAACCTTTTTAAAAACATACATTCTAGTCAAAGCTACAAAGCATTACACAACATTATAGGAACTAACTCCAATCTTATTGCTTAGGACCCGAAGCGAAATCATACACAACCATAGACAGCCATAGACAGCCATACGTTGTTACTTAATAATATTAATGGTAATAGTAATAAAATCATTAAGATTTATATAGCTATTTAGTTTACAAATTATTTCATGGATATTAGTTTCTTTGATCCTTAAAACCTTTGAAGTATCTACTACTAATTATCTGACTTTGTCGATGAGAAAACTGAAGCTAATAATTTGAAATGCATGTCTGAGTTCTCAAAGGCAGTAAGCAACTTCATGCAAAAAACTGCCCACTTGTAGATAATTGAGTATTAACCACAGGGTAGAGGTTATGGTTTCTGCTTTAGTCTGTCCATGCCTCATGTTAATCACCCATAATTAATGGTTTAAGAGTTACAACTGTTGTTTGTGCTATTCAAGTAGTTTTTGAACCACTGTATATTGAACACAGAGTACAACCGTATTTTGCAACCCCTTTTAGATTGAATGGAGTCAAGTGATCTGTTGTGACCAATGAGTTTAGAACAAAAGAAATCTGATTCATTTCTGGGTCAAAAGTGAGAGAATGGAAAGTAAAAATTATGCAAGTGGGTTATTCTGGAAGTGAGCAATGTCACTCTTATCCTGAGCCCGTTTTTCCTATTTATGGAGGTAGACAAACATCATTTAAAAAACTGTGATGCAAACCATACACTGCTTCCTCTGAGGCAGAATCCCCTAACTTCAGGTTGTTATCTCCCAAATGGTACTTTAACATTCTTCAGGCAGCCAGTCCACCTACTTCCAGGTTACAGAATGCATGATAAGATGTGGCTTCATACATGTGAGCCTATGAATTCTTTCTTTGCTATAAAAAGTGTTTCTTGACCAGATGTAATGCTTATGGAATGCCACAATTGTGAACAATACATTCTATGACTCTATAGGTAGTGGTGTTGGCAAATACTAGTGGCAAGGAAGATAACAGCATATCGAGAATATGTGTGTTTTAGTGAGGAAAAGTCTCTACCCAATCCATGAGGTCAAAGGAGGTTTTTCACTATATTGAGTGCTCACTGTTGGGCTGTGCTGTCGTTGGCATAGGTATGCAATGGAAGCACTCATCAGCTTAACTCTGCTGAATAAATGCACACCTTACTGTCACATACCTGGTATGAAAAGGATATGATGGCTGGCAGGAAAGGCTGACACCAAGTACCTACACTTGTCTACATGATCGTTAAAAGTTATTTCTGCAGTATTGGTCTTTTGGTAGATGTTTTATATTCACAAAAATCTCTGATCATTCTGAAGAGTCCACCCACAAACTTCTTTATACTTTCTATTATTAATCATTCAATGTTGTGATACTGCTCAATCCAAATCCTTGGCCAGCCAACTGTTGACTGCATTTGCAACTACTTGTGAATTAATATAGACCTGTATTTCTGATCATTTCTCTTTCCCGACACAGTAGATAACCAAAGGTCAGTCACATTGGGAGTTCTGACCATAAAGAGGATTTTTCACTACTCTTCTTCCTTTTACCCATCAGTAGGTTTGTAGAGCTGTAGCTGTCATTTTTAGGTGGTACTAGCATGTGACAGGGAATGTTAAGGTTAAGATTTTAGCATTCAAGGGATTAGACTAGATGTGGATCATTTTGGTGTTTTATTTATAGACAAAATTTTAGAATTTGTGGCTTGAAGGCTTTAATGTATTTGAATTCTTTCATTAATAAATATAGCAACAGTCTCAATTTAATGTATAACTGAGACTTGTAAGAAAAATAAGACCAATTAGATTTTGTGTTGTACAAATAATGAGTCGATACTAAGTTTTATTCTTTCAAAAGCTGTAGTTTGTATATTCAGATATGTAAGACATAGCTGAACTATACTCCACATAGAGGATGCAAGGGCCATACAGAAAGGTGCGGTCACGGATGGACAGCCAAACAGGTAGATGGTCATAGAGATTTTTTCTCTTTCTCCCCATTCCACCGTGCTGCACCCCTCCACTGATCAGCATCAACAGGTTCTTCATATATTTAAAACATTCTCTATGTTAGGAATCTTCATAATACCGGGTTGGATGGGCCAGGCAGGCAAATTCTCCAGTTGTAAACCCAGGACAAACAACACAGAAAAATGTACCGTGGGGACATTTTTATGGCAGTAATGATATGGAAGATTTCACAGGCACTGCAGAAGTGAAGACAGAGATGGCACCTTGGACTCAGTGACATCAGTGTCAACAGCAGTACAGGAAGATGATGTATGATGCAGTGTCAAGCACTGGTAGCGGTACTGTAGGCATCAGTGGTCCTGTGGCAGAGTTTTGCCGGAGATCCAACATGTGCCGCTTTGGTTTGTTTTCTCCATTTTCTGAGGCTGCTTTCTGTATTTCCGGGGCAATTCCATGAGTCAAATATCATTAAGAATTTCCTGGTTTGGAGTTTGCATTTATGAAAGCTTTAGTTTCTTTCTTGACTATAATGAGCTTAGAGAACAAAAAACTCTTTTAAAAAGTTATATTCCTAGACTTTATTACAGAACCTTTCTGGGTACATCTGGCATTGCTGCATACTAATATACACTATAATCCTCAACTGAAAAATGTTAGTTTAGTAAGTAATGTTAAGACACACACGAAACAAGTGCAACCTGTAAGTTGGAATAGAATTAAATACGAAATTGGGAACACAGGGTCATCTGGAAAGTCTGAAAGTGATGGGATTATAGATGGGGAAGACGTGTATGAAAGGCCATTTGGGGTAGAGGAAGCATATACAATTCTATATAAACACTGGACAGTGATCAACTTGCCTGTGAGGTGAGTACTTGTCTTGAAAGGAGGTACATCTTATTAGTTAAGAGGGAGGTACATCTGATTAGTTGGAGGACGATGCCAGGATGCCAAGAGCGGTCATGTGCAAAAGGTCCATCTGATTAGTTAAGAGGGACTATACCGAAGCTTTTTTTTGTAATCAGAAATGAAAATATCTTTTAGTCCCCCAATAGGGAATTGTTACACATAAAAATTTTAATTAAGGTCTACAGAAGAAAAGAGGTGAGGCTGAGAGGAAAAATAACATAAGAAGATAGTTAAAAAATAGATCAATTTGCATTCAATTTTCCACTAGTTTTGGAATTTTCAGAAAAAAATAATAAGCAAAGAACAAGCAGCTAAGTAATTACAGCTTTGCCTTGGTAGTGCAAGGACTGAAAATTATTTCTCGGTGGCAACGGGCAGTCTTGCTAGCTGTCCTTGGCGCTCAGAAACATTCTTGCTCATTAACTTCAGGAAGACTTCCAGGAGTAAAGATTTGTTGGAAAGCGGCTGAAGATCGTTTTGAAAATCTCAAGTTTCCTGGTTTGACCGCAAAGTCCAGTCCAGTCACTGGGTCGAAAATCAATCACAAATAGAGAGGTTTCCACGTCCTCTATTTTTTTGCAGCAGCCTTAGGAAAAGACAGACTGGAAACTCCAACCTGGAAGAAAAGCAAGAATCAGTTTTGATTTCTGCCACCTGGATCCCTGGAGACCCATGGCTCATTCTGTGGCTTCTTCCCAGACCCGGTGGCGGCCGAATACCTGGCTGAGTGGCCCAGGCCTGGCTCGGCGCGAGGATGCCCGCCTCTCGCCCGGAGACGAGTGGCCCGCGGGGCCCCGGCCCTCCGCCCTCGCTCCCTGCGATCCCGGCGCCCGACTCGGGCGCCCCGGGCCGGAGCGCGGCCAGGTGGGGCTGCGTCCAGGCGGCGGCCCTGCCCGCCCGGCCGGGCGCGCGTCCCGGCGGTTCCGCGTCTGCGCGGCGGCGAGGGCTGGAGCGGGGCCGGCCTGGGAGGTGCGGGCGGCGCGGGAGCCAATGGGCGCGCTCGGGGGAGCCGGCGGGCGGCGGCGGCGGGCCGGGCTCACTCTCGGGATGGAGGGCGAGCGCCGGGCATCTCGGGCGCGCTCCTCCGACCTCCCGGCCGGGGGCGACGGCGCGGAGAGCCCCGGAGGCAGCGTCCCTCTGCCGGCCGGCAGCTGCTCGCCCGCCCTGCTGCCGGCCGACGTGCTGGATCTGGACGAGGACGAGGACGACCTGGAGGTGTTCAGTAAGGTGAGGGCGCGGCGGCGGCGGCGCGTCCCGGGAAAGTTCCCGGGCAACTCCGGAGTTGCCACCGCCTCCTCGGCGCGGCGGCGCGGCGGTCCCGGAGCTGCTGACTGGCGGGCGCCTGGCCCCGTAGCCCGCGCCGCTCGCGGCGGGATTCTCAGCCGCAGCCGCTCCCTCCTCCGTACTTTGACCTTCGGCTTGAGAAGGCCTTGGCTTCGCGGAGTCTGTAAAGTTGAGATTGTTTTCCCCTGACACTGGCATCTCCCCGCGACTCTCCCCAGCGCCCCCACCCCACCCCCCGCTGGCTTTTTTTTTTTTTTTTTCCGGGCGTGGCCGACTCTGGACTCTGGGACGAATCAGCCGCTTTTAGAGAATTTGTTTTTGATTTAGTGTTGGCGGTTGTGGATCTGAGAGTTGTGTGACGCTCAAAGTGAGTCTCAAATCCAGAGGGAATAGGTACCAGGAGAATGCGGTCGTGTGTCTGACAGGAAGCTGCAGAGTTAAGAATTTTCAGATGGTCAGCTGCTGCCATCCAGCCCACAGCCTGCAGCTTTCCCTTTTCTCCTCCCTCTCCTCCTGAAATTTGGGACCTGAGGCTCATCCTGGTTTGAAGTGTAATTGGAGGAAATGGACTAGGGTGGGGTGGTAGACTTCCAGTGTGTGGAAACTGGAATAGTTGTAATTTAAGGATTTGAAAGAAAAAACCCAATACCTTGTGGCGCGAATGTATGTCACTCCAGTTTCACAAGTTGCTAATAGGAGACCTGAGTTCAGATCGGAACACTATTCATTACCAAGAAGTCTGTGCAACTTAAATGTTACTTTGAGATGGTAGTTCAAGCTGCCAGCCTACTTAACCATGTCTTTATTTGGGAAGAGCAAACAAAAGTTAGAAGTCAATGCACTCTGACTTCAAAGAGACATATTTAAAACTTATTTCCCCCTTTTGGATTTAGTGTAATAGTAGGCCCAGCTGTATTCTAGACAGCATCACTGATTTGTGCGGTTGACTTTTCCATTTGTTTAAATTATAAAGCAATGGAATTATTTTATGATTAGTTATAAAAGGCTAATACTACCTTTCTGTATTCCACACATGCTTGAAATTCATATCAAGGACAATTGGCCTGTTGATTTTTTCTTCTTCTTCTTTTTTTTTTTTTAACTATACTTTCCTATTTCACATTGTCCATTAAGTCAGGTTTGTGGCTACACACTGGTGACCTACAACTTTGGGATGAAGTTGGAGGACAATGTCAGGAGCTCCAGCAGTTGGGTATCAAAATCATCTGGGATCCTTTAAACTTGTCAGGTGGTCTCTTTCCTAAGATTCTAAGTGTCCTAGCTGGCTCTTCAGTCGCTGTGTTATGAGACTTTGCTGGTAAAGGGGATCAATGGCAAAGCTAATGAAACGGAAGCCACAGAGCTGTTTATTTTCTCAGGCCTGTGTGAGTGGTAGGCATTGCTGTAGTGTAGAAGTTCCAGGTGGAAAACGAATGACAGGTTGTAACCAGAAACATTCCTAGTGGATGTCCTGGTTGGTGGCCTAAAGTTGTTTCAGAATAAAAAATCCGCGTCTCCATGCCAAAGCTGAGACTTCTTTTCTCATTCAAATAAAACTATTTTTCTTCGTAAGTTTTTGTTGGTAATTTTCTGTTTTTAAAAGATGGCTTGCAAAACTGTGTAAGTTTCCGATCTCACACTGGATCCATGCTGCTTGTTCGTGTTAACTGCGTTTATTAGTAGCTTAGAGAAAGAACCACCTCAATGGAAGCTGGCTACATAGATGAAAGTTCTATCAGTGACTAAAGTCTGAAAATAATACTATGGGTGGAAAATTTAAAATTATGCACCTGCTTCCATTTAGTAAAAATTTCTGATTAGTAACCATAGTTAGGCAAATTTGAAGCATCTCCTCCATTTGGCCTATTCTTCTGTCTGGAACTCTACCACCATCCAGACTATCCCATAGGGCTGCCTGATATTTTCTTTCAGTGTGTGAAGATTGTCACTTCACATCTGTAGTCAATTTATCCTTACTTTGTAGATATATACTTGGTGACCCCTTCCAGAAGCTTTTCAAAGATTCAGAACTTTATCTTATTATTCCTTTTCTTTCCACAATATGTTAACAAATACATGGCAAGTTCATCTGCGTGTGTGTGTGTGTGTGTGTGTGTGTACGCGCACTCATGTGTGCAAAGGATGGCTTTGCTACAGATTGTTTTGGATAAAAAGGAACATTTTTCTCTTACTAAAACATTTTTTTTTTTTTGGCTATGAGGCAAGATATGACAGAAACTTTAAATGGCTGTAAATCAAGAGTTGATGGCAAGTAAAGCAGAGTGGTATTCTGAGTTTTTATAGTCCAGTGAGGAGAAAAGATGCCAAATCTCAAGCGACCATAGAGAATGCAGAGGATATTGATTTATAGACAAATAGAGAAGTTGGAAGGGAGGAAAACAGAAGTGATGATATAAATAAATCAAACAAAGGAAAAAATGATACAAGCTGATAATTATGTTAAAACTAAAGCAAAGTGAACTTGAATTCAAGGGTTTATCTTTCTTATACCAGACTTTCAATCTGACAGAACCTTCAGATCAGTGAGAAATTTGGAGATATAATTATCCTCTTCATAGCTGGGCATCTTGGAGAAGTCATAGAATGGACTGGTGGCCGAAAACTAGAGATAGGTTAATGTACTTTAAAAAAAAAACAACAACAACAACAACAACAACAACAACAAAAACCCCAAAACAATGAAGTTCTAAGAGGTATGGACTAGTAGACTTAATTGCAATATCCAGAAAAGCATCAAGTGAATCATTTACTATTTGGTTGGCCAACATTTTGAAAAAAATATAAGAGATGAGCAATAGAAGTTAACATGTTTTATAAGAAGAATGAAAAACTTAAGGATTTTAAGTGGTAAATCAGAAATATGACGACAGGTTTTAAGAGAGTATGAAATAATTTATACTTTTGTGGAAAAGATTAATCTTGAATGTGTAGGTTATAGTGTTGAGACCTCCCAGTTTCCCCATTGCTGTAATGAAATATTTTTAGTATGGTAACTTTATAAAGAAAGAGGTTTCTTAGCTCACAGTTTTTGAGGTTTAGAGGCCAGGTATCAGTGTCAGCTTAATTCTGGTACAAGCCTTCCAATGGATGATGTCACAGTAGCGAAAAAAAGCAAGACAAAGTGATGATGTGGCCAGACAGGAAGCCAGAGAGGCTGTTGAGTGGTGAGAATTAACTCAAAGTCCTAGGAGTTGTGTGTAGTACCTCCAGTAACCTATCATTCTTCCAGTAGGCCCACTTAATCATCTGACTACATATTGAGAACAAAGCTTCTAGCTCATGAACCCTTGGTTCATACCATATCCAAATCATAGCAGTGATGGAGGAGCATTATTATACTATTCAACAATTCTATCAAATTCTTAGATTTTAGAAGCCCACTTAATATTTTTATGCTTGTCTTCCATTCTACGTTTAGTTTCTATTATATGCCTGTGTCAGTCATCATCCTGATAATCAGAATTCTTTCTACTGGCTGAAGTTATATTTTAGTGCAAGGACTATTTGTAGATTTATAGGCAGTGTTAAGGACAGATAAGGTATATAGGGGCTCTTAGAATCTCAGAGTAACCAAAAGCCAGTGTCACTCAACCTCTGAAGGGACAAGGAATGGAAAAGGTTTGCTGGAACTCAGTGAGAGCTGGAGCTCTGAAGAGGCCACTTCTGCAAGAACCATATATACAGAGAGATTGTAGCTCCTGCAGCAATGTGGTAATAAAAGCATAAAGAGATGAAGGACTGTGTTCCCTGAGCACATGCCTTTTCTCCTTGTCTCAGTCACTCTCTTCATTGCTGGGGCAGAATCCTCAACACCCACAATTTAAGGAAGGGGAGGCTTACTGTGGTTCACATGTTGGTCTATATTTAGCTGGCTCCAAGGTAGGATGGCATGGCAGAGGGGCGTGGTGGGAACTAGCTGCTTTGGTGGACAGGAAGCAGTAAGTCAAGGGGTAGCTGGGGAAGAAGATAAATCTTTCCTGGTCATGCTCCCAGGTATCTACCTCTTCCAACCTGAGTCCAAGTCATCTATAAGCCCCTGTAATTGACTTATTCTCCCAAAGGTCCTGCCTATGAACATGTGAGGCTCTTGGGGGACAACTAGACATTAACCAAAACTTTCCACTCCTAGTCCCGAAAAGACTCATGCACATCGCTTTTTGAAAAATACATTTAGTCCATATCAGTAGTAGCCAGAGACTTTTAACAGTTTCAATACTGTGGAAAAGTCAAAGTCTAAAGTCTCCTCTGAGGCTTAAGGCAAACTCTTATCTGTGAGCCACTATAAGAATAATAAAGAAAATGAAACATTGCCAACATTTAATGGCACAGGTTAAATATTCTTATTCCAAAAGGGAGTAATAGGGTGACAGAAAGAATGATACCGAACTCAAGACTGAAACTCAGCAGAGCAAACATTAAATCCTGTCCCTCTGCGTCCAGGACTCAAGGAAAGTTACAATGAGACTCAAACTCCAGACATCTTATGTGGCCCCACCCTGAATGCACTGCCATTGATTGTAGCCTTCATGGCTTCTCTCTTGGGCTGGCCTTGCTTCCTCCTTTTAGTTTTCCTCAGCAGATATTCCACATATTTTACACCTCCAACTCCCTGAGGTTGTCATTGTGCTTTGGCTTCTCTCTCACAGCTTCATGCTCTGCTGTCTCATGGATACACTGCATGGGCTTCCAGGTCTTCTGAAATGTAGGTAAATACATCCATAGCCCTGCAACCCTTACATTCTGCATCCCTGTAAAAATAGAATCTACCATCAGGGGGGTCAGCTTACAATATTCAATGGCTGTTTTTCCAGACAGCATCTCCAGACTTTTCCAAACTCTTGCCTCAAACCATTTCCAAATGTATTAGCTAGACCACATGGTCAGGTAGTGTCAATCCCACTCACAGGCACCGATTTCTGTAGTAGTCCCTTTCTTCATCATTGGGACTAAATACCCAGTGCCTACAGTTTAGGGAATCAGAGGTTTATTCAGGCTCACATTTCATTCCATAGTCAGCTGGTTCCCAAGGAGGATGGCATGACAGTTATGGTGGCGGAGACAGGAAGCACAGTGAGTGAAGGATGAGATGAGGAAGGATATACAATACCCACCTTTCCCAAACAGTCACTGCTTGCCCACAGCAAGCCAGCTATAAGGTCCCATAATCCAATTACCTTGCAAAAGCCCTGTCTACGAGTACATGATGCGCTTGGGGAGATCTAGATATAAACCATAATACTGCTGCCTTGGATCTCCTGCGTATTCCCCACTCTAGCTGCCATTATGATGTCATCCACAGAGTCAGCTTCCCAGGGCACAGTGGTAGATGAGTGGAAGCTGAGAGTGGAAGTAAGGAATAACTAGATAGCATAGTCTGAAAGGTGGAAGACAGTTTTGGATAAAGAGAGGCACATTGGTGCCCTCTCCATACGTTCGCTGCCCCTCTGCTTGAAATTGGTGGGATTGTGACTGGATGGTGAAAATAATGCCTTTAACTCTCAAGGCTAGATCATAAAAGGAAATACTGGAATCACAAATCCTAGATGGGTCTTTGTGCTTTATTTATCTTAGTACCAGGGACTGAATGCAAGGCCTGACACTGAGCTATATCTCTAGCTCTCCTTTTTCACATTTTTAAATTTTGAGATGAGTCTTGCTGGGTTCCTTGAACTTGTGAATCTTCTACCTCAGTTTCCCAGACTGCTGGGTTTACAGCTGTGTGCTACCACACCCACTGACACTGGTTTTTGAAGTGGCTGTCTAAGAAATGTAACCTAAATCCTCCACGCTGTGTGGTTATACTCAGATCCTATTAAGTGGGTGGCTTAAAGATGTCCATTGTGATTTCAATCTCTAGTGTCCAGTCCCTTCAGCTGGCAGATGTTCTCAGGTGAGACTTCATGTATAATGGAGAAGAACCAAGCCATTTTTGCTGCATGCCGTTGGCATTCCTAACCCAATAACTCACTGAACATAATAAAATATTAAATAACAAAATTGTTTTAAACCGCAAAGTTTTGGGATGATTTGCTACATAGCAATAGTAACCATAACAACCACTAATAGCTTGTCTAATA
Organism: Cavia porcellus; assembly: GCF_034190915.1. NCBI lineage: Eukaryota > Metazoa > Chordata > Mammalia > Rodentia > Caviidae > Cavia > Cavia porcellus. The sequence continues at coordinate 119,933,110 of NW_026947484.1, forward strand.
TAGGCAGTCCTCCAAATCTTTTGATGTTACGATGCTGGGTATAGGAGTAGAATATGAAATTTAATTGGAATAACTGTTAACTTCTGAAGAAGACTATTAGGCATTATAAACAAAAACATAAGCAAGTTATGAGCTTGGTAGCTAGGAGCAGACTGTGGGTATGTTGCCTATATGAAGTTTTGAAGTCCTGGTTTTATTGTTTATTACTATTATTTCATGGAGCAAATTAGAATTTTTGTTTGTAAAATGATATGAAAATGCGTGTTACTATATTAATAACCCCATTTGTAGGCTATACCTTTCTATTTCTGACTCAGGCTTTCACATTTTTTTTTTTCTCAAAGACTCTTGATCATTTAAAAAAACAGTGAGAGGGAGGGTTAAAGGAAGGGGGAATCTAATAAAATAGGGCTGACTACCATGTATTTCACTCTGCCATGATATACTCTTATATTCTTTCCTAAGTGAAGAAGATAAATAGTCCTCAAGTTCTTTTTTTGAGTTAGCATATGGGAGTGATGATAAAATTAAGCTTCAAACTAAGTTTGAGGAAACCGTTTATAAGACGAATTTATGTGCAAACATTCATTTTTAAAAAAAATTTGTTTGCTTTTGGCTATACTGGGTTCCCTACCACTGAGGCATACCTCCAGATCTTTTTTTAGAATTTTTTCTTTTGAGTCAGTCTCACTAAATTGCTCAGGTGGGACTTGAATTTGTAATCCTCCTGCTCAGTCTCCCAAAGTGGTAGGTTATAGATGTGTGTCACTCACCTGGCTCTTCTTGCCTTTTTATTTTTATGTTTATTTTTATTTTGAGACACGATCTCTCTATGCAAAGGAGGCTGGCCTAGAACACATGTCATTCCTCCTGCTTCAGGCTCCCAAGTGCTAGGATTACAGGCTTGTGTCGCACACCAGGCTCTTCTTGGTTTTTAATTCTTGAAAGATCAGTATACACATGATATTGAATCTCAGCAAGCACCATATTTTCAAGATTCTATGGAATATTAATTGGAATATACTCTGAACTGTCCATGCATTTTACCGTCAGTACTTTAAAAAAAGGAGTGATGATTTGTGCCAGAAATACAAAGAAATATTATCTCATCTCCAAATACCAGTGCCTTGTTGCCAATTCTTTGGAATGTTGTGCTGAGATAAAAGTGAGATGTTGTCTGGGCTTAGCATGCTTGTTAGTGTTGCCTTATAATGACAGGAAAGTAGCAACAGTTTTGTCACACATTTAGACAGTTATGGAAGAGAATAAAGAAATTTTCCTGATACAATGTTTTGGTAACCATGGCCTATAAAAAAAATATCTGAGAAAGAAACAAAGTGGTTTAGGTTTGAAAAACTTGGGTTAATTCTTTTAACAACTCTGTATGAAGAGTAATTATGATTAAATGTGTACAGTTTGGAGGGCAAAACTAGCTTGACTGGGTCAAAAATACATGGATAAATTTCAGGTCAGTTTAAAGAAGAGTTTCTAGTAAGAGTGTAGATGGAAATTCCATCACTGAAATGTTCTAGCATAAACTGGGTGACTAACTTTCCAAGAGGAAAGGAGGGTATGATTGTTGAACTGTCTTTTTGTAAGAGGGTGTTATAATGGAATTAAAACTTCCTAAATTTAGCGGAGAGAGCAGTGAAAGGATTAATTAGATGACCCTACTTATTCTTTCAACTTAATTCCAACTAAACTACAGTATATTCTCCCATTTCCAATGCTTAGTATTTCTCTTTCCAAGACTACTATCTTTTCTACAATTAATATCATGATTCTGTAGGAATCCAGGATAAAATGCTTACTGTTTATCTTTCAGTTATTCCTCTTATTCTTTCTTCAAACCTGACAGTGTATCTCAAGGGTCTCTGTTTTGTCTTCTTGATCTCTAGTTAGTGTCTTTTTTTCCTTTGCAGTCCTATGATCAGTAGTTATGTCATTACCTCTGAGAACCATTCATACAGCCTGGTCAGGTCTGTTTATCTCATCGTGTGCCTCTAGTCTATCAGGTGTGTGCTCACTTGTTGGGTATACATTCAGTTTACCATTCCAGACTCTTTCTCTTTTATTACTGTCTCTCCTCTAAAGCTTCAGTACTCAGAGTATGTCGCACCAATCTATTGCATCCATTAAGAACTGGTATGAAATGTGGTCTTCTAACCCTCTACAAACCTATCACTCAGAATCTATGTTTTAACTGGATTCCCTGGTAGGTGATTTTTTCCCCCTCACATTAAAATTTGAAAAACATTGGTCTGGAAGCACTGATCTAGGTCGATCCACTTGCCACCATATGAACTTACTCTGTATTTTTCTACTTCTGTGTAATTGTGTTGGATCAACAAAAAAATCTTTCCTGTTATTTGTAGCCTACTGTAAAACTATTGCTTCCCTAAGAACTTCTTTATTCTACAGGTAGAATTAATTTCTTGGTTTTCTGTGCTCTCTGTAAAAATGTTTTGAATATAATACTTAGCACACTGTACCTCATGAGCAGGTTTTTATTTCTCTTTGGTAAAACTTGCTTATTTGTCTGCTTCCAATGTGTTTTAAGGATGAAGGTAGGAGAGTAGGGATGTTCAATGCAGAATATTTAAATTATGTATTTAGCATATATTTATCTTAATGGATGGCATGAATTCTGGATTTTTTTTCAGATTTATAGATTAGGTTATTATAATGTATAATTTGTTAAGATCTGATTTCAGTAAAATCAAATTGTAATCTGTTCTTTCCAGGATACTGAAAAATAGAATTAAATAGAAAGTAGAATTAAAACAAAACAGGGTTGTCTTTTGTTTGTTTTTAGGTCAGGTCTTATTTTGTAGTTTAGGCTGGCCTTGAAACTTGAAGTCATTGCTTAGCTCAGACTGGCTTGGAATTCACAGCACTTCTATTCCAGCCTCTGGAGTGCGGGATTACAGATGTGCATTGCTGTGCCTGACTGACATAAGTTCTTGTAAAAAATCAAATTGATTGAGATTTATTTTCACAGCATTTTAACCCATGTTTGGTAAATGATTCTTTGGAATATACAGTATTAACTGAGTTGTATAACCGTTCCTGAAAAAATAGTTTTAGAATATTTTTATCTCCCAATCATCTTAATCATTGCTTACTTTATTTTTAAAAGATTGCAGTCTATTTATTTATTTATTTATATTTTCTACCAGGAATCAAACTCAGGACTTTATGTTTGCCAGGCAGGCACTTATTCCACTGAGCTATATCCCCAGTCTCCTTTTTTCATACTTTTTTTTTGGTACCGGGGATCGAGGACCTCATGCTTGCTTGCCAGGTAGGCATTTGTGTCGCTGGTCTAAATCCCAGCCCAGTTGCTCACCTATAATTATTTCTGATTTTCTTGCTCAAACATAGATATCCATTAATCTATTTTTTTTAGTCTTTATATATTTTCTTCGTCAGTTTGTTTTATAGAAATAGAATTATTCTGTATGTTATAAACCAAATAATATCTTGCTTTTTTCATGTAGCACAATATATTTGATGTTCTTTTTTGTAACTTTATATTGTAATTTTATCCTTTTTAATATAAAATATAGAAGTTTTATTTGAAAATGAAAAATTGTTTAATCACATAAAAAGAAATATGAAAACCAGAAATCTGTTTAGAATTACAATGAAAACCTTATGTGTGATCAAAAACATGGTAAATTCTTGGTATACAAATCTTCAAAATTACAAAAATAATTTCTAATTTTCTTATACCAAAAATGAGCAAATTTTTATTTACTTTTTAATGCATTGAATTGTATTTTCCTTGGCTTTCACTGGGTTATGGTGGGGTACAACCTCCTCAAGATACCATTATCTTACTTACAATAGAGTTTTATTTCTGACTTTTGTGCTTATAGCTGCAGCTGGGGTGTGGTGCTGTTATAGGCTTTGAATCCACTCTGTAAGTCATCTTCATTTTGGGATGCAGACTAGAAGACCAATCCCTAACTGGATAGGTGACTCTGATAGCAGAGAGAAAAGGCTTGCTAGTGGAAAGAGAAAGTGGCTCTCATGTCTTCTTTTCAGTGACAGGTGCTTGTCCATATTAAGACAATGATCAAGCCTCTTGGAGCTAGGGACTATTTTACCTCTATAGAGAGGATCTGAAAATTGCCTGGTAGTTAAACAGGAGGTCTAATTCTTCCACAGTAAGAGTAATCATACCACCTCCAATAGTGATCTCTGGCAATATTATTGGATCTTTGTGAATAAAGAAGCTTAACATTTTTAACTATTAAGTACTAGTAAGAAATTAGGTAAGAAATTATCCAACTATAATGAGATAAGTTGGACAACATTATTTACAATTAATCATTGCTAATTGGTAAATACTCACAAGAAATCTGAATAAGACTATAGACATGTTTTGCAATCTCTAGCTATGTGCAAATGTCTTATTTTTAGATATCCTGGTGCATCATTCCTTGTGGAGTTCTCTCCTCACACTTTTAAAGATCTGCAAGATTAAGATATGAAAATTGAAATTTTGAAACAGTAAAAGTTAAAATGAGCTCTATTGGTTATTTGTTTATAAAAGCCCATGATCCAGCCATTTATCTCCTTTCTGGTACTTGAGCATTTTAAGTTCTTTCCTGCCATGGTTCATATTCTCTTACTGGATTTCTCAGTTTGTTACATAGCTGGCTTCTTTGTGTCCATAAAGCCTTCCCTGAGAGCTCTATCGTACATATTCTTCCTGCTTCCTACCTTAGCCTCTTCCCTAAGTAATGAGTCCAGTTTTCCTCTAGTATGCCTCGTGTTTATGAACCTTTATTCTTGTAATTTCATCAGGAATGATTTTTTTTTTATCTATGGGTTTATTGTCAATACTCTATGTCCCCACCCAACTGAAAGTATAAACTTCATAAAAGCAAATACTTCATTATTTTTGATCAGTTTTGAGTCCCTGCCCAGTGCTTGACACACAATTGGCATTCAGTAAATACTTGTTAAATGTGTAAAATTATTCTAATAGATGCTTCCTATGCCTGGTGGTGGTGGTGATAGTCCAGTCTTAGCTTTATAAATTCAGATGTAAGTGATTCCTTGTAGAACTATTAGCATCCTTATACCATAAATTTAACTGTAAAATCCTAGCTGATAATAGTCTACTTCATTAGGTCACTGACAGGAGTAAGTAAAATGCGTGCGTGAGTTCCTAAAGCATAGTAACTGGTATTTAGAAAACTCTCAATATTAATAACTATGGTATAGAAGATTAATGTTTTTTTACTTATATAAGCATTCAATTTGAGTTTATAGTATAATCTAGTATCACAGAAGTATATTCACAGACGTATATTTGTTTCTATCTTTACTAAACTCATGTTTATTTAAAGAAAGATATTGTGATATATTGATAGCCTATGCATATATATATATATATATATATATATATATATATATTTCAATTTAAAGTTTGAAAAGTCTAAAGAAACCTTCCATGGAGGCAGAGGAGCCTGCATGGAGATAAAATTTAGGATACAAGGTACTTTTAATTTGAAAAATTATTTTTTTTAGATTATTACTGAGAAATAGAAAATTCTGGCATTGCTTCTTTAATGCTGTAATATGTGCATAGCTCTTTGAGTGAGTCATTGTATGTGGTCTTTTCCTATGCTCCAGTCAATTTGGAAGTACTAGGGATTCAAAGTTTTGGTGCATTTGTTTTAGCAGTGTAGGGATTTCTCATATATATATATATATATAAACTTTTCTGATGACATATATATGTCATTGTCAGAAAAGTTTTATAAATTTGCTGCTGGAGCTACATATTCAGGAGTTCAACCTTTTCCTGGAGGAATGGCTGTAATGACCATGGTTTGGAGGAGAGGACTAAACATTCCAGGATCCATTTTAGCCCCACCTATTAAATGCACAGTCATTTGATTTCACTCATTGCAAACCATTTCTTGTTGCTGTCCTGAGAGTGTACTTCACGGTTATCTGTCTATAGCACATACCTCCAACCTTTCTTCAGAAATTCTGGTTAGAGCATTTTCCTGGCTCAGTCTGCTTCCAGTTAGCCATCATTGGACACAGTTGGACATTTGGCTGATACTGTATTTCCTGAATGTATCTAGTAGCCCAGGCTGGCTTAAGGTCAGTTTCAGTTGATCATTTATGGGCTTAGCATTCATGACTTTAAATAATCTTGACATGCAGTAATAGTGACTTATTGCTGAGGCGTATGTGTGAACTGCTTCAGTGTGTGAGTACACACCTAATGAGGAAGCCTCCCATCCTTTGAGCTTTATCATTTTAGTTTTCCTTCACTTGTTCTTGCTTATATATGCAGTACTGCTTGTGCAATTAAAGACACTGGTTTGTGGATGTATGTCTTAAATGCAGAAAAGCCCTTAATTGCAATGCTAAGAATCTGGAAGCTATTGTCTGCTTACTTACTGGTCATTAAAAGAACTTTATAAATTCCATGAGAAAACTATGCAGAGGAATTTAAAAGAATTTTCAGTAAGCAAAACTTATATTCCTACTTGAAGAAACCTTTTTTCAAAACTTTAAAAATGATTTTTATTATGCAATAGTGTAATGCATATAAAAATACACACACATAATATCTATCTGTATTATGATACTTTCTGTGTAATATCTTTAATGCAAAACAGGGACAGAAACTCATGAGAGAAATATATTTGGCTTCTATTTTTTCAATAAAATTTTACTGGAACCCAACCACATCCATTCATTTATATATTGCCTATGGGTGCTTTCACACTACAATGACCAAGTTGAAAAGTTTTAACAGAGACCAAATGGGCCATAAAATCTAAAATATTTACTGACTGTCCTGTAAAGAAAATGTTTTCAGACTCTTGGTAATAGAATAGTAAAATCAGATTTGGGGCATTATGTAGCAATCTTCTGATCATAGGCACTTATTTGTTCTTGCTTTAGTATTCTGTTTCACTTCATGAGAAACTGTAAAAATTGAATTCAGGGATGACTCTTTGAAGTCAGCTTCATAGTTTGTTACAAGTTTGCCATGTAGGATTTAGGAGATTAAATCCTGGTTCTTCTGTTTAGTGACAGAGTTTGAACAAATCATTTATTCTGTTTCCTTATCAGAAAACAAGAGACAAAAGAATATTAGCAAATAGTATGCCCATGTATTTAAAATGGGACAGATATACTCTACAGTGTTTTGATAAAGTTTATGTAAGATGGTTTTTATAAAGCCTTCTAGCAAATATTATACATGTCACATTTATTATTTTCATATCCTTTCCTTAATCCTCTGTGATCCAGGCTAAGTTGTGACCTTTCTAAGAAGTTGTAAGTGAGAAACTGAACCTCAGAAAAGTAAAACAACTTAACCAATCTCCCATAGCTTATGCATATCTAAACTTCATTAGGGTTAGCTCTGCCTTACTGCAGACTTTCCTTTAATCATACCATGCCTTAGTCTGTTTTCTTTTGCTGTATTAGAATACATGAGACAGACTGATTTATAAAGAAAAGAGGCTTATTTTGATTCATAGTTCTGGAGTTTGGAAAATCTAAAATTGAGCGACCACTTCTGGTGAGGTCCTAGTGCTGCTTTAACTCCTGGTGAAGAGAAGGAGGAAAGTGGGCGTGTGGAAAGAGAGGAGAAGTGTAAGGAGCCAGCCTGCATCAGAGAGAACTGTCCTAGTCCTGTGATGACTACAATGATGCATCAAAGGCCAGTTCCTCTCATGAGCTAATTATCTTTTAAAGCCCTACCACCACTCAGGATTATTGATTGACAATATCAATAAGAGCTTTGGCAGGGACAAAGCATAGTTTAAAACATAGAATAATACTTTTGTTTTTGGCTAGAAGGGAAAATTATCTGAAAATTTGTTTGTTCAGTATATAACTTTGTAGTGCAAAAACCTAAGGAAGTAAAAGTATATTCAAAGTCGCAGTATCAGAAAATCAAAAACAAAGAAAAAGCACGAAACCAGAATGGATAAAGAAAAATTGTGGTGCGGGCCAGGAATATAGCTCAGTGTCATGGCTCCTGCCTGGCAAGTGCAAGGTCCTGAGTTTGATGCCTGGTACAAAAAAAAAAAAAAAAAAAAAAAAAAAAAAAAAAAAAATCATGGTATATGCATCCAAGAGCTTACATACTATATAGCAATGACAATTATGTCAAACAAGATTAGAGTGTTGTGTGCCCCCTTTATAAAACACCTTAGAGCCTGGCTTTCCCCCAATCACATTTTCAACAGTGTTCCACAGAAGGTCTTTTCCATTTATTATTATTATTATAAGCAGGCAGATTGGAAGGATTTGTAAACCAAAACACAGCTGCTAAGTCTAAATTTAGGGCTGTCAAGATGAGTGTCCCTCTTCACAACATGGTTTCTCAAACTCTTCCCACTTTAAGTTGCTTTTTTACCAGATGTCTCTTGTTGTGCATGTTTCTCGTGCATCAGCAGTTTTATTTGCATGGCCTTTTCATGGCAGTATTCTGATTTATCACACTTCTCACATCGATTTTTTCCTACTCGACTTGTGAAAAGAAAATAGCCATTTGTGCACAGATGGTGGATGCGATTTAGTATTATCAGAGTAATTCATGTTATATTTATGAGGTGTTCCTGAGTAGCATTTTAGTGAGGGATCTTAAGGAAGGATACCTCTGAGGTCATATCTCACCTTTTAACTTGTTTCTTTTGGTATTGAAAAACCATTTGTTTTAAATTTCAGCTATGCTTTTTTTTTTTTTTTTTTTAATTTCAGTAGGAATTTGAGAATCGTCTAATAACCATAAAAGGAAAGAGAATCCTTTACCAGGAATTAAAGGGGTTTGTTACTATCATTATTATTTTGATAATTAACCTGTAAAAAAGTTAATGGATAGAGCAAAGAAGAAATATTTTAATCTTTTTTTCCTTTTGTATCTTTATTTCCCCCCTCTAATTTTTATTGTGTACATCTCTTGGTGCAAACATACGGTATTAATTCTTCAGGCCTGCTATAATAAGGTATCACAGTCTGGGTATTTTTCAGAACAGAAATTCATTGACTCATGGTCCTAGGTGCTATAAGTCCTAGATCAAGGCATTAACAGGGTTGCTTCCTTCTTTGGGCTTTGATGGATCTGTTTCTGGCCTCTGAACTTGGATCGTAGAGGTCTGATTTTTTCCTGTGTCCCTTCATGTCACCTTTTGCATGTTTCTGGTCTGAATTTCCCATTTTTACAAAGGTATCAATTGTATTAAACTTGGTACCACTCTAATGACCTCATATTATCATTTCTAGTAAGACCCTATTTCCAGATAAAGTTACATTCTGAGGTAATTGGGGTAAGCATTTCAACATACAGACTTTGTGGGCACACAATTCAACAACAAATGCTTATCCTAAACCATTTGTGGTAAATTCAAATATGCTAACACTATTCTAATCTATTCTATGTATGCAATTTCCCTCACAATAGATGTGTGTTGGAGAAAAGTTAAAAGACAATAAATTCTTGTGACATATTGGCCTTTCTTGTCTATTATACACATTCAGATCTCAGCCTGAAGCCATTCTAAGGTTTTCTTGGTTTTATGTATATGTATTGTTCACTAAATTAGCTACAGAAACGGTATAGTGGTTTAAGAGGTATAAATTTGTCATTCAGAGAATTCTCTTTTGCTCTAATCTCTTGAAGAAAAAAAAGCGAAAGATGTGCTTTTATTGTTTAAAGGTCTATAAGTAGTAAGTATGTATCTTAATGTTGAGAGAGAGAGAAAAAATGGAGGGATAGGAAAGTGGGATTATATGGTGAGATCTTTCTTTGGAAAGAGAAAAGCAATGATCTGTTTTATCTGAAAAGCATCTACCACAAAAGGTTAAATGGAGTTCTTTTTGGTTAATTGCTTCTTTGGATTCTCTCTTATTTTCATCAGCTATTCATGTCCCAATGTGAATCTTTTAAGTATTATCAGTATATTTTATTTCCTTTTTTGGGAGTGAATATAAAACATTTTGGGTAGTCAGTTTTATTGAGGTTTTAAGAATGTTTTTGAGTGATTCATAGTAATTTAAATCCTTCTACTGAAATCTTAACTGTCGCTAAATTTCAGCCTGTAATTTTCTTCCTTTGCTAGATATTGAAGCATATTTTTATGACACCACATTACACTCATTGGAATTGTGAGCTTTTGTAAATTCATGCAGATCTTTCCCACTCCACAAAAGGGTGCATTTTAAGCTGAAGAAATAGAATGTGAAATTATGTAGTAGGTAAAAGAAGTGGGTTGTGGTGAGCTGGGTGGGTGGGTAAAAAGAATGCCAGAGCACATGGTTGTGTGCAGTGTCAGTGAAATGTAAAGTCCATCAGATTAAAATTTATCAGTTTAAAAAAACTGTATGCAAAAGGGTTTTGGACAGAGATTTTTGTACTTGTGGATCATATATTTATTTCCAAGTACTGAATTCTCTTAATAGGTGGTTAGTATTCCATTATGCTAACATTCCATACTTTATTTGAACAATCACATTTTCATTGAATGCTGATATATTTTGAATTTTCTATTTAAATATGCAATCTTGATGAGTTAAAAAAGAAAAAGAAATGTGATCCAAGTCTTCTGTTAAAATGGTCCCCTTCAACTCTGTTAACATTATCACCAGGGTTCTTACTGTCTCTGAACACATAGTGTACAGTGTTGATTCCAACAAGTTTAACATTTGTTTCTGATTACAAAATACTGTGTGTTTATTTTATAATTCTTGGAAAATGCAGAAAGCAACATAGAAAAACATTAAACTCAATAGCAATACCAACATCCGGAATAGCTTATTATTATTATTATTATTATTATTATTATTATTATTATTTACTCTATGGCTTCTAAGCTCCTTTGCTCTTCCCCGTCCCCACTTCCCCTCTGTCTCTTCTCCTGTGCCTCAATGATGCACATACATTTAGTCATGGATAAAATTTATTGTTTCATCTCATAGAAATGTAAAATGATTTATTTCACTAAATTTTTCTTTCATGACATTTGTTATCTTTGTATTTTTGTGTGTCTGATTGATCCAGATGAAGTATGACCTCTATACCTTAATCCAAAACATGCCTAAGTATTTACCTTGCACAGATCTTTTTGTGATTCAAAATAGCCCGTCTTTCTTAGTTTAATGGGCCTTTTTTATTTTTGTCTCTTCAGTTATTTTGTCCCACAAGAATCTTTCTTATGTTATTGCATCTAAGGATTTCCTATATGCTACATGGGAGAGTTTGTACAGCTAGACTTTTTGTGGAAAGAGCCTTTAGAGGTGCTCTGGATATTATTGATGCCTCAAAAGAATTTTTATTGATTGTGTTTAAGGGAAAAAACAAGGACATTGTTATTTCATCTCTTTTCCTCCCACTAATAGTTTCACAAAAAGTACCTTTTTAACATTTTACTCTAGTAATACACTTAGAGATTTTGAAGATGGTCAAGTTCAACTTTTTAATTTAACATAAATAATCTGAATTAATGATTGTACATTCCCTGCTCAGACAGCAGCAGAGAGGATTAGAAACTGATTTTGATCTCCTTTTTCACTTAGGACTGGCCAGCTGAGTTGGCAAACTAAGGATGGGCTTTGTCACAAATTTAATCTCTGAATATGTGAGTTTAACGTTAATATTTTTCATAATATGTGAAACTTTTGATTCCAACATCTATATTCTTACTTTTTGGGAAAATGTATCAAAAGAGAAAGTGTAGAATTTGAGAATAAGTCATAACTAATTACTGCCCGAATTACTCAGGTACTGTATTTAGTTTTTTCTTTACATGTCAGTGAGGTCTTTTTGACTTTAAAATTGACTTCACATTATCCCTTTGTTTCAGTTTAAAAATGTTTCTTTGCAAAAATAACATGTAGTACTTCCTTCCCATTTCTGCCCTTTCCTTTGTTTAAATAGAACCCAGCAGAGAAGCCAAATGAGAAGATGATCAGAGTGGCCCAGCAAGCTGCTCCATGAGATTGGGGCAAGGAGGCACCTACGGGTGTGAGCTTGAAAATGAAGCTGCCATGGCCGCTCTGGCTAGAGCAGTGGAGGAGGGGACAACCGGTTTATGGAGAAATTGGCACAAAGAGATTGAACACATAAGTAAATGTATTTAGAAAATGGGGAGCCAGACTTCTTACTGCTGGAGAAAGAAATAGGGAAATAGGGAAAGGTTAGATAAGCCCTGTGTATCAAATTAGAATTGGACATATTTGTGAAATTTTAACATTTCTTACCTTTTTCTGTCTAAGTACCAGTCTCCTTTGAAAGCAGCCAGAGCTCCTTGGAGAAAGCCAGGATAGATGAAGACAGTGGGTTTCAAATTTTCCCCCAGATGTTCTTGGGACAAAGTGAAGAAAGATGATTGGATACAGAACTTTTGCTTATTATCCGTACATTCACTGGCTTCTCCCCTTACTTAACCTGATGCCCTCAAGTTTAGCGACCCTGTATAAAGCACACTGCTAATATTCTGTGGCATTTGGGTAGAAATGTCACCTAGTTTTATGGAGTAGGTGAGTGAATCTGAAATTCTTGTTTGATTAGATTTTAAACTAATTCTCTCGTTTTAGTTCTAACACCTCAGACTACTGATACTTCTAATTCTTTAGTCACTCTGGAATTCTATATAATTATATTCTTGCTTCTTCCGTGATTACCATCCTTTCTACGTTATTTTTCATCTCTGTTTGAACTGTTTCAGTTAGTGCTTGATGATCATATTTCTGATTTCTAAAGTAATTGATGTATCTCGCCTGTTACAGTTCCTTCTTTATCCTTCTTTATAATCTATGGTGCTGTGCAGAATACCTGAGGATGGGCAATTTAGCAGTGGGAGTTTATTAGTGACAGTTCCTGAAGCTGTAAAGTCCAAGATCAAGGTTCTGACAGGTTCCATGTCTACTGGGGGGAACTCTTTATTTCTAAGACGTGGCCTTGTTGCTGTGTCCTCACAAGGCAAACAGGCAAAAAACCAGCAGCCAGCTAGTTCCTGGCAGCCCTTTTATAAGATCACGAGAGTGTCATCTACAAGAGCTTTAACCTGATTACTTAATCATCTCCTGAGCGCCCCTACGTCTTAACACCACTACATTCAGGGTTAAGTTTCAACATGAATTTTGGAGGGAATACATATCTTCAAATCACAAGGATCTTTAAGGCATTATGCCTTTTGTTCATTTCTTTCTTACTATTTTTTTGTTTGGGATTTTAAGTAGAATCAAATATAAAAAGTTTAACATACTATATTTTTAATATATTTTCTAACAGTTTTAATGATGTACAGTTTATCTGCCACACTCAATTTAATATATATATATATATATATATATATATATATATAATGTAATCATTTTTGGCATATTTACAGAGTTACATATCTATGATCAGGATATTTTAAGATATTTTTCTGACTTTATGATGAAACTTTGTGACTTTTAATTATCAACCCTTTCACCCCTCACTCTTTGAGCACTAACAAATCGCAGATCCAGTTGCAGTCTCCATATGTGTCCCACTGTGAATATTTCATGAGTGGAGTTATTTGATGGACACTGGGTGGTTTCTACCTCATTAGAATAATGCTCCAGTGAATACTGATTCATTAGCTTCTGGGTGGACATGTGTCTTCAAGTGTTTTACAAATATTGCTTGGAATCGAATTGCAGGGTCTTTTTGGTAACTATGTTTAACATTTTTTGTTTGTTTGAGTTTTATTCTGTAGCCCAGACAGACCTCAAACTGTGATTCTTCTAGCTTAGCCACCCAAGGCCTGAAACTGCAGGCATGTGCTATTACATCTGGCTTCAGTTTGACCAGTGACTGGGCTCTTGGTGAAAAATAGCCAGGCCATTTTACGTTCCCACTAGCAGTATATATGAGACTTCCCACTGCTTCACATTGTCTCAAACACCTATTGTATTAGTTAGCTTTCTGTTGCTAAAACAAAATACTTGATGTTCACAATTTAAGGGAAAACTTGTTAATTTTGGCTCATGATTTCAGACCACGCTGGCAGACTCTCTAAGGCAGAAATATCACAGCAGAAGTGCAGGATGACAGAAAGCTGCTCAACTCATGGCATCTGGGAAGCAGCAAAAGAGAAGTCCCAAGAAGAGGCTAGGGACAAGGTCACACCTCCTTGACCAACCCAGATGTCTTAGTTACTTTATGCTCGTCACTGAGACAAAATACCTGATGCCCAAGTTGGGAAAGGGAAGGTTTATTTCTTACAGTTTTTGGAGGTTTTTAGTTGGCTCCAAGGCAGGCAGGCATGGCTGGGCCGCAGTTCATGGTAGCTGCAAATAGCAAACAGGAACCAGCAAAGAGCAAGACACACCTTCTTCCTGCCATTCCATCACATCCTGGCTCCACTCCTATGTGGGTGGAACACTGACACCGTTCATCCAAGCACTAGACAATGAAGCATCACAAATGTACAATGCAACCTTATGAGGCCTGGGGGCCACAGACATAAACCATGACACCAGACATCCAGAAATGTGCTTTACTAGCCACCATGGTGTCTCTCAAGCCAACCAATTTGACATCAAGATTAACACTCACATTTATTATCTGATTTTTAACATTCTAGCTATTTTAGTAAGTGGGAAGTATTATGTCGTCATGGTTTTGGTTCCTTGAGAAATAATGATGGTAAGCAACTTGTCATATAATTGTCTCTTGTTTTGTTTTGATACACATTAATTATGCAGAATAATGTTTCCATGTTTCCATATTCATGTAATATATTTGATTATATTTCTAACCTCCCATTTGTTTTCTTACTTTTAGTAATAATCTCCTTTTTACTGTAATGTTCTCTTGTTTTTTCTCTTCAGTTCCATAGATTGGTGAAGATGTAGCATTTGTCTTTCTGTAGTCACTTAACATGATGATCTATAATACTATTCATTTTCTTGAAAATGACATGATTTCATTCTTTGTGTCTGAATGATACTCTGTTGTGTGTACATGCCACAGTTCTTTTATCCATTCATCACCTAATAGGTATTTAGACCATCTTCATAGCTTAGCTATTATAAAGTTTGACACAATAAGCGTGCATATGCAAGTCACCCGACTTTAATTCTTCTGGGTATATACTAAGGAAATTATAGTTGGCTCAATTGTTAGCGCCATTGTTTTTGTTTTTTTTTTTTTTTTTTTTTGAGTAACCTTCATACTGATTTTCATAGTGGCTGTACTGGGAAACATTTCTACCAACAATGTATGATTGAGCCCCACCTCATGGTTTCTTTGCTGACATTCATTTTAGCTTGTTATACTTAACCGGAAGTCCAGTTGTCATTTTTGTTCTTAAATAATTTATTAATATTGATGCTATGTAAGAAATTGAATTGTTAGCTACTTTTTTCATTTGATGTTAATATTTGAATGTTTTATTTTCCAGGATGCCTCACTGATGGACATTAATTCCTTTAGTCCTATGATGCCCACATCCCCTTTATCAATGATAAACCAAATCAAGTTTGAAGATGAATCAGATTTGAAGGATCTGTTCATTACAGTGGATGAACCTGAAAGCCATGTTACTACAATTGAAACTTTCATTACTTACAGAATCATTACAAAGGTAAACAGTGAATAAGCACTTTCTTGAATATTATGTTCTCTTTGGACTTTTGGAAGTGCTTCTTGCTCATCATAACTTTTAATTTTACAGGATCTTAGTTGAATTGACTTATTTTTTCAACTATTTGGAGTAAGACATTGCATCATATCTGTGCTTTGCTTATTATGTATGAACCACGTGACATTTGAATTAAGAAATATTCATTTCATTGTATTTATTAGTATAAGAACATTTAGGTTTTTATACTAATTATAAAGAAAAGAGTCTTAACTTGCTAGTGAAGAAAGTAAGATGAAGAAAGTAAAAAAAGTTAAGAACATGGCAAAATATTTTATATTTTTATTTCTCATGAAGATGAGAAAGCATGATACTACATGTTTTCCAAATTGGAATAAGTAACCTCTTTGTCTTATATATGAAGTACTTGCCTGGGTAATTCAAGGGCAGAAGTAGATCTAGAACTGAAGTCTCTTTAATCCTCTTGATAAATATATTACCTTAGACAAAATAAAATAACCAAATAGCTATTCAGTAGGTCCTTTATTTAATGGTAGTCTATAAAAAATTCAATTTATACGTTAGAAAATGTGTTACAGTCTTCCTTTAAACACCTGCAGTTTATAAATGTAAAGGGATATTCATCTCTAGGATGGATTTATTTATTTATAATATTGAACTCAAGACCGCGGGTTCAATAGGCCAGCATTTCTAACACTGAGCTACATTTCCAGTCCTTTTATGAAGCTGTGAAGTTTGAACTGTGTTCCTGTACATCTTCCATTGCAGCCTCCACATGGGTGCAGTTATGTTTCCTAAAAATGTGTACAACTAATCTCCTTATTAGTTCGTTAAATTTCTTTTTTTTTTTTTTGGCCCTTTTCCTACAGTACAAAAATTTAAACCCCTTATGTGACATGTAAAGAACTTCTTTTAAGACTTGTCTCTGACTCCGTGTTCAGAATCACAGCTCTCCGTTAGAGCTGCTCTGCTCTCCAAATATACTAGGCTGTCTTTACTCTGTATTCTAAATCTTTTTATTCTTTCTATTCCTTTTTTTGGTACTGGGAATGGAACTCAGGACCTCATGTTTGGCAGGCAGGTGTTGTGCTGCTGAGCTGTATCCCTGGAACTACCACTTGCTTTTAAGACTTTGTGCTTTCTGTTTTGAGTGTTGTGTCTAACAAGGACCAGTTTTCTTTTCCAGACACAACTCAGAATGTCCACTCGCTGTAAAGGCTCCTCTGTTGTTCATTGCCTCAGTACTGAAACTGTCATCTTTCCTCTGTTCTTTCAGACTGTTGTAACTGAACTTGAGGAATTTAAAACATTGGAATCAGTATGGGAAAGAAATTAAAGCCATATATTTAATCCTTCCAA
Source organism: Cavia porcellus (assembly GCF_034190915.1). NCBI lineage: Eukaryota > Metazoa > Chordata > Mammalia > Rodentia > Caviidae > Cavia > Cavia porcellus. The sequence continues at coordinate 119,950,095 of NW_026947484.1, forward strand.
ACCTCAGGGTATTTTTTCCTTTAATCCATAAAACTGAGATGGTAATACACCCTAGAGCTGTAGTGTTGTCAGAATTGATTTAGGATAATCAATGTAAAACACTTAGCAGAGTGCTGAGCACATAATAAATATTCAGCGGTTGCCATCTACCTGTTTTTGAGTACATAAGTGTGTTTTGTATTTGTTCCCAGTGAGTCCTCAGCTTCTCAAGGAAGGTGACTAAATCTAAAGTTAACTCATTCCAAATGCATTTCTCAGGATATAGTAAGCAAGCAATTTAATTTTTAGTCAATGAATTAATATAGAAATTGTAGTATCTTAGCTATATCAAGAGGTGGCACAAATAAGACAATCTAGAGTTGAATCTTGATTTCTCTAGCTTGCTGTGTGCCTTGCGCATCTTAACAAAGTTCTTCTCATGGGTTTCCTCATCTGTAAATAGGAAAACAGTACTAAACTCAGAGGGTTGTAAGACAATGGAGTATGTTCATTGAATGCTTTTAAGAATAGAGGCAGGTCTCTTCTGTTCCTACTGTTTCAATAACAAACATCGTCATTGTCTTTCCAAGCAGAAAATTTGTGAAGCTGAATTATTTTGTCATCACTTTTGAGTCTTAAAAATGTATATCTTATATAAGTCACCCAATGGATTTATTCTGATTAATAAAACATATGGTTCATCCATCTTTACATCATACTTTGAATGGACTGCTTTTGTACAGTAATAATATTGGAATATATAAACTAGCACATATTGATTATGGCTACTTTGCATTAAATAATGTTTTAACCATTTTCTACATATTAACTCATTGAGGTTCCTAATTATTCTAAAATATTGTAACTTACCTTAATTTATTAATGAGAGCAAAAGAACTCAGCAACAAACAAAGATTAAACAGTATAATTTACTGAGATGGATTTAAACCCAGTTTACTTTCATACTATATTTTTTCTATTGTATTTTTATGTATTCATATATGAATATGGCAAACTATTTTTAATTTTAACTATTATGTGCTGATTAGGATTTGTTTTCTTTCCAAAACAAATGTGCTGAGTTCCTTTGTTTTACTCCTTATTACTTTTACCAACATCCTTATTATATGGAATATATTCGCGTAAATGGAAATTTGAATTACAGGCACAAATATATAAGCATCTAATATCTATTAGGTTATTAAATAATCTTCATTTACTTGTGTTGCTTTTTAATAATCTAAAGATTTATTCTACTTCTTATTTGTTGTATGGATGTTTTATTTATTATATCTGCTTGTGTCAAAATTCTAAAATGCATTTTTATATTTACATAAGATCTTTTGTTTCATTTTTATTGGAATATATTTACAAGATATAAAAATTACATTCATCTAGAGAAATTGGGTCATATGCTTCTTCTCTCCTTCTGCATTTACCTTCATTTATACATTTGATAAATTTTTCTATGAAGTTTTATTGCCTGACTATTGGTTCCCAGTACTGGCTTGTGTATAGAGATAGCATTATTCATTAGGACAGACCTTAGAGAAGACCCTTCTTCCTTCATAAATCTATCAGTCAGGGTGATGGGTGGGGTGACAATACTAAGAATTAGATATTTAATTATAGATGTAAGAGTTGTGAAGGGAAAAATATAAGATTTCATGAGTACCCCATCTAATGGACATTCAGAAATGCCTTCCTTGAGAAAATTTCAGTTTTATAAATGCTTATGTTCATGGGCACTGAAGCTTACATAGATGAATGCACATATACATATTCACACACATACTGACAATCTCCTTCTTGGGAATACTTAAGAATCATTTGAGTTCAGAATGATTTGACTATAAATAATAGTGAGCACCATGACACCCAATTTCATGGCATCGGTTCTTGTGGGACATTATGTCTTATTCTCTGGGTTAGATATCTAAAGTGACTGCTTTAAAGGAGCAGTACATATTTTTTCTTTTGAAGGTCTAGAGAATCCTTTCCCATTCTAGTGTAGAAGTAAGAACTAAGAGATTTAGCAGTAGACTTCTCTCCCACATCCGCATCTTGAAGACAAATCTGTATATGCCTGCCAGTGTGTGTGTAGGTAGGGGTTTCAGTCATATTCTTGATAGACTGGGTTGATGATTAGGATTTGTTTTATTTCCAAACAGTTTTGTAAATCTTTAGAATTTAGAATAATTGCTTACAGCTGACAAAGATCAGTGTTTATTGAATTTTGGTCTATAGATTACATGGGTTTTATTAGAATCAAACTAAGTTTCTGAGGTTTTATGGTCATACATAAACAATTAACCATCATTTACAGTATTGCTTGCATGTAAAATTGTATTAGAAGCATTATATCTGTTCCAAATGAACTTTGTAGAACACATATTCTTTCCAAGTTGAAAAGCTATCTCAAACCCAACTGTTTCTATAGTTTGGAAGCTTTTTTCTATCTTCTAATGACCACATTTGGCTACTTTAAGAGAGAGAATGATTCTCTGCTATAGGGAAAGTACTCATGTTCTAAATCCAGTTGACGTTGGCTATTTTTTTGTGTCATAGTCCCCTTAGGAATTGACTGAAGTATCATTAGAGACGGCATATTTTTCTTGGTACTTATACTTACCCTCTGCTTCCTTCTTTGGTTGTGGTATGTTAGAGAATTCTTTAAATTCAATGAAAAAATGATGAGAACAGAATCAGCCAATTAATTTACTTGATTTTATATCATTTTTCTAAAACTTATAAGACCTTCTTATGTTTACTAAAGAACTGGAAACGCTTGAGGACATGGACTGCCCAATCTTACTTTAATTACCCATTTTTGAGTGGATTTATTGTCAGTTATGCCAATTTATTTTCTTGGAAATTGGTATTGAACCTGTACATAGGTGCCTGGCACAGAGAGGTGCTCTGTATTTCTTAATGAGTGACATTAAACCATTTTTATATGCCTGTGTATGTATGCATGCATGTGTGTATTTACATTTATCTGTACACATATCAGTTATTATGTATATATTGTTAAACTGTTTCAACTAGATTCAGTTTTCCTATTTTTACTATTTCCTTATTTTTTAGCCTTTTGGAAATAGTTTTTGCAGTGTTTCATGACCATTTACTTTCTTAAACTTCTGTATGCCATTTACCTCCATTTTTTTCACATTACAAAAGGAATATTTTACTAAGCTGTACTGTATGATATTTTAAACATTCATTTTAAAAGATTAAGCCTTGGAAATATAGATTTCACAAATTGTTTCATGACAGGATTGCATCTTATGTCTTCAAAGGCTTAATTTTACAATTGGTTTATCTGTTTGAGTGGGTGATATTTTTGGTGTAAATGAGATATATGTGCAGTATTTTTTTATCTTTAGTTCTTTAGGAAAATTTCAACTTAAATATTACTGCACATACTTTTTAATATATAAAAACTTAGTGAAAGTGTAGGAAAATAATACTTTGTAATGAGAGGTAAGTATGAACTACAGAAGCCATATATTTGTTTTTGGTTTGGTATTGAGGTAGTACATGGGAAGTTGATATTATACTCATGTTCATATATGTGATGGCATAGGTTTTTGGTTGGCTGAGAACAGATATCTTAATGTATTCACTAAATTTTCAGGAGTTTGGGAATGTAACTCAAAACTCCTTGAGAAATGGCAGAATAATTTTCTTTTCATATCAAATATTCATTAATTACATTATTAAAAATACAGTGTAAAATCACTCTGAAAAATGTTAAAATTTTTTATACTAAAAGCAAATTTTAGCAAGCAATTCATTAGAGCAAATTCCAAGAAAACATTTTTCTCAGTCACATCCAGGTTATTTTCCAAATTGTAAAAATAGGACTTTCCTCAAATTCTGAATTCTAATCATCTTGTGAAAAGAAATATATTTGAAACCTAATTCAGAACACACTTTTTTCTTATGTGAGAAAATCATGCCAAAGATAATAGTATTTAAAATCTTGTGGAAGGCAGATGGTTGTTGTAAGACAGATTTTTCAGTTTGGACTTTAAATTTAAGCATAATGTTTGCTTTCTTTCTGGAAATACCAGAAAGTTTGCTTTATTTCATCTGCTACTTGAATAGATAACTAAAAAAATACAGGCTGACAAACACTGAATAATTACAATTTGTTAATTTTTCTTAGAGACTCGTTTACTTCAGAATGTCTAAAATAACATTAGGCAAATGTCTTCTGTCTTATAAAGCTTGCGCTGTTATTTTCCCCTACTTTCTGCAGACATCTCGTGGGGAATTTGACTCTAGTGAATTTGAAGTCAGGAGACGTTACCAAGATTTCCTTTGGTTGAAGGGAAAACTTGAAGAAGCACACCCTACTCTGATTATTCCAGTAAGTGTGCGAGTTTTTTCTTAGCTTTCTTTTTCTTTTTTTTTTTCCTTTTTCATTCTTTATTTTTTGAGTCTTAGAATGCTTAACATGTAACATGAGACCCCTAAATCCAGTGTAATCCATTTGTTTTAGAAAAATGTATCTTAGACACATTTACTTCTAAACTTTTTAATCTAAGTATGTAGATTGTTTAATGAAACTAGTAGAACGTAGACTGAGGTTTTGGGCTCTAACAATGTCAATTTTTAAAAGTTGTTACTACAAGAAATAATTTGATGTTAGCTAGTCTTGTCAAAAGAAAAAGTATAGAGTTCCTTGTAAACCTGTGCCACGTTATACTCAGATAGCTTTTGTTTTCCGTTTTGTGTTTTTGGTCTCAGCCATTACCAGAAAAGTTTATAGTGAAAGGAATGGTGGAGCGATTTAACGATGACTTCATTGAGACCCGCAGGAAGGCATTACATACATTTTTGAATAGAATTGCTGATCATCCAACTTTAACTTTTAATGAAGACTTCAAGGTTTTTCTTACTGCAGAAGCTGGGGTAAATAATTTTGATTTATACTCATACAATCCTGTGGTATTTATGTTTTGTAGATTGTACGCTTCTTCTTGTTTACTTTCACAAATCAGGCAGTATGTCCTTGAATTGAGGTAGAGATTTTAAAGAGTAGTGGGGCTGTACCCTTCAGCAATAACCCTGGGTCAAATCTACATGTAAACATGACTGAGGTCTTATGTCTTCCTCACGTACACCTGCTCTTATTTTTTTTTTTTTTTGGTTGAGTTTTTTTAAATGTTAGAGTGCTCATTGTGTGTACAGGCAGTTCTGCACATACATAAGTTATTTTGTTAATGTTATTTTTAATAATAATGGTTGAGGACTTTTCAAATTAAGATAATAGTCATTGTTAAATGGATGGATGGAGCCAGAAATAGAGACAGATAAAAACAATCATTCTTTTTTCTTTGGTTATCTTTGGTAGGTTTCCTAAATTTCTAATACAACAGCCACCTTATGTATTTTCCTTCTATTTGTATTTTTTTATGAAGCTGTAACTCAGCAAGGAAGATAATATATAAGACAAAAGGTCAATATTAAGCAATTACTGACCAATGTAGAGTTTTATGTCTCTCTGTTGTTGCCAAAGTGGTAGAGACTAAAAATGCTTCATCATGATTGTGACGGATAGTCCTGCTCTCTGGAAGCCCTTGTAACTTAAGTGAAATACATTTGTGGCCTGACTCCAGAGACTTCAAAGCTGTTAGAAACATTTCCTATAGTCAGCAGCTGCAGTCACAATGCGCTAGTTGTGATTTGTGCTAATCTCTAATAGTGTTTTCTTTATCAAGTGAGACTATGGCCTCCCTGATGGATGTGTTTCCTGGTCAGTGACGGCATCTGTTACTGTTTACATACAAAGTCATACTTACTTGGAAACAAACAAGATATAGATAGGTGTCTGTAAGATTACATCATATCTATCTATAGTTATGTATCTTTAAGATCCATAAATACCTCTATGTTTAAGATTTTCAAGAAATAAAAAAAAAACTGGAGAAGTTTTCAATATGTTTTTAAATATTTAGGTAAATAATACATGATGTTTGAATCTGTGAATCAGGTGATTAGTATTATTCTTTAAGACTTATTTCTGGTGTGTTACTCTTCAACTTCTGGGTTTTGGGGTGCTGGAGGTACCTGTAGGTTCTGGAGGTAGTTTCTAGGTTCTTTTTTGCCCTGAGCAAAGAAGTTGTCAAGACAAGCACAAAAGGTAGCAAAATTTTGTGTTTATTAAAGGTAGGAAAAGAAGCAGGCTCTGCAGAGTGAATTTGGGTCACATAAAACAGTAGAAGAACTATAATCTACAGGAGAGAGTGGGCTATATGAGAGAACACTGTAGCAGAGACCTCAGTGTGGTCTGTCCCTTTTGAGTCACCTAGTCCTCCAGCAGATGTCAGGTCTAGGCCATTCTGTTGAAAACCTGCTGAAGTTCTCAAAAGAAGTCCAAGTCACAAGAAGTAAGGGCTTTGCAAACTGTTCTGGGCTGTAGTCCTAAGATTTTGTAATTAACAGATCTTGCCAATTTTGCCACACCCTAATCTCCTGGTTTAATCTAAACCTAGTTTCCAAGAATGCTAGAGTCATCACCAGGCTGGTCTCTTGTCTTATTTGTTTTTTTAAAACATGCCACCTTTCTGAAGGGATACTTTGTATCTAGTGCATCTCTTTATGGCATTTCCTCTGTTTTGCAAGCCTGTGGCTGTCCTTCCTGGGTGAAATCTGAAATAACTAGTTGCATGTCTTATTAAAAATGTGTCTCTGCAGGCAGCCAGCCAGTGGAGGTGGTGTCACAATTTACCCACTTCACAATTTACCCACAATTTACACACTATTCTAATGATGTTAAGGAGGCAGAGCAGGCTCATGATTAACAGGGAGGCCACTGCAGTCCCGTTGCTGGGATTCTAATACTGCCTTACCACTTACTTAACTGCTCTTAGGTCTTGAACAAGTTTCATAACCTTGCTATGTTTCTTTTGTGTAATGAGGGTAATAACAGAACCTACCTAATAGGTTTACTGTGCATTATATATATAAAAATGTCAACACAGTGCTGAAATGTATTAAGTTCTCAATAAATGTCAGCTATTATTATAGCTAAAGAAGTAATGATGTTTTCCACTTTTTGCAGGAAGTAATGTAGGCCCTGACAAATCTCTCCATCATGTTTCATTAAGTTCCTGTTGGAAAATGCAGATCATCCTCTCTTCTTCACTAGTATCTTCTTGAGCAGTGTTTCCTCTGTAAACTGTATTCTTTGAAAGGTTGATGCTCTAAGAAAAGTCTGTCCACCAGGTTTAAATTAATCCTTTGAGAAGGAATATTTCCCCAGGATTGAGATTTGGAGGAGAGACTCTTGCAAATAATGACACTCATCTCCTTTGAACTAACCTTGAAAAAGTGTATATGAAGAGTTTCATTATCTTTACCTTACTCTCCTAATTAGGTGTCCTTTTTTTATTGAGCCTTTGGATGTTTACTTGATTCATCACAGGCGTGCTATTTTTCTTTTCTAGGAGCTCTCATCTCACAAGAAGCAAGGACCCGGATTGCTGAGCAGGGTGGGGCAAACGGTCAGAGCCATGGCGTCCTCTTTGAGAGGGGTGAAAAACCGCCCAGAGGACTTCATGGAAATGAATAACTTTATTGAAATATTTAGCCAGAAGATTAATTTAATAGATAAAATATCTCAGAGGATTTACAAAGAAGAAAGAGGTACGTAGTATTGCTGATAAGCTGTGTAATTTCTTTTGAATCTTCACATTTACTAATTTAATATAGCTGCAGTCATTAGAATTTTACCTTCAAGGCACAATTTATGCCCAACTGTGAAGTGAAAAATCTCTGATTCCTAAATGATTTTGAAGATAGTCTTTGACAGTCTTCATTTGTTTCTGTCAGTCAGTATCTATTTGAGCCCCTGTACATAGATAATAGTAGTAAAGTAAGCCTTGAGCTTAAGATTTTGTTTTGTTTTATTTGAGGAAAAGTCATGATATGCAGCTCAAACTAGCCTCCAACTCAAAGCAAACCTCTGCCTCACCCTCCCGAGTGCTGGGATTGCAAGCATGTGCCACCATTGGATGGTTTCTGAGTTTAGGATTTTGGATGTGTTTGTATGAAGTCAGTATCAACCATTCAACACGAACCATATCTTAAAGAAATGGTGATCCAGGAAATAGACATTCTCTATTTTCTAGTCATTTATTTTGGTTGTGGTGATAGGAAATGGTACTACCGTCAGGTTTGTTCAAAAATTGCAGAACTATACATTAGAATCGTTTTCCCCCACATTTTCTATTAGTATTCCTTCTGTTACCTTCTGAGCTTTTTTGGTAAAAAAAAATTTAGTGAGTTAGAGTATTCCTTGATGATTCTTTTCTAAGTCCTTAGAGTTCATTTACTTACATTAAAAATAGATGGTTGAATCAGCAAACATACTTACTTGTAAATCAGTGAACTCATGAAGTCATTAATTATTGTTTTAGAATATTTTGATGAAATGAAAGAATATGGCCCAATTTATGTTCTGTGGTCTGCTTCAGAAGAAGATCTGGTCGATACTCTGAAAGGTATTGCCAGTTGCATTGATAATTGCTGTAAGGCCACTGAAAAGCGGATGTCTGGACTCTCTGAGGTCTTGCTTCCTGTGGTGCATGAATACGTGCTTTATAGTGAGATGTTAATGGTAAGAACATCTAATTACAATTGTATACAGTACCTAACTTGATTCTAATTTTTATAATGTCAATTTTTAATATCTGTTTTTGCCACTGCTTTTCTCACTGTTTTGTGCATAGATGATCAACAAGTATTTTTTCACTGTGTACATGAGTAGGCGAATGGAAGAACATACTGATAAAAGGAAGGAGCACTTAATAATATCAGCAAAAATTTATGATTAGCGTAGAAACATCCCCAGTCAAGATTTACTTAGGAAATACAGTGTTTTTCAGGCTTTTTAAAATTTTAAAACAACTTTTAGTGCTTTGGCAGTTTCTTTTCATGAGAGTTGTTTTTCAAAACACTTTAAGGTACATCTGATTTGGTACCATTATGTGGAAAGTACTTGAGTAGGATTTTGATGTTTATTTTGCCTTCTAGTTGCTACAAAAGGAAATCCTTCAAGTTAAAATGGTTTTCTTTCACTATTTGAAAGGGCTTTTATTCCTGTTATTCAAAGTTTTGCATTTTACTTTCTCATTAAAGTTTCCAGATATTTGGAGTTTAGCAATTCTATCTGCAAAGCTAATGTTTTTCATGAAGTATTATCCTGTGCCCATAGTAGTTTGCACAGTCATTCTCTGATCTTGAATGTTTTGGGGAGAGAGTAAAGACAGAAGTCGGCTTGCATTTAGATGTATAGCCCTTCCTGCCATTTATAATTTGAGTCCTGTCTTGTTTTTGGTGTTATGTGTTCTTGATTTCTGGAGATTTTTAATTTTAACTCAATATTGGTAAGGAAAATATCTTAGTTTTTCAGCATAAGCTCTGCTTGCCCTTTGTTTACCATGCTCAGGCTTTTTTTTTGCAAGAGTTATTAAACAGCATATGCATATTTCAGACTTCTGTTGTTACTTGACTTTTCTGGAATCCTCCTGTAAATAAATCTTACTTTCTTCCCAAAACCTTGTAAATTTCATTGTTGAAGAGTCTTATGGTTTTCTCAATTAATCTCTTTGGCCACATCTTCTGATTTTATTTCATTAATGATCTCCCCTGTGCGGCTCTTCAGAGAGACCTTATTTGTGTATCCTTTTTCCTTGATTAGGTAGTGTTTTTCCTTATCTTATGTCAAGATGGATATTATGCAAGTGAAATCTTATGTTGTTAAAGGTGTGCAAAAATTATCACAACTACAAAAATTACTGTGTGGGCCTCAATGGAATAACTTTATGAATTTCTATGGTAATCAGTAGTATTTACATTGTATTTCTAGTTTTGTTTTACATTGAGATGTTTTCTTCAGTTTGAGCTTAAATATGAATAATTCTTTGATAAAAATGGTTAAATTTATATACTTTTCACTAATTATCTTATGAAGCAATCTCTTAGAGTATTTCTAACTTTACAGAACAGATTTTAAATATGTAAGACTAAATTACAGGATGAATCATTTGGATTAGAGAGAGGCAGGAATTTTTGACATTAATGACACATTACACAGTGAAGTAAATTTAAAGAGATTTGTGATGATTAATTAAATTTTTTATTGAGTTATTTGAAATGAAGGAAAATATTAACCTCTTGAATATTTTAAGCATGATTTCTGCTAGATGCAAAACTAGACTGGTGGTCCTCTGAATACTATTATGTATCTCTAAGTTCTCATTCAAATGCTATAGAACCATCTTATGACAACGATGAAACTGATTCTTGTTTAGATTGTCTCTTTGTAAAACCCTCAGAGGGTCTGTATCTGTCTGAGGCCCTTCCGTCTGTGTCCTACACTTGCTCACTATTTGACTTGTTCACTTACCCAGATTCTATTTTATTATCTCCTTAATCTACCTAGTCCATTTATATTGTTAAAATTTTATTATGAGTATTGTGAATACTAATGAAAGATAACTACAAATAAAAAAGAATTCATATGTATGTAAAGTCTAACAAAAGTGAATCACCAAAAGAAAAAGATTGGAAAAAATTAGTAAAGACAGATTGATTGTGCATTAACATTGCTTCACAAGAGTGTTTTAAGTTTAAAAATATTGAAATTCTGGTTAAGAAAATAAGATGGAACTATAAAAAATAGGTGTTGCTAATTGATAAGTATTTATACAATTGGAGTTTAAATAAAATGATTACATTGTGAATGCACATTTCAGTTTCCTGATTCCTGCTGAAATTTTCTGCTCAATTAAGTGTCCCTTTGGGGTCATGTAAGAGGGTTTGCACTGCCTGGATATTTCGAGGTCATGGCCCTGTTACTCCAGCTGCTCCATGAGATTCCAGTCCCTGGGTGACTTGTTTGTGGTGTTCTTTCTTTTTCTGAAGACTGTTCTTTCAAGTATTAAACATACATGCAATACTTTAAAGTGGTGAAATATGCATGAAGAAAACTAATGAAAGGTTTATAAAAAGTATTCTCAAGTAATTCACTTATTGTTTAGATTTTAAGAGTAAGGAAACCAACTTTTTATGTAGAGAATATATTCCTGATGATTGTTTTTACTCAGAAATGTATATTTTTGTTATAAATATTTTAATTAACCTAAGTAAAACTTGTTTTATCCTTGTTTTAATGTAAAGGATGTTATGAAAAGAAGAGACCAAATACAAGCAGAACTGGATTCCAAAGTTGAAGCTTTGACCTATAAAAAGGCAGATGCCGATCTGGTAGGTTTTTAAGATAGAATAATTTAGAGGTAGTTGTCTAAAATTCTTATTAGCAGCATGGTATTCATTATATGATTGTCTGTAAGCACTGAGTAAATGTTACCAAGCTTTCTCTTAAGCATTAAGCATCTTGTGAGTGCTTATGGTGAAGGGGTCTCTTTCCAGCCTTGAGCCAGGCTGCATCTCAGAGAATGAGAATGGAAGTGAGAAAGGTGACTGTTGCTCTCATCAACTTCTGTTGAGTGAAGAATACTTCAACTTTGCTTTTAAAGATTTAGGTGGGCATTGGATACAGTTTGAACACATTTGCTTCAGGTAACTGAGGGAGTCCCTGAAAAGCCCGCTGTAAATCTCTACTATGCTGCTCCACCTTACTTGACTGAGACTGTCACCCATCCCCCCTGTTTTAATTTTATCCCTATTTTTAATTATTTCACAACATGATACATTGATTGTGTTTATATAATGTTTCTCTTTCTCTGTCCTCCATAATCTAAATATCTTAATGCAGGAAGTAGTGGTTTGTTGACTGAAACGTCCCCAGCCCCTAGAACAGCACCTGCTGTTCATGGTCACTCAGTAGACACTTAGAGAAAGAGTGCTGATCACAGTGACTACTCTGATCCATGAAACCGATTGGATCATTGAAGCAAGAGATCTATGCAGACCTGGCTTTGGGCAGAACCTGAGACTTCAATAACAAGTGTTGGTAAATTATACTCACGTTTCATGTGAGTAAGGTGTGGTAGACTGCTGTGGACAGAGGGGGAGAGAGGAATGTAGGAGAGAAAAATAATAGAAAATTAGAATTGGAAGAATTAGTGTTCAAGGAAAAAAATCATATTTTACCTCAGGATGAAGAGAAGGAACTCAAGATTAAACCTTTTTTCATCACATTTATATACATTTTTTTTTCAATCACTTAGAAGGAGCAAAATAGAGCAGGCTCATGTATAGAAACTTTAATTGTACTATTTGAACTTTAAAATTTGTTTTTTGTTAGATAATAGTAAAGGTTTAAATTAGTGGGTAGATAAAACTTTGCCCTTGATTAAATATTATATAAAGCTTAGTATTTCAAAATTTCAAGAGAACAGCAACATGACTTACAATCCAAGCACCTTCAGCTGGCTATGATGGCACACGTTTGTAGTCTCAGTGCTTGGGCGGCTGAGGTAAGAGGATCACTCTGAGTTTTAGACTGGATTGGACTACACAGAGTTCAAGCCCAACCTAAATTACATAGCAAGACCTTGTCTCCAAAATAAATAAGTAAAATATCTTCAGAATGGTCTATATTCATATTTTTTAAAGGAGGAGAAGTTGATATTTTTCACTTTTTATTAGTACATGTTTAAAATACATATGATCACATACCTGAATTACACAATGATCATTGTTGGTACATGGTCATAACATATTTAAAATGGAAGGAAAATTAGGTGGGTTGTTAAAATCACAAAGCCAGAAAAATGGCATAACTAGGATTTCCCAAATATTATATACTTATATGCATATACTTATATGACTATATAAATATATGTTATATATATATATATTGTATATTTTTAATTTGATTTACAAACATTTGTCTTCTGATCTACAAAAGTATCCTTGATATCTCATAAAATATTGATCACTGTGTATATTATGACTTCATTTGTGTGTGTCATGTCCTTTATGTTTGTACTTAAACAGCTGCTGTGATTGCAGAAATTTGAAGTTTTAATTATTCTATATTTTATGAGTTATTTTTAATTAAGATTTCAAGTAAACACACTTCATAGAATGATTACAGTTATTTTTTTATTACTTATCAAAACAAGTCCTAACTAAAATGTATCTGGGCTGATTTAATGATTTGTGAATGTTACCATTTATAGTTTAAATTGGTCAAATTGTCTATAGGCCATCTCTCTAAGTCATTGTGAGTTATGATGGTGTCTTTGGGAAGAAAAAAATCTGTCCATAATTGCTCTAAAAATGAATTTGGCATGATTGGTTACAGAACAACTGAGGGGAAGTTGTTTAGAAATATGCAGGATGGGGTCACCATGGAAACCCGCCCTTGTGAGGTCCTTCTCTAGAGCAGTCCTTTGTAGTCACTATGGCGACCCTGGCAGAAAACTGAATATAGCATTCTGCCTGGTTGTTTACCATGGCAACTCAGTCTGGGTCGCATTGGAAAGAACCCCGAGGCCACTTTTATGGAGACCTGCTGGGGCTGCCTTGAGAGGCTCCATCAAAGTCACCTTTGGGTGGATGCTGTGTGCAAAGCCAGGGACGCAACTCAAAATGAAAAGGTCAGTGAAATGAATCTCTGCTAAGAAGGGCAAAGATTAGCAGCATAATAATTATCAGATGGAAAGGCATCATGATGTAATCCATCCCAGAGGTCATGTTGAATATATCGGATGACTTTTGTGTATCTGTTTTATTGGTACATGTTTGCAGTACAAAGGGATTACACTCATCGTGGTGACTTGGTACTTGTCTATGACACATCTTAATTCTTCCTTTATCCCATTCTTTCCCCTCCCACCCCTCTGCCTCTTGTACTTCTCTCTCTCTCTCTCGTGTGTGTGTGTGTGTGTGTGTGTGTGTGTGTGTATTTTTGTAACTATTTTGTAGTATATAATGATCATGTTCAAATGACTTTTCTGTGGTTTTTCTGGCATTCAGATACAAAGTTCTGTTCTCCTTAGCTGATTTGTAACTGTATGCTACTAATGGACACATAACTTGGGTACTTTCACTGGTCAAACAAATATATCTGTAAAAGTTCTATATTTTTCTACAAATGAAAATAATGTTTGATAGTGAAATCCTTGCTGTTTTACATGAATAGTTTTATAAAGTGGTTGCTTCTTAGCTTGTGGTTTTTGGTTCTTATTTCACAGAAGTACAATGAATGGTTTCAAAATGACTTGTGCATGGTAAAGTCTAAGCACTTGAAATCACTTTAGACTTTTATTCTTTAAACTTTGAAATTAGGTAAAACTAGATCAAATCCTAACTTATCTAACTTTTCAACTCTGTGACCCAGGACAAATTATAATAAAATTATAATTATTATCTTTCTTGCCTAAAGATTAAATGTTATAATGCAAGTAAATTGCTTAGATTATAATAAATATTCAATAGTTACTAGCCGTTATTATTTTGCTGACATATAGGAGTTATATTTGTGATGAGGAAATTACTTATTGGAGAGAATATATGAGGTTGAATGAATAATATTAAAAGTAATAGAAGCTCAAAAAAGCATGCTAAACTGAGAGAGTTAGGTCAGCGTATTGGAAAGAGGGAAGATGAAGATATGCAGCTTAAACAAGGGCTGTGGTTAGTTAGGCAGAAAGCCTGGCTTTTCTGGTTGAGAAAACTCAGCTTTCTCCTTTGGGTAGTAAGGATCCAGTGAGGTTAGAACAAAAGTGGCAGTGGAGTTCAAAAGAGGGGTTAGAGTGGTGGAAGGAAGGCGGGTTCCTTGTCTCCTGCAGAATGAAAAGCACTGCTAATGTCTCTGACTTACCTACTTTATTAGGTGGACAGATAGTAACTTTCTAAATTGAGATATAGAATAAGAAAGGAATGGAAAAGATGTTTGTGGAGGTGTACCATGTCATGTCATAAAAAAATGACACTGAACATGGAAGCATTCAGGAAAACCTGTCGAGTAGATTCTATTGAGTGCCTGCCATGAATCAAGTTCCAGACCCTGGGGGAGCAGCATTCAGGAAAGTAGCATCTCTCGAGGCCTACATTATAGTGGGTAGAAAAAAAGGAAATAATGGGTATGGAGGAAAGAAGGTGTTGGATAGTGGTGCATTTTAAATTTAGGGGTCACAGAGAGTCTTCCCAAGGGGGTATGGTTAAGTAGTATGAATACATAGGAGAAATGTCTTTCAGGAAGGAGAACAGTAGAGTAGAACATTCAAGAATAGAATAGAATGAGCAAGTAGAAGACTGTGGGAAATGAAGTCAGAGTAGATGGATTAGATCATGGAGGGCCATAGAAGGTTTTGTAATTAGGAAAGAGTGGCAGGATCACTTTTAAGTTATGAAAGGATTTCTGTGTGGGGGCAGACACAAGATGATATATATGTGTATATATGGGCCAGGAAAAGTGGGAGCCAGAGGGTAGTTCTTAACAGGTCTAGTGAAACATAGTTGCTTGGCCCATGGTAGAAATGGTGCAAAGTGGTCAGATTCACAGTGTGTTTTGTAGAAAAAGCTGCTTGCTTTTTGGTGGGCTATACTTTATGCGAGATAAGGTGAATAAAGGATGATTCTGAGGTGTGGGACTAAGTGGAAGGCAGTAGTTGAAATTATTTGAGATGGGGAAGACTATAGAAAGAACAAGTCTAATGCAGAAAATGAAAACAATTAGATTTGTACATGTAAACTTCATGTAAATATCAAGTGGAGATGTTAAATAGGGATTATATATAAAAACTAATGGTTTAGGAGAGGGCCATTACTGGAGATGTATCTTTTGAAGCTGTTAGAAAATAGATGGTATTTAAATCCATATGCTTGGTTGAGATCATTAAAGAAGAAGGAAAGAAAGAATGCCTAAGCCTGAGCCTTGTCATATTCTAACATTAGGAAGTTTATGGTAATGGAAGAATCAGGAGTATCTGGTGAGGAAAGGTAAAGGAAATTTATGTAATTTTGGATACTAGTACATAATTAGACCAGTAAAATGAACTAAACAGATCCACTGTGAGTTGCTCAACATTTAGCCAACTACTTCTCTGTTTATGAGGCATTTGTAAAAAACAGTTTGGTACAGAATTAAGATGAATATGGACAAACTATTCAAGAGAAAATGAGAGTTACATTATGTGCTTTAAAGAAGGTATGCAATGAAAGGGATAGTGTTCACTGATAGAGAATTTGACTGGTAGTAAAGATATAATGACAGTTGAGATTATGAGTGAGGAGAACTGAGATACTTGGAGGGAATTGTAGGTTTTGCAGTTTGGTTGTAAGTTTTCAGCCAGAGCTTTGGTTTGAAATGCTTATTCACTTTACTACTTAGCTGTTAAATAAATAAAGTTCATCTATGGTGATAAATAATGCTGCATATCCATTTTATTTTTATTTTTTATTTTTGAATGGGTGATTTATAGTTTTCTACTCAAAGCAGCATTCAAGTATAAATGAATATGAATGCAGTTGACATTTAGCAATATGTGCATAGACTCTGAAGTTTGGATCTAGATATAATTCCATAGCTATTTAGCAGTATTTTTATGTGAGCAAAAAATGCATTTTCATAAGATCATTATAATGTTGATTTGCATACAGCTACATTCAGTAGATGCAAACAGATACGAAATTTATTCAAGCTGGTCGTTTCTCTGTATGACTTGCTATTTTTGAACAGTGTTTTACTCTCATCTTCAAATGGTGGTTATCAATTTTGTAATATCATTCTGTACTAAGAGCTTCAGAGGGCAAGATTGCCTTTAATTAGGAGGCTTTAAAAAATGATAATATTGACATAAAAAGCTGTGTTGTGATAGGGGGATGGAAGTTGACCCCTTTCAGATGTTTGCATGCTCATTTGTTCCCCCTGACCTGTATTCATAGTTATTATTTCTGTGTACCTTATTTTCTAATATGATCTGCTTTTCCCCCCTCTATTTATCTGTACCTGTTATGTGCATAAATACAAGTGTACACACATGTACATATACATGCTCACACTAGAAGAGGCTTTTTCTTCTTGTGTATTTCCTTTTATTACTTTGTGGCAGAGGACAGCCAAGAAACTTTTCCTCAGGTCTCAGGACTGCAAAGAGTCCAGCGAGTCAGTCATTTAGGGTGAGAGCATGACATTTAGAATTGAGTTACACTAGCCACAGTACACCTGCTGGTGCTGATACTTGAAAAATCTGGGTTCTTCTGAAAGTAAGAAGATTGGTGGATGGGTTCCAGGTTAAAAAAATACTAAAAAGTGCCTGTCCCTTATACTTAGTGTAGCATATTGGATTCCCATATGCACAACTGGTTGGGAATTTGGCATGGGTAGATGAACGGTTCTGTAATCAAGAAGGTTTCAGCAGCCTTGTTCCAGAAGAAAGAGTCCCTGAATGCCTAGAATTCCTTTCTCACTGTCTCTCCTCTGACAATCCTGTCACTCAGGATAGAGAGAGAAAAAATAAATGTGGTCCATTTACATAAACTTGTAAAAGATTCTTTAAGAAAAATAATGAATACTTGATTCAATAGCAGCAAACAAATTCTATCTACTCTGTGCACAAGAGGCTTTTGAGCTTGGCATCTCTGGTTAGACTTTTACCATATTGGCTTTTAATCACAGAGTTGTGTTTGTTTTAAACCATGGCATTTTGTGGCAAAGAAGTCACTTACTGCCTTGTAGTTTTGAGCACCTTGTATTAGTTTTCTCAGCTACAAATGATGTGAGTAACATCTTCCTACAGTATTCATTGAAACCCTTATTCCACTGCTGAGCCAGGGTTAATTGGTGTTATTTATTTTTATAAAGAATATTAGGTGGAATTTCTTGGAAATATATATTCTACGTTTCATTCTTCTAGATCAAAATTTGGAAATAGCTGTACTCCTGGTAAATGTTCGTGTTGTTGAGAGAGTATGGGAGAATAAAAGAGGTAAGAAATGGACGAGGAAAAGAAAGAAGGGGGAGAGACAGAAAGAGAAGGAAAGGAAAAAATGAGGGAGCAGTTGAAGTTGGGGGAAGGAACAGGAAGGCAGCAGAGCCCTAGTTTGAGCTGACAGTGATGAACCTACTAAACCTACCTGCTCACTCTCAGCAACTGAGTAGATACTTTAAATGTTTCTGAATTTATGTAGACAATGTAAAAGTTGTGTTTTGGACCTCTATGGAATTATTTAAGTATACTTAGTATTATATCAATGTTATGTAATGAAGGGCATTTTAAGGAGAACCATCAGTCTGGTTATGAGAAACACCAAAGTCTGTTGAGTATTTCATGTTTCCTTTATGAGAACTCATCAGAAAGGTTTTATTTATGTCTCATTACCAGCAATAGAGCTTCACCTCTCTTGAGTAGCGTGTTTTCAGCTTATTCATGTCTTGGTGTTTCATCTTCTCTGATTCCACTTTATAGCCTACTCCTTACCTTAGTTACCAGACTGCCCAGAACCCAGTCTGTCTGGCGAGTGTGTCCTTTGTGACACTGTTGACTCTCCCTTGTCTTTATTGTTTTTCGTTTGTTTATTTGTTTTGTTTCTTTCTTTGCACTAGTGTCTTTCTCTACTTACTGACTTGACACTTGGAGAATACAATAACATTTTTGATATAATATGTAAGAAGTCAGAAGCAAATTAATAGGAATTAGAGCTGAAGAATTCCAAATCATCTCGAAGGCCACCTTTTAACACCATATTTATGACCTCAAAGCATGCATTTTTAGTTATTTCTTTTGAAATCCAAAAACACTGAACACCAGTGTGTCTGTTGTGAATGCAACCCTGAGAAATAAATGACTCCCGCGGTTGCACAGAAAATTAGTCAGGAAATACTGAAAAGTGGAGTGAAAAAATCATCCTACTTCCAAAATTCCACCAGCTAAATGTGCTTAGGGAAGTAACCACATATTAAGGATTACTAGTGTGTGAAAAGAACATACAAAATTAAAGTCTTGACTAAGGCCTGTGTGTGTTTGTGGTGAAGAGTGTGGAAGAAGAGAGAAGACAAGAAAGACTGGAGAAAGAGAGCCAGTGTAAACTTGTGATGGATCATTTTCTGAAGAAAAATTGGAGGCTCTTTTTCTTTCTCTAGAAGTTTTATCCTTTTTTTTTTCCTTCACTGCCTTTACTGCATCAGAAAAAGTAACAGATGGTAAAAGAAATAGTTTAAAATTCTAGTCATTTCTTTCCTCAGGATTTTAAGAAATTGTACTTATGGTGTCCGTTGGATTTGTGATTTGCTCTGTGGGGTTTGCCTGTCGTGAATATAGTAGTTAAAGAGCTGTCTTGTGCAGAAACTCAAAATAGATTCAATTTCTTTTTAATTTAAACATTAAAAAAAAGAAGCAATGTGTCCCAAGGATCTGTCTTACATATCTCTTTCACTTCCAGCCTTGCTTGGACACTCAATAAATATTTGATTTTGCTTCAAGCAACAACACAATGGGAATCAGAAGCCTGGAGCGGGCTTTGATTCACTTTTACTTACTTTGTGACTTTAATCGGTCATTAATTATTCTTTATACATGAAAACACATAAATAATGCTTACTTTAAAGGAAGTTTTTTGAAAATTAATATTTTTAAATCTAGAACTTGTATTACTGAAATTTTTGATAAGTTACAGTATAAAAGTATAAAGTATTGCAGGGTACATACTAGCAATCTAAAACTGGGGGCTTGTTCATGCATGCTGGGCAAGTGCTCTACCATCCTTCAATTTAAAACTATCCAGCATTTGTTTTTCTGTTTATATACAGTTAACCCTATGGTATCTGCTCAGAATTGGTTTGAGGGCTCCCCCCACTTCCTTTATGGATACCAAAATTTTCAGATATTCAAGTCTCTTAAGTAAAATGTATATTTGCATGTAACCTATGGCTGTTCTTTCATATAATTTAAGTAATTTTTAGAGGTCTTATGTTACCTAATACAGTATAAATCCTATGTAAACAGTTAATACTGTATTATTTATGAAGCCATAAAATGATGCCATTTTTAAAAACAGTTAATACTGTATTATTTATGAAGTCACAAAAAGATGCCACTTTTAAATGTTTTACATTTTTTATCAGTAGGTGGTTGCATTCAAAGATACAGAACACAGAAAGTGGTTGTATATTTTAAAAAATGAGTTCACTGACTCCAATTGTAGTTCAGTTATCAGAAAGATATACTGCAGATGTCTTCCTGTTTAGAGTTCTGTGTCTGGCTGAGAAACGGTCCCATTTTCCTTTATCAGTCTTTGGACTTGATCACCATGCCCGTATTTAAGTCATCTTGCCTAGCTCCTCTCCTCCCCTTCCTGAGCGGGGCACGCTGCGCTTCACCTGAGCTTTTATCCCTTCACCAACCCGCACCAATCTGAGAGGTTCCTTTGTGCAGGTACCGTGCTGTGTTTTTACTTTGTTGATTGGACACTTTACTCCAAGCCACTGCGACTTCACCTTCCTTTGTCTACCAGCATAGACACCAGCCTTGCTCTGCCTACGGTCATGCAGCTACATAAAGCAGCAAATTTAGAATTACAATCGAGCTTTGTGTTCTTTGATTGCTCAGAAATATTCTTTCCATGGTAAGTGTATTTGGAGTCAAGGAGGATGAAAAAATTTGAAGGCAAGTGTCAATTATCTGCTACTAAAATCTAAACAAAAAGTATTTTAAGAGTTTGGTGCCTTTGCGCCCCCTCAAAAAAAAAACACTTGAAAAAAATTGGAAATTACAACTTGGAAGTCTTTTAGAATATGTAGACTTATGACCTCAGATAACTGAAATCTTTTTTTCTTTTTTCAGGAAATTATTATCTTAAATTAACAATTACATTGCATAGAAAAAATATTATGATCCCTGTATCATTCATCACTTAAATTGCTTTAAATTTTCCCCTAAGGAATGACAGTGTATTACATTTTAATCATGTCAATAAATTATGCTAAACTAATTTATAATAATATCTAACATTTCTTAACCAATTGGTATGTTCTAGGCAGTTCTAATCTCCATGTATTATCTCATATACATCTTTTGTTTTGTTTTTTAGTTTATTGAAGTTTTTTGGGCATTTTATGTATACATAATAATCACATTTATTACAAAATTTGTACCTATACATGATGTATGTTGATTCCTTTTTTCCATTCCTGTTTATAATTCTCTTATACTTCTTACAAAATATAATGAAATATAAGCACTGTTGTTATTTCATGAATGTGGTAATTCACACAGGGAGAACTGGGTCAACATTGCATTTGTAGGAATTACTGAAGGACTCCACTATTTGTGTTATTAACTATATTTAAAAATTTGAAAATTATATCACACAGAAGATTTGTGAATATGTTGCCAAAAATTTACACATGGTAGAAACCAGTAGTCCATCAGATGGCTTTACATCTGAATCCAGAAAAAGTCTCAAAAAAACTTAGCAGTATGCTTCAGAAAACTGCTACCAATAAATTCATATTTGCATTTCTGATAAATTATTTACCATTCTTGCTGCAAAATATTGATGATTTGAAATATTCCATCCCAAAAAATTGGCAATTTCCTTGGTATCCATAGGGATTGAATCCAGACTGTCCGTGGGTACCAAAATCTGTAGATGCTTAAGTTGTTTACATAAAATGGCACAGTATTCACATGTAACTCACATCTTTTCTTCTGTGTACTTTAAATCATGTATAGATTACCTGTAATACATAGGCCAATGTAAATATTATAGAAATAGTTCTTAAGTGTACTATTTAGGGAATCCTTACAAGAAAAATATTTGTACATGCTCACTATGAATAAAAATTATTTCCTGAATGTTTTTGGTCCTCAGTTGAATTTACAGATGTGAGATCTTTGGGTACAGAGGGATGACTATATTTATTTTAGATTATATTGCCCACTCAGAGAAGGATAGGAAATGAGTTAAGGAAGCACAGTATTCTTCTTTTAATTTATATAGTGGTTCTCAGAAACAGGGTGGCTGGGGAGAGAATGAAAGTAATTTTCAAATTATGCCAACTTCCAAAGAGTCCGTCCTTAGAAGGCAGGAACTGTTGTTGGTGAAGCCTTCTGATTTAGAAGCTTTTAATGTAAAATTAGTAAGCAAATGGACAGAGATATCAATAAAATTGATTTAACATAAACCCTTAATATTTTAGAAGACCTCCTAGAAACTCTTTGCATCAGAAAAATGCTAGATGTATTATTGATAGTCCTTAAACGACAGAATGAAAGGGGTATGCACATGTATCAGATGTGAAAAACTAGCAGAAATGGTGGTCATTTATCCCATGTAGAAGCACAGATGCACACTTGCCCTCATGCACATTTCCCAGGACACACTGCACCAAAGGATAAGGTTTTGAAGCAGTACCAAATTTTTGTTTATATGTGGGTTAACTTAATTGTGTATGTTTAAGATCACACATATGAATATGTTTATTTAAAATAGCTTTACCCATTGTCATGTGCATTTTTAACACTTCTTTTGAATCATCTAATACTTTCTCATTTATGTATTAGGAACTTATACCATAGATGTATGTTATTAATCCTTAAGGTAACTAGTTGGCATGTTGCTTTTAAAAAACAAAGTAAGAGCCAGGGATATAGCTCAGCATCACAACGCCTGCCTGGCAAGTACAAGGCTGCAAGTTCAATTTCTGGTACAAAAAAAAAAAAAAAAAAAAAAGTGAAAAATGAAGACTGAAAAAAAAAAAGTGAAAAATGAAGACTGGAGGATATTTTTTCCAAATGTATTACTGTTCAGATTATATTGTTATATTATTGTTCAGAATGAAGATAATAAAGTCACATGTTTCAAAATTCATAAGCTTAGGAGAGTATATTAGTGGGTTGTCTCCTTTGATTCTCCTGTTCTCCCAAACCCACTGCCTGTACAGCATGCTATTGTAAGTCACTTCTGTAGCCTTCAAAGTTTCTTCATGGATAGACAACAGATGTAAATGGACATTCTGATTTTTCTTTTTCTTTGTAGTATACTGTAAAGATTTCTGTTTTTTGCTTGTTACATACTGTCACATACATCATCTCTATTGGGCTTTTGTAGCTATGTATTTCATTATACGTGCATACCAGAATTATTTAGCCTGACCTGTGCTGTAAATAAGTCTAATCTTGCTACTTGAGATAGTACTTTAGTGATGAACTTTATATATATAAATGTATACATATATAGAACTTTACATATGCATATATAAATGTATGCATATATGAAACTTTGTATATATATATATGCATAAATGTATATACATTTATATATATGTATGTATACATAAATTTTAAATGGACTAGTAGATCTGTGAAATAAATTGTGTAAATGAAATGCTGAATGAAAGAGTATTTGATTGTAGAAGCTTTTCTAACTGTGATCTTCAGCAAATCAGCTAACTTTTCAACTTCTCAGTTTCTTTCATTGTAGAATAAAGACAATAATAGTACCTAGCTCATAGGACTAAGTACGTTTACCTTGTGGTACTTGGAATAGTGTTACCTACCTAATGGGAAGGGCTAAAATACTATCATCTCCAAAGGGAGAGCTGTTTATATTCTCAGCAGTTCGTTTATTTTTGTGTCTTCTACCCTCAGCTTTATTAGTGGCTTTAAACTGTAGACTTTTTGTCATCTGAAAAAAGTGACAAGTGGTCTTCCGTTGTAAGTTTTGTTGCTGTTTCTTTTGTGATGAATAAATTGAGAATTTTTATGTTTAAATAATTTTTTTTCCTCTTTTTCCACTTTTAATTCTTTCTTTGACTTTTAGGGACTTCTTACTAGAGATAAATTTTTCCTACTGACTACTGCTTTGCAGATTTGTAAATGTTACAAGTCAGATTTATCTTAAGGATTTGGCTTTAAGAGTGAGTTAGCAGGTCTCCTTCTTCAAGTGAATGAATAATTCTCTCGTGGTTTTTTTCTGTTAACATTTTGGATTTTTTTATATTTAAATATTTATGCTATTTACAATTGATTTTGGTTATAAACATGAGACTTGAATACATTTTTAGGTAAATTTTCAGTTTTGCCACAGTTGTATATTCAGTAATTGTATTCTTTCTAGTGATTGCTGATGTTGCCTTTAAAAATGTACTCAATTTTTTTTCACATGTAACTGTTTTCAAACTTTCTATATATTCCATTGGATATTAGATAACACTTCAGGACCATACTGTTGAAGTTTTAGACTGTGTTGTATGTGGCAGGGTTTATCTTTTCCCATTCATTGTTTTCTTGTCTTTGTAGAGGGTTTTTAAAAGTAAACATTGAAATATTTATAATGATAAACAAACACTGGAATGATGAGGCCATTTTCAGAAATGTTTAGTCTGTCGTTTGATGTTTGTTCTCCCTAACTTTACCAGTAGGTTTTTATATGTAGCTGAAAGTATTACTGAGTTTGCTTCAGGAGGATATTTTTTCCAAATGTATTACTGTTCAGATTATATTGTTATATTATTGTTCAGAATGAAGTAATTGAAAAATAGTAATACTAGAGGATTTTTTATAGGATATCAGGGATCAAACTCATAACTGCACACTTGCAAGGAAGGCGCTTATGCTGCTGGGCTAAATCTCTGGCCCTAATACTAGAGGATTTATAGGAACAAATAAAATAGAAACAACTGCCTTTATTAAAGGATAGTTTTGAGGGAGGCCCAACTTCATCTATTTAAGCACATGCATTGCTTCAGGTATATGATGACAACTTTCTAGAGCTGTGCTGTCTGATTCGTCCCTATGTGTGACTGATGCTACTGTGCAGGCCAATTGGAGAATTTCTGTCACATTTTAGAGTATGTTTTAGGAGATATGTTTTCATTATATGGTCATTTGATTGAGTGGATTAAGTAGGAAAGGTCATTTCTTTTGTAAGTTTTAGATCTGGTAGGAATTGAAATAAAAAAGAGGGCTCAAGGATATAGCTCAGTGGCGCAGTCCCTGCCTGGCAAGCACAAGATCCTTAGTTCAATTCCCAGTACAAACCCCCCCCCCAAAAAAAAAAAAAAAAAAAAAAAAACCCTGTATATCTATATCTATATATTTTTTTAAAAAAAGGAAATAGAAAAGACTATCTGAAAGAAACACCAGGATAACTCACTTGGTTGGAAATACAGTATGCACAGTATTATGGCGAAGGTAGCATCACTAGATTTTCTAAATTACATACTGAGTTAGTCAACCTCATGTCACTGACTGAATACCTAAGGTAATCACCTTATAAGAAAGACAGTTATATGGTGGCTCACAATTTTGGACACTTTAGCCAGTGATTGGTTGGCCTTCTTGCTTTTGGGCCTGAGGTGCTACCTAGGGTGTAAGCATGTGGTAGAAAAAATGCTCACCTCATGGTGTCTGGGAAACAGAGAGGGACTGGCATTCCACAGTCCCCTTTCGAGTCCACTACCAGTGACATTAGATCTCCTACTGGGCCCAGCTTGTTAAAGTTTCTACTACCTTCCCATAGTGCCACAGCTGGGGAGTAAGCCTTTAACTCATCCAAAAATATATTCTATCACCTAAACAAATACTGTTGGTATTATCTCCCCATATATATGCGTTTTACTTATAATCGTATACTTGTACTACATGTTTTTTAATCTGTGTTGTAAGCTATGCATGTAAATGTATACTGAAAACTCAGTGAGTTGGACATAAATGCTAGTTCTTTTTATGCAGCGTCTTGAGCTCTCTAGTAGTTGCTTTTTTAAATCTTATATTCTTCAGAAAGAAATGCAGAAAATGATCAGACCTAAAGAGTTAAAATACCTTAATTTTTTAAGGTGCCACATCATTTCTTTTTAAAAGTTTTGTTTGTTTAAAAGAATCTTCTCTTCCAGTGTACATTTACTGAAGTTCACTTGTGTGGAAGATTCAGGGAGAATCTCTTCACCTCCTAGAATGCTACCATTTAAATAATTGACTTTCTTATGCCTGCAGTATAACAAGAAGTCATAATTATTATTTGATGGATGTTAATTCTGGTGGAGGTGCTGGCTTGAAAGATGATAATGCCTCAGCTACATCTGTGAGTGCTTTGTGATTTAATTTGTCCCTTTTTAACAAATGCATTGTGTTTTACTGAACAAATCACATTTGATAAGAAAATTTGCAATCGGTTTCAGGGAGAGATTTCACTTTTTAAGAAAAGTGTGTATTATAAATTATATGAAAAGTACTACTTAATGATCACATGTATGCTTGAGCAGCATTGTAATATTAAGCATCTGATTTCTTCAGACATATCTTACCTCTCTCATGAATCAGAAAATTGTACAATTTTATTGTTAAGAACCCTCTTATCTCTTCCCTGCAATTTAATTAATGTTTGTTAAGAAGTGGTAGCTGTCAGATTAGAATTCAAATTTTGAATTTTTCTATTGTCTTCTGATGGAGTGGCAATCTAAACCTTTTTATTTAGGTATGCTATTTTCAAGAACTTTTCAAAATGATCATTTCCTAGCTTTTCTGATTGTGAAATTTTTAGCATTTGAATAAATAAGATTGAATCGTTATAGTTTTTTTCTTTTTCCCTAAAAGGAAATAATAGAGGAGCTATTTTAAAAGGCAATCAGTTGTATTTTTAAGTAAGAATGACTGTCAGGTTCAAGTTGTATTGTTTCGCTCAAAAATTTTGGTGGTAAATGCCTTGTTGGGGTAGGTATATGCACATTTTAAATTTTTATATTTATAAATGTAAAGAAATAATTCTTGAAAAACTAGAAGAAAAGCCAGATTTCATCACTAATATTTCACCTTCTTCAAATTATTCAACCTACAAATATTTGCCAGCTCTCTATGTAATATAAGCACTGTAGAGAAAGGTAAGATGGTAGATATGTGACACCTCTCCCACTCAGAGCTTTAAAGAATATTACTGTTATTAGTTCTAAAGAAAGTTAAGGAAATGAACAGCGGACTGAGAAAAATAATAATGAAAGGGAAAAATCCTTCTTTATATATAAATGCTAAGCTAGAACAAGTAACTTTTAAAAACACAACCAGTAGAAGACCCAAAATACAAGAAACATTTAAATACTGCACTAAGTCTCTTAATATTGACAGGTTTTTTCCTAAAAGAAAAAAATATTTTAAGTACCTTACTTTTTTGGTTTGTATTTATGAAAATTTTTTATTTTATGTTTTAAAACATTGTATTGCCCTTTTTGGCAAAAGTATAGTGGTATAACTAACTTTGGCTTATTTACCCTATATTCAGCAGTCTGCAAGTCATTTTTTATTTTAGTAATTTACTTGTAGACACTGACATTTTTCTGTGCAGGAAATCCCATCATGGTGTATATTGATAATTTTCCTGAATGTGTTCATAATTATATCTTATATTTATTTTTTCATTTATTATTAAACTGGTAAAATTGATGATAATATTAATGATAGGAAATCCTTATATAAAAATAAATACTTTTAAGATCTCTCACTATTAATGGTGTTTTCTGGGTTTTTTTTTCCTGTATATAGTATTTTTAATCCTATTAGGATTTTTGTATCTATTCTAATTTGAGATGTTGATTTACATAAATGGGTACTGAATTTTATTGATTGATTTTCTGTATTTACTCAAATAATTATATATTTCTGTTGTACTCTAAATGAAGTGATTTTTATTTTTTTCATTTTAACTATCATTCTTGGGGATAGACCCCACTTGGAAGTTGTTGGATTTAGCTTATTCACATTTTTTAAAAGGCTTTTGTATTTACAAATCATAAGAATTAATGATTTACTGATTTGCAAATTGAAGAATTACTGTAATTACTGTTGCTTGTACCATAAATGCCAAAGTTATAGTAGTCTGATATATTTTTACCCTCTAGATTAATTTATATGAGATTGCCTTTGTTTGTTAATGAAGAAATAATTCTTCTAATCTGTATTAGGTGCAGCTCTTACAAGTTGTTTAGACATGGGAGAATCAGTGACATTAAAGAGATTCTAAATTATGCTAAATTATTCTAAATTAATTGTGCTACCCATATGGCGTTACTATTGTATTTGTAAATAAAATCAGCCCCAGAACGAGGGTAGGGATACTTACTTGTCACTAGTTCTAGTTATAATATCAGGGAGAATTGATGAAGTATTGATCATTAAATAGGTACCAGGTTGACTCTTAAAGATATTACTGAAATTCTCCCTATATTTATTAGCAGTAGTAAGGCACAGAGGTTTAATAACAACAAAAGTTTAACTGGATATTTTCTTCTAGTACTCTGGCACTTATTTCTAGGGAAGTAAAGTGTAGGGAGAAACTTTTTCCACTCATATTTTTTATAAATGGTACTTTGAGACAACCATTGATGCTCATGGCAGTTGTCGTTCCCTGAATTATTAAGACCCTGTGTATCAGTTACTCATTAAATACATAATTCAGCAGTCGGGCAGATTTGCTTCTAGCACACATTTTAATGTGGCTTATAGTTCCAACACTTACCAAAGAGTCTAATTTCTAGAGTAAAGGTTAGAATACATACCCAGCTAAATCTTATCAAACTTTCTTCAAAATCTCTGACTTGAACATTTCATGTAACTATTGTATCCCATAATATGTCTGTTAATTTAAAAATATTGTTGCGTAACCTGTGTAAAATATTTACAGCAAGTTCTTACCATGTGTACTCATGATCTTGCCAGTCCTTTAGGCCTTCTCTGAGATGGGGCTAAGAATCCCAGTTTGAGGAACACTTATTCCATATGTGCTGGAGCCTTCCCTAATGATGTCACTGTGAAGATGCATCAGCATTAAGAGGGCCTTTTGGTGTTAAGTAAGGTTTACCTTTATGAAGGAATGTTTCGGGAAGTGTTTCGGGGAACCTGCACCTCGCATGGTGCTTGGCAGGTAGTGTGTGCTCAATAGATAGTTGGTGGTTGATTTCATGTATTTCCTAAAAGCTGTTCTCTATTAAAAGGAAAACTGAAGGCTCACAGTGATGTTTTTATTTCTATGGATGTCTTTGCTTTTGTTTTTCTTTAGTGGATAGGAGTTTGAATTACTAGTAAGTATACCTTCAGAGTAACAGGGAAAACGTTCATTTATTTTTTCACAGGGCTTTAGCATTCCATAGTTGCATAATATTAATACTCCTTAAATTAGAGAGAAATAATTTATTAAGATGATATGGAAACTAAGTGAGGTTTAATCTGTAAGGACTATCTCAGTTATTTTCAAACATTTAGTGTTACATCAGATGTATGCACTCAGTATATGTGGTATTTTACCTTTGTTTAATTCATTAATATACATGTGGTTTCATTTTGTATAATTTGTGTCCAAATTTTGGTAATTTTACAGTGCTTTTAGAAATTTATGTATATTATTTTTTACAATTTTAAACATATTTTTTTTATTTGCTATCCTAACCTTATGAGAAAACCATTCACATTTGTAGTGTTTATCATTATATTATTTGCAGCATACATAATTCTAAGATAACATTACACCAAGGAAAAACTTATGAGTCTCTAAAAAGTTATGTCATTGTAGTCTTTTCTATAAAGTTAGTATATATAAATTAAAATACTTTTAAATGAATGTTTTTTCTTTTTTTACTTCTTATATTTGAGTTAAAAAACTAGTACTTGCCTACCATGATCAAGGCCTGGATTCAATCTCCAACAAAACAAACCCCAAAATCGTATTTGGTTTGATGAATAACACTTTTATCTAACATTAGATCTGTTTTTGATGGTTGTACATGTATAAAGACATTTTTGCACATTTATATTTTTTAAGGTAATGGAAAATTAAAATGGAAGTTTTATGTCCTGTGTGCAACTAAATGGTTTTTAGTATGTGTATAACTGTGTGCTCATTTCTCTCAATTCCCACGTCTAGACAAGTGGCAGACTTTCCTCATTCTGCCTCTCAATATTTTTGACCCCTCAGTTTCTCTGGTATCAGAAATCTGGCCCATGTCACTATCTTCAGATTCTTTATCTTAAACTCTTTCAGAGAAGCTGCTTACCTTCTATGAAGGACTAAACACCTCTATGAAAACTCCTTTAGGACCTAACAGCCACCTGTCCATGTGACCATATCTTACATTATTGCCTACTATTTTTCTAGGTATCAGTCCAAATGAGCCATCTGCAATGCTTCAGAAATTCCAAAATGAACATGCGTCTGTAAATTTATTTACACATGCAGTTTCTTTACCTGAAATGCTATTCTTATTTTCTTTGTCCAGTTGTGTTTTATTTCTCCCCTTCAGCAAGGGTGCATATAGACAAAGCCCTTTCTGTCTTTATTTTAGTCCCTGAGTGAATGCTGAGTGATTGCTGCCAGTGAGGGCGAATGGGAGAGAACCAAATCCTCCCTATTGTTACTCATCACTGTCTCCTTAGTCCCACTGAGAATAACTGGTTTCTTTCCTTCCCCTCCTTCCTTAATCTATCCCTGCATACCTGTGTCTCAGGAATCTGGTGTGCAGCCCTAGCCTGGTCACAACCTTCATTTGCTCCCTTTCTTGGCAGAATTTATTTCATTTTCAGTATCATAATACCCTTTTGCAGCATTCTTCAATACACTTTCCCAGAAGCACTTCTTAAGTTTCTTCTTGTCTGCTTCAGACTCCAAGCCAGTCTCTGTCCTGTAGTCACCGTGCAGCACATGATCTGTGTGGTATGTTTCCTGCCATACTCTCAGCTATGTTTCCATGTCCAATCACTGCATAGTTGAAGTAACAGTACATCCGGACACAACAGTCAGAAATAATCTTCTGTCCTGGATAGATGACACTTTATCTTTTTCTTCTGTGATGCGGTAAAGCATATTTTGCTTATTAGTAGTAGTATTTGTTTTGTTTTGAGACAACATCTCACTAGGTATTTCAGGCCAGCCTTGAACTCACTGTGTAGAGTAGCCTTAAATTTACAGCTGTCTTCTTGTCTCAGCCTCTTGACTATTATGACTGCAGGTGTGCACCACCATGCCTGGCTTCTCCTTATTATTTGATTTTGCTTTATTTTTGCATATTTATAGCATAACGTATTACAGACCTCATAAGATACATGCTTAATCAGTTTAACCTTCAAAGTCGCAAGAAAGCTAGGTCCATGACTAGTCGTATTTGTTGAGTAGAGATGGAACATGTGCTTTGGAAGATTTTAATTTCACTTCCTGCTATGCCCCAAATAACCACAATCCCTGTAAGTTCTTTCTCTGTTTCCCATCTTTTTTTTTTTTTTTTAATTTAAAGAAAAAAAAAAAACAGTAAAAGGGTACAAGTAATACAGAATTAAAAAAAAAAACAGTAAGAAATCACTAGTTAATAGATAACATATTGTCATCTTAGAAATAGTTGATCAAGTTACAAAATTAAGCATACAAAGTGGACATTCAAACAGTGAGACTGCAAACAGTTGTGTTCAGTGATCCACCAAAAACTTAGTTATATGGTCATCTATCTTACACACCTAAACACACTTGC
This sequence comes from Cavia porcellus, assembly GCF_034190915.1. NCBI lineage: Eukaryota > Metazoa > Chordata > Mammalia > Rodentia > Caviidae > Cavia > Cavia porcellus. The sequence continues at coordinate 119,981,506 of NW_026947484.1, forward strand.
AGTTGTGTCCTTTAGAGCACTTTCTTTTTTTCTCTTTTTTATAATAACAGTTACACATTTTGGGTTTCATTACTCCCACAGTTAATACTACTTTTTTTTGGAAGAGAGTAAAACCAAATGTGACAAAACAAAGCAGTCAGTCAAAACAAAGGATGGACATAGTACATGATGTAAAAGTTTCCCATTTTATAGTAGAAAGATAATTCTTGATACATGACATGCTTGTGCAGCTTAAGTGAACTAATTCATGCAGAGTATAGAGCTTCAATGGTGGCCTGTGCCAGAAACTCACTAAATGGGCATAATTATTGCTGTTACTAGTACTATGGATATGTCATATTTGAGAATGATAGTGTTTTTACTTGTGTGCTCAGTATTAATGACTCTCCTTTAATTGTGTGGCTATTTTCTAGCTGAATGTAACTGAAGCTAGAGATTAGCCATTAGCCTGATATTAAATGTAAACCTTTTTCTCATTGTTATACAGTCTTGTATTATTACTCATTCTGGTTTTACAACATTTTACTGGAAAAAAAGGGTTGCTTGCTTCTTCACTTTTTCCACTGATGGGAGGCCCAGTTGCTGCTGCTATTCATGAAGAGTTACGCAAACTTTAAATCCCCTTTATCCAAATCTTTTCCATGCTATTTTTCTGGAGAAAATGAACTACATTTCTAATGGCTAAAGTTGTTTAATAGCTTCTGTATGGTGTGTGTGTGTGTGCATGGGTGGGTGGGGGAAGAGCACTAGAAGAACTCCCTTGGCCCACCATATTTCTCACACGTGTCAATCTCTCCCCCTTTGGGTTGAGTATACATGTTCTTTCAGAGCCTGTGCAGAAGGCAGAGTCAGAATACTTGGTCCTTGTACCAAAGAAATTGCTAATATTGATGAGGTAAAGGACATGTAGTTATATTATGCTCTTACAAATTGTTACAAAGATACAATCCAGATTAGTCTTTGAATTAACTGCCTTGTGCTTATTATCAATTACTGTTTCTTAGAATTGACGTAATGGGATAATGATTCATTATGGGAAATACTTGTCTTATTTTCTCCTTTTCCAACTTAAGTAATGAAATCATCAAAGAAAAACAATAGCCACAACAAAACAAAAATCGATCATCTTTTTTTTTTTTTCTTTTTCTTTTTGAGAGATGGTCTCTCTATGCAATTCAGGCTGGCCTTGAGCTCATTTTATAGCCCAGGCTGGTCTCAAACTTGCAACGATTCTTCTGCCTCAGCCTCCCGAGTGCTGGGATTACAGGTATGAGCCACCACACCTGGCGATCATCCATATTTAAATCATACGTATTTTCTTTGCTGAAGAGGCTACATTAAGAAATTGTAGTAGAAACCCATCTTGGAACTAGATGCTAGCCAAAGAATGACGTGTTGTCAGAGACCAAGTGATGGCAATGATGATGGTGTGATCGTGGGAGTATTAATGAAAATTCAATAGACAAATTATCAGACCCTGTATGAATCAATTAATTTTTTTATCCCATGCAGTTTTCTTAAAAAATTTCTACAAAATGAGGATTTTTATTTTTATGTTCCTTTTCAGATGACTGATAGTCTTCCCTAGTGTCACATAGCTTGTAAAAGACAAGAGTAGGATTTAAACCGAGGTTTGTAACTCACTTTCAGTCTTCACAATCCCAGTACTGCACTAATAAAACTGCAGACTTCTCTGTCTATGAGAGTGAAGTCAAAGCAACTTCTTCCCTAGGAATCCAATAGCTCTTGGCCATAGTAGAACCACCCAGAAACTGAACAGCACTTTCAAGAACTTTAATGGGAGGCATTTGTAGTTTGACAAGGGAGAAATCTTGCTGTAAATCCATTATCACAGTGACACCATTTAATTTAATTTATTTATTTATTTGGCACTGGGGATCGAATTTACAACCTTGCATGACACCATTTTAAGCTTCATCAGGAAGGAAAGGAGAGTAAAATATGTGATTTTGATACTGTTTTCTAAATTCAGTTTTTGGAGAGATCTGCCAGTTATCTCCACTCACTCCAATTGAGAGCAGTTTTAGACTGCAAAGCTTCAGTGAAAAGAGTTACAGTATGGTTATAGTAGGTATATGTACTCTTTATTACTAGATATAGGATCTAGGTTAATCAATTAATAATTTCTGTTTGGCCATGTAGTTGATAATACTTCATCCAGAAACCCAGATGAGGGAGGCTTTCTAACAGATTGAGCTTTTTCTATAGATCCAGATCCTTCTGAGTTTGACGTTTTAATAACTTTTACTTTGTCCTATAGCACCCACAGCCTCTCATTATTCAGTTAACATCCCATTAGAAATGTTCTCTAAGGTTTGTTAAGGTTCCTCAAAATAATGTACCCATAAAAGAATGAGTGGCCACCTAGAGAGAATTCTGCCTGAGAAATAATGCAGGAAACTAGAAAACCAAGAAAACCACATGCAGAAAATCCATGAAAGTCACCCTTACTATTGAACTAGATCTCTCATGGGCATAGATAGATATAGATCTATCTATATAGATTGATATGATCATGTATACTATATATTTGACTATATATACTCTTAGGGAAAAAATACGAAAACACATGACCATATGAATTAAGAAAAGAGAAGTGAAATTTTATATTTAAGAAATTAATTCAAGCAAGCATCAGAAGCTATGTTTTATTGAGCCTAAGACTATTTCTCATTGTAACATTTTTGAAATATGATGTCTTCTTAAATGGTGGCCTTTTTATGAACATATTTAGTCACAAAATAGTGTTAATGTATAATGGCCCCATTTAAAACATGAGAGGAAAGAAGTCATTTGGGCCCCAATCTTCCTGGCTGAGGATCACACTCATCCAGCCTTCCCACATGCAGAGTGGCTCACTCAGATCTGGTCACCCACTGCTTCTCTGAGCTTTTTTCCTCGCCTGTGACTTTTCCTTGTTTTTTGTTTGTTTGTTTTTGTTTTTGTTTTTACTCCAGTCAAGCCAGTCATGCTTCAGCTTTGGGAGCCATCGTGCTAGCACTGCTTTTTCTTAGGAGTCTCCCATGCCTCGCTCACATCTACTTCAGATCTTTATGATGTTTTCTTGTGTACATTTCCCAGGTCTGCTAATGTAACAGTGTTCTTCTTTTTACTTATCTAAAAGGGCAACATCCTAACATTACATGCCCACCTTTTGGTTTCATTGTCCTCTATAGCTATAGTTTATTGCTAGCTGATAGCTCATATTTTATTTTGCTTATAGTTTATCTTTCACCAAAAGAACATAAGCTTTGGTAAAAGTAGGATTTTTTTTTGTTTTTTGTCTTCATTACTGAGTCTGTAGGTCCTAGAAGAATACCTAATATTACAAAATATTTGATAAATATATGCTAGGTGTATGAATAAATTTCTATGTATATCACAATATATATTCACATTCCAAAAATAAATCAGTAAAGTCCATGCACAGATGTCGGTGAGTAAGGTAGGAAGGGGTGTAACTACTATACTAAGCTTGTCGAAGTCAGCAGCTAGAGAAATAAACCTGCCTCTGTTAACTCTTTTTACGTGAAATTGCACAAGTTAATTCCCTGGGCCTTCAGGTTGTACTACATAGTATGAATGTTACAGTGTGTCAGTTAATTGAGCTTTTGGTTAAAAACAGTTGAAAAATGAAGCTCCTGACAAGGAAGCTAAAGTGAGCAAAACCAGAAATGGTAGTGATGACGTGAGTGCTAGCTTATTTTCCCTTGGTTTCCCCATGCTAATCAGTCACCGGTGGTGGGCCTGAAGAGTCTTGCCTTAAACCAGTCTTTTTTTTTTTTTAGTTTAACAAGTACACATGCAAATACTGATGAGTTTTAAAAAAATGTTATTTTAATCTGATTTTATATAATGTTCTACTTCAAAATCAATGAATTCACCTTATGGAGGACTACATTGATCAATTTTTTTCTCTTTGTGACCTGCTTCAGCTCACAGAAGAGATTGGAAAACTTGAAGATAAAGTGGAATGTGCCAATAATGCCCTAAAAGCAGATTGGGAAAGATGGAAACAAAATATGAAAAATGATATCAAGTCAGCCTTTACAGACATGGCTGAGGAGAATATCCACTATTATGAACAGGTAAGTGGTAGCATTTCACATTGCTTCACTTTTACAAGGCAATAGATATTCTCTTCTACTTTTTGCCTGTCCTGTGTTAAGAGACTCAGTTTAAACAACCACATTCAAAAGCCTCTTTGGTAGCTCAGTTCCTGTGGAATTACCAGCTAGCGTTTTGTTCTTTGTTTCGGAAGGATTTGAGTTTTTCAAAAACACTTGGTAATGATTCATCTATGATTCACCTGTCTTCCTTTTTTCTGTCTCTTTCCTATTCATGAAGCATTTGCAAAGGAAGCAGAAGAACAGGAAATCAATTCAGGGCTGTATCTGTGCCTTGTATCTCCTCTATCCTAGCTTCCATTGCTATTCAGAAATCAACAACAGAGAACACTGTTGTATTAGCAGAAGAGTAGCAACATTTTTGGGGGTGGGATGGGGTAAGGATGTGTTCAGAAAAGAGCTTAATTATCATTTTACTTTTTTAATGATTGTTTTTCATTTTATTACTGTCCCTCAAAAAAGTTACTTTCTCAGAGAGTTTAGTATTATACTGTCACTTTTCTCTGTCCTGCACATTCCAAATGTAACTTTTGTAGGAAGAAAGAGACCACAGTATATAAGACAAACACATTCCTTTCTCAGGTAGTTATAGTCTACAAAGGAGCCAGTTAATTAAAGCAAGAGATAATAAAGCAATATAAACTCTACCATAGAAGCATGTTTCAACAACATCTGACCTAATGTGAAAGACACGAAGAAGTTCCAGAGAATGTTGAAGTGGAGACCTTCATGCAGAATAAGAGGTTTTCAGATAAAGATGTGAAAAAGTTAGAGGCGAAGAAATACATGGAAAGAAGTATAGAAAGGAGAGAATATGTCCAAATAGCTGATTCTCCTTTTTTGCGGGTAGGAAGAGTAAATGTAGAGTGGAATTGAAAGGTTAGGCAATAATCATATTATACAGTTCATCTTTCATCAGTCTGGGATTTTTTTTTGTTTTCCTTTTTTTGGTACTGAGAATCATCCATCATTCTTAAGGAGATGTGAGCCATTGAAGAGATTTCACCAGGGAAGATACTGTATCAGACTGTGTTTTAGAAGGATCACTCTGGCTGTGCATGTGTCAGCGTGGTGACACTGAAGCTGTGAGCCTTTTTTTGGAGAGGCTTCATGGTAGTGGACTAGAGACTAGTGAACAACTTCAAGTGATATTTTTCAGGTGGAAATGGAAGGATCATTTTCAGTCTCTCTTTAATTCTTATTATACTCTAATTTGCCTTTAGGCAAATTCAAGTCTCTAAAAGAATCTCAGCTTTTGAATGATTTAAAAATAATTTTAATAAAATACATTTATCAACCTAAAGCTTCATTACCATTTAACCATTTAAACCCACAATAGTAAATACTTTTCCTGTATCATAGAATGTGTGCACATTTACTTTGCAGTATTGTATGACAACTGAGATAATTTATAAGAAAATTCTTTGGAAATTAGAATATGCTATATATTATACATAATTAATAGTTGTAAAGATTGTCTTGTTACATATGATGATACAACTAGTGTATTTTTCTTTAAATGAAAAATGTGCCAAATTTTTAAAATGTGAACTTTTTAGTTTTAGTTCATAATAATTCCATCAAACTCCAACTAAAATGTTTGGGTTTTGACTCACATACTATATAAATATGTGTTTGTCATTCTCCTAGATTGCATTCAGTTTATATAAAACACTTTTCTTAGAAATCATTAAATTAGCATCACTGTGCAGTATTGCAAATTTTTTTCTTCATTGTACTTTATATCAGTGTGTTACGTTCTTACCTCTTTCTCCCAAGTGATTGTATTTCTAGATGTGACTAAAATTAGGAGAATAAATGATTTTCTATAGTATAACTTTAAAAGACCTCTACAACTCCAATTATTTGTGTATGACTTGCCAGTATGTGTGTGTATATGTGTTTTTCTGAGTGAAAAAAAAATTTAGCCTATTGGCATAAATCTGTAAGGTAGAATCAGGAAGTTGGAGCCATAAATAATCAAGGATTCTTAATTAGCAGACTATAAAACCTAAACAACAATTTGCTGTTACCTAGTAACTACAAAATGCCTCAGATACAGAGACATGAAATTCTTTAATCTTGCCATTCCCTGTTTAATTCTATTTTAAACCCAGGCATAGTGGCACAAGCCTAGAGTCCCCATGCTTGAAGGCTGAGGCAGGTGGATCATTGTGAGTTCAAAGCCAACCTGTATTATGTAATAAGACCTTGTCTCAAAAATATAAGAAAAAACAATAATTTAATCATTTTTCTTAGGGAAATATTTTCTTTTTCATCGACATGTATATAAATATCCAAAAGGGTCTATTTCTAGTGTGATAGATAAGATGGAATATAAACATTTGCCCTTGAATTTACTTATATGAATTGGGATATTATAGCTTATTATTTATCAAAGTGACAAAGGAAAATCAGATAATAAATATGAGATATGATTCTGTATCAGATTCTAGTAATTGTCATATTGAAATTTTGTACTTACATGCATGAATTTATTTGTAGGTTGATTATTCAAAACAAATACAAAACATACAACTGAACTTTTAATGTTATTCCCATTCGGTTCTGTATAACTAATAAGTAAGGATACAATTATTAAGTCATTTGAAAAAGCAAGAAAAATCTATTTCACAAGGTGAATACTTTCAGTGTCATGTTAGATCATTTAGCAACAGTCTGAGAAGTGCATCCTTTTGTGATTTCAATACTGCAAACATCACACTGCAGTTTTACAAACTAAGATGACTACAGTATCATTAAGTAATATAATCCTATGGGACCACTATCATCTATGTGGTTGTCGTTAAATAAAATGTTACACAGCATCTGAATGTACAATGCCACTTAAATAACCAAAGAAATTGATTTTCTGCTATGGGAAAGAAATACTGAAACAATGAAAGATGACATTTGTATAAAATGTCTGGATATTTAAAATTTTTCCTTGTATGTACAACAGAGATTTTGTTTTTATTGCTTTGGTGCTGGTTATGCTAATGGTGAAGAAGGCTTCAAAGGAAGGTATACTTGGCAGATATAATGAATTAGAAAAGACTATGCTTACGAAAGCTTAATTTTACTGTCATTGAATTCACTTAGCCATCTCTGTGTCCCCTCACAAATGGACTGTAAGTGCTTATTAGGGTTTTCTGGCAGGAAAGTGCAGCTGATTAGAAATAGCTCTAGGTTTGACATTAATTATAAAAGAGAACGATTAGTTTTTGGAAGGATGAATACAAAAAATGGGAAATTTCTTACATAACTCGTGGCATCACCTTCATTATTAAGAAAATGATAAACAACCCTGCTCAACTTCACATCTTACTTAAGGCTTTTGATCATCTTAATGTTTTTGTTTTCTTTTTCTCTAATACATCAAGGACAGTTTGTTGTAAAAAAAAAAAAAAAAAAAAAAAAAGGACAGGTGCTTCCTAAGAGATATGGCAAAGTTACGGTGCAGCTAGATTCCAGCAAGTCTGTAGCCCGCTGCCAATTTTTAGTGTGTGCGTGCTAAGTTACTCCTTCTGAGGACCTGCAGACCAGTCCTGCCCTGTGTGTCACACTGGACATTTTACTAGACTGTCTCTGTAGCACCCCCTGCAGACGTGCCTAAGTTTCAGTGATGGGAAGGTTTCAGTGTTACTTTTTGTGGGTAAGCAGTTGATTTTTAAGTGAATATAATGAACGAATAAAGTTTATTCTTTGATAGCATATTTTACAATTATTACTGGCTTGTTTTATACCCTTATTCTGTTTATAGAATTCAAACTCACTGAAAATAAACAGTAGCAGCAAACCTAAGTAGGTAAACTAATGAATAAAACAGAAATAGAATGTTTATAAAACTTTATCCTAGAAAGTACTATATTTGAATATAATTACAGAAAAATAATTTGCTATTTTAAGATTAAAATATTAACTCAAAATTTTCTGCATGGTCCTTTTTGAATTAGTCAACACAAAAATGTGTGATTATTTTGTATCATGATGATTAAAGTAAATGTTTGGGTTACATGTTTTTCACTTGTTTTATAGAGTTTTCCACATAGTATCCTTATATAATACAACATATTGATATATTTCATTAGCTGATCTAATTGCTTATACGTGTATGTTTTCTCTTTTTTCTATCATAAAGAGTATTAGTAAGACAGGTATGGTGGCACAGGCCTGTAGTACTTGGAAGGAAGGGAGGGGAGAACTAAAAATAATTGGAAGCTTAGCTTTTTAAAAAGTAGCTTGGTAAATTTTTAAGAGATAACAACATCAGTGGTGACTGCATTTGAAATGTCATCAGTCTTATGTAGGAAAGTCATTTGCCACATGTAAAAGCACTTGAGATTCAGTTATTATCAAAGCCACATGTTAAGCAGGGATTCAGATCATCCTTGCCTTAGGAGGTTAGAGTTTACTAGGGAAGAATAACAACATATGTGTGCCTGATTAATATAGGTTTACCATGTGTTAATTTTTTTATAAAAGAATATTTAAACTTATTTTATTTTGTTGAATTATAGTGGGCAGACCTAACAGAAGAGTTTTATCATAGTGGATGATACAGATATTTGAATTTATATGTACATTTAGGAAGCAAAAAAACAGTGGTACTGTAGTGAAATAAATTTTCTGAAAGGTAAGAGGAGAAAGAGAAAAATCATTACAAGGGCATATCTCTAGCCAAATGGATAGTACTGCTGATGCTTTTTGAAAATCCAAGACATTTAAAAATTGTGGAAATTTTTAAAAGTAGATCACAAAGTCCCTTCTATAAATTAAGTAATGGGCGGACAGAGAGTATCTAAGAAAGTCCTTCAGATATTTTTTTTGACTTAGGAATTTATTCCAGTAATGTTGTGGAAATGATGAATTCTAGTTATAGGATTATTCCTTTTAAATTCATTATTACACTATGTACTTTAGAACATCTTGCAGATTTTATATTTACTAGAGAGCACCCTGGGCCAAATTAGAATAACTCACAAATATTCTGACTATAAGAGGCCCATCTATATTAAAAATAAATATAAACCTGCTACCTAAGGACGTTTCTGATGGATGGAATTTACATTTGTTGGAAAATGTAGTTTTAAAAGCTAAAAATCAGAACAGTTATTAACTTTGCTGAAATCAGCCAGGAGAAGAGCCACTCTGCGGGTGTAATTCTGAGTAGCTGGAAGCCGGGGTGTTCCCATGCCGCTGGCCTCGGAAGAAAGTGCCACTGCAGCGTCTGGGAGGAGAAAGCAAAGGAGGGAGACCCGAGCCAGTTTTAGTCATATTTCCCAGAATGTAGTAAAGTGGTTAAAATTATAGAAAGACTCGTTATATTTTCAGATTCACAGACTTTAAAAGACACTGTGACTAAGAGGAGTGAGCAGTTCTGAAGATTGAAGAGTGACGCAGGTAAAGAATCAGATCTGATTGTACCTGTGGACCACGGCTGTAGAAATGAAGATGAAAGAGAGGGATGCAGTCAAGGATGAGTGCAGAGAGCAGCAGATACCAGAGAGGCCAGCCTTCAGGAGGGAGGGAGATCCGGGAAAGGAAGAATTCCAAGTAGTACTAGTGTCAAGGCAGAGGAGTGCGTGGAGCTGCTTTGGACACAAGAAAATTAAGATTTAATAAGCTGCACTAAAATTGATAAATTGAATATCTAATGGAAATTGTAATGAAACTTTCTTAAAAAATTAGAGTTACCTAATTTCTTTTTAAGTTTTTTATCCTTCAGTGAGCATATAAGTGGAAATGGCTTGGTAGACAACACAAAAACGTAACTAATGTCCAGTCTATATGAAGACATAAATTATATTTTACACAAAGAGAAAGCTAGGTATATATTGTTTTCTAATGAACGGTGTAAAAACCCTTCCTTTAGAGCAGCAAAGTAGAACACTCAGAGTGCCAGTTGATGCCCTTTGTTCTCAACTCCTGGAGAAAAGATTGACAGATTTCCACTTATGCAGGCCAGTTTTGTTCTAGAATACTAAATTTAGTTCCAGTAAGGTGAGTATATGGAAAACAATGACAGCTATGTCCAGGGTAGTTAACTACTACTGTAATTTTGGTGTACACCATTCACAGTAGCCTAATACTTAGTACTCCTCTCTTAGTGAACAGCCTGTCTTGGAGAGAAGAGAATGGAAGTGGTGGATTTACTCACACAGAGCAACTTAATGTCCTTCTGAAAATTAAGGAAACACATAGTGTTGGAGGTCCCTTGAAATCTTAGGACAGAGACATAATCTTTAGTTTATATTGAATTATATGGTTTTTCTAAATATAGTAGATTTTGGGTCAAATCTAGGCAAAGAGCACTTTGTCTTAGGAAGAGATGCCTTTCCTTACCATAATGACAAGTTGTCTGTAAATGGGTTAATCAAGAGTTTACCGAAACAGGAACTTCTGAATCCATGTTGTAATGCTTTTCTTTTTTACAATCATCTCTAAAAATTACCAAAGCCTGCACTAAACAAGCACCCATAAAGACAGATTTCCTGATGTTACTAAAAAGAGTCCTTTGGAGAAAAACCGGTCAGTATTTTAAGCACCATGTGAAAAATGTCTGAGAACTACATTATATACCCCAGGATTGGAGAGATTCCCATTATGTGCATGTGAGATTTATTGCAAAGCAAACATACCTGCCTGAGAGATTTAAGAGGCTTAGAAATTTGCTCAGCCTAACCATTTTAATACCAGTTAAAATTTCCAATACATTGCATCCTTGTATCCATGTTATTTACTCTTTTATCTACTGAGAGGAATTCTGAAGTTTCTGGATGAGGAAAATCAGGCTTTATCACACTGCTTCTGTATTGGCCATCAGATTAATTTAGATATTATCATCATCAAAAGTGAAATGTCAAATTTTAAGCATTTTACTGCCATTAACTGGCAACATATTGTATATCTAGGAGCTTTCACCTTTTTCAAATGAAGAAATTATTTCATGATTAGTATTATCATCCTTTTTATCATCTGTATCAGGGAAATAATACTTTTGATGAGCTATCAGCTCCTTTTTCAAATCATATCTAGAGATTAATAGAGCAGAGAAAAGCCAGAGATGGAATAACTTTGTATGGTCTTAGGACCATAAGACTGTGTTCTCAGAGCCAGGCATGGTGGTAGATACCTGTAATCCCAGGACTTGGGAGGCTGAGAACAGAGGTTCAACCAAAGCTGCAGGCCATCCGGAGCCAAGAGTGAGTTCAAGGTCGGCCTGGACTACCTAGTGACTTCTTTAAAACATTTGTATTCTTGTGGTTAGAGGATAGGATGTATTACTGACTGTGTATCTAACAGGTGAATTTTTATTTTAAAACCTTTTTGAACTGAATTTTTATTTTAAAACCTTTTTGAATTTATCTATTATTGGTTGACTGGGAACAATGATAGAAAAGGTATACTTGGATGTCATGGATGCCGGGAGGTTTTTCAGTTTGACACATTGTTACCAGGAATTTTGGGGTAAGTAAAGAAGCACTTACTATAAACTGAATTTAGCAAAATCTGTAATTAAAGATTAAATGTTGATGTTTTATTCTGCATTAGATATTCAGAAGTTACCCACGTAACAATTGTGTCTCTTCTAAGTGTTTAGTATTTTTTTTTTGTGAGAGTTCTCTTTTTTAAAAAATGTCTACTAAAATGTCACTGAACACTTCCATATTTTGTAGGGTTTTTTGTTTTTGTTTTTGTTTTTTGTCTTTTGAGACAGGATCTCATTGTGCAGTTCAGGTTGGTCCTTAGCTCACTTTGTAGCCCAGGCTGGTCTCAAATTCGCAACAATCTTCCTGCCTCAGCCTCCCAAAATGCTGGCATTACAGGCGTGTGCCCCACACCCCGCTAGACCCCTGTATTCTGTAATGTAACTATTTCTCAGTTATCTATGTAAACATGATTGAATTTAGGAGTAAAATAGACAGTTATAGCAAAGTCTCTGCCTCTTCACATCCTTTGAACTACACGTACTTTGGTGAAGTTAATTAAAGATTTGAATAGAAGGAAATTAGAAAAGAAAGAACTTAAAACATGCATACTCAAACACACAGTAGACACTGCAGGATATAGCATCTTGAATAAGGACCATGAGTTTACAAATGAAAAATAGAGTTATGTAGCACAGTGTCACTAGTTAATTCTAAAATCTGAATCGTCCTCTCTATACCCATTTACTAATCTGTCAAATGAAATTATCAGGATTTCTCCTTTATCTCCAGTCTGCCTCATCCATAAACTCCTCACAAGTCTTTAAGAGAATGCATTAGAACACATATGAAATGCTTTAAAATAATGAATTAGAAAACATGTAAAATGCCTTAGAATCATATGTTCAAGCATCATAGAGTAGTGCCTTAATAAATTCTCTGGTAGTTTAAAGATAAATATGGTGGGTTTTGTTTGTTTTTGGTAGTTTATTGCAATATCAGTATTTGGCTAAACAAAAACATAAGCTTGAGATGTGAAATGTCCACTAGCAAACTTTACATACTTCAGGTAATCAGCATATAGAAAAAAATGAGAAGACAAATGAATTCAAATTTAGCCTTTTCCAAGATAGTATACCTTTTGCAACCTCAGTTTACCCATATTCTAAATTGAGAGTAATGCAGTACATTATAACTAAAGCCTTTCTATCTATCAATAACAAATGTTAAATCAGGTATCTGTAGAATAATAACACTGAATAATAAATAAACGGACCACAAGATGGCGTTTGTAGCTAATGAGTCCTCTTACAGTCTCAGTTGCAGTCATTTAAGGACTTGTAATGTTTTCAAGTATACACTTATCACATGCTTGACAGATTTATAGAAGTAATTTTAGCAAAATAATATGCAAATAATGTTCTTTTAAAGCTACAGATATTTCTAAAATTATAAATTGGTAGATGATCCTCAGAAACTGAATTTAGATTTTTCTAAAGATGAAATTCAATGAATAATTTTGAGCTATTCCAAAATAATAGAAGTTACTTTTCTCTGGCAACATCGTCACTAGTTTCTTTCTGGGCTGATTATATTACCAAATTAGAAAATAAGCAGGTACCCAAAGTTTTTTTTTTTTTTTTCCATGTTTCAAATCTTAAATTTAGGTGATAAAAAGCAATTGCTAGAATGTCATGCACCCCATTGCCCTCATTTTAGGTGCAACTGTAACTTTTGTAGATGTTAAATAATTTTTTAATGATGTTGACCAAGTGAAAAAATGATTACAAATTTGAGCTTCAGACATTCCTCAAATGTAGACTACCCTATCTGTGCCAGAGGTCTCTTGAGAAATTGAAATATTTAAGGGTTACTCAGTTACATTTCCCATTGTTTACTGAAAGATGCAATTATTTTAGTACTAGACATATTGTAAAGGCACACTGACTTTTGACTTTAAATATGAATTTATGCATTTTACAAGAAATATATGACAAAGTTTAGCTCTTATCTTCTTTTGTTTTGCTTTATTTTGAGTCCTGAGTATTAAACTCAGGGCTCTTGCACAAGATAGGCAAATATACCACTGAACCAAGTCACCACCCCTGTTTATTTTTTCATTTGGAGTTAGAGTCTTGCTAATTTGTCCAGATTGCCCTTAAATTTGTGAGCCTCCTGCCTTAGTCTCCGCAGCAGCTGGGATTACAGAGATGCATCATTTCACTCTGTGGCTTCTGCCATATTTTATGTGTGTCACTGTGTAGGCAAATTTCTAGAAATTTTGTTTGTTAACATCAAGATAAGCAGATCATATTTTAAATTTTGTGATGATTTGAGTGGAACTAATTTTTTTATTTGCTGTTTTCATGAATAATTGGGCCATTACTTGTGGAGATACAGTAATTACACTGATAATGTCATATGGTGGCTAAGAGCATGCCAGGGCTTTAGCATAGTACAGCATGTAACTTTGAGCGTAGTGACCTGAGGACTTTATTTTAGTGAGCGTCAGTATCCTAATTTATAAAGTGCTGAAGGTAATACTGCCTACCTTTTCATTGATTTACTGGATACTAAAAATATACTTGTAGATGTGTTTGTATATAGCAGTATGTATGAAAATGAAGGAAAGAAAAACTTAGGAACAAAGTTTAATATTCCCAGTGAATCACCAAACCTAAATTGCTTTTAAGCCTCCATATCTATAAATGCCTTTCCTGAAGTCCCAACTAGCATGTCTCTAGCACTAATCTTACATGCGCCTGAAATTGCCAGTATAGCAAGTAGGCTGCTAGATGAATGAAAGAAAAGCACCTACTTCAGTATGTAGCACAGAATAAGCATTCAAGAAATGCCAGAAACTAGTAACAATAGCCACTGTACTAGAGACTGAAAATACTCTTCATATGCTTTTCTTTGAGTACTGTGTATAATGATAATTATTTTGTAAATACTAATATTTGGGGGCAGATAAAATTTTATGCTTGCCATATGTCATATTGGATTAAACCAAGCAAAATGAAGTATATTTTTAAATTTGTGTGTGATCTCATTTACCAACTTTGTGTCAGTCAGAGTTACCTCTGTAAACTCTCCATTTTTAGTTCTAGGAGGCTTAATGAACACACATAATTTAAGCCCTTTATTCTGAACAGAGATGAACAGGCCTACAATAGTAATGAGATTTGCCTGATACCCTGCTGGGTCACAGAATGTCTTCGTATCCTACAGCTTGAGAAAATAACGTATTTATTAAATGTGGAAGTATTCATGGGACACTGTATTGTATCTATACCAATAATAACAACATTACTGTAAAAAATATGATCACATTCTTCCTGTTTAAAAGAACTAAAGAGCCATTTACCTTTTCTGGTGGCAAAGTGTCATCACTGCCTTTGCAAGAGATTTATTTCAAAGTTAAAAGTCAGTTTTGAAATTAAAGCTTAATTTTCTAAGTATTTCATCTCTATATCGCTAAGATACTGAGCCTGCATTTAGGAGCAGGATTTGTTGATGTTGGGTATGTCCCTCAGCTCTGGTTCCCTTCCCAGCCATGCTGACTGTCCCAGAGTTTTGTCCCCAAGCTGCAGGGGTTGCCCTTTTGCTGCACATTAGAGCTATCTGGGAGAAAACTTGCACTGTATTCTCATTTGACAAGGATTTGTGAAAAACTTGCTGTCCAGGCACCCCCATATCCTGGTTAATGCTGCACCCAGCATATGTATTGGTTGACTTTGCTTACAGTGAGGAACATTCTCTCAGGCTTCCTATGGAGCACTGAAAAAATCAGCTGACTCTAAAAGTTGGTTTTCTAAGTTAAACTGGAATCTGATTTGCTCAGAGGATGTTATACCAGATAAAATCACATCAATGGAAAATGATGATACTTTGTTCAAATGAAAGTCAACTCCTATTGTTGCTTTTCCCACAATGGCCTGAGAATTTCAACTCCACTGAGCACTTGGCAGTATTCAAGAGCAGGTCAGTAGTAGCACTGGGTATTTTCTCTCTGACTTGGACAGCTGTTAATTACTTTCACTGATCACAATCATTTTAAAAAGTGAAAATTATTGGTAGTAGCAGTGCATATCTAAGTAAATATAATCACTTTTAAAAACTAATTTTAAAATAAGGACACATCTCACACTAGGTTTTGGAATTTTTTTGTTGAGTTGATTCTTTGTATGCTTCAGTTATCACAGTGTTCAGTAGGCGCTTACTGAACTAAATTGTTTAACTATATGGTCTAGATCCATTTCTTGACATTTTAATACAGGTTTTCATACTCAAAAAGTTTAAAAGAATAGAATTAAGGAGGGTTATAGATCATATGTTGATTTAAAATCTATATGCATTAATTTGACATTTTTATACTATTCTAGTTAAGTGTGAATAATAAATGGATAGGGCAATTAAATAAACGTTCATTTATTTAGTAAAAAATCTACTACGATTCAAAAAGAGATCTAGTTGTATTAGAAGCTCTGTAGCTCAGGGTCAAATCTTTTAGCCTTGAAGGTCAGAAAGCTTCTTGATTATCAACCCAAGTGGGGATCAGGCTCTTACAGCAAAACTTAACATCTGTAAATTTAGAAGGCAACAAAAATCAGTTTTGATAAACACCCACATTTTAGCATTGATAATTCATACATTCCTTCTCTGTAGTCATTTGCATTTACTGAGTACTTGCCATGTATCTGACATGCGTTGGCTTAATCATCTTCAAAGGCTATATGTGCTCATAGATATATTTAGGGAATTATCCTACATTCCCTTCTACTAACTACAAAAAAAAGACATCCTGTCCTTGGGCCAGTGACTTATTAAACATACCCTGGTCATAATTCAGAAGATTGGTTATTTTTCATTTATTGATGAATAAATAATGGCTGCATCACTTACAGTGTTGTAAATACGGTTAAACATTTCAGCCTCAGCTTTCTCACTGGCAAAATGGAATTCATAATTATCATTGTGAGATTTAAAGAAAGTGAAATATCAAGCAGCCATTACACTGCTGGACCAAGTATTACGCGTGCTCGGCAGTTGATACATTATTTTTTTTGTTATCCTTTGTTTGTTATTCTATAAGTTAGTATTTCAAAGTCCATGAGTCTTTTCTCTGCCATTAGTGTGGAGACAGCTAATTTATTTCTTTACTAAATTTCACTGTCAATTTTAAAAATTGTTTATAAATTAAAATGTTAATTCATAACATTGATAGGCACAGATGACTACTGAAATCTTACAGCCTTTCTTAAAGTAGTACAGTTGAAACAGGAAGTGACAATGATAGAGTTTTCACTTGAGAACTAACGGTATTTTTGGTGCAGTTTTGATCACTTACTTGACAGTAATTCTAAACAGTGGATGGTTCAGAATTTCATTTTGAATTTTACTTTCAGGATGTTCAAAAGTTCATTTAAATAGTTTTGCAGTTAATCAAAAAGATGTGAAATCTCATGAGAGCAGTAATTTCATTGGGCAGCTACTAGATTATGTATAGATTTGCAGAGAATAGAACAGAGAGCTCCAGTAGAAGGGTGCTTCACAAGGGTACAAGTGGTCTTCCTAAATGTCAAGTGCGGTGGTTCTGCTCTCCCTCAGCCCTTTGACCCCACTTAGCAGTTTGCTTTGTTTTTCAAAAATTGTAGATAGATGGGGCTGGGGATTTAGCTCAGCGGCATAAGCGCCTGCCTTGCAAGCAGGCAGTCATGAGTTTGATCCCTGGTACTGATAAAAACGAAAAAGACAAAAAAAAAAAAAAAAAAAAAAAATTGTAGATAGAGTTTGAGTTATAGCTTGGTATTTCTGTGTTTCATTCTCTTTTTTTTTAATGCTTGAAATCTGATGATGATGAGTTATGAGTGTTTCTTCTCGGCATTTAAAAAAATAAAATAAAATACTAATAACAACTAGTCTAGGTTGTTAATAGCTTTGAGTACATTTTTGTTTTCCTTTGGAAACAACAGCTCTGTACATATTCCTCGGGATAAAAATCCCAAATAGACTTATAAAACTTTTGGAGCCCACATTACCCAAGTCATAAACCGTGAGCAGGTCTATAGGTGCACCAAAGTGAGTATTTTAGTAGGACCTGTCCTGTAGCACAGTGGGCAGAATACACAGGAGGGGGCCCTCCTGCGGAATGCTGCTTATATAGCAGCTTAGGGGCCTGTGAGAATGAGGGGCAGGGCTGAAACCACGGGCTGTCCTGGAGGGCTCATTCTGAATGTCGGATATTAAAATAGGGCCAGAGCCCACCTTTCTTTATCTTAGTCACTCCAGGATGCCCTCTCTTTTCAAAAATGCAGTAGTGTGATCTGAAGTGACAAGAGTTTGAGAAAGCAGCACTTATGTTGGAGTGAAAAATTGCTGTTTGATAGCCAGGGAGGACACTGCCAGATCAACAGTAGGATGCTGAAGCAAACTGTCCCAGCCCAGTGGGGTGCAAGAGGGAGCAGAAGGTGGGGGTCAGATGATAGACAGCTACCAGCTAAGCTACACGCTTCTTCAACTGACGGGGGTAAAGTGAGTCAGGTGCTTTTTGTCTGTCTCTCTGATATGTTTTACGTTTTGTATATGATGTGAACTATAGATTTTTTTTTTTTGTAGATGTTCTTCCTCAGTAAAAGGAAGTTCTATCTATAATTTGCTGAGAATTTTTAAAAAATAAAGAATAGACATTGGAATTTGGCAAATGTTATATCAATGTCTATTGTATTTAATATAGCCACATTAATTGCTATTTAATTATGAAAACAACCTTGCATTCCTGGGAGAAACCCATTTGATAAAGATATGTAATTCATTATATAATCTGATGGCTTTTAACTGCTAAAATTTTGTTTAAAATTCTGCGTATATATTTATTTGTAAAACTGGTTATATCTCTTCTTGGTCTTTTCTTGTAATGTCTTTGGTTTTGAGAAATTGCTTTTTACTGTTTCTGGAAAAGTTTTTGTAGAATTCGCTATTGCATATAATTCACCAAGGCAGATTTTGGGGGCTGGAGTTGTCTTTGTGGAAAAATATTTAATTATAAATTCAGTTTCATTTGGGTTATCTGTTTCTTCTTCAGTGAGTTTTGATCATGTTTGCCTTTTGAGGAATTAGTCCATTTTAAGTTGTCTAACTTGTCAGACAGGTCCAACACTCTTCAGTAGGATCTGAGCTGATGTTAGCTACTTTCATTTCTTACTCTTAATTTGTATCATCTTTCTTTTTCATAATCATGTTGGCTAAAATTTTATCAGTCTTACTAATCTCAGAGGTCCAACATTTAGATTTATTAATTTTTCTCTATTCTTTCTGTTTCATTGATTATCATTCTGATCTTTACTGATTTTTTTCCCCTTTCTACTTTGAGTTTAATATATTTGGGTTTTGTTACATCCTTTTAGTATTCAAGGTAGAAATCAAAGACACTGACTTGAGTCCTTTTTTCTGGTATAGGCATTTATTATGTTTCTCTGTATACTACTGCAGTGGCCTTTGGTGCTATAACAAACATTTTGATATGCTGGGTTTTCATTTTCATTCAGTTCAAAATGCTTTATAATTTCTATCTTCTTTTGGCATGGGGTTATTTTTAATTGTCTCATTTAGATTTTATGTATTTAGGGATTTTCCATGTATCTTTTTAAATTAGTTTCTTATTTAATTCCATTCTATTCAGAGAACACACTTAAAAGGATTAGAATCATTTAAAAATTTACTAAGAGGTCTTGTATGGCCTAGAATATGATCTGTTGTGGTAAATGTTATTTGTACACATGAAAGAAAATGTGTATTCTGCTTTTGTTTTATACATACCAGTTAGGTCAACCTGAGTAGTAGTGTGGCTCAAACCCATATGGTTGTTTCTCTCCACATACTCTACCAACAGGACAGAGGAATCAAAGTTGCTATAGATGTGTGTTTGTCATTTTCCTTATCTGTCTGTCAGTTTTTGCTTCATCTGTTTTAAAGACCTGATATAAACATTTTGAATTATATAGAAGAGTTTGCCCTTTAATAATTAGGAAATCATTATCTTTGCCAATGATCTTTGACTGAAATATATTTGATAGTAACATAGACATTCTAGCTGTGCTTTCAATGCATTGTGTCATTTTCATTGTAACTGTCTTGAGTCCTTATATTTCAAAAGTTTATTAGAAATTAAATAGAGATAGGGTTTGTTTTTATTCACTAGACAACCAGCATCTTTTATTGGAGTATTTATGCCTTAGACATTCAATTCTTGATATGATAGGTTTGAGTGTATTATCTTGCTGTCATTTTTTTTACTTGTATCATACATTCACAGGTTTCATTTTCTTCTTCTTGCCTTCTTTTGGATTAATAAGCAATTTCACATGATTTATGTCTTTTGTCGGTATATTAGCTGTAACTCCTTGGTTTGTTAATTCTTTAAACATTAATAACCAAGCCCTGCCACTGAGCCCTAACGATCATCATGATGCAGTGGTTGCTTCTTCAGTACTTACTCTTGCATTTGTGCTAGGCACCTGCATAGAAATTTTTACAAATTACTTGCATTTAGTTTTCACAATTGCCTTAGAGATAAGTATTGTCACTAACCTAATTTATAGCTGAAGAATGTAAACAAAGTTAAATCTCAAACCCCCACTTGATGTAGTGGGCTTCACATGTGCCTTCAGTCTGCTTGCACTGTTACCCTTGTCTCAGGGCCTGATGCCTACCTCTTTAGACTGAATGGGTCCATCTTTCACTCGGTGACCTAGAGCCCTATTTTCTTTCCTGACAGTGAGGTAATTGTGGGTTATTCTTAACAATCTGTGTTAATCCTTTAACCTTGGATATGTTTTCCTTTTATTTGACAATAGCGTGCTTCATTAAGAATTAAAATATGTAGGAAGTGACAGTGGTTCTGGCAAGCTGATGGGAGAGAGGAAGGAGGCAGTTTGTGGTAGGAACAGATGTGTCAGGATGTGTTAATCCTTCTAACACTGAGGATAAACCGCTGTTCATCTCATGGTGTTTTTCCGTTACTCAGTGCCTTGCTACATGGGAATCATTCCTTACATCACAGACGGACCTTCAGTTGGATGAAGACTCTGAAGATAAACTTTAATCCCACTGAGGACTTCCTCTTGAAGTTTGGGAGGCAGCATCTTTGAACCAAAGTTTTTCTTTTTGGATCGGCTGTGCCCTTTGTAAAATGGATGGAAAACATTTCATACTATCTGGAAAACCGGCAACATGAAAACTCAGGTATTCCAGGTCATTGACATAAATTTGGAGATATATCTATCAGTCTATATAAATCTATTATATGATGTATATTAATATAGATATATAGGTCTATTATATTATACATATATATATATATCTATATTGATAAAGATTTAGCTTAACTTTAATTATGTTCTTAAATTTATGTGCCAATAATTGCATAGAGATTTTTTTTCTTAAATATATGATTGTGGAACATGACATTTTAAATGTTATAAAGACTCAGTTTTAATAAAAAAATTTCATATGAAATATCTGACTGTGGTGTGTTCTTTTTCTACTGATAGTTTTAGCCTCTGAAATGGATCCAACATAAATTTCTATGTTAACAAGTATGTTATACATTCATTCTGATTTCATCACATTTTCGCTGAAACACAACTTTGATGTTAAGAATTTAAAGTAATTTAGCATTATTAAAAATAACTTCAAAAATTGACTTGTTTAAAGTTAAGTTGCTTAAAAGAAGCTTTCAAAATAGATTTAAATTAATTATCAGAAGTATTTATATATCATATTCCTACTTGTAAATCCCCCCATCTCCCTCACGGTACTGTCCGCAAATCATACTTAGCTTTCATCTTTTAAGGTATACAATATTTATCAAGCTTATTCTCATTATCGCACTTACTGTGAGTTGTCTGCCTTTTGCAAGGCCCTTTGTAGGTGGTATCATAATGATAAAAAAGACACACTCACTCTAGCCAGGGTGATGGCACACACCCCTGTGGTGCCAGGCTCAGAAATAAAGGTTGCAATTTGAAGCCTTGCTTGGGTAAGTTAGTGAGATTTTATCTCAAAATAAAAAAAAAAAGGCTGAAAATGTAGCTCAGTATTAAGGTTTTGGGTTCAATCTGTAGTATTCAAAAAAAAAATACTTGATTCAGAGAGCTTACATTCTAATGATATTAATATGTGGAGTGATTTCATAACTGATTTTTATGTTCATATGTTTTCATTTCTCTTTGGCCTGTACGTGAGAGTGGAACTGCTAGATTATTGATTATGTTTAACTATTTGAGGAGCTGCCAGATTATTTTCCAAACTGGCTGCACCATTTTCCTTCTCACCAATACCATATGAGGGTTTCGGTGTCTCCACAACCCCATCAACACTTGTTATTCTTGAAGTGTTTTATTGCAAGCATCCTAGTGGTGTGAAGTAGCATCTCATTTCTGTTTTGTTTTTCTTTGCATGTTTCTAATGCATGTTTCCATGTGCTACTGTTGAACATCTTTTCACATTCTTACTGGCCATATAGATGAAATATGTAAGATGAATAAATGAATATACATGTACATACATGCACATATATATCCATCCTTTGGAGAAATACCTATTCATGTTTTTTTACCCACTTTTAAATTATATTACCTTTTACTTACTGAGTTGTAAGACTTCTATATATGTATTCTAGATACAAATCTTTATAAGATTATGATCATTCATTTCTTTGATTATGTCCTTTAAACTCTAGAAGTTTTACATTTTGATGAAATCCAGTGTAACTGTTTGTCCTTTTGTTCTTCATGCTTTGCGGCTCAAATGTACGAATACATTGTCAAACCTGAGCTTATGCAAATTTACTCTAACGTTTTCTTCTAAGAGTCTTTATAAACTCTTAGACTTAAACTCTTAGACTTTGAGTCACAGAGTTATCTGTGGATGGTGTGAGGAAAGGGCCCCCTCTCATTCTTTTCTGTGCAGGTATTTGTTGTTGCTACTTGTGGAGGGACTGTCATAGTATTAGTGATGAGTCACAGGTCCGCAGAGGTCCTCATGCTGTCAGGTAGCAATGGCTTCTGTTGCTGTTTTCTTTAAGGTGTTGAGATATCAATTGTGCTGGAATTGGTAGTAATATGGAAGTGTGATTATTTGATACCTTATCATAAAATCATTTTAACAATAACATGAATTTTTACTTAAAAGAAAAATCCACTCAATGTCTACATATACTTCTCCTTTGAAATAGTCTCTTTTAAGTAACTATTTCCCAAAATGCAGGTATCCTGTGGTTCATTTACTCCCTTCCCCCAACCCCCGAATATTAAAAACAAACACTGATTTATGTAGGACACATCCTGGCAGTTATACAAAATGGGGGTAGATAGAGTATATTTTGAAAATGGCTGACTGTGAAAAGCTGGGTTCAAATTGTACAACTGCCTGACATCAAACAGTACTGTTCTTTTATTATACTTACCTGGGCAGAGGGAGGAGTTAAATACTTTCACCTTAATTGACTTCTAAACCAAAGGTATGATGATGAATTTCTAAGTTATTGTGGCCTGGAATCCTAGGAAGCCGCTTAGTTTCTGTGTGTATGAGAAGTGAAAATGTGCTTAGGTGAAGCTCAAGGCCAGAGGGTGAATCATGTGAGCTACGGAGCCAGCAGGCCCAGGTTTCACATCTGCCTTGCATCTGGTTCAAATGTAGAAGATCACGTCCATGTCTCCCACTTTTCTTTCTCTCTTTTTAAAAATTTCTCTCAGTTGATAGAATGGGAAACATTATTCACCTCTTTTTTCAAGAACAAGAAGCATACCTACCTTCACACACTTCAAAATCAGTCCATGTTGTATATGCTTGCAAGAAGATTCTAATAAAACGCTAGGTTGTTTTTCTCCCATTTCTTAGCCCCTGACTATCTTGAAGGTACTTTATATGAGCTGTTTATTCCACTTACACTGTTGACCAGCATAACCAATTCCTTCATATTATCTTCTGTAAACAGACTTGTACATTCTCATGTAGAATTTCCAAACTCATATTATATCTGTGCTTTAATTAAGCCTTACTGATTGATTTCTTTTTTTTACTGCTCTTTGTTCTAGTTTGTCCATCTGTCTTTTACTAATTTTGTTTCAGAATTCTTACTGCATTTGACAAAAGAACAAAATCGAAACTACCTAAGGAAAAGAATAGCATTTGATGAGCTTACATAATAATATAAAAGAATATATTTTAAGAAAAATGATCCTTAACAGTCAGCATTCTTTATTTTTATTAGTGCACTTTGCATTACATGATGATGTTTATCATGGAAAGTTGCTACATGTACATGTCACATCTTAATACTTTTACTTTCCATTCTCTGCCTCTCCCTTCTCCATTCTAGATCCCCTTCCCATTTGCAAAACATTCATCTCTGTGTTACCTATACTTATTTTACTTTTCAAATTATATATATTTTGGGTTTCTCATATAAGATACTCAAGCTTGTGTAACTGATTGATTTCACTTAACATTATGGACTCAAGTTTCTGCCATTATATTGTACCTTTCTTGAGCCATTTCCAGTCTTTCTGCTGATTCCTTCTATGAGACTAAATCTGTGATTCTAATTGGGGGCAATTTTGATGGGTGCCATTTTGGATACCGGCGTATGCCAGGCAGGGCCTGAAAATATTTTCAGTGGTCATATATGGAGGAAATGTGTTATTGTTATATAATGGGTAGAGGCCAGATATGCTGCCAGGTGTTCTACAGTGCACAGGCAGCTTGCAGCAACACAAAGTATCTGATTAAAATGTTAATACTGCTCAGATTGGGCTAGGTAATGCATACTAGGAAATCCTGGCTCACAAGTACCCAGCTTTGCCATAGGGAAGGGAAGATTTTGTCCCTTCCAACTGCAGTGCAGTTGAAAGTCTTCAGGGAAAGACTAAGTTTGGATATAGTCAAGCCTTACTTCAACCCAACCACTCTGATTCCTGTCCCAGGCCCATCTGCATGACTAAGAGCCAAGGTACATTACCATTTCTGTGTAAATTATAGCATCCAGGGAGATTATGGCTAAGAAATGATGGCAGCTTTCATGTAGACCACATATTCAAAGTTTCTGTCCAAAAGAACTGACTGCTTTACCCAGATGATGAAGAATATTGGGAAAGATAATAATGAATCACATGTCCAGCCTCTGATTTTAGATAAGCATATATTTCTACCATTTATAATTTTATTCTATACATTTATATAATTAACACTATTCTTATACCTAAAATTTCTCAACAAACAAGGAATAATGTAAAAATAACTCTTTAAGAACATGTAGTAGATTGCAAATATAAATTTATCATTAGTCCAGCATATATAATTACAGAGTCAGTCATAATTTTGACCAAGAAATAACACACAACTGTGAAATTAGAGTTATTAGTACATTCATCTGCCTCAGAAAACAACCTTTACATTAGATTTGATTGAAGGAACCTAGTATATAAAATACATACCTATGCCTAAATACTGAATTGAAAAACCATTGAAACACACTGATGTGAAAAAAATATTGAATGACAAGCTGTAATCCTTTCACAAATATGTTCAGCTGTCTAATTATCTTAACATAAATGGAATAATGAAAATACTGCTACACCTAACATCATTAAAGATCAGTGTACTATTTCAAGAAGACTTGAAAGTTAAGAAAAATGAAATGGATTTAGGGTGTGGACTTTTTTTTTTTTTTGGTCTTCTAATCAAGGGTACTGCTTGCAAAAAGGCATTTTAATTCCTTCCATTTTAGAGACTACATTCCTATAATTGATGTATCTAATGTGTTGCTAGATTACTATTTTACCCCATTAGCCATGCACTTTTTAATTTTGGCAGTCTGGGACATAGATAGGCTTTTTAAAAAATTTTAGAAGCAACTCCTTTTTTTTAATAATATGTTAAGTGAATGTTTCACAAATATGAAGTACAATAAAAGTCACTGAGCTAAAGCAGTAGCATTGTGACTATTTGTTTCCTCTACAGATACCTTGCAAAAGAATTTTAAATAGTACTGACCTTAGTTATTTTTCTCCCCACAATAAAAGGGACAAAATGGGTTTCTTTTGACTATAGAGTGAGGAGTGCCACAATGGCGTGGCTTCTGAGTTTCCCTCCCACAGCACAATCATTCACCAGGCTCCTGAGGCCTCAGCTCTTGAAGATTTGTTTTACGTCTGTCCTCTCATGGTGCTGTTAAGTTTGAACACCCTAGGATCAAGGTGGTTAAGAGCCAACATCTCACATTATTTCAATCAACCTTTATCAGATATATAAGATATCTAAAGGACAAAGTAGCTCATGTTTGGCCGTTCTCTCTATTTGATCTTACCTTTTGCAGGCTCTAGCATCACAACACATGGAGCCTGAAACACAGCATCCCTGGGTGTCAGTTTATGTCGGTGGCCCCCAGACCTCATGCATTTGCATTATGCATTTGTGATTGGTTCATTGTCTTGGATTGATGGTGTCAGTGCTACACCCACAGAGGGGTGGAGCCAGGATGTAAAGTAATGGCAGGAAGAAGGTGTGTTTCCGTCTTTTGCCGATTTCTGCCTTGCTGTTTGCAGCTGCCATAAACTGTGGACCTGCCATGCCACCCTACCTTGGAGCCAACTGAGTATGGACTGAAACCTCCAAAAATCTGTGAGAAGTAAATGTTTCCTTTCCCAACTTGTCTCATTGACAAGTATAAAGTAACTAAGACACTGGGTGTCAGCACAATCCTCTCATATTTTTCTCTGTTGAAGGCCCTGTAACATCTGTTTCAGGAGGTTTCACACCAATGCTCTGACTCATTTTGGTAGTGTTTCCATTGCTCCACTCTATCGTGATAAAATTAACAATAAGGGAATGTAATTTTCTTTAGCCAAAGTTAATTTTACCTTGTGAGTTGTTTGGAAGATGTGTCCTTTAAAAATGCCCTTTTTAAAGTCAACAGTATACTTCTCTTGCAGTGTAATGATGATATCTGTGTCTTGGCAAAACAAAAAGTAAGATGCATTTGCAACAATTTTGTGCCAATTTGAGTAGACTGAAGGATTTCTAGATACTTAATCAGATACCATAGGTATTTCTAAGGAGCATTTTTGGATGATTTCACATTTAAATTCACGTGCAAAGTAAAACAAATTGCCTTCCCTAATTTGGATGGGCCACTTCTGAGCAGTTGAAGGATGACTAAACTAAAAAGGGTGAGAAAAAAACCCTTCTTCCTGCCTGCCTCTGAACTGGGACATTGGTGATTTCCTCACCTGTGCATTTGAACGAAATAACGATTTTTCCTGAGTGTCTAACCTGTCAGTCATGAGACTGCATGTGCAAGGGGTGATTAAAATATATGATGAATGTTTACATTTAAAAATTACAGCAAAATACACATTGGCTGACTCTGAACTCATCCCACTATTCTTGTCTGTTTAGGAAGCAGTGTTTGAAAATGTTCTTTCTGGTCTTTCTGAGATGTGATCAAAACTATGGTATGTTTTGCTGCCGAGTGCCACCCATTGCAAAGGTAGTCTTGTAAAAATATTGCAGTGTGTCCTCATCCACCTTATTCACCAGATTTGGCACCGTACAGCATCTGATGCTTCCTCAACCTCCAAATGATCTTGAAAGGTAAAGATTTTGGACATCAAGGCAGCCATGATACCACAACACAAATCACAGGAGTCGGTTTCCGGAACCGCTTTAGAAAGTGTCAAGAGCATTTATACTACTACTTCCTCTCAGCTCTTTGAAAAGAAAGTTTTTTGGCATCATTTGTTTGTTTGTTTTTTAGAAAAGGATCTTTATTTCTATTCCCTGAGTAACTACTTTTCAGGTGATACACAGTGCATTACCTATTGTTATTCTTTTCTTATTTTGTTATTAAATTTTATTTTCACATAAAATAGAAAAATATAAAAAGAATTTAAGTGTATTCAAAGCAAGAGGGAGTATTTTCAAGGGGATTAACTGCAATATCTTTTTCTGTAAGGTTTTTTGAACTTAAACCTTATGTGACCTTTCTATGACCTGGTGTAACAGCAGCTCTCCTGGATCTCCAACTTGCTACCTCAAATTCTCAGGACTTGTCAACCTCTGCCATCATGTGAATGTCAAAATGGATCCATTTCTCTCACCCTTACATTTCTGTTTCTCTGGAAAAACCTAACTACCATATCATTTTTGTCATGCACAGTTTTTTAAAACAGTACTGGTTGGCAAAATCCCAGAGTTTAGAATCTACATTTTGCCATCCTGCTTGAAGCATCTGATTTTATTTCTCTAAATTTATTGTTTCTGCCTGAAGTCTGTGAGGGCTTAAACTTGTATAATATAGTCTTCCTGTATAATATACAAAGACTGGTATAATATAGTCTCACTGCTGAGGTTGTAAGTTCCTGGAACGTGTAAGAAGAAGTGGATAAAGACTACAAGGTGTAAGGAATTCCTTTGATTTGTGTTTTGATATACTACCAAATGATCAATTATTTTAAAGAAGATGCATATCTTTTGCAGGTATTTTAAGTTGATCTGAAGCATAAATTCAGTGCAAATTTTAGAGATAGGATTCAAAATCTACAATTGTATCCATCCTTTACAGAGTGATTTAATGTTTCAGTCAGGTTGGTATTGCCTTTCTTGCATGTTCTCACTTCTGCTCTCTAGCAATACTGAACCAGAGGTGCCATTTTCTCCTTATGATTCCTGAAAAAACTAGAATGTTGAAACATTTTGCTCAACTTGACCAAAGTAGAAAACAGTGGGTCAAGGGTAATTGAGATTTCTTTGTGACATCCATGTTCTCTTTATACCCTGCTTCTTAAACTTCAGCATGCAACCTTGTCAACAGCCAATTTTTAGGCCCAGGGTTTTTTCAAGAGACGATCTTCCTATATAGTTCACACCATCTTTGAACTCGTGTTCCTCCTGCCTCATCCTGAGTGTTGAATTTACTGGTATGCGCACTGCACAAAGCCAGGATTCTGCATTTCCAACAGCTTCTAGGGGATGCCAGTGCTTGATTGTTAAACAGCAGTGTGATACCATTATTGAGAAGGCACAACTTGTGAATATATGTTAATGGGTAGATAGAAAATCTTCAGTTATATGAGCTTTGCAGCCATACTTTGCCTCTTGGCTTTCACTTGTAGTTCTATAACCTTTAGGAAAATTACTCAGTGTTCTTGTACCTGTTCTATATAAAGGCTGCTAGTAGTACTTAATTAATCATTTATTACATAAAATAATGTCTGTAAAGATCTACACATATTGACAGCATGAGATAAACACTAAAAACATAGACCCTTAGGAGGATATAATTCTTTTTCCAGAAAGACCTATTTTATACATGGGCTTTTTTTAAAGAACAAAAGTCAGTTTATTGCATATTCTGAAATAGAAACATTAATTGTTAGGCACTGCTGACCTCATTGGTAGTAAACTGATCAAAACACTTTCCCATATCTGAACCTTTTTAAACTTGTAGAGTTATAGCAACATGGACAGTTTCAGAGAGAAAAAATTATCTTGTGGAGACTCTTTCTGGTAAATCAGTTTGGTATTTCTCTTATAGATGTAGACTTTGTGTTCCTATGTAGTGAATAAAGGCATTGGACAAACTCTTAGGGCTGTAAAAGCTAGAATTAAATTCTGAGCATACTGGTTTTTAAAAGGCATGTTAGCATTTAAAATTCTGAGCACTTTTCTAGCCCCAAATTTTCCATCTGTAGAAGGGGGAAATTAATCTGCCAGATCTGCAGTTCTGAGAATTATAAAAATAAATTACACACAATTGACTGAATACTTACTTTGAAAAAAAGTATTACGTTATACATCAGCTTCCCCTTGTTACCTAAGGTAAACTAGTGATTATCTTTATTATGACACAAAAAAGAAAGTTTCAGAATGTGATTCATATGTGAGAATATATGTTGATACAGTACTTATTTAAATTCACATTTATATGTATGGATATGGGTAGTGTGTGTGATATGTGTGAATGTGTGTAGCAATTAGTGAAAGACACAAGTTAATAAAGCAGGAAGCCAAGGCATGTGCACTGCTGCTTATATTCCTCTCTTACTATAACTGCTCCACGTTTGAAAATGTATTTATGTTCATCTTTGTAAGGGGATTAGGCAAGAGGATCCTTTAAAGTAAAGCACCTATTTATATATGTTCCCTGCTTGTGTAATTTTTAACCGTTTAATTACATTCAAGTGAGAAAATTTGGACTTCCACAGTTCCTGTTTATATTTGTCTTAATACAAGTCATAGAGATTGAAGAGATTGTATTTTTTATTTTAAAACATGACAGTATAATCCTTTGACAAAATCAGAAGAACAGTACTTTCTTATTTAAGGAGAATCATCTAAGAATATACAGTTTAACAACTAATCAGAGCTAGTTAAGACATTTGATAATTATGCATCAAAATGTTCTCTTACTTGAGGCATGATTCTGATTTTAATATTAAATTATTACTTTATGTGGTTTATTTGAAGTCTGAGATAAAATACCATAATTCATGCAACCATTCAGTAATTTCTTTGTTCCATGAATACTTCACAGCTAATAAGTTTCAGAAACTATCATCAGTGCTGTTGTAAACAATAATGGTAAATTGAGCAGACATGCTCTGCAGTCATGGAACCAAAACTCTAATTAACAGACATCATGTGATAAATAATAAATAAATCTCAACACATTTATTAGTTCCTAAGGCTGCCTTGAAATCAGGAAAAATTGAGTGACTTAAAACAGGCTAAATCCATGAAATCAAGGTGTCTACCCTACACTGCCCTGCTGCTCCTAAGTGTCCAGTATTAGCTCTTAATCCTTGGAGTTTCTTAAATTACGGATGCATCACCCTGATGACATCATTGTAACTTGGTTACTTCTATAAGGGCTCAGTATGGAAGTAAGGTTACGTTTTCAAAGGAGTTAAGACTTCAACATCATGTTTTTCTTTTTAAGGGGTGCAATTTAAATGATAACAATGCATAATTACGAATTGTGGCAAATGCTCTGATATAATCAGTCCAGTATAAGAGAGAATAACATAGCACAACTCTTTAAATTGAGTAGACAGGGCGGGCTCCTAAAGACCTGGAGAATAAACACTAACCAAACATTCAAAAAAGAGTAGATTAATTCTGAGACAGTACATTTAAAGACTGAGCTAGGGAAGAATCTAATATGTAAAAGGAACTAAGGAAAACCAGGGTATGTAGAGCATAGTGAATGAGACAGGAACCCCAAATGACTGATATTTTTTTTAATTGTGAGCAATTACCAAAATTTGGCAGAGGGTTCTATACACTCAATACCACATTTTAAATTATATATCCATATATATAAAATACTTAAATTTTTTCTTTGTTTAGGGACCAATATATTTGCACACTTGCACCCTAGACAATTGATTAGCTATAGTCAAATTCTAAGAGGTATGTATCTTCTTTTTATATGTTTAAAAAGAAAGAGTGAGAAAAAATAGACATAACATTTACAAAGTAAGGACATCTGGGCAGTTTTTTAAAGAAAAAAAAGTATCTAAGAATTGATTACGATAAAGAATGCCCAAACCAGCGCATATTTGGGAAGGTTTTCTTCCCACAGGCCAGTTTGAAGGTAACTCATTTATGACCTTCCACATAGGACATTTTCTCCCTTCTCTAAACTCCATGTGTATGGGCTTGTCACTACCTAGATTGTTGCATTTATTTTCATGCTATAATTTTGCTTGTTTTTCCTTCTACTGATGTTTTCCTCATCGTGCCTGCCATAGTCCTGCTTTTTCCTTAAGGTTTAACTATTATTACCCATACTTTGATGAATTTTCCTACTTTCTCTGAGTCACTCTTTCCTCCATCCTCTGGTGGCACTTGATTGAATATTGCAATATTGCATGCCCCAGTGTTCCAGAAGTTTGCTTGTCAAAATCACCCTGGCAATAATACAGTCACAGGAAAAATGATTACTATAATTCTCAGCCTCAAATTTTTCCAGTTCAAAGATACTAGGGAAAACATGAAAATATTTACCATAGAATGCAATACAAACTGAAAAACTACACTTACCTGTCGGGGTCGCTCCCGGCCGGCAGAAAAGACACACGACAAAGTCTGGCGGTGTGCAACCTTGCCTTTATTTGTCTCCGCGTGGGCCCCGCGAGGCCTCCTCTCTGCCACCAGCCCTTTCTCGCCGGTGGACTTTCTCTATCTCTCTCTGTGCTTTCTTTGTGCTTCTCTCTTGTGGCGGGAGAGGCATTTACTTTTATAGGGTAACAGTGGCCAATCAGTTCAAAGCGCGCGATGCGGGCTGATTGGTTAACATCAGTTGTTGCTAGGCAGACTATCTTACAGAGCGGGTTGTTTAAGTCGCCAGGGCAATCAGGGGGCAGGAAGCAGGCACCAACTTGACTCACTCGATGGGAGGGGCAATCTAGCTCAGGCTCCGCTCCCACCCACAGGCCCTACGTCCGCCAAGTAAGGCGACCGGTGTCGGCGGCTCCCAACATCTCCCCCTATTTTATTTACTTTGAATGAATGTATGCATCGCAGCCCGCCCTGGATCGAGTGCAGAGGCTTATGCCCTGTGTTGAGGCCCACCGTAGGCCCTTGGCTTGGACCCTGGTCGGCCGCCCCCGGGTCTGCCAAGGCCTTGAGACCCTCGTCCTTTTTCCAGGGCCAGGAGTGAACTGGACGGAACCTGGATGCACATAGGCATGCACTCATGCCCCTCCGTGTGATCCCCTCGGAGAGGCATCTAGATCTGGGCAGATTTTAGTAATCCAGTGGCTTTCGTGCAGTATGGGGTAGGGCCTGGCTTAGGTCGAGTCGTGCTGGGGAGGCACGCTCTTACCCGTCATTGACTCACCTACCCTGCTGTGTAGTGTCAATAGGGAAGGAGTGCGGAAGACCCGCCACATCTAGACCCAGTCGTAGGCCAGTCGAGCGAGCCATGCGTAAGCCTG
The DNA here is from genome assembly GCF_034190915.1 of Cavia porcellus. NCBI lineage: Eukaryota > Metazoa > Chordata > Mammalia > Rodentia > Caviidae > Cavia > Cavia porcellus. The sequence goes on from NW_026947484.1 coordinate 120,014,086, forward strand.
GGGGTCATTGTGCCCATCACGGGCTGCTGCCAGGGCCGCATGGGCAGCCAGGCGTACTTGACGCCAGGCCGCCGCAAGGCGCCCATTAATAAATGATGTAACCCATCGGAGCAAGAATGGTCCTACAAGTAAGAGCAGAAGCAAGGAGCACAGGGGACCTAACAATGGTAAAACATAGGGGAGCAAGCCATTCCAGGCTCCCCAAAAAGGGATTGTCCTGCAGTTCTTTTAGGGCTCATCTTGTTGTTGGGTCTGCGGTTGGCCTCTGGTGGAACAGGCCTGATCTTCAGTCGAGGGACTTGTCGCAACCTCTCTGGGACCCACAGTGGTTCTCGTCCCGATTCCTGCAGAAAAACACAAACCGCGCCTCGGTTCCAGCTAACCACCGGATCCGGGCCCATCCATTGTCATGCCATAGATAACCGCGCCTTTGGAGGCAGGCCTTGGCTTACTCCCCCTTTTTATTTTTTATTTTTATTTTTTTATTTTTTTTTATTTTTGGTCTTTTTCGTTTGTTTTTTTTTTTTTTTTTTTTTTTTTTTTTTTTTTTTTTTTTTTTTTTATCGGTACCAGGGATCGAACTCGCGATTGCCTGCTTACAAGGCAGGCGCTTATGCCGCTGAGCTAAATCCCCAGCCCCCGTTTCCTCGACCGGCGTTTTTCTCAGCCTGCTCGGCAGAGTAGCCGCCCATGAAAATACCGTCCGCCCCGCAGCGCAACGTCATAGGACGATGGTCGCGACAGAGTGGAACGGGGCGTCACTTCCTGTGCCGGCTGAGAGAAGGGAGGGTTCCCTGTAGCGGCCTCTCGGCGGGGAGCCGCTTTTGGAGAAGAGCTCCAGGGCGGAGCGGATGGCTCTCTATCTCCTCCCCGCCAGAGAGCGCTCGGGGGCCCTTTTTCCTCTCTCTGCTTTTTTCGAGCGGCGCACGCACACAATTCGCGGCGCAACTCGGCATAGGAGTCAAGGCACGCATGTATCATTTCCCACAGGGGGCGAATAGCCGGCGAAATATCCCCTTCCAATTCCGCCGAAGCGAGGTCCCCGCCTAACTTCTCCCATGACGGCAGGTTTAAATGCCCCGTGGGTAAAAACCAGGGAGCCACCCTATCTACCTCTGCTATGAATAGTTTCAGTGTTTTTTGACCTACCCTGAGGTCTCTAGCTTTTAAAAGCTTCCTAAGGGCCTTTACCAAGGGCCGCACCTCCGCCCTCGGTAAATTACCCATCCTCAACCTCTAAGGGCTGTTACTCACCGCGTGTGACTTAAAGAACCCGTCACCTACGCGTGAGCCTGAGGGGAGTCTAAAAGCCCTGTAGGTGCGCGCCACCCAGAGCCCAGGCTTATCCCCAACTCACCTGTCCGGCAGCACCACGCTGGAGCGTTGCACACCACCGCCGTGTCTCGGGGTTGATCAGTCCCCGTGCAGGTCACCAAATGTCGGGGTCGCTCCCGGCCGGCAGGAAAGACACACGACAAAGTCTGGCGGTGTGCAACCTTGCCTTTATTTGTCTCCGCGTGGGCCCCGCGAGGCCTCCTCTCTGCCACCAGCCCTTTCTCGCCGGTGGACTTTCTCTATCTCTCTCTGTGCTTTCTTTGTGCTTCTCTCTTGTGGCGGGAGAGGCATTTACTTTTATAGGGTAACAGTGGCCAATCAGTTCAAAGCGCGCGATGCGGGCTGATTGGCTAACATCAGTTGTTGCTAGGCAGACTATCTTACAGAGCGGGTTGTTTAAGTCGCCAGGGCAATCAGGGGGCAGGAAGCAGGCGCCAACTTGACTCACTCGATGGGAGGGGCAATCTAGCTCAGGCTCCGCTCCCACCCACAGGCCCTACGTCCGCCAAGTAAGGCGACCGGTGTCGGCGGCTCCCAACACTTACCTAAGAGACTAGGAGATTAATTAAGAATACGTTACTGTAACCCAGATTAGAGATTATTGAAATCTTAACTAAAGCAACAACCTAAATACTGGAAAAGAGTTGCTAAAATGTTGAAGAGGAAAAAAAAATCAGATTTTTACTTAAAAAAATAGGAAGGACATTGTTTCAGGGTAAGTAAGAACATGTAAGGGTTCATGTAAAGGAGAACATGTAAAGGGTGGCCACTGTTAGTCTGACAATTAGGAAATTACCTATAATAAATAGATTTGTTTTTTTTAATTTAAGGGCCAGAATTTATAACTCAGTGCAAAGTCATATGCCACATTAGTTTCAAAGGAAACTGGAGAATTAAATTTTGTTTTCACACACAACTTCTACCAAATAAAATCAGAGCTTTGTTACTAAAGGAAAATAAAGCCTAGCACAAGCAGGAGGACCAGCAGTAGCCACAGTCCCTCAGAATGTGCTGTGTAGAAATCCCTCAGCTCACCACTGTGAGTCATCTGCAGGGGACCCCAGGCCATAGAGAGATGCTGCAAGCCCAAGCCTGGACTCAGTGGCTTGTCCAGAACAAACTGAGAAGTGTTTAGGGACTCCTTCTCCATTGTATTTCACTTCAATTGTCCTTCAGCCAGTTAGTTTTGCTTTTGTAAATTCCTTAATGTAAAATGCAGTAACATCACAGTAAGTCACTTGTCTCCTTGCTCTTTCTCTTTGGCTTTCTTCCTTTCTTGTACTTATTTTTTGCTCTTGTTTTTGGTTGCATGTTTATGTTTCTGCCTTTTTGCAATAAACCCACTTTAAGAAATTCAGATTCTAGCAAATCAAGGCAGGGAGAATAATGCAAACATCAGTATTTCCTTAAAAGAAAAACTTTTTTAATTATTATATTACAAAAACATAAAGAACTCAAGAGAGCTTGATGGTATAATTTGCATCTTGCAGTGATATTTAAAGTACTAAAATAGAAAATTCAACTAAAGAACCATTATTATCTAGTTCTAACTTTAAGATTGAAAATACCTAATAGCTTGCTTGCTTTTTTTTTTTTTTTTTTTGCCAGAATGTGTTACACAGAGTCTTTCTAACAGGTGAGCTTGTCAAGTGTTTTTTTTTTAATGTGTTAGTATTTTAACTGTTAATAGTTAGTAATTTTAACTGTTAACAGTATTTTTTCTCCTTTAAGGCAAAGATGCTAAAAATACTGAAAGGTATTTTATTAATTCACTTTCAGATAGAAAATTCATAAAATTCTGCCATAGAAATAAACATTGTGATCATTTTCATCTGAGAAATGTAAGTTGTAATACAGAATTGTAAAGTCTGTAGGCAACCCTAGATACGAACTAACTTATTCTCTGATTTTTCAAGTAAATTGCTTGTCAGGGTCTTTGTACAGCCATGTTAGAGTGTGTCCTGTACAGTCATACAGAGCCCAACGCTTAAAAGACTCTGGCATTTGGTTTATTGCTCTGCTGTCTCCATCCTGGAAGGCCTAATATGTTTTTGAATAAAGAACTCTACAACTTGTATACTAGGTCCTGGCCTCCAGAATTTGAAAGAAGTAAAAATTTATCAAAATGTAGTTTTAAAACAAATCTTATCCTCCCTTGATAACTTTCCAATACACAATATTTTGTTGCTTCTACTGCAGATAGCAAACTCACATCAAATACTACTTGTCCCATTACTGCATAAATGACGTGCAAAGAGATGCTTCATTTACCACTCCCTCGTACACAGAAGGCACCATGCTTAGGCACCTTTGACTCTTATGCCTTGGTACAGATTTCCTGAAAAATATTCATTTAAACCCAAAGCATTTAAATTTAAGGATATCTAGTTTGACAGTAAATAAGAAACTTGATTTTAAAAAATAAATTAAAATCGCTAAATTTTCATAAAGTTTGGTTTATCAGTTTGATCTACACTTACAAAGTAGAAGGTCAATAATAAATATTTAACATCTAGAAAGTATACATGATGTGATCAAAATACATGGTGAACATTTAATTTAAAAACATTTATTGCAGTGAAAAACACATTGCTCTTAGTCTCTCTGAAATGTTTACCTTCACTTCAAGCACATTTGTCCCATCATTCATTCCACTTTTAGAAGCAGTTCTGGAAGTTATCTTTCAGGTGTAAAGATGATGGAAAATACAGTGATTGCTGAGTATCTCATCCAAATGAAGGGAAAGCTGTTAAAAGCATTCCAGTGTGTCCTCATCTACCTTCTTCATCAGATCTGGCACCAGAAGACTGGCTCTTCCCCAAAGTTAGAATGGCCATGAAAGTTAAAAGCTTTGCATCCACAACAGACAGTGCAACTAAAGACACTCAAGAGGACTTGCAGCACTGCTTCAGAACGTGCCAATAGTGATGGATAAGATTTGAGGTGGAGAGGAGTACTTTGAGGGAGCTAATGGAAATGTATCTTATACTGCACTAATTTTTTAACAGTTTAAACATTCCCTGTATTTTTTGTGCCACATATATAATATATAGTTACTGTTAGAGTATTCTGACACAATAGACCAGCAAAAGTACAAAATGAACAGCTTTATTGAGGTGAGGATGTGGAAAGGAGCACACAACCCATGATGGCTGGGCTGTCTCCTTCGACTAGACACAGAGAAGCAGAGAGTGGTGTGCCCTCTGACTGAAGTGGCACTTGGGGTGGATATTGATGACATGTGAGTAGCTGACTGGAATTCTCTGTGTGTGCAAACAGGAAGGGGAGCTGCAATTAGGGCTGAAGAGGAAGCAGGAAGTGGGAGGCGTTCCTGCTTTGGCCTTCCGCCACGTTAGACCACTGCCATAACAGTGCAGTAATTTATTCTAGGGCAAAATTCTTTCAATTATATCTTTGTGCCTCTATATGAAATGTATTTTATACATTATTTTAAGGAGAGACAATACTTAATTTTTATGATATGAATGTTCTCTCCTTCCTATTTGGTATCTGTTGTATTTTACATATTACATTCTAAATAAAGATGCTTTTCTTCTTTTCTGGCTGCTTTCAGTCCATTTTCATAAATTACAATCCATCTATTACTAATACTAAACTGAATATTTGATTTAGCATTTGCCAAATCTAAACTGAACCCTTTCAACTTTTTACATTACTGATTGGTATATAAACCTCAATCTCAGTTTGGGATAGCTACTAGATCAGAGAATGTTCTCACAATTTTTCTCATGACATGAAGATTTTCTCATATTCTCAAAATTTTGTCATTTAAGAAATAATTGCCTGATATTCTTTTTCCTTTTTAAACTAAGACATTTATTTTCCCTTAATGTCTGATACCTCCTAGATGCTTATTTGTTGGACAATTCTTGAAGAGACTAATCAAATTTATTATTAGTTGTGCTCTGAGCATGACCAAAAACTAAAGAAATATTTAACATCTAATTATAACCATATAATAGCCAGATACTCTCTTAACTAACAGTTAAGTATGATCCAAATCCAAATCTGAATTAAAATCATTCACTTATCTATGTGAATGTGCACAAATATATTAAGTGCTCTGAATCTTAGGATTTTTTATTTTTTTCTTCATTAGAAAAGTAGTGTACCATTTTATTATGGCTTCCATAATGAAATTCATTTCTGGGGACTAGAACTCCAAGATATTAGTACATTTGATTCTTCTAGGTCTCTCTGCTTGAACTTAAGGATGACAGCCCTTGCACTTTTTATTCACATGGTTGCCTGTTTTCCACTATTCTAAAGCAGCCGACCTGGTGAAATAGTAGAATGGAAGACTGAGTTGCAGCACCATTTAAACGTCAGTACCTTGCGTGGCTGGGTCAAGATCCTCCAGAAGGTTCTTTTATGCTTTGAATTGTGTCTAATATGAGGTGCTATTTTCCTGTAACTACATTCATAAACCCAAGGATCAATAATTGAAATGGAAGTGACATCCCTTCTGTGCAACTAGCAGAACTTCTGCTTTCCCTATGACCTTATTCTCTTCTAGCCTAGAAGTTTAGTTTTGTTTTTTGTTTTTTCCAAGTGGAAAAATTCTTCCATTAGGTCACACAACAATCATTCAATTGGAACAGAAGTTGAGACTGCACTAAGCCCCTTTGTCTTCCTCATGCCTCTGAATCACTAGGCGAAGAGAGGAATTATTGTGCTAGCTGGGTGGGTGATCCTAACTGTTACTCCACAGTGGAGGTAACAAAGAATACCTGTGGGGAGTACATGGCATCCGTTAGAGCATTTCATTACTCTGTCTTGTGATTCAGATCAGTGGAAAACTACAGCAACACAACCCAGGATGGACTACTAGTGGCCCATCACCTTCAAGAATGAAGGTTTTGGTTGTGTTACCAATGACGGAGCCAAGACCCACTGAGATAATTACCGAAAAAAAAAAGGAAATTTATAATAGTTGGTAGAAGGCAGTTATAAATATCAGCCTCTACCACATGATCAGTTGTACAAATAGGGACTGTAATTGTCATATTTCATTATTATCAATACTATTTATAGGTGTTACATAAATATTTTTATAATGTTTGTTTCTTCTTTTCTCCTTATCACGTGACATAGATATATTGGTTTTATATCATCATGTTTAAGTATTAAACTTACATCACAATATTTAAGTTACAGGTTATCACAGGAAGGATAAACTGCATCCAAGGATTTTGGAGTAGCTATTTGACACAGTAATCAAGGACTACCTCATCAAGAAGATGAACATATGAAAAGAGATCTGATAGAGTAAGGAAGCATGCCTTGCAAGTACAGGGGCAAGAGCATCTCAGGCAAAAGAATGACCAATAAATGTGAATGCCATATGCTTTCAAGAACAAGGCGCAAGTCAGTATGAGTGGAGTATCCTGAGGGAGAGTGAGGAGGGACAGGATAACATTGAAGGAGCTGCAGGTGAAGGATTAGGCATATCCCCTCTGCCTTTCTGCACAAACTATGTCGAGAAGAATTATTTTTACATTTAATGCTTAGAAATAAAATATACTTTAACAGGCCGCTCATTCTCAAAATGAACATGAAAACACATTTTCATAGTTTATGGCTTTGGAAAGATTTAATGTATATTGAAGCAGACTGTCACATCAAAATTGCTCCAAAAACTGTAGCTATGATTTTTATTTAAGATATGCATTAATCTGCAAACTTCAGTTTCTGACTTATGTACCATTTTATTCAACATTAGGCAAGTGCCTTCTGAGTATGTATTTATGCCAGCCCCCTTGTCAATGGCAATTAATGGTGAGAAGATGGACATTTCTGCTCACCATCAGTTGCCAGCTATCACATTCCTATTAAATATGGACACAGGAGTGTGAACACTAAAATAGCACTTAGAGAGAAACTTAGGTGTCAATCATTTAAATGTGAAAAATTTAAATGAAGTGGTTGCATTTAATTTTGCATTCTTTGTATTTTCATATTTAGGAAAAGATATTCTAATAGCTGTTTTACAGCCTGCTTTTAGACACAATTATAATAATGCTTATTTTAAAGCAACTATGCCTATTGAGCTCCAAAAATCAAATATATATTATGTAGCCTACAGTGTTCTTCTTTTAAGGTAAAATAAATGGCTTTGTCCTTGGTGAGCATTACTGCATAATCATGAAAATATTAACAATCAGAGAGAGCCAGAGACTTTGTTACATATTTGGCAGAGTTAATTTATTCCTCTGAGCATTCAGAAATCTTTCATAAAAGTAGATAACAAAGAGTCTAATGTATAATCTTGTTGTGAGTGGGTGGTTATACATTGAGATATCTGACACCCAGTTGTTAGAAGATCAGAAAAATGCAAAGCCCAGCTGAAAGGCTAATTGTATTTTGTGTCACACGTGGCATGGCAGTAAAAGAGAGGCCCACTGTGTGAGGAGCGCTCTTTCCGAAGGCTGAGAGCTGTGCATTTTGCTGCATGTCCAAACAAATCTTACAGAGAAGAATAAACTTGTTTCCATCTTCGTCACCTTTATTCACTATATAATAATCCATTCATCAAAAGATCTCTAAAAATAAAGAGGAAAATAACTCATTTATGTGCCATTCCAATATACATCACCTCCTGTTCTAGTATATGAAGTAAAGAGACACGTGGCATTGAATTGATTCAGTGCTTCTCAAACTTGTCTCTTTTACCACTTCCTTTTTCCTAACTCAACTGCTAAGTCAGGTTTCCAGGTGAAACCGTCTCCTCCAGTTCAGACACATATGGATCGTTGTCATCATGCCCACATTTGCACTGAGAAGCCGTCGGCACTGCATTTTCAAGCACATAATCTTTTAGGAAGCCTTGCGACCACAGATAAATCTGAAGGAGAACTTGGTTTTAACAATGTATCGATTGTGATATGATGACTTCACAGTATTTCACATTCAGTGCATGACAAATTCTCCCACATTGGCTTCACACACACAAAAAAATTAAGTTATAGGAAATTTCCTTTTCCCTCATTACAAATCTGGTATGAAACAAGAGGCTACCAGATAACAATTCAGGAAAAGAAACATAAGGGTTGGACAATCCTCCGTCATTTGACCGTAACAACAATTACTAGGTTTTTATAGATTCTGTGTTATGTATTCCACATGTGTGTAGTCCCTGCCCATTATTTATGAGCCTGGAAAAATCATTGCATTTTCGCAGGCCAGAAATAAGGGCTGGAATAGTGAAACAGCTTGTACAATTTCACACAACAGTCGGTGTGGTGCAAGCCCAAGTCTGTACTCTTAACAAGTACCCTAAACTGCCTCCTCTAATCTAAGTGTTCCTATTTTTGTTCATTTTTAATAAACATAAACCACCTTACATTTCCCTGAAATATTAGATCACAGTAATAGATTGATGGTGCTCTCCCAGGAAAGTCCTGTGCCACAGGGAGAGTGTCAGAGCCGCTGGCACAGGGAGCAGGAAGCACTGCTTGCCACCAGCCACGGTAGATCTTTCACTCTTAGAAATGTTATAGAGCTGCAAAGAGGAGAAATGTCAGTGTCAACAGATACAGTGATTACTAGTAGGACTCTTGGAAGCGCTAACCATATATTACTTGGGTGGGGTTTTTTCCTGTCTCTGTGAGGCCACTTCACTTCCTAGGCAATATTAGAGACAATATTATCTGCTATTTTGCAACTCTAAAATTGTGTGGCTTGATAAACGTTGCATTCAGATTGTAGTTTACCTATACTTTACCCTGGCCCCCATCCTACACCGTGGTATTTCCTTTCTATTGTTTAGTCCAGCTTGCATTTTTCTTCTTAGCAAAATTATTCAGAGTTAAGGAGAGAAATTAGTGAATATGCAGCTGATGCCACAGCTTTAAACCTTGAGAATTTGAACAAATAAATCATGCTGTTCTAAGTTTAGCTAAAAAAAGGTTGATCCTCCAGAATAATTTTTCTCAATAAAAACAACCATTTTTGTGCTTAGGAAAGAGTTGTAAGCTGGTCCGTTGGTACTACAGTGCTTCCAGACACTGCAAAGGCAGTAGGTGCCAACATGTACTTTACATGTAATCTAGCATGTATATAGCACTCTATTGATTGAATAATTCCTATTTTAGTTTAGAGTGATTATTTCATAAATATTAGGTCAATTGCTTATAGTGTGTCTAATTTAGTTAATATATATATCCCGTGTTTGATGCAAGAGAAGGGAAATTCTGAATTATATCCATGATTTTCTTCCATGTTTATTTATATGCTTATATGCTATTATGGATTAAAATTGGTGGCGGACTTAACACCAGCTGAATTAAATCAGCATGGTGCTGAGCATAGATGGACCACCTGAGGAAAGTTGCCAGCATAAATAGAGACGTGGAGAAGATGAGTGAGACACTGTGGGTGTCTCTAAGTGTTGCTGTTTAAACCTTTGGTTCTCTGGAGGAGCTCATCACGATTAGCTTTCCCAGTGTGAGTTCAACCATTGTTGAGAGTGGCTGTAGTTCACTTTGGGGGAGCTCTGGTCCTTACACTGAGCATTGCTTCCTGGCTCTGGAAGGGAAGACATGTGCTGTTTTATCTCCAGGACAGACTTGTCATGCTGGCTTTCTGGCATGTACTCAACTGTTCTTATCATTGCAGGAGCCCAGGACCTCCATGTCACTGAGAATGGCTGTTGTGCTTTTCAGGGCAGCCCTAGTTCTTATTTTGAGCGTGACTTCTTGGCTCTAGTGTAGAACCCACAACCTACCAGCACAGCTCCTTCACCCTGTTGGCATAGACTTTCTGGTTTCTATTGCTGACCTTTGGGCCTTCCCAGTGCAGAGCTATAAAACAGGACTGGTGTGAGACCTTTTCAAGGTCTCTAGACCTCCATTTCCACTCATGGAAGGAAGGCATTGTCATGGGCTCTAGGTTTTCATCAGGACTTATGAAGGACATTGCCGTGGGATCCAGACACTTGGCTGAATATTCTGAGTCTTTAGTGTTGTGGACAGATTTCCTGCACTTTCCGTGTTTAACTCTGAGTGATCATCATAAAGTAATATTGTAAATTCTGTGTTCTGATTCTAATTGTTCTCTGCACAACCCTGACTACAGCATATGCCATGGACAACTTTAAGTACAACCATTTTTTCTGCAGCACCTTAGATCTAAACAGCATTATAACTTCAAAGTCCTTTGGTGAAAATCATTCTAGGAAAGGAAAGATTCACCAGAGTTTTCTTTGTGCTCTGGAGAACAAATAATTCCAGCATAGCACTGCTATTCCCAGACTGGTATTGTGGCTCCATATGCAGCCAGTCCATCCATTTTTGGTGACACGAAGAGTCAATTTAGTGAAACACTCTGCAGACTCTGTATTATACTGTGGTCCAGGAAATTTTACAAACTTTCAGAGAGTGAAATAGCCAAGCTGTCAATTCCAGACTGTATGTACACATGATTGAAGTCCTATCTGTTAGTTTGTCCACACAACAATATTTTATTTATTACAAAATATTTCCATTATTTTACTGCACTTTTATATGTATTCTTTTCAAAAATTATGTTCTGGTGGAATGAGCCCAAATTTAAAACGAAGAAATATAAATGATTTGGACCTTATTACTATACTCTTGAGAAGTTTACACTGGCAATAAAAATCAGAACTAAGAGGTATTTTAGCAGAGATACTCAAGAGTCTTATAGGGAATATTAACTTTAAAAAGCAATTTTTTAAAAAAAGAAAAGAATAATGTTTACTCAAAGCAACGACCATTAAATAACAACAAACAGAATTCTGGTTGAAACCATCTGGGTTTTTTGTTTGTTTATTAGTTTCTTTTTTATATGAAGTATTTAGCAAAGAATAAATATTTGAGTCTCTGATTGAATAGACATGTAAGCTTCTGTGGAAATATCTTACTCATCACTCAGAATCCTAGAGTTTGCCAGTTGCTATTCAGGATCAAAGTGAATATATTTAGTAATGTCTACTTCCCCCTACACACTGCTTGCCACTGGCCCTGGCTAGACCTCTCACACTTAGAAATGTGGAAACAGAACTACTACCCATCCTGAAAAATAAACAATTGGACGAACATAAGTGCCATCAAACAATATGAGATAACAGTTCATGAGAGACAAGGAAAAACAGTGTAACCCTATGATTTCCCTGTCTTACCTCCTTGAGAGAGTTCCCAGCCCATAGCATATGGAAGTGGAGCATGGATAACTTTCTGAGTTGAAAAGACAGACTCAGAGTTTGTAGGCAGTGTACATAGAACTCTAGAGACCTACAGCAAACCCCTTCATTCCTTTTCTAGAGTAACACTGCATGTAACAAAGCCAACGCAAGGTGAGGGAAATGGACCAAACAAATTAAAGGCAGCAATTCTTGATGTTGGTACAGTGCTGAATTTAGCATCTGTTCTCACCACCCAAACTGCAAAAACTTGTAATCGTAGGAAATCTGATAAAGTACATGGAAATGCTTTCACTTCTGTGAAAATACCGGTTTCTTAGGGAATACTTAATAGTTAGTTTATCAGGAAATAATTAGTTTAAAATGCCCTTTCAATCTTTTTAAGAATTCTTAGAAGCAAGATCAAGTAGTGTCGAAGTAAATTAATCCTATAAAATAATCTGCATTTATGTAGGATTTTCTTTTTAAGATTTCAATTCTGCATCTATGAATGGTTTTCTGTTCAAGGTTTCAGTTACTCACAGTCATTCATGATCCAAAAATATTAAATGAAAAATTTCAGGAATAAATAAGATAAGGATTTTAAATTTCATACTATACTTAACATCGTCGTGAAATTTTGTAATATCTTTGTCAGTCCCTCCTGGAATTTGGTCATCCCTTTGTCCAGCATGTCCATGCGATATACACTACTTGGTTATTAATTATTTAGTAGCTGAATTGGTCACCAGATTGACTATCTGCAATATGATGGTGCTTGTGTACGAGTAACATGTACATAGTAGCCAAGGTCTATGTCATAAGGCCCATGTTTTTCACCTCACTATATCTCATCACATACACACTGTGTCATTTCACATTTTCACAAGAAGAGAAAGAAAGAATATAGCACAGTAAGATATTTGGATGGGGAAGAATTAAGGAGACCACAATCCCAAAACTTTTATTACATTTTATAGTTATATTTGTTTCACATTCATTATTAATTATTGTTGTTAACCTCTTGCTATACATAGTTTAATAACCAAACTTTATCAAAGGTATGTATGTACAGGAAGCAGAATTGTATTTTCAGAGACTAGGATTACACTGTTTTAGGAATCTGTTGAGACACATGGGACATGGCCCCACATATAAGAGGAGACTACTTTATCAAGATCAAAGGTCAAGAATATTTATGGGAATCCAAAGACATTCAGCACCCAATGAAATAAAGTTTACAATGTATAGAATTCAATAAAAAATCACTGGACAAAACATTAGAAAAAATATGACAGAGAAGTAAAAATCAGTTGAAAACCAGAACCGCTTCAGATATTAGGATTAGCAAGTACAGACTTTAAAAATAGTACTATAACTATTATACATGTTCAGATATCAAGTGTAGACATGAAATATAAAAAAATGCAATTTCTAGAAATATAATACATGAAGGAAAACGCATTTGATGCAATTAATGACATGAATATCACAGATATAAAGATTAGTAAGAATGATCACATAAAAATAGTATCAAGATAAATTTAAAAAATTATCAAGATGAAATAGAAATAAAAAATGTATAAAAATGAATAGAGTATCAATGAAACATGGACAAATTTGAGTGGCCTAATATACTTGTAATTTAAGTACACAAACCAGAGAACAGAAAAAAAATAATAAAGGAAAGGCTTAAACATTTACAATTACAGATCCTAGAAGCTCAATGGTCCCCAAACACAAAAATCATGAAAACAGCTGCATCACAGTACTTCACAATCCAATTGTTCAAACAATGACTTTATGAACTTCTATCTCCTACCATAACTCAATACATTTATTATTAAACAATATTTTTACTGAAGAATTCAAGAGATTTTTAAAGGAATTTTTCTAAAGAAAATACACTCCTGTAGAAAAAAGCCAACTGAAATAATAAGGAACTATACTAGTCATTAAGTAATGTAAAATTAAAACCAAAGACAGATACCACCACACAGTAATTACAATGACTAAAATTAAAAGAATTGAGCATTTTAAATGCAGACAAGAATGTGGAAGAAATGGAATCTTCATGTACTACTAGTGAGGATATAAAATAGTGCAGTCACTTTGGTTGGGACTTTCTTAAGAACTTAGCCCTACCATTGTCTTTTACTTTTACTGCATTTACTCTGTTACCCAAAAGAAAACAAACTCTGTGTCTACATACATAGGAATATTCATAGAAGCTTTGTTTTTAATAGCCAGAATCTAAATAACCCAAATATCCATCAACAGTTGAATAAACAAACAGTTGTATATTTATATTGTAGAATACTTCTTAGCAGTGAAAAAGAATATCCTAAACATACATCGTGCAATATGGAATCATCTCCAAATAATTGCGCAAAATGAATGAAGTGAAAATAGAATAATATAAAATTGTAGAAAATGCAGAACAATCTGCAGTAACAGGCTAGTCTATAATATACAGTGACAAACTAATTTGAGGATAAAATCAATGAAGTAGAAAGAGGCAACAAAGGTTTATTTTAAAGTAAAAAAATTTGAGGGGATGATAGGTATGTTTATTACTTTGTAATGATGGTTTAATAGCTGTATACATATGATACTTTAAGTATGTGAAGCATGGTATGTTAATTTTATATCAGTAAAACACTTATGATAGTAAGTATACTTAGAAATGTACAGTATTTTGTATCTCTCTCCACTTCTGTTAAAAGTGAAAAGTGAGTTGTTTAAGGGTTGAATTGTAGAGTTTCACATTGGAAAATTTTTAGAAATTGTGTATTTTCCCTTGGCATTGCTATTATTTTTTCTCTGTGTATTAAAATATTGTGTACAAATAATTTTAATTTCTGGAAGCCTTCTTGAATGTGGTTACTGTTTTTCCTGTAACTAGGAATATGGTCCTGCTTAGTCCCAGCTCTGGAGATGTAGAGAAGAAAACTCTTGGCACTGACTTAGCGGTCAGCACTTCATCGTATAGCTCATTCTTTGCTCCAAGAGTCATTTAACTGATGCTGTCCACTAAAGAAACTATTCCTAACATGATGAACTTTTTAAAAAGTTCTCCTTTTAGAAACAATATTTCTTATAAAAATTTTAGTAAATACCAAAAATAGAAAGAAAACAGCATTTATAGCTCTACTACATAGTTACAACTCTTATCATGTAGCATAATTTACCTGCAAAATCACCTTTAATATCTATCATAAATTCAGTGCTTTAGAAATGCAATATTTTTAAATCAATCTCACATTGTTGGATATTTATAGAGATTTAAATAAGTCACTATTATAAATGATTACAACTCTCACCTTTTTAATAAAATTGGTTTTTCAAAGAAGTTTCTACAAATTGGAAATATTTAAGCTATCTGTACTTTTAAAATGCCTCTAACTTAAGAAATATCTAGACAAAAACTTTAAGCCCTACAGAGGCTCAAATTAATCAGAAGAGACCATAGGAAATCTGAGTGACATATTTAAATGATAGTTGAAACAGATTTAAATAATATTTTAAAACTACCAATTTTGATATAGAGAGATGTTCATTTGTTTCCCATTAGTGAAATAAAATATTTGATAAAAACTACTTTGAAAGTGGCAAAGTTTATTTTGGTTCACTATTTTGGTGGTAGCACATCATAATGTCAGGAATGTATGACAGGGAAAGCTTCTCACTTCATGTTGATGAGAGAGAGAGAGAGAGAGAGAGAGAGAGAGAGAGAGAGAGAGAGAGACAGAACACGGTTCCCAATATCTCCTTATCTCCTTCAAGGACACAATGGCCTAAGACTTTGCATTAGGTTTTGCCTCTCAAAGATTTCACCATCACCCAATAGCATCATGGACTGGGACTAGGACTGTAACATATGGACCTTAGTGGGATCCTTACTGGAACAATAGTGGAGAGAACAAAGGGAATGGGATTATGCTGCATTTTTTCTTTATAGGCATCTGCCATGTGTTGCAATACTAAATAATAACAATCTCTTGGTATGACTTGTATAAAAATGTCCAAATGTCCACATGCTCATCTAATGATATTTGAGGAAGTAAAACCCAAAGTATTAATATTTCTTAATGTTAGTATGCAAAGAAAGCCTCTACATAGTTTATTTTTTAAGAAAATGAGATCATAAAAATTGTCCATATTTTTACTTTTAAAATGTATAAAGAAATTTTCTTCCATATACAGGAATTCAGAATTTATTTTTAAAATTTTGTGAAAATATTCTGGTGGAGTGTTTATAAAAAACATCAGTCTTGATGAACAGGTAAGTAGAAATCATGAATAAATGATAAAAGACATAGTAAAACTTTGAACAAGCATTTTACTGCTAAAGTGTTTGTGAAGTATTATCAACAAAAGGATAAAACTTATTTACACTGAACCATATTTGGTAATTATTAATAAATATTTAAAAATCCTTAATGGATCATTTAATTTGAAAAGACAAAGAATTACAATGCCAATGTTAAGACTTGATGAAATAACGTATAATTATTTAAGCATATGATAGAGCTAAGAAAAAAAGTGAAACTTACTCTGAATTAGAATAAAAGCTTGGACTCATATAGACAGTCCAAAGAAAACAGTACTCAGTATTCAAAACTGTCAGGAAAGCACCAACAGGTCATGAATGTCATTAGCCTTCAAGAGCAGCTATAAGGAGCTGGGTATTTAACTCAGCAGCATAAGAACCTGCCTTGCAAGCAGGCTGTCATGAGTTTGATCCCCCGTACCGATAAAAAACAATAACAAACCAAAAAGAGCAGCTATAAATTAGATGGAAAGATTAGTAAATACAAAACATGCAAGCTACCACCTCCTCTCCTCAGTGCTTTGACAAACATTTCCAATCCACTGTAACACTCTTTCCCATTAGACCTCAGCATGACCTTGGAATTTTTCTTAATATAACACTATGTGTGCAAAATCAACAGATGGGATTCAAAACTCTTTAATATGATAGCCAAAGATGAAATACATTGATGCTGCAGTTTTCTCATCTCTGCTATTCATATATAAGATAGAAGGTAAAGTGTATTTTCAATACAATGTCAAACATTATAAAATGCAAAAATGACATTTATCTATGATTATAAATATGTAATAAAGACACAGGTAAGTTAGTTTTTTAATACAACCTAGAAGTTCTTATTGCATGTAGATATTTTTATAATAATTACTCAAAGTAGTCCTTAATCCTAAAATGAAATAAATTTGGCCTAAACTGTCCTCACTTGAAAAATAAAATTTTCCCTAAGTGGCCTCTATATATAGTGAAGTGCAATTTAGCTTGATATAACAGCCAGCTACAACCTAATGTAATTCCTTGTAATCAAGCAACTGAGCCTCAGTCAACCACAGTATTAAGACTCTCAGCCCAGTTCAAGCTAATGATTATCAAATCATGTCCAAATAAAGCTAATATTAAATTTCATAAAATCAACTGATCTCTCTGTGTCATTTCCTACATTTTTGTTATAAATGCATCTCACTATGTTGTTCCTGAGGACCATCTTTTGTCCAGAATGCTGACCAATTCTAGAACATGTTTGTTTAGCTCAGATAAACTGTTAAATTTAACCAGCCTTAGATTCTTTCCCTACCTCAATTAGTGTAGTCACCAGAATCTGAAATGAGCTTCTGATAAACTCAAGAGTGGTGAGCGACCATAAGATGCACCCACTTGAGTACCTTGAGCCCTCACAGCAACTGGAAGGTGTGATGAGTCTCTCAGATTTCAAGATCAATGTAGTTTGTATCCTGAGCTTTCTGAGATTATTTGAGCAATATTTGTTTTCCTTTCTTTCCCTCTTTCTTTTTCTTTTTTTATTTCCTTTTTTCCTCCTTTACTGAATTGAATTGCATTAAAAGAGTTTAACTGTCTGATTAGGTAAGATATAATCTGAGCTGGATTCAGAGTTTGGATTTGATGGTTCACTGGATTGAACCAGTTAAAGGTTTTCAGTAGCCATTTTTGATGTTTTTATATCAGGGTTTTGTTTTTAATTGCTGGTATTGGTATTGGAGTTATTACAGTCCAAATAGTCTAGGATGTCATCTTCTGAGAATCTACCTAAATTTCTGCATCAAGATTATAGGTACAGAACATGTGTATTTAGGGAAATGTGGGTAACCCAATGACAAACAATTAGAAAAGTGATAGCTGCAATGAAGAAAGTTTAATTTGAAGAATACTGTTCATTTATGAGGCATATGAGACATACATGCATCAAAACTCTTGCAAAATAGGGCAATATGTTCTTTAATTATACATAGAAACAGCAAAAAAAAGTAAATGAATCAAATTTTTTTGACATCCTACATTGTCATTTTGTTGTTGTTGTTGTCATTTTGCTTTTGCCATTGTTTTTTAATCATTTGTTTGCTTCTTGATTTTTCTGGGTTTTTTCCTCTTTAAAAGTAAAGGTAGAGAGCAGGGAGAGGAGGGAAAAGCATTTAAAAAATAAAGATGTGTTATGTGCATGTACCAACTCTCCACCTAGAATGCAATCATTATGTACGACAAAAATATGCTAGTAAAAATTAAAATTAAAAAAAAACCTCCAATGTGTGTTGAAAAATACCTTGTTTCTATACTATGGATCAAAAAATGGAAGTGAAGAAAATATTTTAAACTCAACTAACACTGAAAGCATTAATTATCAAGCTTGGGGAAGCAGTAAATGTAAGTCATAAATGCAGGTGTTTTATAAAGGACTAAAAAGTGATTAGTTAAATGTCCAACTTGAAAGTAACAGCATAAGAAATTTAAAGAAAAGCACAAGGCCAGACAATGAAGATAAAAGCAGAAATTGTGCAATGAGAATAATGCTAAAATAGAAAGGACTCAACAGGGCCTCATTCTTTTTAAAAAAAAAAAAGTCAACAAAATAAAGAAATTGCTTATGAGGCTACTTTAAGTACAAAAAAAAAAGAAAAAAAAGAGAGTAAATACTATTTGGGCTGAGAAGAGGCCATAATGGTAAAAACAACAAAGGTTAAAAGTATAAGGCAATACCAAAACAAATAGATGTCAGTAATTTGAAAGCTTAAAAGAAATCACACATTCCTAGGAAAATATAATTTTCCACAATTGATTCAAGAAGAGTTATACAGCCTGACAAGTCATATTGCTCTTAAGTAAACTGTATTATTGATTTTAAATGTCTCTTCAAATAAAAATACTGGATAGGTTCAAAAAGAAAAAATCCCCAGAAAACTAAAACAACATTAGCTCCTTAAAAAAATTCTTTGGAAAAGGCAAATAAAATGCTTAAGCAACAGAAAACCAGCATGTTGAAAGAAGATTACACTTTGGATTAAACCAACTGTTTCTTCTCTCTATCCCTCTTTACTGAAATACTCTAAGTACATTAAACCTTTTGCCAATTGACCCTTTTCCTCAACAATAATCAGACAGAGCAACATAAACAAAAGCATTACAAAGTGAGGTCTTCTCCCTACCTTGACTTGCCATAACCACTTTTACTTGATGTTCTATGGCAGAACTTAGAGATACTGAAAGAGGATTTACAGGGCTGGGGATTTGACTCACTGATTTAAGCGCCTGTCTGACAAGCGCGAGGTCTTGAGTTTGATCCATGAAATATATATATATATATATATATATATATTTCAAGATTTAAAAATCTTCAAAAATTCATGAAAGAATTTAGAATCTTTGTAGGAGCTTACGATGGAGCTTTCTGATTTTTACCAGTGTGTGTGTGTGTGTGCGCGCGCGCGCGCGCGCGCGTGTGTGTGTGTGTGTGTGTGTGTGTGTGTGTGTGTGCGCGCGCGCAGAACCCAAAGAAACTTGGAAATGGATTGGCAGAAGCTGTGCGGAAGCAAACCAAGGAGTGTTATTATAGATGTTTCCAAAGCAGCCTCAAGGGAAGGAGGGAGGTGAGCTAGGAAACTTGCTGCAAGTCTTTTAAATTCAGTCTTTAAGGTTTTTCCACAGTAGATTGATAAGTCCATTACAGGATCTTGCAGGCAAGAATGAAGCAGCTCCACACTGCAGAGTTCAGTTAGAAACACTGTGACTCATTCTAGGCTTGAAATACATCAAAGAATATTTCCTGCAGGGAGTGAAATGGCTTTAACTGCTTTATCTTTAAATGGACTACATTCTGAACTTTGCAATCTAATTAAAAACCATAAACTGGGATGGGAAATTGCAGAGATGTTTAGTTTGGTGGCTTTAGCTGAGTATTTGCAGAGAACTCTAGAACAGAAAAATCTCCACAGACTAACGAATTCATACTTCTTCAACTACAATTTTAGAGATCCAGGCTAAAAGGATTGTCCTTTTCTTATTTGAAACCACAACTGAAAGGAGCTAGCATCAGAAATTGTGTACTCCTATGTGTCTTCCTTTATTGCACACAAATTGGATGCTGGAGAAGAAGTTGTGTACTTTTCTGACAGTCTGCAGGTAATTTTTTTCTGGTTTCCCATTAGAGGGAGCCCACAAATATATAATTAACTCTAATAGGATTTGACACATTGTATAATAAAATGTTCCTCATAATACTTTTGAATAAAACAGGAGAAATAAAAGTTAGGATAAATGGGAGCCCTGTAACATCATGGTGGATATTAGTATCACCTTGTCTACCATAAATCCTACTTTAATAGTCACAAAAATCCCTTGGAGTAAAAAAGGTTATTTTTGTGGTGGGAGTTTCAAATTAGGTATAAGTGGTACTCATATCTAACTGTCCAATTGATCATAGGATCATTTTAAGAAAAAAATACCTTTTTACTGTGTTTTACTGAAAAGATTTGGTATATTTTCATTTGATATATCCAAATGAAAAGAATACAAGTTTTCAGATCAAGAATCTATATTGTGGTATCCTCATTCCCACAAACAAGAACTATAGTACTCCCTATAGGAGGAAATGTATAATGTGAAGGTACACAGTGTCTCTGCTCTTTTAAATATAGTTGAATGTGCGTGGACAACTTCATTTAAGTAGGAAGGATTAAAATTCTGGAGCCCATAAATATCCAAATAGATCATTATAAACCTTTGCCTAAATCACCCCAATATTCATGGCAACCTAAAGCATTTTGACAGCTCTGCCTCATTGAAAATCAGTGAAGTAAACAAGGACTTGTAATTCATATACCAGATTACAACATTCCAATCCTACTAGTTAAGAAAACAAAAGGTAAAAAGTGGAGACTTGCTATAGATTTATGAGAAATTTAAAAAGCTGTGATACTGTTATTTCCTGAGTTCCAAATCCAAACATTTTGTGGCCAGTGTGCCTGCTGTTTAAAAATGGCTCATAGTAATAGACCTCAGCCTTCTTGAGTTGAGAAGCTAAATCAGTATTTGTTTTCCCTTGAAAAGGTCAGCTTTACACCTGGACTGCAAAGCCACAGAGTTTGGCGAATCCCCATTTCATTCCTCCCAAGCTACTCATCAAGACCTGGCAGTACTACAGTCTCTCAGATGTGCTCAGAACTGATTCTATTTTACCTCACAGCAATTTATGCATGTAAGTCACAAGGTTCCAATGAAAAATTCCAGTTTTCAATGGAAAACTTCCACTATTTAGGATATAACCTGACTTCTGAAGGGGTTTCCTGGTTACTTGAAAGAATCAAAATTATTCAAAATATTTTCCACCCTACAACAATTAAGGACTTGCTTAAACTTTCAGGATACTGGCTAACTTTTCCATCATGGTCTTACCACTGTGTAAACTCACTAAGAATGTAAGTGGTTCTTGGGAAGGAGGTTGGAAACAGGCTTTTAACCAAGTAAACCTGGCTTTACAACAGCCCCTGGTTCTAGGACTTCCAAATTATAGGCATCTTTCAAATTATTCATGTGTAATTGTAAATGTCAGGCATTAGAAGTGCTTATACAAGAACATGGGAGAGACAGGCCCAATGCATATTATATCCTGCCCTTAGATCTAATCACTAAACCATATCTTATGTTTAAAGGCATTAGCAGTCTCATATGAATTAAGGTTAGAAAACATTTCTTACAGATACCAAATACTTTGAAAAGCCCATCGAATTCCAGCAAAACTCATCGTATTTTAATGAGTAAAATAACATCTTACAAAGCTTTTCCTTTTTCTTTCAACCTCCATCTGCTAGCTAAATTAGCTAGCAGTCTCATATGAATGAAGGTTAGAAAACATTTCTTACAGATACCAAATACTTTGAAAAGCCCATTGAATTCCAGCAAAACTCATCATATTTTAATGAGTAAAATAACATCTTACAAAGCTTTTCCTTTTTCTTCCAACCTCCATCTAAAATGTTGCAACATAAGTCATCTATGTTACTACTTTTATTGGACAATGGAAAGTACTACCATTATGTAAAGAGAGTCCAAGAATTAGTGACCCCTTGCCGTCAATCTATGAGACACTCTACTTAATTGTAGCCAAAAGGTCAAGAAGTGATATCTATGAGGCACTGTCTCATAATCCTAAGTAGATACCTTTCATTGATGGATCCTATGCAAAATTATGAGAATATGTTGATGGAATACTCTTTTAGCATTGCAAAAATAGTTTATAATTAATGTTTGATCTGTCAGTGCTATAATCCTGGAAAGACAATGAAGCTTTCAGGTTGTACATTTATATCACATGATACACCAGTTTTGCATCAACAAATTTTATCTAGCGTTTTCCTTCAATAGAGTACCAATATGTACTTGTAACAATTTATGTTTTCTGTTTGCTATTTCATATGTAGGAAGCTGAAGTTATGGTGGTAGCTGGAACATTATTAGACGACATATTTTTTCTAGGGGGCATTTCTGGAGAAATTTCTAGTAATGAAGCAACACAATTTACTAGAAAAACTTTAGACTTCAAATGCATTGTGTCAGAGGATATTTTCATCAAGTAGAGAAAAACTCTTCCTGATCCACCAATTGATTACAACTAGACTTTTTTGATCTAGAAGCTGGAGAGTGGGTGTTCCAGATAGGTTATCAGAGAGCAGTTGGCCTTGAACTGTATTAGAGCAGTTTCTACCAAATTGTTCCCACTGCCACAACGCAGCAAAACTGTAGGACCCCAAGGTTTGAGTTCATGTTTCGCACCATAAGAGGGTATCTTCAGACTTCTGAAATTTTATGCCTAGTGGAGATTTGAAGTGTAACTAGAGATATTGTTCCTCAAAGGTGGATAGTATTATAAAACATTGGATCAAGAACTCACTGTCATCATGTCGTCTTTTCTCACTTGTAATCATCATTATCATGTTCTATCTATTTTCTATTTCCAACCTTTCTAATTCTTTCCTTTTTCCTTTTTACATAGGGAAATCTATGAAAACATAACTTGTATACATTACTTTAGTAAAAGCTTATACTTACGGTCTAGTAAGAGACCAGAATAATTATTATGTTTGTAGGCTACTGCCAAAAAAAAAAAAAAAAAAAAAAACCAGCATAAAAACACAGGAAGCCATTCCCACTGAAGAACACCTCGAAACTCAAAGGAAAAGCAAAAAGTTTTTCTTTATATGTAAAGCATTATCACTACTTTCCATCCCACATTCAGCAGAAGTGATACTTTGATTTTTCAGTCAATAACCTAATTGCTATTCAGTATAGAAAACTTGTCAAGATGATGCCTGCACATGATATTTTGTGCTTCAAAGCAACATATTCATACTTACATTGTGTGGGTGTGAATGACTGCTTATATAATGTTATTAGTTGAAATTCAGTAGAGTCCTTTCCAATAAATATGGTTAGACAGCATATAATAGAGGGGTCATAACTACCTAAAATTAAATCCATTAGATCATGCACAAGAACTGTGATGATTTATGGGCAAATAGATATAACTAACCCTGTTCAAACCTTGCTAGGTGGGCTTTTTTTGCTGTTGTCATCATCTGAGGGAATATATTTGATCTATAGAAAATTTGCTTACTTTGCTCTTCAAACTTTCTGGCTTAGGTCTTATAATTTGGCTTAATGCACTCCTGCCTTTCAAATAGCTTTTACTCAAGAGTTCTCAGAATGCTTCCAATTATGAAGAGGTCAGAGTAGTTAATAATCAAAATAAGCATCTTAAAATACAAAAGGACAAATAGATTTCCACTGAAGAAATATTCCAGCGGGTTCCTAGGAGATCATTCTTGGCAATCTTAGAGTGCCAGTATAGAATTTAAAACAATTTTGTAAATTGTAAATTTTGTAAATTTTCACCTCTGTAGCCAATCAAATATCCCTATTGTACAGACACGTAGAAACCAGTGTCCACCAAATAAGAATATCCATGTCCAACAAAATTGCTTAATGGAACATCATACAGCCCTTGATCTATTTTTGCAGATGGGGGAAGGTTGGGGAAGTGGGTTGAGTGGTAGGTATTCATGACACTGAATATTTATCTTTCTCTTGAAGAGTTTAATTAAAAAGCACTTTCTGTAGAAACTGCCACTAAACAATTTAAGAAAATTCCTCAAGCGAAAGGAACATATGATATGTTCATGGGAACAACTAGCAACTAATTTGTTGACATTCTAGATTGTGGATGGCAAGTCTGGTGCTCCTGGGATCCTAAAATTTATTAATATTTTAGTGGCTCCCTAGATTCCTCTGATTCATGTCATCAGACTAATTGTAAAGTTAAATAACTCTATAGATCACACAACTTTGCAGTATACTTGAGTCCTTGATTGTCATCAGACTCCAAACAAGGTCTATGCCCAGTGAAATTCAGATTCTGTTGAACTCCCTCTAATTCCTAAATCTTGAATTATTTAATTTTTATTGAATTGGCTCAAAGAATCTTCTGTTAATACATTTTAGCCTTTTTTCTCTTGATACTGGGTTGTATTGTACTCATAGTTTTAATAACCATATGCAGCCAGTATTATACATGAATCGTCTTGTTATTGTTGTGATAACAAAGGTTTAAAACATAGCAGTCATATTGATATTGTGAAATTATAAACTTACTTCAAGCAAGTAGGTTTATTGTGATAGTTGCAGAAGATGATGTCAGTGCCTACGGCTGTGATTCTGTCAATCTTTCAAAACTTGAGAGGATAACCAAAAAAAGGGATTCAACTACAATAAGTTTAACCTAAACTAACCTGCACATTTGAGCAACAAAATTTATCCCAACGTAGTTTCCATGTAGAGAACAGTGAACTGTGAGGCTACTCAATGTGAAAATAAATTACAACCTAATCCAAATAGAAATGTGGTAACAAAATAACTGAGCCTCTTCCAAACACAGCATCTGCACCGTCAGCCAGTCCTATGATAAAGCTTGCCGGTTTACACCTGAATAGAGCAAACACCATACAAAACCAATTAGGCTATCATTGTTGCTATTTCCAGCTTTTGTCTGTTTTTGCTTCTTGATGTTGTTTTCTAGTTATAAATACAACCACTATGTAGTTGGGGGGGTATTCAGAAAGCTCTTCAATCTGGAATGCTGCCAGGTTTTAAAACCTTTATTTTGCTCCAATAAACTTTGTTCAAACTAACTGGTAACTTTTTGTTTATTAGTTTTCTTTTTGCAGCGTTAATTTCTGAAACTCATATCAGATATTTCTTTCCTTCATTTTTCTTTTTCAGGTTGTGATTGTTCAATAACAGATCCTATTATTGTGGCACAAATTGTGCTGTTGGTAAATGCATCTTTATAATGTGCATCTCCCAGTTAGATTTTGTGCCTCCCAAGAACAGGACATGAGTCTTTCATCACTTTGTTTCTGCCACCAAGCATAATATCTAGGACATGGATTATAACCCACACTACTTACTGAACTGGTGTTGGAATCAAAATCTTGAGTAGTTTTAAATTCATTTTTCAATTTCACTACTAACTCAGGTAGATTATAAATTCATCTTCCATCTGTATTGTCTTTCTTAGTCCCTGTGCATTTTACTTTTTTATGGTTTAGTCTTGGTGTTTTCATCTAATTTTATCGCAGTGCTTATAAATAAACATTTTTAGCATAGATGACTCCCCAAGGAGAACTACTGTTCTTTTTGAGATTCAAGAATTTAGAATTTTTAAACTTTATCTCTATTTGAACGATTAAAAACTGCTAGTTGGTTTTGAGATTCCAAGAGAAAAAATCTTGTCATACATGCTTTCTGAGCATTATATACCTCATTTCCTAAGAATTTAGGATTCCTCTTACTCTGCGTTGACAATGGGGCATTTTGGCTTACAAAAATGTCACAAATTTGCGTTGGGAGGAGAGATGAGTATTTCAAGCTCATATCTATATTGTTTCGGGAGGAATTTGTAATCTGGATCCCACAGTTGTTGCCAAGTGAACTGGTGGGGTAATTTTCCTTTGGTTAACTCAGTAGGGGGTTCCCAAAGCCTGTGGATACTGCAAAAGGCTCTTTGCATTTTTATTACTTGCTGTAACTTTTAATAACTGTGTTTGTGAGTGCATGATTTAAAAAAAATCCCCATATAAGTTATGTATGTTTCTATTGACTTGAAATTATCCTCATTCATAAGTTCTGTGTTTGGGAGAGAACAAAGAGGATTTGGGAAGAGCTGGAGTCTTACTAAAACATTTCTCAAGAAAGGATGCTAAATGGAAAAAAAAAACTGTCTAAATATTTTAAATAGGAAGTTTGGATGATTTCATAAAGTCTCTGGTTCGTGAGTACATTTGCAACACATTTCTCTAGAGTTTTAGGACCTTATTGATGTATTTACCTGCCTCTCCTTGGTCCCATTGTGCTATTCAATGATTGACTAAATTTCAAGGCTGGATGTCCCTGTGACTGTGAGAGGGTGTCAGGTAGGGAAGGGCAAGGGGCAACAAATTCTAAGGGAAAGAATAATATAAAAGTAGACAGTGAGGGGAAGAAAGTTGGTGGCACACTTTCTGTATCACAATATATTCACATCACAGACAATAATACTTTACACATGAGAGGTTCCCTACAAACACTTGTCACCCTGATACAGTTTTTGGTATTTGAGAAATTCCTTGGGTCTGCTTAATTATTGTACTTTTAAAAAAAAGACCTAAAATCCTATTAGCAAGATGTGGTTACATAATGAACCAGACTTTGAAAATTTTAGCGGCTTTTGTTTTTGTAAAACAAAAACAAACAAACAAGATTTGTCTTTGAAATATTCTCATTTTGACAACATTGTATTTTAACTTAGGAGAAGTCATTGATTGTTTTGGGCCCCATAATTTTCATCCTTGATCCACAGAACCCTAAAGTTGATTTTCTGGTTTTAAAATTCACATTACATCATCTGTTCTGACAAATAATGGCACATGGTTAAAAGTATTAACACATGGTTAAAACTTACTTGTGATTTGAGAAGATTGTATTCTATGAGTATTAAGTGCACAATTCAAAGATGTTATACATAATGAGCTTCTTTACATTCAATAATGATATGCTTTGCTGAGCTTTGAATGGGCCTCATAAAGAAAGTTTTTAAACAGATTTGGGAGACCTAAGACACTCATTGCTGACTTTATAAGAGCTTCTGTGGACATATGTTGCCATATCACCAACATTCTTAGTGTTTTAATTCAACGCCACATTGACTCTGATAACATTAACCAGCAAAATTGAACAGAGTTCCAGTAGCACGTACTCTAACATCTTATCTGGGGGATCTCAGCTGTTCTTTTACAGAAGTAAGAACTAAATTTGGAGCAGGATTGTACTGTAACCTTAATTATAGTGCATATGGACCAGCTACAAATGGATGTTTTGCTGCTGGATGTTCTGTTCTAGCAAAGGATGCAATCAGTTCAAGCTGTTTTTGACTGATGTTTCAGATTGTGCCCTTGTAAACAGTCCTGAAAATAGCAACATTTAAAAGAGACTATAAATTCCTGTAATTAGGGTATGCCTTAAAAATTAACCCTATAAAAAGTAAGGGCTGGAGAATGAAGTCGTTTTGGTGTTGAATTATTCATTGGATAGCTGTAACACTATGTTCTTAAAAGAGGAAGAAGCAGGTCATTAGAAGGGATATATCTAAGTGCTATGTGTCAGAAATGAAAGGAAAATGAAGTTTCCTTGGTGCTGAGAACTGTGTAATTAACTGGGACAACAAGCCTGGGTTTTTATTGTAGTGGAATGCAATGAAGAAACAAAACTCCCGGTGTCTCTGCGCCATATCTGTAGAATTAATTTGGAGGTAATTTTATTATTTTAATCTGCATGATTCTCTTCCCCAGTTGCTAAACTACCCTGGTGTACACCAGATGTCAGACATTTAATGAGGTCTCTGAAGCTCTAGGAGGGGTTTGATTGCAGGTGTTTAGCACCTGCCAGGCCTTCAGACAAACCCACAAGCTGTTGTTTCCTGGTTTGCAATGGTTCATAACACTCAAAAATTTCATTAAGTGCAACTCTAACCACTAGGAGGAGCTGGAGGCTACTCCATACTCTGCTCAACTTCGTCTAATACTGGTCCAAAAGTAAAAGCAAATGATTTTAAGTACTAGAGTATTAAAGAATCAGTATTAGGAAAGACGAAATCAAAGACTGGAGCTCTGAAATAAGCAAACTTCCTTCTTCTTTCCTTTTTGCTAATCCCCCCCAGATTCTGAGCCTATTGGTGGTTGAAACCCATGAACAAGGTGGATCTGTTTACTTCAGTTTGCTGACTTACATGACAGTTATCCACAGCCATATCAAGAGCTGTGCTTTACTATGATATTCTGCTAGGTGTTTCTTGCTCAAATTGGCATATCACAATTAATTGTCACATAATCTTTCAGTAGATAAACCAATAATGCCTTAATTACATAGCTGTTGGTAAGATACCAAAAGAGTAATAACTCATAAAGGTGTTCAGAATAGTATCTGGATTATGGTAGCACTTAAAATTTGCTACTTTTATTATTACTTAGCTTCAATACCTTATTTACTTTTAATGAAATCTTCTTTTCTATTGTATTTTATTATCAAAGTTTCAGACACTGCTAATTTCAGGAAATTGTTTTCATAAGGCAAGAGTGTCTTCCCATTTCTCTAAACTCACTCTGTGTAGAACTTTCATTCTGATGATAAGTCTACCTTGGTCATTTTAATATTAAAAACTGTCAGTTCAGAATATGTGATATTTATTCTGTTGTTCTTTTATGCCTCAATTTTTGGGAAAATATATATGAAGATTAACTAGATGTTAGACTTTGAGAAAATGTTTTAACATTAACTTTTTTATCTTTAAAGTGGTAATACAAGCCTGAAATCTATGACATTATATTTAAAAATAAACTTATTAAAGTAAAGCACAGTGCTCAGCATAAGGTAGACCCCTGATAAATGAACCAGACTTGTGGAGGAAAATTAGATGTGCTGGGCAGAGGTGATCACAAGTCAAATTATGGCTTAGCTCTGGTACATAGAATCTACCTCATCAGAGAGATAATTGCACAATTTCATACAAACTTAACCCTTTGTCTTCCTTTTCTTGGTGTAGATGCTTTGTCCTTTGTCCACTCCTATTTCTCCTGTGTTCCATTCCATGATACCTAATCCCAGAATCTGCCAGCCACTAAGAATGGAAATGTGAACTAAAACTCCTTGTACTTATCACTGATGTTTTGTTGTTGTTATTTTGTTTTACTGCTGGTGGGAAATAATCAACAATAATTAAACTCATTGATTAGATCATGAAGAAAGTCAAACATGAGGGCACTATTGGGCTAAGAAGAAGATTCATTGACTCTTATGGATAGAAAAGATCAGAGACAAGAGTGTCAGTGGCAATCAGGAAAATATCTAAGGCATTCATGTGGAAAGGCTCTAAAACAACTAGAGTACACTGAGGACATGGTGGTGTTAATTTTGGTTTTTACATACAACTTTTATAACTGACATACTCTAGCTTCTGCCAAATTGAAGTGTAATTTGGAGTAAAAATTAAAACAAAACACCACCAGTGGATCTCTGCTGAGAATTTTTCCAGCAGGTGACAAGTGCTCTGCGAACAGTCAGTTGACAACTGCCTAAAGTCAGCAGTTAGAGCTAAAATTGATAAGTGCATATGATAGCCCTGGTTATTGAGAACTGAACATTATGCCTTTAATCTTTATACTCTTTAATGTACCTGATATGTTTTTTTTTTATTTTAAAAAGTTTCAAAGGAAAAACAAAGAACTTAGTAGATGACAATATTCTTTTTCTGATGTAAAGAACAGAAATAAAAAAAGTTACAACAGTTCTTTGAACAGGATTCTGTAATACATCTTTATAAATTACTTCTATAGTCAAGAATATAAACTATGACCAAGAAAAAAAATCTATAAAAAGGAAGAATACAAATTAAATTAGAAGGTTTTATTATACTTAGTGTATATAACAGTATATTAAATATATAGAAAGAAGCATAAATAAACTTTTTCCTTTGAAAGTAATTATTTACAAATATTTTGAAATAATAGTTTAAATGTTCAAAAACCTATTGTCTCATGTATCTTATCCATGAGTCTGGGTGTGGCCTTGGCAAAGATTTCAAGGTATTCTATTATGGAATTAGAAAGGCTCCTTTGCATTTAGTCTTAAATTGAATACTAAATAGGCTGCCTAATACATCTAGAATATAAATGCCAAAAGTTAACCTTTTTAACAAAAGAAAGTGAAATTAAGTGAAACTATTAGCAATATTGTAGTCTATGAAGTTCTCTTTGTTTATGTCATGTTCTATAATTCTGGTTTTTCTTCTTCAACGTATTCTTTAAATTTGGTGAAAATCCTCTCTCTTTTGGAGGGATATAATCACACAATATGAAACAAAAATTGTTTCTATTTGATATCAGTTAGGTGGACGTGTCTTGACTACTTAGAGTGTGAACATCTATAGAATCATAAAAAAACCAGTGAAGAGCTCAATTCAGTCAATTGATAAAGTAAGGGTCTTCTGAGAATGTAGTATCTGAGTAGAGAAGAAAAGATCAAAAACAGAATGATACAGAGTAGGGAAAACCATTGGTAAAAAGACCTGAAGGCAGGACTGACCTGGATGTCTGCTTGCATTTGGAAAAAAAGACAGAAATGTTTCCCTGGAGATTTCTTAACCACAAGCCTGGTTCCAGAGTCTGGCACTCACTTGTAGGACTCACCAGCAGTAAAGAAAGGAATCATTTTAAAGGGGCATGCTTGATAGTGCCCCAGACATCTAATAGAGATAAACATCACTTACTCTATGAAGTCATAAAACACTGTCACCGTAAAGTTTCCTTAAACATACAACAGAACAAATCATTGTAACTAGAAGACAGCAGAAATGAAATTCAGAAGAAAAAAAGACCAAAGACCGAAAATGCTAAAAGAATAGAATCAGCATGTTAAATATGTTCAGAAAGACTTAAAAAACCTTCTCCCCAACTCACATGTGTTAGATACTTTTTATGTGCTGGGCAGTGTGAATGCAGGCCTTAAACATTCTAACATCTAGGATCTCCATGCAAGTTTCATTAACTATGCAAAATGTTCACTGATAGCTCTGGAACACCTACGAATGTGCTCTTGTGTCTAGATATTTTATCTAGGTCTAAGTAAGTTTACCTATTTGAGAGGATGTATGTACTCCACATTTTAGTGCCATGTTGTAGGGTAGGTTGTAGCCGACCTTTTGAGGGTATATTTATTCTTCACTCTCCACATACTACTTAAAATCAAAGATGCTCTGGCTTTGAGGCTAGCATTGGGTAGATTTGATGGTTAATGGAATGTTCAATAAAAATAAACATGGAATTGATGAGTGAGACTTCTAAAAGCTGGGGATTATCTGAGAAGATAAAATGAATGGTGAGGCACTTGGAGAATGACAGAGGTGGGGGAGAGAGAGGACAGAAAAGAACATGTTGTACAACTCTATCAATTCTGGAATTTTAATTCTTACAATGACTATTACTGATTCACACTCAATGAGCACAGAAATGACTGAAAATTTAGGTATGACATAGAATACAAAATTTAAATCTGTTTTAAGTATAAATGACAGCTATTGATCTAATGTAAAAATCTTAAATCTTTATTAAGGAATACAGCCAATTCTTTTTTTGGCAAAGAATTCACATTGAGAAAAGGACAGTCTTTTCAATAAGTGGTGTTGGCAAGACTAGATATTCACACATGGAAAAATGAAACCAGACCCTATTTCTTACTGTGTAAAAAATCAACTCAAAAAGTATTAAAGACTGGGGCTGGGGATTTAGCTCAGCAGCATAAGCACTTACCTTGCAAGTGAGTTCGATCCCTGGTACCGATAAAAATGAAAAAGACAAAAAAATTTTTTTAAAAAAGTATTAAAGACTGACACAAGACCAGGAACCATGAAACTACTAGAAGAAAACAGGAGAGGCTACATGACTCCCTGGGCAAGGATATTTATGGTAAGATTGCAAAGGCTCAGGCACCAAAAATAAATACACAAACACGATTATATCAAACAAAATCTTTTTGCATAGAAAGAAAATAATCTACAAAAGTGAAGACACAATGAAGAAAATGAAAAATATTCACAAAATAAATATTATCAAGAGGTATATATCTGGAATATCTTCGGTGCTCAAATAGCACAAAAAAATTAACCAATCTGACTTTAAAGTGGACAAAATATCTAAATAGATATTTGTGAAAATAAAGCATATAGAAGATAAAAAGATATATAAAATTATTTATTAAAGAAATGAAAATCAAAACCACAGGGTAGTATTACCTCACCCTAGTTAGAATATCTCTTATCAAAAAGACAAAAAACAGAAAATTCTAGGAAGGATATGGAGAAAGGGGAACTCTTAACTCATGCATGCTGCTAAGAATGTAAATTTTGACAAATAAGAAAAATAGCAGGAATTTTCCTAAAAGGAATTAAAATACAATTACCATATGATTCTATAATCCCACTACTTAGTAACTATACAAAGGATGTGAAATCAGTGTGTCAAAGCAACATGACCCAAATTCACTGGCCTGATTCACAATAATCAAGTAGTTGAATCGACCTACATATCCATATATTAACAAAATTTTTTTTAAGTTACACACACATATACTCACAGAGAAATATCATTTATCTATAGTGAAGAATGCCATTCTTTTCATTTGCAGTGTGAATGAAGCTAAGCAATGTTACAGTATGTGAAATAAGCTTAGTAGAAAACAGACATCCATGATTTTATTCATATGTAAATCTCAAAACAGTTCTCTTAGAAATAGAGTAGAAGAATGGATATCAAAGACTAGGGTTGATTGTAGGCTAGGAGAATAGAGGAAAGATTTGTTCATGGGTGTTACAACTAGGTAGGAGGAATTTATTCAGCATTATATCTGATGCTCTGATCGATAGTATGATTATTATAGTCAACAGTAATGTTTTTATATTTCAATATAGCTAGAAGAAGAAATTTTGAATAGTCTTATCACAAAAAATGATAAACATTTGAGGTGGGCTGGGGATTTAGCTCAGTGGCGTAAGCGCCTGCCTTGCAAGCAGGTAGTCGTGAGTTCGATCCCCGGTACCGATAAAAAGGAAAAAAGACAAAAAAAAAAAAAAAAAAAAAAAAAAAAAAAACATTTGAGGTGATGGGCCTGATAATTACCCTCATTCAATCTTTATACCACTTGTATAGAAACATTACATTGTACCCAGTAAACATTTACATTATTGTGTCTATTTAAAAATAAATTAAAAAGTAAAAACGTGACAGTGTTATCTTCTCTGGAGGTTCATAAAAATAAGTTTATGGGATTCTTATTATTACAATTTTCTTTTTTTCTTATTGGTACCAGGGACCCAACTCACAACCACCGGCTTGCAAGGCAGGTGCTTATGCCGCTGAGCTAAATCCCCAGCCACTTATTACAATTTTAAATTGGTACATATTAAGTATACAGAATAATGGGTTTAAATGTGGCATTTTCATACATGTGTATAACATACTTTGTTCTATTATCCTTCTTATCTTTGACCTCCCTCTGCCAGTTCATCTTTTCTACTTATTTCTCTTATACTTTCATGCCATCTTTTTTTCTAGATTCCACTTATGAGAGGAAACCTGCAATTCTTGTCTTTTTCAGTCTAACTTATTTTGTTAAACATGATGAGCTATAATTCCCTCCATTCCCTTGAAAATTGCATGATTGTTTTCTTCTTTATGGCTCAATAGTAATCTCTTATATATCACATTTTCTTTATCCAGTTTTCTGTTGATGGGCATGTAAACATAGCCATAATTTGGCTGTTGTGAATTGGGCTACAATAATCATGAGTGTGCAAGTATCTATATAGCATGCTGAATTCAATTTCTCTCCATATAACAAGTTGTATATCTATCTGCCTTATTTTCTAGTTGTCTTTAGTGATATTTTTTGAGAAAACTCCATAGTTTAATGGTGCCTGTGGTAATTTACATTCCTGCTAACAGTAGATAGAAGTTCCTTTTCTCCTACATCCTCACCAGACTTCATTGGTTTTTGTATTGTTGGTGATAGACATTCTGAGGTGAGATGAATCTTACTGTAGTTTTGAATTGCATTTTCTTAATGGCTAAAAATGTTGAATATGTGCATATATCGACCATTTATTCTTTTGATAAGTACCTGTTTAGTTCATTTGCCATTTATTTATTGGACTATTTGTTCTTCTGGTGATAAGTTTTTGAATTTTTGATATATTTTGGGTATTAATTTTCTGTCCGAAGAATACCAGGAAAAGTTTTTTCCCCATTCTTTAGATTGTCTCTTCACTCAGTTAGTGGGTTCCTTTGCTATGCAGAAGCTTTTTAATGTGATACAATTTCATTTCTCAACTCTCACTATTATTTCCTGAGCTATTATGCAGTGAGAAAGTCTTTGAACCCCCAAATAGCTTTTGTGATGTTTTCTTGATCTATATGGAGATATTGTGTTCCCTAGATTTGTGCTTTGTATTTCCTATTTCTCTCCCTTCTCTTCCCTTCTCTCTCCCTCTTCTTTATATGCAGGGAAATTATCATGACTGCCACCATTTTCACTCTCAGTTCCAGATCTCACAGATCTACTTCTAGAATCCACAGATATTTTGAAGAACCTCTGTACTCCATTTTAAGATTGCTGGGGGTAATTGGGATGGGAATGGGGAACTTAAAAATGAAATTTCCTGTGAAGATTAGATGTAAAAAGAACTGGAAGCATGAATTAGATAATTCTTTGATTATAATTCATACTAGATACAGGAGGAAGGTTGAGATGCATTTTATTTATTATATCTAAACCTACATGACAATATTTCAAATGCAGGTAGTCAATTATTCAATGAATAAGTGAATTTTCATGAAAAGATTTTGGAGTTGGGCAGAATGGGCATGAATACAGAACTGCAATGATGTTAGTCAACTGTTCCTGGCTCAAAGCGGACTGGTGGGATCTGCTTTAGGCTGGGTCACACCCCTGGTTGGTACCCAATAGCCAGGGACGAAATTGTCCTGACTGGTGACATCCACATGGCTCAGACTAACATGGTGAAGGCACTCACTGGTTGACTGGCTCTGAAGAGAGGGACCAGCCAACACTACTCCTGGGTGCACTTCACTAATCAACAGTAAACTGGAGAGGGCAGCAATCCCCTAGCCAGCACACTTCAGAATAACCATAAGCAATAAGGAAAGGGCCTGAGACCTCTACCATAACCCTGTCTGTAAGAAACCAGAAACATGACAAGAGAAAAAAACAAGAAAAAGCCTCCAGCCACCAACCTAGGGAAGATAAGTCCAGGAGAGGTAAGTACAGAAGAGACTGAGGGCAGCAAACAGGCAGTATCGGACACAGCATCAGCTGACATAAAGAAAAATCTTCGTGACATCATAGACGAACTCAAAATTGAAATACTAATAGAAGTAAAGCAAAATATAAGAAGATTAAGCACCTCTCAGGAAGACACAGATTAAAGAAAGGAGGAACCCAGAAAAAGGAGAGAAACCTTCAATGAAGAATATTAAAAAATTCTAGAATACATGAAACAGATTCAAAGAGATTACTAAGAAATTTAAAACTCCATTGAAAGCTGGAAAAATTGCTTGACAGAAACTAAAGTTAGACTTTCAAAATTTCAAGGTAGGTTTACAATGTGTGATTGTAAAAGGAAAAATCTCTTAAAAATAACAAGGAACCAGGAAGTAAAAATACAAAGGCTAGAAGATGACAAGAGGATCTATAATTTAAGAATTAAAAATGTGAGTAAAAAATCAGGTGTAAACACAAATGAAATACAAAGGCTATTCACAGAAATAATTAAGGAAAACTTCCAAAGCATAGGAAAATGAAATGAACTTATGGTTCTTTTCAGAATTTGAACTTTGGCATGACACTGTAATTTGAAAATCATTTGTCATCTGGAGAGATTGGAAATGAAAAATAGGTTTATTCAAACCAAGTAAATTTTGACCCCTTGATATTGAAGAAGTCAGGTGTCATTTTAATATTATGCCTGGAGATTTCCAGGCATGAAGTTTATTCTCTCTCTTTCTCTCTCTCTCTTTGTTTTATAGCAGGAAAAAATGTTGCCAAACTTCCTCTGATGATATACAAATTCCTCTAGTTCCAATAGTATTTTCATTCAAGCTCTCAATGTTATCTTCAGGGTTGTGAAGCTCCTTAGATATTTGTTAGCAGTGTCTTCAGATCCCTTTAAAATGTTAATAATCATGTTTGGCTCCTCCCAGCTCCCTGCTAGCCCCTGGATCCTCTCTCTAATGCCCCTTATTCTGAAATCTGCATATGACAGTGTCCATTCACAAGCATCCAGTGATGTTTTAGCTGCTCACTGTTACATAACAGATCATTCCTAATCATAGTAACTTAAATGATCAACAATCATTTATTTTGTTTGCTGTTCTGAAATCTGGGTAGAAATTGCTCATTTTTGTTCCTGCTGTGTCAAAGGGAGCCTTCATTTTCAGGCTGGCTTACTCACCAGAGGCTTCTTCCTGGCAATTCAACCACAGCTTAGGCCAAAAGCGCTGGCCTGCCTGTGCACAGGTCTCTCCATGTTGCTTAAACTTCCTTATAACAGGGGACTCGATTCCAAGAAAAGGTAGAAACCTATATTTTTATAATCTAGTAGTGTAGCACCACTTCAATTAAAATCTGTTACTTTAAAAATATCAAGGCCCTAATGTTAGAAAAGTATGTGGAATGGGAGATATTATTAGTATGTAAATGAAACAAATAGCCTGCTATAATTAGGATTGTTGAAAACTCTTCTTGTCTATCAACCATTAGTTATCTGTTTATAATCCTTAACAATTTTTGAATATTCATTTTTGACTTTTTTATGTGTTGTGGTTTATATCTACATGTCCCCCCCCCCCTCGTGGGGTTTTGGTGAGGTAATTGGATCATGAGGGATGATACTCATCAATATAGTCCACTGATGAGTTCATACCTAAACGTGATTTGAGAAATGAAGCCTGGTTGGAGGAGGTAGATCACTGAGGAATGGTCTGGAAATTTGTATCTTCCTCCTCTCTTGATCACTTTCTTGACTGCCATGTCATGAGCAAGCTTCCTTTGTCATGCTCATCTACCATGCTGCCCTGCCTGGGAGCCAGTCAAATAGGGACTGACATTTCTACAAACTTTGAGCTATAATAAACCTTTCTTCTTTTAATTTGTACTTGTTGAGTTTTGTGGCCCAGTGATGGAGAAATATATGCTTCGGATATAGAAAACATTAACCTTGGACACCTCTTTGTGAGGAGGTTTCTATTAGCTTTTTAAAAGAACTGTAATAGTATAATTATCTCCAGAACACATGATGGAAGTGAACTTTGGCTAAGGTGTGTAAGGATGTTGAACTCCTTTGAGCTATCATTTATTATAAGAGAAAATAAAATGAATTGTAAATGAACATAAGGATAGAGGGCACCACTGGGACTCTCCCACTGGTAGCCAGCGTGGAATAGGAGAACCAGTCAGCCATGTGTTAGAGAAGCTGTGTTTCTGGAGAAGCCTGTCCCATACCCCACTGCCTCCTGGGGAACCTGGGTTAGGAGAAACCCAGATACCTGACCCATCCCCCTACACTGTGGATGGATAGCCAATGTGGGAGGCACCTAGGACCCCACAACCCATTCATCTGAAGGAACTCAGGAAAATGTCAAGACAAAGGAGAAAAGGACAATCTCTGGCCTTTAGCCCAAACAGAACAGGTCCAGGAGACATGGACATGGAATATTTCTAGGATGATGGCAACTGATCTAAAGAAACAACTTCATGAAGTGTAAAACAAATCAGATCAGAAATAATATCTCAAGTAAAAGAAGAAATGACAAAATAAATGCATTGCTGAATATATATAAAGAAGACATGAAATTAACAAAAAAGAGGAGCATAAGGAATGAGGAAACCATGAATGAACAATATAGAGAAGAATTGGAATGCATGAAACAGACTCAAAGACACATCCAGGAAATTAAAAACTCCACTGAAAACCAGCAAAACTACTTGAAAGAAACTGAAGTTAGACATTCAGATCTCGAAGACAGGATAGCAGCTAGTGATCATGAAAGGAAAGATCTCTTAAAAGAAACAAGGAAACAGGAAATAACAATTCAATGACTACAAGACAAAGCAAAGAAAAATAATTTAAGAATGATAGGTGTAGGAGCAGGAGTCAACACAAATGACATAAAGAGACTGTTTACAGACATAATGCCAGAAAACTCCCCAAACATGGGATAAAGACCTGACAAACAGATATGTGAGGCATGTAGAACTCCAGCTAGCCATAACCAAGATAAATCTATACCCAGACATATAATAATCAAGATCCCAGTAATTCTGTGCAAGAGCAGAATATTAAAGACTGTTTGAAAAAAGAAATAGATCACCTATAAAGGAAAGCCCATCAGCACCATGATAGACTTCTCAACACAAACCATCAAGTCAAGGAGAGCTTGCAGTGAAGTATTTCAAGTCCTGAAAGAAAGCAACTTCCAACCCAGACTGATGCACCCTGCAAAACTATCTTTCAAAATTAATGGAGAAATAAGACACTTGCGTGACAAAGAACAACTGAAAGAGTTCCTGATCACCAAAATAACCCTATAATTGGCACTGAAGGGGGAGAGGGAGAGGGAGAGGGAGAGGGAGAGGGAGAGAGAGAGAGAGAGAGAGAGAGAGAGAGAGAGAGAGAGAGAGAGAGAGAGAGAGAAATGACCACAGTTTTAGGAACAGCAGCAGAGTTGAATCACTGAATGGAACAAACAGTTGAATGGATGGGGAAGATAAGGAACCAATAGCAGGAAAAAATCATAGCAGAGATGAACTAGTGCATGTTGGCCATAACCATTAATGTAGATGATCTGAATTCACGCATAAAAAGATATAAAGGCAGAATGGGTCAAGAAACAAGATCCATCAATATGCATCATACAAGAAATGCATTAATTTAAAAAAAAAACCTCATATATTGAAAGTCAAAGGAGAAAAAACAATGCTCCATGAGACAGGAAAATAGAAAATAGCAGGGGTACCTTGTCCATGAACCACAGAATGAATAAGAAAGATAGATATAGTACTTTTGTACAATGGAAAGATACTCAGATATAAAGAAGGATAATCACGAGGTTCTTGTAAGTAAATGGATGCAACTTGTGATCATGCTTTTGGGTGAAATGGTTTGGACTCACATAGGTTAACATTATGTTGTCTTCCTAATATAAAAAGCTGAAGGAATTAGTTGGATCCAAAATGTACAATAAATATTGTGAAAGTGAAAGGGAATGAAACATCAAAAAAAAGGAAGGTGGTAGTCATTGTTAATTCCTTATTATTTTGTTTTAAAGTCCTGTATCATTTCTATTGTTTTGTTTTCATTGGATGCATTCTGTTTGTTTGGTTTGATTTTATTATATCTGATGGGATGTGCAGCTATTCAAAAATAAGATATATTACATACATATATACGTATATTACATATTATGTAGGAAATCATTGTTGATTTCCTATTATCTTGTTTTGAAGTCTTTTATTGCTTTTATTGTTTTGTTTTGATTGGCTTTATTCTATTTTATTTTGTTTGGTTTTATTCTCTTAAAAATAAAAAAGATAAATGAAATAAGAATGTTATATTTTTCCTATGGTATGGGGAATAATGTTACTTTAGTATAATATTTGAAAACAATTTCCAAGAATAACTAACTAAAATGTATTTATTATACACAAAATTTAATGTGTGTTAAGTGTTTTTTAGTGGTTCGTTTCCCTTCAAATTCTCTTTCATTAAATGGCCTTAGTTTTGCTTCTGCTGAAAGCAGTCTCTCAGAGAAGAGTGTATATATATTTAATTTGTGAAGATTCTGCAGCAAGCAGAGTGAAGTAGTGGATGCATACCTCCAAATTAAGTTAGCTGCCAGGCACAGACAAGCAAGATGGGGTTTCAGTCATCAGTTCCAGCTCTGCCCTAGTGAAGGGCTACTCTTAGGAGCTTTACAAGCTGGCACTTCCAAAATTACCTAAATGCACCTGATTAAGAGAAGAAGCCACTGACATCTACAGAAACTGCTCACCTAGTTACAGTGACTTCTGCAATGGAGTTACTGTGGTACTGTATTAAATAAAGAGAAAAATGGAAGGCAAAGTGTGATGAAAGTAACAGAAATGGAACAAGAAAAAATTTGTAGAAGAAAAATTAATTTTACTGACTTCCAAAATTATACAGTATCAACTAACTTTATTATAACTCTAATCATCAAAATACAACTGACGATTTAAAAAGTTGAATATTCAGTTATCTATGATGAGTGTGTGAACATCTACATTTCTGGGTCTAAAGCAATAGATTTAGATGGGAATTGTCTGCTTATAAATTGTTTTTTTTTTTTTTTTGAAGGAAACAGAAAATATACTGCAGAGAAGAATGCTGGGCTACTAGGATAAATGTCAGAATTCTAATAAAGTGAAATCATAAAGTAGAATGAAAATTTTGCCTCCCTTCTCTCCCCTTTATTCCCTTTCTCTCCTCTTCCCTTCTGTTTTCCTGTCTCCTGTTTTTTTCTTATTCTCTATCCCTCAGAAAAGTTTCTTGAGCATCTGGGAGCTTGTGAGTTAGATTGTGGGAGGAAAGGAAGATTTTAGTTTTAAAATGTCCCTGGATAAATAAAATAGCATTTTTCTTTTTCTCCTTCCTGTCCTTGTTATAAGAATGTGCAGCTCAAGGGAAATGTTGAAAATATGTAAGTCCAAATATAGATTTAGGCTTCTAACTTTATCTTGGATTATTATGTTATCTTAGGGTCTCTTAGTGACATTCTTGTAGTTAATTGTTACCTGTTTTTTATTATTGATTTGATCCTTTAAAATCACATATATTTTTACATTAGTTGTAAGGGCCACAATTTGATTGCCATTCACTGTGAGTGATAATAGAATTAACTTAACAAACATACCGAGTAAAATGAAATGTTGATCTTTATTCCATACTTTTCTTTTATCTGCCAGCGTTACCTTAAATGCCAGCTTTAAAGTGTAACGAGGCAATCAGCCTGCCTTTCTGTGGTACTTGTACATTTCATCTGGCTGCCCATGGCATAGGCATTTGGGTCCTTCTGTGCACTGGTGCTGAGCACTGTGGCACCCTTACCTGGCATTGGCATTGACTGCACATGGCAGTAATCCCTTGTCCATCTGTGCCTTTCTTCTGCCTGGGATAAACTGAGATGATTGAACAGCTCTGTTTTGTCCTTCCTTTTCTGAAAGTTTCTTGAAATTTGAATCTGGACTGTTGGATTGGCCAAAGTTTTGCTTTCCTTTCTCAAAAAAATTTGCCTCTTCCTTTCGAGGCTGCTCTGCTTAATTGTAAGCCAATAATCTACATTACTATGATTTAGGGTTTAGAGGGAATTGTCTAATGAAATATAGAGGCTAGTGAGTTAAATCTTCTAGAAGATAGACATTATTCCTAGTCAGTGTAATTAATTCATGTCTGTGTCTGATGAAACCTGAAACCCGAGAGTGAGAACAAAAAACTCTTGTTTCATTCTCATGTAGATCAGGATACATTTTAGGATCTCACAACTATGTTTTCTGGAATATAAAGCATTCAAGATCATTTTCCCACAGGAAGAGAAAAATGGAAATAACAATAAAACAGTTAATTGCTTTGTCCTTAAAAGACACCTTCTTTATTCTGCTGGCTAGCACTAGCTACATACCTATAACTCAGCTGCAAGGGACCTTGGGAAATTTGGGAGAATATGTGGATATTTGGTCAACTCTAAATGTGTTGTCTGGTATATGATACTTCCCGTTACTCCTTACATTCTAACTGGTTATATTCCCCAGAGTCTATTTATTTTTCAATGTTTTATAGGACAAAACTCCAAATTAACTTTTTCTCCCAAGACTTCTATTGCATGCTATATAGTTGCTAAAGTAAACTGACTCTATGATGAGTGTGTGAACATCTACATTTCTGGGTCTAAAGCAATAGATTTAGATGGGAATTGTCTGCTTATAAATTGTTTTTTTTTTTTTTTACAGTTTTCCTCTCTACCATTGTATTTTTTTACAGTTTTCCTCTCTACCATTGTATTCAAGCAACTTTCCTTCACAACACTTACAGACTAATAGGACAAATAAATAGGAAATTAAAGCAGGATGTAAGATGTACACAAATATGCATTAAGTGAAAGAATTTTGCCCTAAAATAAATTATAGGGCATTATAGCAGTGGAAGGCCAAATTGGAGATGTTTAACCTGATGATCACTTCCTCCTTCCCTAATTACAACTTTCTTATTCTTTTCCTAGCGCTTGTGAAGAAAATTCTAACCAGCTCCTCGCATGTCGTCAATGCCTGCTCTAAGCGCCACATCCAGTCAAAGGTTACATATAACCTCGCACCCTGTATCCAGGCAGAGGAGAAAGCCAAACCACTGCTGGTTGTGGGCTTCTCTCCATGTCCTTTGAATAAAAGTTACTTTACTTTTTCTAACATTCTGCTCCTTTATCACAGGGGAAAACTCTAACAGTTTGGTGCTGAAATCTGGGAACTGGTAAATTGCACTCCTAGTTTGAGCTCTCTTTCCTAGCAACCATTTCTAAGAGCCATTTCTCATTTCTGCAGGACCTATTTAATTGTTGCCAACAGTCTGCATGCAATACCAGCCTATCTCATTTAACCACAAGTGAGCCACTTTCTGTCAGGGATTTTTTGTTTCCATGGGCTGGGCCCATGCTGTATAACCCATCACCATCCCTGGACAAAGATAGCAGTTCTCACGTTCCTTGGACAGCCCAAGGCAGAGGTATTACCATCTTGTCCTCTTGGGACGCAAACCCATGCTTTTTGGTGATGGCTGATGAGAATGGGTGTTGGGACCTTCCGAGTCACACTTCCAAAATAGGTTACAACTTCTTTTGATAAGTGTGATCCAGGACAACTTTCACATTCCTTGTGGGGAGCTAAAGCTCTTATATCCCGAGGCAAAATTGTTCTTTTCACGCACTTTTAATTTGGTCATGGGAAACACTGTTTCCTGTCTCCCAAAAAACACACTTCTGGGGTACTTGGTTTGCTTGGTTTGTGATTTTGATGCTCTTGTCATAAAGAAGACTATAAAAATCAAAAAGCTAATCTTTTACTGCTAGGTGGCTTGGCCAATCTACCAGCTTACCAGCAGCCCATGGCTTAAGGGGGAAACATTTGATCTCTATATTCTTCAAAATTTACATAATTTTTGTTACACTGGCAGCAAATTAGGAGAAATTCCATACATACAGGTCTTCCTTACCCTAAAGATGTGTTCTTTTTTCATTCAGTCATGGATGGCAGCCCAAATATTTCTAGCTAATTCTACTGTACCAGGAACTCTCCCTTCTTTCTCACTGGACCCCTTAGATAATGTGCCTCCTGTCTTTACTCCCCTCCCCCATATCTCCAAGATCAAACCCCACAGTTTTCTCAGCCAGAGGTTTCTGTGCCCCCTGTGCTATCCTCTCTTCCTTCCTTATCCCCAGTGGCCTCTAATCCTTCCCTAAGTTTCTTTCCCCAGTCTCAGATTTCTTGATCCTCTCCACCTGAGTCATCTATTCT
This sequence comes from Cavia porcellus, assembly GCF_034190915.1. Lineage (NCBI taxonomy): Eukaryota > Metazoa > Chordata > Mammalia > Rodentia > Caviidae > Cavia > Cavia porcellus. The sequence goes on from NW_026947484.1 coordinate 120,057,648, forward strand.
GTCAGATGGCTCTTTGTCCCCTACTCCTGCATTACCATTTTCCCTGTTTGCTCACCATACTTGGTCTTATGTGTTTTGGCCATCTAGCAGGCCACATGGTTCTCAGCAGCCATCTTGCTGCAGCTTACATGGAGGACAGACACTATTTTGCAGCCCTCTGTCATGTGACTTGTGACTTGTCACAAGGCAAATGGCTGTCATCTTGTGGTCCCTCATCATGTGATCAGCAGTAGCCATCTTGTTGCAGATCACATGATAACCAGTCACCACCTTATGCTCCTTCACTGTGTCACCAGCAACATGTATTTTGCTGTGGGTCACATTGTATTCAGTCAACATCTTGCATTTCTTTGTCACATGGTGATGAGTGGCCGTTTTGTAGTCAATCACCCAGTAACTGCCCACCCATGCTTGCTGGGCAGTTGGACACTCAGTGGCCATCTGCATCTCCCACATCATAGCCTTCTCAGCCTCAGTCCCTATTCCTGCTTCAGGAACAGACTGGCCCCAAGAGACTAGTTCATATTCATGTTCCTTTATCCCTCTCTGACCTACCTCAGATTAGCCATAAATTAGGTTGTTTCTCTGATGACCCACAGAATTATATTAGAGAATTGAAATTTATAACTGTTATGATTTACATTTGAAGGATATTTATCTGATTTTAAATAATACCATTGCTCACAAGAGCAAGCTCAGGTGTGGCAAGCAGCTCAAAAAAAGTTGATCACAGGCATAACACAAATACCGCCTACAGCAGTGTGTAAACTGCAGTGTCTACCTGGAATTACCAAAATGGAGAAGGTTCTTATAAAATATATAAAATGACTGAATATAAAATTTTGAGCCTTAATAAAATATCTCACAAACATACTAACTATAATGAGCTTTTAGAACAGGTCCAAAAGGCTAATGAAAATCCTACTGTGTTCCTAAGTCAGTTTAGGGACACCTTAATTAAGTTTACTGATGTAAACCCACTCTCATAAAGGGACAATTGTTGTGAACTCTTAATTTATTTCTCAGTCTGCTCCTGGTATTTGTGAAAAATTACAAAGGCTAATCTTGGCCCTCAAACCCCATAGGAAGAGCTTCTTAATATGGCTTTCTGTGTTTTCAACAACAAAGAAAAAACTCAAAAAGAGGAAAATGAGGCACACACACACAAAAAAAGAAACTTGCTAAACCTTTTAGCAGTGGCTCTTGGGGCTCCCAAGACAAAAAAATTGAAATAAGGCAGAGCTGCCTGAGCCCCTCCCAGACCATGCTTTAAGTGAAACAAGAAAAGATAATGGGCAAGATAGTGCCCCAACTCAGGTGTTTCTTTGGGACCCTGCACCTATTGCAATTTCAAGGGCCATTGGAAGAGTGACTGTCCTAACTGCCAGAGGGCAGGTAAGCCATCCTCTAACTCCTTGCCCTCATAGTAGATATTGTCACCACCTGATTCTTTGCTGGCTGATCTACTTGGACTTGCTGCTGAAGATTGATGGGGCTCAGGGCCTACAACCTCCATTAAGGTTTCCTTCTCTGAGCCCAGAATCTCACTAGAAGTGTCAGGTAAAACAACCTCTGTAGTTATAGACACAGGGGCAACATATAGTGTTCTTCCTGAGTTTTCATTAAGTCTTCGGTCTCTATAGTGGATGTTGATGGCCTACCTACATAGTCTCTACAGACAAGGCCTATTCCATGTGGGTTCTAGATTCTCTTCTTTACCCATAGCTTTCTAATAATTCAAACACATCCCACACCCCTTTTAGGTAGAGATCTTCAGAAGCTTAACTTCTCCTTTACCTTCCCCCCCCACAGCTCTAGTCCTCCAAACACCCTCAAAGTGTACCACAAAGACATTCCCTTTTATCCCTTCTTCTCTAGTCCATCCCATAGTTTGAGCTCCAACCTCACCCATGCTACCCATGTCATGCCTATTTTAATTTGTCTTACGGATCCTTCAATTTTTTCTTGTGTCTCCCAATATCCAATAGCTCCCAAACAGTTATGAGGACTTAAACTACAATGAAGTGTCTTTTAGATAATGAATTTCTTTTTTAAATTTTTTTTTCATTTTAAAGGGGATAAAATTAAACAAAACAAAACAGAACAAAATAGGACATAAGAAAGTAAGGTAAGAGATATAAATTTCAAAGCAAGATGACCCGAGACCTTCACTATCTATCATATTGTCTTTTGTTTTCTCCAAATAGTTGTCCATGTCTTCACATACAAAGAATTCATACAAAACATAGTATAAAACTGATCTGACCATAATGAGGAAAGCATTTTAGGTCTTCAAAACCAGACAATAGGGAAGTCATTAATGGCTGCTGTAGTCTCTCATTCTCTTCAAAATAGCTGTCTATACTTTCATGTATGTTGAAGTTGAACAAAACAAAACAAGCTAAAATAACACTATTAGAACAAAACAAAATAGTGATAAAAATATTTGCCTTCAAAGAGATGGTAGAAGGTAACCCCCCCCCCATTTGCTACACTGCCTATGGTCAGCCTCTCAAGGGATGTCCAGATCACTGGCTCCCACTTGCTAATGGGAAGGGGAGTAAATGTGATGTTTGATCCTCAGCCCATGTGCCGGTGGGCTGCCATAGCCTGCCACACTTACAGCCGGTCACAGGGAGAGGGGCAAGAGTTGGTTGGTTTCCTGGTATTTTAATACACTGATAACTTTCTTTTATGTTCTCCATCCCATATGTTAGCATACAATATTCAGCCAGTCTCCTTAACTTTCTCACCAGTCATAGGCACAGGGTTTCGCCTGCTAAAACCAAAATAACTTCCCCAAAAGTCACGTACACAGGTCTCTTACTTCTACCATTTGTTCCATCACTACAGATCATAAGGTGATTCTTAGGGATCTCCAGGTGCCCATGACCAAACAACAAGTTATATTTTCCTAGGTTTTGCTAATTTCTTTCATCTCTGGATTCCTAACTTTGCAGCTCTAGGCCAACACCTCTACAAAACTTCTAAGGAACCTTTATCAGAACCACTAGACCCCAATATGCCCATACATGCCTTCTTTCATAAACTGAAAAGAGGTTCTCCTAATGGCTCCAGCCCTTACCATTCCTAACCCCACCCAACCCTTCACTCTGTACACTACCTCTCAGGGTTACAATACTGTAGGTGTACTAGGACACAAAAAGGAACGTTCCTTTCAAGTGGTAGCCTTTTGTCAAAGCAGTTAGACAACACAGTAAAAGAATGGGCACCTTGTCTCCAAGCCTTCATGGCTACAATCCTACTGACATAGAAAGCTAAAAAGTTTACATTAGGGCAATCTATTACAAACATGAACCTCATCATTTAAGTGAGCTTATCTCACGTAAGACACTCCCTGCCCTAATGACCCCTTCTCACCTTCAATAGGTGCATCCATCCTCTCTCAGGACCCTTCTATCTCTATTGCAACTAGTGGTCCCTTTAACCTGGAAACTTTGCTTACCACGTCAGAAGGCCACCCACGCCATGGTCTTACAGATGACTCCCACTCCTTTTCCTCACATTAGTAGCACAACTTTTTTTTTAGCCTTTGACACCTGGTTCATAGATGGCAGTTCAACAAGCACAAGCAAGCAAAAGAGAGCAGGATGCACAATAGTTAACCAGTCCAAAGTTGTAGAGACTAATCCATTGCCAGCTGGGATATCTTTCCAGAGGGCAAAAGTTATCGCCCTTACATGGGCTCTTACACTAGCAAAGGACAAAGTCATAAATATATACACTGATTCAAAGTATACATTTAGCATTTTACACTCCCTTGCCACTATCTGGCAAGAAAGGGGTTTTATTAACACTCAGGGAAGCCCCATCATTAATGCATCTCTTATCCTTAAACTCCTAGAAGCAGCACAACTCCCAAAGCAAGCAGCAGTTATTCATTATAGGAGACACCAGAATTCTGCAGATCCCATTGCTCAAGGCAATGCCTTTGCAAGATACACAAACCAGATTAGCTGCACAAAGGCCTTATCCTTCTCATCTTCTCCCATTAGTCCCAAACACTCTACCTCAACCAATTATTCACCAAAGCAACTACAATTACTTCACAGACCATATTACTACACAAAACACTCAGGGATGGATTTTCTAGCAATCAAAACTTGTTCTCCCAGATCAGCAGACCTTAGACATCATCACTGACTTGCACAACTGTTTTCGTGTAGGATCACAGGCCCTATGCATACTCTTAGTCCAAGCAGTTATGCATCCTTCTCTGAGGGCTATCATTCTTCAGATTACTCACACCTGTCATCTCTGTGCTAAAAACTCTCCTTAGGAACACATAGCACCCCCTTTATTTCCTAATTTTATGACACACCCTGGTCAGGTCTGGCAGGTAGATTTTACACACATGCCCTGCCACAAAACTCTCAAATGTCTTCTCATGTTTGTTTGTACTTTTTCAGGGTGGATAAAAGCCTTTCCCATAACCAGGGTGACTACTGATGTAGTTAAGTTCTGTTCCAAGAAATCATCCCAAGGTTTGGTCTGTCTCAGAGTATGCAGTCAGATAATGTTCTAGCCTTTATTCCCCAAATCACTCAACAGGTATCCTCAAGCTTATACATCACCTGGTGCTTACACATTCCATACCATCCACAATCCTCAGGAAAAATAAAAAAGGCAAATGGCCTCATAAAAACACACCTCACAAAACTCAGAACTACACCAGCCTTGGCCTCAAGCTCTGCTCCTAGCCTTAGCCAAGTTCAGGGCACTTCCCTAGGTTCCTACATTTTTAATCCCTTTTGAGCTCATGTATGGCCAACTGTTCCTACTTCACAATCTTTCTACTCCCCAAAGTCTCCTCTTGCCGACTACATCACAATCCTCTGACACTTATTATGACAACATGCTGATCTCTGCCTTCCCCAATCCTCTGATGGGAACAAACCAGATCCTCCCTTATCCCCAGGAGATCTAATTTATCTCAAATCTTCTAAATCCACAGGACTACAACCAAGATGCAGTGGCCCCTACCTTTTCTCCCTGGCAACCGCAACAAGGGGTCAAGGTAGCTGGACTGCCATCCTGGTTCCACATCACTCAAGCTAAGTGGTGCCCTGCTGACCCTGAATCTAAACACCCTGAGTGGTCATCTCATCTTCTATCTCCCACCCACCTCCATCTCACCAAGGCCCCACAGCCACAACTTTCAGGCTAAGTTATGTTTTGTTATCCTATTTAGTTCTTGATCTCTTACATTCTATTGATTATTTTTTTAGAGTAGGACTCTTGGCAGTCTTTCCTAAAGACTTCCACATCACATGTAAAATTGTCTTCATGCTGGTCTACATAACAACTATCTTAGTTCTCTCTACTCTCAGCTGTTTAGTTAAACATGAGACCCCTGTGGGTCTAGGCTGTCATCTCCCTTATCGAGACACAGCCATGACCCTCCCCACCCCTACTTTATAATTTCCCAAACATGATTCAACTTTCAGGCCTTATATTTCTCATGTTTCATATTCTTTCCATCTCAACACATTGGCCAAGAACAAGCCCTACCTACCCACATTTTTAACTTTTACCCTTTCAGATGGGGAATAATTGCCTTTTATAACTTCACCCCTCCCAATCCCACACTTAGTTTTCAGATTCTACCTCATCATGTTCTTGATGGAACAACACACTTGGATCAAGGGCACCTTTCCTCCTATCTCTCCTGGGTCTTTTAAATACGATAGCAGCCTGATCCCTCATAGCACCTTGTTTTTTTGTTTCTCCAATCTAGGGTGTGAGCATTCACCAATGATAAAGTTGTCCTTGCTCAAACACCTGGTTACCAGTTTCTACATGGGCATCAGCCATCATCCCATCAATGTTCCTAAACCCCAACACGGTGCTCCTGTTCAGCAATAAGTAGTAAGAGAGACACTTTGCCCTTTTCCTAACAATAAAAAGATGGAAATGAAAGAGTTTTGCTCTAGAATAAATTATGAGACACTATAATGGTGGGAGGCCAAATTACGAATATTTACCCTAATGGTCACTTCCTCCTTCCCAATTACAATTTCCTTTTGTCTTTCCCAGTGCATATGAAGAAAATTCCAATCAGCTCCTTGCAAGTCATCAATGCCTGCCCTAAGCACCACATCCAGTCACAGGTTACATATACCCCAAACCCTGTATCCAGGCATAGGAGAAAGCCAAATCACTGCCAGTTGCGGGCTCCTCTCCAAGTCCTTTAAATAAAAGGCCACTTTACTTTTTCTTATATTCTGTTCCTTTATTGCACCAAAAAACTTAATTGAGAATATTTAACCCCAATTTTTTTTGAAAGAAGAGATATGTATTCTGAGATTCCAGAAATTACTAGGTAGGAGCAGAAGTAAAGATGACTGTAGCAAGGCAGAGAGAAGAATATATGGAAACCCAAAGGCCCAAATGTCAAAAAACTGCACATCATTTCTCCTGGAGGATTTATGAGCATGGGGAATGGGCTGTGATGAACTGAAAGGACACCATAGCCTGATAAATAGCTCAGAGGCCTATAAAATGTTTTTATGAACTTTATTACAAGAGCAATGGTATTCAATGATGTTTTTAAGTAGAGAGATGAAAGGGTTAGGCATATTTTAGAAATATCATCTTGTTTTCAGTGTGGGGAGACCAGATTCAGACCAGAATGAGATGAATTTGAAGGCTAATAAAAGAAAAAAATCTGTTAAGTGACCATCCTAATAATTCCAGTGGAAAAGTACAGTGGAAACATTCTGGAAAAGGTAAAAACAAACATTTCAAAGGCTTTTGATATTGAATTTTTAAGAAATTTAATTTGTTTCAGCCAGAAATTATCTTTAATGGGGTTACAGACTCAGAGGGACCACATCTAACTAGGTCTCTCTACCTCCTCAGTATTGCAAGTATCCAAACACCCAGGCTAGATTTACATTTAAATAGGACAATAGATCAATTCGATCTCTCTCTCTCTCTCTCTCTCTCTCTCTCTCTCTCTCTCTCTGCTAAAATTTGAATTTACTTGGGAACCACTGTTTATATTGTAATTGTTAATTTTGATTGTCCACTTGATTAACTTGAGAGCTGCCTATCTCTTTCTGTCTGATTCCTGACCCCCATGAATTTAGTAGTTTTCCTTTGCTTTGGCCTTTCTTTATGATGGTTTTGCTTTGGCTACAATCATGAATTAAAACTATGAACCTAAAAAAATCCTTTCCTTTTAAATTGAGGGTGCCCAACGTTTTTTCCTAGCAATGCTGACTATTGCAGAGAATGGCAACCAGAGAAGTAAATGGGGTCATTGCTGACTAAAGTAGAACTTCATTTCATTTTTATCTCTAAAATACGACAAATTAGAAATCATTATTATCATAAACACTTTAATCATTGCTCAGATTATATAGTTTGTATTTCCAACAATCCAACATTGCTCTCTGGAATATATTTGCAAACTGAATGTCTTAACTTACCACTAGGAAAAAAAAATAATCAAATTATGTATTAAGTATATGAAGGAGCCCTCAAAGTGATTCTGCTTGGAGAAAAATTTCTGTATGATTATCTATTTAAATTACTAATCTGGCAATGAAAATATTAAAAATAATTAGATTCATCCTTTGGAGATGAACTAAAAGTACATGTCTTTAAAAGTAAGTTAAACACATTTGCTATAGAAATGATTGACAATAGCATAGTGTACTTTTCTAAAAAAGTTATATTTTTAAAAGTCAGTAATTTTACATATTTATGGGGTTATAGTATGACTTTTTAATACATGTATACAAAATATAATAGACCAGAGTAGTAGGCATATCTGTCACCTTAGACATTTATTTATTTTTTTAAGAAGATTTAAAATCCTTTTTCAGTACAGTGTCTTTTGATGTAAGTAGGGAAAGGTTACAGACATTATTCTGATTCCCAGACATTAAGGCATAAAATGCCAACATTTAAAGAGAAAATATTATTGACCCCACCTTTAGCATAAATACAGTTTCCTTGGTCACAGTTGCACCATCACTGGTGCTACATATTATGCAAGATGTATGTAGCTGCTTCTTTACACACATATCTGCAGATGAATTCTGTTTGTCATTTACCCAAAAAGGAAGCATGTTGAGCTTGCGCAGTTAAAACTGAGCACTCTGTTTTGGCAAAGAAATGAAAATCCCAGTGGGAGCTGAGCACTGCCACGGAGTTGAGATTCTTGTTAAATTAAGATCATCCAGCCCCACTGAGGAGGAAAATTCATTTATATACTCACATTCAGAGATCTTAATTTTCCAGACAAGTCTTAATAAGAAGGACTATGTCTTATACAAGAAAAACAAAGTTAAATATTCATTGAATTTCTTTCTTTTACTCTACCTTGCTCGTGGAATAAATACGAGAACAATGTGGCCGCTAATATTCCTAATGAACTTCAATTTAAAAAATGTTTCACTTTAGAAATGTTTTAGCTTCCTGAGGAAAATGATCTAGGTAATATTGGACTTTGTTATATCTAATTGCAAGCAAAGTAAGTATTCAGTTAATATTCATGGAGTGAATATATAAATGAATAATCTTTTATACTTTGTTTACTAGATGGTTTTAACCTTTATTAGTTAATTTTATGACACTTTTTCTAGCTTTATAAAGACAATGCTATGTTTTATAATGAAGCACAAGAAATAATTTTAATTTTGAAATTTAATGAGATAAATTTCAAAAACATAATTTGCATAAACAAAAGCCTAATAATGCTAAATATCTCTTTATTAGAAGTTTTAAGGAAACATATTTAAGGCAAACTTTATTCCTTGTTGGTTGTTACTGAATTGTACTTGATTGAGAAAATAATACTCTTCCTTCTTGTTATCATAATTCAAAATATGTTTTAAGAATCTCCATAGATGTTTTTAATGATCACAAAGGCATTTTATATAATACATTTTCCTTTGATCTTCACAAGGTGTGAATTTACATTGCAATAGATACTTTTTATTTTATTTAAGGAGAAAAGAAAAAAAAACAGTGAAAGGGTACAAGTTATACAGATTTACAGAAGAAAAAAATGAACAGTAGGAAATCACTAGTTAATGGATTACATATTGCCATCTTAGAAATAATTGTTCAAGTCATAAAATTAAAGCTTGTAGAGTGGACATTCCAACAATGATACTGCAAACAGTTCTGTTTAATGATCCAATAAAACTCTGTGATATCATTTTCTATCTTATACACTTAAATATACATGCAGTTATATAGTTTAGAGCACTTTCTTTTCCTCTCTTTTGTACAATGACTATTACACATTTTGGGTTTCATTGCTCCCACGGTTCTTATTGCTTTTTTGGAAGAGAGTAAAACCAAATGAGACATAACAGAACAGAATCGGTCAAGTCAAAAGGGTGGACATAATAGATAATATAAAAACATAATACAAGGTGATCAACAATGGTTACCATAGGAGGCATTATGGCAATAGATACTTTTAGAGACCTCAAAGGACCAGAATGTGGCATTTGCAATTACAAATCCTTACTGAAAGAAAGTCCCAATTCAGTCTTACCAACTAAGCATTTATGATTCTGTCAGCCTAAATTTTCATCATGCCAGCCACTCTGTGGTGGCGATTTTTTTTTTTTTTTTTTTTTTTTTTTTTTTTTAGCTAATTGGCATAACTTCATGCTTTTCTTTAAAAGTGCAAAGAAAAAGCAAACACAAAGTTCTAACCTATGGGAACATATATCAGCCTGTAATGGAAGTTATAATTAACCAAAAATGTTACGTGGAATGGATTTAGTGTAAAAATAGAAAGCCAAATGGACAAGATTAGACTACTAAACAATTAAATTAGCTAATTGGAGTTTAAGGTTATAGGTTACTGTTTTCCTTTTGTAAAAGGTATTTAAAAGTATTGCAGTATTATATTTATATTTTAGAAATGATGTAGCTATTATAGTTGGATATTGCTTACTCTTTATAGTATAAAATATTATTCTGGAAATGTGAACACATAGATGGAGATTTCTTTGCACAAATAGATATGATGTCTCTGGCACTTCAGTACTATTCTCTATTTCTAATACAGACTGTCAGTTCATACTACCTTTATTCATTTGTTCAAAAGCAAATATTCTGTACTCATGTAATGACAGAACTCCTAAGTACAGACAAGTTTAATTTTTATACTTATAAACAAACAGTATACTGTGAATAGTAGGTAGTAAGATGCAGTACCAATTTGAAAAAGACTTAAATAGAAATAATTATTAAAGAAAAGAAAATGGTCTACTACTTATGCAAATAACACTACATAAGGGGCTGGGGATTTAGTCCAGCAGCATAAGTGCCTGCCTCACAAACGCAAGGTCATAAATTTGATCCCCAGCACAAAAAATAATAAAAAAAAATTAAAAAGAAACAACAACAACAACAAAGCACTGCATCATGTTTCAAAATACTTCTTAAAATTAATCCCTAGCCCACATTTTATCTTAAACTTCACAGTTTAAAATGTTATTACTCATGATGTGCATATATATATACCCACACACAAAAATACATATACATATCAATTAGTGGCACAGATATATCATGTTTTTTAACAACAAATCTTGCACTTATGTCCTTGGGGTGTTCAGTGCATTTTTAATTGTCAACTTTCAGCAGACAAAAGGTTAATTATTGATACATGATTTACTTCATGGGTGAAATAAAAGCTGCTTTTTCTTGAATATATCTTTCTAAAGCAATATGAATTGTTACTAATGGGAAGCAAAAACATTCTTTACATATAAAATTATCTTGCTACTTTTTCTGCTTTCTTATCCAGATGCAGATCTCTAATTTTAAACAGTAGTGTGTAATATCACTAACCAGATTGTAAGCTTGAATTGAATTTTGATGCTCAGGAAACTTTGTAAATCATCTTTCTACTAAAGGTGAGAATTCATTTCCTCTACCCTACACCATCAACTAGCTGTCAGTGACCAAGTGAAGGATACTATAAGTAGCTACACAAAGAAGAGGAAAGACACCTGAATTTGATGTATAACTGCTTACCCTAGAGGAACCAGGTCCTGAAGATTATGCAACACACACATTTGCATACACCTCACAGATAGAAGAAAAAGTTGATATTAAATACACAAAGGTGTCAAATCTGCTCATGTAAAACTAAGCATCAGCATAATATCCAGAGCATAAAAGATTTAGAAGGAGAATCATGGTTGTGGAATGAGCAGTCAATAGTATGACAACGATACAAGTCCTGTTTAGAATTCAGAGATCAAAAAGGAGCTGTAGTCTTTGCAGCTTCATCAGGAATTAGACCCCAACTGCTTCTCTTTTTTATGACAGTATTCAATAGTGCACTTTAGATCTTTCCTACAGAAAGCCTAATGAGCTCTGTGGAGGACACACCACCTGCCAAGAAAATAATCCATCCTCCAAAACCCCACCGCTAATATTCCTCAATGCTCAGAAAAAGTGCCGAAGTGTTGTCATTCAAAAGACTTTCCACAGTCCTCCATGACAATCTGGAAGAATCTAATGAGTGAAAAGCTGAAGTACACGACAGAATCATCATCTCTAAATTTAGAGAAGAAGAAAATGCAGAGCACTGTGAGTCTACTGACTGTCAAAAATGACTTTCATGAGGTGTCAAACAGTAGCTTCTCAAATAAGCCCAGCAAGAATGCCCAGTAACTAAGAAGAGGATACTGTACTTTGCTTCACTGCCCTGAAAATGTGCAGTCCATTCTTAAAATTCTTACTCCCATTTCATTTTGGAAACACGCGTTAAGACTAAGTAATTCCCACTGAGTGAATAAATCTAGCTGACCTAATGAGATTTCTCTGAAGATGAGGATGTTAGCAAATTAAAAATCAGTCCTGCCATAGTTTAACTGGGTCCCTAAATACGTATGTTCAAAATTTTACCACTAAGTCACAGTGTTAGGTCGATGGCCTTGTAGAAACTCCCAATTTAGTAGTGGATTAATTCTACAATAAAATGAGTTGCGAGAGTGACTGTCTCTCACTTGCTTTTCTGTCTTCATTTGAGAATGCAATGTTCCCCTTTTCTGGAGAAGGCAACATTCAAATTGTCACTTTGGAAGCAGAAAGATTAGGACCTACTGTGCCAGGTCTTGCTCTTAGAACTCACAGTCTTTGGGATTGTGCCGCAATAAATTTCTGTTCTCTGTAAATCTTTTGGTCTTAGGCATTCTGTTATAGTCACACAAAAGAAACTAAGGCAGTTACTCAAAGACAATGTATTGCTATCTTTTATTAATTATTAAGGTTCACACTTGCATTATGCAACTTTTAAGATTGCTCCTAAAGATTCCCGCCACCTCCATTTACTTCCTGCTATAATCTTCTTCCTTTTAAGTAGTACCTGGGCCTACTGACTTTGTTGCTAAAGTAGACCATGGCAAATGTGGTGGAATGTCATTTCTAAAATCAGATATTAAAGAATATGACTTCTGATTGCAATTTTCTCTTTAGCTTTTTGTTTGAATTTCTGGTCCTGTTGGAATCTCTCTGCCATTTCATGAGACAGGCTTCATAGAGGCCCAGTCATCAATTGTCTAAATTCTAACAATAACCTTGTTAATGGGTTTGGAATTGGTTTGTATCTACCTATATCTCCACTTACACATTTGGAGTTTCAAATGAGGCAATAGTTCTGGCCAACAACCACTTCACCAGAAACCTGGAGGGGGGTATCCTACTATGCTCTCCCTAGATTCCTGGCAGGCTTGTTAAATACCTGGGGATTTCCATGGAAATTTTAGAGGGATATGGAGTAAAGCAAAAGAATATGGTTGGTATTAAGGGATTTATTATAGGATTAAGAGCAAAACAAAACTAGTTTTTCCCTAGTAAAGTGTGAGGTGAGAAACTTTCACAAGTTCCAAGTAACTTGGCAATAATATAAATGTGTGCTTAGAGAAATCTCAACACTATCCAGAAATATATACGAGAACTCACATTCTGAATAAGTACCATCTTTTGAAGCATCCAGTCTAACATTTTAGAAAACTATAAACAGGAAGAACAAATGTATAACTAAGAATTGCAGAAAATCCAATTAATAGAAATGATTGTCTTTTAAAAAGTAGATCCACAGATGTTCAAAATAACAAAATTCCTTAAAATAACTATTATAAATATCTTAAAGAATCTAGAGGAAAATTTTATAAATATTGAAGAAATGGGAAATAGAGGAGAGATACAGTGCTATGAAAAGAAACCGAATGAAAATCCCATGATTAAAATATGCAATATCTGAAATTTAAAAACCCATTAAATGAAGTTTATAATAAATTTAAAGGTAGTACAGACAATGGAATCAGCGAGCTTACAGACATATCAATAGAAATAATCCAAGTAAAAGCAGAAACAAAAAAGTGTTGGAAAAAGTTGGAGGAGCCCTTTGGGACTTCAAGCTGTGCAATGAACTCATGGTGCTGCAGAGATTGGTAGAGTATAAGTAGAAATGAGTAGTTGAAATAAAACTATTAGGTAAAATTTTCCAAACTTGAATATAAAAAACAACCTACAAAATAAGGCAGCTAAGCAAACCCAAAGCAAAGCCAAAATAGAAAGAAACCTACACTCAATCATCCCAACATCAAACTGCTGCAAAGAACTGGTATAGAGGAATTTTTAAAAGCAACCAGGAAATGAAAAAAAGGCACTATATATATATATATATATATATATATATATATATGAAAAAAAATTGCTGATACTTCATCAGAAATAAAAAGCTAGAAAATAATGAAACAAAAACACTGTCTTAGTTACTTTTTACTGGTCGCTGAGACAAAATACTCGATGCATCAATTGGGAAAGGAAAGGTTTATTTCTTACAGTTTTTAGAGGTTTCAGTCCACACTCAGTTGGCTCCAAGGCAGGGTGGCATGGCGGGGCCGCAGTTCATGGCAGCTGCAAAAAGCAAACAAAAACCGGCAAGAGAGCAAGACACACTTTCTTCCTGCCATTACATCACATCCTGGCTCCATCTCTCTGTGGGTGTAGCACTGACACCTTCAATCCAAGCTCTAGATAATGAACCAATCACAGATGCATAATGTAAACACATGAGGCCTAGGGGGCACTGGCATAAACCATGACAAACACAATTTAAAAGATATTAAAAAGCCAACAAAAACTTTTCAAATAAGAATTGAATAACAAGTGAAAGAATATATCAAAATTAAGGGAAATAAACAAAGCTATAAAAAATTGCTACTAGCAGAGCAGCAATATAACAAGTGCTGAAGGGAATACGTTAGTCTGAAACAAATGACATCAGATAGAAATCTAGATCCATATAAATGAATAGAGAATATTGGAAATAGTAAATATCGCAGAGTAATTTTATTTTTAAGTTATTTTAATTTTCCTTTTTTCTTGCATTTTTCAGGTATTATCTTCTTACACTGTAACTTTTTTTGTTACATTACAAATTAAGTATTTTAAAACAAGTCAATTTAACAAGATTAGTACAAAAATGAAGAATACAAGAATAGTATAAAAATCAATTTGATTTTTTAAATTTAGTACTGGTGAAATACAGAATAATACAGAACTATATCATTTTCAATATTATCAAAATCTATAAAGCTTAATATAAAAACTATATGTTGGAGTGTAGCTCAGTGACAGAACATGTGCTTAGCTATATGAGGCCTAGTTCAATCTCCAGCACCAAAACAAACAAACAAAACTATGTAAAGTGTTAGCAATAAATTTAATTAAAAATTTTCAGGATCTCTGTAGTGAAAATAACAAAATATTAATTAGAAGTTAAAGAAGAAAAATCAACAGAATAATACATATGCCGTATGTATTATTGGGTGGGTTAGAAGACTCAATCAGCTGTCCTCAATTGAACTATGGATTCAGTGTCTAACAATCTAGTCAAAGGTTCCTCTTAGAGCAAATAAACTACCTGATTATAAAATCTTCAAGAAAATGCAAAGAAGCTAAGCTAATCAAAACAATCTCCAGCTGGCATGGTGGAACATCCCTGCACTTAGGAGATTGAGACAGGAGGATTGCTGTGAGTTTAAGCCCAGCCTGGGCTACATAAGTGAATTCAAGGCCAGCCTGCATGACACAATGAGAGCCTGGCTCAAATGTAATAAAAAAAGTTTAAGAATACAATCTCTTTTAAAAAAAAAAAAAAAGACTGAAATTCAAGAATTTAAGCTATCTTCTTTCAAATTTTATCTTGCAGTTCATTATAAACACATTGTGCTATTAATTTAAGAATAAAAAGCACACAAATGAGTACATAAATATGTGAGTAAATAAATATAACAGTTAAAGATCATATATATATATGATCACAAAGTCATGATAATTCAATAGAAGTGTAGTGTTTTCAAAAGATAATGCTGGACCAATTAAATATAAATTTAATAAAATTAACTTTAAACTACACTCATACATACATAAAAATTAATCCAAGATGTATCATAGAACAAAATATAAGGGCCAAGATTCTCTACATATTTGAACCAAATATTTATTATGATGCATTAAGCACATATTTGATTTTATCAGAATTTAAAAACTTCTGTTTAACAAAGTCACTACTTAGAAAATGAAAGAAAGCAAGCTGTAGTGTGAGGAAATATTAATAATGCATACATCTGACATACAGTTAGCATCTAGAATACTATAAAGAACTATTTCATTTAATAATAAAAAGGAAAGAAGCCCACAAGAAGCAGGCAAAAACCATGAATGTAACTGTCACAAAAGCAGTTACAAAAATACTAGTGACCAGTAAGAACATGAAAACTTACCCAACATCATTAAAGAAGGAGGAAATACAAGTCAACATCAGAATAATCATAATGAACATTAGGATTTCTAAGATATAACAAAGATTGATGACACCAAATATTTGCATATTTGTAGATCAACTGCAATTCTCATACATGCCTCATATTAAAAAATACCATCTGACCATTTTTTATAGAACTAAACACACAACTACATTATGATCTAGAAATTTTTAATTCTAGATATTTTCCAAGAAAAATCAAAGCATATATCAAAAACAAAATCAAATCAAAGCAAAGGCAAGTGCACAGATAGTAATGCCAGAATTGTTCATTATATTAAAAAAGCAATCTATCAATTTATAGAAAATAGGTAGGCAAACTGGTATACTCATGCAATGTAATATAATTCAGTAGTAAAGAGTCAATCACCAACGCTCATTAATTTGAATGAATCTCAGTAGATTATGTACAATGAAAGAAATCAGACACAAGAAATCTCTGTAAGTTATTGAAACACCATAAATTCTGATGACTATGAATATGAAACAGTTAATATCAGCAAAGAGAAAATAGAGAGATTAAAATGTACACAGACATATTTAGAAAGCATATATATGGCCAACTGAAATTTTGAATTTGATAGAAAGAGAGTGAAATCCGTATTTATGAAAAACTATCACTGAAGTGTGTTTCATTTTCAAATGAGAATGAAAGAGTCTGTGTTCTACAAAGTAAAAATCTGGATAAAAGCAAAGAGTTCAGTTTGTAATTAAGAATGATGAAGATTAGAAGTTTATGGAAAAAGATATGTCCAGTGCCAGGTGAAGACCTATTTGCTGAGGCATCATCTTTTAATCTCACTCAGAGAAAAAGATCATAGCCAGAGATGCAATTCCACCTGGCATTTGTGGATTTGATAATAACTAAGAATCAATGTTAGGTCAGAGATTTAGCTCAGTGGCATAAGCACTTGATTGACAAGTGCAACGTCATGAGTTGGATCCTCTCAGTATGAAAAAAAAAAAAAAGAATTTTAAGAACCAATGTTAGATAGCTTCTAACTGAATTATCTTCACATTGACTAATTAAAAATATGATCTGACAAAATATTTATAGTCATTTATGCACAAGAACATTACATTTTTACATAACTTCAGGAGAGATGCAGATCATATTTCATTATTAAACTTCAAAGTTTCTAAACAATAATGACCAGTAGACAGTATTTTAAGAGTACCAACCTGATATCCTGCAAAACTATCATTCAAAATAGATGGTGCAATACGATACTTCCATGACAAAGAACAGCTGAAGAACTTCATGAACACCAAACCGACCCTGCAAAAAATATTGAAAGACAGTTTAGATACACAAAGGAAAAAACCACTAAGCAAAGCAAATAATTAAACAGAACAGAAAGATAAAGATGCAACAGCAGAGAGATAACATTCCTACAATTAACCAGCATTTAACAGTAATAACCATTAATGTAAATGGTCTCAATGCACCAATCAAAAGAAACAGACTAGCAGAATGGATCAAGAAACAAAATCCAACCATATGCTGTTTACAGGAAACCCATCTAACCCAGAAGGATACTCACAGACTGAAAGTCAAAGGGTGGAAAACAATTCTTCATGCAGCAGGAATCCAGAAAAAGGCAGGAGTAGCCATTCTGTTTGCAGACAACGTGAACTTTAAACCAACAATGACCATAAAGGACAAAGAAGGTCACTACATACTTGTAAGGGGAAAACTCCAAGAGGAAGAGATAACTATCTTAAATATATATGCACCAAACTCCAGAGCACCCAGTTATATAAAACAATTATTAACAGAAATGAAAACTCAAATTATCAGTAACACAATTGTAACAGGAGACCTTAATACGCCATTGACACCAAGGGACAGATCAACCAGACAGAAAATGAGCAAAGAAATAACAGAACTGAATCATACCTGTGAACAAATGGGTTTGATAGACATATACAGGATGTTCCACCCAACAACATCAGAATACACATTCTTCTCAGCAGTACATGGATCATTTTCTAAAATAGACCATATATTAGCTCACAGAACATATTTAAACAAGTGCAAAAGAGCTGAAATCATCCCTTGCATGTTATCGGATCATAGCGCTCTGAAATTAGAAATTAATGATAAAAGATACTGCAAAAATCCCACAAACACATGGAAACTGAATAACACACTCTTGAGTAATCAGTGGGTCACAGAGGAAATTAAAGAAGAAATCAAACAATACCTAAAAGAAAATGAAAATACAGATACAACTTACCGGAACCTGTGGGATGCAATGAAAGCCGTCCTGAGAGGAAAATTTATTGCACTGAGTTCCCACATCAGGAAAACAGAACGAATACAAATAAATAACTTGATGCTACACCTCAAACAGCTAGAAAAAGAAGAGCAAGTCAAGCCCAAAGCCAAAAGAAGAGAGGAAATTATAAAAATCAGAGCAGAAATCAATGCAATAGAGACTAAGAAAACAATCCAAAGAATCAACAAATCAAAGAGTTGGTTCTTTGAAAGAATAAATAAAATCGATAAGCCCCTAGCCAACCTTATTAAAAAAAGGGAAGAAAAAGCTCAAATTCATGCAATAAGAAATGAAAAAGGAGAAATCACTACAGACCCAATAGAAATACAGAAGATCATCAACACCTACTTCGAAAACCTCTACTCTCAAAAGTTTGATAACACAGAAGAAATAGACAGATTCTTAGAAGCATATGAAGTGCCAAAGCTAGATCAAGAGGATGTAAAACTGTTGAATAACCCAATCTCTGTTACTGAAATTGAAAATGTAATTAAGTCCTTACCCACCAAGAAGAGCCCAGGCCCAGATGGATTCACTGCAGAATTCTACAAGAAATACAAAGAAGACCTAATGCCGACACTCCTCAAACTGTTCAATGAAATTGAAAGGGAAGCAATCCTTCCTAAGTCGTTCCTGGAAGCAAATATTACTCTAGTACCAAAACCTGAGAAAGACCCAACTAAAAAAGAGAACTATAGACCGATCTCCCTAATGAACACAGATGCAAAAATCCTCAATAAAATATTGGCAAATAGGATCCAGCAAATCATCAAGAAGATTATACACCATGACCAAGTGGGATTCATCCCAGGAATGCAAGGATGGTTCAACATACGCAAATCAATAAATGTAATCCACCATATCAATAAAGCCAAAAATAAGAATCACATGATCATTTCTATAGATGCAGAAAAAGCCTTCGATAAGGTCCAACATTTATTCATGATAAAAACTCTACAGAAAATTGGAATAGATGGTCTTTACCTCAATATAATAAAGGCCATTTATGACAAACCAACAGCCAGTATCATTCTAAATGGCCAAAAATTGAAAGCCTTTACTTTAAAATCAGGCACAAGACAAGGATGTCCTTTATCACCACTCCTATTTAATATAGTACTGGAAGTACTAGCCAGAGCAATTAGGCAAGAAAGAGAAATAAAAGGGGTAAAGATAGGAAAAGAAGAAGTTAAGATGTCGTTGTTTGCAGACGACATGATACTCTACATAGAAGACCCCCTAAGCTCCATTGAAAGACTCTTAGATACAATAAATAAATTCAGTAATGTGGCTGGATACAAAATCAATACTCAGAAATCAATAGCATTCCTATACTCAAACAACAAAATCACAGAGAGGGAAATAAGAGAAACTGGACTATTCACATTAGCAAGCAAAAAAATGAAATATTTAGGAATTACGCTTACGAAAGAAGTGAAAGACTTATACAGTGAAAACTATAATACACTGAAAAAGGAAATTGAAGATGATCTCAGAAAATGGAAAGACATCCCTTGCTCATGGATAGGAAGAACAAACATTGTGAAGATGGCCATTCTCCCAAAACTCTTATACAGATTCAATGCAATCCCAATAGAAATACCATCAACATACCTTATAGATCTAGAGAAATCACTCCTAAATTTCATCTGGAACCAGAAGAGACCTAGAATCGCAAAGGCAATTCTAAGCAGCAAAGGCAAAGCAGGAGGCATCACAATCCCTGACTTGAAATTATACTACAAAGCAACAGTAGTAAAATCAACATGGTATTGGAATCAAAACAGAGACGAAGATCAATGGAATAGATTAGAAGATACAACCACAACTACAAACACACTCAACCACCTTATCTTTGATAAAGGAGCCAAGCAGGTTCACTGGAAGAACGACAGTCTCTTTAATAAATGGTGCTGGAAAAACTGGCTCTCCATTTGCCGAAAACTAAAGCTAGACCCATGTCTATCACCATGTACTAAATTAAAATCTAAATGGGTCAAAGATCTGAATATTAAAACAGAAACACTAAATCTATTGGAAGACAAAGTGGGTAGAAACCTTGGAGACATAGGAGTAGGTAGAGAATTCATGAACAGGACTCAAACCACACGGGAAACACTTCCCAGAATCAATAACTGGGACCACATCTTATTAAAAAGTTTCTGCATGTCAAAAGAAATCTCCAGCATAGTGAAAAGAAAACCCACAAACTGGGAAAAGATTTTAGTGAACTCTCTCTCAGACAAGGGACTCTTGTCTAAAACATATAAAGAATTAAAAAAACTCAGACCTCCAAAATTCAAAGATCCAATCCAAAAATGGGCATCTGAGATGAATACGCAATTCTCAGATGAAGAAATGCAAATGGCAAATAAATATATGAAAACATGCTCATCATCATTGGTCATCAGAGAAATGCAAATTAAAACCACACTGAGATTCCATCTCACTCCTGAAAGAATGGCCAGGATCAAGAAAACCAACAACAACAAATGCTGGAGAGGATGTGGGGAAAAAGGAACTCTCCTGCACTGTTGGTGGGAGTGTAGACTGGTACAGCCTTTGTGGAGGTCTGTCTGGAGGTTTCTCAAAAAGTTGGGATTGGAAATCCCATTTATTCCAGCTATTCCACTTCTAGGCATATTCCCAGAAGAACTGAAAGCATCATACCACAGTGATTTATGTGCACCTATGTTTATAGCAGCACAATTTGTAATCGCCAGATCTTGGAAACAACCCAAGTGTCCATCAACTGAGGAATGGATAAAAAAAGTTGTGGTATTTCTATACAATGGAATATTATTCAGCTATAAAGAAGGATCACATTGAGATATTTATCAATAAATGGGCGCAGCTTGAGACCATACTCATAAGTGAAATAAATCAATCTCGCATGTATGAATACCGAATAGTTTCCCTAATGTAAGTAATGATTCAAATATATGAAAATATGTGGCAATCATGATTCCCCATTATGTGGCCTTGAAGCCTTATAAAATTTTCACTTATTAATTAGAAAGGCTTTATTCCGGGCTTCTTGATATGGAAATATTTGAAGCTATAGTATATGAAGTTTTATCCAAATATCTCAAGGAAAAAGACAAACACTATGGTAACTATTATTCTTTAAAAAAATTATTTAGTTATTTCTTATGTTTATTTTAATTAAGGGAAAAATTTAAAAAATTAGGATATATAATAGTAACTCTTTGCGATTTCCTATTAACTTGTTTTGAAGTCCTGTAATGCTCCCACGATCTTGTTTTGACTGATTAGACTCTGTTCCATTCTGTGGGATAGTATCAGGTCTGAGGGTATAGGCAACTACTTTGAAGGCAGTAAGATTCACTGAGATGCCCATTCTGGTTTGACTATTGTCTCCTTTGGAAGTCCTGTAATGTTTACAATGTCTAAGTTTTATTGGTCTTGTTCTCTACTGTTTTGTCCAACTTTATAATATCTAATGAGATAGACAAATCTTTTTAAGGAAACAGGAGACAACGTTGATAACTATTGTTAATAACCGTATACTCTGTTCTACATCATGTGCTAAGTCTATCCTTGGTTTTCACTGACAGCTTTGTTCTGCCATATTTGACTTTATTCTCCCCCCCCCCAAAAAGTAATAAGAACTAAGGAGTAATAAAATCTAAAATGTGTAAATTTTGTTGTAAAAAGAGAGGAAGGGAAAAAAAAGAGCTCTAACGGATATAACAGCAAGTGTGTATAGGGATGTTGAATAGCTGACTATATTAATGTTTTTGGATCATTGAACACAGCTGTTTGTAGTCTCTCTGTTTGAATGTCTACTTTGTATTCTTTGATACTGTGATTTGAGCAACTATTTCCAAGATGATAATATGTAATCTATTAACAGGTGATTTCTTACTGTTATGCTTTTTTTTTGTAGTTCTGTATTATATGTAACCTTACACTGCAAAAAAAAAAAAAAAAAAAAAAAAAGAGTACCAACCTGAAAGTTCATAGCTGAGGTCCTTGTTCTCCCCTTTAACCACGGTTTTTTTTTTTTTCCCAATTTTTCCCCCAGTATGATGCACTTACACCAAGAAGGGAATGACTAATACATTACTGAAGTGATGTGTTGTGTGACTTTATGATACAACTAGTGATTGATTCTTAAGGCTATTTTAAAATAAAATATATATAGATTTTCTGGGGGAGAAAGAATAAGTGTACCTTGTTTCTTCCAGCCTTACGCATTCTCGGTCTACTCATGCACTTGGAGCCGGCATGATGCTGTAGGTGTGTGGGAGAATTCTAAGTGCCGTCTAATCTGCTAAACTAGGGGAAGTAAGAATATAATGCTAAAATATTTGCTTGATACATCAGGAATTACATGCTATCCCATGAAAGAAACTTTATAGATCTTAAATTCCAATCTTAACTATTTTCTAATGAATAAACGGAGACAAAGAGGACTTAAGGACATCATCAGTCACTTAACCTGACACATAGCTCAAATTCACTCAAAAACAGTATATTCCTGAATTAAAAACTTGACTTTACAAAACTGCCTCACCATTTAGACAGCATTTTAAAATTTGTCTTATGAAAACATGGTGGTGAAGGCCTATGATCCCAGCTCATAGTTCAGTAGGCAAGAGTATCTTTGTGAGCTTGAGGCCAGCCCAGGCTACATAATGAGTTCAAAACTAACCTGAACTACATAGTAAGACCGGGCTTAAAACAAAACAAAATTAACAAAACAAAACCCTTATGATCTAGGAGAGAAGTATTTTCCTTTTATTTTTCAGAGAAGCCAAGGCTTGGATTTTTTCTAAGCAATCTCACTCACCTACTGCACAGATTCAGAGGAATAAACAGTTTATTTACTGACCAAGTAACAAAGCAGTTGGTATCAAGTTTGGTTGATGATACACCCCTTCATGCATGTCAGAATGGTTCAGAGGATTTTAGAGATTGTCAAAACCCTGGCCACTACCATGGAGAATCAGGTTTACTTGGAAACCAATATTTTTAAAATGATCCCATAGGACTCTACATGGGGCCTCAACTGAGAACCATAGTACTATAAATAAATAAAAAGTGTGTTTGGTTATTCAATGAATATTTACCGAATGCCAATGTATCAAGAAAAAGATATGTGGAAGAGGAGAGTAGAAAATGTGTTAAATAGGGTGACACATGAACACAGGTCTCAAGATGATGAGAAAGAGCCACACTACTATTTTTAGAAAAGAGAATTCTGGATGGAAAGAAAAATCAAACGTAAAACTTTGAGACAAGAGTGTTCCTGGTGTCCTCTAGGTGAGAGTTGTTCTTGTAGGGCTTTCTGGATCATTGTGAGGAATTTGTGTTTTATATACGGAAGATGGAAAGCTAATGGAGTATTTCAGAGGGATGGCATAATCTGAGTCACTGTATAGAGAATAGATAGTAAATTGGCCAGAATAGAAATTAGGGCCCAGTAGGAAGCTCTGCAGTGACCTAAGAGAGAGACTGGTCACTTAGGCTACGGTGATAATAGTACAGGTGGTGAGAAATAATTGTATTCTGGATATACTTTGAAGTTAGAGCAAACAGAATCAACAGTTTGGACGTGTGATATGACATAAAGATTTCAACCCCAGATGACATCAAGCTTTTAGTTGGAAGCCTGGAATTTCATAACACCTGAGGCAGTAGCTTAAAAATATATGCAATAAAACTGATCAATCTGAAAGAAGAAACAGACAGATATACACTGTTGATGGAGGGAATTCCATCTTTATAATCCATAAAGTAAGTAAGTAAGCTAAAAAGCAGTAAGGGTATAAAGATGTCAGCAGCGCGATTAGCTAATTTGACCCAATTAGTACTTAGAAAACACTGCATTATCGATAATCTCTAAAATCCTTTGAACGATTCTGACATGCAGAACAGCTGCAGAAAAATGACTCCTTCCTAGTGCACATGGTATTTTCACCAGAACAGACCATCTACTTTCTGGGTCTTAATAAGTTCAAATAAATTTCAAATGATTTAAATCTTACAGGATGTATTTTCTAACTTTAGTAGAATTAAATGAAAATCCATTATGGAAAGGTAGAAAAATCTTCAATTTACTTGAAAATCAAATAAATGATTTCAAAATAACTTATTGGTTAAAAAAGAAGTCACTATTTTAATATTCTCTATAGAAATTCACACAAACTTTATCAACATTTAAGAAAATTACATCTAGAAAATTTTATAAATGCACCATACAATAAAAGTGAGATTTATTTCAGAAATGAAAGGTTAGATTATATTCAAAAGTCAGCCAATATAATTCAGCATATTAATAGAATAGATGGTGAAAATGTTATAATCGTTTTAATAAATGTAGAAAAATAATTTGGAAAAATTCAATATTGTCATAATTTTTTAAAAAATTCTCAGCAAACTAGAACAGGATTTTTAACCTACTAAAGGATTTCTGTGAAAATTTCACAGCTAACCTTACATTTCTCGAAGAATGAGAGAATATTTCTCTTAAAGTTGAGGAAATGTACTTCCATTTAACATAGTACTTGAAGGTCTAGGCCAGTGCAGTAAAACAAGAGAAAGAAATTGGTCATAAAGAATTAGAAAGGAATAAATATACTGTCTTTACACACAGACATATAATTGTTTATAAGACAATTTGCACTTATTTAGACAAATCATATCTAAAGCTATTTTACAAGAGAGTATACCAAACATACAAACTGAATACAACTAATAAGTGAAGTAAATTTATAAAATATATATTTTATTCCTACATACATGTAATCAATTAGTAAATATCACAAAACTTTCCATATAAAATGAAATAGAAAACAATATTTATGATAGAACCTAATGAGAATATAACAAAAAATGCAAATCTTATGCAATGAGTACTACAAAGCCTTACAGAAATTAGAAAAAAACTTGGACAGATATAGTGTTCATAGAATGGAAAAGTAAGTCATTCAGATACGAATTTTCATGATTGATCTAGGATCTATTATAATTTCAAAGAAAATCTCAAAATAAGGCTTTCCTAAAATCTGAGATAATGTTAAATTTTATATAAAAATGAAAAGGACTTGAAGTTGCCTCCCAAGTTCTATTTTCAAAAGAACAAATTAGGATCTTTCTCAGCATTGTTTTCATTATTTCCTCATAATGAGAAAAATTGAATTTAAATGATCTGTAATGAGATAAATTAATTCTTAAATAATAAGATTTTGTCAGGTAGGATGGAGTTCTACAGTCCCACACATCACTGCAATATCCAAGACTTTTTACCCCTCACAAATAATCCATTTTTATCTTTTGAAGTTAATATCACTTCTACTAAGAACACACACTCTTGTAGACAGTATGATTCCACGTATAAAAATTCTAGACTGGGCAAAGTCAATCCATCTGATGATAAAAAACAAAATATTTGTTACCTCTGAGTCAGGGCACAGAAAGATTGTAATTTAATTTAATACTCCTTTGTGTTTTTATCTCCATATATGTGCAAGAAAAACCAATTTATATACAAAATTAAGTTATAAAGTATTTATTGTATTGATATTTAGTGACAATTTATCTTCTCACATGGGAAAGGGATCAAGAGTTGGAGGGGAGGAGAAAGCAAGGGGAATGAAAAAAGAAATTGGAGGCAGGTATGGTGGCAGATGCCTGTAATCCCAGTACTTGGGAGGCTGAGGCAGGAGAATCCTTGTGAGTTCTAGACCAGCCTGGACTACAAAGTGAGCTCAAGGTCAGCCTGAACTGCATAGTGAGATCTTGTTTCAAAAAGACAAAAAGAAGAGAAAGAAGAAGAGGAGGAGGAGGAGGAGGAGGAGGAGGAGGAGGAGGAGGAGGAGGAGGAGGAGGAAGAAGAAGGAAGAAAGGAAGGAAGGAAGGAAGAAAGAAAGATATATAAAATATATATTTTATAAATTTACTTCACTTATTAGTTGTATTCAGTTTGTATGTCTGGTATACTCTCGGTAAATATATGTATCGAATCACACAAGTTATGCAAACAGTATGTACTGCAAACGTTACTGATAAAAGTTACATAAAGATAAATAAGCAATGCAATAATAAAAAGAAATAATTCACTACATACAAATTAAATTGGTTTACTGCAAATTCCAGTTTGTAATAGAAATTTGTAAAAATTCCTAATTTTCAAAGTTATATGAAGATTAAATCCAGGAAAGGAAAGATGACATGATGCAAACAAATTTTAGTACATGCCAACATACTCTTTTTATACTTTTGTTGCTGTAATTTAAAAAAAAATCTCTAAAAATCTAAACAGCAGAATGATAGATATATGGGACTAACAGCCTCTTAGTAGAATGTTGCCTTGCTCCATTGAGTATTTCTGATGTTGAGTTTGGGAGATTATATGTTCTTAAAAGGCCTCGTTACAGTGACTACATTTCCTCCCACTGATATTTCTGTTCTCCTTTATGGAACAGAAGCAAGCTCTCTGCGGAGACTCAGACTACTGGTGCAACTCTTACTTGAAGGCAGTGCCACTCTTCATGTCATTGAACTGGTAGATAGACCACTAGAATAGTGAAACAGAGAGACACTGAGCATCAGACCAAAGGAGCAACTAGACTTGTCTCACCTAACCCCTTTTTTCTCATCTCAAGTAATGGAGCCCCAAAATGTGTAAATGGTTTACTCAAAATCATACACTGTGTGCCTCTAGATTCGGCAAAGAATCCCCTTGATATTGAAAGATTTTACCTTTTGTAAACATTAAAAAAGAAAATTGAAGATTCAGACTGCAAAATTTGTTGACTGTGAAATTTTTATACTTTCCGCCATATGACTTTCAGTTCCCAGTTTCTAGCTATGCATTCTGAATATTTGGAAATCTTGGGATAAAAGCCTGGCTACAGATATCCTGAAAATGATAACAATTTTGTTTGTGTTGTTTTCTCACTTACTATGGGACAGAGAATTATCCCTGGAAATTGCAATTTTCTTCTGTGTAATTTCTGTACTATTTTGCAGCCTTTTACTGTTGGTAAAAAGTCTTCCCTTCCTCACCATTCAAAAGTTAGTCTTGGGGCTGGACGTATAGCTCAACCAGTACAGCGCCTGCCTGTCAAGCACAAGGCTGTGAGTTCAAACCCTGTACCAAAATAATAATAGCAATGCAATATAATAAAATAAAAAAGTTAGGCTTTCACTAGATGCTTGAGTCCACATCTCTGTATCCTGAATTTGTGTCTTTCTAAGTATCTAAATCTTTAGTTGTTTGAGAAACAGATAGTGTTAAATACTTCGGACTTATCCCAGTTAGCCTAGAAAATAGACAAGGTAGTCATCAAAAATATCTCCAGTAACTTGTCTTAGATTATTTTTGATATGCTAATTGTCATGTACTATTAACTATCTTTTGGTATAAAATTCTAGTGTTAGTTTCCCTTTGATGAAATCTTTGAATAGTCTTAAAACTTGAATCAAGTTTGAATCCTGTTTTCAGCACTATACTGCTAAATTAAAAAAACAGAACTTACATATTTCATGATTTCTTTGTCTATAATTTACCCCTCAGCTTTAGTAATATCTGCTGATAAAACTAGAAAAGTCTTTTTGAAAAATCATTACTCTAAAAAAGTACTATTTGGAAGGACTCAAGTGTGAAGCATGTCAGCTGTAGAAAATGTGTCACGACGATTATTATTATACATATTTTAAAGAAAGAATTCACATTGTTAAGAGGATACCTATGAAATAAAAGCAAACATTGTCCTTCTTTTACAAGAATTTTTCAATGAGAAATTAATAAAGAGTTATTTTCAAATGGAATCCAAGTCTAAAGCTTATATAAAAATATTTTCTACTGACTCCTTAATACAGAACAATCAGTTCACAGATAAATTAATGCTGGCTGGTGCATATTTCCCTTTGGACAGTTCCCATATTTCCCCAGAGCCCTGGACCGGCCACAAGCCATTTGGTTGGGTTTATTAGTTCTTAGAATGCTTTCTCACATGGCAGATTTCTTACATATCTGCACACCAGGAATTGCATCTCAATGAATGGCATTCTCAGATCTGAAATTTGCTGTTACTTATTGTGCAATATCAAATTATGCAGTAGTGCTGCTGACCTAGCCAATTTAGGATAAAATCCCCCAAAAGCCAAGCCCTGCTGCTTAAATGTTAAGTGTATTTTAATAACCTATCAAGAAAAAAAGCAAAGCTCGTAATGTCAGACCTGTCAAATACAGATGTTATATACAGATATATAACTAAAGACTGGCTGCATGAAGCCATCATTTTGATCTGATTTACAGCCTCAGACATTCAGGAGTAAGTAGAAATAAAACCTCAAAACCCTTTAGTCATGAGCTTAAATTCTCCTTTGGAACACCACATTGGATTTCCATACTAGTAACTATGTGAAATAACAGTTTCCCCAACCCCCATTTCCCTGCATTGAGTTTAGAACATGTTCATGCACAAGGAGAGATTATGCAACTTACTCAAGCTTAAAGAGTCAATGAAACTTTACATACATAATGTTTAGTTTCAAAATATATTTCTCATGTCAAACTAAATTGTGTCTTTACAAATTTTATTTATTGGAGGCTTTTTCTAGGACAGTTTTATGTTCTTCACAAATTGTTTCATTAATCATTTAATAAAAATATGTGTAAAGCACAGAATAAATAATACTGTGTCTTACAGCCTGTCTATAAGAATTCTGGAGAACTTGCATTGTGTGTATGATTATGAAATCTGGATAAAA
Source organism: Cavia porcellus (assembly GCF_034190915.1). Lineage (NCBI taxonomy): Eukaryota > Metazoa > Chordata > Mammalia > Rodentia > Caviidae > Cavia > Cavia porcellus. The sequence continues at coordinate 120,086,517 of NW_026947484.1, forward strand.
TAGCTTTCTATTAATATTTCACAGGGGGATTAGGTAGCCAAAAGGTGATATAAATCTAAATAAAAGGCTTACATATACAAACTACATGCAAAGAATGTAAACATTATGCACTGAAAATATTTATTAATAAAATAAACATTAAATATCATACCTAAAAATCAGAATAACCTATAATTTCAATACACAGAAGTTAACTACAGAGACATTACATTATTTTTCTAGGTATTTCACGACAAAGTACTACAGGTTGACTAGCTTAAATGGCAGAAATTTGCTACCTTACAGTCTGCAGAATACAAACCTTAGAGCAAGACATCTACAGGGTTGGTGTCTCCTGAGGGATGTGCGGAAGTACGGAGCCCATGTACTCAGTTTCTGGTGCTTTGCTGGCAATCTTGGCAGTCCTTGGCTTGGGGAAGAATCATCTTGATCTCTGCCTCATCTTCACACAGATTTTATTGCTTGTTTGCCTCCTTCCTAATCTCCTTTTATTTTAATTTATTTATTAGCACATGCCTGTGATGCATAGAGGCTACTTTCATCGTGAGTGTTTGGTACACACACATGATACATCTCAGTTCATTTGTTTTACGTCCCCTGCTTCCTTCCTCCCTTTAGCTCCTGGTCCCATTTGCAGTAGATCTACCTCCACTTCCTTTCATCTACCTTTTATTTTGCTCTTAACTTTATACTGTAGATTTCTCATGTGGGAGAAATAATTGAGTATTAAAGCTTGTGTGTCTGATTTATTTCATTTAACTTTAAATTTCCAAGCTGCATCTGTTTTCCTACGAAAGGTTCAAGTTCATTATTTTTTCCCGGAGAGTATTCCATTTTTATAAATACCACATTTTCTTTATACATTAATGTTGATAGATGTTTAGGTTGCTTCCAAGATTTTGTTATTATAAATTGGGCTGCTATAAACAGGAATGTGCAAACACTGTTGTAATATAAAGTTTTAAACTCTTCTTGGAAAATACTAGGGGAACCAGAAGATTGAATGTAATTTCTATTTTTTTTTTTTTTTTTGAGGAATGGTTGTACTGATTTCCTTAAGGGTTATACTAGTCTACATTCTTGTCATCAGTGTAGAAGTGTCTTTGTTTCATCACAGCCTTATCAGCTTTTGCCATTATTTGATTTATTCCTTCCAGAAAAGAAGAAACCTCAATGTTGTTTAATTTATGTTTATCTAATGGTCAGAGATGTTGAACATTTTTTCAAATACTTATAGGACATTTATATTTCTTCTTCTGAGAAGTGTCTATTCTTTTCATTTGACCATTTCTTGAGTGGGTCTTTTATTTTGGGAAGTATAATTTTTTGAGCTCTTCATATACTCTAGATATTCACCCTTTGAGGAATAACTGGAAAATATTTTCCACTCTGTAAGTTGCCTCTTCACTCTGTTCATTGATTCCTTTCCTGTGCATAAACTTGTTAATTTGATATGACCCCATTTTGTTAATTCTTGGTACTATTTTATGTGCAATTGGCCTTCTTTTCAGAAAGTCTGTGACTATGAATATGTCTTTATGAGTTTTACCTTACTTTACCTTCCAGTAGATTAAATATTTCCTTTCTAATATTTAGATCTTTCATATATTTTGATTTTAGTTTTCTATATAGTGAGAGATATGATTTAGATTCAGTCTTTTGCATGTAGATAGCCAGTTTTCATAGCACCTTCTGTTAAAAAGATTGTTTCCCCTGGTAGCCGTTTGGTTCCTTTGTTAAAGATCAGCTAGCTGAATGTGCATATGGTTGTTTCTCTATTCTTGATTCTGTTCTATTGATTCACATATCTATTTTTGTGCTAGTGCCATCATGCTTTTATAACTGTACGTTTGTTTTATAACTTGAAATCAAAGATGGTGATATCCTCTGCTTTTTTCTTGTTACTCATGATTTCTTTTGTTATTGTGGTTATCTTCAGGTTCCATATAAATTTAGGGATGTTTTCTCTACTTCTGTGAGAAATTCTGTAAATATTTTGACTAGTAGTAGTATTTTGACTAGTATTTGACAAATATTTGACTAGTAGTACATTAAATCTGTATATCAATTTTGAATTTATGGCCATTTTGACTATATTTGTTCTGACTATCCAAGAACAAGTTATCTTTGCATTTTCTGGTGTCATCTTTAATCTTTTTTTATTTAAAGAATGAGAAGAGGGTAGAAGTAATACAAAATTTCAAAAAAAAAGTAAATTACATATTGTTATCTTAGAAGTAGTTGTTCAAGATACAAAATCAAAGCATAAAAAGTGGACAATCAATGACTGTACAAAATATTCTGTTCAGTGAACTAACAATATAGTTATTTATCTTACACACTTATACATAAAGTTATATCCTTTAGAGCACTTTCTTGCCCTTTCATTATTACAATATCTATTATACATTTTGGATATTATTCTTTCAGTGTTTTATTATTACTTTTTACACTAGCGAGACAATATGACATTTACAAACGTGAGTCTGATTTATTTCACTTATGAGGATAGCCTCAAGTTGCCTCAATTTACCTATAAAAGTCTCATCATCATTCTTATAGGTGAGTAATATTCCATTATATAAAAATACTACATCTTTTTCATCCATTCTGTGATTAATGGGCACTTTGGTTGATAAAATCAGCATGATACTGTCAAAGAAATGGAACAAATTAGAAGATGAAAATATAACTACGAAGACACTCAGCTACCTGATATTTGATAAAGGAGCTAAAAATGTTCACTGGAAGATGGATAACGTTTTTAACAAATGGTGTGGGAAAAATTGGCTTCCCATATGCTGAAGACTAAAACTAGACCCATGTCTACCACCATCCACTGAAGTAAAGTCAAAATGGATTAAAGATCTAAATATTAAAAAGAAACACTAAACATACTGGAAGACAAGGTAATTCAAAGAATCAACAAAGCAGTCCCTCAGACAAAGGACTTACATCCAGACCATACAAAGAATTGAAAACATCAAGCCCCTTAAATTCAAAGACCTTCTCCAAAAATGGGCATCTGAGATGAACACACACTTTTCTGATGAAGATATGCAAATGGCAAATAAATACATAAAGAAATGGTCACCATCACTGGTCATTTGAGAAATGCAAATTAAAACAGCATTGAGATTTCATCTCACTCCAGAAAGAATGGCTTCCATCAAGAAATCAACCAGTAACAAATGTTGGTGAGGCTGCGGGAAAAAGGAACATTTCTCCACTGTTGGTAGGAATGTAGGCTGGTGCAGCCACTTTGGAAATCAGTATGGAGATTCCTCAAAAGACTAAGATTGGAAGTACCATTCAATCCAGCTATTCCCCTCCTGGGCATTTTCCCAGAAAAATTGCAAAGGCCATGTCACAGCGACATACGTGCACCCATGTTTATAGTAGCACAATTTGTAATAGCTAAATCTTGGAATCAACTTTAATCTTTTATAGAATTCTATAACTTTCATCATAGAGGTTTTTCAGTTCATTGATTTAGTTAATTACTAAGTAATTTCTCTTGATTTCATTGTGAATAGTTTTGTTTTGCTTATTTCTTTCTCAGTGAGTTCATTATTGGTGTGTTCAGGAAGGCTATTGATTTTCATGTGTCGATTATCTATCCTAATATGCTACTGAATTTAGTTATTAATTTGGGAATCATTTCACAGAATTTTTGGGTCTTCCATGTAAAGGATCATGTCATCTGCATATTATATTGACTTCTTCCTTTCCTATACATGTCCTTTTTATTTCCCTTGCCTAATTACTCTTGCTAATGTTTTGAATACCATATTGAATTAAAGTGGTGACAATGGACATCCTTATTTTGTTTCTGACTCTAGAAAGAAATATTTGTCATAAATGGCTTCTGCAATATTGAGATGTTCATGTGAATTTTGTTCTTTCTTGTGTTTATGGGGGTCATTGAATCATCCTTGCATCTTTGGGATGAAAGCTACTTGGTCATGATGCATGATTCTTTTGACAAGTTTTCAATTCTATTTGCCAATAACTTATTGAGAATCTTTGTGTGTATGTTCATCAAAAAGATTTCTTTTTTTGGGTTTTGAGTCCTTTTCTTGTTTTGGAATCAGAGTGATCCTGACTTCCAGGGCTGGATTTGGAAGTATTCCCTTTCTTTCAATTTCATCAAACAGTTTGAGGAGTATGAGTATTACTATCTCCCTGAAGGTTTTGCAGAATTCATTGGTGAATCCATAATCCATCAGGTCCTAGATTTTTCTTAGATGGCAGTTTTTAAATTACTTCTGAAATTTTATTGCTTACTATTGGATGGTTCAGAATTTTTATGTCATTTTAGTTGAGTTTTGGTAATTCTTAAGTATCTATAAATATATTCATTCTTCATGATTCATCAATTTGTTAGAGTACTATTTTTTCATAGTAGTTTCTGGATTTTGGTGGTGTCTGTTGTAATTTTTGAAAATTTTTAATTGCATTTATATAATCTTTTCTTGCCTCCTTTTTACAATTTTTATTCTCAATTTTGTTAAATTTTTCTTTGTTCCTTATGATTTCCCTCCTTACACTGCATTCTGATTTGAACTATTTTTGTTGTTGTTGTTGCTGTTGCTGTTTTTACTATTTGAGGTTCATCACCAAATCACTAGGTTATTTATTTGAGCTCATTCTGTTTTTCTAATGTGAGTATGGACCTAAAAAATTTTCCATTTAGGACTGTTTTCTTTGTGTCCTATAGGACTCAGATGTGTTGTACTACAGTCTTGTGTGAGTGTAAGAATTGTTTAATAACTTCTCTTAATTTCTTCTGTGGCCCACTGACTGTTCAGGAATGTAATATTTACTATTCATATATTCACACATTTTCTGTGGTTTATTTTGTGATTGATTTCTAGTTTTACTGCACAATGATAAGATAGTATATAGATAGGGTGATTTTTATGCTTATATGTTTATTTAAGCAGGCTTTGTGGATTAATCTGTGGTCTACTTTGGAGAAAGTTCTGTGTATTCTGTTGTAAATATGTAAAACACTGTAGATCTCTAATAAGTCCTGTTTAAAGGGGTGATTTGGAGTTGGTATTTCTTTATGGATTTTTGTTTGTTTACTTGAACTGTCTCTTCGTGAAACTGAAATATTTAAGTAATGCACTATGATGATGTTGGTATTTATTTGATTTTTTATGTACAGTAGTACTTGTTTTGTGAAATTAGGTACCCCTTTGGTACATGAGTGTTTACAATTGTTACTTCTTCCTGTTTAACTGTTCCCTTAATTAATATGTAGTGACCTTCTTTGCCTCTTCTGATCAATTTTACTTTAAAATTTACCTACACAATAAAAGTGCTGTTTCTGCTTCCTTTTGGGGCACTGCTACATAAAATATTGTTATCCATTCTTGATTTTTAGTCTATGACTTTATTTTGGAATTGGATAAGCTTCCTGAATGCAACAAAATGCTGAATTTTGTCTTTGGATCCAGTGTGGCAATCTTTGTCTTTCCATAGAGTTGAGGCCATTTGCTTTGAGAGTTATTAGTCAAATGTATTGATTTTCCTGCCATTGTATTCTTTGACTGTTTTTGACTCCTTTATTTGCTCTTTTTTTGCATAAATACTTGCCTCTTTGATGCATTCCTTTCTTTCTTTCTTTTTTTTTTTTCTTTTTTTGGTACCAGGAATTGAACTCATAACCTCGTACTTGCCAAGCAGGCACTGAAGCCACTGAGCTAAATCCCTGACTTTTTTTTTAACTTTTTGAGACAGTGTCTCACTATGCAGTTCAGGCTGGCCTTGGGCTCACTTTGTTGCCCCAGCTGGTCTCTAACTTGAAATGATCCTCCTCCCTCAGCTTCCTGATTTCTGGGATTACAGAAATGTGTCACCAAGCCAAGACATTTTCTCATCTTTTGTTTTTCCTTTCCTTTTCCTTTCTTTGTTTCTTTTGCTCTTTTTTATTTTTCTTTTTGTTTTCTTTTCTTTTTTTCCCTTTGATGTTTCAGTTTAGGATATTTATTGTAATGCCTCCCCTAATGACGTCATTTAATTTGTTTATCTTTCCAAAAACACTAATTCTAAATGAGGTCACATTCTGATATACTTGAGGGTAAGATTTCATCATATGAATTTGAGGGGAACACAAATCAAATCATAATTGATAATGACAGACTTACTTATTAAACTCATAACACCCAAATCACTACTGGATGTCAAGCATTAATCAGAGCCAACAATGAGAAAACAGATGTAGTTCTCACAGTAATTGAGACTGTCTCTATTGTACTTTTCTTGCCTAGTATTCAGTTCATATAGCACCTCACCACCTCACCGCATGCCTTATGAGTTTCCTTGATAAGCAATTCTGACAATTAAATCTCATATTTGAATAATTAAATCTCAAATTAAAATTCTACCAGAAGATACACATCTGCCCTTTTAAAAGCCTTGCAAGAGTAAATACTTTGGGTATATTTAATAAATAAATTCATTCTATCTGGAGGTAAAATTAGCATGTTAGAAAAGATTTTCTTAGGTCCCTAGCATGACTCTTAGAGAATTAGTTCTCTCTGTTCACTAAATGACATAGTATATGAGGTGAGAAAATTGTTATTTGACATAACATTGATTTACATTAATTTTATATTTGTAAGCAGTTAAAGTGCTTTATTTACCTGAGGCCTAATAGTTCTGGAATTAAGCAATTTTCAGAGTGACAATATCATAAGTGAATTTTTAAAATGTTCTTACCACATTTGTTCTTTTGCTGAATGTGTGAGCCTACTACGTAGAAATATATACCATTAGGATCCAGCTAAAAAGGAGGTAAAGGAAAGATACCATGCGAAAGTTAAGAGTGGCATCGTTCAGAAGAAGGAGCTCTCCAGGAACATGAGCTAGCAGAAACTCACGCATGGATTGAAAAGATAAGTGCATTTTAGGCTTTCCTTTAGAAGGAATACACAAACTTTTTTAAAAAAAGATGGCAAGTAAATTAATATTTTGATACCATAAAAGTCTACCAATTTCTTGAGAAAAAACTTTTTTGCATGTCCGAAGTTTTACTCAGGACCTTGTGCTTGCCAGGCAGCTGCTTGCACTGCTGAGCTTTATCCCTCATCCGAGAAAATCTTTTAAATGCTGGTGTCATTCTAGACCAGTAAGATTGACCAATGTGTGCTGGTTATTGGAGTAACATCTGTAGAATAGTGTGTTGCCAGGGCAGGAAGTGTTTGACCTGTATTAAAACATTCATGGACATCTGTTTCCAGCCTCTTGATTTCTTCTCCCTGAAACACCTTTCCACATCTCCGTTCTCCTTTTGCTTTGCTAGCTTTCTCAGTTTCAGTTGACAGTTTGAGTTACCATTTTTGAGAACTCCTCCTGGCTGTCCTCAGACTAGACTAATATTATCTACTATCTGTTTCATTGGCACAGCAGACTAATATTACCTGCTATCTGTTTTCTATTGCAGCCTTCCGCAGACTTGAGAGCAATGCTCACCTGTCCATTTTTGTTTTGGCTGTTCTATACATTGAAGCTCTTGAAGACTGAAAATTTCATCTTTCTCACTGTTGTGGATCTAGTGACTGAAACATAGGGGTACTCAACATTATTTTGTCAACAACAAATTTAGAATGATAAATATTTTACTCAGCTATTTTTTTCTAACAATGCATTGTTTTCTTTAGCTTACACCACAAAAGCACAATATAAAATGGAACATTGATAATTAAATGAATAAGGGATTTTCTGTCTCTGATGTGTCATTTGTAGCAGGATGAAACTTCAGAATTCAACCTTGCTGAAACTTAAACTCTTACAGAATAAATGAAAGTAATAATTGCAGTCTTTTCTGCCTCACAGGAGTGATGTAAGGATTGTGTACATGAAGCATTTCATGAACAGCTGTATAAGTATTAGATTTATTGTTATCACTGAAAAATACCACGAGCTGGATTACATCAAATCCACTTGTTACACATTACTAAAATGCCTGTGGTGAATTTTGTTGTATGTCACCATCAAATATTTACTCAGCTCATACTGGAGACAGACTTTCTTTCCTTTCATTAAAAACATTTACACTGTTGGCAAAAGTGCAGAAGACTGGACATTGAGATGGATTTGACTAAGTGATGAAAGCCAGTTGAATAGCTTTATTTGTTAGCCTACAGATTTCATAAAAGAACCTTAGTGTATTTTATAATAGGCTCAGAAAGCCTTTTGTGAGATATGGTAATAAAGTGAACCATTTTATCGGTTTCTTTTTATTTTTTGAAGGACTTTTCCCCTCCTGCTTGTGGAGTAATATTAGTTTACCCATTTTTTTACCGTTGCTGTAACAAACTACCACAAATTTAGCAGCTTAAAAAATACATTTTTCTTTTCAAACATGGTGGCCACAAAGATGTTTCCATGGCTGGATGCCCTCTGAATGCTTCATTAGGGATCCATGTCTTTACTTCTTTCCACTTTTAGAGGTTGTCTGTAGCATGATCTCTTTTGGGCTTAATTTTAATCACTTGTATTGTCTCATCTCCTACATCTAAAATTAAGTTTATCGGTACATGTTAGCAACACATAATGATAACATTCATCCCAGGGAATTTGTACCTCTGTATGATAAACCTTGATTCTTTCCTTCTCCTATTCTTTTATTCTCCCTTTATTCCCTTTCCTTCTCCTTATTTACAAAAGTTTTGTTTCCATTTTGTACTTCTTTTCTCATTTTTTTGTTTTCTCTTCCTTTCTTTCTCTCTTTGCTCTCCCTGGTTCCCCTTCCTATTTGAACATTTTCTTCCTGTTTCACAATACCTATTATACATCTTTGATCTTATTTACTCTTTTGGTTTCTTACACAGAGAAAACAATATGGTGTTTACACATGTCGAGTAAGAGACAATTTATTTCACTTAAGAGTATGGTATCAAGGTCCACCTATTTTCCTAGAAATGTCTCAAGTTTATCCTTATTTATGGTTGAGTAGTATTCCATTGTATTAAAAAAAATCTTTATCCATTCATTTGTTGATGAGCATTTGGGCTGTTTTTAAGACTTAGCTATTAAAAAGTGTGCCACTATAAACAAATATTACTGTGGTATAATTCTTTTAATTCTCTTATAAATATACCAAGGGAATAACTGGGTGGATTGGATCCTCTAGTTGTTTTGTTTTGTTTTTGAGGAATCTACAACTGATTTCCCCAGTGGTTGCACCAGTCTACATTGCTACCTACAGTGGAGAAGGGTTCACCAGCTTTTTTATTGATTGATTTCATAATTATCCATTCTTTCCGGGTTGAGATTGCATCTCAGCATTGTTTTAATTTGCCTCTCTTGAATGAAAATGTTAAACTTTTTTTATATATTTGTTTTGCACTTCTACTTAATCAGAGAAATATCCATTAATTTCAGAAGTCCATGATTGGATGGGGTTTTTTAATTTGGGGAACTGACTTTTTGAGTTCTTTATAGAATCTAGATATTGGTCCTTTATCAGATGAACAGCTGGCAATTATTTTTTTCCACGCAGTGAGTCACTTTTTCACTCTGTTGGTGGTTTCATTTGCTATGTAAAAGCTTTTTAATAACATAAGATCCCAGTTGAAATTCTTTGAGATATTTTCTCTGAAATAAGGGATTTCTTTATATATCTTTGTCTATTCTGATGTCTTCAAGGGTTATACCTATTCTATCTTTCAGAATATTTAGTGTTTTTTTTAATATTTAGATCTGATTCATTTTCATTTTAGTTTACTGCATAGTGAAAGATATGGGTCTAGATTTGTTCTTCAGCACTTGAAAAGCAAGTTTTTCCAGCACTATTTATTAAAGAGGCTATCTTTCTTCTATGAAGGCCTTTGGCTCCTTTGTCCAAGATACATGGCTGGGTTATGTCTATCTTATTTGACTGTCTTGTCTTCTCCTCAAAAGAACTTTTGTGATTATCTTGGTCCCACTTAGACAACACAGGGTAATAGCTCTACCTCAAAATCCTTAATTTGATCACAGTTGCAGTACTTTTTATGGTAGAAGGTAAGACATTTAGTTTTTGGTAGTTTTGACTTCTGTGTTTTGAGGGACATTTTTGAGGGGCAGTATTTGTCTCTTGCATGATAGATCACTTTCTCTATTTTTAATGTTGTTTCTGTTTTTGAATTTTATTTGTAATAACGTTTTATTCTCTATTACTTGGAATTATAAATAATTATTTGTAAGTTTTACAACTTATTGGAAGGCTGTAGTAGGCAGTTTTAGGTGTTATGTCACAAATTACTCCAAAGTTTTGTGGCTCAAAGCAATGATAAACACCTCACACTGTTTCTGTGGGTCTAGACTTCAGTAGTAGCTTAGGGAGGAGGCTCTAGCTCAGGTTCTCTTATCAGATTTCTTTTAAGATGTCATTAGGATGGCAGAGCCTGAAGGTACCTCTGGACTGCAGTACTGGGTGCTGACCAATCGCCCAGTCATCTGGGTGACAGATGATAAAAGAAAAAGAGACAATAATTAGAATGCAAAGTGAGTCTAGAGAGCCTGAGCTCTTATCAGGCTACACCAAATAATCTTTTAACCTGCCACTTGTTACTAAATTCCCACAGCTTTCCAGGGGGCACAGAGGGAAATGTTAGGAAGAACTGAGTGGAGGGCACTGATATGAGCGAGGTCGAGTAAGAGACAAACTGTTCTTGTATGAATAAGCCATTGATAAATTTAAATTTATTTTCCCTTGGGGTAGTATTTACTTCTACAGAATCTTGTGTAAATATCAGAGTGTCTAGATAAAACATTATCTTCTCTTCTGAGATGTCACAGAGCCACAGGTTTTAGAGGCCCCTACTCGAGCCAGTGGCACAGGGAGGGAGCGGCTGGCTCTGTCTACGACGGACTCAGATGCTTATTACAGAAAGCCAATTCATGGATTTGTAATTCGCTTAAGGTGTTCTCCATCACTGCAGGATGTGACTCCAAGCTTCCTCACTCACATGGATGGTAGGTTGGTGCTGCTTGGTGGTACGAGACTTCAGTCCTTCACCAAATGCAGCCCTATCAAGGCTGTTAAGTTTCCCCATGACATGGCAGCTGCCTCTCCATTGAGGGAATAACTCAAATCACACAATGAAAACCAGACCTACCCTCAGAAGACTTAGCTCTCAATTTTACCATTTTCTACTGACCCAGGGTAGGCAAAAATCAGTGTACAGGAAACTACACAACTGCATAATTATCAGGGAGAATCTTTGGGGTTCATATGAAGCTTGCCTTGTACAGACAAGTGAATACAATTTGGTATAATTTTTGGTGCTTGAGTGTTAATCAGCTTTGAGACTGAGGGAGGTCTTACAATTTTTAAAATAAATTCAGTTATGTAATAGCCTAAAATGAATTAACAGAAGGCAGTTACGAGCATTTTCTCAGACAAGATTTTACTTTTTGATATGTTCTGTTGTATGGACGGTTTAAATAACTCTAGATTAAATATATAAGGACAAAATTTGGGGAAACAAAATTCTTGACCAACTTCTGACAAAATAGGTATTTTTGGTGTATTTTGAGAATAAGAGAACAGAAAGAAAAAATAGAAACAAGACTTTAAAAATAAGAAGGTTTGAGGAGAGAGGAAGGAAATAGGAAAAGAAAGTAGAATGAAGATATATCATGTACAAGTACAAATTCCTTATGATGAATGTGATCATCATGTATATCAGAAGTATACCAATATAATGAATTATAAATTAATTTTTATAAAGGAACAAAAGGGAAATTCTCACTTAAACATAGTCCATTTTTGGTATGCATTGAGTATATAAATTATATTGAAATGAACTATATATAATATTACTATTCAGGAAAAATGGAATATAAGTTTAACATCTAAACAATACAGTTTTTAAAGGATTGGTTACAAATAAAAATGTAAGCAACCAAGTAGCCTGTGCCCATAAGATGTTACTTTTTACTGAATTTGGGATGGCTAGTTGTGCAAATTACAGAGAAAGCTCTTAAGAAATGATTTCTGATTAATATTTATTGATGCACTGTTTATATTTCCTTAAAAACTGCTGGCTTTGGCGATACTGTCTGGCAAACAGAACATACTTAACAAATTCACACTCAGGTGATATATCACAGGATCTACAATTATCATTTTCAAGTTCTATTTTACTCTTTACCATGAATCTGAAGACATGTAGTAAATGGTTCCTATAGATTGGTATCCAGGTTACAGTTTCCATTTACCTCTCTGATCATGTCTAAGCATATGCTGACTTTCCTATTTGGTTATCCACAGTCATTTTTCAAGTACATCTCCAAGGATTCTACCCCTTTATCCCAGGATACATATTATTCTTTGAATAGGATTAGATGACTGATAGTTCTTATATATATCAACTTTCATGATTTTGTTTGATGCCATTTCTTTTTCCTAAAGTAGTCTCCCTACCCTCTTTTTATCCTGTTGATTTCTTACAAATCGTTTCAGTCTTTGATGAGGTGGCTTTTTTTCTAAGAAATATTTCCTGAGCCTGCCATTTTGAGTTGTGTGTCCTTCCTATGTGTCACTCTATAATTATTATAATACTTAAATCACATATAAATGAATAATCATGCAAGACCAAAGCCATAACTTGTAATGGGATCTCTGCATTCTTTATATCCTAAATGCAAAGCTCATTACTTACTGAATTTTATTGAATGAATGGATGGATGCATATGTGTATAAATCAAAAACTAACGCCCAGTTTCACCACTTAGAAAACTGGGGTCAAACTGTCAAATTTTTAGTTAGTAGTTAATATTGAGGATGTGCCTTCTGTGGTCTCATATTCAGAAGCATATGCAATCATTGGTAAGATAAACAGTCACAACAAAAGAGATTAGTAAATAATCTATTCCTAATAAAATTTAAAGGAGACAGTTCAAAGTCTCAAGAATCTGTAATTTTAAATTTTCTCAGTATCTTAAAGGATATAGTAATATTTAAAATAAGTTTTTAAATTCCTTTGTCTTGAAACCTACTGTTGAAATGTAATAAAAAAGATTCAATGGAAAATAAATCCTTATTCTTAAGAGAAGCATTATAGTGGTTAATCAATTCTATCTCAATAACTCGATTGATGTTTTGAACTTCCTACTTGATCAACACTTCAAAGGTTTTAATGTGCCATTGTATATATTGAGCTCTCATGCCCCTGTGAAGTCCAGAGTATTTTTGAAGTACTAGAGAAATATGTGTTCATCGTTTTCCTGCCAGGTGCTAAGCTCTTCAGGTAGCAGCCTCTTAGCTCCCTGGCTTCATGGAGTTTACAGTTCTGTGAATGCACAAATGTATACATTTGCAAATGACTGTAAAAGAGAATTTCAAAGTGTAATAGAAAACTACATCAGAAATCAAAAATACAGTCTGGTGGACAGGAGTTATCTGAAAAAAAAAAAGACTAGAAGGATATTTAAGGGCTTGTTCACATAGCAGAATCTAGGTTAAAGCTCTAATATTCTAACTTGAAATTCAGTCATTTTATATCTAATACATGCCATGTTAGGAAATAAAATATATTGAATGGTCTAAAGCAAATTATTTCTCTTTATTTTATCAGATAAATGTTAGGAATTCATTTTAACCTGTAGACTAAAAGCCCAGTAAATTAATCCCTAAATACAGTTTCCTTCTACTGAGGAACCAACTCAAAAAGAATGTGAGTCAAGTCATGAGAAAGATGAACACCTGACCACTGATAGGTTTTCTTTTTGACTACAGTCTTTTTGACATTTTCCCAGCTTGGAGAGTTAACCATTCAGAATTATCTCTGATTGCTTTCTGGATCCATTACATTCCACTTAGTGTTCTAGAGAATTGTATACAATCGTATACAATTCTCTAGAACACTAAATACAAGAATTGTAACAAATTGTATACTTCAGTGTTACAGTTAGTGCTTTATAGTAGTATATTTTTATTGTTTTCTTACAATGCAATTGGTATTGTGAAATAGTGACCGGCGCAGCTCCCCAATGAGACAGGAAACGCTTCAGGTGGGTAACAGGAACTGCCAACTTTATTGTTGCGGGTTCTGGCTTATATATCTGACTGTAGCCAATCAGGCTGCCACGAGGGCTGCCACGAGGAGGAAGGGCTGGAATGAGATGCGGGCTCTGGCTAATATACTCAGCTGTGGTGAATACGAAGTGAGTACGGGGTGGCTAATTTGGAGAGGGACGTAGCGCATTGCGGAAGCTGGCGTGGTCCTTAGTCCCGGGTAGGGTATGATATGTTGAGCACCTGCGCCCAACAAAATAGAACTTTGAAAGTTAGATTTTTCTTTCTTGTGGAGATAAGCAATTTCTCCAAACCTTCTCTTGCTGATTACATAAGCAATACCCCCTCCTCTCCATAGCCCAGATGAAGTGACAAAATATGCAGATGGCAGCCCCAGTAGGCAGGACCCCTCTTTCCTTTCTTGAAGAAGGTGGTGGATGCATTGAAGGTGGTAGTGCTCCCCTCTTGTCTTCTTAAAGTAAAAGATCTTTACACTCCTGTACACAGTGAAATGGGGATTTATGGTCCCTTGATCTCCTTGGAGCTAGCTTTGAACAGATCCTTTTTTTCCATTTTACCAAAATACATGTTTTCCTTTGATTTGGTCAGTGACCATCAAGTGAACCTAAGGGTATGAACCAAAGTATTTGAAGGCAAGAGTGGCCAGAAGTGTTTTTGAACTATCTGATCATTTCTTTGCTTATCTTGTTCTCCAGAAAGACACAGAAAAAGAAATGAGGAGGGTACAGGAAGGGGTAGGGGGTGGGCTCTGTCTCATCCCATAGAAACTAACTTTGTTTTTAATAGCTGTAATGTCTTCAAAACTGTGTGTGGTTTGGGGGTGGGTTGAGACTGCCAGATATGCAGCAGTAACACTTTCTTACAACACCATAGGAAGTGTCAAGATAGAGCAGACATTTTAGCAGCCAGAAAAGCAGATTTAATGACAGTTATTCTTTCCTGAGCTACTTATAGAAACCAGGATTGTTCTTTCAACAGGAAAAATTCTGAAGCCAAGCTCTTTTTTTGGGACAATCCCTCTCCTGTGAATCTCTTTTGAGTGGCTCTTTTTCCTCCTGCACTTGTATGATACCTAGGCCTAGAAATGCAGTACAAATGTTCCTCATATTATTGTCCCTTTCAGATCATTCTTTCTTTTATGTCCTACCTACTATGAGTGCATTTCATGTCAATAGATTATACCCACATGCAGTCCCGTCTACCCTCCCATTTCCAATCACTGTCACCTTATTCCTCAAAGACATTAGGTCCTAGCATACTGCTACTCTCCAACACTACTCTTGTCATAGCTGTGGATGATTTCAGTATTTATATAGGTTTTTTTTCAAATGTTTAACATCTCAATTTCTTTAACTCTGCTCCTCTAATGATTTTTTTCTTCAAACTATCTCTAGCACTCATTTCAGTATCAGTAACTGAAATCCCAACATAGCCCTAAATCCAAGTATTCTAGTCTCTGAATAGCATCTTTTACTTTTTCTGCCTTCTCCAACTAATGTTCTGAATGACTTTCCCACTTTTATTAGTATATGTATACACAATAAGTAAATTCATCAAGCGGAATTAGTACATGCACGTCATAACTATTACACACACACACACACACACACACACACACATTCTTGCTTTTCCCTTCCTTCTTTTCCCCAATCTCCCACCCCAATTCCTCTTTCCTTTTGAAGAGTCTTCCCATTTTGTATTATCTATTGTACATTTTGGATCTGATTTATTCTTTCACCTTCTTACAGAACGAAGACATTATGATATTTACATGTATAAATCTGATTTCTTTCACTTATGAGTATATTTTCAAGTTGCATCTGTTTATGTATAAAAGTCTCCAGTTTATACTTCTTTCTGGCTGAGTAGTACTCCATCACATAAAAAGACCACATCTTTTTATTCATTATTAGATTGATGGTATTTGGGCTGTTTCCAAGATCTACTGATTAAAAATTGTGCTGTTATAAACATGTATGCACATATATTATGCTTTATATTCTTATATATCCAGAAAGGGAATAGTGGATGAAAAGGAACTTTCAATACTAGCTTTTCAGGAATCTCCATACAGAATTCTACAGTGGTTTCACCAGTCTACACTCCCAGCAATAGTGGAGAAGGGTTCCTTTTTATCCAAAGCCATTCAAGCATTTGTTGTTGGTTGATTTCTGGATAGTAGGCATTATTTCCAGGGTAAGATTGAATCTCAGTGTTATTTTAACTTGCATCTCTGAAAAGAATAGTAATTATGAGCTATCTTTCATACATTTATTTTCTGTTTGCATTTCTTCATCGGAGAAGTATGTATTCATCTGAAATGCCTAATTCTGAATTGAACCTTTAAATGTAAGACATGATTATTTGGAGTGCTTTATATCTTCTTGATAATAGTTCTTTATTTGATGAACAGTTGATAACCATTTTTCCCACATTATGGGCTATCTCTTTACTCTGTTGTCTTGCTGTGCAAAAGCTTTTTAATAACATGAGATCCCACTTGTTGATGCTTTGCAATTGTGTCTGTGTGATTGGGGTTTTATTCATCAAGTGTTTGTCTGCACTAATGTATTCAAGAGTTTTACTCATTCTATTTTCCAGCATATTTGATTCATCTGTTTTAATATTTAGATCTTTGATCCATTTTGAGTTTCATTTAGTCCAAGGTGAAAGGTGTGGGTCAACTTTAACTTTGGCATATGCAAAGACAGTTTTTCCAGCACCATTAATTAAAGAATCTATCCTTCTTCAAGGGAACGTGTTTGACAACTTTGTCAAAGATAAGCTGGCTGAGTAGGTCTAGAGTTGGTTCTGTATCTTCAAATCTATAGCATGGATCCTTGGATCTGTTTTGTTGTTGGAGTTTGTTTTTTGCCAGTACCATGCTGTGTTTATCAGTAGCTTTACAGCATAATTTCAAGTCAGAGATTGTGATGACCTTGTCTCCTTTGTTGCCCAGAATTGCCTTTGCTATTTTAGGCCTTTTTAGTTTCCAAATGAATTTTAGGATTTTTCTTTCTAATTCAGTAAGATATTGTATTGGAATTTTGGTTGGAATTGGATTGAATCTGCATAACAGTTTAGGAAGTATGGCTATTTTCACTATATTAGTTTTTCCTACCCAAGAGCAAGGGGTATATTTCCATTTTCTAATGTCCTCTATAATTTTCTTTTAAACTGTACTGTAATTTTCAGTGTAGAGGTCTTCTACTCTCTTTATGAGATTGATTTCTAGCTATTTCGTTTGTTTGGATGCTATTGTGAAAGGTGTTGTTTCCTTCATTTCTATCTTAGTGAGTTTTTTATTCATGTACTGGAAGACTATTGATTTTGAGCGCTTTGTACCCAGTCACGCTACTGTTTTTTATTATTAAATCTAGCAGTCTTTTAGTAAAATTTTTAAGGGTTTTCTATATAGAGTATAATATCATCCATGTATAGTGATAATTTAACTTCCTCCATTCCAATCTTTATTCCTATGATTTCTTTCTCCCATCTGACTGCTCTGGCTAGTTTTCAGTATTGTGTTGAACAAAAGTGGAGACAATGGACATCTATGTTTTGTTCCTGATTTTAGAGTAAAATCTTTCAGTTTTTGTCCATTTAGTATGATGTTGGTTGGTGGTTTGACATAAATGGCTTCTATCAGATTGATATAAAGACGTTTATTCCAATTTTCTGTAGGAGTTTTGTCATGAATCGGTGCTGAACTATGTCAAAACCTTTTCTACATCTATTGAGATGATCACACATTTTTGGTTTTGACTCTGTTAATATGTTGTATTACATTTATTGATTTACATATGTTGAATCATCCCTGTATCCCTTGGATGAATCCAACTTGGTCATGGTGTATATAATCTTTATGATTTTCTGTATTTTGTTTGCCAGTGTCTTATTAAGGAATTTTGCATCTATGTGTATTAAGGAGATTGGCCTGTTGTTCTCTTTCTTAGTTAGATCCTTCTGTGGTTTTGTTACAGGGTAATGCTTGATTCCTGGAATGCAATTGGGAGTAGTGCTTGCCTTTCAATTTCATTAAAGAGTTTGCAAAGTAGTTCTAGTTCTTCCCTGAATTTTTTATAAAATTTAGCAGTGAAAGTGGCTTTTGTTGGGAGATTTTTAATTACATTTTCAATTTCATTGATTGATATGGTTTTATTTTTAGTATTTTTATATCTTCTAGATTTAGCTTTGGTAATTCATATGTATCTAGGAAACTGTTAATTTCTTCTGCATTTCCCATCTTATTTCAATGTACATTTTCAAAGTGAATTTCAAATTTTTCTGAATTTTTGCAGGGTATGTTGTGATATCTTTTCCTTCTTTCTTGCAAAGAACCAACTCTTTGATCCATTGACTCTTTGTACTGTTATTTTAGTCTCTAGTGCATTAATTACTTCTCTGTTTAGAGTTTCTTCCCTCATACAAGCTTTTGGCTTAGCCTGCACTTTTTGTTTTTTTTTTTTTTTTAGAACTTTGAGGTCCACCATTAATTTGTTTATCTGTGCTTGTTCTATTTTCCTGCTATGAATTTCCCTCATAGGACTGCTTTCATTGTGTCCCATAAGTTCTGGTATATTGTATTGATATTATCATTTAATTGTAAAAACTGTCTAATTTCTTCTTTAATTTCATCTGTGACCCATTGTTTGTTCAGGAGGGTACTATTTAATTCCTTATGCTTATGAAGTTCTTGCATTTATTTTTGCCATTGATTTCCAATTTCATTGCACTAATGGTCTGATAATATGAATGGGATAATTTCAATTCCTTTGCATTTACTTAAGCATGTCCTATTAGCTAGCATGTAGTTGAATTTGGAGAACATACTGTGTTCAGCTGAGAAAAATGTATACTTTGATGTTGTGGGATAGAATACTTTATAGACATCTACTAATTTGATTTGTTGAAAAGTTTGGTTCAAATTTAATATTCCATTGTTGAGTTTTTTCTATTTGATCTGTCTTTTTGTGACAGTGGGGTATTCAGATACCCCAATATAATGGTATTTCTGCTTATTTGAATTTTCATGTCCATAATATTTATTTCATAACATTGAATGTACTGATATTTCTTGCATATATATATATATATATATATATATATATATAATTCTTATTTCTTTCTCTTATTAAATTGTTCCCTTTGCAAGGATAATGATCTTATTTATTTCTGTTAATCAGAAATTTGGTTGAAATTTATTTTGTCTGCAAATAGAATAGCTATCCCTAATTTTTTCTGGTTTGCTGAATATTGTTTTTCATATTAGATATTGCTTCTTGATCCATTATGCCAATCTGTTTCATTTAATTGGCAAATTGAAACCATTAACATGGATGGTTATAGCTCGTATGTATAGTCTTATCCTTGTCATGTTATTTTCCTGTTGCTGTCCCCTACCCTGATTTTTCCATCTGTTTAATTGTTTGCCTTGCCTGGTAAATTCCTTCTGTTGGGATTCATGGAGTTGTAGTCCTTGTTATCTCTTTCTAGAATGTCTTTCAGAACATTTTGGCATGTTGGTTTGGTGGTTATAAATTTTCTCAGGTGTCATGGAAGTATCTAATTTCTCCATCAATTTTGAAAAGATAGGTCAATCGGGGTTGGAGATTAGCACTTGAAATACTTCACTCCAATCTCTCCTTGACTTGAGAGTCTGTGCTGAGAAGTTAGGTATACTCTGATGGGCTTTACTTTGTAGGTGACTTGTCTCTTTTCCAAAACAGCTTTTAATATTCTATTCTTATGTGGAATTTCTAGATTGTCGACTATGATATGCCTCACATTAGATTTTTTTAAATAAATAAATACTTATTTTTTCGCATGGCAAATTGAAGCTGTATATATGCCTCATATATCTGTGTGTCAAATTCTTTTTCCCTGCCAGGGTAGTATTCTGCTATGACATCTGTGAACAGTTTTTATATCATTTATGCTATCCTGCTTTTTTATTGATTCCAATCAAACTTAGGTTATTTTTCTTTGCATATCTAGCAGCTGCTGAATTGATTTCTCATGGTCCTTTGCTATTTTTAAGAAATCTTTTTTTTCATGATCACTAACCATGAGCCTGTCTTCTATGTCTGAGATTTTTGTCTTCACATTGGCTCATTCTGCTGTGGATACTTTCAATGGAATTTTTATTCTTCTGGATATCTGCTTGAATCTGTCTTATAGATTCCATTTGTTTCCTATGTTGCCCATTCATTTTTTTTTCCATCATTTTCTTAACTTCCTCTACTTTTTTACTTTTTTCTGTTTTAGTGTCACTAAGCATGGTCTTTATTTTGGACACCATCTTTGTAGTTTTCTGAGAAATTATTTTGGATTTGATTTTTTTCTAGAACCTCATTCAATTGCTTTGTTTTAACAAATTCAGAGAGGCTGAGTAGGAATTGTCCCACTTGATTGCTCCCTGCATTTAACTTTTGTGAACTGAATGTCTCGGGTTGCATCTTGTTTTAAGTTTCTTCTCATTTTTTTCTTTTTTTAGTTTAATGCCTGGTTTGATGCTTGCAAATTGCCTATGGCATGTTGCTTTATTACTTGTACTTAGAACCCGTGTGGAAATGACTACTTCTCCAAGGAGTCTTCTCGGTATAGCTGATTTTCGGGTTTTGAGTCTGTTGTTAGATTCTACCTCTTCAGTTTGTTGGGGATGAGAACAAGTTATCTACTTGGCCCAGCCTCTGGTTCTATGGCACAGTACCACAGCCTTTTCTATGCTGTTTAGTCATTCTTGGCATTAAAATACCAGGAAAAACAGATGGTTAAAACAGTTTGTCACTGTTGACTAAAGTGGGCCCTTCAGCAATAACCATAGTATCAAACTCAGTCTAGAAAATGACAAACTGAGGTAACCATTAATTTGCCACCTTTATCAATATGTCAAATTTACCCTAAGCAGTGTAAATTTTAAAAGGATTAGGGGGGAAATAGAGAAGTAGAAGAATAAGAACAGATTAAAAAGCAAGGCTGGAGGACAAAGGGGAAATCACACTAACCTTGGTGGTACAGAAAGTACAGAAAGTCTCAGAAAGTGGTACAGAAGACAGGAGGGAAAGAGAGAAGAAAGAAATAAAAGATCAGAATAGAACAACTACCAGAGGCTAGAAACCACATTCACACTCATATAAAAACATCAAACAATGAAAGGAACAAAAGACAAAAAAAAAAAAAACCCCATAAGAACAACAAAAAAGCACGAAAGCAAGAGAGAGACAGAGAAAGAAGAGAACAAAATAAAAAAAGAGAAAGAGCAAAGGAAGAAAAACAGAACATAAAAAAAGAAATAAAGAGTCACTTCCAGTTTTCTTTCTGCTGTCACTGGTAGACATTGTGTGGAAACAAGAGTCCAGATCTGTGCTGATTTATCCTAGCAAGGCAGCAGTAGCTTTATGGGAGGGCAATGAATAATCTCAGGGAAGCTACACCTTTATTCCCCCTGAAGTTCAACCTGTATTCAGGCCTTGGAGGCTGAGCCTGCAGCAATCAGCACAACTTCTGTGGATTTGAAGTCAGCTGGAAACTGCTAGGTAAGCCTAGCAGTTCTGAGATCTGAGATCCGTTGCACCATCTCCAAAATGGCTCCTGGAAATTGCCCTCTCCCAGTCACCTTCCACTAGTGCAGTCCTTTACAACTGCTGAACCCTTCCACTGTCGCATCTCTCTGTGGAGGCATCTGGTGTTGCTAGCAGTCATTGTGTGTCTGCAGGTTTAAATTACTCCTTTAATGCAGTGAGTCCAATCTTACGGAGAAGGTTCCAGTAGCTACCTCCTTCTTCTTTGCTGACATTGCTCTCTTTGCTTGCCATTTGGGCTTCAATTCTCACGTCAGATCCTTCCTGAGTCCAGAGGAAGGGTCCCACTTCCCTTCTTGTCTTCCTTAAGTTGCTTTATTCCAGTGTATGGAGGGCAACTCTCAGAGAGGTTCTTTCTCCGCTACTTACCATTCCACCATCTTTCCAGAAGTCTACCCCATTTCTTTTAAGTTAAGAAATTCCTTTGTATTTGTGTACCATGTGTCTAATAACATTAAAATTTGATTGTATTCCTGAAATGTCTTTATTTTGCATTCACTTTGGACTGGTATTTGGTATTCTGGATTAACAGACCTTTCCTATAAAGTATTAAAGATGTCATTCTATTCATTTTTGGCTTGTATTTCTTCCTGATGTTAATACAACCATCACTGGAACTATATTCCTGAATGTAAGTAATTTTGCCCCTTCCCTGTTGTAAGGTTTCCTTTACTCCTTTTGCATGTTTTGGTTTCAGTTTGATGTGCTCCAGAGTGCTCTTTCTATTTATTAATTCTCCTGGAATTTGCTAGACTTCTTGCCCTGTGTGACTTGATATTTTTACTACAATTTGAAAGTTTTGGGCTACTGTTATTATTTTATTATTGGTACTGGGAATCGAAGCTAATACCTTTGCACTGAGCTACACCCATATACCTTGACTTTATTTTTTAAAGACACAGTTCTTGCTAAATTGCTGAGTTGCCCAGGTTGGGCTCAAATTTGTGATCCTCATGCCTAGAGTGCTGGGATCACATGTCTGCCATTACATATTACTTAGACCATTATCTTTTCAAGTATTTTTTTCTCTCCTGCTCCACTTTTCCTCCCTTCCCACTCTAGGTATGTGATATGTAAAGTTTGACCTGAGTTTCCCTTCTTTCACATTTTTATCTTTATATATCAGTTTAAATAATTATTATTGACTTTACTGAAACGAGATTGCTAAAAGGTTTTCAAATCTACTATTAATCATATTGATAAATTCTTTATTATGGCAATTTAAGTTCTCAAATTTTCACTCAATTCCTTTTTAGAGCTTTAAGTATTTGCTAAAATGTATCATCCATTTGTACTTTTTTCCATCTTTTCTGTTAAATTCTTTACTATACTTATATTAACTTTCCAAAGTCCTTCACTGATAATTACTAAATTTAGGTCATTTATCTGTCTTCTAGTGATCAGTTTTCTTCCATGAAGGTTCTTCTTGCTTCTCATATAACTAGTAATTTTATTGTGTGCTGTCATGGTTTATGTCTGTGTCCCTCAGGCCTCATTAGTTCGCATTGTTCGTTTGTGATGGTTCATTGTCTAGTGCTTGGATTGATGGTGTCAGTGCTACGCCCACAGAGGGGTGGAACCAGGATGTGATGTAATGGCAGGAAGAAGGTATGTCTTGCTCTTTGCTGGTTCCTGCTTGCTGTTTGCAGCCACCATGAACTGCAGCCCAGCCATGCCTGCCTGCTTTGGAGCCAACTGAGTGTGGGCTGAAGCCTCCAAAAACTGTAAGAAATAAACCTTTCCTTTCCCAACTTGGGCTTCAGGTATTTTGTCTCAGCAACGAGTAAAAGGTAACTAAGACAGAATTTGGTACCAAGAAGTGGGGTCGTTTGCTGTGACTATATCTGACCATGCTTTTAGAGAGGCTTTGGAAATGGCTTGTGAGCAGACTTTAGAAAGGTTCGAACATGTCACCTGGATGCATAGAGCTGGAGCAGCTTAGGCTGTTCTGTAGAGGAGATTCTGGTCAGAGCTCAGGAGGCCAGAAGGCTGATAGAAAGCCTTATGGTAAAGACCAGGCTTGGAAGGTTTCTGCTGGGAAGAAGGACTGCATTGGTTGTTGGACTCCACATGATGTGTGTTGTGGCTTGGCAGAAAGTTTGTCTGCATTTTGCTCCTGCCCAGAGACTTTGCCTGAGACTGAGACAAAGGGCAATGGACTGATTAATCTTGAAAAAGAAATTAAAAAGCAATCCATGTTGAGTCTGTAGCATGGCTATTGTTGGTGGCTTTTAACGAGCTTTATGTTGCAAATGAAGAGCAAAGAGCCCAGCAGGATAATTTGCAATACTGTGAGTTTGGCCAGAAGGAAAATGCCAGGAAGGCTGTGGATTGTAAAGTCAGAGTTGAGATTTTGATTACTGAGGGAAAAACAGAGAAATAAGAAAGATGGCCCTGGGGCATCCCAGGAAGCGGTCCCCACCTTTTGCAGCCTCACTGCAGAGGTGAAAAAATTTGCTCAGAGGAAAAAGCTGCAGAGTACCATGCTCCAGAATGGCAACAGAGGCCATGTGAGGTTCTAAAATGGCGGCAACATAGAAAAGCTTTTCCTCACAATCAGGTAGACAGAGCCCTGAGATCTAGGCAACTGACCCCTACAGCCAAGAGAGAGAAAAGCCTGGCTATTGCTTCAACTGGCAGCAGACCTTGGCGGCATCCACAAGGTGCTGATTTTAGGTGCAAGGAAAATGCATAAATTCTGAGGGTAAGATGGCTTCCACCTCAATTGCCAAGGGCCTGGGAGGCCAAGCAGTGTGCCCCTGAGAGGGCAATTTGTGAAGATGTAAGTGTGAAGCCAAAGGTGCAATGGAGACCCCAGAAGTTTGAAAAAGCCAAGAATGTGGATGATCCAAGGAAAGCTGCAAAAAACAAGCAAAGATGATTAAAGAGAAAAGCTGTGGTTGCCAGAGGTGCTGTGGGGGTGGAATCACCCAAGCCTTTTGAAGCTTGTAACCAGTTTGCTTCAGATGCTGAGCTTGGAACTCTACGACTTAATGTTTGTCCTGCTGGATGTTGGACTTGCTTTGTTTCCAATACTTTATATTCCCCTATTTGTAACTTTTGGAATGGTAATGTTTATCTTTTGCCTTTGCATTTCAGTAATGTTTAACCTTATTTCGTTTGTACAGGGGATTACAGTTAAGAGTTTACCACAGATCTTGGAGGAGACTTGGGACTTGGACTGTTCAGCAATGCTGAAACTTAGGACTTTGTCAACTCTTGGAGGTGGATTAAATGTCTTTTGTATAAAGGATGTACATGAGTCCTGGGGGCCAAGGGTAGAATGTCATGGTTTATGTCTGTGTCCCCCAGGCCTCATGAGTTTGCATTGTTCATTTGTGATGCTTCATTGTCTAGTGCTTGGATTGATGGTGTCAGTGCTACGCCCACATAGAGGTGGAGCCAGGATGTGATATAATGGCAGGAAGAAGGTGTGTCTTGCTATTTTCTGGTTCCTGTTTGCTGTTTGCAGCCACCATGAACTGCGGCCCAGCCATACCTGCCTGCCTTGGAGCCAACTGAGTGTGGACTGAAACCTCCAAAAACTGTAAGAAATAAACCTTTCCTTTCCCAACTTGGGCTTCAACTATTTTGTCTCAGCAATGAGTAAAAAGTAATTAAGACATATGCTGAAAGTCAGAAATTAGATATTATAGAGCTTCTAGATGGCACCACCCTCCTCTCAAGAAGTAACCTTATTCTGATTGTTGATTGCACTTATAGTGGCCAAATGTGTGGCCTTCATTCTCCAGATATTGTCCTAAATCCTTAGGCATGGCCTCTTGGTTCTCATCTGAGTACTAAGGCTGTCTGTGAGATTTCCACATTGCACTGAATGAAAATGCAATAAGTCCCCTGGAATCATTGTTTCCTGATTGGTCTCCTAGAAGCTGTCATTGGTGTGTTCTGTCAGGATCATTTCTCACACATGAACAACTTTGAATTTCACCAACAACATAATGGGAAATGCTATGGACATTTCTCAGACTTCTCTGGTTTCCTGTTTTTAGAATCTTACTATTTTAGATGGTTTGTTCCTGATTTAAAATTCCCAAACTCTAACATTCATTTCTTTTATTCATTTGCCATTTTCTGCATATAGTCAGATAGCTATTTTACCCATTTAGCATTTTCCCCATGTAGGCAGATAGGTTTGCTTGTTCAATTTCTTGAAAAATGATCTTAAATCTCTTACAGAGATTACAAAGCCACAGAAAATGACAAACTAACCTCGATCCAGTGGGAAAGCAAGAGACATAGTAACTATGCATGGTAAGAACAAATATCTTCTTAGAAAAGGTGGATCATTGACTCTTCCTACTTCTCCACCCAGAAATATTTAAAACATCAATGATTATTGTTCATCCCTAGGGGAAGTGTGTAGTGTAGTCATTTCATTTTCTTGTCTTGAGGTCTGGCCCTCAGTAAAATGTGCCTCCACCCACAGTTGTAATGTATCTGCACTGACTCCTTCAAGGATTTATTCCTGTCTTACCACCTATAATATTTCTAACTACTTATCTGTCTATAATATTGTCCCCTTGACTAAGTGTGCTTAACTGTGGTACGGGAGCAAGGAACAATGATCATTCAGGCTAAAGGGGATACAGTATGATCAGCAGTTGTATATATGCTCCAGAAGATCTGTCTAAAGGCCCTCGGTAGATCCAAGTGTTCTCATCTTGGGTGGGCATATAGCTTTCAGTCTGGAGGAGACAAATCCAAAGAAATAGTTAAATATGGATGAGTCAGGTAATGAGATCAACAAGATTATTACAAAAGTTTCCACCAGGAAGAGCTGTTAATAGCCTACCACAAAGCAAGTAAGGAGAATGTTTAGGGAGTTTTAGACTATGACAAGGCATTAACCTGCCTTACAATATCTTGAAAAGCCATCAAGTTATTAGCAAAAGGATCAGGAATGTACACACAACATTCATCTTTTACAATTGTACAAGTATCCACTTGTGCTGCTGTTTTATGGAAGTCCCTTTTCCCAGCCTTGTCATGGTCCAGGAAATTTATATTTGTAATCCCATGGAAATGTTACTGGAATTCTGGTAAGTTAATCACAATCTACCACCTCCAGCACAACCCACAGTGTGAATAAGACACTAAGACATATTTAATACTGTGGGCAGTCAAGGAGTCCTGAGTCCTGTGCAGATAAGTCTTGTCCAGAACAAAGTCCTTAACCCAAGCCAGATTTTATGAATTCACGAAGAAGGCAGTGGCTAGAAGATGAGAAGATGGTCGAGTGAATGGTGAGAATTATGTAAGTTCTGTGAACTGGGCTAGTTAGGGGGTCAGGAATATGGAATATGCAGAGAGGACATAGAGAAAGACCAATATACATAACACAACTGATGTTTAGAAGGCTGGTGCTTCAGTTCTGATGTGCAAACCTTTTCTGCCCTGGGAAATCATAGCCTCTTATCTTGAGGTCTTAACCCAGTTGATAGCCCTATAATGTTAGCTCTGTGTCTAGCTGTGCTCAACCATTAGGGAGACACTGAGGTGGGGAAATAGCAACTATCATCTGGCTTCAAAGATTACACACCAGCACCTCAGCCAGCCCTATTTACATCGCTTAGAACCAATTGAAAGGGAAAGGAAATAGCCTAGCCAGCTCTGCACTTATCAGTACATGGAGAGAGGACCAGGTTTAACCAAAGTGGAGATAATTGCTCTATATTCAAGGAGAGCCATCCAGTTGGACTTTTACACTGTAGGATTATTAATGCTAATTGATTATGAAGGAAAGCTTGCCTCATTAATTTTACTTCTTCATCATTTAGGACAGAAAAACCAGCTATGGTATTGTTTAAGGCCCTGTTGAGTATAGTTAGTAAAGGCCTTGGTGTGTGGCATGACGTGCTGTAATCATAGGGAAGGGATAAATATAGAAGCCAAATAATCACACCAATGAAACGCACTTCTAGACCATTGATGTTATAGACGGGGTAGGTTTTCAGGTTTGTTGATACCTTTGACACTCCGGCTTTGAAACCACACAAGTCCCAGTGTGCCTTTCCCTATCTATCCAGAGGGTATCCAAGGCTACAAATTGGTTCCACAGGACCAGTGAGTGCCATTTGGAATTTTCCATCCAATTTCATGGTGATTAAACCCATTTTTTGTAAACCAGTCTTTAACTTGTAGAAACATTGTGTGTATATACTACTTGGAGGTGTAGCCTCCCCACATATGTAGTAAAGGTATATCAATGACAATAGGAATGATTTCTTTGTTCTCAGTATAAATGGTCTATCTATTAAGTTGTTCTATAATTGAAGTTAGGTACATATAATCATCATCAGTATAAATACTTATTTTTTGTTTTTTACAGAGTTATAAAGCCTTAGACAGAGCTATGAGTTCTGCTAGCTGAGAACTGGTCCCAGGAGCAAGTGAGAATCTTTAAGCATTTGATGTAAAGTGACTACTGTAGAACCCACCTTTCTTGTCCTATTTTC
Organism: Cavia porcellus; assembly: GCF_034190915.1. Taxonomy (NCBI): domain Eukaryota; kingdom Metazoa; phylum Chordata; class Mammalia; order Rodentia; family Caviidae; genus Cavia; species Cavia porcellus. The sequence continues at coordinate 120,114,614 of NW_026947484.1, forward strand.
CATGAAGGAACTGCCATCACAGGAGAGAGTCAAATCAGGTTTAGTGTGTAAGTAGTGTGTCTAACAAGTTTTCTCTGGCTGCATGTGTATAGGGAATTACCTGTAATGTCTTTCAGCCTCAATTCACTTTTTTTTCTGGTAGAAAGGAGGCACAATTTAAGAAGTAATATGTCCTTTTAGAAGTAGAATCCAGTAATTAAGAAGTTGGTTGTCTGGTAGGTATACGCTCCCTCTAGAAGAAAGAAGTCCTACCATATTGTGTGGTGTATATACAATAGATATTTGTCTAAAGTCAGCTTGGATGCTTCTAATACCAAGAAAACTACTGTGTTCATAGCTGTAAGGTATGCAGGCCATCCCTTTGCTACAATGTCTAATTCATGACTCAGATATCTATGGGTTTCCTATCCTGAATAAGCACTCCCAAAGTTATCACTTGCTTTTCATCAACATATAGATTGAAATGATGTCCTGTTGTAGTCTCAGTGCTGGCACATTTACAAACATTTGTTCAAGCTTCTGGAATCAGACTCCCAGGTTAAAGTGAAGGCTTCCTTTATGAAGTGATAGAGGAATTGTGCAACCTCACCGTATCTTGCTACCCAAAGATGACCAAAGCCTGTAATTCCTAGAATCTCCTTAGCTGTTTTAGAGTCTTGGGTTGCAGGAAAGAAAGTATTGGCTTAACTTTTCCCCCTAGCCTTTGGGTTCCCTTAGATGTGATGTAGCTCAAGAATTTTGTCCCAAGCCTGCAAAGTTATGTCTTAGACCTAGAAGCCTTATAACCCCTGTCTGCTAATATATTCAGCAGAGAACAGGTGGCATAAGATTTTGAAGCTCAGGAAAACATACTATGAACATTCTGAGTGATTAATACAGTAAAATAACACTTTAAGTGTTCAATGTAGTAATGGTAGTAGTGATGATGGACTGTTATTTTGTGATTGGTAGTTCTAAAGTTAGCATTTAAAACATAAATCATTAAAAAAGACGTAAATCATACATGCTCAAAATTCATTGGAATCTCTCAGAAAGTCCAACAGATAGTTTTGTTGCATTGTTTTTTTTTTTGGTGGCTCACTAGATAAAGAAATTTCCTATTTATTATATGCCATGTTATAGTTTTTTAAAAAAGAAAAATACTTTATAACCATAGGCATTTAAGCACTACATCACATTTAGAGTTTATATTAGGCAAGAAACTTAGTCTGATGCTGAATGACAAATTCATATCACCTGTCTTATATCTTTGTTGGGAAGTGTGCCATTTAAATGAAATGATGGATAGGACTTTATCTTTCAAGAATATAGAAGTAGCCAGAAGTAGTGATGCATGACTGTAATCCCAGAACTAGGGAACCTGAGGCAGGAGGATTGTTGTGAGTTCAAAGCCAGCCTGGGTTACATATTGAGTTCAAGTCTAGGCTGAGCTGCATATTATGACCCTGTCTCAAAAACCAAAAACAAAATAATCTATCTATCTATCTATCTATTGATCTATCAATCTATCATCTATCATAGTGAATTTTACTGTCTTTTTCTCTTCTTGTACATGTGAATTTTATTCTTTCTACTGTTTCATTCTGCTCATTCCTCAGAAGAACTTCAGTGGAATGCCAGTTTTACAAGGTAAATATGTGGGCCAGTCTTCAGAATACTATATGGCTCAGGACTAAGTAGCTGGATTTTTATAGCACAGACCTACAGGTTTTCAGCCTTTTCATGTCTAGCAGCTGAACTGTGGTTTTAGCATATTCATTTGGGTATCAATGTGAATCACTGAAATTGGGCATGAGACAAGGTCAGGAAACAACTGGAAGTTTACGAAATGGAAGAAGAGATTAAGCTGACAAATTGATTTGGTGGAGAGAAGGGCTGGATTTATGAGATAATTTTAACAGATAATAAATTGTTAAAGTATGGAATACATACAGTGCTATTAAGGTATAGTGAGTTAGACAAGTTAAATATAATTCACTGCTAGTTAAGGAAGGACCCTAGCAGGGAAAAACTCTAACATGTGCTCAGAAAATGGACCACTATTATTTGACAATGTGACTGACTTGTTTTAGTGGTCTAAATGCCACAGGTTGAAAACAAAACAAGAAATTCTGTAATTAAAAACAACACAAGAAACTTCAGTATTAAAAAAAAGTGAGTGCCTGACCCTGAGAAAAGGTGAGGTTATTCTAAGATTTCACAGTGTATGAATAGCTAGGATGCCTTAGACATTTAAGTGAGCCGGGAGAGAAGACAGCAATCTCTGCTAACTGAGCATGTCTCAACATGCTGCTTGCTTCACATAGTGTGGTAGACTAAAGTGTCCCAATGCAGAGGAACAATGATCTTGAAAAATGCCTGCATATAGCTTGGTATAAAACAATTATGATTTTACTGTGGGGAAAAAACTGCTTACATGCTGTGTTATAAGACACACAAAAGTAAATTAGGTAGACTAAAAGTTGAAAAAATTAAGTCAACTATCTGCTAGAAATTTTCTCATAAGGTCCAGATCATTGGTGTCTCTTTAATGTTAGACAATTAGCAGCTCTGAGTTCTGGTTTGGTAAGAGTTGCCATGAGCTGCAGATGGTACTCCTTGATAAGTCCTATATTCGTAAACAAAAACTATATTCACACAAAGACCAAAGGATTTTTATCATTTACTCAGTTTTACAGGCTTTTGAATTCATAGTCTCTGACTTAGGTTTCAAGTGAAGTTTTAAGTTCCAGAGTATCTTGTTACCGGGTCCAGCAGAAAAAAGAAAACTAATGACAGTCCTAAAGAATGACTAAAAACATTGGGATAATTTATTTTGAAATATATAAGAAGTTTCACAGATGGCATTATTATGATATTATTGGTATTAAGGGTTTTTTCCCACCTCAAGTGATGAATTTAGTTGAGGACTCCTCTGAAAGGACAGAGAGTGGTTACATAATTTGTGTATGAATGTATATTACATTTGAATTTCAAGTTTCTTCTAGATTGATTTAAAAACTTTCTTTAAAAAATTTTCTTCCAGATTGACTTACAAACTATTTTAGTTTCAGACTATACTGTATATTAACTTACATCACAAAGTTTATTATCTTCTACCTTTTATCAGGAAGAGTTTAAAGTAGATACTGACATATGATGAACACGCAAAAGCCTTTTATCTTTTCTTTGATATTTTCCAGTCCCACCTTCATATTCCTGTATTGTGACTCATTTTCCAAAATGCTGGCTGAATGAGACTCTAAAATGTGCTCTTACACTTATAAAGAGCGCCAACTGCTGAAAAGGTGACCACATTCATTTCTTCAAAAGTAGAGTCGTTTTTGATCTACTATGTCAGATTGCTTGCTTCTAGCCTGGGGTTCGGCAGCATTTTAGCTAAGCAGAGAATTTAATTTTAGTTTGAGTTTCAGTTTTATTCTTTACAATCTAGAATAAATTGCAGTGTTATTTTTCTTACATATAAATTGGGACATAATAATGAGTGATTTATAACTAGGGATTAATAAGAAAGATAATGCATTGTTAGGAACAATATGGGCAACATGTAAATAGATACCAGCATGTAGTCAGTGATCAGTAAATGTTAGCCATTCTGTTGTTACTGTGCTTTTTCATCCCTTTCTCAAAGATCGCATAGCTTTCTTTATCTCCAACCTACATTCTGCACTCAGTGAACCAATGTTGATCTAAGCAGACATTCAAGGTGATCCAACATAGACTTTTAGGAAATAGCAGTCCCTTCTTTCATCTTCTCATCTCCTCTTGCTTTCCTACTTCTCCATCCTTCTCTCTTCTCTTCCTTTCCATTCTTATCTCTCCCTCTTTACTTCTTTTTTTTCTTCAAACTACATCACTATATTTATTAAGGATCTCTTACGAGTCATGAATCATCATAGACACTGAAGATAAAATGACAATAAAACTATGGTCCCTTTTGAGGATCTGACAACTTAGTCTTTCAAAATTGCTTTAGAATAGCCTGACACAAAGGTCTTCTATAAGTGTTCTTAAAGAAATCTAATAAATGTGAGTTATTGCCCCCTTACTAACACTTGAAGCTAAACTTTCATTCCATCTGCTAATCAGGTTCTGTCCTGATCCTCCATGTTTTTCATACCCACTGTGCTAATAAGCATAGAAGATATTCTGATCATGTTAGCACTGAGGTCTTTTATCTGATTTTTTTTTCTTTTTCAGTTGTGAGATGTGAGAGACTGGATCTGAGTATGCCCGTAGTTCAGCAGTTCCTGAAATTCTACTCCCTGCTGGTAGATTTATTCATCACCAGCTGCCCACTTGTACGCGTCAAGCACCATTTATCTCAGTTCTCTGCTCTGATATCCTATTTCAGACCTCTCAAATCCATGTTTCCCAATACTGAGCCCTGTTGAAACAGCCTAACATGCTGGATTTACCTGTTGTTTTCCATCTCACAGCTTTTGGAGACTTGGGCTATTACTTGTTAAATTTGCCTCACATCCTGGACCAAGCAGTGGACATTATAACCTCCCCCACTTTCATATCGCAACCAGATCTACCTCAGTCACAGCCCACTCAGCCAGCCCTCCTCCTTCAAACACACAGAGCTGTGTTTCTCTAATATTCTTCCTTCTTTTCATAGGATATCTCTTAAACTTCTAGTTTTATCAGTGTGTAAACAAATGCATAGAGAGATTGCCAACCAGTTAAGCATTTTAATGAACATATTTTGATAACAGACAATAGATGAATTCAAAGCCCAAAGGGAAAGAAATGTGGACTCTAAGTTTGCCTTCTGCCTGTGAAATTTGACTAGTTTGGTAGAGGAGAAGACACACTGACAAATCTCCAACAGTTCTTTAGATTTCAATGTTACATACATTATTTTAAGAAACTTTATTTTAGAAGAGATTTAGATTAACTAATAATTATGAATATTTCAAAAGATAATTCCCTTATACATTAGACCGAATCTACCCTTTTAAGCATGATACATTTTTCTCAGCTAATGTACTGAGTGATATGTTGCTTATTACCTAAAGTTCTGTGTTTGTTCTGATTCCCTTAGTTTGTGCCTATTATCCTTGGTATCTTCCGTGAACAAGTCCGAAATATCATATCATACTTCATTTTCTTGTCTTGTCTCCTTCATATCTTATTTTTAGACTTCCTGTTTTTGAAAGTCTTGTCAACTCTAAGTAGTACTAGTCAGATATTTTGTGGATTGTCTCTTTGTAGACATGCATTGGATATTTTTCTTATATTAGCCTGGATTTGTGCCATGAGGACTAACACAGGTTATATGTCATTTCTGTCAAATGAAGGATACTTACTATAAACATTGTTTACTTACTGTAAATATTAATTTTGATTACCTGGCTGAAGTAGTATTATTAAAATTTCTCTACCATACAGTCATTTTTTATGCCATACTCTACATAGAAGTCATTGTATGTAGGCCATACTTAAGGAATAAGAAGTTATATTTCAATCTCCCTAGACTTATGTATCTACTTAAATTATTTACTCTTACATTGTAGAATTTGTCTATTTGTCCTTATATTAACTCAGTTATTCAATCATTTCTCTTCATAGGCATAGAATCATTGGTATTTATTTCAAACTTTCGATTATATTATCACACTATATTATTTATTTTCTTGCTTAAATTATTCTAGCTTGGGCCATTAAGAACTTTTTTAGTTGGGATTTATGTCCTTTGACTTAGTCCTGTCATGTTTGACATGGTTCACAGTGCACTACCCTAAATATTATGTTGGCGTTTGAACAAACTACAGAAAAGTAGAAAAGACACTCTTGTTCTTGCCCCTGTCCTCTGAAGATTATAAAATTTTCATCCAGAGATGATCTCCCTAAACCAGGGGAAAAGGAACACTCTTTGAAAATGCAGAAATCTGAAGAATCTAAACAAATAGGCCTTGCAAGATTCTTCTCAGAGCATAACCTATTTGTCCAATCATCTTTCTGCACAATTTTACACTGTTCATTAAACTAGGAACAAAATTACAAAGGTTTTCTTATTTCTTAAGACTCCCAGTCACATAAAACTTAATTTGTATGCTTTTTTTTTTGTTAATCTGTTATTTGTTATAGAAGCATCAAAGCAAGAAATCTTCTAATGGGTGAAGAAAAGTTGTCTTTTTTTCCTGATGTAGGCCTAGAACCAGCCACTTTCCCACAAGGGGCTATTTTGAAAAGTAGAAACTTTTATGTAGAGTGATATTAAAAGCAAGACACAGGCTCTGATTGTGGTTGTAAGAGAGCTGTAATTGCTTCTATGCCATTCTCCCTAGCCACTGGTCAGCTGTTAAGGAAGCACAAGTTAATTGCAGCAGTTGTGGTGTGCAGCTGGGTGGCTCCACGCCACTGGATGGTATCGCGAAGAAGGCAAGAAGTTGGTAATAGCAAGTAAAAGATGGGAGAAAGGAAGAGGTAGCTAGCAGTGAAGCCTTTAGGGTCACAGAAGGATCCTGAACACGTTGTGCACAGCTTAAGTCAAGGATTCAGTGAGCAGATTCAAGACATAGGGCAGAAGCGAGCAGTGGTTAAGACAGATTGTTTTTTAACCTGGAGAGTATTAGTAAAGCGGCATTATCATTTTACTAATATTCCATGGGGAAATAATGGATTAAAGAAGTAAAAATTAATTACTGATCAGCTGTTTGGAAATTGTCTCTGTTCTGTAGTCACTTTCATGAGATTTTTCAAATATACATGTTATGGATTAAGAACTGATGGTCAACTTAATGCCAGCCAGATTACATCAGCATGGATGGCATTGAGTGAAGATGCTCCACCTGAGGAAAGTTGCCAGCATAAATAGGTGGAGAAGGGAGATATGGAGGGTTGAGGCATTAAGGAGGCATTGTGGGTTCTCCTACGAGTTTCTGTCTGAGCTGTTGGTTCTCCTGGGGAAGCCTTGGTCCTCACATCGAGCCTTGCTTCCTGGCTCCGGAGGGGAAGACATGTGCTGCTTGGTCTCCAGGTCACGCTGCTTCCTTGCATGTACCCGACTGTGCTTGTCATTGGAGGAGCTCGGGGCCTCCGTGTGGCTGAGGACGGCTGTGGTGTCTTTCAGGACAGCCCTGGTCTTTGTTGTGAGTGTGACTTCTCGGCTCCAGCATAGAACCCTCATCCCACTAGCACAGCTCCTTCATCCTGCTGGCATAGACTTTCTGGCTTCCACTGCTGACCCTTGGGTCTTCCCGGCACAGATCCGTGAAAGAGAATGGTGTGAGTACTTCTTGTGGGCTCTGGACCTCCCGTTGGACTCGTGGAGGCATTGTCCTGAGCTTTGGATTTTTATCTGGACTCATGTGGGACGCTGCTGTGGGGTTTAGGCTCTTGACTAAATATGTCTTTGGTGTTGTGGATAGATTTCCTGCATTTTCCTGTGTTAACTTCTAGTAACCATTATAAAAATATTATAAACTCCATGTCCTGATTCTAATTGTTCTCTGTGTACAACTTCTGACTAAAACAATACGTAATTATATTTTATAGCACATTTTAGCTTATTAAAACACTGCTACATTACGTTTCCCACTTTCTCTCAGCCATTCTTTGAGAGAGGATAAATTATAAGTGAAGAAACTGAAGGACAAAATCTAAGTGGTTAGCTCAAAGGTGTCCTCTTTAACAATAAATATGAAACTAAATATTAGGTTTCCTATGTTCTTAGCACTGGTACTATTACCATTTTGAGTCAGAGACTTTTTCATTATGAGAATTGTCTTATAGCACCCTGGACATTTTCAGCAATCTCCTTGGCTTCTACTGGATACCAGGACTTATCTGTACATACTATTGAATGGCCCTGTGAGACAAAATGGCCTCTATTACAGATCGACTAGCCTTAGTTCACAATCTGCTTTTAAGCAACAAAGTCATCAATGACTCATCTACAAAATTCAGCAGTGTAGATAATAAGTATTTGAAAATTTAAAGTGCAAATTTTAGTATATAAGTAATATTTAAAAAACTATGTTATTGCTGAGAAGGTGATTCTTTACATTTCAGGATGTACCTGTTGAAGACATAGAAAACCATTTATAACAGTAATGTAATAGAGCAATTACAGAAGTGCTACTTTTAAGATAATAAATTAAATTGGATAATATTCAGTTAGATTAGCTCAAACAGATGTTAGCATTTCAATGAATATCAAATCCACTGAGAGTCACTGCTTTTCAGTTCCCCTTTTAAGTATTATTTTTAATTCATTATGGAAATAATACTGCAGAAACAAGTGAAGGAATGGCTAATATATGTTTTAACTGATACAAACTTGTACATTTTTCCACATTTTCTTTTAATCTCACACATTTACATGTATGATTTTATGTAATAGTAATTATAGGGCATAATGTACATCCTTTTTAAACTTAAAATTGTATCATAAACATTTTCCCATTTCTTCTTAATGTGTATAGTTGTAATTTAATGACTACATAGTATTCTGTATGATTGGTAAATCATAATCCAGTTAACCATTCTCTATTGCTATATATTCAGGTTGTTTTGCTATCATAAATAATACTGCAACAGTTGTCTTTGTGATTATTACATTATATGACTTTTGGAAAGAGATTCACAGGAGTGAAATTACTGAATTGAGGTTATGAGGATTTTAGTAGCTTGCAAAATGTAATACCAAATTGCTTTCCAAAGGGATTCACGCTGCCAGTAGAAATGTAAGTTTGCATTAGTTATATTAGTTATATCCTGTTCAGAATTAGGAATTGTAGTTCTTGTGTGTGTTTTATAATTTAATTGTTAAAACTCTAAATCTTCTTTGGTTAATGCTAATGACTTAAAGAAACATTTATTGGATGCCTACAGTCATCACAGTGCTAGGAAATTTGCATTTATTGCTTAGAGTATCTATTCTGCCTTTGCCTCCCTCAGGCCAGTGACAGTCAATGTCCTTACCCTCTGTTTCTTTTCTTTTTTCATGACACTTACAATCTCAAATTATACGACATATCTATATTCCTCTATATATTGCTGACTTCTCCAATAAAATGAAAACTTCATGGAGACAAGAGTTTGGCTTTGTTCATTGCTGCTCTGCTGACATCTCGGACAGCACATAGTCCAGAGTAAGAGCTGGAAAAACATTGTTGAGTGACTACATGAAGGATTGAATTAATTAATTTCAGTTTATGACCACTGTCATTCTGACAATAGACACTGGAACTGTTTTCAGATATTTGCTGCTGCCTTTCTGTTTCCTTCCTCACTCACTTGCTGTTAAGTAGAGCTGTGCTGCTTGTTTTGGCCATTCAAAGGTGAGTAGTGGTGACTGTATCTCTTTGGGGCAGACTGTGTAGGAGTCAAATACACCTCAGCACTGGTATCTTTTTCCTGCCACAAGTGATACTTAAAAGATATGTAATAGAAACTCCAAGTAAACACTAATTCCTTGGGACTGAGATTTTGGGGTTGCTTGTTAATATAGTAAACTGAGTGTTATAAAGATTGATAAATAGTTTAAGTAATGTGGTCTCAATCTCTGAGCTTGCCGTGGAAAATCCAAGACTCAAATTTGATTTTCTTTGTGCCTTTCCCACTGCTCAGAATACATTGGGAGTAAAGAGCTGCATTAACTTAGTGGGACCGAGCACAACGACCTGTGTGGTATAAAAGCAATAGAAATTTATCGTCTTACAGTTTTGGAGGCTGTCAGTCTAAAATCAGTATGTCAGCAGGCTTGTCTCCTTCTGAGGGCTGTGAGAGAAAATCTATGTGTCTCACTCAGTTTCTAATGATTTGTCACTCTTTGGTGTATTTTGGAACATAAACACTCACTGTAATCTTTCCTTTCATCTTCACTTGTATGTATGTGTGTGAGTATCCAAATTTCTCCTTACTGTAGAGACACCATTCACGTTGGATTACAGCCCCCCATACTACAACCTAGCTTCATCTCAACTAATTATATCTGCAAATAACATCTGTTCAAATAAAGTCACTATCTGAGGTACTGATGACCAGGACTTCAACATGTGAGGGACACAGTTCAACATATGCACATATTTTCTTGGCCTATTATCCAAAATAAAATTAATTAATGAAGTATATATGTATATACACATAGTAATGCCAAAATTTAAACTCAAATGAGGATAAACAGGCACATTCCATAATTTTATATAGGATATAAACAGAGTATAACAATTGAGTGACAACATCTAGATTAACCTGGATAGAACAAAATTTAACTTACAATTGTTTCTGTTGTGCTTACAATGTTCCTGGAAATTTGTAGAATTAGAGAGAGGCAACAATAATGGGAAAAAAGAAAAGTAAAAAGTAATGTTATTTTAATATATATATATATATATATATATATATATATATATATATTTAACATGAATAGTGTTACAGTCTCAGTTGATGATGGCCCAGCTGTTGTCTCCATATGCCTTCAGTATTTCATGATTAGCACCAACTACTCAGAACAAATGTAAAGTCACCGGAAATGGTATGGCTACGATCCCAGATGCTGTCACCATATGTCTTATGAATTCCTCATTTAAAAATACCAGGTCCGTATCATTGGATTTATCTGGTATAAATACAAGTTGTTCTCTTAGAACCTAAATCACTGAATCACAATTAAAGCAAGCTAGCTAACAGAGCTTGAAAATTTCACAGCATTGATGTCTTATACTCATTTGTCACAATTTGGGATTTCAAAGGTTTAAACTTGTAATAAAATTGTTTTAACATTGATCCATATGCTGAAGTCATTCTCTGAGAGAGCAAATTTAATCACTTGACATATACCGGGTTTCTTTCAGAATGTGCTGCAATATGACATCTGGATGTCTCATATTTTATTGTTTATTTTTAGTAGTGAGAAAAAAGACACTGTATTAATGTCTACTTACCCACAGCAAATATATAATCATGGCCCTACTTTTGATAGTCAAATTATTTTCGTTTGAATCTCAAAGGGCTGTCTGGAATCAGAAGTACCACAAAAATGCCAGAGTAGCAGTAGTAAAAAGCATTCATCACAAAATCCAAATATTGTGTTGTTCACTTCTGATTAATTGATTGAATTTTACATGTAATAGCACCATGGTTACCTGTAATTAATTGTCATCCTTTGGTTTTTCTATGGAATATAACTATAAAGATACGTTTTTAAGACATTGGATAACTATAGAATGTTTCCTCATCCCACCCAAATTCATACCCACTGTGACTATGTTTGCAGACAAGGCCTTCAGGAGGCAGTTAAAGTCAAATGAAGCCCCAAGGATGGGGCCCTAATCTTTCAAACAGGAGTCAATTAAAAACAGGGGAAGTTACACCCAAAATCTTTCTGTTTCTACGGAGAAGGCACTTATTTGCAGTCCTGCTGGATTCTGAAACTGGACTTCCAGTTTCCATAATCTGAAGAAAGAAAGAAACAAAGAAAGAAAAGAAAAGAGAAGAGAAGAAAAAATTTTAAGTCACTCATTCTGTGTGTTTTATTGTGGCATATCAAGCTAACTAATATAATAGCCAACTTGAAGCAGTGAGAAAGTTTCTATGAAATAGTTTTCAAGGCAAGAAATTATGAAAATTAACAGCAGAAGACAGAGAATGATATAAAGCAAGTAGAAAAAAATTGAATAAACAATCACATCTTTTGAGATTCTTTAGTTTAGAGGAATAAACATCTCTATGCAGCTCCTTATAACTCCCAAGAGGCTTATACTTTGTTAAACCACCAAAAGAAACTATTCATGTTCAAAATGCTGGGTTAATTAAATCAACTGTAATGCACATACTAAACTAGAATGAAAATAATAAAAGTTTAGAAGACTGATTGAAATATTAGGCTTGAATTATTTGGGAAAAACAAAACAAAACAAGTGTTTCTTAACCCCTTCCCTATCAATAAATAGTCAAAATAGCTGAGGTGATAATCTAATATAAATACTGTCTGTTCTACTGATAAGACCAGTATTTCTTGTTTGGCCATAGAAAAACGAGTGAGAAGTTAATCAAAATAATATTAAATCAGTAATTAAGTTTAGGATATAAAATTGTCAAAATATTGAAAGTCTCCAATAATTTAAAAAATTAAGCAATGAAAAATAGGCTAATATTCATTTAGCATACTGCAATTTAAAGTACAAATACTCAGAATTAAACTTATTTCTTTGTAAGTTGTTACTGATTATAATTTTTGCTACAAACTGGATGAGCTACTTTCTTATACTTCATAGTTCGAAGTTGGAAGTGAGCAGTGGAGGTAATTAGGTTTAGAAGCAGTTCTGACAATGAGATTCATATGATATGATTAGTGTTATTACAAAAAAAGGGACCCAGTTCAGCTCATATCCTCTCATTCCTGCTCTACCCACCTGCTCAGTAAGAAGGTTTTCCCAGAAGATCAATGCCAGAATTCAATCATTTTACCTGGCACTATAATTTTACATTTATAAGCTTCCAAAGTCATAGAAAATAAACATCTATTATTTAAGCTGTTCTTTCTGTGACATTTTATTATAGCCATCTCACTGACTTAAGATAAGTGCAATTAGTTTGCGGACTTAGGCTATGGAATGAGTATCTTTTTTATACCTTGGCTAACTGTCATATTCCTTTCTAAGTTTAGATCAGCTACTGATATTTGATCCCTTGCACTTTCAAAGTAGAATATCCCCAAGAGTTTCACTAATGTGAGGTTTTTCTGTAAAAATCGCTTCCTGAAAGACATCATTTTTTACAATATTTAAGTTAATATAAATGATTTATACCAATAAGCTCACTTTCGCTAGGTTTCTAACTGAATTTCTAGAATCTTGTCAGTGATGGCTGTGTCAACAATTCCAGGGGAAGCTACATTTTCTGTATCACTTTTTATGTTTTATTTGAGTTTCATTTTCAACATTATTACTTTTTTCTCTTCGCATCAAAATTTTTTATCTTGTAAAAATCACATAGTTACTATACATTAACCAAAATTTGAACTGTATTTTTCTGAGAGTAATATTATTTAAATTGTGGCAACTGAAATTTCTGAAAATCAGAGTTATATAAATCAAAAGTTAATATATATGCACACATACTTCACAATCATTTATATATATATATTCATATATCATTGTATCATAATACAGCCTTATATTTCACCTACTTTCCTATTGTAATAATGTTTTGCCTCATTTTTTATGTAAATGTATAGTTTTCTCTTTTTTACAGCCTATTGTAAAAAAAATAGAAAATTTACTTTTAAATAAAGGCATCAGCAACTTTCCTATGGTCTTAGTTAAGTACTGGATAGATAGTTCTCTAGCATATCTATCACCAGTGTTCTGATGATGTATTTAGTGACATGACTGGTGGAGTCATCCTGATTTGTATGTAACAAACATGTTTTCTATTGTTACTTGTGGATTTCTCATAACAGATTAAATGAATATTGCACAAGTTGAGAGTTTGTGCGTATGTGTCTGTGCCAGGAATTGAACTCATGACCTCACACTTACAAAGCAGGCACCGTGCACAAGTTGAGAAATTTAATTTGAAGTATAGTACTTGAACATTTAACAGCTGTAAGTCTGCAACAAATTTAATTCAAAATATATCCCCTCTCTGCCATCTGTATATCTGCTATCTTGCAATAAGGCTGAAATTTCTCCCTCACTTCTCAAATCTCTTGAGCACTTGCCTTGGACAACTGAATGAGATACCCAAGTGCCAGTATGCCAGTGTCTTTCATGCTTCTGGTCCTTCAGCTTGCTCTGCTCAAATCCAATTAGACTGGTGATGTTTCAGGGATTATCTAGAGAAGAGTTCAGTTGTCCCAAGCAAAGCCATCCCAGACCAGCATGTGGCCAGGTACATGAGAGAGGCCAGGCAAGATCATCTGGAACCAACAACCAGAACTTGAATTCATAAATGAGCTTAATTTAGACTAGACAAGTGATTTTGTTAAGTCACAGACCCACGAAGGGTTGCAAATGCTAATGTATATTAGACCCTTTTAATTTAACAATAATTAAGTAGCACAATGTTATTTACAGAGGCAATGCTTTTTTGTTTCTTTTCTAAATCTTAGCTATTGACATCCAGTGACCTACAAGTGGCTAGCAAGAGCCTAAATCTGGTCCCAGGATCTGAATGTGCTTGATTTGATTTGCAACACATGCGGGAAGTTTTGGAACATTTCCCAGCAGCTAAGACCACACCCAGTGTCCTAAATCAATGCAGGATGCATGAGAGGTCCCTGTGGCCTAACTGAGCCATTACCAATGACTTCAAGCTGTCTAGCAGGGGCCTGCATTCAGTTCTGGGAGCCAAAGTGGACCAGGAGATTCCTAAACCATGAAGGAAGCTTTGGAACATTGCTCAAAATCTGGAAATATAAGACGATGAAAAATGAAAGAGCAAAATGCAATGTCAAACTTCCAGCCCAACTCTAGCAAGCCTAGGAGACATGGGCATAGAAGAAAATGTGAACCATACACCTGAAATTCCTGAAACAATATATCTGCAATAAAGAAGCAACTATAGGAAGCTATAAAAGAACTCAAATCAAAAATAATCTCCCAAGTAAAAGAAGAAATGATAAATGTAATGAAAGAAATGCTGAACACATCTAAAGAAGACATAGCTGAAAAATTAGAGAAACAATGCAAAAAGATGGAAACCCTGAATGAACAATATAAGAAACAAACAAAATGTATGAAACAGATTCAAAGAGATGTACAGGAAATCAAAAATTCCATGGAAAGTTGGCAAAACTGCCTCAACAAAAGTGAAGTTAGAATTTCAGTCCTCGAAGACAAGATTGCAGCTAATGAACAGGAAAAGAAATATCTTTTAAAAATAACAAGGAACAAGGAAATAAAAATTCAACCACTACAAGATGATGCAAAGAGAAACAATATAAGGTTGATAGGTATAATGGAAAAAGAAAGTGACAACACAAATGATATCAAGAGGCTATTTGCAGAAGTAATAGCTGAAAAATTCCCAAACATGAGAATGGAAACTGACATATAGGTCAGTGAAGCATATAGAACTCCAAATAAACATAACCAAAATAAAACTATATCCAGACATATAATAATCAACATCCCAAAAGTCCAACATAAGAACAGATTATTAAAAGCTGCTAGAGAGAAGAGACAGACCACCTATAAAGGAAAGCCTGTCAGAATCACAGCAGACTTCTCAACACAAACAATGAAGTCAGAAGAGCATGGAGTGAAGGACTTCAGATCCTAAAGGAAAATGACTTCCAACCCAGACTGATGTACGCTGAAAAACTGTTCTTCAAAATGGATGGAGAAATAAGATAATTCTACAAAAAAGAGCAGCTGAAGAACTTCATGACCACCAAACCAACCCTGCAAAAAATACTGACTGACACTCTAGATAGTCATAGGAAAAAGCACTAAGCAAGGCAAACAATTAAACAGAGAGGAAAGTTAACAAATCAAATGCAGAAAGATAACACGTCAAAAGTAAACCAATATATATCAATTATAGCCAGTAATGTGAATGGCCTCAATTCACCAGTTAAAAGAAAAAGATGGCAGAATGTATCAAGACACAGTATCCAACCATATGCTATATACAAGAAACCCATCTAATCCAAAAGGTAACACATAGACTGAAAGTCAAAAGATCGAAAACATACTCCATGCAATGGGATCCCCTCCAAAAAGCAGGAGCAGCTATTCTGTTTGCAGGTAATGTGAACTTCAAAGCAAGAATGATTCAAAGAGATAAATAAGGTCATTACATACTAGTTAGGGGAAAACTTCAAGAAGAAACACCCAGCTACACAAAAAAAATTTAACAAAAATGAAAAACCAAATAAGTAATAACACAATTATGACAGGAGACCATAACATGCCATTGACACAAAGGGACAGATCAACTAGACAGAAAATCAGAAAAGAAATACCAGAACTGAATCACATCTGTGAACAAATGGACTTGGTGGACATATGCAGAGCATTCCACCCAACAACATCAGCATATACATTCTGGGCAGCACTGGGATTATTTTCTAAAATAGAACATATACTAGCCCACAGAACATGCTTAAGTAAATGCAAAAGTATTGAAATTATCCCATGCATGTTATCAGATCATGGCACCATGAAACTAGAAATTAATGACAAGAGAAACTGCAAAAACCCCACAAATCCATGGAAATTAAATAATACACCCCTGAGCAATCACAGAACAAATTAAAGAAGAAATTAATATCTACAAGCAAACAAAAAGACAAATACATGTTACTGGAACCTGTGGGACGCAATGAAAGCAGTCCTCAGAGGAAAATATATTGCACTGAGTTCCCACATCAGTAAAACAGAATGAATACAAATAAACAAACTGACATTACACCTCAAACATCTAGAAAAAGAAGAGCAAGTCAAGCACAAAGCTAAAAGAAGGGAGGAAATTATAAAGATCAGAGCAAAAAGCAGTGCAAGAGAGACTAAGAAAACAATACAAGGAATCAATAAATCAAAGAGTTGGTTCTTTGAAAGAATAAATAAAATTGATAAGCCCCTAGCCAACCTTATTTAAAAAGGAAAGAAAAAACTCAAATTCATGCAATAAAGAATGAAAAGAGTAAAATCACTACAGACCCAGTGGAAATATAGAAGATCATCAATACCTATTTTGAAAACCTCTATTCCTATAGGCTTGATAACACAGAAGTGGGCAGATTCCTAGAAACATATGAATTACCAAAGCTGGGTCAAGAAGATGTAAAACTGCTGAATAACCTAATTTCAATTAACAAAATTGAAAATGTAATTCAATCCTTATCAACAAAGAAAAGCCCATGTTCAGATAGATTCACTGCAGAATTCTATAAGAATTTCAAAAAAGACTTAATGCCAACACTCCTCAAACTTTTCAATGAAATGGAAAGGGAAGCAATTCTCCCTAACTCATTCCTGGAAGCAAATATTACTCAAATACCAAAACCAGAGAAAGACCCAACCACAAAAGAGAACTATAGGCCAATCTCCCTAATGAACACAGATGCAAAAGTTCTTAATAAAATATTGGCAAACAGAATACAGCAAATCATCAAGAAGATTATAATGAAGTGGGATTCATTCCAGGAATGTAGGGATGGTTCAACAGATGCAAATCAATAAGGTAGTCCACCATATCAATAGAGCCAAAATATGAATCACATAATCATTTCTATAGAGCCAAATAGCTTTTGATAAGGTCCAAAACTTATTCATGATAAAAAAAACCTTACACAAAATTGGAATAGATGGTGTTTACCTCAATAAAAGCCATCTATTAAAAAACCAACAGCCAGTGTCATATTAAACAGCCACAAACAGAAAGCCTTTACCCTAAAATCAGGCACAAGACAAGGATGTCCATTATCACCACTACTACTCAATATAGTGCTAGAAATACTAGCCAGAGCAATTACATAAGAGAGAAATAAAAGGAATAAGAATAGGAAAAGAATTTAAATTATCATTATTTGCAGATGACATGGTACTCTACATAGAAGACTCCCAAAATCCCATGAAAGATTCTTAGGTATAATAAATTAATTCAGTAATGTAGCTAGATGAAAAGTCAACACTCAAAAATCAATAGCATTGCTATACACTAACAACAAAATCACTGAGAGAGAAATAAGAGAAGCCACACCCTTCACAATAGCATCCAAATATTGAAATACGTAGGGCTCAATCTAACAAAAGAAGTAAAAGATCTATTCAGGGAAAATTATAATACTCTGAAAAAGAAATTGAAGAGCACCTCAGAAAATGGAAAGACATCCTTCGTTCATGGATAGGAAGAACAAACATTGTGAAAATGGCCATTCTCCCAAAATTGTTGTACATATTTAATGCAATCCCAATAAAAATACCACTAGCATACCTCACCAATCTAGAGAAATCACTCCTAAAATTCATTGGTAACCAGAAGAGACCTAGAATAGCAAAGGCAATTCTAAGCAACAAAGGCAAGGCAGGAGGCATCACAATCCCTGACTTGAATTTATAGTACAAAGCTACTGTAATAAAATCAGCATGGTACTGGAATAAAAACAGACCTGAAGATCAAAGGCATATATTAGAAGATACAACTACAAACACACTCAGCCACCTTATCTTTGATAAAGAGGTCAAACACGTTCACTGGAAGAATTTTTAATAAATGGTGCTGGAAAAATTGGCTCCCCATGTGCTGAAAGCTAAAACTACACCCATGCCTATCATTATGTACTAAACTAAAGTCTAAATGGATCAACCATCTAAATACTAAGTCTGCCGGAAGACAAAGTAGGTAGAAATCTTGAAGACATAGGAGTAGGTAGAGAATTAATGAACAAGACTAAAATTATATGCCAAATTCTTCACAGGATCAATAAGTGGGATCATGTCCTATTAAAGAGTTTCTGCATGTCAAAAGAAATTTCCAGTGTAGTCAAAAAGAAATCCACAAATTGGAAAAAAAAATCTTAGTGAACTGTCCCTCAGACAAAGGACTTTGTCTAGAACATATAAAGAGTTAAAAAAAATCAGACCCCCAAACTTCAAAGACCAAATATAAAAATGGGCATCGCATCTGAGATGAATACACAGTTCTCAGATGAAGAAATACAAATGGCAAATGAATACATGAAAAAAATGTTCAGCATCACTGGTCATAGAGAAATACAAATTAAAACCACACTAAGATTCCAGCTCACTCCAGAAAGAATGGCCAAAATAAAGAAGTCTACCAACGACAAATGCTGGAGAAACTGTGGGGATAAAAGAACTTTCCTGTACTATTGATGGGAGTACAGACTGGTGCAACCACTGTGGAAGTCAGTTTGGAGGTTCCTCAAAAATCTGGGATTGGAAGTCCCATTTGATCCAACTATTCCACTTCTGGGCATATTCCTAGAAGAGCTGAAAACATCATACTACAGTGATATATGTGCACCCATGTTTATAGCAGCACAATTTGTAATAGCCAGATCTTGGAAACAACCTAAATGTCCATCAACTGAGAAATGGATAAAAAAGATGTGATATTTTTAAACAATGGAGTACTGCTCAGCTATGAAGAATGATCACTTTGAAATATTTGTAAGTAAATGGATACAACTCGAGACCATATTCATAAGTGAAATACATCAAACTCACATTTATAAATACCATACAGTTTCTCTAGTGTAAGAAATGGCAAGAGCACATAAGATACAAAATACTCAATAAATACAATGAAAGGATAAGAATCTGCTTAAAGGGGAAAAATAATATCTCAGGGAAAATGAGGAAAAAGGAAAAGGAAGGGAAAATAAAAAATATCTAGAATTATATAAACACACCTAGGATACCTAAGATGATTGTGCTACAAATTCCATAAGTTCTTGGATCAAAAAGTTAACATTCATAGGATTGGAACAATGCATATATTATTTTATGGTGATTTGAGGAACTCTTGAAAATCATGACATAAAATAGCAACCCTAGTTATGCTCCTACCATCTTATTTGGAAGACCTATATTGTCAGTGTTTTGGGATCTTTTCTATTGTTATTTTTTTTTTTGTTTTGTTTTGTGTTTTTCTAGGAATTTGTTTTT
The DNA here is from genome assembly GCF_034190915.1 of Cavia porcellus. Lineage (NCBI taxonomy): Eukaryota > Metazoa > Chordata > Mammalia > Rodentia > Caviidae > Cavia > Cavia porcellus. Next base: position 120,134,209 of record NW_026947484.1, read on the forward strand.
GTTTTGTTTTGTTTTTTCCTCTAATACAGAAAGGATAGCTATACATGTACAGACTCATACATGCATAGAACTTCGCCTAACCAGCTTATGAGAATTGATTATATAGTGCATGAGGAAATGAACAGCTACTTTGAAGAAAAAAAGATACTACAGTATCCAGTGCTGATTCCATATCATCATGTTGTGAAATGCAGAAATGCTATTTTTCTTTGTTCAGAGTGATTTTGGTCTGTTTTGTATTGTTTAATTTTAACATACATGAAGGTATGGACAACTATTTTGAAGAGAACAAGAGACATTATGGCATCCATTACTGATTTCCCTATTGTCTGGTTTTGAAGGCTTATAATGCCTTCATCATTCTGTTCTGATCAGTTTAATACTATTTTGTTTTGTATGAATTCATTGTGTGTGAAGCTATGGACACCTATGTAGAAGAAGACAAGAGACAACATGATACTCAGTGATGATCTATTGTCTTGCTTTGAAATCTTTGTCTCTTACATTGTTTTCTTCTGGTTTACTTTGTTCTGTGTTGTTATGTCTAGTTTTACTCTCTTTAAAATAAAATTTAAAAAACAATAAATCTTAGCTATTACTGTAGACTATTAAAATATCCTTTGCTTTGGCCTCAAAGTATCAAGGAAACTTGAGACAGTGCTCTCACCTTCTTTCAACAAAACTTGAGGAGTTTCGTCATCAGAAATGGTGAACAATAAAATCTGGTAGTCCAGGAGTCACATCTGCCATTCTTTAACCAGTTCATTGTGAATTGCTCAGTAAATATGCTGGATGAATGAATGAATGAAGGCTGACAGTTACTGTTGACAAGAAGCAATATTGCTAAGGAAATTTTATGAATTGTGAAAGTGTATCACTGTTTTGGAGAGAGATAGCCAATTCAACAAATGATGCTAAAAAAAGAATGGATAGCTGTTTTCAGAACACTGAGGCAGGATCCATATCTCTCACCATGTACTTAAATAAAATCAAAATGGATCAAAGATCTTCCATTAAAACAGAAACATTGACCCTACTAGAAGATAAAATAGGTAAATTGTTTGAAAATCTTAAGTGTAAGAAAAGATTTTCTATACACAACTCCAACTGTACAAAAAATGACAGCAAGAATCAACAAATGGAATTATATGAAATTAAAAAGCTTCTGCACAAAAAAGGAATCAATTAGTGGGTGGAGAGATAGCCTACATCATGGGAAAAAATTTCCAGCTATACTCAGACAGAGCACTAATATCTAAAATGCATAAAGAACTCAAAAAATTAGACCACCTAAAATAAAATACCCCATTAAGAAATAGGCAAGCAAAATGAACAGATACTTCTCATGAGCCAACGAATATGTAGAAAATGTTCAACTCACTGGCTGTTTGGGAAAGACAAAACAATGCTCAGATTCTCTCTTTACATCAATCATCAATGGGAATCCTCAAGAAATCAAAGAATAATAAATTCTATCATAACTATGATGAAAGGGAACCCTCCTACATTGCTGATAGGAATGTAAACTAATATTATCATTGTGGAAATCAGCATGGAGATTTTTCAAATAACTAGAATTACAAATTCCATATATCCCAGCTCTTCCTATTGTTATCTTCCCAAAAGTGCGAAAAACATCACTGCACAATGATACATGCATATCACTATTTATAGCAGTGCAATTCATAATGGTTAAATCTTGGAAGCAACCTGTATGTCTATCAATAGATGAATGGGTAATGAAAAAGTATTACCTATTTATAATGGAACATTAATATTTTATAAAAAGGATAAATTTGTAGAATAATGGATTCATCTGGAAGTTATAATGTGGAGTGAAATAAGTCAGATACACACATTTAAATACCATACAGTATCTCTCATTTGAGTAAGCCAAAATACAAAAATGCATAGTAAAGAATGAATAGAAAGAAATGAGAGGATAGATCTCTTGCAAATCAGAAGGGATCCTGAAGACCAAAGGTGAGAGAAAAGAGGGAGGAGAAGAAGAAGAAGAAGAAGAAGAGGGAGGAGGAGGAAGAGGCAGAGGAAGGGGAGGAGAAAGAGGAGGGGAGGAGGAGGAGGAGGAGGAGAAGGAGGAGAAGGAGAAGAAGAAGAAGAAGAAGAAGAAGAAGAAGAAGAAGAAGAAGAAGAAGAAGAAGAAGAAGAAGAAGAAGAAGAAGAAGAAGAAAGAATTAAGATATGTCATGTACAGGAACCTCGTAACCTGAACGAATGTGAACATTGTTTGTCGTAAACATGAGTCAAGACTAACAGCATCAATAAGAATTTGCTATTAGCATCAATAACAAGTTGCTCTTAGTTTTAACTCATGTTTATGACAAATAATGTTTACATCCATTTAGGTTAAAGCTTCCTATATATGGCACATCTTAATTCTTCTTTCTTCTTCTTTTCCTCTCCCTTTCTCTCACCTTTGGTCTCTAGGATCCCGTATGATTTGCAAGAGATCTATTGATTGTCCACTGTTTATGCCTTGATTTTGTAACTTGAACAACTACTTCTAAGATAACAATATGTAATTTATTAACTAGTGATTATTTTTTTTTGAAATTCTGTATTATTTCTACCCTTTTTTCTCTAAACAATAACAATGACAACAACAAAGAATGAAAATTGGCTGTGAATCAGCAGCAAGCATCCTGGGTCTAGGAGAAGCCCACCAAGCAGAAGATGCAATTTAGTTCTGGTGAGCCATGTAAGCCATGCAGAGCTCAGGAAGAGAGAAGTCAGATAGCACCTCCTGTAGGCTTACCAGTAGATGGGCTGAGAATCAAGAACTGTCCTCCACTCCCTCCTGTAGGCAACTGACTGGGTAGGCTGAGTTGATAGTAACTAAGCTACAGTTTGGTTGATTTTTGCAGGCCTGGGGCCAGTGGTCTGAGCATCTATTGGGAGGGTGACAGTACGTAATATAGCAAATATGGGGGATTTCTATCTTGTTTTAACTCACGTTTACGACAAATAATGTCGTAAATACTGGATTTTGAAATCCAGTATTAAAGTGTTCTCACTGCTTTGATTTGTTCTGATTTATTGGTTTGCCTTATCCAATATTTTATTTTGATTGGTTTTATTCTTTTTTATTGTGCTATGTCTGATGGAAGGGACAATATAGTGAAGATAGCAAGATAGAAGCCATTGTTGGTTTCCTGTTATCCTACTTCAAAGCTCTGTACTAATTGCACTGCTTTGTTTTGATTGTTTTTATTCTGTTTTGTTTTGCTGGGTTTTAAAATTTAAAAAAAGAATGAAAATTCGACTAAGGAATTTAAGGGCAAAGAGAGGTTGGTGGGAAGGGGAACAAGATTAAAGAAAAGAAACAAGTTGTATTACATAAATGTACCAGCTCTCTAATATGTAAACTTTAAGTACTGAAAACACATACTAACTTTAAAAAGACAGTTATAGAGTCTGAGAATGTAGCTCAGTGGAGACAGTTATGTATTAAGAATGTGTGAGGTGCTGGGTTTGCTTGCCAGCACAACGACAATAAAAACCAGAGAGGAACTTTGATAAAGAATAAAAATCACAGTTAAAAAAAACTTAATATCCTTAAAATCTGAGACTTAGAATTAGCCAAAAATATGAGAAGATATAATTCACCATGTAACCAAAAATTACAAGTTTCTTAGAAATAAATTTAATATTTTTCTAGATCTCTATGAATAAGTCCATGAAAGTACTGAAAGGACATAGAATTGCTGATCTAATGGAGAAACATTTCAATACGATCCCAGTAACATTGAAATCATAACTTTCCCCAGATTAATCTGGATATTTCATTCCAATCAAACACCCACAGTATTTTTATTGGAACTTGACAAGCTGATTTCAAAGTTTATATGTAAAACAATGAATATTTTGTTCAGAGGAAGAGGACAGCTTTTGCTACCACTGAAGAAAACTTAATGAAAAGCTGATTTAAGGAGCAGAGCATTAACACAGGGACACTTAAATACATTAAAAGAAAAATAATAGAGGATTCAAGTTTATGCACTTGAAAATAAATTGGAATTTCATTATTATAAATGTAGAAATTCAAATTAGGCATACAATGATGGACTCTTATGAAATAAATCAGACACACATGTTTAAATAATACAATCTTTCTCTTGTACAATAAATCCAAAGGGTAACTAAGAATCAAAAAGATCACAGATATTGGAAAGTAATAAGAAAATGTTCAAGAGGAACAAGGGACAAGGGAAGAGAGATAGAAAGGAGGGAATAGAGGTAAAAATAAAAAAGAAGGAAAGCAGTGGAAACAAAATTTTGTAAAGGGAGAAGGGAAGGAATGAAGGAAAGAAAGAGGAGAATGGAGAGGAAAATTTAAGCTTTATTCCATATAAGTACAGACTCCTGATTATGAATATGATTGCTACAGATATCAAATTATACTGATGAAATTAATTAAAAAAGAAATACTAACAAAATTGATTCTCCAATTACTAATACAGTAAGCTCCCTACTTCATATCATATATAAAAAGAAATTTGAAGTGGATTACAGACTTATAAATTTATCGAAGTTTTATATTATATATATTATAATAAGAAAATGAAGGCGAAAAGAAAAAGCCATTAAGAAAATATACTCTGATTTAATTCACTAATATTAAAAGCCTTTATGGTACTGTTACTCACAATTCTACGCATTTTTAAAAGTGGCTCAGAGGAGAAAATATTTGCAAACAATAGACAAAGGCTTAATATTCCAAAAGGTAAAGATAAGCAACTTCAAAGAAAAAATATGTAAAACGCATGAATAAAAGACTTAATAAAGAAAAGGTTACTTTTTTCTGAGACAGGGCCTTTTTTGTAGTTTGTGCTGGCCTTGAACTCACTAGTTGGTGAGGCTAGCCTTGAACTCTTAGCAATCCTCTTGTGTCAGTCTCCCAAGTGCTAGATTACAGATACGCATCACTACACCTGGCAAAAATATGCATGTTTTAAAAAATGCATGAAAGTATATTTTCCAATCAAGAATATAAAATTAAAACAGCAATGATACAATTTCCTGTCATTAGATGAACAAAAATTAAAAAGAACAGTAATGCTATTTTTAAGCAAAAGGAGAAAATTTTATTGTCAACAGTGTGTGAATGTTGACTAGTTCTGGTTTGGGTGGAAAGGAGTGAATCTGACCAAATTCATCCAGAATTCCCTGCACGCTTCAGAGTGTGTTCATGGAGTGCTGCTACAAGGTCAAAAGTCAGAAGCCACCAAAAACTGGTGCTGGCTAAATCAGATGCCCCGCATCCACGCAGAACATGGGGAATAACGCACAATTAGAAAGGCTTTCAAGTCACACGCTTTTTTTTTTTTTTTTTTTTTGTCTTTTTCCCTTTTTATCGGTACTGGGGATCGAACTCATGACTGCCTGCTTGCACGGCAGGCGCTTATGCCGCTGAGCTAAGTCCCCAGCCCCAAGTCACATGCTTTTTTAAAATGTAGGTTTTCAAAGACATAGATGTAAGATAACATTTATTTTAGAAATTGTAGCTTTTAAAGGATGTTGAGGGCTACTTCTGGGGAGTGGAGAAGAATTGGTAGTGGGGGCAAATGTGGCAGGCGTATCTCTGGTGACTGTTTCTAATAAAATACAACTTGCATGTAAAAACAGAAAAGCATCTTTTATTCCTCCATCCCCAATCCAGACCAACACATAAATAAAAAGTCATTTTTATTTTAATTTTTAAAATTTTATTTGAAAAATACAATACACAGCAGAGAATTATTCCCCTCCCTACTGCTCTTTCACAAAGGAAACTGTATGATAAATGTAACTGAGATACTTGGCTAGCTATATCCTGAGAAAAGAGAGGCCCAGTTAGAAGTAGGAAGGACAAAGTCTGTCACAGAAGGTTCACCTCTCTTTTAAAATAAAAGAACCTTTCAAATTATTTTAGGAATCAGATAAAACATGTGCAGAATTTCTGCCGTGCAAACAGACACTACCGAAATTTTCAGGTTGATCCATTTATACCGACCTGGGCCCCAAGTAAGTAGAATAAAAAGGATACGTCTTTATCAGAAAGGTATGTTCACCTGCCGTTCATATAGGCGTGTATACATATATATGTATAAAAATATATATGTATATATTTTTGTTAAATGTGTTTCTCATTATTCTTAGTAGTAGAATCATGGTTAGAAGGTTTGTTTGGCTGGCTTTTGCTTTGCATGCATCTTCTTTTTTTTCCTAGTTTTCTTTAGGATAGAATCATTCATTGAACGATCTTGGATCCAAGATGTCTAAGCATTAGAATGATCTTATTCTGGTTTAGGTTAAATCTAGAGATAGTCTTTTTGAAGAATTTTAAATTCCTGTATTCAAACCTGGTTTAGCACAAGGTACAAAGATACAACACTGACATACTAATTTATAGCTAAGGCTTCCAACAGAAAAATATTTCTGCTTGGAGCCTTAGAAAGTTGATGTCTAACCGGTAGAACTGATCAAACTCTAGAAACCTTACTGGTGATTCAGCCTCCTAAAGCATTATGAACTTCCCCCTCACTTCCATGGCCAATGACTAATTTCCCCCATTGCTGTAATTGCTTAAAACATAAGTCTTTAAAGAGGTACAAAGCATTCAAAGGTTTTTCATGTTCTAAATTTCTAACCGAATTGAACTGCTATAGATATTTGAAATTGGTAGACATATAAATTTACTGTATTTCAGCCTGGTAAATACGTTGAGTCTTAGCATCAGAAATGGTCCAGTAGCCCATTCTGGAAGCAATACATTTTGGTTATGCATATGCTGATTTCTACTGAATCACTTAGTGAATTAAAAGTTGACTTTATTTCAAGACTAAAAAAAAAAATTGTTTCAATTGATTGCTGCTTATATAAGCCAAAGTTACTAAGTTAGCTTTAAAGTTGGCAGGGAGACTGCTGAAGAGATCACCATCTTCCCTTTTATGGTGAGTCCCACATGGTGATGGTCATCACAGCCCTCAGGTCTCCTGAATGCAGTCTGAGGTCTGGAGGCGAGTGCGAAAGGAAGGACATTTGATTCAGGGTTCACTTTTATAAAGGGCCTCTTATCCAGCCCCCATTAATTATTTACAAACAAGATTACAAATAGGTTACTATGTCATTGTATATTTAAAAAGTGTGCATTCTTAAAAAGTAAACACTTAAAATATAGCGGTTCTTGTAACCTTGTTTTGGTATTTCTGCATTTGTTGAAATACAGGTAGGACTTAATGATTCTCAAAGGCCTTGGTATCCAAAAAGTGCATGTTGGAAAGGACTACATGCTTGGGGACATAAAAATCTAAATTTAGTTTAATGCTGCCTTTTACTCATTATGTAGGGTCAGGCACACTGCTTACCCCATCCTGGCTTCATTTTTCTCATCTATGAAACAAGGTCATACTTGTAATATCTACATAGGGCTGTTGTGAGGATTAAATAAAACCATAGAGCAAATTCATTTCATACTATAAAGGACTGCACAAATGAAAAGTCAAATATATTAATGATATTAATAGCAGTTATCTAATTTAAGTTGTGTGCTGTGGGTGGTTCTTTCCCATTTAAGTAATGCAAAATCTGACCCAGTAAAAATTGTCTATGAATGGGGCCTACGAACTATGCTCTAGACACTGTTATCAATGGGAAATTATTCCTTAATTGGCTGGATTTCTCATTTAATTGATTCTAAATACTGCCAGCATTCAAAAACTATAAATCAACAATTAAACCACAACTATCAGGAGAAAAACTCCAAATAAATAATTTTTAATTATGATACATTACTTATTACAGTAAAAATTGGCATTTTCCCCTTCAAAAGCAGAAGCACCAGTCTTAGAATGTATAGTATGAATGCTATTTTAAGTGACATACAGCATAATATAATGTGCAAACATTATTTTAGTAGTATAAGACATAGTTTTTAAAAGTAATTTCACATACTGAAATCTGTTAGAATGGGAATAATGTCATGCTGAATAAAATAAAACCCCCATGACTTTCAAAGTCCACTTCAAATTAAATAGGATATGCAACTGAACAGATAATATGAAAAATTAAAAAGTTAGCCCAAAATAGTGGTTTTTCTAATACAAATACGACTCATGTTGAAGTTTTAGTTTTTTACAGTCTCAGAAATTTCTGAAAAATTAAAGTGAACATTTTATTTAAGAATTAATTTGTTCCTTTGAGCATCTCATTTTATTGAACACCTACTTTGTGCTAGGTTTTGTTGCAGGTGTTGGGGATACAGAAAATAAAGACACAGTCCTGCCCTCGAGGAGCTCACAGTCTAGTGGGGGAAACAGATACACTGACATTAATTCTAAAATTATAAAAATTATTAGACAACTTTATAAACTCCTTTTAAAATCAAACAAACTTTGGGTGTTATGAATGGATGGTAAAAAGAGATGATGTCCAATGCAGGGAAAAACCATCTGCTTCAATATCATGTGACTTCCGCAAAGGCGGTGATGTGGTTCTGTAAAAGAGAAAAGGAATGAGAAAGTCAAAGCGTTGAAGAAAGTGAATTTGTCAAACATTTAGAATCTTTACACATAACCACTAGACTAATATAAAACTGTAGCCCATCTATGTCTGAATTGCCAAAACATATAGCATTATTAAACTGAATTCTGTGTAGTAGTACCTAATTTGAGCTGCTAATTATATATTTTATTCAACGTTATCAATAAACAGAATAGACTAAAATGTTTTACCTATTTATGATTTATAATGTTATACCTGCTTTATTCAAAATTTAACACTGGAATTTGGGGAGACAAAAATGGCAGTGCCAGACATGTTAATATTCTGCTCCACTGTTAATGGAATTTTAATGCTGCATTTTGGAATTGCAGATTAATTGTTCCCTGTGAGACAGATGGCATAAAATGAGGAGGTGAAATGCTCAGAATGAAATGGTATTTGTTAGCTGACAAAAATCTACTTAAATACTTCATTTTTGATGCATGAATCCAGACTCCATAGAAACTGCAATCTCTCTCTTTTTTTATTGTAACCACAGAATTCTTTACAAAGCCTTGGTTTTCTATTTTTTCTTCTTAAAGCAACAAATTATATACAAAAAAATGTCATGAATGGCTAATATTTAAATAGATTCAGGCATGCAATAGTCCGTATTATGACTGCTGAAACACTGCTCTGAGAAGTTGATATTACATAATTAATTACACTACAGAATTGTAATCTTGACATATGGGATTCTGTCAAAACCTAGTAGGAGTAATAACCTCAGGAAATAGCAGCAACATTGCAATAGCACTATTATACATGACCCATTTCGAATGTTTTCACAGTAGTTGTTTCACTGGCTCTTTATAATACTATGACACTCTAAGCAAAATTTTTATATTGAGAGTGTGTCATAAAATTTCTTCAACAAACATTCAGCTCTTTTCAAGTTAAATCATTTTAACTAGTTAAAAATACTTAAAATGTATGTATTTAAAAATACGTGTTTTAAAATGAAAATAAAATTTCTTTGTATTGAACTTACGTATTTTAAACCACAACTAGGAGAATATTATTGTAAGACATTTATTAAGTAATTTAAGACATTATAAGACATTTGTTAAGTAATTTAATACATTATCACCTAGGCTTGACTTCATAACAAAAACACAAAAGAATATTAGTAGGAATCAAAAATGAAGATGATTTTAACTAACCCCTGATAACACTTTAAAAACTTTAATTTCCCATTTTAAAAATTTTTTGATGAAAACCTTGGGAAATTCAGCAACTTGTCTCTAAATTTTCTTGATAAAAGCTTAATCAGAACGTTAGAACAAGGAAGACAGAATTATACAATGCATTCACTGAATAAAAGTTGTAAGAACTCTGGAAAGAATACAGTTTTACAAAGTTACAATTTTATTTTCAGTGGTCCCATGAGGAAGTAAAATCAGTAAACTGAGAAAAGACAATTTGATAAAGAGTATTTCAGCATGAAAGTGACATCAGAGTCACACCTTTAAATTGGGCCCAGGATAAAATAACTGCTAGAAAGACGTTAAGATAGAAACTGAAGATTAGTCAAATGTTGCTTTGAAAAGAGGTGAAGAAAGGATGTGAGAAAGAGATGAAAAAAAGATTTAAAGAGAGAGAGAGACAAACTAGATGATGCTCCAAAGAGCACTGGTGTAAGCCTCTATCCCTGCTGTTGACCCTATTAATGAACAGGGCACAGGTTCACTTAATTTCCTCAAGGGAATCTTACGTGAAGAGGAGTGAGGCAGAACTAAATGTCAAACATTGTCAATAAAGCACAGAAATAAATTACCAGAAACAACCACTCATGAGCAATGCCAAGCATGGCAGCAATAGAGGAAATCCACGTGCATTAGAGCAAACTGGAGAAACTAACACAAAAGGTGCAGAAACCGTGAGGAGATGACCATGTAGCTTGTTGTTTAACCTGGGCATACAAGGAGGTTAAAGGGATGCTAACCATAAGCAAAGACAACAGGCATCAATCAGGGCTGTCCCCAAAGGGATAACCATATGCCATTATTTGAATGCATCTTCAAAGCTATGTGCTATACTTTACCCTCAATCCAACTGTGGGAAGTGAACCCCAACAAGATGATTGGCCATGAATGCTGAGCCCTCCTTGTGAATGGATTACTTCTCTCAATAGGGATTTTTATTATTTTTTTCCTAACAAAAAGGTGATTTTCCTTGAAAGGCATCTAGTGAAGGAGCAAGACAATTATAAAACAAGAAGATAATATGTCACCACATATTAAGACTGTGTTTCTATATTATACAATGAACTGTAATAAGATAATTACATGCATAATTTGAAATACATATGCAGATGTAATAATTCTTATGCTAGATATTACTGTTCGTTACTTCTGCACGATTTTTGTCAGTAATATAACAAAGCCCTAACTGCATTGGAAAATTTCAGATCCCCTGTTTGACCACCAATCAATTTGTATGAATTCTTAATAAGCAACACTAATCCCTACTTGCAGGCCACAGCACAAACAGGCAAAGGTAACCTAAAATCTCATGCATGGGCACAGCTGAATTTTTCAGCACCTAGTGCTTTCCTCCATTGCACACTCTGAGGCTTACGATGGAGATGTCAGAGCCAGGACCCAGGTAGATAAAGACTAAAACATGTTCCATAAAGGAAAGTTCACTCAAATCCACAGCAAACTGGTAGCAAACTACTGAGTCTAGTCCTTGAGTGCAGGGATACTATAGAAAAACAAGTATTTTGTTTCTTAAAGGTGTTTTTAGATTTTTAAATTTAGTAAAGTTTAATGTCTATTAGCATGCCTGTTTTGAATGTGATAAATTCTATGTGAGAATCTCTAATTTACTATTGTATGAGTAATTATTGAAAATGTATTCTCTTTATAGCAAAAATATGTTACTTATACAAAACTATCAATTTGTGATACAAAAATTTGATGATTTGCCACTTGATAAAATCTGCCATTCATCATTTCTCTTTTAAAAATAGAACAAAATAAAAAAATAAGTAGTTTAGAGAAAAGTGTTCAGAACTGCAGCTATAAGCAAACTTTAATGAGCCATTATTAGGGTTATTTATTTAAGCAATACTAAATTCACATTGGATATAAATGAAATATATTTGAAAGGTTGATATTAAGAATAACAATAACAACAATCAGGCTCTTTAGTTTCTAGATTCTTTTTGGTTAGAATGAAGCCTGCACAGAAGGACATATTTTTCTGTATTTGCCTTAGCTTTGCAACCCAACTCCCACACCAGTGCGCTTGAGCGCACATACGTTTATTGCCTTAATTGAAGGTGTTCACAGTGGCTTATTCCCATTATCCAGCTGAAGAACCTTGCAAGACAGTCTTTAAAGGAACTTCCCTGTGAATTTTCTTCTTGACCGTTCTCAGTAGATTGATGTCGAGATACCTACAAAATGTGTTTCACATAAGATTTAAATATTGGCTTCTTAGACAAACTATGAGTTTAATTAAAGTTCTATATTTTTACCTTACTAGACAGTAGCATTTATGCTAATATTAGACAGTATTTCAACTCCATTCTTTCAAGGTGATTGATTACAGAAAGGCTTAGTATTTTAACAAGAGATTATCAAGAGTAAGTTTAGATTTTTAACTTAAGTATAAAATGGAACACAAGCATATAATGATGCTAATTCAATGAGTTGTATCATTGGCCCTGTTGGTATGGAAGCAAAATACACAGTGGAAACTGCAGTTCAGCAGTTTGAAGGTCAAATGTTTTACTGTGGCTCCATTACAAAGAAAATTTTCTCAAGAAATTTAATCTGAGGCAGCTTTCTCATGTGTGAAATAAAGATAATCCCATATTAATGGACCATTATTAAGGTTAAATGAGATCATACACAATGTTCTGTGTCCTTACTGAAACATACTCACTATTCCTTTATAGTTTAGAAAAACCACAGAAGCATGCTAAAATCAAAGTGAAAAAGAAAAAAGAAATAATGAGAAAGTAATCAAGACTTTTTAAAAAGACCTTTTGAAATTTCTAAATTAAATGCAGCAATTATCTATTTGACCATGCCAGTAGAGGACAGTGAAGGGACCAAAGAAGAAAGAAAAGAGAAGGCAGAGAGGAAGAGAATTCCAAACTCTAGCACCTTATTGTGTCATAAGTAAGTTTTCTTCCTAGCAAGCTTGATATTTCTAAACAGAAATATCGTTTAGGTAAACCTAAGAAAAAATTATTAGTGGAATTCAGGTTTGAGGTTATCAAATTTTTGTAAAATTTATGTTAGCCAATTTTTTGTTATTTTAAGAAATTAGGGATATGAAGACATAAATGTTAAAAATTTAAAGAATAAAGGTTTCCTTGAAAAAGGAGACTCTTTGGACTCTTTCTCTCCCTACATTGGTTCTCTCCCTCAGTGCAAAGTTTTGCATTAGTTCCGTTTTGTTTCCATTCAGGATTTTCTTTTTGTACTATACAGAAAATGTCTTGATACAACTTTCCAAAGGACCCATTCTCCCTGGAGAATGAGTCTCTGGGTGGCTTTCTTTGATAAACTAATTAAACCAAAGGTGGGTTCTTTTTTACTGGAGCCTTAGCTACAGATCTTATGAAGTATTTTTAAAAACCAGAGAATCCAAAGAAGCTGAAGGCTTTGCACATCAAATCTTTAGGGGCACTAGTTCTCATCCGTGGTTTTATGTAAAGAGCTTAAAGGAAATACTGATGCAACCCCAGAGATTTGGATTTAATTGGTTTGAGGCATGGCCTGATTGCTGGAGTTTTTAAAGGCTCTCTGGATGATTCTAACATACCACCAATATTGAGAACCACTGCATCAGAAGTGCTGCTGGCCCAGATGGATCCAGGGAAGGTACTGGCTCCGTACTCAAATCACCTGAGGTGCCAGATATAATTCCAGATCTGCAAACTCAAACAGGGCCTGCTGGATTAGAGTCTCTTGGCCTGTATCCCAATAACTTGCCATAAGAAACTGATTAGCAAAGTAAGCATTGTCAAGCATACAAAATCAATCCTTACTTTAATGTGCTACTTTTCACTGGAAAAAGTACTGCCTAAAACAAGCAGTAGTAGTGAATGATCCTAGAAACAGCTTTGTATTCAAAACATAGAATCAACTACACACCATGCGCCTTGCTTCAAGTTTTACAAGACATAGTAAGGCGCTGAGAAGGACTACAGCAAAGGCTTTTGCTTCACTTCTTCTCTGTGTTTCCCTAATGTGATTTGAAAGTTCATGTAAACAAATCAATTAATATCAATGTACTTAAGATATTTAGTGGATGTTTTGTCTTCCTGTACTCTGTCTTCCAAGCTTCTTATCCTAAGACCCATGAAAGTTAGACCTTTCTGTCTACCATCTCGTCCCATATATGAATTCTCTTAGAATTTTTCTCTCTACATAGTTTGCTTTTGAAATCACCACAAGAATTAAATATGATAATTTCCATCTGTAATTATTTGTTCTTAGTATGACATTTCTAGAGTTTTGGATTGTTATCACTGCCTACAACTTTCATTCAGCCAATGTTTCTGTTAAGTAATTGTTGTTGATTGGTACAGGTTACTGAAACATTGCTTACCCTGAGTATAAAATTAAACATACTTCTAAACTGTATCTATAATTACCTTCTTCCTCTTGGTGACAAGAAGAAATTTCCTTTGTTTCAACTAATCAAGATTGTATCAGCCAAGCAGAAAATAATACTTAGGTTTAGATGGCAAACAATTCCCAAAAAGCATTTCATATACTTGACTCTACCAACTTGAACTTTCAAAGGTATCTCAAATTTGCAATGAGTAGCTATAGTGGATTGCTACAGTTGTCTTAATAAAACTGTGTGGATATTAATTTTACATTAATATATTGGAAATACTCAATTATCTAAAAAAGGCTTCCACCTATATATTTATTGTTAAATGTATTTGTTCTCTTGATAGATAAAGAACCTCTTTCTTTAGATTTTCTAAATGTCATCAGTTAAAATCCATAACGTGCACATTGTTTCCCATGTGCTGACCTATACTGATGTATGGATGTCAGCATCAAGCTTTAAAGGAAAACAAGGCTGGACAAAAAGAGAGAAAGAACAAAGTCTTCCATGCTTCGTTATGGGCATGATGCAGTTTGAGCCAAAAGAATCAAGTAAGGATGGACAAGAATCACAGGAATGGTGAGATAATTGCTCTGTTCAGAATCTGCACCTGACCAAAAACAGCTATGCCAAATGATACCTGGCTAGTCAGAATGACAAGACATGGCTTATCGATCCCTGGTTGACAGCATCTTAGCATTCAACTGCAGTTTTGTAATACCTTTGGAGATTATTTGTTTCTGGTTTCCATTTGGCCTTTGGTTTATTCTCCATTCTGAATGTGATCTTTCCTTAAACTCCTAATGGCTCCCAGTTGCTCAAAGAGTAGAAGTCAACTTTTTAAATTCAAATGAAAGACTCTTCAAGAATTTTTGTCCAAAATGACAGAGAATATCTTTCTATGCAGTTATGTCTCATTTGTATTTCACCAATAATAATCTGACTGTTCAAAAATGTTATCATTTTTAAGCAGGATGCTTTATATATGATAGGCATCAACATTTTAGTAATCTGGAAACGTCCAGTCTTATACGTGTTGGTGTTATCTAGATTTCTGTTTTATTTTGTAATTTTTATATAACTTTCTTTTGTTATATATCTTGTTTTAAAATAAATTTTATAATTTGTAATATTTGTTACCAAATTTTATTATAAATTATTCCAATTCTCTATATAAATGACTTCCCATTGGGCTTGATGGCATATACCCGGCATACACATAATCCCAGCACTCCACAGACTGAGGCAGGAGGATCACAGTATGTTTGAGGCCAGCTTGAACTACTTAGTGAGTTGAAGGCCAGCCTGAATTACTAGTGAGACCTTGTCAATTCATTCATCTCAACTTTCCTAATTTGAGAGCTCTGAACATTGGTGCATTACTCAGTTGGTAAACACTGTCTAATAACTTTTTATTAGTAGTATACTGTCTGACTTCTTACCTAGTTGATCATTTTGTGATAATATTAATATTTAGATTTTAGGTAGATATAGAGCTGTTACTGTCATATTTACTCCTTGCAGACACTGATGACATGAGTCCATCTACCATAAATGGAATCAAATAGAACTTACATCTAATGTTTTGGAGGGAGAAGTCTGAGGCCAACATGGTATTCGTCTTGGGCAGGTAACTCACTTTTCTGACTTGTTTGTATGGTCTCATGTTCATATTACACTGTAGGATACCCTTGGAAACTCAATGGTTTCTAACAACAATTATTTCTCCTACTAAATGTTGGTGGCTGTGTTTTATAGTTCTTCTGAGGCTACATCTTATTTGAAGCCTGCTTTCCACGTCTTCCCATTCTGGCCTACGCTGAGGAGACAATCGTTATTTGTAATATGGGCTTCTTCTAGAAGATTCCATAAGATCAATGTTGCTCTGACTGATGAATCAATTCTATTGCTGTGCTGTTGATCATGTAAGTGAAGCAGGATGATCCCTGTGCTGAAGGAAGCAAGTAGTTAGCAATTGTGAAAAATAATACTGACCACTACAGTATTCATAGGATTCTTTCTTTAGTTGAAATCCAAAAAATTCAATGATAAATATCTAATTCCTGCTATGCATTTCAACTTTATATTGTCTGGTTGATCATCCAAATGAAAGATTGAAGTATTTATTTGGAAGAAGAGTTTCCTTAAAATGTATCTTTGAGTGTTGCTATGACATCTCTTGTTTCCTTCAGAACATACCATGATTCATATGTTAGGTTTCTGTGGTTTGGTATCTGTTGACCTTTCTCAGGTCAATTTCAGTCTCTTGTTCTTTTACTACAAAACCTGTTGTTAATATAAGCACTTGGACGTTTTTTAGTGTGGACTGTTTTCCTTATGGATTTTAGCATTGATTTTATTAATTGGCATTATTTGTTTTCTTACACTAGTTTCTTATTTGTACCAGTTGTCTTTCGTTTCTCACTTTATATGATTTGTTGAATTTCCTTTACTGTAAAAAGGAGATGCTATCTATAATAAATATATTTCTTACAGTTAATCTTTGAAATAAAGGCACATTTTCTTTCTCTCCTGTATCACAAAGTCATTTGAAGGGATTTAAATTCTTATGCTGATTACTCATGCTTAAATCAGGGTAGATTTGCTCAGTTTATTTTCCTGAAATAAGTGAAAGAGGACTCATCAATGTTCTTATAACTATTTTCATGAATAGTGAGGAAATCCTACACATAGATTCTGAGTGAAAGATCTAGATGATATAGTTTTAAATCATCATTTTGATAATCATCTTCAGTAGAATGTGAAAAGAGGTTGAGACCATGGACATTTCTAGAAAGATAATTTTATTTCTATGCAGTTTTATTCCTATGTTTGTTAAACTGTCAAAAATCAGCTGATCTGTACAACATAATTTCTTCTCCAGAAGGATGGGTACAATCCTTGGAGGCAATCGTTTCTTTATTTTATATTTTTACTTTTTATTTTTAATTTTGAATAAAGATAATAGCACATCGAGGTTAGAAAATAGTTTATTCATCTAGTATGAGCCCATGTTAATAAGAAGCCTCATCAGAAGAAAGCTTCTTACCTGAAGCCTTTTTGGGGTAAGTATTAGCCAATTTTCTAAATCTGCCTCAAAATGGTGTTGGTATGAGATGTTGAAACTCACTTCAAGTGGAATGAACTCTCTAGACTTTCCTCCTATATCTCACAGTCACTTGAATTGTTAATAGGACTCTAGGACTTTAGCTACTCCTGTGTGCTCCTTCAGTGGCAAAGAAAAAAGTTAGTTATCTTTTGGGGAAATTCTTTCAAACTAGGTTTACTTTACCGCATATCTAGTAGAAATCCCCCACATTGTATGCTATCTAGTTCTCATTCTTGGTTACACTGCTATTAATATATTTATTCTTTCTGATGCAAGAGACTAATGAAAGTGAAAAATGTAAATGGCTCCATCTTCATTTTCTAGAAGAGTGTTAAGCTTGTTTTCTTGGATTCACAAGGGTAATTGACATTTCATGTTTCTGGAAATACAGTGAAGGCAGCTCACTGGAGATTTTCTTCGGAATAAATGAGTCCATATAGGAGGAGCCAGAAAAAATTGTGTCATGAAGAGGTAGTGACCCACAAAGAGTTCACTTTATAGGTTCTTGAGTGGGTGAGAACTTTGTAGATCCTTCACATGAGAGGCATTTGCACATAGCTGCCATGCAGGACCTCAGGGCTGATAGGGCCTACCAGGGGTATAGCTGCGGGTATGCCAAGGAAAGCGGGGCCCAGGGTTTAAAAGTGCCGAAACTACCACCAACCAAGATTCCCATGTTTAATTTGGCAAGAAAAATAAATCACACATTTTCAGAAATGTCACGTGAATCATAAAAAAGGAGTATAGGAATTTAAATTATACTAAAGGAATTTTTTTCAGGGGATTTTGGTCAATCTGAGCAGATCAGGTTGCTAATCCCATGAAGAAGCATAACCAAGACTTTTGAAAGAAGTTAAGAAAACTGAGTAATACTTTAAAATTAAACTTATTCTTGGTCATACAGTTATTTATGAATAGTATGGCATTTCATATATCAACATGGTGGGGGAGAAGGGAAGATGGGGGAAGAGGGGAAGGGAAAGAAAGGAAAGGTTGAGGAATGCAGATAAGTCTTGGTGCACTGTCTCAGTGGTTTCCTTAGATTTAAGCATTGCTCTGATTATCTATCTATCTATCTATCTATCTATCATCTATCTCTTTCTTTCTGTCTACATTTCTATGTCTCTTTCTCTGCCTTTCCTTGTCTTTCTCTCTCTCTCAACCTCTTATCCACATACTCCTTTCTGTCATACTAGAAATAAATATCTACCATGACATTTTGAGTAACTGGCTTCATTGTACACGCACACATACATACACACACATACACACAGTGGTACCTGGGTTCATGAACACTTTTGTTTGTAAACAATTTGATTCACAAAAAGAAGCAGTTTTTTGTGAGAAAACAAAAAGAAAGCAATACTTTCTTTTTGTTTGCAAACTACATCAGGTGACAAACAAACCTGCATCCATTTGTCCTGAACAAAAAGAAAAATGGCTCTGTCCCAAAATTGTGGCACAAATTAAGTTTGTGAACCGAGGTGGTACAATGTATGTGCACATATATATTTTTTCCTTAAAAACACTTTTCTATATATTGGAAAACTTTCCACATCTTGATTTACTTTCTTCATTTTAACTCTTAAGGAGTAATAATAATAATTAGTAATTATTAAAAATGTCATGCACACTAAAAGCTGTTGTGTTTTACTATTATTTTACTTAACTCTCATAAAGAGCAATTTATGAAATAATAAAAGAGTCACTGAGCATTTAAGTGAGCTACCTAAATTCAAAACTCCCCAAATTCTTAGCCAGTCTATCTCTAGATCCTATAAGCAGAAACACCATACTGGAATATACTGAATCTCTTTGTAGGAATGTGTTGCCATTGCTTTAACAACTCTATAGATATGAATTTAGACTTTTCATGATTTTACATGGTTAACATCTGTAATAAAGTTACTGGTAACTTAAACATTTATTGGACATTGGATACGAGAGATCAGTTTCCACGGATGACTAACTCTTTTCATAAAAACTAAATGCAATAAATGTTCTGATTTACATAACTCAGAAAAATCATGAGTTTTCCTCATAAACTATGGTAATTAACCATATGACAAATTCCCTATAATTAAGGGATAAATTGCTGGCATAAAAATAATTGCTTGTATGCTATAATTACTCAGTAGCTTATAGTTTATCAAACATACTTTTAACTAAGGGGTTATATAAGTACAAAACTTCTGGAAGAAACTCTTTGCTTTCTTCATATGGAACTGACAATAAGAAAACGATAGATTGGCATAATAATGCTAAAACTCTTGGCCATTCCTATGGACTGAAATTTAAATAACTCTTCCTTTGTCTCCTGTTATGGATTAAAAACTGGTGGTCAACTTAATGCCAGCTGGATTACATCAGTATGGCTCTGAGTTTACATGTTCCACCTGAGGAAAGTTGCCAGCATAAATACAGATGTGGAGAAGGAGAAGCTATGCATTGATGCATTGAGCTGTTCAGGAATTGTGGCATTGTGGGTTCTATGTGTTGCCGTTGGAGCTGTTGGTTCTCCTGGAGGAGTTCTGGTCCTCACATCAAACATTGCTTACTGGCTCTAGAGGAGAGGAAGACTTGTGCCACTTGTGTCTTCAGGATGAACTTGTCACACTGGCTTCCTGGCATGTACTCAACTGTGTTTATCGTCAGAGGAGCTCGGGGCATTCCGTGTCATTGAGGATGCCTGTGGTGCTTTTCAGGACAGCCCTGGTCGTTGCTGTGAGTGGGACTTCTCAGCTCCAGCATAGAACCCTCAACCTGCCAGCACAGCTCCTTCACTCTGCTACACTTTCTAGCTTCCACTGCTGACCTTTGGGCCTTCCCAGCATCGATCCGTAAAAGAGACTGGTATAAGTCCTTGTGGGCTCTAGACCTCCAGTTGGACTCGTGGAAGGTACTGTCATGAGCTCTGGGTCTTCATCTGGATTCATGTGGAACATTGCTGTGAGAATCAGGTCCTTGACTAAATATTCTATGTCTTTAGTGTTGTGGATAGATTTCCTGCATTTTCTTGTGTTAACTCTGGGTGACCATCATAAAACAATATTACAAATTCCATGTCCTGATTCTAATTGTTGTCCTCACAACCCCTGACTACATCTCCCAACTAATGTCACTGTTCACCAATCAACTATTAAGATCAAAGTATTTAGGAAGAATTTCATATTACCATATTTATCAATGTGAATTATAGTCAAAGCAATGTGTTTGATTTATGTAATCCTTATTACAAGGAAAGTAGAAAAAATTATAGTAGACACCTTTGTGTAATGATCTTCCTCTCCTTCTGGCTGAGGAGTACAAAGAAATGTTGCAATACAGTTGCAAGGGAAGCCGGACATATATTCCTCCTATACTCCTAGTATCACCTCCTAATCTACCCATGACCTGTGTGTATGGAAAGGGGTAGGGGAAGACCACGCTCAGTGCATCCTTTGTGACAACAGGAATGGAATAGTCAGAGAGGGGACCCATACATCCCCATAAAGTGAGAATGAATCTAACTATCCCCAACTACCAGAGTGAAAACAAAGCACATGCATTTGACATGAGGAACAGTAATAAAACTAATGAAAGAAGTTCATAAATACTTGTCTCTGGAAATTTATTATTCTAATAAAATTGTTTCCTTCTACCAGTTTGTATTTTAAAGCTCACAATAAAAATAAAATGAATTAGCATAAAATTAGCATAAATAAAAATGAATTAGCGTAAAATACATAGTAATGTTAAAATCATTTAATATAGGGAGTTATGCGACAGTGTATAGAAATATTTGGCAAAACTGGAAGTTAATAAAAAGCTATAATGCAAATAAATATGCTAGAAAGTAGAATATTGGTTATCATTCCAGTAAGTTTCAGAGATGCAAACAGAAAAGATGAATGTTACCCTATTTTCTTCAAAATATGCTTAAAATCTTTTCCTTAATTCCATTGTTTTCTATCTTTATTAAGTTAAACAAGATGAAATTTTGTATATATTATTCAGTTTTTAAAACTGAATAGATATAGATACATGTCTCATAGTATTACACTGCATATTTTTCTCTGTTGCTCATCAATGATGTGGACTTTTGAAAATAAACACTTGGAAATTCAATTTATTAACTGTGAGTAGGGAAACTTATTGTAATAGAGTATTTGCTAAGCTCCTATAGAAGAGAAATTTAAATAAACAAATGGCTCAGAGGAGAAAGCAGTTCACTTTGTTTTTGGACTCATGTACATAGAGTGGGTATGTGGACTCCACTCTAAGAGTTCATCTATTAAGGTAACTGGCAAGGTAGATTTGCCCTCCTGGAAAAGGACTCCCCAAGATGGTTCCAGCCACCAGCTCATTCATTTGGTGAGCATGGGTAGAGAAGGCCCAGGCAAGTCTTCCAGGAAGCATATCAGAGGCTGAACTTATTTCTTTTGCTCACATTTCATTGTTCTAAACTTGTTTTCTGGTCACACCTGAAAGCAAGAGAAAGTGTGCAGTGTGGACCAGAGCTGAGCAGCTGGACTGATGTGGCTAAAATTGAGGCAGCCAACTAAAAAGGAAGAAGAGAAGATGAAATATTTCTGGATCATTCGCAGTCTGTGCCACTATACTAAGAGCCAGCTTTAAAAATTGTTATGAGGCCTGAGAATATTTTTGTAGAGCACAGAAATGTTTTTGTGGAGCTTATAGAAACCATCAGCATGGTATTTGACATGTACAATTATTAAATGGTAGCTATTACTAGAACCATCATTTTATAATTAATCAGCATCTCTAGACTCTCTTAAAGGCTTGAATTTTCCTCCATAGGGTCACACCTAAGTGATTATTTAGCTGTTCTGGAATTGTTTCAGGAAAAAAATCACTCTTGAAACAGTCATTTTATTGAGAAAGTTTTCTTCTCTTTCCAGCCTTTGCTTATCTTCTTAAATCCACATTCTTTTCTTTTGTCCTATTTGTGCTCTCTGAGGTCCTACAGAACAATTCTCATTAATTTGTCTTACAATAGTTTTCCAGATGCTTATAGAAAACTATGGCTTTGTCTATACGTTTCTTTTCCATAGGCTAATCACTTCTGGTTCCTCCAACAATCTCTCATAATACATGATTTTGAATCCATTCACCCTTCTACATATATTCATTTAGAATTATACATCATATTGAGTGCTGGCTACTCTATTTTACCACTCTCTGTCTGATAAGCATGTTGCCAAAGACTGTATACAAAATTTCAAGTTATTCTGACCAAAAATAAGCATAGCAGATCTATGATCTTCTCATTCTGGATATCAGTTTCCCTAAATGGGTCTTAAGATCATGGAAATAATTTTGGCAGCTGTTCATGCTGTTCACATATGCTCAGTTGTGCCTCGCTGTCCCACGGAGCCTTTCTCATTTGTGCAGTTAACCTAAATGTCCCCTAACCTACACATGAACTCACTTTTTTTAATCTACATA
Source organism: Cavia porcellus (assembly GCF_034190915.1). Lineage (NCBI taxonomy): Eukaryota > Metazoa > Chordata > Mammalia > Rodentia > Caviidae > Cavia > Cavia porcellus. The sequence goes on from NW_026947484.1 coordinate 120,156,890, forward strand.
CAAACACTTCTTTCTTTCTAGCAAATTAATTGTACCTTCTCTCAAGAACTTTTATTCCTTCACCCGATATGCCTCACAGATTCCCACCCTCTATACACCTCATTAGCAGGTGACTCAACTTCTTATCTAAAACACTGATTACAATGTAGAAATGGACAGAGCTGAGCAGAAACCATTAGCAGCCTTCTGGGAAATCATATAACTGGTTATAAATGCATACAACTACATCAATATTATGGAATATAGATATCCTATCTGCTTTACAAAAATGTTTGGCTCTGTGCTTTCTTCCGTGCTAGGTGAGGCCATGTCCCCCCATCAAAGTGCTCCAGGGTCTGGCTGTATCCAGCCCAGCTCAAACCTCATGCCTCCTCCAATAGGAGAGTATGCCTGCGGTATTCCTGCTGCTGGGCCCTCATATGCTGAGGTTTAAAATATTATTAATCCCTGATTGTGTGCCAGGTATTGAATGAGGTATGTTCTTATAGGCATGAAGCATGAAAGAAATGCAATGTTTCATGAAGAAAATGATTACATTTTCAAGTGGAAACATTTTATTGGGTCCATTTGTGAAATCAGGGTACCATGTTTCTTACATGGAAGTGCTCTGAAGTACTGCATGGATTCCATGCACAGGACTCAGCTTTGGACATGAGGGATGAGACAAACATTTTAAATGAGATATGCATTTTTCTACGATAACCTATTCAGTGGCTAAATTCTTGCTAAATAGCACATCAAACTGTGAGGTTAAATTAGTCAACAATAGGTATGTAGGCATTCTCCTGATACATGTGCAGAAACTAATTATTAGTTTGATCTAGGTAACAATAACATTTGAGAATTCAAACTAGCAATCACCTGTACAGATGTTACCTTTTCCAAAGGACTTTCTACTCGAGGAATGTTGATCATTGGCATCTGGGCCAGATTATCCATGTGTATATGATCATTTTCTGGTTGTTTTCCTTTGAAATTATTTACCACACACACGACCTAAAATTTCAAAATGGGTTACAGGTAAGTAAAACCATAAATCCTGTGTTATCAGCCTTTTGATTAATTTAATACATTTAAATATAATAGTAAAGTATTAAAAATACTTAAGAATAACATGTATAAATTTTGCATTTAGATTTATTTCATACAAATTTTAATAGCTGCTCGAATGCAGTGAGGCTCAAAGATTCATCAATTAGTATGTAGCTCAATTAATAATGACAAATTCATCATTCCAAAATTTTCATTAAAATATAGTCAATTCTCAAATCAACCCCAAAATAGCACCATAACCTTATAAAAATTCACAGCAAGCTAACCTTTCCCTAATGTGGCTAACCTACAGCTTAATTTAAATGCTAATTACTTTCCATTGCTTCAAGATTAATACATTCATGATAAACCTTTTACAATTGGCACTGTAATTCAGTAACATCCTTTTAATTAATCTAGTTTATTGTCTATTATTGTGTCACACATACATTTGGCATTTCAACAATACTTTACTGGCGATACTACTTAAATAGATGACCCTTCGTATAAAATTGACCCTTGTTTCAGTTGATTATATTATAGAGGTGAAAGAATTTGAAGTAAACCAGAGTTTCTCACACTCTGTCCATAAAAAGTTTTAGCACGGTGAGAAATGCTAATTCTTATGCCTTTCTCTAGAATTTTCCATATGGTAGGTTAAGGATGGGCCTAGGAGTTGGTCCTGTAAAATACATTCTAGAAATTTCTGATACAAATGGATGATGTTTAAGAAATGATAAATAAAAAAACACAGAAAGTTTTTGTTATTGTTTGTTTATGTTAAGTAGTGGGCAAGATCTTGAGTTTTCTGTTTATGAATTTCAGATACTATAAAGCGGGATACAGATTTACTTGCAGTTACAATCTAATACTCATTTTTAAAAACTTATCCATAATAATACATTCATATAAAATGCTAATTCATTAGAAAGCCTTTCCTTAGGAGGACTTACTACTGAATATTGCTTTTCAAATAACCTTAGTTACTTTCCAACTTTTTAAATGAAACTTGCATTAAATGAAACTTATAATCTCCAGGATACTAACACTTACTCTCAGAAATGTCAGAAAAATATTTCCTTGTAATCTGTTATTTATTTCTTATCCTTCTTTCCCTAAAAGAATTACAAGTTGGAAACATAAATCCTAACAATTTGATAACTCAGTTTTACTGATGTCATCAATATCTTCAAAGAAAGGAATGATAAGGCTGTGAAGATGTGTACTTGGTAAATCTGTGAAATGACATTGCCAGCTTCGAGGCCCCACAAAAGACTGATACTGATTGCTGAGAAGATAGTCAGAGAGTTTCTCTGGAAACAGAAGATAGTATTTTTGGCTTTGTAGGTTTACAGTCTCTACGGTAACTAGTCAGCTCTGCTTTTCTGATACAAAGCAGTCACTAAACAATTGATAAATGAACAGGCATATTAATGTTCAATAAACTTTTTTTACAAAATCAGACAGCAGATCAACTTTGGTCTGTAGGCTGTAGCTTACTGATTAAGCACTGTCTAAAAAAAGGATATCATCAAGAATTTTTGCTAAGAATTACAATGAAGCAAACTAGTCATCTTTCAACCATTCCACAAAACAAAAACATATATGCATTTTCTATTTCATTACTAAATAAATTATTGAAAAACTCAGTAGATGAACATTGTTAGTAAACCTTCTGAAGTAAAATTTATTGAACACAGAAACTACATAGGCTTTTGGAACTCATGAAATGAAGTTCATCTAACGTTAATATGAGTTCTAGAACTAGTATAATTATTTTGTTTTTCAAAGCAGAAAAAAGTAAGAAATAACAATAAAATAGAGTTTCAAAACAGCCTCGTAGAAGAGTAACAATAATCAACACATTGTGTATTGTTATACTCACAGTAGTTATTCAGAGGACAAGATATAGGCATGAAACAATACCCAGAAAATTACTAACATGGAATTTTCCTCTCAATGAATCAAGAGAAACCAGCTGTGTAACTATCTTAACTGTCTTGTGTTTATATATTTTTTCCTTTTCCCTTTCTCCTAACACAGTTTTTCTTTTCTTCAGAACAGTTTATTCCATATTCACAATATCTATTGTACATTTTGCACCCTGTTTACTCTTCATATTCTCTCTTTTTTAAAAAATTTTATTTAAAAGGAAAAAGAAAAAACAAAACAAAACAAAGCAGTGTAAGGGTACAAGTAATACAGAACTACAAAAAAAAGCAGTAAGAAATCACTTCATATTCTCACATTAGTGAAATAAGATGATGTTTACACATGCAGGGCACTTATGAATACAATCTCAAGTTGCATTCATTTACTTATAAAAGTCTCAAATTTATATGTTTTTATGGCCAAGTAGTATTACACTATATTAAAAAAAAATCCACACCTTTCTAATCCATTCTTCAGTTGATGGGTATTTGGGTTGTTTCCAAGATCTGGCTATTATAAATTGTGCTGCTACAAACATGGGTGCACACATATCTCTGTGGTATGATGTTTTCAATTATTCTGGGAAGATACGCAGAATGGGACTAGCTGGGTCAGATGGGACCTCCAATCCTAGTTTTTAAAGAAATTTCCACAGTGGTTGCACCAGTCTACACTCCACCAACAGTGAAAAAGGGTTCCTTTTTCCCCACAGCCTCATCATCATTGTTATTGGTTGTTTTCTTGATAATAACCATTCTTTCTGCAGTGAGATGGAATCTCAGTGTTATTTACATTTGTATCTATTGAATGACCAATGATGTTAAATGCTTTTCATATATTTATCTGTCATTTGTATTTGTTCATCTGAGAAGTATGTATTTATCTCAAATGCCCATTTTTGGATTGGGTCTTTGAATTTTGGGGTCCTGAAGTTTTTCAATTCTTTATGTGTTCTATATATAAGTCCTTTGTCTGAGGGACAAATGGCTATAAATTTTTCTCACTCTGTGTTTGTTTTTCACTTTGTTGGTGATTTCTTTTGTTATGCAAAAGCTTTTTAATAAGATGAGATGCTATTTGTTGATTCTTTGTTGTATTTGCTGTCCTAACCGGGTTTTGTTCATGAAGTCTTTGCTTATACCTATGTGTTCAAGATTTCTATTTATTTTGTCTTCCATTTTATTTGGTGTTTCTGTTTTAATGTTTAGATTTTTGATCCATTTGGACTTTAGTTTAGTGCATGGTGATAGACACGGGTCTAATTTTGGTCTTTGGCATATGGAAACCCAACTTTTCCTGCATCATTTATTAAAGACTATCTTTCTTGCAGTGAACATGTTTGGCTTCTGTGTCAAAGATAAGGTAGTTTACTATGTTTGTAGTTGTATCTGCGTCTTGTATTCTGTTCCACTAACTCTCAGGTCTGTTTCTACGCCAATTCCATGCTGATATTATCATAACATTTTTGTAGTATAATTTCAGGTCAGGGATTGTGATATACACTGACTTACCTTTGTTACTCAGGATAGTCTGAAGGCAAGTATTACCCTGATTCAAAACCCAGAGAAGAACTCAACCAACAGAGAAAACTACAGGCCAATTTCTTTAGTGAACGTAGAAGCAAATTTTCAGTAAGATACCAGCATGCAGAATGCATCAAATCATCAAAAATCATGAACAAGTAGGATTCATACCAAGAATGCAGGGATGGGTCAATATCAATAAATATATACACCCTATGAACAGAACCAAGAGAAACCATGAACCAAGATCATCTCAATAGATGCTTAAAAAAATTTGACAAAGGCCAGCATCTATTCATGTTAAAAATCCTACAGAAAATTATAATAGACTGTCTTTATCTTAATCTGATAAAAAAAATCTATAACAAACCAAGAGCTAACATTATACTACATGGGCAAAACCTAAAAATTTTTATTCTAAAATCTGGAACAAGGATGTCCACTATCACCTCTCCTATTCAGTATAGTTCTGGAATCACTAGCCAGAAAAATTAAACATGAGAAAGAAAAAAGGAATAAGGATAAGAAAGAAAGAAGTTAAATGAACATTATTGTAGAAGACATGACACCCCTACATGGAAAACCCCACAAGTTCCACCAAAAGACCTATAGACTTTATTTGGTTATTACCAAATTCAGTAAGCTGGATACAAAGTGAACACTAAAAAATCAATAGCATTCCTGTACACAAATAAAAAACTCACAGAGAGTGAAATTAAGGAAAACATACCCTTCACAACACATTCCAAAAGTATTAAATACTTAGGAATCAATCTAACTAAAGAAGTAAAAGTTCTATACATTGAAAACTACAGTACTCTGAAAAAGGAGATCAAAGAAGGCATCAGAAAATGGGAAGCCATTCCTTGCTTTTGGGTGGGAAGAACCAACGTAGTGACAATGGTCATACTCTCTAAACTGCTATACAGATTTAATGCAATTCCAATCAGAATACCATTAGCATACTTTGCAGATCTAGAGAAAACATTCCTAAAATTCATTTGGAACCAGAAGAGAGTTGGAATGGTATAATTGTTTTTAATATTATTTAGATTTGGAAAATTCTTTGAAAGAATCTATAGGTTATCTCTTTGCCTGTATAAAACATTAGGTTCAGCTATATGCCACTGAATGCCTATGGTCTAATGGGACTCTGGGAACCTGAGGCAGGAGTTTAGATCCAGCCTGGAAAATTTAGGGACTTAAGAGAGTCTGTCGCAAAATTTCAAAATTAATAATAATAATAATAGAAGAAATGATGTTGGGATATAGTTCAATGCAAAGACTGATTTTAATTCCCACTACAGAGAGAAAGAGAGAGAGAGAGAGAGAGAGAGAGAGAGAGAGAGAGAGAGAAGCTGAGAGAATTCATATGTCAAAAATAATCCATAATATCCCTAACGCTTATTTATTGAATGGTAAATACTGGCATAATAATTATTCTTCTTTACTCTTGGTATTTAAATTATAGGAAAAGAAATTACCAAATCTTCCATAGAGTTTTCTTTAGAGTCATATTCAAACATTTAGTAAGTTATCTGCTAACATCCACAAGTCCAGAATTGACTTATTGTTGGTAAAAACAATAAGAAAAAAGTAAGAGGCCTGTTTTTTTGATCCTGAATCTATATTTTTCAGGCAGATCTCTGGATCTCTGTTTTTTCAGTTTGAAGAGATTGCCACCCATCACTAAGTTAACTGCTTTTGTTTGACAAAGATATGACAAGACAATAAATACTCAGCACTAAATTTAAGATTTACCTGTCTCCTGCATTACTCTTGGAGGCTCTTAGGAAAGACTACATCCCCACTCACCCAACCTCCACCACAATGCAGCTGTATAAGGCTGCAAACTTTGTTTTATCTGTAACACCTTCTGTACTCAAGCACTCACTAAATCCTACAAACTTTACTTCCTAAAATCTTTGATAATTAGAAATTCCATTTGACCCAGCTATTCCCCTTATATGGATTTTCTCAAAAGAGCTAATGACATTATGTTATAATGATACATGTATACTAATGATTATAGATGCACAATTCATAAATCCTGGAAGCATTCTATATGTCCACCAAGGGACAAATGGATAAAGAAAATGTCTGTACACAATGGGATACTACTCAGCTATAAAGAATAAATTTGTAGATGTAGGAAAATGGATATATTTGGAATATATGATACTTAATGAAGTAAGTCAGTCACAGAAGCTTAAATACCATATAGTATCACTCATTTGAGTAAGGGAAGTATAAATATAGAGCAAAATACAGGTATGATAGCAGGAAATAGTGTGGTACCTATTATACAATGGGAAGGAAATCAAGAGACTAGGACTAGGGGAGGAGAGTAAGGAAGAGGAAGTAAACCGATTTAAGATGTGTCACATACAGGCACCAAATACCCTCAATGAAAGTTAAAAATATCAACTAAAAATAATAATATTAACAAATGAGGAGAGGGGATCTAGAAACAGAGTTAGGAAGGTAGATGAAGACAGGAAGAAGAGTAAAAAAGAATCAAGATATATTATGTACACCTACCTGATCCCTAGATCAGAGTAAACTTCATGGATTGCAAATGTACACTAATAAAAAGAAACTTTAAAAACAACTTGATGTTGTCTATGTGCTTCATTCTCTTTCCACCTCCAAGGAATCACCACCCCTTGCCCACATCCTACGTAACTTTCAAATCTGACCTGCTAAATCCAGTCTTGTCAGTCTGTAATCTATTCCTGATTAAGAATGGTATTTCTAAATGATATGAGAATGATATTTCTAAACACAAAATAAAGTATGTCATCCTCTTAGAGCCAAATTTGTGAACAGAAACAAGCTATTTAATATAACTTACATCTCAGTTTTTATGGTATGGAAAATGAGGACCATAACTACATTTCCACGAGGTGTTGTATTAATGGCATTAACGCAGTAAAGATCCCAAGAATAACTTAGTGTTGATATTATACAACAACCTAGTGGTAGTATTAAATAAGTTAATAAGTAAACTATTGTGGTTCAATAACCCTGAACTATTTTGCATGACACTGTATATTATTTTTGGAAGTATTTGGAGTCATATGTTTGATAAAATAATCAAAAACTATTGTTCAACTATATGTTTTGTATGGGGATTCTGTTCTCTATGTTGAAAAACATGCACACAAGAGGAGTGATGAATTTATACAATATAAATCCTAGTAAGAAGAGAATACAACAGGCTGAGACTGTGGTAGAAATGAAGGAAAAATGGAAGGGTTAGGTAATCAGGGACACTGTACAGGGAAATTGAAACTGGCTTGAGCCAAAGTATTTAAGTACATTGTAGATGTCAAAGGTGAGGATCATGAGCCTTAGCACTATCTTGGTACCAGGACCTAGTCTGTACTTACTACCTTTGGAAATTCATTTAACATTTAAAGAGTTCAAGGAAGCAAAACAAAAAAATGCCTACTTATTCATTCCTCATTTACTAAGCACCCCTTATGTGTCAGACTCTGTTACTTACTGGGGATATGAAATAGATCAAATTGACAAGTTCTCTGTGAGAAGCTTACATTGTAGTAGAATCAACAGCAAAATAAAAAAACAAAAATGTTAAAGTTGAAATGTGTAATGGAGAAAAGCAAAACAGGTACTGAGGAAAGGAATTGTCTTTGAGGAGGAGTAGCTGGTTTATACACAGGTCAGGAAAGGACTCATTATTTAAGAATAATGAGGAGCTAATTGGCAGGACGAAGTCATACATATAGGAAGAAGCAAAAGCAGCATTCAGAGGGAGATTTTTCTGACTCACTAGTCCTCTATTCTGAAGAAGGAACATGCCTACTGAAACAAACGTACAAGGTGGGCAGATCTTGTTTGTGACAGGGAATAAAGTTGATTAAACTCAAAGTGTATGATTTATATACATAGTAAAGAGGGGAACATAAATTTTGGCAGAAAAATTACAGCTAGGTTATTGAGGATGTAGGAATCCAATGGAAGTGCCTGGTTTTGATACAGTAGGAAAGAAGTTTGGTTTGGTTTGGTTTTTAGCAGTAGGTTGTTGTAATGGGCATAGGCCAGACTGGTGGAAGGGTGGTATTAGGAAGAAAGTCTGACGTGAGGAAGCAGCTAAGAACCTATGCACATAACAGCTGAGAAATAATAATCTCCAGAGTGAGAGATTCTGATCGGAGGAGCAAAGATATAAGACATGGAAGCAATGGATTTTGTAGTGGAAACGAACTTGGATTAGATGAATCACTGGTTGTGGTGGATGAACCAGAAGAATGAGTCAAAGACAAATGCTAGGCCAAGAGTCTGGGGATGGTGGCAGGGCGTTAACAGAGCCAAAGACGCTTGGAGCAAGTTAATGTTAATTTTATTTTGGAATCATGTTAGAATCCTACGCACACTGCAAAATAACTGGAAATATTCCAGGATGTTGCAAGCCAAAGCTAAAGACATTGCTTAAAATAAATGTCCTGCTGAGTTGTCCAAATGAGAAACTGGGTAGTCACCATAGACTGCTCCCTCCCATTGCCTTGCCTGAATCACCTTCAATGTGCCCACAGGCTGTGATCTGTTCTACCTCACCAATTCATTCACCTGTCCTCCTAAGGATCTTTTCTCTTGGTGCCACTGAGGTCCAATTTGCACCATTTTATTTCCCTGGCTCTGTGTAACCTGTCTCTTCTAGTCTTACTTGGAGTTTTATTTTCCAGCAAACATACTTCAAAGCTCAAACGTACTATACAGAAAAAGGAAATGAGACAAAATTATAATTTATAGGACTTATTTGTCATTCAGGTAGCTACTAACCAAACATTCACTATGTCTTTTAATTTTTGTAATTCTTAAGAATGAGTCTTTTGGGAGGGTATAGCTAATCTTATTTTTAAAAGGAGATACTGAAGTTCTAAAGGGATAAACAAATAACTCAATGGCATAAGCTGAGTATTTGAGTAAAGTGATTCAGCTAGACTGTATTTGTTTAAAGTCAGTTGAGGTCTCACGGTGAATTATGTAATTTTTAAACAGAAAAACAAGTAATTATCATGACAAAAAGGTCATGCGGGATACCTCACCCATGTCCTTTAACAGTCTCATCTCTTGTCAGTCATGCAAGAGAGAAAACTGCTATGTTCCTATATGAGCAAGCCGTGCCTGCCACTGGAACACAGCAGGGGCTGTCTGTGCTGAGGTTATGATGAATCTTGTCCTGCCTTTGTGCACTGTGATCTTCACCTCTCAGCGCATGTGTCAAGCCTATACTGACTTACTTTACACACTTGAAGAGCTTACAAAAGCAAAGTTGGGATACCACCTATCTTTGGTCTGTACTTAAACCCAACAAAGTTCATCTCTTGATTAGTGGTACTTCTATCATTACACTTAATCCTCTAAAACTTTATGTCTGCTTTTTCCACTAGGCTCTGATCTCTTTCAGAGTACAGGACTATATCTTTTTCAGCTGTTTGTGCCCAGCATCAAACACAGTGCCTAGATTAGAATATATGCATGGCTTTATGATGGAAGAAAAGGAAATGTCATTAATGAAATAATTCCAGTTATTACTTGATTCTTTTGGAAATATGTCATGTTTATCTGAATTTCCTTGTATCTACATTTCTTGGCAAAGTGCTTTGTACCTATAGGGACCCACACTCATAAATTCTTGAAAATGAACATATAAATGTGTGTTTAGTTATTATATGGTCGTCACTAACTTTGCAAGACCTTGGCATGAAGCCATTTTCTTGGATATGTGGCATTGTCTGAAAGGTACTCTTGACGTGTTCTGAATGTGCTCAATGAGTTCTTGTATATACACAATGAGGGTCCATAGTACACCTTAACATTCACTACGTGTTTCTCATATTGGGGAGTGACAAGAAGGTACCATGACTTTGGTTTTGGCTTTGCAAGCTATTCAGATGGCTAGGGAAGATGGCAGGAAGCAACCAAAGGAGATCAACAGGAAGACTGATGGGATGCCAGGGAATAAATTCTGCACCTGAGGAGCTCAAATACATTAATGTTTTTTTCGAAGTTTTTACTACTGGTGCGTTCTCCACTTATTTTTAAGATTTATGTGTGATAGTTTTGTTTTGTTTTCATTGTTAACCAGTTTCAGCTGTGGTGAGTGAAATCAAGGAAGGTTTGGCTAAAGTCTGGGTCCCATTATTTATGAACCTCCAGGATGTCTCTAAGAATTAGGTGCTACATTGGTAAGTTTGATCTGTTTCTGCACTTGGATGACAAAATTTGGTCTAAAGCAGTCTCTGTATATAGTGATAAATATTCTAACTTGGTATGTAAATAGATTGGAACCTAATCTACAACCATTCTCCCGCAACCAATCAACTAAATCTTAGTTATTGATATACCTGATCTTCCATTCAATCAGAGGCTGCAAGCTGCCAAAATACAGTTATACAAGACAAATGCTGAACACAGTCAATCAAGTTGTTCCTTTATGTCTTTTCATTTCCTTTGGCTATAAACATAACCCATACATGTACTAAAATGGGTGATTCAACTTTGGTGTGCAATATCATTCAGTTTTAAATTTTTTTCCCTCAAACTTTGCTAAATTTAACTCATCTCAGTTTGGTTGCTGTTCTTGTTTTAACAGAGGGTTGGGCCTACATTTCCCAGTGTCCCTAACAGTTAAAATGAATGACATCACACACACACACACACACACACACACACACACACACACACACACACACGTGTAGCATGTAGAACAGATATCAGGTCCTAATCACCACCTTACCAAAGAAAAATCTTGAGGAACCTACTTAAGATAAAAGTGCATAAGTTGCATTCAAACATTCATCAACTAGAAAGTTTCATATATATTTTTCTTAAGGATTATAAACTAGTACAAGAATGTTGAGGAAGGAAAGGTTAGAGTAAAAAGCAATTCAAATATAATAAAAGTGGAAATGATGTATTTCTTTAATTATAATATGTATATACAGAGCTACATCTTGATTCATACTATGTTCATTTTGTCAACTATGTAAAATACTATATAACAACATTTACAACATATTGATAAACTTTAAAATACATTTTCCACAACCAGTACCTACATAAATAGTCTAAGGATATTTTTTAACAGAAGCAGATCTGTCTACTTCATTATTAGTCTCCTAGAATGCTGACTGCACAATAAAATATGATTGCGCTGCCTTAGAAAGTATCTGGAAATGTTTAGTTGGAAATGAAATGGCCCACATCAGACGGCAGCATTGTCAGAAGTCTATGAGATGCAGGTTCTGGCAGAAGACAGGGCCAAGGGGATAGGGAACTCTGAGGTGTTTAAATAGTCCAAATATAAACCATACTGTTACAGTTTATATATTGTGTCAGTTTGAGAAGTCTAGAAGCTTAATTGACTCAGGAGCTTTATATCCTCGGGTGTAAAGGGACAAGCCCTTACCATTCTAGCCTATTGCTACTGTGTCAGTTTTCAAGGTCAGAAGTTTAAGTGATTCAGCTGGGGATGAGAGATCCTAGATTGTAACATCTTCAGCCTGTGTAAGAGGAGGGATCCAGACTGTGTGAGTGCTATGCCCACCTCAGGGGCGGGGGCCACCTGCAAACAATAAAAGGCAAATGAGGAAGGACTGATTGCTGGTTCTTAGGAGAAGCTCCAGTCTTCCCCTTCAGCTTGAGCATCCTCTGTCTCCTGGCTTCTGGCACAGATTGTTCTGCTTCTGCCTGAGACTCTTCAGCCTTTGAGGTATACTCTTCATCTTTCTATCTAAATTCTTTGGTGTTCTGTTGCAGACCCATTGGCCTCTTGAAAGGGACTTGCAGTGGACACTGCAGTAAGCTCCAGGCCTGCGCAGGACCCTTCAACCTCCAGGACACAGACACCCTCTGCAAACTCCCTCATCCAACTCTGTGGCTGACCATTGTAAGTCAATCTTATAAATTCTTATGCATTTGCATATCTTGTGTTATATCTGTTTCTCTAGTAAATCTTGACTGATATATATTCTAAGGAAATTTTTTAAATGTCTAAATAACCCAGTCTCAAAAACTAGCCAGGGAGGACTGTTGTTAGCCCTGCTCCATTTATGTGAAAGTATTTTGTTCACTTTGAGGTGCACAACTTTCTTTTTTTTTATTTTAAACCTGATTTTAAGCAGAACAAATGTGGAGGAAGTCATGATTTAAAACATGCATATTACCATTTGATATATTACATTAAGATACACTCAGGGATTCACCCTTGTATGTTCTTGTAGGTAATTATATAAATTAATTTTAAAAATATCTAAATAAATTTGTACTTACCAGAAACACTGCTATAGATATTCCAACCAGAAAGCCTGCTATCACATCTGACCAATGATTTCGATATTCTGCTACTCTGTTGAGTCCAGTAAGAAAGGCTAAACACATTAATCCCAAGCATAGAACTGGCTTAGCAAGTCTGGTTCCTTTGGCTTTGATTGTGTTGGTAATGTACATCTGAAACAGTAAGTAAAAAACATGACTTTTCATGAAGTTCTCTTTCATATTTACTCATATTACATTATGTATATATACACACACAGATATATATATATGGCTCAAATCATTAACCATAATTTGTGTATTTTTTGAAAGAAAATTTTTAAAAGCAGAGTTTAAGTAGCAATTATTTAGTTAAAAGATAAGGCTATATCTTTGGTCAATTCCTATAAAATAATTATTAATTATCTAGGAATGTTGACCATAGATATTCCAAGTGGCCTCCCCCTCCCCAATTTTTAATTTATCTTTTCTAGTATGACTTGAATTTATATTTTAGATCAACTGCAACAATACTATTAGAATGAGAAAATTGGTATTTTTAATGCTTTCATCTTTTATATAACATACGGGGAAGATGCATACTTGATAAAACCAGAATAGTGAATACAGCCAGAAAAGATAAAATGGAAATTTCTGCCAAGAAAATATTACTTTGAAGAAGGAATTTAAGGTTCAATTTAGTGCCAATATTTACTTTTATGTTATTATTTGAAATTTCAGAATTACTCTGTTTAAATTTATCAGCAAAAAGTAGGACAACAAAGAAAATTTTAATGATGGAAATGTAACTAAAAACAAAACAATGATTTGATGCATATATTTGGCATTTCCATATAAACTAATGAAAAGCATACAGTGTCAATTCATAGTAATGAATGAAATACACATGTATAAATTGTAAGATGCCATCCTCAAGAATAACTTGGTCCTTCTAATCTTATTAATGCTATAGCTCAATTGTTTATAACTTAAACCAAGTAATATTCTATAAGCAAACCTATAGACTATACTTAGAATGTGCCAATTTTTATTCAAGTCAATAGTTAAATGATTAACAGAAAGATGGCTTTGATGGTACAATTTTAGATTAGATTTTATGGTGTTAATGATAGTATCTGATGCTGATATTATTACTCAGAAAAATAGTTAGAAATAGATATAATCACTTGACTACTGTCCCGAATTGAATAAAAAATATGTTTACCTAAGAGAATAAACCAAAATTAGTTCCTCACAAGCATTTTAGAATGTTGTAAAATTCAATAATTACCTTCTGTATTGTTTTTTTCTAGGCAAAATATACAGTACTGATAGCTACATGAATATTTAAACAGTTCAAATAGTGTAAGTTTTTACTCTAGCCAGGTTTCGGCTCTTTGCAGTCTATCCCAGGTCCTCATACATCAATGGAAACAAAAATCTGGATTGCCTTCAGGTTGTCCTCTTCCTTTAGAGCTAGGCCAGTGTATTCTGAGATTGTCCTTTTAAAAGCTTAACAAGTTCAGTCATAGGAGATAAGCATTCATGAGAAGGAAATAAGAAGAGACATAAAGGAGGAAAAGGTACTTTCACCATTCTGTGAGATGTTGAAGAGCTATGTCTGCAGGCATAACAAGGCAGGGATATCATGAGGATTCTAGCTGCCAGCCATGCAGCCAATAAAGCAATTCCATGCATGACTGGTGCATATGAATAGAGGGTGGGATTTACTGCTGGAATTTTCTTTAATACAGTTTTCAAGAGACTTAATGATTCTTTCCCTTTGCATTTCTTTACCTCTCAAAACTAAAGATAGCCTACCCTTATTAGGACAAAATACATATGAGATAATCAAATAATATAAATACCATTAATATCAATTATAGCTGTCATCCAGCGAGTGCTCACAATTTAGGGTAATATCCTAAGCATTTATATTATCCAATATAATCCTCGACTGTATAAGTTATCATTATTACCCTCTTTGCATAAATGACAAAATTGAATCAAGGTTAAGTTTACTATGAAGATTGAACAAATTGAGGTGCTACTGTTGAGAGAAAAGGTTGTAAGTGGAAGTAGGAGGAAAACACTCAGATACTTCTGAATCTTAAGTACTTAAATATCTTACTTTTCCTTTCTTGTTTCTCCATTGATTTCTTTGGGGATGATAAGTGGTAAAAAAAAAACCCACATAAACTGAGTCAGAAAATGAGAGCTCCATTCCCAGTACCAAAATAAATACAATAAAATGAAATGAAATAAAACAAAATAAAGAGAGACAGAGAGAGAGAGAGAGAGAGAGAGAGAGAGAGAGGATTAAACATAGGCAGATGACAGTCTCCTACTCACAGAACTGAGGCTCCATCTGAGCTTTGCCATTAGGGGTAAAGGGGAAATAGATCAACTATAACACGTGTACAAAATCTCCTAAAGAATCAATATGGCTTTGATAAATGGTTTTGTTCTCTTTCTGCCCAAAGGCCATCTGAGGTACCACTCAGCTCTTGTTAAAATTGTAGAGGCCTATAGTGACTGATAGGCTTAAATTACAACCCTCTGATGTTTTTCAGTTGTGTCCTAAATTGCCCTAGTGACTCATGCAAGGCTTACAGAAAGTCCCGAAATACTCTCTATCCAAACCACTAAAAAAGCATCTATAAGTAGTCAGAGATTTGTATTTTCCTATATCAGATCCCTACTTAATGCTCAGAATCACATAGCAAATGGGAAGTGACTGGATTTCCAACGGTTATGGGAATTTCAAGATTTAGATATAACTTTAAAGTGGATTATAGCAGTGTGTTATATAGCACATGGGTTTTTCTGCAATGTAATCACCTCAGATGTAACAAAAGAAAAATTAAAGAATTTTGACTCATACTTGGCAACTGTGGTACTTAATACATGTAAGTGTATTTTAATCAACCTAATTGTGTTATCTTTATAGAAAGTCTATTATTCCCAATTTGCAGAAGGGGAAATCATGGCATAATAATCTATTAGGCAAACTGGATACAGGATAGGAATTTATTACGTTCTCCTGGTCTTTAATTCACTTATGAAATCATCTAGGTTAACCAGATGTCAAAACGTAGCTAAATGTTGATCTGACTGGATCAGGATGGTATTTATACAATCCTCAAGGGCCAGTGCATGCTCCATATCTTACAGGTCAACCCACTCAGCCATATTAGCATTCTTTATTCATTCAACAGATGTCATTTAGCATGCAGAAAACAAAAGCTAATTACTTTCCCCCAGCAAGTAGCCTGATTCCTCTATATCTTTCTCTTTGCTTATACAAATATATAGTATGGTGCCTTGTCATGATGAATAGTTTGAACTAAGAGATTGAGAGGCCTCAAAAACAATATTGATCTCTGACCTTCTTGTGCCCCCTATTTTACACAGAAACAAGTGGAAGAATTCTTCCCTTATCCCCAGAAGCAAGTCCATAAAAAGCCAGAATGCTTCTTCCCTAAGGAAAGTCATGAACCATAAAAACTTCATTTTTTTGTCCTATCCTATTTCTACAAGATTGCCCATTCTTCACTGAACCTAAGTATAAAACGTGTCATTTCTTAGGTTTCTTGTGTTACTTAAAACTTGATGAGACACATTGATTATGTGTTCTCTTGTTAATCTGTCATTTGTTAGAGAAGCACAGGCCATGCATCCTAAGGTAACACAACTTTCTGTTCCTACAAATGTCATAAAATTTGTATATTTGCAATCTAGATTGTGCAAAGGAAGCAGCTATTCCATTTTCATAATGATCTAAACTTCACTCTGAGTAGGACTTGGATAGGGAGGGAGGAATCAGGAAAAGATGCTAAGTTACTCACAGCTTCTCACTTTTAACAAGACAATACTGCAGTCTAGTCGGAAGTCTATAAGATCTCATGACTGATATGGGAAGCAAACTGTCAGTAGTGACGCAGGACTGATTTATGAAGTACCTCTCTGTCTTTTTTGGCCTCCACTGTCATGGGAATGCTCACTGTGTCACTGAGACAAACGTCTGACAGCCAATACTAATATCTTTGTGGCTTCATGCTGATTCAGTATATCTAAGCTCACAGGCAGTAAAGATCATTTAGTCTCCAAAAGATCTTCCCTGTAGCCCAAGGTGGGATGCAGGTTCCTTTCAGCAGTGTCTGATCCATTCTTTGATTCATCTCTCTGCACTTTAAAGAGTGAATTCTCCCAATTTCAAGCCAGAAATGAGGCAGAAGTCGTTCCAGGTTTTGTTATTCAAGAATCACGTCCTTCTCTGGGTTTCAAACTAAGGTTGCTTGCCCAAGTACACACAGCTACCACATGTCCTTCCATCCCCTAGAATCTTCTCTCTCCTCCTAGGTTGACACACTGTTCCTTACATTATTTCCCTTGCTTTCTATTTAAAAGACTCAGTTCTTCAAATTTTGCTTTTGATGTGTAAAAGTAGTTTTGAGATTGGCAAATCCTATATCCTTTGGACAAATACTCCTCTCCTATTGCCTACCCTTTTCTGAGGCCTCGAATTTGATATGGCGACTTTCACCCATTAGAGAGTTTGAGCGTTAGATATGTGGCCAGTGTGACCATGGTACTAAATTTTTAATTAAATGCAAACATCCAAGTATTTGTCTAGATTATTATTAAATGGATTTCAAATATTCAACCACTTGTGGATATGCATCTACTTTTTACACTGAATTTTATGACACCTAAATAAAGTATTTCATAGGAAATAGTAGTGATAGAATTGAGGTACCAAACATGCACTAGATTTAGAAAACTGAAGAAAAGGAATAAAAACATAATTTTATATTGATACATACTGAAATAATATTTTGGCCATTGAGGATTAACAAAATGTGATTTTAAAATTAATTTTACTTCTTTTTACATGTTTAAAATGTGCCCATTAAAAATTTTGAAATCATATATATGGTTCACTTTTTATTTCTGTTGCATAATGTTGACCTAGTCATAAATATCATATTTGAAAGCAAATGAAAAGTGATCAATGAATGTTCTGAAAAGATAATACCCATCCAATCTGTACTGATATTTTATTCTTTTTATTTATTACATTAGTTTAAATTGGTTATTGTACCCAAACTGTTTTCAGGCCACTTTTCAGAAAACATATTTCTGTATAGCTTATATGTATAGTAAATACTGTCTCATAAAATAGTATTATTATAAAATTATTTTTAATTTTCTGAGTAAATTATCACTATTTTTTAAGTCCTAAGAATCCCAACAATTACCTTTAACAATTTACTTCCTTAAAGTTAACCAACTGTTTTATATTTTATGAGTTTAATAATCTTGGCTAAAAGGTCAGTTTACCACATTTTAGCTCCATGACCTTAGACAAATTACCAAACTTGTCTGAGTCATTGTTAAAATGAAAACAAGAATTACACTAACTTTGTAGGATATAGCACAGTTATTGCATTTGGAATTTTAGCTTTTTCTATTATCACGGGGTGCATACAGTCTTTATTCTGTGACTAGAATAAATGTGAAGGTTTAAAATGGTATCTTTCTATTAAAACTATACATCTGATGGCAGAAAGAGTAAATTTCTGGGCATGGGGGTAAAGGTTTCTGTTGTGTTAAAAAAGAAAATTGTAAGTATCCACTTTCTGTATAATAGCCTTAATGGGTACCTAACAAAAGATTACAACATCACAAACAGAATTTATCCTGTAGTTGACATCTGTGAATAGGTAACATTAGGGAGTCATAAATGTGATGTAAGTAACAACAACCTCAGTGTGCAGGACCAGCTGGTACATGCAGTTAGGATCAGAATATGCTGAGTAACTCAGCTGCCCTCAGTACAATGGCCGATTGATGGTTTGCTTGTGAATAATGCCCCCTTTATCGCTGATTCATTTACCTTATCCTTAAAATACAGCATGGCTGATTTCACGTGGAGACCATTTCTCTCCAGTACAACCCCTCTGCTAAATATATGACACACACATTACTTCATCCATCAATAAGAACAAATACACTTTACTTGACATTGGTGTCTATAAAATCAAGAATGACAATCTTTACTGCTCAATATTTGTTTTCCATACACTGGATAAAAGCAAAGTGATATTGACTGAAAATAGCCTTCTAATTTATTTCTGCTTTTGATACAAGATGAAGCAAGTTGCATGACATTACCTGTAAACAAGTGATATTTTATCACAATGATTTCAAGATTTCTTTCACTTCTGAGATTTCAAATTCTCTGACTAGCAGGTACGGAAATTTCTATTAAGAGACTAGCCTGAAAATCTGTAAATACTACAAAAATATGCAATAGACTACTAGGTTAATTGAAAGATTAGTTTGGCTTATCATAATGGCAAATAAAGAAAAGAGAACTTAAAACTATTAACATATATAAATACAAATTTTCAGTTCAATATTAAAGATAAAAATTAGTAAAACGGTGATGATATATTTCAACTACATCTGACTAATTTTCAAAACTATTTGAATTTATAGTTAAATCTTTTTTTTTTCCTTTTAAAAGGAAAAAGAGAAAAAAAAGCAGAACAAAACAAAACAGTGTAAGGGTACAAGTAATTCAGAACTACAAAAAAAACAACAACAACAACAACAAAAAAAAAAAACAGTAAGCTATCACCAGTTAATACATTACACGCTATCATCTTAGAAACGGTGTCTCATCTTTAGGACTCAAAATATTTTTCAGACTCAGTTAAAGAAAGAAACTGTAACAATGCTGCAATTATCTACATGCATAGTCTTATAATGAACTTGAGTATAAAATATGATGACCATAAAAACAAAAAATTAAGCATTTATAACTGGATTTTAAATTTTGAGATAAATTATATAATAGCAGAGAAAGACTAAAAACACATATTTTGCAAAATAAATATACTTTTCAATGAGGAAGGCACATCCAAGCACACAGGCAAACACATGCAGTCCCAGGCCACTGGGTATATAGGGGAACAAACCTATACAGATACAACTTTGCAGCCATCTGCAAAGTACAATTCTACATCATTTTCACATAAATATTAACAGTTGTGCGACATTTCAAAGACAGTCTTAAAATTTCCAAATGTACTAACTGGTTATTTCTGACCTCACTGTTAACTCTCTCTGGGGATTCAGGGAGAAGCTTTTCTGGTTGGGGTCTCAGAAGGGGTGCTTCTTTCCCTGATGTAATGGTTTAAAATTTTCTTCCACCCTTCCCTGGATTTTCATTCAATTGAAATTGGATACACTCATCCTTATCCTGTCGTCACCTAGTTCTCAAGTTTCTTTGCTCTCCTTTCAAGAAAGAGTTAGAGAATGAACTGCCATAAGCTCTGCTCCTAAATTTGCCGGCTTTGACCTCTTACACCAAGAAACTCTGGGTTCTGGCAAAGATGTAAAAAAATTCCTCTGCTTCTTTGCACTTCAAATCATAATCTGCAGCCTCAGAACTGGCTGCTGGAAGAGAGGAGTATAAGCTTTCTCATTTTGCTTCCCATAGTTTGTTCCAAATTATTATGAAAAGAATGATCATGTTTTGCATTGTAATAATATATATTGTTATCCTTTGTTAACATATGAATAATGTCTCCTTTGCCCAAGTGCCTAGCATGATGCTTTGCTCACTCTCAATACGCTAGCTAGTGATATAAAATGTTAAAATGTATTGAATTTTTATCATGAGTCAAAGATTATGGTAATTTATTTATATGTACTCAATCAAATAATCCAAATCTTATGATATTGGTACTTAACGGAAGGGGTAACTAGGACACAGGAAAATTAAGTTACTCACACATGGACTTACAGCTAGTAGGAAATGAAGCAGGATGCAAACCCAAGCAGTTTTCCTGAAAAGCCTCTCCTATAACAAGGATGCTGCAGGCAACATAGACGTGAGAGGGATCTACCCCTCAGTCTTGCGGAGAGGGACTCTTCAAGCAGAGGTCAGAGCATGTTCTCAAGAGAAATGATTGGGGAGCACCTGAAAATAACTCAGTGTGGTAGTTGGAGGCTGTGGGTGAGTTCAAGGTGGGGAGCAGGCAATCAGTCAAGAAAGATTAATGGGTAATGGTTTCAAAAGTTTCTGTGTGTCACGTGGAGGAGTTCAGGTGTTTATAAAGAGGAAAATTGGAAGCCCCTAACTGATAGAGAATATTGAGGTCTACTGAAAAACCTATTACATTGAAATGATCATAATTGTGTGTATTTATGGTTAAAATGTGATATTTTGGTTTATATAAACATGAAAAATTCAGTCAAGTTAATTAACATATTTACCATGTCACCGACGTATCATTTTTTATATGTGATGAGAACTCATATAAAAGGTGTTTAAAATAACACCTTGATTGAAGTAATTCTAAGTGCTGCATTGTACCATCTTGAATGGGAATAATGGCTGTCCTGATGAGCAGATCAGAATATTTGGGAAATAGAATTCTGAGGTTTGTCTTTAAATTGGGTGTTTGCCTATGTGCACAATGAATGTGAAGCAAGCGGAGACAAACAGAGAGGAGGAACCCTGACGCATCCTACATCTGTTCCAGAACTAGTTGTGATAGTGCAGCCAATGCAAGCATCAAGTAGGATATCTTTTTTTCCTAGCTAGAGGGATAATTATGTTTGGATGTACACGAAGAATCCAAATGTCTGATGTGTCCTTTTATGGAAACAGAAGACTACATGTAGTCTTATTGTGCTAGTTATAAATTTTAAGTACATAATGGATTAAATAAATGTTTGAAGGCGAGTCAGGTATCAGTCTCCATGTACGACATGTTAACAGTGTTAAAGAGCTGAGTTCAAACATTTGACTGAACTTCTATGAGGACAACGGTGATCTCTGACTTATACCTTACTCTATGACTGGCCCCTAGCAACAGGCTAAGAATGTAGAAAACATGAATGAATGAATGAATGAATGAAATAAACAAATATACTGTTTGGAGAATTATGCTTATGTCTATATTAAAGTTGCAATGTCTATAATAAACATGCAATTTACAGAAATTTCCACAATAGTCTAATTTTATGAACTGTTGGCCTTATGTGGTTCTTTATTTTCTCAACTTATATAGTAGTTATTATAGCATTTTGCAAGTGACCTCTAAACAGTTATATATTTTCTAGGAATCTATTGGCCTTTGGATAAATTAGCACATTTACTAACCAAGATTTTATTATCTTTCTCTACCTTGCAGGAAGTAGTCATGTTGTTGTTATGAGTGGGTCATGTCCCAGGCAGAATCAGAGAACCTGAGCTCCAGTCCTAATCCCAGATCTTTAGTGGTAGACTGGTAGATGAATGACTTATCCTTACTAAGCCTTACCTTCTTCACTTGTCCAGTGTGGAAAGTAGCCATGTTGCCTCATGGCTACAAAGCCTAGCTCTACAAAGCCTAACCTGAGCCCTGGATTTGCGAAGCACTTCAGAATTCAAAAGTTTCAGATTGTGGAAAGGAAATATCAACCATTAATTACATGATACCTTCAGTGGAGCTGGCTATTCTACCCCACAATGGAACACATTCACATCTTTTCGCCAAAACACATGGATATTCACATTAAGTACAACAAGCGACAAACTGTAATTTTTTTTACCCAATAGATTTGGGTCAGATGAGATTTTTCCACACAGAAAGACAAAAAACAACCTTGCTTTGAGAAGTCTGAATTTTGTTTGTTTTGTTTTCTAATATTTTGCATTTAAACTGTAGAGTTAAGAATATAGAATTGTGAAACAGTGTTTTCAAGGACTAGGGGACGGATGATCTCTGAAGGACCAAGCCTAGACATTAGGAGTTGAGCTCGCAGTGGCCAAAATGTGTTCGTCAACTTTCTGGAAGTTCTCATTAGAGCAGCAGAAAGCTGTGATGCTAACTACGTGGGAAGGGTTCCCATTCATCCCTGAAAGCTGACAAGTACTAAGGACATATAGACCAATCCAGAACACAGTGGTTGATCTGGGACACTCCTGCCTTGTATAGAGGCTGCTAGTGTCAAGGTTACATAGATGCGTGCTGTGAAGAGAGCAAAGGCATCAAGGGTATGGCCTATGGTGTAGTCAGAGAAGAATGAGTATACCTACCTGGCTCAAGCTGGAGAACAAGGCTGAGAAAACTAACTTGGCATGCAGCGCTATATGAAGTAACATATTCCTCATCCTGAAGGAGGAGGATAGTATTTTAGGTGTCTGGCAGGTAGAACAGCATGCAGTGCAGGGAGTGAGGTCAGTGCAGAGTTTGCACCTTGTCAGTAAGGCGGGTTACCTAGAAGTCAGTTTCAGAGACATAAACGTTTACCCATGTTCAGGGGATAAACTCAAACTTCTTCCAAAAGCCTATTGTAAATGATTTGCTTTTCTGGAACCTAAAAATAGCTAAGGGAGCAGAGGCAGGAATGTACTTGCAGAGAGAGCCAGTGGAGACAAAGTTTCTCATTCCCAAGACCAAATGCGGCAAGCAGGAGATGACACAGGTTTTCTTGGAAAACAAGAAAATGTTTCCCAAATTACCATTGAAAATATGGTGTATTCCTGAAAAAGCTATTGATTAAATGTGAGGAAGAGATATGGATAGAATTTATTCATTCATTCCCTCATTTATTCTTTCATTCATTCACTTTCAGTAAATTCTTATTGCATCTCTACTGTGTCTTGGACAATGCGCTTGGACTAGGGATATGGAGATTGGGAAGTCAGACACTACTGACCTGAAGTAGCTCTTAGTCTAAAAAGAAAAAGAAATATGTAAAATGATTTGTTACTAAGAATAACTGATGTGTATGTTTAGGAGCATAAAGGATTTACAGCAAATTAAAATCAGATTGATCAATAGTTTGTTGTTGTTGTTGTTGTTCTGTAGGCTTTAGCTACAGGAAAAAAAAAAAAAAACCTTTTCCTCAAAAACAAGCAAGTGAACAAACATACTGAAGCAACAACCAATCCAAACATGGGCAGGGTTATACAGAGCTTCTTGCAGGGATTTTTCAGAAACAAGATAAAAGGCAAGACATGGGAATTTTAGATACTGGGAAAGAAGAGATATTATTGTAGAATGTTAAGAGAGTTACACATTAGTTTACCTTAAGGAAAAATCAGGTAATATGAATAAACCAAAGGCAATGGAGAAAAGTCAGTGGCAGAGCACAGTGACATAGGCAAGGAGCTCATCAGCCTTGCTCTGCAGCAGAAAGAAGATAGACAAGACCAGCAGGAGAGAACAAGTGGCACTACAGAGACAACTCTACCAGCTAGTGCTGTTGGGGCATGTATTCCAGAGCCATCATATCACTCACATCTCCACAATAAGACTTAGAATTCTGAAATGAAATTTACCAATTTAAAAAGTTTACCAATCAAGTAAAAATTTAAGTGTGCTAGACAAACCCTAACATATCTGCCTCCTGTTAGTCATGCACTGGTAGTTCACCTCCCTGCAGAGGTGAACAAGAGTATGGAAATCTCACAGGAAGCAAATCAGATAAGTGGGTCCCCATTGTGTGCAGAACAATGATTGTCTTAAGCATGGTGTACGAGGCCCTCCTTGATATGGCGTTTTATGGTTTCTCCAACCTCATCTTTTCATTCTGTACTGCAGATCTATGTTCCAGTCATGCTGAGCTGTTTGCAGTTTGCTCAGAAAATCCCATATTCTCTGTCTTCTCATCTTTTTGTAGTGGTCTGGACAGTGCATTCTAGAAGATATCTCCAAGTATTAATCCCTGGAACCTGTCAATGCTGCTTTACTTAGGAAAAAAGGTCTTTGCAATTGTAATAAGTCAAGTATGTAAAAAAGAAATCACTCTGGATTTTGAGTGGGTCCAAATTTACTAGAAAGTCTCACTAAAAGGAAAGAAGACAGAGACAGAAAAAAGAAAAAAACTACAACAAAAGGGTACTGGAAGTCAAGGGGCACCTAACGTCACTAGAAGTTACATTACAAGGGAGGGATCTTTCAGGGGCCTTCAGGAGCGGGACCCTGTTTAAATCCTGCTTTTGGGTTTCTGGTCTCCAACCTGGAAAGGGATACATTTCTATGGTTGTAAGCAGCCATATTTGTGGTAATTTTCCATGGAAATCACCCACCATGATCACTAGGCTCTGTCTCTCCGATACCGCTTCTGACTCTTGGAAACCTGCTGATTGCCCCCATCATCCAGAGTCCATCATCTATGAAAGCCACATTCTATTAGTAAGGTACAGTGGTTTTGCCTCCCACTCTGTTTCACCTGTGTGCTAAGCAGCCTTGCTGCAAGGGCTGAATTTTTTTGTCTCTACATCTTTAGAATCCCTACATGTTCAATAATTGCTTGTTATGTGACTAATAGGTGAATCAATTATATTCAATGTTTCAAAAGTTAGCCAATTTATAATTGTTAGGTTTTATGACCTACATTTCTTCTCTAATATGATGTAAGACTTGTAAATTGATATAAAAATGTAACAAAATCAAAATTTATAATTTAGAAATGTCTTACTGAATACTAAGATAATTAATGAGTGAGAAAATGACTAACTGGCCCCATCTAGATCTGTGACTATAGGGAAAAAGATAAAGAACAAGAATCCAAGGAACTGTGTGTGACTATCACATCAATGAAGTCAACAGTGTGATGCCTCTGAAAAGACAAGCAAACTACTAACAAAGAAGCAAACAAATAAAAACAATGTCCAACTTGGTTATTTATCACAAGATTATTTTTGAAGGATTTCTGTAAATATTAGATCTTTGACACTTCTTAATAACTATATTTGTAAAGCACTTCATGGTTCACAGAATTACAGACTTCTAAAATCAGCAGGAAGTTTGCAGAGAATTTAGCTACTTCTAACCCATATTTCGCAAACTCAGAAAAATCATTAAAGAGCTTCTAGAGCTTCTATGGGGTAAGGATGGATTATATGATTGTATATTATAGGACTGGCTACATAATTTCTAAGGCCTAATTCAAAATTAAAATGAGGAATTTCCTATTAAAAATTATGCATAATTTTAGACATTGACAGCAGAAGAGTAAACTCAGCATGGGGCCCTTCAAATACAGGCGCTGTGGAGCATAAGGTACACACATGTGAAGCTGGCCCTGCACATTATGACCTACATATTAGAAAGCTACTCAACAATTACATCAAGAACCAATGAATTATAACTGACAAGAGAAGAGACTATTAAGAAACTTTTGTTAGTAATGCAGTATGGTAATGATGAAGGTCTAGACTAAGTTTTTGGTGATGGGAGTGAAGTTTTACCATCCAACATTTTATCATCTTTATGATCTAATTTTCTCATTTTAAGTGTATGTATGTTTAATAGTCACAGAGTTACAATTAGAGCCATAAATTTATGAGCTTCACAAAATAAGAGGTACCCAATGAGACAACTTTAGGGGATAAGGAAGAACAATTAAAAGAACAAGTTAAAATACTAAATCTATGATTCTGCTAAAAATAGTCCAGCTGAATTGTGGGTGTTATTGTAAGTTAAAGCTAATGACAAGAAATATGAGAATGCCAAGCTCACTAAGAACACTTAAATACAAGAAATCTGCCTATGTTTTTTTATGCAGAATCTTCCTTTAGTGTCCTTGTGTACTGGGAGCACTACAATCTCATCACTCCTTCTTAACAAGCCAGCACTGTCAGAACACTTCATTAGGCTATGGTCATGTGAGTTGCAAAGGACCATATTGAGAATCACAATTCAACCCTTGAGAAACTACAGAGACATTAGCCACCGCAAACAAAGGAGCCAGTGAAAAGGCCTGGAATTTTGCATGGTCAGAGACCTCAGAGTGTGTGTTTTAGCTTTTTGACTGTGTGGGGAAGGCAGTGGAATGGAACAGTTCATAGAGTACACTAGATTTGGATACTGGCTGCAGTGTAGGCCAGCTGTTTGACTCTGGGCAAGTTATTATTTCTCTGAGCCTTAGTTTCTTGATCTTTAATTAAGAAAAATTATAATAATATCTATTACAACAAATACAACTAAAGTAATACAACCAAATTAAAGTGAGAGAATACATGGGTTCAGTTCTGCCATATACAGTGAAAGTAAGTTAAATATGTAGTTTTTTACACAAATATAGTGTGCTGTTTAAAGAAAAAAGCAGAACAAAAATCATAACCTTAAGGCTTTTTAGAGGGTATAAGGAGTGTTCTCAAGTTGATTGTTGGAGTTCAAAATTGTGCTGTACAGAAAGCTAGGGACATGGTCTGGAGAAGTCACAGACACAGTTAGGGACAACCCCACCCCCAGCCAGTGTCAACAAATGCAACTCAGTTGCTTCTTCTACCTTCCCAGGTGTGATAGATGTGGCTGGGCTTGTTTATGGGTCTGCAGCAGGACGTGCTAATCCTCTAGATGTGCACTGATCTCCTTCAAGTAGCCTCTCCAGCCGTGAGATTGATGAAAAGTTTTCTCATTTGACGGCAGAATGATGAAGAGGCTCGGTAGGAGGGTATGTGGGGTTTTATATAAATGTCAGGGTGCATCCCCATTACCTCATTTGGCTCTATTAGAATTGTCAGAGAAAATGCAAATGCTTGATTTATTTAAAGAACTAGACCAATTTATTCAGAGCAATCAATTCAGTGCTTTATGTAGGTACAGTCTCCTAATTCTTGAGTAGTCCTTTTCCCACATCAGTGTACTTTGAGACTGTAGATTTATTAGGGAACAAGGGCAAGACATTTACTTAAAGCTCTTAGTTTCAAATAATAAGCACTTAATATGTGGTTGTAGTTATTTGAGCCAATCAACATATCTTTCTAAATCAATTATATTCAGGCTGTGACTACCATTTTGCTAGCTATAAAGCAATTCTTCCTAGCCTCGGTGAATTTATAATTTACCTGATATAAGAATACAGAAGTAACAATAAAATCAAGCTGTTTTTAACTTTTTATGTGATATGCTACCAAATGTTTTGAAGTCAGAATATAGACCATGGCATGCTAAGAATGGATTCTGTCCTAGACATAAGAAATAAAGGGTTGCAATAATAAAACCTACTGCTCCTTGTTATTACTGTGCTTTGGCAATTTTGATATAATCGGTAATAATTCACTCCTGTTATTTTTCAAAGTCTTTCCTTGGTTGTGGGAGATGATGTTCTTCAAAGAGTACAAAATCCCCCACTTCTAACTCTTGCTTCTTTAGGACTCCCACACCAAAGAGAGGTAAGTTTTCCTGCCTTTTCAGTCTTGTGACTTGCTTATAACCAACTAAACAGGGCAAATGTGGCACAGAGAGCTCATATTTGCAGATGGACATGTCTGGTTCATCAGGACACTGTGTCTGGAGGTTTGTATAAAGTTGAATCCCTTGGGCTGCCATCTATGAGGACCGCAAGGCGTGTAGAGTCAGTGCAATCATTGCGGTCTTCACCTCCTCTCAGCGCAGGTGTAGAAGAGAAAGTCCACAGTCCTTCAGATGGATCCATGTGCAGCTAGAGAGTCAAGTCTGCCTTTGTGGCTTCCCAATTGAGGCCAGAAACATCACAGAACAGAGGCAGCACAGAATCACACTACAGGTATCTTAATTATTGGACCCACAGAGTCTTTGGCTATGATAAAATAGTTGTTTTATGCCAACTTTGGGGTGGTTTTACTATGGTGGTGTTATTCTATAGTATAAAGACATTAAACTTTATTTCAAGTTGAAATAATTCTTACAACTAATGCTGAACATTAATATATATAATTAGCATGTTTTTATTATGCAATCTGTATGATTTATTTTTTATATTTTGAAATTAATTCAAAGAAACCCCAGGCAGAAATTTGTCCCTTAGCCTCCGGACTCAGGTGTGCATATTTGCCTGGAAAGTAGGTTTATAAAGAGAACCACTCAAATGCAATTTGGCTATGTCTATGCATCCAGCCACCGTGGGGCTACATTTAAAATAGATTTGAGCAATAGGATAGCATAATATTTAAGAAGACAAACTAAACTTGAGTTTTTCAACTCTTCCAACCTACATAAGTACTTTCAGCTTTTATGTATGCCTGAAATTTAAAACAAATGTGAATGCAAAGTATATTTTCATTGAGTAAGCGAAAATTTTAGTTCCAACATGAGACAGTGTGTTGGATGTTTACAACTTTGAAATTTAAGTATGTTTATACTTTCATGTAAATATAAATATTATATTTAAAATACTAAAAATAAGTTGTAATAAAGTTTTTACAATATTTTATATATTCTTAGTTCAAAGCTGAAAAATAGATTTATCAAATAATGGCTGTTATTATAAGTTGGTTTACTGAACATGATTTTTTTACATAGATGAAAGGATAATAAAATGATGTGCATTGGTATCTAATATGCTAGATGTACCACTGAAGAAGATTAATTTCAATTAAAAAGACATGTTAAAATTTCAAACAAGAAATCACCTTCAATCAAGTTCACAAAGGTAAAGAGCATCTTCTTCCCCTTCAGAGCATCTGAACTCCCAAGAAATTCTCTACTTCCGTGCATCCTATGTGGGAAGAATAGTCTACTATCAGAGACAACAAAACCTGGACATGGCCTTCATCAAAGCCTTGGCAAACAGCTGCTGCTGTAAGACTCCCACTTAATCAATCAAGTGCTCCTGCAGCTGACACACAGCTGCACAGAGTGAAGCTTCCACTGCACTGGCAGCAGAGCAGGTGCAACAGGAGAGATGATGCAGTAGAGATATCAGAGCCCTCAAGTCACGTTATTGTCCTCACCATAGCCTTTCTGCAGCTCTAATTCTGGCTGTGGTTCCGTGTGCTTACCCTCTATTGCCTCTTGTTCCTTCTCTGAGCTTCACTTTCTGGCCTTTTCATTCATTTCATTTTGTCTAAATCAACCTGACTCACTTTCAATTATTTGTATTAGAAAATTCTGACCTTGGGGCTGGGGATTTAGCTCAGTGGCATAAGCACCTGCCTTGCAAGTGTGTGGTCGTGAGTTCGATCCCTGGTACCAATAAAAACAAAAAAGACAAAAAAAAAAAAAAAAGAAAGAAAAGAAAAGAAAAAAGAAAAAAAGAAAACTCTGACCAACACATAAAAAAATGAATATAACTTTGACAGAGTGAATAAAGAAGTTGGAGGACATGGAAATATTTTAGACTGACAGAATTCTTTTTTTAAAAATTTTATTTAAAAGGAAAAAGAGGAAAAACACAAAACAAAACAAAGCAGTGTAAGGCTACAAGTAATACAGAACTACAAAAAAAAACAGTAAGAAATCACTAGTTAATAGATTACATATTATCATCTTAGAGATAGTTGCTCAAATCACAGTATCAAAGCATACAAAGTGAACATTCAAACAGTGAGGCTGCAAACAGTCGTGTTCAATGATTCAACCAAAAACATTAATATGGTCAGCTATTAACACCCCTAAACACACTTGCTGTTGTATCCTTTAGAGCTCTTTTTTTCCCTCTCTTTTTTACAAGAAAATTTACACATTTTGGGTTTTATTACTCCTTAGCTCTTATTACTTTTTTTTTTGGGGGGGGAGAATAAAGTCAAATATGGCAAAACAGAGCTGTCAGACTGACAGAATTCAAAAGCAAAAAACATAAAAGTAGATAAATGTTATGATTAGTAACTGGTAGCAGTATAGTATAAATTCTGTTCAAATGTACTGAGAATTGAGATCTCATCAAAAGGCACTTTAAGGTAAGGCAGGTGTCCTAGTCAGTTCTGGCTTCAAGAACAAAATGCCACCACTGGGTGCCATGAACAACATAAATTTATTTTCTCATCATTCAGAAAGATGGAAATTCAAAAGGAGGGTACCACTAGGATGGGCAAGTTCTGGTGAGGGCTTTCCTCTGGGCTTGCTGTGTTATTGTTGTGTCCTCTGAAGGACAGAAGGCAAACTCTCTGGTGTCTCTTCTTGTAAGGATACAACTCTTATGAGGAAAGGGTCACCCTCATAACTTTATCTAACCCTAGTGTCCTCCCAAAGTCCGTATCTCCAATACCATCACTTAGGATTAGGACCTCAAAATATGAATTAGAAAGGATGCAATACATTCCATAGCAGGAGGAAAGAGAGGTTTCAGGTAGGATAAAGGGGATCTTTTACAGTGGTGTCTCTATTCATCAGTTTTATGTGTTCCATGATTCTGGAAAAGAGGGCAACATTTGTGTTCATGTGAAAAAGATGGTTTGTCACCTGATGCAGAGTTCACAAACAAAAACAAAATTTTGCCAAAGGCTTCTGGTTACAAATTAAATTGTTCACAAACAAAAGCGTTCATGAGCTGAAATACCATTGAATATCATATGCAAGAGTTGTGGGATTTTAGGCTAAGAGGGATGCGCTTGAAACTCGTGTTTTAGGGGTGCTACCTCAGCAACAGGGTACAGAATGGATGGGGTGAGGGGAAAATTATGTTAGGAAGTTTGAGAGGCTCCTGACTTACTTAAGGCTGGTAATATAAAGGGGCTGAATTCAGAAAGAGAAGCACAAAGGTGAAACAGAGGAATCTGAATGTGAGAGATACTTCAGATGTGGAACCAAAAGAATTAGACATCTGTAAGTGGGTGTGTGGAAGAGGGAGGGATCGAGGTTGACTCATAGATTTCAGGGTTGGGTAACTGGGCAGGGAGGAATGCAAATCATCAAATCAGAACACATACAAGCAAGTGCTAGCTTACAGCAGTGGCAAGATCATGCTTTTGGCTTTTGAAATGCTGAGTTAGCTGATGGGACAGCACATAGATATTTCAAGTTTGGAATGAAGTCTGGAGCTCCACAGAAAGGTTAAAGCCAACTGAGTTTTGGAGTTCATTTAAAATGGCATGAAAGAAGGAATGGGTGATATCACTCTTGGAGAAGAAAAGAAAGTCAAGTATAGGAGCTCCTTACACTGAAAGATGCTTTTTCTGACATTAAAATAAAACATTTGAATAAGAAAGGAAGTGAATTAAGAGAATATGAAGTTTTCAAGATCTTAAAAAGAGAAAAGCTGAGAAATAAGAGGAATGATCAAGAGTATCAAAGCCATTGAGATCCAAGGACCTAAAGAAATTTTTAAGAAGATCACTGGCAGATAAAAACTGAAGGATAGTTCGTGTGTGTGTGTGTGTGTGTGTGTGTGTGTGTGTGTGTGTGTTTTGAAAGGAAGGTCAAATCAGTGTAATTATTTCATAAGGTAAAGAAGCATAAGTATTGTTTCCAGTAGTTTATTTATAGATTGTATGGTTGTTTAGATTAATAGGAAGTTGCTGTGTGGTCATTAGTTTTGCATTTTGATAGTGAAAATTTTAAAAACATATTTTCCTACACTGTGAATAAGCTAATAGCACAAGTTTCTATACAAAAAAAGAAAGAAAACACATGTAAAGTGCTCAACACAGTAAGCTTTCTATAATAATAACTGTTCTATGTCGCAAATTGCTGTGTTATAGAAGAATTTCTACTTGTTATTTAGAGCCCTTTATTCCTCTTCCAAGATTTTCTGTAAATGGTATAAACCAATAACTCAAAGCATACTGTGTTCATAAGATGGTAACCTGATAGCAATACTACTGAAAAGGTGCAAAAAAATCTCTATTTAAATTACACCTTTAATTTAGAAGTCAATGACTGAAATTAAGTACTATCATTTTTACACACATTAAGACACTTAAAATATTTGTCACAGAAAGGATCACAGAAGATAATAAATCATGCTATTAATCTCTTGCTGTGCATTAACTTATTAGATTCTCTTCCTGAGTTAGAATTTGATGAAAACAGTGTAGCAGACACAGAGGTCAGTTACTATACATGCCTTTAAGAAATAGAAGGAAGAAAGGAAAGAAGGAAAGGAGGGAAGAAATAAGGGAGGGAGGAAGAAAAAAAGGAAGGAAGGAAGGGAGAGAGGGAAGGAAGAAGGAAGGAGGGAAGGAGGAAGGAAAGGCTGCTGTAAAGAGAGCAGTGACCCAAGTTCCTACACACAGTGCATTTGGATGGTATAAACTTCTAATAAACTGGTTTGAAAACGATGGAGCCACTTTATCTGAATAAAGAAGAAATGCCTGAACAGCTCAACAGATAGTAAAGGAAAAATTTAAAACATTCAAGACATTGCTGGAAGATATAGATATAGATATAGATATAGATATAGATATAGATATAATAGATTTAGATATATCATAAGAGGCTTGAAGACTCACTGGAGTATTATGTGCCACAAGAGGGTCTCGTGGACACACCATTTACAGAGGCAACAGGAGTTTTCTGGTGAACAGGCTGCCAGTATGACGCAAAAGTCCAGGGGTACCTATTTTCTGCAGGTCAGGCTCAATGGTAGGAGAGGCCACCATAGAGCTGATTTTTTAAAAATACTAATGAGATACTCTGTATCTGAAGAAATTGAAGTCGGGTGAACAGTTTAACCACCAAAACCCAGAAGCTGGGAGTCTCGGGTGTTGTAAGAATGCACAAGCCCAGAGTGACAGCAAAAAGTACCTGAATCGCAGAAAATTTCAGATATAGTCAATAGAATATAGCATTCCCAAGGGCAAAATATATGGAGATACAATGGGGTTACTTAATATATTTATCATCACAAGAATATAAGACTGTGTGAGTTGAGGGTAAGCACTCAGTAAAAGGTGCAATATTTTGTACAGTTGCTAAACCTGAATGACTACACTGACTGAACGGACATTTACACAGTGATTTCCTCACTTCTTCCCCAAAAGGACCACTGACTATTCAAGTGTCTATACACTGAGGAAAATGGATATCCATGTATTTCAAGGACTACTGGACACAGCATATGAATGGATATTGATACTTAGAGACCTGAGTTAGTCTTCTCATGGACCCCTACTAGAGTAGAGATAGGCCAACTAAGGAATAAATGAGCTCTGGCTGAAGTGTGGGTTTATTAATTCTGTTAATACATCCAGAAGCCTTTTCGTAGTCTACCAAGATATAAATGGGACATCTAATACTTGACAAATGGAATCATCCCTTATTGGGAGAATTCAACCGAAGTCTCTGACACTGTACTTTCTATATTCTCTACTAGATGACAAATCAAAAGCAACACTGAAGCGTGAATGGAAAGATGGTTAAAATTTAAGGCCATTGCTTAAAGTCTCAAGAATGCAGGAGAGTGGTCTTTTTTATCTGATTTCTAAGCAACTTAGCACTCTGGATAATTAATGGAATTTTCAACCAAATAGGAGTGAGTGGCCCTTGATTTTTCCAACTGCTCTTCTCTATTCTACTCAAGAAACACAAAATGTACCTCATGTGTACTGATATTAGGAGACCCCTTACATCATAGTTTATGTCAATACCATATTAATTCCTCCACTCTGTGCTATAGAATTACCAAAGATATGTACAGTGTGGATGTCTTATAGTTCGGATGCCTTTGACTTTTCACATCACTACAAGATAAATAGGATGCGATTAGCAGAGTAGGAGCCTTGTTAAAACACATGAACTACAGATTTGTTGCAGTAAACCCTATAATATTCAGGGCTTTAGGACTTCAGAAAGTGTTTAGGGATCCAGTTATCAGGAGTGTGCTAGAGATTCCCTCCAAAGTAGAAGATGATTATTGCATCTTGTACCCATACAATAAAACAAACAAACAAAGAAACAAATATAGTACCAGGTAGGTTACTGTGGGTTCTTGTGGAAACATATTCCATACTGATAAATACACCCTAGGGAGCGATCTGAAGATGGTGGCTTGATAGGGAGCAGGGTAGAGAGCTTCTCTGAGAAAAACAACTCAGATGCTAGAATTTAACAACATGGAGAAGACAAGATGAAAGTAGAGGGATTCTCTCAAGCCAGGAAGAAACTGAGGAAAAAGAAAAAGAAAGAAAGAAAGGGAAAAACATTGATGAAAGGCTGGAACCAGCTGCGCTCACTGGCACTGGTCCCACGCTGTGCTGGGCACACCTTGGAGTCAGATGATTCATGGTTGCACTGAAGTTGCAGCCACTGAAATTAGGAGTTGGTGAGTTCTGGGCCCTTGGTGGGAGGATGCGGCACAGCGTGGAGTGGAGCCAAGGTGGAGAGCTGCATTAATTCACAGTGAGTGCTGGAAATTGGGTCTCGCAGCGGATGTGGCTGGCTGAAGGATGCATTGGAGTTGGGCAGAACAAGGCCTGAACCTAGTGGCGTCAGTCAGCTGCCCCTCGCCGAGAGGGGAATGGTGGGATCTGCTTGGGCTGAGTCACGCCCCTACTTGAGACCAAATAGCTAGGGACAGAACTGTCCCGACCCTGTGACATCCACACAGTACAGACCAATGTGCTGAAGGCACTCTCTGGTTGACTGGCTCAGAGAAAAGGGCAAGCCCACATCGTCCCTGCATGCACCTCAGATAACAGTAAACTGGAGAAGGCAGCAAGTCCCCAGCCAGCATGCTTCAGAAAAATCGTAGGTAATATGGAAAGGGCCTGAGACCTCCACCATATCCCTGTCTGAAAGAAAACAGAAACATGACAAGAGAAAGAAAGAAAAAGCCTCCAGCCACTGACCCAAGGGAAATAAGTCCAGGAGAAGTAAATACAGAAGAGATCCAGTGTAGCAATCATACAATATTGGCCACAGCACCAGCAGACATAAAGAAATACCTTTGTGACCTCATAGATGAACTTAAAATTGAAATTCTATTTCAAGTGAGGCAAGATATAAAAAGATTAATAAAACAAATGCTAAACTCCTCTCAAGAAGACACAGATGGAAGAATGGAGGAACCCAGAAAAATAAGAGAAATCTTTGGTGAAGAATATAAACAAAATCTAGAATACATGAAACAGATCCAAAGAGATTACCAGGAAATTAAAAACTCCATTGAGAGGTGTCAAAATGCCTTGACAGAAACTAAAGTTAGCCTTTCAGAATTTGAAGATATATTTGCAATGTGTGATCATGAAAGAAAAGACCTCTTAAAAATAACAAGGAACTAGGAAGTAACAATACAAAGGCTAGAAGACGACAAGAGGATCTATAATTTAAGAATAAAAAATGTGAGTGAAGAAGCAGGTAAACATGAATTATAAAGGCTATTCACAGAAATAATTAAAGAAAACTTCTCAAGCATAGGAAAAGGAAATGATATCCAGATAAATGAGGCATACGAACTCCAGCCAATGACAACCAAAGTAGATCTACACCCAGACATATAATAATCAAGATCCCAGAAATTCACTACAAGAACAGAATATTAAAAGTGGTCAGAGAAAAGAAGCAGATTACCTATAAAGAAAAATCCATCAAAATCATGACAGACTTCTCAACACAAACTATCAAATCAAGAAGAGCTTGGAGTGAAGTAGTCCAAGCCCTGAAAGAAAATAACCTCCAACCCAAATTGATGTGCCCTGAAAAACTCTCTCTCAAAATTAATGGAGAAACAAGATGTTTCCATGACAAAGAGGAACTGTGGGTGTTCGTGACCACCAATCCAGCCCAACAAAAAATACTGAAGGACATTCTAGAGAGAGATAGAAAAAAATACTAGGATTCCAGCAACAGTGGCAGAAAGGCCTCAATGAATGGGGCACACAGTAAAATGAAGGAGAAAAGTGGAAAAATAATAGCAGAAAAATAGAACCAGAAATGAGGCAGAGAAGGATGGCTATAATCTCTAATATAGATGGCCTTGATATACTAACAAAAAGAAACACAGGCAAAGTAGATCAGGAAACAAGGTCCATCAAGATGTTCTGAATAGGAGGAAATATACTCAACATGAAAGAGAGTTAATAAACCAAAAGTCAAAGATGAGAAAACAATGCTCTATGTGACAGGGAACCAGCGAGAAATAGGGACAACTCGTCCAACAGCTGCAGATAGATTGGAAAGTCATGACACTTTTGTGCAGTGGAAAACTACTCAGCTATAAGGAAAATCTTGAGGCTTTAGTAGGTAAAGGAATATGGCTCAAGATCAAGCTCAGGGGTAAAAAGGTTCAGCACTGCTTAGATAGATAACAGATTGCCCCCCTAATCTAAAAACTAAAGGAGTTAGTGGGACCCAAAATATACAAAGCACAGATACCCTGAGAAAGGGAAAGGGGATGAATTGTCTAAAAAAGGAAAGCAGAGGACATTGTTAATAGTGTATCAGGATTTAAAAGCCATATTAGTCTTATCGCTCTGTTTAGTTTGATTTTATTCTGTTCTAGTCTACCTACTCATACTAGATTTCATGGCACAGACAGCTATCCCCAAAATAGCAGGTAATACTACGGTAACTATCCTTACTTTCCTATTAACTTAAACTGAAGCCCTGTAGTACTTACATTGTCATACTATGACTGATCTTATTTGAATCTGGGTTGTTAGATCGTTGTTTTGTCTTGACTGATTTTATTCGAATTTGGTATGCTTGATAGTATCAAGTCTAACAGTAGAGGCAACTACTCTGAAGATGACAAGATGCAATAAGATACCCATTCTAGCTTATTAACTGCTTTTGAAGTCCTACAATGTCTCTAATGTTGTATTTTTATTAAAAATGCTATGTAATGCTATGTTCAATTATATTATGCCTATGTTGACAATTCTATTGAAAATAACAAGAGATAGCATAGTAACTACTGTAGATCACCTAGTATTGTGGTTTTATATGTCTTTTTCATTTCATGTTTTTTCTAGGAATTTTTTTGTTATCTTGTTTTAATCTGTTTTTCCCTGTAATATAGAAAGGGTAGGTACACATGTAGAGATTCACCTATGTGTAGAATTTTTAAACAGTTTATAAGAACAGATTATGTAATGCACGATGTAATGAACAGATACTCTGAAGATGAGACACTAAGATACCTAGTGCTAATTCTGTAGCACTATGATATAAAATCTAGCAATAATATTATTCACTGTTCAGAATGATATTAGTCTAGTCTCTTATGTTTAATTTCAACATATGTAAAAATATGGACAGTTATTTCAAAGAAAACGAGAGACATTATGGCAGCCACGGTTGACTTCCTTATTATCTGTCCTTGTAGACCTAAAATTCATCATTCTGTTCATCAATCCTTCATCATTCTGTTCTGATTAGTTTAGTACTATACTGTTCAGTATGTATTCACTGTGTATGAAGATGTGGACAACTATATGAAAGAAAACAAGAGACAATATGATAGACAGTGAAGATCTCCAGTGGCCTTTCTTTGAAATCTGTGTTTCTTAAAATTGTTTCCTTATGATCTGTTTTTTTCTGTTTAATTTTATCCTCTTTATAATAAAAACAAATAAATAAATACACCCTAGTCCATATGATAAATGCTATGGCTGGAATATTGATATTCTGGCTCTGAATCTATATGTTAAAATTCTAATCTCAAGGTGATAGCATTAGGAAGTGATTAGGTCATGGAATGTTGTTTAACTCCCTTCTAAAAGTGACCACAGTAGTGTCTTCAAGAAAGTGACATCTACAATTCTAGTTTAGATCTAGTGTCCTCTGAACACCTCAGGTGTTCTCAGGTCAGTCTTCTGGAAATTAGCTAAACTATGGGGTGCTATTCTTATCATTAATTTATTGATGAGTTGGTAGCTAACTGTGCTGTTAGACAACGAGGCCTGACCAAAAGACATGGGTCAGTGAGGCCATGACTTACAAGGGTGTATTCTCATCCCTGGCTCTCCCTTTTTTTGCTGCTTCCTGGCAATATGAGTTAGCAATTTTCCTCCACTGTGCCCATCTACCATGCTGTGTTTGCCTTTGAGCCAGCCAATAATACATGGACTCAACCCTCTGAAACCATAACTCCTAAGAAACTTCTGCTCCTTAAGGTTGTGAGTATTGGATACTGTGTCTCAGCAACTTTTTGAATCAGAAATGAGGCCATCAATAGACACTGACTGCCAGTACCTTGATCTTGGTTAAACAATAAATTTCTATTGTTTGTGAGTTAGTTGGTTTGTGGTTATTTTCTTAAAGCAGCTGAACTGGACTAAGACATTAGTTGTCAAGGAAGCCTACCATCTTTGAGAGAGCCATGAAGCAAGAGGGGCCTCTATAACAGATACTGAGTGTGGGGTAGGCAGCCTTCATATTTAAGATTTGTGATCTAGCAGATGCTGTAGTGCTTTAGGTGTCAGTGGAGGAGAAAACATATAGTTAGGAGTTCACAGCAAATCCCAGGTGAGTGACTCACTAAATAGGCCCCAGAAATTCAAGAACAAGGGCATGTCACTTGCATCTGAGAATTAAGTATCTTAAAAAGTAGGCCTAAGCATGCTACTGGGCCTAAAGATATTGACTGGATGAAAATACAAAAGAAAACAATTTCTGAGCTGTCCATTATTAGCTTGCTTCTATTGGACTCTGTCAAAATAGTTATTATCTAGTATGGAATTCTAGTCAACTATAAGTATTGACAATGCTAGACAATTATTGTGCATTGTAAAAAGGCTAAAGATAACTTAGAAGCTGTGATATTAAAAAGCAATTAAAGTTTAACATCTTCAATAATGTGCAAAACATTAAATATTAAAAATTAAGGATCATAAAAACAAAGTATGCAATTATTAAGAACTAAAGTGCAATGAAAACTCAATAATCAAAGCTACTTAAATTAGTTTTGGTGCTTGAGCTACTTGGTCACTTGGACAGTAGGACATACATAGAAATTTTTGGAGTGCATGCTTTTTCAACTATTTTCTTAATGCACATAATACAATGTTCAATTAAAATCAACTAACAAGTTTTCTTCATCTACCATGTGTCAGTCACTACAGTGAGGATCACTCAAAATATGACTGACTTCTCTTCACTAGGAACACATCCCAGGAAGTAGTGCAATGCTGAGGTCTATGTTCCTGGTTCTAACATGTACCAATGGAATAAAATCGAGCAAGTTAATTATAACTGAAGGTTAAGTCACATCCTTAGGTTTGTTCATGCTAAAGACAGTATATTTTCATTCCAACCTTTCAGAAAATTAAGGCATACAAAGTATTTAGGATGAGATTACACAAATAAATAGTTTTTTTTTAATGAAACATAGCTCTGTGAGTAGTCAAGGGATTGAAATAAAGCAGCAAATTGAGTTCTACAATGAGGTTCATAGACTAGGCTATACCTAGCCATTGGGCCTGCGTCAGTAGTGATAGTGTATAAATCCTGGGGTGCACACTGAGTGTCAGCCCGATTCTTGTTGTGCTCTAACAGAAAGCCTAAGGATTCCCCACAGTGATGGTGAACCTTTTAAAGATTGAGTACCCAAGCTCTAACCTCAAACGCAATTATCTACCACAGATGTCAACACTGCAATTAAACCTAAATACTGAGGTTTTAGTTTAGAAAAAAGAAACTCTTTTCCAGTGTTTGGCTGCTGGGGTGACTTGGCTCATGTGCAGATGTAGAGGACTCTGCATGATTCCCCAGCACTGCAGCACATCCAGCCATCTCTCTACTCATCTGCTATAGCCCAGGCTCTTGGTGACTCACAGATACCTAGTTCATCCCATCCCTCAAAAACAATCAAATGCATTATCTCCATTTGACTCTGGACTCACCAGCACTAAGGTTCCCAGTTTTAAGAAAACCAGCTGAGCTCAAATCTTTATTATTTTGTATTTTAGATTCTATGATATTCTTCTTAAAAGGTTCCATTTTGCTTTTAGTTTCTTCTTATTTTTAATGCCCTCGTTACTCTCTATCAGATAACTCTTAAACTTCAGAAGTTTATATCAGTATAATAATATTGAATACCTGATGCATTTTTGGATACATGTTTTCCATATATATATGGAATTGAATTAAATGCAATCATTCTAAAGTATTAATCTGGCATAGTAATTTTCAGCTTCACATTGCAGTTTAACTCAAACCATGAAGCCTCAAGTTGATTTACAAGATCTTTCTGATTTATTTATTCTTGGTAATGCTTTAAATCCCACATTTCCCCACATACATCATGCCTTGAGTTCCCCGCTCATATGTTCCTGTTTCCCTGTTTCTTGCTCTCTGCCTTTGCTCCTGCTTCTCTTTCATCTGGATTTCTATATCTTGACCTATCCAAAGCACATCTACCTTCCAGATCTGTGATGGTTAATCTAGATTGTTCACTCGATCGCTTAAGGGAGCCTAGGTGATCAGTAAAGCTTGTGACTGGTTGTGTCTGAATGCATCGTGGAAATGGCCTTGAGGGACATATTTGTTCCTTAGCGCCTTTCTTTCTGACTCTCCCATGGTCTCTTCTTCCTGGGTGCCAGAACATGAGCAGCTTTTCTCTGCCATGTTCTTCTACCATGAAAATGGACTGAAACAAGCCGAAATAAAATTTTCTCTTAAATTGTTAGTTCAAATATTTATCCTAGCAATAAGAAAGCTGACCAAGGCCCTCAACAAGTATAACTGATTCTGCACCACTTCCCCACTGTCTTCACCAATATACTAACAATTGTTTCTACCCAGTAGATTATTACACACTATCCTCTACAGTAAGCACTATAACTATAGCTCATATTTCTAAGGATGCATGAAAATATCCTAATTTTTTAAAATTAGAAAGATTTAATATACAATTTTAAGAATTTTTTTTTCAATCTTATAATAAAATATAACTTTAAATTTTTCATGGTACAGCCACCCATGAAGAGATAGCACCCAGGGACTAAAAAAGTCATAATGCAATGCTGACTAATTTATACTGCATTATAGGACATCTTCTTTTCCTAATTAGAATATACAAGCTACCACCAGAAGTCTCCACATTGCAGTTTGCTAATATTATACTTAAGAAACCCCAGATATACAAATGGAATTCTGTGATACATTTTTCAATATACTAACTGAAATGTACTAATTAAAATGGCAATGCTCTGTTTTTAGCTGGGACCAGTGATCACTAGCTGGCAATGCTAGTGATCTCAGATTGGTTAGAGATTCTGCTATATTATTGAAAATGCAGGAATTTCTTTAATGTGACTAGAAAAACAAATATCATTATAAAGTCCCATG
Organism: Cavia porcellus; assembly: GCF_034190915.1. Taxonomy (NCBI): domain Eukaryota; kingdom Metazoa; phylum Chordata; class Mammalia; order Rodentia; family Caviidae; genus Cavia; species Cavia porcellus. The sequence continues at coordinate 120,198,603 of NW_026947484.1, forward strand.
TTAGTACCAGAGTATTCAAATTTAAGTATCATTTATGGAACCTACATAAATATAAAAGTGGAGCGTATCCACCTAACTTTGTTTACCTATCTATTTATTATCACATCAGTCATGTTAGTACTTTATTTGCACAATTTCAAAATAGTGTTGTAATACAGCTTTACTATTATGGGCCATTGTTTAATATCTGAGACTAAAGTTGGTATGAAAAAATAATTCACTAGATATGATTATTATATGGAGTTCACAAAAGGAAAAGAGAAACAAGATGAGTGATAAAGGTGCTCCATGGTAGTAAATATCCTAGATTCCAGTGGGAATATCCTAGATTCCAACCTTACAGATGTCCTTTGAACCTTTTCTCATCCCCACTATAACCTTAGCTGAAGGCTAACAGAAGAATCAATCAAATAAGAATAGAAGCTAGAGCACCAACAGTCACAGTAATAGTATAGCAGTTACATTATGGGTGTATATTCAATAAATATTTTTGGTATATTACCTAGCAAACAAGACACTCAAGTCATCTCATTTGAAATTTAGAGCAGAGAAGCATTAGAAAATAACTGTTTGGTGGCAGGTATGTCTCACCAAGCCAGAAAAGACAAAACAGGAAGGCAGCTCAGAGCTTGTCTTTTCCCCTTCCACAGTATTTGTCCTCCAAATGCAATTTCCAGCTGGTCTCAGAAAATCAACTGCTACAGATAAATTGGCATGTGTTCTCCAAATTCCTGTCCTCCAGACTGAGCGCTGTTCAGACCTCTATAGAGAATGAGATAAAAGTCACAAGAGAGGAGGAAGCAAACTAGCACCACTGAATTGTGTTTATCTAACCTCTGTCTTGGCTGCATGTCAACAGTGTTTGCTACACATGTGACCCTTGAATTTACTGGCAATGTGACGACATGTGCTTTATTTTTTGGCAATAATATGTGGCTGTGTGAGTAGGATTGTGCTGATGATTGCTCTCCAGTGAGGAGGAGGACAGAAGAAAATGACATTGTAGCTTTCCATCAATATGCTGGGGAAACACTGTGGTAACTTGTTGAAGTTACCACAAATTCCTCTTATTTTAATATATTCATTTTTTATGATGTGGCTTGATGGCATATTCTATCTGCTTGTTGTGTTTCCTTGACCCTCAACAGCCTAAGAAGACTTTGGGGCTTGTTGGAAAGACAGACTATAGTGAAGTAATCACCAGGAAGCTGAAGAACTTCAAGAAACCCTCTGGGGAGGCTGCACCAAGATACCTTTGGGGAAGGTGACGTGAAAAAAGAGTTCCTATGAAAGACAGAGAGAGGCACAGGTACTTGAGCTTCTCTGGCTACAGTTGATCCTAGGTGCCTGGCAGCTGAATGCAGACCAGGGGAGAAGCCCAGGACAGACCAGCAGGAAAACTGCAAGTCAATATCTCAAATCCTGGGAATAATAGATAGATTTTTTGAGGTTCAGAGAGGTTTGTAATGAAGCAATATATAACGGAAACTGAGGCCAACAAATGTAGCTGACTCATCCTTTTTTTTTCTTTTAATTTAGAAAGGAAAGTTAAGGTCACAGTTGGAAGTGACCTAAAGAGATGGTTTTGGCCTCTGTATTTCAAAAATTTATGGGGTTAACTGGAAAGTTACTAAAGATGATTTTTTAAATTCTCAACTTGGAGATTCATTTCTTTTAACTGGAAAAAAATTGCTAATTTCACAGGGAAAGAAAAGCCAAAAAGCTGACTTTAAGTATTATTCTAATATGATTTAACACTGAATTATAAATTTGATAGTTCAATATTAAATAACCTTTAGAGTTCTCCCCTTTCCCCAAGAAAATCCAACAGCATTTGCAAAAATAGACACAGTAATTTTTATTTCTCTAAAAGTTTTTAGTAAAACAAAATAAAACTTTATCATCAAATTATTACCAACACCTTAGCTGAGGTCACATGCTTAAGGATAGCTCAAATTCCTTAATTTTATTTACTAATCCACATTGGAAACATCAAATATTCCTCAATTTTATTCATATACTTATCATGGTGCTTATTTATTTTTGTTGATGAGTTTACATGTGTTTATAAAATGTTAAATAATTCCTAAATATAATCATAAAGGCCATTTCCATAGAGAACACTGACTATATGGTTGTTTTCTCCTATTTTCCTATGTATCAAAATTCGGGCAAACATTTCATGAGACTGTGTCAGTTTAAAACACCAAAAATTTCTATTATAAAGTCTTCCCAAGGTGCCTGTGGTGAATTAGGGAAGAAATATATTTGTACTTAAGTTCAAATATAATGGTGAAACCCGACTGTAAAGCCGGCAGAGTTGCCATAGCAGCCACCCACAGTCACACACACACACAAAGAGGTGCTGGGGAAAGAGAGAGGCAGAGCGGAGCACAGAATCTATTGTTAAAAAGACAGAAGTACCCATAAGTGTAATCACAAGCAGGGATCCTAACTTTTATTCTGAGCCACCTTTAAGAACAAAAGATTTCTCAATGTCACCGTGTTTATTAAATGATTAAATGATTTATTAAATGATTTCTTTAAACCCTCTTCTATCTGCATTCTGGCTTTTAAACCTTACTAGCTGCTGAAACTATGCAGGAGGATGTGGAAATTCAGCAGACCATGCAGGTATTATAGCTAACAGGATTAGGGTTACACAGTCTGGAACACTTAGAATCATTGTAGAGAGGGTAAAGAGTGTTCTATGGATCAGAGCAAGTTACTTCACTTTTTAAGTGTCCTCCCCTGCAAAATGGGTCTAATAAGAGCACATATGTCAGAGAAATGTTACAAAGATTAAATAAAAATAGCACAAATAATAAATTAATAAATTAAAAATCTGTAAGAGTAAAGCTAAAACAATACCCAGTATATAGTAAATGTTCAATAAATATCTATTATAATAATTATTGTTAATTAATTATTACTGTTACTACCCTGAAGCTTTTACTACAGACTAGAACAGTATGGTCTATAATGTATAAGTTGCTAAAACATATGCAAACAGTTGGGCAGCAGATCAGGGGAAAGATATTAATATTCTTCCAGTAACTGAGCAGATAACATCTTCACACATAGCTATGTCTTTGAAACACTATTTCAGTGGACTAAAAAGGCAAAGTATTTTGTTATAGTTACATATTCACCACCTCTGGAGAATGCTGGTTACATAGAAAAATCTAACATCTATCAGTGCTAAAATATTTATGCAACAGTAGTTGGGGCCAGAGAGCATTTTGGAATTTGCTTTCCATCATGTGCTTCAGCACATATCTATATGCAGATATATTTGCAATTCACATACAGATATAAAGGTAAACATCAGATTTTGAAGTAATGGCAATGAATGCAAAGTATTCTGTGACTTCTCACTCATTCTTAATCTGCATTTTTAGGGCTGAGTACTTCATGTTCAGCAAAAGTGAAGCTTGTAGTCAACAGAGTTAGTGAATAGGAAAGAATATGCATGGGTTAGCATATTTCATATAAGGCTCAGAAGTACCTAATAATGTGTAGGAGAAAGTAAAGCTCAGGAGCTAAGAAATAAGAAGAAATGAAAGGAATGGAGCTGGCAAGCCCAGTGAGAGGGCAGGAAGAAAGCTGAAAGAAACAACTTCTACAAGACAGTAGGTAGAGGAAGAGAAAATGGAGAGGATAAAATTGAATACTGAACCCCACACAAATTTTCCTGATGGGATTTCTTTTTTTTTTAAATCAGGGCAATAAGAAATGAAGTAACTTGGCTTATTTTTTTTTAAATGTTAAAATGCACATCCTATGGCTTCTAAAGTTAGCTTACCATTGTAACAGTGATGTGCAATGTTATAGTTCCCCTTTTAAATTGCTCTTCCATTCCATAACCTTTATTTCCATTCTCAAGAAGTAGTGTCACAGGGCATCACTATAGATTCTCTCTGCTCCCAGTGAGCCTGCCATGACTGTATTAGAAATTTTTCCATCATCAAGTAGCTTCTTGGGAATAAAAACAATCCTGATTTTTCCAAGTCATTAGAAATAATCAAGTTGGGCTTCAAATTGGGCCTAAGTCTTTACAAATCTCTTGTTAATAAATTGAAATCAGGAGGAAATAGATATTGGCTCCATTAGAAAAGTGGACCCCAAAAGGCATTTAAATTCTCTGAAGTTCTTATGAGAGTTTATGGCAAAGCCTATGGAGAACACCTTTGAAGTCTAAGTCCTCAGCTGAAAGCACATCCCGTTGATGACAGAAAAGACTGATGACATAGGGTACTGGTGTCAAGAACAGCCTTGCCAAGCCTGTTCCTCTTTCCATTCTTTCTTACAACAATAATAAGCTCAGCTGTGACCACTTATTCCCTCTAAAAGGTCTTTATGATAGTTACACGTGGGACCTCACTCTTACTCCTAAAATGATGGCAAATGGTCCATAATAAACTCGAAATGAGTTTCTGAGTATATTTTGTTTACTGTGAGAAAATATTAAAACACTGTTTGAGATATTAGGATGATGCAATTACCAATAATAAAAGAGCTTTCTATGAATATAGTGTCACCTTTTCACCCCCACAAGGGAATACTAGAGCTTGAGTAGGCAACCAAGCCCTCGATAGCTCTCTTAATTGCATTATTAGCAGTTCATAGGGAGTGCTACAAAACAAATATGTTTTCATTAAGTCCCATTTAACACAGAGACAAACAATATTCACAATAGAAATACAAATGGCTAAAGTTTTAATATAACCAACTACGCACATAATCTCATGAGAATCAAGTGACTTAATTTCATTCACAGTACAAACAACAATTATCAGAAATAAATTAAACAGCCATTAGCAAGCTATTACTATAGCATCCAAAGAGTGATTTTCCTTATGGTAAGGAAAGGATTTGTAGCTTGGAAGAATGATCAGAAATCCATGCTCAGGTGAATATTTACTCCTTACTTACTGTTAGATACATGGCTGCATAGACACTGAGAGCTGCTTCTTTGGATGGGAATGTTTTCCTTGCCCTCATGATGAGATCTGGATTCCCAGTACAAGCCTCTTCCCCACTGATGAACTGTGTGTACTGCTGGCATCCAAGTGCTGTGTAGTTGGGCTTACACAGGGCAAGAAAATGTGGAGCCAGGTTTCCTGTAACGACTTGTCCAGCATTTACAAAGATATCTGTTGCGAACAGTCCAAATGTATAAATTCCTGAGGAAGAAAACAAGGAATTTGAGCTCTGTTTATTTGTATATCAACTCACAATAAGCAGAAATGAAAATATTTTAGACACTATAAAATATCTATACATCCATACAACTGGTTCATTTTATTTTCCTCCTTTCCAGTTTCTCCCTTGGTTCTCTGGAGTAGTGAGAGTGTTAAATTATTTAACACATTAAGCTGTATACCACCAGCTACATTTTTATGCATAGCAAGATTATAAGACATAAGATAAAAGAAGAAGATATATTCTAAGACTATGTTTGGGTAATTGATGTTTAAACGGAGACATGTATCCCTTGAGAGGGGATCGTTTATCATGTTTCACTAATGTTAGCAATCTTTATTTTTTTCCTGATTTTGAAAATATTTTTTATCGTACTAACATAAAGCAAAGCAGTTCTCTCTCCCTGAATATGCCTCTTAGGCCCATTCCAATTGGTATTATCTCTGCTGGAAATGACAATTAGAGTAAAATCCAATGCCATCAGTTTTCATTTAAGTATAGTGGAAAATCTTAAGTAAAGCAAACTGCTTTCAGATTAATCTCTACATAGCCTTCAGAAACATTTATAAAAGCACAGAACAGTTGGCAATTTAGTTTCTCCTTCTCTTTTTTAGATTGGCTATTTATTAAATGTGGGACAATTTAGTAAACAATAAAGCAATTAATATTATAATTTTAAATATCTCTATGCTAGTAAAATTTATTCACTTGAAATTACCTGAAGATCTAAAATTAAATATATAGATTTTTGTAAGATGTAAGAATGTTGTTCCTTTGTTGAATACCAAAAATGTGTTCTAAATTCTGAGTCATTGACCACCACTATCAAAACTTAGACAAAAATAAATTCTTTGCTATTAATTTCAACAAACTTACAGATGCAGTCTTCAAGGATGAGACACTGTTGTAAAATTTAATTTTTTATACTTTTGGGAAACAAAAAAAATCAGAATCATTTAACACTATACCAAAATAATACTTCTTTGGTTCAGTGGTTCAGTGTAATTTTATTATAAAACTAGACTTTCCTCTGAGTCATGTACTTCTTGTGTTCTATCTTTTCATCAATATTGTCTATTATGTGGAAAATTACCATGAAAGTTGCAAAGGATCAAATAATTTTCTAACATTAGAGGCATGGTTCTTTAAATTTCCAAATATTATGCAAGATTCAAGAGCAAAAGATTTATACACAAAACCTTGCATGTAGTATCCAAATGTCAATGAAACAAAGACATTAGACGTCCTTTTATCTTAAAATTCTAGTTGCAAACAGTAAGAATACTTTTCTTTATTCTACGATCATGCCAAGAGTTACACATAAAATAAAGATTAGTTAAAGCAGGAGTTTGGGAGGAGCAGAGAAATGAAAAAGAACTGAACTCAATAAGATGTTAATGTATACAATCATCCATTTCAAAATCCCAGGACCCAAGGATAGGAATATAAATTACAAGCTTTCTTTATCTGTGCTCCTTTGAAATCTAGGCTAACATGTACTCATTTTATTTAACTCAACAGTTCTTCTTATCTAACATAACTATTCCTCTTATCTAGAAAAATAGAAGTATTTGATAAGAATATAGAAGTATCTCTTGATACTTGTAAAGTTGCCAAATGCAGTTTAAAATTAAAATGTTAGTGCATCAGATCCAAGAGCAATCTTGTAGTAAACTAAACAGATAATTATTAAAGTGATATCCCACTAGGGTATCTGATCTGCTGACTTCAAGAATAGTCACTATACAAAGTGAAGTCTTATTATATAATAATGTTTCAGTTAAAAGCTTCCATTTCAGTGAAACAAACCAGAAACATCCAATTACAAAAAAGGAACAAGAAAGAAATCAAGCTGTCTTAAATGTTTTATGAAGTCAGATAAGTAATAAATAGGAAAAGGTTTAAAAACACACTTAGGGCCACACATTATTTAGAAATGTGAGTGTAAATTCAGGAAAATATTTTATTTTTAAGTAGACAAAATAATTTGCTTAACAGTATTTAGGAAAGCGTCAATTCATGCTTTTAGTTTTGTATAATTATTGATTATTGCTCATTTTATTATTTTGAATGACTCTCTTTGCAAAGAAAAATGAATCAAGGAGAAAGACTAGGCAATTTTGAGAAATAATTTATAAGATTTCATATAATAGTTATTGCTTCAATAAAATAAGTGAGCATTTTTGAGACACACAACTTAATGGCAATAAAAACATTCAATAGATAGGCTTTTTGTTTTCAGAGACATCTATAAGTCTGAAGGTATCTGGCTAGCCTTTACTGAGTTTATTTATATCTTAGGCCATCTATGCATAAAATCTATAGTTTTCTCATCCTGATCCCCTCAGAAGGAGAAATACATTGAATTACAACAGTATCTCCAATGTATATCTTAATATTGACCAGTTTTATATTTAATGCTATTTAATACATACATATATATAATTTTTATTTTTTACAGTACTGGCATACATATTTAGGACTGCTCTATCACTGAACTACATCCACAATCTTTTTGTTTTTCTACTTAATAATATATTCATTTTTATTTGCTGAAACTAGGAAACAAGTTAATTTTATTGTTTCTGTTAAATAAATGGTTTTGACCAACCTTCTATTGAACTGAAATAATGCTCAGAGTTTTTCAGTGCTCATAACTATTAATGGCAATATTAGAAATTTAAAATTAAAGCACTGATGAACCTAACTTCCAATAAAAACACCAATGTATTTTGTGTATAAGATAGATTAGAAGTAGAGCAGAGTACTATTTATTAAATACAATACATTGTACTTGTTTTTATGGTAGTGAAAATATAACCTAGGTTAGAATTTCTTGTATTTTAAACTTTATAAACATAATAACTCATTTATTTTAATTATGCAATTAGTAGTTTCTTAAAGAATATTAAATATTCAACTATTTGAGGTCATTTTCTTTTTCAATGTGAAATGACTCCTGAAGGGGGCTATTCCAATGTGAGAAAATCATGTGACCATTTTTAAAATGAAATTGAAATATTTCACAAAAATTATGACCAATATTTGCATAGAGTCAAAATATTGTTTCAGCATGAATAAAAACAATTCAAGGAACACATACCAAGAAATCGGACAGTTCGGCGCACCAGTGGATTTATGTAGCAACAGTCTCCAGTTAAAATAGTTTTTTCCTGATTTTCAAAATCTCTTGTTGCAAGTTGTAGGCAAAACACAGCTGTTTCTCCAACTATTATCTTTCAAAGAAAGAAAGATTAAAGAGTATTAGAATATAATCAGTATGAGATTTTTAAGTAAAAACGAAAAACTCCTTTGAATAATAGTCTTGATGTACAACTAAGTCATACTAACTAGACTCTTTTATTATACCTTGTCATATTTACATATATATGTGTATAAACCACATTCCCCTCAATCCAAGGAGATAGTAAAATGATAAATTATGGACAAAAATAGACATTAATACTTTTGTTTTCTGAAAGACTACATTAAAATGGAGTATACAAAAGAATTTGAGGAAAGTACTCAGTTACTTTTGGTGTGTGATTACATTTCATTTTCTTTTAAGTGACTGTTTTATTTAAATTTAACTTCAAGTTGAATCTTTTACAGAATTTGAACATTCTCTGAGAATATTTTTGAAGAAATCTAATATAGCCATACTAATTTAAAATCATACTACTAATTCTGTCAGGAAAAACATACTTGGTCTTGAGATTATCCTATTCTTAATTATTATTAAGAATTCAACTACAATCCTTAATATATTCTTTATATTTTAGAATATATGTTATATGCATCTACATAGAAATCATATAAAGCAGGAAATAATACCTTATTCTTTTTGAAAATGAATAAATAAAGGCTTAGAATTTAAATGACTTGCCCAAGAGGTAGTAAGGAAAACCAGGTTCTGGTGCAGACCAGTTTCTTTACTTGTGAGTTAGAAATATTATATTCTACATGTGTTTGTACCATTTGCAGTTATTTTAACACATACTTTTCAAAATGATCAGCACAAATAGAATTATTTTATTTTATGGGCAAGGAGATCAAAATTTAAGGAAGCTAAATCAGTTTCCTTTTAGACCAGTCAGAACCAGGCAGAAGTTTCTGATTCTTATTTTTTGGTTCTATTTAATACCATAGACAACAGCTAAGGGACTAAAAAGACAAAAAGAAACTGAGGCTAAGAAATAGTACATCTGATAATTTGTCATGCTTATATTTATGCTTAGTACTGTATTTTATTTTACTGTGCTTTGTTAATTATCATGTTGTACTGGGAATTCTTCATATTACAAGGTCCTCAGATTTGAGTGTGTTTCCCAAGTCCATGTGTTGGAAACCCTAATATGAGGTATTAAAGGTATTTGGAGGTAGATCTTTTGGAAGGAAATTAAGATTCAATGAGATCATGAGCTTGAATATGGGCTACAGTTATGGCTTCAATATCTTTGTAAGAAAGATATCTCACGGCTTTATAAGACTCTTGAGATGGCACATGTGGTCTGTCTCTCCATGTGATGTCCTCCACCCTTATAATGCAGCAAAAACGTCACCAGGTACCAAGCAGATACAGTACTAGCACGAAGCTTTTGAACTTCTTAGCTTCCAGAACAAGATAAGTAAGTTCCTACTTTGTATAAATTACCTTTGCTCCAGTATTTTGTTATAGCACCAGAAAACAGACTAGGATATCAGGGAAATGTTTCAGGAATCCCCATGAAAAGTATGATTAGAAGCTATGCAAAGTAGTAAAAAGAAGTAGAGAAGGAATCACAAAAGATTACGTTGTCAAACTACTTTTACCCTAAAGTGAACAACAGACTATAGGGCATCTATTAATTTCAAAGTTTTTTCAGCTCCTTTTCCTCTTTTCTCATTATAACTCTACTATATTTTCATGAAAGTCACGGTTAAATGATAAACCAGAAAAAGATGAGTTAAAGTGTACTATAAGTGCAGTATTGCCTGTCTGGTGTTCTGGGTTGAACATGGAAAAGACTAGGACTTCAGGTTCCTCTTGAATTTTAACTTTACTTTTGATGAAGTAGAGCAGATGTGCTATGAAACAATTCATTCAGGTACAAGAACTATTTGACAAAGTTATGTCAGCTGTCAACAGGACCTTCGGAGAAACCAATACACAAACAACCTGTGCTTGACATTTTAATTCCCTTTCTGAATAACTCTTTCATGTACTACATAGTCTTTGTTGCACATCAAAATATATTATCCCAAGGATGCTTTCTAAATTTTCAGTTTTAGCTTCTTCTAGGTCTGTTTTGCTATAGGATGTTTCAAATTCTAACAATCTGCCATCCACTCCACTTCAAGATTAACCAGGTCTGCAGTGATGGATCCCTTCTTCCAGTTCTCCACAGAAGTTACCGCTGGGTCCCCACACCCAGGCCGACCTCACTTTACAGCATGCTAACACAGTAAACTCTTAAGAATATAGTAGACTATAGGCAAGTCTTATGGAATGTGGAAATGCATCCCATCTTCATACACCTTATTTTGAAAAGATTAGAATGTCCTAGTCTGTTATTGACCTTTTGATAACCAACTTCTACACTGTTCCTGTAACAAAGACTCCACCTGGTACTCAGGTTTTTATAAACAAATCTGATGTCACATTCCTTGACTTGATAATCTTCCTTCCTGGATTCCTTCCAAACTGAGAAATTACTTTCAGAATGAGAAGTGCCTTGCTTGGACCACTCTGCTTGTGCTACTCTTTAATTATCTTTCCTAATGCTGACTTTGCCTGCATCTCAGCATATTTCACACTCTTGCATTTCCTGTTTGTGTATTGTGCATATCTGCCAAAATAATGTCAATGACATTTGGCTACTACTATTAGAGCTTCTCTTAAATCATATTAGGCAAAGCAAAATTTATTCCAGGGCTGGTGACTTATCAGAGAACCTAACAGCAAGGGTTGGAGATTCATATCGATGGAAGTTCTCAAGGGTTCAAGCAGTAGCTCTTAGTCTTCTTATCTCTTCCCTGTTGTCACACTGTCTGTATCTCAGCTTCTCTATGAATGCTTAACTTGTTCTAATTTTCTGCCAGCCAATTTTCCTGCTTTATAGCATACGTGTTTGCCCCCATAAGTCTCTGGAAGCCTTATTTTGGGCTTACCATCTCAGATCAAGGAAACAGTTCAAAATTCCAAATTTCCAGAGGTTCAGTTTCAGGGAGGTGTCTCTTTTGGTCCAATTAACCACGGTTAAAAAAAATTGTGTCATTATATCTAAGAACCAGTTTTCTGGGCACAAAAGCTGTTTCTCAAAAAGAGCAGGGAGTATGCTGTAACCCAATGTCTCTCATCCACCACATCTTTCCATGCCTCTCCTAACCAATTCTCAGTCTACACTAGCCCTATCTACCATGTTCTCTGGATGTGCTCCACATGTCTATTTGGACTTCATTTCAACAAAGGTGTATGCCTGGGCCCCGAGCATCTGCTAGAAAGTGGGTATATCTAATTCACATGCTCTTGTTATCCTACTCTCTAGAATTCATTGTGACATCTATGGAAATCTCCCTCCAACCATGTTCTCTATTACTTCTCCCATCAGATTTCCTGTGTGAAAACTCCCATTGCTTACAATTCTTGGATAAATTAAAACAATACAGTAAAATAATTCTAATTATAATATATAGAGTAAATGCTCTCCGAGGGCAGGACAGACACAGCAGTCAGGTACTGATGTTCCAGGAAAGCTTTATAGTTTAATTGAATGAACAAAACCAAAATAATTATGCAGGGCCACATAGGTTGAGCTTTGTTTGACTGCTGTTTTATTCACAAGTCACTGAGGGCATCTGTGGTGGCTTGTGGACCAGTTCCCAACTGCTCTGGACCCACTGCTGTATCTGTGGCAAGACCATTCCTCCCATCCAATGCCTACACATGATGGGGCACAAAGGCACATCTACCTTCTGAGACAAGGTACGTGCAGCTGGAAATTTGGTTTTAAGATATTCCATAACCTTAATCAAATCTTCCAAATCTTTCTTGGAACCAGGTTATAGTCTAAGGCACTACTCATCAATTGTTCTTCTCCTGTACTGAGATCATCAATCTATCTGAAGGCTCTCCCAGCTTTCTCTGGTTTACCTGCCAACCTTTATCTTTTCCTTGTGTTTGCCCTAATAAATCTCTGGTGTATCTAATTTCATTTGTATTTTCTTCTATAAGAATATAAACCAAACAACATCAAAGACAGGATGTGATCTTAAATACACTTAAATGAAGAGTTGCAACTAGACAAATCTAGAGGTCTCAGAAGCAATCCTAACCACAAGCCAGGGTAAGGAGGGGTGAGGAGGTAGCTTTACCCCTGGTGACTCTCAGCTTGACCTCAGCAGAGGCTGAAGAAGATTGAGTTGGCTTTGGCGGAAAAGGCACATAAGTAGCATTTACTACATGTTAACCATGATCATAATCACTGAAAAGTTATTGATACCAAGTACATCATTAGCAACAAGCATATTAATGCTGATAGCTTAATATTCAGTCTAATATATATATAATCATATGCAATTGATGACATTGCTATTAACTCACATTCTTACCTACTCTTTTTCTAACCTTCCATAGCACTACTCATTGGCAAAACATGAAGATTTTTCATCCTACTTTCTCTCTCCACTTCTGACTAATTTACTATCAGGTGATGATTTCTCTTGAGGTTGAATTCTCTCTAGGTAGTGACTTACAGATTTAGATTCTGCTTTTCCCAATGTTTTGTCCTGGCTTTTTTTTTTCTTCTCCTTCTAGAAGCTCTCTTGGTATATTTTATTCCTCTGAGCCTTATTAACCCTTTCTACTCAAAAGAATCCTAAATATTTATCTTTCTTCTGAATGCCTACTGCCTACTAATGGGCAACATCTTTACTGAAATTCTCACAGCCCTTGCATCTGAAGTATAATCCATGGATCCCCCTAGTTCTTCTGTGGCATCATCTCAGTAAGTCATGCTTCTGTTGAGGATCAAGTTAAAACTCTCAAATCCTAAGATATCAGATTGAACCCTCCATTTCCTTTATGTATCTCACTCTGCCAATGGCTTTATTTGTATTATTAACAAATAATTGTATTATTGTATTATTAACAAATAATTTGTATTGACAAAAATCACATATAGTATGTTATGCAATATGATATGTTAAAATACATAATACACTGTGCAATGGCTAGAGCTAAAATTTAACATATACATTGCCTCACATACTTTTTGTATGGTGAAAACATAGAATCTATTCTCAGCAATTCTTAAGTGTGTGCACATACATATGTATAGCTATTATTCATAGTCACTGTGGTGTACAAGAGTTTTCTTATTCTTCATATCTAACTGAATTTCTGTCATTTGCTAATTCCTGATGATTTTACATCATACTCCTATTTCAAACATGTTCACTTCTGTTACTATTTCTATTTTGGTATCTAGTCTCATTATTTTTATCCTCCATTACAGTATGCACAGAAATCACTTCTGTTCTTGAAATTGTCTACCGTCAGGTTTATCTATTGAAGACAAATTTTACGCAACTCATATTTCTTATTTACAGTTTTCAATGTGTCCTTGTAGCCTACAGCTTGACAGGAATTGTCACTAAAGATCATTTATAGCAAATCCTAATCACCCTAATCTTTTCAGGTTCCGAAATTCTTACATAGCCTCCAGACATGTTATATTATAGTCACATCTAAATGTTATTCAGCATACCAGGCATTTTCATACTCCCAGGCTTTTATATTTGGTCCATGGCTTCATATAACTTGGTAAGTAAGGCATCGTTCAGTGCTTGTGACAGGACTTAAATACTGCCTTCTCTTTTGCAAGTTTATGTCTATTCCTCATGCAATTCATCATTCTCTTCTCTTTCTTCTCATGGCACTTTGTACATTTATTATGGTAATTTCTATATAGCTTTATAAGTATAGGCAACAGCTGTCTCCTCCAATCAGTTAAAACTTTCTCTGAGGCAGAAACTGTATAATGTTTATGCCTCTAGTTTTAAAACAGAATGACAATAAATGTGAATGCCATATAAATCAATGAAATCCAGTTCAGTCTACTCATTTTATGGACAAAGACTCCTACCCTGAAATAAACAGAGGAGTTAAGCATGCCTGAATGACACTTACTAATAGAGGCAAGTGAATCCAAGTTCACAGCTATTTCATCACAGCCTCTGCTTATGCATTTGTAAGCTTTTCCTCCAATATTTTCAGATTAAGTCAGGTCAGTCCATTGTTTCCAATTTATGGGTTGCAGTCACTGTCCTACAGAGCCCTACCATTTCTACAGTTGTAAAGGAAAGGTGCTGGACACCTCACACCTTATCAGGACCTTCCCAACTCCTTGATTGTACTGCAAAAGAGAATTAAGCATAGAAATGACATTCCTGATTCTCATAGAGCGCACACAGGCTTTCTCATAGATCTTTCTCATAGATCTTTCTCAAGATCAAAAGTATCTCACTCTGTGCTTCCTATCTCTGATATTATTTTTTGAGATTCTCTTTGCAATGAATTTCTTCTTGTTTTCTCTTTTTACTCTTGGATCTCAGATGGAACTGAGGACATGGTGTTCTGGTTGTTTTCTCACTTTTGTCCAGTGATTCTTAGCCCTGGGATCACTGGCTGTCATTCCCATTAGAGTCCCAAAACAGGCTTTGGGTTAAGAGCATGATTGGTTGCTTTCCTTTGGAGTAGATCACGGGGGAACATGACAGTATCAGGGCACAAAGATAGAGATGTGAATGCTGAAAGCACTGGTGTTTCAAAGTTTTCCTTAATAAAATCTTCTTTCTTTCCTAACTAGCAAGTAAAAGCTATTTCTGAGGGAGCTGAGGTGGTGAACTGTGTTGGCTGAGAGTAACTCAGGAGCATGAACTCCCTATCCTGCTGTCACAGGCACCAGCTGCCTATAAGTGAGAAGTGGACAGAACCTCAGTAGAACACTTGTGGCTCTTGTGAGGTCACAAAAGTCCCAAGAGTCTGGATTTCATGGGACTCACTCTTCCCTTACCTCAGCAAAAGTTATCTACTCAGAAGGACATGAAAGAGAAAGGACTGTACTGGGATATACAGCCTAGACTGGCCATCAACTATACAGCTGCCAACTCCCCCCCTTTCTTCTGCCTTACTGCTCTTATCACCTGAGATCTAATCTCAACTGTTTTCTTTCATCTTCTGCAAGCAAGGCTTTCACTCTTCAGGACCAGAGTCTGATCCTACAGTAGCTGGTGCCACAGTAAGGAAGGCATCCTGGTGCCTTGTTCACAGGCCCCATGGTGGGAAGAGTTAGAGGAGTCAAAGATAAGCTCTAATATATGAAGCCACTGAAATGGGCAGCTTCAACTCCCTAATTTCCCCACTGTTTTGCTTTTAAAGAAAGATTAAATCTCAGGCTTAAGATAGTTAGCAGACAATAATAACTGGTAAGAAGTGAAAAATACAAGTTCTCATTGTATTTGTTGTCCTATTTTTAAGTGATTTTTTAAAAATTATGGTAATGACATAAAAGATTCTTTTATAAAAATTGCTTGAAAAGCAGACACATTGAAAGAAAAAGATAAATGATAGTTGAGAGGTTTGTAGCCACAATAGAAATCCTAAAGGTAATATTTTTAAGGAAGAAATTTGGGAAGCAGTTAACATGTAGGCTAAGTTACATGGCTTTTGCTAGGTTTTAGGCAGTGTTCTAACTTTTTATTAAATACTAATTCAAAGCAACTCTCTGAAGTATTTATATTAAAATTCAGTCATAGATGAATTAAACAGATCTAGCATAATATCCATGTGTTATTAGGAGTAGTTGCAGCTGTGGGTTTGTGGCAACAGGAGATGCCAGTGCCCTAGGGAAAGTGCAGTTTTAGTGAAGTAGTGGGGTCAAAAGGAAGCTTAGACAGTTTACTTTACACAAGTAAAGTTTAGTTTGCAGTCTTTAAGAGCCTCCTACTAATACAACTTCTAGGGGATAAAAAAAATGAACTTGTCAACCAAACCACTAGGTTGCATAAGCTGGTTCATTTCTCCACAGGCAAACCAGTGGAAAGATATTTGTCTATTTTGAGAGCTCTGTAGTGCAGAGAGCCACTGAAGCTGGAGATTGATCACATATGTGAGGCTAAAAGCAAGGCAGGCCCAGGAAAAACAGAGAGACCAAAACAGGCTATGTAAGCAAATTGTTCTAGCACCAAGCAGGCAAGGGGCCCAGGCAAGCCAGGCAAACAAGTTGCTAGGAAGTGGGGTTGGAATTGACATTCTTTCTCAGGAATGTATGGAGTACATAAATAAAGGTGCTATGAGTGGTTGAGCAATACCTTTCCTCCCATCAGAAGGATAAGGGTTCCATTTGACCCCAGCTTTGTCTCTTCTTTATTTTCTCATCCTCTCAGGGTCCTTCACCCCCAGAATCTCAAGAGTCACATGAGTCATGACACTATAGGCTGTGATACTTGGACCAGCAGCAAAGCACTACTGGTGCCCTTGATAGACATGCAAAGCCTCCATCCCTACTCAAGAGCTCTGGAGGTGGGGACTAGCCAGCCATCTGTGCTTATACAAGCCCTCTAAGCTCTAGCAGATATTTCATGATGTGTAAAACTACTGATTACCACATTTTAAATTTGTCAGAGATGGTTTAAAGGGGCTTTTAGATATTTGAACAAATAATTATTAGGTATTGTACTATCTCAGTGATTCTAGTCATTGTAGTTGAAGGGTAGGATTATAGTAGAGAGGTTAAGTAAAACTCTAAGTGAAAGAAAATCCAGCAGTCTTACTTTCCATATATATATATATATATATATATATATTTTTTTTTTTTTTAAACTGGGGATCAAATTCATAACCGCACACTTGCAAGGCAGGTGCTTGTGCCACTGAGCTAAATCTCCAGCCCCTCTCACTTTCCACATATTTGAAGTGAGAATAGAAGAAGTGAAATATCCTAATACAGCAGGTTCAGCATCAGCAAGTTCACTCAGATCTCCTGTCTCAGAATTCACTGCACTGTTCACTGTGTCAATAGTGGAGTAGGCCTCGACTTACCAGCCAAGGCAAAAACATGTTCAAATACTGCTGCAGAATTAACAAAGAAGAAATGAGTTACAGGGTAGTGGTGACTGATAATCAGGTATGCAAGTGACAAGAATAACATGAAAAAATTCTGGCATTGCTTTCTGGAACATTCCTTGAGAAAGATATCCAAAATAAGAAGAAAGATACCTTGAGAGCATCTCAGGAATCAACAAAATCCCATCCATTGTAGGCTCAATGGTGCAAATATGTAAACCTTTCTTTTGAAAAGAGAACCTGTGGGGCTCAAAAAGAGCTTCCTAGAGAAATGGCTCCCTGGTATTCATTTTATTATGCTCAGCCATAAAGAACCCCTAAAAGGTTGGTACATGAGAGGTTGTGGAATTGAGACCAAGGATTAGAAGGAGACCCCCAAGAATCTGAAGATGCCAGAAATTTAAAACATCTACTAAGGAAAGCTGCAGGCCACGAGCCAAGCCAGCCCAAGTGAATGAGAGTTTCAATCAGCAAGACCACAGGAGTGGATCTGTCAAGCCCTCTGAAACTCATATTTCACTGTGTGCCCCAGATAGCCCTTGGAGCTACAGAATTTAGTTTGCCCAAGTGCTTTGTGTTTTCTTTGGTCTAATTTTTTTTCTATTCACTATATTTCCCTTTTGAAATGAATATGTTTACTCTGTTTACAATGGGATTTAGACCTTGGGATCATGTAAGTTGTTTTTGGTTTTTACAGTTTCACAATAAGAGTTTGTCTTAAGTGTCAGAAGGGATTTTGACTTGGATTTTGGAAAAACACAGGAACTTTTGAAGTTTGGAGAAGAGATTTTGTGCATTTTAAGTCACATACAAGATAGTTACAGCAACGTAAGGCAGAATTATGATTTCACTGTATTTACATGGAGATCAAAGATGATTTAAGGAGATGTAATTAGGTGTCAAAGTCAGAAAGGGTGGACTTGTGCAACTTAATCTTGATTCAGTTAAGCGACTCCTTAAAAGATTGGTGGATCACAGAGGTGCTGTATGTATAAGTGGGTTAATCCACTTATGTTCATAGCTGAATGTGTAGTTAGGAGGTAGGGCAATTTGGCAGTAGATCACTAGGGCTGCCTCTTTTGCAGGTATATCCCTAGTTGTTGCTTTTCCTCTGGCTCTGTTTTTCAGCTACCATGAAGTGAGTAACTTTGCTCCACCATGCCTTCTGCTATATTTCTAACTTGGAGTCAGACAATCATGGACTGAAACCTCTGAAATCATGAGCCAAATAAACTACTTTGTCCATTAATTTGTGAGTGTCAGGTAATCTATCATAACAGCAGAAAATGTAACCAATACATTGATGAAGAAAATTAACCTAAATCTTACAACTTTTTTTTTTGGTTTGAACGAACTCATGACCATAAGCTTGCAAGGTGGGTGCTTGTGCTAAATCCCTGCCCTGATTATGATTATGATTATTATTTTAAATCTTGTAACTTCTAACTTGTCTTGGAGATTCAAATGAACATTGGCATATCAAGATTAGTTCAGCAACTGCCAGAAGCCATATGATGGTGTCATCTTAACATCTTCCTCTCAAGATAAGCACACACCTGTAATCTCAGCACTCTAAGAGGGTGAGGCAAGAGGATCATAAATTTAAGCTTATGATCATGGGAAGCTTATTGAGTTAGCAAAATTCTGTAGCAAACACAAATATTAAATTGAAAAGATAGAGGATGTAGTTTAGAACAAACATCTTGGGTGGAATACCCAATACACACACACACACACACACACACACACACACACACACACACTAGCAAGACTATAGCTTACTCTGTTACTGTACCTTCTATTACTTTAATGAAATACTTGAAGCTGCATAACCTATAATTAGAGGCTTATTTAACTCACAACTTCAGAGTCTGAAAGTCCAAAAAGCATTGTAAAAGCTTTAATGACAAACCCCTGATGGTATCACATCATGGTAGATGACATCAGGAGAGAATATATGAAAGATATGAAAGAACAAGAGATTACATTGTTAGGCAGGAAGTCAAAGAGGCTGGGGAATAGTCAACCTTGCTCTTTTTTAATAACCCTCTCATACTCGTGGACTCACAAAAAAATACCTTAAGGATTCTCTTTCAAGGGTTGTTGTTATGGTTTGTGTTTGGATGCCCCACCCCCGAAAGCCTCATACAGTCGTGGAGGCAGTTGAATCTAGCATTTGTGATTGGTCATCATCTAGTGCCGGGATTTGCCGTGTGAGTGCTGCACCTGCCCAGGGGTGGGGAGCCAGCATACAATGTAAGGGAGGGAGGCAGCGTGTTTTCCCCGCTTCTGCCCTTTTCACTCTTGTGCCTCCATGAATGGCTGCCCCTAAGCCATACCACCCTGCCTTGAAACCAGGTGAGCATGAATTGAAACCTCCAAAAACTGTAAGGTAAATAAACTTTTCCTTCTTTCATTTGGGGTATCAAGTACTTTGTCTCGGTGACAAGAAAAAGTAACCAAGACAGTTATACTCTTAACAATGACCCTCCCCCCATAAACTCTACTTCCTCAAGGTCCCAATATTTGCTAATATCATTATCCCAATGACCAAACCTCCAACACATCAGCACTTGCGGGACACATTGAATCCATAACTAAATCGTAGCACTTACCTATGATTATTAAACTAATAACCCACACAGTCTAGTTCTGGAGCTCAATTTGACTTCATAATGTTTTATTTTGTTTTAGCTTAGGAAGAAAGCTTCAGCAGCTAAAGCTTTCTTTTTTGACCTTCTGTGTTTATAATTTCATCAAAATTATTTTCCCTGCATTATATTCTGTTAAAGAAAATTATCAACTCTTTTGCTCAGTGTTTTGCAAGTTTATTTGATCTTAAAATTATATATTTTAGAGACAATTTTAAATGTCCAGTATAGTTTGTGTCCCAGAAACATAACTGAAAGTAGGGAATGTTTTCTTTCTTCCTAAAAGAAATGTGACCTTAGGAAAGATTACCTGGTGAAGCTACTATATGATAACTGGATAAAAAGAACAAGGCTTCTTACAGAGTTAGTTGAAAAAGTCTGGCTTTATAAACTGAGAAGCAACTCATTCCCCCCTTCCCTGGTCATTAGGAAGAAGAAAGAGAAATGTTCAACACAAACAAGGACAAATATTAATGCCTACAATGGGAAATAAAAGTATACTCTAAGAAATGACAGAAGTGAGAAATAAGGCTTTTATATAGTGCTTTGAGTTTTACCTGCAGAGGAAGTGGCCAAGGGAAGATAATGAAGTTTATCTTATCTTTCAAATATATCTGGCTAAGAATAACTTCCTTTTCTTATAGCATAGAAGAGTTATGCTTTTCCCAATTTGACTTCCTTGTGGTGGCTATTGTCAACTGTATTTGGGGAGAACTATCAAGGACCTGAGCCAGTGTGGAGGCTCTTCATTACAGTCTGGTCATAGGCAGTAATTTTATTCCTTTTGTGGTCCTGTCTTCTTTTGGCTTACTCAGTCTATCTATGTGCTTGAGATTTTTTCTGCTTCAAAATAAAGATTCTGTCATACAACAGGACTGAATTATTAGTGGTAACATTTTACTACCTTATTATCACATTAAGAGAAGCAATAGCCAATGTAATAAACCATGATACTCTGAGTAACCTTCTTCTCATGAAAGTAGGCTTTTGAGGTCACACCTTTGCCTGAGAAAGCAGAAACAGAATTCCTCGCAATTTCAAATTCATCGTATAGTTTATTCCCCCACAGGCCATCTTCTTCCAGTTTGTGTGACTTTCATCTCTCCATTTTTAAACAGACTGCCAGAGTAAATGTCATTTAAGGCCATTCATTTTTTAATGAGAAAGGCACTAGATGCTTGAAGGACTTTATTTTTAAAACATTTTGCAGGAACAGTAAATGACGATTACAAAGGAAATCCTTATATTTTACCACACTAGTAAAAATATTTAAAGACAATATGCAAAGAAAACCATGATTAAAATCCAAAAATAAATGAATCAAACAAATACTGGAAAATGCTCTTATATTGCAGACTCTTCATTAGTATTTGGTGCAAGTGCAATATTTCAGATTATTGCACATAGAATATTAGGAGAAGATATAATTATAATATAAATGTGAAGTCTTGAAATTTCTGAATCAGCTAAATTTATTAATCAATTTAAATCCTTCCACTGTAATAGGAAATATACTTTTTCTAAACCTGGTTATTATCTCAAGTGCGTTTAAGCTTATGATATATACAAACAATATGAATTCATATAAATAATTCTCATTCATTGTCATTTTAAAAATAACATTAGCATTTATCACAAACAAAGAGAACAGGCACTATTGTAACATCTTGCATATATTAGATTTGGTCCTTGATACTACTGTATAGGGAGTTACTGTTACCCATATCAAATATGAAGCTCTCAAAGCTAGTAATGTTAGACCTGAGACTCAAACGCTAGTAATCTGATTCTAATTTTGACATTATATTATCATGTCATTATATTTTATTCTTTTGTTTTATATTTGGGAGAAAAATTAAAACTTTATCTGAAATTCTGCATGTCTGAGTCTAATTTCCCACAATTTTTTTTTTATTATTTTTAAGTAAATCACAGGAATCGTTTAAAAAAAGTTCACCAAGTGAGTGCGGTAATTAGGTTGGAGTTTTTACTTGATTGGCTTTGGGGTCTGCCCCACAGAAAGGTAAAGCACATTTGTAGTTGTGCATAGGTGGGTCATGGAGGCATGGCCTTGGATTCTGTGTCTGACTTTTACTCCTTTTTCTGTCATTCTCTGCCTGCTCTGCTTCCTGGTCACCATGATTTAAGCAGCTTTGCTTCCCCACACCATTCACCACTGTATCACTACTTTGGGTCCAGCTGAACATCGGCTGAAACCATAAGCAGATTAAATGTCTCTTAAATTATGAGTCTTAGGTGTCTAGGTACTCAAAAATTGACTAACGTAGTGTAGATAATGTAATGTAGTATGTCTATAATGTAGTATAGATAGTATAGATGATAGATAATAGACTCAAAAATTGACTAATGTAGTATAGATGATAAATGACAGTATAGATCATCTATACTACATACATACTACACACGGCAATATTTATCCAAATAGCATAAGAAGATAGAGTCCATATTGGCAGACAAAGTTGGATGAGGCTGGGAATATTACTTTTTTGCAATGTCTCCCGAGACTACTAAATTTTATTTTGAAAATCAGCAGACTCTTCCACTTTAGAATACTGATGATGGGGCAATTTTGTGGACGCTGAAGAAAATAATATTGTTTCAGGTAATACCTAACAAGATGTTTAAGGAAAAAATGATTAAGCTTTAGATAAAAGTTATGAATTAATATTATTTCCCAAAATAGTAATGATTACATACTTACAGAAGCTGACAAGCATAGAAGCCTATAAAACTGATATAAAATCTTTTTATTTAATTGTGAAAGGCAAAAAAGTATGACTTTGAAGCTCACTATCAATTCCATACAAAACTAAATTTCTATGTCATTTTCTTAGCACTTCATCTTGTAATATTGAGACCAGCATTTTTATCTGACATATATGTAAAAGATTATCAAGATAAAAATTCTTGACTTTTACAATCATAAAGGACTCAGTCTTTTCCAGCCCTTTCAGTTCTTCAGAATACTTGTTCAAATGGACAAGCCATGCATAATCTTAACATCTAATTCTCTACTAAGTTCTATTGTGATCTATCAAAATATTTAATCATCATAGCTCACTACATGGCAAGACTGTTGGAGAGAACATAAAATGCCAGCTCAAAACCTCCTGACACCCAGGTCCATAATGATTTCCTACAACATTTTAGAAGCAAATTCCCTCTATCCTGTCCTTTCTATTTCATTCAGAAGCAAAATGCACTTTTCTGGGCTTATTCTTGCATGGAGTATTTTCGGGTTACTAGTGCTGGTTTCTTTTTATGCTGGCCTAGAAGTCTAGGACTATAGACTATATACTGGGACATATGTGTGGCTGCTCTAAGAAAGTTGAACAGACCCCCATCTACTGAGTCTAATTACTAACATCAAGGCAAGGATTGTAAGTACTGCTCCAAATTCTCTGCTTTCTTTTCCAACATAACCACAGAGCTTCCTGAATTGTATGAGGTCTGAACCAACACTGGACAGAAAGAGAGGGTATTACCATGGTATCAAAGACAACATTCAACATCCTTACTTTACACACTACCCTTGGTGTTGCAGGACATTTCAAAATCACAGATTTTAGTCTATTGTTTACCACATTTTGTAGTTGTCAGATACTTTGGGAATATTATAAGAACAAAAGGCAAAGACAGAAATTTCAAATTCTATGAATTTTGGTGTCCTGTGGGATTCAAATACTTGGAAAAAACATTTCTGCAAAAAGCAACAAGGAACAATTCCACTTAATGAGCAATTTGGAGCATAGTCTGCTGGCCAGCAAATTTAGATAGCTATTAAAATCTCAATCAAGTTTTCATTCAAAATCTTAATTATAATCTCTCCATATGAACTTAAGCAAAATGGTATTAAACTGAATCTATTATATGAAATCCCAGAAAGTTAAAAATTCATGACATCATTTGAACACCCTTAGAGACAAATTAAACTTATTTATATCATGACTTAAAACCAAAATCCCATTTAATAATTACGGATTGAGCCAAAACTTGAATGAAGTAGACACTGTTGTTTGTCCTAATGCTATGTATCCTCTTTTTTAAAAAGCTTTGGTTTTGTTCTCTTGTTAACCTTCTTGTAAAGGACTAATAGTCAGGGCATTCTTGGACATAAATGATAAATGATTTGTTGAGTCCTGGGGCTTCCATGTATTCAACTTATGCCATTTTAGGCCTTTTATATCATAAGATATTGCTGATAAAGCATTAGGAGAATTCTGTTAAGCCTTATGCTTATATATCCCCCAAAGCCTTGTGAGTTCATAGGTGGGGCTTTTCAGAGGTGGCTGCATTTGAGGCTAGAATTGCAGGTGTGATGTTGACATTAAAAATGTGTTTTTACTAAATTATTCCACTGGTTGGGGTGGCATAATTCTGGATGCGGAAAATGGGAAGACCTATACTTGATGTAAGTGGCACAACCCACAGGTTGGGTAGCGTGAGTGGTATAAAGGGACAGAAAGAAAGCAGGCTGGCAGCTGCTTTACGAGTCTACTAGTTTACTGCATTCTGCTCACCATGAACTGTTTCTCCTCCATGATGTCCATACCACTTTGTTGTTGTTTGATGAACTGAAACCTCTACAAACTGAGCTACAATATATCTTTTCTTCTTTAACTCTGGAGGTAGGGTATTTTGTCTCAGTAACAAGAAGTCACTAAGATAAACAAGTGCTTCTGAACTGGAGATTTTTTTTTAATAGAAATATTCTTCTTCTCAAAGATATCATCATGTCTGAATGTGATTTCTATCACAAAATGGCCATTGTGCGACCATTAAGGGAAAAGACTAGAGCAAAACACTTACCATGGAACAGAAGACAGAGAAGAAATACCCGGATGATTGATTTAATGTTAAGATACTGAGTTAGTCATGTTTGAATCACCCTCACTTGTCAACTTTGTTACATGACAAAATAAAAATTCCTTGTTGTTTGGATTGTTAAATCAGTGTTTTCTGATGTTTACAGATGAAAACAATTCAATTGGTAAAGATTAATGCCCTGAACTTGTGAAAAGTAAGGGAGATAAAATTAAAAAGACAAATAACTGCATACAAATGTAGTTAACTGTAATAGTATGTTGATAAATATAGGAGTTGCAAGCAAGAAGATAATACATTAAATTCTTGATAGTAGCAAGGAAGAAGGGAAAAGTATTACAGAAATTTATATTTTTATATGGCATCTAGTTTGAAAAGACAGAACTTTGTTTACCAAGGCAAAGTTAAACAGAGCAAAGACTAGGCAATAAGATTGAGGAAAACAATAGCAGAAAATGCTCCTTAGGTAAGGGGACTATTATTTATCATCCAAACTACTGTATCATTGAGTATAAAATGAGAACCTTTGTGTTACTAATACCAAGACAAGGATAAACAGGGACTGACTGAGGCAAACTAGGATATATGGTCACCACAATGATAACACAAAGGAGAATATAAACAGTATCAGAGGAGGGAAATTGAGCTACCTGTAGACTAGACAGGGGTCTTAATTGAAGATCATCTTGGGACTGTGGTATAATCACTTTGCATCTAGGTGAGAAGCTGCTTCTTAATTTTATTCACAGTGGAAGGCCATGGAATTTCTGGGCTCAGTAAGAGACTTCCCAGACCTACACTTAAGGAAAATCAATGTGGAAAGAAGCAGGGAAAATGAGAAGAGGGAAAACCCGGTAAGCAGCTGCTGCAGTAGTGAGTAACAAACCACATTTGTAGCAGTGGGAAAGCAAAGGAACACATTCAAATGAATGGGGCGGGAGACTAAAGGGAGAAAGTGTTCTGAGGTAGATTTTGAGATCATTTATGCTTGGGGAGTGGAAGATAAAAAGGGCAAACAAAAAACACCATATGGGATGGACGAAGCATGTCCTGCCATGGAAACCAGGAGAGGACAGACTTTCAAAATGAGGGACCACGACCGGACACATTCAGTGCTTCATGTCTGGGAAGTTTTTGTTGGTGGCCTTCAAGAAAATCCTTGGTGTGATGAAAACAGAAAACATCTAAATACTGTTTACCTTTCAGGAAACCTTGTTCACAAATCAATAGAGTAACTCCCCAAAACAGTCTGACCTTAAAGGACCTGACGACAGGTTTGACTTAAATAATTAATTCAACTGGATGAGGAGGAAAAGGAGGGAAAAAGTGGAATAAATCACAAGGGCTTTATTCTACTTTGTTCATAGCTCTGCACCACCCACCCCCACCCTCTGCACAAAGTTGAGGCACTTGCATACTTTTTTCTCCTTGGTCCCCAGATTTTTGGCTCAGGCTTTCCTCATCTCTGAAAACAATTACCTGAGAAAGGAGAGATTCGTACAACTCTAGCCTAAGTTCTGTGATTCAGTAATTCAGTTTGAATGCTTTGGCCTATATTCAATAACAAGATGAATGCATTATTCCTGAAATGCAGTTTCTTCTTTGCATTCAATTTCTGTTAGCTGATGCTTGTTCCCAAATTTGTGCTTTGATCGCCTACTTAGAGCCCAGTCCCTCTAAGACTGGAAGTGTTGATTCTTATTCGTCTGCCAGGAACTGGAGTTTTGTCTCTGAGTGTTATGGTAGCTAAAATAGTATTTATTCTCTTATGTAGTGACAAGTGTTCTTGATATCCTCTCGTTCTTGGACTCCTGGGAGCTACGTTCTGCCCACCACCTAGACATGCCGTTGCGCTCCATCAAGCCACCCAATGCCAACTTTTTTTCCTAGAATACCTATATTTTGCAATGGTTCTCTCCACAGTCCTTGTTTTGTTGCATCACATGCTCAGAGCACTGCTGAGGGAATCTACCTTTCTATGCTTTTACTGCGTCCATTCCTCAAACATGCCCACATCTCAGCTCCATAATTCATTCCATCAAGTTACAAAGTGAGTCTGGGTTTTATCTTGTTTGGATGTATGACAGGTCATTGTATCTGATCTCATTTTTGAAAACAAGCATCCAGGCAAACAGAAACACTTACAATCTGGAACCAAAGCAAAGCAGATTTTCTGCTGTTCCCCACACTGACAAAAATTGCTGAATGTGATCTGTATACTTGGAGATAAACAGAAGCAGCACGAAGCACTAATTCATGCATAAAGATGTAATAAAGCCTCTCTAAGTTGCAGCAGCACACTTCTTATCAAAATTTGCAGTATGAATAAATGGTAACAATGATATTTTAGTGATAATACCTGAATAACAAATGAGTATATCACTCATGAACTTCTTCCAGTATCTATCCAATCTGATGAGATGCCTCTGACAAAATAAGTCCAAATATAGTCTTTCTCTTAATAGAGGTATTTCCTTAGAAGGATCTGGAGCCCACAGACATTGACATAATTAAGACTTTAATAAAAGTAAAAGAGGGAGGAACACCACTTCACTTTCACTATCAGGACACTGGACTCCAGCTCTACCATGCCAACAAAAAGTAAGTAACCTGTCTCATTGAGACTTCTGGTGGACACTTATGTAATGTTTTTTTATGCAATTTTCCCAAATACTGAGGGATCCTTGAAGATTTCTTTTTCACTGTTTGAATCCATGTCGTACAAGCTGCCTGGCATGTTAGAATTGTGTACACTGACCCACATATTAAGTGGACAGTGACAGAACCACAGTAGTTTTGGCTTCAGAAATACACAAATAGGCCAATCTTTGTTGCACTTGCTAAATGCTAAATAACTGCACTTAAAGAAATGAAAAGAAACAAAGGAGAGGAAATCAAAAATGCCTAGATGATGCCATGAATAACTTTTCTCCTCAGTGTTTTTAATACATACAGAGAACTGGCAGAGGGAAGAGGAGATGGGTGCACTCCACACCCAGCAATGAATTTTTTCCTCCCACTGGGTAACACATGGAAGGGAAATCTATAAAGGCTCTAATCCAAGTTAAAATTATAAAAATATTCTAATATTCTCACATACTTCTCAATTTCCTAATCTGGATGAAAACCATATTTTATTTTTAGAAAAATCTTTAAAAAATCATACTTGAAACAGCTACAGTAAACCAAGTGAATATTTCGAAAAAAAAAAAAAAAAAAAAAAACTTTAAAAATCTGTTCCGGTATCTCCTGAAGTATAGATCAAAATGGCACACATTAATTAAATGATATTCCCTTGATTCATAGAAAAAAACTAGGAAATTATATTTCTTTATTTAACAGAGTAAATATATAGATCTTGTGTATGCAGCACAATTGCCACCAGCCTTCAGCACTTGGCAATCAAGCATTCAGAGTTGGCTGGTACAAACCGAGAAGTCCTGTGAAAGTGTAAGTGGATTTCAAAGACCACACACAAAAAAGAACAAAAAACAACTTCAGTGATGAATTTTTATATTAATTGCACGTTTTAAAAATAGTGTGGATGCAGAGGGTCAGTAAAATACATTATTAAAATCAATTCTGTTTCTTTTTCATTTTTTAATGTGTCACCTAACAAATTTAAAATATGGCTTGCAATATTTTTCTGTTAGGTCATATGGATATAGACTCTTTATGCTTTTTAGCCTTTCACAAATTCAGATAATTACCCTACAATCATACTTGCTCAACAGATTTTGGATTTTAAAATGAGCCAGAGCAGAAGAAGAAGCTGCTTGGGTATCATGGATATAGATTTTTGAGGCTTTATTCAGTATGTGCATTCAGTTGATTTTCTTACGTATAAATATAAAATTAAACAGGAGGGGAGCATTTAGGAAACTATTCAGGTTTCTCTACTACAGCATCTCAGTCTTTAAAAATACCCAAGAGCAATTGGACATACACTGCAAATGGGTTAAACAAATATATGTGAAACTGTAGTGTATTTGATGGGTGTTCTGATCAACTGACCTGACATCTTTCATGTTCCTGAATTAGATCTAGTTCCAACATGTCAATCACAGCTGAAGTTTAACTTACCACAATTTACTATTCATTATTTCTCCACAAACTAAAAAAAAAAAAAAAAAATTGATCCCAAAGAAACAATCTTACAGAATTGTATCTTGACCTTTTTCCCATTAACTTCTAGTCTGAAAGTAATATTGTAGTATAACAATATTGTTATTGTGTCTATGGATATGTACTAATCTATCTAGAACTTCTAATCTGCACTTTTATTTATCACCTAAGATTCTGTTTTGGGGGAGGAGGGACTACCGGGAATCAAACTCATGCTTGCCAGACAAGAGTTGTGATGATTGAGCTATATCCCTGGTCCTTCACATAGGATACTTAAAAGGCCTTTTTTATAGATGCAAGCTATTTAGAAGCAGCAAGTTCAATAAATTTTTCTCTGTGAACCATCTTCCCATAGATAGCTCTTCATCCTGACATTACCGGAACCCATCATCTTCCTGGTATGTTTTTAATCACATTAGTGTTTTGTGATATTTGCTTTGGAGGAAGATTTATCCAATGGTAGATACTGGTCTTTTAGAGACTGTTCTTCCAGAACAGTCATATCATATATAGTACAAGTATATAGTACATGAGACTTTAGGAAAGTATATCAGTAACCAGAGAAAATGAATAACAAGGACATGGTAAAAGATCAAAAACGTTAACTATTTGAAATTTCAAACTATCTATACAAAACTCAAACAACCACTGCTTGTATAGCAATGAAAAAGGTCAATGAACATGACTTTAAACAGAAGGTGTAAAATCAGTTTTGACAGCTAAAATCAGTATTGACAGTATACAGTAAAATCAGTATTGACAGTTTGCCTGTCAATAGTGGAAGGAGAAATGAGTTTTAATTTTTCAGACATCTAAAATAGGATTTCTGTAAAAAAATTCCTGATGCTTTCATTAATCTTTATATTACTATAACTTTGCTTAGATCCTGGCATAACGAAGACATTCAACAAATTGTTATTGAAGACAGGAAGGAAAGAGGGAGAAAGTACAGCAGAAAAAAATAGACAGGAAGGGAGGAAGGATGGTGAAGGAAGGATGGGAAAAAGGGAGGGACAGACACAGGAAAAACAAAAAGCCATGTGGTTTGATAGATTTGCTGTGTCTACCATACGAATGAATGGTGTCCATTCTGGCACATGGAGAATCTGACTGGGTCACCTGTGTACCTGACACCAAAGCTCTACAATGACATTTTGCAAAACATCAGTGACAGTATTTCATCACTGTTCCACATACTCTTTTATAATCTATGTGACATGGAATTTGTGTCTTCAGCAATATTTTAATGTATCAAACAAATTATATTCATCCCAGCTCCCCAGTCATAGGGAAGTCCTCTTTTTTATGGAAGTATTAGAATCTACAAGTCCTCACATTTATATTCTTATCATTTATATTAACCTGGGTCTCTACATCAATTGTGAGTAATCTGGAGAAAGCAGAATTAACAAACTTCATAAGAAAAGTTACTTAAATAGAAACAGATCTTAATGCTTCGGGGAGGAACTAATACTCAATTTTCCCTTTATTTCCTTTCTACTTAATGTCTCTTGAGTCAAAGGTATGTTCTCCTGGTTCAAAATACTCATAAGACATAAACTACTTTGGGATGTTTATTTCAATTCAACATTATCTTAGGTAATTAGTGGCCATGTTTATATCTGCAGGGCTACTTTACATTACGTTTTAAGTCTTAGAGCTTCAAATGACATTTCAACTATTTGATTTTCATATAGAATTTTGATCACATCCTCTAGTCTTCTCCATTAAGGAGGATTTGGTGTTGCATTGGGACTTCTTAAACTACATATAAATTATGGTTCTTTTCAGTTGTTTGCAACTATCTTTCTCCTTCTACAAACTTCCCATTACAGCACCATCAAACAGAACAAGAAGTATGCCCTTTCAGAACTACCCATGGACCTCAGTAACTTTTCTTGCTATTACAAATGACAGAAAAAGATTTTGGAGCTAGCCTTCAAATTTCTTGTTTTTTTTTTAAAGAAAAAATAACAAAAACAATGATGCAGAATTTTAAAACAAGATAACAGAATAACAATGGTTAGTATATGCCATATTGTTATCTTCAAAGTAGTTGCTCAGATTAAAATATAGACATGAAAAACTGATCAAACTTTATCCAAATTACTTAATGCTGCTTGACTTGCAGTTTCTTCCTCAAAAAGTAATGAAAATATGTGATAAAAGAAGTGTTATGAGAATTAAATTAGCACACTCTCCTCAATGAATATGTTCAAAAGCACTAGGTTTTACACAGTAAGCACCTATTATAAGGAAACTGAGTCATTGAGAACAAGTAGCTGACTCTACATGACACTGATTTGTAGCAGAGGTAACATCCAAACACAGCTATTGCCTTAATAAATGTTAGTTCTCATTCTTTCCTAACTAAACCTAGGGCACTTGACAGGACGATACGGAAACATCTTGTCATTAAAAAGTTAAAATGCCAAGTTCTCAGAGAAGGTTGCCACAGATCAAGTCTAAGTGAAGTATCTTCTTCACAAGGCAATGGCTGAGTGCCTCCCAGGTCCGGGGCACTCCCTCACGTATGGGAATACCTTGTGAGAAGGTTAGTTTTCATGAAGCCTATTTCTGCAAGCATCTAGATTCTTCTGTGGACTGTAAATTTCCAGTCAAAAGAACCCATCTTGTTTATCTTCACAGTAGTTGCTCTTTCCTTTACTCACTGTCAAATACTAAAAATTTAAAATATCAAAAATAAGTTCAAAGCTAATCTCTGGCAAAATTTCGGCTACATGACTATGAGCAGCCCTAATTTTTCTGAGCCTCAGTTTCATCATCTCTAAATGATTACTAGGACCTTTTCTCTGAGCCATAGATCACTATACAAGTGTAAAGGCCATGCTGCTGTGGTTGTCAATATCACAGTATTATACAATACACGGATTACAGAATGAATGTCTTACAGACAGCTCCTGCACTAGCAACTGTGAGGGCAGAAGTCTGGTTCTCTACCAAACCTTCTTTAATTGTATCACCTCATATCTGTTGTGTAGACTCTGATCGGATTCAATCTCTGACTTCTTTCAAAGTGCAAACTGTTGCCTCCCAGGCTGACTTCTAGTGCTGGAGATAGACAGCCACGCCCTGCACCTGACCATGTGTCTGAAACCTCATCCTATTGCTTAATTCTTCCCTTTGCCCCTTCTTATCTCCGATTCTCACCATCCTGCCTTCTTTTATTCAGGGATGCTTTCCTCCACTTCACTCCCTCTTTACCTCCAACCTATTGCCCTGTTCTACCCTCTCACTCAGCAATTCAGCTCCAGGCTGGCATTTCTTCTCTACCCCTACCTCAGCATTGATCTCTGATGTCCAAGTGACTGCCTGTTAGAACTGCTTGCTTTCAAGGTTGTAGACCTGACTGTCTATATTCTTCCTTTGGCCTTCCTGGTCCTCAAAGCACCATACATCCCCCCAGTCTCTATCATCAAACCATGGGCATCAGGACTGTTTAGCCCCTTTTTCTGTGGATAGAAACATTGCAATGTGTTGCCTGCCTGAATCTCCCTTCTCTTCTCTCCCTCCACCTGTCTTTCCTGTTTGACCTGTCTACATTGTGTACGTACTGCTGAAACTTTCACTGCCTTTGCTCCTTGTGGAACCCAGTCTTTAACTTGATTGTTTTTGCACACTTCTTTTGCAAACTTTAATGTGCCTCCTCTTTCGAATTCCTTAGTTCTCCCTTCTAAGTGAGAGAAGCCAAGACACTAGCATATTCGCATCATAAAATTTATGTAAATCCAATTAATCCAATCAAAGCTTGTTTGTGAAAAGCCTGTCTTATATGCTCTTTTGAAGTCACTTTCTATGAATGGAAATCTAATTAGATGACTACATTTAGCATAATGTATCTTGCAAGAAAACCATGAACATTTAATCTTTGATACTATAAACTGGGAAATCTGAGTTTCTCTTACCAGGAATAGTAATGTTCCATTTCACATTAAGACCAGTCAGTGCTTTCCTGAAAGAACTACAATATCATATCTTCAGGTTCTAGAACAATATATAAATGTATACATTTCACTGTAATTTTCAATTATAATGAGAAAATTGAAGGCATTTATTACACAGATGAACACACCTGTTATGTAATTTAGAAAATGCAAGTCAAGGCAACTTAAAAACAGTAACAACAATAAAAATAACTTTGCAAATTTGAATTTTAATTGTTCATTCCTAACATAAACTTTTATAATTACACAAATATTAGTCTTTTAGCATTGTCCATGGTGCCAAAAGGATCATGCAATGTGTGTGCCACAGAAGTTAACTTATTACTAATTGAATAATTAAAAAGTTATTTCAGTATATTTTTGTTTCTAAGTGCGAAAATCATAAAATTTTTGGAATATACTTAGCAACTGAGGCCCAAGGGCTAAATACTGCCCTACATTCTTTACTACTCTAAAATAATATTTTTGTTTTTCCTGTCAACTTAGTAAGTTAAAAATCAGCTACCAAAATAGAATTACAGTACTTTTATGAGACAAGCAGCATTAGAAGATAGAAAAAACGAGGTTAAGAGGCTAGAATGTGGATCATGGGTTTAACTGTTCAAACTTGTAAAGGAATCTGGATTTCAAACTCTTGAGTGTCATTAGAATGTACTTGCCACCAATCAGTTCTGAACCTGATTACTTCTGTCCTATCCATCCTCTTATTTCAGACATTTTTACAGTTCCTTTAACCCACTGAGCTTTCTCCACCCAGCTGGCTTTGCACACTATTTCCTTGGAGCACCTTTACTTCACTGCTTAAACCAGCTAACTTTCCCTCCTCTCAGAATCATCTTCTTTCACAAGATTCACTCTTCCATCTCCCTCATTCCACCCCCACTTGCTGCTAAATATATTCCGACCGAATCAGATGAAATATACTAACCCAAAGGCCCTTTTTCCCAGCTATGACCCATCACACACACACAGCCTTATCCAGGAAGGACTTGGTGAGTGCTCTTTTCCTTTAACGAATGAATCACTAAATACCAGGTCATTGTACTTTACCTTGATTGTTAGTAAGCTGTTTCATTTGCACCTATTTCATAAGGTGAGGAGTTAATTTGTACTTGCTTGATATTTCACACCTAATTGGGAAATCCTGAATTTCACTGAAAAAGTATCCTAAACAATAAAATCCTAATTTCATTTTCCCTGGTCTGCCTCAAGTTAACTGAAGTTGTAAGTGAGCTGCTTGCATAAGTAGCACTGAATATTTCTGTACTCATTAATGTCAGTCTCTAAAGTACCACTAATTTTTATCACTCTCTGAGGAAAGAAACTCTTCAAAAATAGTTCTATGTACTGAGTCAAGTGTTTCAACTCCTAAGCTATGATTACTAATGAAATCGTACAGGCTATGACTCAGCTACCCTGAGTGACAATAAAATCATGACTCACTTCATTTAGAAACTGCCAGCTATCTGAATGCAGCATCACAAGAATATCAAAAATAAAGATTTTTTAAATTTTGCCATACATACATAGTTCAGATGTAAAATGTACTGATGTCTTAACTTATGAAGTTGAAAGGGAGATGAACTGCTTTTAAGTCACCTAATTTATTTGGGTAAGCTTTTTAAAAATATATATTTAAATAGATAAAATGTCACATTTGTTGAGAAAAAGAATATACACTACATAAATATTTAAATGATAACTTAAAGTCACAAACATGTGCTATGTACAATTAAGAGCATGACAAAATGAATTATTATTTGTAAAACAAAATATAATTACGTTAAAGAATTTTAAAACAGTATGATAGGTATTTGGTACATTCTCCATGTCAAGTAAATGAGATTGTTTTGGACTATGTTCTGCATACCTTGATTAAATAAAAAATAAATTTACACAGGAAAAAAATTGAAATTATTAAGATATCTTTTAGGGGGGGTACCAGGGATTGAAATCACGACCTCATGCTTGCCAGGCAAGTGCTTACAACACTGAGCTAAATCCCCAGGAAAATTTTGAAATTATTGATGAGTGGAAAAATTAAAACATCAAATATCTGGAAAAATAAGCTAGAGGTTATAACCTTAAAATCTATCAATGGGTAGTGTACTCAATATATTTTATCATAAAGATAACATTTATTCAAGAACCTAAAAAATTAAAAATAGCCTTCCAGAAGAGTACCTAAAATGATTTTTAATTTTTATTAATTATGCTATTTTAAAATACACAGGTAATTATTTATACTGTATAAACCATTTAAAGGTATTATATTAGGTAATACGTTGTGAGCAGAAGGCCAAGATATGCAGGACACATTTGACAGTCTCTACTGATTTATAATCTTTTGATACTTTGTAATTAGCTACAGCCATATAATAGCATACTAAATTGTAGATGCTAAATATGATTAAAAACAGTTTAACATTCACTTGATTCCAGAATGGCAAGCCCAATTAGGAGTTTGTTCTTAAAGACTAAGAAGAGTAGATGAATTTCAAACAGGGAGAAAAATGCCATGATATCCTAACAGAATCTGCTGTAGTCATAGGAAATGGACAACGTACATCAGCATGTTGTATCTTTATCTGTGTGGAAACCACTGGAATTCATTTTTTTCATAAATTACAAGAATGACTAGAATATGGTTCTATACCCACCCAGGGATAGTGGATTAATGGGAAAAATAGTATGCAAAATAGGTAAAATTCTTACTGTATACATCAGGAGTGTAAATACAATATGATAAGTCATTCAGCACTGAACGTAAAAGACAGAAGATATCTGGAGAACAGAGATAAGGAAGCCAAAATGGTAGAACAAATTCAAATGCATGCCAGGGAAAGATGAAAACTGGCAATCTCAAGAATGATAGTCAGAAAACCAAAAAATAACCTCAACCATTGGGAAACTACCTAGACTGTTCCACATAGCTTCAAAAGATTGAGCGAGGTTAGCAAGCAGAAGATTCAATGAGACAGCCTTTCTTTTACTGGAAGATAGAATGTCCTAATAGACTTGTTTTATACACAGAAAGAACTGCCTGGGGAAGCAATCAATCAGTCTCCTGCTCCAACTAGAGTCCAAACCTTTCCAAATGAGATATCTAGTGATATATAGACCAGAAAAAATGACCTGACTTTCTTAAAGTCTAAAAGCTGGTAAGCAGCAGAGCAAAAAGGAATACTCAGGGACTCATAGTGAATCACTGTTCATTTTTGTCTTATTTTCTCTTAGCAACTTGCTACACACCCACAGTATCCCTTGCTTTGTATGGAGACTATATCAGATGAGGGGGACAGGCCATTACCCAAAACAGAACTGACAGGAAAAAAATAGATTGATGTTGATTCAAAGCATCAAGGCAAAAGTTACCAATAAAGAAATACGGAAGTACGTAAATTAAAAGATGGAAATATTAAAATGGATGGAAATGAGGACCAGGGAGAATAACAAAACACAACATTGCAGAGAACTGCTTTTCAAGTCACTGCTACTTCCCAAGTAAAGCTACCAGAATTGACCAAGAGTTTTCACTATTATTCTGAAAATACTCCTAAAAATAGTAAGACACCTTCAAAAATATATGAGTTCCAAATATAAACACATAGATAGATTCTTATGCTTTTCTCTTAGACTGTACCACAGAATAGCAGTTCCATGCCTGTACTTATTGCTAGATCTGAAAGTAATGACTATGGTTCAGCCACTGCAGATATTTTATATGTTAGTTATATGTTTAGTTAATGCTAAAATTGCATTATAGGATTTTAAAATCTGTGCATCAAAAATGATTTTTATTTAAAGTTTTTATTATGATTCAGATGCGGTTTTACTTTTTATCTAAGAAGACAGGTTGATACAAACATAAATATGACAATGCCATATGATTCATGAATTAGAGTTTGTTTTCTCATCTTTTGCTATCCTCCATTATCACCGATTGTGTTAATCACTAGTATAGTGTTCAGAAAACTCTGTTGTGTAAACAGAGATAAGTCACAGAATAAAAGAATAACAGTATCAGATAGTTTTCATTTCTGTCTCTCAATGAATACCGCCATACAGAGAGTCATCGTAAGTGGCTTTATACCCTCCAGAAAAAGACAAAAATGTAACACAATGTTGTTGATGAGGGCCGTTCCCATGTTAAACACACATCTGGAATCATTTACCTCAAGAGCCCATCCCTTGATGTGGGATCAGAAGTTAATGCATTGATCTTTCTGAGTTTTATTGTTCTTACCTTTAAATTGAGATACCAGGAAAACCAACCTCACAATTTTGCTGTGAAGGCTTATTTAGTTAATCTGTGGAAAGTACCTGTGACAATACCTGATACATACTAAGTGCTCCGTATATGTTAGCTATCTGTGTAACGCCTCATTACCTGCATACTACTGAACAAGTCACTTCATGGATGGGCACTGATTTGAAAATTAAGAGATAAAAACTGGATGATTTCTATGACCTGTTTCACGGCTAAAAAGTTCCAGTCATGAAGAATCGTGTAGCCTTTCACATTAAATTCACAAATTTTTCCAACAATAAAATGGCAGAAAAGGCCTGACAGTGTGGCTTGAATAAAGTGTCTGCTAGATTCCCATATCTGTATTCTAGACTTAGCCCAGAAAAAATGAAAAGGGGACCCCAAGAAATCACGTGCTGAGGAACCAGAGCAAAAAGAAAATAAAGGTCTCTTTGTGAAAGACCAAAAGGGTTGTCACGTAGTCTTGACTAAGTCTCTTCATTCCTTTTACTAACCGAGAAAACCCATACTGCCCAGGCATGTGTGAAGGAAGAGGTCACTGTTACCAAACCAAAGACATTTTTCCTTCTTTTAATTGAAAATGTTAGGGATTCATTTTAAATAACAAGATGAATTTCCAGGTGCACTGTCTATCTAATGCTGCTTGATTTTGGTGCCTGTGAGAACATGACATTCTGCTTTGATGAGGTCTCTGGAAACACAAGATGCTGCTCAGTATGAAAAGTGCTTCTATGCACCCCAGTGTGAGAACAAGCTAAATCTGAAATGGAGATTTTTTTTTTCAAAAAGTACAGTTTCTGTTGGCACTATTGAAAGCTCCCTTTTAAAAAAAGGATCATTGCACAAGAAACATAGAGGTTCTAGTTATATCAACACAAATCCAGCTCAGAAAGTAAATTCCCTGAGTTACTTTGATAATGTGCAGCTATATTAGGGGTACTTTTACACTTTTATTTTCCAGTATTATTTTGAAAGGCTAAGGAGGAGGGACTTTTCTGGGTTTCAATCCCTGCTTTGGGATTTGGAATTGGTCACTTAACTTTGAAGCTTACATTCAAGGAATGATTCAGAGAAAGAACTGGTTCAAGAAAGTGTGAATGAAGAAGAGAAGGAAGGAGGCAGAGGAAGATAAATGAAAGAACTTTTTACACATCCTTCTGTCGATACTACTTCAATCTCAAGCGTTTCAGATATTTTTATCCCAGGTCAAGCCCAAAGTACATCTCCAGTAAGTAAATAAAAAGTTCAAGAGACTAACAAAATATAAATGTGCCAACAAGGAAAATAAAAACATTACGTTTTCCACTTAATTAATTTATTTTCAATGCAAAATATGGGTAAAGAACATTCAGTTCCTATATTATGAAGTTTACAAATTAAGCTACTTCAGCATAATCTGTGTGACATCTATGTACCCATTGGTTTATGTTCTAATTAAGAAGATTAAAGTAAAATGCTACTAAAAGGCAAAGTCCTACATAGTCAGTAACCCTTTATTAGAAAGATCCCACTCCAAAGTTGCTGCCAAAGTCTTTTGCTGTCTGTATGTTAATTAGCAACTGATTTAATTAGCATTGTGGATAAAAAAGGACATTTTTTATTCATGAAAGGTGTGACTTTTAATTAGTACAATGAATACTAAAAAAGGTTCTTATTGGTGAAATGAAAGATTTTCATTCTATTTGCACTGACTAAAATAGTTCTGAGACATTCACCACCCTTGAATGAGCAGAGTAGGAGATTCTGGTGAGACTCTTATCCTACCCTCCAATGGTTTATTCGGAATGGATCCAGCGTCTGGTTTTTGCTGGTTTAGGAGGATTTAGGGTTGAAGACATCAGCCTGAAGACACAGAATCCCATGGTGGTTGTGCTAGGCCTTCACAAACAGTTTATTAAGCCTGACGACTCAAATAACAGAGGGTGGGGAGTTCAGTGAACTTACAGGACAAGGCCCTTGAACTGTTCTGCTTGTTTGAAAGAAAGGTTATTAAATAACTCTTGACTCAGAAAATTTGCTTGATGATTGACTTCAAATTCATTTTAACCTCATCACATAGAACTTCATTGGGTTCCTGGACACCAAAACTAATCACCAAGTTTGGCATGAATTCTTTTGAGTTGCCTCACAGTACTCTGACTTTCAGATGCTTGTCTAGTGACAGAAACTTTTAAAACTATAATATAAAGCACAGTACAAATTATTTTAGTGCTATAGTTGCATAAAAAGAAAAAGGATCCTAGGAACATAGTTATTTGAACCTGGAGAGTCAAAGGAGTTGATGCTATAACAGAATGTTCCAGATAGTTGGAACAAAAGTTTTCTACTTTTTTTTCCCCTAGGGAGAAGTCATGGAAGAAGCATTATATAGGATCAAAGAAAATAGTTAAAATTCAAGAAATTACAAATGTAACTACATACAGACAAACACTTTCATTCAGACACATTCTGCCAATGAGAAATGCTACGAAAAACTCTTTTTTAAAATAAAGTTTAAAATGTACCTGGCTTGAAGAAAAAACTTTAGAATTCTGTTTCTAACTTCCCTTCCCAAATGGTGATTTCACTGACAGTGATTCTCAACTACAGCTGTCATAATAAGACTAAAAGAGTAACCAGCCTGCTGAGTGAAAACTGGCATTCCCAGAAATAATTTAAATAGTACTGAATATAGAACTCCATTTCACATATTTTAAAATATCACCCATCAAAATAATATTACTTACAAGTCTCCACAGTCTATTAAAAGGGTCCTCCTAACTACAGATTAAGATCATACCTCTGACATCAGAGCTTGTCCTCTCGGTCTCTATGGATGAAATGTTGATTCTGGAAAACCAAATTATATTGCCTGTTGTGGTCTTAGGAATTGATAAAGCTTTTTCTACAAACGGTTTTTAAATTGCCCTCTTCATATTTTTGTAACTAGGGCTATACATTATTAAGCATGTGAATACTGTAAAGAACACACTGTTGTATAATCAATATGTTTTATGTCTCTCCTGCCTAGCAGGAATTCCATCACTTATGCTGCGAATCACGTTTGTGGGCAACTGCAGGTATCCAACAGAGCACTGGAGTTGAAGTATTAGGTTTAGATTCTAGTTGCACCATTTACCAACTAGTATGACTTGCTTAAGCTCCCCAGATGTGGTATCACATATACTGTACTATCTGGGAAGATTAATGTGAGCAGTAAGTGGCTTCCTTCCTTCTTTCAACACAAACAATTAAATGCACACGATGTCATTTTAACCTGCACCATCAATACAAATTACTAGCATGTATAATAAAGAGCTGCCATCTGTTAATACTTAGTATATGCATGTATTTGATTCTTGTAAGATATCACATTATTATTATCTCAACTTGATAGCCAAAACAACTGAAGCTTAGAGATGTAATTTTATGCATGCTGTCTCAAGTGTTGAAGCATAAGGAACATGCTTTTCTCATTCTATAGGCCTGAGCAACTGCAATGTCCCTCATACATAGTACATGCTTTATTTTGATCCATAACTTCATAAATAATGTCTTTTTGGCATAGTGAAGTTTAAAAATCAATATGAGACAATGAATACTTAACAAAGAATATCTGATATCAGCAGTGCTCCCTCTATATATTATTCCCAATTACAAAAATGTGTAGCGTGATTCTTTATAATAATTTTGACAATATTCAGAGCTTACTGACATATTTTGAAAAATGGATTTGAGTACTAGAATAATAATCTATAATAATTAGAAGGTCATTTTATATTTGTATTTTTGGCTTTTTCTTTTTTACTATTTTTTCTACATAAAAATCAGAAAAGAATTTTAAATATCATATTACTTTTCCAAACCAGAGTGAGTGTAGGAGGCTGGCCACACAGCACTTCAAGTGGTGCTAACCTTTTCCAATGACCAGGTGGTTTCACAGCCAGATAACCTGATCGCATTATGTTTTCCATATATGTATGAAGGGAACTATGGTCCCTAAAGTGCTTTCTCATCCATTCAATTCCTACAACAGCTCTGAAAGGCAAAAAAGAGTAAGTTAACAGTTCTAGGTACAGTAACCGTCTCAGATAAGCTACATGGATAATGAGTGTTTGGGGAAAGAAGAAGAGAAGAGAAACAGAAAAGGAGAGAGAAAAGAGAAAGAGAGCCCAGGAGATGAAAAGGAAGAAAGAAATTCTAGCTGTGTTCAGACTCTAGGATCTTTACTTTCCCCTCAGTAGCAGCATTTCCTTATCAGGATGCAAAACAGAGGGTAAGGGCAAAAGAAAGACAGGAGGACAGAGCGAGAAAGGCAGGAAAAAGGAAAAAAGGGTGACATGGATGACTGAATATTAGGAGAAGCCAGGTAAGCCAGGTACTGAGAGAAGCCAGAGAGTTCACAGACCCACCAACTGCAAAGAGTACCTATTTTAGAGAATATTGCACAGCTATTATAATCTGATTGAATCATAAAAGCTCTTACTAAAAAATGGCATGTGCCCCTAAATATATACAAATTTTCCACACAATTTATGTGTATTCACTCTCAAATATTG
The DNA here is from genome assembly GCF_034190915.1 of Cavia porcellus. Lineage (NCBI taxonomy): Eukaryota > Metazoa > Chordata > Mammalia > Rodentia > Caviidae > Cavia > Cavia porcellus. The sequence goes on from NW_026947484.1 coordinate 120,240,308, forward strand.
TGCCTTAGAAACAATAATTTAGCGTTCCATTCTCCATAGTCTGCAGATCTGGCGCCAGAGGATGGATCTCCATCAATGTGGGTGTAGCACTGGAGCAGCATGTGCCGCTGAGATAAGAGGCACCTTCCCATCAGAACAACAGGACTCTCTGGATCCCTTCTGCCGCCACCCACCTCTCCACAATGTTTCCAAGCTTAATAGGATGTGAAATAATTTCCTGCATCACTCGAGACCATTATCTTCAATGGAACACAAAGCTTCGCATCAAGTCAAAAAAACCGAAATCAAGGACAAAAATCTGACAAAATTTTTACTTTCTGGATATTGAATCACTGGGACTAAAAGCTTTAATGATTACGTAACATAATAGAACAAAGCTGTTTAATGAAAGAACTAAATGTATAGGTGATTTGGGTGATTGGTGCTATTGCTGTGGGACTATGAATTGGTCGTTTGACATAATCTTACCAAATGTTTTATGAATGATTGATAAAATGTATTTAATTATAGCATGTTTAAAGAAAATATGATTATGGGGAGAATGCAGATGTCTGGCACATAGGAAATGAAAACTATTGGCTAGTGTTACCTGATCTGATAAAAGGGAGGTCAGGGATTCATCAAAGAAGGGAATCACTAACTTGATTCTAAAAACGAATTTATCATTTCACTTCTCATACTATTCAGACTCCCCAGTTTGTGATGGTAGGATTGAGCTAGATGGTTTCTCTGTGCCTCTAATACAGATTTCAGTATTGGAATATACTAATTCAAAGGTATTTTTGCTAGGAGCTTTTACAAAGGTTATCTTGGTTGATCACTCCAATCTTAGAAGGAATCATGGTAGCTGACACACATAGCTGGGCACTACTCCTACATGTAAATGTGTTAACTCATCTCATACTCAAAATAACCTTATGAGACCGATATTCATACTATCTTCATATTACAGTAGAAGAAATGAGGCATATGGTACAGAGAGAGCAACTGGTTTAAATTCTCATAGCTAGAAAATGGCAGATCTGGGTCCAACCAGAGTCCGACTCTGAAATTTCTGATCTTAACTTCTACATGTACTGACACTCTAAAGAGCAGTTGTATTTACCTCTAGTTTATGAATTATTATGCCAAAGACACATGACTAGTAAACTAAAAACAGCAACAACAACAAACAGGATAAGAATCCAGAATTGTCTGTCACCCATGTCTATACTTTGTTTCCTATGTCACACCACAGAGATGTTTTCTGAGAATGAGGACCCCCAAGGAAAGGTTTAGGCGAGAGGAAATTTATGTCTGTGGGAAAGCTCAGAGTATGAGACTTCTGTCAACACCAGGACCCACTGCATACAGACATACTGGCAACCTCGGCATGACAGCAGCATCTACTTCCCTCAAATCTGAGTCTCATCTTCGGGGGGGTGAAAATGTAAAGAATACGGGATGAACCTCAACCTTCAAACCCACCCTGTCTGATGTTGGGTCACGTTGGTAGAGCCAGTTTTTTTTTTTTTTTCCTTTTATCTTGACCCTGACGCTATGACGATGGACAGTCTCACTTTGTCTTCTTCAAGTGGCCTGTGTTTCACAAAGATCTAAACAACAATAGCTCTAAGGAACACCCGATTCAAATTTGGAGAGAATAAATCATTACTATCAATAATTCTTTCAAATGCTGAAAACTAAATATCATTAATTAAGTTTCTGTCTATATTATACACGACTTTAACAAATGCTACACAAATTAAACTGAATAATGCCTGTTTTCAGAGTTTACAAACTATATCATGTATGTTTTTAAAAGCCTAAATTGCATTTTTTATGAAAATATAATTATACTACCCAATCTTGTGGGCAGAATTTAAGATGATAACATGGAGATGTGTAGATAATAGAAGAACTTTCCACACTCTGGTTCCCAAAATGCTCTGCACCACCACCGGCTACATCCCTGCTCATTTCCTGGCAAACTCTCAGCACAGAATTCCAGGTCTCATAAACACAATTCCAACCTGTGTCTTCAGTCATGACCCTTTCTGTCCCTTAGACGTAACTCTTAAAGATCAACCAATACCTGCCTCAAGAGGAAAGTCTGCATTTTCTACCTTCATGGGCTTCTTCATGCAACAGTTCCTGTGATGTCCTAACTCAGGTATCATTGCAATCTCTTCTTTAAGACAAACTTCAAATTGTATCATCTCCTCTATGAAGCCTTTCTTCACTGCTCCAACAAAAATTGCTTTTCTCTTTTCTGAGCCATCAGACATTTTTATGAAGCATATATTATATTACACAAATCCATTTATACATGCACATAATACCTATTATAATTAGTTATATTATCTTCTTTGTAATGTTTAGCTAATTTTCCAAATTAGGCTACAAATTTCATATGACCGGTGACTGTGATTGGCTCCTGAACTTGCCTTTCATAGTGTTTGAAACACACTGATTCAATAAACATTGAACAGTTATTTTATTAATAATAATGTTGAGCTGGGGATGTGGCACAGTAGTAAGACATTTCCCTAACATGCGCAGGGCCCAGGTTCAATCACTAGAGCTACAAGAAGTAAAATAAAATAAATAATGTTAATGATACAGTGAACTCTTGTGAAGTACAACTGTGGGCCCAAATGACATTTATGTTTTATAAATTTAGTATTGAAAATCCTTTCACTGGGAGAATTGAGACCTAATAAGTTTAAATAAATTGTTCAAGGTTACACAGAAAGTAGATTTCTCAACTCTTATAGCAGTAGACTACACCTTGAATTCAAATTTGTTAGATTCTCAACCAGCTCAACACTGAGTAAAGTGATAAAACGTAAAATATATATAGTTTGTAAATTTATAGATAAACTGCAAGGTATGAAACAAATTTATTCTGTAATACTGAGGAGGGCTACTTTTCTAACTTATTCTTAAAGATTAGATATGAGTTTAAAATATCTATTTATATAATTAGCATAAGAAATGTAAATATGATGAAAACAGTTCTGAGACATTTACTTAGAAGAATGATGATGTGGGAGCAAATTCAGTTTTCATACTGTAATCAAACAAAAGCAGAATCTTGTTAAGTTTAATAGTTTTGGGCTAAATTTTTGACAGTAATATTTTAGCCCTGATCCGTGAGCATGTTATTTAATCTTTGCAAGTCAGCATTTCCCCAGTGTTGTATGGTCACTAATAATGAGAACTTTCAGAGGCATTTTGGATATTAGATGAGTATTAAATAGGAGGAAAACCTACTAGAGTATCTAATAGAGTGGCAACTCCTCTGATGTGGAGTATTATTGTTTTTATCAATAATATTTTACGTCAAGGTAGTAAGCTAAGCCAGTGTTCCTTGAGAAGAATGGAGAACAAAGCTGCCCTTACTCTTTCTGTTCTTCATGTGGTGACAGAACTTCTAAGAGCAGAAAGGAAAGGAAACAAAGGCCAGCATCAGCCATCCTCAAATCCCTACACTTTCTTCTTTTCAAATTTTCACTTCCTTGCTCTTAATTCCATTGTGTCATCAAAATAATGAAAACCAAATTACAATCTCTTCACTTATATCTGCAATGCCTGCTCTGCTGACTTGCACACATCTTTCGGAGAACAGGCTCCTTCAAAGCAACAGCAGCATCACAGCACTTAGCCTCAGTCCCATGGGTACACAAACACCATAACCACCTTGTTTTGTTTTCACATGTTTTCCAATTTGTTATCCTAACTTCAGTTCCCTCAAATGTTAATTGGGTTTAGTATCCACTAGCAGGGCTGCTCTGCAGAATAAATGCATCCGTAGCCATGCACGGCGCAGCACAGAGAGGCACTCAGTAGTGACTTTGTCCCACTGAGGTTCCTCCTAAGTTAGAGAATCATCAAACTCTTCAGATCCACTTGGAACACCAGCAAGGGATGCATGGTTTGGCTTTGAAAAGATTTATTTTGTTTAACTAAGACACAGAATGGCAATTAGCAAGGGACAAGTTACAGACACTATTGATTATGCTTGCAACCAAGTCAATGACCTGAAAGTAACACGTTTTTCTTTTAAAAATAAAATACCCTTGAAAAATCCCTGCACTACTTAGTTTCCTAGAACGTAAGTACCTGGAAACTCAAAATCTGCAGAAAGTCAAAAAGGCCCCAAGGATCAGTGCAGTTTTTCCTCTGCCTTATTTTCAAACGGAGAAAACACAAGGATGAGGCTGGACTTTGGGTTTTGCTACCTGTCAGAAAACTGCAATGCCAACAAGCAAAGCAAAACATTTCCTGGGACAAGGTCGAACCATTATGTTGGAGATTAAATTGAACGCATCTATCACAGTACCTGTGATAAACAAAATTACTTTGAAGTTATCAAAACGTTGATCGGTTTGTTCATAAAATTCTATTTTGTGAGTTTAAAACATATTATTTTGTAAACTTAAATTAAATTTTCCTTAAAATCAAAAAAGGTGAACAGAAAGCTTAAAGGATACAACAGATGTTCTTAACATTGCTAACAGGAATTTATAATTCAAGTACTGTAAATAAAAATTCACTTTCCTTTTCCATTTTTTAATTTACTATTCATTATATAGAGGGAAGCTCCTCTAGTACTAAAAGAACCATAATGTAGCAAGTTTTCTAAAGAAACACCACCCATTCTCCTACAAATAACTTTGCACTGTTACATATGTAATTTATGAGGTGATTTTTATTCCTACCGTTTCACATGAATGTGTATATACACTCATGTGCAACAGCACGGATCTGCATTTTCATGCTCTCATACACAGACTTCTAGTCCATAAATCCAAAGGGCTTTTCCAATCAGGTTCCAGGAGACAAGGACTGGAGCCCAAGGAAGGAGCAGCCTTTAAATAAACCTGAAGTGCTCTTGTGATTGAGACACAGCGCCGACCTCCCAGCAAAGCACTGTTGCTGAGGCCTCTTCATTTAGAAATTCCCACATTCCCAGTTAGAATCCTCACTCCACCCCGCACCCCGTCGGCTTAGCCCACTGGGTCCTTTCATCTGAACCCGGGGAGAAACCGTAAAAGGAGACTGTGTGCCTGGACTCTGGAAGCGGGAGTCCCTTCCACACCCCAGCAATCGACTCCTTTCCCTCGCCACTGCCCGGCTGCTGCTCATCTTTGCGCGGCTTAAAGAGAGGTGGGAGGGTCAACGAAGCGAGGCCACGGGGAGAGCGAGCCCAGCTTCACGCCCTGGGCTGGCCTCCTCCCGGCGCCCGACACCCCCCATCACCTCGTACAGCCCCTCTCCCTTTCCATCTCCTCCCGCGTGCCCCAACACTGCGGCCGCCGCAAGGGCTGCGGGGTGGTGCGCGGGAAAATTGGGGGGCTTCCTTCGCCCCAGCCCTGCACACCCTGGAAGAAAGCCCCCCGGGGAAGGGCTGCTACAACTTGGACGAACTTAGGCGGCCACAAAGGCTGCCGCGCCTCACCCTGCGGGCGGCCGGGCCTCCACCCCGAGGGCGAGGGCGAGGGCGCGGGCGCGGGCGCGCACCACCCCGGGCTTACCACGAGCACGGGGACCCCGGCGGCCAGCGAGTAGAGGAGCACGGGGGGCACGGCGCTGCTGTCCTCCGGGCCCGGGTAGGGCTTGCGGTAGGCGCTGTCGTGGCAGAAGAAGCCCTGCACGTTCACGGTGAACGTGTCGGTGTATTCGAAGTAGTACGCCAGCATCACCGTCCCTGCCATGATCACCATCTGGAAATAGAGCATGCTGCTGGTGAGCGCCGCGGGCAGCCGGGGCATGCACGCCTCCCGGCCGAGCCTGGCGAGCCCCCGCCCGGGTCCTCGGAGGGAGGCAGCCGCCCGGCGCGGGGGCGACGGGAGGACGCGGAGCGCGGAGGGAGGCGGCCGCTGGAGCGCAGGCGGAGCAGTCCGGGCTGGAGGCTGCGGAGGAGGCGGCTACCCCCGGACGAGCCCCCGCTCCCCTGCCCGCCCCCTGCCCGCCGCAAGCGCCGCCCGCCCGGGCGCGGGGTCGTGCGGAAAGGCGGGGGGTCCCCGGCGCGGGAGCATTCGTGGGACTGCGGTGCTGGGTCAAGCCCGCCGGGTCCCCGGAGGACGCGGCGGTGGCTGGCAGGACGGCAGCACCTGGACCCCTGGGGGCGGAGGCTGTGGAGCGGGAGAAGCTCCCCGAGGGGGTTAAAACCAAAATCGGTAGGGGAGGGGAGGCAATAGAGATGGAGCTTCTAGAAACTCCCTTTCGAGGCACCAGCTGGGCTGTTTAAGAAACCAGCATAGCGCCTGGGAAAAGGATGCGTGACTCGTCTTCAGCGCGCAAAGGCCACCCGAGCGCAAAGTGGTTGGTGCCGCGCAGTGAGTTCAGCCCGCGCGTTCAGCCGCACTGCCTTGGCTTCCTTAACCCGCGCGGGATGCCGGAGAGAGGTGGTTTCTGGGCGCAGTTGGAAAAATGAAATCAGAGGATTTAAGACTGGTTTCTTGGCCTCCTCTCCAGCTTCATGGGGCCTTCTATATAAGAATGCTTGTAGCTCCATCTCTTGTACACCTGCTCCTTCTCCGTTCCGTGTATTCTCTTGCTCATCTTCTCAGTCTGCTTTTAGTAGGTGTTAATGAGACCAGCCATTGTAGATTGGGGGCGGGGAGGACCCACAGGTACCAGTCAGCAGGGCAGAGGACAGGGCTGTTTGGCTCATTGCTGTATTTCAGGAGTTCAAGGAACTGCAGGGATTCCTCTGGGGTCAGGTGAAAGGAGGAGACCAGCGCAGGTTTGCAGCACTTGCATACAAAATGAACCCATAACCCATACGTGGATATCCATGCGTGTGTGTGAATCTGCAAGTAGCTGTAGAACTACATATATATGCAAAGAACCTGTTCTGAGAGGCTTTGTGGGTCCCTGCTTGCAAGCTCAGAGGCTGACACTGCTCACACCCTCCACTCCAAGTGACAGGGAGGAGACTTCCATGTAAGGCAAGGGGAGAAAAATTTTCTTAGAACTCTGCCCTTCTCATTAAAGCATATAGCTACTTTAGCAGGCTTCAAGAATGTTAATTCATTTTAACAGGTTGTTGCCTGGTCCACTTTTAGATGTGGGCTTTTATTCATTAGGAAAATACAGCATCTTTAGACTAATGGAAAGCTATTTAAATTTGGCAGATCATTGGTATTTGGGGATAGGAAGTAATGGTATTGTTTTAAAAATTTTGAGTAGGCATTTTATAGCTCCATGTTATGGTAAATTATCATTCAACAACTAACCAGAGCATGCTGCACAGACTGCACTAAATCATGTGTGCAACAAGCAGTGTGGGACAGTGGAAGTCAACTGTTCCTATATGGACAAGCATGATATCATATGTGAAAATATAACTACTCTAAGATAGATGGGTTTAAGTTTTCACTCAGAAAATTATTCTAGGACTATAAGAGTGTTTTAAACTGCTTCTGTATTTCTAAATAGGAATCCTACTTTGTATATACTATTTGTGTATTATAGGAATAGGCCTTCCCACTTCGTAGAATTTTTGGAAGAATGATGCTAATTACTAATAGTAACTAATAATTTGTTCCAGAATGCATTAAATGAAAATGTATTGTAACACACAGATAATGTACACTGAGTGCTTTGTATTGTATATATAACAAGGTGAAACCCTTGTCCTGTTACCAGCATGATCAATGTATGGCTCGTAGGTATTCAATAAGTATTTGTTGAATAAATTAATCAACTCTCCTGACAACAGGAAAGTGTTTTAGCTTATGAAATATGTCAGAAAACCTTGCTTATGTCTCTGCATAAGCATAGCCTGCACACTGGCATAATCACACTGACATAGAATATTTGAGGCGTGTGCAAGCAGCAGGTTTCGTTACTACCTCAGTTCACATGCACCCAGCTCTGGAAACCTGGCCAAGGCACTTGACCTCCTTTGCTTTAATTTATCCCCCAGCAGAGCTGACAGATTCCAGCACCACTTTGCAAGTTTCACATGAGGCTTAAATGATTCTCATTTCATTGTATCAAGCATATTCTAAGTCACCTGTACAGTGCTTATTTTCTATGATTTGACTTCTAAATGTAAATACATCTAATTTACAAAACTCATTTCATTTCAACATCTTCCACCAGTCACTTCCTTCTCACTTTATTACCTACAAACTGCTACTAGGCTTATCCCTATTTCTCTAACTGTAAATTTTTAAATATATTTTTGTATATTCTATTTGCTCTTTTAGATACTACCTCAGGAATCAGATATTTTTACTTCAGAATTCTAATATTCCCCATTATTTACTTAATTAATGATGATTAAAGAGTATTGTTGAGTGATTCATGGTTGACTAACCATCTGATGCTGAAATTCAAAGGCAATATTGAATCTTACATTATAAAGATATAAACATTAAATTCACTTTCAATGAATATTTAAACAGAATGGATATTCAGGGAAACACTTCAAGGTGGATAAGCCCTTGAGCTGCTTACTTTACCTGCTCTTCCTCCTTGGTAAAATGAACTATGTTTTCTGACCTCTGGTTAATTTTACCAGTTACGTGAAACAATGTTAACTATCTGGCCAAAGAAGGTACTAATTTAGTGTATTTCACTTTATTTCTGTTAACTCATTTATTTCCCACGATGCATCTTTTCAACTGCAGATAAATAATCCTTCAAAATCCTGCCTTAATTCTCTTTCAAACTTCTGACTCTTTCTAGATTAAAAGCAGAATTATTGATATTTAATCTACTTGAATACAGATTAATTCTTAATTTAATTCTTAAGCACATTGTTGTGATTTCCATTGTATTGTAGGGATCAGCCTTTCTTAACTGTTCTGTCCTTCAAACTTTCCCACCTCAGCTCCCCTCATTGAAGATAAAATAAATGAAAAAAATTATACTTTCATTTTCCAACTTCCAGTATTTAATATTATATTTAGATGCTCATGACTTAGCCACTCATAACCCCATCATGTATATCTATTGTAAAACACTGTGACATGGTAAAGTAGTGGGGAAACTCCCATTAAGTTCAACACCTCTCTTCCCTTCACACCAATACTATGTGCTCCGGCAAGAATTAGTAAAATGCTAGACCATGATGAAAAGATATAACCCTTATCCACAGGGTTTCTATTTTCCTGCTAACACAAAAGTACAGAATGTCCAAATGGAGGGGACCTTTATGTTAATGAATAGCTTGAGTAGGAAGCTTCAAACATTTGTTTAAGGCTGATGGTTGCATTCTCATTTAGCTTTGAAAACCTGAGGTGTTTGCTAGAAAGGTATCCATAATGAATGCCCAACTCTTCAAGACTATTACCAGTTAGGTTTTATGCAACTAATCTGTTATAATTAATATATCAACTAGTGATGATTTCTTTATGTCTTTTTTTTTTTTTTTTTTTTTGGAAATCCTGTACCATTTCTACCCTTTTTCCTGTTTTGCTTTTTTTTTTTTTTTATAAAACATAGAGATTTCTGGTAAAAGGCTAAGGATTTGGTCTTCACTATATTAGGGACAGAATGCTTTTAACAAAGAGATTTCTCACCATTTTCAAAGAAAGTACAAAATGATAAATAATGATAATGATTTTTGTGTGTTTCTGGTAATTAATCTGCAAGCCTAGAAATTTTCCTGAAATTTTCTCGATCCATGAGCAAAAAACAGACAGACAACATAATCTTCAGTGCATAGCTGAGATGGTAAAATACGAAGATTTAGATAGCTTTATATGAGACAAACTAGGGAAGTATCCTTAAATAATAGAATCTTTTTTAAACAACAGCATAACATATATTCATAATGGTAAATTTGAGCTAAACATATTTAAGGAGATTAACTGTGAAAAGTTAGACAAATTTGTACTAATGAAGAATTTTAAACATTAGCATATAGGTTTGTAGAAGATCTCATGAAACAAGACTGAGACAGTTTTGTTTTTTTAATAAGTTAAGTAGCCGCTTTAAGAATAACTAAGAACAACTGGTAATTCATTCTACAATTATTGAAAGTTGATGGCAAAAGACAGTATCTACCTGCTCTTTATAGGGTTAAATCTGGACAATGAATGAATACAGTAGTCTAATAATATCCAGACTACTTGACAGAGAATAATCCTATATCTTGAATGAGAAATAAGACATAGATCTGTTAAATTATGAAATATGGTACTTAAAAACACTCATACTAATTCAGATACCACATTCTGAAAAACATTAAAAACAGGAACAATTGACATTACACCCTGGACTTCTTGTTTCTGACATTACGGAGGACTGCATCCTCACAGAATCATTTCTGGTGCTTTATTTAGGAAACAACTACTTCCTCAAGGAAAAAAAAGGAAGAACGAAAAAGCCAGAATGGTAATTTGAGTGTCTGTTTTTTACACCCTCCCTGTAATGGGCTGATTATCTCACAGGCCAGATGCTCCTGACCTGGACAAGTGGTATTTATCCTTAGCTGGCCTCACTGAGATGTAAAGTTCCTTATTGCGTGACTACATTAGGGCTTCTTCTGTTCTACATTTCGAATGTTTTAGTTTAGTTTTCCTTTTTTCACTTTCAAGATAGTTATCACAGACCACATATTTTATTAGTGAAGCTAGTTATTTTTCACTGAAACAATACATTAGCAACTTTCTGCCACTGGGACAAAATACTTGACATAAACAAGTTAGAGAAGAAAGAGTCATTTTGGCTTACAGCTTCAGAGGTTTCAGTCCATAGTCAGCTGGCTTCAAAGCAGAAGCACGGTGGAGAACGGTGAAGGTTTTAGAAAGCTGTGGAATTCAAGGCAGACAGAGGAAAGGAGGGAGAAAGGAAGGGGGCAGACAATTACAGTCCCCAAAGTCATGCCCTCATGACCCCTTTTCCCAACTAAGCGCTAACATTCCCTTAGTTCCAAGTAATGCCACCATGCACTGAGAAAGTCAGAGTCCTCATAATCCAATCACTTTACAAAAACCCCAGCTCTGATTGCTTGTGTCTTTTGGGGTACATTTTAGATCTAAACACAACATATGTATGTGAAATTAATTGAGCGGGTAAAAAGAACTAAAATGATCTACAAAATATTAAGGCTGGGAAAGAATAGAAATGCTTGCCATATCAACTGTTGTGTAAAAGCAAAAATTTTAAATTATTGTTAACAAAAAGGTATTTGGAACATGCTGGTCATATTCACTTTGTAACCCTGGCAATTAATTAGCTTCTCTAAGTCTCAGTTTGTTCATATGTATAATTAGTTTTATGAATCTTAAGTACAAAGAAATTGAAATGCTTATATTTATAAAATGCTTTATGAATATTGGGAAATTCCATGTTATAAAACATATAATCAGCTGTAGAGAATGACTCATCTAAGTGGGTTTCTCCCCAAACTTAGTCCAACTCACAGAAATTCGGAATAATCACTCCCTGGTCTCTTTCTATGGCTGTGAAATCTGCATTGCTTTCCATAATGTTGTGATCATTAAAATATACATTGTTTTGTTAAGATAAAACCAGTGAATCCACAATGCTAGAGGACATTTCAAAGAATTTAACACCCCTAAGAACTTCAACTTTTAAGGACATGGATTGAAGAGAATGATAGTGAAGTATGGTTCTTCAGCTCAAGGACTGAGGACCCCACAAAGCTAAGTTAGTGTCTTTGCTCTGTGAAGTAATGATTATGGGGCCTTGGCCAAGTCATTTCATTGTTTCATTTTCTACAGTATCCTAAAATGCGAACAGCATGGACCTCTTCGATGGGATACAGTGCAGAGCTTCGGCCATCCACAGTTACTGATCATCACCATTTTTATTGTTCACTATGCCAATATAGTCCAGCCACACTGCTGATCAGCAAACCTGTCATTGACCCATTTGGAAATGAACATAAAATCCTTCTTGCCATTGGACCTTCATATTCCTTGAAGGTACCTGAAAGTTATTGTTGATGCTGCAAGATGACCATCCTAAACCAAATCATAAATTCTGCTGATATTTGAGAAAAAAAGAACTTTAGGAGGGATGCAAATGTGAGGCAAATTATACCAATGACAGCTGCAAGTTTATTGTCCCAGATAAACTTTGTGAATGCTAATCAGCCTGTGTTTACTTGTCCTTCACTGTGCTTGGTAAATGATTGAAATAAAAACACATCAAAAACTAGACACTCAAAATGATTCCTTATGTTCATATATGGACCATTGTCAACTATGAAATTTAATATCCTTAAAAAATTTTGGATCAAGATAAACACATTTAGATTTATAACTTGATTAATAAAGGATCAAATTTATTCATACCAGATTCTATATACACTGCAATGCTCTAAAAACTAGGAGGAATACTTTTAGTATTAGTATTTTGCACATTATAGTTGCAATAGTGGCAAACCAAGATTGATGCTATTATTACTTCAGTGAACTCTGGGTGGTCTTGAGGATCAACTATACGTGAATAAAAGACTCTTTTTCTGATATTAGTAGTCACTAAATGGACAGTGTTGTTATTAAAAGAAAATAAACATGTTATATTTCAGGAATTTTTTTTCAAAATCTCCATGATTTATCCCACCATCAGCACTTAGAAAATTTCATTCTTCTTCAATTTATGCAACCACAATAATGAACAGTAAGTATTGAGCTTCAAAATAATGACCCTATGTCAGACTACCAAAGAAAATTGCAGGATATTCAGCACGTTTTGATTATTAATCTAAGAGTGCTGACAAAGAAGTAGAGGGTTTCTATTAATAAAATCAGTATAGTTCCCTGGTATACTCTATTTTATGAAATTAATTAAGGTTTTACTGTTTGTATTCTATTTTTATTAGAGATCTGTATAAGTCAAAAGAAACATAAAAACAAGCCATCAGTGAGTGAAAAGTAAGCTAACATACTCTCACCCATTACTCTTGGTTGAAGATGCAGTTGCACACTGAGGTTTTGAATAATGGCACAATCAAATATGACGTAATACCAATTTACTAATCAGAAAATTACACTGTAAAGCAACATATGCAGTGATATATTTATGCCATAATGTATGATAATAAAATACCATACACCAATAATGTATGATAATACAATATTATACCTTAATAATATATGATTTATGTTCAATGATACACATATGATATGTGTACTATGTAGATGTATGCATATGTATATCATATGAAACATCCATATATAACAATGTATGATTGATATGTAATAATGGTATAGTATAATAATGAAATATGATTCATCATACTGACGTAATCATAAAACAGTAATCAGAAAAGCAAACTGTAAAGTGGTATTCATTGTGATATATTTTTCTTCCAAATATTTCTTCCAACTTTCTTTCAAAATGATTTTTTGTTTACAGTGGCAATGTATACATATGCATATTTATCAGGGTTAGGCTTTCTTTATTACTTAGAATTTTCCAGTTCAGCAATTAAATTATTTTTTTCTTTAATCAAAAATTATTTTGTATATGACTCTAAATTACTTGGGGGTAGGAAGAAGCCCAATTAAATTTAGAAAGCAAAATCAAGCCAGAGAAGTTTAGCATCCTCACTATTAATAGCATTCTGAAAAATCACTTGAAATTTTTATGGTCAAAAAAACCTGCAAAAATTATTATTTGCCCTTCTCATAGTATAATACCTTAAAGGAAAGTATTAAGGTGCCCACTAGACAAAGCACCAAGACTATTTTTCTATGTTTATCATCATATGAAGCACAAGAAGAGCCAGACGTGATCTACTGTTTTGAGTCCCATGCACTCAGGATTGATCTGCTATTTGAATACCATTCATCTAAGTGAATAAAACACACCCCACCAGTAATTAGCCCTGAGATCATACTGCTATAGCACAGAGAAACCAACTTCAGTTTTCAAATTTCCAATCCATCCTTTTCCTATTATTGCTTTCAGTAAGGACAAAAGTCATGCCTTCAGTAAGGACAAAAGTCACATAGCTGAGTTTTGACAGGACTATCTATATCTTTTATCTTTAACTCTATCTAGAAATTTTATGCAAAAGAATTTCAGGCATGATGTAGATGCTCTGAATCTTAAAGTTTTCTTCCACTGTATACTATTACTTATTTATACATTTACCTAATTTCTGTGAAGATAAATGATAAAGAGCAAGAATTTATGTGAGAAACGTCACAGTTTTCATAAAGGGTCCAGTAATAAGTGGTTTGGGTTAAGAAAAATAAATAAGATAGCCTATCCAAGAATACACTGCAACTTATATTACAAAAGGGTTTACAGTTGAATTTGCAGTTTCGCCTTTAAGACATGTTCACATCAATGAAACCACTAATGATGTTATTCCAGGCACTAATAGAGAGAGTATGGGACAAATGGGTAAAAGGCAAATGACCTTCACATGCCATCATATCACGAAGTCCAGCGGCTCAGTTAGTGTGGAACTTGAGTCTGTGAATTTTAAAATCTAACTTCTTTGTAATTCTGGCAAAGCATGAATCTGCTACTATTTGGAAGTAGTAAAAGCTGCTCTTGAGTGACACAAATTCCCATTTTGGCGTTTAGCGGATCTGGAGACAACCTCATAGGCTTCAAGGGTGGATATCCCTATGTTCCTTTAACACTGAATAATATGATTTCATTACTGATTCAGAAGATGAGGGAAGGATTAGGATGAGTATCATCATCAGTTGGCTTGGGCTGCCATAAGAAAAAATTACAGTCTAAGTAGCTTGAATAAGATATATATATATATATATATATATATATATATATATATACACATATATATATATATTTTCACAGTGTTGAGACTGGAAGTTGAAAATCAAGGTGTCATCAGGGTTGATTTCTATTGAGCTCTCTTTCCCCAGCATGGAATGGAGACCTTCTTGCTGTGTCCCTGCTTGACCTTTCCTCTGTGCTTACACTTCACTGTATGAATGTCCACTTTATATGCTTTAATTTAGAAATATGGACAACTGTTTCTGGGAAGATAATATGTAACCTATTAACTGGTGATTTCGTACTATATATATTTTTTTCTTGAAATACTGTATTATTTGTGCCCTTTTACTGCGTTGTTTTTTATGTCCTTTCTTTTTTTCTATCTCTCTTTAAAAAGAAAAAAAGATTTCTGGCATCCTTTTCTCTTCTTATCAGGACACCAACTATATGTAATTAGGCCTCATGTTTATTATTGCATTTTATTGTATTTGCTTTCCTATAGGCTCTGTCTTCAAATGCAATCACACTTGTATCAGGGCTTCAATTATAGATTGGGGAGTGACGACTCAATTTATAACAGTACTCACTGTTTTCTCATTTTGAAATATTAATGTTTTCACCAGTAGAGTTGTGGATAGTTACCATTTATGAAAGTGGAAAACAGTTACTTGCTGAAAACTTCAAACAGCTCAGCCTATACAAAGTCACTGTAGGTTTATTTTATTGCTGAAATATCTAGTTGATGAGCTTATAAATTATAACATTGGGGAATAATAAATTATATTTATTCATTATTAATGGTGTCCATATCTCTCACTCTGAAAGGTTTCTAATTGAGTTATTTAAAGTTAAGTCTGAGATTAAGTTAATTTTTATTACTTCACTGTAAAAGTCAGAAAGCATGAGTTAAAGCTGAATCAGTAGCACATAACTTTAATGATTTACTTGGCTCACACGATTTGCATACTATAAATGTTGTCATCTGAAGGGCAGTCTTATTCAGTGGTGTAACTGGAAGTACAAAGTGAATAAAATATGGGGAATTGTGGGTAAACACATTTTGGGTTAGGAATTTAATTGCTTCTTCTTGCTCATCTTGATAAGGAAGCCATATGGTACGATCAAGAAATTGCAACAAATCAATTACTGACAAGTCCTGGATTTCAGTGTCAAGTGAGATAAGAACGCACAGAAATCAGCTTCATCTGAGGACTTTACCAGTGCTGCCTGAGTCACCCAAACCTCCTTAGTATTTGAGCTTTGTGTTTTTCCCCCAAGTTGCATAGAAGCAGGTAAAATATTTGTCTATCATATATTATCATTATATATCAAAGAGCTTCTAATTCTACAGATGATATTTAAAAGAAATTTACTAAATTCTTGACTCCTAGAGACTCATTTCACACTAAAACATACAAACTAGTGTTTTGCAGTTGTTCAGAAACATAGTTATAAGAAATCACAATACGCAAAGACCTGTAGCAGGTGTACTACAACAGATCATCTTCCACACGCTGCTAATAAAATCAATTATCTAAAAAGTCAGCATTGTGAGCTGACTTTCCACACCTGAAATTCAGAAAGATAACATTTTCTAAAAGTAAAAACTATACTACCTTAACTTGATGACAGATGGGAAGGAATATACACATTTGACTATTTACTATGTGCCAAGCACTTTATGTGATTTAATCCTATTTAATTTCTTCGGAAATACTATGAAATAAATATTATTGTTCTTCATTTTATGAAATCTGAAACTCATAGACACTTTCTTACTTTCCAGAAGTTAATGAGTACAACTAATTTTTGATTCTAGATCTGACTAGTTTCTAGGATACTACTATTGCATTATATGGACAAATTTTAATGTGTTATACCTGTCTTACAAATACCATAATGTATATTACAATATATAGTTGAATAGATAAATAAGTATTGTCATATATATATATATATATATATATATATATATATATATGACATAATACTACTAAACATTATAGAGGAACAAATTCCTTAGGTGAATCCCAAAGGCATTGAGCTGAATGAGGGAAGCCAATCCCTAAAAATCATGTACTGTAATATCCCACTTACATTTATATGTCATTGCTGAAAAGATACAGATATGGTTTTAGGAAACAGATCAAGGCAGTTAGAGTCTTTGGGTGGGCAGGGGAATACAACAAAAGAATTGATCGATGAAACTATTCTGCATTCTTATTGTTGGGGTTATTATTTGAACCATAGACTATATGTTACAATTCAGAGAACTATGTACAAAGGCATCAAGGAAAAATAAAATATTCAAAACATAAAAATATGTAGAAAATCTGTCAGTGTACTAATAATTCCAATACTTTTATGGATTTGTTCTCACATAGAAAGTGACATACTTTGGGAGAGTTTGTAAGCTCTTTGTAGACAAGTATGTAGTCTGATTTTATCTGGGTTTGCAAGATGATGAAAGATAGTGTTTAGAAGTAACAGAGACTGATGTGTAATAGTATTTTAAAGTTGATTTGCATATTTTAGGGACTATTGCCAACATCTCAGACAATAAATTAATATATTAAGAGAAAGAGTCCATCTAATTATTTGGAAGTGTGTAGTTAAAGCCCAACTCCCACCAGTCCTTTCCATGCTGGCTAGTAGGCACAAACATCCTGATCCAGTAATGATGAAGATATGTGCCATTTCATGTCCTCTACCAAAGAAAGAAGAATTAGGGAAAACAGATTTATGGTAGCTGAGAATTGGAGCTGGTAATGAGGTGGAGGCTGATGCAAGGAGAAGAATGCCAGAATTCAATCTTGTAATAGCAGAAAGTGGGTCACCCTCTGACCACAGACACTGACCATTTCCTCTCAATAAACCTAAAAAGAATACATAAACTATAGGGCACTGTACAGATGTTAGTTGCTATTAATTTTGAAACGGGAAGGCTAGTTCAGTGGAGTATATTACACTAGAGAACTAACATCTGTAAACTAAGCAAATAATAAATGTTCAGTCTCTCAAATTTTCAAACACGCATTTCAGGTAAACATAATTCATATATGCCTTCACATTAATATTCATACCGCACATTAATAAGCACATATAAATGAGCTAGAAGTTGTGAATTACTCCATAAAACCATAGCAGCCCATCTTGATGAGAAGATTACCCTTTCAGAAAAATCCATTAAAATGCAAATATGTTAAATAAATCAAATTTGGGGGGTCAGATTTTCTTGGGAAATACAGTCTGCTAGCAATATTGCATCTTTTCAGAATTTCCATCTGAATTGTACTGATGATGTGCAGGCTGAAAGAGTAATGTAAAAAAAAAAGATTTCTAAGACTATTGGCTTCAGCTTTAGCAGATGTTGTATGTTCTGATAATGAAATCAAAATGAGATGGATGAAACTCTTTGCACACATTTTATATCTATTTACCACTAGAGAGATAGTCTATAATAATCAATTCATAGGAGAAATAAAAAAGTATGTACAATTTTAAAATAACATAATGATTAAATATCAAAATATTAATTATATTGGCAACATCATTAATGTCTTTGGCAACGCATGCTTGGTGAAGACTTGAGTTCTGTTTTTATAATGGCTTTCTCAGGCACATCTCCTCTCCTCCCAGATGATCACAAGGATGATACATTTGATACATCTGTGTTGCCAGGTTTCTCAATTGAAAACTAAGATCTAGACCTAGATGATAAGTAGCTATTTGGTTTATCATCAGTGTCTCATTCTCTGCAAAAATCAAGTCTGATCCTTCCAAAATACCCGAGGCAGACTGTAGAAAGCTACTGTCTGAGGTAACCCAGTGGAGAAGCCTGCCAACCTCTCAAAACAGTGTCATTTTTGTCATATTTTTCTGCCCATCTGAGGACTTGCCTCCTTGCTTGGTTTTAAGATTCCGTTTTTTGCTTTGGCAGGGTTCCCAAACCTTGCTGCACACTGGAATGACCTTAGGAGATTCAAAACTCCTGCTGCCGAGGTCATACCAACTACTAATTAAATCAGAATGTCTTGGGATAGAAACCAGCAACCAGAGATTGTAATAAACCTCAGATAATTCTAGCATACAGTGAAATTTTTGAAAGCATTGTTTTTGTGCCAAATCTAACATAAAGCATATTGCCTGATACACAGCTGGTGTATCATATGCATTTGTGGATAACTAGAACAATCCAGTCTTTGGATCAAAAGTCTTGAAGTTCTCTTATACATTGTTTGTAGAAATTTCTTCAACACTGATTCAGACAATTTACAGAAGGAGGCTAAGCTTCATTAAATACATGTATTCAAATGAAAACAGTACCATCATATTAGTTTTTTAGATGTTAAATTACAAAACATATATGCAATGATAAAAATCCATACTGCTGAGAATATGCTGAAATATACATTTTTCTTACTCTGCAGAAAGCTTTCTTAGAAAGCTATTATGTAAAAAGTCATAATAATTGTTCCCTTGACCCAATACTTGCATATTTCTAAATCTGTCCTAAGACAATAATTGAGACAAGAGAAAAATGTAATTTAATCACTCTATTTACATTGTGACAAAATAGAGAAACTTAAACGCCTGGCAACAAGATATGGCTGAACAAATCATGGCATAACAAATCAGTAGTATCTTATGTAGCAAGTGTAATTATTACCCAAGGATTTTTAAGAACACGCACAATCTTTTATTAACATTAGTATTGCACTTAACTTATTTATTTTTCCTCTGATTTTTCTATTTCCTAAATTTTTAGAAACATATCACACTCATAATGGAAAAATAAAGCAATGATATTGCTTGAAAATCCACAGTCTATGTCTAAATTGATAAGCTGTAGTTTCAAACATGGAGTTTCATCCTAGAAATAATGGGAAATCGTCTAAACTATTTGATCAAGAAATGTGCAAGTTTTAAACAGCACATTGAAGGATTATTTAGATACTAGTATCCCTTATAATTCATTAGAAGGAAGGATAGGTGACATAGATACAATTAGAAGACATAGGAAGTCATCATTTCACCATTGTTTATAAACTTCTCAGTAGTATTATTAGATCTCAAAATTTTTTAAAAAATTACTTAATAAGGTGTATGTTATGGCTTGCATCGATATGCTCCTCTCCCAGATCCTCATGTACACATAGCTGGGGCTTTCCACCTTCCAAAGGTGGTTGTATCTAGGTTGTATGAAGGTATGTGATATGGAATTAGTCCCCTAATTGGATTAGCATAGTTCTGTGTGAGGCTGCATTGATTTGCTGAAGAAGGAAGCTGCACCTTGGGAATGGGTAGCACCAATAAAAAGACTCACACTTTGTATGCAATATAAAGGGACAAATAGAAGGCAGGTTAGCTGCTTCCTGCCTGCCCTGTCATGGTCTGTTTGTTTTCTGTCGTGCTGCCCTGACTTGGAACTGGCCAACTACAGACTGAAACCACTACAAAATGAGCTAAAATAAATCTTTCCTCCTTTAATTATGAGGATTAGTTATGTTGTCTCAGCAAAGAGAAAGTAACTGTGAGAGTGTACAAGACCCTCTATGCCCCTACCTACCTCTCCAGCTCCCTAACTCTATAGATTCCCCTTAACTCTGTATAGTTTCTTACAATCTCTACTCACCTTGTTACCTTTGATCATAAAGCATTTGCACCTGTGGCACCCTACCTAGAAGACTCCTCCTTACGCCATTATCAAAATAATTCCTATTCATACCTTATATTTCAATTTGAATACCATTTCCCATACACATTATCTTCCACTTCCTTATACCTCCAGTTACAGGCTTACCCAATACCAACTACCTTTGAAGCATTGCAATTGTCACTGTTGAGATTACACAATTATTTGTGTTGCTGTTTAGTAACTCTTTGTTCATTTTTCTAAGCCTTATGAGGAATGAATGGGTATTTCATCTTTCATTTATATCTCTATTGTCTAAAAAAGATTCCTGGAACCTAGTATACAATGAAACAATAGTTGTTTAATGAATAAATCATAAGTAAGATTTGGAAAAAGATGGAGAAAGTACAAATTGGAGAGAAAAAATAAACTTGAAAGATATTTTAATGGAACCAGTAGGGGAAAAAAAGTGATAAATGAAAGAAGATAACAAGAATTATTGCAAAACAGTAATAGTGTCATCGACTGTGACAGAGGAGAGCCCTGGCAAAGTGAAGAAGAAGAAGTAGGTGGTTTTAATATTGTGAAACTTAGGCATGTACATGAATTGGTGATCAGTTTTGGGGGTTATCTGCTTAAGGATGACAATCAAAACAGCCTAAATGAAATATATTGCACACCGTGTGTGTATATCTAGCTTTGTGTTTTCTCGTGGAGGGACTTCCACCAGAATGACACTCATAACGTGTCTTACATCTGCTAAGTGGAAGCAATGAGATCCATTGCTTCATATTTTCCACTGGGAAAATCTTACCTATTTAAACACTTATAAATGTGGAGACATGCTGGTTTTGGTGAGGGGAAGGTATTCTGAGTAAACTATTTTCTACAGTACATTTTTTCAGTCTGGAGTTTGGGACAAGTACGGAGGCAGAGAGCATTAGCATCTCTTTTTGGTCATGAATGTATTTAATATCTACTTGCTGATC
This sequence comes from Cavia porcellus, assembly GCF_034190915.1. Lineage (NCBI taxonomy): Eukaryota > Metazoa > Chordata > Mammalia > Rodentia > Caviidae > Cavia > Cavia porcellus. The sequence continues at coordinate 120,261,608 of NW_026947484.1, forward strand.
TATCATATTTAATTGTTCAATTGTTAATATGGTATAGTAAAATTAAGTAATATATTATTCTATCTCCAAAAATTCAGTATTTTAGAAAGTTTTACAAAGGTGAAAATGATAAAGTACCTAGTAGAGAGTCATTAAACATGCTTGCCAAAATCAAGTCTTTTTCCAAGATCAAAGAAACCAAGAAGGGAGAGCTTATAATGAAATATGAAAAGAGCACGGGTCAGATTTTCCAATTAAATGAGCATATGATCAACTATGAACTGTCGGGCATAATGATTACATCAAAATTGTATTCTAGGACTGAGGATGTAGCTCTCTGGTAGAGGACTTGCCTAGCAATGCATAAGATCCTGAGTCCAAGCCCCATATTACCAAAAAAATTGTATTCTACATAAAGTCCTTGAAGAAAAGAATTTCAGGGGGCGAGAAGATATAGAGGCGGTGGTTCCAGATGATTTGTCATAGAAAATTTGAAAAGCAACAAAGTAAGGGGACAAAAGGCAGTGGTTGGAAGATATAACAAGAGAAAGAGATGTATTATTTTGTTTCCCCTAAAAAGAGAGCTGTGTCCATTTGATCACTAAGGATCCAAAGAACAACTCAGAGTGAATGAACAGTTCATAGAAAGAAGATCAGTTCATGGGGATCATTTTTGACACAGACAGAAGTGGCTAAAAAGGGCAATGTGAACTCTAAAGCCATGCTTTGTTGCGACATGCTTTTCCATTGAGACTGGAGAATGAAAATAAGGAAAGACCAGTAATATCCTCTACCAAGAGAAGTTGAAATAAAAGAGAGGAAGTAGACCATGGAGAAAATAGATCAATAAAATTATAAAGATCTCAAGAAGGCTGGCGTCTCCCAGTTATCTGAAAAAATTCTGTTTCCTCTGTAGTTTACCTTCGGTGTCAGTCTCTCTTCTAGATTGTAGAGTGAGTGAGAAGCATGCTAAAATAGGACACACTAACTCAGTTGAAAAGCAGTTTTAAAAAGATGTGTAGGACCTGGGCATCTCAATTTGGCAACCTAAAATCTCATGAGAACAAAGCTTCATCTTGAAATCAAAAGATACATTTTCAGAGTTCTGCTTCTGGGAGGTAGGAACTCCTCTTCCTGGACACTCTAGCCTCATACCACATTTCTTCTCTTGCCTTTGAGAAGACTAACAAAGACATTAGTGCTTTTATTTTTCTTTCTAGTAGCTAACATACTTATGAAAGTGTCTTTTTCAGAAATTCTATATCAGAGCAACTAAAGTTGTGCCAAATTCTCTGATTGATCCTGTGCCATGTTTTGAGACTAATCTAAATCATGGGACACATCTAATCAGCATAGCCTGGGAAAACAAAGCAGAAAATTAATCTCGCAGGGATTTTCTCAAGCAAAAGTAGAACTAGAATTTACCAATGAAAATTAGCATTATGCCTCCTGCTCCTGTTTCTTAATGAGAAAGGTGAAAACATCACAAAGATAGAGTAAAAGGACTCAGTATTACAAACAAAAGGGAGAAGCAATGTAATTATTGGCAAGATTGGTTATGCTTAAAATGTTTAATAATGATTTTCTACAAGGAACTTAAAATGGAGAAAACTGTTACCAATTTTTATCATTCTTCATTCAATGAAAATGAAGTTACAAGAGGAATAAGACAATTCAATACTTTTCCTAGAATCAACCGGTTAATGTCAATTGAAAATAAATGCGTTGGGCTTGGGATTTAGCTCAGTGGCATAAGTGTCTGCGTTGCAAGTGTGTGGTTGTGAGTTCAATCCCCAGTACCGATGAAAAAGACAAAAAAAAATTTTTAAATAAAAAAAATAAATAAATGTGTTAACATAGACGCATAAGTAAACTGTGTTATACAGAGAGCTCTTTTTTCAGAATTAAAAATGATAGTTCTAACATCATATGTGCTAAAGATAGGTATTACACTTTTTCTATTATTCTTTTTAATATTTCAAACATTCAGATAAGTAGAGAAATAATATTTTTTAAAACTTACGAATCTGCCCCTCAGTTTTTAAAAATATGAAAAATTTTGAAAACATTTAAGGGGAATAAACTCTCTGTCTTTATTGCTACCCTATTAAAATTATCTCTTTATAATCAATGAAGCTTTGTTTTAGCTTCACGTTTCCCCTGCATTCCCTCCAGATTGTTTGGAAGCAAATTTCCAACCCTTGTTTCATTCATAAATAATTCATCATTTATCTCCAAATAATAAGCTTTCTCTCTAAAACAAACTAATGTGCTATTTTCCCAAGGTACTTTGCTTCTTTTTAGGAGTCAATGACATTTAGAGGCCAAATCTGGATAACAGAGGTTGCCAACTGTGGCCAGATTGGTTATTGTTTCTACACATTTTTGACAGAAGAAATAGACTTTTTCTTTCAGAGAAAAGAGGCCATCTCAGAGTACATGATCTGTACTTAATCTCTTTGGTTTCACATCTGTACTTATTTTCTTGGGTTTTACATATCTGTCTTCTCAAAAATAGCAGTGTAATTACACATCTACTGTGGTACCCAAAGCTCAAACAGCAGACTAAAACACCAAGTCTGCCACAGGTAATACAATCACGAAGAGAACTAAATGTTTTCATTGTGAGTTGTTTTTTCCCCAATGAGATTTGTTTGTTTGTTGTTTTTAGAGAATTTCTCACTAAGAATATAGAGACAAATTCTTGTTTTAAAATTATTTTAAATAATCTTTTTCTATGTAGTTATGTCATCAATTTGAAAAGTAGTTAAGATCTTTTGACTAATTTTGATTTTCAATTTTGGTGATTGGATTTTCTTTTTCAAACTTTGTTTTATAGTTTTATAAAATATTTATAAAATATAAATATAAAATATAAAATAATCACGGTTTATTCAAACCCTACCTGACAATTTGTTTGAGCTTTTTGGGAGCACTAAGTCCAGGACTAAACTAAGCCATACCTGAACCCTGACTATAGAGACTGTGAGATAATCAATTTTCAGTGTTCTAAACTTTTAAACTTGGGAAAACTTTTTACTTGGCAGTACATTAAGAATATATTCCATTTATTTTCTTATTGATACTTGTCTAACTGAGATTGTCATAAGATTATTAGCATTTTTGTTTTTAAAATATATTAGATTATCTCTTTACATGTAATGTAAATATATTCCCACTTGACATTATTCAATTTTTATGTACTCAAATTTTTCCAGTCTTTTTCTCAATTCTAATCACAGTGAAGCTTTCCCCCTACTAAGTTTTATAAAAACTTCCTACAACCAGCTTATATAAGAATGTACTCATGTATTCATTGTAGTTCTTATATGGTTTTATTTTTGACATTTTCGCTTCTCATTCATTTAAGATTCACCTACAAGTTGGACAAACAAGACATTAAAGCGCTGTATAATTTAAACAGCCAGGAAGAGATGAATCATAATGTTAGGAATTACATTTATATGGGTTAAAGTTCAGCTTTGTTTTATAAGCCCTATAACCTTGACAAGTTATTTAGCATTTCTGGAACTTGATTTCTGCTTGTTAAAAGTGAAGAAAAGTAAGTGTAAAGTATTTGGTGCATAGTATTTGACTCCAAGTAGGCACTCATTCTATGTTAGTTGCTACACAGCTGATAGACCAAATTATCATAAGTATTCAAGTTTCTGTAAACTTCATTTTTCTTTGAAAATCAATTGCTGATTTACTACTGTGTGGTATATATGCAAGAAAGTGTGTGTGTATATGAGTAAGCAAGTAAAAAAGAAAGACACAGTTGTCAAATCCCTGATACCATCTACAAACATTCTGATCCAGTTTTCAAAGTTTATTCTAACTAGTGGTTCAATTCCTTTCCATATTTTTCCATTTTTCCTTTTTCTTTGTTTTTATTTTTTTTAGAGATAAAGTTTCTTGAGAAAAGAGGATCATATCAACTGTATCTACATTCTCATATCCTGTGGGTTTGATTTTTTTTTTTTTTTTTGGCTTACAATAATCCAGTTTCTGATCTCAGTGATCCACTGACACTAACCTTCAGAAATTTATCTAAATGACAAGTTCTAATGAACACACTTTGAACTTATAGTACTTGGCCTCTGTGGTTTAGTAGTTAGACATATCGATCATGCCTTCCATCTTGTGATTCGTCACTTCCTTAACTTCCAGGATGTCACTCAGTCCTGACCTTTCTATCATTTTGTAGACTGTTTCATAGAATTATTTTCCTCTATTGATGTTTCCTCATCTCACAAGCTCTGTTGGATCACTTATTTTCAGATGCCTGCAGGATCTGATGTTCGTAATTCTGGAATCTTTTACCTCATTTAAATTTTCTCTAGTGCTTTTTATCATTTGAAATCTGATACATTTAATTATCTGTCTATTTTTGTTCTCCTCAATCTATGGTGGCAGGCATGTGATCTGTTTGGGTTTCATGAGACCTAGAATGATGTATAACTTGTCACAGTTAAGAAACACATGGTGATTGAGTGAAGACAGTCTATATCTGTGATCAGATTTTTCCATTCATTCAATTATTCCCAAGTACTTTTTGCATGCTGCTATGTTCCAAGCAGTCACCTACACAGTGGAGATAATGCAGTGAGCAAAATAGATGAAATCTCTGTCCTTATGGAGCTTGCATTGGAACAGAAAAGCAAGATATGTAAATAAAACATTATAGATTAGCCAGTCGAAAGCACACACACAAAAATTAAGCTAAGAATGAAGATATGAAATGCCAAGTAAGAGTTAAAATTTTAGGAAGAATGGCCTTGGTAAAAACAAGATGGCTTTTGAGGTAAAGCAAAACAAATAGTTTTTGAGTAAAACTCTAGGAACTACAGAACTCACCACAGATATTTCTGAAGGAATGAATGCTCCTGGCAGAAGAAAATGCAAGCATAACCCTGAAGGAGGAAGTTGGCAGTCTTGAAAAGGAGAAAGAGGCCAGTGTAACTAGAGGAGAAAGGGAAAGTGATAGCAGGTAAGGTCAGGAGGACACAGGGCAGTGGACTGTGTCTGACCTTGGTGTTTTAATTTGAATGAGGTTCTATGACTGTGGTAGAGAATAGGTTTCTGAGCTCTGAGGACGAGCAGAGGCATAGGCCATTCAGCTGAGAGGTGGCTTTTATAATCTTCTAACTTCTAGGTCTCTCCATTCAGCTGCCCACTTCAATGACCTGCACTACTTTTACCTCATCATGTTCAAGAGATAGTTATAGTTTCTTCCCTCCTTTCTGACATCAGCTTTTCCTCTTTTTGCCCATTTCTGTGAATAGCGTCGCTGTATATCCAATTGCCAGATGAGGAAGCTTGAAAGTTCTTTCACTGCTTTCCCTCCTTTTCAAGTTCACATCACATCAGTCACTAGATAAATCCGCAGTCTCTCTGAAATCTCACTCCTCTACTTCGTCACCATCTTAATTCAAATCTCCTAGTTTCTTGTCCGTTTGAAGCAGTAGATTCTGATACGTGCCCTACCTGTATCCCTCTAATCTCTCCATGTCGATTTCAGAGTAAATTTCACAACATGTGAACACATTATATAGCTTTTCTCTGCTTCAGTAAATATAATCAATGCCTCTTTTCTTGGTCTAATTTTTAGTCACATATAATTAAAATCTCAAATTTCTGTGTGCTGTAGGAGCCATTCCTGGTCATTTCCTTTATTTATCTCTGTACATAATACTTTCATATATGCTTTGTGAATAATAATCTCTTAGAAGCTGTTTTAAAAACTTCCATGGAGATTAGTATCCTTCCTAGCAGTTTATATATTTTCTTATGTTTACTTCTCTATTCATTTTACTTTCTCTAAGACTGTATTCATTGATATTATTTTCCAACAATTATACCATATATGATTTTAGAACAGAAATGGTATAGTCTATAACAAACCTTAGGATTTAAAAAGACTTAGTTTTGTACTTTGGAGCTATTATTTCCTTAATGTGCTAGGATACCTGAGCTTCACCTTTCTCATCTGTAAAATAACAATATAATATAGAAGACTGCTGAGAGTTTTAAGTGAAGCAATGCCTATCATATATTTGGCATAACTCATAGCTCATAAGAGCTTTTAATAAATATAAACAATTATTTCTATTATTTATATCAATAAGGTGATTAAAGAAGGCAAAATCAGGACAAGGTCAATCTCCATGGGAAGTAGTCCCATCACCAAAAGGAAGAACTGATGCAGATGCAAGAAAAACAGAACTAGTAGCCTACTGGGGACAGAAGGTGCAGGTCAGTGAGTGGCTCCCCTAATTAGACCAGGAGTAACAGCTGAACCAGTCCCAAGAGGCAGCTTACAATTGAGGCTGCCAGTAGCTGGCTGAAAAGCTAGATTAAAAAAAAAAAAGTAGGACACACAAAGGACAATTCTTAGAAATGTGCTTTCTACATAGCTCTTCTGAGTTGGTGTATTTGAAGTTATATTGGTTCCTTTAAGAAGTAATATTAAGAATAGATGCTTGGTGTGGCAAGTTGAACTATGTCATTCAAGAAACTTATATTGAAGTTCTAACCTCTGGTATCTCTGATGCGATCTTAGTCAGAAATATGATCTTTAAAGGGGTAAGCAATTTAACACAAAGACATTAATGTGAGCTCTGATCCAGAATGACTGATGTCTTTATAGAAAAAGAGAATATGGACATAGATACAGAAATGCACAGAGGGAGATGATGTAAAGACAAGTAAAAGGTGCATAATTATGTTACTACAGTGATCTACAAATCAAGAAAAGTCAAAGACTGTGTTCACTAGCAGCTAGAACAGACCAGAAAAAGTTTGTCTAGAAGTGCCAGGAAAATAAATCATGACTTTGCCAACACTTTCAGTTCAGGCTTCAAATGTACATCTCCCACAGCTGTAAGTCACCCAACCCACTGTTTTAAGCCACCCAGCTTTTGGTATTTCTCTAGTAATTGTGGTAAATTAATACACCTGATCATATAAAAATAAAAGCTTATCTCTGTGCTTTCCTTTTTTTCTTAATTTTAATTTCAATTTTTAATTATTGAATAAACATTGTATACATCTATGGTCTACAACATAATCTTTTTTTTTTTTTTTTTGCATCAGCGATCAAACTCATGACTGCACTTAGTAGGCAGGTGCTGTGCCACTGAGCTATATCCCCAGCCTCTAACATAACTTTTTGATCCAATACATATTGGGAATGACTAATCAAGCTAATTAACATTTCTGTTCCTTGTATTTGCCAAGTTTTAAAAATAAGCTTTAAAGTATACTCTTATAGCAGTATGTATGTAGCACACTATTAATATAAACCATAATCACCATGTTTTGAAAGGTCTGAATTTATTTCTCCCATCTAACTGAAACTCTGTATCTTTTGACCAACATGTCACCAATTCTTGTCTCATGCCATAACCCCTAGTAATCATTATTCTAACGTTTGATTGAATACTTTTCATGGATTTTCAAATTCAGTACTACAATTTCTGTAAGTTACATGACAGCACTGAAGTTTAGAGAAGATAAAGCACCTTGTGTGGAATCACAAAGCTAGAAAAAGGCACAGCAGAAGTTCAAGCCCATTCTGCTCAGTTGAGAGCTCTTGTTCTAATCAATATACCCTGCTTCCTTTAGGCACATAATGGCATACTAAATTTTAGAGGAAATATGGGACAAAGGTTAACATATAGTTATCCTAAGAGTGACAACAACAGGATGGTGAAATAAGAGGTCCCCAGTTTGTATTTCCCCACCCCAGGAAGTAATTTAGAAACCACCCACAGAAAAAAGTGTTTTTGTGGGAGCTTTGGAATCAGGGAAGAATGTCATTCAAACACAGTGAAGCTCAAGATCAAAAAAGTCCACATTTAAGAGTCATATATACAAATGGTAGGTTCACTGACCATGGTCCCAGCTATATACCAGAATCAGCTCTGTGCCCCAGTGGACTCAGCTCTAGTTCTGGTTGCTCGAAGTACTGCCACCAAACCCATAGACTAAGGAACCTGAGAAAATCTACATTCATTTGTGCTCTCAGTAGCAGGCCTTGGGTTTGGCTGTGAAACTTGAAGGAGCCCTGTGGTCCAGCTTTAACTCTGCCCTAATGCAGTCTCCTGCCTACACAGGATTTGGTGGGTCACACGACCATCTGGGCCCTTGGCAACAGGCTTATCAACCTAAGAATTAACTGTGGACTCTGAAATAGCCTGCAACCCAGATTCAACCCTATCCTGTGATCTGCTAGAGTCAGTCTGACCCACCCAACTATCCAGTGGAAGCCACGCCCAACAACATTCTCACTAATAGTCTCCTCAAATTTAAAATTGGTTGTTGACTCTCAAATTGCCCTAGGCCTTGGAACCAGTCCTTCAAGGACATATGCAGGTAATTCTGATTACCCAGGGAACTTTAGGGAGCCATGCTGACCAGCACCCTAAGGAACAGGCCCACTGACCACAAACTAAACTATGAATCATTAATCAATCCTCTGACCACTTTCAAACTGCTTGAACAGAAACTTTTCCAGGGACATGATAAGATCCCACTTAGGAGCCCAGGGAGCCACGTGAGTCTCTATCTCTAGCAACAGGCATCCAACCTGCAGACCTGGGCCCAATCTTTATTACAAACCCAGAGGCAGCTCCAAAAATCCTTGCGCCATATAACAGAGATTTTACCCACTGAAACAAGTTTACAAGCATTAGAAGAATTTTCTCCTTTAAATACACAGACACCAAGACAAGGGTACATAAATTACAAATTAGGCAAACATAACATCACCAAAAGAAGCTGATAAAGCACTAACAAAGGCCCCTAACAAAATGGAAATCTATGCACTGCTTGGCAAAGAGTCAATTAATTACCTAAAGAAGCTGAATGAATTATAAGACAATACAGACAGTTATATGAAATAAGAAAATGAAACATGAACCAAATTAGAAGCTTTTTATAGAAATAGAAAACATAATCAAAACCAAACAGCAGTTTTAAAGGTGAGAAGTACAATGGCCAAAGTGAAAACTTAGTAGAGAGTCTCAACAGCAGGTTCAATCAGAAGAAAAATTCAGTGGGCTTGAAGACAAGACACTTGAAATTAATTAGAACTAAAAGTGAATGAAAAAGATTGAACAAAGCATATAGTATGCAACACCACCAAATGAACAAGTACATGTATTATGTCATGCAAATGCAGCACAACATAATTGACATCATCTACCACATTAACAGTATAAAATAAAAACTGTGATCATCTCAATGATATAAGAATTGACAAAATTTAATATTTGTTCATGATTATGAAGTTCACCAAATTAGATATAGGAGAAGCTTAACACAATGGAGACCAGATATGTAAAGCTCATTTCTATTATTGTAAATCAACAAGGTGGAGATTGAGAGGCTTTTGACCAAGATCAAGTACAAGACAAGGCAGTCATTCCCATAAATTCTATTCCATGTAGTACTAAACCTCTAGCCAGAGCAAACTGATAAGGAAAAAAGACATCAAAATCAGAAAAAGAGAAGTAAATCATAATTTACTTTACATCTGACATATATAAAATCATTATCAAAACAACACTTAGAACTAATAAATTCAGGAAAGGTATAGTATATAAAATCAATGTAAAGTAGCAATGGCATTTCTATGCAATGATTTGTAAGGAAAGGAAATTTAAAGATCTCAATTACTATCTGGAAATGACACACTTCCTGATATCAAAGTATATTGCAAAGCTACAGTAATTTAAGTATCATATGGCACTGGCATAAAATCAGACATATAGACCAAAGAAGCAGAAAAGAAAAATTAAAACTAATTCCAAGTTTTTGCAGTGAATTGATGTTCAATAAGTGTGATAAGAACACGTGATAAGAAAAGGAAAGTTTCTTCATTATATGGTGCTTGGAAAACTGTTTACTCAGATAGCAAATAATGAAATTGGACCTTTGTCTCACATATATAAAAATCAGCTCACAATGTATTAAAGACTGAAATGTAGACTTGAAACCATAAAACTTTTAGAAAAACACATAGTTCTGGGCACACATATGTATATGACTATTCTACACATTTGTAGATAAAACTCAAAGCACAAGCAACAAAACATTTTTAAAAAGAGATTGGATCAAGGTAAAAATCTGTACAGGAATGAAAAGTCCCACAATGAAAAGGAAGTTCATAGAATAAAAGGAAATATTTACAAACTATATCTGAAAAGGGGTTAGCATTCAAAATATATAAGGAACTCAAATAACTCAGTAGCAAGATAACAAATGATTTGATTAAAAATAGGCTAAAGCTTTAAATAGATATTGCTCAAAAATCACACAAATACAGAACAGGTAATTAAAAATGCTCAAAATCACTAATCATCAGAGAAATGTGCACCAAATTACAAGAAGATATCAATTCACACCTTTTAGAATGACATGAAGTAGAAGCATTAGTGAATATGAGGGGAAAAAGGACTTTGTGTACCGGTAGGTGAAAATGTCATAGCCATTATAGAAATAGCAGTCACAGTGCTGTTTACACATCCTGAAGCAATGGAATCTCAAAAGTAAATCTGCACTTTGTAGTATGATTCATAGTATCCAAGATATGGATAGAACCTAAAAGTCTGTGGGTCAGTGTGTGGGTTAAAAAATGTGGTGCATATTTATGGAATAGAATATTACTTAGCCTTAAATAAGAAGGAAATCCCACCACTTGCAGCACCATGGATAAATCTGGAGGATCTCATGCTAAGTGAAATAAGCCAGACATAGAAAGACATACACTGTGTAGTTTCACTCATACGTAGTATCAAAAACAGTTAAGCTCTACAAAAATTAGTGTTTGCCCAGGATTAAGAGTTAGGAGAAATGAGGTAATAGTCAAAAGGTATAAAGTTTCATGTAACATGAATAAATCCTGGAAACCTGGTGTACAGCATGTTGATTATAGTTAATAATACTATATTATAAACTTAAAATTTGTTAAGAGGATATATCTTAAATATGCTTACCACACACACATGCATGCACACATGCACATGACCACACACACACACACACAAATAATAACCAAGGAAGAAGATGACTAGGACTGTGGTGATGATTTCACTATATATACATATTTCAACACACTGAGTTGAACACTTGACAATATACAATTTCTGTTTGTGAACTGTATACCAATAAAGTTGAAAGCATAAAAAAAATTTAAAAATCCAAAAGGACTTATATTCATTTTAGTAAGTGATGAATGTACCTCTGTGTTTATATGTCAATCTTTGAACAACGCTAGAGGCAGGATGCTATAGTAACTCTGAAAAAGAATAAAGTTAGAAACCAGACAGTATGGATTCAAGCACAGACATTTTGATTAGATACACATTGTGCTTTGGGGCATAAATGTAATATGAATTTCTTCTTCTAAGTTTTTAACTCTTTGTGTTCCTTCATTTATTCAATAAATTCATCCTAAGCAATCGCTATTTGCTAAGATACAAGGGGAACTATTGACTGTCTAAAGGGAAAATAATCTCTGCCTTTCAGAACATTTAGTGTCAATTTTTGCACCTCCAAGGCTTCTTTATTATTTGTATTTCATCTGTGTTTTCTAAACATGTTTTTTCTCTTGAGGACATATTTAATATGAGTCAGATTTTTCACTATTTCTTCATTAATATCTACAGCATTGTTTTAGGAAGAACACCGATTTGAGTTTGAATCGATGATATCAGTATATTATTCACGTAAAATGAGGCAGATTACCTAAGATCTTTACATTTAAATTTACTTTTAGGGACAATAGAACTCAACTCATACTGTACAGTGATAACCCTCACCGTTTTAAGAATTAAATGGAAAAGCAAACAGTTCCTGGTTGAGTCCAAACCATAGGATTCTAGCTTTACTCTTTTCCAGAGTTAGCAGCCTGCCTCTAGCATTGCTCAAAGACTGGCATATAAATGGCCCTATCAAATCAAAAAGCCTATTTAATCAAATTTTATTAATTTAATTGTGTATTTATTAAATACATACCATACGATTAATTTTCTGCAGCACATGAAATATTAAAATGATTTATATCTTACTATAAAAGGTAAATGAAGGCATTTTATCAACTGTTGGGTTATAAAATGTAATACACTTTCTGAAAATCTGCATATGCTTTTAATCATTTTCTGTTATTTGTTTTTTAAAGAATTAAAATTTGAAAATGATTTGGAATACTGCTAATTTTTATTTTATTAATGTATGTGTGCATTACATGAAGTTTTCAATCATCTTGGGAGTAGTTCATAGGCTCATGTATATAACAGTTTATTTCTTTCTTTAGTACTCCTTTCCTTTGTCACTTGCTTCCCTCTCTCCATCTTTAAATTCTCTTCCTTCATCTTCATTGTTTTGTTGTTAATATTTTTCTTAGTTCATGCTTATAATATATGTTTACACTTATTGTGGGATTTTGGTACCTGCGCATGGTATATTTTAAATCTCCATCCTTTCACTTGCTGTTCCCTTCTCCCAAGGCCCTTGATCTCCTGGACCCCTTCCATTTGTATGAGATCTATCCACTTTTTTTCTTGTATCCTTTTTTTTTTTTACTCTATAGTTGTTTTTTTTTGCCTTACTCAAATGAGAGATACTATATGTTTTTTAAACTTGTGTACCTGATTTATTTCACTCAACACTATATTTTCCAGCTGTGTCTATCTTCTTATAAATGTCTTGAATTTATCTTTCTTTGTAGCTGAGTAGCATTCCATTATGTATAAAATCCACATTTTATGTATCCATTTGTCTGTTGAAGGACATAGGCTGCTTCTAGGATTTAGCTGTCAATTATATTGCTAGGAACTTTGGTATAGTCTGAAAAATTAGTGGTCAAACAAGCATGTCAATATTTATTTTACAAGGTAAAAAAGAAAAGTAACAGTGTGAATACTGTGAAACTTTTAAAAATCAAAATGGAGTCATTTATATCAAACAACAAAAACTAAGTAAATAAACATAGGAAGTTATAAAGAAGGGCTCTCATACACACATGGTTAATACTAAAATATATTACAAGACTATCTGAAGGGACCTTATACACATATGCCCATAACAAGAATTTTTCCCCAAAACCTTTCCAAATTGTAATTCTTTTTATTTTATGAAAAACTAAAACAAACATTCACAATCAAATAAAAGAAAAAAGAATAATTATATTGTGTCTCATTGTCTTCTAAGTAGTTACTCAGAGAATGAGACATAATCCAAAAAGATTCTTACAAAAAAGAAACAAAAGCACAACAATGCAAATATTTGTAGGGAACTAAAGTAATATTATAAATTAAACCAATTAGCATATGCATTGAAATGTTTTTAAAACAATAGAATTTACAATTTGTGGCAACATTTGAGCTCCTCCCTACTTCCTACTTGCTACAGGAGTCCCAGCATAGCTGGCTGGATTGATAAAAACCCTTGCTTTATATGCTGTCCATTAATGAACTGATTCGACTCTTGCAAGCCCCAGTAACTAAAGTTGTCATTGTTTTAAATCAAGTTGCATGTGCCTCTTTCTTTTGCTTTTGTTTCCCTTTACCTCAGCTTTCACAGATATGCCTTCAATTCTCCATGATGCAACTGGATCTCTAACTTAAAATACTTTGGCTTACTTCTGGGTAAATTCATCATGGAGAATCTCTCTGTGTTATTTACCCTGACAATAGCTAGTGCCTTGAGAGCTCATTTATATACAGGGTTATTTGGTTGACCATTTTGCTGGAATCAGGTGCCTACTTAAAATTAGTTTACATGGGGCTGGGGATTTAGCTCAGCAGCATAAGCACCTGCCTTGCAAGCAGGCGGTTGTGAGTTCAATTCCTGGTACCAGGAAAAAAAAAAAAAACTTACACATAATTTTGGCAGATTAAAGTAAAAAAAAAATGAGTAGATTGTTTGACATAAGTATTACTGCCTATCTTATTTGCTTTTAGCTGAACTATCTCTGAAAATAAATCTACATTTCAGAATGCCAGCCAAAACGATGCTTATTCTAGAGACTATTTATAACTCCAGATTATAATGACTCCAATCTGCATTCCTGTTATTCTTTTTACCATAGGCCTTGTTATATTAATTATTTAAATATTGATCTTATTTTACTCCATTTGAATTTAGAACTTCTTACAGAAATAAAGTCTATCTTTGCTTCTAACATAGTACTTTGCACAGAAGAAATATCTGTCACATAAATGAATTAAAGAAAAAACTAGTAGATGAATTATGAATGAATAAATAAATACATAGTTGAATTTCTGAATCATTCATTAGAAACCTCACTTCTTCATTCTTGGAAATTTTTTGTTATTGTGTTTTGAGACAGAGTCTTACTATGTTCAAACTGGCCTTAAGTTCACTTGTAGCCCAGGTTGGCCACAAACTTGAAGTGGTCTTTCTGTCTCAGCCTTCCAAGTGCTGGGATTATAGGTGTACACCATCATGCCTAGCTCACCATTGGAAAATTTGATTTAAGAGTTCTTAATAACTGGCTGAATTTTCATATTGGTTTAATAATATGAAATGTATTAATTATTGTTTTTTTTCCTGTTAACCTGTTATGCAACTCTGGTTTATTGCTATATTTACTTAAAATGTTTTCCCTTTAAAATAAAAATAACATACATTACTCATAGTATAATGTACTCATATATTTCAACATTTGTTGCTTAAATCATCATGACATGTTGTATGCTTGATTCATAAATTTGTGATACTGAAACTCTTCTGAAATTTGATGATGCATGACCTTTACTCTTTAGAAAACTCAATTAGACTGAAATATTAATGACAGAAAACTTTTAAATAGTAATCTCCTGATGAATTTAGATGGTGACAGTTCATCAACTAATTGACAAAGAATCTTGAATGGCAGAAGATGGTGAAGGTGTTATAAAGGACATCCAATTGCAAATCAATCAGAAGTGCAGATAAAATAACTCTCCTAATGTAAGTCAATGTAACTAGACTTGCCCTTCTTTGATTGGCAGAAGTTTATCTAATGAATAAATGACACTTATGCATAAAATTAATTCAAAGATTTACCACTACTATTCTCTGTTTCCAGATTGCTCATTTCTCCAATTAATTTCTAGATATGGTAACAAATGCTTTTGGCCAAGTAAGAGGAACATTTCTTGAACAAACTTAGTTGCATGGACATGATAAATCCTTTGCATATCCGTATTGTCTCCTCTGCCGCATCAGATCATCCTGCTTTTATGTAGTTTCTCAAATGTACTCATAGTATCTGGTTATTTTCTGCCTGTAAATGCAACTCTAAACATAATACATTTACTAATCTTTAAACACAATAGAGGATGTTTTGTTTTAAAACCTCCATATGGAATACATGTTAAATGCTAGGTATTATGTTAAGTGCAAGGAAATACAGGTTCATTATGTAATATATACCCTGTATTATGCAGGTTCCAAAATTTCCCCTCAATATTTACTTATTTTAGGGCCTGGGGTTTTAGCTCAACAGCAGAAGAGCCTGCCTTGCAAAACAAAAAAATTAAGTTTTGAACATATTAATTACACATGTTTAACTGGGCAGTGTAAAATCTCAACATATGTATGCAATATTCAGTAATCAAATCCAGACTCCATTTATGCACCTACCTTTCCAGTTACAAACCCTAGAAATCAATACTCTGCATTCAGATCAATATTGTTAGCTTTCACATATGAGCGAGACATGGAATATTTGTCTTTCTATACTGCACTTCATATAATGTCCTCCAGATCCATTTATTATTTTTTTTTTTGTCTCTTTCTTTTTATCGGTACTGGGGATGGAACTCATGACCACACACTTGCAAGGCAGGTGCTTATTGCCGCTGAGCTAAATCCATAGTCCCTCAGATCCATTTATTTTGCTGCAAATTACAGGATCTAATTCACTTTATGGCTTAGCAATAGATGCTAAGAATTTATACTACATTTTCTTATTCAGTTCATCTAGAATCAACTAGGTTGATTCCATGTCTTAGCACTGTGAGTACTGCCGCAATAAGTAAGGGGATATAGGTATTTCCTTGGTATAATGATTAACTTTCTAACCGTAAATCAACTTCAAATTCCCCCATTAGGTAAAATTTCCAGTTTTTCTCTTAAAATAATAGATATTACATTTCTTAGAATCATTAATCAAATTTTTGGCTCTTTTCTTTCTTTGTTTCCGTAGAATATTACTACTTTCTTCTTTTTTTTGCAATATTTATTCATCAACTTATAAAATAATTTTATTGGGAACATGTCATGTACAGTCATTATTCTAGACTAGGGGAAAACGATAATGAAAGACAGACTTCAAGAACTTATATATTACTAGGAAGATATGAACAATGCATAAAAATAAACTGATAGACTATGAAAAGGATAAGAGGCCATCATTGTGTCTGGGTTAGTTTTAGTAGCCAAAGAAGGCTTTCCCTTGTTTGCTATGCAACAAACAGCATTCTAGGTTTTCTTATCATTCCAATTTTTCTCATCATTTACTTTATTTTGTAATTTCCAACATGGTCTTATTTGTTCTTAACTGTTTGACAGAGACTGAGTTTCTCACATCACTTCTTAGAAAATAGCTTTAAATGGATTCTATTCCAAACCTATAGGTTCTCTCCTAACCCCTTCTTCCAGCCACTGATCCTCCTTGATTTACTTCAAAATGACTCTCCATTCCTTTTCTCCCTGATGCTGACTCCTATGTTTTCATCTTTTCCTCTTGTCTTTGTTCATGCGACTTCCCTGTCTTGGAATTCTCCACCCCTTTCTTTTCAGTATTTTTCCTCCGTTCACTTAAACTTCAACTCAAACCTAAGTTTTTTTTTCTGAAATTTTTCCTTCTAGTTTAGTATTTGAAATTTTCTCCAAACTTCTGCATGAACATTGAAAACCAGCAATTTAAAACCAGTTTCTCATGCTGTCTCAATTTACATCAATCTAATTACCATGTTAGTCTCCAAACTTCCTTTACTTTTAACTCAGAACTGACATGAAGAAGTACTTATAATAATTCTCTGTC
Organism: Cavia porcellus; assembly: GCF_034190915.1. Lineage (NCBI taxonomy): Eukaryota > Metazoa > Chordata > Mammalia > Rodentia > Caviidae > Cavia > Cavia porcellus. Next base: position 120,278,646 of record NW_026947484.1, read on the forward strand.
CCCTAAACACATATACACAAAATTTGGGAATATTCTTTTAAATATTCTTTTATACATAGCAAGGGTTTCATTTGACAATTCTCTTATAGATTCTTGATCTCCCTACAAGTAAATAATACCATTTCCACATCAGAAGTTTCCACTAAATAATACAGCCACACAACGGAGGCCCAAGAGAAAGCTAACATTATTTATTTACTTTTATTCATCATTGAAATTTTCATTAGTCTGTTGTGCATTCTAGAACCAAGTCAATTTTAAATTATAACAGTACTATTCATACTAAAATCTACCATCTTCTTAAAAATTTGTGAAGTCAATTTGTCTTTTAAATTTTGCATAAACAATTGTGATTATATTGTGTTATCCTTGACTTTTGGTCTACCTGTTTTTGAAATATCTGTGCATGATAAAACTATGGACAAAAATTTGCCTGTCATTCTTTAGTTATTTAAGAAAGATGATGGCAAACTACAACTTTCTGTGCATATAGATGCCTCAAAACATATATATGTCACATTGTTTTCTGACTAGATACACGAGTTAATACACAGATACACAGTTAATCTGTTCTTGAGTGCATCCTCTTTGCCTATGTCTCTAAAAAACAATTAGAGAAACTCCAGTCTAATCAAATCTCACATGCATCTGGCACCTGACCTGGAACATAAATCTTTGAAAGGTAACTACTGGATAAATAAATAAATGCAAGTAAGAGTTCAATATGAAATATCCTCACTGAGGGCAATTCTAAACATTTTCCCAAAAGCATATCAATACTTACTCAATCATTAAACACTTTATAGAAAACTAGGCGAATATTGTGAAGTACTTTATTTAAACAAACTTTTAAAAAGTCATCTGAGTTCACCAAGATTATTTCATAACCAAAAGCTACTTCTAGGTTAAAAATGAAAGGGAAGTTTCAAAAGAACTAAATCTCATCATTTGTTAAAATATGAATAAATCTAGAGATCATGAGACCAAGTGAAATGAACCAGTCAGGAAAAGACAAATACCACACAAAACCAATGGTTTGTGGGGTTTATAGAGGCTTATTTCACAGTAAGACAGAGTAGAGGGATAGTCATCAAAAGTGTGAATGGTTCCTGTGGCAAGGGATAAGGAATTATTGGTCAAAAGATATAGAATTATAGTTATGTAAGACCAATAAAGAAGTCCAGTGTGAGCAAGCATAAAGAGATAGAAAGGAATAATTACATGGCATCGTGGGAAGAGGGAGATGCTAAGCAGGGCTTGGGGAAAGAATTGGGAACTATTACTAAGGATTATGGCATTTCTTTCTTGGGTTATTAAGATGTTTAACATTGATTATTATGATGGTTATACAATTCTGCGGATATATTAAGATCATTTATTTATATCCTTTAAATGCTAATATTGTATGATATATGAACTGTATCTCATAAAGCTGCTTTTAAAAATGGAAGAAGGAGAGATAATAGGAAGATAAAAGGGATGAAAAAATTAAATTAGGATGTGTTAGGTACATATATCAACTCCACAGAAGAAATATAAACATTAGCTACTCCAAACATGCAACAATAAGGAAAATGATCTTAAAAATGGAGAAAAAGTGATTAAATTATGAAACAATTAGTTATTTTAACATCCACATCCATTTAGCAATGTATTTTTGAATCACATTGAATGGAATTATTTTATTAAGGTGGAATAACTTTTATGCCGACTAATTGTCTTGATTTAGTCAGAGTATATTGTCTCCTATTACCTATATGTGTTGTATTTATGCCCTTAGGAATTATTTCCATGATTTTTCCATATTACAAAACCTATCTATTCTTCAATAACAATTTTAAAGGCAATTTTTCATACATACTTTTCACAAAACTCCAACTGAAAATACTTTCTTCATACAATTTTAGTTATTTGTTTGTTATTCTTGCCATACTACTAATTTCAACTACAGAAAGCCTTTTAAAATTACTGAATGTTTACTGAGTGTTCAAGACCAGCTTATTCTTTCTTATGTACATATACTGATTCAGTAAAGACAGATACTAGTACTTCTAGCAGAGGCTATGCTTTTTGTTCATGAGAATATCCTTTTTATTCTTAGATGTCAGTTTTCACAAGTTGCAGTAAGTGAGGCAAAGGTTGAAGGTGCAGGAGCAGGCAGGCTTGTGTTCTTTCCCCAGAGCAGCACTGCATCATTAATGAATCTTAGCCCCAGAGAGGGGAACAGGAGATGTGAGCAGAAGCAGATGCTTTTGTGGGAATGAGTGTGCCCATAGTGTTGATTCAGATATGCTTTCACTTTTACCTAAAGATCTTCAACATTCATTTATAATAATTAATGTTGCACCGGTGAAATAAATGTTTCCACAAAGAAAATTGTAGTCATTTAATGTAGAAAATATAAAACACTAACATAAAATATGACTGTACGTATTTTAATTATATTGTGATTAAGTTTATTTGACTTAAGCATATTATTTAAGAATTTAAAACAAAAACACTCAAAAATAAAATGGCTTTATTTCAACCAAATAAAATATTCAATCCTTATTGAGTTTATGGAAAAATTCTTTCAAAAGTTCATTCTATCATTGGTTATTTTCTTAGAATGTTCTACATGTCAGATACTTTGCTAGGCCCTGATTGTCTCCCAAAAAACAGTATTAATTATGTCCCTATGAAAATTATTTCTGTCCCTATGAAAGTATTTCTATCCCTATGAAACTGATGGTCTAGTGAGAGACACATAAACAAAAAATATTTAATTATGAATATCAAATTGCTGCACAGAAAATCAATAAGACTATTGACAGAGAATGAAAAGAGAGTAATAAATTTGAAGGGAAAGACAGAGCCAGTTTGATGGAGTCATTTAAACTGAGACATGCAAGGGAAGCCTGGAAACAGCATTCCAGGAAGGAAGATCATCTGCAAAGTTCCTATGAAATTCTATACATATGTTGTTAGGTAATGAGAGGGAGTGGTATGCATCAGGATAAATCATTTTAATATAATAAATTTATTTCAAACCACAAAGAACAAAAATTGACAAACTTTTCCTAGATTTGAGTTGATACGTGTGTAAAGCAAATCACATTGGTTGTTTATTCAGAAGGATTTGGAAGATAGAGCATTGTTTGAAAGCTGTTGCTGGATTGCAAAAGCTTGGACCAAGGTTGAGTGAACAAACAGGGAGAAAAATTCACATGTTGAAGAGTTATTTAGAAAGGAAATCCCAGGATTCCAAGAAATCCCAGAAATCCCTGGATGAATAATGATGAAACAAGGTGCTCAGGATGATTTCATAGCATGTAGAAATAAACATTATGGCCTGGTGGATGATTAAATGTGAGCCATGATCAACAATACAGGAAGATGGACAGCAATGAAAAAAGCACTTTGTGAAGCCCAGATTCTTCCAAGTGTCTGGATCTTCACAGGTGTATTCCACATCTTTAACAGCGGCATCTCTGAACATGGCTGATGTGGAAATGGTGAGGGCACATTCAGAAAAGACAGAAAGGATCCAAGAAAGCGAATTTCTACATTTTTCATCAGTTCATTCCAGGCTATCATATATCTGTAGGAATTGGAAATATAAAGATCTGGGGAAGGGACTGCAAGAGTGTGGAAAGAAAGTAACAGAAAACTAGACACAAAAATATTCAAATGTAAAAAAATTAAAGGTTGAATTATAGAAAACATTAAATTGGTGAAAAAGTTCAAGTTCTCACATACTTTATGGTCTAACTGTCCAAAAACACTTCTAAAATAGAAATTTCAGTGTCTCACTGAGCTGAAACTGAGTTTTCTCATCTTTCACACTCAATAGTTTAGGCAACTTCATTATCCAGTAGTTTAGGCAACTTCATTATTACATGGAACCTTGAGTGTGTTTTCATTAATGACTTTGTGTATTCATTAATGAATAGAGGAAGATAACAGCAAGTAGGAAAATAGTTCTAATCAAGTAGTTCACTCAACAGCAATTTCTATAGACCCAAGTTTCAAAAGTATGTATCTGATACTTATGCTTAATGAAACTGGTGTTTAATTTAATGAAATTCCCTGCAAATAGCACATGTTGGACTAAATGTTAGAAAATCTAACTCAAATGTAAAGTAATAGGTGAGGTCTTTAATTTGGATTTTAGGAATGAATCTGGTGAATGGTAACTCGGGTTAACAGCTTTAATCTCTCTTGGCTTGTTTCTACATCTATAAAATGAGAATACTATGCGATACTCCAGAGATGCTGTGAGAGTGACAATACAGTGTTAAGTATCAATGACTGCTCAAAACAAAATGCATTATAGGAGCATGGAAAAACTCACACATGTGTGCCATATAGTGCAAATAAGTTACAATAAATTGTATAATATCTAAAGTGTGGTTTTTTTAGCTGACACATATGTATTGAGAGTGGTTACATAATTCTGGATGTCAGGAATATAAAAATGAATAAAACTAATTCCCTCTTTTTCAGGTAATGCATTCTAGCAGAGGGAAAAGGAAAACAAGTATAACTATGTAGGTAGTGACACATGCTTTGCAGAAAAATAATTTAGAGGGATTAGAAACATAAGGTTGTCAAGTAAGGGCTCTGCTGGGAATGCCCATTTCAATGAAGACTTGAAAAGTGAAGAGGCAAACTCACAGGTATGTGGGGGAAACTTCTAAGACAAGTGTCAGTTTTGAGGCAGGAATAAAATTAGTGTATTGAAAGATCTCTAATAGCAATGTGGGTGAATAGGAAAGGGGAAGGTGAACTGAGGTGAGGAGGAATGAACAGGCAATGACACCACAGAGATAGTGCAGAGATAGTCCCCACTGAGCTTTGCTCCGCAGGTCATGGCCATATTTTGAGTCGATTTTTCATAGGATGCAACATGATGGCCTTGTGATGGAAGAGTGAGGTGAACTGACTTGCATTTTAAAAGTGTCATTCAGACTACATGGATTGGGACCAAGAAGGAAGCAGAGAGCCCAACTGACACGTGAAGATACTAAGGTTGATAGTTTATCATACTAAGATGATGGTAGAGAAATGAGAGGCTGTCAAAAGGTGCATATCTTTTAAAGATAGAGCCTAACAATTGTCTGATGAATCTCTTAAAGGACAAGTGGAAGTGTGAAAATGGCCAAGTCATTTGATTATTTAGCTGCAAAGAGATGTGAGGTAAAGAAGGACTTTTCTTGTGATGGAAAATATTACACGTGCTTTTATACTAATAGAAATTATTTAATAACAGAGAAAAAATGATAATGCAAGAAAGGACTACAGGAGTAGTATCCTGGAGTGAGACAAATAGAACTCCTTGAGCAAAGGTATGCTTTGGGATTTGGTAAGGGTACCACACCATCTCTTCACTGTTTTCATGGGAAAGAAGGCTGGTTATATGGGTGTAGATGCAGGTGAATTGGCAAGTTTGGGAGCTAGAGCATGGGGGAATTTATTCTTGTTGTCCATCTTTTCTCAATGATGTAAGAACAAAGGACATCAAATAAGAGTAAAGAAAGAGGTATAAGAGTTGTGTAGGAGATTATGTGAAAAAATACAAAATATTTTCCTAGGAGAGTAAGAAAGTGAATTAATTGAGGAAATGTGGCAAAATTCCATATAACCTCAAATCAGCACTGATGACTTAAAATTACATTGATCAGCATGACTGTTTTCTTCTAGCCTTGTTCAGCTGCTTGGGATAGAAGTGGAGAAGAAAACAAATTTAATTTAACTAGTGTTATGGTGTAGACAAAGAATGTCTCTTTACTGCCTCATGGATCCAAAGGGCAGGCTTTTGGAAGGTGATGGAGTCCTGGGAGCTTGTGCCCATCAGTATATTGATCCACTAATGAGTTCAGAGATAAATGTCCTGTTAGGAGATGGTGTGTGATTGGCAGAGGTGGCTCACTAGGTAGTGATCTGGAAGAGTGTATCTCCCTCCCAGGGTCTCTCCTCTCGCTATAATTCCTGGTTGGCAAAACACAAGCAGCTATCCTTCACCGTGTCCTTTCAGCTGTACCGTTTCTGTCTTGGAGCCTGCTGACCAAGGACTGAAAATGTGAGCCAAAATAAACTTTTCCTCCTTTAAACTGTTGACGTCAAGTACTGTGTGTCAGTGAGGAGAAAGTGACTCAGATACCAAGGTTGTTGTTTTGGTAGGTGATTATATTATGAAGATACCTTAAATGAGAAAATCCAGTAGATTTCTTGGCAGGAGATGAATTAGACATAGATGTTGTCCAAATAGAAGGACAATTTTGGAAAAACAAACATTTAAAGGACGCAAAGAATCATGAAACTTTCAAGTATATGAGTCTTATTATTACGTAAATCATGTAAAGTTATTTTAATTGAGTGAGGAGAAGTGAGTGGTAGTAGAAAATAAAAGAAGGAAGATAAATCGCTACCTAATGGAAAAGAGGAACTTTTTCTAACTTTTCACTGTTGACTTACCTGACATGAAAAAAAAAAAGAAAATTTTGATTTGATAAAATACATTATGTGTTGTTGCCCTTGTATATAGAGTTCATAATGTGTTTCTGGGTTTGAAGACCTGTATTAAGAATCTAATTAAGATTTAAAAAATCAAAATACAAAAACCAAACAAAGAAACACAGCAAACATTTATGAACTTGGGTAAAATTTCTATTTTCATTATTCCCTGAAGGTAACAACAGGAATCAGAACAAAATGAGATTGATTAGACAACAGCGTAATAAAAACTATAGTTTAGTAGATTTTTCTTCTCCTCTTTTGAAAATAATTGCGTTAATGCACTTTTCTTACCTGATACTGTGGAGAATATAAAAAAAACTGTTTTGTCTTAGGACAAATACAAATTATTAAGGGCAAAAAAAGTAACACAGAAAGTAAAAGGCTTTCCTCTAAATATTCATAACCTCTATAGAGTATATGTTCCTAAGCAACTCAACAGAGCAAAAGCACATTTGTTTTTCACTTACTGGAATCTATGTGCCTCTTAAGAATATGAATTATTATCTCAAGGACAGAAAATTAGATATTCGGAATCACACTTGATGCCTTCTATATTTTTTAGCTCTAAAGCCTTAGAAAAAATGTGTAACTAGATAATCAATAATCTATGAATAAGCTACCACTAATAGCTTCATATTTATTTTCTTTGCATGACATTTTTCTATTGAATTCATGCTGCATAATTTCCATCATTAAATTGATAAAAATTAAATTATGTTTCATTATAAATGATTTTCTGTGGAAATTTTATTCTAAATGATGAGTGGAAAGAATGACATGGCTAAAGTGCACAAAAATTATTTCTCAGACAGTATTGCTGTCAGAGCAGGACAGCAGCAACAACACCTAAATTTAATATGTAAAAGTTGTCTGTTTTATTTACTAAGAGAAATATAAGACATTGGAAGTTAGAAATTTGGTTAGAAATATGTTGAAATTTTGCCTTAATTATAGCACAAAACATCAGTATGGTATCTTATTATTTTAACCTTGCCTGTAAGAAAATTAAGCCTCAATGACTGGTATTATACAGGAATGGAGCCTCAGGCAAATAATTGGACATATCAATACAGGAAATAATTCCTATATAAATTATTTCTAGCTACAAATTTAGATAATATGTTTTAAAGAAAAATACGTAATGCTACATCTCAAAAATATGTATCATAATCTGAATATTGTGCTGTAGTTGTGGAGGACAAATTATAAACTGTCAACATAAGAAACTTAATGAGCTGCATGTCAGCAGCCTATATTAATGAAGCAGTCTATCATTTCTGTTCTTTGTATAATAATTTTGATTTTGAAATCTCATCTTGATGGTATAGGAAAAAATCTCATGTAAAAATCCTGCCTTTCAGATACTTAGGTCCTGGGTGGAAGTCCTAAAGGAAGCATCATTGAAGAGTTTGGAGCTAGATGAGGTGGGTTTGGGGACAGGAAGGTGTTAGTCAATATATTTAGGAAGACTCAAGAACTGCTTCTGGAAGAATCTGGTGGGTTGATAGTGGTTTACAGTGACCTAGTAGTGCGTAATTGCTCGGATCATTTGCAAAGTCCAGATTAGAAGAGCATCAGTAGTCACAGACTGTAACTATGAAGTCCATACGCCTCAGGATTCTAGGACAGGCTTGAAAGTAGGCATTTTCAAAATCTTCACTGATTCCATGACATTGGAATCATAAAAAGTTCCACATACAGTTAGGAACAAAGAGTGCAGAAGATGAGAGAAGCAGCCATTCTTGTTGAATTCACGTGGAAGGATCTCTTACTAGGAAGTTAAGTTTCAAAGCCGCTTTAATTGCCATCATACAAATTAGATAAAAAATTAGGAATTCATTTCTATATTACAGACCATTTATGACATACAAGTCATCATACTTTTGAAATTTTCAATACCTATTGTAATATTTGAGTTCGTTTTATGCTCCTTGACTTTGCTTAATTTTTAAGTGCTGGAAATGAATGAATTGTTTATATTTTAAATATATTTGTTTATATTTTGCTTATAAATGTCCATTCACAAGAAATGACTTCTCTGAGAAATGTTTTGCTCCTATCCTATATTTTTTTTTGAAATTTTCATTTCCGAGAATTTTAGGTGTAAGCAGATATGACTGTATGTATAATTATTCCTCTGCTGCAGTTACATTAATTGATAACCAGTCTTCTCTCATTTATGGATCTCCAGCTAGACATTTAACATTAGATTACTTTGAATAGATAGTTTTTTAGACATTGTATCTTTTTATCCCTCTAAAAAGGTAAATATTCTTATATGACTCTGTCCCCCACCCTCTCTTTGTGTGTGTGTGTGTGTGTGTGTGTGTGTGTGTGTGTGTGATCAGAGATTGAGTCCAGGCCCTTCACACTGACTGTATCCCTAGTCCTTTTTATTCGTCTTTATTTTGAGACAAGGTCTTGCTAAATTACTCAAGCTGGGCTTAAATTTGGGTCCTCCTACATCAGCCTGAGTGCTAAGATTACATGGGTGAGTTACCACACCCAACTAAACTTGTTATATCTTTTAATATTCAGTTTTTCTTTCTGTCCTTTCCCTTTCCCGCTCCTTCCACTCCCTCCATCTCTCATTAGACTGAAGAAATTAGTTTATTATTCTATTCAATAGAGCTCCTCATTGTCTTTATTTGTATGATTATTTTGCTTTAGTGTCATTTATTGTTTGTGTGTGTGTGTCTGCTGTTTCCCTGTCACTTTATCTTTAATGGAAGAGTTTAATGATATTTAATTTCAACATGGAATTATTAATTCCCATCAGACAGAGCTGTTTTTGTTACATTAATAGCCATTCATGATCCTTGCCTAGACTGTCTATATTACATCCACACTAGGAGCTGCAGAATGGTGACTTTATCATTCCTTCTTCTTTTATTAGTTTACATAAAGTGAAATTTTCACGCATAATTTTCACGCATCGTTTAGTTATTCTGAGACATACTTTCTATGAGAAATATAGGGTGAATGCTTTAGTTACTTTTTCAAAATACCGAATTTATATTACCTTCAAGTATTTTTTCTGGAAGTGATAATAGGGGAGTTATTTATTCTTATGAATGCATGGACTTAAATATATTTCATATATTTTTATCTAGAGAAACTAATATTATTATAGTTGCATAAATGTTCATCCTTGTCTGGTAGAAACTTCTTCAGTTTTGTTCTAGACTTATTCTAATATGAACACTGCATACTGACTTTTCTTTCTTCATGACAGATGTTCCCAATTCATATGTACACTTCCTCACCTAAACCTGACATCAACTTTCTTCAGTGAGTCCTCCTTCCAGAACTGGAAAATGACACTGAAATAATATGGTTCTAGTGCTGGAATCATTATCTCAGAAACTAATGTAGAAACTTTCTCATACTTTATTATTTTATTAATAATCTGTAATTATACTTTTAGTTTCTTCTTTGACTGAAGAGATATTTTTAACATTTACAAGTAGTCAAGTGTGTTTTTTTTCTTAAAATTATCTTTATTTCCATTTAGGTTATTACTTTTTGATCAAAAAACACAATCTCTAAAATTTTTGTTTTTGAACTTTATATTGAGATACTTAGATTCTGATATTTTGGAAATTTAATTTCCTCCAAACTCATATACTAAATAAGACTCTAAAAAAAAACTAAAGCAAGTTAAGTTTCTTTCTGTCTTTTGTAATCACCCCAACATAAATGATCAGGCCTAATATGTAGGTCTTTTCATCTTATTCTTTGGTGTTTCCAAGACGTTGTTCCCGTCTACATGGAAGATGGGTCTCCGCCATGTTGAAACATTAGCCAGCTGGAAGTAGGAAGGACCCAAAAAGCATGCGTGAATCTCTTCCTAATAAGAGCATGGATCAAAAGTAACAAATGAAAATTCTGTTTCTATCCCTTGGACAAGAACTTAATCATATGCCACATTAAGATGCAAGAGAGGCTGAGGGAGAGAATCCTTACTTTAGGGAATCCTGTTAAAATATATTTTAGGCACTCTTGTTAAAATATTCATGTAAAAGAATACGGAAAGAGATTTGGGGGTGGAGTGGGGAGAGGTTTCATGTAAGTCTTTGGTACAATTGAAGAATGCATTATTCCTTGAAATTAAAATTTCCCTGGCATCTGTATTAGTTTTATCTCTTTCTTTTGAGTTATTAAATCATGATGTATCCTTTTGATGTAACTATAGGTCTTATTCTTAACTTGGTAAATTTTATTCTACAACATCTAGAATCACACCTTCTGTGCCACAAGTTCAGTTCTTTTCTTCAGGCTTATTCATTTCTCTAAGATCTGGACCTGTATAAATTATAAGCACAAAATGCAAATTATGAAGAATGACACTCCTGTCAGTACAGAGATCCAGGCTGAATGCTTTTCTTCAGATCAGGAAAAACTCTCACTTTCAGTAGAAGTTGAGGCTGATGACCTCTAAGGTTATTCTTATGTCTGAGATTCTCTAATACTGTAAAATGTTTACACGATATGGATATTGAGCTTATTTTCTTTTTGCATGTGTCACGTGGATCTTTCGGGCTCCATACAAACCCTCTAGGTATTCTCAAAGAAGTTAAGGTTTCAGGAACCAAACTGAGATACAGGTACATTACTTGCAGGGAAAAATTATACACTGATTTTCAAATAAGTGAATGCATTAGTTTAATAAGTCACATGATTTTATTATTTGGAATATCTAAATGGTGATTTGAGTACTGCATTGTAAGATTTAGTGCAAAGGACGTTTATTGTGACACAGAATGTGCTGGCTCTTGCGGAAAACTGAGTAAAGAACACAGAGTTCATGCCCAGTGGGCCTACAACCTAATTAGGCTGATGGACCTAATACACTACATTAATAAATCAGTTAACCACTTTTAAAACTGGGCCGACAATTTTCTAATCTCATAGGGCTCGTTACACCTTAGTGCAAACTGGGCAGCTCTAAAATTGGAAATGACTTGACAAAATAAGGCAACAATTTTTATACTACAATGCTGATTCAGACACGTTGTCACTTGCCAAAGGATATATATCTATTGTGCTTCACATCAACATCAGTCTGCCTCAGTCCAGTGCTTTTTTTAGTCCCTTATTGTCATCAGTTATGCCTCATGGGCTGCGATGTAACTGACCTCATACAATGACTCAACTAATTCTTTATATGGGAAAAACTCTCAAGACAAATCAGATATTTTCTGGCATAAGCCAGAATGTAAGGTTTGTATTACATCAAACGTTACTGGTGAGATAGGGAAATCTACACTGTGCTATCACAAGTATAGTGAATGTTTAATTTTTTTATTATTTTGTGTTTGCAGTACATAATGATTACAATTATCATGGGGAGTTGGTAGGTGTACATAATACATTTTAATTATTTTTCTGTTTCTGTTTCTCATTCCTTCTCCACCCCCTTCTTCCGAACTTCTTCCAACTCTTAGTTCCCTTTCCGTTTACAAAAGTTATATTTTAATCACTTTTCCCTTCACTTCTTTCATTTCTACCCATTTTCCTCTTCCTGTCCTACCTGTCTTGTTCCCTACCCTTTTGAAAAAGCTCTCCCAACTTTCTCTTTATCTTCTCCTGCACCCTCTGCACCACGACCCTCTGGCTCTTCTTCAAAGTCAAATTGATCATGAAAGGCAAATATTTTGAAATGATTCAGGATATCGAGGCAGCCAGAACAGCACAACTGATAACACTCATGAAAAAGGACTTCCCAAACCCCTTCAGAAAGTTCAAGCAACGAGATGAGTGTGCTAAAGAGAGAGATTAATGGCAGTGTATCCTTTATTGTAACATATTTTTCGTATTTAAACATACCCTGTGTTTTTTGATCACACTTTACATCAGCTGCATTTATTTGTGGGTTAAGAACAGCTTAAACACCTAAACTTTAAAGAAGACAAAGTTATATAGATTGTACATCCTACACACACACACACACACACACACACACACACACACACACACACACACATGCACGCACACACACACACGCACGCACAAACACACACACACTCCTCATAGAATCTCTGGGCAGAAGGAGATCCTCAGATAAAAATCCCAAATCATTCTTAACTACTATATACTAAGGAACTGACTTAGGAGACACCACATGCCCTAAAATTAAGGTGAATGGAGAGAGATAAGGAGTAGCAGTCCAATTACAATAACTTCTAGAGCTTCCCCAGAGACCTGACATGGTTTGAGAGTCTCTATATTCAAGTCTAGCCAAATATAGAACTCTGTAGCCACATCCATGACCTCTCAGCATCGAGGAGTGAGGGTAAGTTTGAGTCCAGAAAGGAAGCTTTCTGAGCTCCTGAGCTCTGGGCAGAACAGAGAGGATTTAATATATTACCAGCCATACATTTTAGCATTGTCTGTCAGCAGATACAAGGACCTGTGCAGAAGTGAGCCTTCTCCTCTCAGTCACTGGGAATCATACAGCCCTCCCCATCTTCCATCTTGTGGTGCATTTGGAACATATTAAGAAAATGGACAGGAAAACTAAAAGAAGGAAAATTTATCTGAGTAAGTCTGTCATCTAAAGAAAAAGTTTAGATGATTGGATCAATGTAAATTACTATATTAAACCAAATTATATTTTCCCTATCTCGCAACATTATTGGTTCGTGTAACTAGGAGATGGTCTCTAAAAATTGCATCAGTTATTGGAAGATATGTTTCTTGTGAATGTGAATTGGGGACTCCTTCACAAACACAGATTCAGCTTTTAAACTGTCATGTCTTTTTTACTAACTGTCATGGTGAGATTTATCAGTGTCGGAATGGTCAGAAGTCAAATATAAAAGTCAAACTGTCAAGGCAGAATGTGTCAACCAATTACTACACTTCAACTTTTAAGAGAGATGAATTATTGTTATTAAATATCCCAGGATATCTGAGGAAGATTTGTGTGTCACAAAATACTCAAACGTTATTTATAAAGGTATTAATTTCTTTTTGTTTTGTTTACTAATGCATCTCCATTCTTATATCCTAAAATAGAGAAAGGTTCAATGAAACATTATTGAGTGAATACACAGATGAATGAATGAAGAAGAAATATGGATGCTGAAGTTAGAAACACAACAGAACAAAAGCAAGGATTATGGATAAACAGTGTAGCTCAGGCTGGTAGGCTGACCATAGTTCACACAACCAGGTCAATAGTCAGTTTAAAGTAGTTATAAGACACCAAAAGCACCAACCATCCGGATATTTGTAGCTGCTTTTCTTCTACTAATTTTTACTTGAAATTCATTCCCCAAGTTTCTTTAGTGACAATCTGTTTGGTGCTAATTGGTGGTATTAAGAGACTCCATAGCAAAACATGGACACGATTAGGGCCATGAGATAAATCAGAGCACTGAGAATCCACAGCTATGAGCTACTTATGTAACCCTCAATTAGACATTTTCAGTGTTTAAAAAGTATGATGTTCTTCATTGTGACATAATCCTTGATAAAAATCCATCTTTTAATGTCATTGTTTTAACTAGCAGCTGAATAATGCAAAGAAAATCAAAGTTTTTAAACAAAATAGAAAAATACTATAGAAAATGACAAAATTTTCTAGTGAAACTAAAGACAAGGTATTTCAAAAACTATGGTATTTCTTATTTTATTTGTAACTCTGTATTTAAAAACATATTCTTTTGTGAAAAGTAAGAAAATAATTTTGAAAACACAGGCTAATACCAAAGTTTATAATGACACTGAGAAACTGGATTTACACTCAAGCCGATTTCAAACTCTTGCAAGAATTTCTGCTCATTGAAAGGTTAGTGAAAGTGAAATATGGAACCATTCATGACCTAGACCTGCTTGATTTCACAAATGAAATAGCTTCCCAGCATGTTCCCTGACTTGGATACTTTCTGTTTTGTGTATGTCAGAAAGTGTCTGATTTTTAAATACATCTTCTGCAAAGGACTAGGAAAATGATAAATTTATTAGCCCTTTGGATTATAATGGGACTAATGTACAAAGGTACTTGAGTAAGATACTCATCTCACCAAATATTTTAATAATGAAGCACTGGAACCCAGTGAAATGTCTTTCATAGCAGAGTGGATATATAAACGAAGGTGTAATCATAGAGTGGACTAATTCAAAGCTGGTATATACGTGATAACCAGGATAATTACCAACACATATTAATAAGGGAAAAAATACATTCTTACAAATTAGTAAAAATCTGTAGAATGGGTTTCTCATTTTATATTTTTTTAGCTTGTGTTTATATGAGGAGAAAAGAGGCTGACACCAAAATAATAACAGTAATTGTCTTGGAAGCAGAGTCACCACAGATTTTCATTCTCTTTTCCCTGATTAAGTATTGGACAAATCTTTTACAATGATTTGCTTTGTATCTATAATAAAAAAATCAACCCACTTCAGTAAAACTTCTTAATGTTTTTGTGTAACACTATGAACAAATGATGAAGCATCACTACCTTAAAACATAAAAGAAATAATGTCATGTGGGATACAATTTAGCACACAGAGCTCTTCTTCCAGGGCGTAAAACACAATAATAGGTTGTGAATTAATCAGTGGGAGGGAAGTGGGAGTACAGGGAAAGGGGATGGAAACAGAAACTGAGATTGTTACGTACACAATAACTCACCTCAAGGAATGTAATCAGTGTATATTGAAAACATGCACTAATAAAAAACAAAAGCTGAAAAAAACCCAGAAAGCTGTTTGTCTTGGCTAATGAGAGTAGCAGAACAATGAGAAACAACTAGAGGCAAGTTGAAGGTCAGAGTTGGGGCTGCCATGGGAGAGAGTTAGAGATTGAGATTTTACTAACTGAAATTCTGGGGAGCAGCATTCTGTGAAAGAGCACATGGGAAAATATTTGTCTTCTTTTAATCCATAAGGGCACAAAAATATTGGTAAAATTGATAGCAATGAGTTAATGGAGTTGAGAAAATCTCCAGCTGAGGTTAATGTGCAGACAAGTGGAAAAAAAAATGTCCCTAGAACACAGGATTTATCTACCCGAGGAACTGAGGAGCAGCTGACCAATCACATGTCCTACAATGCCTGTAAGGTATTTTTTGAGTAAAGAAATTCAGAAAGAAAGCTGAAGATTGACGTTTAGGGAAATGCAACGCAATGAAGTCTGGAGCACGGGCTTTTTAAAAACGCAGCTCAGAAGGGGAAGTGGAGGTTACACCTCTGGGCACCACACTCACTTCTCATCCACATGCCAGAACCATAAGGTTCAAAGGGGACATGCGAGCAAGATGATGTGAAATGAACATACAGTGATAGCAGAGAGCTTCGAGTAACGCCTGGAGGCTGGTCAGGCCATCACAACACATTTCTAATGTTTACAACATGTAAAGATATATCCAGTGTGGAAGCAGTGTCACAATTAACCTCCCAGTAGAAGCATCCTCATAATTGAATTTAAGTCAATAGGTTAAAGATTCAAAGTAACCTAGGTTACCAAACATTCTGCTCATGTCGAAATCAAATCTACTTCTTTTTTCTGTTACAGTTCAGTGCTGACAATTGCAATGTGACATTATATTATGGAGAGGGATAACCACTGGGGGAGGTCTGCAATTATTTTGTCTGCTCTAAACTGAATGGGTGAGGCTGCAGCTGAGATCACCCCTGCACCTTAGTGACCCTGGATTCTTCGATGACACATCGCACGTGATAAACCTGGAGACTGAGTTGCTGAAATTGGAGTAACTGAAAAATTGAAGTTGATACACGTATTTCTATTGAAAATAATGAGTACACACATGAAAACAAATGCAGATTCCATGTGAATGAAATCTCTCTTGCCAAAAACTAAAATGAAAAATAGTTTGATAGGAAATGTTTGTTTTATTTTACTTTCCATTTATTCATTTTTAATCAATTTTTGGTGTTAGTTTTTAACTTCTCCCCAAGGATATAATAATAAGAAGCAGAATTCCACATTGTTACAGTCTGAGACATATTTTGAAATTGTATTGTGTTGTTAGAGGTACTTTACCTCTGTTCTGGATTTTAGTATAGAGTTTAATAAGAAATATTAGAAAATGAGACTGGGCATAATTTGAAGATAGAAATAAATAGGGAATGATTTTTGGCTAGCAAATCATTGTGCCCTCTGAGTTATATCACTTGATGACTTCTTCTTGGCCTTGTTAGAACTTTCTAGATGTCCATTCACGATTTATCTCAGGAGGAAATGCCATAGGAATGAATGGTGGTCAGGAAAGAGGTCTCCTGAGGAGGAATGAGACTCTGGTGATGTCTATGACTTCCTCCTTGGAAAAGGTGCACCTGTAGCCTTATTTGACAACAGCCTTCATATTAAACAAGAAAGAGTATATGAACACAAAGTTTGGGCGTCCTAGGAGAGAAAGCTCATTCTTTAACATTTCCCACTTATTTCTTGTGGGGAGAGAACACTCAGAGAGGAACAGAGGACAAATATCCGATTGAGGAACTCCTGGAGAGCTTGTTATTGATGGGCTGCATTTATGGGAGGGCAGTATCAGTGTGTAGGGATGTTGCTCTACTGAAAGCCTCTTCTTTCCCTCTCTCCTGTCGAGGTCTCTTGCCTTCAAGTACAGAAAGCCTGACTCACAGACACACCATCATAACCTATTAAAAAGCCAGAACAAGTGGAGTTTGTTCTCTGTTTTCTCTGACCCAGCACCTCTGCCTGCACATGGATGAATGCTTTCTCCAAGTTAAGTAGTCTAAAATCAAGAGGAGGCATCAGAAGCATTAATCCGGCCTTAGATCTAGGCGGGACACTCGATCCAGCTTTACCAGTAAAAAAATTATTGCTGAAATCTGTTCCTTATTTAGTTCCCTGATTATAGTTATCAGTTAGCTAGAACCAAGAAAGGATGGTATATGATTAATCAACAATGTATACAATACACTTAGCCATTTTTATTAACATGAAACTATTTTGAGGCTAAAAGAACAATACTCAAACTTAAATCAAAGAGATAGAAATTTAAGAAACAATATGTATTATTAAAACTGCACAATGAACTGAAAATGGCATAAATTATGCTTGTATGATGTGTGATTGAAAAGTACAGCTAAGGTTTAAATTTTTTAAAAATTACTACAGTAGGAGACACATTGCTATTATTCCCTCTCCAAATGTCCAAACAGTTATTCCAATTGTTCATATCACTTTCTAAAGCAGTTCTGGGAGTCCTGTTTAGTCACACTCTTATGCCTACCTCAATGCCCTGAACTGGTGCAAAATCTTTACCTAGCGTGGTCATTGCGACTGTGGGGAAAATATGGAATTCGCAGGATCCCAAATGTGGTGAGTCAAATAGTTGAGGACACTGTGATGTATTTGTGAGCCTGCCTTTCAGTCAGATGGTAAAGTATTCTTTACAACATTCATGACACGTTTGATCACATTTCATAAAGACACACAAAAAGCTTCCAGAACTGCCTCAGAAAGTGGAAGGAATGATCAGATAAGTATTTAAGTTTCTCTTGTTGCTAACCTGGACACCCGAGATGTCCGGAAGCCTCAGTTACGACAAAGCTCTGTGGTCTATCAAAAAGTTTCAAAATACTTGTAATTCTACTTCAAAAAATTTTAACAGATATTTCCTGCAGGGGTGAAAATTAAAGTTGCATATGGCACAGAGTTTAGTGTTTAGTTAGTATAGTGTTCTCTTCCACTTGGTGGTATTGACTAATAGAGAAAGGGAAAATGTTGAAAGGAGAAGACATTTGAATTTTGGAAGTGCTATGCAAACATAAAAGAAGCAAAAATCCTAACAGCTTTTTTTTTAAATTTTGGAAGTGAATTCACAAAATAAGTATATAAGAAACAATAATAGATACTTTTCTTACTCACTAAAATGACTGCAGTGAAGTGCTGGGATCTGGCTCAGAGAGAATTTGCCTGCCACGAGTGAAGCCCTAAGCTCCAACAATACCAGCACTGAAAGAAAATACAAGGTAGAATGGCTATCATGAAAACACCGAAAATGCCAAGTAACTTGAATTGCCATTATTTGCTGGTAAGAGTGAAACTCTGTGCAATGATTTTGAAAACTGCCACTCTCTTTTGACGCTGAGTATGTGCATACTATTATCAAACAATTTTACTCCAAACAATGTCTCCAAATATGTACCATGTACTGGAATGTACATAACACCAGCATTAACTTTATACCATCAACAGGAAAAAGTGTAATGAAGTAAAGATAACTTTCCCTCACACTTTTTGGGTTCTTAGCTGAGAGTTCTGCAACAGAGATGAATAAAGAAAAAGCATTCTAAGGTTCATATAGATTTCATGCATACATAGGAGATAGTAAAAATTGAGTGATTCTCAAAAAGTTAGTGTAATTCCCCAGCTAATATAACATTGTCAAACAAAACAAAGAGGAAAGGCAGCTAATGACAGGAAATTAATGATAAAGACTAGTCATTTATTACACAAGTCACACTGATGCTAGTAAAGTTCCAAAGTCATCTTTGGGCCAGGAGTACTAGAACATGTCTGTAATCATTCTGGGAGACCGAGACAGGATCTCAAGTTTGAATCTAATCTGGGCAACTTAGTGACTTATAGATACTCTATCTGAAAATAAACAAGAGAACTGAGATTGTAGCTCAGTGCAAAGGTCCTTGGTTCAATCATAAGGATGAAAGGAAAGGAGAGAGAGACAGAGAGAGAGAGAGAGAGACAGAGACAGAGAGAGAGAGAGATGGAGAGAGAGACAGAGAGAGACAGAGAGAGACAGAGAGACAGAGACAGAGAGAGAGAGACAGAGAGGGGGAGGGAGAGAGAGAGAAATAAGAAAAAAGAAAAAAGAAAGGAAGGAAGGAAAAAAGGAAAGGGAAGAAAGGAAGGAAGGAAGGGAGGGAGGGAGGACAGGGAAGGGAAGGGGAGGGGAGGAAGAAAAGGAAAGAAAGTAACAAGACAGAGAAAAAGAAACATCTCTGATGACTGATTTTTATGTTTACCCTTAGAAAAGAGAAAGGGGAAGGGAACACTTTTTGTAAATTTATGTCCTAATTTTAGGGAAATAAGGTAGAGAAGAATGCTTTCCTTTTATCTATGTTTCAGTCACGTTTAACTCAAATTATTCTTACACCAAAGTGCAGTTTTTTGGAGGGCATATTTTGCTTCCTTTACAATGAGTAAAGTAAATCTGATAGAATCACATAGTGTAATAATTGACAACAGTGAGAATTGAGAATTAAGATATTATAAATTTGGAAAAATTTCACAATAAGATGTGAAATGATTTACATTATATCTAGGAGGATATGTATAAATTACATGCAAATACCATGATATTTTATATAAAATAGTTGGTGCAATGGCTGATGCGTTGTATTAATTTGAGAAGTTTAGAAGTTTATCTAAGATGCCAGAATTCTTACTTTGTGAACATCTTTTTC
Source organism: Cavia porcellus (assembly GCF_034190915.1). Lineage (NCBI taxonomy): Eukaryota > Metazoa > Chordata > Mammalia > Rodentia > Caviidae > Cavia > Cavia porcellus. The sequence continues at coordinate 120,298,572 of NW_026947484.1, forward strand.
CTTGCAAGAAATATAGCAGGGAATATTTCCCCTGTGGTTTGTGTTTTGTTCATGACCTCCTTGCCTATTCCTGCGTCTCCAAGATTTCTGCCTACCTTGTCTTCCAGTAGATTTAGTGTTTCTGTTTTAATATTTAGATCTTTGACATGTTTTGACTTTAGTTTAGTGCATGGCGATAGATATGGGTCTGGTTTCAGTCTTCAGCATATGAAAAGCCAATTTTTCGGCATCATTTATTAAAGAGGCTGTCTTTCTTTGAGTGAACATGTTTAGCCCCTTTGTCAAATATCAGGTGGCTAAGTGTCTTTGTAGCTGTGTTTTCATCTTCTAATCTGTTCCACTGACCTTCAGGTCTACTTTTTTGCCAGTACCATGCTGATTTCATCACTGTAACTTAGTAGTACACAATTTCAAATCAGGGATCTGCCTTAATTTTGTTGTCTAGGATTGCCTTCCTATTCTAGGACTCTTCTATTTCAAAATGAACTTTAGGAGTATTTTTTCTCTAGATCTGTAAGGTATTTGTTAGTGTTTTGATAGGGATTGCATTAAATCTGTATAATTATTTTGGAAATATGGTCATTTTCACAATGTTGGTTCTTCCTAACCAACACCTAACCTAAGAGCAAGGGACATCTTTCCACTTTCTGACATTCTCTTCAATCTCCTTTTTTTAAATAGTACTACAGTTTTCAGCACATAGGTCTTTTACATCCTTTATTAGATTGATTCCTAAGTGTTTCATTGTTTTGAATGCTTTGTGAAAGGTGTAATTTCCGTAATTTTCCTCTTAGTGAGTTTGTTGTTTGTGTACAGAAATACTATTGACTTTTGAGTGTTGACTTTATATCCAGCTGCCCAGCTGAATTTGTTTATTAATGCTAGTAGCCTTTTGATGGAAGTTTTAGGGTCTTTTATATAAAGCATCATGTCGCCTGCAAAAAGTGAGTAAACTAGAGAAAGGCTGGGAGATGGTGTGAGTGCTATACTGGAACAGGAAAAGGAGCAGGCAGGGCAGCCTGCTTACAATATAAGGGAGGAAAAGAAGTATGTTCTCTTCCCTTCTTCTTGCTCTTGCTGATTTTGCTGTCTTCTGTGGCCTTGAGCTGTTGCCCCTGTGACACACCACACTGTCTTGGAGCCACTTGATTATGGACTGAAACCTCCACAAACTGTGAAATAAATAAATCTTTACTTCCTTAATTATAAATGTCAGATATTTTGTCCCAGCAACAAGATAAAAAATAATCAAGACCCTTGCATATGTACAGATGTTACTATTCTCAAGAGGTACTGAAACCAAGTTCTCATGGATACCAAAACATGACTATAAATTGCAAGATAATTGAAACAAAGAAATAAGAAATCAAACAAAACAGAAAACTAAACCTACTTAATCTCCTCCTGCTTTTAAAACTCAAGTGCATTGGTTGTTTTTATAGAGATAAACGATGCTAATAAATGGATCAGAAACAGGGTATTCAGTATTACTGGCACGACACTATAATGAAACTCTCATCCTCTCTGTGCCCTTCAACCTGCCATTACCTTTTACTTAAACAATGATGGCAGCATCTTAACCTGTTTGCTTCTGTTCTCACCTGCCCAGTCTCCTATACTTCACAGTCACTGTGAACTTTTCTCTTGTTTTAAACTCTTCTTGTGGCTTTTACTTATACTCTGACTAGGTGGGTAGAATGGTCCTGCATGCTCTGCCTGCCTTTCTGACTTCATTGTTTATCCTGAAAGTTCTATTATATTGAGCTTCTGTCTTGCATTCAATCTTTTCTTACAGTAGTTATTTGCTTTACCTGAAATGATCTTTCTTCTCAGATCTTCATATGGTTGGTTATTTTTAGTACTCATGTTTTAACTCAGATGATACCTTTTTAGAAATATCACCTCTAATCTAGTTTTTAAAATAGCTCCATCCTAACCTCCTACATCATATATTATTATGCTTTCCTTAGCATATATTACTATCTGTAATTTTGTCAGTTTCTAGAGCTTTTCATATTCCTTGTCTGTCTTCATTCACAAAATGTGAAGTTCATAAAAACTAGGAATTTTTTAATCTTGTCTATTACTTTATTTCCAGCTCCAAATATAATGTGGAGCACAGATAAGGTGTTCAATAAGTAATTGTTGAATAATTTAAAAGTTAAAGGACAGTGGAAGAAGTGGCCCTACCTACAACTTGTTTGTGGGAGTTAGAAGGCATTGGGCAGTAGGACTAGCCAGATGCAAGGAATGGTGGAACTAATACCTTCATTGCTTTGTTATAACTTACAATTTGTTTGTGGAGGTTTCAGTCTATAATCAATAAAAATGTACATACTTGTCAGAAATAGGAGATAATACCTCCTGATTACCTTATTTTTGTCTCTCTTCTCAATTGGATCATAAACTAAAGACAAGATTCTTTTTCTATACTGAAAGACATACATCCAGCACCTATTATGTGCCAAGTCTAATAATACCTCTCCTAATTGTCCTTATAGACAGTAAACAACTAAATATAAAACAAATACATAATTTCAAATTGAAGAAAAAAGAAAACAAAAGAAAGTAACTGTGAGGCATGCATTTCAATTGGGGTTTAAAAATGGTTTTAGAAAGAAACTAAAACTGTGATGTTCTGTTTGTGCTCAAATTCTGAACACGAATTTTCTGGAGGAGGATTATGAAATGAATGCTCATTCTGAGAAAACTGCAAGGGTGGTAATAGATCCAGGTTAGAAAGGAGGTTGGACTGTGAGAAATAGGGGAAGTGTAAAGCACAGAAACAAAGACAAATTCTTGGGGCCCATTATGAAGATTTTGGATTTTGCATATGAGCTGTGGGGCCTTTAGGAGGTAAACATGCTCTGATTTCACTTTGAAAAGTTCACTTGGCAGTTGATTGAGAGAGCAAGCTCCCTGATCTTCTTAAAAGTGAGCTTTAATAAGAGAAGATTGCAATGTGGCTGAGATACTGACAATGAGTGATTAGAACATTGGATGAATTCAGAAACTAATTTGAGAAAAAAGTGTTTAAATTTTCTGATGAACTGGATATAAAGGAAAAGGTTAATGAAAACTACAGTACTCTAAAAAAGAAAGTAACAAAAGATATCAGAAAATGAAATTACATACCCTGTTCCTGCATAAGAAGAACCAACCTAGTTAAAATGGTGATACTCCCAAAACTGGTGTACAGGTTTACTGCAATTCCAATCAAAGCACCAAGAACATTTTTCACAGGACTGGAGAAAACAATCTTAAAATTCATAGAGAACCAGAAGAGATACACAATAGCAAAAGCAATTCTGAGTAACAAGAGCAAAATGGAAAGCATCATAATCCTGATGAGGCTATACTGCCAAACTACCAGCTTAAAAACAGCGTGATATGGCACAAAACAAATATGAATCAATGGAACAAAAGACAGAATGCAGAAGCAACCCCAAGTACAATCAACTGTTTTATCTTTGACAAAGGAGCTGAAAACATACCATGGAGAAAAGATATCTTTTTTAATAAATGGTGCTGGGAAAACTGGGATCCACATGCAGAAGACTGAATGCAGATCTATATAACTCACCATGTACTAAACAAAATATGCATCAAGAGCTTCAGTATTAAAACAGAATCTAGTGAAAGAAAAAAATGGGTAAAACTCTTGAAGTTCTTAGCATAGTCAAGGACTTTCTGACAGAACCCACGTTGCATGAAGAATAATACCAAAAATCAACCAATGGGATCATGTCAAATTAAAAAGCTTCTGCACAACAAAAGAAACAACAGAGTGAAGAGACAATCTACAGAATGGAAAAAATTCATCAGCTGTTCTTTAGACAGAGAAGTAATATCTAGAATGTACAATGAACTCCAAGAAGCTTCTTCCAAATAAAATGCCCAGTCAAAAATGGACAGCTGAAATGAATACACATTTTGCAGAATAAGTATAAATGGCTAGTAAACATATAAAGAAGCACAGAAATGGTCAGCATTACCAAACATAAGAAAATTCTGAATTAAAACAAACCCAAGATTTCATCTAACGCTGAAATATGGCCATAATCATCATACCAAATAATGACAAATGTGAGTTAGGATATGAGGAAAAAGGAAAAATTTTACATTGTTGGTGGGAACGTAAACTAAGACAGCCACTGTAACTGAAATAAGAAATTCCATTTGACCTCCCTATTGCCCATCTAGGTATTTTCAGAAGAGTTAAAGTTTTATAGTGATAATTGCATACTCATGTTTATAGAAGCACAATTTATAATAGCTAAATTTTGAAAACAGTCTATATGTCCATCAACAAATGAATATGTTAAAGAAACTGTGATATTGTCCACACAACAGAGTAGCATTCTGTCCTAAAGATGGATAAATGAGCCATTTGTAGGGAAAAGAATGTACCTTTAGATTACCATTTTAAAAGAAATAAATCGGACACAGAAACTTAATTATATGGTTTTTCTTGTGTGAGAAAATCAAACATAAATAAAAAGCAGACTAAAAGGTAGGTAATAATTAGGGAGATGAATCTCTCTAAAATGAGAAAAGGATCAAGTGAAGAGAGAGGAAAGGAATAGAATGAAAAAGAGTGAAGACATTTTAGCCCTCATAAGAAAGGTGAACATTGTAGATCTCAAGTATATTCTACCAGAAAAATAAAGACAAAAACAAGCAAAAAGGTAAAAAAAATTCTCTTGAACAAATAAAAAAATATTTATCAAACAGATTGAAATCATTAAAAGATAAATGAAAGTGTAGATTGGAAAATATAAATAATTAAATTTTTAAAAAATAATTGAATAGTTGAAATATAGGATAGAGATGATAGCGGACAGAATAGGTGACCTTGAGGTAAGATAAATAGAACTGATGCAATCTGAAAAACAGTGAAGAAATAGACCAAATCAAAAATAAACAGAGACTTACAGGCTTGTAGGACATTAGTAACTAATATTAATATCTTCATCATTCCAGAAGGTAATAGTAGTAACAAAAGTATTTAAAGAAATATAGGTTAAGATTTCTCTAATTAGACAAAATGAAAATGAACAAATGAAATCTCATTAAATTAAAAAGTTTTTACATATTAAAGGAAAACACCACCAAAGTGAATAAGCAATCTACAGAATGGGAAAAAATGTATGACCACAAATTGTTAGATAAAGGACTAATATCTAGAATATAAAAATAACCAAAGAAATTAAATGCACCCAAATTTAAAGGCCTACTAAAAAATGGGCATCTGAAATACACACTTCTCAGATGAAGAAACACAAATAGTTAATAAATACAGGAAAAAAAAGTCAACAGGTCTGGCCATTAGAAAAATATCAATTGAAACCTAAAATTCCATTTCATCACAGAAAGGATTGCTGTTATTAAAAAAATTATCAATAATAAATGAAGAGGCTGTAGGGTTTTTCCCTGTAGGGAACACTTACTTATTATTAGTGAGAACATAAACTAATACAACCACTATAAAAATTAAAATGGAGATTCCTCAAAAACTAAAACTATGTTATATTTGATCCTGATATTCCCCTTTTAAGTATCTTCCCAGAAGAGCTAAAAATAATTCATGCCACAGTGATGTATGTATACCTATATTTCTAACAGAGAAACACATGATAGATGAATCAGTCTACATGCCTATCAACAAGTGAATGGATAAAGAAAACATAGAACCTATACACTGTAGAGTACTACTCTGCCATTAAGAAAAATAAACTTGAGGCATTTGTAGGAAAATGGGTGCACCTTGGGACCATAATAAATGAAGTAAATCAGACACACAAGTTTGAACATCAAATAGTTTCCCTTATGTGAAAAATTTAATAGGAAAGAGGAGATAGACAAAAGAGAAAGGAAAAGGAAGCTATTATAGCCTTGTTTCTGCCATCTGTCTCTCTCTATGTTTTACTCTAATATGATGTAAGAGCTCATTTTGCAAGATTTACATTTCTTTGGATATATTAAGGTTTTTACTGCTGTTATGAGAATGGCCTATTTTGAAAAAAATAATTTCCCAGAATAGGAAAATCTATGATGGTAGATAATAGCTCAGTGATTACCTAGATTTGGGGGCAGGAATTGAGGAATGATAGCTAGAAGGTAGTTTTGATTTGGGATAACAAAAGAAAGGAAAATTTGATTGTGGCTATAACTGTACAACTCTGACAGTATATTAAAATCTATTTACATTTTAAATTTGTAAATAATGTGGTAGGCAAATTTTTGGTTCGTTACATTTGTTTCAGTTGTTTTTTTTTTAAAAAAAAAACTGAAAGTGAGATTCAAGAAGCTGAATTCATTGCAATTAGTGTAAAGGCAAAGAAATATGTGCTGTATTAAAATAATGAGCTTTATAATGTGTAAATCATATCTCAACGAAACCTAATCAACTTCTCTTTTGCCATCATCATTGCATTATTATTAAAAATAGATTTTAATGTGTATGTTTATAGTACACAGTATGGTATAGAATATATATATATATATATATATATATATATAATAAAATTTATCCTTCGTTTGCTTGTCTAGATAATTTAAAGTCTACTCATGTAACATGAGTTCCATAAACACTACAAATTCATTATTTGTAAGCTTTACATTGTACATTCAATTGCTAGACATTTCTGTCTTCGTATGTGCTACTTTGTATTCTTCCACCTACAGCTACCTATTTTCACCACAAATAGTTACTGGGTTAATAGACAAAGTTGATAAAGAACACATGAAATTCAACAGTGGCAAACAAGTAACTATAATGAAAATGGGCAAAAGACTTTCATAGACATTTCTCTGGAGAGAAAATGGCGATCAGGATATCATGATATTTAAAATGATATATGTATTTTTTATTCTTGTTGTGGTTCATGTTGCTCAGCACTTACTGTCCAGGTATACATAGTGTCTTAGTTACTTGTCACTGAGACAAAATATTTGATGCTCAAAGTAGGGAAATAAAGGTTTATTTCTTACGGTTCCTGGATATTTCAGTCTATACTCAAGGCAAGGTAGCATGGCAGGCCAAAGTTCATGGCCGCTGCAAACAGCAGGACAGAAAGACACCTACCTCCTTCCTGCCTTTACATTATATGCTGGATCTATTCCTCGGTGGGTGTAGCACTCACATCAGTCCAAGCACTAGATAATGAGCCAATCACAAATGTTAGATTTAGTTGAGTTCATAATGAGGCTTGGAGGTGACTGACATAAACTATGACACGTAGGTTGCTTTTGTCTCTTGTGTATTGTCTGGTCTACTGTGTATGCTACACACACAGAAGGGCAAATATCTTGGCAGAGTGATGATTTTGTTTCCTTTATATATTTATTCAAAAAAACTTTGTTCAATCAATTTTGTTTCTAATTTATTTTGAAACTTTCTTACTTTTTTCCCAATAATAGTTGGAGCAGTTTACTTTCTCATCATCACCGTAGAAAATGTTTTTCTCATCCATTTTCCAATATTAATTGTTTTTTTACTTTTTAAAATGTAATAGCCATTCTTTTAAATGTGAATTAGTAATCTTTGGTGCTTTTGCCTTGTATTTCCTTGATGATTAATGATCTTGAACACATTTTCATATTCCTACTGGCCATTTTATCTGCAGAGAAATGTCTATTCATGTCTTTTACTCATTTTCAATATGGTTATTTGTTTTCCACTGTTGAGTTTCATGTGTTCTTTATCAATTTTACCTATCAAATCCATTATCAGATAGAGACTGTATATTTCTCAACCCATAGATTCTTTGGGCAATATGAACATTTCAATAATACTAAATCATTTAATCCATGAGCTCAGGACACCTTTTCATTTATTTGTGTCATTTTAAGGTATTTTTATCAAAGTATTATAATTTTAGTGTACATATTTTTCACCTATTTGATTAAATTTTTCCCAGCAATTTTTAAAGTTATCATCAGCATTTTTAATTTCTTTTTAGGTTGTTGTGTATGAGATGCTATTGTTTTGTGTAGGATGATATTGTATTCTATGACTTTATTGGATTCATTTCTTTTTTTCTTCTTCTTCTTTTGGTACTGGAGATCGAACTTATGACCTGGCACCTGCCAGGCAGGCACTTATGCAGCTGAGCCAAACCCTTGGCTGAATTCATTTATTAGTTCTAACAGGCTTTTGTAGAATCTTTGGATATTTTTACACATATAATTATGTTATCTGAACATATAGATAATTTTTACTACTTCCTTTCCAATTTGGACCCTTGCTTTTTATATACTGCTAGTGAATATATGGAAACTGAAATTACAAGCCCAGTGTTGTTTATATCTTGAAAGAGGTTTTACAAATTTGTATAGGAATTGTATACTGAAATTTCTAAAATGTTGATCTAAAAATTCAGAGAAGACTCAAATATAGCAAGACACATACGGTGTTCATAGACTGAAAGATTGAACATAGTAAAGATGTTAATTATTTCCAAATTGATCTTTAGGATTATTGCTACTCATATAAAAATCCCATCAAGGTTCTTTACAGTCACACCAAACATATTCTAATATTTATACAGAAAATCATGGATCCTAGGGTAGCTAAGCCAATCTTAAAAAAATAAAGTAGAAGAAATCATTCTACCTGATGCTGCATTCTACTACATAACTATGGTAATAAAGATAATCTGGTGTCAAGGAAGGGACAGACTCAGAGATAAATAGAATCTAACAGAGTATCCAGAAATAGGCACATGCAAATGTGCCCAATTAATATGTTATAAAGACACACATAGAATTCACTGAAAGAAAACTAGTCTTTTAAAGAAGTGCCACTGTAACCAATGGATATTCATGAACAAAAATAAATTGAACCTAAATTTCACATTTTTTCAAAAATTAACTCAAAGTGAATCATGAACTTAAATACAAACAAGAAACTACAAAACTGTTTGGAAAATGTATAAGATAAATCATTTAGATCTCAGACTAGACAGAAAGTTATTAAGAGATGTGTAGCTTGAAAGGTATCAAGAAGAAGCAATGAAGGAAGGCTGATTTCTGCTGCTTCTTCAGAGAAGCTGCACTTCTCTCTTACCCCTTGGACATCATCCCCCGCCTTCCAGCACAGCCCCTTGAGCCTTCTGATGCAGATCTGCATAGACACTGCAGTGAGCTGCAGGCCTTTGCCTGGATCCTTCTGATCTCCAGCGTACATACAGACCTTTTGCACTCTTGCACATCTGACTCTGTAGGCAGCCACAGCAAGCCAATCTTGCAAATTTTTATTTATTTGAGTATCTTGCATTAAATCTGGTTCTCTAGTAAGCAGTGACTGATACAATAACCAAGAAGGACAAATATCTGTTACAAGTTAATTATAACAAATATGGATAACATCAATCTGTTAATGAACAGTGACATGTAAAATTTCATTTGTATGTTAATGAAGATAAAGAATCCTCCATATATACATCAATAGAATGAACTCTCAATTCTCAACAATAAGAATAAATCTAATTAGAAAATAAGAAAAATAAGGCATGAAGAGACATTTCACGTAAGAGGATATATGGATGGCAGCTAAGCACATGAAAAGATATTTAAAATCATAGTATCAGTGAAATGCAAATTAAAACTATAAGTTATTAAAATGGGACTATTAAAATGACTAAAATAAGGAACAATAACACCACCAAATGATAACAACGTATGGAAAAACTGGATTTCTTATGCTAGTCTAGAGGCAATGTGTATGCTGCAGTGATCATGAGAAATATCTTATTTTAGTTAAAACTGGACTCACACGTGCCACACAAAAATGAACATTTATGTTCACACAAAAACCTGCACGGATGTTCATAGCCACTTTACTTGTGATGGACAATAACTAAAAATAACTCTTGTGTACTTCTGTAGATTAGTGGTTACATAAACTATGTATATCCACACCAGGAAACATTACTCAAAAACAAAAGAATGAACTACTATACTGAATGGAAAAGCTATTAAAGAATTCAGTCTTTCTGATGTCTTTGAAATGAAAAAAATAATAAAAATATAAAACAGATTAGTTGCTGACACTTGTTCAGGACACGGGTGGAGGAAACAGAAGTAGTTTGCTACAAAGATGACAAAAATCCTTGTGACAATGGGACTGTTCTGTATTTTGATTATACCCATGTTGAATCTTGGTTGTACCATTGTGCTGCTTTTGAAAGACATGGTACTGGGGAAAAGCTAGTTGAAGGACATTAAGCATCTATGTGTTTTATTTCTTATAACTACATGTAAATCTACAAGTGTTTGATGTAAAAAGATAATGTTAAAGCTAGTGTTGGAATTAAAAATAAAACCCTCCTGAGGAATATTCAGAGTTGTGAAGTTAAAAAGAGAGTTCAGTGTACCTGCTTACAGGGAGTGGGGATGTGTCAGGCTGGTCCTGGAGTGTGCTGTCTGTAAAACTGGATGAGAATAAGCAATGTTTAAGAGGAAGAAGATCATTCACATTATGCTTAAAAGTTTATGTATGGGTTTGACATAAATGAAATGAAGAGGATGGGAGACAAAAATATTGTAGGACATTCTGAGAAAGTGAATATGCTATTATGTTTAAATACCTAAAACGGGAAAAAAGGATGAAAGATACTACTTTAAAAGAAGATAGAAAAAGAAATATAAAAATCCTTCCTGTGACTAGGAAATGTACCAGCTGCAGATGAAAGACTGAGATGTTAGTAGACTAATGAACAGGAATGAAGAGGAGCCACTTTCTAGTTAGAGATCTTACACATGCAGATTCTCAGGACCATGGTGACTGAGGAGAGCATGTGAACAAACGCCGCCAAGTGGGTGTGACTAAGCAGAACGTGACGTGCACTTTTGCAGGTTAAAAAGGTTGTCAGGACAAGCTAGAAGTCTCCAGCAAGCCAAGTTGAAGCACTCACTGGGCGTCCATCTATGCTCCAAGTGGCAGGAGGTACTGGAGAAGCCACGCCTCTTGCCGCATGGTGTTTCCTACCTTGTTTATTTTCCTCCCTTCCTTCCTCCCCCCTTACTTCTCCTCTTCTTTCTTTTCTGCCATTCATCTCATAGTCTTTCCCACTATTTAGCAACACATTGAAGAAGACACCAAAGTGTAGGAAAAACTAAAGATCATATCCGCTCTACATGCATAGAGTCTAGAAGAAAAATTGCACATGCAACCAACATACTGTTTTTAGATTTGTTTACTTTTGTTGATAGAAAAGGGAGTAGACATAAAATGTATTAAACTCTGTAATGCTCCAAACTGTGCCCAAAATTCTGCATGTGTCATCTCGTTTTATCCTCACTACCATATGAAGTAGGAAAATCATATACAAGCATATTGACATATTATATAAATGCCTTTTATAATTAAAACTGTGGAATTTCAACCCTTGGGTGTTCAAAAACAGACTATACATCCATCTGTTGTAAATGCTCAAGTGATACCCTGAGGGGTGCTGTAGCCCTTGGCTCAATTAACGGTGTCAGCTTCTGTGTAGTTCCAAAAACTTCTGAAATTTTATAATCAGATGGAAGTCATGATGAACTCTTGCACTATTTGAAAATAATTTAAACATCATTTTTTTTTAAAAAAAGAAACCAATGTTTTACTATCTCTTCTTACTAAAAGTGCCACGACATTTTCTCTAGGGTGATGGTAGCTATGCTTATGCCAGGGCCAACTTCCAACAAAATGATATCAGTTGGTTTGCCCAAATTCGCTAGGGATTTCAGAGGCTTAACCCGTACTTTCATTTTGATATCAGCAATTGCGTAGTAATTACATGGGTCATATTTATGCTTACTTTTCAATGGTGGTAATAAATGCCCATATTTAATATATAAATGCATATTTACATTTATTTATGTAAAATAAAATCATCGTTCTTATACCTACATCATTTACATCAAGCAATCATTGCAGTTTTAAAATTTTTGAATTTATTTATTTTTGTCCTTTTGAGACAGAGTTTTGTTATGCAGTTCAGGCTGGCCTTGAACTCCTTTTGTTGCTTAGACTGGCCTGGAACTCACAATGACCCTCCTGCCCCCGTTTCCTGAGTGCTGGGATTATAGGTGTGTGCCACCACGCTCGGCCAAACAATGATTGCATTTGAAGAAATCCTAGTCCCTGAAAATGGCTAGTGGTGCTCCTGTATCTGGAATTTAGAGAGTAAGTGGCAGTACTATTAAAGGTGCCTTATATGTGTTTGGATCCAGGAAATGTGTCCAGGTGCACAAATGTGTGTCTGCTTTCTGAGTACTATAACTTTAATGAGGGAATTTATAGTCATCTTGCTACAAAATTTTTACTGAATCTGGAGGGTTATTTCTGTGCAAAATTTTATGAAATTTTGCTTTATGATGGGTTGAGCCTGACGAATGAAAGTTGGTACATCATAAAACACATCACAGTAAAGAGCAATAGAATTGAATGTCCCAGATCTTGGTTTCCTAGCATAATCTTTGCCTTTGCTTGGCTATTTGACATGAGGCAAGTACTTTCACCTCCATGGATGTTTGTGGCCCCAAGAATCACTGGGTCATGTAGCAAGTATAGTGCAGATTGGATCCTGTTTTCAAAGGTGATGAGATGCACAAGGGATGTCCAGTAGAGATAACATTCATTCTGTAGCCGATTCATACCTGGGGAGCAGGCAATGCCAGGTGCAAACCTCAGTTTCTGAACAAGCCTCTTTAGAATCTGTGGTTTTCTTAAGATGAAAGCAGCAAGTCCTTTTTCAGAGGAAGAAAGAGGTTAAATCAAAGCCATCCTGGAAATGTAGCTCAACGTTCCCACAGTTCAATCACTGGTCATAAAATAAAAGACTTGAAGTGATTTCATGGATAGTAATGATAAAAGCAGAGAATCTTTGTCTTCCATTCTATTCACAGCCTCATTCTTTTGGACTCCTTCAGAAACTATATGACTATGAAAGAATGACAAATCAGAGAGCTTCCACATGTGTGAGATCATCTGAAAGTACATTTTAGCTAGGCTGGGCATAGAAAACTAAATGTCACGCAAATCAGAACTTTTGTTCAGAAAATCTGAAGAGATGCTACACAATCTAGTTTGTGTAAATCTTATGGTAGCACTTTTAAAGCCCAGCCAAACTTTTAGGGCAGTGATCAGTATTCTGCATAATACTTTCATTGCAGATATATCTCACTTGTCAAAACTTATAGAATGTGTAGCATGAAGAGCAAACTCTAATGAAGGCGATGGAAATATGTCAAGGAGGTTCACTCATAGCAATTCTCCAATTCTGATTGCTTCAGGAAGTTGACAGTGGGGAAGCCATGCATTTCCTGAACCAGAGAATATAATGGAAACTGTCTGTGCTTTCTGCTAAATTTTCCTGTGAAAGTTAAAGCACCAGCCCTGCAGAGGACAGTAAGCTTATGAAGGCAGAAAAGAACAACACCCTCAATGTCATTTTCCTCCCTTAGGACAGTGTCAGATAAGAAAGAGCAAGCACATAGTTTTTAAAATTATGAATAAATGAATGTGTGCATGTATGTGAAATACAGAGCAATGTGACAGATGATCAAGAATCAGTAGTTAATACAATCTATAGGATCTCTGTCCATCCTCTGTCTCCATAGAAATGATATAGATGAGTACAGTTTTGATTATGACAAGCAATTTGAATGGAATCAGTGTGCATGAGCCTGTGTATATCTCTGTTTGGATATTGGATAATCATTTCCAGGGCAAGTGTGAGGTACAAATAGGTTCCTAATCTCAGACATGGGAATGTGACATCATGAATTAAGGAAGGCTGGCTATACTTCAAAAGAGCTAAAGGATAAATTGCTAAGATGAAAAGTAGAGTTCTTTTGAGGTGGAGCTAAAGATGGTGGGTCAGTAGCAACAAAATACAGGGCTTCCCTGGGAGAAACAACTCAGAAGTCAGAATAAAACATCTGGGAGAGGACTAGACAGAGGGAGATAGATCCTCTTGACCCATAAAGAAACTAAAGGGATAAGAGCTGATCAAACAGATGGTCATGGGGCTACCATTGAAGCACCTCAGATTCATGACCATGGTGCTCATGCTGGAGCCGCCCAAAGTTGTGATCACTGCACACTCACTGCCAGAGCTGCAGTCTCACTGAGGTCAGGGGTCTGCAAGCCCGATAGAGAACTGAGCCTCAATGGAGACCCGCATTAACCTTGGTGATGGCTCAAAATAAGACCCTCCCAAGGGAAAGGGGCAACCAACTGGACAGCATGTTGGAATCTGGCAGGACAGGCCTGAACTAGGAATGGCAGTGACTTCAGTTGGTTATTCCCTGCCTAGAATACATTGGTGGGATCTGCTTGGCCTGGGTCATGCCTCTGTCTGGTACCAAATAAATTCTCCCAAACCAATTCTGTATGCACCGCACACACTAATGTGGTGAACGCCCATGCTGGTTGACTGGCTTGAAAGGGATGGGCCAGCATACACTGCCCCTGCTTGTACCTCAATGACCAACAGCAAACTAGAAAGGGCAGAATTCCCTAGCCAGCACACTTCAGAAGAACCACAGCCAACAAGGAAAGGGTCTGGGACCTCCACTATACACCTGTATGAAAGAAACCAAAAATATGATGAGAAAGAAATAAGAGAAAGCCCCCAGTCTCCAACCCTGTGAATATTGATTCTGGAGAGGTAAATACAAAAGAAATTGAGGGTAGCAAACATGCAATATCAGACACGACATCAGAGGACATAAAAAGATCTTCGTGACCTCATAGATGAGCTCAAAACTGAAATATTAATTCAAGTAAGGCAAGATATAAGAAGATTAATGAAAGAAATGCTAAGCACCTTTCAAGAAGACACAGACAGAAGAATGGAGGAACACAAAAAAAGGAGAGAAATGTTTGATGAAGAGTGTAAAGAAAACTTAGAATATATGAAACAGATTCAAAGAGATTACCAGGAAATTAAAAACTCCATCAAAAGCTGAAAAAATTGCCTGACAGAAACTAGAGATAGATTAACAAAACTTGAAGATAGGTTTGCAATGTCTGATGATGAAAGGAAAGATCTCTTAAAGATAACAAGGAAACAGACAGTAACAATAGAAAGGCTAGAAGACAAACAAGAGGATCTATAACTTAAAAATAAAAAATGTGAGTGAAGAAGCAAGGGTACATTCTAAGGAAATACAAAGGCTATTCACAGAAATCAAAAAGGAAAACTTGCTAAGCATAGGAAAAAGAAAGGATATTCAGATGTATGAGGCATGTAGAACTCCAGCCAACTACAACCAAAACAGAGCTACACCCAGACATATAGTGTCTTAGTTACTTTTTTACTCATTGCTGAGACAAAATACCTGAAGCCCAAAATTGGAAAAGGAAGGATTTCTTTCTTATAGTTTTTGGAGGTTTCAGTCCACTCCGCTGGCTCCAAGGCAGGCTGGCAAGGTGGGGCCACAGTTCATGGCAGCTGCAAACAGCAAGGCAGAAATTGGCAAAAGAGAGCAAGATACACCTTCTTCCTGCCATTACATTACATTCTGGCTCCACCCCTATGAGTGTAGCACTGACACCATCAATCTAAACACTATACAATGAACCAATCACAGATGCATAATGTAAGTGCATGAGGCCTGGTGGCCACCAACATAAACCATAACACTCCACCCCTGGCCCCCAGGACTCATGTACACCTTTATACAAAAGACATTTAGTCCATCTCCAAGAATTGCCAAAATCCTAACAGTTTCAGCATTGCTGAAAAGTCCAAGTCCCAAGTCTCCTCCAAGATCTAAGGCCAACTCTTAACCCCCTGTACAAATGAAACAAAGTTAAACATTTCTGAAATGCAAAGGCACAAGATAAACATTACCATTCCAAAAGTTACAAGCAGAGGAATATAAAGCATTGGAAACAAAGCAAGTCCACCATCCGGCAGGACAAACATTAAGTCCTAGAGTTCCATGTTCAGTATCTGAAGAAATCTGGTTGCAAACTCCAAAAGGCTTGGGTGATTCCACCCCCACAGCACTTCCAGGGATTTAAGCTCTCCAGCTTTTCTGTTAAATCCTCTCTGCTCCCTTTTTGCAGCTTCCCTTGGATCATCCATGTTTTTGGCTTTTCCAAACTTCTGGGGTCTCCACTGCACCTTTGGTTTCACTCTTTCATCTTCACAAATTGCCCTCTCAGGGGCACACTGCTTGGCCAGCCAGGCTCTTTGCAATCGAGGTGGAAGATGTCTTATCCACAGAATTTGTGCATTTTCCTTGCACCTAAAATCAGCACCATGTGGATGCTGCCAAGGTTTGCTGCTAGCTGGAGGAGTAGCCAGGCTTTTCTCTCTCTTGACTGTAGGGGTCAATTGCCTGGATCCTTGGGCTCTGTGAACCTGATTGTGAAGAAAAGCTTCTCTCTGTTGCCGCCATTCTAGAACCTCATGTGGCCTCTGTCACCATTCTGGAACATGGTGTGACCTCTGTCGCCATTCTGGAGCATAGTGCTCTACAGGTTTTCCCTCTGAGCAAATTCTTTTATCTTTCTGTTTCCCCTCAGCAATCAAAGTCTCAACTCTGTCTTTACAATCCACAGCGTTCCTAGAATTTTCCTTCGGGCCAAACTCACAGCATTGCAAATTATCCTGCTGAGCTCTTTGCTCTTGATTTGCAACACAAAGCTGGCTAAAAGTCCCCAGCAATAGCCATGCCACAGCCTCAATATTTGATTGCTTTGAAATTTCCTCTCCTAGATTAATCAGTGCATTGTCTTTTGTCTCAGTCTCAGGCAAAGTATCTGGGCATGAGCAAAATACAGGCAAACTTTCTGCCAAGCCATAACACACATCATGGGGAGTCCAACAACCAATGCAGTCCTTCTTCCCATCAGAAACCTCCCAAGCTTGGTCTTTACCATGAGGCTTTCTGTCAACATTCTGGTCTCCTGAGCTCTGACCAGAATCTCCTATACAGAACAGCCTAAGCTGCTCCAGCTCTATGCATCTAGGTGACATGTCCAAACCTTTCCAAACTGTGCCTGTAAGCCATTTCCAAAGCCTCTCCAAAAACATGGTCAGGTATAGTCACAACAAATGACTCCACTCTTTCTAAATTCTGTCCTAGTTACTTTTTACTTGTTGCTGAGAAAAAATATCTGAAGCCCAAAGTTGGGAAAGGAAAGGTTTATTTCTCACAGTTTTTGGAGGTTTCAGTCCATACTCAGTTGGCTCTAAGGCAGGCTGGCATGGTGAGGCCACAGTTCATGGTGGCTGCAAACAGCAAGCAGGAACCAGCAAAGAGCAAGAAACACCTTCTTCCTGCCATTACATTACATCCTGACTCCACCCCTATGTGGGTGTAGCACTGACACCGTCAATCTAAACACTATACAATGAACCAATCACAGATGCTTAATGCAAATGCATGAGGCCTGGGGGCTACCAACATAAATCGTGACATATAGTAATCAAGATCCCAGGAACTCATCATAAGAACGGAATATTAAAAGCTGTCAGAGAAAAGAAACAGATCACCTATAAAAGAAAACCAACTCAAAATCACAACAGATTTCTTGACACAAACCATCAAATCAAGAAGAGTTTGAAGTACTCCAAGCCCTGAAAGAAAATAACCTCCAACCAGATTGATGTACCCTGAAAAAGTGTCTCTCAAAATTAATGGAGAAACAAAATGTTTCCATGACAAAGAGGAACTGGGGGAATTTGTGACTACCAATCCAACCCTACAGTACTGAAGGACATTCTAGAGAGAGAGAGAGGAAAAAACACCAGGATTTCAGGAACAGTGGCAAAGAGTCCTCAATGAATGAGGCAGACAGTGGAATGAAGGAGAAAAGTAGACAACCAATGGCAGAAAAATAACATAGCAGAAATGAGGCAGAGATGATTGGCTATAATCTCTAACACAGATGGCCTTGGTACACTAACAAAAAGAAGCACAGCCATAGTAAATCAGGAGGTAGGGTCCATCAAAATGCTCTATATAAGAAATATAATTAATCTGAAAGAGGGTTTATGGACCAAAAATCAAATATAAGGAAACAATGCTCTATGTGATAGGAAACCAGTGAGAAATAGCAGCAACTGGACCAGCACCTGCAGATAGTGGGAAAAATATGATACTTTTGTGCAGTAGAGAACTACTCAGCTGTAATGAAGGAAAATCTTGAGACTTTTGTAGGTAAAGGAATACAACTTGCGATCAAGACCAAGATTGAGAAGGTTCAGAACCACTTAGGTAAGAAGCATGTTGCCCCTCCAATCTAAAAACTGAGGGAGTTGGTGGGACCCAAAATGTGCCCTGCGCCCTGTGGGAGTGAAAGGGGAGAAACTCTAAAAATGAAAGGCCTCAAGGATATTGTTAATAGTGTATCAGGATTTGAAATCCACATTACTCTCACCGCTCTGTTTAGATGGATTATATTTTGTTCCAATTTGTCTACTTGTACTAGATCTGAGGGCACAGACAGCTAGCTATCCCCAAAATAGTAGGATATAGTATGATAATCATCCTTAATTTCCTATTAATTTAATTTGAAACCTTGCATAACTTACACTGTCTTATTATGACTGATCGGATTTGTTAGATTGTTTTTATTGTCTGACTTTATTCAAATCTGTTATGATTGATAGTATCAAACCTGAAAATATAAGCAACTATACTGAAAATGACAAGATTCACTGGATACCCACTCTGGTGTGATTATTATTACCTGCTTATGAAGTCTTATAATGTCTCTAATGTTTCATTTTTATTAATATTGTTATGTACTGCTATATTAAATTATCCTATGCTTGGTTATATAGACAATTCTATTCAACATAACAAGAGAAATCATAGTAATCATTGTAGATCACCTTGTATTGTGGTTTTATATGACTTTTTCGTTTCGTGTTTTTATAGGAATTTGTTTTGTTTCATCTTGCGTTGTTTTGTTTCTCCCTCTAATACAGGTAGGATAGATATGGATATAGAGACTCATGCATGCATACAACTTATAAATGGTCTATGACAATTGATTATATAATGCATGATGAAATAAACAAACTATTTTAAAGAAAAAGAGACACAACAGTACCCAGTACTGATTCCAGAGCATCATGATGTAAAATCCAGCAATACTATTATTCTTTGTGCAGAGTGATTTTAGTCTGTTTTGTTATGTTTAATTTCAATATATATGAAAGTATGTACAACTATGTTGAAGAGAATGAGAGATATTATGACAGCCATTGTTGACTTCCCCTTTGTCTGATCTTGAAGACCTAAATTGCCTTCATCATTCTGTTGGATCAGTTTTATGCTTTGTTGTTTTATATGAATTCACTGTATGCAAAGATATGAACAACTATTTGGAAAAAACAACAGACAATATGATAGATAGTGAAGATCTCTGGTTGTCTTGCTTTGAAATTTATATCTCTTTGCTTTATGTTCTGTTGTGTTTAATTTTACCCTCTTTAAAATAAAAAAAGAAGAGTCCTTTTTATATTCAGTACTCCTAAGTTTTCTCATATTTCTATGTATTGGGTCAATTTATATGGCTGTGCTATAGAGCAGTATCTTTATTTGATGATGCCACAGTGTTAACTGCATCCAAAGTAGTGCAACTGACCATTAAACTGTCAGAGTGTCTGAAAAGCATTCATATCTGCATGACAGACTTCCAGCAGGTAGATCTCATATCAAATTTCATTTAATCAGAATAAATGTGTGTATTTATACTCATTTTCTATTACCTGTCTATCTGTCTATCTGTCATATCTGTATCTATCTTATAGTTCTGAGGAATCAAACGTCTTCACATTGTGGTACATCTTTAACCCTTTTTTATTTTAATTAATTTATTTATTTTGAAACAAGGTTTTCTATATAGTTCAGACATGCCATGAACTCATAATGTGTCCAAGGCTGGCCTTGAATTCACAGCAATCCTCCTATCACAGTCTCCCAGAGTGCTGGCGTTACAGGTGTGCACCTTCACTTCTGGTTACTTGTATTTTTAACTAACTTATTTACTTGCGCACTATCTTAATATTTCATTTAACATAATTATTATTATAATAGATACTTCACCTACTAAAATATAGTGGATTTTCACATTAATAGATATTTTATTCTTACAGAAATTAGTATAGACTAATTTTATTGTGTGATGTTTCACACAACCAAAATATTCTAAAATATTGACAATATGGACTTTAAGAAGTTGCAGCTCTAAACTTTGCCACATTTTTATCCACATTTTCCCCTGACAGTGATATTATTAGCCTTATTTTTCATATGGCAAAGTTAAGTTGAAGATTGACTCTGTTGGAAACAAGACAAGTGTCATAACCAGAAAGAGACCCAATTTGTACTATTTGAATGCATGCAAACTATTGTACAATTTGAATGTTAGAAATGACAGATTAGAAATGACTGCCGAAAATGTGTCATTTTCTTTAGATAATCTCCACATTGCCTAGCACTGTGCTTTGAATTTAATTGACATGAATCCAGCAACAAACAGTATATTCTCAGAAGGGAGTAAATAATATTCACCTGGACATTCATGATAAACAATGGTAAATGAATTGCTTTTCTGAATCTCTATAAAAGCCGTAAATATCAACCAAAGTATAACTGTGACTTAAAAGACAGCTTATGCTACCCCTACTGTCTTATTTAAGTAAGACTCACAAAGTTTTACCAAACCAGTTGCACAATACAACGTACAAGTATCTGGAAAAGTTTATAAATTTAGGAATAAGACATTTCCAAATGTCTTGAGGGCTTCAAGATCATATCTGATTATTATTTGATGTCTCAGCTTTTAATCATTTCTTATTCCTTAAATAAATTGCATTTATTGATTAATTTAGTCACTGTCTAATTTATATGTTCACAGACATTTTAATTTGTCACCTGTAAGCACAATCAAGAGCTTATTTCAAAGATATTAAGGTTGAATTCATCTTCAGTTTAAAAAAATTCAGACAATTAGTAGCAAAGAGTCTGAAGTTTTACATAACACTTTTCTTTACTCATCTAACTCTCAATTCTGAATAGTTGTGGTTCATTTTTTAATTTGATAGTATGTGCTTAGGACTCTCTTTCATGTACCATGAATATACATCACACACATAAAATTGTAGTCTCTACTTTTCATGAAACTCACATTTTTACAAGGAAAAAGGTAAACAACTAATTAATTAATTAATAATCTTATAATGTTAAATAGTAGCAAAGGTTGAGAAAGCAAATGAGATATGAAATATCCGGGGAAATACTCCTCACATCGGGGAGAACACCCAGTGCGGAGATCCTGAGATGGGAGCTTTCTTGGCATGGTAAAGGGGTAACTAAAAAGCCAATATGGCAAGACGGGAAATGGAAGTGCACAAAGTCAAAAGTTTGAAACAAACACAAACCGTATAATGCAAGAGAGAGTCTGGATTTTTCCGTTAAGTTATATGAAGATGTCATTAAAGAATTTTGTTTGGAAGATGATCTGTCATGTAGGGTGGGGGAAAGAAGAACCAAGGACTAGTTATTTGACTATTGGAGAAATGGTGGTGACAGCATTGGGGTAGAGATAAGAGGAATGGCTGGATATGGAATATATCTTCACCATAGTTTAAAACCATAAGAAAAATTATTCATGGTATCTGGGCTTTGGAAGATGAATTGCTACATTTGGCTCACACCTAAATGTAATAAAATTGATCAATTCCATTGCTTCAGTACAGCAGAAATCATAAAATGCAATTTATGGCGAACATACCTAGGTGCACAAATTTTGACAGGAGACAGACAACCCTTTATAATGTTAACCAAGCATCAAAAGCAAGTATCATATACAGAGAAAAACGAAGGTAAACAAAATTTATTGCATCACTAGTGAATGCTTCATAAATTTGTCAAACATCTTAAAATTCCAATAAAAGAAGCTGATGCTGACTCCTGAAGGAGAAAAAGTCCTAATCAAAAGAATGCTGGATTTTACAGAGGAGTTTTAGTAAGGCCAGGTGTGAAGAATGTACAGAAGGAAGAGAAGCTAGGAAACAAAAAGAAGTTCAGCTGAGTTACAGCACACACGAATGTGACAGAGACACTGTTGTTCTGCTTCAGCTCCTGCCACTGTTCCTGGGTGAGGGTGGGGTGGAGGTGGGCAGGAGGTGGTAGGGCACCACGTGCATTACAGCTGCCACTGCCACAGAGGCCACAAAGGCCAGTACTGGACATCGCATGCTCAGTGACCATAGCTGCTTGTGAACAAAATGCTGCTGCTACTGTTGTCACTCTCCCAGTCCTCACTCTTATTTATACCAGCCGCCAGCTCCTGTAGTGTCTGTTATGAACATACATCTATTTAGACTTCTAAAATGAGTGATAGGCTCCAGCTGGGTGTGGTGGCCCCTGCTTGTAATTGTAGCCCTGGGGAGGCTGAGGCAGGAGGATCATTGTAAATTTTAAAGTGAATTCAAGACAGCCTGAACTCCATAGTGAGATCCTGCCTCAAAAAGACAGAGAGAGAGAGACAGAGAGGTAAAACGAGAGATAGGTTCTATCTCCCACTAAGATTAAGACTCATACATTGAAGAAATTCATACAACACAGAAAAGGAGGTAAGATGCTATGAAGATACAAATATTGAAAAAATCTATTACAGGAAATTCCAACTGCTTAAGCTTAGATAAAAAATTTCTTCAGAAACCAGTAAGAAATCTATGAAACATATCATTCTAGTTTTAGTTGACATATGAAAATGATGACAGGAGTTATACAGAGAAAGAGAAAAAGAACATGGGTAATTTCATTCTTAACTGAGAATTTTTACCAGTTCTTTAAAGAAGACTTTTACCTGAATTTTTATGAACTGAATTGTGCCCTTCACCCTAAATTCATACGTTGAAATTCTAATAATCCCCAAAATCTCAGAATCTCATTCTTTATTAATCAATTGTTAGTTTTTATTTTACTGCATCCTTTGATATATTAAAGCTACTATAGTAAAAGCTACTGTATTAAAAGTTTCTATATTAAAACTACTATAATAAGACATAAGTACCAGGGCTTTAGGGAAAATTTGTTACCCACAATCTTTTATAGTCTGCTACCACTTCAAGATAACAAGGAATGAATCTAGTAATAGTCTGAAAGCCAAACACATTGGCAGGTTGATTGAATGCAGCATTAGTAATGGCAGATTCTGGACATGTTGGTAACATTTTTTAATAATGGTTTCTCTGACAAGTTGCAGAAGTCAGTGGGGAACCTTTGCTGCTTCTTTTTTCTTTCTTTCTTTTTTTCTAATAGATCACTGAAATCCTTATGTCACGAATATGAACTAAGTACAGTTTTCTGACGCAGTTCATTATCTTGCAGAATAAATCTTTTAAAATCATAAATATTGTATTATAATTTTTTGTTTAAAAATTTTAAAATCAAAACCCCATTAAACACAAGAATTTCTTTTTTTTTTTTATTTAAGAGGAAAAAGAGAAAAACACAAAACAAACCAAAGCGGCGTAAGGGTACACGCAATACAGAACTGCAAAACAAAACAAAACAAAACAAAACAAAAAAACATAACAGTAAGAAATTACCTGCTAGTAGATTACACACTATCTTCTTGAAAATAGTTCCTCAAATCACAGTATCAAAGAACACAAGGTGGACATTCAAACAGGGAGACTGCAAACAGCTGTGTTCAATGTTCCAAAAACATTGATAAAGTCAGCTATTTAACACCCCCAAACATACTTGCTGTTATATCCGTTAGAGCTCTTTTTCTTTTTTTTTTCCCTCTCTTTTTTACAACAAAATTTACACATCTTGGATTTTATTACTCCTTAGTGCTTATTACTTTCTTTGGGGGGGGGGAAGAATACAGTCAAATATGGCAAAACAAAGCTGTCAGTCAATACCAAGGATAGACATAGCACATGGTGTAGAACAGAGTACAAGTTTATCAACAATGGTTACCAACGTTGTCCCTTGTTTCCTTAAAAAGAATTGTCTATCTTATTAGATATTATAAAGTTGGACAAAACAGTAGAGAACAAGACCAATAAAACTTAGGCATTGTAAACATTACAGGACTTCCAAAGAAGACAATAGTCAAACCAGAATGTGTATCTTAGTGAATCTTATTGTCTTCAAAGTAGTTGCCTATGTCTTCAAACTTGATACTATCATATAGAATGGAACAGAGTCTAATCAGTCAAAACAAGATCGTGGGAGTACTACAGGACTTCAAAACAAGTTAATAGGAAATCGAAAAGAGTTACTATTTATATATCCTAATTTTTTTGAATTTTTTCTTTAATTAAGACAAACATAAGAGATGACTAAATAATTTTTTTTGAAACAATAAGGGGGAGATTGAGATAAAACAGGACATAACAATATAACAATAGAGGTCACAGCATGACTGTTTCAACAACCTAGTACTTCACCACCTTATAACCTGACTTAATAGTAGTTACCATAGTGTCTTTTTCCTTGAAATATTTGGATAAAACTTCATATACTCTAGCTTCAAATATTTTCATATCAAGAAGCCCAGAATAAAGCCTTTCTAATTAATGAGTGAAAACTTTATAAGGCTTCAAGGCCACCTAATGGGGAATCATGATTACCACATATTTTTATATATTTGAATCATTATTTACATTAGGGAAACTATTCGGTATTCACACATGTGAGATTGATTTATTTCACTAATGAGTATGGTCTCAAGCTGCGCC
This sequence comes from Cavia porcellus, assembly GCF_034190915.1. Classification (NCBI taxonomy): domain Eukaryota; kingdom Metazoa; phylum Chordata; class Mammalia; order Rodentia; family Caviidae; genus Cavia; species Cavia porcellus. Next base: position 120,323,297 of record NW_026947484.1, read on the forward strand.
CATTTATTGATAAATATCTCAATGTGATCCTTCTTTATAGCTGAATAATACTCCATTGTATAGAAATACCACAACTTTTTTATCCATTCCTCAGTTGATGGGCACTTAGGTTGTTTCCAAGATCTGGCGATTACAAATTGTGCTGCTATAAACATAGGTGCACATATATCACTGTGGTATGATGCTTTCAGTTCTTCTGGGAATATGCCTAGAAGTGGAATAGCTGGAATAAATGGGATTTCCAGTCCCAACTTTTTGAGAAATCTCCAGACAGATCTCCACAAAGGCTGTACCAGTCTACACTCCCACCAGCAGTGCAGGAGAGTTCCTTTTTCCCCACAGCCTCTCCAGCATTTGTTGTCGGTTTTCTTGATCCTGGCCATTCTTTCAGGAGTGAGATGGTATCTCAGTGTGGTTTTAATTTGCATTTCTCTAATGACCAATGATGATGAGCATTTTTTCATGTATTTATTTGCCATTTGCATTTCTTCATCTGAGAATTGCATATTCATCTCAGATGCCCATTTTTGGATTGGATCTTTGAATTTCGGAGGTCTGAGTTTCTTTAATTCTTTATATGTTTTAGACAAGAGGCCCTTGTCTGAGAGAGAGTTCACTAAAATCTTTTCCCAGTTTGTGGGTTTTCTTTTCACTATGCTGGAGATTTCTTTTGACATGCAGAAACTTTTTAATAAGAAGTGGTCCCAGTTATTGATTCTGGGAAGTATTTCCCGTGCGGTTTGAGTCCTGTTCATGAATTCTTTACCTACTCCTATGTCTCCAAGGTTTCTACCTATTTTGTCTTCCAATAGATTTAGTGTTTCTGTTTTAATATTCAGATCTTTGACCCATTTAGATTTTAATTTAGTACATGGTGATAGACATGGGTCTAGCTTTAGTTTTCGGCAAATGGAGAGCCAGTTTTTCCAGCACCATTTATTAAAGAGACTGTCGTTCTTCCAGTGAACCTGCTTGGCTCCTTTATCAAAAATAAGGTGGTTGAGTGTGTTCGTAGTTGTGGTTGTATCTTCTAATCTATTCCACTGATCTTCAGCTCTGTTTTGATTCCAATACCATGTTGATTTTACTACTGTTGCTTTGTAGTATAACTTCAAGTCAGGGATTGTGATGCCTCCTGCTTTGTCTTTGCTGCTTAGAATTCCCTTTGCGATTCTAGGTCTCTTCTGGTTCCAGATGAAATTTAGGAGTGATTTCTCTAGATCTATAAGGTATGTTGATGGTATTTCTATTGGGATTGCATTGAATCTGTATAACAGTTTTGGGAGAATGGCCATTTTCACAATATTTGTTCTTCCTATCCATGAGCAAGGGATGTCTTTCCATTTTCTGAGATCATCTTCAATTTCCTTTTTCAGTGTATTATAATTTTCACTGTATAAGTCTTTCACTTCTTTCGTAAGAGTAATTCCTAAATATTTCATTTTTTTGCTTGCTAATGTGAATAGTCCAGTTTCTCTTATTTCCCTCTCTGTAATTTTGTTGTTCGTGTATAGGAATGCTATTGATTTCTGAGTATTGATTTTGTATCCAGCCACATTACTGAATTTATTTATTGTATCTAAGAGTATTTCAATGGAGTTTAGGGGGTCTTCTATGTAGAGTATCATGTCATCTGCAAACAATGATAATTTAACTTCTTCTTTTCCTATCTTTACCCCTTTTATTTCTCTTTCTTGCCTAATTGCTCTGGCTAGTACTTCCAGTACTATATTAAATAGGAGTGGTGATAAAGGACATCCTTGTCTTGTACCCGATTTTAAAGTAAAGGCTTTCAATTTTTGGCCATTTAGTATGATGCTGGCTGTTGGTTTGTCATAAATGGCCTTTATTATATTGAGGTAAAGACCATTTATTCCAATTTTCTGTAAAGTTCTTATCATGAATAAGTGTTGGACCTTATCGAAGGCTTTTTCTGCATCTATAGAGATGATCATGTGATTCTTATTTTTGGCTTTATTGATATGGTGGATTACATTTATTGATTTGCGTATGTTGAACCATCCTTGCATTCCTGGGATGAATCCCACTTGGTCATGGTGTATAATCTTCTTGATGATTTGCTGGATCCTATTTGCCAATATTTTATTGAGGATTTTTGCATCTGTGTTCATTAGGGGGATCGGTCTATAGTTCTCTTTTATAGTTGGGTCTTTCTCAGGTTTTGGTACTAGAGTAATATTTGCTTCCAGGAATGACTTAGGAAGGATTGCTTCCCTTTCAATTTCATTGAATAGTTTGAGGAGTGTCGGCATTAGGTCTTCTTTATATTTCTTGTAGAATTCTGCAGTGAATCCATCTGGGCCTGGGCTCTTCTTGGTGGGCAAGGACCCAATTACATTCTCAATTTCATTAGCAGAGATTGGGTTATTCAACAGTTTTATATCCTCTTGATCTAGCTTTGGTACTTCATATGCTTTTAAGAATCTGTCTATTTCTTCTGTGTTATCAAACTTTTGAGAGTAGAGGTTTTCGAAATAGGTGTTGATGATCCTCTGTATTTCTATTGGGTCTGTAGTGATTTCTCCTTTTTCATTTCTTATTGCATGAATTTGAGCTTTTTCTTTCCTTTTTTTAATAAGGTTGGCTAGAGGCTTATCGATTTTATTTATTCTTTCAAAGAACCAACTCTTTTATTCGTTGATTCTTTGGATTGTTTTCTTAGTCTCTATTGCATTGATTTCTGCTCTGATTTTTATAATTTCCTCTCTTCTTTTGGCTTTGGGCTTGACTTGCTCTTCTTTTTCTAGCTATTTGAGGTGTAGCATCAAGTTATTTATTTGTATTCGTTCTGTTTTCCTGATGTGGGAACTCAGTGCAATAAATTTTCCTCTCAGAACGGCTTTCATTGCATCCCACAGATTCCGGTAAGTTGTATCTGCATTTTCATTTTCTTTTAGGTATTGTTTAATTTCTTCTTTAATTTCTTCTGTGACCCACTGATTACTCAAGAGTGTGTTATTTAGTTTCCATGTGTTTGCGGAATTTTTGCAGTATCCTTTGTCATTAATTTCTAATTTCAGAGCGCTATGATCCGATAATATGCAAGGGATGATTTCAACTCTTTTGCATTTGCTTAAATATGTTCTGTGAGCTAATATATGGTCTATTTTAGAAAATGATCCATGTACTGCTGAGAAGAATGTGTATTCTGATGTTGTTGGGTGGAACATTCTGTATATGTCTATCAAACCCATTTGTTCACAGGTGTGATTCAGTTCTGTTATTTCTTTGCTCATTTTCTGTCTGGTTGATCTGTCCCTTGGTGTCAGTGGTGTATTAAGGTCTCCTGTTACAATTGTGTTACTGATAATTTGAGTTTTCATTTCTGTTAATATTTGTTTTATATAACTGGGTGCTCTGGAGTTTGGTGCGTATATATTTAAGATAGTTATCTCTTCCTCTTGGAGTTTTCCCCTTACGAGTATGTAGTGACCTTCTTTGTCCTTTATGGTCATTGTTGGTTTAAAGTTCACGTTGTCTGCAAACAGAATGGCTACTCCTGCCTTTTTTTGGATTCCTGCTGCATGAAGAATTGTTTTCCATCCTTTGACTTTCAGTCTGTGAGTATCTTTCTGGGTTAGATGGGTTTCCTGTAAACAGCATATGGTTGGATTTTGTTTCTTGATCCATTCTGCTAGTCTGTTTCTTTTGATTGGTGCATTGAGACCATTTACATTAATGGTTATTACTGTTAAATGCTGGTTAATTGTAGGAATGTTATCTCTCTGCTGTTGCATCTTTATCTTTCGGTTCTGTTTAATTATTTGCTTTGCTTAGTGGTTTTTTCCTTTGTGTATCTAAACTGTCTTTCAATATTTTTTGCAGGGTTGGTTTGGTGTTCATGAAGTTCTTCAGCTGTTCTTTGTCATGGAAGTATCGTATTGCACCATCTATTTTGAATGATAGTTTTGCAGGATATATCAGTCTTGGTTGGAAATCATTTTGCTTTAGGATCTGGAATACTTCACTCCATGCTCTTCTTGACTTTATTGTTTGTGCTGAGAAGTCTGCTGTGATTCTGATAGGTTTTCCTTTATAAGTGATTTGTCTTTTCTCTCTGACAGCTTTTAATAATCTATTCTTGTGTTGGATTTCTGGGATGGTGATTATTATATATCTGGGTGTAGTTTTATTTTGGTTATAACTGTTTGGAGTTCTATATGCTTCACTGATCCTGATGTCGGTTTCTGATCTCATGCTTGGGAAATTTTCAGCTATTACTTCTCTAAATATCCTCCTGACATCCTTCAAGTTGTCTCCCTCTCTTTCATTAATCCCTATCATTCTTATGTTATTCTTCTTTGCATCGTCTTGCAGTTGTTGAATTGTTGTTTCCTGGTTACTTGTTATTTTCAAAAGATCTTTCCTTTCCTGTTCACTAGCTGCAATCCTGTCTTCAAGGTCTGAAATTCTATCTTCACTTTCATTAAGGCAGTTTTTACAACTTTCAGTGGAGTTTTTTATTTCCTGTATATCTCTGTGCATCTGCATTATGTATTCTGTTTGTTTCTTATATTGCTCGTCTAGGGATTCTATCTTTTTGTTTAGTTCCTCCAATTTTTTATCTGTGTTTTCTTTAGATATATTTAGAATCTCTTTCATTTCTTTTATCATTTCTTCTTTTATCTGGGAGATTATTTCGAGTTTGAATTTCTTTAAAGCTTCCTGGAGTTGCTTGTCAATTTCAGTGGCTATTGTGTCCGATATATGAGGTGGATGGGATATATTTTCTTCTATATACATCGCTCCTAGGGTTTCTTGAGATGGGCTGGAGGTTTGAGGTTGTAATTTGGTCTTTCGTTTTGTCATTTTCCTATATTTCTGTGTTTCAAGTGTTATTTGAAAGCTTCCTCAGGATCTGTTGAAAATCCCCTTCTATGTTTGGAGCTACTGAGACTCTGGCGCCGCGCTACCCCAAGCCATTAGGCCTACAGAACCAGTGGCCCTCCTCTGCCTGCTCAGAACTCCGCAGTTCCAGACAAGCTGGGCCTCAGGGACACTGTGCGCCCACCTGCCCCTTGGAAGCTCCACAGTTCTTCAATCGCAGCCGGGTTAGGGTACTCACTACAGGCCGCAGTGCTTCAGGAACCTGTGGACCCTCCCTGGTTGCAGAGATATCCACAGTCCTCCAGACACACGGAGAGGCCGATGCAGGCACCCCAAATCTGCCCAGCTCCTCCTCTGCAGACCAATGGCCAGGCGAGGCAGCTAAACAGGCTGGGCTAGGCTGGTAGTGTGGGCCAGCCCACCTATCGGGAGCTCAGCAGGTCTCCAAATGAAGCCGGAATGGGGAGGCTGATGTGGAAGCCTCAAACCCACCTCTCTCCTTCACTGCACCTGGAAACCTGAGGGAACTCCAGCAGTCTGGGCGCAGATATCCAGAGTCCTCCAGACACGCAGAGAGGCCGGTCGACTCCAGCAATTCTTTGGAGATCAAAACCACGGGGCTGGAGGTGTAGCTCAGCGGTATAAGCATCTGCCTTGCAAGCAGGCAGTCGTGAGTTCGATCCCTTCTGCAGTACAAAGGAATGCTTCTTTACACTGTTTCCAAGATGTATGTCCATAGGATTTCCCTAGCTTGTCATTTCTTAAGTATCTCCAGTAAATTTTGCATTCTTTTTCAGCTTCCTGGATATCCCCAAGTCCTCCTGCTGTGAAGTTCTGCACCAATTTCACTGTACAATCTTAGGTGGCCTTATTCTTTCTTGTTCTGTTGTTTTTTACCACTCAAATGTCAGTACGCTCTGTCCAATTCTCTGGCACTTGTCTCATGGGATTTTTCCATTCACTGCAAGTCTTTTGCAGGAGCCTCTGGGCTGGCCCTGACCCCAGCTCAGGCCCTGATGCAGCCTAGGCCGCTGAAGGAAGAGAGCACTGGTCTTCAGACAGCATCTTTAGCGGCAAAATGGTGACTCCAAGCACAAGACCGGCATGCACTGCTAAACACAAGAATTTCAAAAGGTAGCTTTCCACCACTATGCACATAATACAAAGCAACTTTGATAGACTAAAGATTTCTCTCCTTCTTAGACACTGGTGCCAAACCTAAATTCTGATGATTCTTGCTGTTTCCTGGCTCAATAATTTTGCATTTTTCAAAAAGCCATGTAAATGCAATCATGCTGTGTTTAATCTGTAGAGACTTGCCTACTCACACAGCATGATGTCTTTGATATTTATTCATGTGGTTGCATGGATCAATAATTTGCATTGGTATAATGCCAGTACATGGAAACACACAAGTTTATCAATGGGATCCAAAGTGAAACTATTCTCCACATCATAATTCTGTTCACTATAGCAAGCTGAATAGTGGTACTTCGTATGCTTACTGAGAAATGAAAAATGAACTATTCCTTTTTAATCCCTATTCTTGAAAATACAGAAAAACAGAGAAGTTATTTAAACTTTCACTGACTAATAAAAGACAAAGAAGACATGTAACAGCCAGTATATAAATGAATAATCTCATCAATAAACAGAATAGTAATAAAATTTATTTTCTCCTTTATTCACACAGTTGGCTAGTTGAACCAGTTTTTAGTTAAAATAAAAATGTTTTGTATGTAAATATTAAAAAAATTCAAGTAATGGAAATCATAAGAAATCCATACCAAGTGATGGATAATGATTACCATTAAAGAATTTGATATATAAATCAATGACATTCCTTATTCCCATTGTATATAAGGCATACAAAATTGCTTAAAAGTGTTTTGGTAAGTTGTTATAAATTGGTATATGTTGGTCTTTATTAAAAAATTTAATATGTTCAGAGTTAAAAAGAACTTACGGCAGCTTTTTCTTTGAAAAATATGGTTTAGCTTTATTACATACAATTTATATACAATACAATATATTTGATACTTAATCTGACAACTTTGAAGATATGTGTGTTTGTGAAATTATCACAGCAATCAAGATAATGAAGGAGTTCTCGCCTTCCCACTTTGGCACCTCTGTCTTCCTTGCACTCAGGCAGATGGACCTGTTCATTTCACTGTATATTACTTTTGAAATTATAATGTATATACCAAATGTTATAAGCTATATACCTTTTATTGTGGTTCCCTCTACTTGTCATACTTACTCTGAGATTTATCTATAATATTGCATTTACCAATTTTTAAAATTTTTATTTTGCCATATAGATATATAAGCATTTGTCATCTACAAATTGGTGGACAGTTGGTTTGGTTTTTTTTTTTTTTTTTTTTTTTTTTCAGTTGCTTCACTTCCTTTCCAACACTTGGTTTGTTCAATCTTCTTATTTTAGCCATTCTATTGGATACACAATGTTATCTCTTTGTGGTTTTAATTTGTATTTCCCCAATGCCTAATGACGTTGAGCATCTTTTCCACGTGCTTTATGCCACTCAGATATATTCTTTGGTGAAATAGCTATCGAATAATTGACCTTTTAGTTTTTTTCTTTGTTCCCCTGTCTAAAAAGCTGAAATTCTCTCTCTCTCTCTCTCTCTCTCTCTCTCTCTCTCTCTCTCTCTCTCTCATATATATATATATACACATACACATACATATATATATATAAATATATATATATATATATATATATATATATATATGCAGTCTATGGTTTACCCTTTATTTAAATGACAGTGTTATTTCAAGAACAAGCATTTTTATTTGTGAAAAAGTCCAATGGGAATTTTATGTTTTTTTGTGTTCTATAGTATTTACAAAGCTTATAAATGCTAAGATTTTGTTTTCTTCCAAAAATCTTCTAGTCTTAGCTCTTACATTTACATATGTGATCTTTTTCAAATTGTTTGTTTTTACTTTTATATGTATGATGCTCCATCAAAATTCACCAAGTATATTTTCCTTTTCTAACTGAATTGCATTAGCAGTTTCACTGAAAATTATTTAAATATACTGAATGTATGTATGTCACATAATTGTTGCTATACTCCCTACTCATTATTTTTGTCAATTTGTCTAATGAAAGTATCACAACGTATTGATTACCACTAAATTATCAAAACAAAAAAGCCTTGAAGCAGTGTAAGTCCTCCCAAATTGCTCTTCCTTTTTAATGTTTTATTTTGTTTTGTTTTGTCTTTTTCCTTTTTATCAGTACCGGGGATCAAACTCACAATTGCCCGCTTGCAAGACAGGAGCTTATGCCACTGAGCTAAATGTCTGCATCTTTCAAATTTCCACAGATACTGCCGTTTGTCAAATACTAATAATGTTTTTGATGGGAATTGGATTAAACATCACATGAATTGGTATATAAATGATATATTAGTAATTTTGAATCTTATGACCCATGAATATGGATCCATGAATATGCTGTATTTGCATATAATCAGAGTTTCCTAATTTCTCACAAGTTTTGAAGTTTTCAGGGTAAACATCTGAAGTAGTGTTCAAATGAATCCTTAATTATTTTTATTTTTTATTCTATTGTAAACAACAGACTTTCAAGATGATGTAGCTAACCCAACAGTTAAAAGTTATAAATTTACTTCTACTACATATGCAATATAGAACACTGCCCAACATATCTGTATACACGGCATCTCCAAGAGCAGAAAGTCCATTCTAGAAGCTGAAATAGTCAACAAAACAAATATTACTTTACTTATTCTCATTTATCAATTTTTATGGTTTAGATCTGCAATGTTCCTAAAATTCTCATATGCCCAGAGTTGGACTTTTTAAAAGCTGTTGGATTATGAGTGGACTACTGTTGACCAGTTTTTAAGACATGGGGCATTGTTAGGGTTGATACATTGTGTCAACCTGAGAAAAAAACTTAGCTAAGAGACTCAGCAGGAAGTAAGGATTCTTACTTTGTAAATATCCTGAACCTGTGCAAGAGGAGGGCACAGAGGAGGTGTGAGTGCTACAACTGCCCTGTGGGTGGGGTATGGGGTACCCTGCTTAGAAAATAACAGAGGAGAAGAGGCTTGTTCTCCCCACCTTCTGCTCTGGCTGCATTTGCTAGCTGCTGCCTTGAAGTGTTGCCCCAGTGCCTGGCCACCCTGCCTTGGAGCCTGTTGATTATATACGGAAACCTCCACAAACTGTGAGCTAAATAAACCTTCTCGTCCCATTTTGTGTGTTGGGTATTGTGTCTCAGCAATGAAAAGAAAGTAACCAAGTCAGGGTTGTTTTAGGTGGCTTACTGGAGGTGTGACCTGGAAGGATCAATTCCTGACCTTGGTGTTTCTTTTTTCACTCTGCTTCCTGTCACTACGAGCAGCTTTGATCACTGTCAAGCTCTTTCACCATGCCATTTTTGTAGTTGACCCTATCAATGATGGACTGAAAATTCTGACACACAGTGAGCTGAAATAAACTTCTCCTTCTTTAACTTGTAGGTGTTAGGTATTTTTATTCCAGTGATAAGACAGTTACAAGGACACTACTTCATCTATAGTATAAGACTCTTCAAATAATGTTTCTAATTTTCATTTATCTTTTTTTTGGCTATGGCTATCACTTTACTTCTGTACATGTTATAAATTCTATAGCATATTACTATTTAGTTTTACTTTAAACAATCATATTTTAAAGCAATTTTAATATTTTGTGAGTACTGTTAACTGAACACAAGGCCACACACATATTAGGCAAGCATTCTACCTTTGAGGTACGTCCTTAGTACAACAGTATTGTATTTTTTACTGCTTATAATGTTGGAATTTCTTCACTTTCCGTGTTAGTCCAGAGTACTGTCCAGTTTATATTTCTACTACCTAAAGGGCTTCTTTCTTCTTTATCACTTGATACTGATAAATTGTTTTACTTCTGTATGTTTGAAAGTCTCCATTTCACCTTCATTTTTGTTTTATTATGAATATGGAATTTTACATTTGACAATTCCTTTTCTTCCCAGATGTTACTCAATAGTTTTTTGGTTTGTATTATTTTCCTCAAGTCCAAAAGGCCATTATCATTCTTATCTTTCTTACATTTTGCATGTCAGTTTTCCTTTATCACTGTTTTTCAGAAAATTGATTATGATATGTCTTTGTGGATTTTTTCATATTGAAATTCACTAATTTTTTATATATGCAAACATAATTTCAATGAAAATTGAACCTAGTACCCATTTTTTTCATTTTACATTTTTCTAGCTCCTTCTCCATATTCTATGGACTCTATGTGTTTGTGTTATACTCCTTGAAAATGTCTCACATCTCATTGATGGTTTTCTCATTTTTGTAAGTTTTTTCCCTCTATGCATTTTCATTGAGTTTGAAGCTACTTGTATTGCCACATCTTCATATCTTATTTTTTAGGTCTCTGAACTAGACCCCCACCCAACTAGGAGAAAAAAACTCCCCCAAACAGATTTGTTTTTCACATCTAGTAGGGGCATGGCATTCAACAGGAAGCTGACAGCTGTCCCCACACAGCTCACCCAGTAAAGAGCTGTTTCCACAAAAAAAAAAAAAAAAAAAAAAAAAAAAACAAGAGAGATGCTGCTTCTGCCAGCATTCCCTGTACCTTGTCTATCACCTAACCTTGGACCCCCTACTCAGTGATCTAAAATTTTGCATTCCACTCAGCAATACCTCCCCCGCTACCTAAACTCCCCTATAAGACCATGCCCTCGTCCCTTGCTCAGGGCCAATGGTCTTTACGCCCATGGCCCAATTGCAACTGGTCAGCAATAGATTCCTCATACATTGCTTCAACTCTGCCTGCCTCAGTGGTCTCAGTTGTAACTCAGTTTAGCCTAACAATATTAGTCTTTTCTATTCATAGTTGCTATTGCTGCCTTTGTATCCATTAATCTTTTCTCCCATAGGGTGTCTGTATAGGTATAAAATGTGTGTATGTAATTTTAAACACCATATTTTTTTAATTCTAGATTTTTGGATTAAAGTTTTTAATATTTTTCATTCTCAACCCATTTAAGATTTTGTCTATCTTTTGGAATACATGAAACATACGTATTTGATAGTTTACTCTTTCTACTAATTCTTCTATCTTTATAATTTCTATGTGCATTTTGATACGTTTTTAGTTTTGGTGTGGGTCATGTTTCCTGTTTCCTCATATGGTTGTGGTTTATGGTTGCATAGTAAGTATTGCAAATTTCTCTTTTTCACCCATTCCTAGATGTTTTGCATTTCTATAAATATCTTTGGGCTTTGTTCTATTACAGAGCCAAATTACTTAGGAACAGTTAAATCTTTCCAAGGCTTGCTTTACACTTGCTAGTCAGGACCAAAGCCCCAGATGAGACCAGTCTTTCTAACTATTCTGAGGATCCCTTGAATTTAAATTGTTTTTAGTTCTGTGGAAATAAATTATTCTGGATCTATTTAATCTCTAGGAATTTTTCTCCCCCTCTCTGTTTCCCTAGTTCTGAGCAGGTTTTCTGGTGCCTGTGTTGCTCAGTACTAGTTGAATACTCAAGTAGGACTCTGCGCAGGTCACTGAATCTCTATTTCCCCATTCACCAGTCAATTTTGAGCCAGGCATGGGGGCTTATGCCTATAATCCCAGCACTCGAGAGGCTGAGGCAGGAGGATTGTTGCAAGTTCAAGACCAGCCTAGGTTACAAGGCGAGCTTAAGACCAGCCTGAACTGCATAGAGAGACTCTGTATCAAAAAGACAAAATAAATAAATAAATACTGTTTAGTCAGGGATTTAGCTCAGCAGGCAGAAGCACCTGCCTGGCAAGCGCTAGGTCATGAGTTCGATCCCTGGTACCTAAATATGTCAACTCATGAAGCTGGGCCCTACTTGCGCCCCATGCCTGTACTTGGACTTCTCTCAACTACTGAGGCAGGGCTGCACCCACCTTATTCCCACCTCTTTGAGGAATCACTTTCCTGCCCGATGTCTATTATTTGATAAGTCATGTCTGTTTTTCAAGTTATTTGAAGTGGGAGGATAAAATCTTGTTCTTCTGTGATAGATATAAAACTGCATGCAAGTATTATAAAGAAAATATTTTTATAAGTGAGTAAATACATTTTTTAAGATGACAAGATTTATCCGGTGAACAAATGTTAGGTGATAAAGCATTTTAGATCTATTGCAAATTTTAAAGGTTTTAGGTAGAATTTTTTGAGCTCTTACTTAATTACTAAAAGACTGAATTTAGATCTTCTATCTATTTTAGTCTTATTTTAAACTTTTCATAAATTAAATCTATAAGAAGTAAATATTTCTGACATTCAGCAATACTCAGAATAAAGTGTATATTTGCACAAAATTGGTTTCAGTTTTTAGGAAAGCTCCTCCCTAATATTTCAAATAATTTGCATGATACTCAAGGTTATAATTTTATAATTAACTAAATTAAAATGTCAAACCAATGACATTAGCTAATAACTGCACAATTATAAGATAATTTACATATTTTATTTTGTCTAATTATTGTATCTCATTAAAGTATTACCTGAAACATTTCCTAGAATACTATACTGTATTAATTACACAAAGCATACATTTTAAATAATTAATATATACACATATATCAAGGCAATACTAGGATATACAATATTAGGGAAGGGATATATTTGTTTTACTAATAAACATTATTGTCAAATTGCATTACCAATGAACATTGAAAATCGCTATAAGTTTCATGATGTATTTTTGAAAGATATCATAAGTTCATGTCTTTAGAAAGGACAAATTGAAAATAAAATTCTGCTAAGAAAACACTGGAACATTCAGTAAAGTTTACTTTAGGCCCAAAACATGTGCTACCTGTATTTCTCAGGAATTGAAGTAATATAAAAGTAATAAATATATGTAGAAAGAAAACAAAAAAATTCAATTTTTTGTCTCTTTTATTACCTTAAAATTTGAGTCAGTTTTTTGCCTGACTTTGCAAGTAGTCATGTTAATCACTTAAAAAGTGTCTAACTTTATTAAAAGATTTGTGGACCCCACATTTACCAAGTCTGCATCATCTACCTTCAAGACTGGGACACTAAGAAAAAAGTAACAAAAAAATTCTCTAGGGTTTGCCTGGACCACGACTGCCAGCTTTGAACAATCTCCAGTTCCAGACACTCTGGAGTAAGGAGTCTCCAAACATGTACCAGGTACCAGGAAAATAAATCCTTTAAGACCACCAGTGATGACATTACTTCCTTTCAAGCAGGAGAAATTACCCTATGGCAGGATATGAAAGAGCCACTTTCCCAAACAAGAACAGTCATCTCATGGGAACTGAACTCCTCAAGCAAGAAAAGGGACCCTTGGGAGCTACAAAACCAGAACTTAGATAATAGGCAACCAGATCCTGATCTACCTCAATTAATCTTTAAAAACTAGCCTCACTACTTTTGCAAGTAGGCCAGTCTAAATCTCTTTACAGAGAGAGCCCACTCCAGCTGTCCAAGCTGCAGTCCTTTCCCTATTCTTTCTTACTTCCTAACTTTGCCTGATAAATCTGCCAATCTCATTTTGAAGCATCCCAAAATTCACTTTTCTGTGATGTGAGAACCTACTCAATGTGCTGAGTTGAAGTCTCATCTCCTTTTTGGGGAAAAATCCTTGTACCCTTTGATCCAGCTTTCAGACTATTCTTGTATCTCCTTTTGTTGGCAAGACTAAGAAAAATTCTTTCTAGATCTAAATACAATTTCACTTCCTCATATCAGCGCATGTGTCTTAGTTAAAGTGCTTTGGTCTTAAGTAACAGAAATTAAGTTTTACAAATATAATGAAAAAGAAAAATTATTAATGCACGTTTTAAAATGTAACCCACATACTGAAAATGTTTCTTACATTAAGAAAGAAATGATACTAGAAACTGGAAAGCTCCAGAAAGCAGGGCCATTGCTGTGCTTCTGATAAGTGTTTCCCAAAGACTCTTATCTTAAAGGTTCAGTCCCTAGTCTGTGGCACTGTTGGGTGGTGGTGGAACCTGTAAGAGATACAGCCTGGTGGACATCTGCTGATCTTTAGGCTCATGCCTTAGAAAGGTTTATTTGACCTCAGCTCTTTTTTTCTTTTTCACGCTGTGGGCATAACATGAACAGTTTATACTGCCACGTACCCTCTGCTACGATGCCCTGCCTTGCTACAGGCCCAAAAGCAACAGGGCCAATTATTGATTGGACTAAAATCTCCAAAACAATGATTTCAAATCAACTTTTTTGTGAGTTGTTTATCTGAGGTATTTGTGATAGTATTGAAGAGTTAACCAACACAGTAGCTACACTCTCAGTCATTTTTTCTCCAAGCATATCAGGTATCTGATTCATTTTGTTTATTTGTTTATAGCTGTGTGTCTGTTTGTCTGTTTTTGTGATGCAAGGGATCAAAAGATTCTAGGTCTCATACATGCTAGGTGACTACCACTGAGCTATACTGCAGCCCTGTGATTCATTTTGGAGGTAGTTGACCATGAGTTCTAGAATTCCTGAGTACATCTGGCCTAAATTTCAAGCAATTTTCAGAAATTAGTTTGCATTTCTGTGTATCAGTTCCAAATTTCTGAAACCACTTTAACTAAGCAATTTCTGCTACAATTGTCTCATCAAAAAACAAGATCACAGAAAACAAATATAGTTTTCAGAGCTTACCACTATACTTCCTGAATATATAAATGACAATTATTATGAACCACAAAAACTGTTTAAAATAAAAGCAGTTTTATTTAAGTATGGAACAGATTTGCAAATCAGGAAACACATATGAGGAGATTGAAAAGTTTGTCTACCGAGGAAAGACTAGGGTTTCATCATGAAAAGAAGTGGGTATGTGAGATTACCCTTGCTTGAGAAGATGAGCAGGACAGAGCTCAGCCTGGACTTAGAAATTAATATAAATCAGAATGGTCATAAAGTTTTAAGTCCTTGGGAATGTATAGGTCAAGAGGCAAACTGTTCACTCTGCTGTTTATCCAGCCATGCAAAGTATTAGAGTCCAGAGAAATTTTCCCTCTGTGGAATTGATTCCTGATGTAATGACTGCATGATAGTGTATGCTGTGAGCAAATCTCTATGATGCAGAAAAGGAAGCATCCTTTATGGACACTCAGTAGCCCTCATTTTATCTTGGGACATTATCTCTTGGGTGATATTGCACAGTTCTTGAGTAGAATAACTGTTCAAAAAAGTGTAGGATATGGAAAATCACAACAGACATTTGCTGAATACATGAAAATCATTAACAATTAAAGACAATAGAAGATGTATCAAGCATGGTGCTCAGTGAATTATAAAAATCACTTGTCCCCTACAACAATTGTATGTTAGCCAGTGTAATTATTTTTATTTTACAGATGTGAAAATTAAGCATCAGAGAAAGATTAAAGTAACTTCCTAAGCTTTTAATTCTATTGAGATGAATTTTAACCAAAGGATTTAACTCTAGAACCTGATTATATACTAAACAAAACTTTATTCTGCACCAAGTGACACCAGGTCTCCTAGAGACCCCAAGTATCTCAGTGCAGTGGCTTTCCTCCTATCATCCTGTCTGCTCATCATTTGCATTAATTAATATTCAGAACACTCAGTTAAAATTACTGGATTTTTTTCTGCTTAAAAATGAGCCAAGTGAGAAAAAGCAGGCATTCATCAGAATACATAAGGCTAGCTAGGCAGACCTTGACAGATTGGCATTCTTTGATGAAGTAGATTTTATAAGTGGACCATTATTGCCTCTCATCAAGAGGCAGAAAAACTTCTGTTCATAAATTGTTTTTTGTAGTTACTTTTAATTAGACAACTCTTATTAAGACCTAAAGGCTAACCCTTCTCAATATTTCTGCTCATTATTACTGTAGAAAGTTAGCAATGTCACCCATCAAGTACATAGGGATCACAGCAGGTAATTACCCAGTCAGCAATGGTGATTGCCTGGAAGGTCTGTTTTCTGAAGTTGTCTCAGCCCAAGATTCCATAGCAAAGAAAAAATAATTCCCTACTTTTCTGAATTGCTTTCTAAGATGTCTTTGTGGAACCTGAAGGGAATGAGTGTAAACTGCCAAATGGAAATCATCTGATGGAAAGAGTAGTATATACAGCAACAACATTGCTCTGAGTTCCTTCAGAAGTCACTTACAAAGAGCGTGCCTCTGAAAACATACAAATAAACCTGAGAGAGCGAGAGAGAATGAAGAGTAAGCAGGAATTGCAAATAAATTTTGAGAGCCAACTGTTTAACATGCATGAGAATTAGATAAATACCTTATTGTTCTACAGTAAATTAGATAGAAAATGCTATCTCCTTTTTGGGCTGGATTTTTGAAGCAACTGTGTATTCTAATTACCTAGTAAGTTGAGTAAACAAGACAAATTCAAATACATGAAAATAGTCTGTGGAAAAGGGTGCTCCAGTCCTTCTTTATTTTGTTTCCTTGCATACTCCTCCCTCATGACAGTTTTGAAGAATTAAGGCATGTAAGGTTTCCTTGGTAGACTAACAGGAATGATTTTTGTTAAAGCTTGCTTTTAAAGTGAAAGTTACCATTTAATATAACTTATGAGTTGAAATATCAATCAACAGTTATTTGGCAGCTGAGACATATGTTTTTTTCTCTTAATAAATTGTAATCATTTAGTTGCCACAGAAAAGCCTTATTTGCCCTTTCCAACCTTAGTGTCTCATGTATCAGTAGTTGTCTGGCAATGTTCATCCTCTATTCGGATATCGTGAGAGTGATAATAATCCACTAATCTGCAGTCTTCATAACATTTAGTACAATTATTTACCCACTAAATAAGAATTTATTATGTGGACCTAATGAAACATAGGAATAAAAATTAATATTATTTAGCTACATAGGTGACATTTAAATTACATAACAAGATGAATTTCTATTGTTTTCATTTTTTGAGACAGGGTCTTACTATGAAACTCAGGCAGCCTTGCATTCACTATGAAGCCTAGGCTGGACTTGAGCTTACATCCAACCTCCTACTTCAGCCTGCCAAGGGCTGAAATTACATGTGTGTAGCAGTTCACTGGGCTAGAATTTTTAGAAATTATTAATTAAAAGCTGAATGCAGTCTGGGAAATTTAGTAGCTTAGTGAGACACTGCCTTGAAGTAAAATTTTTTTAAAGACTAGAAGTTTCACTTAATGTGATGACCGAAAGTTCAATCCTTGGTATCATTTTTAAATTTATAAAATACTGTATAATTAAGAATACATTTCTCAGTTTGAAAATATTTCACATGATCTCACAAGAGATTATGCTATTTTGGAAACATAACTACAACATGATACGATTTTGCATATCTGTTAGCGAACAGAAATTATCTGGGCACTGTATTCAAATGGACACACAAATCATCAAGTAATTGACAAGTTGCTTTTAAGATGCTATATGACATTTTTGGAAGGAGCCAAAAAAGAGATAACGCAATAGATAGAGGGTGAGTAAATTTTTAAAAATTTAAGGAGAAAATATTCAGTGACTATACTAAAAATATTTTCATTACTAAATAGAATATCACCTAATTTCAAAATTGGAATATTGATATTACCGAATATTGAAAATATTTCTTACATTTATTTAATCTTTAGACTTAAAATTTTGTTATCGTTAATTTCTCTATCCCTTTTTCTACATACCTGATCATTGGCTGGATATTATATTTCTCTTAGAAACAACACCATGGATTGATGTTCCTTTTATACACCATACCGGCTGATAGTTCAATATTTTATCCACCCAAAAGTTCATTAATAAAATATTTTCCTTTATAGTGTCCCTACCTCAGCTGTCAACTTGAAATCATATGTAAAATATCCATCACCAGTTTGATTTTTTTTAAACTTACTAATAAACCTACTGTCATTATAAACATACCAAGTGTAATTCTTGCTGTCTTTTGGAGTGCAAATTAAGATTTGGTACTCTAGTACTGTATAATCTATCAAATTTTAAGATCCATTATTCCCCAAGAAGAGTCTTTAATAAACCACTTGAATTATTCTTTTCTCCATTTTATTTCTACAGTAAGTAAAGATTTGTTACTTTGTTCCCTTTCTGCTGTAAAAACAAACCTAAATGATCTTTCTTCTTCTCTCTGTCCAAAATAGATCATACATAGAATTGAAGAAAGACCTTCTAGTCACCATGGTCTACTTTCACAGAATAATTTTTGTTTCAGTTTTCATCTTTATAAACATGTTTTTAAAATAATATAATAATTAAAAAGCTTGTTCAGTAGACAATTTTCAATGTAAGAATAGGAATTCTATTTGTTTTTGATTCTCAAGACATATCCTTGTACTATGTTGTACTGGTTTCAGTAATAATTATAAATAAACCAAGGGAAATGAGAGAAGGAATTTCTTTTCCTAGCATGTTCTCAAGAAAATATAGAATAGATATATTTTTCACAGTCATAATAACAATTATCATTTATGGCCACAGTCAGTAATACCTGAGAAAGAACATTTGAATAAAATAGTCACAGACTAAAAAACTCATAAAAAGATAATCTTCATAAACTTTGACATGTAGTAAATTTTTTTGTTTTATAAGGGAAGTATAAATTGAATGCTTTATTTTAAATGTCACAACAGAGAAAGTAAAAGGTATATTTTTCTTATTGATTTTACTTTTCAGAAAATTTCCCCTAAAAGTCTAGAAGCAGATTATCTGCTCAATCAGGAAGTACAGTGAAAGGGAATCAAAGTAGAAGACAAGGGAATCCATCATCACCCTGGTCTGAGCTTAAATTTTTCATCTGAATTGTATATAATTTTAGACAAAATATACTTGTGATAAATATGTGGAATGATGTAAAGAAGTTCTATAATATAATTAAAAAATAGAATGAATCCTGGTGATTATTAATTCTACATTAATGTTTATGAAATTAGGTGAGCCACGGAGCCATTTGTAATCAGTTATCCTCCAAAAGTCATGTGCCAACATGTTTTCTAACACAATCATCAATAGATCTGAACCTTAAAGTCAAAATTTATGATCAATATTTTTGTGTTATTTTTAGTGGGGTAGTTAAATGTCACTAAATGTTAGGAAAAAATGACAGAGAGCAAGAAGACACAACTGAAGATAAAAGGAATTACAAAAAAGTGAAGTCAGTATAAAAAGCAGAAGAAAATTTCAAATACTTGTTTAAAAAGAAAATATTGCATTGAAAAAGAAAAATAAGATGACTAAAAGGATGATAAAATCTTGTGAATTAAATTTTTACAGGTAACAGTGTTAAAAATTCCATGATAACACTGCAGGATAAATTTGAAGAACTCTTCCAGAAAATAGGGTTGTATAATGGGAAAAGAATGCAAAATAATAGACAGAAATTATCAAATCAAGACACATGATTAGCCAGGCTTATAATACCAATGATACCAAATTTCTTAAAGACTTGCAGCTGTAAGAAAATGAAGTCATACTTTATAAAGTAAAAATGAAATTTCTGTAACCTATAATTCTGTAGCTGGTCAATATTTTAATTACATGTACTTGTACAATAAAAATTTTAAGGCATATTTCCAGGTATCCTGACTTATGTAGGATAGTGGGCCCCCTTCAGTTATCCATATCCTAAGTTGTGAATATGCTCCTTTAAGTGGACAAGGGAAATTAAAATTGTAAGTAAAGATTATTATTCAACTGACCTTAAAATAGAGACTGTCCTAGATTGTATATGTCAGCCCAATGTAATGACAAGATCATTAAAAGTAAAAGAGGGAGGCAGGTGAGGTCTGAGTGGTGAAGTCTATTTTCGGCTTTGCACATGAAGAGGAGGTGTCACCATCCTAAAGTATTAGTTCCCTCTAGAAACTGAACAGATTAGGAAAAGAATTCTCTTCTTGAAATTGAGAAAGGAAAGCAGCCTGCTCATACCCTCGTTTTACTCCTGTGAGGTCTAAGTCTGCCTTATAATCCAGAACTGCAAAATACAAGTTTGTGTTGTTTTAAGCCACAAAAAAGACTTGCTACAGAAGAAACAGATAATGAATTCATATGTTATTGAGAAACTGCTAGAATATTTTCTCATTAAAATAGACAACAAACCAAAAAGCTAAAGGAGAGAGGAGAGAGAGAGAGAGAGAGAGAGAGAGAGAGAGAGAGAGACCTGTGACAAAGGCAACAGGTAATACAACACAGGGAAAAAAGGAAAAGGTGATTGCCAAGATGCTGGCAAAAGCTAATCTCAAGGCAGTTGCTGTGGACCAGACTTGGAGAATGAGAGCAGTCTGAAACAAGAGGGTGAAAGTTACTGAGAGGGTGTCAGGAGGAATACTTTTTTTTTTTGCTACCAGGGATCAAACCCATGACCCTGCACCCGCCAGGCTGATGCTTATGTCACTGAGCTAAATTCCCAGCCAGGAATAGATTTTTGATAGATTTGATCACGTGGAAATTTTCAATGAGACAACTCTAGCAGAGATATTAAATTATGTGTAAAATTAGACTTTTAATTAAGCCAATAAAATAATGAAGCCATCGTCAACTCCGAGAAAAGCGAAGAATTATAAAAGCAAGGAAATGTACCTGTTGCCAGGAGTCCTAAGCCAGACGAGGAGTGACTCTGAAGACTCCAACAACTCAGATCTGGCCACTTTCCCAAAATGAGCCCAAAATGACAGCAGGAGTAATGATAAAGGGCAGGAAAGGAATTTAATATACATTATAGCCACACTGGAAATACAAGAGAGAACACAGTCTTCTGCCCTGGCTTTAGAGAATTAATATAAAGCTCAAGATTACATGTGGAAGGGGAGCAATAATTATACATAATTAAGCAGTACTGATCAATTTGTGCTCTGGTTTATGATTATTTCAGGTGGTGCCTTATGAACTAAAAAAAATTATTTCAAATTAACACGGATGGATGTCCATCCTTGTGTTTCTGGAACTGGAGGTAACCACAGAAGAAAACGCAGAAAAAAGAAAAAAATATATACCCACTATGGTAAAGAGAGAAATGAGGAGGGAGTTAAAAAGAGGTGAAAACAAAACATCTAAAATTTATAATTTCACACTGCATTATATACACCTTGGAGAAAGAGACTGAAAAACTACTTAGTAGAAGGAGAATACAGAACTAATAGACTGCATTTCTTTTTGTTATTTTAAACAATTTTTGACTTTTCAAACTATGCACAGGTATTAATAGATTTACAAAAAGTTAAAATAGTAGACTGTATTATAAGTTTAGAATAGAAAATTTGCATTGATTTATTGCCCACAAGTGCCAATACTGTGGAAAAAATTATGAGACCATGGCCTATTTGCTGTCAACCTACCCCATCCTAATTTCTGCTATCTTTTTTCTCCATAACATCAATTACAATGGATGCCCTAAATATTCTACTCACTTATTTATTATTCATGGCTTTCTTAATTCAGTGGGATGTAAAATCCAAAACTTAGTAGATAGAAATAAATAAATGAAACTTTAAAACTTGGATATAAAATCCCTTTTTAAACTAAATAGATATTTATTACTTTAAAATCTGAAGGAACCCACAAGGCCATTTTCATTTCAAAGAAAAAGTTCCATCAAGGAACAGAATGGAAAAGGGGATAGACAGAAAAGGCCAGGTCAAGGCAACACGAGACATGGAAACCACACTGGGCCTGTTAGCCCAAGAACTGAGGAAGAAAAGAAGAGTCCAGGAATCCAAGGACCTGGTAACATTTGGATACCAGTCACTTAATTCAAGAAGTTTTAACATTCGTTTTGCAGGAAAAGCCTGTAGAATTCACTCAAAGATAGTTTGAAACCAGATTAAGAATGGGTATTTCCAGCTCTTCTGGTCCATGACTTTTTGGCATTACTAGCTCAAAACCCATGCACAGTATGATAACAAACTCAAAAGCAAACACATGAGCCATGAAGAGGAATGATTAACATCCCATTAAAAAGCAACTCCTCTCCTCAGTCTTTCTATAACCACTCTCCCTTCCCACAACCAGTGGCGAGCCATATCTGAGTTTATAGTTCCTGACTTCTTTGCTGCTGGCCACAGAACAAAGCATTTTTGCTTTTGCTGAAACTCGGTGCCATAGTATCAGTTTCTGTGGCACTGGGCAAGAACCTCTTCCTCACTATCCTAAGTATGTAATAGTCAAAGTAGATGAAATGTTAAGGAAAGAAGGGGTACATTTGGTGCTTTCCCTCTTATCACTATGCAAAATGTCCTTCTTCAGACTCTCTCTTACTGGACACAGGCACAAGCGAATATCACCTATTGTGAATTGATAGATGAGCAGTCTCTTCTCATGCATCATCATCATCAGTTAAAATACCTTCTAGTGTTAAATTAAGACACTTGGTTAGCACTGTGGCTTCCCCATTTCAGTCCCAACTATTTTTTCTCTGCTTAAGTGCCCAGATTCCTGGATTTATTCCACAGATAATTTAGCAAATGTCCCTAAATCACCCAAAAGCAATTTTTTCAATTGTTAGAATCCTAAAGAGCATCCATCTCTCCCTGAACACCAGAATTGTTTTCAGTTTAAAGAACAATGAGACTTGGCATTCAAAGTTATCATTTATCCCGCTGTGCTCCACTTCTCTTGCTCTGTCTAATCTCGAGCACTTTAAATAGCAAAAATCCTCTCCTATCTGTGTTTCCATTTTCCAACTCTATTCGGCTCTGTTGGAACTTGTTTTACTTGCAGTTTCATTGAGTTTTCAGTTTCTACTTATTGCTACGATCTTTGCTTGCTACATGAGAATAAACAAAATCCATAGAAACAGCATGATGGATATCTTTTGACCTAACTGTAAACAGGTCATTCTGTCATTTGTCTATCTTAAGGTAAATACTGTTTATTGTAAATCAAAGTTCTTTGTCATTAATACTAAATATGTACATAAATACTAAAAATAGTTCATTGTGGATATCTTTTAGCTATCAGATTAGATTTTTTAAAAATTTAGTTTCTTAAAGGTGCTTTGCTTCTTGTAGTTGTAAAGCATAAAACTCTATTTTACTTAATCTAAAGGTTTAAATACCAGGTGTTCCCTTCACTTTTCACATTAACATCAGGATACTCTGCCTCTTGATTTATATCATTGCCCTATATCATTTTACAGAGTAATACTAGAAAATTATTGCAGTAATTAAAAAAGAGGAAAAGTCCAAGAAAGTAAGTGTAATTTTTGAGTTCTAAACTATAATCTTGTTAAAATGCCATTGGAAGAATCTATTACCAATTTGAATTTCTGGGTTAATTGAAATATTCATTTTATTCATTATAACATACACATTAAGTATATATCACTGTAAAATACATTAATATTATTTCTAGTATTATATATACAGTTTTTAAAAAGTAAATGCACAGCATCCATTTGAACTGACCAAATAGGTCCCAGCTGGTGTCCCTTGACCATGGTCCATGTATTAGAGAAAGGCTGTCTACACATGCTCAATCTGGGCAGACCACTGTAAGTAATGGTTCATTCAGACAAATATTAAATCTCCCTGTAACCCTGAGCTCCTTTGTGGGAGCATATAATTGGCATATTTGACGTGGCATGCAGTTGTACCTTGACTCCTAATGAAACCAACTTCCTTACCGTCCACGATAAACTCAATGAGATTAGAAGAACAAACACACTGGAGCTCAGAGATCTTGTCATGGTGGGTGGGGATAGAATGTGAGAAAAGTAAAACCAAGTAAAATGAAAAGTAGAATTAAGTGGAGGAACTGAAGGAGGTGAGGCAAAAGATCCCAAAATGCATGACATTAACTTCAGGGCTTGCTGGCTAATTTTGGGCCAGGTGTAATTATATTAAACAATTCAGTAAAGTCAACATTGTGGAGTTCAAGAGCAAGGCTGAGATGTACTGGGATGTGGTAGAGCTTGTGGGAAAATGGGTGGAAATTTTTAAAAACTAGGGGCAGATAATGATCAATGAGTTAATAAAAATATAACTTTTCATCTAAAAAGAAATTTGTAATGCCACAGACTTGCTCCCAGTGTCCATAGCCAGCATGACTGTGAAACATTTTAGATGAAATTAGTTCCTGACATTACAGGTTACTACAGTTAAACCTTCAATAGAGAGAGAGTGAATACATGGAGTAGCTAGTGAAGGAAATGAGATTCTATTCTTACTTTCAATAATATTTCTTTCTTTTGAATACTGCATATTCTAAAGGTAAATTTTCAGAGCTTTCTTACCTCTACAAAGAAGAAACAAGGGAAAATCTTATTGCTCTTTAACTCTTGGCTTTGGTGATTTGGAAGCATGTTTTCCTGTTGACAGAAGAAGAAAAAATAGTGTTTGTGAAATGTAGCTTGTTGGTTGTGTGCTTTGTGGAAGCTCAGTAAATTTGCATTACAAAAGTAACTTTATCTTTTCCAGGAAATGACATCTCCCATCCTGAGTTACTGGTTGGAATGTCAGGGAATCAATATCTTCCACTTGTCTTGTACCTGCCATCCTCAAGGACACCAGTTTTTTAAATGCTGCCTTTGGTTCCAGATATTATCAAATGTTTGCACCATTATCTCCCTGCAGGCATAATTCAATATTTAACACTTGACTGCATCTGTGAAGGGACAGGTATTACCCGTGAAAATGGTGTATTGGTCTCTTTGGGAACCATATCCACAAAATCCACTCCATCGCTCCATGTTAACCCTCCCCACAGTCCTAGCACCACATGAAACATCTCCTTGGACAGCCTCTTATTAGTACCTTTGCCAATAACCCCTCCAAATGTACTCCCGCCCCCAAGAATATGATGAAAGATGCAAACCGGCTGACATCTGTGGTCCACAGAAGCTTAAATTCCAAGGAACTTCTATATTATTGCCATTATATTGTTTGGAGATTTTAAAATAAAATGTTCATGCTCTAAAAAATCTGATTAGATACACATGGGCAAAGATAATTAAATCATTTATTCAAAAATATCTATTTATATTTTTTTATTAGGATCATCCCTAAAAAATCAAAAATACATCAACTGAGTCAGAAAGTGAAATAGACAATACAAGTATCTTAGAGTCCAAATTAGATATTGATATGGATTACTAGCAGTAAATAATATTTAAAAAAAATAAAAATGTATGTAGTATAGGCCTATAAACAAAAAATCTAAATTGCACTATATATGAAATTAAAATGAGAATGTTTAATTTTTTTCCTTTAATTCAGTTTCATGACCAAACTTTGCTGTTGTTTACTATATTCTAAGTACAGTTGTTGCAAGTTTTTGAAGTTAGCCTCTTTACTGAGAGGAGGAAATCATCACGATGACCTCATGGTTCATGAGTTTTCAGTAGAATGTTTCGTGGGTATTTGTAAATTATAGTTGGAGATTTTGTTGCCATAATGGGTTGGCATTTAGGGATAATGACCAGGAGTGGCATAGGTTCTGCAATTGATAAGGCAGCTCCAACACAATAAAGAACTATTCCTATATTCTCTTTTGCTTTCTAATGTCCCACTGGCTTACATGCTCCTTAAAAATGTGAGCAGTGTTTCAGTTAAGATAATAAAGAGAAGTATAAGAACTTTTATAAACCCCAGCATTTTAAAGAGAAAGCTATTTTGAATAGTAAAGTAAAGCTTAAAGGGAATAAAGACATTATTTCACAATTACACAAATTTTACTTACCTGGAATATTTTGTTCACCAAGGATCATTACCCCACTACATACTTAGTTTAAAAGGATTTCACCACATGGTGCAGCAAGGTAGTTTTGCAAAACCAAAAATGCGACAGTAAATATTTGAAAACTTTAAATTTTTATATTTGAGATAGGGTTTCAAATGCTGTTATGATTTGTGTTTGGATGACCCCAAAAGCCTCATGCAGTCATGAGGAGGAGGGCTTTTCAGAGGCAGCTGAATCTAGTTTTTGATCCATCCATTATCTAGAGCTGGGATTGTGGGTGTGAGTGTTACACTCACTTTAGGGTGGCTAGCCTACATACAATGTAAGGAACAGAGAGAGTCTTCAATCCATGCTCCTTCCTTTTCACTGTTGTCATTTTTGCTGTCTTCTGCCACTTGAATTATTTTTCTTCTGCCATGCCATTCTGCCTTAGAGTCATTAGAGTATAGACTGAAACCTTCACAAGCCATGAGCTAAACAAACTTTCTCTGTTTAATTTTGGATGTTGTGCATTTTGTCTCAGCAATGGGAGAAAAGTAACCAAGAAATACTAAATATAATTTAAGACTTTTGGAGGACTTGGAATCAAATGTTGTCAACTTAGTGGAGATCTGTTATACGTATAAACTTACTGAAATTCATAAATAAACGTAATTTAAAATAGCTTATGTTACTTTTAGGTATGTTTTAACTATTTAGCACAATAAGAAATTATTTTATGTGACAATTATATATTGAAATTATTTTATTGTCTTGAGGATGCCCATATTCTTCAATTTTATTTTGACTTTTGGACTTCAGTCTTGGAAAATAATTGCAAGGATAAGGAAGGGTAGTAGCAGAGAGTGATCTGAGGTCCCTTTGTTTAAGAGATGGCACAAGGGAAAGCATCTTGGTTGTAAGCTTTCTTGCCAGCATCACACTCAAAAGTGCCACCTTGTCAACCTAGGAAGAGAAAGCAGTCAGGAACACCTTTGGTAAAGGCTGAAAGGAAGTAAAAAAAGGTGGAAAGATCATTAGAAAGATCTTTCAAATAAATTCTGGGAGAAAAACAAAGTTGACTGTTAATTAAATGTTTCCATAAAAGATTAAGCCTAATTGGTGATGGTGAAAAACTAATGAAATGAAATGAAATCTCCAAAATGAAAGATGAGAATGAGAGCCACTAGCTTCATCTGTGGGCCGAAGCCCACCACACTTCAAGAATCATCAGCCACTGTTACTCGTGGCCATCTTCCCTATGCTACCTTTCACTGTTTCTGTCCAAATACAGCATTATGTAATTTAAAATATACAGTGCAAGAGTGGGAAAAGAAAATCCAAACTTTACTAAATTGGGGGAAAAATAATTCTTACTATTACAAGAGTATATTTCAGACACCATTTTGAATACCTCTAGGTCTTAACATAAGAAAACGTACTTCTCTTAAAATGAAGCTGCCATTTTTCTCTCCCTTGGGGAGCTACAAGAAAGGTAAAGAGAAGTTTCTGATAAAGCTTGTATATTAATTAGTCATACTAATTGTGAAACTAATAAGTTTGGGATATTTTAAACATTCTGTACAGATCATTAATTTTAGACTCAAAGTCAAAAGCTAAGTAGAACTGTAACATGGAAGCAATGAATGAGTTAACTATGAGTGAAAGATCTAAATTGCGATGATTTAGAACTAAAAATATATTTGCTCTTTTAAATAAGCCAAGATAAATTTCTGCTGGTTTGTTTGGTTTTGTTTAAATGCTTTTCAAAAAGATCACATATTTACTTTCCTTATATAGCATTTTCTATCATATGCGTATAAGGTTATGCTTTAAAATAATCCTGTGCTTGAACTTTAATTGTTGCAGGCTATTGAATCTGAATGGTTCTTAACACACCCTGTACAAGGTGATCAAAAAATTCAGCGATCATTTAAATTAGAAAAAAATTATCATGTAAAAGGCACATCGCCACTAATCCTCTCCAAAATACAACCTTCCCTTTAAAGACACATATTCTGTAATTCTTGCTACTTTTGGAAGCAATTCTGAAAGTCTTTTGTGTGAATGCCTTTTGAGTTACGAAAAAAATACATGAATACTGCTGCTGAGTACCATCCAACAGAAAGCAGTCTTACAAAAAAAATTACTGTGTGTCTTCACCCCGTCTCCCACCCCTCACCACCCATCCCCAAAATCTGGCACCATAGATTTCTGGCCTTAATCCAAAGTCAAAATGACCATGAAAAACAATTAAGTCTTTTCAGGACACCATGGTAGTAATAACAGACCAACTAAAGACACTCAAGAAAGAGAACGACCGCAGCTACTTCAGAAAGTGGCAAGAATGATGTGTGTTGTAAGTGTGGAGAGGTATTTAAAAGAGAATTCATGACAATGGGTCTTTTTTCTTATTTAAACACATGCCGTATTTTTTAACGCACACCCTCTATGTGTGATATTTTCAGACACATTCATAAAATTCTTTCCTTTTCAGACAAGTGACACCTAATTCTTCTCCCCTCCACAATGTAAGGTACTTTATACTTCAGTTTTATTGAATGGAATACAGCAAAATTGATGGTGTGTGACTTTGGAAGTTAGGATACAAAGAGCACCAGGGTGTCCTGCTCACTCACTTGTTCACCCTTAGACCACTGAATCTGGACAAAATTAGCTCCCATACTATTAGGAAAGAAAAGAATAATACAGTGTTTGGTTTTCTACAAAATCTGTGAGGAACTGAGGCCTCCTACAAATAGCCATTCAAGTATGACATCTTGAAAAAAAGGTTATCCCAGCCCAAACCAGATTACTGTGGCTCCTGCCAACTTCTTACAGAAGGAGCATGACGGACACTGAGGCAGAACCGTCTAGCTAAACTATTTCCAGAGTCCCATTCTGCTAATCTGTGTGATAGTAAAAATATTGCAGTATGGCACCATGTTGTTTTTTACATGATAGAATAAAACAAGATTAACTGTGATTCATTGATATCTTTGTTTTTGTTCTGTGAAGAAATTGAAGAGGAAAATACTTAACAATATATATCAACTCACTGTTAACTTTTTAGTGGAACAAAAGTGTGTCTTAGAAGTTTTTATTTAATTTATTTATTTATTATTTATTTTTGTTCGTGATCCATTCTGTGTTTCACACACAATATATACATTGCCACGCCTTCCCTGCCTCTTCTGTGGTCTCAGGCTGGCATCAGGAAGCCCATCGCTGGTTGATAAGTATATCACAACCAGAAGAGAGCAAGGTGGATGAAAACAGAAAACTGGGAATAGAATGTAATTTATTTCTTGACTGAAACATGAAGTTGCATTTTCGTAGATCAAAGCTAGTTGAACATTAGCCTTTTCATGTTTATCACCAAAAGCCAACTTTCTTTGACTGTATAGCATTTGAATAAACAAAAAGGTAAATAGAATGCACTTCCCTAAACCCACCCCAAAATAAGAACAGAACAATTAAGGGCTGGGGATATAACTCAGCAGCATGGCCCCTGCCTAGGAAGCGTGAGGTAATTAGTTTGATTCCTGGTACCAAAAAAAAAAAAAAAAAAAAAGAACAGAACAATAGGAGACAAGAAAGAAAGAAAAAGAAGGAAGAAGAGAAGAGAAAAGAAAGAAAAGAAAAAAGAATTTAGCTAGTAAACCCTGGAAGGTGGGTGACGTTTAATGGATTGGTTTAAGTACTGGCTTTGTCAAATACTGCATGACCTTGTGGTTGTTATTTAATTTCATAATCTTGTATTTATCATCCATTTTATGTATGTAATAATGATATTTTCTATATAAATTATTTTTTGGTGCCAGAGATCAAACTGACAACCTCACACTTGTCAGACACTCATGCCACTGAGCTAAATCCCCGGCCCTCTATAAATTTATCTTGAGGGTCCAATAAGGACTGTGTAGGAAAAGAACTTTTAGAAGTACTGTTCTCTCCAAGGAGACCTTGGGACTTGGTCCTCCAGATTTGAAAGTCTAATGAAATAGATGAGCTATACTCTTTTGCCATTGCAAATATGTTTACAATCTGTGTGATAAAAAGGAGACTATATTTTCTAGATCTTATGAACTTGAGGGCATACCCCAAATTTATATAGTGAAACTCTAAACTCTACTACCTGTTTCCATATTTAGAGACAGGTCATTTCAAGAGGCAACTCAGATAAAATTAAGACAGAGGGTGTTTCTAATTTTATCCCCCTATATCCCTTTATAGGAAAAAGGACACAAACACACATAAAGACCATCAAAGCTGTCTATCTACAATCGAGAGGAGAGTTCTTGAAAGATACCAGCTCACTGACAATTTGATCTCAGACATCTGGCCTCTAGAATGGTGTGAAAACAAATTTCTGTTGTTCAAAACCATCCAGTATCCTGTACTTTGTTATGGCAGCCTTAGTAAGCAAGTCCACTGAGCAAGTCCATAACATAATGTTATGGTAGAGTGTCAGATACAATTTAAAATTAAGTTTAACTTAATTATTTAGATTTAGGAGCTGATGGTATCTGAGTAAAGTTTTTGCTGAGAAAAGATTATTAGATAAGTAGATTAAGAACTCTTATTAGCTATATAATTTTGAGTTTCCATATGCTGTAAGGTGGATTGAAAAATGAAATATTTATTTAAATTATTCAAATATAAGTTACTTCTGAAAGTTTTATTTTCTACTCAAGGAAAATTTAAAATTTATTTTTACTTGAAAAATAATACACATAGAAAAATTTACTTAATTTGCCTGAGATTAAAGTGTGACAAATTTAAATTCGAGTCATTTTCCTCATAAGCACAAATGGAATGCTAATGAATGTTACTGTTAGCCTCAGAAAAAAAATATAATTAGGAATTTAAATCTACTCCTTTTTCTATCCCTCAAACCAAATAATGCATCCCACTTAAAGTAATTTAGGAAGACCAGAAATTCAGTTTAATTTCACAACATCTATTCATCATTAGTGAGAAAAATATTGAAAGGGAAATGGACGTCACTATTTTTGTGATATTACTGTGATGTTAAATTATATGAATATCAGTAAAAAGATCACATAATATTTTCAAGAAAAAAGTAGGATAACTGCAAGTTGTGCCGATGATATTGTTATTGCGTGAGATTCCTACAATATTTGCCTACATTCTATTAGTATTTGTATTTTTTGAAACCCTGCTTTCTGTATTAATTGATTTCCATTCATTGTTCCTTGATGCTTTAAGAACTACATAAATATGAGCAATCTAGCTACAAGAAAATAATTGCTTTAACTATTGATTGCAATTTCTTTGGGAGCATTTCACAAATACATTAAAACCTTTACTAGTTCCAATAACCTCGTATGCTCTAGAGTACTGTTATAATGGGTTGTGTCTAATAACATTTAGCTATGTGATCGTTTTACCAGTCAAGAAATCAGGCTGGTAGTTTATATGCTACATTTACTTGGAGAGAGAACTTAAAAATATAAAAATGCTTCCTCTGCATCGTTTTTTCTTGATTTTTAAATCACAAAGTTTCTAACACTTTAAAATTAGTGACTGTGTCAACTTTCTAGGAGGCAAAGGAGTAGCATGTAAAATACTACTGATTTCAGAGGGAGCCCTCAAATAGACAAAAGTGTTTAAACAGACCATCCCAGGAGAAGACAATTCCCTTGTTATGCCATCTATTCTGAAAACAGAAGAGCATTATTTAGCATAATTTTCAATGATTATCTTAGAAAGCTAAAATTACAGGTGCTTAAACAAAAATGAATTGTATTTCCTACTTAAGTAATAGTCCAAATCCATATAGTCAAGGCCTATAGGAGCGGCAGAGGGCTGAGGGTTTGATCTTCTTCTCTTATGTGGCTTTTCCTCCCCACGTGTTCCCCTCACCTGGACTGTCCAATATGTTCATGTTCACCATGTCTGCTTTATGGGGAACATGAACAAATAAAGGATCAGAAGCAGAGTAAAATCCCTTGCATTTTAAAGAAATGTGCACATCATTTCCAGATTGGCCAGAAAAAAATCAAACAACAATGGGAAGCTGAGAAATGTTCCTCATTGAAGCTTCTGTTTTTAGGTAGTAGAAATTGTGAATGAGAGGGTGGAGATAAGTAATCTTTGCCACTTCAAAGAATAGATATTTTTTTTCTTTCACAAATATTAATGCAAAACCCTGGAGTATAACACCATATGTGGAAAATTAAGTTATATCTTTTGGCTTAGTGTGAAATCAGCAACCCACTCCAAAAAGCGAAAGAAACATCATGGCTGGCTGGCTTCCAATGGTGTACTTGCATCAGGTGCTTTCCAGTGAATCAGAGTTTCACAAAACTTCAAAGCTGTGGTCACAGAATTGCCGCCCCAGTTTCTTTCTTTCTTTTTTTTTTTTTTTTCTCAATAGAAACAGAACTTGTGAGATAAATTTAGCTTACATAACTTCCTAAAACAAAAAATAAAGCACTCTAGGTTGTTAATGATGACATTAGCATTTCTGTCCTAAATTGGATTTGTCTCAGTTCCTCTGGCAGTATGTTTAGGAAAACCCGAATTCACCTTTATGAATACAGTTCTAATTTATATTCTTATTAATTGAAACAATTGCTTTATTATTTTTCTGACTTTTAAAGTATTTAATTTAACATTGCATAACTATCATCAAAAGATAATTTCTGTTATCATTTTGATATATTTTATTTCATATTTTTGTCAGTCATTATGTTGGTTACTTTTCTCTGATTGCTAAGACAAAATGCACAATACCCAAAATTAAGGAAGCAAAGGTTTATTTAGTTCATGGTTTGTGGAGGTTTTGGTCTGTCACCAATTGGCTCCAAGGCAAAGTGGCACATGGCAGAGGGCAACAGCTCATGGTGGCAGAAAACAGCAAAAGCAGCAAGAACGAAAAAGGAGGAGCATGGAGACAAGACTCTCTCTGCCCCTTATATTGTGTATAGGTCACCCACTCTAGGGTGAGTGTAGCACTTACACCCGTAATTCCAGCATTGGACTATGAATTAGTTGCAATTTCTAGAAGCTGCTGCCATGACTGAATGAGGCTTTGGGGGAACATTCAGACATAAACCATAACAGTTATATGGACTTTGAACTAGTAAATTCATTATATGTTATATTGAGCACTTGCTTTTTGAAAACTGTGATATTACCCTGGCTTCTAAGGGAAACTCACTGTGATGACTTGAGATACTCTAAACATGGAGAGATGCCTACTTTTCTTGTTTTTCTGCCTCTTATGTGTCTTATTCCAATCTCATTCCTAACTAGTCCATCATTAGGTGTTACTGTGCCTTAAGGACTCTTAAAACTCTTATGACTTTTCTTACTTACCTGTAATAAGATATTTTTATAGACTTCAAATTCTTTTTAAAAGATTTAAAAAGCTTTCTCTCTACATTCTGATTTATAGGAACGGAGAAAGGCTCTTGTGTTGCAGCAACCCAGAATGTGATTTGAATGCTTGTTCCTGGTCTGTTCACCACTGACTGAAATGCAATCTCTATATAATCTATATAGATATAGTCTTCTGGACATACTCGAGAAAAGTATATAAATTTTTTTCTTTTTTTAACAGGAAAGTCAGCTATATTTTAGAGATTTCACTGAAAACTTCATGAAACTAAAATTTAGCTAAATAAGGTATTTTAGAGACACTTTATGCATACTCTTGTGTATCATTTTCCTAATACTGTAATTTTTCCAATGAGGCGTATCTCGTTATCTTTTATCATCTAATGTTGAAAATATATTAAAAACCACATTGTTTTTCTACTCTCAGTTCTCTGCAGATAAGCAATTTTATTCTATTTTAAAATGCTTTCATAAAGTTTTAGGATGTTTCCTTTTTCTGGTTATAAAAATATACAGGAGTTTCTGTTAAATGTAGACCTTCTATAATTGTATTGCTTGTTACTTTTAATCTGGAAATTTGTGTTTTTCCTTACCTCTAGAAAATGCTTCTGGGTTAGTCTTTGAGTCATGTCTCTCCTTTATTAGCCATAGGCTTTCCCTGAAATTCTTTGTTATACATGCTCAGCCTCCTTATTAAATTTCTGTCTTATGACTGTATATTTCTATGTTTTTTCTGTGCTATAACTGAGATATTCCCTTTTATCCAGCATTTTTGCACTTTATCAACATTATGTTGAAACAAAAGAGTATATAAGTTGTGATGTATCTTTTTAACCACGTATACTTTGAAAATTAGATTTTATAACTTTTCTAAAATACAACAATTTGTCATTACCAAATTTCAAGTAATGGTCTACCACAACTACATTATCTCACAATTAGGTGTGGCTAAGATCCAATCTTCAATTATGTAATATAAACTAGAAATTCATAAATTATTATTAGTGAATACCAATAGGAAGAAATTAAGTTTAAAATGCAGAATTTTTAAAAGTATGAAAAACTAAAATTGAGAATCCTGTTCATAAACAGCAGAATTGAAGCTACCAAAAGAAAACTCAATGATTGAGAATAAAAGACATGTTCTTCTACAATACAAAATGGAAAAGATTAGAGATAAATGATATGTAGAACTGAAAATAGCTACAATATTTATTAAAGATTTTTTTTCAAAAGAGAAATAGATTAAAGTTCATGACCCAAATCTCTCATTTTTGATGTAAGTTTCCCGGAATCTGGTATAGAAATAAGGCCAGTGCAGCAGCTTCTTGGAAGAAAGAACAGTCATTTTTCCTGTCTCCCTCCATTTCATTGCCTACTGAAACAGGGTTTTCTTTCCAAAATTGAATTGGGGTGAAGAAAGTTTTTGGGCTCAGCAAAGGAAGGCCTAAGGAAGAAAGTCTGGACTCTGACCAGAGAGTGAAACTAACATTATTTCCTCACTCTATGTGTGTATGAGTGCGTGTGTATGAGTGTGTGTGTGTGTGTGTGTGTGTGTGTGTGTGTGTGAGTGTGTGTGTGTCCCTTGTCATTGGAGTAGTAAAATGCAAAACCCAGGCATAGAACTCCATTTGATGACTTAGATATTTGGAAATATATAGAATATAGTTTTACTAAATATACTTTTTACTAAAACATGTTTATAGTATATAATGCTTACATTCCTTGTGAGGATTTGGTACATGTATATAACAGATCTTCACTACTTCTTTCATCCTTTTCCCTTGCCTACTCGCCTCTTCCATTCATCTATTGTTCCTTTATTATTTCTTGTTTAACATCTTTGTGTGCAGTTTGGATACATGTGCATAATTCTTAGTAACTAAATCTTGGAAATAGTCTATATGTTCACCAACAGATAAGCGGACAGAAAAATTGTGATACTTATGCACAATAAAGTACTATTCTGCCATAAAGAAAGATAAACTTTTGTAATTTGCAACAAAATAGGTGCACTTTGAGGCCACTAAGTTAAACAAATCAGATGCACAATCTTGAATGTCATATGGTTTCCCTAATATCAGAAACTCAAAATACGAATAGAAAATAAACTTGAGAAAGTAACAGAGTATTTCAAAGTATTTCTTTTTCTGAATATTTTACTATGAACAGTCTATTTCTTTATGAAATTTGTCAGCATATAAGTAGCTGTTGAAGCTCAAATGTGTTTGATAAGAACCTGATTCCCCTCTAAGGACTCTTTTCTACTCAGTATAAATCATTTCCTTGTTAAGTGCTAGTTAATTGTGTAATGAATCAAAAAGACAATGTTGGCTTGATATATTCAATTAATAAGACTTCACCTGAGACACTCAGACTCCTGTAAGTTCTCTGAAAATGATGAAGACTTTCAGAGGTATTTTCCTAAAAGGGGCATAGTAACTTCTATTGGCATGGCATTTGAAGATTTCGCATTTGTGATTATTTCATTTGTTTTTCTCTTAAACTTTGTTTAAGAAAAAAATCTCATTCCTTTTATAAAAATTCTTCTTAATTTTTCACTTGGGGAATTAATTAATTCTGCCATTCCCTCCTTTTGGCTTTCTAACATCAATAGCCATCAAGGATTATTCACTATCCACCAAAGACCTTTAATAGAGAAATAAATAGATTATCTTCTTAGATGTTCTTCAACCAAACAGATGACAGGATTGGCTCTTTTACCGGATTAAATTCTGGAGATCAGAGTTTCTCAAATGTTCAAACCAGAGCCAATATAGAATATAAGTTTTTATTCAAGTTAAAATATAAGCTTTACATTATAGAGACAACAGAAAACTTGAATTCTGAGAAATTGGAAAAGTATGATACTCTAAATGGTTGTAACAAAGACATTAAAATTGAGATACTGATAAGGGAAAGCGTGAACCAATTAAAGAAAAATTTTTACACTTAGCTATCTACTTATATGTGCTATAACTCTGTTCCTCTAATATCCAATAGGTAAAATAAAAATATTGTTATTTCACCAGTGAAAAGGTTAATTTCATAGTAATTTGCTCAATGTCACACAGCTAGAATTTAGTTCAGTGCTATGAATTCCAAGACTCATGTACTTAAGATTATAAATTCAAAGTTTACAACTGAAATACAGTTTGGAAATGTTGGGCTGCAGGTAGCCCTGAGAATTATGATTTCAGGTAGACCAGGAAGGGTAGGTTAAAAAATAGTTTCCAAAGTCAGTGACAAAAATTAAAAATTGAAACTATATTTGTTTTTCTTAGAGCAGAGACTATCACAAATAGAAGAGCAAGAAATAAATGCAATCTAAAAAAATTATTCTCTATTCAGTACACAAAATCACTTAATCAGGAAACGCTTAACTCACATTTTTAGAGAGCTACATAGAGATACAGACTTTGGTGGAATTGTTTCTTCTACAGGGTTACAGGAAATGAGCGATGAGAAGGGGTAAGATGGCTACAGTGTAGGATGACACAGCATAATTTGCATTCATGAGAAAAGAGAACAAGTGCCTTGAGGATAAATAAACTATTAAGCCTATATATACACTGTAAATTTTGCTTGAAGAAATAATTTTCCTATCGAATGCTCCCAGATTGAGCAGGAAATTATAGAGGGGATAATAAGCCCAGCTGCTGCCTCCAGCAGGACATAAATGATTTCTCCAGCAGCTGGGAAAACTCATATAATAGCTGATAGGTCAAGACGCAAATGGATACACCCACCTTTGCTTTCACTCCTGCAGGATTTCATTTCATTGAGATCTTAGTTTTTTACCAACCCAAATAGATGTGTAAGAGACTCTCACTTAGTGCCTCTCCTTTGTGTTTTATTTCCTCTTTCTAATGTTTCTATAAATCATGTATTCACAATTAAATTGGATGATATGAAAATACACATTTCCCCAAATAAAATTATTCCATTCAACAATAGCTTCTTCATGCACAAAGGCTTATTTCATCTTCGTATTGGGGTCACCCATCTGGCTTTCCTGGTGAGAAAAAAAGCAGTTTACACAAGCTGATTCTTTTAGGTCTGAGTAAATGCAAATCAGAAAGAGAAAACTCAACCAGAGTCAGATGTAATTGGACAGGCAACTCCCCTTTCTGATCTTTATCCCACTCCCTCAATAAGCCAATTCATTCTTCCAGGTGTGGAACTCTGAAATCAATGCAGATCTATAGTTCTTTAGCATCCAAAAAAAGATGATTATAAATTCCTTTCCTCCTTTAAGGGATCTGCACTGCCAGGCATTGTCTGCTGTCCTTGGTTATACAGGATCTTCCTTCTTTTTTAACTTGTTTCTCATTGTGTATATTTGATTCCTTGATTAAGATATTTTATCAGATTTGGTTACGCTTCCACTTCATGTCCCATTCTTGATTAAACTTATTTAAATATCTAAATAACTGTTATTTCTATAAGATATAGAGTGGTTACACTGATACAATTAAAAAACACTGAGAGGTAATTTGAGACCTTTGTTTTAGAAGTTTCTCTAAGAGTTTATATCTTTAGAAGTTTTTTTAAGAAACATATAATTCATAAGTGAACATTCCATAAACATCTGTTGAAAGACATAAAGTAGGAAAAACCTCCATCTTTCCTTTTTGTCAGTTGATGCTCTGTATCTTCAAAACTTGCCTCTTCCAAATTCTATTCAAGCAAAACCCACCCAGCTGTTTATTTCTCTACTTGACATCCCCTGTTATCAACTTTAATAGAGAAAGGACATTAATATTTATCAGGCACCTACCAAAGTGAGGCACAAAGCCAAGTAATTTTCACATGCTATATTTAAATCCACACAAATTTTCTGCTTTTAGATATGATAAAAGATTGACTCAGAAATGGTCAAAAATTTCCTTCCTTACAATGCAGAAAATCACAAGATGATTGTTGCCAACAGAACAACTAAGAAGATGGATAAAGCACAAACAGTATAGTTTTTATAGCCATCAGAGGCTTGAGGTGCACTGACAAGTTGAAGAACAAAATTTCAGAGCCTACCAGGTTATGCTAGGAGTGAAAGTATCTCCTGATGTGTTTAACCCTGCAAGCACAGCGGAAGATGCAAGCACAGCACAGATGGTGAGATTTACAGGGTCAGGAGAAGCCAGCAAGATTCTTAAGGGCATATGGGCTGGCATGACAGATGAAAATCTTGAGAGGCTTAAGAGTCAGAATCTGTGTCTACCTGCCAGTTGTTGCCTGAAGAAGGTGTGACAGAGACTGATGGAATGATATAACGATGCAGGAAGACTGGAGTGAAGAGGAAAGTTTCTGGTGATGTGAAAAACATGACTGTGAAGCACTGCGACATAGTAAGAATTTTATTGGCAGTTATTTCAATGAAGTCCTATTTGAGGAAAAGTCTTAGTTGGACCTTCAGATTATTTGAAACCTGGGGACTTTTTGCCAAATTTTAACCTTTACCATAACAAGTTTAACTACAGATTATAGAAAAGAGTATCCCATTTAATGAGCTTAAATATCATTTATTTCAATTTCAATTATCCCTTTATACCAGTGTCATGGTTTATGTTTGTGTCCCCCAGGCCTCATGTGTTCGCATTGTGTATTTGTGATGGTTCATTGTCTAGTGCTTGGATTGATGGTGTCAGTGTGCCACCCACATAGGGGTGGAGCCAGGATGTGATGTAATGGCAGGAAGAAGGTGTGTCTTGCTCTTTGCTGGTTTTTGAGCTTGCTGTTTGCAGCCGCCATGAACGGCGGTCCAGCCATGCCCGCCTGTCTTGGAGCCAACTGAGTGTGGACTGAAACCTCCAAAAAACTGTAAGAAATAAACCTTTCCTTTCCCAACTTTGGGCTTCAGGTATTTTGTCTCAGCGATGAGTAAAAAGTAACTAAGACAACCAGGGTCCAGAACTCAAATTACAAGACATGCATAGGTATTAAAAATATGACCTATGGTCAAAAGAAAGAATAAGCAACAGAAGCAGATGCAAAACCCAGAGGTTAAAACGAACAGACAAGAATATATAAAACAACTGCTATAAATGTGTGAAATTGTTTAGGGGAAATGTGAACAATAAGCTTGAATAAATAAAGAGTTTTAGCAAAAACTAATGCACAAATGAGGGCAAGGATTGTAGCTCAGGGACGGAGCACTTACCACACATGCGTGTGATCCTGGGTTCAGTCCTCAGAATTGAAGAAAAACACAAAGAACATTTTAGAATTAAAAATGAAAAATTATTTCAAATGTTTAACATCAGAAAGAATAATTGAAAAAAATATATAAGTGAGCCACTAGAGTTTTGTAGACCTTTCACAAGTTGAAGACACAAAGAAATTAAATGAATTAAACTTCAGGAATCCTAAGCTCCTCTTAGAGTAAAAAGTACTCTATGCCATTGCCATTCTCCGATGCATCAAAACTAAGATGTTATCTCAAAGTGACAATTATTAAATAGAAACTACAGATTTTTAATTCAGGTCATTCTGATGACAAAGTGTGATCTTTCTGTTAGAAAGTTCAGTATAAAAAATTGCACTCATTTCTTATTATAGTGCTTTTATTTATTTGTTTTCTTCATAAGTGCTTTAATTTAGATCACAAAATCTCTATAGATAAGATATGTGTTTTCTAAAAGAGTTTCAATTTGTGTGAACCCAAATTGAGTTATCTCCATACAAAAGTATGTGACATCAAAATTAAACGTGGTCTACACTGAAAGCAATTCTGAGAGAGGTTACGAGATATAGACATAGATCTTAGGTAGCACTCTAGAGGTTTGCTGGAGTTATCTTACTGATATGAGGTTCTTACATTTTTTTCCTTCCAGACTCAATATTTACTATTTTATTATTGTTCTTTGGCACAGCAAAATAAGAGTCTCAAAAATCAAATGTCTTCTATGGCTAGAGAAATAAACTAATTGTATCAGGCAAAATTACACAAGAAGTAAGATAATAGAATGTAATGAAAACTTATAGACATATAAAGATCTGTAAAGTGATACCATACCAAGACGTATTTCAACTCAAATCTATTTTTAACCATTTCCTGACCTAGAGTTTAAAGCAGCTTTTTCTTTACATCAAATTTTTTTCCTTCTAATCACAGTGCAAAATTTAAAATCCAATCTTTGGTGACAAACAAAACTGCTGATTATTTAACACAAACTCTTATTGTCACTGCTTTTAGTTTTTAAAGATATCACTAGATGGGATCTCAGGATGGGGTCCTCTGTCCTCTAACATAGGAGATTAGGATGTAGCAAAGCCGGCCGAGGAAGTCTGCACTACCTGTTAATTACCAGATCCTGGAACATGTGGTTTCCAAAGTCTTATATATGAACTTGAGCAAGTTTTCTATAGGAAGGTCTTGACTTGACATTAGCATGAGATGTGAGATTCCAGCACCTCATGCTACTCTCAGGACCTGTATGTAGAAGTTCTCATGAGTTTCCCTAAGAGTCAAACAATAAACAAGGATGAAAAAATGTTCCCTTGTTCTAGGTTAGAAAGAATCAACATTGTGAAAATGGCCATACTTTCAAAACTGATTTAATGTAATTCCAACCATAAAGCCAATAACATACCTTACAGATCTAGAGAAAGATCCTAAAATTCATTTGGAAACAGAAGAGACCTAGAATAGCAAAGGCAATCCTAGACAACAAAAGCAAGAAAGGAAGCATCTCAATCCCTGACTTGAAATTATACTACAAAGCTACAGTAAGAAAATCAGTGTGTACTGGAAAAACATAAAATAAAACAGACCTGAGGATCAATGAAACAGATTAGAACATGCAAACACAACTACAAAGATACTCAGCCACCTTATCTTTGACAAAGGTGTTAAACATGTTCATTGGGGAAAAAAAAAAAACTCTTTAATAAATGGCGCTAGAAAGATTGGCTTTCCACATTCTGAAGACTGAAACTAGACCCATATCTGTCCACCATGCACTAAACTAAAGTAAAAATGGAGTAAAGATATAAATATTAAAATATAAACACTAAATCTTCTGGAAAATAAGGTAGGTAGAAATCTTGAAGACATAGGGGTAGGCAAAAGGTTCATGTACAAAATGCAAACCACATGGGAAGTATTTCAAAGAATCAACAACCGGGATCTCATTTTATTAAAAAGTTTTTGCACTTCAAAAGAAATCACCAACAGAATGAAAAGAAAACCCATAAAATGGGAAATAATTTTAGCTAGCTGTCCCTCAGACAAAGGATTTATATATAGAACATATAAAGAATTGAAAAACATCAGGACCCCCAAATTCAAAGACCCAATACAAAAATGAGAATCCGAGATGAACACTCACTTCTTAAATGAAGAAATACAAATGGCAAATAAATACATGAACATCACTGGTTATTCGAGAAACACAAATTAAAATAACATTGAGATTCCATCTCATTCCAGAAAGAATGGCTGCTCTCAGGAAAACAACAGATGCCAAACATTGGTCAGACTGTGGGGAAAAAGGAACACTTCTCCACTGTTGGTGGGAGTGTAGAATGGTGCAACCACTATGGAAATCAGTATGGCGATCCCTTAAACCTAAAATTGGAAGTCTCATTCAATATAGCTATTCCTCTAGGGTGTTTTCCTAAAAAAATTGAAAATGTCACACCACAGCGATATGTGTTCACTCATGTTTCTAGAAGCATAATTTG
This sequence comes from Cavia porcellus, assembly GCF_034190915.1. Lineage (NCBI taxonomy): Eukaryota > Metazoa > Chordata > Mammalia > Rodentia > Caviidae > Cavia > Cavia porcellus. Next base: position 120,364,885 of record NW_026947484.1, read on the forward strand.
TAACAGATAAATCTTGGAAACAAAGAAAATATCCATCAACTGCAGAACGGATAAAAATGTGGTATTTTTATACAATGTAATAATACTCATCTATAAAAAAGGACAATCCTGAGGCTTTTATAGGTAAATGGAAGCAACATGAGACTATCCTCATAAGTGAAATAAATCAGACTCACACTTGTAAATATCATATTGTCTCCTTAATGTAAAAAAAATGTGATAATAATAAAAACTGATAGAATAGTAAGATCCAAAATGTACAAAAGGTATTGTAATAATGAAAGGGAAGAAATGCTCTAAAGGAAAAAAACAACTGGATTGGGGAGAGGAGAAAAGGAAGAAATGGAAAGATTGTGTGTAGGTATACACATATAACTGTATGTATGTGTATGTGTGCAAGATAGATAACTATCCTACTAACTCTGTGTTAGTTCATCAAAAAGAACTAAAAAGTTTGAGCTGTCATTGATTGTTTGATCATTTTTATGCCTATTTTATAACCTGAACAACTACTCCTAAGAAAACAATATGCAATATATTAACTAGTGTTGATTTTTTAAAATTCTGTATTATTTCTATCCTGTTCTCTGTTCTGCTTTTTTTTTTAATTATAAAAAAAGAAGAATGCAGATGCCAAGAGGAGCTTGCTATTGTGTCTCTCCTCACAATGACCCACGCAGGCATTCTTCAGGGTGGACTTTTGTCTTGCTTTTTCCTCTTTAACTTGGCCCAACTTTGCTCTGCAGAGCCAGTTTCCCTCTTATTCTTCACTTTTACTTTTTCAAATAATCTTTATCATTGCTTTTTGCTCATTTCATTCAATTCTTCATTCTAGATGAGAAGAACCTAGAATCCAATTCCAGAAGGAGGGGCAAGGAACTCAGCAACATTTATTTGGAAAGCCACTTTTAGAAGGAGCTACCCCATAACATACTAGTGTCTCTAGCCAGGAGAACTAAAAGCCAGGAGTTCCAGTAGCACCCCAAATAGGAAACAGACACCTCAGCTTACCCAGGTAGGGTTTTGACTGATAGTACAAAAGCATTTCAGGACATATTAGTGTGAGATTAGGATATACTATCAAGGTTGAGGAATTCAAGAGGGCATAGCTCTAATGAAGATGATCAGATCGGTTCACAGACAAATGACCAACACTAGCTTTTATGAATTGCCTAATTGGCCTAGGCCTCAGTTTTTTACAAGACGGTTCCAGAGAAATTCTTATTATTTACTCCAGTCTTCAGAGGTGATAGTTGCTGCTTGGGGAAGTCTTAGTTCTGTAGCGGCTCTGCTGGCAGCAAGGTTTAGGATAGTGACTGGAGACTTCTGGGTATATAGCTGTGAGTTTAATGTCTTTGTAAATCTCTCTTCTTGGATTCCTCAGTCTGGAATGTGGAAAGATAATTATGTAAATTTAGATCTCACCGATTTTATGTTGCCAGCTTTTAGACAGGCACTCCCTAACTGATTAACGTGCCTATATGCAGAGCTAAGCGAGAACCTGTCCCAGACTTTAAGGTAGTGTAAGAGAAACAGAAAAAAATGAAGCACAAGCATTGTCCTGATTTTAGTTACCCAACAGATATTCACCAGCCCAAGTAAAGAATCACTGGTGTCTTTTTGTGTGTCTTTATTTTCCAAAATCAGCTTGCAACTTCCTGACTGTTTCAAAAGAAAACACAAATCTCTTTATTTTTTTTTTTTGAAACCACAAATTTTGCCTTTAAATGAGTAACTGATTTAAGATGCAGCCTGTCGTTGACCTATGTCCCTATGGAGGTCTTTGTCTCACCTCTTAAATTATAATATGAACCAAATAATAAGATAATATGTATTCATTTCTTTAAGCAGGGCCTGATATATAGTAAATTTAATTAAAAAATAGCTATTTTTGGAATTAATAAACCTACCCAAGTTTTCCACAGAGATTTTACAATGCAGTTTTAAATTTTATTCTTGATGGGATATAGAAAGTTTTATTTTAAAATAAACATTAGCAGTTGGTTATTAGTATCTATATTTGCAGAAATTCACACAATTATATTATATATGAGAATACCAAAACATGTTGTCTAAAAATATGCCTTTTTGGTCTAAGGTTTATTTTGAGTTGACTATTTTTAAAAGCAGCAGGCACAGTAGAAATTCCAACACAGAGAAGTTAGTTACCTTCTTATAAGAGAAATTTGCATTTATAGAAGAAATCTTCATTTATAAGGAATTCCTTTCTCTGTGATTTGGGGAGAGGAGGACTAAGTCCCGAAAACCCTTATCATTTGAATTTGTATGATATCAACCTAAGTCTTCATAACAAAATTTATTTCTAATTTTCCATGTGTTCCTTGGAAAAATCCCATTACTGGTTGGGCTAATAGCCTCCTTTTGGTTTCCACTGAACCAAATGGTGCTTAAACCTGATTTCTTAGGCATGTCTTTGAAATTTACTCATTTCTCTGGAGATATATATATATATATATATATATATACATATATATATATATATATACTAATATATACATATATATCTAATATATATATATAAATATATACATATTTATGTGTGTACATACATACATAAATATATATGAGACACTCATTCTTCACTTGTGTTGTCTGTTATTCAAAAATGGCATCTTGGCCTCTTCTGTCATATTCATGAAGAGCTGGTAATGTCTATATTTTAAAATTGCTTTTTTGCAAACGTATTTTCATAGATACAATTCCTTGGAATGTCATTTTAAAAATTCTCGATAATTTTTTAGATCCTTTTTTATTAAAACTGCTATAAATATTCAATAAGGCAACACTGAAGTGCAACAATGACAAGACTTTTCTGGAAGTGACCATTGAAATGAAAACAGAACAAAATTAGGACTTATTTTATATGTTGTTTTATCTTCTTGTCATGTTAATACATTGCTTTGACAGAGTAAATCTGTTGACTGTTCTATTTTTAAAATCTTGCTTATATAAACAAGTTAAAACTCTATGGGTAGATTTCCCATCACATTTTGATTTTACATTTATATAGGAAATATACATCTGTAAAGGTATCTTCCTCTGCAAAAAAAATTAATTTTCTCATTAGAGAAAAATAAAAATTTTACTATACTGCAGAACATGGCTTTCTGCAACTCTAGTCTTTTGATGACTTTTAAAATAATCCTCAAATCATAAAACCAATATCATTTCTTTTCCTGAAATGCTCATTAATCACACATGTAACAATTGTTCTATGCAGTTCTTTTATATGATGATTTCCATAAACAAATAATAATAATGTATTTAATAGCTACTGCTTAGCAAAACAGTGCCAGAGTGTGAGGCCACAGTGATAGATAAGACTGGTATAAACTCTGTCTTTAAGGAGTTTGCTATCTAATGTGGAAGCACTGCCAAAGGATAAAGGCGGACACATGGCATTCCAGTTCTGCTTTTAGTGCTGGGGATTAAATTTGGACCCAAGTATATGATAAACACTTGCTCTACCCCTGAGCTACACTTACACCTACACATATTATGTATAAAGACATTAATTTGAGCAATCAGTTCATCAGTTAGCCAATACCACATTGCTAGCAGTTTTGTCTTCCACTATGGTGGCAACAGAGGAAATTTTATTACAAAGTGTTTTGACTCCCAATTAAACTAATTAAAAAATATTTATCATTTTCAAGGATCTTATGTCACAATAGAACTTTTCAAGCGAGTAGCAAATGGGTAAGTTTTTTCTCAAAAGAAGATAAATTGATAAGCACTGAAAGCCTTATGAGATAAATGCTACTTTGGGCCTCTCAAAAATAATTTATTACTCCTAATAGTTTTTATTTTATCTGACCTAACATTCTCATGATTGTTAGGTAAACTTTTTCCAAGATATGTTTGACCTGGTTAACTTTCCACAGCTTGACAAACAACAGACTCCTGACTCATCCAGTCTTCTAAGGCTGCAGGAAAAACCATTTCAGTACAAGCTAAGATTTCCTCCTCTTTGCCATAATCTGCCTACATAAGGCTCCCAACAATGTGCTCACTGCATTCATTGATTTGTGATTACCTTTACACTCTGCGTGTGAAAGTTAACTTTTTTTTTCTTTGTTAAAATCTTTTAGAGTAACATGAATCTCCCAGGCCTAGGTCATTCACATTTGGCTCAGAATAAATGATCTTTTTGTTTTCCTTTAAAGTAAATTTTTTGCATTATTTAAAAGACAACAATTACACAAAGTTATTGACTCTGAAATGTGATATTACAACACAAAAGTAATTTAGATTTATTCCATCCATTTATTTATCAAAAGTAAATTGCAGGGCCTGGGGTTTAGCTCAGCAGCATACGTGCCTGCCTTGCAAGCGCACAGTCATGAATTCGAGACCCGGTACCAAAAAAAAGAAAAAAAAATAGTAAATTGCAAATCATGCTGTATGTTAGGAAATCTTCAGAATCAAAAAAAAAAAAAAAAAAAAAAAAAAAAAAAACGAACTCCAGGACTTCTGGAAGAACATGGCAGATAGATAGCAGCAGCTATGGAGGCTCTCTGAGATACCCCACTTAGAATCCAGGAATGCTGCAGTACGAGGAGTCCTAAGCAAGGGGAAATACACCCTGCTGACCCAGGAATGAACTAAGCTAAGAGAAACCAACTAGAAATCCAATCCTGGTGCTATAACAAGAACAAATAAAATCTCAGTGCGGAAGCTAGAACCCATGCCCCTGGAAGCCGCAATCTGAATTTCCTGCTGCCACTGCTGTGTCCGAATTTGCAGGGCAGATTCCCTCTGAGAGCGGGAATCTGAGAACGGAGTTGAAAGCAGGACTAGCAGGGAGCCCTACATCAACTTGCATTGAGTGAGGGGAACCGGGACCCTTTCATAGAGTAAGAGGCTCCAGCAAAGGACATACTGGGACCAGGCAGACTTGCCGGAATGGGGCGCTGCAGTGACTTCAGTCACATATTCCCCTCTCAAGAAGGATTGGTGGGGAGAGCCTGGCCTGCGTGACGCCACTGACTTAGACCCAGTAGGTGAGTCCAACACAGGTCCCAGCACCTGGAGGTGCATCCTAGCAGTGAAGCCTTTGGTAGGTTGACCTGGAGGGGCGGGCCCAGGAGAAGCTGTCCAGGTCTGTGTCTCCCTGGTGCCACTGCAGTGGCACACCTAGCCAGCACAACTCAAACAAACTATAACCAAAAAAAAAGAGAAAAAAAAATTGGGCCTCCTACATTTGTTTGTATGGAAGGAACAAAAAGTATGGGAAGAGGGAGAAACAAGAAAGGGTCCTCAATCCCCAATCCTGAGAACACTGATCCAGGAAAGGGAAATGTAAAGGAAGACAGAAAACATGCAATATCAAACATGGCACTAACAGACATAAAGCGCTATCTCCAGAGCCTCATAGACCAGTTCAGGAATGAAGTATTTAACGAGATAAGAGATAAGTACAATAGTTAGAGAAATGCTAAGTATCGCCCAAGAAAAAACAGATGGTGGAATGGAAGAACAGAAAAGAAGGGGAGAATTGTTTGATGGAGAGAATAGAGAAAACATAGAATACATGAAGCAGGTTCAAAGAGATTACCAGGAAACTAAAAACTCTATCAAAAGCTGGCATAACTGCTTGAAAGAAACTAAGGATAGATTATCTGAATTGGAGGGCAGACTTGTAATATGGGAGCATGAAACGAAAAACTTCTTAAAAATAACAAGAAAACAAACAGCAATAATACAAAGACTAGAAGATAATAAGACGATCTACAACCTAAGAATTAAGAACATAAAAGAGGAAGTAGGGATACAAACAAATGGACTACAAAAGCTAGTCACAGAAATAATCCAAGAGAATTTCCCTAAATTAGCAAAAGGTAAAGATACTCAGATGTATGAGGCATACAGGACCCCAGCCACTTACAACCCAAACAGAGCTACACCCAGGCATATAATAATCAAAATTCCAGAAATCCAATATAAGAACAGAATACTAAAAGCCATCAGAGACAAGAAACAGATCACTTACAAGGGAACATCCATCCGAATTATAGCAGACTTCTTAGCACAAACCATCAAATCACGAAGAGCATGGGGGGAAATAATTCAAGCTTTGAAAGATAACAACCTCTCGACAAGATTGATATATCCTGCACAACTGTCCCTAGAAATGGATGGAAAAACAAGGTGCTTCCAGGATAAAGAGCAACTAGGGGAATTTGCAACCACCAATTCAACTCTACAGAGAATTCTGCAGGATATTCTAAAAAAGGAAAATACCAAGACTTCAGAAACAGTGGCAGAGAGGCCACAATGAATGGAGCAGCAAGCAAAATGAAGAAGACAAACTGACAACAAATGACAGAAAAAGAGCTCAACAAAAATGAAGCAGAGAGGATTGGATGGTAGGAACAGCTATTTGGAGAAAACAAGGCATCATAATAGCTAGTGCTGATTTAGTATCATCTTGCTTTGAAGTCCCATCAAGCTTTTATTCTTCTGTCTCCATTGGTCTTAACAGGTTGTATCTTATTGGATTTTATTATACATGATAATATAAGCAAAAACTTTTATAGATAAGGAGATTATACAGAAACCGTTGTTCATTTTCTGATAGTTGGTTCTAAATACCCTGTAATACTGTCATTCTCTTGAATGGTTTTACATTGTCTTGATATGTTTGGTGCTACAGTAAACGAAGTTATACTCGAAGATTTCAAGGAAAGAGACATTATGGTAACTACTTTTATGTTGGGATGTCTTGTGGTGAAACACTATTTTGCTTAAATGGTTATGCTTTGACCTGCACTGTTTTGTTGTTATGCCCTCTTTTATCTCAGTCTCCTTTTTTTAATTATTTACTTTTTTATTGTTTTCTTTTTAATTAAGGGAAAAATAAAAAAGCAGGATATATTATTAGAGTAACCCACTTTGATTTCCTATTAACTTGATTTGAAACCCTGTATAGCCCTCTCCATCTTGCTTTGACTGATTTTCCTCTATTCTGCTTTACCAAGTTCAAAAGTATAGGCAACAACTGTAAAGACAATAAGATTCATTATGACGCCTGTTCTGGTTGACTATTATTTTCTTTTAAAGCCCTGTAATGTCTCCAATGTTTTGGTTTTATTCTTTACTGTTTTGTTCAATTTTATTATAACTGATGATATAGGCAATTCTTTTTAAGATAGCAAGAGGCAGTATGGTAACCATTGTTGATCACCTAGTATTTTGTTTTTACATTATCTATTATGTTCATCCTTTTGATTTGACTTACTCTGTTCTGTTATGTCACATTTGGTTTTACTCCTTTCAAAAAAAAAGTAATAAGTACTGTGGGAGTAATAAAACCCAAAATGTATAATTGTCATTGTACAAAAGAAAGGAAAAGAAAGTGCTCTAAAGAATATAACCGCAAATATATTTAAGTGTATAAGATAGATAACCATATTACTGAGTTTTGTTGGATCATTGAACAAAACTGTTTCCAGGCTCACTGTTTGAAAGTCCACTTTATATGCTTTAATTTTGTAACTTGAACAACTATTTCTAAGATAATAATATGTAATCTATTAACTAGTGATTTCCTACTGTTTATTTTTTTTCTGAAATTCTGTGTAACTTATACCCTATTTCTGCTTTTTTTTTCTTTTTCTCTTAATAAAAAAAAAGAAAAAAAAAAAAAACGAGCTCTATCATGAAGCCTAACCTGGAATATCTAGGAAAGAGATGAGTACATATATGAAAATAGTAAAGGACATAATAGAGACCTGTGCACAGCAAAACAGCATCACAAAAGACAGACCAAGATTCTGCCTGGATGGTGAAACTTCCAGAAGAGCTTACATTTTATGTAGATATGAAGAATAAATTAATTATTTCAGACAAATAAAGCAGGAAAAGAGAATTTTTAAATGTCATCTTGGGCCTGGTAGTCTTCCTAACATTTTGGAGGTTGAGGCGAGGGTTTGCATGAGTTCAAAGCCAACCTGAGCTATAGTGTGAGATCTTATCTCAGAAAAACAGAAACAACAACCATAAAGGCACTGTTTAAAAAGAGTAATATATTTTTGCAAAAATTCCATTATTTAGATGATTTCCGATGTACCAGGCTGGGGAGAGCCCAGCAGCATAAGTGCCTGCCTGGCAAGCTCAAGGTCCTGAGTTGAATTCCCAGTACCAAAACAACAACAAAGACATGTAAGAACTAAAGCATATTTCATTAGAAGTAAAAGCAAATGTTTCTTGACCTTTTGGAACTCAGTACTCAAAAGATGAAGGAAAAAATATCGAGTACATTTAATTGTTTTAGAATTCTATGCCAAATCTGTTATGTGATTTCAAAATACTAGAAAATAACTTTCAAATCTAGGAAATTAACCCATAAAGGTCTATCAAGTCAAAGCAGAGGAAAGTGCAAGCGGATAATCTCATCTAATTCAGTGTTTTATAATATAATCTTCAACATTTTTGCATTCAAATGGTTTTGAATTGCTAAATGCATGGAAAGTGGTACCCAAGTCAGTGGAGTGAAGTATTTTTTTTTGATAAAAAATGCTTAGGAATTCAGACCCTAATTTGAAGATTATCAATAGCTCTTCTTCCTATTTCTGAAATAGAACAAGGATGCTTATAAGGACAAGAGACAGGAGGGATTCTAGGACTTTAGTCCATGGCTTGTCTCCCATTAAAGGGAGCTGTACCTTTTCCCTATACTGCTGTGCCAACAATATATGAAAGTCGTCCTCTTCTTATCCCTGTTCTTATTGTAAGGACCAAGTGCCCTATAACAACACAGATCACCATGATGTCCTTAGGGAGAATAGCTATCTTGCACTGGAAGAAACCTCTTGAAACATGAGGAAGAGATCTCCAAATCTGGTCTAGCATTATAGGGAAGACTGACATAGGATTCAATTTTTTTCAGACACTGATAGGCAGCAAAACAATTGCTACTTTTCATTACAAGGCAGCCCACGTCCCCGTGAACTAGTGAGTTTCTGGTATTAAAGTAGTCAGGCCTGGAGACACGTGTTGGAAAATTGCTCCACCACACCCTTCTGCATACTTGGTCCTGTGGAGAACTGTGACTTTTGGATGTCATGTAGCTGGTCTAGAGGGAGGTTCGGCTGAGCTGGTTAAGTTGCACAAGCTTTGATTTCAGATTGAGGTTTCCTGAATTCAGTGTGTGCACAGTCTTTCAGGCACGTGACAAGGGTATTGGTCAGGAATACACTTAGGAAGCATCCAAAGCAGCTATAACTTAAGAATCTGATCAAAGGATTTTTTCATTTCAACAAATGCAGGGATGAAGAGCAAACCTTTTTGGGAGATAGATTTCATAGGTCTAAGCATGTCCATGCAAAAAGCAGTGGCAGTAGCCACGGTAGCAAAAGGGAGAGCCAATGCCTACTAAGAAGAAGATGTGTAGAATGATCTCATGGTCATCAGCATGATGGTGCCAGGCTTCAGTATTCAAAGGCACAATGTAAATTGGGAAATTTTACACAAAGGAAGAATTTTTTTTATTTCCCTAGACATGAGAATGTTATAATGCCCAAAATCAATCTCTTTCAATGAACTTTCTCCCAAAAGAGTTTTAGTTTACTATCCATTGACTCTAGTTTTATATATATATATATATATATGTGTGTGTGTGTGTGTGTGTGTGTGTTTGTGTGTGTGTGTGTTTTTAGCATTTTTATGTCACTAAGTCTCTGCTACTGTTGTCAGCAACACTAAATGTAAGAATACTCTGGGATCATTGTGCTTCCTGGGATATCTGTTTTAGGGTTTCAGCATCATTCGTCCTAAATCTTGATAATGTAGAAGGACAGTTATAAAATCTTGGATGTCTCTAAATTTGGGGGCTTCTCTAGTGCAAAGATAATGACTAAATATTTACTCCTGGAACCCTGAAGTAATCACATTTTCTGTTAAGAACAGCCCAGGATGCAGCTGGAGAAACGCAAGGCCACTCGGCATATAGAAACTTTCTAGCTGATTTTAAGCAAAGCAAAACATTTTATAGGATAGATCTGAGACACATATTTGAGCATGTATTTCATAAACAACAATTTTCTGTCAAATTTGAATTTATTTTAGGCTAACTTTAGTCTTCTAAGAGAATTTAATCTTTGCAAGTAATTTTTCTCTGAAAAGTTAGTAATATAAGAAGTATACTGTAGAAATTTTGAAATATCTCTCGGATATTTTCTTTCATTGTTAGACTATTTTAATTTCATTGCTGTACAGGATCAGATAGATTGTCATAATTTGAAACAAGACAAAGAATAAATCTTTGGCTTTGGGCACAGCACTATTTTGGACTCAATTTACTTAATGCAAAGTGGTGACTCATTTCAGAAACCTCCTGGTTCAAAGCTGTGCTGTCCACTAGTAGGATCAGAGCAGAGACAGTGGTTGATCTGTGAGAACTGCCAAAGGGACCGTTGACTTCGGCCTCTGAGGAGCATAGTCATGCTCCTGATTGACTTAACTGAATAGTTAACTCCAACATATTAAGAACACTATTAGTAGCATAGTCATTTAGTCACTTGCTCACAAATCTACACATAGGCTAAGAAAGATGCTGTACTTTGTCCTATTCTGGAGCCCAGAAATGAAATATGATAGCAAGCACTCAAGGATTTTTTTTTATATTGGAGTTCAAAAGCTCCAAGATCAGTGAAAAGCACTACTCTATCTTTAGGACTTGGTTAGGATTAAACACATGCTCTTGGGCAGAACAAAGCAATATCTGGGTGTCAAGGAAGTATCTGTCCTGTGTAAGTCTTGGGTATGTATATTTTCCAATCAATGATAAACGTATCACTCAGAAAAATTAAGGAACAAGTCACTGCTTCTACTACAATTAATATGAGGAGAATAGCTTATTATCATCATTACTACTTTTCACCTGTTATCAGTCCATCCACAACACAAAGATAAATACATGTCTTTACTCTTTTTTTAAGTTTAAGAAAGCAAATTCAGATGAAATGCTAATACACTCTCTCTCTCTCATTCTCTCTCTCTCTCTCTGAAAACATGCTAGAAAGAACTAAATTAGTGCACAAATTATGCAATCAAGTCTAGAAAAATTGGAGAAAAACATCACCCTCTTAAATTGTGATTCCACATTCTTTATATTTGGCTCATTTGTTAATTTATGAAATGAACAGATAATAATAAAATAAAGTAAATATTTACATTAAATATCTTTGGCTTTAAAAGCTGTTGTAATACATTTGATTCTTACATCAACCCTACAATAGATAAGACGAATGGAAGTAGAGAAAGACAAAGACAGACAGACAGAGAGACAAAGATTTGTATTTGTTCAAAACTCAAGGAAAAATCAAGAAGTTCTGCAAAGCTTCCTGCTATTAGTCTTAAACTCATAGCTTTCAGAAATATGCTATACTTTTTTCCTATTCAGAAATCCTTAAAATGAGTCAACAGGTCCAATAAATATTCAAGCTCTGTACATATAAAGGTTATTTACTAAAATGTTAACCCTTGTTATTCATCAAACCTTTCAAAGAATTAATAGTATTTTCTATATTTCCCATTGGGTAGTGGATTAATTTTATAGTGCTTTTATGAGAAATATAAAAATAGATGCCTGCATATCTGTCTATACTGATGTCCACCTTTGTCTTGATTCCTATTTCTATATTCCTTACTCCTCTGCATGTTCATATGCATGCACACACACACACACACACACACACACACACATATATATGTTTTTATGATATATATGATTTTATTTACTAAAATGTGGATGGAGCTGAAGTAGTGACTGTATATTTAAAATATTATTGGGTTACAAAATAAACATTGTAGCTTTAAATTTCTTTACATAAGAGATTACAGAGAAATGAGAAATTTGGCACCAAAATCAGAAAACCCAGGTGATAATGGTCCTTTTAGTGAACTTCAGTGGATGGGAAATTTTTGGATGTGTGGTTTCCTGTCACACAGAAGTCTTGGTAGTGAATATTATGAGATGAGGTGGAAAGATGGATGCAAGTGAGCAGTGACTGGCTGTGGAAAAATAACTTCCCAAATCATCACCAGAGTTTATTAAGTTAAAAGAGTTTCTTTGTTTTGAAAAGCAGAATGATATGCAATTTTTAAGTGTGTGTCCAAATGCTATTTTCTATAGCTGTTCCCCAAAAATTATGTAGCCTTTAAGCCATTACTGGATCAAAGCTTTTGTACTAAATCAGATCTGTGTCAAGGACAGAAAAACCAACAACGAAACATAACTAAAGAATCATTTCATTGTTCACCTCAAAAACTACTGAAATTTTAGGCACTGCATTTAGTCTCCGTAGAACAGCCCCAGACATTCTTTAAGATATATCACTTTATGTCACTTCTCTGGTCCAGACTCCCCAATAGTTTCCCTGATATTTCTTGGTAAAATCTTAAGTCCTGGTGACAGTCTGTAACGCCCTACTCACAGCTCAGCCTCTTTTGTGATGCTGTTCATTTAGCTTCACTACTATGGCTTCCTTACAGTTCTGTATCTCACCAAACTTTCTTACATTTGAGATTTTTGTGTTGGCCAGCCCCTACACCTGAAAACTACATGGCATGTTCCATCACTTCATTCCAAAGCTCTCAAATGCCACCCTGTCGGGGCCCCCATGGGACTGTTATTATTGGAGGACCCTACACTGCTCTGTGCAACTAAACCGATTTTACTGTCTTTCATTCTATAGTCTTTAAGTCCACTTACTATGGTTTGCATATTGGCTTTACAACTGTGCCAAAGCACAAACACACTTAAACTCTAGTTTCCTATTCCAGGTTTTTCTATGCTTTTCCCTTTAACCTCCAGGTACTTTTCTGGGGAAGGAAAGCACTACAGAAAGGCTGAGGAAAAGTGTGACTGAAGGAAACTGTAGGAAAGGTCTTTACTTTTCTGCATCTCTACACACCTGTCTGATTTATTTTCACTCGACCTCTGATGTGTATTTTAATATTCGTGTTTTTCAAGGCTTATTTCAGTTCCTTCTTGTCATGAAAACTTCTACAGCCTTCCTCTTTATTCTATTTATTGATTACTTTTAGCAGCAACCTTTTATTCAGTCTGGGCCTGAAGTAGAAAACCAGCAAAAAAAAAAAAAAAAAAAAAAGGAACTATTCTATGAAAGCAGGTTCACAAGTCCGGGAATCCTTTTCACCATCTTTACCACAAATAAGGTACCACCCAGGCTCATGGGAGGTAAAGGAAAGGAAATTGTTCAGGTCGTCTCTTGAGCTAAAGGAAGAGAATCTGTAAACTTACAGGTCACACTGCATGGCTCATCTGAGTGGAACATTGGATCATTAGAAGAAGTTAATATTTTCATAGGAGATCAAAAATATAAGAATAGAATCAGTATTTGTTTTAAGAATCATATATGTCAATCCAAAAGTGCAATACCTACAACTTTTCATTAGTGTTCTTTTGTTACTTTATAAATCTAAAATATAGAACTGTTATAACTGCAAGAACTATGTAACTAAAATGTATTGAGCAGTTTCAATACAATTCTGTATCTCTGATCAAGAATGGTAGTTGTGTAAGTCAGCTCTGACTTTATTTTGTTTTTCCCTATCTGATTTTTATGCTACTTAGTCTGGCTCCTCCAACATTAAATCTTATAAAGCAATATATTTTCCAACTGCACATAAAATGAATCCTAATATATTTATACTAGATAACCTCTTGAGCTATTTATCCTACTAATATTATTTTCTATTTATTGGGAAAAAGCTGTACAGAGTGGAATATCCCCCAAAGCCAAGTCTGCTTCCTTATCTCTCTGTTACTATAAATAATGAGTCCTTTGACAGATAATTTACCTAAGCCAGGCAAATCAAATTTTCCACATATGGATTTGAAATTTAGAAAGGAGAGACACAGAACCTAATCTTTGGATTTAAATGTTATAATTTGCTCAACTTTTTCTGACTTGCTGAAGAATCCCAAGTGTTCTGCAATACATTTCCTCCATTGCTTTTCCTTTCTCTGCAAAGTAATTTTTAAGTGAAGGAAATTTCTACACCTGTCTTTATCTACCTGATAAAGATATACTTTTCTTTGCATATTTTGAAGTATACTTTTAACAGCAGCACTTAAATTGCATTTAGAATGTGTATTATTCCACTTAAACTATAACTGTCCTTAGATGATCAGGTTCTTTTTTACCCCTTCATACGAGACCAAACAAATCATTTTCATAGCAGCCCACCAGACACGCAATCTATTGAGCGTACTCCATTACAGACTCAGGCAATAAAATACCAGTATCCCTAGTTAGCAAAGAGCTTCTTTTAGGGACAGAGCACAGCTTGGGAACATTTTTTTAAACATATGGCCTCATTTTTTTCACCTGGAAAATAAGAAGGAGTGTGAATTTAAACTTACAGTGAATGAATTTAGACTGAGTACAAAATATAAATGTATTTATATTTATTCCTTGAATGTAAAGGCCATGTATTATGCTTCCTTTTTATCCATACAATCCCTACCCAATTGCACATCTTCAATTAACATTTTTCAAGCAAATTTCATTCACTATTTCAAATAATGTAAAAATTTAAATTTGTGCACTTAATTATAATATTCAGGCTAAACCCGAAAGCTAATTTAATGATCAGGAGGTTTTCAAATTTTATGTATTAAAATTACTTTTTCATATTATGCTTAAGTGTACTTTGAAGACATACAATATTATTGCATTTAAAAATAAATATTAATTTTAGAAACCAATAAAAATGCTATCAACAGAAAGTACACTGGTACAAACCAGAAGGAACGAAGAAAGAATAGGAATAATTACTTAATGGATACGGAATTCTCTTTTGAGGTGATGAGACTGTTTTGGAACTTTATAGAAATAATAGTTGTCCAACTTGTGAATATATTAAATAGTTTAATTCTACCTTTTATTTTTTAATTTATTTTACTATTATTATTGTTGTTATTTAAAGTACTGGGAATTGAATGTAGAGCCTTTTTTCTGAGCTATATGCTGGGCCATTTTAAAATCTTTTTATTTATTTTAAATTAATTTTATTGTTACGCTTCAGACATACATAATGATCCCACTCATCATAGGCAATTTGTATCTGTACATGATGTATGTTGATTCTTTTTCCTCCAATCCCCTCTGCTCTCTTCAACCCCTCTTCTCCCCCCACTTACAAGTTTGTTTCTACATTTTTCCTGTTCCTTTCCTTCTTTTCTCCCTTTCCCTCCCTTGTTCCCCTTCCCATTTGAACATTTTCATCCTACTTCCCAGTGTCTACTGTGTATTTTCCAGGTCCTATTCTGTGTTCTTAATTGTGAGACAGATCCTTGCTGATTCACTAAATTGTCCAGGCTGAGTTTGAATTCTCAGTCCTTCTGCCTTATGGAGTGTTAAGATTATTGTCACACATCCCCATGCTTGATTTAATTCTACCCTTCAGAATGGTTAATTTTCTTTATAATACATGCTCCAAGGAAACAGTGTGAGAGAAATTGAGATGGAATGAAGAAACTTCAGGCTTCTTAAATTTTCATTATTTAAAGATTAACAGAGGAAAGCTGCAAGTGTGTGCCAATCACTGACTAAATTTCCCCTTTGCTCCCCAAAACATAGCTTTAAAAGTCAGATAATAGGAGAAGAGATTAGGAGCAAACAGAATTAGACTTTATCAATCATTACTTTAGATAATAAGATTTTCATGGTCAGAAGGTGTTGATAAGTATGCTTTTGTGAGGAAAAATAACAACATTAACTTGCTAACCTTATATCAAATAAATATACAAATACTTGAGTGTCTCTTCATAGTGAATGTATCTAGTTTAAACAGAATACATTCTATCTAAAATATAAAGTCTACAAATATAAAGCAGTACACAATATACTGTATGATCTTTTAACCATTGGCCTTACAAGATCACTTAAAGTATTCAAGGAAAATGAATGCATTGTTTTAGAAAGCAATGTCACATTACTAAATATGTTGCCTTTATGAAGGGTATCCCTATCCTCTGATTATACCATACCTCTGATTATAGACTTGGTAATTTTCTTTGATACCTCCAGGCCTTCATGTGATTCAACATGGAACTTGGTTGAATTTACCTCACTCACTCATGTGTCCATCTAAGTAATCTTAAATTCATCTACTTTTCAAGTTTTTTACCACAAACTTCTATTCCAGTCTCCTATAGATGCTCAGTCTATAAGCACTTCTTAAATCTCACAGACCTGCCCTGCTCTACACTAAGATTAATATGTGTGTGTGTGTGTGTGTGAGAGAGAGAGAGAGAGAGAGAGAGAGAATATTTGAAATATGAGTGATCATAGCACTATGATTTAGAATCTTTCAGGGGTTTTCTATTCCCCTTAATATTGTTTTCAATACCTCTTGATTAAGCTGCCTTTTCTCCGGCTCTCTCTAGCCAGGTACCTTGGCCCTCCAGTCCCCATTGCTTCCTCTGAATTCCTCAAGTGCATCATGCTTCCTCCATCCCAGGAGCTTTGCACATGTTTTTCTGTGTTCAGTGCATTTTTCCACCACCCCTCTACCTCTTGTTCTCTTTCTGCTTTTCATTTATATTCAAATCAAATGACTTAGAGCACAATCTTCCCAAAAAGCAGCTTAGGTCAGGCCTTCAAATGTTTTCACAGAATACATTCATATATACGACAATCACTCTAGATTTTGTGTAAATATTTTAATGTCATCTTTCGCTAGACTGTGAGGTCCATGAAAAATGGGCCATGTCTGTTTTGGTCACCTGACACTATTTTCCAATTACAAAGAGTGAATTAGCTTACAGTTGACAGTAATGGAACCAGAAAAATTTCTAGCAATGATCATGAGTTATTTTTTGCCATGTAAAACAAATACGATCTTCTTCTTCTCCCAATGCTTATATATAAGGTCACCAACTTGGCACTTAAATATGCTATAATTAATTTAGCATATACTTTCCCTTAGCTTGCAAACTCCTTAGAGAAATATGTCTACTGTATCTTTGATATTTCTCTAATATATTACAGAGTGAAGGAAATGGAAGGTACTTAGTAATACATTTTGCTTAATTGATACATTTCATTTTGTTAAGGCACAGCAACAATATGATACATATGTAACTCCCCAGAACTCCAGTACTAGTTATTGTCTATATATAGATACTTTATGTTCACATATAACTGAAGAGGGCAGAAACAAAGCTCTTGATTTCCACTCCTATATAAGTTCTTCCTCTGTGCTTTCTAAGTTCTGCACATTGCACTAGAAAGTGACCAATGTGATCCTTTACAACTAGTACCTGCTCAAAGACTATCCTGCTTAAAATTTAATGATGTCTTCCCATTAGAATAACACCTAAACTCTACTGGAAACCAGAAATTCTTACATGATCTGGTCCTTGCTTTTTTTCTAACCTCATCCCAAACATCATTCTACCTTATCATCCTCGCTCCATCCACACCGAGTCTTGTAAGTCAAAGTTGTCAAGCTCATTTGCCAGCTTAGGACTTTTGCATCTATTTCTATTTGTCTAGAGAGAATTCCTTTTGATTTGACATGACTAAGTCCAGCTTTGTCACTGATATCTCAGCCTGTGTCATCTATACTCTCAAGAGACCCTTCATGGACCATCTGACTTACATATGTAAATACCCAATCTCTATTTATTATTAATTGAGATCCAGTACAAAGACAGAAACATAGGGTGAGGATAGGGATGAAATTATTTTAGTTAGATGGCTCAAAGAAGGCTTCTCAGAAGACGTCATAACAAAAAGACAAAAAGTAAGCTGTTTAGGTATGTGGAAGATGAACTGTCAAGGTAAAAGGAGCAGATGCGTGAAGACCACAAGGAACGATCTCATGTATCTGAGGAGCAAGGAGGCCACGATGGCTAGAACTGAGTCAGCGAGACGGATGACAGGGGCTGAAATCAGTCAGTCAAAATCAGGTCAAACCATGGAGGACCCTTGAGGCCATGTTAAGGGATTTTGTAGAGACAGTAAGCTCTCCGAAGACTGTGGGGAGAGCTGTTACACAGTCAAGTGCACGTTTTAAAAAACAAGCTGAATAGATCAATAGATAAGAAACAAAAAGGAAATTAGTTCCAAAACAGAGCTCCGTGCAGATGTAGGACATTAGAATCATTTTGTCTGTGTCCTTCTCATACACAGAGAGCTCTGAGACTTATTTAGTGTGAACCAATTCTAGTAGTGACTGAGGCCATGAAAAGTACTCCTCCTAATACTGTCTGTGCCGTAGTCCTTCTTTCTTTCTCCCACAACACTGACTATCAAATATTCGGCACATATTGCCATACTCTGCCAAGTTATTCTTCTTTTCTTCTAGCTTCTTGAAGGCAGGGAGTTTTGTCCACCTTCACAGTCACACGTCTCTGTGCATAGAACAGGGTTCCCAAACCACAGCTGCTGAAAGAACAAATGAGTAAATGTAGGCAGTGGGTAGCCATGAGCATTCCACAGCACATGTGGCCTCAGAGCGTGACATGTGAGTATTTTGTAAGTGATGCCCTCTCCTCCTCCAGATGCAGCCATTGCTGCCCCACTGAGGCTGAACTCCAGCTCCCTTCCTCCAGGAAGGGCCCATGTCCCTTTGCAGGAACTATTCAATCTGAAGTTTCTGTGACCAACCAAGAGAGCTTCTTCCCTCTTTCAGGCTAGTAGAAAAGACACTGTGGAAACTCTCTCCTGGTTGAAAGACATGTGTTTGTTGTTTTAAGAAATGAAAAAAAAAAAAAAAACTAAAAAAGAAAGAAAGAAAAGAAATGGAAGGAATTTTACACTTTGAGATTCAGAGAAAAGTTTCTATATAGCTTATGTTGACCATTACCAGACTTTTAAAATAACGATAGCATGGAAATTTTTATAGGTACTTTATATTCTCAACATATTTTCTGTTTATGACATTTTTTAGGCTACATATATATTGGCAAGATTTATCTTATTGAGCAGATCACCTGCTTTTAAATAAAATACATGATACCAATATGCAATTTCCTGCTGTGACAAAAAGAGAAAGATTATAACAAGCTTATCCCTCAAAAGCACACCCATAATCACTATTCAAGTTTCGCTAACTGAAGGAATAACATGGCGGGGGGGAATGTGTCTCTCCTGGATATATAGATATAGACAGATGAGTCATATTTGCAGAATTCAAATTTGTATTATTCATATGTTCAAGGTCATTTATAAACTGTGAAACCAGAGATGACAAGAGATTATAGATATCATACAAGTATCACATTTACATGCTAACTGAAACAAATTGTTCCAATATTTTGTTTGTATACAGTGCTTCAAATTGAGGGGTTTTTTAAAAAAGTGTTATTGGCAATGGAAAAAATAGGCTAGAGTTAATGGAAAAATGTAACTTGGAAGGATTGATTGTAAAATGTGATTTATGTCAGACAAAAGAAAAATGTACTATTTCTTGTGATACTTGATATTAACATTTAAATTTTTGATAGTTATACCTGAAGCTTGGCAAAGGTTGATCATCATAGGTGAAAGCTTTTACTAAATTTTATTTTCTGTAATAGATATTAATTTCTACCTTTCATTGAAGGAATAGAGAAGGGAAAAGGTAGACAGACATACTGACTTGAGTATGCCCTTATACATTTAATAAAGAAAATAAATTGTAATTTGAGCTGGAATAATCCCAGGAAACTCTCTAATTCATTGCTTTCTAAGTATTAGTGTTGTTAAGAATCACATGAGAATTTTGAGAAAATTCAAAACCAATTAAGTCAGTCTGAGTCTTTCTTGGTATTTTTTGCTCTACAGAAGTCCCCAGGAAAAAGTTGGGCTACTGGTTGGAAAATCATGTCTATCAAAGACCAAATTCAGTTCCCTCATGCAAGAAATGAAAACATTTTTAATGTGAACATACTTATAAGGTGCTTATTTCAAAGAAAAATTTACTTCCAAAAATAACATGTTTCTGAATGATCTACTGCTATATATTATTTGCATCAAAGTTTATATTTGATTTTGAAAGCAAAATAATCAAGGATTAGTGGTGTTGGAACATAAGAATCTTACTGTATCACATTCCAAAATGTCATTCTAAGCTAATGTTAAGGTAGTGCTTTTGTAATTTGTTTCATGCAACAAAATTAATAAATAAGTAATGTGACTAATAAACTTTTCTGAAAACTGTCAATAATGTAAATTTCTTGCTCTGAATTTCTTTTAATATTCTTGATAATGAATTCTGATGTTTTTGAAAACATAAATTAATGTGAAAAATGAAATGGAAGAGCGCTGTTAATAGATGCTGTTCTAGCAGAGAAGCGATGGTTTCTCCCAGATGCTGGTGGTAAAAAGGACTAGGTTTGTCACTGGGAATCTATAGCCGACATAAACAAATTGAAGGAAAGGTTTAATTTTGGCTTGCATTGCAAAAATTTCATTCCATGGCCCACAAGCTCAAACACAGAAAGTGAAAAGTAGAGGTAAAGCTTCTTACAACATGTAAGTCAGAAAGCAAGGAAAGAAAGTAGGAACCAGGGAGAGAAATGTACTCTTCTGGGTCATACCCCAGGGACTCAACTTTAATGCCCATATCCCACCTCGTAGCAGCATCTGGATGGCGCGGCCACCTTTCAAAAGCCCTATAGAAAAAGGCATGTGGCTTTGGGGGACATCTAGCTATAAACTATACCAGGGAGTAAGTGGGAGAGCTAGAAGCAAATCTCTGAAGCCAAATCAAAGAGCTAGAGTTCTGTGCTATTGCACCCTCTTGCATTTCTTCACAATGCCCTAGTAACTGCAGTTCTATTTACTGTACAATCTAGCTGTTCCCCACTAATTTGAAATGCTACTTTAACTATATGCCTTATGATGATATTGTCCTGTGAATACCTGATTTTCTTTTACAGGTGGACTTTTATATTCATTTGCCCATTCTGAGCCAGTTCCACATTTCTTTATTTACTATATTTTAGGTTTTCCCTATGTTTACTTGCTCTTCCTGATAAACATAGAATCATTTAAATCAGTTTCGAATATCCTGGTGGAATTGTGTGTGATATTTCATCAAAGATTCAGCTTAATCTGGTAGAATCAATGTTATTCTAAGTATCCAAGTGAAGAATAGATAATAGCTTTTGCTCAAATCTTTTATGCTGAATAAGTCTAAAGTTTATAAGTATGAATATTATACATTTATTTGTGGCTTTGTGCTTAGAAATTGATCTTTTCATTATTTTTAGATGGTATCTTTAGTTCCTTTATCTTCTGGCTGCTAATTGTTAGCATCAAGGGGACTTTCATATTACCATGCAATTTACAGTATAGAATACTTGATACCTTAATGTATCACATTGTCTTACTGATTTTACCGGTCTTTGAGTTAATTTTCTGGCTTATCTAACATATAAATATAAAATATATAGATATCTGCATTTATTATTTTGCTTTTCAATATGCACATATTTTATTTCCTTCTCTGATTTCTGGCTTCCTTTACATTTCTATGGCAAAGATAAATAATAGCAATAGTTGCAAATGTCATTTTTTTGTTCCTGCCTATAATATAAAACTTTCATAGCTCACTAAAGAATCCTGCAAACTATGAAGTGTATATCATGTGCACAATGATTCTTACAATACAATAGAGTTTTGCATGTGTGTGTACTGGGGATTGAACTCACGACCTCAAACTTCTTAGGCAGGCATTTATGTCCCTGAGCTAACTTCCCGGCCCCTCCACAACATAGCTTTAATGTATATAAAATAAAAATTTCAGGACTGAAAGATATGTTTAATAAATAAGTAGAAAAAGTTTCATGACATTTTAAAAAAAATACGTGTTGAGCTTTTGTAAATATTTTTAGTATTTATTTAATAAGATCATTTGATATCCTTTATGACCTCAATATGATTGCTTTTATAAATATATTCTTGATACTGGAATATTTCTTAATTCTTTAAATATACTATATTAGGTTTAAATTGTGGAATATGTCATAGTTTGCAGTAATGTGCCACTTTAAAAATATTTTTTATCAGAGTTTAGTGCATGCGTTACTCTTGCAGCACAGGATAGTGGGAAGGATTTCCTTCTTTCTCTGAGATTAGGCACTGCTTAAATCAGTTAATTTAAACATGCTTGAAACTGTCTGATTTTGAGATGCTGTTCCTGAAGACTTGCAAACTTTCTGTGTATTTTCCTGTTATTGGGCTCTACATACATGTTTCTAGCCTTGAGTAAAATTTTTTGTCTTATATTCTGTTTATAATATTTCATCCTGGACCTCAGACATTATGCTTTTCTTCTGAAAAGCACGTGTTTCTAACTCTTCTTAATTTTCACAGTATCTTTCATAACTGAATTTTCTTGATATTAATTTGGAGTGTTGGTTTTCTTTTCTCCTTAGATAATCAAATTCATTGTTGCTGTAGCAGCATCAGTAGCTGCTGCTGTTTCCCACGAACCACATCTGGGAATTTGTGATTAACTCTCCTTCTCCTCCTCTTGTTCCAAAATTCATTAATAGCTTTATTAAATCATTCTTGTCTCTTTCATTACATATCTTCTATGATCTTTCCTAGTTTCTTGGCTTGGATGTTTAATTAACTGGTTTTGCTTTCATATTTTTCAGTGCAGACACTTAGGGTAATGAATGCCTCTCTGGGCACATCTCTGCTTTCCTCTCCTATTATCTTTCTTGCCTGCACTGGACACACAGAATTACTCATAGTTTTAACTAGATTTAGGTGTGACTCATCCACACAGCAGGCATTGCATTTGGGTTTTGTTCCTTTAGTGGAACTGACACCATATTTTTTATGTTTAATTATGGTTGTATGTTATTTTCTAATCCATACTTTTTGTAATGATGTTGGTTTCAATTACCTCATCTGTCCAGTTCTTTTTGCTTATTTGTTGTTTGGTTTTGTTCTTCTCTTGTTCTTTGCATAAACTACCATTTGTTATAAGATCTGTGCTTTTCCTTAAGTTATTTGAAAGGAATACAGTCTTTTTAAAATTATATCAGTGCTATATCAATGAATACCTTAAAAACCTATGTAAGATGTATTAGAATTACCATATGATATGAGGGCTGTAGATATTGCAAGTGTTTACCAACCAACAGGTTTTTTTTTTCTTTTGAGATTAAGTAAAGCTGTACTTTCCCAAGACCTTACAGTTATGAGGGTCCAGTCCTGGTCAAAGAAAGATGAGTAGAGATGACTGTCAAATGCAAACCAAGTAAGGTTTCCTCACACAATGAGTTCTCTCTCTCTCTCTCTCTCTCTCTCTCTCTCTCTCTCTCTCTCTCTCTCTCTCTCCTCAGTAACCCAAGACTCTTCAGTACAACTGAGATCCTGCCACCAATTTCACTGTTTCTGTGAGTGAGAGGTAACCCTTGCCTCTATTAAGCTATGGACATTTCAGAGTTAACTTATTACCAGCAAATCCTGGTCTATCCTGTCTGATCCAAGTGGAGAAGAAACTACAGGCACATGCAGCATAACCTAGAATTAACACTGAAATAGTAGGCCTTGCTGAAAATACGCACTTTACTCATAGGAAAGACAATTTAAAGGCAAAAGCACAGGCTTTAAAATCAATCTTACAACATTCCCATTTGTAAAATGGGGTTAATGGTTACCTAAGGGAATTTCTCTGAGGATTATTAAACAGAAATAATATTTGTTAAACTCCTGCACTTTAGTTGGTCCCAGCAAAAATAGATATAATGATAATTACTGCATTTCTATTGTTTATTCATTGCACATTACAAAACAAAGCATTACTAAAGATTTTGCTGATATTACTAATATTACCGACATGTATCACATGAGATCTAGAAAAGTATTGGATCACATTTAATTATTATTTTCCATATAAACAAAAGAACAATACTCTTGAGGTTCTTCAAAGAAATAGTGTTCTCTCATAATAATTCTCAATGTATTAAATTTTGTAGACCTAACTGAAGTACAATACTCTTTATACTGCGAAGTCTACACTAAAATATTTTCTTGCCAAGTGAGTCCAGATATGAAAAATATAAAATGCAGGAATTATTTTAAAACATAGAGACAAAATTATCTGTTCTGTTGCTACAATGTCAAATATCTAATTAATTTAATAGGTAAAATAGTGTTTTAATATTTCTAATTTAGGGGGCCAAGCATCACATTGTCATTTTTTTCATCTTTTTATTGAGGATAATTGACAAAGGAGATCTTATACATTTAATGTGTGTAACATGACATACAGTGTACATTGTCAGATGATTACCACAATCAAGCCAGTCAACATGTCTATTGTCTCATATGCTTGCAGAAATTCTGAAATGCATCTGTTTAGAAAAATTTTACAATAGAAAAAAATTTTAAATTCTTAAAAAGAAAAATAGACTCAACACCTCACTCTCAGAAACATATTAAAATAATTAATAGAGCATCATTCTAGATTTTTTCAGATAATTCTAAAGTATTTTAGAAAACATTTGTTTGTATTACATGTTTTGTGATACAATCTGCTGTTCCACTTAACACAGTGTAGTGGGCACCTTTTGACCTTACTAAGTGCATGTGAACATCATGATCTCTGAGTAATATAATTAATAGTTCTTTTTTATTCCTACTCTTACCCTCACCTTTATCCCTTCCTTCCTCCCCCTTATTCCCACCCTCTTATCAAAGGTATTCTCCTAATTTCATGTTATCCCCTTTGTATTTCATATATTGTGGAGAACATGTAACACTTATATTTCCCAATGCAGCTTGTTTCATGTAATGTGATGATTGCCAGTACCATCCGTTTTCCTGAAAGTGACATAATTTTGTTCTCCTTACTGTTGAATAATACTCCATTATGTATATATACCTCAATTCCTTTTCTATTCATCTGTTGATGAACACCTAGGGTGGTTGCATACCTTGATTATTGGAACTGACACACAGGTATCCTTGCAGTATGCCGATTTTAACTCTTTCAGGTGTAAACCAAGAAGTGGTACGGCTGCATCATACAGTATATTCATTTTTAGTTTCTTTGAAGAATTCCCACACTGATTTCCATATTGGCTGTGCTAATCTACATGCCCAACAGGAAAGTGGAAAGGGCTTCTTTTTCTCCACACCTTTGTCAGCATTTAATGTTTTTTGTATTCTTGATTATAATCATTCTGAGTAGGGTGAGATGGAATCCCAGTGCAGTGAGATTTTGATCTGCATTTTCCGAATGACTAAAGATGCTGAACATTTTGCTGTATATTTGTTTGCCCTTTGTATTTATTTTAAGAAGTCCCTGTTAGGTTTATTTGCTCACTTATTAATTAGCTAGGCTAATTTTTTGCCATTAAGTTTTTTAGTTCTTACATATTCTAGATATTAACCCTTTATTGAAAGAGTAGCTGGCAGTGATTTACTTACATAGTACAAACTCTTTAATCTGTTGGTTGTTTTTCCTGTCATACAGAAAATTTTTAATTTGATATAGATGCTTAAGTTCAATTGGAGTGCCATTCATAAAGTTTTTGCCTGTTTTTTGGTTTCTAGTTTTTTCCCATATTGTGTTTTCTTGTAGCAGTTTCAAAATGTTAGGTCACATACCCAGGTCTTTGGCACATTTTGAATTGGTTT
The DNA here is from genome assembly GCF_034190915.1 of Cavia porcellus. Lineage (NCBI taxonomy): Eukaryota > Metazoa > Chordata > Mammalia > Rodentia > Caviidae > Cavia > Cavia porcellus. Next base: position 120,390,531 of record NW_026947484.1, read on the forward strand.
TATGAAGGATGGGACATAGGGTCTAGTTTCAATCTTCTACGTATGAATATTCAGTTTCCCAACATCATTTTAAAAGTAGATATCTTTCCCAATATGTATTTAGCTCCTTTGTCTAGAATGAGACAATTATAGTTGCATGGGTTTGTTTCTTGACCCTCTACACTATTCTTCTGGTCTATTTTTGTGCCAGTACCATTTACTATTTTTGTTTCTGTGGTTTTGTAGTATAATTTGAAGTTGAGTATTGTGGTGCTTCACCCTTGGCTTTTATTTTTGTTTGTTTTGTTTTGTTTTTCTGCATGGAACTGCTTCAAGTATTCTGTGTTTTTTGTGTTATTATAAGAATTTTAGGAATTTTTTTCTCATAAAGAATTTCATTGTAGTTTTAATGGTGATTGCACTGGATCTGTAAATTAGTTTTGGTAATGTGATCATTTTAATATTAATTCTGTCAATCTATGAACATGGAAGATCTTTCCATTTTCTACAGTCTTCTTCTTGCTTCATTGTTTTGTAATTTTCATTGCAGAGGTCTTTCACTTCAATGATTAAGCAGATTCTTAGGGATTTTACAAGGGCTGATCAATATATTTAAATTTTTAAAATTTGTTACAATAAAAGAAAAATTGACATTAATCCCCTTCAAAACAGTTCCTCTCACTTCCAATACACCTATCCCATCATCCTTGCTGCTTTTTGAAGCAGTTCTGGAAGCCAACTTATGTGAGCTTAGAAGGTAGGCAGCTCAGTTAGAGCACTCAGCTGGTGTATACAAAGCATTATGAGAAGAGAGAGAGAGATATTTCAATAATTAAAATATACTAATTAAAACATTTAAATACTATTTTCTTCATTTATCTTTATGATCAGAAGTAGAAATATCCTCAGAAGTTATAGTGAGTAATTGACTCATGGATAGAAATTTGATTTAGGACTATGATTAAAAACATACTAATCTAATTTTTAAAATCCAGCTGCACCCTAAAGAGTTTCTATTAGTAATAATTAATGAAATAATAAAGGGGAAAGTATAAGGTGGTAAAAGCTTATTTATCCTACAAAATCAGATGTTATTACCACATTAATTTGAATTTTCATTCCGTATTTAAAACACTTTCCATAATTAGGTCAAGGGAAAAAAGCACATATATTTAAAAAATCCATTTATGACTATGGGAACAAGATAAATATTTTGCCAAGGAATTTGTTTTACTCACATAAGTAAGTTTTAAAGACTGCACACTCAATGGCAAATTCATAGTTTCTTAAGGGAGCTTATCTTTACAACCCAAAAGAATCTTTCAGGTTACAGTTCTGAAACTTTCATCTGCTATGAATGAAAGTGATTAGAATTTGAAAATGTAGATGTCTTGCTGCCACATCCCGCCCTGTTGCCTATCTTGGGTAACCAGGGAGTCAATTATATTTTTATGAGTAGCAGACAACAAATGTTTCTCACTCTTCAGGTGAATTTCTGTTAAGAAATTGAAAGTGACATTTAAGTTTCAGCTTCTGCATTATGCTTCCATTAGTAATGGATATTCATAAGGGACAGAGGTAGAGAGTGCACAAAAACAACTTGAAAAAGATGTCACCTGGAATTGGGACTTGGATGTGCTTGTTTTTATGTAGCACACAAAAGACAAGTTTCTGTGGCTGATTTTAGCAGCTGTAGTCACATTTGGAGCAGTTTCCACACGTCATGCAGCACATGGAAAATAAGGTTACAGGCTCTGGAATAAAATGAATAAGAAGTTTGATCCTCTCTCCATGCTTGTTAGCTCTTTGACTGTGGGAATTTTCCTCAGCCTGTTGAAGACTGGATATTCTTGTCTACAAAATGGAAATAATAATAATTAACTTGAGATTAACTTGTGATGATCAGAGATAATATATTTAAATATCTGGGCACCTAATAAATACTCAATAATGAGAGTTATATGAAAATTAATTAATTTCAAAAATTGATAGGGACTGCATTAACCTTGGACAGGATGCTTATCTTAGTCTGTTGATGTAAGTCTATGAAACTAGGTTTTATCCTCCTTTTTTTCTTTCTTATCTTTTCTTTCTATCTCTCTTCCTACTACCTCACCTCTTGATTTAAACATCCTTAACATACCTTGGCGGGCTCTTGTTGGTTCAATTGTCCATAGACAACGACATTGCATGTTGATATTTCCTAGCTAATTAACCATATTCCTTCTTATTTCTCTGGAATCATCCATTTTGACATAAGCAGTAAGAAAAACTATAGCTGTAAAATTTTTCAGAAAACATACCATTTGTTTTACTCAGAGATTTATCCTTATAACAAATTGAGCTTCCAAGCAATAAAACTGCCATGTGCAAAGATTCTTTAAAAGAAATTCTACTTGAAGACATATTGGGAACTAGAAGATTAGAAAAAAGTGACAGGCATCTGCTCACAAAAGCAACTCTTCCTTTCAACACAGAGAAAGAAAATGAAATTTTAAGGCAAATTTCAATGTCCTTGTGTTTAGCGAAATATGGAACTATGTCTGTACAGCACTGGCCTATAAGGATGACCAGACACCCTCAGAATACTATACTATAAATTCAGGAAGGAACTTAGGGAGGCTCTATGAGGTTTTCCAGCACCACACTTGGTTCACAGGAGAACACTGAACATGTCAGTTAGCTTGATTTCCTTGATTTCTGCTTTCACATTATTGAAATATTGGTTAGGATTTTCCTTCTTCTGGTAACATGAGGTTTTCCTATTTTGTTATTTCCATCAAAACCAAAGTTTCCCTATATGAAGGGACCTAACAGTACAATGTTTAAGAAACACTTAGGATAAGAGCCAGATTATTTAACATAGTCACCAGCATCTAGTCTTCCAGCCAGTCTCATTTCAGGTTCTCTCCCAAAATTTGCCTACCTCTGTCCAGGCTCAAAACTTCCCAACAATAATTTTCCACAAATTTTAGTCTCTTGTTCAAAGGACTACCTCCAACTAGTAACCAACTCTTCATTTATTCATTATATAAATAATTCTACCAATATTCCAAGTATGGTGCTCTGCCTTCATGAATTTTACGTGCTAATTGGAGGGTTAAAGCAAAACTCAAGTCAATAAAAAGTGTATGTGGTTGTAGATGTGTGTGAAGGAAATACACATTCCTCAGATCTCCACTGACACTTCACCAGTCCACTCCCTACTTGCAATATAAATTAGGATAATATCTTAGCATTATTGATCGTATATCTCATTATTTTTTCACTTTCATATTCTTTACCTCTGTCATGATACCTGGCTCATAGTAGACACATCCAGTGATATATTTTCCCAAAAGAACAATACATTATTGTTATGGGTTAAAAACTGGTGGTCAACTTAACACCAGTTGAATTAAATCAGCATGGTGCTGAGCATAGGTGGCCCACCAGAGGAAATTTTCCAGCATAGAGATGTGGAGAAGATGAGTGAGGCACTTTGGGTTTCTTTAAGTGTTGCTGTTTTGAGCTATTGGTCTGCCTGGAGGAGCTCATCATGACTAACTTTCCCAGTGTGAGTTCGACCATTGTCATTGGAGGAGCTCAGGACCTTGTTGGTGCAAAAGGATGTGGTTCACTTTTGGGGAGCTCTGGACCTTACATGGAGCATCTCTTCCTGGCTCCAGAGGGGAAGATATATGCTATTGAAACTCCAGAAGAAACTTGTCATGCTGGCTCTCTGGCATAAATTCGACTGTTCTTGTCAGAGGAGCTCGGACTTCTGTGTCACTAAGGATGGCTGTGGTGCTTTTCAGGGCAGCCCTGGTCTTATTTTGAGCATGATTTCTCAGCTCCAGTGTAGAATCTCCAACCTACCAGCACAGTTCCTTCACCCCACTGGCATAGACTTTCTATCTTCCACCACTAATCTGTGGCTTTCCCAGTGCAGATCCATAAAACAGACTGGTATGAGTCCTTCGCATGGGTTCTAGACTTCCAGTTGGACTCATGGGAGGCATTGTCATGGGCTCTAGGTTTTCATCTGGACTCCTGCAGGACATTGCTGTGGGATCCAGGATAATATTCTTTATCCTTGTGTTGTGGACAGATTTCCCTCACTTTCTGTGTTTAATTCTGGGTGACCATCATAAAATAATATTATGAATTCTGTGTCCTAATTCTAATTGTTCTCCTCACAACCCCTGACTACAACAATTATTATTTGAAGATTTGGTGCAAATCAAAATTGTTCAGTAGTTTTTGCTTGATTTTTATAAAAATTCATAAATATTTACTAATTTACTCATTCTTTTACCGATCTTATTTCAATGAAATACTGTATAAATATTTTTAAAATGAAAATCATTTCAAAGCTGAATAAGGAGCATTGCATTAGAGACTCTAGTTAGAGAAAAAACCATTTTCAAAGACATACAGAGGACTGGTTGAAAAATTGAAATTAATCAGGAATTGTAGGGGACAAAATGTAAGAGTATCATTTGTAAACAAACTATTCAAATCTTGATTAAATTACTCATTTGTTATTAACAAAACATCTGTTATTAGTGAAGAGTGTTAGTATTTTAATCAACATTTAACACTTTAGGGCGTCCCACTCAGGACCCCTTCTATCTCCCTCTCAGACAGAAGCTTTCTTTCTCTCAATAAATATAATCTGCTGTTAAGCTCCATTGTTTCTAAAATTCATTCTTTGACTTTAGAAAACACAAACTTGTAGTGGACATCTAGTAGGTTGGGAGTTTCTTTCTTCTATATCAATTGGAGGTTTTCCACTAAGACCATTGCGTGGAGGTAAGAGTTTGCATTTTTTTCATAAACTTTGGACTGGGATTTGTTTAGGTAACAAATTTTTATTCTTCAAATTTTGTTATGCCTTTATACATTTCTTGTAATTGGTTATGCTTTGTCTGTTATAATTGTGGTAAAATGATGATATATGGGAGGTAAAATATGGGATTTTTATAAGGTTTTTTCTTGTACATGCAACATTTAAATGAGGTATAAAATTTAGTGGTTCTCCGTGCTTTACTCTATTTAGACAATAGCGTTAGAGAGAGTAACATTATAATTCCCCCAGTAGACTTTAATATAAACTTCTGTAAAATGGATCTTCTTAAATAAAAACTAGCTCAGACTTAGAAAATATACATGCCTACAATAAAACATGGCACTCCTTCCACCATTTAAGCAGCAATAGGGTGTGGCCAGTCTTAAGACGAAGGGCAGATTTTACTGGGACAGACTCTGATCTCCTCTACACTCTAAAGGAAATGTAAAGCCTGTTCTGCTTTCAGTTTCCTTCCTTCCTTTCCTTTCCTCTGCTTTATTTCTAATCTTTCCCCCCAACTTTGTACTTTCCTTTTTAGAATCATGTAAAATCAGAAGAAACTCTAGACTATTCCAACCTTTTCCTCCTACTAAGTTAAGTCCATAGAAAATGAGCTATTGTTAATACCAAAGACAGGAAAGTCATCTTAGATGAGGTACATATACCGCATCTCTGGGCCAGATGAGACTTCAGAATTTTGCCCGTCCAGGAAAACACGCACAAAAGCTATGGTCCTGACTTAGTGTTCTGGGCAAGTCTCTTTTGACAGACTAAACCTGAGACAGTGGAAAGGAGCTATTTCCAAAAACAGCACATTTACAGTAGGACCCAAACACATTTAAACTGAGGAACGTTTTCCAACTTTTCATTTGTGTGTATAAGAAAATACTTCAAGTTTTAAACTTTAAAACCTTTAGTGTAAACTCATAAAGCAGTAGAGAGTGATCTTGCTCAGGCTTTTAACTATCCCTTATAGAACACTGGTACACAGTAGTTACTCTGTCAGCAAATTAAATGCTCCTACAGCAGCTGCCACTCTTCAAGCAGAGGACAGGTTTCCCCAGCATCTCTTTAGTAAATCCCCATTGAAACCAATGGGCAATAGAATTCTGACCATATGGCCAGCTGGATTCCTTTCTAGATACTGACCTCTGGTTATCTGGACCAATAAAAACTGAAAATAACAGGACTCATGCTCAGGGTGACTCTCTGGCAGATACCCAAAGATTCTTCAGTGGAAATTGTCTTGTGACCATAGAAAATTTCCAATTGCCACCTACTTACATCATTCTGCTAGTTAGCTAAAGATGTTCCCTGAACTTTTCAGGCAATTAGACTACCTCTCCTTTCAGAAATTAGGCTGAGGAAGCCTACTACTCTTTACATTTCAAAAAAACTAGTAGGAAATGATTTTCATTTGGGCCTTATATATATTTACAAGAAAAAAGAGAGAAAAAAAATTTAGTCACCCTTTTCTGTTTGCATAAAAGACTGATGTGCCTTTACTAACACATAAAATGTAATTGGTAGATGATAAATATGTTTTACCTGTCAGCCTCAAATAAAACAGAGCCATGTCCTGCTGCTAGGAAAGATTATCTAGGTAATTAGATAGAAGACACAAATTCTTAGGAAACTTTGAGAACCTAGGGCAGAGTTCCACAAGTTTATTTGTTGTCTTTATCTACCTCCAAAGGAAATCTTCTTTTCATCACAGCCAGAACACTGCTCTACTCCAACTCACCTCTTTCACATATGCTTTCTTCCACTAAACAAAAGCAATAGTTTATTACAAAGCTACGCTCCCTTCTTTAAACATTCCTGTCACAGTTAGGCTATGGAAGCAAAGTTCATGAGCTACCGGGAAAGATGAGATGGCCAGTTCACGGGTGGGAAGTCTGGCTGAATTTTGTCTTTCACTCTCTCCAGAGGGCATCCACATGCCCTGGAGTGGAATCAACCCAAGGGATTCCTTGAGGACATTATCAAATAGAAATAAGAAAAGGACATCTAATTATTCTTTTCTGCATACATAGCATAATGTCAAAGTATCATACCCGTACACATTGCTTTATTCGTTACAGACACAGGCAACTCGATGCCAAAGCCCCTTACTCCTTTGCAGTTCATTCTTAAGCACTGCGAGATGTTCAACCTTCCCATGTTAAAAAGAGCCATTTCATATTTCTACCCCTTAAAGCCAAAATGAAATGCAGAGAAAAGTACTGATTATGATGTGCTTTTACAAGTAAAATCATACTGAAAGAAAGAGGAAAAATGGTTAGAATTTCCTTATGTTCAAGTTTTTTTACATTAAAAAATAATTCTTATTTGTGCTTGAGGTATATTCACAATCCACGTAAGACTATCCCTATTCATTGGTCTCTTTCTCTCAGCAACTTAAAGCAACTTGAGCTGAACCTAGGAAAATTTTCAGATGACCCTGATAAACACACAGATATCTTTAGAAGATTCACTCAGACCCATAAGTTAGGCTGGAAAAAAATGTAATGTTAATCTTAAATCAATCATTGACTCCTAGTGAAAAACAAGCAGAATTACAGGCTGCTATTGTATTTAGAGACAAATATCATATTGTTAATTTTATATAAAAATTTTTTTTCATATTGTTAATTTTAAAAGGCCAGAAAATAGCACTTAGGGTAACTACTAACTCATACTGGATCACAAGCAGTCCCTATGCAAGACCCTACTAGACTAGCAAACAGGTGGGTAATGGGTTAGGAAACATTTCCAGACATGTGTTCTTGAAGACTAAGAAGTATAAGGACTAGACCATTCAATTATTTTTAAGTTACCAGGTATTTTTTCAGGAGAAAGGTAAAACCCTTCTGACTCCTTAGATCATTTTATAGACACTAGTAAATATATGTCCAGAGATCCTGACTCAATAGAAGGACAGATTTTGCTTAAAGACATGTTTATTACACAGTCAACACCAGATATTTTTAAAAAGTTACAAAAAATAGCCTTTGCTCCAGACGGTTCACTTGATACTTTAGTAAAACTGCTTCTTTACTATTCTGTAACCAGACTGGGAGAAAGCCCAAGATAGAAAACAAAAGACCACACAGTAGCTGACCTTGTTAGGGGCTTAAAAGAAACATACCTTAAGTCTGATTCTTGGGGATTCAAGAAGAGCTGGATGACTACTGTCACCTGCTCTAGCTACCACAATCCAGGCCACCTTAAGACGGACTGCTTGAAGAGACCCCCCAAGCCATGCCCTAACTGCAAAGATGACCACGGAGGTCAGAATGCTATCTGAGGTCAAGGGCCCTGGGTTCAGATACATTCAATCATCTGGTCCAGCAGGACTGAAAGTCCTTTGGACACTCTGTCTTCTCCCTCTGGCCAGACTGTTATCTCTGCCTGCCATCTCTGCAGAGGAGCCCTGAGTAATCCTGATGAGAGGTAAAAATCAGCCAGTTGCTAGACACTGGTACGTGTCTTTTTGTACTCAACTCTGGTCTTCTTTCCAGGCATCATACCAATAAACAGTCTTCAAAATACATCTTGCTTAAACTGTAAGTAGAATCACTTTCTTTTCACCCATTCCTTTTTAGTTATGTCTAAAAGCCCAGCTCCCATCTTGAAGAGACTTTATCTTGTCTAAATACTGTAAGATACATATCCAGGTTATCAGCTAATCAAAATGATGCTGAGACAAAAGGTTTTATGAATACAGTACATACTGTGTTTCATGTACAAAAGTTTAAGAGAGGTTTTCATTTGTCAAAATGAGGTACTAATCTGGTTCTCATACATTATCAAAAATTTAGAGATAATTATAACTAAAGCTAGGTTCATGACAGAATGTCAAATTCCATCAATAAAGAGATCTGAGAGTTATCGGGTTACAGTTACTATCCCTCAAAAACCATTTCTAAACTTACCTGACAGTTCTAATGCTCACACTTTAATTATACATATCTTTGTACATAATTTTATTACACATGCTTTGATCAAAATTTGTTCTTATTAAAGAATGCCAATCCCGAAGTAATCACACAGATGAAACCAATAACAAATATGCTAGATTCCTTTTAGATTCTTTTTACTGGTATCCATCAGATAGATCTTATCCAGGAAAAGGGTTATATGACACATAGTGAGGCCTTAACTATCTATACTCAGCAGACCTTAAATGATACCCTACTTAGTCTCTCTCTCCAAAACGAATAAAGTAAAACTAATGAGACTGGCTGTCCTCCAAAAACAGATGCATTAGACATTCTAACAGCAGCAAAGGGTGATACTTGTGCAATGTAAAGATTAAATGAGTTTACATTCCTGATCTTTCTGCCAATACCTCGATAGCTTATCAAGATATTAGATGACACATCAATGACATGTCAGGCTCTAAAATTTCCTGGACCTTATCCTTACCTTCCTTACGTTACTAGCTCCTTATATTACTAGCTCCTCTTGGTGGAAATCTTTTTAACTACACTCATAATTATCCTGTTTATTCTATTTTTTAGTCCATCCATAGTTGTTTCTTTGTCTTTGTCTCCCTCAGTCTTTAAGCTGTACACTTAAAACCAAGATAAAAAATGTCTGGTGTACACTTAAAACCAAGATAAAAAATGTCTGGTGTCTGTAGAGGGGCTTTAGAAAGATCCTCTGCAGAGTATCCCTGACTGCAGATCAACAACTACAACCCCTTTCAGCCCGAAGAAGCCAGATTGGTCATTGCCCATTACTCCTTCATGGAAATGTGGGTTATTTCTTCAAAGGGGGGATGGTTACAGACAAACAAGTTAGGTAAAAATATTACAGGCAGCCAGAGAAGGCTAGGCCTTCAGGGAACCCAGTGTGGAAGACCAGATATCTCACAACCTTGGAGGAGATAGACACCTCCCTCTGTGGGCCAAACCTGGAGCAAAAAAATCAGGCAAATACACCCATATACAAAGGATTGATATTTTAAATAGTTCTGTGTCACACAGAGGAAGTCAGAAGTCACCATCTCAACACCTTACAGGAAGAGCTTTGCTCTTTAAGCATTCCTACTTGCTATATGACTCACTTCCCCATTTGTCCCTGATTTAATCAATTTTACCTGAGCAATTAATCTTACTGGTTGGCCATAGTTCTGTCCTACCTCATACCTACCTTGCAAATTCCCATGTTTTCCCCTCCTTAGACCCGCCTCACTTTGTGGTTTTATTCTATAAAAATCCATAGAAAAGACAGAATCTTTGGCAGCCCATGTGGGATCCTTTCTATCTCTCTCTCAAACTAAAGCTTTTTTTCTCTCAATAAATGTATTCTGCTCTTGAGAAAGAAAAACTTTATTGCACTTTACCTGTGCTACTCCACTTATTCTCAAAATAACAGTAGTGTCATCCTCTCTGTTTGATAGATGGGGATGCATGTCTTTAAGGGATAACTTATGCAAGGTCAATTATAGCTACATGTTCCAATTGATCCTGGAACCTAGATTTGATAGCCAACAAAATCTATACTTTCAAACAAAAACCTCAGTCTATTGTAGTTTTATATTTCACTTGAGATTTCTTAAATAATTATTATCAGAATTCTAAACTTGTTTAGAATACATAAACTTGTTTAGATACATAAACTTGTTTGGCTAAGGTTCATCTTTTTCTGGTGCCAAGCACATGTACCCCTAACTGAGGACCAAGGTCTATGGCTAAGCATAAGAAATCTTCTTGTCTTGGAGATATCTGTTGTTTCTGTGGGATAGCTCTTTCCTGTCAGGGAATTCTATTATGGCTTCTCAGAAGTAATTCTTACAAAGCTAGTAATATTTAATCATGAAAGTGTGATTAGAGCTGCAGAGGTATATTCAGTTAAAATAGGTTTCAGAGGTACAGTATGGCAACCCAGTGCTTGATCCTGGCTTTTGGTTGGGCTTCTTTTCTACTAAGCTCTATTGCATTGTCTAATTTGCATCTCAAACATAGCTGGGTGAAAAGATAGTATAGACAAAAGAAATATACAGTATTATATTAAAACTAACTTAATGAGCACTCAGGAAAGACCTCCATGGTGACCAAGCGAGACATAGAAAAGGGGTGATCATTAACAAACAACACCAGAAAGAGAACTTATATCTTTATCTATTAAGACAGGTGAAACTAAGGGGCAGCATGTTAAAAGTGGAAGCCAGCTGGTGTTTATTTGCAAAACACCTTGCTCATCTCAGATATTTCAGATAATTCCAAAATACGAAACATTTGACAATTTAACTGAATCATACCTAAACCCCAAGTTATGCCTATTCAGTCAGCCCAAACCTTCTTACAAACTGGGCAGCACCTATAGCTCCCCCCTGTAACACTATGGCCCCAAGAGTACCACTGCAAAATAGTTGGGATCTTGAACAGTTTAATAAAACTAGTTAATGATGATCTATTATTATGAAGATCATAAGAGCAAAGTCCATAAAATATTACTAGCATATTACCTAATTAAAAATGAAACAAATCAATAAGCATCTCTATTGGAAGCATATTGAATTAGAAGGTAACACTGAGCTCTTCCTAATAAGTCTAATTGAGATTTGTGAAATACTTAAATAGTTATATCATATATAAATAGTATTTTTGACTATGTATATTTTCATTTGGAAAGGATTTTAAGTTATTCACATTAGCTATATTTCAGAGTATAGATGGGCAAATAAGAAAAAGTCACATTGCTAGGACCACTCAGTATGATTCCAAATCATGAGTTACAACATGAATCTGTCTTCCTTCACTGAGAGTAGGGGACAGCTCCATTTTTATAAATGAAAGTAGAGATAAAGTCACTGTCATACACTTTTCTGTGATATCAAACAAAGAACATTAAAGACAAGTAAATACTTGTGCCAGAAGAGTATTTTCTTCAGTAAAAAGCATCCAATAAGCTTTTGCAATAGAGTCATCTAATAAATAATTCATTCAGACAGTAATATTTAATCAGTTCTTACCTTTCATTTCTATAAGAGCCTCTTAACTACTGTAGCATATTTAAACATATTTAGGATTGTTTTTTGTTCAAAATCCCTTAGTCAAGCTTCTTTTAAAATAAATAAATAACACAGCAAAATATATTATCATTCATCATAAATGCTAATAATGTAATTGTTTTCTTTAGATTAGATTTTTACCTTAGAATACTTCTGCTTAACTTAAAAGTTTGCTAGAAACTATTTGTGAAGCTATGCAAACTTTGCTGTATTGTGACTTATTAAAAAATTTCTGTTTACTTGTGGAGTTGCTTTTTATTTTTTTTACAGCATTGCAGTTTGATTTACTTAACTGATGACTTATTGTGTCACCAATAATATATTTGTTACATTCATTTAAATAAAAGATGACATCAAATTAAGAAACATTAATGAATTTTTCTTACATTTCCTATTTCTTTCTATGTACATGGCAATCCTTAGATAAATAAAAAGCGCTATTCTGGATTATTATACTTATCCACAAGAGGGCTGTTGAACGGCAAAAATACTACCCATAATTAGAGATTTGCCTACATCTAATGGTAAAAATTAGAGAAATAAGATACTGAAATATTTTTCTGTTTATTAGCTAAACTTTAAAAATGAACTGGAGTTAACAAACCATACTAATAACATCTTAGTAGCAGGCAATATGTTTTGGCTAGACATATAGCAATCATTATTATTAACTGCACGTTAGGTAACCAATTATGATTACACCTGAATGCTGGAAGTATATTACCTGGGTTTAAATCCCAGCTCTGTCATTACTATCATTTCTGTAATTTTGGGTGAGATACTTAAGTATCACTCCTTAGTTCTTATTCTGAAAGCGAGGTTATTGTAAGGATTAAAGGAATTAAGGTCAACAAAGTGCTTAAAAGAATGGCTGGCATACAATGAATGCTTTGTAAGTGTTAGCTACTTCTATTACAGAGGACAAAACGGAGGCACAAAGAGATTAAAAGATGCGTGCCCTATTATGTACAGACTGGCTGGGAAGAGGCTAAAGCATGTAATAACTAATATGCCTCCACTGAAAGAGAAAATTGGGAAGACCAGCTCCTCATATGGCCCCCACTGGCAGCGTTAGTGGATCCATTCCACGTGCACCCTCATGGTCCACCCTCCATGCCTGTGAATCATCCATGACTCTCACTGGGAGCATTGATTTATGGCACAGTTACCCCAGATGCACTAAATACTGATTTATGTACTGAAGTCTGTCACAGCCTGCTTGAATTCCAGGTCAATATCTTACTTATGTTTACACTTCTATTGTATAGGGGCTGAGGATTTAGCTCAGAGGCCTAAGTGCCTCTGTGAGTGTGAGGTTATGAGTCCGACCCCTGGTACAAAAAAAAAAAAATTTTAAAAATACATTTATATCATGTAGTAGATATTTACATTAGTTAATAATGGTTAACAGGGATGATTTTAAAAATAAAAGTACACTAATCTCTTCAAATGTCTCATAAAATAATTATAGTTAAAGTGGACACGCTGGCGTATGCCTATAATCCCAACTCTCTGGAAGGGTGAGACAGTAAGATCACCAGTTCAAGCCTTGGGTAACTTACTGATTTAACAAAACCCTATCTCACAAAGATCAAAAAGGGCTGGGATGTAGGTCAGTGGGAGAGGACCCCTGAGTGTGATCCCTAGTACATCAAAAAAAGAAAAAATAAGTTACACTAATCTCCTTTTACAAGCGTGGAAACCAAAATTGTAAGAACTGAATCATCAAAATTTCTTCATCTGGAAATGACCACACTATTTGAAAGCTGATCTGACTCCAGAACCTGTATTCTTTTAACTGTGACACCCCATACTCACGTTCAAAGGGACTGTGCATTACTGAGGGGAGACTGAAAATCCCCCCAAGAAACATAGCTCAGTGCTTTCCTTCTCAAACTCATTTTATAATTCTTTTATCTAATTTTTTTGAAAATATAAAAATGCAATCATAAGCCAATTATTTAATTCAATTATAACTAATAAACCAGGTATTATTTCTCATAATCACAGTAAAAAACAATCAGGTGTGATTCCAGCCACTAAAAACTATCTATATTGTAGAAGAAAGCAGACACAAAATAAATGATTACCCAGGTAAATAAAAATCACACCTGTAAAGAGCATGAAGAATAAGAGTATTATACAATGAGAATGTATCAACTGGGCACAGACTTGGAAAAGGATCCTTTAAAAAGGAATATCTGAACTGAAAGCCAAACAGTGAGCAGGTGTTAGCCAGGCCAAAAAAAAAAAAAAAAAAAAAACCGAAAAATGATATTATTCCAAGTAGAGATAACCACAGTTTCATCAGTCCTGGAGCAGGAGACGCCATCCTACTGAGAGTCTGAACTTCTTAACTAGAAAGTCAGTAAGAAAGGAGAATGAGGAGCAGCGTGAGAAGGGTTCAGTAGGAAGTTGAAAGATGGAAGGCACACAATTCATAACTTTAGTCAGCATTTATTGGGGACCTTCAATATTTCTGTGGTACAGAAGAATAACAAAGTAACAAAGTACTTCTGTCAACACACTACTTAGTCTAGCAAAAGAGAGAGCTACATGTGTATATACATCCACACACAGAGACTCCTAGATATAAAATCGTGTAATCAGTATTGTAATGGCACTAAAAATAATGCTGTAGAAGCATGATAGAAAGTGTAATGGTTTCTGATTAAAGAGGAATAAACTGACAAACATTGGACTGAGTAGCTGATATTTGCTCTAAACCTTAAAGGTATTCAAGCAACAGTGTAAAAGAAGAACCAGAGGTACATAGTAGTATAATTTTATTATATATAATAGTTCACTTGAAGAATCGATTTTCTTTCAATTTGAAGGAAATTATGTGCAAAAATATTAAATTATAAATAAAAATACAAACAAAAATATTTCCTTTAAAATGTGTAATTATAAATAATGCATTCATAAACTAAGTACCCACAATCAAAATTGGGAACTTCTGGAAATAAATTATAACATATTCAGTATATAATATATATGTACTGACAATACAAGCAACTAAAATCATACATAGATAACATGTGTAGAACTTTGTGGATTTATTAGAAAATAAAGATGATTGTCAACACTCTCAAGAAGCTATAAAACTATCAAATTAAATGAAAAGAAAGTAGAAGAATAATCGTCATACATGCAGGCCTAATAAGTAGAAAGCATACAGTAAATCAAAACCAAAAGTTGGTTCGTCAAAAATATAATAAAATCGTATATCCGTAGGAAAAAAAGAGAAGGCTTGAAAAATCAAAAGGGAACATTACTGTAGATTCTAGAGATATTAAAAATAATAGACATTATAAAACAATAGTATATCAATAATTTTAAAAGTTAAACACATATCTTGAAATCTAACAAAGTTAAATAGAAACATTAGAAAAAGCTAAATAGGAACATATAGAAAAGCATTTTATAGCTAATAAAAACTAAAATTCATTTATAGAGGTAGTTACTCTTTTCTCTCAGCTTCCATATCTGACGAAAATGTTTACCAGCATCATTCAGTATTATCCACTTGCTACCACCAGATGGCAAACATTTCCAAACTATGGCAGCAGCCTACAAAGCTGGGAGACCAAACTGGACACCGTTTCTGTGTTTTCAGGCTATCACAAACAGAAATGTTCAGAAACACTCTCATTATTCTCATTTTGAGCACACACATTGTTTTTATGAAACAAAAGATAACAACAGGAACAAAACTACATTATAAAATTTAACCATAGGTTTATTAGCAGAAGTTGAAATCCCACACTAACAATAGAACCTTCCACTTTAAACTCAGAACAAGGCCAGAGAAGTAGAGCAGCCCTATCAGAGATTGCCATCTCCATGACAACCTGTTCAGTTCCTTGCACAATTAAAGCTACAGTATCTTTTTTTTTTTTTTTAATTCTTATGCTGGCTGGTGTTCATTTTTTGAGAAGAAATTAAATTGATTCTAATTAGTAGGGCTGAGTTATTAGAGAAAAGATGGTATACATTTGAAAATGCTTCACATAAGTGCCCCTGCCTATTTCATTAGTAAATGGAAAAATATATTTTGCATGTTTTGATTGTACTGAAATTATCATTATCCTGTTTAGTTTTTTGTTGACAACAGCTCTTTTGTGCCAGGCAGTCTCAAAAATCCTGGCTTAATTTCCCCTTAAGGCTATATTTGTGGATTCAAAAAAAAATCCTGTTCATCTATTAGTCATTAGATTTTTGACCAGATGGTCTGAAAAGTGTGGGGACTCCTCAGAGTCCTGAAATAACATTATCTCCAAACCCTGCACTCCTTTTCTTCTTTTGAAAATACTTTTGAGTTTTAGTTATTAGTGAGGAAGTTTGGAGGACTCAGATTTCCTCTACTTGAAAAGTAATTGTTTAGAATTGGGTGCTCAAAGAAAATATTCAGTTTAAACATGAAATTTTTAAAGAAGTCTTTATAGAATAGCTGTTGGGCATTTGGAGAACAAATGACTGACAGAGATTTGTGATTTAATACAGTATTCCAATAAATATGAAGGTATTTGAAATAGAGTGAGGATCAGTTTGCTTCCTCAAAATATATATTGCTAAAGCTAGTACAATACAAACTGAGTTTTCATTTTATTTCATGGAATTTATGTTAGACTTAGTTGAATTTTAGACATTTCTTATACAGATGAAATCAAGGTAGTAATATATCACCAAATAACAGGATGTTATTCCATCAAAATCATAAACATAATCCTACAGGAGGATACTTCTTGTCTGTCCAGTTTATCTGGTTATCAATTACATGTTCTTCATTCCTTTCTATGAGTGAATAGAGCCAACCCAACGTTAGACATGGAATAAAGGCCTGGAAAGTCATTTTCATCTCCTGGTCAAATAATACACGATGCCCCTAGGGATATACTTCAGTACTACAGTGTTTGTCTAACATAGGCACGTCCATGGGTTCAATTCCCAACACCACACACACACTTATGCATATGCGAGCATGCACATGGATCCACAGGCAAGCTAAAATGGGCAATGAACATACACTTTGCTAGGGAAAGTTGTTTTTTCTTCCCACGAAAAGTTACTGCACTGAGTAAAATACAATCTCCTCTTGTTTATGGGCAAATAGAATCCTAGGACTATTGGTTTCCATTTTTGCCACATCCTAAGCATTTTTGAAAATGAAGCCAACATGGATGAAGCAATAAAAATATATTTGACACACAAATATTTAACGTATATATTTTACATTCAGAGACATAAGCATCTAGTTAAATTTTAACTATGTGTGGAGAGAAAAAATACCACTAATGGTACTTTATGTTCTCCATATAATAATATTCTCATAAGTTCACTGAGATCCTTATAAAATATCAGCAATAATTTTGTTTACTCACTAATTTTATTTGTTAAATTATATGAGTCAATTACTCTCTTCATAGATAGGTTTCTAAATTCTAACACTTGAGATTCAAGTAACTGCCACCTTTATCAAGTTATGGAAAGAGTTCCTTCCATGCCTTAAATGACTCATTTTTGCTCTTTCTAATCAGATTACACCTGTTCTAACCACTGGCAACCACTGATCTATTGCCCATCTCTATATTTTATTTGTTTGAGGACATCATATACATGGAATTCTATGACATGCTCCCTTTTGAAACTGGCGTCTTTGTCATAGTGGAGTGGAGTTAAAGTTTGTCTGAATTGTGGCATGCATCTGCAGCATGTTTCTTTTCATTTCTATTGTGTGAGTCTGTCACAGTTTCTCTATCTGAATACCTTTTGTGCTCTTTCCAGTTTAGGGTAGGATTTCTGCTGAGAACCACTAAATAAAAATTTTAAATGAGTGATTGTGTGATCATGTAACTGGCACAGCAAAACTGAACCTTTAAAGTTAGATTTTTTTAGAGATAAATTGCTTCCCTAAATGTCCTCTTGCTGAATACATAACCCATGTCCTCTCCTCTCCTCAGCCCAGATGAGGTGAGAGAACAAACAAATGTTGGCCCCGGGCTGTCAAAGACCAGTTTCCTTTCCAAAGGAAAGAGCTGGAGATGACTGGGAATGATAAAGAACCATGGACACGTGTAATGTCTCATTAGATTTTCTCCAGTCCCTTCTATAACAGACTGTTGCATACCTAGACACACAAAGAGATGGTGATTTGAGATAAATAAGATCTCTTCACCTCCTCAGAGCTAACTCTGAATAAATCTTCTTTCCTTTTCATCAAACTAAGTGGCCTCCCTTTGTTCGATCAGTGCTAACCAAACAAACCAGACTATAGAGACCTAAGTAGCCTATAACAATCATAAGCTGTCATATCTCATAGAAAGAATCACTGAATAGTATGATGAGTACATGAGAAGCTGCCAGTGTCCCACACAATGACAGCCCCATTTGCACTGCAGCCTTCAACAGATTCTAGTCACATCACGTCCTTGTACACACTGATAGAATTTTTCCAGCTTTCTTACACTGTTGTTATGGTGTCTCATTATGGTTTAAATTTGTGTTTCACTTATGACTGATGATGGTGAATATTATTTTTTTAAATATGCTATTTAACTATCTTTGTAACTTCTTTGGTAAGTATCTAGGCTTTTATCTGTTTTGAAAAGTATTTATTTGCTTTCATATTTTTCTGTACTGACAGTCTCTCATATATTCCAGATGTATGGTTTATAAATCTTTTCCTCTAGTATGTAGCAAATTAATTTTATGAATTAATCAATTAATTAATTTTATGAAGCCCCATGTTATTTTTTTCTTTTGTTCATTATGTGTTGGTATCCTGTTCAGAAAGTTATTGCCTAAGGCAATAACATTTTACAAAATTTCTTTCTTATGATTTCTTCTAGGTATCTTACATGATTATAATACAAAGTTAAGTTTGAGAAGCACTAGAATTTACATCAAGGAAGCAAATATTTCATTGATATAGGTTACAAGGTTCATCTTGAGACCAACCTATCTCAGTTGCTGGCTTTAAGCATAAAGTGAAAAACTGTATACATTTTGACAATTTGCCAAGCAGACCTTTAGAAATACAGGTATCTAAAGGATCAAGGGACTTGCCAGACAAACTCATGCTAAAGGATAAGAAGCCCCTACATATGCCCAGCAACAGAACTCTTTATTGAATGGCAGAAGACTTCTTTGTACAATCTTGTGCTGCATTGTCTCTGGTCAAGGTCCAGTGTAAACTCTAAGAGAAGACAAAAAGTCAAAAATTGAGAAGATAGTTTACTCAAATAAGCCTGAAAGATTTATTGTCTCATAAAAACAAAATATGAAAGGGCCATTCTGCCCTAGTTTACTGCAGAATGCCAGAATCTATTTGCCTCCAACATATGCTCAGTGAATCTTCAGCAACGCTAATGGAATTGGCAACAGTGCTTAGCTGATATGCTCTAGGGATAACTGGTTACCAAGAGTCTGCAGCATAGTGACTGACCCTTTGCCTCAGCAGAGATTGGAGAAGGCAGTGATAACACAGGTGGAGAGAGGAATAATCAGTTTGGAAGAGTGACACCTTGTGGAAGTGAAAGCAATATCTACTTTTAATAGTGTCAAAAGAAAGTATCCAACTTACATGAAGATATCAAAAATCAGGGGGCAAAAAGGCAAAAAATTACGACCAAAGTCACATCTGTGACTAGAAGTTTCTGCAAGTTCAAATGAGAGACATATTAACATGTTGATTTAAAACCAATGAATCATAAATTACACACTATACCTTGTTACCTGGAGAAGCCACTAACTGCATTTTTATCAAATCATGCATTTGAATATACACTATTGTTTCTTTTTAAATAGCTTAAAGAATAATAAATAAATAGAAACTGAACCTTACAACTAATATAGGAATTGGTCCTGCATTTCAAAAGTACTGTGCCATTTATGTATTTTTTAAAAAAATATTTCCCAAGATCTACTGAAGAACTTCTGCTTCAGTCACTCTGAAGTGCATCCCATATGTCTGTATTTTTAAAAAGCTCCATAGAATATTCTGATCTAGGATAAGACTTGAAAATCTCTGCTTTGAAATTCAGGAAAGAAAACAAAATAGCTCAGAGGATAATGCAGTAATAGAATGCAAGAACCATGTAATTCTAGTAACTACTTTTGGTAGTCTGAGTTAACACTAATCTGCATTTAGAAGTCCAGCAGGTACACTTGTGCTTTTTCTGTAGACCTAGAGTCCGTGAAGATAGAAAGGGTCTAAGTTGAGCTATGAAGATTCAGTAATACACTACTGCATCCTCAAAGCAGAAAGAAAAGATTTACTGTTCTGGTCTCTGGGAATATTGTCCAAGCATTGTCCTCAATTGCCACCCCTTTTCAGTTGTCTTCATTGTAGGAAGCTGCCTTGTCATTGTTACACACATTTTCCAGTATGTCTTCAATCCAGTAACTTACGAATGGGGATAGTTGTCTCCTGAGGCAAATTAGGACAGCTATGAAAGTCACTTTAGCTCCTAGAAGCAATTCAGGATCAACTAAGGTCTTAACTGAGACTGAATTTTCCCTTAACTTCTCCCTTTTTCCAATGCTGTTTCCTCCTCCTTCCATGACACTTATTCCCAAGAATCCACTTTACCAAGGGTCATGTGTACACATTCCCATGGCAAAGCAGGTTTCTTAAGGAAGTCAGTCTTTGTGAGCCTAGAAAAGTGCAAAAATTGTTCAAAACCAAAGAGAGAGAAAAGTTGTCATTAGGATCCTGGGCTACTTCCATTCCCTAAAGATAAGACCTTGCTGAAAAACAATTAGCCTTGAAAACTAGAAATTAAAAATATCAGCCTCAATCAGCCTATCTTTCCCTTGCCTGGCTCATAAACCAGCCACCTAAGCAAGAGAATAGCGATGGCAGCTAAGGCACAGACAGACTG
Source organism: Cavia porcellus (assembly GCF_034190915.1). Classification (NCBI taxonomy): domain Eukaryota; kingdom Metazoa; phylum Chordata; class Mammalia; order Rodentia; family Caviidae; genus Cavia; species Cavia porcellus. The sequence continues at coordinate 120,411,229 of NW_026947484.1, forward strand.
ACTGGAAATGATATTTTTTATCTCTAGCTTTCAAGGCTGATTATTTCCCAGCTTCCCAGCTGATTTCCCAGGTCTTATTTTCAGGGAAACACATAATCTCAGATTGAGTTATGAATAATACAATGAGCAAGAGACATAGCCCAGTTCTAAAACAACTAATGTGACAGAGTGAAGGCCACCAGATTGCACTCTCATCTTCTTTTGCATTCTTGTGCTCTTTTTTAAATTTTAAAAATAAAAACAGAAAAAAAGAATAGAAATGATACAGAATTTCAAAAAAGAAAAAAGTAGGCAATTAACACTAGTTAATAATATATTGCATATTGTTATCTAAGAACTAGTTCTTCAGGTTACAAAATCTAGACACAAAAGTGATCAATTAAACAATGATAGCACAAACTGCTCTTTTTGATGAACTAAGAGAAATTAGTACTATAGTTATCTATCTAGTATACATATACATACATATATTATACATGTTTACAAATAAACATATAATGTTTTCCTTTCTTCCTTTTTTCCTTTCCCCTATCCCAGTAGTTCTGTCCTTTTGAGCACTTTCTTTCCCTTTCATTATAATAATATCTACTATGCATTTTGGATCCTACTACCATTTGAGATTTTTTTATTATTTTTTACACTACGGGGACAATATGGTATTTATAAATGTGAATTTTGTTTATTTCACTTATGAGTATGGCCTCAAATTGCCTCCATTTACTTATAAAAGCCTCAAGATTATCCTTTTTATAGCTGAGTAGTATTCCATTGTGTAAAAATACTGATCTTTTTTATCCATTCTGCAGTTGATAGGCATTTTGTTTGTTTCCAAGATTTAGCTATTACAAATTGTGCTGCCATAAACATGTGAACATATATCGCTGTGGTGTGACATTTTCAATTTTTCTGGGAAAATGCCAGAAGGAGAATAGCTGGATTAAATCGAACTTCTAATCCTCATTCTTTGAGGAATCCCCACACTAATTTCCCCAGTGGTTGGAACAGTCTACATTCCCACCAGCAGTAGAGAGGTGGTACTTTGTTCCCACAATCCTGCCAACATTTAACGTTGGTTGATTTTTTGATGGCAGCCATTCTTTCTGGATTTCGACAAAATCTCATTGTTGCTTTAATTTGCATTTCTCAAGTGACCACTGACGTTGAGCATATCTTCATATATTTATTTGCCATTTGTATATTTTCATCTGAGAACTTTGTGTTCATTTCAGATACTCATTTTTGAGTTGGGTCTTTGAATTGGTGGGGGGTGATGGTTTTCAGTTCTTTATGTGTTCTAGATATAAGTCCTTGTCTAAGGGAAAGCTGGCTAAATTTTTTTTCCTATTCTGAGTTTTCTCATCTCACTGTTGGTAATTTATTTTGAAGTAAAAAAAAAAACTTTTTAATAAGAAGTGATCCCAACTGTTGATTCTTTGAAGTAATTCCCTTGTGGTTTGCACTTTGTACATGAACTCTTTGCCTATCCTATGTCTTCAAGATTTCTACCTACCTTGTCTTCCAGTAGATTCAGTGTTTCTGTTTTATCATTTAGATCTTTGAACCATTTTGACTTTAGTGCATGGTGATAAACATGGGTCTAGTTTCAGTCTTCAGCATGTGGAAAGCCAGTTTTCCAGCAGCATTTATTAAAGAGGCTGTCTTTCTTCTAGTGAATATGTTTAGCCTCTTTGTCAAAGAGAAGGTAGCTGAATGTCTTTGTAGTTGTGTTTGCATCTTCTAATCTGTTCCCTTGATCCTCAGGTCTGTTTTTTGTTTTTTGTTTTTTTGGTTTTTTTTTTCCATTACCATGTTGATTTTATCACAATAACTTTGTAGTATATTTTCAAGCCAGGGATTGTGGTGCCCTCTGCCTTGCCTTTGCTTCTCATGATTGCCCTTGCTATTTGAGGTTGCTTCTGGTTCCACATGAATTTTAGGAGAGTTTTCTTTAATTAATTCCCCAATGAAAAGATTAAGAAGAATTTTTATAAAAGAAATGAGATATTTTTCTTAAGGTTTAAGAGAAAAACAAAGGAAATAATCACAAATGCAAAATCTTCAAACTCCACACCAGTAGAATATACTCTGCCCCTTTTAGTAAAATATCTCTGAAAGTTTTCTCTAGTTCTGTGAGGTATGCTACTGATATTTTGATTGAGATTGCATTATACCTGTATAACAGTTTTTGGGAGTATGGTCATTTTTAATATATTAGTTCTACCTATCCAAGTGCAAGAGATATATTTATATTTTTTGACTTCTTCATCAATTTCCTTTTATTAAGTACTATATTTTTCAATGCATAGATCTATTAAGTCCTTCATTGACTCCTAAATATTTAATGTCTTTGGATTCTATTGTAAAAGGTATCATTTCTCTAATTTATCTCTCAGTGAGTTTGTTGTTTGTGTACAGAAATGCTATTGATAGTGTTGACTTTGTAGATTTAGTGTTTCTGTCTCATCATTTAGACCTTTGATCTATTTTGACTTTAGTGCATGGTGATAAACATGGGTTTAGTTTCAGTCTTCGGCATGTGGAAAGTCAATTTTTCCAGCATCATTTATTAAAGAGGCTGTCTTTCTTCTAGTGAATATGTTGAGTCCCTTTGTCAAAGATAAGGTGGCTGAATGTCTTTGTAGTTGTGTTTGCATATTCTAATCTGTTCCACTGATTCTCAGGTCTGTTTTTCCCCATTACTGTGCTGATTTTGTCACTGTAGCTTTGTAGTATAATTTCAAATCAGAGATTGTGATGTCTCCTGTCTTGTCTTTGTTTCTCATGGTTGTCTTTGCTATTCTTGGTCTCTTCTGTTTCCAAATGAATTTTAGGAATATTTTCTCTAGATCTATAAGATATGTTAATGGCATTTTGATTGAGATTGCATTAAATCTGTGTAACAGTTTTGGGAGTATGGCTATTTTCTCAAAGTTGGTTCTTTCTAACCAAGAGCAAGGGATATTTTTACATTTTCTAACATCCTTTTCAATGTTCTTTTTAAAAGTATATTATAGTTTTCAGCATATAGGTTTCTATATCCTTTGTTAGGTTGATTCCTAAACATTTCATCATTTTGGATGCTATTGTGAAAGGAATCATTTCCATAATTTATCTCTCAGTGAGTTTGTTGTTGTGTATCGGAATTATATTGATTTTTTACTATTGACTTTGTATTGAGCTACACTGATGAATTTGCTTATTAAGTCTAGTAGTTTTGGGGATCTTCTATGTAGAGTATCATGTCATTTGCAATTAGTGATAATATTAATTTCTTCCTTTACTATCTTTATTCCTTTTATTTCTCTCTCTTGTCTGATTGCTCTGGCTAATGTTTCCAGAACTATATTGAACAGGGATGGTGATAGTGGACATCCTTGTCTTACTCCTGATTAAGAGTGAAAGCTTTCAACTTTTGTCCATTTAGTATAATGTTGGCTCTTGGTTTGTTGCCTTTATGAGATTGAGGTAGATACCCTCTATTCCAAGTTTCTGTAGGGCTTTTATCATGAACAAGTGTTGAACTTTATCACAAACTTTTTCTGCATCTTTGAGATGATCATGTGATTTTTGTCTTTGGCTCTGCTGATGTGGTATATTACATTTATTTATTTGTGTATATTAACCCATCTCTGCATTCCTGAGATAAATTCCACTTGGTCATGATGCTTTTTGATGATTTACTACATTCTGTTTTGCCAGTATTTTATTGAGAATTTTTGCATTGATGTTCATTAGGGAGACTGGTCTACAGTTCTCTTTCTTGGTTGGGTCATTGTCTGATTTTGGTATCAGAGTAATATTTGCTTCTGGGAATGAGTTAGGAAAAAATCATCCCTTTCAAGTTCATTGAAAAATTTGAGGAGTATTGGCTTTAAATCTTCTCTAAATTACTTGTAGAACTCAGTGATAATCTCTCAGGACCTGGACTTTTTTGTTGGTAAGTTTTTAATCACATTTTCAATTTCAGTAGCTGTTATTGGGTTATTCAAAATTGTTGTATCTTCTTGATTCAGCTTTGGTAATTCATAGATTTCTAGAAATCTGTCCATTTCCTCTGTGTTTTCTACCCTATGTGAATGAAGATTTTCAAAGTAAATATTCATGATTTTCTAAATTTGCATAACTTCATATTTTTTCACTCCTTATTGCATGAATTTGAGTTTTTTCTTTCCTTTTCTTTCTAGTTGGCAGAAGTTTATCAATTTTGTTTATTCTCTCAAAGAAAAAGATCTTTGATTCATTAATTTTTGTGCTATCTCCTTAGACTCAATTGTGTTAAATTCTGCTCTTATCGTTATAATTTCCTGTCTTCTATGAACTTTGGGCTCAACTTGCTCTTCTTTTCCTAGAAGCTTGAGGTATAACATTAGTTTGTTTATTTGTGCTCATTCTGTTTTCTTAATGTGACAATTTATTGCTATATATTTCTCTCTTAAATCCATTTTTACTGTGTCCCACAAATTTATGTGTATTTTTATCTGCATTTTCATTGAATTGTAGGTATTGTTTAATTTCTTCTTTAATTGCACCTATAACCCATTGGTTGTTCAAGAAGTTACTTAATTTCCATGTGTTTGTGTAGGTTTTACAATTTCTTTTGCCATTAATTTCCAATTTCAGTGCACTATGGTCAGATAATATCCATGGGATAATTTCTATCCCTTTTCATTTACTCAAGGATGGACTATAGGCTAATATATGGTCTATTTTAGAGACTGCCTCATGTGCAGCTGAGAAGAATGTATATTCTGATGCTGATGGGTGGAACACCCTGTAAACATCCAGTAAGTCCATTTGTTCACAGGATTGATTTAGTTCTGTGATTTCTTTCCTTATCTTTTGTCTAGTTGATTTATCTCTTTGTGATAATGGGATATCAAGATTCCCCTGGTACAATTGTGTTATTTCATATTTTACTTTTCATGTCTATTAGTATTTGTCTTATATATTTGGGTACTCCCATATTTGGTGCATACCTACTTGTAATTGTTATCTCTTCCTCTTGAATTTTCCTCCTAACAAATATGTAATGAACCTCTTTATTTCTTTTGACCACTTTTGGTTTGAAGTTCACATTGTCTGCAAACAGAATATCTACCCCTCCTTTTTTCTGTGTTCCCATCACGTGGAATATTGTTTTCCATCTTTGGACTTTCAGTCTATGAGTTTCTTTTTGAGTTAAATGTATTTTTTGTTTACAGCATGGTGTTGGATCCTGTTGCTTGATCAATTCTGTCATCTAATTTCTTTTAATTAAGACCATTTGCATTGATGATTATAATTGGCTTAACTTTGTCATGTTATCTTCCTGCTTTTGGTTCCTTGATTTTCCCCCTTGCTTAATTGTTTGCCTTGTCTGGTGGTCTCCTTCTGTTGTTGTTCTGGGAAATGTGGTAATTTTTACCTCTATCTAATATGTTTTTTAGTGCTTTTTCTAGGGTTGGTTTGGTGGACATGAATTTCTTTAGTTGTTCTTTGTCATAGAACTATCTTATTTCTCCATTAATCTTCAAAGAAAGTTTTTCAGGGTACATCAATCTGGGTTGAAAATTGTTTTCTTTTAGGGCTTGAAACACTTCAACCTTGTCTTTACTTGAAGATTTATGCTAAGAAGTCTGCTATGATTCTAATAGGTTTTCCTCAATAGGTAAGCTGTGTCTTTTCTTGAACAGCTTTAGTACTGTTTTTATGATTAATTTCTGGGATTTTAATTATTATTTATTTGGGTATAGATTTAATTTGGTTATGATCATTGGGCAGTCTGTATACTTCACCTATCTGTGTATCCAATTCTTTTCTCATGTTTGGGAGATTTTCTGCTATTACTTCCGTGAAAACTTTACCAATTTATGATAACTCCTTTATCTTCATTGATGCCTATTAGTCTTACATTGTTTCTCTTTGCACTGTCTTGAAGCTATTGAATTGTCATTTCATTTTGTCTTGTTATTTTTAAAAGTTCTTTCCTTTCATGATCACTAGCTGTGATCATGTCCTCAAGGTCTAATTCAATTCTCAGCTTCATTCAAATGTTTTCACCAGCTTCCAATAGAATTTTTTATTTCCTGGATCTCTCTTTGAATTTGTTTCATGCATTCTACTTCTTTTCTATATTGTTCATTCAAGGTTTCCATCATTTTCCCATTCTCCTATACTTTTTTTATCTGATCTTCTCTAGCTATGCTGAGAAACTCCTTTATTAAGGTTGTCATTTGTTTCTTTACATGGATATTATTTATAATTGGATTTCTTCTATAGCTTTATGGATTTCTTTCTTTATTTTACCTTTATCTTTTCAGAAATGTCAGACATAGGATTTTTAATGTTCTCTATTTTGATGTCTCCTGCACTTGTTCCTGATGGACTAGATATTTGAAATTGCATTTTGCTTTTTCATTTTATCATTTTCATCTCTTGGCTTAGTACGTTGGTCTTTTAAATTCCACTCTCAACTGTCCATTGTGTGTGTCTTAAGTTCCTACTGTGCGGTTGATGTCTGTCTAATTGCTTGATCCCACAGTAAAGGGGAAGGGTCAGTCACCTGAATTCTCCCTGTAGGGCCTGTTGGGTGAGTCCTATATTCTTCCTAGGCTGACTAGCCTAGGAGTATTGATGTACGTCAACTCTTAGTTTCTACTGTTATTATATCTTCAAGCTGTTTCAGGCCACCAGATCTATCTAGCTATAGTGTGCACCTCAGCTGAGACCCTATTGTCTTACTGGGTGTCTTGTGGGATGTTTTGATTACCTCCAGGTTGGGGGAAGCCTTGTTAGCACTCCCCTCAACCCATCTGGTGCTCTCTGTATGGAAGAAGGACTCACCCACCTTCTTGCCAGACTCAGCAAGGTCCTACAGCTAGGGAGGAGTTCAATACTGCTCTTGTTTACCCACTAAGGACTTCTATTTGAGGGAGAAACTCACCATACTGTTGCAATCCCACTGAGGTCCTCTTTGTGGGTAAGAGGTTGCTGAGGCTCCCACCACTCTAGCAAGGTGGTAGAAGGTGTTGCTAGTTGTCCATGGGCTACTGTGGCCTTTGGAAGGGGGAGGGGCAAGGTGCCTGACTATCTCACCAACCCCCAAGTCCCTGGAACAAGGATGGGATGAGGCCAACAATCCACTGAACTCTAGGATCCTGGAGTGAGAGGTTGGTGGCCCTTTGTGCTTTTTCTTTTTTCTTTACCTGCTATGCCTGTGACTCCTGCTTTTCTTTGTCTGACTGGTTTTTATATTGTTGCAGATTGGTTGCTTCTTCTGGATAGAAAGTGTGGGTTGTTATGTTTTATATTTATATTTTTTCATCAAAGAAAGGCTAAGTCTTTTCTTGATTTGGTTGACGTATTTTTAGGGAAGATCTTTGTCAAACATGGGTCAATCTGTTTTTAGGAGGTGGGATCAGATAAGAACATGCCAAATTCCTCTAAATTTAAATTGCCTAAAGATGGTTTGTCATTGCCAAAGGACCTGTGGACGTAGTGCATGTAGGAATGAGCATATGAAAAAGCTTCTTTGTATTTGCCTATAACATCCCTTTATGGTGAGAAGTTGAAATGTTTTTAATTTTTAGCTATTATGAATATAGAGTATGTATAAAGTATGTATAATTAAAGTTATATTTCTTGGTTATTTACTGTTGTGACTACAACAGTGTGAAAATGCAGGGAATCTGTCCACAACACTAAAGACACAGAATATTCAGCCAAGGGCCTGGGTCCCACAGCAATGGTCTGCATGAGTCCAGATGAAAATGTAGAACCCATGACAATGCCTCCCACGAGTCCAGCTGGAAGTTTAGCGCTCACTAGAAGGACTTACATCAGTCTGTTTTATGGGTCTTGTTAGCACTCCCCTCAACCCATCTGGATTCATGCTGGGAAGACCCAAAGGTCAGCGGTGGAAGCTAGAAAGTCTGTGCCAGTGGGACAAAAGAGCTGTGCTGATAGGTTGAGGGTTCTACACTGGAACCGAGAAGTCACGCTCATAATAAAGACCAAAGTTGCCCTGAAAAGTGCCACAGCTTCAGCAACACGGAAGCCCTGAGCACCTCCCACAATAAGAACAGTCAAGTACAAGACAGAAACCCAGCATAATGAGCTTATCCTGGAGATTAAGTGGCATGCATCTTCCCTCTAACTGCAGGAAGTGATGCTTGATGTAAGGACCAGAGCTCCCCCAAAGTGAACCACAGCCATTCTCACCAACAAGGCCCCAAGATCCTTCAATGACAATGATCAAACTCACACTAGGGAAGCTAGTCATGATAAACTCCTCCAGGAGAACCAATGGCTTGAAACAGCAACCCTTAGAGAAACCCATAATGCCTCATTCATCTTCTTCTGGCCATCTATGCTCATCACCATGCTGATTTAATTCAGCTGGTGTTAAGTTGACCACCAGTTTTTAATCCACAACATTTACCTAAGAGTTCAGCTGGTTTGTTATAAGAAATGTTTATGTTTAGATTTAGTGGAAATAGCTCATTTTTTGGAGGAATTGTGTCATTTTATTCCCATAAGCAAAACATGGGAATTTTAATTGCTTGTTATTTCACCAGAAATTGACCTGTTCAACCTTCTAAATTTTGAATAGTTGACAGAAGAACACATTGTTATTTTAATTTGTATTTCTGTGATGGATAATGGTGCTCATGCTTTTTTCATTTACACAGTGATTATTTGAATATCTTCATTTGCTAAATGCCAGTTTGTCAGTCATAATTTTAAAACTTAATTTTTTTTTTGCTTATTGGTTTGTTGTATGATATACATTGAAAAATACATATATTCCAAATACTTTTTTCCATTAATGGCATTATGTTTCTCTTTTTTATGGTAGTTTTTGGTGAGGATTTTTACCTTTTACATTTATTTACATAATCCATCTCACAAGTGTGATGCCTGAAGTCAAGATCAAAGTCTATATTTTAATTATTTAAATATCTAAATATGACTACTTGTCATACTACTTCTTCCCATTAATTGTACTAATATTTGTGCTTTAATCTAGGGACCACATAGATTGTTTGCTTAATGTATTTATGTATCCTTACCCATATTCTGTGTCTTATTAGCTACATCTTTAACTACTGAAAGTGCCCTATTTATTTTTGTTTGTTCAAGTATTTATTGTTTTTTTTTTCTCTCCTTGGCTCTTTCTAGTAAATTGAAAATCAACTTGCCTGTTTACAAAAAACAACAGCCTACTAGAATTTTTACTCATAGTATATTTTGATGTATGATGAAAATGAAGATAACATTTCTTTGATCCTACTATAATTTCTCTAAGCAATGGTCTACAGACTTAAGTACACAGGTCTTATTGTGTTGCTTTCTACAAAATGAGAATACACAGATGAGTGAGGCTGAAGAAGAACTACAAGCCAAAAGATACAAGTGTACTCCAGGAAAGCCAGTGATAGCCAGCAACTCAATGACTTTCTCTACAAGCTCCACTTACCTTACCAATGTATTTTCCTATTTAAAATATTATTATTCCAGGTAGTACAAAATCCCCTTTACTTACAGTCACCTAATTATAGAAATCAACTGTATTTACAAAGTGCCTTCACAGCAACACTCCAGTTAGTGTTTAATGCAATCTGGTTATCATAACCTGGCCAAGTTGACAAAGAGAACTAATCATTATGCCAAAAAATGCCAAGAGTCACCAGAGGCCGGAGAGATGAAGATTCGATTCTCCCTCCAGGATTTCAGAGGGAAAGGAGTTCTACTCACTCCTAATCTCAGACCAAACTGTGAGACACCAATTTCTGTTGTTCCAAGCCACCTAGTCTGTGGTGACTATCTAAAACAGCCATAAAATTTTATAAATAATTTGGAGCTATAGATTTGACAAACATAAGCATAATGGAAGCAAGAAGAATGAATAGAAGATGTGGTATCACAGAAATTTGTGAAACAAAATATTTTAAGAGATGATCCATCCTATTGACTGCTAAATAGCAAAATAAAAACTAAAGTATCAAGGAAAAGAGAGAGGAAGGAGAGACACTGGTCAACAGATACAATGCTAAAATAGATAGGAGAAATCATAAGTTCTATTGTTCTAAAAGCACATATGGTCACTACAGTTAATAATAAAGAGTCATATATTTTAAAGTAGTCCCAAGAGAGGATTTTTAATGTTCATAACACAAAAACTGGTAAATGTTTAATAAGTTAAATGTGCTAATTAACCTGATTTGATCATTAAACAATATATGTGTACATCAAGATATCCTGTTGTACTCTATAGATATGTTCACTTATTATCATTACAGAATAATGTAAAGACAATTAATAGAGAAAAAGATAATAGCAAGAAACTGGTTGAAATAATGACACATTGCTTCTATATTCAATAGAGTATTTACTTTTCATCCTTGCATGTAAGGACCTAATATTAACAGATGAGAAGGTATATATCCAAGGAAGAAAAACAATCATTAAAAGAAAGACAAAGCCCAAAAGCAAGAAAAAAGAGATAGGACTTGATTGAGGATAAAACTGATCTAAAGACAAGGGAATATAATCATAGATAACAGCTATGCTACTTATTGTGCTAAATTTAAGTGTTACACATGGTTATCCAACATTACTGGGATAAGGTGATGTATCTCATTGTACTTTTAATTTGTATTTCCCTATTATTAGTGATATTGAGCAATTTTTATATATACCTGTTGGCAATTTATATGTCTTCCATTGAAACATGTCTATTTTTTATTTCCCATTTTAAAAAAATGTTGTTCATTTCTCTCTACTGAGTTTGTAGAACTCTTTGTATAGTCTGTGTTTTAACACCTAGTCAGCTATATAGTTTATTAAAAAGAACTAAAAATAACAAGCACTGACAAAAATGTGGAAAAAAGTGAACACTTGCCTATCATGGGTGGAAATGTAAATTATAATAGTTTCTATCAAGGTTCCTAAAAAAATAAAAGTAGAGTCACCATATAATCCAGCAATCCCACTACTGGGTATATACCTCCTTGTGCCAAAAATGAAATCAGTATGTCAAAGAGACATCTGAACTCCTGTGCATTATACTACTATTCACAGTAAGCAAAAACATGGAAATTATGTATGTGTCCATCAATGGATAAACGAATTTTTTTTAAATGTGGTATATACAGAGTAGAATAAAAACAATGTAATCCTATCATTTCAAACACATGAATAAAATAAACCGGACTCAAAAAGACAAATATCATGATCTCACTTATATGTATAATTTAAAAATAATCTCATAGAGGTTGAGCATAGAATAGTGGCGAATAGATTCTGGAGAGAGTAGTGGAGAGAAAAGACGAGGAGAAGTTGATTTGTAGGTATTACATTGTAGATAGATAAGAATAAGACATGCTAATGTGTTATTATATACTAGGTGACTAAAGATAACAATAATGAAGTGTACATTGCAAAAGGTTAAGAGATTTTGAATCTTTTCACCATAAAGAAATGAGGAATGTTTGAGGAGAGAGATGTTTACCCTGAATTTCCCCGTATACATGTATTGAAACATCATGTGGTACTCCAGTAAAACATACTGTATGATTTTTATGCTTTTATGTATCATTTAAGAATAGTTTTTAGAGGAACAGGAAGCACCCTTCCCAGGAGCCAGCTGCCACAAACAAACAAGAGCCAAGAGGATAACAATATGCAATATAGCAACGATGGGTAATTTCCTTTTGTCTTGTTTTTGAAATCCAATATTGTTTTCACTGTTTTGTTTTACTCCATTATATTATTTTGGTTTGTTCAATATTTTGTTTTGAATGGTTTTATTCTGTTCTGCTTTATTCAGTTTTATTATATCTGGTGGTACAGGCATATATTTTGAAGATAACACGAGGCATTATGGTAGCAATGGTTGATTTCCTATTATCCTGTTTTGAGGTCCTACATCACTTTCACTGTTTTGACTGGCTTTATACTGTTTTATTTTGTTTAATTTTAGTCTCTTTAAAATAAAATAAATAAGAAAACAATAAATAAAATTGTAAAAATTTAGTTATGCATGTAGGCTTTATAGTTGTAGCTTTAAAGTATTGAAGGCTAGTGAAGAAAGAAACTATAACAACAGGGGAAGCATTGCTACTAATAGATGTCATGTTTTTCCTATCTGAGCTCACAAAATTTAATGTGCAATTCCCAGTTAAATTTTAATTCCAGATGAATACTATTATGGTTAAAATTTAAAATGAAGAAAGGCAATTCAACAGATAAAATGCTATATGAAAACAGGAAAAACCGTAAGTCTCGTGTATTTGGAAGCTGACTGGGTTGTGGGATATTGCATTTTACTTGCTGTTAGGAGCAGAAGAGTCTGGTTGGCAGGGACAGATCACTGTGGACTTGACCTAGTAGGGTATATGTTCCTTCCTGGCTCCTACTCTGACCCCCTCTATTTCCCACCTGTTGTGAGTTGAACAGCTTCTCTCCCATTATTCTCCTCTTGTAAGTCATCTTGCCTTGGAGCCAGCTGACTATGGACTAAAATTTGAACCAAAGTAAACCTCTCATCCTTTAAGTTGTGAGTTTTAAGTATTTTGTCCTAGAAATGAGGTGAATAATTGAAGGAAGATTTTGGTACTGGAGAAGTAGAGTTATTAATGTCACACTATCCAACCAAATCTTCACAAACCTTTAAAACTATTTGGAAGTAAGAGTTTGGATAGGTTTGGAGATTCTAAAAAAGACCTAGAATTCTGTATACTGAGTTTGAAAGGGAATTCTGGCTGGTGCTCAGAAAAACAGAATGTTAATTTTTTTTAAAGGCAAACTGTAAACACCAGGTTCAGGAGGGGTTATTTGGAAATAAGAACTCCACTGATAGTTGGACTCCAGGTAATGTATATTGTGCTATGACAGGAAATTTGTCTATGTTTTACTCATGTCCTGAGACTTTACATGAGACTGAGATCAAGGATAGTGGACTAATTAATCTTGTGCAGGAAATATCAAGATAGCTCAACCTTCCGGCCTTACAATGATTATTTCTTTGCTGCTTTTAGTGAGGTTTATTTTAAGAAACAAGAGCAAAAATCCCCTTTAACTGTTTTCAATTTACCCAAAAAGAAAGTATCACAAAGATGGGGTGGAGAAGAGTTTGGTTGCTGAAAAGACTAACTTTAAGAAGAAGATAAGATCAGGACGACAGAAAGGATGTCATGAGAGAATCTCATGGACCAACAAAGCCTCACTCTTGGCAGGTTCAAAATTACAAAAGTGAAAACTCACTCTGAGAAGAGAACCTCAGTGGACCCTGCTATAAAAATGTCCCTTAAAATTGATTTCCTGGGATTTGGTTAACAGTGTGCACTTATCCAGACCTCAGAGGCTCCTACAGCCATAGTGCAAGAGCCTAGTTGCTGCTGGAGCTAGTGGAAGACCTTGGCATCTTCCATTTGGTGCTGGTTTTTTTGGCATAAAGAAGGCAAGTGCTGTAAGGTGATGATATCTTCTACCCACATTTGAGGAAAAATGCCTTGGAGGCCAAGCAATGAGATTCCAAGAGGGCAGTGTGTTAAGCTGTAGGAGTGAAGCTGAAAGTGCAGTGGCAACGTTAGCAGGTTGGAGAAGCCAGAACAGTAGAACATCTAAGGACAGCCATACATAGTGAGCAAAGCCAGAGCAAGAGAGAAACTACCAGGGCCGCACCCCCTGGTAATGCCTTAGAGACAGGCTGCTTAAGCCCCTTGAAATTCCGGTCTCACCATAGCTTGTTGTGAGTACTGGGCATGGATCTAAAGAATTTAATCTTTGCTCTGCTCAGTTGTAGTATTACCTGTGTCCCACTCTTTTCTATCTCTATGAATTCTCTTTGGAGTGGGAATGTTTATCATAGTGCTGTTCTACGTCATCAATGTTTAACTTCTTTTGGAGTTGTAGGGTCTCACAGCTAAGAGTCGTATGTCTCAGAGGACACCTCAGACTTTGACTTCACAGAAATGCTGGTACTGTTAGTAATTTGATGAGTCTAAGGGACGAACAAAATATTCTTTACATAAAGAAAACAATATGAGTTTTTTGGGGACCAGAAAACTGAATGTTGTGGTGCAGAACTAAAATGACCATAAAGCCTCATGTGTTTGAAATTGCATTATGAAACATTTTATCTGGCTTCCTGTTCGGTGGGGTTTGAATGGAAGAGGAAGATCCTTCTTTTACATGAATGTGTTTTCCTTCCTGGCTCCTCCCTTGATTCACACTGCTTCTGGGATGTTATGAGGGAAGGAACATATTTCCTGCTATACCCCTTTGCCACATCGTCTTCCCTTTGGAGCCAGCTGACTGTGTACTGAAATGTGAGCCAAAATAAACTACTTTTCCTTTAACTTGCAATTGTCAGCTATGTTGCCCCAGAGAATGAGGAAAATAACTAAGACAAATGTAAGAGTAAGTCTTTTCATATAAGTAGTTCTAAATACTGCATGGTATATTACAAAGTTATGTATCATTATGAATCAGAAATTCAAATTGAATAGATATGTTGTATATTTTTTAGCCTAATACCCCTCCAATGGCAATTTCACTAACAAGGAAAATCACACAAGTAACATGACTCCTAAAGAGAGGTAAGTGCTTTTTAATTGTTGCATTAATAGTCTTTATGAAATTATAAATAAAATTATTGAACTATAAATATAAAAATGAAATTTTTGAAGAACTATTTAAATAAGATTTATGTCAGAAGAGTTTTTGTGTTTGTGTGTGTGCCATGTGTCCATGTACAGGTGTGCATATGCATTATTGTGATGTTGTTTTCATTTATTTTCATGATAAAAGGCTTCATCTTATGTTTTATAGTATATCCCAGGAATGATGCTTACTAAAGTATATATAAGTGGATTGAAACTGTTTTCTGGTTACAACTGTAATTTACCCTCATCCTGGAGAAATCTAAATGTAATCTGTCTATGTATAAATCACAAAGAAGTGGGGATATTTACTAGGCTTCTTTTAACTCCATGCAAATTCAGCCTAAGAGAAAATATTGGACATTGGAAACTGAAAATAAAGAGAAAAATACCTGTTGAGGTCTTTTAATGACACTGAAAATAACAAAATATCAATTACTATCATTTAATTACTTCCGGTCAGAATAACATATTCTGACCTGAATACTTTTCATGTATTCTCACCACAGTCTTATGGGTCAGATATTACTAATATAGTATACACATCTTTAGGAGTGAAACTGAGAGATGATATACATCACTCAATTAAAAAGAACAGAGCCAAACTATTTGGGTCTAAATACGGTGCTTTTCCTAGTTCAAATTGTAATTTCTTCAGCTTGATTGCTAACATTATTTCAATAAATACTAACATGGAAAATTCAGGACATAGCAAAGACATGGAGGTTTAAAATGAGAATTTAGAAATATATATCTAAATGTATCAATATGTAATATACACATACATATATGAGGGAATGGCATATACAGTTAAATTAAAAGTACAGGAGGATATCCACACATTGATAACCATCATGACATCCAAAAAAATCATAAGTTTTAGCTATAGCAGGTCTTTGTTTACTTATATGTAACAAAAGCATATATCCAGATCTTGGGTATATAATTTTAAAATAGTTCCTAAAAATCTAATTTT
Organism: Cavia porcellus; assembly: GCF_034190915.1. Lineage (NCBI taxonomy): Eukaryota > Metazoa > Chordata > Mammalia > Rodentia > Caviidae > Cavia > Cavia porcellus. The sequence continues at coordinate 120,426,850 of NW_026947484.1, forward strand.
ACTCTTAGCTAGCAATAAATAACATTATATTTAGTCTCATTAAATTACTTTACAATCATGGAAACCAAGAGTTTCACTCTGATGAGTTATGGAATTCATAAAGACATTAAAAAATAGGTTTATATACATAGTACCTAACTGGAAAAATAGCATGTATCTATTAAAAAATCCAAACTACAGGGATACACTTGGACAAAAAGTGAAACTCCTACTTACCTGGGGAAAGGGGAATGACTTCTTTGAATAAGGCAGGAGGAGTGAAATATGAAAGGAGCAGGACTCCTGCTTTTTTCACTGACATCAATTATTCTTATATTATTTTTCTTTGAGTTATCTTGCAACTGTTGAATTATGGTTTTCTGATCTTCTGTTATTTCTAAGAGATCTTTCCTTTCACAATCACTAGCTTCAATCCTAGCTTTCATCTTTTTCCTGTAATCATCATTTTTATCTATCTGTATTCTAGATTTGCTGAGCAATTCCTTTATGAATGTTGACATGTAACTTAAGACAATACAAAATTGCAACTCACTCCAAAAAAAAAAATGACTATCATCAAGAAATCAACCAATGACAAGTATCAATGGGGTTATGGACACAAAGGAACACTTCTCCATTGTTGGTGGAGTGTAGACTGATGCAACCAGTGTGGAAATCAGTGTGGATATTTCTCAAAAATTCAGATTAGAGGTCCCATTCTACCAGCTATTCCCCTTCTCGTTATCTTCTCAGAAGAATTAAAAACATGATGCCACAGTGATACATGTGCACTAATGTTTATATCAACACAATTTGTAACAGATATATCTTGGAAACAATCTAAGTGCTCAACAACTGAGAAATGGATAAAAAGAGATGTGGTCATTTTATACTGTAGAGTACTACTCAGCCACAAAGAAGACTAAACTTGAGACTTTTATATACAAATGGATGCAACTCAAGATCATACTTATAAGTAACATAAATCAGAGTTACATGTGTAAACATCATATTATCTCCCTAGTGTGAGAAGCTGAAAGACTAAGTAGGATCTAAAATGTATATAGATATTCTGAAAGGTGAAAGAATTGCTCAAAAACAAAGAACAACTGTGATTGGGAAAAGAAGAAAAAGAAAAGAAAATATATATATATAAAAGATACATAAGATACTCATAGTATACTAATTCCTATTAGTTCATTTAAAATAATGGTTTGTAGTTATATTGTTTTGATTAATTTTCCACGCTTGTATCTTATAATCTGAGGAACTACTTTGAAGATAACAATAGATAACTATTAACCACTGCTAATCTCCTATTACCTTGTTTAGAAATTCTGCATCATTTTTAATCCCTTTAAAATGAAATTTAAAAAATGAAAAGAGCAGAAAATTCAGATTAATGCTTTGAGTATCATTTTATAAAATTATTATACTTTGATAATTAATTTAAATTACATACCTCAAATGTCTTGTCAAAATTATCTGTGTCACTTCAAGATAAACTGAAGCAAAGGGGAAAAATTGTCTAAAAGTATTTGTCTTTTATAAAGTGATGTTATTCTTTAAATTCTTTATGTACAATGAACACTCTTAAATATCCTCTTTCTCCATCAGCAGCCCATATGCAATATAATGAAGAAATGCATCTCTTTTTTCCTAAATCAATAGCTAAAAGTTATTACTGCATAAAACTTTTCCTTAAGTATCCAGAAACCTAATAATGAACTGTTCTATAATTAATTCATCTTGATCTGATATGTTTTAACATGTCATTTAAAATCCAGAGAACACCTAATTGTCATCAAAGGCATCATTAAATTGGGACAACAAAGGAAGAACGAATTGATTTGCTTCACATAGCAAACAATCTACACTAGCTGCACAGTATACTCAATACTTACATAGTTAGTGTCTTCCATACGCTTGACACCATCATGTATCACGGGAATAGCAAGGGAGTAGCAAGCAAAGTAGCCTCCAGTAAGTACTAGAATCCTATTGTATGATATCCAGGAATTGACTGAACTGATGGAGTCTCAATTTCTGTCCTCCCAGAATAAAGAGACATTTTAGTTTATTTTTTTACTAGTATATGTTTGCAATATATGATAATATAGGTAGCATTTTAATAATTTTTACTTCCCCTTCTTTTAGTAGGAGACACTGCATTAAAAGTATAGCTTAATGAATAATTCCCACCATTGTAAGTCTGTTAGTTGTGAAAATAAGTTGCCTTAGAGAAATGACTGTGAAGACCAGTTCAAATGGAGGCTAACTGTCAGAAACATGCACAGTCTTATCTGACCTACCTTTGAGACAGGGATACCTAAAAAACTGTGAGGAGAACTTACCCTTAACATTATTACCTGGTTATGCCTTTTAAAATACATCTTGACCACGCCCAGCCACCTCCAAGCGGCAAGTAGGGCTGGGAATCCAGTCCTGAGCCCTGACCGTTTGCACTCAAGTTGAATTTCAGCACACCAGGAAAACTTGTAACTCTGCTCACAGGCAGTAGGACCATACACTGCATCTGAAATCACCCCAAGACCCACGGGAGGTCCCAGCGGGCCTAACCAGGCCATGCCCAGCCACCTCCAAGCAGCAAGCAGGGCCCGGAATCCAGTCCTGGGCCCTGATCATGCATGCAGGTTGAATTTCAGAGCACCAGGAAAGCTTGGAACCCTACTACAAGGTGGTAAGACCATGCCCCTGTCTGAAATCACCAAAGGACACAGGGAGTCCTCGCAGGCCCAACTGGCCCACTCCCATTGAGCTCCAAGTGGCAAGCAGTTGCAAGCAATCTGCCTCAGGAGCCAAAAGTAGGCCAGGTGATTCCCAGAGTACTGAGGAAGCTCTGAAGCATTGCCCAAAACCCGGAAAGAAGCACGACTCCAGCCAACACTGAGGAACACCATGCTGACCTGGGACCTTGGCCTGCACTGTAGTTAGCTTCCTGCAAGACTTCCGCCAGCCCTGGGGAACGCGTGCTGCCCTCAGACCTTGGCCCGCACAGCCGCGTGCTTCATGCATTACTCCAGTCAGCACTGAGGGATGCCACACTGCCTTGGGACTTTGGCCTACACCCATCAGATGCCCGGACCCAGGACATCTTCTGGCCCCTCAGGGATGCTCCCTACCTCCCAGACATAAAATTGCTGTTGGTCTTCAGCTCCCACTCTTTCTCCCAGAACTTTGGAATACAGCGGATTAACTGTGCTAGCTTGAAGGGAGATTCAGTAACTGCATCACCCAAACAGAAGATCTCAGCAGGCTGCAGTAACTGTGGTGAGTGTGCCCCTAAAATAGAGGTGTAAAGTGGCTAGATAGGGCTTAGTGAAGCTCCCTCCAACTAACTGTAAGACCTTGGTGAGTCTGGGAAGAGTGTGGGTGACTTCTTCCTGCACACAGAAAACATCAGGCAGGATGAGGAGTGTTCCAATAAGGACTCCCTCAATTTGGAGAAAATCAAAAGGGCTTATGAGACACACAGGCACACAATAGGGACACAGCAGTGCTTCGGCTGACACAAACACTATAGACAAGGAGATTTGGTGACCTGGAATAACCTGAAAATAAAGTAATAGCAGGAACTAAAACATCAATACTACTAAGTTTGTCAGCCCAGACAGAATATAGGACTCACTCGACAGGCCCTGCAGTGGGAAGTTAGGTGACTGGTCCATCTTTTCATTGAGGGACCCAGCAATTGGACAAACATCAGCCTTCCATTAGGACCCCAACCTTACATTATACTATCAACAGTTGACATTAGTAGGATTGAAGGACCAAATATTAATTCAAATGGGAAAATGGCAAAAGCAAAATGCAGTCTCAAACATCTGATTCACCAGGAGAAAGTACAAGAGATATTGAGATAGAGGACTTCAAAAGTAACACACCGGAAATCTCTGAAAAGATAATGAGTGAAATAAAAAAAAACTCCATGCAGCTATAGAGGAAATCAAATTAGAAGTACTCTACCATGTAAAGATAGAAATAATAACCTTAGTAAAGGAGTTGCTGAGCACAGCTAAAGAAGAAATAGAGAAAAAAGTACAGGAGCATGGGAAACTGATGGAAATCTTGAATGAACAATATAGAAAAAAAAAGCAGAATTCATGAAACAAATTCAAAGAGACATTCAAGAAACAATTCTATTCAGAGCTGGCAGAATCATCTAAATGAAACTGAGGATAGCATTTCAGACCTTGAGGACAGGATTGCAATTAGCGATCATCAAAGTATAAAACTTTTACTTTTTCTAACAAAACAACCTAGAATGTTTTATGTATTTCTAGGAGAGAAAAGGGAAAGAAAGACATAGAAACTAAGCATCCTCACAATAAAAGTTGTAAGAGGAATAGATATCATGGCCTGAAGAAATGTTTCTAACCCATGGCGCTCTGGAGCTACTGAGGCTACCTTCCCTGAGGAAGAGAAATAACTTGGAACTAGTTAGGTACAGCTTTGGGGACAGATGTATAGCTGATGGAAGAATGTCATGTCAACCTAAGTGTCTCTCGCTCTGCAAAGAACTCTGGAGATATCTGTGGGCAGCGCAGGCTACTCTTTGTGCTCTGATGGGTGACCTGAATGCCAGCCATGGGTGACTGTTATGGATTAAGAACTGGTGGTCAACTTAATGCCAGCTGGATTATATCAGCAGGGCACTGAGTGAAGATATTGCACCTGAGGAAAGTTGCCAGGACAAATAGGTGGAGAAAAAGGGAGATGAGAGGGTTAAGGCATTAAGGAGGCATTGTGGGTTCTCCTACGAGTTGCTGTCTGAGCTGTTGGTTCTCCTGGAAAAGCTTTGGTCCTCACATTGAGCATTGCTTTCTGGCTACGGAGGGGAAGACGTGTGCCACTTGGTCTCCAGGATAAACTTGTCACACTGCTTCCTGGCACGTACCCGACTGTGCTTGTCATCAGAGGAGCTCAGGTCTTCCATGTCACTGAGGACTGCTGTAGTGCCTTTCAGGATAGCCCTGGTCTTTGTTGTGAGTGTGACTTCTCGGCTTCAGAGTAGAACCTTCATCCCACTAGCACAGCTCCTTCATCCTGCTGGCATAGACTTTCTGGCTTCCACCACTGACCCTTGGGTCTTCCTGGCATGGATCCATAAAAGAGACTGGTGTGAGTCCTTCTTGTGGGCTCTGGACCTCCAGTTGACTTGTGGAGGCGTTGTCCTGAGCTCTGGATTTTTATCTGGGCTCTTGTGGGACATTTACGGGTTTAGGCTCTTGACTAAATAATCTATGTCTTTGGTGTTGTGGATAGATTTCCTGCATTTTCCTGCGTTAACTCCTGGTGACCATTATAAAAATATTATAAACTCCATGTCCTAATCCTAGTTGTTCTCTGTGTACAACCCCTAACTACAACAGTGACTGTAGGTAGCCAATCCTACAGTCCATTGTAATGTTCCTGAAAGGCAGCAATCTTCACTGTTTTATTTTTTTTATTTTATTTAAAGAAAGATTAAACAGAATGGGTAAAAAAATACATAATTTCAAAGAAAGAATAAACAGTAAGAAATCACTAGTTGATATTTACATAATGTCCTCTTACAAATAGTTATTCAAGATACAAAAGTGGAGCATATAAAGTAGGAATTCAAACAGCAAGACTGCAACCATTTCTGTTCCACTATCCAACAAAAATTTAGTAATATGTTTATCAATCCTATACACTTTAACATGTATGCAGTTATCCATATCTTCATTTATGTTGAGACTGAACAAACTTAAGCAGGCTAAAATCTCTCTGAACAAAGAATAATAGTATTGCTGTGTTTCACATTATGACACTCCGGGATCAGCACTGGGTACTGTAGTGACTCTTTTTCTTCAAAGTATTTCTTCATTTCATCATGTATCATAAGATCAGTTCCCATAAACTGTTTATAGGTTCTGTGCATGCATGAGTCTTAACATGTATTTAAGGGAGGGAGGGACAAAACAAATCAAGACAAAATGAAACATATTCCTATAAACACATGAAACAAAAAAGACATATAAGACCACTGTACAAGGAGTTCTACCATGGTTACTGTGTTGTCTCTTGTTATCTTCAATAGAATTGGCTATATCATCAGACATAGTATAACTGAATATATCAGTACATAATATTATTAATAAAAACACAACTTTGTATATAGTATAAAACTTCAAAAACAGGCAGTAATCAAATCAGAATGTTTATCGTAGTGAGTCTTGTCATCTTCAGGGTAGTTGTCTATACTTTCAGACTTGATACTATCAATCATATCAGTTTTGAATAAAATCTGTCGATACAAAACAGCAACCAAACAAACCCAATTTAACTAAGATCAGTTATGATAAAACAGTATAAGTCATACAAGGCTCCAGATTAAGTTAATAGGAAATTAAAGATGATTACTGTGCTATATCCTCATGTTTTTGGGATAGCTGTCTGTGCCCTCAAATCCAATGCAAGTAGACAAACTGGGACAGAATAAAATCTATCAAAGCAGAGTGGTGCCAGTAATATGGGTTTTAATTCTTGATACTATTAACAATATCTTCTGCCATCTTTTTTCAGACTATTCCTCCCCTCTCACTTCAGCAGGGTGCACTGTACATTTTTGGGTCTCACCAAGACCCTTGGTTTTAAATTAGGGGTGAGGGCAATCTGTCATTCACCCAAGTGCTTCTGAATCTTCTCCCTCCTGGCCTTGATCTCTAATTATATTGCTTTACCTATTAAATCCTGTCTTTCCAACCTAACCACAAATACTGGTCTAGTTGCCCCTACTCTCTGGTTCCTGGTCACATAGAGCATTGTTTTCTCATATTTTATTTTCAGTTCATATACCCTTTTTCAGGTTAATTATATTTCCTGTAAAGAGCATTTTGGTGGACCTTACCTCCTGATCTACTCTACCTGTGATTCTCTTTTTTTTTTTAATTTAGTGTATCAAGGCCATCTATATTAGAGATTATAACCAACTTTCTCTGCCTCATTTCTGTTATGCTCTTTTTTTGCCATTAGTTGTCTGCTTGTCTTCTTCATTCTGCTTTCTGCTCCCATTCATTGAGGCCTCCTGGAATCTTGGTACTTTTTTCCCTCTCTAGAATGTCCTAAAGTATTCTCTGTAGAGTTGGATTGGTGGTTGACCCCTCTGGGTCAGTCAGCCTGTTGAGGCCTTCACCACATTAGTTCCTCTTTGTTTTGGAAGCATCTTGTTTCTTCATTAATTTCTAGAGACAGTTTTTCAGGGTATATCAGTCTGGGCTGGGTATATCTTTCAGGGCTATTCACTCCAAGCTCTTCTTGACTTGATGGTCTGCATCAAGAAGTCTGCCATAATTCTGATGGGCTTTCCATTATAGGTAATCTGTTTCTTGTCTCTAAAAGCTCTTAATATTCTGTTTTTATATTGAATTTCTGGCATCTTGATTATTATATGCCTGGGTATAGCTCTGTTTTGGTTGTAGGTGGCTGGAGTTCTGTATGCCTCATACATCAGAATATCATTTCCTTTTCCTATGTTTGGGAATTTTTTCTTAATAATTTCTGTGAAAAGCCCTTGTAGTTCCTTTGTTTGTACTCATGCTTCTTCAATCACATTCTTTATTCTCAAGTTATAGATTCTTTTGTCATCTTCTAGCCTTTGTATTGTTACTGCTTGTTTCCTTGTTATTTTTTAAAAGTTTTTCCTTTCATAATCCCACATTGCAAACCTGTCCTCCAGTTTGGATAATCTATCCTTAGTTTCTTTCAAGCAGTTTTTCCAGCTTTCAATGGAGTTTTTAATTTCCTGGCAATCTCTTTGGATATGCTTCATGTATTCTATATTTTCTTTATATTCTTCATCAAACAGTTCTCTCCTTTTTTGTGTTCTTCCATTCTTCCATCTGTGCCTTCTTGAGAGGTGCTTAACATTTCTTTTATTAATCTACTTATATCTTGCTTTACTTGGTAAAATATTTCACTTTTGAACTTGTCTATGAGATCTTGAAGATATCTCTTTATATCCACTGATGTCTGATATTGCATATTTGCTGATGTCAGTCTCTTTTGTATTTCCTTTCCTGGATCAGTGTTCTCAGGGTTGGGGGCTGGGAACTTTTTCTTGTTGCTTCCTCTTCTCATATTTTTTGTTTCTTCCATACAGGCATATAAAGAAGGCATATAAAAAAGAGAAACCCCCCCTTTGATTCTGGTTCTTCTGAAGTGGACTGGCTAGGTGACCCTGCCTACTCCAGTGTGCTATTGAGGTGCAAATAGGGATGGTGTATGCTGGCCCATCCCCTCTGGGTCAGTCAGCCTGTTGAGGCCTTCACCACATTAGTGTGCACAGTGTGTAGGGAATTGGTCTGGGACAAGCTACTGGTTTCCAGCCAGGGGCATGACCCAGGCCAAGCATATCTCACCAATTCTGTCTGGGAAGGGAACAAATGACTGAAGTCTCTGTAGTACCTTGTTTCTGCCAGTCCTGCCTGATGACAAAATGTCATCCTCTTTCCCATGGAGGGTTTTATTCCCAACACTCACCACAGGTCAATGCAGGTCCCTACTGGCTCTGCTCTCCATTGGTCTAGCCGACCCTTGACCTCAGTGTGCCTGCATTCCAGCATGACTGCGGCTATGGCAGCTCTGGCAAGTTGAAGCAGTGGGAACCCAGGCAGTTTGCTGAGTCACAGCTGCACAAGTTAGGGCACAGCAGCCAGTACAGTTCTCTGGTTTGCTGCTCCCTTCTGCCGTCACATCTCCCCACCAAGACCTTCAGACTTGCCAGTAACCAGCTTCACTGTGCCAATGCATCTCCGAGTTCCAACAGTGCTTTTGGCACAGTGGGACTAGCTCTGGTAAGAGCACTGCCAGCTACTGCCTTCCTCTGTTCAAGTTTTTGTTTTTTAAAATTCTTTCTGTGGGCTTCAATTCTCACTTTAGTTTCTTCTTGGATCAAAGGGACCTATGTATTTCCTGCTTTTCTTTTCCAAAATGCTATATTCCAGCATCTCGGCTTTTTCTCTCAGAGAGGCTTTTTACTTTCCTGCTTACTCTTCCACCATCTTTCTAGACTCCAAGGTAGAACTTTTAAAAATAACAAGGCATCATGAAATGACAATCTAGCAGCTTCAAGATGATGCCAAGAGCAACAATGTAAGATTAATATGCATCAGTGAAGATGCAGGAGTCAATCCAAATGACATAACTAAAATATTCACAGAAGTAATAGCAGAAAATTTCCCAAACCTGAGGAAAAAATTCTGATATGCAGATAAGTGAGGCATAGAAAGCCAAATAGTCACAACCAACATAAATCTACACCCAGACATATAATAATTAAGATCTCAGACATACAGCGTAAAAACATAATACTAAAAGCTGTTAGAGAAAAGATATAGCACACTTATCAAGGAAAGCCCATTAGAATCACAGCAGACTTTTCAGCACAATCCCTCAAGTCAAGATGATCTTGGAGTGAGGTATTTCAAGCCCTGAAAGAAAACAACTTTCAACCCAGACTGATGCACCCAGCAAAATTTTCATTCAAATTTAATGGAGAAACAAGATACTTTCAGGACAAAGAAGAACTGAAGAAATTCATACCCACCAAACCAACCCTAGAAAGAGTATTGAAAGACATATTAGACAGAGATAAAAATGACCACAATCCTCAGCACAAAAACAGAAAGAAACCACAAGGTAGAACAAATAATTAAACAAGGGGGAAAATCAGAAAGCAAAAAACTGGAACATAACATGACAAAGCCTAGTCAGAACATCTCAATGGTATCCATAAATGTAAATGGCCTCAATTCACCAATCCAAAAAAAATAGGCTGACATAATGGATCAAGAAACATGATCCCATAATATGCTATATACCAGAAACACATCTGACTCAAAAGGAAACTCATAGGTTAAAAGTCAAAGGATGGAAAACAGTATCTCATGCAACAGGAACCCAGAAAAAAGCAGAGTTAATGATTCTATTTGCAGACGTGAACTTCAAACCTAAAATGAAAAAGAGATAAAGAAAGTCAATACATACTCATTAATGAAAAAACTCAAGAAGAAGAACTAACAATTATAAATATATATGCACCAAACACAGAAGCACCCAACTATGTAAGACAGATACTAACAGGCATGAAAAACCAAATACACAAGAACACAATTATAACAGGGGACCTTAGCAGCCCATTGTCACAAAGAGATAGATAAACTAGACGAAGTCAGCAAAGAAATAATAGAACTGAATCATATTGTGAGCAACTGATTTAGTAGATGTTTACAGAGTGGTCCACCTAACCACTATGGGACATTCTCAAAAACAGACCATATATTATCCCATAAAACATTCTTAAGGAACTGCAAAGGTATTGAAATTATCCCATGCATCATATCTGACCATAGTGCACTGAAATTGGAAATTAATGGCAAAAGAGAATGCAAAACCTTCATAAATACATGGAAATTAAATACAACCTTTTGCACAACCAGTGGGCTACAGACAAAATTAAAGAAGAAATAAAGCAATGCCTACACAATTCAATGAAAATGCAGAAACAACATACTGCAATCTGTGGGATGCAATGAAAACAGTCTTAAGAGGAAAATACATAGCAATAAATTGTCATATCAAGAAAATAGAATTAGCACAAACAACAAACAAAAATCGTATTTATAAATATCACATTGTATCTCTAATGTAAAAAGCAATAAGAAATGTTGGAGTAATAAAACCAAAAATGTGTATTGCTATTATAAAAAAGAGAGGAAAAGAAAGTGCTCTAAAAGGTATCACTGCATGTATGTTTAAGTATATAGTACTGATAACCCTACTACTAAGTTTTTATTGGATAGTTGAACAGAACTGCTTGCAGTCTTGATGTTTGAATGTCCACTTTGTATGCTTCATTTTTGTAACTTGAATAATTATTTTAAGAGGATAATATGTAATTATCAACTAGTGATTTCTTACTGTTTATCTTTTTGAAATTATGTATTATATCTACTCTTTTTCTGTTTTTTTTCTTTAAATAAAAAATACATCTCAAATGAAACATTCTAATGTATGCTTCATTCTCAAAATTACTTTAAATCATATGTGATAATCACTTTGAATATAATAGAGCTTTTACAATTTCTATCACTGCCTCATCAATAGAATGAATGTGAGCATACCATGTAAGTTAGTTATATGAGATGAAATATAAATTATCCCACTTATATAAGCATCAGTAAATGTTTCACAAATCTAAACACTCCATAAATCTTACTCTAGAACTCTCTATCAGGGTTATCTTCTTACATATATTGCACCCCTGTTTTCTTATAGCTTTTCTAAAGAAAGGATAGGCAAATATGGGGATTTTAAGCCCAAGCAGATGTTTGACATTTTGTTTGGAAATAGTAAAACATAAATAAAGAGTTAAAATGGTGAATAAAACAGATATAATGGTAGGTGGACAGACATATAATGGAAAATAAATATGAATTTGAATCAAGTTATTTGACCTGTTTCTACCATATTTGAAAAGTTTTAATTTTCTTTTCATACTTGATAAAAAGTGGTGGACATAGTAATAATAACAACAACAACCATAGTAGCTTCCATTGCTCACATGTTTTCAATGTTTCCAGACCATTGCTTTACCAAGAATTTTCATAGCTTTGCCATGAAGTCTGAATTATGATGTTAATTACTAACATAAATAGGTTCGAAGAGAGGAAAGGGTTTGTCCAGTGTTCACAGCTCATCAAATGGAGTAGCCAGATTTCAATCCTATGTCTGCCTGACTCCAAGAACTTTTTGCTATATTGCAGCAATTCTTTAACTAAAATATAATTGCACACACTTTTTCTGAGATTTCATGGTAATCTGGAAACTATTTTCATTTAACTTGCAAGATATCGAGCAAGTCTTGAAACGTGCAAAATGATCTATGTTCCAATCAATGACTATCAAGTAAATATTACACTAAAAGCTTTTTATAACTACACTTTTTATTTGTACCACATTATACCATACCATGTTTTGGGATAGAATAAATATATCTCTACAAAAAATATTTATTGAGCAACCAAAACTCCAAACTATTCTTACGGTTTCACTGGTAATTTTAAAATAGAGGTTTATACTTTTCAATTATTATATATCTACTTACATATATCATAAAATCTCAACCTTTCCAGCTTATTCTGGCATAAACTGTAGATGATTACCTAATAATGGAACTTATTTAATATGGAATGCTCAGTGAATCCCCAATGAATATATTTGAACTTTTAAAAAAGAAAAAAGTCTGTTCCCAATTGGCCATTCAAATCCTTTGGAGGTGATGAGCAAGGGAGGCAGTTCTGAAAACTTGCTGAGTCTTTACGAATCTGTAGCAAGTCTTCACATCCCAAAGTGTTTGTATGCTTTCCTACGTATATTAGTTACACATTGCAGCATTAAAAATTATCCCAGATTCTTGAGGTTTTACACATTTATTTTGAAATCATTTCTGTGAGTCTAGAGCCTGGGCATTGTTGGCTGGATTCTCTAGCTCATTATCTCACAATGTGATGCTCACAGGGCTTCCCAGGAATGTAGTTATTGTCAGGTGAGACCTGGGATAGATCTCCTCCAAGCCCAGTCTCAGGGGCTGTTAGAGGGCCTTCTCTCTTCATTGTTTCATGGAGACATCATTTTCTTTCCATATGGACTTCCTAAGAGGGAGGCTTGCATCTCCAAGGATAAGCTCTCCAAGAAAAAGAGTAAGGATGACAGTCAAGATGAGAGAACAATCTCTTAATGTCTGAAGTAACATTCTGTCACATTTGCCCTTTTCCCTTTGAACTGAGTCACTGTGGTCAGCAACCTTCATTCCCTATGCAATGTTGTGAATATAGGTTGCCTCACCCTCATTAGATCATGGGGAAGATATTAATATGCCATCTTTATTACAGTCATGAAACAGTATTTATAACTTCTAATTTTATAGAAATTTACATTTTCCAAAGAATTGAAAACAAAGCCTACTGTACCACAGTCTGAAGACAAAGACTAGTAGATATATTAGGTATGGGTGAAATATCTATGCTTGGATAGACTACTTTGAACATAACAGACATTATTGTCCTGTGCTTAAGAGTGACTAGGGAAAGTAATATTGAATCCTTCTTAATAGGATACCAAAAAGTTCTGGTGTTCTTCTAATACCTTGCAATGTAGCCAACCCCAAAACTGCATAAAGCTAACTTTGCATCTGAAGATGATTACGCCAGTGACTGTTCTCATTACTTCTTTCTTTCCTATCTTTATTCCTTTTATTTCTCTCTCTTGTCTAGTTGCTCTGGCTAATGCTTCCAGAACTATATTGAGTAATAGCAGTGATAGTGGACATCCTTGTCTTGTTCCTGATTTTAGGTTGAAAGCTTTCAGTTTTTGTCCATTTAGTAAGATAATGGTTGGGTTTTTTTATTGTATATGGCTTTTACCAGATTGAGGTAAAGACGATATACTCAGATTTTCCATACTGTTTTTATCATGAATGAGTGCTGGATTTTATAAAAAGCTTTTTGTGCATCTATTGAGATGATCATGTGATTCTTGTCTTTGGCTCTATTGATAAGGTGTATTATATTTAATGATTTGCATATGTTGAACCATCCCTACATTACTGGAATTAATCCCACTTGCTTGTGGTGCTTGCATCTTCTTGATGATTTGCTGCTTTCTGTCTGCCAGTATTTTATTGAGGAATCTTAAATTCTATATTCTCTTTTTGTTTGGGTCTTTCACTGGTTTTGGCATTAGGATAATACTTAATTCCTTTGAACCAACTGAATGATTGAGCCTAATGCTGACAATATGTGAGCACACAGTGTGTCTATAATCACTAAGTTAGTGGTCACTAATATTAAAGAATTTAAAAATGTGGAAATGATAAAGAATATGGTTTACAGTTATTTCTCTTTAGGGAAGTATTTCCTAAATTTATACGAACATTGTCAATTGCTTAAATTCTGAATGTCTGATAAGTGAAATTCATCATAGAAATGTGTGCTATTCATCAACTTCTTGATGAATCTACTAACTTCCAATTAACAATTTGGTGGTTACTCACACTGATGAAGGGAATTAAATGAAAACACCAGATAGGACAATCTTCCAGAGAATTCTAGAGAACATTTTTAAGTACCTGAAATATTGAAACACATGCCCTATTTGATGAGCAAAAAGCTAATCTGCTACTAAGATAACACATTGCATAGAAGTATAAACAAAAGTCTTTAATGCTGAATTTCATCTCTTTCATAAATTAGTATTGTAACTCTTGTTTCCCTAACTCCAACTTGTGAAGTATGGATTGCATTCAATGGTGTCCAAGAAAATTTGTATCCCTGGCACACCTGTGCTCATCAAATGATAATAATAAACAACCTGACGATTTTTCTGTTCTTTGAAACACGCAACTTTATTTGCATTGAGTACATGTTTATATCTGTATCCTTCACCAAATTAATGAATTACCAATGGAATATTTTCCTCTCTCCTATATCTTACACATTCTTATTAAAGATAGGGCTTATTAAACAGATATTTATAATACTATCACAAAATTACTCATCTGTTTTACAAAGAATAGAATTCATAGTTCAAGTAATTCCAAGTGAAAATGTCACATTTATTTCAAAGATTGAGTGATACTCAAAAAATGTAATCTTGACTTCTCTATTAATTAGCTAATACAAGAAAGTTAATAGGCATTTACAATGGTATACTTTAAAACGTGGAACAAAGATTCATACTTACATTTTTAGAAAGCTTTTGTATTTTGTACTAGTTTTGTTTGAGATGAGTTTTCAATCACTCTGTTGAACTTTGTTGAGTAATAATTTTCCCAACTGTTCACTAAAATTCCAACAATAAACCACACACAATCTTGCCTTCTGATTCCTTATAATTTGTTTGGAAAGACAGAGGACAGATAGATAATTTAAATATTTGGAAATAAACATGATAACAGCTTAGAGAGAAAATATATAACTCAATATAAGGATTCTGGAAAGTCTTAAAGAAAATCTAAACTTGGCTATATGCACGAATAGGCCCTAATTGATTTGGAGTCAAAAAAGGGAGGGTAAGTATATGAAACTTCATGCAGAAATATAAGGCCACATGAAGCTGATTAAGTAAAAATAGTTATGATTCTTCCAGAGATATTCTCCAGTAAGACTTGAGATAAGGGACTGGAGATATAGCTCAGGGTTAGAGTACTTGGCTTGCATACCCAAGGTTCTGATCTCTATTTCCATGTCTTAGTCACTTTTGTCATTTCTGGGACAAAATACCTGGAATCTACAGCTTAAAGGTGAATAAGTATATTTTGTTTACACTTGGTAGGGATTTCAATCCACAGTTGGCTGGCTCCAGACAGTGTGACGTGGCAGAGGAGCTTGGCAGAGGACCAATCCACTGATGATCCATGATACCATCACCTCCATAATTGGATCACTGCCCAAGCATTGCACCCATGAGCACAGGAGGCATTGGGAGACACATAGTTATAAACTATACCACTCTATCACTGAAAACAAACAAACAAACATGCAAATGAAAAGTCTAACAGAACTGGAGATAAAAATTATTGGAGCAGCATGTATAGAAGTGACAGGGGAAGCAGAGTCCCAATGAAGAATTTTGCTAACCATTTATGAGTGCAGGCTTTAACTTTTTTTTAAACAGAATAAAACTGAACAAAATAAAACAGCAAAAAGCTAATCAAAATAAACAGTAAAAGTGGTACAGAACTTCAAAACAGGATTATAGGAAATCAATAAAAGTTGTCATAATATATCTTGTTATCTTCAAAATAGTTATCTATATCATCAGACATAATAAAATTAAACAAAACAATAAAAACAGGCCATTGAATAAAACAAAACAAGTCAGAACAAAACAAAATAAAACAATATTGGATTTTAAGAACAAGGCAGAAGGGAATCCCCCATATTTGCTATATTACATACCGTTATCCTCCTAGTAGATGCTCAGACTACTGGCCTTAGGCCTTCAAAGTCAGTCAAACAATACAAGAATTTAGTTGTTTTGTAACTCAATTGCTATTAACTCAGCCTGTCCTCCAAATTAGTTGACTGTTTATGGAGGAGGGCCTCTGGCTGGCTCTGGAGAAGGATGAACTTGTTGTCTCTCTTCTTGAGTCCCACATGCTTTGTGTATCTCATGGAAAGGGCAAATTAGCTTTTTGTTGCACTCCTCCCAGACCCAGCATGGCTTCTGCTGACTCACTAAAAGGGTGAACTGGCTTGTCTTTTTTTCCTGGGTTTTGCATATTTTGCATAGCTGGTGGCAAGGGCAAATTGGCTTGTCTCTCTTCCTAGGCCCCGTATGATTTGTGCAGCTCATGGAAAGGCAAATCGGCTTCTTATAGTATTCCTCCAAGACCCAGCATGGATTCTCAGCCTTTAGCTTTTTAATGGATTTAAGCAGAAGCATTACATACGTGAATTTAACCTTCAGAAAGAGCCTTCATATTACAATGAGGGAAATTAGTTTTAGGGTGTCATTACTATTACATTTAAAACCACTACTTCTTCTTTTTTAGATCTACTATAATGGGACCTGACTCTAATAATGCCCACATGACATCTTCCTGGGAACCAAGAGTATTCCAAATATTATAACAATGTTAGTATGAATAAATTTTTAGAGACCCATGTAAAAAGAAGCCAAAAGAATACAATATTAATCTGTGTCATTTAACTTGAGACATTTACCTAAAAAATATTACAGGAAAGTATACATTTCTGAAAGAGTTTTGGCCCAGACGGGACACTGTAGCCAGTAAAGCTTCAGACGAACCAAGGAGCTCTATCTTCCCCACCCCTGGGAATTTGTTCTGACACAAAATGAATGCCAATGAGATACCTGCGCCTCAGGCACCACCCCCAACCTAAGCTACATGTATGCCCCCACTCCACGTGTCCCACAGAGAGATCGGCGACCCTGTGGGGAGATGCCACACCCCAGGGGGTAGGGGGGCGCCTCTCCCCACATTCTTAAAATAAAGGTCATTTATATTTCATACTTCTTATCTTTTCAGCCACAGCCACAATTCTATCAATTTCTGTCTAGGAATTCCTGAGTAAAATATAATTCCGTGTCTAAAAATGGAAAACTGACAGAGAGTAGAAATCATGTAAAAGAGTAAACCTGGCAACATGACTCTCACTGAACTGAAAAACATTTTACCTACAGTAGTAAATGATATAAACTAATAATGATTAATTAATCTGTTAATGTTATAAAATGAGTTTTAACTTACAGAATAATTTTCCTTTCGCCAAGTTTTTAATAAACTTGAAAGCCTGAAAATACATTATAATTTTTCAAAAACTTACTCACTTTCAGCAGAATGGGCGTGAGCATCTTTTCAGTGTGAAACCAGGAGAAAATGACATGTTAACAATTGTGAGGTGCTTGTCAATTTAGTTAAAATCTAACAGAATGATAAGACACAGCTAATTAAGGATACTAATTTTCAAGGACGATTCCCCCAAAGAATCACTTAAGTATTTTTAGTTGTTTTATGCAACAATTGAAAATTGCTCTATTTCCTAAAAGTACACTTGTCTTAAATTGTTACTTTCCTCAGTTTTTTAGAAATTATCTACATGTAACTGAGAATATATTTATAATACCTGTCAAAGCAGAACTTTGGCTGAAGTTAAACAGGTGAGGAGGCTTTATTCATGAACACTTCACAGGAGAGAGACCAGAACTCAGTTGAACCTCAAGTTCTCCGGAATAAAGACCTGGAGAGTTTTTAAGAGGCTGAGTGAAAAGATCCCAGGAATTACACATTGGCTAAAGGTCTGCCTAAAGTAAAAGGTAAACTTTCTCAGGATTTCAGTAGTTTGAGAACTTAAAGCATGACTTCCCACAGAAGTTAGACTCCTACTTTCGTGGAAAGTAAGGGACAGGAAGGAATGCTGTCACTCTTGCTGATTCTGTGTCAAGCGGGGGGCGGGGGGGGGGGCGCTCCAAGCACTGTATTGGGATGTAAAACAAGCAATAAGATTTTATTTTAAATATGCCTCATACAGGGAGAATAAATAATAATTACCATATTTTCTGAATTAAGTGTTCTAAGAAAAAGAGGGAGTTAGAGTTACGAAGTCTTAAGTTTTGCAAGCTTGGAAAGCATAAAGGGTCCCTAAGTTGTCCCAAACTGATACTCTTACATGTGTGTTTGAGTTAAAATGTTCACCTTATCCTTATGACCTTCCTCGATCTTACTCCAGATTTCAAGTTTCTTTTCTTTATTACAATTAACAGGTAAGCTGAGGCCATTATACAATTGAAAGCCAAATACCACACACTGGGATGCAGGGTGGGCAAGCACTTGACATTTATTAGTATGTTTTCCCCAAGTCTCTAACCATATCTCTACAAATAATATAAAGCATGATCAAAATATATGTGTCTTAGTTACTTTTTACTCATTGCTGAGACAAAATACCTGAAGCCCAAAGTTGGGAAAGGAAAGGTTTATTTCTTACAGTTTTTGGAGATTTCAGTCCACACTTAGTTGGCTCCAAGACAGGCGGGCCTGGCTGGGCTGCAGTTCATCGCGCCCGCCAATAGCAAACAGGAACAGGCAAAGAGCAAGACACACCTTCTTCCTGCCATTCCATCACATCCTGGCTCCACCCTTAGGTGGGTGGAGCACTGACACCATCAATCCAAGCATTAGACAATGAACCAATCACAAATACACAGTGCAAACTCATGAGGCCTGGGGGACACAGACATAAACCATGACAGTATGAATAACAATTTTAAAAATTACTAAAAGATGTATTACCATTAATGCTCTCAAATACTCCTTCTTACTATAAATACTTATCCTGTTTTTATATAATGCTATATTCTGAGCGAATTCTGAAGACCCCTTTCCAGAGGGTCTTTGTAAAGTGTGATTAAAAATATAGGAATGTCACTACCTAGTGACATCCAACAAAAATCAGGCTGGAGAAACATTGCACTGTATCCTTCTCCACCATATTCACTCTGCTGGGCATCATGTGACTTCCAGATCTTCCTCCCTCAAGATCAAAATGAATTAAAGAGTAAATATTTCGAATTGGTTCCAGGAATCCAGGATAACAAAACTAAAAACACAAAAAAAGAGTTTCAAAACTACTTCAGAAAGTGGACAGAAAGATATGGTAAATGAGTCTGCAGCAAGGGGAAGTATTAATTACAATGTGATTACAGTAAATTTATAGTAGTAATTTTTTCAAATTTAAATATTCACTGAATATTTTGCTCACATCTCATAGGCAAGAATTTTTTCTGTTATTTCTTCCAAATCAGCCTCTTTCCCTGTAAATCCTCTACATTGTATTATACTTCTCCTGGGTAAAACTTCCACAAATCCAATCCAACTTTCTGATGTTCTGTTTTAATTTTCTGCCTGCTCTTAGAAATAAAAATAAATAAAATAAAAACATTCAAAATCAATTCTTTTCTGAAAATTAAATAGATTCTGTACAGGCCACATGAATATCTCAGTTAATTGTTTAGTATTATTCACGTAGTCAAAAGTCAAATTTTTTACATCTTCTATGCTACTAATTTTGATACATGGAAAACAAAAACGTTTTCACCCATTGCATTCAGTTTTGTATTCTATATTATACCAGTTCTCTGTTATATTTTATTTTTTAATATTTAGTAGTAGTTGTAATATGACTGTTTAGTGGAAATATTTGGGATCTAGAGAAATGCAGCTTCTAGTCCTGGATCACTCATTTTTTTTCTAGCTAAGGAGCCTTACACACAATTTCAAAGGCTCAGTTTCCTTATGAAAACAAGTCAACAAAACCTGTTTTGAAAGAAGCTTTAGTGATAGAGTAGGTTTTAATATGCTAAATTTATTAGCTATGACTAATTGTGATAATATTCATCTTCTTTCTTTTCCAAACTTCCTGATCTGTACACTAATCTCAGCTTCTTCCACACTAAGAAGAGAGAAAAAATAAATAATACATAGTGTTTGATCTACAGTTTCTCTTTTTAATTACTTATTATCTTACAGAAATTCTGCATCATTTTACTGCTTTTTTCTCTTTAAAATGTCTATATGCTATAATGTCAAGAACTGGAAATACTGATCAGTCCCTCTATAGTATTTTGATAAAAGTGTTGAAAACCCAATTATAGCTTCATATGAATGATGTTAAAGGGACATTAGAAAAATAATTTTTCATTTAACTTAAACCAGTTTCTTAAATTCACAAAAGACAAAAAGACTTGAGGATTGATGTATGTGTGTAAGTATATAACTGTACAACTAATCTCTGCTAGTTCATCAATAATAACAATTTGTGCTTTCACTGATTATTCATTTTTATGCCTCAATCTTAGAACCTGAATAATTGCTTCTAAGATAACAATATGCAATATATTAACTACTGTTAATTTACTACTATTTTTTGAAATATGTATTATTTATATCTTTTTGTTTTGCTTTTTAAAATAATAAATAAATAAGTATGTCATATGTAGGTATTAGAGATAATTCCCTTAGTGTAGAAATTTGGGAGAAGAAACTAGCCCCTCTACAGATGATACAATGAAAATATCAGCTTTTAAGAATGAATATACAATTCTTCCGTAAACATAAAAGTAAATAGACTATAGACAAATACAAGATTAAAATATTATCTGAAAAATAAATGGATTTTAAAATAAGCATGTTTTCACAGAACACATTACAACATTTTAGCCAACTATTATTTAGAGTCAACAGTCAAATGAGCAGCTGTACAAAATTCAACTAATTCTGGGGTCACTGAAGATTATTCTTTTTCCTTTCCTGGCTTTTCCAGAAAGTTGAACAATAGATGAACTTAATGAATATGTTATGCCCACAATAGAATGCATGGACAAGTATTCTACTAAGCTCATCGAATTATGTCAACGAATCAGTGGTATCAAAAGCTGTCATTGTGGGGCTGAGGAGTTAGCTCAGCGGCATAAGCAACTGCCTTGTAAGCAGGCGGTCGTGAGTTCGATCCCTGGTACCAATAAAAAAGAAAAAGACAAAAAAAACAAAAAAACAAAAAAAAACCTGTCATTGCAACTTCCTTAATATTCAGCCATTTTCCTTTATAATAAAGGCAAGAATGAGGAATCCTTTATTGGTACATTTCTCCTTTCAGTCAATACAGCATTTACTAAGCATATACCTGGGCAAAACACTATTATAGATGCTATACTTAGTCCTTGTGAGAGAGCAAGAATGATGTGGAAAATAGGGATCCTTTTCTTTGAGATTTAAAATCTATTCAGAAATACAAAATTTAGAGAAAGATCTGCAAAGTCGGGTATATTTTTCATTTTATTTTTTGTCTGAGAACTGCCAGATTAATGTTTAACTGCTTAAAATTAATTATTGTCTTTCATAAGGTAAGACAATCAGATACAGAAAAAGACTAGGGATATATGTGAAAGAGGAGTTTCTTCTGTGATATATGTAATATGTAATAAGATATAAAATGTGTCCTGATTAAAAGGTACAGCTGGTACCTCGAAGAAAGAATTAGCATTCTGAAAGAGAGAAATACACACAAGTTTCTAGTAGAAAGTTTCTAGTATATAAATGAATTACAGTGAAGTGCAGTTACAGTCAGGAAATAAAAATGTATCCTAGAACCTAACATAAACCAATTTAGACATGTGGCATTATCTTTGCAATAATTGGTAAATAAACATCTGTTCAATGCTTGAAACTTTTGTTAAATAATATTGGTATAGGATAGTACAAAATAATATAAGGCTAGCTTTGTGCTTAAATTTATTTATTTTATTATTTTCACATTAAGGAATTCCAACTAGTTCAGAGAGAACTTCACAATGGCTGTCCCCGTAAGCAGCATCTCCTGCTTACTTGCAGATTTTCACATTGCAGGTCACATTGCAATTCAGATACAGCTGTCATTCATTTCACCTGATCCGTGGAAAATCAAGAAGCAATAGTGGCAATAGCCAAAGCAGTTTGTAGACAGGGAGATGTAAATTGATCTTGCCTTATGATACATACACCTGCTATTATCACTGGTCTGGGTTAAATGCTGTAACTGAGCACCTGATCGATGGTGTAGTGTTGGGTAACAAGAGGGCAAGGACAGGGCCAGTGTTGATATATGCCTCTAATTCAACTGACAGCTAGGTTTATTCTCACAAACAGACTGAACAAAAGAATTTGGAACCTAGTCCCTAGGAATATCTATTTGATTAAATTGAGTTTAGAATGGAACAGTTAATAGAAGAAATTTAACTTTTGGGGGGAAAAGCAAACTGCACGTTAAAGACAAGTTTATACAGAATTCAAATCTGGTTTTTTTGAAATAAAAGTCATATTCAAAATACACATTCATACAAAGTTAAAGTTGATAGACTTAGACATACACTCCTCCTCATCCTCCACATCATCATCATCAATAACTATAATTATTTAAAAAGAGATCACTTAGCAGCAACTGGCTATTTTGTATCAGTTTTAGAGATGTAGGGAAGCTTAGGTAAAGTGGTCGGTCCTGCCCCTACCCAGAGCTCAGAGTTGACTCCTATGTGGCTGGCTGGAAACAAGATGGCCCTGGGACAAAGAACCTTCCTTCCAGATACGTGGTTCCTCCAAATCCTGAGGATTTGAGAATCCTCACACACTTGCATTACCTTGCTTTTAGCTGGAGTGCCAAGCTGTCAGCCAAGGAAAGGGAGAATACAAATTAATAACAAGAGGCTTAGTTTTTAGAAATAAAAACAGAGAAAGAGATTTCCTTCTGTTCCTTTTTCTAGAACATTTAGAGTTTTTGTTTTTAAAGGAACGTATTAGTACATGTTTGTAGTACATAACCTTCACATTGCTTGTATGAAGTTAGTACCTTTACACAGCACATCTTCATTGCTTTTTTTCATCTCCTTTTTTTCTCCTGCCTCCCTTCTTCCTTTTCTCTCTCTGTCTCTTGATCCCCTCTAATTCAGAAAGATCTGTCTCTCTACTTTCTATTATCTACCTTTTATTTTGCTCTTTATTTATATTTTCAGTTTCTCGTCTAAGAGAAGTCATGTATATTTAAGCTTGTGGTCTGGTTTACTTTACTCAACATTATAGTCTCCAGTTGCATCCATGTTCCTACAAGTGACTCAAGTTTATCTTTCTCTAGGGCAGAGTAGTGTTCTACTGTGTGCAGATACCACATTTTCTTTATGCATTATCTGTTGATAAACATACAGGCTGCTCCCAAGATCTAACAATTTGAATCATGTTGCTATGGGTATCCACATATCAATGTAATATGGTCTTCAACTCTTTCGGGATGATACCAAATGGTGAATGGCTGGGATAGATGGAATTTGTAACTTTAGTTTTTTGAGGAATCTCCATACTGCTTTCCATAGTTATACTAGTTTATATTCTCACCAATTAAACTCAAAAATTTTAAAACTTCATTAACTAAAAGACTAATAAAAAAACAGGCAAATAAAATGAATAGCTATTTCATGGAAAAAGTACAAATGCCAGTAAACACATGAAGAAACCTTCACCATCACTGGCCATTACAGTAAATGTGAATTAAAACACTGAGTTTAATCTTATCCCAGAAAGATATTAATGAATGACAAATTCATTCTAATGCTAATGACAATGACAATGCTAAAGAGGCTGTGGAGGAAAAGAACATTTACTTTAGAAAATGTTTCAAAGAGTAGTTTCTCTTCTCTCTGAAAGTTAGATAAATTATTTTGAAGACTAGTAGGACTTCCGTCAGCTTTATGACGCAGAAAAATTGCCTTTCTCAAGTTCCTTTGGCCCATCTCTTAACGTACACACAGAGGAGCTGGCATCCTGTCTCCTAGTTTCTGTGGGAGTGTAGGAACCTCACTTCTGTAGACACATCTGACAACAAAACCTGGTGTCATAAAAGAATGAGAAGTTTTCCCCTGCTAAAGCCAATTAGCTAACATAGATGTTCACTTCAATTAGTAGATAAAGTCAGTATGCTATACATCTGACAAGTCATGCTGTAGAGTATTCTTATTTGAAGACTAAATATTGTTTGTCTTAAAACTGCAATCAATAGATTGTATCTGCTTAGCTCTATAAAAGTGAGTTTTCTTTCTGTCATGCAATCCTTAAACTATTTGCTAATGTTTCCTTTCTCTACTTCTTTTGTGGATAGGATATCTGGGGTGGGAGGAGATTTGACTTTTTTAATATTTCCCCAACACAGCACAGTTCTACTGACTGCCCAGGGAGCCTTAGCTCTGGCCAGGATTCATCGGCACTGATAACAGCATCATACCTTTATTCACCTGTTCCATGCCCCCTCTTCTGTCCTAGCCTCAGCATGGGGGAGGGTCTGAGGACATCAATTCCTCCTATCAGTGTACAAATATTCAGTGGCTTCCTTGTGTACTTAAACAGCAGTTATGGTAGCCTTTGGCATGTCGACTTTTTAGTTATTTATGAGCAGAAAACGTTGAAGTAAAATCTTGCTAATGTTAAGTGATTTTTATGCATATTTACATATAAAATATTAAAGGTATAAAGTAGTGGTGGGTCTTGCCCTTCCATGGTTCAAGTAAAAGTGCAGAGATACCTGTGTTGGAATTACAATGTGAACTGCAGTGTGCAGAGATCCAAGGGAATAGAAGCTGCTGGTTAGAGGTGTGCAGCCATGAGGTGTTCTACTCTTTGAATTTTTAGTATGAAATGTATATGTATTAAATGGTTTTAAATGATTTCTACTCTTCTGTATCAAATTTATTTATCAAAGCCTTCAATCAGGGAGCAGATATTTAGTCACCAACATTCATTTGTTTGTTTGTTTGTATTTGTTTTGATTTTTTAAAAAATTTACAATAAAAATGGTATTTTTGATAAATACTTACACCCACATATGAGCTTTACTCTTCACAATTATACTCCATGCAATATTATTAAATATCCACACACTGTTATAGAGCATCATCTCTTTTGCCCCAGTAAAATTCTATATCTGTTGTAAAGAAGCTTTATTTCTCCTTCCAGACTCTGGTAACTTAATTTGTGCTTCTATGAATGTGAATATTTTAGATATATTATACAACTAGAAGCATACAATATTTGTCCTGTAACTTACTTATTCATTTAGCATGGTGTCTTCAAGCTTAGTCTTCGAACAGTTCACAGGAATTCTTTAAGAACTGTATATATGGGGCTGGGGACTTAGCTCAGCGGCATAAGCACCTGCCTTGCAAGCAGGCGGTCATGAGGTTCGATCCCCAGTACAAAAAGAACTGAATATATATTGCACATGTCCTGTCATTTTTTTCATCTGTCCATGAACATTAAAATTACTTCTACCTCTTATGGATAATACTACCATGAACACAGCTGCAATGAATATGAGAGTGCAAATATCTCTTCAAGATCTTGCTTTTAATTCTTTTAGGTAAGTATCTATAAATGAAATTCCTAGATTATATGACACTTCCATTTTTAAGTTTTTGAGGAACCTCTCTACTGTTTTCTAAATTATCTGTACAGTTTTACATTCTCACTGACAGTTTACAAGGGCTGAAATTTCTCTACATTTTCAATACTTCTTATTTATTTATTTATTAATGCACATTTTGACAAGAGTGAGATGATATCATTATGGTGTTGACTTTTATGTCCCTACTGGTCAGTAATGCCAAACTTTTTCTTATACCATATGTAGACAAGGATTGTCTACTTAAGTCCTTTCTCACTTATTAACTAGATTATTTTTTTTGCTTGCTTCTTTTTTACAGAAGTTCATTCTATATTTCAATATGAATCTCAATGATTTTTAATTCTGTTGTCTATTTTTCTATGCAGTGCTTTTTACTTTAATGCAGTCCTACTTATCTATCTTTGCTATTACTGTTTATGCTATTCTTGTTATATTAAAAAAATCACTTGAAAGTCCAGTGTTATAAGAGCATTCTTCTGTTTTCTTCTAGCAGTTATAGTAGTCAGTCTTACAGTTAAATTTTTAAAAACATTTTAATTTGACTTTCATGTATAGGGGAAGATAAGAGTTCATTTTGCCTGTAAACATCAAGATTTCTTAGCACCATTTATTGAAGAGGCAAACATTTCCCTCATACTATGTCTTGGAACCTATCAAGGATTAGTTGAATATATGACTAGGTTTGTTTTTTGGTCCTCTGTTCTGTTCTGTTGCTCTATATGCCTGTCTTTATGTCACAGCCATATTTATTACTGTTTCTTTGTTTATATTTTGAAGTCAGGAAGTATAAAGAATCCAATTTTGTTCCTTTTTCCTGAAATTATTTTGGTTACTCATAGATTTTTATTGTTCCATTGGAATTTTTGTTTGTTTTTCCTATTTTGGAAAACATACTATTTTAACTTTGAAAAGCATTACATTTGAATTTGTAGATTGCTTTGGGTACCATAGACATTTTAGCAAAACTTTTCAAACCCCTCTTAAAAAATCAAGCAAACAAAAACCAACTCAGTTTTGAGGCCAGTATCTTTCTGATACCAAGGCTAAATAATGCACTATCAAACAGAAAACTTCACACCACAATATCTCTGACAAATATATATGCAAAAATTCCTCAGTAAAAAACTAATAATCTAGCCAGGCATGGTAGCACATGCTTATAATTCCAGCACTCCAGGAGTTTGAGGTAGGAGGATTGTAAGTTTAAACCTAGGTGGGCAATTTAATGACTTAGCACAACTGTGTCTCAAAAGGGAATAGTGGGGGGAGGAGCACTAGCAGTGTTGTCAAGGTTTGCTGCCAGTTGGAGCAGTAGCCAGATTTTTCTCTGTCTTGGCTATAGGAGTCAAGTGCCTGGATCACTGAGCTCTCTGAACCTGAATGTGAGGAAAATCTTCTCTATGCTGTCACCATTCTAGAATCCGATGTAGTCACTGCCATTTTAGAACCTTCTGTGACCTTTGTCACCACGCTGGAATGTAGCACTCTGGGGCTTCCTCTCCTGAGCAAAGCCTTTCACTTTTGGTGCTTTGAGGCTGTAAAGGTGAAGAACTGATGCTTCCTGGGATTGCTCCAGGCCATCTTTTTTTTACTTTTCTACTCTTTCTCAGCAATTAAGTTTGAGCTCTATCTTTACAGTCCACAGCCTTACTGGAATTTTCCTTCTGGCCAGGTTCACAATGTTTTAAATCATCCTTCTGGGATCTTTGCTCTTGATTTGCATAAATCTGGCTAAAAACTTTTAATAATAGCCATTCCACCAACTCAATATTCAACTGCCTTGAAATTTCTTTTGCCAGATTAATTAGTCATTGCTCTCAATTTCAATCTCAGGAAGTCTTTGGACATGAGCAAGATGCAGACAAACCATAACACACATCATGTGGGGTCAAACAACCAATAGGATCCTTCTCAGCAGAAACCTCCCACTCTTGTCTTTACTGGCAGGCTTTTTATCCACTTTCTGGTCTACTGATTTCCAACTAGAATCTCCTCTATAGAACAGCCTAAGCTGTTTTAGCTCTAAGCAGTTAGGCAATATCTCTGAACCTTTCCAAACTCTGCCCACAAGCCATTTCCAAAGATTCTTGAACCACATGGCCAGGTACAGTCACAGCAATGACTCCACTCTTGGTACCAAATTCTGTCTTCGTTACTTTTTACTCATTGTTGAGACACATACCTGATGCCCAAAGTTAGGGAAGGAAAGGTTTCTTTCTTACAGGTTGGGGGTTTCAGTCCTTACTCAGTTGGCTCCAAGAAGCAGGGTGGCATGTCAGGCCACCATTCATGACTGGCTGCAAACAGCAAAAGCAAAAGACCCAGGTTCTTCCTGCAGTTACACTGGATCCACCCCTGGGCAGGTGAAACATTCACATCATTAACCAAGTACTAGACAACAAACCAACCACAAATGCTAGATTCAGTCACCTTCATGACTGAATGAGGGTTTGGGTAGAACATTTAAATAAACCACAACAGCTGTTCTCATCCCTGAAAGAGCTCATGTCCTTACTGCTGCTGAGGATGGCTATGGTTCTTTTCTTTTTTATGGAACTTTATCTTATGCATCACTTCCTGGCTCCAGTGCAGATCCCTCAGGCTGCTAGCACAGATCCTTCATCTTACTGCTGCAAACTTTCTAGCTTCTTCCACCGATCTTAGGACACTGATATGGAATCCAGGCCCTCAGCTGAATTCTTTGGATATCTAGCATATGAACAGATCTACAGTCTTGTATTTGACTCTTTGGGTGAATACTATAAAATAATCCTATAAATTATGTGTCCTGTATTAAATCTTTTCCCTTGTAAACTCTGACTACAAAATAAGTAAATAGCCAGAAATGGTGGTACACTCCTGTAATCCCAATTCTCAGGAGGCTGAGGTAAGAGGATCATTGCAAGTTCAAGACCAGCCTAAAAAGTGAGCCCAAGGCCAGCCTGAACTGCATAGTGAGACCCTGACTCAAAAAGACAAAAAAAAGTAAATAAATAGCAATCTGAATTCAACAGTATATTAAAAGAATTATACTCCATAGTCAAAAATTTATCATTTGGGTGCAAAAATGATTCTCCATATAAAAAGCAATCAATTTGATACATTGTACTTTCAAAATAAAAGATTAAATTTAAGTATCATCTTACATGATATGGGAAAAATATTTGAAAAAAATCCAAACTCTCTATGATAAAGATACTTAAGCTAAGAATAAAAAGAAATTTACATCATAACCTTCATACATAAAAATCCCATAGCTAGTGTCATACTTAATAGTGAAAATCCAAAACTGTTTCTTCTAAAATAAAGGATAAGATAAGAATGCTTACTCTCCATTTTTAGTCACCATATTATTCAATATAATAATAGAAATCCTAGTCAGAGCAGTTAAGCAAGAAATAGAAATAAAATGAATCCAAATTTGAAAGGAAGCAGTGCAATTATCCCTGCTCATATATGCTATGATCATGTAAGCAAAAAGTTCTAAGTAGTCCAGAAAGCTTGTTATGGCTGATCAATAAATTAAACAAAGTGGCAAGCTACAAAATCAACATGCAAAAATCTGCTATTTTTATGCACTGCAACGAACACTCCAGAAAGGGATTTGAGGAAATGTCCCATTCACAATCAGAAGAATAAAGTACTTAGGAATAAATTTAATCCAGGAAATGGAAGATTTATATTCATTACTATCAAGCATTGTTGAAAGAAATTAGAGATGATGCAAATAACGGAAAGAGATTTTCTCCCTTCTGAATGATACATATTGTTACCCTCTGTGTTGATTAATTCAAATTTCCAAACATATGTAGCTTGTTTAGTTCTATCATCAAATAAAACTCTGTAGAATAATTTTACAATTATAAAATTATTTAAAATATATAATAGATATTTAAAGGCTCATTAGGTGGATGGGATTGATGTTAAAACAAAGAACCCAATGAGACACAGTGGAGAACAGTGACAAAGGAATGACTAGGGAAGAAATAATCAGAGAAATTAATTCATTTTAGAAAAAATTAATAAATTTCAATGAACCAAACCCAAAGAGATGCATGCAGAAAAGTAAGATTTTTCAGGGTTCTGCACCAAATATTCAAATACAAGAATAGTTCTTTTATAGGTATCAAGTGTGGGTTATGAGAAACATCATTTATTTAAACAGAATTATCCCTGGAAGCAATTCAGAAAGGACACTGATGGGAGAAAGGAATAGAGACAGATATTATCTACCAGGGTAGATTTCAAGAAAAAAAAAAAGAGTTCAATTTACAAAGCAGTATTCACTCCAACAATATGGTTGATTGAAAATTCGCCTATTTTCATGTGATTTGTACTCAAAGTATCTTTATTTGATTTCAGAGTAATGCTTATAAACCAAAACATTAGTTAAGATTGTGTTGATGTCTGAAATTCATTGAAAACGTGAACTGAGGCCTTGTTCCTCAGGCTAAGAGACTAACTTGTCTTACCCCTTTTAATGACACTTTTAGAGGACACCAGTAGCAGAGGTGGCAAACTCTCTGTTGCCGGAAAATGTTTTCAGATATTTGACCTCTTTGCTTATGATGCCATATTCATGTCCATAGTTGCTTTCCTCTTCAACAGAGGTATGATTGTTAACCACAGAACTGAGAGGTGTCTGCAAGAGACAATGAAAATCACCCTCTGTCACTGGTAGATCTGACAAGGCAAAACACTATGAGGTGACATGAGGCAGGACAGCTGCCAGCAGAACCTGTTGCTCCTTCTTCCCTTCATGACCTTGACGAAGTGGAATAGAGCTGGCACTGGCTGTTTGCATGCTTTTTCCAAAGACTTTAAAGTGAAAGAACTGGGCCTGTGCTCAGAACAAGTGAGGATGATGAGGTGTCACCCAGACAGCTAGTGTCACATGTCTGCTTTTCAAAATTGGAAGCTTATTCAGACTCAGAAAGTGACATAGGTCACCCTATATGATTAAACTAGTGTCTGTTGTTTGTGCTTGTGATAAAATGAAATCTATTCATGAACAAAAGTTTGGGCTGCTAAAGCATCACTGATACCGTTAGATTCCAAGTGATGCATTTCGTAAAGCTTTTGTTAGGCTTCCTAATTCTTCATAAGAAAGAACTTAGAGGAAACACAACTTCTATATTTGAAATTCTGTGATTGTACTTTATTTTTTAACCTGGCTGCCTATTTCCAAAGTTCCAATTACAATGATTTATGTTCTAATAGGCAGCTTTTGCAATTAGCAACTCTTTAAAAGGCACAAGAGATACTAAGGAAACAGGTAGTTTATTTGACATATGGGCTTTATATCTCCAATGGCTTTGCTGCACAGAAGGTATATGTTGAAGAAGCAGCTTGTTACATTCAATCAATGAGTATGTAATGACAATAATTTCGCCTTTTGCACCAGTGCCATGAAATTCTATGGAAAGAATTGTCTTCACTTTTAGTTATATAAAAAATATACTAAGGTCCTTGAAACGACATTTAAATAATAGTTTAATTATGAAATAAGAAAACATCTGTCCTCAAAATGTTTTTCTTCAAATTATCTCATTTGACTTCAAACCAGTTTTTGAGATAGATGATGTATTGTGACTTCAGTTCCAGGGATAATAACAGCAACCCACATTCTCTAGTGTACATCTCCAATATGAAGGGCTATCAGTGTCTTCCTAGCAGTCACATCAGAGGCAAGTAGAACATTTTCCCTGATTTGCTGTTGAAGACACAAAGGCTTGGAGAATCTACTCACACAGCATGCCCTACATATTGTTCCTAACAGATATACCATCCTCCCTCCAGTGATTTTTCGATAGACATCAGAAAGCTTTCTCAACAATACTACAGCCCCTTCTTAGCTTGCAATTCCTAACATAATTAATACAAAATAATACTTAAGATAATTTCAGATCTCTTTAGAACTCTTCATTTGACAAAACATCCTCAGAAACTCTGAACAATGTTTAGCATCAGATGCAAGATTAAATAATCATTTCAAATATCAATAAAAATTTGTAAAATGATCCTTGGGCAGCATTCTTCTTGGTATCCAGCTATTTGCTGCTTCAGTCACAGTGTCCTATAAGTGTATCAGTAATACAAGAAAATGCTACCTTTCTAGCAACTTCCAAAGGGTTGACAATGACAAAGTCCAAAATTTAGTCTGAACTACAAACTTACATAAGTTAAATTTAAGATATATGGCTTTGTATTGGTTTAATCTAATGTAGTTGATGCCTGCTCTTTTGGAAGGCAATAGTAACTCAGATAAGAGTCAGTTCACAGATATATGTTTAGAATTCTTAAAGCAGTTACTAACCATGCCATACTAATTATTTAGCCAAAAATATTTCCCTGGTCACCTGTGTTCCAGTTGTGTTACCAGACATGAGACAGACTTAGACATAGTGAGACAGTGTGAGATAGAATCCTTGAATTGTTACAAGGACCAAAAGTGCCCATATATGAAAGCATTAAGCATTCTATCAATGCTTACTAAGCACCAGCTCAACATACTCTCTGCCTTCACAGAATTTAATATCCTTAAACAAATAGAATGCTACACTATTACTACTAACAATTATTATTTCTAAAATATTATTGTCAATAGTGATACTGATAATCTAATTTATAAACTATTCAGATCAATCTTGTCAGTTTTAAAAGTTAAATAATAAGGAACTATATAATAACAATGCACAAGATATGTTAATCTTTTCAGAGTACTGCTCTAGGCCTTGATATCATACCTAAATATTAAGTTTTTAGATCCAAAATGTGATATGTTGCTCTAAACCCTTGGATTAAACTTATTCTTTTTATTCTATTCTTCATAAATTACAAGTAGTAGATATTGGATATATATTTAATCTCTTGTCGATAGTGGGCTTGAAAAGATTTTTTTTTCAACTGGACCTGAAATGTTTGCTCTGCAATACCAGAATGTGAGGGTGCTGAGTGAAGATTAATGGAAAAAAATGTGGAAATATGGTAACACGTAGAAGAAGCTACAGTTGAATCTTGCTTGGAAAATGTGGTGGTGCCTGAAACTAGATGTATAATAAAGCTATAACTGCACAAGTGTGTGGGATATGAATATAAAGTTGAAGAGCTCAGAATAGGTGAAGACAGCTATATCTCCTCAATGAAAAATCTGGTCCAGAAAACAAAAATATTTAATAAAGTGATCATCATGTTCTGAGCATGAGTTAAGTTTTTACCCTTGACCTAAACTCTTTCCACATAGCTGACCTTGAAATCAAGTGGTTAGGTGGGTGCTGTGCGGTTCCAGGTATGCACAATGTCTGCATTTCTAACAGAACTATTGCAGGGATTGTTATAGATTGCTATAAGAAAAATATGGCCTAAAAGATAGATGAGGGAAAGGGAAAGTCATGTCTCATTAGGTTGTGAAGAACTATAGTCATTTACAGAACAAATCCATGTGCTTTTGGATATATGCATGTATTTCACAAAATTTCTTACAAGTCTCAGGCACTCTTGTCTTGTAAAATATATTTTGAAAATGCATGACAGACCTTCTTTTAGTCCTTACAATATACCCAAAGTAGGAAGGTTAGGAATCATTTTGCCTACAAGACCCTGAAAGCCTCCAATAAGCTACCTGTCTCTCTTTCACCCACCACACTCATGTGCACAAACACACAGACATATGAACACACACACACACAGTTGGGCTCTATCATTCTCCTGAAATACTATTTTGTGGCTGCCCACCCAGAGAGGCCTCTTCTTTATCTTCAGTTCTCTGTGTTACTCCTCCTGCTCTCTCTTACATTTTTAGATCCCATTGTGTCTCCTCCATTTGGAATTCATCCTGAAAATGCATCTGACTTAATCTGACCTTGAATATTTATACAAAGTCAGATTTTCTGTTGGATGCCCTGAATGTCCTTTGACATTTTCTCTATCTTTAATACTAATACATAAACACTTCTCTGCAACACACACACACACACACACACACACACACACACACACACAGCCCTCCACACACCACATAGTTCTTAGAGACATACACATAAAAATGCACACCAACAGAAGTCACAGAATTTCAAACTCTGCCCTGTTTTTATGACATTAATGTACTCTTTGCTGTCTTAAATTGACCCATTTGGAGTGCTGTCTAATTTTACAGCTCCTTTGAGTAACATTTTAAGGTTCATTACAGGTCTAAAATAATTTGCATTGCCTCCCACTCTGAAATACAAGCTTTTTAAAAATGAAGTCCCACTATAAATAGCACTGCTCTGAAATTACATGTGGTACATAATTAAGTGGTACATATTTAAGTATTCAGCTGTTTCATAATTCTCGAGGACTTCACGCTGTAACGCTGAAATTTGAAAACTACAGTACCCTTATTCTGGGCAGCATCAAACCAGTGATGACAGTAGCCACAGATACAGTTCTTCAGAAGTGATGGAACAAGCAACATCGGGAAGCAAAGGCTCCAGTGCCAAATGAATTTTACCTAGCTCAGAAGCACTAAGGCGTTAGTGTCTAAAATCTTGACTACATATTTGCCTCTCTAATGAGTAGGTGCTAGCCTTTCCTCCAGCTGCCAGAGATGCTTATGCACCTGCTGATAAGCATCAGAAAATTTGCCGCTCCTGGGAAGTAGAGTTTCCTTCTGGACAGTAAATCTATTGGTACACACATGGGTGTTTCCATCCTTGGCAAGCTTGAAGGGGAGGACAACAGAAGAGTAAGTAACAGATAGGAGGAAAAGATGTCTCTTACCTGCTACAGAACCTGAAGCTGCCCTTCTCTCAAAGTGCCAGCCACAGTTGCTTCAGTAGACTGCCAGGGTGGTATCATCAATATTTAACAGGGGTAGGAACCTGGCAGGAGGGGGTGATGAGGGAGGGAACCTTGAGGAGTCATCTTCGCCAAAAGAGGCCGAAGAGTATCTCCTTTCCTTCTCCAATGACTAATTGCTTCAGAGCCCTGGAACTGAATGGCAAGGTCTCAGTAAACCATCTCTGAGCAGGGCCAGTGCTGCATCAAAGAAGCGGCGAAAATGGGGGGAGGAATGAAGGAAGAAATGGGAAGAAGAGAAGAGCAAAGAAGGACACAGAGCACAGACATGGCATAAAATAGAGCACGTAAATGAAGACAAAGAAGGGAATGGGTGATAAATTGAAAATAAAAAGTAAAACAAAAATAATTGCTCAGA
This sequence comes from Cavia porcellus, assembly GCF_034190915.1. Taxonomy (NCBI): domain Eukaryota; kingdom Metazoa; phylum Chordata; class Mammalia; order Rodentia; family Caviidae; genus Cavia; species Cavia porcellus. The sequence goes on from NW_026947484.1 coordinate 120,461,572, forward strand.
CATAAACATGAGGAACTAGTTGTTCCATAGTTTGGAGAACAATTTTTCCACTTTCCTAAACAGATAAAAGTAACACAATGAATGATCATTCACTGTACAAACAGTGCCAAGTGGTACAGCCTCATGGGACGCTCTGGGCAAGAAACAGAAGCAGCCTTTTACTGTTGAAAAAGACAATTTATGGCTTACTTAGTGCATCCTCTTATTTAATGTCAGAATTCTTTATACCTTTGCAGATAAGTAACACTTCATTCTCTTATTGCACATCCCTAAAAAACATTAGTAGGCACTTACAAAGTTGTTTGTGTTGATTTTAGATAATGCTGAGATCTTTCTTTATAACTGAAAACTGTTTTCTCTGAGCTTCTTTATAATAGTTCTATTTATGCAGAGACACAGGTAGAGACTGGGAAAGAGACAGACAGGAAGGGAAAGTACACTAGAACATCATACGATAACTAGGATATATAAATATGAAGTAAAGATAAATTTTAAAGGGTTGGACATATTACTACACAAAAAGGGAAAAATTGAAAGTGAAAGGAGTATATAAAAACATCCACCACCAAAAGATAGATAAATTGGGAAGAATGCTTTGTCATCTAATATTGTTATCTAATTAAAATTTTATTCTAATATTTCTCTGATGGTATTTTTTTCTTTTATATCTTCTCCAAAATGGAACTCTATTGTTCTGGGGAATAACAGCAGAAGTTTAATTGTCCTTTTTGTGTTACAATTTTGAAAGTGTTATTTTTCTCTGATTTTCCAAATGTAGTCATAATTTCCACAGTCCAGCTTTTGATTTAAGAGTGATGAAGTTAAATTTGTGATTCTTCTGTCTAACACGGTCATTACACGGTTGGAGATACTGTAATTGCTTTTTTGTTTTTCAAGTGTTAGTGATTTCTGTACTATAAATAAATTGGACGTTCCCTAGTTGTTCATAAACAGCTTCCATCTGAGGTCCAAAATTGTAATGATTTTGGCCTGATACATATTTATATGTTGCCAGCATCTGAAACCTATTAAAAAGAGAAATTTTTATCTACCATTAATATGTACTGTCACATGTTACAGAATGTCCAAATAATTTCAAAATGCCTTGGTAATTTTTTCCTACAGCAGAGAAAATTTTATAGAAACAATGTTAATGTTTATTTCCTAGGCAATCATTCCTGTGACCACAGATTATTTCTGTGGAGGATGTATCTTTATATACAATATATTAAAATGAAAAGTTTTGTGGAAACAATAGTTATTATAAGAGATTATTTTCTACTCATAGAATATTTTTTAAATTTCAATTTTCCTATCTATTTATTAAGTCTTTGACCTAAAAAAATTTAAGATGTCAATTTTATCAACCAAAACTACATTTTCAAAATTATTATTAAAAATAAGATTGTT